>NC_140587.1:264846980-269646980 GCF_964204655.1 Triturus cristatus
GTTTGTTGTGCTTTCTGTACCTGATTGGTACTGCCCTTATCGTTATTACACTGTATGAATGATGGCTCTGTGTTAAGTTGGAATCACTGACACAATATCGAAAGACAAAAAATCGACCTACAAATATATCGATACAAAATAATCGATCACATTATTATCGACATCATATACTTATTTAAAACATTACAAAAATATCGAACACACAATTTCGAACTACATAAATATAGGTACACAAAATATCGGCAACACAAATATCGAAATCCTAAAATATCGATGCTCAATAATATACATATACTTCATAACAAAATATCGTAAACTAAAATATCGACCACTAAAATATCTCCATTTTACTAATATCGACTATATAACATTTAATGAAAACCTAAAATCAAACTACATAAACACCAAATAATGTCTTTTATCTCTACACAAAATTATTATTAAACAATTATATATTTACTACATTTAAAAATGGATTTAAATAATTAACTCTTTACTAAAACATTATTAACAACATTCCTACATTAAACAACTATATTATTAAATTATACTTTATCAATTCATGCATCCAATACATAATATAATGTTTAGAAAAATACATATAGAATAATACACCACAAAACCACTAATTAGCGTTTTCCTTATTAGGAAACTAACTACCAGAAAAAAAAAAAAAAAATTCGAACTAACCAATAAAAACACTCCGAATTCAAACTGACCAATAAAACACATATTACAACATCCAAAGCACTATAAAAAGAAGTTCAACTTCATTCACAGTCCAAAACCAAAAAAACGAAATTGAATGAAGAGGAAAATCGACTGGATTGCAACTACAGATATAAGAAAATCAACATACAGGAAATGTTTAAAACTATCAAAAGTAAGTTAACTATATTATTCTCATGAAGACTCAAATAGAATAAATTGTAATTACAATATACATACACTATAAATAAATTAATGTCTTCTTTCTATTTCATGTTTTCACTACAGGAAACTCCAAAAGAAACTAAGAAAATACAGAACAGCACCAAAAAAGATACAACTAAAAAGTAAGTATTTCACAACCAAAAATCAACTAATAGATTAAAATACCACCCTAATTAAATCCCAATTGCAAATCCCCTAACCATTCCCTATAAAAATATAGAAACAATTATTACAACACATTTCCTTTTCTTTTCCAGACAAAGAAAATACTAGAGGAAAATCCCACAAATAAAGAATCAGGAGCATTCTACTCAAACACATCAAAACCAACTTTGTAAGTATATAGTAACTAAATCTTGTTTTTTTCTACTGAAAATTAATATAACATCATATATAATAACTATAATATATATTTTTCATAGATAAAGCTACATCAAAATGACTGAAGGAGCTGAATTCATAACAAGCCAGAAGGGAAAAATGTTACTATGCTATATGGGGTACACTTACACACAGGAAAAAGTGTATGGTTTAAAAGTTAACTGGAAATGCACTAAATACTACTCTAATAAGTGCTATGGGCGTGCTACAACACGACAAACAACAGTACTATACACTAGAGAACATAACCACCCACCAAACATTACTGAAATCGAAGTCAGATCTGCTTTAGAAACTATAAAGGAAGCTAGCACAAGTTCTCAAAAACCTACCAGTATAATTTTAAAAGAGCAGCTTCCCAAAATTCCTAAAACTGCTACTACACAAATGCCATCTGTAACTTCACTCAAAAGAACTATTGCACGTACTAAAAAAACCACTACTACTTCAACCCCAATTCCTCACACATACAGTGAAGTTATTCTAAGTCCAGAACAAAGTATAACTTTCAACAAAGAACCATTTGTCATTTTTGATAATAAAAACAATGACAAAAGAATAATAATATTTGGAACAGCTAATAATCTCTGTAAACTACAAGAATCACATAACTGGATGATGGATGGGACTTTTACCATATGTCCCAAACCATTTTTCCAACTATATACAATACATGTCATATATCACAATTGCAATATACCATTAATTTACACATTATTACCAAACAAACATAACTCCACATACACTGAACTATTAAATATAATAAAACAAAAAACAAATGACTTTTCCCCACAAAAAATAATCCTAGATTTTGAACATGCAATGATTAATTCTATATTAAAAACACACCCCCATACCTCCATACAAGGCTGTTACTATCATTTTAATCAATGCCTATGGAGACACATGCAAAAATCAGCCCTAAGCATTGAATATGCAACTAATTCATCTTTTGCATATCAAATAAAAAAACTCATAGCACTAGCTTATGTACCTGACACAGACGTAACAGAACATTACAACATTTTAATAGACAGCGCCTTCTACAAACAAAATGAAGAAAAACTAAGTTCACTATTGGACTATTTCGAAGATACATGGGTCGGCAGACTACATAGATCTGGCCACAGAAGAAACCCTAAATTCTTAATTCCCTGGTGGAACGTATACAGAAGCACCTTAAATGGAGAATCCAAAACTAATAACGCAGTTGAAGGATGGCATAACGCCTTCCTACAATCAACAGGCAGAACAAAACCAACACTAGAAAGATTTATATCATGCCTACAAAAAGAACAGAGTTATCAAGAGTTCCGAATGGAACAATCCATAACTCAGCTAACTCCAAAAACCTCAAAACAAACTAAACAAATGTATAAATATCTAGAGCAACAAGTAAAATTGTACCCTACTACCAAAGGCCTAGAATACCTAAACATCATAGCTAAAACACTTCTTTAAAGTACAAATACAAATAAATGACTAATTACCCATTTTCAATAATATCAAACACATAAAATATATGTATCTTATTACAAAAATAATTACTGTGTGTAACATATTTATACATATTGTCAAAAATATATTAACACACATTAATAATATTTGTAATAAAATAAAAATGAACAATAATATTAAACAATACCCACCCACAAGAAATAATAATAAATTAACTTACCACGTTTATTCCAAAGTCTGAAAAATCCATTTCCTGCTTACACAATCCAAACATTAAAAAAAAGGTTCCCAAAAAAAAATGCAAAAATACAACTGGCGATTAAATCCATAAGCCATTCACCAAATATCCTTCGAAAATCCATGAAAAACCCGAAAATAGCTAAAAATATTAAAAAACGATCCATGAAAACCGAAACATTTAAAGTAGTGTAAAAACCATATTGTTCAATAAAACGAACACACACTTCTTTAAAAAAAAAAAAGAGTCCATCCGAAACGAATAACCTAGAAAAGAAATAGTAAAAACAAAGCAACTGACATTCCCACCCACATAAAACAACACATAAACACGTACTAACAATAATACTAGATTTAAAACACTTCTAAATATACATTAAACACCTTAAACCTAACTTTCGAAACATGCCTACACATCGTTAAAAACACGTAAAAACACAACACGCAACTCTAACACATAACATTTCCAAATATAACTAATATGGTGCCAATTCCGATCCGGTAAAAACCGGGTACGAACCGTCGGACGGAGCCTTTTCTCCGTCCGACTCGTACCCGGTGCGAAATCCATCCGAAAATGCAAGTACGAATCATACGGAAACACCATTTCCGTACGATTCGAACAAAACACCGACCGAACAGAAACTAAACACAATTCCGATCCTGAAAGGAGCCGACGTGACGTCGGTACGCATCCAGCCTACGTTTCACGAACCAGGAAGTACGATTCGAACCGACGTCATCCCGCACGGAAAATATTTACCGGCTGCCAAAAACTGCCGGGAAATCAGGACGACACACGCAAGGAGCAGCTGGACGCGACGAACAGACATGGACCCGAACCTACGTGCCATCCCTGCCCTCCTAGCAGTCCACCTGGCGTACAGGAACCGACGCAGACGCCGCAGAAGGTCAGCACAACAACCAGGGGCAAAGGGGGGGGCAGGGGCAGGACACACAACACCAACACATGGTACCAAATCACACATGGCCTGGACATACCTGACCATCAGGGCCTGGTCACTTCCAGGGGGTGGGGGCAAGGCCAGCAACGCAAGCGTCCGCCACAACGGAAGTGGATGGTCACGCGAACCGGTACGTACCCTACCCAGGCCGCAAGAGCGTGGGTACGGAACGTACCACGCGTCCCCCTACGTCACTCCAACAATAGCGGTACGGCCCGTACCCACGTCAGAAAGGCCTTGGTACAGCTCGTACCAGCATTGCTGGGGTCATGTAGGGGTACGCGTGGTACGACCCGTAGCCACGCCCCCAAGGCCTGTGTACGGTGCGGACCCCACGGCCCGCAACAATGGTGGGACGCACCGTACCCACACACCAAAGGCATGGGTACGGCCCGTACCCAGGCACGCAGAGCGTGGGCAGGGGTATGTACGGACCGTACCCCCACCCGTGGAAGTACGGCCCGTACCCCCACCCGTGCATGTACGCCCCGAACCCCCACTCGTGTATGTACGCCCCGAACCCCCACCCGTGTATGTACGCCCCGAACCGCCACCCGTGTATGTACGCACCCAAGCGCCACCCGTGTATGTACGCCCCGAACCCCCACCCCACCCTGGTATGTACGCCCCGAACCCCCACCCGTGTATGTACGCACCCAAGCGCCACCCGTGCATGTACGCCCCGAACCCCCACCCCACCCTGGTATGTACGCCCCGAACCCCCAGCCGTGTATGTACGCACCAAACCCCCACCCGTGTATGTACGCACCAAACCACCACACCAGCCGTGTATGTACGCACCAAACCCCCACCCCAGCCGTGTATGTACGCACCGAACCACCACCCGTGTATGTACGCCCCCTAACCCCCCCCAGCCGTGTATGTACGCACCGAACCACCAGCCGTGTATGTACGCCCCCGAACCCCCCCCCAGCCGTGTATGTACGCACCAAACCCCCACCCGTGTATGTACGCACCTAACACCCACCCCAGCCGTGTATGTACGCACCGAACCACCACCCGTGTATGTACGCACCAAACGCCCACCCGTGTATGTACGCCCCCGAACCCCCCCCCAGCCGTGTATGTACGCACCGAACCACCAGCCGTGTATGTACGCACCAAACCCCCACCCCAGCCGTGTATGTACGCACCGAACCACCACCCGTGTATGTACGCACCGAACCACCACCCGTGTATGTACGCCCCCGAACCCCCCCCAGCCGTGTATGTACGCACCAAACCCCCACCCGTGTATGTACGCACCTAACACCCACCCCAGCCGTGTATGTACGCACCAAACCACCACCCGTGTATGTACGCACCAAACGCCCACCCGTGTATGTACGCACCAAACCCCCACCCCAGCCGTGTATGTACGCACCAAACCCCCACCCCAGCCGTGTATGTACGCACCGAACCACCACCCGTGTATGTACGCACCGAACCACCACCCGTGTATGTACGCCCCCGAACCCCCCCCAGCCGTGTATGTACGCACCAAACCCCCACCCGTGTATGTACGCACCTAACACCCACCCCAGCCGTGTATGTACGCACCGAACCACCACCCGTGTATGTACGCCCCCGAACCCCCCCCAGCCGTGTATGTACGCCCCGAACCCCCACCCGTGTATGTACGCACCTAACACCCACCCCAGCCGTGTATGTACGCACCGAACCACCACCCGTGTATGTACGCACCAAACGCCCACCCGTGTATGTACGCACCAAACCACCACACCAGCAGAGTATGTACGCCCCGAACCCCCACCCGTGTATGTACGGACCGAACCCCCACCCCAGCCGTGTATGTACGCACCAAACCACCACCCGTGTATGTACGCACCAAACCACCACACCAGCCGTGTATGTACGCACCAAACCCCCACCCCAGCCGTGTATGTACGCACCGAACCACCACCCGTGTATGTACGCACCGAACCCCCCCCCAGCCGTGTATGTACGCACCGAACCACCACACGTGTATGTACGCACCAAACCACCACCCCAGCCGTGTATGTACGCACCAAACCACCACCCGTGTATGTACGCACCAAACCCCCCCCCAGCCGTGTATGTACGCACCGAACCACCACCCGTGTATGTACGCACCAAACCACCACCCCAGCCGTGTATGTACGCACCAAACCACCACCCGTGTATGTACGCACCAAACGCCCACCCGTGTATGTACGCACCAAACCCCCACCCCAGCCGTGTATGTACGCACCGAACCACCACCCGTGTATGTACGCACCGAACCACCACCCGTGTATGTACGCCCCCGAACCCCCCCCAGCCGTGTATGTACGCACCAAACCCCCACCCGTGTATGTACGCACCTAACACCCACCCCAGCCGTGTATGTACGCACCGAACCACCACCCGTGTATGTACGCCCCCGAACCCCCCCCAGCCGTGTATGTACGCCCCGAACCCCCACCCGTGTATGTACGCACCTAACACCCACCCCAGCCGTGTATGTACGCACCGAACCACCAGCCGTGTATGTACGCCCCCGAACCCCCCCCCAGCCGTGTATGTACGCACCGAACCACCAGCCGTGTATGTACGCACCAAACACCCACCCGTGTATGTACGCCCCCGAACCCCCCCCCAGCCGTGTATGTACGCACCGAACCACCACCCGTGTATGTACGCACCAAACCACCACCCCAGCCGTGTATGTACGCACCAAACCACCACCCGTGTATGTACGCACCAAACGCCCACCCGTGTATGTACGCACCAAACCACCACACCAGCCGTGTATGTACGCACCAAACCCCCACCCCACCCGTGCATGTACGCACCGAACCTGCTATAAGAATGGGGTGTGCAAAACACCCCCAGCAGTGCCCAGACACAGGAGGGGTGGGTGCAGGGTCCTCCCAGCAGTGCCCAGACACAGGAGGGGTGTGTGCCTATCACTCCCAGCAGTGCCCAGACACAGGAGGGGTGTGTACCTATCACTCCCAGCAGTGCCCAGACATCGGACAATATACCCCATCAACAAGTTCAGTGACCTACAAGGGTGATACCCCAGATGCAGGCGGAGACATCGCTGAGCCAGCATGGCTATATTGAAAGGCAACCCTCACACATCCAGGAAATGTAGACACAGCACAGCACAGCATTTGGGAGACACCCTGCAGGAAAAATGGGCTGGGCCACAGAGGACGGAACACACCTTGGGACAATGTCACCATACAGTGAGAGCAAACATGACCAAATACCATTTGCAGAGACCTTTGTGATGGCACGCAGATGGCAGGGTACACCCCATGAGCAGCACACTCCAACATTTCACAGACCCCTAACACATTATCACCACCCCAACGCAGGGAGCACCAGCACCAACAGCAAGTCCAGGAAAGCATCAGTGTGCAAAACAAAAAGAAAAGGCTTTATTCAGCAGGAAAATATATCAGAGAAAATGTCCACTATGTACAAGGGCCATGGGCCAGCCCAGCAGCAATGTCCGGGGGGGGGGTACACATCGGGACGTGTGTCCCCTAGCTTGGCTGCACAGTTCACAAGTCCATTTCATCCACAGAAGAGGGGGCATCAGGGGGGAGGGTGGAAACAGGCACCGCAGGGACAGGAGGGGAAAGGGTAGGTGTTGTGGGTGCAGGGAGGGATGAATCTGCCACAGGGGGGGTGCCAGCGCCAAAGGTGGAGGACAGAATGGCGCTGCACACGTCGGCAAGTTCCCCCAGCGACTCCCCCGTACCCAATCCAACCACAGGCCCCAAGGAGGGGGGGGGGGCAAAGGGATGGGTCGCAGCGCCACTGGGGGAGGGTGTGGACAGGGTGGGGGACTCAACTCCCCTGGCCGGGTCCCGCCTCCACCGCTTGCGGGGTGGTGTCATCCTGGGGCTGGGGGGCACACTCGCAGTGGATGATGCTGTCACTGACTGTTGGCCAGGAGAGCTAAGGGGAGTGGATTTGGAGGGAGTGGGTTGTGTGGAATGCGGACTCCCACTGTGGCTGCGTGTTCTACGTTTCCCCCCCGACCCAGTGGGTGTGCCTTCCTCACCCTGTGTGTGCGTGACAGGAGGTGTGCGCTTCGACTTCCCTGGTGGTGTGGTGCCTGTGTCTGTTGGGGTGCGTGCACGCTGACGTCTGGATGTGCGTGGGACAGGCACGGGAGTGGGAATTGGGGATGGGGCAGGGGTAGGGGGTGTTACGCAGCGCTGCAGGAGATCCAGTGCTGCAGTCAGTGTGGAGTCTATGGACCTCAGCAACTGCCGTTGGTCAGACTGCGCAGCCGACATGCCCTCCATGTATGCCTCCATCTGGGTCAGCACCTGGGTGTGGGCATGGAGGACATTTAGCATCGCAGTCTGACCAACCTGCAACTGCCTCAGGATGTCCACAGACTCCGCACTCACCGCAGCAGTGGTGACAGGGGCAGGGGGTGCGGTGCCTGGCAGGAAGGAGACATGTGGGGACCGAGCACGGAGGGAAGGGCCACGAGCATGTGGGAGGCCGGTGATGGAACCTGAGGTGGCGGGGGGATGTGGAGGGCTGCCATCAGCTGGGGGGGCAGACTCCGCCACCTCTGGGAGCTCAGCCTCGGACCCGTCTGCGTCATAGTCTGTGTTGGCAGTCAACAGGTCCTCCGCCTCACTCCCTTCGGCCTCCGTGCCACTCCATGTGCCAGACAGGACAGCACTGCTGGTACTGGTGCTCAATCTCTCCTCCCGGTCCGTGCTAGTGTCTCCTTCCGTGTCCCCCGGCGATGCTGTGGGCAAGGTGAAGAGACAGGAGAAAATCAGACACCTGTACACATATGTCACATGAGTCAAATATACATAGGTCACATTGCATAGCCTGAAAAGCAACAGGAGTAACACCTACAAAACAATGTACACATGTAGGCCATGGAACACACAGTTTTTCTACCCACCATGCCACTGAGACACAATGGAGATCATGACACAACAGCAAATCACTGCACCTGAAATTTTAGAGAGGAGTCAGCCTCTGGGGACAAATGTGCACAGCACCTGCACCACACTGCGTCGTCAAAAAGGGATGAGCATGAATCATATCCATTTACTCTTGCCGCATGCTGCAAAGGCAATACATGAAACCAGGCCACACATGACAGGGTCACTGCACCTTGAGCGTATGTCCAGTCAAACATCACACACAGGCTAAACCCAGCAAGGAGGATGAAGCTTCTGACATGTAGGCCTTGTACGCACAAACCACCCACACCTGAGACAATCTCATTGAGACGGAGAAAGTATGTACACCTCTTACTCTGGGATGGAAACACATGGCCTCCACTAATTCATGACTGTAAACACACAGCCCCTGGTGGCCATGTCCACACATCATTGACAGGCAAACATCATCAGATTGTCTCAACAACACACACAGGTAATGCCCACTGTGAGTATGCACAAGCAAAATGGGTCCCCCTGTACAGTGGACACATGTAGCAACCTGTAGGTCCTAACAGTTGAGCCCAGGGTACAATGCCACCCTACGCAACCCATGGCAAAGACACAGTGAATGGCCATATTGTTGGATGACGCACATGATACCTAGGAAGAGGTGCCCCAGGGCACAGTAGTGCCCACACTCCTCCATGGTCCAGGATGGACATGACTGCAAATTAAGCAACCGTCCCTGCACTTAGCAGGCCTCCCACTCAGGCACATCATGTCAGAGGGCACACAATTGGACATGCATGCTGGAAGGCTGTACATTTTGGAGACACACCCCTATGTCGTGATTCACAATCAGTGCCAAGTGACATGGACACCACAATGACTGAAATTGGCCATGGCACACGCAAGGTCCCCATACCTGTGGCACATCACCCCCACACATGATGCTGATAGCATAGGGCACCTGCATGAACTGCCTGCATAAATAACCTTGTGCAAGAGTGGCGACAGACCAGGGAACACATTGCAAGGAGGGGAAGGGAGGGAGTGAGAACAGCACTGTGCTACTTTGTGGAGAAGTTGACGCACTGCACAATCAAACCCTGGCAGTGTATCCATGCAACTGCACACTTACATTGGCTGGGGACACACAACTGACACACATGTACCTACCCCCTTCCTGCTGCTGCCTCTCCTGTAGGCGCCTGTCCATATCGGGGAAGACCACCGCCAGCACACGCTTCTGGATGTGGGTCAGACGACGGCGGCCACGGTTCTTACGGCTCTCAGGTGAGTCCCCCAGCAGGAGCCGTGCAATCCTCCTCGTCCAGCACCGGATGTCCTGCCAGCGTTTCCTCACCTGAGACAGGCTCCGCCTCCGACCCTCTGTACCCCTCACGGCACTGACGGCTTCCCTCCAGATCTCCCCCTTGGCAATGGCGCCTACCTGTGAGGATGCAAAAGAGAGAATACATTAATCCACATGAGCAAAGACACAGAGACACACATATAGAACAATCCTCATTATGAACAGGCCATGGTATGCATGCAACTAATTGCACCTTTGTCATAGGGACATTATCCACTGTGGAAGGCCAAATGCACTACGTGCCAGTGGAAGCACACGGGTGGCATGAGGGGTACCACACACTCACTGACCAGGGATCACACTGTGCCTCACAGGCTACACCAGGATTATGTACAGCACCTCACAGCAGTCACCTGCCCCAGCACACTGATGCTACCTCAGCAGAGTACACAGACACACACAGGTACAGGACAATCACATGGCATTGCCAACTGCGGGTACACACCTCACTCTGCCCATGTGCCAGTAGACGGGGGTGTCACAGGTGTGGGGCTGGCTCAGCACGGCATGCACACAGCACTGCTCCCTGCTCACATCCGATGGCCAGGCCATATCCATCCCTCATGCTGCTTGTGTGCAACACTCCCCATATGCACTCACCCACATGACAGGGGACTAACACACACACCAATGTGCAGGGGACGAACACGGCCTTTGGACACTCACAGCACAGGTACACTGAACAAACACACATCCATGGGTACTGACACCTGTCACACTGGGGGGAACACAGGATCACATCAGGACTGTGGAAACAACATCCCCAGGAGGAGTATGCAGGCAGAATGTGGCATGCACCTTGCATTCATTGTCACAGTAGGCACTATGCAAGTGAGGAGTGCACACAGGAAACACAGCATGCTCTGCATGGGTGACATGAGGCCTTCCACACCCTGGGACCCACTCCAAACAACAGTGCATGTCTGTCACACATGGACACAATGCCAGAAGTCACTGTCACACAAAAGGGGCACAGTCTAAGCTAGTGGAGTCTGCACTCACCTGAACCCCTGGTCGACCATACAGGCTCTGGAACTGTGGGAGGATCACATCTATCAGGGCAAGGTTCTCCTCCTGGGTGAATGGCTGTGACCTCTCCACAGTCCTGGACATGGTGCCAGAGGAATCACTATCAGCAGCAGTGGTAATGGATGAATGGATGTGCAGGCAAGTGCTCTCTCATGGGACCTGGCTGCCTTATATATGCCTGGCTGGCCTGTTCATGTATAGGAGTACAGATTGATTGGTCAGTCACATTAGCATCCTACGTTTCATCCAATCCCTTCAAACCTACCCCAGTGTGTGGCTTTGCATGGTTTCAGTTTTGATAATGATGTCAAGTCAACATCCACATTGCAACAATGTAGATTCTTTCAAACTGACTTCTGCTGTGCACCTGGTGCTCAAAATCAAAAATTTAACTCAGTCTCCATGGCAACCATCAGGCATTTAGGCCCTTATACTTGTCCCTCATGTGTCCCCTATGTGTTTTCATACATTTACACACAGGTACGGTGCGTTCCACGCCCTAGGGCACCCCACAAGCAGTGATACCGACCGTACATGCGCTTGTACGGTCCGGATCACAATATGGGCGCTGGCGTATGCGTACGCCACAGTAGTACGGACTGTACACGCGCTTGTACGGTCCGGATCACAATATGGGCGCTGGCGTATGCGTACGCCACAGTAGTACGGACTGTACACGCGCTTGTACGGTCCGGATCACAATATGGGCGCTGGCGTATGCGTACGCCACAGTAGTACGGACTGTACACGCGCTTGTACGGTCCGGATCACAATAAGGGCGCTGGCGTATGCGTACGCCACAGTAGTACGGACCGTACAAGCGCGTGTACAGTCCGTACTACTGTGGCGTACGCATACGCCAGCGCCCATATTGTGATCCGGACCGTACAAGCGCGTGTACAGTCCGTACTACTGTGGCGTACGCATACGCCAGCGCCCATATTGTGATCCGGACCGTACAAGCGCGTGTACAGTCCGTACTACTGTGGCGTACGCATACGCCAGCGCCCATATTGTGATCCGGACCGTACAAGCGCGTGTACAGTCCGTACTACTGTGGCGTACGCATACGCCAGCGCCCATATTGTGATCCGGACCGTACAAGCGCGTGTACAGTCCGTACTACTGTGGCGTACGCATACGCCAGCGGCAATATTGGCCCAGGGACCCTATACACGCGCTCCGAGCGTATGTACGGTGCGTATTACAACTGTCAGTGGTGACAGGCGGCACACAGACAGGAATGGAGCGGACAGGTATTGCCAAGGGTGGACACCAATGCATTGTCTGTGCAATACCACCTGTGTGTGACACAGGTGTGTCAGGATGTGATGTGGCACTTTACCCCTGAGGTGTGGGCAAAGCACATGTACGATGAGCTGTGTACACATGTCGTGTGTGATGGTGCGCATTGTACCACACATCCCCTGCACTCCTTTGACATGTGTGCATGTCGTACACACTAGTGGAGCCATGAGTCACTTGCATGTCCCAGTCACGGACACCCGCACCTGTCCCCTGATGCCAGGTACACGGAATATTACATATGACACGTGTATGGCTGCGTTGCATGCTGCAACCATGTCATGTGTGTGGCATGTCTTTCCATGATTTTGCTGTAGGTGTGTGATTCAATGTGTCAGCAGTTGCTGCTGCCAACATGTGTCTGTGTGTCGATGGGCATGGCACACTGTTCCGCACACCAGCCCACATATGTGATTTGCCATGAGGTGTGTATGTATCCAACTACACGGAGTATCAACACAAGTACATATCCACATGCTCCCTATGTATGTTCTGTCTCGACATGTACTCCTCAAAGGCAATGTGTGTGGCCTGTCCTATTCCTATGACATGTGACCAGTGCATATCGCATCCAACTACCTGTCTGTACCATACGCATACTACTTCTGCACATGTGTGGATGTCTGTGAATCCTGTGATGCGTGTGCATGTTCACTTACACTGGCCCACAGCTAGTCTCATGCCATGTCATCGTGATCTTGCCCCCCTCCGTTAGTGGCTGTCCCTTGGTAGGAGTGTAACCTGACTGGCGTTCGTGTCCAGGAACTGTGGCACAGACCTGACTCACAACGTGGCATATGTGTATTGGCTGTGTAACATGTGCTCAGTGCATTGACGATGTTGTTGTACAGTGCTCACTCTTAGGTGTTCCTTCCATTTCACTGCAGGGCTCCGCCTCTCCCTCGACGTATGCCAGACATTGCTGCCCTGCATGAACGGGACTGTATACGCCGCTACAGATTCAGCCAACGGTTGATTGATGAGTTGACTGGCCGGCTGGAAGCACAACTCCTCCCGCGCCACAGGTATCCAAGTGCACTGACACCCAAGTTGAAGGTGATGGCAGCCCTACATTTCCTTGCCACGGGTACGTTCCAACATACCATTGCTGATGTCGGGGGCATGTCCCAGACGATGTTCAGCCGTGTTCTGCATGATTTCTTAGAGGCCATGTTGTTTCACCTGGATGAGTACATTAAATTCCCAAATCGTGAGCAGTTGACAGATGTCAAGCGTGAGTTCTATGCCCTGGGAGGGATGCCCCATGTCATTGGGTCCATAGATGGGACACATGTTGCGTTGGTACCACCACAGGCACAGGAGGTGGTGTATAGGAATCGCAAACATTATCACTCCATTAATGCCCTTGTGGTGTGTCTGTCCAACATGGTGATTTCACATGTCTGTGTTCGCTTTCCAGGATCAGCACACGATGCCTTCATCATGAGGCGTAGCAGGGTGCCAGAAATGATGCTGCAGCTGCGGAACGAGCGAGCATGTATTGTTGGTGGGTAGACTCTGGCAGTGCAGTGTTTGGCGTCATCTTCCAATCTCACTGCCTGTGCTGACACACTTCTGTCCATGATGTTTCCTTGTAGGGGACGCTGGCTATCCCAACATGCCATGGCTGATGACGCCTGTCCGCAACCCCAGCACGGCTGCCGAGCACCTCTACAACAACGCACATGGGCGGACCAGGAGAGTCATTGAGAGGACGTTTGGACTTCTGAAGAGCCGATTCCGGTGCCTCCACAAGACCGGCGGAGCACTCCCATATGCCCCGGTGAAGGTGTGCAAGATCATCATCGTCTGCTGCATGCTGCACAACATGGCAGTGGAGGAAGCTGTTCCACTCATACTGGATCAAGATGACCAGGACCATCCACCCGTGGAGGATGAAGGGCTTGGTGACGGGGCAAGTGATGTGGAGGAGGAGGAGGCTGTGGAGGACATGCGGAGTCGGCTCATACGCAACTTCTTTGCTTAGTGGTGAGTTCCAGTGTCTGAGTGTGCACGCATTGGGCCGTGTGTGGCATGTGTTGCAATGTGTGTGTCCATCTGCATGTCTGCCAAGTGAGTCAGTGGTGTGTATTGAAGTGTCACTCAAGTGATGGCGCAATGGAAGGATGTTGTCTGAGGGTCATCATTGTCACCTGTCATGTTAACAACATGATACGTGTTAAGTACATGCTTGCGGATGTGCTCCTTTGTGCTGAATCCTTGTGTGTCTCTCTTCCACAGGTCCATGTGCATGCTGTCTGCTGGTGGCATTGTTGTGCTCCTGCTACTCCTCATGAACACAGCGACATGTGCTGATTCAGCGTCACATGCACGGGCAAGTGTTGAAATCTCCTCAGGGTAAGGGATGCCTCACGTCGTTTTGGGTGTGTGAATTGTTTGTAGTCTGTGTGCACTTCTCCGGTTCATGTGTGTTCCATTTGCATACATGGTGATCCTACATGGGGAACATGACATGGGGCAGGCTTCACCTGGAGCCATGGTCAGACTTGGTGACTGTCATGTGGCAGGGGATTGGGGATTGTGATGAGGCCATCATTGTGTGTAACACTGGCCTCGGAAACATACAGGTTGCACCGGGTTGACATGGTGTGTGATTGCCCCATCAGGGCCTCAATGGTGTATAGCGGCCTCTCCGTGGCAGCAGGGGGTGTTTAGCTGTTATCCGTCACTTGTGTGCCAGGTCAATGGGATGCCAGCATCTGTGTTGCAATGGGGGGTGCCAGTGTTGCTCCCACATGTACATCCACATGACCTGTGTATGTGTTGACAGAGTATCATTGTCATTCCAACACACATGACTAATAAATTTGTCCCTCTGTCTCCAAGGTGCCTCTTCCCTGTCAATGGTGCCCTGTTGCCACTGTGCGTGCCGCAGGTCTGGCATAGTTTTCATAGGTGGTGCATATGTGTCTATGTGTAGAGTGACAAGATGCTAGGGGTTTGTCAGGGAGTGGGAACTGTATTATGCACAAGATGCACAGTTCCATCCACCTCAAGGCAAGAGAGACCATCCCCCAGGGAAACTACAACATCTGTGTAGAATCCTACCCTGCAGTCTACGGACATGTGCCTCACGACTCCCATGGTACTTGTCCATATCCGGAGTGCATCTGCACAGCTCTGCTACTGCGTCGGGCAACCAGGCCACATCAACGTCCTAACGGGATGGGGGGAATGTTTCACAGCCAGCTGCAGGATGACCTTCTAGATCCACGCCCACACTCATGATGCAGCCCACAACCCCAACACAACCATGTGGCACAGTGATCCTAAACTGCATTCTGGCATCTCCATGCATCCAACCTTGGCCTAGCCACCATTCTCAACATCCGCCTGACGCAAGCATGCTGCACATTGTAGGGACACATGTCTAGACATACCTGGGAGCGGCAAGCCAGGTCACTCCACATGATCCCTGACCTCTGCGCATGACTGTTGCTCCCCTGAATGTGTCTGTTGCCACAGTTGTGCGGGAACCACTCAGCTGGTTGGGCCCAGCACAGGTGAGTTTGGTACTCCATGTCTGTATCAGATGAGACATTGGGACCCATGTGTGTCCTGGGCAAGACTGCGACCCCACGGTTTGGATGGTTGGAGTTAATTCTGAGATCAGGCATGCTTTGACTGTACGACACACACATGTATTGTAATAATGTAGAATCACGGCATCATCTTGTAAGTGTGATTCATTTATTTGTGGTGGGGTACGGGTTTGTGGGGATGACAAGAGGTGCACAGCGGGAGTGTAGAATCCAGAGTTCACTGGGGGAGTTGGTATCCTTGTCGTAGCAAAATGTCAGAGTCCATGCCACAGTCTTCGTCAACATAGGTCAGACAGTGACCAGCAAGTCCATGTGGCAGAGAATGTCATGTGCTGCTATTGGGCCAGAGGGCCAGGTGCCAGGCCAGGTGACCTGGGAGATGGTGATGTTCTGCTGACTCTCACAGTCTTTTTCGTGGACGACCCACCTTCCTGCGGGGACCCTCGGAAGCAGTCCGTGACGATGTCTGTGACGCTCCGTCGGATGAATCCTCCTCCTCCTGATCCCTCCCTGTGTCTGGTAATGGCCTTCGCCTGGTGCCACAGGGAGGGTTGCCCATGTTGTCGGCAATCCGACGGAGTACACCGGTCATTTGGGTTTGCACCGCCACGAGCTCAGCCTGTCTATCCTCCATCCTTCCTTGGTGTTGCAGTTGACAGGCATGTTGCTGGGACTGCAGGGTCTTCATCTCCTGGAGGGTCCCCTTGATGTCATTGAGGGTGGACGCAATCTGGTCCATGCCCCTGGTGTCACGCCGGTATGTATCCAGGATGTTGCTGACCTGGGACACTACCGGGTCCTGAGCTGCCTGGTCAGGTTCGCGCCTCCGCCGTCCTCCACTCCCGCCACCCCTGCCCACGTGCACCTGGCCTGCCGTTGTGGGTGCATCGGGTCTCCGGGACCCCTGAGGGATGGCATCTGCGTTGCCGCCTGCCTCCTCCTGGGTGCCCGGAGGACCGTGTCCCTCCTGGGCAGACTGGCTGGGTGGTCGTGTGCGGGCAGGGCTCCTGGACGTCTCCTGGGATGTGGCAGGAATGGGGGTGGTGGTTGGCACAGTTGTACCTGACGCAGGTGCTGCAGGTGGTTGGACACCAGAGGGGCCAGGTTGGTCTGGGTCATCCACGGAGTGGTGAGAGTCATCGCTGGCGGTGGGGTCATCATCCCGCGGAGCCTGGTCCTGTGTGACTTCCCCCCCAGTGTTGGGGGGTGTTCGTCGACGTTGACCTGTGTGTGAGAGAGACAATGTTAACAGTGTCACATGTGGCATCCATGTTGCATGCATTTCTGATTTGGCACTCTTCCTCTGGGTAGTTGGATCTGTCCTGCATTCCTCTCACAGTGCACTTGTGCATGGCTATGTCCCTTGGCCACAGCTGTCAGGGCTTTACGCATGTGTGAGACACAATCTTAGTTGATGCATCTATTTGGGTACACAGTCAGCAGTGTGGTGTGCGGGCGTAGCGAGCCATGCAGAGGCGCCTTACGTGTTGCACTGTACGTGGCCAAATGGTGTTTTGGCAAGGCAATTTGATGTTGCAGGTAGGGGACTGAAGCATTTGTGACAGGGTTCTTACCGACACGGTGGGTGGGTATACTGGGTGTGTGGTTAGGTCTGTGCCTGCAGCACGGATGGACTCGTGCACAGATTGACACATGGACCGGTCTTCATCTACGGAAGGGGGGGTTGAGGCACTGCCAGACCTGGTCTGCATGCACACAGTCCACCGGCTGACGAGTGGACATGGCCACACCACCCAAGGGTGATTTAGTCTCCCTGTGTCTCCCTTCCTCCCTCCCTCTGTCACCCTCCTCCCTCCCTCTGTCGGTCTCCCTCTGTCACCCTACTCCCTCCCTCTGTCTGTCTCCCTGTGTCCCCCCTCTGTCTCCTTCCCTCTCATTCCCCCTCTCCCTCCCTCTCTTTGTCACTCTCTGTCACCTCAGGCCAGCTTCCTGGGCACACACAGTTAGCCGGTCTTTGAATGGCCATTGGCTTGTTCATGTGAGTTAGTCCCTGTTCTCCGGGCACCCATTGGGCAGTGTGTCTGAGTGTAGGCTGCTGCTGTGGCGGTGTGTGCTGAGACTCTATCAGAGCGATGCATCTTCATTGTCTGCTGTTATGTGCAAATTGTGCCTTCAGACCCATGGCATCCTGCATGGCAGCCATCATTTGCAGGCAAGACAGTACTGTGTGGGTACACACAGTTTGTATGGCTGTGCCCTGGGCCATATGGGCTGAGGGCATTGTTGTGTGCTTGTGAGTTGCTCAATGTTAGTTTTGCTGCCCCCACTCCCAGCATCGACCACATCCTGTGTTGTGTTGGTGTTTTGTGTGGCCTGTGACTTGGCATGGCCCTGATTGTTGCATGGGGCATGGAGGTGCCAGTGGCATGTGTGTGTTTGTGGAGTGTTGTTGTGTCCGGTGGTGGCTTGGGGGGGGTGGCATGCATGATTGATTGTGTATGGCATCCCCCCCATGTGAGGTGAGTTGTTTGTGTACTCACCAGGGTCTGGGAGTCCTGGCAGTCCGTGTAGTCCCTCCACCGCCAGCGTGGACATCACCTTCTCCTCCCAGGGATGGTATAGTACCGGTCTGGGGGGCGGCCCTCCTCCAGTGATGTTCCCCTGGTTGTGATTGTCAGTCATCTTCCTCTTGACCGTCCTCCGCAGATCGTACCACCTGGATTGGCACTCGTGCCTGGTCCTTCTGGTTGTCCCAACAGCATTCACAGAATCGACGATCCTCTGCCACATGGCGGTTTTTTCGGATATGCTGGTCTGTCTGACCAATGTCCCAAAGAGCTGTGGCTCGACTCTGAGGATTTCGTCGACAAGGATCTCCAGCTCCTCCTTTGTGAACTTTGGATTCTTGGTGGTGGACATGGCGTGGGGTGTGGTTGTGGGGGTGTGGGTGTGGATGGCTGTGGGTGTGTGGGTGTGGTAGTGGAGGTGTGTGTGTGAATGTGATGAGGGGGTGTTTGTGTAGGTGGTTGTGTGAAGGTATGCAAGTGTGAGGTTCAAGTATGGTGGTGTGGGTCGTCTGTGGGCTCTGGCAGCAGTGGGTCTGTTGCAAAGGCTCATGGTTTGTGTGTGTGGTCCATTTTTATTGGTCCATTTGTGGGTGTGGCTGTGTTTGAAATTTGTGTGGGTGTGTTATGAGGAGTGATTGAGTTTTGGGCCTCTGTTTGGCAGTTTGGCAGTTGCAGGTGAGTGTATGTGATGTTTGTGGGGTTGTTGGGCCTGTTTGGTGGTGTGGGGAAACTCTACTTGACTCTCCTTGTGTAAATATGGTTTGTCCGGGTTCAGTACGTGTTTTTTTGGCGTCAGTACGGTCCGTACATGCACTGGTGGGGGTGCGGTCCGTACATTCCCTGGTGGGGTGGTGGTTAGGTGCGTAAATACACGGCTGGGGTGGGGGTTTGGTGCGTACATACACGGCTGGTGGTTCGGTGCGTACATACACGGCTGGGGGGGGTTCGGGGGCGTACATACACGGCTGGTGGTTCGGTGCGTACATACACGGCTGGTGGTTCGGTGCGTACATACACGGCTGGGGGGGGGTTCGGGGGCGTACATACACGGGTGGGTGTTTGGTGCGTACATACACGGCTGGTGGTTCGGTGCGTACATACACGGCTGGGGTGGGGGTTTGGTGCGTACATACACGGCTGGTGGTTCGGTGCGTACATACACGGCTGGGGGGGGTTCGGGGGCGTACATACACGGGTGGGTGTTTGGTGCGTACATACACGGCTGGTGGTTCGGTGCGTACATACACGGCTGGGGTGGGGGTTTGGTGCGTACATACACGGCTGGTGGTTCGGTGCGTACATACACGGCTGGGGGGGGGTTCGGGGGCGTACATACACGGCTGGTGGTTCGGTGCGTACATACACGGCTGGGGGGGGGATTCGGGGGCGTACATACACGGGTGGGTGTTTGGTGCGTACATACACGGCTGGTGGTTCGGTGCGTACATACACGGCTGGGGTGGGGGTTTGGTGCGTACATACACGGCTGGTGGTTCGGTGCGTACATACACGGCTGGGGGGGGGTTCGGGGGCGTACATACACGGCTGGTGGTTCGGTGCGTACATACACGGCTGGGGGGGGTTCGGGGGCGTACATACACGGGTGGGTGTTTGGTGCGTACATACACGGCTGGTGGTTCGGTGCGTACATACACGGCTGGGGGGGGGATTCGGGGGCGTACATACACGGGTGGGTGTTTGGTGCGTACATACACGGCTGGTGGTTCGGTGCGTACATACACGGCTGGGGTGGGGGTTTGGTGCGTACATACACGGCTGGTGGTTCGGTGCGTACATACACGGCTGGGGGGGGGTTCGGGGGCGTACATACACGGCTGGTGGTTCGGTGCGTACATACACGGCTGGGGGGGGGTTCGGGGGCGTACATACACGGGTGGGTGTTTGGTGCGTACATACACGGCTGGTGGTTCGGTGCGTACATACACGGCTGGGGGGGGTTCGGGGGCGTACATACACGGGTGGGTGTTTGGTGCGTACATACACGGCTGGTGGTTCGGTCCGTACATACACGGCTGGGGGGGGTTCGGGGGCGTACATACACGGCTGGTGGTTCGGTGCGTACATACACGGCTGGGGGGGGGTTCGGGGGCGTACATACACGGGTGGGTGTTTGGTGCGTACATACACGGCTGGTGGTTCGGTGCGTACATACACGGCTGGGGGGGGGTTCGGGGGCGTACATACACGGCTGGTGGTTCGGTGCGTACATACACGGCTGGGGGGGGTTCGGGGGCGTACATACACGGGTGGGTGTTCGGGGGCGTACATACACGGCTGGTGGTTCGGTGCGTACATACACGGCTGGGGGGGGGATTCGGGGGCGTACATACACGGGTGGGTGTTTGGTGCGTACATACACGGCTGGTGGTTCGGTGCGTACATACACGGCTGGGGTGGGGGTTTGGTGCGTACATACACGGCTGGTGGTTCGGTGCGTACATACACGGCTGGGGGGGGGTTCGGGGGCGTACATACACGGCTGGTGGTTCGGTGCGTACATACACGGCTGGGGGGGGTTCGGGGGCGTACATACACGGGTGGGTGTTTGGTGCGTACATACACGGCTGGTGGTTCGGTGCGTACATACACGGCTGGGGGGGGGATTCGGGGGCGTACATACACGGGTGGGTGTTTGGTGCGTACATACACGGCTGGTGGTTCGGTGCGTACATACACGGCTGGGGTGGGGGTTTGGTGCGTACATACACGGCTGGTGGTTCGGTGCGTACATACACGGCTGGGGGGGGGTTCGGGGGCGTACATACACGGCTGGTGGTTCGGTGCGTACATACACGGCTGGGGGGGGGTTCGGGGGCGTACATACACGGGTGGGTGTTTGGTGCGTACATACACGGCTGGTGGTTCGGTGCGTACATACACGGCTGGGGGGGGTTCGGGGGCGTACATACACGGGTGGGTGTTTGGTGCGTACATACACGGCTGGTGGTTCGGTCCGTACATACACGGCTGGGGGGGGTTCGGGGGCGTACATACACGGCTGGTGGTTCGGTGCGTACATACACGGCTGGGGGGGGGTTCGGGGGCGTACATACACGGGTGGGTGTTTGGTGCGTACATACACGGCTGGTGGTTCGGTGCGTACATACACGGCTGGGGGGGGGTTCGGGGGCGTACATACACGGCTGGTGGTTCGGTGCGTACATACACGGCTGGGGGGGGTTCGGGGGCGTACATACACGGGTGGGTGTTTGGTGCGTACATACACGGCTGGTGGTTCGGTGCGTACATACACGGCTGGGGGGGGGATTCGGGGGCGTACATACACGGGTGGGTGTTTGGTGCGTACATACACGGCTGGTGGTTCGGTGCGTACATACACGGCTGGGGTGGGGGTTTGGTGCGTACATACACGGCTGGTGGTTCGGTGCGTACATACACGGCTGGGGGGGGGTTCGGGGGCGTACATACACGGCTGGTGGTTCGGTGCGTACATACACGGCTGGGGGGGGGTTCGGGGGCGTACATACACGGGTGGGTGTTTGGTGCGTACATACACGGCTGGTGGTTCGGTGCGTACATACACGGCTGGGGGGGGTTCGGGGGCGTACATACACGGGTGGGTGTTTGGTGCGTACATACACGGCTGGTGGTTCGGTCCGTACATACACGGCTGGGGGGGGTTCGGGGGCGTACATACACGGCTGGTGGTTCGGTGCGTACATACACGGCTGGGGGGGGGTTCGGGGGCGTACATACACGGGTGGGTGTTTGGTGCGTACATACACGGCTGGTGGTTCGGTGCGTACATACACGGCTGGGGTGGGTGTTAGGTGCGTACATACACGGCTGGTGGTTCGGTGCGTACATACACGGCTGGGGGGGGTTCGGGGGCGTACATACACGGCTGGTGGTTCGGTGCGTACATACACGGCTGGGGGGGGTTCGGGGGCGTACATACACGGGTGGGTGTTTGGTGCGTACATACACGGGTGGGGGTTCGGGGCGTACATACGCGGGCGGGGGGTGGTGGGGTGTTCGGCGCGTATGCGGGCACATGTCTCCATGGTTGCTATGGGAGTTCGGTTCGGACGGTGTTTTTTGCGTACGGTTGTGAAATGGGGAGGACGGGAGGGATCGTACTTGCGCAGTCGGACTTTATTTTTCCGCACGGTGGGTTTCTCGCCCGGGGACGTGTCGGTGACTTTTCCCGACCCGAGGACGTGTGGGGAAATCTTCCCAATGCGATTCGTATGGACTTTTTTCCGTTCGAATCGTACTTGGCAGTTTGTACGCTACTTTGACGATTCGGACGGAAAAAAATCCGGATACGAGTCGGACGGGGAATTTTTTTACCGGATCGGAATTGGCACCATTATCGTGATCCAAAAATATAATGTAAAGAAAATTGTGTCCCTATACTTATAGTGGTACAAAAATATTTTTACAAAATCGTTTCACACTAATATTGTTAAAAAACATACAAAAAATGTGTTTCTTAATATATATATATTCATAAATATTTGTATATATAAAATTAATATAAAGGAAATTAAACACGTAAATAATATTTAATAATACAAATACATACTTAACATAAAAACATATATTTGTGCATATGTTGATATATACATATAAATGTAACACTATTGGTGAGAATATATATTTTACATGATATCAAATTTCTTGGGTTATTTTATAAAAAGATACTCCTATAAAAACATATATATATATATATTCACTGAAAAAACCATAGGTTTCACACACGTTATAGTTAGGAATTTGCATTTAAAAAACCTTGCAAATTCACTGAAAAAACCATAGGTTTCACACATGTTATAGTTAGCTGGACATTTCACTCGTAAAAAACCAATGAAATTCCCCCGTTATAGTTAGTTCAGCTAACTATAACTCGTGCGCCCGTAATGCACTGCTGATGACATCACATATTACATCACTCATGACATGGTCAGTGACATCACCCATTTTTTACATTTTTTTTTTATTGAGAGTTCATATATGACAATACAATAAAGAAAACAAATGAAATCCAATTAATACAGTACGAGAAAGAGAGTACTAAGAACATTCATGCAAATTGTCATTATAATATTTAAAATTATAAAGTGCAAGGTTGTGTAAAAGCAAATGATTAATCAACTGACATTGAAATTCAAAAGATTTTGATTGAGTGAAAACAGTACGTAGCATTTAGATACAATGACCGTCTTCTCAGTTAATATACCAGAGTTGAGTTATAAAGTGCAACCTGCGAAGTCGAGACAATCGTAAAAGACTAGTAGACAAAATAGATGTTCTCGGAAAAGTATAAATCTGATTAAGTAATAGCCGGACAAATTTAAAGATCAAACACACTCCAATATTTATCATATTTTTTGAGAGCCCCTGATCTGAGAGCATATTTTCTTTCCCTACCCTGGATTCGGAGTAGTTTTGTCTTCCATGCCTGAAAGGATGGAACACGATCTGTTTTCCAGGACTGTAAAATGAGGGATTTAGCTATTAAAGAAGCTATAAAAAGGGACTCATCATGTTGGGTGTGGATAGGAGAGCAACCTAGGAGGGGAATTAGATAATCAAATACAATATTAGTTTTGAGAACGATTGAAAGATATTTTTCTATTTCCTTCCATAAAGCCTGGATTTTTGGACACTCCCGGACAATGTGTTTCCAAGTGCCTTTTCCATCACAGCGGAAGCATTTGTCGGCTACTTGCGGGAAGATATTGTGTAGAAAGGACGGAGTTCTATATAATAATCATTTGTTGTAAAATTGCATACGTTTAAAATTTGCTCCACGAAAGATGGTTTTATTGAATTTATTTATTTTGTCCCATACCTGTTGATTAAATGTAATATCTTCCCTCTTCTCCCATCTTTCAGTAATCTTGCTATAGAGGTCATGGTCCTTGCTTTCTTTTAATTTTTTAATCCAGATACTCATTTTCTTTTGTATTTTATTATTAAGGATAGTGGAGATATTTTCTTTATTGAATACATTTCCTATATTGAGTTCTCTGAGTTTTGGATTTATCCTTATAAAGGACCAGTTGAGTATTAAGTGCGAGTGGATTAACTGGCTGTGAATCTCGTCCCAAGATTTCCACCTATTTCCCAGCAGAAAGTCTTCAATTTTCTTAAAACCATTCTCCTTCCAAAGAGTTAATATATTTTTGTCCATACAGCAAGCATCTCCCAAACTAAAATTTATAAAATTCGTCTTATTACTTAAAATGGGTAAGTCATAAAATTAAAAAAACTTAGTTTTCACCTTGAAAATCCACTGGAGGGATTTATATCGTACTTTTTTTGGATCTTTCGTGGTTCTGACCGGATCATAGATTTTCAATTCCAGTAACATCCTTTTCATAAAAAAGTTATCTGTCTCATGAGAGTCTAAGAAAAGAAACCTGTGGCTATAATGTGCAAAAGACGCAAAATAATTCTCTTTGATATTTTGGAGGGACAGCCCTCCTTGAGTAGATGATAAATATAAAGTGCTCAGTGCTAGTCTGGGAGATTTTTTTGCCCATAAGAAAGAGGAGATCAGGGTTTCTATTTTTTTAAAGTAAGTGGCCTGGATTGCGCAGGGAATTGCGCTAAAAAGGAAATTGAAAAGGGGTAAGACCGACATTCGAATTAGCGATGCCCGCCCCATAAGAGACAGGGGTAGTAAATTCCACCGATCTAAAAGTGAGCCCACCTTTTTTAATAAAGGTAAAAAATTTAGTGAAAAAAGATCATCTGGGCTATCCGATATAAGTATTCCAAGATATCTCTTGGATCCGTGTTGTATTTCCGCCTAAATTCTGGAACTAAAGTGTCTATAGTGCAGTTAAGTAGAATAATTTCCGTTTTGTTTACATTAATTTTATAACCCCCAAGCTTTTGAAAGTCAGAGAAGATTTTTAAAATCTTCAATTGACTTGAGGGTTTAGAGTCTATGAAAAGGGCAATATCGTCCGCATATAATTTTATGTTTGTCATTCCTAATATTGGGGCAGTGTCAGCTTTGATATTCCTGACGGCGATCGCTAGAGGTTCGATAAATAATGCAAATAAAATTGGCGACAAGGGGCATCCTTGTCGCGTGCCTCTAGTAACCTCACAGGACCCAATGTTAGTGTTATTGACGATAATTTGTGCCCTAGAATTCATATACAATTGACGTAAAAGAGAAATAAAAACATTCGGGAAATTAAAACTACGTAAAATTGCAAACATGCAATCCCAAGACACTAGATCGAAGGCTTTCTCCGCATCTAAAAACCAAATTTGAGCCTTCACCTTATTAGTTTTAAAATAATCTAGTGCCTCCAGTAAAAATGTAGTGTTGGAATAGAGATGCCTGCCTGCAATAAAACCGCACTGATCATGTGCTACCAGAGATCCTACTATTTTATTTAATCGATTTGCTAAAAGTTTTGTAAAGATTTTATAGTCGGTATTCAAAAGGCTAATCGGTCTATATGAGTTTATATTTTCCTTGTCCTTTCCTTTTTTTAAAATACTGACCACCACCGCTGTAAGGAAATAGTCCGGTGGGGGACTTCCTTGAAGTAAGTTATTCATTAATTTCAGAAGTTCCTTACGTAATGATCCCCCAAATGTTTTAACAAATTCAATGGGAAGGCCATCCTCGCCGTTGGCCTTGCCATTAGGGAAGGCCTCTATCACTTCATTTAATTCTAATAGTGTAAAATCCTGTGTAAGGTAGTTCTTACCCTCAGCATCTATTTTAGGTATTTCAAGTGGCTGTAGAAATTCCGTGATAGAGTCAGGTGTAGCACCCTCAATCGCTTGATATATCCCCTCATAATGATTTAAAAACAACTCACCGATGGAAGTGGTGGTCTTAACTCGTATTTTAGTGATGGGATCTATTAGCTGATCTATTCTATTACGCACCTGCTTTTCTTTAGATTGCCAGGCCAGCAGCTTTCCTGTGTATTCACTCTCCTCATAAATCTTTTGTGCTTGTGAATTACTATTTATCTCACCTAAATCATAGTAAAAGTCCTTCATCCTGTGCTTCGCCTCGTGGAGTTTGTGTCCAGAGATCGTAGATCTGACCCTGTAGTGCTCTTGGGTTGCCTGCGAGAGTTCAGTTTGGAGTTTGGTTTTCTCCTCCCTTCTTGCCTTAAGCTTGGGAATTTCTTTAGATGTAATTATTCCACGTAAAGTGGCTTTAAATGCATCCCAGATTATATTTAATGGGGCTGTACCTCTATTCTGTATAAAAAATTGCTCTATCTTTTCATTAATATCCATGCACCATTGTTGGTCAAGAAGGTTAAGTTTATTAAAAAACCAACTACTTGTAAATCTTGCTTCATAATTCCCCAAATTGACCTCCATGCAGAGAGCTGCATGGTCTGAAAAAGCGTTAGGTAGATAGGCGTAATTATAAAATTCTAGGTCGTGGGATGACAGAAAAAAATCCAACCGTGACGCAGAATTATATTTTGCTGAATGGCATGTATACTCGCGCTTGGTGGGATTTAAGATACGCCAATGGTCAGTAACATCAAGGTCAGTTTTGCAACTTTGGACAGCTAAGGCAACTTGAGGTTTATTCTGTCGGCGGTCTTTCTTGGAAGAATCCAATCGGGGGTTTTGTAATAGATTAAAATGCCCCCCCCCAGATTATCGGTCCAGAAAGACCGGTTAATGCCTGCCTAACCTGTAAAATAGCTTGAGGGTCGTCCAAAATTGGTGCATAGATTGTGGCAAGAATAAAATTAACATTGTTTAATTTACCGTATGCAACTGCCCATCTACCTCTGGGGTCTATGGACGACCCTTCGAGGTTAAAACCTACATGTCTCCCTATTAATATGGAAACTCCTCTCTGGGCCATCCCGGCAGGAGCAGATATGTTATAGCCCGCCCAGCTTTTGAAGAGTGTAGCTGACTCTGCCTGATCTTTATGATGGGTTTCTTGGAAATAGATAACGTCTGGTACAAGGTTTTTCAACCAGCACTCAATAGCGTTCCTTTTACGAACGTTATTCAGACCATTAACATTTAAATAAATAAATTTCACCATGTTTTTTGATGTTCAAGATAATAGACGTAACCCTCAGCTAACATGCAGATGTGCAAATGGGCAAATGTGCAAATGTACAGACAGCTGCAACAGCATATATAGCTAATAAATAATATATAAATATATAATTATATAACAGTAAAGAGCAAAACATGCAGAGTCTAAATTTCAATGTGCAAATATGCAAGTGAGCAGCAAGAATGTAAAGTGATGTTATCTGGAGAAACGTACCATTCAAAATGCAAGACATGACCGTATGAATATATAATATCGTCATGGACAATGCAAAATAAATAAATAAATAAATAAATTTTAAAAAGGGGATACCGTTGTCTGTGCAAATATGCAGATAAGCAGCAAAAATAGTACAAATAGCAGCACAGGCTTGAAGGTTTTAAGCCCCCCTAGTGCAAAATAAGCAAATATACTTATAGGGTCTTGTCATCTTAACATGATCCATGTGGACAAAAGTGACGAGTGCGAGATATTATTTGTGCAAGATGAGAAGGAAAAAAAGGAAGAAGAATAACCTTACTCATACCATAATCAATAAAGTGTGAAAAAACATATTGTCTTTGAACTCTCTTTTTTCCCCCCTTGCGACACCCCCCTTCACCCCTCTTCCCTCCCCCCTTGAGTGGACAGAAACCCCAGTGACCCACTTCCGCCCTTCTCTGTTGTGTCTTCTTTTTGGATGCCATCTCATTGCATCCTTGTGTGCTTCCTGTTTCCATCAAGTGTCCGCCCTAGGGTAATAATAACTAAAGCAAGATTCAGCAGCTTATTTAATTACCCCCCGAGGCCGTCGAGGAATGTCTGGGCTTCGTGCAGGACCGAGAATATAACAAATTTTCCTTTAGCCAAGACTTTAAGTTTCGATTGCTGCACTATCATTGCTTGGGCTCCCTTGCTCTTAAAGGAGTCGATTAGTTTCACAAAGTCCCTGCGTCTGTGAGCAGATCCTGCCGACATATCGCCAAAAATTCGAAAGTTATGCACCCTCTCCACATTGAAAGTTCTTTTAGAAAATGTGGTATTTAAAAAAATTTCTTTTACCCTAAAGTCTGAAAAATTAAGCAGAATTGTACGGGGGTATTTCAAGTTATTAGGTTTATGTGCAGGGACTCTGTGCGCCCTTGTGATAGTCAGGTCGCCTTGTAGTTCAGGGATAGCTTTTTTCAATAGAGAGTCTGTCCACATGACTACATCTTTATCTTCAAGGCCCTCTGGTATGCCTACAAGTCGTAAATTAGATCTCCTATTATAATTCTCGAGGTCCTGTAGTTTTTCCTCTAAGTGGGATTTCTCTCTATTAGCCTCCACGAGATTTTTCTGAATTGTGGTTAAGGAGTCCTCTAGAGAAGATATCCAAACTTCGGCTTCAGAGACCCTCAAAGGAATGTTGCCAAGGCACTCCTCCATCTTCGTAAGCCTGCTGTGTAGAAGTGAAATTTCCTGAGCCTGAGAGGATTTAAAGTCTCTTAGTTCCTGGAGGATAGTGACCAGGATATCTTCCATCGTGTTTGCTTTTGTAGCACTCGGAAGAGCAAGCAAGCCGTCATCTTGGGAGATCGGGGAGGCTTCTAGGCTTAGGGCTTGACTTGGAACTATCATGGTTTGCTTGCTGCTTGAGCCTGGGCTTGAACTTAAAGCTGGTGGCAGCAGAGGATGGAGGGGAAGGGAAGTGTTGGAGGAGATGACAGTTGAAGCCGTTGGAGTGGGTGATGCAACCTCTTCTATCCTTGTCGGTATCTTCTGCATTGTGGGGCTGCATACTTGACCTCCAGTGTTGAGAACATCATGCTCTTAAGTGACACTTGCACTCCCCTGCTTTAACCCCCCTGTGTGTAGGAGTGCTTGAAGACTGTCCCTGCTGAAGAAGGGGTTTTGAAAAGAGAGGGTATTGTTTCGGGGTAGAGTGACTCTCATGACAGGTAGTAGATGACATAATAGTAGCCGAGACCGCTTTGACCGTTTTTTCCATACTTTTACCCCCCTGGTCCATTCTTGTTCCCTTGTCTTTCGCACCTTCCTCTTCTTTGTCGCCATCAGCAAGCAAGCTTAGTTCTGCAGATAGCTCAGACAAGGTCAGGCTCTCCACCTCTTCTTCTTCTTCGCCCTCCTCTTGATCATTTTCCTCGTTGTCGTCATCCTCAGCCTGTTTCCTTAACACATTATACTTATTTTTCCTGTATAAGTCGGCAGATTCCAGCGCCTTCTGTTTTAGGGCTTCTTTTTGATGATTTTTCCTTTTGCTTTTTCTCTCTCCTTTTGTGGTTGATGGAGATCTGGTCGGAGTTGGGCGCTTAACGTCCTTTCCCAACTCTAGCTTGGACTGTTTGCCCCTCGCTCTTGCCGCCATCTGAAACGTATCTTTTTAAAAACGCTTATAAATGCATTGAACCAGATTGCTACTAAGTGAGAGAGGGAGCAGCATAGTTCGTGGGGTATGAGGAGGGTCGGCTTTGCCCCTTCACAGTTTTTCACAGCTTTACAATCACCCTCAGGATTACATTTAATGCACCGATGAGGAGTCGGAAGGAGGGCACAGGGAGGGCGCGGTACAGCAGAGTGAGCGCGAACTGGGTGAGACCCAGCGCCCCTTACCTCACAAGCAGATCAGCAAGCCAGCGTCCGGTATAACTCCGTATAACAGCTGACAGGGCAGGCGCCGAGCAGGGACAGCAGCGTTGCTTTACCCCTTCACCCCCTTGAAATGTTGACAGCTTTGGAGCCACAGACAGAGCACCAGCATAGAGTCTGAGAAGATGGCGCAATACAAACACAGCGAGCGCGAACTGGGTAAAAACCCAGTGCGCCTTACCTCGCAGAGCAGGCCAACGTCCAATGTCCAGCGGCCAGCGCCCAGCAACCAGTGCCCCCGGGTCCCCGGTAGTTCGTCCCCGTAGGCGCCAGCAGTGCTCCAAACACTCCAAGTATTTTCAGTTGCTCCCGGACACCGAAACACCGAGCAGAAGAAGCAGCGCTGCAAAACACCCACCGGCACGTCAGAGACACCGCCAGCTACGCCCGTCAGTAGAACAGAATCCCAGAATCCCGCAGTGTATTCTCCCGAGCTCAGTTCGGCTTCGGCTCCGCTCCGGCATCCAAGCGAGGAACGGCAACGGCAGCAGCGGCGCTCTGTCCATGTGGGCGTGGCCACAGAGAGACCGCGGAAACAGGAAGCACAGCGGCGACGTGGGTGGGTCCACGTCAGCCGTTCATGGTCCGAGCATTTAAAAAACCTTTGAAATTCACTGAAAAAACAATAGGTTTCAGGCACGTTATAGTTAGGAATTAGCATTTACAAAACCTTAGAAATTCACAATTGATGGGTTCAGGCGACGCCATTTGCCATTTTTAGCCCAAGTAGTATCTAAAATACCATTTCAGCTATTAATGACAATTGATTTTGTATTATGGCATGTTCCTACTAATATTGCGTGCTCTCAATTCGCGCACATATATACTAACATTGAGAATGTTGTTGCATGTCATATTGTATTCACAATGTTTTAACACACAAATCTACTGTCTCTTATATTATGATGGAACATAGTAGGAACACTGATACTTTAACCAGTGTGATAAATCTCGACTTAGAGGTCCATTAGGATGTAGGGCGGAAAAGCACCCCGACCGCCATGGTAGCAGGAAAACACCGCCCACCAGGACTGCGGGAAAACCTCTGGTCCAATTATTATGCTCCGCAGTGGAAATCCGACCACGGCAGTCGGATAGCGGCGGTTAACATTGTGGTGGGCGGTGCTGCCAGCAGCACCGCCGTGATGTCCAAACTCGCATGTCCTGCATGTCCCTGCACTGTGTTGCAGGCACTGCACAGTGCCTGCCACCTGGTACAGGGACATGAAGGGGGGTACCCCCCAGTGCACCCACACACCCCCACACATTGGGGGTCCGCAATGGACCCCCGGAGACATTCTCCGCATGCCTTTCCATAGCGGTTCCACCGCCACGGAAAGCTGGCTACCGCCGGCATCATAATTGTGCTGACGGTGTTTGGCCCTGATCCTCCACAATTGTACCGGTCCAGCTCCGCACGCCAGGCAAGCGGGCGGACTGCAACCGGAGGAAAAGTGGCGGGCGGGAAATCACACCGCAATGCTAATCGGACCGGCGGTGTTCAGGGCTTCGATGGCGGGCGGATGTCCGCTGCCGCTCCGGTGGTTACTACCGCCCACCCGGCGGATGACCCCTTAGTGTCATATTCTGCTTATATTATCTACTGGCGGTCGCCAGTAGATAGTTATAGTTAGGACCGAGTTCCCATAGGAAATCTGAAAATTCTATTTTGAATAACTGGCGCCGGTTGACTTATCTTCGTGAAATTTTCAAAACTAATGGGGCGCTCCGCTCAGCTCCTACCCTGAAAGTCTCGGGGGGATTCGTCAAGCGGGGGCTGAGAAAAAAGGGGGGGTCCCAAAACGCGTTTTCCCCATGCATTTTCCCATAGGACCTTTAGTCGAAGGTACAGCCCGAACAGCTGAACAGAATTACTTGAAATTTGGCAAAGAGGTAGTCCTCAGGTCAGGCATGTGCCTTTTGCTTAAATGGTGTAAATCCGTTCAGTAGTTCCTGAGCAAATCAAAAGTAAAATCACATATATATCTGGGCGGAGCCTAACCACACATCTCATCGTGAGATCTGATTGGCTGTCAGCACTTCATCCAAGAAGTGTTGGCAGCCATCTTGGGACCAATATACATGATAGCACCTCATTAAAAAGCATTGCAGTTAATAGAAGGTTTTAAGACTTTAGTTACATTATAAATCATTTGTTGATGGTACCATACTCATTTTAGGAATTGTGGTGTGTTCTAAGGTGATTTTACCATGTGAAAAAGCCTTCTGCTGTGATATCATGAATCATGTTTGAGAGAAAACTATTTTCTCATGCTTTTCCCACAGAGGTTTGGAAGGTGATCTATAAGCTAACTGAGAGCATATTTTCTGTAAATTCACATTATCTTTCTCAGTCATGTGAGAATGAAGTCTGACATTCTCAGTAAAACATGTACATCCAACAAGGGCAGAGACTGTCAGTTGATTCCTTTGTGTTCTACTGCAGCTTCCCAGAGTGTTCTAAAGAACAACTAGAGCGCTAACAGTCCTACTTATGACAAACGTGTGGCACACCTGAAGCCATCTTGGTTGGAATAAAGTGGTAATTCTTAAAACATTTAATTTAAAAAGGAACAAAATGAGGGGGTTCATTTTGCCATAGAAAGTATGATTAGTGCTGCAGAAAGAAAAATTATGGCACATTTTGAGTGACTTCTCAAATCCTCTTCTATTTCATTGAAGAATTCTGACATGTAGACTGAAACATGCACTTTCAATACCAGCAGCAGACTTCCCTGGTGAGCAGTAGCTTTACTAGAGTGATCTAATAAGCAACTAGAGTGCTAACATTCTGAATTTATGGCAAATTTGTGACACATCTGAAAACATCATAACAAATAAGTCTCCCAAAATGGCCACCAGAGACAAAAGAGCCCAAATGTAGCCCAAATATTACCCAGATGTAGCCCAAGTATAGCCCAATGACAGAATGTCCCAGAGTGTTCTAACGAACAACTAGAGCGCTAACAGTCTTACTTATGACAAAAGTATGGCACACCTGAAGCCATCTTGAATGGAATAAAGTGGTAACACTTAAAACATTTAATTTACAAAGGAACACAATGAGGGGATTCATTTTGCCATAGAAATTATGATTAGTGCTGCAGAAAGAAAAATTAGGGCACATTTTGACTTCTCAAATCCTCTTCTATTTCATAAACAAATTCTGACATGCAGACTGAAACATGCACTTTGAATACCAGCAGCAGACTTCCCTGGTGAGCAGTAGTTTTACTACAGTGATCTAATGAGCAACTAGAGTGCTAACATTCAGAATGTATGTCAAATGTGTGACACATCTGAATGCCTTCTTGAAGGAACCAAAATAAAAAACTGAAAATATTCCCACTGAGGAGACTGCAGTAAATGAGGAAATTAGGAAACTTCATAACAAATAAATCTCTCAAGATGGCCACCAGAGACAAAAGAGCCCAAATGTAGCCCAAATATCACCCAGATGTAGCCTAAGTATAGCCTAATGACAGAATGTCCCAGAGTGTTCTTAAGAACAACTAGAGCGCTTACTGTCTTACTTATGACAAAAGTGTGGCACACCTGAAGCCATCTTGATTGGAATAAACTGGTAACACTTAAAACATTTAATTTAAAAAGGAACACAATGAGGGGGTTCATTTTGCCATAGAAATTATGATTAGTGCTGAAGAAAGAAAAACGAGGGCACATTTTGAGTGACTTCTCAAATCCTCTTCTACTTCATTAAAAAATTCTGATATGCAGACTGAAACATGCACTTTTAATACCAGCAGCAGACTTCCGTGGTGAGCAGTAGCTTTACTACAGTGATCTAATGAGCAACTAGAGTGCTAACATTCAGAATGTATGGCAAATGTGTGACATATCTGAATACCTTCTTGATGGAATCAAAGTAAAAAACTGAAAGCATTTCCTACTGAAGAGACTGCAGTAAATGAGGAAATTAGGAAACTTCATAACAAATAAATCTCCCAAGATGGCCACCAGTCACAAAAGAGCCTAAATGCAGCATAAATATCACCCAGATGTAGCCCACATGTAGCCCAATGACAGAAGTGTGCAAAACACTTATTTTTTGTGTATTTGCAGTTTTATATAGTGCAGACTTGTCAGGTATTGGAATGCTTTACATGAGCATTGGTTACATCACACAAGATCAAATTCATTTTGGTTGTAGACATGGGGAGATTAAGTGATTTGACCACAATCACAGAATGTTGAGCTGAAGCAGAAACTCCAACCTGGTTCCCCAGTTGCAAAGTCTGCAGCTCTGGAAGTAACACCACATCCTCTCGCCAAGGTGCAACATTTAATCAAGTGGTCAACTGGATAAAAAAACATAAAGATTACAAATAATTTAAAAGTTCTTTGTCGCTATTTGAAAACTCAGAAAATATGTCCTCATTTTAGTTTTTTAGAGCACTAACCATAATTTTGATGCAAATAAGACCCTCTCATATATGTAATTTCTAAAGGAAATACTCTAGGTATTACAGTTTTGATTACATCAAGATGACGTCAGGCGTTCTACACTTTTGTAATAAATATAGATTGTTAGCAATCTAGTTGTTCATTGGGATACTGTTGAGAGACAGAGGCCAGGGGCACGGACTCTGAAAATTGAAGGCAGGTAGGAGAGTGCAGAGGCAACAATTTGACCACACTGGGCAGGCAGGAAGGGACGTGGCAGCACAATAGACTAAGGAGGGCAGTGGAAAGGGGGGCAGGGGCAACAAACCAACAATACAGGACTGGCAAGAGAGGCTGTGGCAATATAATAGACCATTGAGGGCAGAAGGAAGAGGCAGTGGTAGTACAACCATACATGCCAACAGACCCGTTTCAGCCAGGAAACGTCCAATGTTTTTAAGCTCAAATGGGCTTTATTTGATCTGTCTCCTGTCTACAATCTCCTCTTTTTCAATGTAACTCAAAGGGGAAAATCAATACCCCAGTTTTTTTTCCAGAATCTCCCTCTTACCAAGTTCAAAATGTTCGCAAGTATGGGCATTGAATCATGGTAGGCAGGAGGAATTGGGGTAGGGACATGGACTCGGATAACAGAGGACAGGAAGGACATGGAGAGGTGCACCAAACTGACCCTACAGGGCAGGCATCAGGGTTTGCAGCAGCACAATACACCACACAGCGCGTGCGGGACGGGAGTGTAGCACAACAATCCATAGAAAGCAATAGGGAGGGGACAGGACCATGCACATGGACAACAGAGGACAGATGGGAAAGAGGCAATGGTAGCTAGCTGACCATAATGGACAGACAGGAGAGAAAGCTGCAGCATAACAGACCATAAAGGGCAGGAGGGATGGATCAGGGGCATTACAATGGAACAGACAAGCCAGGAGGGAGGGAATAGGGGGTCTCCACATGGAAACAGAGGGCTGGGGGCAAGGTGGCAGGGCAGGAGCAGCAAGATGACCATGTAGGTCAGGCAGGATGGGCACTAGAAACAAGACACACCATGCAGAGCAACTATGAGACTATGGTGGCATACACGCAGACCATGGAGGGAAGGTGGGAGGGGGTCAGGGGCAGCTAGCTGACCACACAGGGAAGGTGGGAGGGGCCATGGCAGCACAGAAGACCATGCATGGCAAGCGGGAGGGTTAGTGGCAACAAAATGGCTATGATGGGCAAGAAGGAGGGTGCAGGGGCATGAACAAAGGACCATGGAGGATAGAAGGGAGGGTCAGAACCTGGGCACAGACAAGAGAGTTCAGGGGAAGTGGCCTCACAACAGACCGCGCGGGGCAGGCAGGAGGAGCAGTTGCAGCACAACACATCAGGGAGGGCAGAAGGGTGTGGCAGTAAAATGGACCATGGAGGACAGGAGGAAGGGGATAGGGGCATGGCATGTGGACAGGCAGGGTGGAGGTGGCAGGGACAGGTTACAGTCATCTGACAAAGCTAGGCAGGTGGGAGGGGAGTGGCAGCTCAACAGAAAAAAAGGATGGAGCAGGGGCATGCACAAAGACATCGGAGGGCAGGGGGAACGAGAATAGGGGCAGCACGTTAAGCACAGAGTTTAAGCAGGAGGTCAATGATGGGGCATAGAATTGGGCAATGGAGGGCAGGAGGAGTGGACAGGTACATCGTACTAAATTGAGGGCAGTGGCAGCAGATCAGACCATGCATGGCAGGAGGTTAGTCCATGGATTCACACAACAGAGGATAGGGAGGAGGGGGATGGGGCAGCAAGCTAACTGTTCAGAGAAGGCGGGTATTAGGAACTTTATTGTTTTTAAAACGTGTGTCTGTGCGAACTACTTAAAATATGAACAAGTATGCAGCATAATCTCACTTTTATTCAGGAAGAAGAGGACGTTTGTGACTGTGACTCCGTGCTCACTTGGCAGAAACACCCCCTGACCCTACACCCCCTATCGCAAAATGTAATGCCCGTGAAAAGGGTAGGTGAACACAGTGTTATATAGAACATAGTCCTGAGATCATGATTGAAAATGAAAACTAGATATAGTGTATGGTATAAACTATGCACCAAAAAGTGTGATATAAGATGAACCGGGCGTGAAATATAATATGCAATACATTGTGCGCAATGACAGATTCATTGGAGAGCGCGAGATAGCACAGGCACTAGCGCGTGCTATGCGATATGCGCCTTGGAGTGTAATATGCACAGGGCAGTGTTGTGTAACCTAACTAGTCTCTAAAGTTGTAATATAAAATATGTGCTGGGGAGTGTAACGTTGCATATGCACTGTGACAAAGATATGGATCCCAGATTGTAATATGTATGGCATAGCACTGTGCGTTATAACATAGGCATCGAGGAAGGCACGTTAGATGGGGCAATATAACCCATGCGAAGACAAGTACGGCATGACATATTCACGGGGTGGTGTTACAGTGCACATGGGCTAGAGAGTGTCATAGCATACGCACTAGCTGGTGGAATACAACACAGAGGTGTGAGGCAATCGGCGGGCACTGGTGGGTGTAACACAGCATTGGGCTCAGCCAGGAGCACGCTGTGACTCTCAAGTGAGGTTCGTCTCCTTTCCAGAGAGCAAAATAAAAAGTATTATACATCCGGCGGTGGACGTGTTTTTATTAACCGTGAGGGGGGTTTCTTGCATAGTTTGGTCGAATTTTTGTCAAATCCCCTTTGAATGGCATGGTGTGCGTGTATATTAAATGTGCCCGTCAATAGCTACCCATGTTTGTATAAATAAACAACAAGGGTGTCTACTTGGAGAGTACCCACCGGCGGGGGCGCCGGGATTAGGCGCGGTAGGGCGTCAGACACGTCAGAGCTTCACTAGCGGTGTAAATACATTCCATGTGGATTCATTCTATGCATAGTCACCTTTTAATGAATATCACGCAAATCGTCATGATGATAGGTACATACGGTTTGTCCAGCATGTCCTAGGTGTTTCTATAAATATAAATATTTTTAAAATAATAAAAAACAAAGGCCGGCCCTGGGGGATGGGGTCCCCGGAGCCATAAGTGGCCTGAGTAGGGGGGCAACGCAGCCCCCTCTTAAAGAATTTAAATTTAAAAAAGGCCATGACCCGGGAGTTGGGGTCCCCGGGGCCAATTAAGGCCTTGGGAGGGCCAAATTAATTTTTTTCAACAAAAAAAAAGGGTGCAGGCCCTGGGGGATGGGGTCCCCAGGGCCAGTAAATTAGAAAAAGAAGGGGGGGGGCACACAGCCCTCCTTCTTAAAAAAATAAAATAAATAAAAGAGCGGAATCGCGCTGGAGGCCACGCCCCCTCCTTGCAGCACTCTGCAAACGCGCCCCCTGGCCAGTTGTAAGTTGGGGAATTAATTCCCCTTCAATACTGAGGGTCCCTGAGGGCCAACTAGCCCAACAGGTATCTCCAGTGTGCGCCAGGGAGCTGCGTTGCAGACAGGTGTTCTGAGGCCACGCCCCCTTTTACACCTCTATGCAACGCAGCTCTGTGGCGCTTACTGGAGGTACCTAGTGGGCTAGTTTGACCCTAGGGACCCTTAGGATTCAAGGGGACTTAATCTCTCAACTTAGAACGGCCACATGGCGCGTTTACACAGTGGTGAAGGGAGGGGACGGGGCCTGAGGTGACGTGTGCAAACAAGCCCTGTGGCACGTTTTAAGTTGGGGAAATAATTCCCTTTCAATCCTGAGGGACCCTGGGGGCCAACTAGCCCACCAGGTGCTTCCAGTAAGTGCCACTGCTCTGCGTTGCAGAGAGGTGGTGCAGGCCGTGCCCCTTTTTACACCTCTCTGCAATGGCGCTTACTGGACGTACCTAGTGGGCTATTTTGCCCCTAGGGATCCTCAGGATTCAAGGGGACTTAATCTCCCAACTTAAAAAACGGCCACAGGGCATGTTTACACAGTGGGGAAGGAAGGGGACGGGGCCTGAGGTGACGTGTGCAAACACGCCCTATGGCGCGTTTTAAGTTGGGGAAATAAATCCCCTTCAATCCTGAGGGCCCCTGGGGGCTAACTAGCGAGATTAAGGTGTCGATTCCGAATCGTATCTGTATTTTTTTGCTTACGAATCGTACAAGTCCCGTACAAACGGGCAAGTACGATTCGTACGTGGAAAATACATATGAATGACATCGGGAAAAGTCTACGACACGTCCCCGGACAGTTTTACGTACGATTCGTAAAACTGAAGTCCGAGCGCACGAGTACGATCCGTACCGTCCGTCCGAATATACAAACGCATGTAAAACGCTCCGTCCGAATATACAACCGCATGTAAAACGTCCCGTACGGAGCGAACTGTGTACCACCCCTACCCCGGGCACACCTGGGCGAGGGGTACGAGTCGTACGGCCCCCCCCAGCCTCCCACCCCTCCTGCGTACATCCGCACCGTACCCCCAGCCCCCCCATGTACGCACCGTACCCCCAGCCCCCCATGTACGCACCGTACCCCAGCACCCCCCCATGTATGCACCGTTCCCCAGCACCCCCCATGTACACACCATACACCAGCACCCATACCTGTACGCACCGTACCCCCACCCCCCGCATGTACGGTGCATACCCCCACCCCCGTATGTACGGTGCGTACCCCCAGCTCTAGGTGCTGGGGGTACGCACCGTACATACGGGGGGTGGGGGTACGCACCGTACATGCGGGGGGTGGGGGTACGCACCATACTTACGGGGGTGGGGGTACGCACCGTAGATACGGGGGTGGGGGTACGGTGCATACAGGTACGGGGCTGTGGTACAGAGGTGGGGTACGGCGCAGACATGGGGGGCTGGGGGTACAGTGCGGACGTGTAGGGATGGGGGTACGGTGCGGACATGTAGGGATGGGGGTACGGTGTGTACCGGGCCCCCTTTTCGGCGTGCATCGTGGCATACTTAGCGTTTCCGGCACTTTTTGGGTCCCGTAAAAATATTGCCGTGCGAAGTGCTGTGGGTACGAATCGTACTTGCTGGTCCGTAAAACGCTGCCTGACTCCGTGCGAATGTCGCGTACGTGGTGTCCCGGATCGGAATTGTGGGTATATTTTGGCCGGTCAGTGTTTTTTACGATTCGTACGGAAATGGTGTTTCTGTACGAATCGTACTTGCGGGTTTGTAAGGTGGTTTTCCCGGGTACGAGTCGGACGCTTCGTACCCGGGTTTTACCGGATCGGAATCGACACCTAAATGTACTATTCCCATACTAGTCTGTGCAACAGTAGGGAAAGCGTTGGTCTTCGAAGAGGTTAAGTTTACTATACCCACTCTAGTCTGTGCAACGCTAGGGAAAATGTTGGAATTCGGAGGGGTTAAATTTAGTATTCTCATTCCAGTCTGTGCAACAGTAGGGAAAGTACTGTACTTCAAACACATTACATATTTGAATAACCCTATTCATTTATAAACATATAAAAAAGTCTTAATATGAACTTTATTAATTAGCTGAAAAAATATATATGAGAAATAAAAAACAAGGAAACAAATTACACGATTATTAAACAATTTAGTAATTAATTATCAATTAAAAAAAGTTATTTATTTATTATTTTTCTAACTTCCCACACTATACCCCCACAAACCTAGCAGCCCACACTTAAAATATAGATAAAGGAAACAAGTATAATACAATTTACATAATTGATCATCAATTAACTAATGAATTACCAATTGATAAGAATTAGTTAATTATTACTTAACATACCGCCCTATAATCCTACAAACCTGGCAAGCAACAAATAAAATATAACTAAACTACATCAATATTGCATGATTTACACAATTAATTATCAATCACATAATTATTAATACTTAAATAATTGATAATTAGTTATAACTTAATTAACTTCTCTTCCCTACTAACCCAACAGTCCACACCTCAAACATGACTGATGTAAAGTTATTACACAATTTACATAATTAAGAATCAATTGAATAATTATTAATTAATTAATAATTAATTGGTAAATATTTATTACTTAATTAACTTCCCACCCTATATCCCTGAAATCCTAGCAACCCTTAACAAAACTATAAATTACTATTAGCAATTAAATCAAAAATTATAATTCATTTAAAATTGCAAACTATATTAAAAAATATTATTAATTATGCAAAGAATAATAACACATACAATTAATGTATGAACTAAAACACATTAAGATAATTAAAAATTATATTTTTTACAACTATATTATTAAAAATGATATTCCTGCAGTAAATTCATGTAGGGACTAGGAGCTGATTATTAGGTCCAGCACCCACGCTCCTAAATTATCATAATTATGCAAAAGGTAATGCTGTTCCTCCAGAAAATATAGAAGAAGGGAGAGAGGATGCGGAGCTGTCGGTCAGGACTGGGGAGCTGATTGACTGGATCCAGGGATCCAAGTGATCAGAAGTGATTGCCCTTACACGCCCAGGTGAGTGTCATGCTTCATCATTGGGCTGCTCCTCGGTGTGCTGGCGCTGCAATGCCCAACAGGCCCCTCAAAGGGGACCTTTATTGGAGATCTTCTGATTTTCACCTTAATGATAAGTGCAAGTGAGGATTTAAGTGTAGGGTGGTGTCGTAAGAGATTTAAAATAGTCTAAGGGGTACCAGTAGATACTTTAATAAGGTGGTCTCCTTGAAAGGAGTAAAAACACAGGTGCTATCACAGGAGCAAATGTACCTAGACAGCTTTAAGATAAGTGACGTAGGGTCAACATGTTTCGTGCCTTATGGCCCAACAGGATCATAGGCATTTCTCCAGGACCAGGTTGTTGACGTCTACGCTACACCTGATTGGGAGCGAAGATATGTGCCCAATCAAAATGTGTCAACTGTACCTGCTATGGTATGGGCCAATGAAATTCTGAACCGCGGAGGAGAAGAAAAGAGAGACAGCTATTCATGGGTTCCACCACTAGCTTAATGGGTGTACACTCCTTAGGTTCATATAGTATACCATCATATTTGAAACATGCTGAGGGTGCATTGTCGCCCCCAAAGTGAAATGTGCACACTAAAACACACACAAAACAGGCAAGTGACAACACTTGCGAAACAAGGTCTGTTTGTCTTAATGATGGTGCACTTCCAAAATGGTCCACTTGAGGTCATCAGGAGTGTGGTTGGCTGCCAAGAAATGAGCACTCATCTTGGTGGTGCTGCGTTTGAACGAATGATGGTGCTGTGCTCAGTGATTATTGTTTTTACCAGCCTTATTGTCATGCCAACGTATCTGGGCATGCAAAGGCAGGTTATGAGGTATACACAGTTTTTTGTGTTGTAATTGGTATGGCCTCTTTGTGTCCATATGTGTGAGTGATCCAGCTGAACTTCTTCTGAGATTTCAGTGAGATGGCAAACCCCACATGACCCAAAGGGGAAATGTCCTATAACTGGGAGGGAGGTCCCAGAGTGTGCGTTTTCCTGACCTCGGACTAGCCTGGGTTCTGGCATTTATTAGCATATCTCGCAGGTTCTGTGTGCGTATGAACACAAAGCATGGCAGAGGGATGCATAGGGAATTCGAGTGTAGTATTTGGCAATGTTTTGGTATGAATTCTATAGGCGATTCAAGTTGAGGGTGAATGTGGTGCCAACTTCACATCTCAGGCCCAGGTGTACTATCCTTGGTCTCTACCCAGTGTGCACATCAGACAATGCCCACAACACGTTGTAGGCCCTGCACCACAGCGAGCTCCGTTCCGCGAGCACGCTGGGCATTCACAAGCTGATTCATCGTTAGGATGCAACTGATCTCTATGACATATTCCATCATGGCGGCCAAATTACTTTTATTTTATGCAAGGGCCAGTGTAGCCATTCCTGGCCCGCCGCATCATGACCAATCTTGAGTACACACCGGGAACCACTTCTAGACACCTTTAAATACCCACCACCCAGCCTCATTCTCTACCTCCAGGCAGTCAGAGGAGGGTAAGTTTCCGGTAATTCATGCGAGTTCTCAGAATACAATTCCACGGATGTTACCCTTAATTCTGTCCTTCAATTAACTCCTTACTAGTATGTGCATTTTTTATCAGTCTGTCTCCACAGCAGAGCATGGTCCTGTGCCTTACCTAGGGGACAGTGTTACTATTCTAATAGGGTAAGATCCCTATTCCTCACTAATAAGACATGTTTTTAACACCTTAGTAATGTGTTTGGTGTTGTATTTAATATCATGTTGTGCTCTTCATGCGTGGCCACTTGCCTATTTGTGTGTGTTTTAGTGTGCACATTTCACTGTTGGGAGAGAATAAGCCCTCAGCATGTTTTTAATATAAAGGTTTACTATAAACTATATAAACCTAAGGCATGTCCACCCATCAAGCCAGTGGTGAGAACCCTGAACAGCTGTCTCTCTTTCCTTCTCCTTCACAGGTCGCAACATCATTGTCCTGTACCATAGTGGTACAGTTGACACATTTTGATTGGGCACATTCACTCCACACACCTGCGCTACCAATCAATTGTGGGGTAGGTGTCAACAACCTGGTTATGCCTAAGATCCTGTTGGGCCATAATAAGGCATGTACCGGATAATTTATAACTTTTTGACTATTCATGTGCATTCCAACGCAGCTCATGTCACAATTTAATTGTAATTTAGTTGCATTTTTATAGCGATGTGATGCCCCTAACGAGGCGCAAAGGGCATTATCGCACTGGTTGTATGCTACACTTTGGTGGACCACTAGAAGGAGAGGGTGATAAGTTAGCAGTAAGGTCTATGTGTGAAGCATGGTTGGGGTCAGGTGGGAATGACAAGAGTGGTGTTTTTTTCCTGCCTTTAGTCGTATGGCTTAATAGTGTGATGGAAGAAGAAGAGTGAATGGCTACTCACTGGTCCCTTTAAGGGAACAGCTTGTAATAAAAAAGCTTTATATAGTCATGCAGATCTTTAGAGGGTGATGAGAGAGGCCTGAAGAGATGTTCTCTAAAAGGAATTCCTGTGTAAACCATATTTTTAGGAGGAGAGCTCTGAAAGCTCTCCTGTTAAACGTGCAACATTGGCTTGAAAGGGTGGTGATGAGCAATGGGTGGGGTCATCTGCCAACATATTGTTACCATAATATTGTGATGGCAAGAATATTGGAGACTTTCATAATGCAGGTAAGGATTTAGTTTTAGTTTTTTTTATTATTGTTAATAATATTGTGGTTTGAAAGATTTTTGTATATAATATAGTGGTTTTATGCTACATTTTTCTTCTAAATTAATTTTAATATGTTTTTACTTAATATACTTTTTTAGGAGTGGAGTGAGTGAGTTATAGGGGAATATGGTGGGTAATTATATTGTTTGCAATGTATTTTTCAAAAATTCGATTTTACATTTTCATATAATTTAATTATTTTGGTTTGTTATTTGATTTCTTTAAATGTTTTGGTTGTGAGTTTTATGGGCCTGAGTATGGCTTTGTCAGTCCTCCTGCTGGACCACCCCCATGGCTGTCCAAGGAAGACCCCCAAGGTGTCGGCATTCCCGCCCACCTGATTACAACAGTAATCCAGGCTGGTGGTGCAGCGGTGGTGGTGTCATGCCAGTGGGAATGTTTGGCTCATTGGAGATCCTAAAAAGCATACTGCCGCTATGACAGCACCTTCAGCACGTCCGTGCGCGGTGTGACATGCACCATGTCATGAATGCCACACAGTGCACATAAGACCTTTCTCTTTTCCCGCACCCTCTTGGGCAGATTAGCCTGGGGCTCCTGTTGGGGGCCCCTTTTATATGCCTTCCCCCAAGCATTTCATGGCGGGCCCCCACCACGAAATACTTAGTGGAAAGGCAGGTTGTAAACTGCTCGGCGGTGCCGGGATCTGCACCGCCATGATTCCAGCCTGCTTTTCCACCAACGGGGTATCCTGGATCCTGGTGGGAGCAGCGGTCCTACCACCACCATCGTAATCATGCGTGAGGCTCGACTCGGTGAGGGTTGTCGGACCACCATCCAGGAGTAGGCAATCTCAGATTGCCATACTCGTAATCAGGTCCTATGTTTTTGGGGGAAATCAGTTGGAAGTTTTCAATATTCTTTGTTATTTAGTAATTGTATTCATTTTATTTGGTAAGTAGAATTTTAATTACATGTTTTAAAGTATTAATTTATTATATACATTTTTTAGGATTTATTTATTACCACTGATTACCCGTATTTTATTACCCCTGATTTAGAAAGTCATCCTGTTTGTATTTTTAGATTTATATGGATTTATCTATGTTTTCATTATGTAATAGTTGAAAAATTATTTGAAAAAAGGAATTTAGAAAATGAAATATTAAACTAATATTCATTGTTAATTTATATTTGACATATTTTTTTATTTACATTCAGTAAAGTTTTTTCTTTATTTGGTTTATTTTCTCAAATTTATTAACTTATTATATATCTCAAAGTATTAAAGTAGGTTTAATTTTTTAAGCTGAAAGATATTATTTTAAATTTAAATGTTTTAGTATATAATTTCGATATTGTTTTACAATTGTATTGCTTTTTTAATGATTTGTTTATTTTTAATAATTTTCTTGTCTATATGTTTTTTATTGGAATATTATTAATTAATTTATATTTTGTAAGATGTCATTATTTTTTATTATAATAAATCAAACTCTGTGATAGTCCAGCCCTTTTCATCAATGTTATTTATGTTTGAGTGGGAATAATAATTGTACCCTCCCTCAAAGTCTCGACACTTACTCCAATATGGCTTAGATTGGAGTGGGAATGGTAAATCTACTCAGAGTCCAACCCGTTCTTCAATGTTAGAATAGTAAATGTACATTTGTTACATGTTCAATTTTGTACCATGCTTTTTAGGTTGTAGTTGCACTATTTTAGTTACTCCTTTGTAAGCTGAATACTTGGTTAAGTGTATTTAATTGTAGCTAGGTAGAATTTATGTTTTTTTTCTTTTATAAATTTGTAGTTTTGTAGGTGAAAGCAAGATTATATGCGAATAGTAAATTGTTAATAAAACAATTTGATTTACATTTTAGGTTATGAAGGGAAAATGGAAGAATGACCTACTCTTTCTGTCAGGTAACTTTTATTTATTACATTAATTAATTTTATTAGTATATATAGTGCCGAACTTCTTAAATTTATTTGTACATTTTGTATTATTTAATTTCAAAACATGTTGTTATTCTTTTCTAAATATAATTCTATTGCATATACCTGTTTTATTAACATAAACTTTTTAAAACATGTATTTATTTATTTATTTTATTTGTTAATTTTTATTAAATCAGCATTGTGTAATTTCATAATTACAATCAAAGAGGTTTTAGTCAATACATAATCAATACATAAAGGGTACCTCAGTCAGACCCAATTAATTATTGGGGCCCATAATGCTAACCCAAATTTCTTTTTTCTTCTGCCTTTGAGTTTATACAGAGCAATTTCCAAATTATACAAAGGTAACAATTTAGCCTTCCAAATAGAGAAAGACGGTGAATCCAGACTTAGCCATTGGGAGGTGATACATAAACGGAAGACAGCCATACATAAAAGCAAAAAACCCTTCTCAGGAGTTGAGCGCTTTCTAATATTTACCCCAAACTCATAACCAAATAACACTAATTGAGGTGTAATATCGACAAGCACTCCAAGAGCTGAATTCAGGAAACATTTTACCTCCTTCAACAAGGGGACCAATACAGGACATTCATAAAACATATGCACCGAGTCAGCTGCCCTCAAGGCACATCTAGGACAAACGTCCCCCCGACTGGTCTCCCATTTAGCTATCTTCGCTGGGGAATAGTACAGATCAAAGATAGCCATATAATATTGACTTTTGAAGCAACCTGATAAAAGAACGGCATCCACCAGGCCCAGTACAAGCTGTAGGTCAATACCTTCTACCCCCAACCTCCTATCCCAACGTTGCTCAAAGTGTACAAGGTCGTCCTGCTGGGTTGCCATTATAAGTTTAGAAAGTTGAGAGATCTTACATCTCCCCTTTATAGATTCCAAAATCAAGTTTTTTTCCAAGCTAATATGCCCTCTTAAATTACGTCCATCTAAAAAACTTCGAATTTGAAGATATTTAAAGAAATCCGAGCGTTGCAACCCATACTTCTCTTGAAGTTCGCAAAATGACATCATATGATTATTTAGAAAGAGGTCCCCAATAGTTCTAATCCCCTGAATATTCCATCTCAGAATAATTGAGTCACAAAAGATTACAGGGAGCTTCCCTGTTATTCCTAGGGTCATATAGTGATTATATTCCTTTAAAATAAACTGTTTACAAACTTTGCGCCAGACTGCAACAGCAGCCCCAAGAATCTTAAGACGTGTTCTTTTATAATAACTTGGCTCAAAGAACTTAGAAAATAAATGCCTAGCTTCAGGCCCCATGATGAGCTCATATATAGAAGGAAAAACAGCTTGATCTTTGTACATCTGAGTGCCAAAAAATAGTATCCCCATGTGCTGGAGCATCGCAGCCCAATAATAATAACGAAATTGGGGGATATCCAACCCCCCCCTTGCTCTTGGTAAATTGAGCCATTTAAAAGCTCTCTTTGTCCTCTTATCACCCCATATGAAACGAGAGCACATTCTTTCTATCCTTATAAAGATTGAATTAGGTAGCAAAAGTGGAATTGTACGAAATAAAGAAAGAAATTTAGGAAAAACAACCATCTTAATAACATTGCACCTGCCATATAAAGACAGGTGCAAATAATCCAGATTCTCTAACATTTTATTGGACGAGGTTAATATTGGATCGAAGTTTAAATGAACAATGGTTTGTACCTTTGAGGCAATTTTGATGCCCAAATAGACAGCCTCAGTCACTGTGTTGACACCTGTCAAAACCTCTGTACCCGTAAAAAGAACTTGTGTCTTTTGTAGGTTCAATTTATAACCTGACACGGCACCGAACTCCGACGTCAAAATTTCAATACGTCTCATCGTTTTGACCACGTCCCCTGTAACAACAGCCACGTCGTCTGCATAGGCTAATACTTTAACAATTTCCTGCATAGGTTTAACAGGCATAATCTCTGGGTCCTGTTCAATTTTGACCAGCAGAGGCTCAATATAAAGAGCAAATAAAAGGGGAGAACAGGGGCAACCCTGACGGGTGCCCCTGTAGATCTTAAACTCCTCAGAGTGCTTCCCGGATATACGAACTGTCGCAGCAGGGCTAGTATAAAGAGCTTGCACTGCCTTAATATAAGGTAATGGAAACCCTTTCCATAAGAGAACTGCCCATAAAAAATACCAGGAGACCCTGTCGAATGCCTTCTCGGCATCCAACAGGGCCACCCCTATTGAAGCTTCAGAAACCTGAGCCCAATCCAAAAGAGATATTATTCGGCGGATATGGTCAGTAGTGCCCCTCCCCGCTATAAACCCATGTTGACGTTGTGAGACTAGAGGTGCAATAACCTTCCCTAGCCTTCTGGCAATGAGCTTGGAGAAGATCTTGTTGTCTGAATTAATTAGCGTAATTGGGCGGTAGGAAGCCGGTTCAAGCGCATCCTTCCCTTTCTTTTTAAAGACTATTATGGTTGTCTTAGACCATGAATCCGGTATTATACCATTAAATGCCTGCTGAAATAGAGAGAGCAGCACCTCGCACAGTTCAACCTGAAAAATAATGCAAAACTCCAGGGGGATCATATCCGGCCCCATCGCTTTCCCCTGAAGTAAGGATGCCATCGCCAATTCAATTTCCTCCCAGATTACTGGTATAGAGAGCATATCCTTCTGGGCCGACCCTAAACAAGAAGAGGGGATTACCCCTAAATACTCCCCCGAGTCCATAGTTTTTTCATTTTCATACAGCTTTTGATAAAAGTTTTTGAACACCTCCCGGACCCCAGCCTCCGTTTCTTGTAATGAACCATCTCTATCTTTGATTTTGTCAATCTTAGTTTGCATCTGTTTTTGCCGTAACCTATTGGCCAACACCTTCCCCACCTGCTCCCCATATTCATAACATTCCCTTCGGAAAGTCTGATATTAAACGGCCGCTTCGTCAGCATATTGCTGAAAAATTAGAGACCTCCGTATAGCCACGTTATTTTGGGATACAGAGATGTCCAACCTGTCCTTAATCTTTTGAGCTAGCTCACATTCCGCCATACTTAAGTCTAGAATGCATTGTTCCAGTAAATGTTTCAAAATTTTGCGCTTCTGTACCACAAAACTCAAAGTTTCCCCCCTTACACCGGCCTTAAATGTGTCCCAGACCACTGTGTCTGGGGCCGAATTTATATTAACTAAAAAGAAACCTTGCAGCCAGAGCTTAATATGATCCCGGTTCTCCTGATCGGCTAATAATTTCCTATCAAAGGTCCAATTGTACATTGAAGAAGATGCAACAGAAATTTCAAATTTTAACACAAGGAGATTATGGTCCGAGATTAGTCTCGGCAGCAGAGTAATTTTGGCTTTTTCCAATATCGCAGATGAGACCCATATATAATCGAGCCGAAACAGTTTATTGTGGGGAGCAGAGTAAAAAGTATAGCCCAGCTGTCCTTTATTAAGCCTGCTCCAAGCATCGTATAGACCCTGATTCCTAGCTAAGCTACACAGAGTCCTATAAACTCTTGGTTTTCTCCCCACATACGCTAAACCTGAACTAATATCGACTGACTTAACCAAATGTATATTTAGATCCCCAGAGTGTGTCAGATTGGGGCCACATAGAAAGCTCCAAATTAAGGAGGTTATACATTTCAGGTTCGTCCAAATTAGGCCCATAAACAGAACAAATAGTTAAAACCACCATATTTCCAAACATTGCCTCAATGATCACCCACCTACCGCACTTATCCTCCTTATATTTCTTACAAGACAATACCCCCATCTTGCAAAGAATTGCCACACCCCTAGTATTAGTAGATTGTTTTGAACACGCAATCAACTCCATCCCCAGTTTTTTGAGCCACGCCCTATTGGCCCAGGCAATGTGCGTCTCCTGGAGACAGAGAATATCCCAAGAAAGTCCTCTAGCTATCTTTGCCAAGACCTGCCTTTTTCTAAAATCGTTCAGTCCACAAATATTTAAAGTACATAATAGTAACGTTTTCATTTTGTTCTTTCGACTTTGAACATTAACCCCCAGCTACATACATAGACCCTGACCCATGACCCTTACACCCATCTTATCAAATACAGACATGGCTATGTTTCTGATTATTTCATAAAGGAATACCTGTCTCAAACAGAATAACATCAAAACATATATCAATGCTGATTTTTTTTTACACCCCCCATCACCACCCCCTGAACAAACCCCCAACACCACCCATGCCCCCACCCCATCCAACTTCCCCTCTCCCATCCCACCCCTACCCATCCCATGAAGCACTGGGACAATGGTCCCGATAGATGAAGAGTCGGGCCACCCCCCACCCCCCCTCGGCTACCTCCTGCAATGCTAGAAACCAATCCAATCTAATCGTAAATCAAAAAAAAAAGGGGAACCTAAGAGAAAAGAAGAACCAAATACAATATAGACTTCAACAAGTCCTAAGTCCGTTAAAAAAAAGTAGCTATAGATTCTGCAGAAATTCCTGGGCAGAGCATTCTTCCGTGAACACTGATGACCGTCCCTTGACGACGACTTTGAGCTTCGCCGGGTTTTGTAGGAAAACCTGTGCTCCTTTTTCTTGGATCTTCGGGATAAGCTGTCGAAGTCTCCACCGGAGGTCCACCGTTGCCTGACAAAAGTCCGGCCGTACAAAAAAATTCACACCCCTTGGCCTGAGCTTAATTTTATTAGTATATATAGTGCCGAACTTCTTAAATTTATTTGTACATTTTGTATTATTTAATTTCAAAACATGTTGTCATTCTTTTCTAAATATAATTCTATTGCATATACCTGTTTTATTAACATAAACTTTTTAAAACATGTATTTATGTTCTCTATTTTATACTTTTCTAAACATATATGTTAAACATTTTCAATTTTCTCTTTTTTACATTCATATAATTTTAGAAACCTTTTTAACATTTCTAATACATTATGTTGCATGCAGACAAATTATTGTATATATTAAACTTTCAGATATCTTTTTAACATAAGGAAAAAGATTTACATGTGATTTTTAGTATTTTATCTGATTTTTTAATATAATTTTACATTTTTAAAACAGTTACATTATTAAACTTCCTTACATTTATTTATTACAATATTTGTGTATACTTAAAATAAACAAAAATATCTAATATTTTTATTTTATATTGTTTTCAATGGGATTCAAATCTGTTTTATGTTCATTTTTTGTTGTTGTCTATCTTTGAAATTTTGGGCTGGTCTTTGATTTCTATCGGTGCGGTCCTCTACTCCTTTTCTCCGGTTAAGATAAGGTTACATTTTAAATTACTATTTGAGGTTCTTGTGCGGCTTAGTTCTTGGTTGATTTGTCCCTTTTTATTATTTAAAAAAATTGGTATAGTGTAGGGGTTATTTGTCCTAGGGTTCCTTGGAAGACGTTGTGCGACCCTTCCACTGCGTTGGTTTTCATGTGTTGCTTTAATTATTACTATCTGATTTTCCCTGTGTGTATTAACTTTTATGTGTGTATTTCTGTGATGCTTTTGTACTTTGTTATCCCTTCCCTTCCCTTCCCTTACTTTCCTCCCTTCCCCTGCCCTCTCCTCCCTTCCCTTCCCTTCCATTCCCTTCCCTTCCGTTCTTCCCCTTCCCTTGCCAACCCTTCTTTTCACTTTCCTTTCCTTCCCTTCACCTACTGTCGCAGTCCCGAAAGGCAGAAGCAGGCAGCAACACCTGCACCCCTGCACCCCTGTAGGCAAAGCTATTGAGCAGAGGGTGCAGTCCTGCCCTATTTTTAGTGAAAGAGAAAAAGGCTGGAGCTGCAGTGCCACCTCCCCTGCATGTTGGCAGCACTGTATGCACCACACCACTGCTGTCCTGCGCATCCAGTAGCTGCTGAGGCACCACTGGGCAGGCCATCCTGTAAATGGAACATGACATGGTAGCCCTCCTAGAGCTAACACTTATAATCAAACAGCGCTAGCCTCACAGAAAGACCAGATTTAAACCACTCCTGACAATCTGAACTACTTCGGTAGAAAGGACTAAATCAAAATTGCCATTACTGCACAGCCGGGACTAGACCTTGCAGAGTGTTGAGGTGGCACAACAGTGCCCTTTAGTTTGTCTAATGGCTGCCATGAGTAGAAAAGCAACCGCTAGTCCATCTTGGTTGCAGGCAGATAGAAAAGATGTTTTATGAGAACAGCCAGCAGGAGTGCAAGTCGAGTCAGTCCCTGGCCTGCATTGATTACAGTCAGCAGAGGTAATGTATTGTATACTAGTTCCTGTGATGTTCCCTGAATTTACATCAGTCTTGTGTCTACTTTGGAGCTGTCTTGAGAGGAGTGTTCTGCAGGGGGTGCAGCACTGGGCAGGCCATCCTGGAAATGGAATAGGACCTGCTCCACCTCCTAGGCGTCAACATTGAGGGCCTCAGTGAGTTATCATTTTTGGTTTTTTTAAATCTAACATTAATTAATTAAATTTTTTAAGCAGCATGTTCACAGGTGACTAAAGTTTATGTGATTTTATATAGATTTATGGCGGAGAAGTTTAAAACTGTGCTGGTGCGCTGTGAACTCGTTACTGTTTTCCTGTTGCCTCAGCCAGTGATCAAGGGCGAAAGGAGCCCGAAACATTTTTGGAGAAGATATCGATTGAAAGGCATGCTGATTTTGTTGCAAGGACACTGCTGAATCCTTGAAGCCCCATTAATAAAATGGTAAAATTTCACGGAGTGTGAGGCGCCTCAATTTGAGAGCAACCTTCTTTTGTATGTATAGCGGCCAGCTCTGGTCGCGAGGCGCCCCGCTGCTTAGAAGGCGGATCCAAAGCGCTGGGGAAAAGAGGTGCTAAGGAACTACGTGACCGATTGATGGGACATGAACACTCAAGGTTTACAGTCGTGTTCTGTGCGGCTACTCACTATGGTTTTGAACAGCAACTGTACAGGATACAATGGCATCCACTGTGGACTACATTAGCAGTAGAACTTCATCTACCAGAATGCCGAAATGGTTTACGCCCACTATGGCGGAGAAGTTTAAAACGGTGCAGGTGCGCTGTGAACTCGTTGCTGTTTTCCTGTTGCCTCAGCCAGTGATCAAGGACGAAAGGAGCCTGAAACATGTTTGGCGAAGATATCGATTGAAAGGCATGCTGATTTTGATGCAAGGACACTGCTGAATCCTTGAAGCCCCATTAATAAAATGGTAAAATTTCACGGAGTGTGAGGCGCCTCAATTTGGGAGCAACCTTCTTTTGTCTATATATATCTACATATATATCTCTAATAAGTGTGCATATATGCATATTCATTATTCTTCATGGATGTAAGGAGAAAAATGTAATATATAATATAATAATATATATAGGTATGTTTGAACCAAAGTGTGAGCAACATGTCATTGATATGATGAATTTGGATGTTTTTGGGGACTTAGACACCTCTTTTAAACCTGCTTCAACATTCGTACCTGCGACTCCAAAAGACTGCATTGATGTATTTAATGAATGCATCGATGAGGAAGTGACATCATTAAATAGGGCAACCAACAAGGTGCAGAAACAATGGGATCACTAACTACGGGCTCATCATAACCTAACTAAGAAACTCCAATCAGAGAAACAAGTGGTAATTTGCAATTGAGACAAAGGAGGCAGCATAGTGTTGTGGCCTCTCGATATGTATACCACCGAGGCTTCCAAGCAAATGAATGATAAACATTGCTACATTCAAAGCAACTGGGAGAGTTTGTGAAATGTTAAGAAATTATATCATCTGGAACTATTGGAGTGGAGAAACTCAGGTTTGCTAAACCAAAACAGCAGTCTGTACAGTCTGTATCTCATCCCTAAGATACACAAAGACTCAACACAACCACCAGGAAGGCCCATTATTTCAGCTAATTTATTTGAGAGCACTGGTGACTTCTTACTAAAAATGTATGATATCCCTTGAAGTGAGGATTACCTCTTGATAACTCTCAATGTGACCACTCCTTATCAATCACAATGATAAAATTGATGCAGTTGAGCATTTTTTGAAGAGTAGACCATTCAAGCTGTACAAGCACACAATGATATTGTTATCTATGGTCAAGTGGTGTCTTGAAAATGACTGCTTTCTCTTCAACGAACACATTTTTAAGAAGTTATGCGGTATGGAGATGGGCACTTGCTTCGCCCCCAGCTATACTTGTTTGCATATAGGATGGTGGGAGGAGGAGGTGTTCATCAACAGCCCTGGTGCTATATGGGGTGCTCACATTGTATGTTGGTTGAACTTTATTGATGACTTATTTGTCATGTGGGGGAGATCGCAACTAACTGCCACATTTTCCATAGAGGCAATCAACAGAAACAACCTACATTTTCACTTCACAGGCCACATCAGTGTAACCTTAAATTGAGTTCCCTGATTTACAGGTTTTTCTGGGTAATGGCAGGTTAGAAACTAGGTTGTTCAGGAAGAAGAATTCAGGGAATTTCACTCTTCACGCATGTAACTTCCATCCACATCATTTGAAATCCAGCATCCCCTATGGGAAGATGCTGAGATTGAGTAGGAATTTTAGTCCTCTGGACTCTCCTTCTGCCTTTTTGGATTCTCGCCTTGTTTTTGCCTTCCTTCACTTGTCTTTCCACTGTGCTTTTGCCTTCTTTCCTCTTTTCATTTTATTTGTGTTTTTACCTTCTTTTCTTCCCTATTTTTTGTTAGCTGTTTTGTCTTCTTTTCTTGTTATTCTCCTCTATTCATCCATCTCCTTCTCTGTGCCTTTTTCTTTTGACTTCTTTTCTGCCCTAGTTCATGATAGCTGTGTTTTGTCTCCTTTTCTTGTTTTTTCCTCTATTCATCCCTCTCCTTCTCTGTGGCTTTTTCTTCCCGTCTTTTTTCCCGCTTTCTTGACGATGCTGCCCCCGCGGCTTCTCCCTCTTCCCTGCTGTTCCCGCCCTCCCCCTACCCCTACTTAATGGCGGCCGCTGCCGGCTGAGGTCGACCAAGACCCCCTGGGATCTGCTGTCCCAACAGAGAGCTCTGCTTCAGCCCAGATCTCTAGTGCCCCTGCCTCTTGTGCAGCAGAACACGATTTGAGTCCCCCGGACTCTCCTTCTGCTTTTTTGGCTTCTCACCCCGTTTTTGCCTTCCTTCACTTCTCTTTCCACTGTGCTTTTGCCTTCCTTCCTCTTTTTATTTTCTTTGTGTTTTGCCTTCTTTTCTGCCCTGGTTTATTTTAGCTGTGTTTTGTCTTCTTTTCTTGTTATTCTCCTCTATTCATCCAGCACGATTCGAGCCCCCTGGACTCTCCTTTTGCCTTTTTGGCATCTTTTCCTTGCTTCACTTCTCTTTCCACTGTGCTTTTGCCTTCTTTCCTCTTTTCATTTTATTTGTGTTTTTACCTTCTTTTCTTCCCTATTTTTTGTTAGCTGTTTTGTCTTCTTTTCTTGTTATTCTCCTCTATTCATCCATCTCCTTCTCTGTGCCTTTTTCTTCTCGCCTTTTTTACCGCTTTCTCGTCGCTGCTGCCCCGGCGACCCCTCCCGCCTCCCGCCTCCCTGCTGTTTCTACCTTCCCCCTCCCCTGATTAATGGCAGCCGCGCGCAACGGGCACGCCCCTGGCGTGCCGAAGACGCTTCAAAGTCAAACCCGTCTGCGCCTGTCCACGACCCAACCACGACCACAGCCAGGAACCCTGGTTCTCCGACGTGCCAACTGTTGCGGGTATTCTGCACCTACACAGAACTATGGACAGGAAAACAGGACCTCAGTGTATAGGGGTGTACCAACCTATCACCTTACTCCCCAAAATCCTCAAACCAACCAGCTATAGTGTCTCATTCGTTCTCCTCCAAAATCACGAAGCTACAAATGATTAGACAACCCAGAACACAACACTCCCGACTCTCTCAGGAATCGCTGTATCAAGACATACCCTTTTGCTCGCTCAGTCGTACTTGTCCACAATAAGAATTGGCAGACTCCATGTAATAGTTCAAAATGTTTTTTTTCACTATCGTGCTCTATAGTACAGTAATACGAGCCACTCCGGGCAGCAAAATGCATAAACTCAAAACAATTAGCATTGTTACAATTCCATAGAGTACAAAGGGGGAAGGCACTATATAAAGACAGTGGAAAAAGGACTATAAGGCCTTACCACCCTCCCCTGGACTGGAAGAAGTTTATTATATAAAAGAAGATCTCTGGGCTTTGACAGCAGACCCCATACCTTAACGACTGGAAGTAAGGTTAACATCATAGGAACAGCATAGCTCTTCTCCATGGAAAGGCTCTCTCCAAGTGTGTGTTAAAACAACATGCATCCCTGTAATATCAAAGCACGAGTCTACAGCTTTTCAGTTGTGTTTGGCATGTTATGTTCTTGGTGCTAGGGACTGACCAGAACAGAATAACAAGAGGCATTTTTTATCGACATTGTACAGCGTGTTCATACTAAACTCCAGGAACTCAGCAGAGAACGTGAAAAGCAGACAGTTCTCATGTGAAAGGCATAAACAGAGTCTTGCAAAAATAAAGTCATGTAGTAACGTGCGCAAAAGCAGCATCATGGCAGCAAAGCTCATGCTAACTTAACAATGTGACAATGTCCCTAAGGGCCATATAACACAACTCTACAGCTACTCGGCTCTCTATGCACTCAGCGTCAGCAAGTATAACAACTGCAAGCTCTCCTCGCCTCTCAACACCCACGACCTTCCACCTGCTGAAACTGCCGCCACTCCTTCATCTTCACCAAGACCCAGGACCCACCGCCAACATCCAACATCAACTCCATCACTCCACAAACCCTACAATGCATCCTTCTCAACGCCCAAACCGCCCAAGGGGAGTCATCGCCCACAAAGCCAACCTCCATCTGAGCAGCTATGCCGACGGGCCCACTAACCTACTGGAACACCTCCACTTCAAGATACTGGCCAACCCATCCACCATCTTCCGAGGCATTATCATCTACAGACCCTCCGGACCCCACGCACCTTTCTCCGAGATACTAAAATGGTGCCGTGTGCATTTCAACAAGATCATTTGTTTGACCGAAATGTACAATAATCGATTATGCCGAACAATAAAGATTTGTGGAGGTAAGCTGGTGTCTGTGCCTGATCCTTGCTGGATTTTTAGAGTGATGGGCTGTGGAATAATAATATACTATATATATATATATTTCAAAAGAGTTCCATTTACCGGGGGCTTAAGCAAATGCTGCAGTGTTCCCAAAATGTGCGCTTCAGCAGTGAAGTTGTAGGAAAAGGAAGACACCCTTCTCCTCTCCCTTTCTTCAACGAAATACCAAATAGCCAAGGAAGTCCAGATAAGGCTGGCAACGTTGTAAGCGGATCATCCCCCTCCATTAATATTTCAAAAGAGTTCCATTTACCGGGGGCTCTGACCCTGCAGGGCGGGCTCTCAAAGGCAGGAATGGAGATCTTGCCGCTTGTAACTTTTCACAAAACACACCAGAGCCCAACTTCGTCTCACAGCAAGAAGCCGACTTTATTCGTCTCGAGCACTGCAACGTTGCCAGCCTTATCTGGACTTCCTTGGCTATTTGGTATTTTGTTGAAGAAAGGGAGAGGAGAAGGGTGTCTTCCTTTTTTCTACAACTTCGCTGCTGAAGCGCACATTTTGGGAACACTGCAGCATTTGCTTAAGCACTTAGCAAATATATTGAAAAGCAATTGGCAGCAGAAATATAATATTTGTTTTGAGATTAGCGGCTTGCCTGAGCCGCGAAGTCAGCCCCAAGGCTGTTCCAGCCTTCCTGCGACGACGCCAAACGACGCCGCCTCTAAGGGACAGGAGCCTGTTGTTGGAGGAGTGATTTTGCAGCGGGGACTTGAGCCCTGCACCACAAGCCACTTGGTTTTAATTTGTTACGGGGGTCAAGCACTGCACCTCACTGAAGGAAGACTCAGCACCACAAGTCCCAGAAGGCCACGGGGTGGCCACGCCTATCGGGGCGGGGTCTTGCTATCAAAATGGTGCCACAAACTGCAGTGCTTATTCCTCCCAAGTCCGGTGCCTCTGAAGAAATGCTCTGCATGAAACGCGTCAGGCTGGACTGTATTCCGGTGCTGCAGTGCTCTCCCTCGCTGTATTTCCTCCAATAAAGATAGTTGGCAATTGACTCACCTGTCGTTGGGCTTCCTTCACAGCAGGCACCAAGTTTGTTTTGAGATTAGCGGCTTGCCTGAGCCGCGAAGTCAGCCCCAAGGCTGTTCCAGCCTTCCTGCGACGACGCCAAACGACACCGCCGCTAAGGGACAGGAGCCTGTTGTTGGAGGAGTGATTTTGCAGCGGGGACTTGAGCCCTGCACCACAAGCCACTTGGTTTTAATTTGTTACGGGGGTCAAGCACTGCACCTCACTGAAGGAAGACTCAGCACCACAAGTCCCAGAAGGCCACGGGGTGGCCACGCCTATCGGGGCGGGGTCTTGCTATCAAAATGGTGCCACAAACTGCAGTGCTTATTCCTCCCAAGTCCGGTGCCTCTGAAGAAATGCTCTGCATGAAACGCGTCAGGCTGGACTGTATTCCGGTGCTGCAGTGCTCTCCCTCGCTGTATTTCCTCCAATAAAGATAGTTGGCAATTGACTCACCTGTCGTTGGGCTTCCTTCACAGCAGGCACCAAGTTTGTTTTGATATATTACCTACTGGCGGTCGCCAGTAGGTAGTTATAGTTAGGACCACGTTTCCATAGGAAATCCGCAACATTCTATTTTGAATAACTTTGGCGCCGGTCGACGAATCCTCGCGAATTTTTCAAAATAGGTGGGGCGCTACGCTCCGCTCCTACCCTGAAAGTCTCGGGGGGATTCGTCAAGCGGGGGCTTAGATAAAAGGGGGGTCCCAAAACACGTTTTTCCCATGCATTTTTCCATAGGACCTTTAGACAGGGCTACAGCCCGAACGGCTGAACAGAATTACTTGAAATTTGGCAGAGAGGTAGTCCTCAGGTCAAGGAAGTGCCTTTTGTCGGTTTGGTGTAAATCTGTTCAGTAGATTCTGAGAAAATAGCCTTTAAATCAATATATATATCTGAGCCAGCTTACGGTGCTCTTACGGTACGCTTACCGTACGCGTACGGTGGCGTGCGCGAGCGCGATTCTGATTGGCTCTTAGATCTTAGTAAACATTCGAATCGGTCGAAACCAGGAAGCGGCGGCCGCCATTTCCTGTGTTTCACTCAGAAAAAAAAGAGTGATAACAAGAAAAGGGGGCAAGGAGGAGAGTTACAGACCCCCTAACATTTGCAAGGGGGTCAAAGAAGGACAGAAAAGTACAAAGAAAACATTTATTGATTTTAAAAAAAATCGCGGGGTACGCGTACGGTAAGCTCACCGTAAGCGTACGGTAAAAAAAAAAAGAAAAAAAGAAATGAAATGCAGATTTAAGTGTTTAGATATTAGGGGGCTCTAAAAAGAGCCGTTGTGTTTATGAAGTGATTTTTTAGTGGTACCTACAAGTAAGTACCGATGCAGAGTCTAAGGTTCAAGAGGAAGACTCTGTTCCCTTCATCATTGAAGTGCACACCATCTCCTCTATAAATGTCTTGCATGTCGTAACGCAAGTTGTTGTGGTAAATGGAACCCATACCATAGTCACGGATGAAAGCAGAAACAGATTTGTTGACGTGCTTTCTTGCTTTGTCAATCTGCGGACAGAAATGATTGGACCAGTTCCATTTTTGCCTTTGGCATATGTTAGAAAACACAAAGGCAGTTTTAGGGAAAAGTGAAAACAGTTGTGCAAAGGTGTCCTTCATAAGCATTTCCAGACCTACCCCAGTCAAAGTGCCTAGGTCATTGCCACCACAGTGCACTATTATGAGGTCAGGGTGTTGGATGTGCATGAAGGATTTCACCAATGGCATCAATTGGTGCCACTTTAACCCTCTCTGACCAATCCATTTAATGTCTACATTTGGCAAAGCAAGGTCTCTCACCATATCTGTTTTCTCTGCATACTTTTCACTCCAGAAGACATAGCTGTGCCCTACAATCCACACTGTGAACATCTTCAAAGGAGAACTGGATGCACTCAGGAGGTGTCTTTCAGTAGAATGGCAATATGAAAAGAAAGACAGTTTGGAAATGGAGGCATACATATTTTTTTCATAAAAAAAAGAACTGATTGGCTGTTTCATACCATTCTAGAATAAAAACTAGGCTGTATGTGTAAATTAATAGAAGCATGTTTTGTATTGGTACAGAAAAATGTATTACCAAAGAACAGTACTATGGATTTGCTGTTAGGTTTGAAAAGTCAAGCACTCTTGCTCTGTGGAATTGAAACATTGTTTGGTGAACTTCTGACCTAACTCCACACAGCAGTGTTCCATGAGCTGTTGCTATGGTAGCAGGCAGAAGTCAAGTTGGGGGAAGGGTACTAGGCAGAAGTCAAGTTGGGGGAAGGGTACTTTTGGAAAAGGGTTGGTTTTCAACCAATAGAAATGTGTGATTACATTTGAAAAAAAGGGGGAAGCACTGAGATTTGAAACTAACATGTATATGTGTGGAAAAAGAGAGGGAAAGTTTGCCATTATCTGGTTCTGCTGAGAGGAGAGAGGTGTAAAGAACAGAGATCCTGGCTCTGATAATCTGCTGTTTGAGTGCCACATTTCTTTCACAACTAACTAATTTTAAAGGTGAGTTTAGAGTTTGAGAGGGGATGTATATGGTAAATTAAGAAATGAATAATAGAAATGGGATTCCTTTTGTTGAAGTTGTGTTTATTATTTTCTGTTTTGGGAGAAATTTAAATGTGAGGAACATGTAAAATAATATGGACTATGTTTTCAAGATAAATTAAGGTGTACTGGTATAAAAAAAGAATAGTTTAAGGGTTTGAGGTTGGACTCAGTAATGCAAATACATACAGCATCACTAAGGCTGGTTGCCCTTGCTGGAGTGTAGGCAGTCACCCAGGTTACAAATGGTGCTGGTCTGAAAAAGCAGTTTGGACATGTGCTTTTTTAAGAATCTGAAAAGTGGATTCATAATGTGTCAGTCTGTAAAAGTGATTATCACTTGCCAAAAAAAAAGAGTAGTAAGTGTGCTTTCAAATTGGCAAAGAAATTTCGTTTTGTGACTAATGTGAAAACATGACTCTGTGTGCAAATAGGAATTACAGGCAGAGATTTATTGCGTATTGCTCTGGTGATTTCACAGTTGCATTAGATGGAAAGGGGGAGCCATTTTTTGGTGCAGAAGCAGACTCTTAGCACACACCCAGCTGCTTACCATGTGGAATCATGTACAGTATTCACAAGCGAGAGGGGTTTGAGGTTTCAGTCAGTAATGCAAATACATTCAGCATCACTAAGGCTGGTTGCCCTTGCTGGAGTGTAGGCAGTCACCCAGGTTACAAATGGTGCTGGTCTGAAAAAGCAGTTTGGACATGTGCTTTTTTAAGAATCTGAAAAGTGGATTCATAATGTGTCAGTCTGTAAAAGTGATTATCACTTGCCAAAAAAAAGAGTAGTAAGTGTGCTTTCAAATTGGCAAAGAAATTTCGTTTTGTGACTAATGTGAAAACATGACTCTGTGTGCAAATAGGAATTACAGGCAGAGATTTATTGCGTATTGCTCTGGTGATTTCACAGTTGCATTAGATGGAAAGGGGGAGCCATTTTTTGGTGCAGAAGCAGACTCTTAGCACACACCCAGCTGCTTACCATGTGAAATCATGCACAGTATTCACAAGCGAGTGGGGTTTGAGGTTTCAGTCAGTAATGCAAATACATTCAGCATCACTAAGGCTGGTTGCCCTTGCTGGAGTGTAGGCAGTCACCCAGGTTTCAAATGGTGCTGGTCTGAAAAAGCAGTTTGGACATGTGCTTTTTTAAGAATCTGAAAAGTGGATTAATAATGTGTCAGTCTGTAAAAGTGATTATCACTTGCCAAAAAAAAGAGTAGTAAGTGTGCTTTCAAATTGGCAAATAAATTTCGTTTTGTGACTAATGTGAAAACATGACTCTGTGTGCAAATAGGAATTACAGGCAGATATTTATTGCGTATTGCTCTGGTGATTTCACAGTTGCATTAGATGGAAAGGGGGAGCCATTTTTTGGTGCAGAAGCAGACTCTTAGCACACACCCAGCTGCTTACCATGTGGAATCATGTACAGTATTCACAAGCGAGTGGGGTTTGAGGTTTCAGTCAGTAATGCAAATACATTCAGCATCACTAAGGCTGGTTGCCCTTGCTGGAGTGTAGGCAGTCACCCAGGTTACAAATGGTGCTGGTCTGAAAAAGCAGTTTGGACATGTGCTTTTTTAAGAATCTGAAAAGTGGATTCATAATGTGTCAGTATGTAAAAGTGATTATCACTTGCCAAAAAAAAGAGTAGTAAGTGTGCTTTCAAATTGGCAAAGAAATTTCGTTTTGTGACTAATGTGAAAACATGACTCTGTGTGCAAATAGGAATTACAGGCAGAGATTTATTGCGTATTGCTCTGGTGATTTCACAGTTGCATTAGATGGAAAGGGGGAGCCATTTTTTGGTGCAGAAGCAGACTCTTAGCACAAACCCAGCTGCTTACCATGTGGAATCATGCACAGTATTCACAAGCGAGTGGGGTTTGAGGTTTCAGTCAGTAATGCAAATACATACAGCATCACTAAGGCTGGTTGCCCTTGCTGGAGTGTAGGCAGTCACCCAGGTTACAAATGGTGCTGGTCTGAAAAAGCAGTTTGGACATGTGCTTTTTTAAGAATCTGAAAAGTGGATTCATAATGTGTCAGTCTGTAAAAGTGATTATCACTTGCCAAAAAAAAGAGTAGTAAGTGTGCTTTTAAATTGGCAAAGAAATTTCGTTTTGTGACTAATGTGAAAACATGACTCTGTGTGCAAATAGGAATTACAGGCAGAGATTTATTGCGTATTGCTCTGGTGATTTCACAGTTGCATTAGATGGAAAGGGGGAGCCATTTTTTGGTGCAGAAGCAGACTCTTAGCACACACCCAGCTGCTTACCATGTGGAATCATGTACAGTATTCACAAGCGAGTGGGGTTTGAGGTTTCAGTCAGTAATGCAAATACATTCAGCATCACTAAGGCTGGTTGCCCTTGCTGGAGTGTAGGCAGTCACCCAGGTTACAAATGGTGCTGGTCTGAAAAAGCAGTTTGGACATGTGCTTTTTTAAGAATCTGAAAAGTGGATTCATAATGTGTCAGTCTGTAAAAGTGATTATCACTTGCTAAAAAAAAGAGTAGTAAGTGTGCTTTCAAATTGGCAAAGAAATTTCGTTTTGTGACTAATGTGAAAACATGACTCTGTGTGCAAATAGGAATTACAGGCAGAGATTTATTGTGTATTGCTCTGGTGATTTCACAGTTGCATTAGATGGAAAGGGGGAGCCATTTTTTGGTGCAGAAGCAGACTCTTAGCACACACCCAGCTGCTTACCATGTGGAATCATGCACAGTATTCACAAGCGAGTGGGGTTTGAGGTTTGAGTCAGTAATGCAAATACATTCAACATCACTAAGGCTGGTTGCCCTTGCTGGAGTGTAGGCAGTCACCCAGGTTACAAATGGTGCTGGTCTGAAAAAGCAGTTTGGACATGTGCTTTTTTAAGAATTTGAAAAGTGGATTCATAATGTGTCAGTCTGTAAAAGTGTTTATCACTTGCCAAAAAAAGAGTAGTAAGTGTGCTTTCAAATTGGCAAAGAAATTTCGTTTTGTGACTAATGTGAAAACATGACTCTGTGTGCAAATAGGAATTACAGGCAGAGATTTATTGCGTATTGCTCTGGTGATTTCACAGTTGCATTAGATGGAAAGGGGGAGCCATTTTTTGGTGCAGAAGCAGACTCTTAGCACACACCCAGCTGCTTACCATGTGGAATCATGCACAGTATTCAGAAGCAAGTGGGGTTTGAGGTTTCAGTCATAAGGCAAATACATTCAGCATCACTAAGGCTGGTTGCCCTTGCTGGAGTGTAGGCAGTCACCCAGGTTACAAATGGTGCTGGTCTGAAAAAGCAGTTTGGACATGTGCTTTTTTAAGAATCTGAAAAGTGGATTCATAATGTGTCAGTCTGTAAAAGTGTTTATCACTTGCCAAAAAAAAGAGTAGTAAGTGTGCTTTCAAAATGGCAAAGAAATTTCGTTTTGTGACTAATGTGAAAACATGACTCTGTGTGCAAATAGGAATTACAGGCAGAGATTTATTGCGTATTGCTCTGGTGATTTCACAGTTGCATTAGATGGAAAGGGGGAGCCATTTTTTGGTGCAGAAGCAGACTCTTAGCACACACCCAGCTGCTTACCATGTGGAATCATGTACAGTATTCACAAGCGAGTGGGGTTTGAGGTTTCAGTCAGTAATGCAAATACATTCAGCATCACTAAGGCTGGTTGCCCTTGCTGGAGTGTAGGCAGTCACCCAGGTTACAAATGGTGCTGGTCTGAAAAAGCAGTTTGGACATGTGCTTTTTTAAGAATCTGAAAAGTGGATTCATAATGTGTCAGTCTGTAAAAGTGATTATCACTTGCCAAAAAAAAGAGTAGTAAGTGTGCTTTCAAATTGGCAAAGAAATTTCGTTTTGTGACTAATGTGAAAACATGACTCTGTGTGCAAATAGGAATTACAGGCAGAGATTTATTGTGTATTGCTCTGGTGATTTCACAGTTGCATTAGATGGAAAGGGGGAGCCATTTTTTGGTGCAGAAGCAGACTCTTAGCACACACCCAGCTGCTTACCATGTGGAATCATGCACAGTATTCACAAGCGAGTGGGGTTTGAGGTTTGAGTCAGTAATGCAAATACATTCAGCATCACTAAGGCTGGTTGCCCTTGCTGGAGTGTAGGCAGTCACCCAGGTTACAAATGGTGCTGGTCTGAAAAAGCAGTTTGGACATGTGCTTTTTTAAGAATTTGAAAAGTGGATTCATAATGTGTCAGTCTGTAAAAGTGTTTATCACTTGCCAAAAAAAGAGTAGTAAGTGTGCTTTCAAATTGGCAAAGAAATTTCGTTTTGTGACTAATGTGAAAACATGACTCTGTGTGCAAATAGGAATTACAGGCAGAGATTTATTGCGTATTGCTCTGGTGATTTCACAGTTGCATTAGATGGAAAGGGGGAGCCATTTTTTGGTGCAGAAGCAGACTCTTAGCACACACCCAGCTGCTTACCATGTGGAATCATGCACAGTATTCAGAAGCAAGTGGGGTTTGAGGTTTCAGTCAGTAATGCAAATACATTCAGCATCACTAAGGCTGGTTGCCCTTGCTGGAGTGTAGGCAGTCACCCAGGTTACAAATGGTGCTGGTCTGAAAAAGCAGTTTGGACATGTGCTTTTTTAAGAATCTGAAAAGTGGATTCATAATGTGTCAGTCTGTAAAAGTGTTTATCACTTGCCAAAAAAAAGAGTAGTAAGTGTGCTTTCAAAATGGCAAAGAAATTTCGTTTTGTGACTAATGTGAAAACATGACTCTGTGTGCATATAGGAATTACAGGCAGAGATTTATTGCGTATTGCTCTGGTGATTTCACAGTTGCATTAGATGGAAAGGGGGAGCCATTTTTTCGTGCAGAAGCAGACTCTTAGCACACACCCAGCTGCTTACCCTGTGGAATCATGCACAGTATTCACAAGCGAGTGGGGTTTGAGGTTTCAGTCAGTAATGCAAATACATACAGCATCACTAAGGCTGGTTGCCCTTGCTGGAGTGTAGGCAGTCACCCAGGTTACACATGGTGCTGGTCTGAAAAAGCAGTTTTCTGCCTAATTTCAAAGCATGACTTTGTGTGCACACAGGAATTATTTTTAGAAATTTAATTTGTGAAGGTGTTATTATGATTTTCATTTATAGGAAAGGGGTTTATAGTATTTTAAGATTTCTAAAGAACATAAAAAATGTAGTACTATATTTAAATAAAATAAAGGAATTTTTTTTTAGTTTTTTTCAGGTATTGCTGAAGAGCAGTGAACAAAATTTAAGATGCCTACAAAATCCAGAGTAAAGAAAGACCACAAAAAAAACCTATATTTGAAGACAACTGGAGGACCTAAGTTAGTTGGAGATGCTCATGTTGGGAAAAAGAAAAAATCTTCTGGTAAGCAAACAAAAGATTTTTTAAAGAACATATTCAAAAAAAGGAAAAATGTACAAAATGTCTGTACTGGAAAAAATGTTTTCAATAGAAAAGGAGAGGAAAAAATTGAGCATTTAGTTAATGCAAATATACCTTCTGCAACTAAAAAGATAAACTTAAACAGAAAAACAGCGTTTAAAGAGATACGTAGAAAAATGTTTCAGAGAAGAGTTATGTCCAATTTGATAAAGGATGTGAAGAAATATAAGCAAAAGGCTAAGTTTTATAAGAGAAAAAAAGAAATTGAAGCCATTGCAGCAAAGGCATTAGAATTAAAAAGGAAACTATTCATTTTAATTTTGAATAGGATGCGTACATTAGATAAAATGGTTAATGTACTGAAATCACAAAGCAAAAGGAAAAGAGTAGTGAACAGAACAAACTTTTGTAAAGTGTTTTTAGGAAAATGGATGCATAGTTCAAGTAGTGAACCTTTTTTTAATGAAGAGAGCTATTTTCAAAGTAATAGTTTGCTGCATGCAGTTGACACCAGAGGTCGTGCTTACGAAGTGAAAAATGGTTGCATAATGGAGAAGGAGATAATGGTTCCAAGAGATGAGGTACAAGTGATGGCGGATGAGGCTATGGGGAGACGTCCTAAAGCCCCAGTGTACACTTGGAATTGTAGTAGTATTTGCACTGTGCGTCAGGAATCTATTGATAAATTTCGTGAGTTTCTAAGAGAATATAGTAAAAAAAGTGTAAAACAGAAGATTAAGGTGCTTCAAAGTCTGGATCCATGCAGAGTGAGAGAGAATACTGGTTTGCAGGGTAATTCTCTGGCTTGTCTATCTAGAAAAGTGTGTAATAGTGTTTTCCATCATTTTAGGATGCTGGCTGTTCATCATACTGAAATGAGAAAGTTTGTGAGACGGTTGTATTTTGCTAAAAGTCCAGCAATAAAGTTAGATGAATTGAATAGCGCTCTGTTCCGTGGAACGGTATCAGATGTAGAGAAGGTTGTTGATGAAATTCAGTTTTGTTACTTTGGTCCTGAACAAAACAGTGCAGAAAAGGACACAGTAAATGAGGAAGAAGTGGAAGAGAATGTAGAACCCTCTGTAAGTAAGACATTTAATGATCACATAACAAAATTTGCAATAATCTCTAATGAAAGACCAAATATTACTTGTATTTGTTGCCGCAGAACTCATTATAGAAAACAAACTAGGAATGTTGATCTCTACAGAAAAAGTGAAAATGAAGATAATTATAAGTGGAAGGATTTTGCCACATATATATTTCTTGAAAATTGTTTTGAATTGGGTGAAGATCAGCGTATTTGTAAATACTGTTACAACAAGTTAGAGGAAAATAGAATGCCGACCAGAGCTGTACATAATAATTTAGAATTGGATGCTATTCCTGCTGAACTTTCTGAATTAAATACATATGAGTCTATACTCATTCAATGTGTTCATCCGTTCCAGACCATAGTACGTATGGAGCCCAAAACTGGTAAATTACCTCCTTCAGATTTACTGAGAGGTTTAAAAGGTAGAGTGGTGTATTTGCCCTTGGATTTGAAAATAAATATGGAAACTATTGATGCGGATACTTTGGAAACTGAACCATTAATTATTCTGGTTAATGGTGTACCTACAAAGAATAAGAAGATTTGGCAGGAGCTGGTAGATGTACGGAAAGTACAAAGAGCAAATTTGTATTTGAAAAGGAATAACAAATGGTATGAATCCATTTATATAGAAGAAGAAGAAGAAGAAGATTTACAAGAAGACACAGACAAATTGAAAAAGTGGACAAGTCAAAGGAAGAAGAAATTTATGAACATTTAGCATACATCCTCTTCATTCAAAAGAAGTTATGGGAGACAATATTGATCTATTTCAGATGAAGAAAGCAAAAGGAACTCCCATGAGTGTATGGGAGGAGAGCTTGGAAGCTCGATGTTTTCCCCAGCTGTTTCGTAAAGGAAAAGGAGGACGATACGATGAACGTCCGGAACAGATTCCAGCTTCTGAGTATCGGACTACAAGACTATATGCTGAAGATCCCAGATTTCGACAAAGTATTCCTTATTTGTTCCATCTTTTATTTGAAAGCGACTTGTCTGCATTGTCTTATGCAGTAAATCACATTTTAAAAAGTGGAGTACATTTACAAAATGTGTCTGCTAAGGATTTTATGGAGAAAGTGCAGCACCGAGATGATCATTTGGAAACACAACTGATCAATCTGATGGCTTGTCAGCGTGGGACAAATGAATATTGGTACCGACGCCATGGTGAATTAAAATGCATGTTACGGAATTTAGGAACACCAACATGGTTCGTTACCCTAAGCTGTGCGGAGTACGCTTGGGATGATTTACTGGATTTTCTACGAGAGGCAAATTCAAACATTAAAAACATCGAATACAAGACAGCAGGAGAACTGTGCTCATTGGATCCGGTTATTGTTTGCAGATATTTCAATCATAGATTTGAGGCTATGATGTCGTTCATCTGCAATAAAAAAAATCCACCTCTAGGAGAAGTAGTGGATTTCTTTTGGAGAAAAGAGTACCAGGCAAGAGGTGCTCCTCATATTCATATGCTGTTGTGGATCAAGGATGCCCCAAAGTTTGGAACAGATGCTGATGAAGCAGTGTTATCTTACATTGAAGAATATGCAACATGTGCTATACCAAAAAGCACAGAAGAGAAAAAGTTAAAGGAGCAAGTTTTACGTTTCCAAAGTCATCGGTGTGGAAAATACTGTCGACGGAAATACAAGAGCAAAGATAAATACTACACTAAATGTCGATTTGGATTTCCTAGACCTGTTCTTTCAAATGGAAGAGTAAACAGTTTTATGTCATCTGTGAGACATACTATCACAAGAAAATCACCTAAGAATACCTACAACCTTAAAAGAAAAGAAGAATCAAAAAATATAAATGACTACAACCCAGTCATTTTATCCATGTGGAACGCTAACATGGATATACAGTATGTAGCTGACAATTCCATTGCTGTTGCTCGATATGTAACGTCTTACATTACGAAATCAGAAAAAACAGAATTGAAGGAAATGTGGGAAGAGATTTCTCACGAGAAAACTGTCAGTAAGAAGCTGTACAGTTTCAGTTTGAAGATGTTATCGCATCGAGAAATTGGATCCTACGAATGTTCAGATAGGTTATCTTCTGCAAGTCTCTACTCGAAATCAAGAAGAATAATTTGGGCAAGTTTAGGCCTTGCAGCAATGAGAAATCGGGTACTGAAATCTGTTGGAGAAATTGAATATTTGGCCGAGAATGACCCAGAAAGTACAGATATTTTGAAATCAAACATGTTGGACACATATTATCCCAAGAGAAGTCATCATCTGGAGAACATGTGTCTCTATGAAGTGCTGCAGAACTACATTTATTCACGGAAAGCCACAGAAGACATCAACAATGGAAAATATAAAGTCATTGGTGAGGAAGGATGTTTGGTGAAGCAAACAAAAGGAAGTTTGATAAATCACAGGAAGCTGAGTTGCGACACTACTGACAAAAAGGAATTTTACTACTTGGCTCTTTTGCAGCTGTTTAAACCATGGCGTACAGAGGATGAACTACTGGGAGAATTTCAAAGCTATGAAGATTCTTTTAATGCTTGCAAAGACAGCATACAATGCAGTACATTCTCAACTTATCTGCAAATGTTAAATGAAGAAATTGAACAGGAAACTACAATTGCAGCAGAAAGAGCTAGAGACAGTTCTCAGGACAGCCAAAGTTCAGGAACACTCAGTCAAGATCCCCTAGGACAACCAATCGTTGAAAATGAAGCATCAATAGCCATGAATGAAGTGGAAACGGCTATGAATCAAGCTCAAGAAGAATTTATAGACTTACAAAATTTGGAAAGACAACTGAACGAAGAGCAGCAACAAATTTATGAAGAGATCAGAAACAAAATTGATCACGGATTTCTACATGAAAAAAAAGAGTGCTCATGCACATCATTTCATCCAATCAGGATGTATGTAAGCGGACAAGCTGGAACTGGAAAAAGTTTCCTTATAAAAGTCATCAGAAGCTACCTACAGCAAAAAACGGATTCTACTTTGTCTTGTGTGGTTACTGCTCCAACTGGGTTTGCAGCATATAACATAAAAGGAATCACTTTACATCGTTTGCTAATGTTACCAGTGGAGCATGAGAACAAAATACAATACAACAAGCTAACTGGAGAAGCATGCTTGGAAGTTTCAAGAGTATTGAAGAAGATGCAAGTTCTCATTATTGATGAGGTGAGCATGGTATCAAACTTAATGCTTGCCTTTGTGCATTTAAGAATGCAGCAAATTCTGAAGACAGACTATGACGTGTTATTTGGAGGAAAACACGTCATAGTTTTTGGAGATCTTTTGCAACTTACTCCAGTTAAAGGACAACCAGTGTTTAATACTGTGACACATGAAGACACGAAGAAGTCATTGGGAAGCATCGGTAATACAAATATATGGTCCTTCTTTGAGCACAAGGAACTTACTACTAATATGAGGCAAGCAAACGATGAAGAATATGGAAGTATTCTGAAAGATATCAGAATTGGACTACTCACTGAAGCTGGCAAAAAAGCATTACAGAGTCGGCTGCTACATAATTTATTTCCAAAGGAAGAAATAGTTGCAGAGAAGATATACAAGAACATTGCAGAAAAGAAAAGTGTCATCTGCTTAATGCCAACTCTACGTGAATGCTCAATATTCAATGAGGAGCTTTTGAAATTGGAAAAGGAAGATATCAGGAAATTGGAAGCAGTGGACACAATTGAGGATGGAAGAATTACTGTCACATTAACAGGCACACTGAAAAATAAATTGGATTCACTAGAGAAGAACATTTCCAAAACAGCTGGATTAGAAAAAAATCTATATGTTTGCATGAACTGTAGAGTATTTTTAAGGAGAAATTTGGATGTTGAAAAAGGTTTAGTTAATGGAGCTATGGGAAGAGTTGTGGGTTTTATTAATTATCAGAAAAAAGATGGAATTGAATGTTTAAAAATAAAATTTGATCAGATAGAAGAAGTTAAAGACATTTGTCGTTGTTCAGTTCGTTTCATGCTTGTGAAAGATTTATATGTACGTAGGAAGCAGTTTCCGTTTTCTCTAGCATATGCTGTAACTATTCACAAGTCTCAAGGATTGACTGTAGATTGTGCATTTGTGAACATTGGTTCAACTGTGTTCAAAGAAGGTATGGCATATGTTGCTTTGTCACGAGTGAAAACATTATCAGGTTTATTCATGATAGACTTTGATGACTCAAAAGTTAGTGCTGATGCAAATTGTGTAAAGGAGTATAATAGATTAAGAAGAAGCTATGCTCCTCATTTAGGTCAGTATCCTGTGTTGGAGAAACGTGTAGTTTCTCGTAAAAGGAGAAATGAGAATATCTGTAATGAAGATGTAGAGAGGAGGAAAAAAAAGAGGAGTGATGTAATTGCAAGCAAAAAGAAAAAGGAAAATGAAGAACAGGTTGGAGGATGTCATTTTGAAAATAGCTCTGGTGTCAACTGCTGCGCAAATGTAGTGCTGAATGTTGCTTTTTATCTGGAAAGTGTGCAAGAGCAGATAATAGTAAATCAGGGAAAAAGATTCTGTTCTGAGTTGAGTCTCCTTTTTCAAAAGCTGAGTAATGATAAAACTCAAATAGAAAGTGCTACTGAAATTAGAAAACTTTTAGATGTATGTTCAGGACGAACACAGTTTTCTCAAAATGTACAGCAAGACGCACAGGAATTCTTGATGTTTTTTCTTCAGGTACTGGAAGAAGAAGGGGTTCCCATTGAAAATTTATTTGGTCTCTCTTATAAATGGGAACATAGTTGTGAAAACTGTTATAATATATGTGGCTCTAATGTTGATTCTGAAAGGTTTATTTATTTAACATTGCCAGAAAGTAAAACAGTCACTTTTGCTAAATTAGTTAAAGATGCTAATCATAGCATGGAATGCAGTGAGTGTCAATCTGACATGTTTTCAACGTTAATTTTAAAGGAATACGGACAGTATGTAATTTTAATGATGCAACGCTGTAAAGCTGATGGTTCAAAATTAGATACTTTAATAAAGAAGTTTACAGGACAGCAATTATCAATTTCAGGGAAAACTTTTGTAACAGTTGCAATAATTTTCCATGATGGACCTACTGTAACTTCTGGACATTACACAGTTTATCTTAAATGTGAAAAAGGCTGGACACTGTGTAATGATTCCCAATTGATTTTTAAGCAACGTTTGCCTTTTGATTTAGCAAATTCCTATCTAATCTTCCTGAAACCTAAATTTTAGAGAGATTTGGCAAGATCTGTACAAAACAATTTTACCATTTTATTGGATTACCATTGGAATTTTCAAAAAAAATGATTTTACAAATTATCATTTGGCCTAATGGAAAGGTAACCAATTGTAATGTGGACTTTTTCAATTTTTAATGAAACTTTGGAAAACCAAAAATGTAGAAAAAATTGGTAACATCTGCACAATTTAAATTTTGGAATGTTATTGGATTGCCATTGGAAATTTATTCAAAAAAGATTTTTAAAATTACTATTTGGCCATGCGGAAAGGTAAACAATTCTATTGTGGACTTATTTAATTATTAATAAATCTTTCGGAAACCAAAATGTTACAGAGAATCGGTGAGATCTGTACAATTTAAACTTTGGATTTTTATTGGATTACCATTGGAAATTTAATCAAAAAAGAATTTTAAAATTACTATTTGGCCTAAAGGAAATGGAACCAGATGTATTGTGGAGTTATGTGAGATATATTATTGTGATTATACTTCTGAAACAAAAATATCAGACGGTATTTTAAAGAAATAAGTATTGATATTAGATGATATTTTTTAAGAATATTATGCATTTCTATAAAGTTATGTTTATGCAAAAAGAGATTGTGGGCTTTTTTAAAACAATCTTTGAGATTATTTATAGTGAAATGCAATATATTCTGAAAACAGCAAAAAAAAGGCAAACATTTTTTGGGGAAAAATATGTAAATATGTGTACTGTATTATAAAATGTTTTATTAAATATTAATACTTTTTTCTTTTTTTTCAGATTGAGATAGAACATTTTCGAAAACTAGAACCATTTTTAAAGCAATTTAAAAAAAATTTAAATGAATAAATATTTTTTTGAGTGGGTATGGTAAGTCAAAAATATCATGGTCCCTTTTTTCCACTTCTCTACAATCACATTTTCAGTTTTTCATTGTAGTCTCTCAAGGACCTTGTAATGTGATAATTGATTTTTAGTGTTTAAAAACAAAAAAACAAAAATTACGCGTACCGTACGCGTACGGTAAAAATAATTTTTTTAAAAGTTTTTAAAAACATATATAAAAAATAGATGAAAGGTAAGGTTGGCTCTTAAAAGAGCCGTTGTGTTCATGCAGGGACAGAGGAAAGAAAGAATGGGAATATTAGACGGTACGACAAGTGTGCTGATCTATTAAATTGTTCACTAGGGAAATACTGGTCTCCCTATAACAAATTAGATCATGACAAGTGGCGCACCGTATTTCAACCCTCAGAAACCGAGGGTTAGTTTCCAGAGGACCAGAAAAAGGAGATGCTCCCCCCACAGATGAAGGGCTCACCTGACCTGCAGAAGAAGGACTCGGCACTGCAGATGATGGTCCAGGCTGAGCTGCTGTGGATGTGCTTGGTTGATTTACTGAAGGGTTACCTTCAGTAAGTCGAGCATGTGTCCTTCTGTGTACATCCTTAAGGTGTCTCATCATGGTGTGATTCCCAAAGGAATACTTCCTGTCGGGATTCCCTCTTGAAAGTACACGGCCACACAGCTTACAAGTCACTAAGGGTGCATTTACCTTTTGCTGGCCCTCTGGAAAAGAAAAATACTCCCATATGTAAGAGGTCTTTTGTTTCCTCGCTCTCTGCCTCAAGGTAGTGCTGCTAGCCTCACTCTCAGAAGGGCTCTGCTGTTCTGCCATCGTATCACAAAGACAACCCAGCTCCTTCTCCTAAGGGATCACAAGCAGAAATGAGGGGAATGGGTGTGGTGTAGGAGAGTTCTAGAACTGAAAGTAGTTTCAACCAATCAAAAGTTGTGTTTCATGATCACATGACCAACCGTACGCTTACGGTGCGCTTACGGTGCGCTTACGGCAAAAGTACGCATGCGCGTAAAAAAGACACGCGCTCGCGCGCATGCGCATAACAGTCACTCCACAACACTTCCGCGTAACATGCGCGTGTAGCGTACACGCGTACGCGCCCCACGCGCAGTATGCGCGGCTACGCAAATTGCGTAACTATACGCAAACAGCGTAGATAAATTACGGACATTGCGTAAACCGTACGCTTACCGTACGCGCACTAAAAAAAAAAAAAAAAAAGGAAAAAAAATATGTATTGCTAATAAATTTTACCTGTTTATTTTAAAAAATTGTAAAATAAAAACATATTGTAGAATTTTTAAAATTTAACCATAGTCTTTAAAAAAGGATAGACAATTAAAATAAAAATATGTAAAAAAAAAAGAAGAAAAAAAAAAGAAATTAGCATTTAAAAAACCTTGCAAATTCACTGAAAAAACCATGGGTTTCACTCACGTTATAGTTAGGAATTAGCATTTAAAAAAACCTTGCAAATTCACTGAAAAAAACATGGGTTTCACACACGTTATAGTTAGGAATTAGCATTTAAAAAACCTTAGAAATTCAATGAAAAAACCAAAGGTTTCACACATGTTATAGTTAGCTGGACATTTCACTCGTAAAAAACCATTGAAATTCCCCCGTTATAGTTAGTTCAGCTAACTATAACTCGCGCGCCCGCAATCCACTACTGATGACGTCACATATTACATCACTCATGACATGGTCAGTGACATCACTCATGACATCACTGATGACATCTCAAATGACATCACTGATGACATTATCCTTGTGACAGAGTGGTAGACCTCCTCTCACCCTAATATAACCTTTGATACAAACATTCAAAAATAGAGACTGAAATTTTCAAAAAAATGGACATACCAATACCAGTTACAACAACCTATTCAGTAATTGTAAGATCCACATACACATCCACTCATCCACCAACAGTCCTATACAGTCACTCATACATGTACTCACACATCATATGTACTCATACACCTAAACATCCTGTAACACAATGCCACTCATCCATAGACTTACTCACACACATAGTCACTCATGCTAATAAAGAATCAAACATCCATTTACTTGCATATACAGTTATACACACACCACCACACTTACTTTTACAGAAACTTACACATACTTAGTCTTTTAAACAATCACTTATAGAAACACATACTTATTCATACAGGAACTCTACCAATCTCTCACATATACTCACTTATAAACACCAATAGTCACATATACTAGTTTAAAACATATGTAGTTACTTATGAAGACACTATTGAGACAGTCATTCACTCACTAACACACCCATGCACACACTCATCCACCCATACAGTCCTGCACACATGCTGTCTTCAACACATACAAACAGTGAGTCACTCATTCATGCATCTATGCACTACGTAATACCCCCACCGCACCATGAAGACACTCAGACACTCATACTGATACTCAAAAAACCAACTAATAACCTATATAGACACTCATGTACCTACTCACCAACCCATGCAGCCACTTATACACAAAGTGAGAGACTGATACAGGTATTTACACATTTAAACATTACTCACTTAGCCATGTATTCAAAAAGATACACCTAATCAGTCAGTAATACAATCAATTTTTTAAAAACAAATCATCAATTTAGACACTTATATACTCATTTATTCTTCCATCGACCTTGAGATATACATATATTAAACATATTTAATTTTCAGAAAAACACACATTCACTGGATGATGTCATCAGTGATGTCATTTGAGATGTCATCAGTGATGTCATGAGTGATGTCACTGACCATGTCATGAGTGATGTAATATGTGACGTCATCAGTAGTGGATTGCGGGCGCGCGAGTTATAGTTAGCTGAACTAACTATAACGGGGGAATTTCAATGGTTTTTTACGAGTGAAATGTCCAGCTAACTATAACATGTGTGAAACCTTTGGTTTTTTCATTGAATTTCTAAGGTTTTTTAAATGCTAATTCCTAACTATAACGTGTGTGAAACCCATGGTTTTTTCAGTGAATTTGCAAGGTTTTTTAAATGCTAATTCCTAACTATAACGTGAGTGAAACCCATGGTTTTTTCAGTGAATATATATATATATATATACATAGAGAGAGAGAGACTAACTATAACATCCCTGTAACCTTTGTTTTTTTGAGTATATACATATATATATTTATATATATTTTTTTTCACTAAAAAAACCAAAGGTTACAGGAAAGTTATAGTTCGGCTCAGATTTCACTTGTACAAAACCATTGAAATTCAGCAGTTATAGATACCTGAGCTAACTCTAACTTACGCCCCCACAATGCAATGCTTATGACCTACTACATCACTCATGACATGCTTTGAAAAACGGATCCATAGGAATAGCTTTTTTCCAAGTACATGCCAGTCTGAATAAAATAAAGAATCAAATGTTCCTATCAAATACCACTTAAGTATAGCACAATATGGCAATTTGTGAGGGTTTTTTCTGAGAAATGACATGGGTTTGTATTGTTTTAATAATTTGTCTTGATTAGTAATCACTGAATGTAAGTTAGGAATAACCACATAAAGTTCTTTGAACACTCATGGCATGGCCAGTGACATCAGGAGCCAAAAGGGTTCCATCATTGCTAACTCCGTGACACTACAGGGAGGTACCGCACAGTTCTAAAAGTGTATTAAAGTTATAGTTAAGTAAAGAAAAATATACTGTATAAAAAAATGCCAAAATAGACAGTCCACCTGCATTCTACTTCTCAAAATGTCTGTATTGGATACAGGGGTGAACAAGTCCAAGCAGGAGGGTTTTATAGCTTTTAGGCTTATGCAATGCATAAAAGTAAATGCCAAAATTGTGGAGACAAGGACAAGTAAGCTTCATGGTTGATTTGCATCAAGAAGGGAGACCACAGGCTGATGCTGTCATGTGTGATTAACTGAGAAGTGGCAACAATCTCTCCACCAATCCCAGACAATTAGCTGCATGTGTCTGGCTGATCAATCCTACAAAAGTCAAAACCATTTACCTGTGTGTGTCCATCATGTGACATGTCCAGTGACTGCCCCTCCAGATCACAACCATTTAATTGGAGTTTGACATTGAGCCACTACTCTGCATTTCCCTAATCAGCACACCTCTCTCCAGGTCACAGGAGTGGGCCTCTTTGAGTCAGGTTTTTTTTTCCCCATTGCTCCTAACTTCCTTCTTCTGGCTGTTACAGTAGACCCGGCTTGACTCTCATTCCGAATCTGACCCAAATGAGGTAGACCTGTAGTGTTGATGAGCAAGGAAAGCAAAAGAATTTGAGTATGTGGTGTGGTTTTGTTAATTAAACTGACTGGTCTCGGAAAAAATCTCAATAAAATTAAGAAGTACACAAAAGGACCATGTAAATAATTATAGTGAAGTGTTAAAGAAAGGCAAGCATTTACGCAGAATCATCCCTCAGGCCCCAAATATTACAAATCAAGCTTACAACTTAGTTTCAATAGCCTCCTTGCCACCACATGAATCATCAGTCACTCAATATAACACTCATTGGTGCAATAGTTAGCTGTCAAAACTGTGGTGCATATTTGTCTTTTGTATCTTATGCGATACACAATGGCATTTTTGGTTAATTAATGCTAATCTTTACTGACAGCGCAGCTAGGGAATCAAAAAAGGAGAGGGATGGAAGGCATTGTTTTCATGTCCTTTAAGCAAATGGAGGCTTCTTGGGTGCACACTGGTCCATTCCAAACATTTGTGTCAGGCACTTGACAAGTCTCCTTCTGCCCACCTTGATTGTTATGCTTTTCCCAGTTACATTACCTCCTCTTTGAAGGGCATAGTCGGTGATCAGTCTGTACTGCTCAAACACGCTTTGCAGCATGTACTAGGTCAAGTTTCAATGTGTTTTTGAACCACCAGTATGAGGGCTTTAACCGGTACTCTATTAGTGCACTAAAAGATCCTCAACTGCTTCCGGGCTTTAAAAGAACGACTAAAATGATTGCAGATTCTTCAGCAGGTGGTCAGTATGTTGCTAACTATGTCTTCTTTTTTGACAAAGTCCTGCACAATTAGGTTGATGCAATGCACCAAACACAGGACCCTTAAATATCCACCAACTGCCATGGCCTTGATTATATTACTGCCATTGTCCATGACAACAAAACCAATTCTGAGGATTCTGGTTCAAAGCCATTCAAACACTTTGCTGTTAAATTCTTCCAAGATTTCTTAATGGTGAACAATACTTCCTGGTGCATGCTGGTGAAGGACCTTAAAGCTTTCTTCAGTGCTGAGACCTACAGATAACTGTTGCATAACCCCACAAAAGAGATCCAGTGTGCAGTAATACACATGTAATCGGTTGCTTGACAACTGGGCCGCATGTCTGTCATCAAGTGGATAGTCTGAAAGACAGTCTGCTGCATGGCTTGGCCAACCAGTTGCAGCACATCATGATGGAGTGCTGGAACAGCAACTCTGGCAAAGTAGGTCCAGCTTGGAACCTTCAATTTGGGGCAGATGGTCACCACAAATTCTGAAATCTCACTCCTTCAGCAAAAGAATAAGGGAGGCCATCCAGCGCTAACATTTTCGCCAGCTTCCCATTGTACAAACATGCCATTGGATGGTTGCTTCTTAGAGTCCCTCCTGCCTAAACATGCCCATAATAGTAGCTTCAATTGTTTTCTTTTGTGGTGCCACTGACACAGGCGACTTCCGGAGAGAACCAGGAGGTGCTAAACTTAATGTGCGTCTTACAGGAATCACTGTATGCAGCAGTGTGTGCATCTGAGTCTTGTGCCATTTGGAGGATGCTTATGTGGGTGATACTGGCACACAAGTCAGGGGACAGGGATGCTGTGCATAATGCTATCATCTTCTTCCTTCTGACCACCTTCTTCTTCTATCACTGTGCACTGTGCTGCGCCCCCTCTCTCATCACCACCAGCACCTATCTTTTTAAGGTTCTCCTCCCAGTGAATTGTGTGATGTTTTTCCAGATGGGATGTTTTGCTTCCAGTACCGTAATGCGAAACTGGCTTAACTTGATGAACACCTGCATGACAATGGAGCATATTGCAATGTTATTCTCCTGCTCGCTAATGGTAAAGAATTCCCAAACTTGGTAGGATAACTTTTTAGTGTACCATTGCCAATGCCTAAAGCACTGAAGGTAGGTGGATGTGTTGTTTGCCTCTCTGTAGGGCATACTTCGACTGTGGCAGTGGTAGATGCAGGTCTTGATGAGGGTCTTAGAAATATAGAAGCCAGTGGTGGTGGTGGTGGAACCACATCCCTCTCAGCAGGTTGAATAGTAGGTGTTATCTTGATGTCATCTAAGCAGTCCTCCATATTGACAATGGCAATCACTGGCTCACTGTCATCGCTGGCCAGGAACTTTCATTTTCCCTTGTCTCTCAGAGCTGGTTAGGACTCTGCTGTGACCAAATCCATGTCCCGGATCATCAGAAGGGGGGCTCGGAGAAGATGATGGAGTACCTTTTCTTTGTCTTGCTAGAAATCGTGAAACCAATGGCTGAAGAGCAACATCTTGCTTAGTAGGAAGCTCATCCTCCTCTTCTGCTCCTTCTTTAGGAAGAACTGTTGCTGGCAGTGGCTCCCATTGTCCACTTTCCTGTCATGATTGGGTACTTTGCGGCAGAAACACGTCCAGTTCAGACTCACTGCTTGTCACCATGACTGCAGTGGTTGCATTGCTGAGAGACACGGGCTTTGGCCAGCTACACCACATGTCATGAAAAAGGTGGAGGGTAGCACACCAGTGGTAACAATCTCCTTCTTTTTCTCCTCCCCACTGGCCACTTTCTCTGCAGCAACACTCATCTTTGGGGCCATCTTCAGGTTCTTTCTTAACTCTGACAGTTGCCTCTTAGCTGCACAAGTTGAAGCAGAGGAGGGCTCAGGTGGTGTGTCACTGCTGTCCTTCTGTCTGGCAGTACTGTGTGTGATGCCTCTTGTGCACCTAAAAGCAAACACAAAAAATTCATTTAAATGTGGCATTTGCAGTTTGAATCAACGGGCAATATAATTTAGTAAGGTCCTCACAAAATAATTAACAATAGTGTATTCATTACAAAACATGCATAAATATAAACATAACATTTAAATGACATACAGATTGAAAAGGTTACTTTTATGTGCATTTAAGGTCTATGAGATGCGTATAGTATGCAGGGGTGCAGGGGAAAAATTAGGTCTTCGGTCATCAAAATCAATCAGTTCAACCAGACTGCACAAGGGTGGAAGTAAAGAAAGCTCCCTGCAGACTATCGTAAGAGAGAGAAGTAAGAATTGGCAAAAAGGCTCACCATTGCAAAGAATACTAAGGAAAAAGTAATGGAGTTGGCCCTTTGTGAATACAACTAGTGAAACCTGACATATCTGCCCGACAATAAGGGGTGCAGAGAAAGAACAAAAAAAACGGTTTTACCGCTTGGAATGCCAGGGTGATCATTTTAAAACAGAAATAATTAAAGAGACTATCTTTACAAAGATATAAGTGATGTGAACTAAACAGCATATGAAAAGGAAGCTAAAGTCCACTGTGGTTCAAAGATAATTTTATAGGTTTTTAATTTTTTGTCCTTCCACCATCTGCATACCACCAAAATGCAGCGTGAACAACCAGTGATATTAATTGTTTGTTTTGGATTGATAACTTGTGATATTGTTAGTTTTGAATTATTAGGGGAATACTAGTAATGAAATGTTTTTCTTTCTGTGAATCATGGTATTTTAAAATTGTACAAATATAGAAAAGAACTAACATTGTTCTTTGAAAACTATAGAGGGCTGTATTTTAAAATAATGAGATACTTTATATACTGTGTATAATGTTTTAAAATATTTGCGTTTATGACATTCTAGGATACGTGTATACATTATTTAATTTAGTATATTTGTATGTATTGAGGATCTATTTAATGTTGTAAAAGATACATTTTTGCATTAAACAGGATTCATTGTATAGATAGTTGAGTGGAGGATAAATGTCTGAGGGTTTCGCTATAAAAAAATGAGTATATAGATCTGAGAATATGAGTGGGTATCACAAGAGGAATTCATCATTGGCGTTATGAATATTGAACCCTGTCCCGTTTGGTAGAAGTGTACATCTCTCATAATTGTGGAGAAAAGCACAATGACTACACAAATGCCCGCCAGCCACATGGCCATCTGGGGCAAAGGCATGGACAGCAAAGAACACATGCCAGCCTATGTCAAAAGCAAAGCACACTGCCAACACAAAATGGCCCGCCCTGCCACATAGCTACTAAGGGTGAAGGGATGTACAACAAAGAACACATGCAGCCCTAATTGACTCACCTGTCGTTGGGCTTCCTTCACAGCAGGCACCAAGTTTGTTTTGAGATTAGCGGCTTGCCTGAGCCGCAAAGTCAGCCCCAAGGCTGTTCCAGCCTTCCTGCGACGACGCCAAACGACGCCGCCGCTAAGGGACAGGAGCCTGTTGTTGGAGGAGTGATTTTGCATCAGGGACTTGAGCCCTGCACCACAAGCCACTTGGTTTTAATTTATTACGGGGGTCAAGCACTGCACCTCACTGAAGGAAGACTCAGCACCACAAGTCCCAGAAGGCCACGGGGTGGCCACGCCTATCGGGGCGGGGTCTTGTTATCAAAATGGTGCCACAAACTGCAGTGCTTATTCCTCCCAAGTCCGGTGTCTCCGAAGAAATGCTCTGCATGAAACGCGTCAGGCTGGACTGTATTCCGGTGCTGCAGTGCTCTCCCTCGTTGTATTTCCTCCAATAAAGATAGTTGGCAATTGACTCACCTGTCGTTGGGCTTCCTTCACAGCAGGCACCAAGTTTGTTTTGAGATTAGCGGCTTGCCTGAGCAGCGAAGTCAGCCCCAAGGCTGTTCCAGCCTTCCTGCGACGACGCCAAACGACGCCGCCGCTAAGGGACAGGAGCCTGTTGTTGGAGGAGTGATTTTGCAGCGGGGACTTGAGCCCTGCACCACAAGCCACTTGGTTTTAATTTGTTACGGGGGTCAAGCACTGCACCTCACTGAAAGAAGACTCAGCACCACAAATCCCAGAAGGCCACGGGGTGGCCACGCCTATCGGGGCGGGGTCTTGCTATCAAAATGGTGCCACAAACTGCAGTGCTTATTCCTCCCAAGTCCGGTGCCTCTGAAGAAATGCTCTGAATGAAACGCGTCAGGCTGTACTGTATTCCGGTTCTGCAGTGCTCTCCCTCGCTGTATTTCCTCCAATAAAGATAGTTGGCAATTGACTCACCTGTCGTTGGACTTCCTTCACAGCAGGCACCAAGTTTGTTTTGAGATTAGCGGCTTGCCTGAGCCGCAAAGTCAGCCCCAAGGCTGTTCCAGCCTTCCTGCGACGATGCCAAACGACGCTGCCGCTAAGGGACAGGAGCCTGTTGTTGGAGGAGTGATTTTGCAGCGGGGACTTGAGCCCTGCACCACAAGCCACTTGGTTTTAATTTGTTACGGGGGTCAAGCACTGCACCTCACTGAAGGAAGACTCAGCACCACAAGTCCCAGAAGGCCACGGGGTGGCCACGCCTATCAGGGCGGGGTCTTGCTATCAAAATGGTGCCACAAACTGCAGTGCTTATTCCTCCCAAGTCTGGTGCCTCTGAAGAAATGCTCTGCATGAAACGCGTCAGGCTGGACTGTATTCCAGTGCTGCAGTGCTCTCCCTCGCTGTATTTCCTCCAATAAAGATAGTTGGCAATTGACTCACCTGTCGTTGGGCTTCCTTCACAGCAGGCACCAAGTTTGTTTTGAGATTAGCGGCTTGCCTGAGCCGCGAAGTCAGCCCCAAGGCTGTTCCAGCCTTCCTGCGACGACGCCAAACGACGCCGCCGCTAAGGGACAGGAGCCTGTTGTTGGAGGAGTGATTTTGCAGCGGGGACTTGAGCCCTGCACCACAAGCCACTTGGTTTTAATTTGTTACGGGGGTCAAGCACTGCACCTCACTGAAGGAAGACTCAGCACCACAAGTCCCAGAAGGCCACGGGGCGGACACGCCTATCGGGGCAGGGTCTTGCTATCAAAATGGTGCCACAAACTGCAGTGCGTATTCCTTCCAAGTCCGGTGCCTCTGAAGAAATGCTCTGCATGAAACGCGTCAGGCTGGACTGTATTCCGGTGCTGCAGTGCTCTCCCTCGCTGTATTTCCTCCAATAAAGATAGTTGGCAATTGACTCACCTGTCGTTGGGCTTCCTTCACAGCAGGCACCAAGTTTGTTTTGAGATTAGCGGCTTGCCTGAGCCGCGAAGTCAGCCCCAAGGCTGTTCCAGCCTTCCTGCGACGACGCCAAACGACGCCGCCGCTAAGGGACAGGAGCCTGTTGTTGGAGGAGTGATTTTGCAGCGGGGACTTGAGCACTGCACCACAAGCCACTTGGTTTTAATTTGTTACGGGGGTCAAGCACTGCACCTCACTGAAGGAAGACTCAGCACCACAAGTCCCAGAAGGCCACGGGGCGGCCACGCCTATCGGGGCGGGATCTTGCTATCAAAATGGTGCCACAAACTGCAGTGCTTATTCCTCCCAAGTCCGGTGCCTCTGAATAAATGCTCTGCATGAAACGCGTCAGGCTGGACTGTGTTCCGGTGCTGCAGTGCTCTCCCTCGCTGTATTTCCTCCAATAAAGATAGTTGGCAATTGACTCACCTGTCGTTGGGCTTCCTTCACAGCAGGCACCAAGTTTGTTTTGAGATTAGCGGCTTGCCTGAGCCGCGAAGTCAGCCCCAAGGCTGTTCCAGCCTTCCTGCGACGATGCCAAACGACGCCGCCGCTAAGGGACAGGAGCCTGTTGTTGGAGGAGTGATTTTGCAGTGGGGACTTGAGCCCTGCACCACAAGCCACTTGGTTTTAATTTGTTACGGGGGTCAAGCACTGCACCTCACTGAAGGAAGACTCAGCACCACAAGTCCCAGAAGGCCACGGGGTGGCCACGCCTATCGGGCGGGGTCTTGCTATCAAAATGGTGCCACAAACTGCAGTGCTTATTCCTCCCAAGTCCGGTGCCTCTGAAGAAATGCTCTGCATGAAACGCGTCAGGCTGGACTGTATTCCAGTGCTGCAGTGCTCTCCCTCGCTGTATTTCCTCCAATAAAGATAGTTGGCAATTGACTCACCTGTCGTTGGGCTTCCTTCACAGCAGGCACCAAGTTTGTTTTGAGATTAGCGGCTTGCCTGAGCCGCGAAGTCAGCCCCAAGGCTGTTCCAGCCTTCCTGCGACGACGCCAAACGACGCCGCCGCTAAGGGACAGGAGCCTGTTGTTGGAGGAGTGATTTTGCAGTGGGGACTTGAGCCCTGCACCACAAGCCACTTGGTTTTAATTTGTTACGGGGGTCAAGCACTGCACCTCACTGAAGGAAGACTCAGCACCACAAGTCCCAGAAGGCCACGGGGTGGCCACGCCTATCGGGGCGGGGTCTTGCTATCAAAATGGTGCCACAAACTCCAGTGCTTATTCCTCCCAAGTCCGGTGCCTCTAAAGAAATGCTCTGCATTAAACGCGTCAGGCTGGACTGTATTCCGGTGCTGCAGTGCTCTCCCTCGCTGTATTTCCTCCAATAAAGATAGTTGGCAATTGACTCACCTGTCGTTGGCCTTCCTTCACAGCAGGCACCAAGTTTGTTTTGATATATATATATATACATACAGAGAGAGAGAGAGACTAACTATAATATCCCTGTAACCTTTGTTTTTTTGAGTATATACATATATATATTTATATATATTTTTTTCACTAAAAAAACCAAAGGTTACAGGAAAGTTATAGTTAGGCTCAGATTTCACTTGTACAAAACCATTGAAATTCAGCAGTTATAGATACCTGAGCTAACTCTAACTTACGCCCCCACAATGCAATGCTTATGACCTGCTACATCACTCATGACATGCTCTGAAAAATGGACCCATAGGAGTAGCTTTTTTCCAAGTACATGCCAGTCTGAATAAAATAAAGAATCAAATGTTCCTATCAAATACCACTTAAGTATAGCACAATATGTGCAATTTGTGAGGGTTTTTTCTGAGAAATGACATGGGTTTGTATTGTTGTAATAATTTGTCTTGATTAGTAATCACTGAATGTAAGTTAGGAATAACCACATAAAGTTCTTTGAACACTCATGGCATGGCCAGTGACATCAGGAGCCAAAAGGGTTCCATCATTGCTAACTCCGTGACACTACAGGGAGGTACCGCACAGTTCTCAAAGTGTATTAAAGTTATAGTCAAGTAAAGAAAAATATACTGTATAAAAAAATGCCAAAATAGACAGTGCACCTGCATTCCACTTCTCCAAATGTCTGTATTGGATGCAGGGCTGAACAAGTCCAAGCAGGAGTGTTTTATAGCTTTTAGGCTTATGCAATGCATAAAAGTAAATGCCAATATTGTGGAGACAAGGACAAGTAAGCTTCATGGTTGATTTGCATCAAGAAGGGAGACCACAGGCTGATGCCGTCATGTGTGATTAACTGAGAAGTGACAACAATCTCTCCACCAATCCCAGACAATTAGCTGCATGTGTCTGGCTGATCAATCCTACAAAAGTCAAAACCATTTACCTGTGTGTGTCCATCATGTGACATGTCCAGTGACAGCTCGCTCCAGATCACAACCATTTAATTGGAGTTTGACATTGAGCCACTACTCTGCATTTCCCTAATCAGCACACCTCTCTCCAGTTCACAAGAGTGGGCCTCTTTGAGTCAGGTTTTTTTTTTCCCATTGCTCCTAACTTCCTTCTTCTGGCTGTTACAGTAGACCCAGCTTGACTCCCATTCCGAATCTGACCCAAATGAGGTAGACCTGTAGTGTTGATGAGCAAGGAAAGCAAAAGAATTTGAGTATGTGGTGTCGTTTTGTTAATTAAACTGACTGGTCTCGGAAAAAATCTCAAAAAAATTAAGAAGTACACAAAAGGACCATGTAAATAATTATAGTGTAGTGTTAAATAAAGGCAAGAATTTAGGCAGAATCATCCCCCAGGCCCCAAATATTACAAATCAAGCTTACAACTTAGTTTCAATAGCCTCCTTGCCACCACATGAATCATCAGTCACTCAATATAGCACTCATTGGTGCAATAGTTAGCTGTCAAAACTGTGGTGCATATTTGTCTTTTGTATCTTATGTGATACACAATGGCATTTTTGGTTAATTAATGCTAATCTTTACTGACAGCCCAGCTAGGGAATCAAAAAAGGAGAGGGCTGGAAGGCATTGTTTTCATGTCATTTAAGCAAATGGAGGCTTCTTGGGTGCACACTGGTCCATTCCAAACATTTGTGTCAGGCACTTGACAAGTCTCCTTCTGCCCACCTTGATTGTTATGCTTTTCCCAGTTACATTACCTCCTCTTTGAAGGGCATAGTCGGTGATCAGTCTGTACTGCTCAAACACGCTTTGCAGCATGTACTAGGTCAAGTTTCAATGTGTTTTTGAACCACCAGTATGAGGGCTTTAACCGGTACTCTATTAGTGCACTAAAAGATCCTCAACTGCTTCCGGGCTTTAAAAGAATGACTAAAATGATTGCAGATTCTTCAGCAGGTGGTCAGTATGTTGCTAACTATGTCTTCTTTTTTGACAAAGTCCTGCACAATTAGGTTGATGCAATGCACAAAACACAGGACCCTTAAATATCCACCAACTGCCATGGCCTTGATTATATTACTGCCATTGTCCATGGCAACAAAACCAATTCTGAGGATTCTGGTTCAAAGCCATTCAAACACTTTACTGTTAAATTCTTCCAAGATTTCTTAATGGTGAACAACACTTCCTGGTGCATGCTGGTGAAGGACCTTAAAGCTTTCTTCAGTGCTGAGACCTACAGATAGCTGTTGCATAACCCCACAAAAGAGATCCAGTGTGCAGTAATACACATGTAATCGGTTGCTTGACAACTGGGCCGCATGTCTGTCATCAAGTGGATAGTCTGAAAGACAGTCTGCTGCATGGCTTGGCCAACCAGTTGCAGCACATCATGATGGAGGGCTGGAACAGCAACTCTGGCAAAGTAGGTCCAGCTTGGAACCTTCAATTTGGGGCAGATGGTCACCACAAATTCTGAAATCTCACTCCTTCAGCAAAAGAATAAGGGAGGCCATCCAGCGCTAACATTTTTGCCAGCTTCCCATTGTACACACATGCCATTGGATGGTTGCTTCTTAGAGTCCCTCCTGCCTAAACATGCCCATAATAGTAGCTTCAATTGTTTTCTTTTGTGGCGCCACTGATACAGGCGACTTCCGGAGAGAACCAGGAGGTGCTAAACTTAATGTGCGTCTTACAGGAATCACTATATGCAGCAGTGTCTGCATCTGAGTCTTGTGCCATTTGGAGGATGCTTATGTGGGTGATACTGGCACACAAGTCAGGGGACAGGGATGCTGTGCATAATGCCGTCATCTTCTTCCTTCTGACCACCTTCTTCTTCTATCACTGTGCACTGCGCTGCGCCCCCTCTCTCATCACCACCAGCACCTATCTTTTTAAGGTTCTCCTCCCACTGAATTGTGTGATGTTTTTTCAGATGGGATGTTTTGCTTCCAGTACCGTAATGCGAAACTAGCTTAACTTGATGAACACCTGCATGACAATGGAGCATATTGCAATGTTATTCTCCTGCTCGCTAATGGTAAAGAATTCCCAAACTTGGTAGGATAACTTTTTAGTGTACCATTGCCAATGCCTAAAGCACTGAAGGTAGGTGGATGTGTTGTTTGCCTCTCAGTAGGGCATACTTCGACTGTGGCAGTGGTAGATGCAGGTCTTGATGAGGGTCTTAGAAATATAGAAGCCAGTGGTGGTGGTGGTGGAACCACATCCCTCTCAGCAGGTTGAATAGTAGGTGTTATCTTGATGTCATCTAAGCAGTCCTCCATATTGACAATGGCAATCACTGGCTCACTGTCATCGCTGGCCAGGAACTTTCATTTTCCCTTGTCTCTCAGAGCTGGTTAGGACTCTGCTGTGACCAAATCCATGTCCCGGATCATCAGAAGGGGGGCTCGGAGAAGATGATGGAGTACCTTTTCTTTTTCTTGCTGGGAATCGTGAAACCAATGGCTGAAGAGCAACATCTTGCTTAGTAGGAAGCTCATCCTCCTCTTCTGCTCCTACTTTAGGAAGAACTGTTGCTGGCTGTGGCTCCCATTGTCCACTTTCCTGCCATGATTGGGTACTTTGCGGCAGAAACACGTCCAGTTCAGACTCACTGCTTGTCACCATGACTGCAGTGGTTGCATTGCTGAGAGACACGGGCTTTGGCCAGCTACACCACATGTCATGAAAAAGGTGGAGGGTAGCACACCAGTGGTAACAATCTCCTTCTTTTTCTCCTCCCCACTGGCCACTTTCTCTGCAGCAACACTCATCTTTGGGGCCATCTTCAGGTTCTTTCTTAACTCTGACAGTTGCCTCTTAGCTGCACAAGTTGAAGCAGAGGAGGGCTCAGGTGGTGTGTCACTGCTGTCCTTCTGTCTGGCAGTACTGTGTGTGATGCCTCTTGTGCACCTAAAAGCAAACACAAAAAATTCATTTAAATGTGGCATTTGCAGTTTGAATCAACGGGCAATATAATTTAGTATGGTCCTCACAAAATAATTAACAATAGTGTATTCATTCCAAAACATGCTTAAATATAAACATAACATTTAAATAACATACAGATTGAAAAGGTTACTTTTATGTGCATTTAAGGTCTATGAGATGCGTATAGTATGCAGGGGTGCAGGGGAAAAATTAGGTCTTCGGTCATCAAAATCAATCAGTTCAACCGGACTGCACGAGGGTGGAAGTAAAGAAAGCTCCCTGCAGACTATCGTAAGAGAGAGAAGTAAGAATTGGCAAAAAGGCTCACCATTGCAAAGAATACTAAGGAAAAAGTAATGGAGTTGGCCCTTTGTGAATACAACTAGTGAAACCTGACATATCTGCCCGACATTAAGGGGTGCAGAGAAAGAACCAAATAAACGGTTTTACCGCTTGGAATGCCAGGGTGATCATTTTAAAACAGAAATAATTAAAGAGACTATCTTTACAAAGATATAAGTGATGTGAACTAAACAGCATATGAAAAGGAAGCTAAAGTCCACTGTGGTTCAAAGATAATTTTATAGGTTTTCAATACTTTTTCCTTCCACCATCTGCATACCACCAACATGCAGCATCAACAACCAGTGATATTAATTGTTTGTTTTGGATTGATAACTTGTGATATTGTTAGTTTTGAATTATTAGGGGAATACTAGTAATGACATGTTTTTCTTTCTGTGTATCATGGTATTTTAAAATTGTACAAATATAGAAAGGAACTAACATTGTTCTTTGAAAACTATAGATGGCTGTATTTTAAAATAATGAGATACTTTATATACTGTGTATAATGTTTTAAAATATTTGCGTTGATGACATTCTAGGATACGTGTATACATTATTGAATTTAGTATACTTGTATGTATTGAGGATCTATTTAATGTTGTAAAAGATACATTTTTGCATTAAACAGGATTCATTGTATAGATAGTTGAGTGGATGATAAATGTCTGAGGGTTTCGCTATAAAAAAAATGAGTATATAGATCTGAGAATATGAGTGGGTATCACAAGAGGAATTCATCATTGGCGTTATGAATATTGAACCCTGTCCCTTTTGGTAGAAGGGTACATCTCTCATAATTGTGGAGAAAAGCACAATGACTACACAAATGCCCGCCAGCCACATGGCCATCTGGGGCAAAGGCATGGACAGCAAAGAACACATGCCAGCCTATGTCAAAAGCAAAGCACACTGCCAACACAAAATGGCCCGCCCTGCCACATAGCTACTAAGGGTGAAGGGATATACAACAAAGAACACATGCAGCCCTATGGCAAATGGACACCGATTACACAAAATGTCCGCTGACTACATTGCCACTAAAGGTGAAGGCAGGGACAACAAATAATACATGCAGGCCTACAGCAAAAGCACACTGGCTACACAAAATGTCTACCCACCACATGGTCACCAAGGGTGAAGGCATGAACAACAAAGAACACATGCAGGTCTATGGCAAAAGCAAAGCCCAGTGGCTGCTCAAAATTGTCGCCCTGCCTCATGGCCACCAAGTGGAAGGGCATGGACTACAAAGAACACATGCAGGCTTATGGCAAAAGCCTACTGAGTACAAAAAATGACCGCTGGCCACATGCTCACAACAGCAAGCAAGAAGGCATGGACAACAAGAAACTCATCGAGGCCTATGGCAAGAGAACACTGGCTACACTAAAGGGCCTCCTGCTACCTGGCATGGAGAACAAAGTAGGCCTAGAACAAAGATGAAATGATGGCCATTTACATGCACACATGCACTAACACACCCACAAACACACACACACACACACAATAGACACACAAACATGGCCACTCAGCCAGCAAAGAAAGGAGACATGGTAAACATTTAAACCACGGCGATCCATAAATCAAGAGGTGTTTTTTAAAAAAGCATAGCGCTGAAAATGTTTTTTTATAAACACCAAATGCCTAGTGCTGGCTGGCTGTGTCCCGAGCCAGACTAGGCCCTAAAGAGTGAAATGAGAAAAATACTAGTGCAAAATTAAAAAACAACACACACGAAAATGGGTAAAAGTACTTTAAAACCAGGCCCACAGCCCTCCGAAAAATGTGCAAATGTTTTCCCCTAGAAAAAGGTGAATATAAAATAAGCCAGTCCTGCAACTCCAGGCCACCCACAATCAAATGCAAACATTTAAGAAAAAACAGAACAGGTAAAAGAAATCCTGGTGCATACCTTCAATCAAACAACAAATTTATCCAAAAGTTCTTTAACTTAATTTCTCACGAAAAAACCCTTAAAATCCAATGTTATATGCAGCAGGTATTGCAGCCAAAGAAGAGAGTGATTCTTTCTCCTCAAAGTCAAAATCCAAATGAAAAGTGACCAAGGTATGGACAAAACAGTGGGAAGAGCCTTCTAGACAGAAAGAGGAAGCTGGAGTCGCTGTGGCACTTCCTTCCTGTTGGAAAAAAAGAAAAAGAAAAATGTGTTTTGTGCTAAATAAACTGCCTGAACCATCCATTCGGGTAGAATACGTATTTGAAAAAGTATCTCAAGTTGATTTTGCTGCTTCGCAAGTAGAAATTCCACTTGAGAAACAGCCATCTGACCACACGCGTTTGGATTAGGCAATCATGCCTTAAGGCTTCCTAGCGGCCAGATATCATGGTAGGGGATACCAAATATCATGCGCCAGCTCACTTGCTGTAGCTTCACATTATTCCCATCGTCATCGCATTGCTCGAACAGGAAAAGAAACGTCTGCCATGCTGGGATGGGCAATATTTTGCCCGAATTTTGTGTTAAAAGAGAACCGCAAAGCCACTAAATTCCTCCAATTCTGTGAGCAGAATGAATAATTCCACCTGGTCCTTTTAAATATCACTGTCAGAAATAATGATATGACATGAATCATGTGGACGAAATATGTCTGACAAGAAACCCTAACTTTCAGGAGCCACTGATAAAGCCTGCAAAATTCCAAAGGTTTGGAATGTGATCATTTATTTGAATACAAATAGAACAAGAAAAAACATATTCCTGAACATCAAAATGGTTGATTAGAAATGCCCGAACCATGGCACATACACAACACCTCGGATATTATTCTTCAGTTGAAATAAAAAAGCTTCTTCATTGAAAAGAAACTTATTTTGTAGTACAAGATGTGTCTTAAGATGACAATCCTCAAACTCCTTTGGATCTGTTTGTTCTTGACCGTTTTAAGCCTTTCTAAGGACTGTATAATAACAACCACACAATAAGAGATGATTATAAGTTGATCATACACAATTTAAGACTCTGGATAAGGATGATGAAAGGAATCAGCCAAATGTTTTTTAAACTAGGATTATAACTAACGATGAAATTGTACTAGACAAAGAAAAAGGATCATATGCCTTTATGAAATTTCCTACACTGAAGATTTCATAAACACTTCTAAATCCAATCATCAGCTCAATTTTCAAATGGTTTACAGATGCCTAGTAGAAGATGCCCTCATTGAGTACAAGCCTCCTCCATGGCTAGTAGCTCTCTTTCAAGGACTGAGTCAAAAATCATTTTCACTCATCACCATCATTATATTTAGCAGATGATAGGCACCTCACAGATGTAAATACTTGTGTTACTTGTATAGATTTACTTGTAAATGTACTTGATGAGAGGTAATAGGCTTCAGTATCTAATCCTAATTTGGATTAAACTTCTAGAGTCAGTAAAATTCTAAGATCTAGAGGTTTCTTCAGAACAAATCACAGAAATGTCCCAGCCAGAGCGGAAGAATATACACTCGGTCCATTTTGTAACTGTTTCCGTAAATATGCTTTAAATATCTTCTTCTCCTTTTCCAACAGAGAACAAATATGTCAAAAGGTACAATAGAGCTAGGTTAATGTATATAGCTCAATTCAATTACCTATGAGGGGCAAGCAAGAAGACCAGGCTTAGGCAATACTGAAAAAAAACATGGTACTGAGGTGACAGAGAAGACCGATTAATCACAAATAGATTTTACCTGGAATCTTTTATCTCTTCAGATGCTTATCAATGACTTTCTGAAGCATAACACTCATTGTGACAGACTTGTGATGGTAATGAAATTGTTGTGATAGCCCAATTGCATACCACTTGAGCTTAGGAATTCTAAAATTCACAGCATAATTAGAGTATGATATGAAAAGAAAGTACTTTGGTAGGAATGCCTGCCTTACTGGACCTAACACTAATGGCTAACCATCAAAAGTTTCAACTACATCAGGTGTAGTGTTAGTTCTTTTGGAATATTGTTTTTAAGAGCCCAATCATGACCCAGAAGCATTCCACATGCACCACGAACCAACAGTGCTTTAATATTAATATCTTTTCATTGTTAAATTTTCAAAATGATAGACAAGACAACAAAATGGTTATCTAAACCACTCATGGAAGATCCAATATAGGTTAGCCAACTCATAACTCCTCTCTTCTCTTTCTCTATTGTTTACAATGTACTCAAGTTCTATTTAAAATGAACAGGGAAAGCAATAGGAAATCTCTACAATATAGGGACAGACCTGCCTTTTGTTGAAATTCTTTTTTTACCACTGTCAAAGGACCCCTGGCCATTTCTGTTCTTCCTGAGAGTTGGTTTCAGTTGTCTTTTCCGGAGCCTGTATTCTATTTAAATGACTAAGTCAACCAATTCAGCAAATTAAGTAGGATGAAGAAACCAAATAAACTCTTTCTTAACCTCTTCTTTCAACCCTCAATGGAATAGCACCATTTTGCTGTCTTTCAATCCAAACAGTATCTGATGCTAATTGGCAAAAATAAGTTAAGTTAATAAATAAATTCCACCTCACAGGATATGACACACTTCCCCAAATCTGGGTGCTCAAACACATTCTTAGACAGAAGTTTAAAGGTAGGGTAGTTATCCAAAGAAGGTTTTAAAGTAATCACTAATGGAGAAGCCCAAGCTAAAGTAGGACTCACAAGCCAAATAGACTATTTCACCCTTGCTCAGTCATGAATAAACTGCGCAGTGCAGAAAGCAAAATGCACTGTAAAAGAATCCAAAAATTCCTTTAACTTCAGTGAAACCCGTGTAAAATGTAGGACCCTTGAAGTGGGTACGTAGTAATTAGTAGACCTCAATGCTTAGGTCTGTTTTAAGGCTCAATTTTCAAAGCAACATTGTTGTAACCCTTGCACCTGGTCCTGAGAAGATCCATGGAATGAGAAAACCTAAAACGTTGATGGTGTTGCAATCTGTCAAGAGCTGGATGCCTGTAGAGTTCTCTTCTTGATTGCACAAGGAAAGTGGCCATTGTGCCACGCTACAGTTAATATAAAAGTAGAAAGTTTGCAGAAAATGTAAGCATTAGGGCAAAGAGGAAATGTCTACCAGATCCTACCTTCATGTGTAACATATGCAACATGCATAGAGTTTGAAAAACCTGGACATTGACAGTTCTTTTATATCGGCTGTTTTGTAAGGAAAAAAACCTATTTTTAAATACATACCGAAAACAAACGGCCTGTTGGTGCACTATCCCCTTCTATACCATGTATGCTAGATCAATGTTTGTATAATTTAGATTAAAATATAAGTCCTGAGATAGATTGGGAAGTGAATGCCCAAGTGTTTGCAGGCAACCTAAAAGTGTTAGGTTTTTCAAGCCAACCTAAAAGTTAACATTTTGTGGGGGTACCAAATCTGCGTAACTTTTCCCTTTCCCATTCCTCGAACACTCTGTTGGGATGTCCACATTTGCCAATCCATCAGAATCTTTGTGTACATAACCTGCATTTTGAATGTACATGACAAATACCTTTGTAACTTGTGGATATTGTACAAATGAGTGCCTTGTAGTATTTTCCAGATGTTAGACCTGTTAGCTTGGGGTGTTCTTCTGCCCAAGGTTTTGTCTTCCTCGTCCATTTTTTCTGACCTGGGTTTTGCTGACCTTAGGACTGAGCACTTTACTAGTGCTAACCAGTGCTAAAGTGTATGTGCTTTCTCCTGAAAACATGTAGAAATGGCTTATACCCATTTGGCATTTTTAATGTACTTGTCAGTCTCTAGTAAAGTGCACTACATATGCATAGAACCTATCAATTAAATGCTGCTAGTTTAGTTTAATACATTACATGTCCTGGTAGTGAAAAACTCTTACATTATTTTTTCACTACTGCAAGACCTATATCTCCCACAGGATAGCATTGGAATTACATTATTAGATTTTATAAGTGAAATTTCCAAGCGGCAAGATATGATTCATTCAAGTTTGGTGTTACTGGAATCCTAATTGAAAATCCTAAGTTATGGCGAAGTCCGATTTTATAAGTTACAACTCTGAAAATGCCACGTTTAAGAAATTTCTTATTTTGTTACCGTAGCCATTTTGTGCCTGCAGCCTGCCTCTGGTCACATCTGGGTGTAGTTGGCTGCTGAGATTTGTCTATTCCTCCTAGACAGCCACACACAACGGAAGCTTAGGTGTGACCGAGTGGGTCATCACTGGCAGGATGGGAGGGAGGAGCTGGGCCAACCTCACTAACACCTCAGTAGGCTGTGTCCTATATCCGCACATAGGACTGCATAACCCCTGTAGTTAGTCTGTAGCAGGGCAGGGAACGCAGGGCATTTGTGCACTACTAAGGCATGCCACTAGAAGCATCCCCCACCTCAAAGGCACAACTGTGTAAAAAAGAGGGACCTCAGACACCACCACTTCAGTACACTTCTGGACCTGTGGATACTCTACCGGGAAGAAGGACTGCTGTACTGTTGAAGGGCTTCTGCTGGAAGGCACTCTGCTGGACTCCTGCTTTACTGTGCTGATCTGCTGCCTGCTGACCTCTTGCATGGGTGAGAAGGACAGGACCTGCTCTTCTTGAACCCAGAACCCAAAGTGACTCCAAGTCATAGCTGGCTGGCTTCATGATCTGAAGTCTCAGGGACATAACATGCTTCCACCCTTCTACACCTGGACTTTGACATCTGTGAGTCTACTCTGCCAAGTGATGCCACCCCAGTCCTGGATTCTTGAAAGTCGGCCTCAGGTGCTTGCCAGCTGCATCGCCTCTGCTGAGCAACACATGCCCAAGCAGAATCGACATATCTCCTTGGGTGAGTAGCACACCACTGAGCAAAGCAGATGCATCATCGCTGCTGAGTGGAGTGGACCCTTTGCAAAAGACCCGCAAGTCTTTGGAACCAACGCATTGCCCCGATGGAGCGATGCATCCACAGCCCAGGTCCTCGCATCTCTCGTTGATGGCATGCCACACTGCGGACGCCGAATTATCATCACAAGCCCTGTTGATGATACCCTCGACACTGATGCAACAGGACCTCGCACCGCAGCTTTACCGCATCTCAGAACCAACGCATCACTTCGCCGTGCAGCTCCTCTTTGACACGGATCCATGCAATGCTTTGAAACATGAATTTAAGGTACTCTGTTCAGTGAGCCTTACTGGGTCCCTGTAGCTGGCCCACGCTCCATCTTGGTCGGCCTGAACTTATGACTTTGGCCCTGTCTTGTGCGACCATATATCTCCCTATTGGCTCCTTTTGTGGTGTGTTGTTATGGTGTTACTGTTTGAAGTGTTGCACAAATACTTTACACATTGCCTCTAAGTTAAGCCTGAATGCTCTGTGCTACACTATCATGGTTATCAGCACCGGTTAATTTGGGGTTTGCTTGTGCCTTACCCTAACAAGGATTGTGGTTGCTGCTTGACCAGGACCTACCACCCAGTCAACCAAGAAATCAATTTCTTACACCAGTTTTTTGGAGGATAGGTAGATGCAGAAATTATTTAACAAACTCAGTTTCAAAATGTGTATGAGGCAAATTTTGCAATCTTATTCCCCTATGAGTTTTACCTTCAAATCGAGAAGGCTCCATAAATTTCCCTGCAATCTGTTTACATCAAGGTAGAAATCACGTGGAACTGAGAATGACGGACAACCATGGAAAAGACTTTCGGACCAACTTTGACTAGATTAATGATCACTACAGGAATCCAAAGACATTCCTCTATCAAGGTCATATGGCATATTTTGGCATCAAGTACATTTCAAAGCTTTCGAAGCAGTATTGAACATTATACCTTTTGATCAATGGTCACGTTTATTGTACATGTTTTAGAATATATAATAAGAAATCACATTACCTTGAAGAAAAACAAAGTAATAATCAAATTTTGGGGCTGATTAGGATGGCGTTGAGACTGCCACCGACAGCCCGTCGGAGGCACTTCCATCGCCATCGGTGACTGAATCACCGCCCGCCACATTACCATGGTGGGCGGATGTATAGCGGTCGGAAAAACAAATGCCACACATCCGACGGGCTCAAGGAGCTCGTCGTTGCATCAGAGGGAGCCACAATCCCTACAATGGTTGCGGTGCCTGCCAGGCACAGCCGTAGAGATTATTTTGTCCCTCTCCACCGGCCGTTTCATGCCAGTTTACCCACCATAAAAAGGCTGTCGGAAAGGGACATTGGGGGCCCGTGGCAGGCGCACCTTACCCCCTGGCCATCAGACATCAGACCTGCCCCCCTACATATCCCTGCACCATGTGGCGGGCACCACATGTTGCCTGCCACGTTGTGCAGGGATATGTGAAGTGCCCCCTTTTTGCATTGCAGCGTGTGATTACAGTCTGACTAATCAGGCCCTACTTAAGACATCTCTGTTGCTGTTGTCCTGCTATAAACAGAACCAAAGAAATAAAAAAACAACAACATCAATTGTTTTCGAAAGGAGGAAAGAAAGGTGTAACCAGGGCTACTGCAATTATTTGTCTGTGGAAGGCTGAATTATACAGCAGGTTGACAAAATTAAGTGCTAAAATAAAATGGTATATTATGCAGTATTATCCAACAAATTATGTGGCAATATTATCTCACTATATTTTATTTTAACACATCTTATTACAAAACAAATTCCAAATGCCATGAAAAATACTAACGTTTCCAAAGAAAGAAAGGTATGCACATTCTCAACATCCAATTGATACTGTTATCCATCACAAAACAATGATTTTGTGTCTCCTGGAAACCTGGGAACAGTATTTTCTTAAGACTAAATTTTCTAACTCCAAGAGTAAAATAGAAGTCCTGATTACGAGCTAAGGCCTTATTTAGCACCCCTGATAAATAACAATACCACAGGGTACATTATTCTTTGGATGTAATAAATAACACCTATTAAGAGTTCATGGGGAGGAACGTGGATTTTGGTGTTTAACGCACCAAAATCTGCAGAATATATTACATACCTTATGTTTTCCCCCTGTTAAATTTCATCAGGTTTGACCTGTTGCAATTTAATGAAGGTTGAGTTATTTAACGCATCTGATAATTATTGAATGTATTAAATACCTTCAAATATTTAATTACAACCTATTCATAAACAGAGAGTTTACACCTGGGTCAGAAAATACAAGGAACTTGAAATCATGCCCAGAGTGTGCTTTAAGATGTGTGCAAGGATAGGCTTGTTATCTGCTAGGAATAGCCCATTCATGTTTTAGAATTGGTCTTCAGTTTTGGGTTCACTCTGTGCCTACACTTGCACATTAGAAGCATGTCTTTCCAATATGAAAGAGACAGGCAGAATAGTATTGTGTGGGAATGATTGGTACTCTGAGTGCTTGCTTGAATTGAATGGTTGTCTGCAGACAGTAAATAACCACAGAGAAGGAGAAGGTAATCTTTAATGTAGACCAACACACATGCTCCACAGTGATCAATTCATAAATAAGGATGTGCTGTTCTGTCTTACTACTGTATTGTGGTGGCAAAGACCAGGCCAGAACTGAGTGAAAAGATCTCAGCTAAAAAGCCCCACCTCTGAGGTCCCACTGGGTATTGCAGTGCCCACCCAGTGAGGAGCTGGCCCGATGATGAAGCATGCCACCTAGGTGGGTGAGGGCGATTTCATGCCAAGAACTGGATCTTTCATGACCAATTGGTGAAATTGACACCACCATTTCGATTCAGATGGGACAGCACACTACATCTATTTATGAATCCCTAATATCTGTGTCTGTGATGTAGGAATTAATATTTCTACCATGATGAATACCATTTATAAACAAAATGTGTTTCCTGGTCCTCAACTGGGGACATTAATACTGTTAGGCCACCACTTTCCAACTCTTAGTACCAGTTCAACCTATGAATACATCAATCAAGAAGTGAAAGATGACCAGTTACATTTTACAAGATGTCTTTTACTGTGTTGCTCTTCAAGTGGTATGTTTCTTATTGTAACTTTTCATCTTGTTAAGTTAGAAATATGTTCTTTGTTGAAATCTGCAAATTACTCTTCAGATTGTGGAGTTTGTGGCAAATGCAGAACATTAAAAAATATGCAGAACTCGCCATGGCTAAGTAATCAAGAGATTTCAGTGTACACCCCTGTGGCCTACCAATCTTCTTGAGGATAACAGGTCTAAACCATAGTTTTCCGTGTTAGCCTACCAGGAGTTGGAAAAGAAAAATGCACTATTGTTTCCACAGAGCAAGAGGCACCATCATATTTGCATAAAACTATGGACTACCCCTACCACAGTTAGAAACAATCTATCACTGTAAGAAATTGGGTAGCTGGTTGAGGGGGTAAAACTAAACACAAGTAGAAACCACAATCCTTGTCAGGTTAAATTAACCTGCGCTCCACTGCATGGTAGCTTGGCACAAAGATGTCAGGCTTAACTTAGAGGCAATGTGTAAAGTATGTGTGCAACACTTCAAACAGTAATACAACGAAAACACACCATAACAGGGATCCCACACTGGATTAGAAATATAGAGTAAACTTTAATAACTAAAACAAGACCAAAACAACAAAAATCCAATCAATAGAACCGTAGATAGGCAAGTTTAAAGATTTAGGTGAAAATAGCACCAAAAAGATAAAGCGACAACTGTGGATAGCTAGTCATGACAGACTAGGACAAAGTCACAAGTTGAGGTCTCCTGCAATGGAGTACGGGCCAGCTATAGAGACCCAGTTAGAACAGTTGTACAATAGTAGTTTAAATTCTGGTTGCAGGGCAAAGTCTGGTGTCAAGGATGCCCTGCACAGTTGAGGCAATGTATTGGTTTCAAGAAGCTTTGATGCTACAATGTGAGAACCTTCATCGTTATCGAGGCTGCCATCAAAGAGAAATATGAGATGTGAGGGCCTGCGCTGGGGAAGCTTTGGAAACTGGGGGTTTCAATGCGGCTGCAAGATTAATGCAGATTCCTTGTGCTGAGAGAATCCTTGCAGCAGAGGTGATGTGTCCCTTCTGGTTGGAATTGCACCACACAGTAGGGGTTCTGCTGGATCCACAGATGGGCTGTTAGAGCACCTTCATGCCCACTTTCAAGGATCCAGGACTGGGGTGGTCCGACTTGCGAGTCTAGGACTCACTGATGGCAGAGTCCAGGTGTGGGATTCAAGGTTGATGGAGCCTTCCGTCCGTTAGGCTGTAGTGAAGAGGTTTTGCTTCGTTCGCCCTAAATTGGCAGGGTATGCCCAGACGTGGGTCCCTTGCTCACTTTGCCACTGGATTCAAGATAGCCTGGCTGATGAGGGTTATGAACCCGAAACCGGTCCCAGGATGCTTGTTTCTGGTCCAAGGCAGACATGGCTTGGCAGTTCGGGCTGGACTGTTCCCATGAGGCACAGGGTCAGACTGATTTGCATATGGCCATGTCTGAACTGGGGTGGCGGAGTGAGCTAAAGAATGATGATGGATTAAACCCAGATCAGTTGACTGGGGGTGAGTGTTTGCAATGTTCAACACTCCGTCCATCATCCCCTTTGGTTTTGCTTTGTAGTCAAGAGGTTAGCCAACTAGCTCTTGGAGTCACACTGGGAATCTGGGTTCAACATATGCAGGTCCAGTCCTTCTTACCCAAGCAAGAGGTCCGCAGGTCAGCAGTCCAGCAGAAACGCAGAGCATCACAAGTGTACTAAAGGATTTGTGTCTGAGATCCAATATCTATGCCTGAGTAACTTCTAGAAGTTTCCAACTGAAGTCCACAGCCTTCCCGCCCTGGTTGAAGACTAACTACAGTTGGTATGCTGCCAGGGCTTAATCTGAGCCATTGGCTTCAGGTGCTCAGCACCGACACTTCATTTTCAGCACCAGCTTCTGTGACAGTCTTCCACAAGGTGGCGCTGTCTGGCTAATGTAGAAGTGACCGCAACAACAGTTGATTATTAATTCAATATACATTAAAAATGACTATTACCTGCCACCTAAGCCTCTCTTATAGCTTTGGTGGCATGAAATAGTGCTAATTGCCACACTTGTAGAAGTGTGATGGTTAGTAGTTGTGTTTGTACCATCATTTGTAGCATGGCAGGGGCAATGTGCAGTGCAAGCTGCAGTGGCCTCCTGACAAGAGTGCTGGCACTTATTTTTATAGAAATTAAGCTCTGTATGCAGCCCTTTATGTGGAGGCAGGACCCAGCCTATTGAGAGTAAGTAGGGCTGTGCCCAGCTACGCCATCCCATCCTGCCAGTGATGTCCCACCTGCACACACCTAAGCTCTCTATTGTGTGTGGCTGTCTAGGAGGAATACAAAAAGCCCAACTTTCAGCTATACCCAGCCATGTGATCCATAGTCAGACTTCGGACACTAAATGAGTAAGGCAGGAAATTACCAACTTCCTAGAAGTGGCATTTACAAAATTGTAATTTAAAATCCAACTCACTATAAAAGAGGATTTTCAATTACAATTCCAAAGACACCAAACATGCCCTGGTTACGTGTTCCCATTTGGAAGTTACAGCTTATTAAATGTAATACGGTAACTCCAATGTTATCCTATGGGAAAGGCAGGCATTGCAGTAGAGAAAAATGAATGTAAGAGTTTTAAACAACCAGACATGTAAAACTTTAAATACATTGCACCCTGCCCTCTGGTCGGTGTGAGGCCTACTTGAGGGGTGCCTTATATGTATTTAAATGGAAGGTTTGGGCCTAGCAAAAGATTTGTTTTGCCATTTGTAAATGCTAATTTAGAAATGCGCACACAATCTGCAATGGCAGACTTGAGACTTGTTTGAGAGGGCAACTTAAGTGGTTGGCAAAATAACTGCTGGAGGTCCACTGGTAGCATTTAATTTACAGGCCCTGGGTACAGTCATTACCACTCTACTAGGGACCTATAAGTAAATTAAATATGCCCATTGTGTATAAGCCAATTCCACCACATTTTAGGGGGCAAGTACAAGCACTTTAGCACACTTGAGCAGTGGTAAAAAGCACAGAAGCCAGCAAAAACAAGATCGGCAACAATAAGAGGGGTGAAGGTAAAATGTTTGGGGTAAGACCACCCTAAGGTTGACAGGTCTAAAATGACATTGTTTTTTAATACCTGAAAAAAGCTCCTGTTTATCTGCATAATTTCATTATTTTGAATTCCATAAATTGACACCTTTAGTTCAGGACAACTGTTTCTATTGAAGCTGTAGGTTGTGCTATGTATAAAGAGACACAAGGAGGGTATCTGTGTTTACAAGTTTACAAGTTTATTTATTTAAGTGTTTGGTCTTTGGAAAAAAAACATTTCACCGAGCAACATTTTTAGCAACACATTAACGTCTTAATAGGGAAAAATATAAATCATTAATAGAATTTTAAAACAGTTAGTCCCAGTTCTGCATCTATAAGACAATTAATAAAAATTATGTTAAAATTGAAAAAATGAATCATAGTAAAAAAAACATATGTAAAACAGCTAATTTCTTGGCAGGTTTTTTGTAGTATTCCAATGATTTTAAGAATCTGTTGGGGTCTCCACAGGATTTCGAGCAATTTCCTTTAAATGCAGATTTAAAAGTTTTACTCCCTACAGACTAGGGGGATTGAGGACCCGCCAAGCCAGGTGAATACTGCGTCTCTACTCGTTCGAATATTCATGTTGGTAAATATTTCTTTTAATAATGTCTTCCTTTCTTTTAATAGCTTTTTTGGGCATGCGCAGAAAATATGTTGAAGAGATTCATGTTTATAGCCACACAGTCTGCAGTCTCGGTTTTGCCTTTGGCCTTTCCATGAAGGGATGAGATCCTATGTATCCCACATAAATTGATGTTTTAGGGCCAATGAAAAATAGGCTGATAAATATTCCGAAGGCTTCCTTATTCCATATGAGCTGGTATCTGTGTTTCTTTGATTGGTACAGGAGTAATGGAAAAGTATAGGTCTTAAAAAAAAAAAATGTGCACAGACTGCGTGGGCTATACACACTCGCACCCCCCCCCCCACACGCACATACACACTCACGCACACACACACACACACTGTAATTAGAGTCAAAGTCAATTGTGACATTTTAATGTATTATTTTTTCTCTACATTGATTAAAAGGCATTAGGGGCATTGGGTGGTTTATAAATGTACATGGGATAATTGTAAAATGTAAATGAGATAATTGGCGTGAAACAATGCTATTAATTTGAGAGCCTGGGGCCCAAGCTTCTGTAATTTACTATAACTTTCTAATCAAAACTTCGGAAAGCCGTAAAATCGGACGATAGTGATCAGCTCTCAGCCTAGTGTACATGTTTACATTAATAAGTTTTGCTAAAACGGAATCCTATATTAGTACAGAGTATACTTTCGATAAGGACAAAGTTAAGAAAGGAAATGTGTCCAACTTTTTCGCTAAAAAGCGCACTTCTTGTCGGTTTCATCTAAAATGTCAATTTCTCTGAATGTCATGAGCCTGTACCTAGGGCAGAACTTGCGGCAGATCGTGTTTGAGGAACTGACGAGTTTGAAAGGCTTCCATAACTGAGGAGAAAAGCTGAAGCTATCATTGTCAATCGGAGCTGCTAGGAGACAGGAAACAGAGAGCTGTAGAAACATTTCCAACATTGCAGATGCCATAATGCTGTGCTGCCTAGAGTTCTCCATTGATTATTGATAGCAGAGTGTCAAATACACCTATTTCACACCAGTGTCCGCACAGCCCCCCTACAGTCAATTTAGAGATGGCACGCCCCAGAATACCTGTTTGTAGGTATGTGTGTAGCTTGCTGGGAAATATAGGGCCTGATTGTTCATGTCTTGTGCTTGGTATGATAAAGTAGTACTGGGAAGCACATACTCCGGACACGCAAAAATAAGACTATTCTGTGTATGTGCACAGCGAACTATGACCTGCTAGGATATCCTGGGGCTGACGAGGTGTGTGTGTGTCCAGCCCGCCTATGGTAGCTTGGTTAATTGGAAAGCCAGGTCTCCAGCTTCTCAGTTTCTTTTCTAAAGGACTCATAATGAGTTCCAAAACAATTCTGACCAGGCTATTAACCTAGACATGGATTATCTTCGTAACTGTCCTTCTCATCAGTGTCCTATTTAGCGACCTTACATCTGAACAGGCATTGGCAGGAAGACATCAAGAGCAGATGAAGGGGGTGAGATGTGGCCTAACTGCCAGAGCTGACGACTTTGGAACTGGTAAACCAGGCTCGAGTCCCTGCATCGGCTTAACCCTCTGTGAATTTGGGAAATCACTTTTAATCTCCCCTGTGCCTAAAACATAAAAAAATGAATCCGATTTCCTGTGATGCAATCTGGTGCTCGTGCAAGGCGGCCTAATGCCCTTGGACCACGTTCGTACTATATTAAAAATACACAACCCTATGCACCCTCTCACCTCTCCTCCCCCTCGAAAACTACACTACTGAAAAAAAAACAATCCATCACTGGTCCAGTGGAGCATGGTGAAAAAAGCAGTGGACTCCCCAGAGAACTCGGGGGAATGTCCAATAAAAAATGGCCAAACGAGCTCACCTATCAAAGAGCATCACAGTAGGCAGCACCAGGGCAAGAGGAAAAAAAACTGTAAAACTAAGGAATCCAACCAGAGTTCAAAAAGCAAGAACACCTGAAAACCTGAAAGCAGTAACCCGGATAAAAACAAGAAGAGAACCCCATGGAGATATGAACGCAAAGTTTATTCGGGGACACCCAGGTATACGAGGGCCCGTCTTAGGTACCTGAAAGGATTCACGTAAAAATCCAGTGATATAATGTAGATCCGTATATGAAGAGAGATATACCCGATTTCAGTTAGATACCAGTGTAGAAATCTCAATAGTAATAAACGGCGATATCCAGTAGTAGTCCCAAGATTGGAACAAAAAGTCTATAACTAAGAAGATCAACGGGTGTAAATACGGCCCGTTAACAGTACCGCGACAGAGACGAGCAGCAGCCGGGCAGCATGGTGGCTTACAACGTTGAAGCTGAAATTGGGTATATCTCTCTTTATATACGGATCTACATTATATCACTGGATTTCTACGTGAATCCTTTAGGGTACTTAAGACGGGGTCTCGTATACCTGGGTGTTCCCGAATAAACTTTGCGTTCATATTTCCATCTCAACATACCTTACCAAGAATTACTTTACGAAATACAGGAAGCACTGCTCGAATTGTTTGTGGTTGCTCCTGAAAACTATCTCATGACCCAGATTAGGAACAAGTGAATCGACTCTGTGTCCACATCTGCTCTTGCGTGATTGATCGCCAAATATTCAGGTTCTTAAGCCATTAAGCTGATATATTCAGGAAGCCCTGACGAAGTTCCCGTGGCACTGGGGAATGAAACGTGTTGTCTGTGTGCCGGTTTTTAAAACTAGATAAAATAAAAAGAAGAACTTTTTGGTTGTTAAATTTGTCGTCTGCTTGACTTCTTTCAAGTGCACCTTCCTTTTTGTGTGGACTCTTGGTTTAAAGTGGCATCTTTCAACAGCGGATGCAGGAAGTTGCTGCACTTATCCTTTGATTGATGAAACTATAGAATTGAAGTGCTTGACCTTGGTGTTTAATCATGGCGAGACACATGCCAAGAGATGCTTGATGTCAATGGCCGAAGCAAGCTACCCCAACACAGATCCAGCAGCACCAACTGGATGTGGTTACATCTGCCAAAGACCCTATGTGACCAACCATGCTCCAGGCATAGGAGGTAGACGATTGTTGGCAGGCAGAAGTGAAGAGGAATAGTGGAATGAAACCTAACTCCCATTTACTGAATTACATATCTCTTCATGAGAAGAAGCCCCACAAAGAGCCCCTCACCTAAGCCTTAAATGGAAACAGCAGCTGAGGACTCCAGCAACACTCTGTGGAAATCTGCATGGATGCCCATTCACAAAAATAAAAGAGAAACCTAAGAAGGAACCAAATGATGCTCCTGATAGCTGCAATGAGGAACAGGGGATGTTATGTTATGTGAATTGGTTCTTGGTATAGCGCAATGACTAGTCCTGAAGGGACATCTCCGCGCTGTGACCGGCAGGTGAATGAAACATGATTGCAGCTGATTGAAACAGCCAGCTTTTAAGATGTTTTTTAAACCTATAAAACTGGGGCATGCCAGAAAAAATAAGGGAGTCTGTTCCAGTGGAATGGGGCAAGGTAGGAGAAAGCCCGGCCACCGTATTTTGATGTACGAATACGCTGGGTGCCTAAAAGAAGTTTATTTTTTTATCTTATTTTCCTGTCGGGGAGATATAACATAAATCGTTCCCATTGATATTTTGGGCCTAAGCCAGACAAAGATGTGTAGGTCAGGCAGAGCAATTTGAACAATACTCTCTTTCTGATGGGGAGCCACTGAAGATCTACGAGCGTGGGGGCAAACTGTTTTTGTGGAGTCAATTTGTAGATTATGTGGGCAGTGGTGTATTGGACCACCTGCATTTTGGATAGGAGGAATTAATTTGATGTGAGGATTAGGGCATTGCCATAATCAAAGCGGACGATTAATACCTGGGTGAGCATCTTTCGAGAGCTCAGAGGAAGCCAGTGAAAGATTTTCCTAAGTAGGCGCAGTGTGCCAAAGCAGGTGCTGCAGGTGGAGATTATCTGTTTTTTATGGATAGTTTTTGGTCTAACAGTATACCCGGATTTCTAGTTGTACTGCTGGGTGAAGGGGCCGATCCAAGTTCAGCCAGCAATCATCTGTGCAGTGGAGCTGGGCTTTCCCAAACAGAAGATTCTCAATTTTGCCCCGTTTAGTTGGAGACAGTTGAGGGGCATACAGATGTGATTTTATCACGCAGAGGACAAATTGCTGTTTGGGATAGAAGAAGATCACAAGAAGAGAAAACAGAATCCACCCAAATTCCACGAGGCCCTGGATCAGTTCTTTGGCTGAGGCTACTTCAGTGCAAAGACAGGAGCAGATGCTCTAAGTAACAGATTAGGGGTGGCCGGAATTTGCGAAAGTGACTTTCGCAAATTATCGCGAAAATGTTACAAATCTCTGCAAACACGTGGAAATATCGCGAAGATGCGGAAGTTTTTTTCCCACCCGTTCGCGGTGTTTTCTGCATGGTCGCGGCTCGCCAACTTACCCATGCGGTTGCTAGCGGGCGCGACCATCTTGTTTTCACTCTTCTCGCGGTGCATGATCGCGAGAAGAAAGAGGTGATCGCGCGACCAATGACATTACTGCGGGCGCGAACTGTCGCGAGACAGCGCAAATGGCTACCAACAATCCAACATCTTGTGGAGAACGCGACCGGATCTGGAAAACTTGTCGGCGAACGCGGGGATTCAGGTAAGGCGATCGCGCGTGCGCGAGAATGTATTTTTTTACAGAGCGAGCAAGAAACAAATTATCGCTAAGCTGCGGAATGCGGAAATTTTGACATTTTCGCGCTCTCTGAAGAACGCGAAAATGTCAAATTATCGCAATTTCCGCGAGCGGAACGGAAATTTAGCCCAGGCCTAGAACAGATGCCACAGTGATGATGGTTGAAACATTAAACGGAGACTCCTCTCAAGGAGACGCATGGACCTCATGGAACCCTGAAACACACTGCAACTCTTTCACTGAATACAATAGTAAATATGTGAGGCCAGAAAAGAGAATACCTTGGAAAAGTACCACAAGGCTTTACATCATTAGGGAAGAGTCTATTAGGAATAATGACACCAGCCAGTAGACCAGAGATGCAAACACAACTTGAAATTGTCTCTAAAAACCCTAGGAGGGTTACAGAAGAAACCTAATGTTATGAGTGAAGATGAAGTAAGTATTGATTCCCTCTGGCACACAGCCTGCGCCCCACTTTGTGTGCTCGCTGTGCTCATGTCCATTGTAAAGCATTAGCACAGAGGCAAAGCGTTTCTTTCATTTGAATAGGACCATGTCCCCATGCAAATGAGGTAACGCCCCCCACCATTGACTCATGCTGGCGCTATATGTGCACTGGTACTTATTGTATGATTGAAGGGACTAAGCAAGCATCGGCGACCCATACTGTATTACCAAAGTGCCCCAGGGGTGCAGAAAAAAACCGCACATTCCTGTGGTGAGTCCAGGGCCCTTTTTTAAAGTGGTCCTCAGTTGTCTTGCCAGGTGGTTGGATCGTGAGAGAGCTGTCTGTTCTAAGAGAAGCCTTTTATGCTTGTGAACTTTCAGCCATCTCTCTAGGTCTTAGACTCTGCTGTCCTCCTTCGTCAGTCTTCCTTAAGTGAGGAACCATGGATCTGGAGCCCCCAAATCTTCCCTGTAGCAAGATATCCCCATATTGGGTGACTGACATCACTAACCATTAGATCTAAGAGGTGGACTTTTAGTACTCATAGTTTCTGAACTTCAAGACTTTTTTCCTTGTTTTCTCAGATTACCAGGTACACTGCTAATCAGTTGCAATTGCTTTTGCTTTTTTCCTGTTTCATTTTAGGAGTTAGCAATCACTGGGGTTGCAAACAGTAAACAATATCCACTTCTCACAAAGTAACTTTTTTTTGACGTGATGATTACAATCAGGTATATTGTAACATGTTAATGAAGGTCAAATAGTGCAATCATTACATTGCTTGGCCTTACCATTGATTTGTACCATGCTGTTTTTTTAAAGGATTGAGCTAATGATTGTAGTACTTTAGCAACAGAATATAGTGTGCCTGGTGAGAGAGCCTAAGTTTAGCACGGAGTTGCTCAGATATGAATTTACCTTAAATAAATGAAAAGATAAGATGCGTTTGGCAAAACAGGAACAAGTTGGTTTAATTAAACGTTGCGGTGGGTCGAGCCTGGACAGAATACGTCTTCTTAAAATCTGTCAATGTACAAAGTTTTGGCCGTCAATTTATACAGTTCATGAGGTACAATAAAATGATCTCTTCATTCCTAAGCAGCATCTTAGTCATAAATCGATCAACTGTGTGCATATAATAAGGACACAGATGGCTCTCGACCTTGGGGAGAGCTAATGTGGGTCAGTGTGTATCTGTCCAAATGTCCAGCATGAAGAGTGTGTGATCACTACGTGTGATGTGCATGCAGTTTCCTGATTGGTTGAGTGAATCTATTTACATGTGGTATCTAGCTCTTGGTATTTCTGGGGAACGTGAGCCTTTGGCCAAACCTGTTTTATTGAGGCCAAATACCTCGGACTTGTTTGTGGTGCTAGTATCTATCTGTGGAATCGATCAGGGTTTTCCCTGGGTGCATGCTTGCTTTTAGTTTATGGGGGACCCCACCTATGACCTGTTACTCAATAGGCTGGGCATGGGTCGCAGGACCTTCCTACCACGAATCTCCGACACTGGGTTGATGGTAAAGTCATCTTGGGTGAATCCGCCAGCAATGAAGTGAGTTTATTGGAACTCTGAAGAATAATATGGCAGCCACTGGTATAAACCTTATCGGCATTATCAACATAGCGCATACAGTTGTTATCTAGTGCATTGACATCCTTTTTTATGGTTTTGCTTGACACTGTTCTAATTGGGAACAATAATATAATCGTACAAGCATGGACTATGACATGAATTGGTATCATTATTGCTGATGCCAGCGCAGCTGTGCAGGCACAAGTTATGGTACACATCGACATTACATAGACGGGCATTGAGGTGATTATGAGGTAACATGCTATGGCATACGCTCACATTGCATTTACGGATATTGCCGTTGTTGGGCGTGCTCATATCATTAAATTCATTGGCATCATCTTCAACCATTACAACAACAGTACCACTAATTGTTTTGTTTTATTGTGTTTATCGTGGATGGTGATCTTTGTTTTTAGAATTGCACCGATGTTTAAAATCATTGATGGCAAACAATACAATGTGTTCACAGCTATTGTGCCTGGATTTACAGCTGTATTACAAGTTCATTGTGTGTTTTGTTTTGCGCACTTTCTACTCTTAGAATTACCACTTCTACCTTAAATATATTTACAAATACATTTACTGATAAAGTTATGTGTACTCACAACTGAGACTGCAAATTCATCTTGATTCCATTTGTGAACATGGCGTTATGCTGTACATAAATTCACCTTACCATCTCTCCTGAAGACCCAGCAAGGCACCTTCATTTAGCAGACTAAGAAACCAGCACCCAGGTGATAGGAACCTTTAGTATACTTGCTGTTTGACTACTTGGTGCCTCCAGTTGCTGGGTCACTTAGAGAAACAATATAACTGCCACAGCTATTTCCGAGATGTTTCTTTTATATGCTTGCCTGAGGAAAGGTCCACTAGGTCCAATAGGATACCCTCTCACAATGGGCATGTGCTTCCACAGACTGACCCTCCCAGTCCTCTTCTGCTATTCTATGCATACATGAGGGCCACCTCATGTGCTGCAAAACACTTATCTATTTAATTCCCCAACACATAACTAGGAACCAGGTGTATGGGGATGTGAACTCTTTTAGCTTTCCTATGCACCCTTTTGCCATACTCAATTCCCACCTCAACTTCATCCCAATTCTCCAGTGAGGTGCACTGTAGCGGACAGATTTCCTCTCAGGCTTTGAGAACAATTTGATAATCCTCTTTTTTTAGACTACTTGTTCAGCTTCAGTCCTCTTTGCACCTCATATCATACATGCTAAGGCTCTCCACATTAGCCAGATCCCCCTCTGAGTTCCCAAATAAATTAAAGTGCAAAAATTGACGGGAAGAATTAATTTAGGAAAATTACCTAATAAAAACTAAAGGTCAATGAAAAGTCCCAAAATTCAATTCCTTCTATTAATTTAAAAAGGGAGTTTTAATTTTAACCTAAATCACTGTGTGGTACTGCAAATCACAAATCCTACATACCACTGCTGAATACCAATGTAAAAAAGTGAACTACCATTTGGGGTGGGTGATTACTTACCTCAAGGAATATTTACAACCATTGTCAGGATAAACCTCCAAGTCACTAAATTAACCTGAGCCCAATTCTCTGGTAGCTATGACACAGAGCCTTAATGTGTGAGGTATTCCTGCAGTACCAAAACAGTAATAAACTACAAATGCAAAAATAAAAAAGTCCATAACCAAGTAAAAACAATTGACTACAATTTGATAAATAAAATGACACAGAAATGACAAACATCCAAAGAGGGGAGCTGGAGATATTATTTTTACAGTTTTAAGTTGAAGTAGCACCTAAACGTACAAAGAGCCAATGACAGTCAGTTGTCAAGGTACACCAGAATCTAGGCACAATTTGAGGCTGACCACAATGAAGCACAGCTTGAATACACATTCATATTCATCCTGGTCAAAGATTTTACCTTCTGACTTAGGGCCTCATTTCAATGTTGGTGGACAGGAAACGCCATCGCAACAGCGACTGAGTGCACTCCACACCAACATTATGGTCTACCCACCTGATAAAAAATTGGGCGGACCCTACGCTCGACGACAGTGGAGACTACTCAGTTGCCACTGTGGTCAAAGATCTCTGATGGCCCAAAGAAGTAAGGGCAATCAGAGGTTTGGCTGTATTTCCGGCCACCTAATTTAGAAGGGGACATACAGCTGATTTTCAATGCACAAGGAAAAATGCCACCCTCCCCTTGGGAGGAAACTCCCATGGTGAGGGGGCATTTTTCTTTGTCAAAAAGAAATCCCACTATGGGATTTTCATTTTGAGAATAAAAGAAGCTGTATATTTGCTGTATGGCTCCATCCTGTTGATGGAGCTATCTGTCAAACTCATAATGCATTAACATGAACCGCCATGATGGCGGTTCCTGCCAATGCTAGAAATGTCTACCGGGCCGGCAGACATTCTGAAATTTGGCAGACAGGCTCTCTGTCAGGTCGATGGGGTAATTTACTCCATTACCCTGGGGGAGAAACCACCAAGATTGAAATTGGGCTCTTAGCCCATTAAGTCGTAATCCTCCACAGGAGTATACTTCCAAAGCCCCCCAGGACCTCAGGGAGGCACTTAGAGGGGCAAAGGGTATCAGACAGAGGCCAACAGCAGAGTAAAAGCCAGGTCCAGATACCATTGATCAGCTGAGCACTTCCAGGAAAAGGTCTCTTGTAGCTCATTGAATCCCTGTTATTTGGACAGGAGGTCAGCCTTATGACCCTGGGAGTCTCTCTCTTTGTCCTGGGTTTAAGAAGAAGATGTCCAGTCCTTCAGCGCCCCTCTCAGGTCATAGACAACAGGTCCAGTACTCTTCTGATCTTCCACAGGTCCAGGAAGTGTTCGGAAGTGGGTGCCTGGAGGGGCCACACTTATGCCTCTCACCAGCCAGTGGTTGGGAATGACTCCTGAGCAATGGGGTAAAAGTTTTCAATGCCACCCTACCCACTTTGGGCATTTTCAAGATGGCAAAAGTCTTCAGGCACACTAAATGTGTCCTCTGAAGGCTGAGGGTGTGTGTGGGGAGAGTGCTATGGAAATCCTAGTGTTCTTCCATATCTGACACTAAAATCCAGTTTAGGTATCCTGTTCTTTCCCTTTTGAAGTGTGCCCCAAGTGGTATATATGTACCCAGGGGAAAAGCAGAACCCTTCAGCAACCAGATAGCAGATCAACAAGAATTGTCTTGTCATCCTGTTCTCTCTCCCTTTTCAAGCATGCCCCATTTATTATATATTAACCCAGCAGGAATGTTAAGCAGGATTTGACAAATAAGCAGGATTTGACACTGTAGCGTCAAAAATGATACCCACAGCCCCTCCTCTGCATATTCAGTGGGGTTCAGATAAGTCACCTCTGCCCATTCAGGTCAGCTTATCGTTTGCTCCTGGGAGGTATTGCACACCTATTCAGGGATAGTTATTGGCTGGGAGAAGTTGGAGATGGTGATACCGTGTTACTACTTTTAATTTGCATTTAATGACATGCTACTGAATAAAACATATATTCTCATAGAATTTCATATTTACATTGACCATAAGAAGATGTTTTACTATAGCTGTTAACCATAGTCAAAGTGTGCTCACGTTAAGTCATAGTCACTGTAGGCCTTGATTTAATGGCTCCATATTAAGTGCAATGCTGTTTCTGCTTGCTGTGCATAATCCTTTTCTCATTACAGGAGCCAAGTTTCAGTTGCATACTCGTTAAACTGTACTGTTATTGTTATATTTTGTGGGAAGGCCATCTGAAGAATCTTTTTATGAGCTGGACAGTAAATCACAGCACCTGTGCATGAGAGAAACCACAAAGTAGAAATATTCCCTTGTACCATATCTACGAATGTCATGGAACTAAAATCGACAATGGTATTAGTCATGTGAAAAGGGCCAACAACATGCGCTTAAAAAATGCTTCGTTTTGAGTTGTTCCTTCTCTGTGGGACTCGTTCAGAGTATCTAATTTGTTGAATTTCATGTTTTAATTGTGTATCACAGATTTTCGTTGAGTTAGACTTTCACCTGTCTACCCATGGAGGTGAACGCCCCTCTCCAACTCTTGAGACCATATGCTTTTCTTATTTTTGCTCACAGAGTTAATCTCTCGAACAAGCACATTTCTTCTTTTCATTATTGGGACCTTCATTTGGTTGTGCCGTAGAGGCTATACTTGGTGGTGCATTCTGCTTTTGGATTTTCCTCTACTTTACCCAAAACTTTATTTTTGCATTAGGGAGCTTCCCTATGGGTGAACCAATCCTTTGCCATTTGCCTAGTATATCTTTAAATAACTTGCCTTTGTATTTGCTGTTTGACCAGTCTGGATTATATTCCTTTTTGCTGTAATCAGGTGATTATTGATTTATGACTAAAATTAATTGATTTGAGATTGGAACTTTTTCAATTTACTAATAAAACCTTCCTGGTTTGCAAATCTATCTCAATATGCCATTCCAGTGGGGCAAAATGTGCTTCACTGATATTTATGTGTTATTGAGCTGTTGATGTTAAGCCACAATTGGAGTCAAAGAGCCATCCTTCGAGTATAACCTAAGCCTGCAGATTCGTACTAACCTTTGCATGGTGCAAACATGATCCTTTGCCCCCTTCATCAGGCAGGCAATGCAAATTAGCCTCCATGGACTTTGGGCAGGGAAAAGGTAACTTTCTAAAAGTTACTCTTTCTTGCTATGTATTATAACTCTGATCTCATAGCTGAATTGAATTCTTAATACCTATTAAAAATTGTTTTTTTGTTTTTTTTTAGCTGGTCCCATTCCTGAGATGCAGTATTATTATTTAATTTTGTTTCCCAGTATTCCTCAATGGCCCACCTAGCCTTCGTACAATGAAATTGCTTTTAGTGGTTAGTCACTGTTAGGACATGCTAACTGTATTTTCTTCGTCTCCTACTTTTAAGTACTAAGGGCCCAATTCACAGAACTAACTTAAGACAAAATCCTAAACGTACTACTTTTGGTATTCACAGAAGGCATTTAGTAGTAGTAAAGTTAGGATTTTGTCTTAAGTTTGACTTAAGACAGACTTAAGACAGACTTAACACAGACTTAAGACAGTCTTAAGACAAACTTAAGACAAACTTAGGACAGACTTAAGACAGACTTAAGACAGACTTAAGACAGGCTTAAGACAGACTTAAGACAAACTTAAGACAGACTTAAGACAGACTTAAGACAGGCTTAAGACAGACTTAAGACAAACTTAGGACAGACTTAAGACAGACTTAAGACAAACTTAAGACAGACTTAAGACAAAATTCTAACTTTACTACTACTAAATGCCTTCTGTGAATACCAAAAGTAGTAAGTTTAGGATTTTGTCTTAAGTTAGTTCTGTGAATCGGGCCCAATGCACCTAGCCCTGTGAGCTACAAGGCATATGTAGGGGGTGATCAATTAATGTGTAAAAGAAAGGTTTTACTTGTAAAAAATGGGTTTGCTTTGATAGGTTGTGGTGCATGTTTGTACTATTACAGCCATGCAACACTGGTAGGTCTGAAGACATTTAGTGGATGGCAAATAGGTGCCGCAGTCCGCTAGTGGCATTGAAAGTCTAGGCTCTGGGTGTACCTAGTTTAATATACTAGAGACTTATTAAAAATATGCCAATTTGACCATGTTAAAAGGGGGAGCATAGGCACATTACTACAGCTAGCAGTGGTAAAGTGCACAGAGTTCTAAATCAAGCACAAATATAGGATACAGCAAAGAAAATAATATACAGGTTGACCACGCAGAAAAGGTGGATTTTCAACAGTCCTTGACTGCAGTCCTGGACTGCAGAGTTGTGCCAGCTCCTATGCTAGGAAGCCCTTTTGGCTATAAACAGAACCATTTGGACATAGTTCCTCTACCAGCCCTACATACAGAACCAGCTGCGCACTGCTTTTGACCATGTTCTGAAGGCTATAGATGCACCCTTATGTCATGTCACTGAACCTTTGGCCATGTGTAGCGGACCCAGGGCACAGGGCCTGGCCAGTGGCTATGCACTGTGCCTACTTCTGGGACCAAAGTGCTTACGACATATTAATTTTGAAGATCCATGGTTTTACTTTGAATGTTTTTTTTGTAACTTTTTATTCAGGATTCTAAAAAATTATTATTTTTATATTTTGTGGATCCACTTGTGGAATTTCAGATTTAGTTCTAAGTCTACAACTATAGCAGCAAAAATTGTTCTTTTAACGTTTTTGGCAACAATGTCTGTTCTTTTTGGACTTCTCTCCATTCTCATCCTACCTGCAGGGAGACGACCTTCCCACTGCCCCCATTAACTCCTTTTGCACTTTTTCAAATGCAGACTTTCATGCCTGACTTCTAGTATCAGCCGCTGCAACAAAATATTTTAATTTCTGTTAGCCAGTCAGGCTGTCCGGATCCCCAAATCCACCATGGATCCACAGGATCAGCATAAGTTGAAGGGAAATAATGCTTCATCTTCCAATCAGTTCGGTATATTTTTCAAATCTTGGATCCTAATGTGCATTAGTGTTGCAACTGTGCCAAGAACGGAGTCAGGAACTTACCAGAGGCCCTACACAGACAGAAGATGAAGGAGCATGGTCCACATTAACAGTTGGTGTGTTCTGACACTAACCTTGATGTGCAGCTGAGCGGTTGCGCCACCTGAACTGCCTTGGTGTACCTACACTCACAGCCAGCTGGAGGGGTTGCGTGGGCTAGTTAGAGTGCTGGGTTTGTAATGTGGCATCAGAACCATAAAATGCAGCCCTGATCGAAGGATGTCAAACTCAAGCTTCTACATCTACCTGGTGAAGACTGTGATTTCTAGAAAGGGGTTGAGGTCAAATCATATACTTAGCCCTATCTAAGATGGTGGCTTGCCCAAACAATGTTAAGAAAAGTTTCCAATCCAAGATTGGACAGAATTCTTTCGGTGATATCAGTTCCTGTTTAGTATTGTATATAGAGAAGCATTTCCAAATGCTGGATATGTCATAATGTTCATTTGTTCCCTTATTTTGCGTCATGTTCCCTGCCCATTTGTATGATTTTTGTTCTTGATTTTTGCTTCTATTTGTTTTGATCTTCTTCTTGATGCTTTGTCTAGATTGTGCTTGGCTTTTCTCTCCTTCCTATTGTCAGGAGGAGTTTGACGCCTTACTGATTTCTCCAATACTAATTTACATCTTCAATCAAGAGCTACACAATTTCCAAGGAGGTTTTTCCCCTTTGTGGGTTTTTTCTCCTAACTGATACTGACTTCAGAAGACACTTATCACTTCTTACATATTGTCTTTTGCTTAGGTGTCAAACTGGCTACTGGTAGGAGTCCCACTTTCCTTGGCAATCAAGAAGGCAACTTAACAAGCCTCCCCTGTATTCAGTCTCTGAGAAATAGTTATTAATCAGGCATATGCATAAATAACTTATGTATATGTGTGTGTGCATCTTGCACATTTGTCCCACTAACAATCCTTTTATTGGTTTTGTGTAAGCATTCCTTCATAGTGACCAAAGGCAAAAAGTAATTTCACTGTGTAAGCCCACCCGTATTTTCCAGAGGCCAGGCTTAGGTGTAATTGAGACTGGAACTGCTCTCCATGGGTCAAGTGGGTGTCCTGTTTGACTGCTTCAGGGACACAAAAATCAGAAGGATTTCTGACTTCAAGGGAACCCAGCTGACCATAGGGGATTGGACCCTGCAGGAGACCTGGCTGGATGCAGACTCGGTGCCCAGAAGCTTGCCGCAAGGAGCTAGAGGTCTGCAGTACTGATCTGAAGGAGCTTTCCCAGCAGCTGGAGTCGATGTTTCCTCTTCCAGAAGATTGGGACAACATGCTGAGGCTTAGCTAGGAAGGTCACAACATGGGTGGACAAGAAACCAGGTTTGTCCTACTCAGAGCTTTATTCCATGCTGAAAACAGGTTCAGCGGGATTTGTAGTAAATGTACCCAGCTTCATAGAGCCGTGCCCGGCTACAGTTTCCGGCCTTGCCCCCCTGGAGGACTTTGATTTCCAAATATTGAGGTAAAACATTGGACCAGGGTGACCAGAAAATCTATCTGATCAACAAAGACATATGATCCTTCTTTGCCCCCTTGTAACTTTTGGTTCCAAAACCAATGACTTTGGCTGGATCTTGTTGACATTTATTCTGCCACAGCCTGTACCTTGGCTCGTTTGAATAGTTTGACTTCCATTTCAGATACGTAGGGCCTGATTTAGATCTTGGCAGTACTCCCGCTGTCCTTTCGTGGCAGCAGTTGCAAGTACTCTTTCGAGTTGACAGAGTTCCGCCCGCCGTATTTAAACTCTGCTATCCACATCTCAGTCAGGCCAGTGGTATTCCGCTTGGTCAATTTAGATGTCCTCATTGTGCTGGCATTGTCTTGGCGGCAGATTCTTGATGGAGTGAATCCCTGGTGTGGTAGAAACTGGTAAGTACAACTTATTTTCATGTCAATACACATATATTTTGTGTTCACCTCAAATACATATGTAGGTCATGCGTTAAGCCCTTTTTTGTTACATATTGCTTGACACACAAACAAGATGCACACATTATTGAATGCACACCCACAGGCATCACAAGCACAACACCCCCAAGCACCACAACTACAATATTTATTTTTAGTGTCAAAACAGGTGCGTTCAAATTACCTTGATGAGTAGGAAAATGAACACTACTGCATTAAACTTAAGGAAAAATACATGATACTACACCAATTGTCAACACACATTTCAAAGTAAGTTGCTTACCTTCGATTCCTGTGGCAACTGAGTCATTTTGCATCGTGGTGGAGTCAGAACAGCAAAGAAGGGACCTGAACAATGGGGTTCAAGATGGAAACAGAAGTGGAAAATGGTTTAAAAAAGTAAGGTCTTACCTCATTTCCTCCCATTCTGCCAACTCAAAGTAGAAGGTATTCCGGCCACAGTTGCCTCGATGGAAAGCCACAATGGGATTAGCGTGGCGGTCATCTTGGCTGGACGTATGCTGACAGTCGCTTCTGTCTATGGGGCCATCTACGTGGGTAAGAATTCCTGGCGGAGGTGGTGGGACTTTGGCAATCCTTGAACCTGCCAACATCTTAATAGAGCGTGCGGACGTCCACGGAGGGGGGTCTGTTATTCCATCAAAAAAGTGATGGCTGGACCATTGCCGCTAACATCTAAATCAGGACCTAAGTCCCAAGGTAAAAACTTTGACCAGGACAACCTGCATACATGGTATAACTGATCTCAACACTAATATTGTTGACTTAAAATTGGGCGTTGGTTCCATGCAACCAAAAGCTATTCATTTTAATGGTGCTTTGTTTTTCTAGGTGCTTTTTTGCCTTATATCCTATGTTATTGATCTAGATGTATTTTCCTTATAATGTTGTGTTCTTTATTTTAAAATGTATGATACTGCTTGAACTTAACATGCCCTTTCTGGGGATTGCCTTCTGCTTGTACCATGGCTACCAGGGTTTGAGCAGAGATTCACTTAGAAGTGTGTTTTGACCTTGCCAGATTGAGTTCATTAAGTTACTAAGGGGTCACCCTTACCAAATGAAATGCCCAATTTCTGACAGCATCTGAATTGCTCTAGATTTAAAATAAATAAAGCAGGAGCTAGAATAGAACACATGAGTACACCATAAGGCATATCTGTTCTTCCAGAAATGAATATCCATAATTTCAGTACTTTGTGCCTGTTGGTAAGAAACAATGAGAGCGACTTATGATTGGACCTGTAAAGCCAATGAGTCCAAATTAATTGACAATAGTCAACTGTATTGAAAGCCACAGAGAAGCAGTCAGCAGCATTCACCTATTTCCAGGATGCAATGCATATCATCTAGAATCTTCAGACTGGTCATTCAGTCATGAACCAAGGTTGTGGCCATGGTTAATGGTCTAGTCTGTCAGATGTTACACACCAACTAGTGGTGGTAACTATGAATTGTTCCCAAAGTGCACTGCAGGGGAAGCAGTTAGAAACAATGAGGGGTGAAACTACGTATCAGTGGGGCAGATGCTCCTTTATAGTGGGTAATACCAATGAAGTGAATAGGTATGTCAATGAGTCTGAGACTGGGTTTATATGTAAATGTAAATGTTGTAGACTTGTAAAGCGCACAGCTACCCCAGCAACGGGGTGTCCCGGCGCTGTAGACCGCTGGGGAACCCGTCCTGGCTATCCCTGTGAGATGGTCCCTTTCTGGGTAACTCCAAGGTGAAACCAGGCATCCCCGGCGTCTGTGGGGGGCCGTTGTAGAGATGAGGCAAGCTTAATGCCCAGAGTTGCCGAGTGTGTTCCTGGTTAGAGTAGGTACCGAGGCGAGAATTATCGAGTCTGTTTTGACCCTGGTCCACAACCCTGCCGCGTCGGGAATTGAACCCTGGTCCCTGGCCGATTCTCTGCTTACGGATCTGCCACCTCTAACTAGTGAGCCACACCTCTCCACTATATCACACTTGTGCCCTCAGAGGCAGCTTGTACACTCCTCATGTATTCAGATGGAGTATTGATTGGCATTGCTGCGTTGCTAATAGTTCTGTGATCATGGTCACTCAGAGGGATGTTCTGTGATTAGTTGGAGGTATTAGTCAGAGTGGATGACAATGAAGTGGCAGAACTGAACAAAGAATATCAAATTGAGTCTTTTTATTTGGCTGTTTAGCAGATGCCATGATCCTGAGGGAAGAGGCATAGTCAAGCCTAGAACTCTATCAGTGGTTCCTAATCAAAGAGGAAGCAGGAATCTTTCCTTTGATGTCAGTTTCCTATTGAATCAGATATAAAAGAGGAAATCAAAAGAAGATACTTTAAAACATATTTAGTCCCAAATTCCTGACATACGCATCGTCCACAGTTACACTATATTTGTCCCTGGTTTTTGCTTCTTGCAGCTAGATACCATTTGTCTGCTCTTTGGTCTGGCTCTTCTCTCTTCCTGTTGCTAGGGGGAGGTTCATGCCTGATTTGTGCATTGTATCATAAATCTTCAATCAAGCACTGTTTAGATTTTCAAGGACAATGGCAAGGATGATTTTTCCCTTCAAACTGGAAAACTATTCAAGGTACATCTGACACAATTCATATGTCTTATACTGTGCAGAGTGACCCAATGGATCCTTGGAGGAGTAACACTTTCCCCAGGCAATCAAAAGGGAAGCTGAACAGACCTTCACCATGTCTAGTCCTTGACTCTTTAGGAAAAGAGTGTCTAGTACGTAAGATTGTAAATGAGAGAAGGGTGAAACCACACAAATATGTGAACATAGAGTGCTTGGTGGTATACAATGTCTAAGACCCCAGCGGGACTTCAGCTTCTGCTTAATAGATTTCAACTGTTCTGTGACACCAGGGGTTTGGTCATTAACACTACCAAAACTAAATGTATGGCCTTTAACCTGCATAAGTCCTTTAAAGGCAGTGTAGTGTTAGATGGGTTCCCCCTGGAAAGAGTTGGTACTTTTGACTATCTAGGTGTCGCCTTTCAGACAGAATGTCTTGGAATCCCCACATTACCAAGATGTTACTTGGTCACAAGCGTGTCATGGGTGCACTAGGGAAGGAACATCGCTCCTCGCTTAATAAACTGATGGCTGCCACATTACAGGTCTATGATCTGAAGGCGGTTAGCGCAGCGCTGTATGGCGCTGAGCTGTGGGTCTTTGACAAGACATCCGAGCTCAGCACCTCAGAAAGCAAATTTCTTAGGAACCTCGTGATGCTACCCAAAAGTACCCCGCTCACACCCATAATGCTCGATATGGGCAGACGAACTATTAGCAACTGAGAGAGGCGTAGCGCCCTCTGCTTTTTTGGGCATGCAATAAGTTAGGGTGGATTGGAAACGTAAGGAAATTGGTCTCAGATGTCGGGCTCCAGGGTCTTTGGGACGAGCCTGACCACGCCCTGCTTCGAAAAGAGGTCCTGAAGCAATACTAATGGAAATGGGTGGAGCAAAAGGAGTTTTCCAAGCCTAATCAGGGAAAACTCACAGAGGAATTCCTGCTCCACAAACAGGTTAGCTCGGTGGAACCTTACCTTGACATAATCCAGATCCCCCAGGACAGGACGCTATATGTTCAATTCAGGTTTGGTACCCTTCCTGTGAGGGAGGTTACAGCTAAGTGGCACCTCAACCCTCAAAGACCAAGCAATTGCCCTGGTTTTAATGACCCTGTGGAGTCCGTAGCCCATGTGCTATTTGCATGCTCTGCCTAAGTGCAGCCCAGGGACACGTGGCTCAAACCGGTCTGCCAACAACTGGGCACTGGAAACCACTTGGATGCACTTAGCATACTGAAGTCGGATGCCAGGCCCCTCTTTACCTGCGCTATGGCTACGTTTTTAAGCCACATGTGGGGTATTAGAAGGAAGGCACTCACGAGAGCACCTCAGCATGTCCAGGCTGACCCCTAGCCTGAGTTGCTTTTCTGGTCCTGGTGACTAAATTTGGATTACCCTCAATTACGCTATAGGTTGCACAAGCACTGTATTGTAGACTGTTTGCAGAACCCGATTGCCTGGGGAGGACCCTAAGGTCAAACCTGTGACACCCTGTGTTAGATGCTTTTTCTATTTCTTTTAATTGTAACTGTAACCGTAAAAAAATCTTTATTTCGGTATAATAGCCATAAAAGAAGAACATATATAAAATAAACCCCAAAACTAGTTATAATATTAAAAACAGATAAAAATGTGGAAAAGAAACTGTACATCCAGTTTAACGATTTATGCAGTTTTCAGTAGTACTCGTCGCTTAAACCACATAGCAGCCAGGAATTTTGAAACAGCGAATACAGTAGATCTCGTCACATCTGATTTAAGTATTCGGAATGCATACATGCAATGAGCGAACCCCAGATTTTTACATAAAGGTACGAGCCAATACCTTCTAGGCTTATTATAAGCCGGGCAAAAAAATAAAACATGAAGTTCATTTTCATTATCACAATTGCAACCGGGACAATTTATTGGAGGAGAGGTAGAACACCTAGTCGTAAAGGCTCTAAGCGGTAGGGTTCCATATCTCCATTGCAGATACAGTTTCCTGACTAAAATCGGGTAGATATCATCTAAAAAAAGTTCAAAATTATATACATGTTTAATCTTTAAAAAAGATTCTGTGAGAGTGCCCACCTCTTGATTATGGAGGAGAGAATCCAACTTACTATCATAAAACAGGTGTTTACGAGAGATCGCGTTACAACTATTCAAAGGGTCGTCCCATAAAGCAGGTAAGCCCAACCTACCACATTCGCTCTTGACATACATAAGCCAGGGTATTTTCCATATCTTGGGCATACATAGCATTTCTGCCAATTCCAACCTGTAATTTAATAACTCAGGAGTTGCCCAGAGCCTACGCCAAAACCTTAAGGGTTTGACGCCAAGCTCATGGGCGATCGGTCTTATACCCAGATCTAACCTCAATGGAGTGCTGGATGGTAGGGCCAATAGTTTTCTTAGAAATTTATTTTCAGTCATGCTAATGTTAGACTTACAAACATGACCCCATAGGTCACCCCCATACATCACCGCGCCACTGGCTTGTGTTTTATAAATCTCTAATGGTGGTCCTATTGGCTTCATGGTCGACTTGTTAGCAAGCTTTAGAATGCCCCCTGCCAGCTGTGCCAATTTCAGTTAGGACTTGGTTTGCTGGGGGGACCATGTCATACTCTCATTGATAGTTACCCCTAAGTAATCAAATATCTGGACCCTCTCCAGTCTTGTAGAGCCTATTTTTGGACTGGGGCGAGTAGTCGCTGGTGGATTGAAAATCATAAATTTAGTTTTTAATGCATTGATCTCCAATCCCCGCTCAAGGCAAAAGGACTCAAATCCGTCCAGTATGCGTTGAATCCCTATTGGGGATTTTGAGATAAGGAGGGTATTGTCTGCAAACATAATTGCAGGCACCCGATTTCCCACCAGCTTTGGGGCATCAGTGTTTCGAACCGTATTCAAATGAGTGATCACTCCGTTGACATAGAGGCAGAACAGGGTCGGTGCCAAAACGCACCCCTGCCTTACCCCCCTGTCAACGGAGAATCGTGTTGTCAAGGCTCCATCCTTCCCGCACCTTACCCGGGCAAAATTTGCTTCATGGAGCCTCATCAAAATGTGCAAAAGATGATGCGGTATACCCAACTCATAGAGCACAGACCACAATTTCTGGCGTGGGACCAGATCGAAGGCGGCGCGTAGGTCCACAAACACAATGTAGAGGCTACCGCCCTCCAACGTAACCGTCTTCCAGAATAAAAGAGATAGACGGAAGATCTGATCCATGGTGGACGTGTTTCTCCTAAATCCCGCCTGGAATGGGCTCGTTACCGAATGCTCATCAATCCAATCCTGCAGATGAATTAAAATTAACCTCGCAAGGATCTTTTGCGGGACATCTATAAGGCTGATGGGCCTGTAGTTGGCTGGGAGCCAAGGAGAGCCCCTCTTAAATATAGGGACTATCTCTGCGCCCAGTCAAGTACAGGGCACCTCCATGCCTCCCAGGATGGCATTGTACAAGATGCACAAATATGGGGCCCATATCCTTGGTTCGTGTCTAAAGAGGTCACCCGGGAGTTTGTCCAATCCCGGAGCTTTACCAGGTATAACTTTACCAATTGCTTCATGGACCTCTTCTAGCGTAAATTCGAACACCACCTCGGATGAGATGGATATAAACATGTTCCTATCAGTCCCCCCAGATTCAAAGCCCTCAACTGAGCTGTACAGGCTCCGGAAATGCTCCTCCCAAACCTCCGCTGCTATATTAGGTTCAATTGCCAACACCGGCTCCCCAGAGCCAGTGTTGACAATGGACCAAAATTCCCGGTGGTTTCTAGTTGCGAGGGCAACTGTCAAATTTGTCCATTTATCATGGTCCCACTCTTTGCACACTCAAGCAGTCGTCTATATTCAGCTCTCCTTTCTTTTATTAAGAGTTTATTATTATTTTGCTTGAGTGCCTGTATAAGCTTTGATTTAGACTTTCTGCAGGAGGCATTGTACCAGGAGGACGGATAAGCCCTCTTGGTCTGTCTAGGTACCGGAGGGTTCAACACTTCAGCCAGGGTACTTACTAGGGCAACATGGAGTGCCTGGAGTTTAAGATAGTAATCAGTGGGGCAAGGTTGAGCAATTAAGGCGCTTACCTCATCAAATACAGGAACTATCCCTAGATATAGATTGTATAGTTCTTCCGGGTGGGCTACCAAATTATCCCACCTGACTCTGCGCCTGTTGTTAGAAATGGTCAGCCTAGTGCCTAAGTCCACAGGGCTCGTGTGGGCTTCATTCTGAAAACCAGCCAAGCTTAACTCCAGAATCAGGGAGTTGTGGTCGCTCTCAATTCTGGGGGAAACAGCAAAATCGATAACCCTGGGCCACAGCCTTGTTTCAACCAGGATGTAGTCCAGGCGAGACTCGTGGCCCACTTTGTTAAATGTACACTTTGCTGGCATGTCCGAAGACGTGCGGCCATTGCAAGCCCTGATTGAGTGATTCAGGGTTAGAGAAGTAATTTGAATGGCTAAGGGAGACCATGACACCGATACTGGGGCCTGGGGTAACGGAACTGCCCAATGGTCGTCCTCTGCCATTGAGACACCATCCCATAGACCGGCCAGTGGCTCATAATGGCAGTTCAAGTCACCCCCCACCACAAGGTGTACATCACTAGGAATAGTGTGTAAAAAAGACGACAATTCCTCGATGGTTGGAGATTCCTTAGCTCCACTAACCGGCCGTGCATATACAAGAGCAAGTTTAGATACGTTAGACCATTCAAGCACAACACATTGTATTTCTTGAGAATGAGTGGTCATTGGTGTAGCCCTACAACCCAAATGTGAACCCACCCAGATGGTGAGGCCCCCTGACGGGCGCCCCTTCCCTCCCCAACTTGCCGGCACACTAAAAGAAGCAAAGCCTCTACGTAGCTGGTTATCTCGGGCCCATGTCTCCTGGAAGAGGCATACGTCGCTCTTATCAATAAAGGACCCCCATTCCGGGCACATCACTTTATTAGGCAGCCCCGCTACATTCCAAGACAATATTCTGAGTAAAGAACATGAAGTATCCCGGGGGGAGCTAAGAATCCCTGCCCCTTCCCCAATGCTCCCTTGGGTCATAGCTTCTCCTGCCGGAACAACGCTTGGGTCGGGTGTTTTATCGACTGGGAATAGATCACTAGAGTCCAGATTAACATATAATGGTGGAGTTTCCAAAGATGTAGAATTTGTGATCTCTCTACTAAGGCCCATATAGCTGCCTGCTCGATTGTATCCTAATGGTCCTTTATATGAAGTTGATAGTTTGGACCCTCCATTATTGCACCCGAGCCCCACACTGACCCCCTGGTTGGGGTACAGTCAGTCCACCAAATCCAGGCAGCTGTACCGATTGAAATTCGAAATGTGGGGAAATGTATGTGGTTGGGTCAACCCAACCCTGTTATTCTTAGCCTTACCTCTATATACCACTCCCGTCCAATCAGAATCCCACCCGTAGTTGTGACATACGGAGTTACAAGGGTAAAAATAGGTCAAGGGAAATGGTCGTATGGTGGTGACGGTGTCACTATGGGCCCAACCACATATGTGGGATACTGTACGGGGGTCCCTAAAGTTTACCAAAACACAGTCACCTTTGATGGTCTTTGGACTATGACCCACCCAGGAAACCCTGCGGAACATGATTATCTCGCTACTAGCATAAGGTGGAAGCGGTCTGTTCCTATTTAGCCAGTCCGCAACTTTATTTTTAAGAGAATTAAAAGATTCCCCGTTTGAGTCTATTAACTCGGATAACAACTACATAGGGACTGGATTCCGGAGGTAGATCCATTCTGATCTTATGAATTAGGGCCGAACCCTGAGCAGGATGCAATAGCTCTTGTGATTTGTCCTTAATAGTCGTAGTCGTAACTGCACCCTTGTGATTATGATTGGAAATACAAGTATCCCGACTACCTACCTCTATTGGGAGGGGCGGGGGTGGTGGCGCTATATGATTTGGTGTTGGTAGCCCTCCCTGGGTATTGCTTGATGTAGCACCCTTATCTACAGGAATGATAGTTTTTGGGCAGTTTACTTTTACTGAGGTTGTCTTCTCAATATTCCCTAGCCGAAGCTCTATCTGGTGAAGTCTCGACTCGAGGGGGTGAATAATGGACCTAAGGAGATCCCCCATTTTTTGGATGAGTAAGTCCTCCCTAGCTGGTGCGGCTACGGGGGAGGTCCCTTCTCTTAGATTAGATGTAAGTATGGTGTCTGGTGCATTGATGCGCCCTGAGACCTTTGGTGAATTGTGCGCTTTACAAACATATATCTGACATTTGACATTTGACATGTCAGGGGTGGTGGGAGCCTCCATATCCTTATCCAAGACAGAATGATCACTAGTATTGGAATGTTTAGGAAGCTTAGACAGCCGTCCACCACCCTTTTGTGGACCTCGTTTTCTCTTAGGGACCGCCCCCTACCAGTTCCCCCGTGCCTGTCGTGTGATAGGCCTGGGTGGAATGTCCGAAACCATCATGTCCCCATTGACTATAACTGGGCTGGACTCAAGAATAGTTGGTAAAAGTTTTGCAACAGTCATTATTGGTGTGACCAAATTCGGCAAGGGTTCCGAGCATTGGGAGGTGCCCAAGGTATCAATGATGTCAGTAGCCAGCGTGTTACATGTACGGTCCGGTGAGCGTACATTTGCAATATGGCCCAGTGAGGATCTTTTGGCTGCGGCAATGTCCAAAGAAAGCCGACGCTCCATCAAAGTTATTTCGTGGCCTAGCAAAGAGTTGGCTCTAGTTATAAAATTGTCCAAGGTCCCAGTCACATGACCACCTGAAGTAGTGGCCTTGTTCCTTCTTTCTCGTGCTGCCATTGGGGAAAAAAATTACAGACAAACAGGCAATTGAAACACCTGCTAAATGCCACTGGCGACTCGTGATACAGGGATGCGGGATGCGGGGACTGTATGCTAAAGGGGGTACCTGGTCCCGGTACCCAGTCCAGTCTCCTCCGGTCTAGAACAGGGCTAGAACGGAACCTTGGCAGCGCGTAAAATTAGTGTGTCTCAATAGGCTACATCCGGAGAGCGGGAAGAGAAACCAGCTGGGGGTAATTATCAGGCTGCTGATCCTCGCAGTCCCGGTCTCAATCGGCACACAAAAAACAGAGGAAAGCAAAACACGAATCACCACCAGGGCAATCCGTAACCAGTTTGTCACCGCTAGCAGGAGGCCGAGGCTGAGGCAGGTCACGAAAAAGAGCACGATCTCGCACCCCCCTTCAAGACACACACCAGGCCGACCTCAAGGGTCAGCCGGGCAAATGGAACGCAAGCCAGCACGCAGTGGCAGCGGGTCCACAGCAACCTGCAGCAACAGGAAAGGGGAGGAACCACTCACGCCAGAACACTGCAGGAAAAAGCGGCAGGGCCCAACGAGCCACAGTGATCACTGGAACTCACTCACCGGCGGTGGTACAGGCAGTCCAAAGAACGCAGCCCCCGCATATCCCTAAGCATCGGACCACAGAAGATCTCCAGGTCAACCAATATCAGTCCACAGACAGTCTATGCTGCCACTGTCAATCCCCAGGAACACAGGTGGTCAACGAACGCTGGTAGGTGCATGCAGAGCGCAGCTGCGTCAGACCGATCTCACCATGAAAAGCAGATCCAAAGGACGCTTCATCCGGCGGGCCCCCTCGTGGAAATACAGTAATACAGCCGTGCTCCCCAAATTAGTTTTTATATTTTACACTAGTTCTTAACCAATTAATGTTACTTTTAACTGTACGAAAGATTTTATGATGTATAACTCTTCATTGGCTGCTGCAGAACAGATATCGTATCCAATTGGTGTCTGATATATGGGTTTGTCGTCAATTTTAATTGTTGTGGGCAGTTGAGCTGAGCACACATATGTAATTTCTTTTTTTCATACTGGTCTAACATGTTTTAACCAAGCAGTCAATTTGTCGCCAAATATCATTCTTGTGATACAAGGTTTTTACATGCCTATTGCTGGATGCCAGGTATGCATTTTTTTTTGCTGACATTTTTAAATGTGTTTTATTATGCAGGACTTTTGTAGCTTTTATGACTTGAATAGTCGAAATAAAGCTTAAATGACTGGCTGATATACTATGATTGACAGGAGGCTGTAGCAAGAGGAAGGGTTTAAAAAAGTAGTAGCCCCAGGCTATTGTTCTGAGTAGTGTCAATTTTGTGCGGAAATTATCTGCACTTCAGGTTCTGCTACCAAAGGTTGTGGTGATTACATGGTGTAGTAATTTCCACATATTACGAGTTCCACACCGCAGAATGAGGCACAGGGTGTAGAATCAGTACTTTCTACACAAATTACATCCTATTTTGCCTTTTTACTGAGTATTTTTCCTAGTCATATTTCACCAGATTTTGTTCACTCTAGTAAATAAGAATGCATGGCCTTTGCTGATCACAACCCACTAACATTAGTTAATACATACCAAAGAAATTCCCTTAAAAACTACCACTGTGAACTGAGAATTACAATAATATATTGACAACATCATAACTGACTTTAACAATAACATATCTGGTCACAGAATGTAGCGAAAGACCAAACTCTGTACCTACTCCACACTGTACATGGCCAAAGAAAATTCACGCTTGGTTTTGGGGACTCACATTTTGGGCTTTAAAGAAAACAAAACGGACAGCTGCATGCTTATGAATATGAAGCTGCCTTAGAATGTTGCCATCCAAAACATTGTGTGTATGAGATTGGAAGACATGGGGTGTGGGTGCACCCACTGTGAAAGAGCAAAGTGTGTGCACAGTGTCTTTATATACTCACCAGGTTGTGGGTGTCATATTGGAGGTTTCATTCCTACTTTGCACCATCAACTGCAAATAATGTTTGATCATTGGCAGTTCCTTGGAGGCAAAGAGTGAGGTATTCAGCCATTTATCTTGCTCTCCTCTTCTGCATCCACTCGACATCACACACTATCTGAAGGTCATGTGCAGATGTCCTGGACATTTTACATCACAAACAAGTCAAAGGCCATTTTCTTAATTTGGGATGAATGGGGGCTGAGGTCAGAGTGTGGCCAGCAGTGGGCACTGTGGACTCATGGTTTTAAAGGTTTCATGTTAATAGTTACCTTCCCCCCAGCATGAATTGCAAAAAGCTTTGGTTCAAGTTGGCGGTATAGAGTATGTTCTTTAGCCATTTCTTGTGCTCTCATGCACACACTCAGCATCACAGATTATAGGTATGACACAGTTCTGCTGTCTCCCTTTCACTCAATGCAATTTGCTGCCAAGTTTAGTGTAATTTCATTCAATTGTTTTTTTATGAAATAGAGAGCTAAAACTCCCATGCAAGCTCAAATGGAAAACAATTTTTTGATGCCCCCTTCAACTCACTTGCATAGCTTTGCACAACAATGTAACATGTGAAAACGTAAACAGGTGTGCTATTGGGGCTTCTTAATGACTTGCAGATTTATCAGATTTTGCCAATGTTATTAGCCTTTTCAATGGAAAGTGACACTTAGACATAACTACAGAAATGCTGTTGCCGAACACACACACAATATTTGCATCCAAAGGTAGGACAAAGCACCTACCGGTATTCATACATCACAGACCAATATAGATAATAATACCAACACTCTCAGGCCTTCAAGGATACAGGCACCTAATAACACATAAGCACATTAACAATAACTCAGCAACACAGAACGCCATATATACAGACACCTACTCATTTTTTTTTGGTTTTTTTTTAAATATCTTTATTGACATTTTTCCATTTTTTCAATAAACAGCATACTCATTAACAAGCAAATAAGGAAATACATGATACGATACAACAGCATTTTTAGCTAGCAAGTCAGACCGTACAGGACGTACGCCAATCATTGCCAGTAGAAAGTTTAACAGGCATACCCAGCGATCGATCATGCGTCCAGTTCAAAACACGCCCGTGAATTACCATGTAGTAGTTATGTAAAAGGAATTGATGACAGATCACCTCTTGTGTCATAGTCCACCATGTTCAGCATGGCCACATGGGATGCCAACGACGACGTACAACCTACCACCTTGTACATGAGGGGAGTTAAACATCGATGATTAGCATAGTGGACTGAACCTCAGTAGTGGGTAACAGCGGTGTAATACAGACACCTACTCATATGCAAACACATGCAGGTACACATGTAATCACAACTATATCCATGCAGACCCATGGGCACACCCAGATGGGTACGAATGTGGGTGAAGATCAATGCATGGATGGCTACAAGTATGCTTGAGTATGAGTACATAAATGTATGCTTAGGTAGATGGTTTGGGGATATGTATGGAAAAAAAGATGATGGATGCACAGTTGGGTTGATGGTGGGGTGAATAAGTAGGAATGGGTCAGTGAGATTGAATGGATATCCAATTCCCAATCCATGCAGTCAGTCACTCATCTGCATACTATCTCTTTGACAATCTATGCACTTAATTATTCATCCACCAATTAATACCTTCACTCAGACACTTATCCATCCATCCATTTACTTATCCATTTTCACTCTTTCACCTATACATGAATCCATACACTTAATCACTCATCCATTCACCCAGATATGACCTCCTTGTATCATTGTCTCATTCCTGTATTTATTCAAACTTCCATTCATACAATACCACACACACAAGCTCAACAGTCAGTGAAGAACGACTTTCGCTTATTAAAACTCACACTTATTGAGTTTATCAATGCTTGTTTAAAAAGTAGCTGAATGTATTGCCTCTACATTTTGGGTAAAAAAAAGGGTTACCATTCTCTTTCACTGAATCATTTTCTGAGTTGCGTATTTTTGACAATTTATTTAGTCCATTTGCAAATTTATGTAGCACGACCAATTAAAAACTTTTATACAGAACTTAACTAGGAATTTGCCTACCAAACAATTAACTAGATTTCACAAACAACATATCAAAAAATAATCAGTGCATAAGAGGCAGGGAAACTGTGGTCAAACTATCAGCACATTAGATACAATCATTAAGTCTTTTTGCTAAACGACTAAGTGGAGTCTTCGTATTCAGTCTAATTAAAAATGTATATCTATTAACTATAGAGGCTGGTGACATTTGAAAGTGGTGAGGTGTAAAAGTTCTGAGTGCCCTGTGGCAAGAGAGCATAGCGAGTGATAAGGTGGGTCTGGGGGGTATCAACTGGGAACATTTTGAAAAAAGAATGGGCAAATGGTGCATTTTCAAGCAATTTTGAGACAGCAAGAGGGCTAATAAAGCAATTGTGAACTTGTAGTTATGACATCAATAAAGAGATTTCATATGATAATAATGTAGGCAGCTGCTTATTCAAAAACCCACAGAACTTCATAACAGACTTTAAGATAACACATTTTGTGATATACCTTTACAAATGAAATCTACTAAGGAAATGCAAATTATTGTCATTTGTCGGACTTGACACACTGACCATTGCTAAAGCATTTAGGGCCAGATGCATCAAAGCGTTTTGCCCATTCTGTGTCTATGGGAAAATGTGTTGATGCATATGGCCCTTAGTCTTTCCTCAGTCATGAGGCTCCCCAGGAATGTCTTGATTCTGTTTAAAGTTGAAAAACATTGTTCCGATTCTGCTTTTGTCATAGGAGTGGTAATGACTATTTTTTTGTAAAGCCACTGTCTCTGTAAGTGATTTTTCCATACTATGTTTCTGAATTAAAGCGAACAAAGAAATGGCACTAGTGGCCTGCCAATATACATGTATTTCATACAGTATAAATAACTCAGCTCTCAGATCCCATTTGTTGACCATAGGATAAGCTTCCACAGCCTCATTCAATGCTTGCTCAGGGGAGGAAATGTCATAATTTGCAAACTAATCACTTTGCAGTAATGTGTCACTCACCGAATGCTTTGTAAAATAAAAAGGTTCCTTTGCATGCACAACTATAGTGTCACATATTTCCTTTGCAATTCGGACCAGACTGCTGATGCTTTTTAAGCAGATTGAGAAACTAGAATCGTTTTGCAATCTGTTGTCTAAATTGTCAATCCGTTCTCTGACGTTGGTCATGCTGCTGACAAACTGGATGGCTACAAGTATGCTTGAGTATGAGTGCATAAATGTATGCTTAGGTGGATGGTTTGGGGATATGTATGGAAAAACGATGATGGATGCACAGTTGGGTTGATGGTGGGGTGAATTAGTAGGAATGGGTCAGTGAGATTGAATGGATATCCAATTCCCAATCCATGCATTCAGTCACTCATCTGCATACTATCTCTTTGACAATCTATGCACTTAATTATTCATCCACCAAGTAATACGTTCACTCACTCACACACTCATCCATCCATCCATTTACTTATCCATTTTCACTCTTTCACCTATACATGAATACATTCACTTAATCACTCATCCATTCACCCAGATATGAATTCCTTGTATCATTGTCTCATTCCTGTATTTATTCAAACTTCCATTCATACAATACCACACACACAAGCTCAACAATCAGTGAAGAACGACTTTCGTTTATTAAAACTCACAACTATTGAGTTTATCAATGCTTGTTTAAAAAGTAGCTGAATGTATTGCCTCTACATTTTGGGTAAGAAACCCGGTTACCATTCTCTTTCACTGAATCATTTTATGAGTTGTGTTTTTTTGACAATTTATTTAGTCCATTTGCAAATTTATGTAGCACGACCAATTAAAAACTTTTATACAGAACTTAACTAGGAATTTGCCTACCAAACAATTAACTAGATTTCACAAACAACATATCAAAAAATAATCAGTGCATAAAAGGCAGGGAAACTCTGGTCAAACTATCAGCACATTAGATACAATCATTAAGTCTTTTTCCTAAATGACTGAGTGTAGTCTTCATATTAAGTCCAATTAAAAATGTATATCTATTAACAGTGGAGGTTGGTGACATTTGAAGGTGGTGAGGTGTAAAAGTTCTGAGTGCCCTGTGGCAAGAGAGTATAGCAAGTGATAAGGTGGGTCTGGGGGGGGTATCAACTGGGAACATTTTGAAAAAAGAATGGGCAAATGGTGCATTTTCAAGCAATTTTGAAAAAAGCAAGAGGGCTAATAAAGCAATTGTGAACTTGTAGTTATGACATCAATAAAGAGATTTCATATGATAATAATGTAGGCAGCTGCTTATTCAAAAACCCACAGAACTTCATAACAGACTTTAAGATAACACATTTTGTGATATACCTTTACAAATGAAATCTACTAAGGAAATGCAAATTATTGTCATTTGTCGGACTTGACACACTGACCATTGCGAAAGCATTTAGGGCCAGATGCATCAAAGGGTTTTGCCCGTTCTGTGTCTATGGGAAAATGTGTTGATGCATATGGCCCTTAGTCATTCCTCAGTCATGAGGCTCCCCAGGAATGTCTTGATTCTGTTTAAGGTTGAAAAACATTGTTCCGACTCTGCTTTTGTCATAGGAGTGGTAATGACTATTTTTAGTAAAGCCACTGTCTCTGTTAAGTGATTTTTCCATACTATGTGTCTGAATTAAAGCGAGCAAAGAAATGGCACCAGTGGCCTGCCTATATACATGTATTCCATACAGTATAAATAACTCAGTTCTCAGATCCCATTTGTTGAGCATTGGATAAGCTTCCACAGCATCATTCAATGCTTGCTCAGGGGAGGAAATGTCATAATTTGCAAACTAATCACTTTGCAGTAATGTGTCACTCACCGAATGCTTTGTAAAATAAAAACGTTCCTTTGCATGCACAACTATGGTGTCACATATTTCCTTTGCAATTCGGACCAGACTGCTGATGTTTTTTCTGCAGATTGAGAAGCTAGAATAGTTTTGTAATCTGTTGTCTAAATTGTCAATCGGTTCTCTGACGTTGGTCATGCTGCTGACAAACTGGATGGTAGCTCCTTGCACAAAGACAGTGTCTATTTCGTGTTTTTGTAGCTGCTTGTATAATATGTCGACATGAGGCATTATTGTATGAAACAAAAACAGAAAGAACTGAAACTGTCTGGGACATATTTACTAGAAACTAGTGGAGCGTGGTGTTATGCCAAAATTGGTAACGGACACTTTTCTGCACATAAACAATCTTTACAGGCAATTTGCTGTTTCTATGTGTGCTGCAAAATGCAGTACACATGCAAACAGCAAAATACGAGGAGAAATGAAACATTTCTCCTCGTATCACCTGCTTAAGACCAGGTATTCCCATGCAATATGTTTTGCGGTACCACATACCTTGTAAATATGGGTCAGTGTCAAAAAGTGCTGCATGAATAGGAGCATTATGTACAAGGCAACGTTAAGCCACGTTAACTGGCTTAAAACTGCCTTGTAAATAAGGCGAAGGACATAACGCCACCAGAACGTTGGAAAAAGTGACGTTATGGTGGCATTAACTCCTTGTAAATATGCCCCTCTGTCTTGTAGTGTTCTACAAACTCACAGGCATTATTTCCACTTTTGGGATTCAAAGTCACCACTAGCTTCTTAAGTATCAAAACATTTCTCAAGATCAAGGCTATATTGGTATATTAGGTTGATTGTGTTTATTTTAAAGTTCCAACAAGTTGGGGATCCCTTACAATACCTTCTAGCCACAATGTCCTGAATTATTTCCTCTTTTGGGTCGACATGTGAAGAATACTGCCATACCTCTTACTTCCAAAAAGAAAATGTGTGCCTCTGTGATCTTTGCTACTGCCTGTTGCATAATAAGATTATGTTAGTGGGCATAGAAGTGCACATAATGGGCATTAGGTTCCACATCTCTAATTTCTTTTGTACTCCACTAAAGATTCCAAGTCAAGGCAAGTCAAGCTTTATTGCGGTTAAATTTACCATAAAAGCACATAAAAATACACAACAGTGCAACAAATCAAGCAATCCATTTCATGCATATAATCTCAAGTTTTTAGTTGATTGTTAGACATTATTTTTAAAAATTTAAATAATTTCCAGAATTCTAAAATTAATAAAACAATGATCATTCTAAAAATGATAAAATATTATCTATTCTCTTTATAATCATTAATTTGGTACTAATGTACAGCAGCATTATTTATCAGGTTCCTTCGAGTTATCCACATAGAATGCAGATATTTAGCTACTGCAGAGACAATCACTGCGTCTGTATCTGTTTTTAATATCCTAAAAAAAGCTAAATATTGCTTTATACCCAAGTTTTTACACAGCTGAATTATCCATTTCTTCCTAATGTAAGCATAGGCTGGACAGAAAAGGGTAACATGTACAGGAGTTTCTTCCTCTTTGCGGCAACCTGGGCAGGGGCGTACCGGACCCCCTTTCCACCTATCAATTTTATGGAAGAGAGGCAAAGTGCCATATTTAAATTGTAAGTACAGCTTCTTTGCTAAGGTAGGTTGTATTATGTCAATCTCGGGCTCGAAACTATAAAAGGGCTTAACGTCCAGGAAAATATCGGTTAAGCTTGAAATTTTTACAGAGCTAAAGAGATTCCTTAGGTTAATTTCTTTGACAGCACTTGTCATAGTTTTCTTGGAAATGGCTGGGCATGAAACCTCAGGATTAAGCCAGAGTTCCTCAAACCCAGTCGATATAAGTGACTGTTTTACGAATGTTAACCAAGGAATCCTACCAGATCCTAATGAAGCCATAACAACTTTGAGCTCCTCCTTATAGTACACCAGCTCAGGGGTGCTCCACAGGCGCTTCCAATAAAGTAAGGGCCGGACAGCAATGGCTTCTGCGATTGGGCAGATATTTAAGTCGAGTCTTAGCGGGACCAAAGGAGTGCTTTTTGGCAAGTCCAATAATTGTCTTATAAAATTATTTTCGGTTATTGATAGGTTGCTTACTGATATGTGTCCCCAAAGTTCCGCCCTATACAGGGATGATGCCCTAGCTTGAACTTTAAAAATTTCAAGTGGGGCACTTATTATTTTGTGAGTGCAATTCTTCTGTACTTTTAGAATTCCCCCAGCTGCTTGGGTTAATCTTAAGTTGGCCTTGGCCACTTGTGGACCCCATCCCATTTTATCGTTCAAAGTCAAACCCAAATATTCAAAGGTTGGGACCCTTTCAAGGGGTCTGCCTTCTATTATTGGATGGGGGCAATTAACAGTGTTAGCATTAAAAACCATGTACTTAGTCTTATTTATATTAACCACCAGATTCCTTTTAATACAGAATTTGGAAAATTGATTTAACACGCGCTGCATCCCCATCGGGGATTTTGAAAGTAGAAGCGTGTCATCCGCAAACATTAAGGCGGGGAATCTTCGGGCACCCAATTTGGGGGAGTCGATGTCGTTTTTGGCTAAGAGATCTTCGATAAGCCCGTTGAGAAAGAGAGAAAATAGGGTCGGAGCAAGGACACAGCCCTGCCTAACACCTTTCTCAATCGGGAAGGGTCCGGTTAACTGGCCTTGTTTACCAAAGCGTACTCTCGCAAAAGTACCTTCATGTAGGATCTTAAACTGATGGCATAGGTATGGTGGAACCCCCATTGTTAGTAAAATGGTCCATAGCTGATTCCGATCCACCATATCAAATGCGGACTTTAGGTCGACAAATGTAAGATAAAGGCTACCCCCTTCCAAGGTCACATGCTTCCAGTAGAGCACTTGCAACTAGAATAGTTGGTCAATTGTTGATGTTTTGGCCCTGAACCCCGCCTGAAGTGGCGTCAGAATGTTATTGTCACTGGTCCAAATCTGTAGACGTTGTAGCAATAACCTGGCGTAAATTTTTTGTGTGACATCAATAAGGCTAATCGGCCTATAGTTAGAAGGTTGGAGCGGAGAGCCCTTTTTGTGTATTGGAATTATCTCCGCCCCTAGCCACGTACTTGGCAGTGGTAGTCCCTGCAATATCACGTTGAATAATACCAGAAGGTATAGGCCCCAAACTACTGGTTCTTCTCTAAATAGATCACCAGGGATCCTGTCGAGTCCCGGCGCTTTATTAGGCTGAATACTTAAAATGGCCAACTTTACTTCCTCTAATGAAAATGGTTGCGCTGGCCACATGGGGTTCGGAGTCAAAAGGCTCAAAGGAGCTTCAGTTGTACATGAGGGAGAGAGAGAATAGAGATCTTTAAAATAAGCAGACCAAGCTTCTTCAGATATATTTGGAGCAATCGTAGTCCTACCCTCTGGTTTCCCAGTATAGACAAGGTTCCAAAAGGTCCTTGAATCCTTTGCCACAAGTGCAGATGTGATGGCAACCCAACGGGGTGCCTCCCATTCTAATTTTGCATTATTTAGCAATCTTTTATAATCTTTTCTGGCTTCAATGACATAAGGCCTATTTCCTTGACTTAAGGCCAGCAGTAGCGCATTTTTCGCGTCCCTACAACATCTGTTAAACCATGAGTTGTTGTCATGGCATAGTTTAGGTTTAACAGTACCTTTCTTATAGAAGGTGTCCGTTAATATAGCAACCATTCCACTATGAGTATCGGCAATTATATCCATATCTATATTCAAAGGATTGATAAGGGTAGAATTTGCCCTTTCGAGCAAGGGGGTGACATCTTGATATAATTTTGCCATTGTTTCAATAGATGATTTCGCGGCCGCCCATCGAATTCTTCTCCCACCTTGCTCTAATCTTAGGTCGCTACTTGGGGTGCTGACTATGGCACTATCCCCACTGATTAATTGAAAGTCCATCTCGATTATCAAGGGATTATGGTCACTTTCTATGCGAGGAGGAACGCTAAAATCTGAAATTTTTGGCCAAGATGCCAAGCTCACCAAGAAATAATCTATTACAGATGTGTGCCCCAAACCATTATAAGTGTGCTGGGCTGGGGTATCACTCTTAAAACGACCGTTGCAGGCTCTAACGGAGAACGTGTAGGTGAGAGAGGTCAGCTGAAGGACTAAGGCTGACCAATTTTTTACAGGATAAGCATTAGAGGGCAAAACTGACCAAGTTTCATCTTCAACCATTGTGATTGGAGGGACCCCTTGTAATGGTTCAAAATGACAATTGAAGTCACCTCCAATCAACAAAACAACATCACCCCCGAGCGTGTGTAATAGGGTGGTTAGCATATCCAAGGTTGTAGATGTTCTACCGGATTGTACTGGCCGTGAATAAATGTTAATCAGAGCCAGTTTTGGTGTTTTTTTATGGGACATCAGGATGCACGTAAGATCGGGACTATTTGTCTCTAGCCTTTTCAACGTGAATCCAAGATGAATACCCACCCAAATACACAACCCCCCTGACGGTCTTCCTCTTGTGCCTTTTACTGCAGGTTCCGCAAAAGTTACATACCCCACTCTATGAGTAGAGCCTACCACCCATGTTTCCTGAAATAAACAAATCCCATGGGAATCCACAAATGTGCACCAATCCGGGATATCTAAGTTGGATGTAAGACCCGCTATATTCCAAGATAAAATTTTTAAGGACCATTTTGACAGTGCCTGCTTATTTCCCAGGCTTTCCTCGTGACAAAACCCATCATGGCCAAGCGTCACAGGGCCAACTGGATCGCGATCTATATGTACATAGGCAGTCTGCAATTGTGACTCCAAGATACATTTGTCAATCATGGGGGGAGATAGGTCATCCCCTGGCTCCCCCGTGGTTACATAGGACTTTTCCTTGGACATCATTCTGCCTTCTGTAGGGGGCAAGGGGTTAGTTACGACTTTTAGCACCCCCATGTGCTTCCTCCTAGTAGTCTTCGAAACTCCTTACCTTTTGATAACATCTATTTGGTAGGCCAAGGAGGGACTGGGGGGCACAGGGAGTCAATCCACTTGGTCGAGCAAGCCGTATCTATTACTTAATAGGATTCCCGTCGCTTCTCCCCTGGGTTGACCACCCCTACTTCTATGTACATAATGCCAAGAGTCCTCTTGCTCTGGCCTCAAATCGTACCTCCCGTGATCAGGAGGGAGATAAACATGATCTGTTGAATAAAAATAGTCTAACCTCAGAGATTTAATCATTGTGTTAGAACTTGTCTGTTGCCAACTACATACATGATCAATGTCGTACTTTAATCTCTGTTACCGCGTAGGGGACAGGGCCCCACCACTGTCTATCCTGGTATTAGCAAACCGCAAATGGTTAATGCGGTATGTACGAGTGCTTTATATATCGTTCTAGCTATGAATGCACTGTGTACCGGATTGTACTGGCCGTGAATAAATGTTAATCAGAGCCAGTTTTGGTGTTTTTTTATGGGACATCAAGATGCACGTAAGATCGGGACTATTTGTCTCTAGCCTTTTCACTTCACTACGCGGGTTCCATTTTGGAAGCAGTGGCCATCTTGTGATTGCCCTCACATAGGCTATAATGAAGCAACTACGGGCCTTGCAATCCATGTGCCTTTCCATGACTCTTCTGTGACCTGGGCGGCTCGGTTCTACTGCCCCAGGTCAAACTGGTCTCACGAGCTCCCCTTCCTCCGGCCACCTGTGATTAGCATCAGGGCTCAGCGCACCATAAAGTCCTTTCATCACACACAAGCCTCCGGCTAATCACTTTCGCACCTGCTTGTTCCTGCTTTATGGCTTGTTTCCCAAAACAGGAGATGCTCATGTTTATTGGGGCCTATCGATTATCTAATGTGGGATCTGAACCTTGCTGTGTAAATCATTGTGGGCTGGCCGAACTGGAATGTGGGATGGTCATCATGACTCTGCTCTTTTCTTTGAAATGTACACTTGTCTATTGCCGTATCATTAAACCTAGGAATGTATGCTTGAGGCAAGAAAAAGTGTATTTAAGATGAAGTCCGTTTCTATGATTTTCAGCAGTCTCCTGAGAACATACACGCTGTTGTACTTCTAGGATACCTGTAATTGGTCTGCAGCCAATAAACGATCTTTGACTTCACCCAGAAGACTCTGTGTTTCTGTAGGTCTGGAACAGGGTGAACCCAGAAGTCATAGGGTGTGTGCCCCTGCACCGCTGGGTGTAAAATACCCAGTACTTCAGTTTGGCGCCCAACTCGGGACGATTTCAGCGGTACCAGTCCAAGCCAGAGGTTCGTGAGGAGCTTCGTGTGGAAATTCTGGAGGAAGGCCGCCACTTCATCGACCCCTGCATGTCGACGTGGTCCGAAAGTCTTTTCTGCGAGGTTCTCCGCGTCCCGACGGCTACGAAGGACTGCTGCCCTGATTAATCGACCTGTTTTGGACCCTTGGCGAGTTTTGAGAGAGCGAAACAATCGAGAGAGTCTTCTGGTGACGCCATCGATCAGCAATATTCAGTTAAGTATAAGTGGAGCGTCTCCCATTTGTTTGGTATCCCTCGGGATCGTTTTGATTTGGAAATTTGGAGTTTGCAAACGCCAAAGCCAGAGGACTCGTGTATTCACGAGACTATCGTAATCGATAATCCTCTGACGTTTAGATCTAGACTAGTGAGCGAAGATGCCTGGTTCTAGAATATTTGGTAGAATATTTTGTTTGGGTTGTGGAAGAGATTTCCAACTGGAGGAATCATATCCGGTTCCTCCGGTTGGAACTCCAACTTATGAGCTCTATGTAAAACATGGCGTAGGCCCTATTGCATATAACGAAGTATGGATCCACTACACCAGAAAAGACGGTGTTTTAAAATGGCCCCAAAATGGTAGTTTCGATACCGATATTTTAGATAATTTGGAAATTAAATTGTTTAAAAAGAAAGCCCGGCCGGCGATGTTTGATTCTTTCCGCTTGTGGCGAAAGGAAGCCAAACAGAAGGAAATTAAGCTAGCGAAAAAGAATAAGAGGGAGAAAGGTATGACAGTAATGCAAGCAGCTGTACAATTCAAAGACAATGAGGAGGAGCAGATGAATGAGCAATTGCACAGGCAGCGTAAGTTAGGGATCGACAAATGTTACCCAGCTTTACCACACTCTAAACAGAATGAGTTAGAAGAAAAGGAGAAAGATCCCCTGATGTCGCATTTGTTGAGTTCGCCACCCCGTATGTTCAGAATGCCACGGCGCCTCCCCAGCTTGTGAATATGCCACCTCCAGTCAATATACTGCAAGCCTTGCCGCTACCGCCAGTTGCTTTGCAGCCGGCTCCTATCCCTATAGCGCAGCCTTCTCAAGGGCCGCCAGTTGTGTTTCCAACTGCCCCCGCGCTTCCTGCGACTTTATCTAATTCAGCAGCTGCCTCCCCTGATACTCTTCCTTGCACCACTCCAGTACCTGTTTCTGCATCCTCTTTTCTCCCCTCTGTTTATCCCCCTGTTTTCGCCTCGGCTTCTCCTTCAGCGCGACAGCGCTTAGCTAATGTGGTTACTACATTAATGTCTCCTCTCTTTGAGTCATCTGGTGCGACTCCTGGTTTACAGCGTAAGCAATTGCGCAGTCAATTGCCTAACCCCGATGAGAAAAAGGTAATAGATCGCATGGCACGTAGATGGATTGTTTTCCCTTCACTGTATGATGTGGAATCAGTTGTCAACGTTTTCCATCAATGGGATGCCCCAAAACAGAGATATGTGTTTGAGAAAATGTGCGAAATTCTCTGTGAAGAATTGGAGGATAGTGGTAAAGACCCGAGCCCGCAGGAGTTGTGTAGAGTGAGGTTCGATTTTGGAACTGGTACAATTGTGGACCGCGAGGTAGATAAAGCAGTTGCGGTTGTATTATCCTTCAGGAATGCTGATTGTCAACAGTCATTATTTGAACAAGATGTCCTTGTGGGGAAGAAGGTAAAAGCGCGACAATACCCCATGAGAGAAGTTCCCCCGGTATGGAAGGAAGCAGTTGCAGCTGACGCCGGTGCCGGTATCGCTGCTGTGCCAGCGCATTTCCAGCGTGTTTGGGTGCATGTTCCATGGAAGCGTTCTGAGGTGCTAGCGCTTAAGCAGACATTGCCTGATCCCCGTAAAAACCCTGCAGGATATTATAAAGAGTTGTCACAGACGGCAGGGTCATGCGTTATGAATCTGGCCGACATAGACATGTTGTTTGGTTACGTTGTTCCACAGCCCCTACGGGGATCAATTCGTAATGCAGATCACGATGCAGAACTAGGTGCTACATGGGCAGACATTATTGCCGCTGATGCTAGACAAACTGGTGGCGCGAAACCTGAGCCATTAATAGCAGAACTGCCTGGTAGAATCATCACGTATATGAAGACAATAATGCCCGCGATGCGCGTAAATTGGGACAAGCTATCTGCATGCAAGCAGAAGAAAGATGAGACAGTGTCAGACTTCTTTACCAGGTTTGAAGAAACGTTTATTGATCACAGTGGGCAAGATATGAGTACTGAGGGTGGCCAACGGTTATTTGTGGATAAGTTTGTGCAGAATTTACTTCCTGACCTGTGTAAAAAGTTAAAAGATTCAGAAAGTTCTTGGGCTGTTTCTTCTTCAGCGCAAATACTGGCTACTGCACAGTATTATGAAAACAGAGATAAAGACGAGAAAGATAGAACAGATAAGAAAACGAAGGAACTAAAGACAAAGGTCCTTTTGCAGCAGGCCTATCCGCCACGTGGAGGTCAGAATAATTATAGGCAACCCCAAGGTGTCTATCACCAACCCCAACAATTTCAGAACAATCAGCAAATGAATGGGTATTATCAACCACGTGTCCCTGTAGGTCCCAACCAATGTTCATACTGCAAAGAGGAAGGTCATTTTAAATATAGTTGCCCTAAATTAATGCAGCGAAACGGTAATGCTTATGGCACAAGAGGTAGGGGTGGTCAGCAAGCTCCTAGAGGCAGAGGGCGTGGAAATGCTCCCCAGAACGCGCGTCCTCTGCCGCCTCAAAATACCATCAATAGTTTTGACCAGCAAGCTAACGCGACTAATAATACAGCTCAGTACTACAATAATGATTATTATGCAGAGGACGGCGATGCAGGAAATAATGATTACTAGGACAGCCGTAGACAGAGACAGGGAGTTGTTTCAGTGCCAGTGGATCAGAGCGGACCGTATGTTGAGGTGACTACAGCAAATGTAACGGAGCCCTTTCTGCTAGACACTGGTGCTGCAAAGAGTTCAATTATGCATTCAAAACTCCCTGGCGCACCTTTGTCTGGCGATATAAATGTTTCAGTAGGTTTTTCTGGCGCCCCAGTTAGAAACCCGATTTCTAGTCCCATGTCACTTTCTATTGGACCTTGCGAGCTGAAAGCACCCCTGATTCTAACAACAGGTTGTGGTGAGAATTTGCTAGGGTTAGATTTGTTGAAAAGATTACATGCTACACTGTATTGTTCACCGTCAGGGGTACAACTTATATTAGGCAGGAAAGTGATTTCCCCGATGTACTTGTCTAAAAATACAATGCCGCCGGAATTGTCATCCCTTCCGGATGTCCTTTGGGCTACTGGCCCCAATGATGTGGGCCTCTTGGAGATACCGCCATACGTGGTAACTTTAAAGGCTAATGTCAGACTGCCACGTATTCCCCAGTACAAGATCTCTAATGAAGGCCAGAAAGCATTGTTAGACATTGTCAGCGACTTGATTAAAAAGGGTGTGATTGAAGAGACAAGAGGCAACGTTTGCAACAGCCCGATTTTACCTGTTTTAAAACGAACGGACCCTTCACAACCACCTGTTTACAGATTTGTGATTGATCTTAGAGAGGTTAATAAGATTGTTGTGCCACAGTTTCCAGTTGTCCCTGATATAACTGCCTTGTTAACGATGATTCCAGCCTCTGCTGCATGGTTTTCAGTGATCGATTTAAAGAATGCTTTCTTTAGCATCCCAATTGCAGAGGAGAGCAGGGACATTTTTGGCTTCAGTCTGGGAGGCCGAAGCTTCCGCTTCAAACGCGCTCCCCAGGGCTACTGTGAGAGTCCATCCATATACAGTCAAGCTTTGAAAGCGCAGCTTGATGCACTTGTTTTACCTAGTGGCGCTATTCTGATTCAGTACGTGGACGATTTACTAATCGCCGCGGATACTGAAAAGATCTGCAAAGAAGCCACATTGTCATTGTTGCGCCATTTATCTGCTTTCCATCATAAAGTGTCTCTCTCCAAGCTGCAATATTGTCGACAAGAAGTGACCTACTTAGGTCATCTCTTGTCGAAGGAGGGAAGGAAGCTGACCCCAGAAAGAATTCAAGCCATTGCGCAGTTGAGTGTGCCAAGAACACAGAGAGAAGTGCGTGCTTTCTTGGGTATTACCTCATACTGTAGGCACTGGATCCCAAATTTTTCCTTGTTGGCAAAACCTTTGTTAGCCTTAACATGCAAAGACACACCGAATCCTATCCCATGGTCTGAAGAGTGCCAGAAAAGTTTTGTGGAATTGCGCAATGCATTGTGTTCAGCACCTGTGTTGGTTACTCCTGACTACAGTAAGCCTTTTACATTGTATGTTCACGAGAAAGATGGTTGCGCATTATCAGTGTTAACACAGCCTTTTGGTGACAGACCGCGCCCATGCGCATATTTTTCATCAACCTTGGACCCTGTAGCGAGGGCATTGCCAAGCTGTCTGAGAGCGACAGCTGCTGCAGCTATGTCTATCCGACAATCTGCTGGTTTGGTAATGGACAACACATTGATCGTTATGGTTCCACATGCTGTAGACACATTATTGAACAGAACCAAGACACAACACTTGACTAGTGCGCGATTATCTGGTTATGAGCTCACACTGTTAGCAAATCACATACACATAAAGAGATGCAACACGCTGAATCCAGCTACGTTATTGCCAAATCCAGCAGACCTAGATGAGAATGAGCAACATGACTGTCTGTTCAGAACAGAGGAAGAGACGAAAGGGAGAGTAGATCTAAAAGATACTCCCCTGGCTGAGTGTGATGGTACTTTATGGGTGGATGGTTCGTGTTTCAAGCTCCCTAATGGTGATACGACTGCTGCATATGCTATCACGACGTTACACACGGTCGTGGAAACTGCACGAGTGCCACATAATTCGGCCCAAGCAGCAGAATTAATCGCCCTCACGAGAGCGTGCGTGTTGTCTGAAGGAATGAGAGTGAATATATACACGGATAGCCAGTACGCCTTTGGCGTGGCTCACAATTTTGGACGACTGTGGAAAGAACGTGGGTTCCTGACGTCGCATGGAGCTAAAATTCAGAATGGCAAGTTGGTGAATGATCTCCTTGAGTCACTGACCCTACCGTTGCAAGTTGCGATCATGAAATGCAGTGCGCACAGGAAAATCACAGATGATGTTGGACGTGGGAATGCGTTTGCTGATGAAATCGCAAAAGAAACAGCACAGAATGTAAAGACTAGAATGTATATTGCAGGCCCCGCAAGATGGGTTGATGATGTTGGAATGTGTGAAAACACAACAGAGAGTGTGAAGTCGCTTCAAGCTGAAGCTACGGAGAAAGAATTAAGCAAGTGGAGAGAAAGTGTGGGTAAGTTAGATGAGAATGGTTGTTGGATTGATCTGACAGAACATAGGCGATGGTTGTTGCCCGATGCATATGTGCTTCCAGTAGTTACAATGGCACATGGGATGGCACATATCAGTACGAAAGGAATTTGTAAGTTGTTGGCTCCAGTATGGCAGAATGCTGGGATTCCCAAGTGTGCAGAGAATGTGGTCAAGAATTGCATGGTATGCTTGAAATACAACCCTGGTAGGGGAACCCCAACTCCAGCTGGTCATTTTGCACCCCCATCATACCCATTTGAAGTTTTGCAGCTGGACTTTATCCACATGGAAAGGTGCAACAACCTGAAATATGTACTGGTGGTTGTTTGTGCTTTCTCCAAATGGGTAGAGGCCTATCCTCTGAAAGACAACACTGCCCTGTCCACAGCCAAAGCTCTTGTGAAGGAGTTTTTTCCCAGGTTTGGAATGCCAAGAATGGTGTGGTGTGATAATGGAAGTGAGTTCGTGGGTAAAGTGATGAAGAATGTGTGTGAAAGGCTAGGTATAAAGCAAAAGTTCCACGCTGCAAATCACCCCCAATCAGCTGGATTAGTAGAGCGCTACAATGGTGCTCTAAAACTTAAGCTGGCCAAAATCCAGGCAAGCACCGGTCTTAAATGGCCTGACGCCCTGCCCTTAGCACTCCTGTCCACCAGAATGACCATACACTCACGAGTGGGACTTAGTCCCTATGAGGTCGTCTTTGGCCGCCCGGCTAATGTATGGGGCGTGCCAAGACCGGCGAAATTTAGTGAAATCGAGCATCCAGTACTACTCGATTACCTGTATGATTTGACTGTTAAACTGCGTGTTTTGCACCAACAGGTACATGATACTCTTCCTCAAACTTCTGAAACTCCTGGACACCCTATCGACCCTGGCACATGGGTGCTGATTAGAAACTTCCAGCGCAAGAGCAACGACGAGCCTCGCTGGATCGGCCCTCACCTTGTCCTTTTATCAACAAGAGCAGCGGTGCGAGTGAAGGGGAGGAAACACTGGATCCACGGCACCCACTGCAAGGTAGTTCCCTTGCCCCTGCCATATGACCGGTGGGTCCAGGAGGGTATCGCCGACTCTGAGACAGACACTGTACCTCGTTTTGTATCATTCAGTGATGCACGCATAAAAGGCACAGTTTCAGACCAAGAGAGTGACAATATTCTGCAAGAGGCTGTGCCACTGTCAAATCGATTGGACACCACAGAGCCTGAACTTTTGTTCCAAGACCAAACAGCACCTGGCCGTCTCCGCTATAATTTGAGACCAAGGCCTATGGACAAATAAAGATGTCCTTACTATTTCCATTTTGACATTTTTAGCTCTCCCATCTGAAGGACTTTCTTGATTTTTGTTTTTCGAACCACCATCCGGGTTCAGCCGCAGGGTCGCGGTGCCAAGACTTTGGGGTACAGGCCGAAGACGTTAGGTCAACGGTTCTGGTTGGTCTAGGGCGTTTCCCTGGACTGACAGGCGTACTCCTTAGCAGAAGAAACTCATCCGCCGCGAGCGGCCCGATTAGAGGATGGAGTTTTTTAAGATGGAGAGACCCGTTGAGGAAATGAACTTTAAAGCAAGGATGTGTAGAATTGTAAAAAGTAAATGTTTTGTATTTTTGTGCCTATTTACACTGTGCAGTATAATAATGTTCATCGTAGGATTTGTGTTTTTCTCCTCTCAAAAGACCATTGCGCCCACTGTACAGCCTATACCTCTTTCTACTGCCTCCTCACACTCTTTTTACCCTCTGCCTGAGCACGAACAAACCAGACGATCAGAATTTGTAAATAACTCGTTTATCCAGCTCTTGCACCAGCACCAACTAGTAATGAATACGACCAATTGCTGGGTCTGTGGGTTAATGCCACATACCATTAACAAGGGTATTCCCTATTTGGTGCTGCCCTTTAGTTACAATGGATCGTCATGGGCATTCCAGACCATGTTCCTCTACGCTCTAGATGCCTACTCCCCGCGACAACCGCGTTCCATCAGACCTAGTACAAATAATAAAGCCTTAGTGAGAGGAATTGCCGATATGAGTAGGGATATTGATGCATACTCATCCATTCCCAAAGAAGAGCTGAGAGCTTATGTAGGGTGGAACGCGACGGGGTATAGTATTAGTCTGGGTGAAAGACAGCGAAAAATCTCATCTCCAATCTGGGTCGTACCCCACATAGGTCGGTTCTGCTTACAGGGTAATGGTCAGAATCCTAGAGCGCAACTGGGAAGAAGTGACTGTACTGAAACGTACACTTTCCCGTCACAGTTTTCCCCTGCGTTCTTGGCTGCCAAGGGTACATATTTCATCTGCAATGACCGAGCATATACATGGTTGCCCCCTGATTTCTCGGGCACATGTTATATTGCGAACTTGCTACCGCCAACATTTACTGCTGCCGCTGACTATCACAAGACCAGAGTTGTGAGGGGCGTGATTAGTAAGGAGGATACTGCCGGTCAGGAAGCAGGAGACTTCTTTTTGGGTTTCCTGCTGTTTTGGGGACCTATGGTAAATAGTAGGAACCTGAGACAACTGACTCGTGTGGTTGAATCCACTGTCAATGTGACGGCTGGTGCCCTTGGTAATCTGACCGCTGAGCTCCAAGCGGATCGCCTTATGACTTTGCAGAACCGCATGGTTCTAGACGTTATTCTTGCAGACCGCGGTGGGGTATGTAAGGTTATCCAATCCAGTTGTTGCATTTTCATACCAGATAACGCTCCAACAGTCTATCAAGCCATCTCCAAACTCCATAAAATATCTGAATCCATACACGTGGATAAGGGAGACTGGTCACTGGTGGGGTGGTTCTGGGAACTGATATCTGCCTGGGGTTGGAAAGTTCTAATGGTCATTGGAATGATCTTAGCCATTCTTTTCCTGTTCTGTCTGTGCATACAGTGTGCTCCTGCGATATGTGGCCTCTGTGCTACCTTATGTGTAAGGAAACCTGTATCGAGGGACGAGCTAAGTAATAGGATGATGCTACAGCAACATCTCCATGACTTTGTGAACATTGACCTAGACTCGGATTAAGATGAGTATAGTGATTGCCTATGTAAGGGCAAAAGGAGGGTCTGTCGTACTTTAATCTCTGTTACCGCGTAGGGGACAGGGCCCCACCACTGTCTATCCTGGTATTAGCAAACCGCAAATGGTTAATGCGGTATGTACGAGTGCTTTATATATCGTTCTAGCTATGAATGCACTGTGTACACGTTATTCTACTTCACTACGCGGGTTCCATTTGGAAGCAGTGGCCTCACATAGGCTATAATGAAGCAACTACGGGCCTTGCAATCCATGTGCCTTTCCATGACTCTTCTGTGACCTGGGCGGCTCGGTTCTACTGCCCCAGGTCAAACTGGTCTCACAAGCTCCCCTTCCTCCGGCCACCTGTGATTAGCATCAGGGCTCAGCGCACCATAAAGTCCTTTCATCACACACAAGCCTCCGGCTAATCACTTTCGCACCTGCTTGTTCCTGCTTTATGGCTTGTTTCCCAAAACAGGAGATGCTCATGTTTATTGGGGCCTATCGATTATCTAATGTGGGATCTGAACCTTGCTGTGTAAATCATTGTGGGCTGGCCGAACTGGAATGTGGGATGGTCATCATGACTCTGCTCTTTTCTTTGAAATGTACACTTGTCTATTGCCGTATCATAAAACCTAGGAATGTATGCTTGAGGCAAGAAAAAGTGTATTTAAGATGAAGTCCGTTTCTATGATTTTCAGCAGTCTCCTGAGAACATACACGCTGTTGTACTTCTAGGATACCTGTAATTGGTCTGCAGCCAATAAACGATCTTTGACTTCACCCAGAAGACTCTGTGTTTCTGTAGGTCTGGAACAGGGTGAACCCAGAAGTCATAGGGTGTGTGCCCCTGCACCGCTGGGTGTAAAATACCCAGTACTTCATCAACTGCCCTGTAATCCTCAAAGTTGATAATTACACAGTCCCCACCCACATTTTTTGGTTTGCAACCCACCCACCCCACCCTTGTAACAAACAAAATTTTGCTTTGGATGGATCTAGGCAAGGGTCTATGGGTGTTCAACCAATGCATTGTCTTGTTTTTGAGTTCCTCGTCTGATTCCTGTTTGGAACTCATCAGCTCAGGAACCTCCGTTAGAATCACTACAAATGGGGCACAGTCCGGGGGTAGATTAATGCATGGTAAGACTCGGGAGGTGATTTTTCCTCCATGATGATTTGAAAACTCCTTCCCTAAAGTAGCAGTATTTGCAGAATTTGCCAGTTGCAAGGGTTGCACCTTTTCCACAAAAGAAGGGTTATTTTTTTGACCATTTATATTAAAACCCAAGGTCGGCCCCTGTGTAGTAGACAATGTGGGTTGATCATTTACAATAGTCTGTGTTAACTTGTGTTGTGGCTGTGGTGCATTAACTGGTGTTATTAAGGCTTTAACTTGGGTTTGGATAGCAAGAAAGTCCTTTCTAAGACCCATATTTTCCACAAGCAAAGCCTCCATTTTTCCCAATCTATCGTCTAAGTGTTTCAATTTTTGCTCCACAGGCTGGATAAAAGAAGATAAAACCAGACTCAATTTCCCCACCAATAAATCTAGGTCGAGGGAGCATATAGTTGCAGGATCTCTACCAGCCTTAACGGGACTATCTATTAAGGTCACAGAGGGGCAAAACTCCGATTGATCCGAAGTCTGGGGTGCCAAATTACTATTAGATTTAGGCTGTTTAGGTTTTCTGCCCCGAGATGAGGTTTCAGCCTTCTTCTTTTTCGGAATTACACCCTCCTTAGGTCTTGTCTCCTTCTGATTATTTGGGCTCACTTCAATTGGGGCTGAAGTTGTATTTGTGGACTGACCATATGGTGATTGAATTGGGCCATCCGCCTGAGCACCTATATTGGTCCCAATATTATTTGAGTTAGTAGAAAGGTCCACAATAGCTCTATTTGGCTGAGTAGAGACTGGTGAGCATACATGAGCAGCAGGGCCCAGGGAAGATCTCCTTTGAAAGATCGGATCTTGGGACATACGGCGTTGTGTCATTTCAATTTCACGTTCTAGGACCGATGATGCTCTCGTTATAAATTGATCAAGAGTCCCAGCTACCATCCCTATTGGTGTCGTTTTAGCACCCCTTCCGGCAGCCATTGTGAAAGATATTAGGATTGGGAGGAAGTATTATAAGTACTCACGGTTCGGGCTGAATGTCAGAGGGCTGGCCCAGCCCGGCCTCCTCCGGCCCCGGACGGCCACAGACGGTCCCACCCTTGTCCCGGGCTTTGCCCGGGCGCTGCCCACGCGCGTCCCGCGCTGCGGGGCGCTCGTGCGGCTTAAATGGAGCCCAGGCGCTGCCTGATGATGTCAGTGGCAGGCGCCCGGAGCAAGGAACACTGGGTATTGGAGTCTTGAGTTCCGTTCCCCTCACGGCGGTATTGATTTCAGGAATCCTCTATTGGTTGCCTCCTCGGATCGAGCCGTTCCCCTCACGGCGATTTTGCAGGTGAGTGTATTCACACCAGGGCTTTCAGAGGCGCGTCGACATGTGAAGAATGCTGCCATACCTCTTACTTCCAAAAAGAAAATGTGTGCCTCTGTGATCTTTGCTACTGCCTGTTGCATAATAAGATTATGTTAGTGGGCATAGAAGTGCACATAATGGGCATTAGGTTCCACATCTCTAATTTCTTTTGTACTCCACCAAAGATTCCACTCATTACTGAAGCACCATCATAGCTTTGTATAATAAGTTTTAGTTTTTGTTTTTGTTTTTGAGGGAGCTCTGAAAAATATCAAATTAATTTCATGGAGTATAGCTGTAACAATGGTTTCTGCACTAGAGTCTCTTAGATGTGTGAAACCATAGAATCTGTCCACCACGTTATTGTTATTGTCAATATACCAAAGATTAATGCAGACTGTGCTTTGGTGGCCACATCAGTGGTGTAATCAACCTGAATTGCCACAAAGTCTGTGGTTTTCAACTGTTGCACAAAATAGCTTTTATAATCTCTAGCATGCACTCAATTTCATGTATGTTTTTAGAGGTGCCCTTAAAGTCTGTAGCACTTGCTAAATATGCTTCCATTTCACTGTCCATGGGTTTTATGGAATACACAAGCCCTCTGCATCGCTTTTGTGAGCTTCAATAGGTGTGTTTCCGACATTACCAGTCTACGGATTTTCCACATGGATTCTCGAGTGTGCATGCTTCTTTATTTTATCCTTACAGAATCACTGGAGGTTGATCCTATAAAACTAGATGGGCGAAGGATCAACTATTCACCACCAACCATATACAGACCCCACCAGCTATTAGTTCACATTCTTTTTTTAAAGTAGACAAAATAGCACATGAATCCTGTGTGAAATCATGAATTATATCATATTGATATCATTCAATTCAATATTCACAAAATAAGCTCATGTTACAAAACATGAATTCAGGACCTTTGTGAAAAACCATTAATGAAGAAATTTGTACAATAGTAAAACACCCCTATTTACCCAAATGATATCTCTCCAAATAGAAACTTTACACAGAATCCACATACACAATTTACACAGAATGCACATATATTTATAAATGTTGTCCAGAACCAAAAAATACACAAATGCCAAAGAATGTGTTAGCTATCCCCAAAAAGCTTTTTTAGGGTTAGCTTCTATGGCAGTTCATCAATATCCCAAATAATTATGTTGGGGAGCGGAATCAGTTTATTTTAGGCTCTGATTCCTGCACATCACTAAACATAGGTTCGCGCTTGGGTATATTTATGCCTACTTTCAATGGATTATGGAAAGGCCACTCCACCGCTCTCACACACCGTTCGCTGAAGTGTTTCGCCCTCAGCAGGTACAGGATAAATTTGAACGGGAGCTCATCATCAGGGCATAAGACTATGTTGTTGTCTGGACATTCTAAACAGAATAACTTAACAGAGCTAGGAGAACATGCATATGTATAAAGACAAACAGTAATTGTTCTCTTTTAAACAAAAAAAATATACCCCATCAACAATAGTGACTTATATTTCAAATGCACCATCAGTGGCATGAATCTAAAGGGCACACTCTATAGTAGTTGTATTGTACCAAACAGGATTATACTACTGCGGGCACCCGTAACACTGCCCATTGTTCAAGTGGTGTGATAGCTGCTTCCCATGCAGTGTACCTCATAGTCAACCATGGGGACCACCATATTTAGTGACTTAATAAATCAGGGAGAGTTTACCACAAAGACACCAGCCTTGTTTTATAGTAGGTAAACCTGCAAAAAGAACAGCGAGTCCAAAAATGAAAACCAGAAAATTCCAGTTCATTTTTAAAAACACTTGAAAACATTTGTTATTCATACATGTCTGGGTACCTTTTAAACAGCCATCTCGTTTGCTGTATTCTTATTCACCGAATGCAGGTCTCTTCACACCAGTGTAATTTATTTTTCTGTCTTCGTGATTGTGTCAGCGTAAAGGTCAGCGTGCTGGTTCTGTGTCTTGCTCACCACGGCAGGCGGCCGGCCATTCTCTATTAGAATACACCAACGTCGTGGACGTCCCATAGACATTGACTACGTGATGTAACTTGGTTTTCATGGGAGCTGTACTGCCCCTTGTGGGCCTCCCGTTGATTTTGATTTCTTATTGTGGCGTGGTGGTTATTGTGGGTTGTAGTTCCCCATGTGTTATGATACAAACCATGAGCCTTATTTGTTACAAGATGAGTCATCAAATAATAGAGCTTTCTTACATAGAAAGAAAATGCCTTTGTTTGTCACATGCCTTATTAATTGCCTCCATTTTTCAAGCTGTGTTGACAAAATATGCGAAGGACGTCATTCTCACCTCAGTTTCACTTATATATCACCTCAAAAAGTGCTGAAGTTGGAAATTTGAAAAACCTGAGATGTACAGCTCGTACTCCCAGTATCCTTGCAGGCCATGAGTGGTACAAAGCTTTGCGCTCATCAGTACTGCTCCTCACTCATGACGCATCTAGAAGCCATACTGTGATCTCGATTTGCCCAGACAGTCTCATGTCCCTCGCCTTCATCATCAAGGCTGGACGTACTGGGTTGTCCGTCTTCTTGGGCTGTGACACAGCCATATTTGTAGAGAAGGATTTGTGTCATACATTGCCACAGGATACCGTTACATCAATGGATATTTGGCAAAGAAGCCTGTCTGCAGCTGTTTACGCTACCTCCGGAAGACAAGTTTCAATAAATATTTCCAATTTATGACATTTCATTCAGACCTGTCTCCACCGTTCTAAATATCATAATCATGAAGGTTTCTAGTCTCAGTAAGGACTTCCCATTATTCATTTTCATCTTCCTTAGCATTGACCATCGACAGTCTCTTATACCATGTTTTAGATCCAAGAAATGTTGAACCAATGGAGCTGACAGATTTCAACACCTGATTCTCGATCTGTGTTGACTGATATTATACTATATTGCCTGACTGGTTTGGCTAATATATGCCTTATTACATGGGCATAGAAGACAATAGATAACATTCTTCAATCAGCAACTTGTAAATTCATTATGTTTGATTAGTATTTCATTTTATTTAAATTCTCTTTCTTCAATCGTAGACTTATATGCCAAGCAGTTCCCCCATCTTCTATGGCCAGTGATGGGTGATAGTCCTAATAGATTCCATAGAGTATGCTGAGGTCTCGGACACACAGTACTTGAGTGGACCAATCTGTCACTCAAATTCTTATTCCTTCTCACGGCAAACAGTGGTATTACCTTAAAGAAGGCTTCTCGGGCTAACTATAAGTGGCTCTCCAGTTTGCATACTAGCCTACTGAATTGTAACCTTTTGCTTGGTTGAATTGTGTATTCAAGACAAATATATATATGCATTTTCAGAACTCATAAGCTGATGCTTGGAGAAAAATGGCTCAATTCTCAATATATATTTAAGGCTGAAGTTTCAGTGATACATTATGTGGGATACCTTTTAACTCATTGTATTACTTTCGTTCCAGGGGCACTGGAGCACTGTAGTTGGCATGTTTTACCTATGAAGAGGCATAACAAATTGACAATGCCTTTTTTAAATTTCTGCTGGTAACTTTACATAATGCAGTGAGGTTATCACTGCTGATAATGTTGCATGAGGTGGTCACTAATGCAATTACGTAACAACAGTAATAATATTAGTAGCTCACAATGTTTTTAATTGAATATAAGTGGCTCTTATTACGCAGAAGATTGAAGACCCCCGGTTCCAAGGAGGAGACAATTTTCCAGTGTTTTTGTATTGCCCTCTTCACCTCCGAAGTATTGGAGTTAAAAGAGGTGACACATACTAGTCTATAGTATGATAGAGAGGACCCCATTCTATATATGTATATATATATATGGACGTTCCAAGGGCAGGGAAAAAAGCAATAGCAACCCCAGCAACTCTTAAATTACTAGCCAGTTTCCTATGTAAGTATTGGCCTCACAAGAAGAAAATGAGTCTAGGGTGAAGTAAAAGTTTTATTAACAATTAACATTTATAAAATGATTATTTTTAAAACATACAGTTTGACCAGATATCATCATTTTGTCCAATGTTTCAGCCATGGAATCAACAATCAAGTTAGTGGGCATTTTCATCCTGAATTACATAATATTCACACCTTCATTCATACCTCTCACTCTTAGAAATCCTAGAATAAGTATACAATCTGTACACTGATAGTGCATAATACCTAACAGGAAAAGTATTTAACATTTATTTTTTGTCATGCTAACATCAATATGATTCATTACAACATCTTCTTTTGATATCTTCATAATGTATTTGTGTCAACTGATGCTCTCTGTGAACGGGGTGTGGCTTGGCCTGGAGCCGGTGGCGGACGCTTGAGCAGTGAGCTCTGCATCAGCCTAGCCGATATCCTGATTAGAACAACATTCGGGGCCCGGTAGCACACTGTTGACGACACTCCAGAAGTGAGAAACACGGAGATTCGATGGACCCTTAAAACTGAGCCGGTCCTCATCTGCAGTCTGTGTCGGAAGAGCTCTCCTGAAGGGCGAAGACGGACCAAAATGGCGGTGGTGCAGGCCCCGTTGCGCAGCTGAGTCTGCTCCCTGACTCAGGCTGGGATCGCCCTAAAGGAGCGGAACCGGAGCGTCGCCGAGGCTGGCGGCATGCTGCTGCTCTTGGAAGCGGTAGCGGAGTCGCTCTGTGGGACTGGTGGAGGACCGTTCATCGGACTTGGGGTGGGTGGCCCCGCCTTGCCTTAGCGAACTGAGAGACTTGAGTGCTGTGCGTCATGGCCGACGGAGGCCTGGGGCTGCAGAGGAATCCAGCTGAACAGGCGGTGATTTGGCGATCCCCTGCGGACACACAGTCGGACCGGGGGTGCCCCCTGCAGCGAGGCAGGGGGAGGCTGAGCGTGAAGAGAGTTGTGGCAGAGAGAGCTGCCCACGACCTGGCGAGGGAGAGCGACTGTCGGAACCTCTCGGGGATCATCATGGTGCACTGATCGGGCGCTGTGCGGTGGTAGTTGGTCCAGCGTGGGAACCAGCAGAACTGGGACACGGAGTGCGCAAGGTGGAGGCAGCGCTGTGGTGCCCTCAGAAACAGTGGGGTCGTGTGGAGCCCACTTGCTTGGGGCTTGTGATTGTGGCGAGGGGCCCAACATTTACAACTGGAGGTGCAGTTCTGAGCCGCGAGAGGTACCCCCCTGGAGAGATAACTGACGGCAAGCGAGCCTATTGAGACTCTGGTGGGATTGATTGCAGGCTGGTGCAGAGACTGCCGGTCGTGAGGCGGACCGCACCTGCCTGCTCCACGGTGTATCGGACGGGCGATTGGCTCAGGGCTGGTCTGGTGGGGGGGCCCCCTGGCAGAGAATTGACCCAGCGGGAGGAGGAGGGCATTGACTCCCCAGACGACGGTGGAGAAACTGAGACTCCTAGACCGGGGCGAAGAAGGTTGATACCCCCGCGCCGCTGACTTCGCTGGAGAGAGGACAGGTGAACGGAGAAGGCCATCTCTAGCGGCCGCATTGATTGGTTGGATGGGAATGAGGCCCTGCTGAATCGGGGTGCAGGGTGCTTCAGCCTACAGCTGGCACGAAGAGGATGGGAGCGGAACACTCCGGGAGTGCAGTTGGTGCCACCATTCAGTGGGAGACGGGGGAGTAGTGTAGCTATCTGCTATCATGGGCAAGCCCAGGGGTCGCTTGGCTGGAGCTACCCGAGAACATGACGATGATCCTGTGTCCCACTCTGGGGTGCCCGAAGATGACCAGATGCAGCAGCAGTTCCAGCAGATTCTTGAGGTGATTGCGGATACAAAAGCGACTCTCCACCAAGATATCAGCATGGTGGCAGTGGGGCTTCGGAGAAGGTCAAGAGGAATGAGACCACAATAGCAGAAATGGCTCTGGCGCAAGCAGAAGTGATGCAGCAGATGAAGGCCTTGACGGAGACAGTAGGTGTGCTGGAACGCAGAGCTGAGGATGCAGAAGGGCACAATCGCCGGAACAATGTGCATGTGGTGGGTCTACCTGAGGGGGCGGAAGGGAGTGACCTTCCTGGAACACTGGTTCAGAATGGTCATGGCCTCAGAGGGCCTCACTGCCTTTTATACCCTTGAGAGAGCATACAGTGTCCCGGCCAAGCCGTTGGCCCCTGGATGGCCGCCGAGGCCACTGGTCGCTCGCCTACTCCATTTTCGGGACATGGATTTGCTTCTATAGAAAGCGAAGCAGGATGGGCCCTTCGCGGTGGACAACGCAAAGGTCACGCTGTTCCCAGACTGCATACTGGAGGTGCAAAGGAAGAGGGCCTCCTATCTGGCAGTTAAGAAGGTGCTACAAGATGAGGGCCTTCAGTATTCTCTGATTTTCCCAGCGAATCTACGCACTATGTTAATTCCCCTGCTGAAGCATGAGAATGGCTAGAGTCCTACAGAAAGGAAACGCCGGACAGAAGGAACCCAGGGGGATCACAGGAAGGAATGGCGAATAGGCCGCTGGGCTCCTGCAGAGAGTCCCGCAATTGAGCTCAGAAGAAGCTCACAGTCTCTCAGACGGCGCGGAAACGAGCAGAGGCACTACAAGCAGTGGTGGCGCTGGCACAAGCCCAAGCTGTGGTGTCGACCAAGAGGTTGGCCCGACAGGGGACTCAGTGGGTAATGACTCAGACACTTCACTGGGTATCAGGGGCCCCGGGCCCGAGGTGACACCGCAGACGATGGATGGTATAATCTGATGGAAGGGGTCAGGTTGATGACAAACAGGGGGATTAGGTTATCGAGCATGAGGTTTTGCTGAAGCTAGTCCGGGGTTGTCTTATCTACAAGGGTGCTGATGCACAAGGAGAAGAGGGGTCCAAGCCAGCCGCGCTCCCCAGCTCCTCTCTAGCTGACAAGAGGAATGTGTGTGTTTTAAGGTTTGGATGGATACTGGTTTCAGAGTAGCTGTCCTGGGGAGGGGGAGTTGGGGACGATATTTAGTTTTGGGGGTTAACGGGGCCAGGCATGTCACCAGAGCGAATTTCGGAGTTGACTACCTCAAGTGGCTGGGATGGGGTCCACCAATAATCTAAAGTGTTTATCATGGAATGTGCGGGGCATGCACTCTATGTGGCCTCGAAAAAAGCTATATGCATATTTAATACAAAGGGGAGTTCATATTACATTCTTACAGGAAACACATTTACAGGTGCAGGAAGGTGCAGCATTGCAGCGGCGATGGCGTGGTCAGTTGTTTTATACAACCTATTTCGCTTTAGCGCGTGGGATGTTAATTTGGGTGCGGGCGGGAGTACCCTTCCAATGCAGAGAAAAGCTCATAGACCCGGAGGGTCGGTATGTAGTGGTACTTGGAAAACTTGATGGACGTGATATTGCTCTGGGGAGCATTTACTTTCCCAATACGGAGCAGCCCGCTTTTCTCGCAATTGTCTGGGAAGGTGGCACCATATTTCACAGGCTAAGTGTTACTTGGAGGGGATATCAACTTTATCTCAGACGTGGAATTGGATCGCTCACCCCCCCACTTCCTAATGCCCCCACACCTAAGATTGCAGAAGCTAGGCGTAATTGGCAACATAGATTGGGCTTGGTGGATGCTTGGAGGGCGCAACTCCCAGAGGAATGCGGTTACTCCTACTTTTCTGCATTACATGACCTTCATGTGCGTCTGAATGCATTACTATGTACTCCAGACATACACACAGGTGTGCAGGGTAGTGAGCACCTTGCTAGGACGCTCTCAGATCATAACCCAGTCTTGCTCTGGATGCAGTGGACGTGGACTCGGGCCCAGATACCGACTTGGCGCCTGCGCCCGGAGGTATTAGAAGACCAGGTATTTCGTGAAGGGGTGGGCACGACTATCACGCAGTATTTTGAGGATAATGAGGGGACCGCCACCATGCCCTGATGTATGGGACGCCTTTTAGACGTCGATTCGGGCAGTAGTATAGCCGAGATGGTAGGGGTTTGGCGGGTGCTGTTGGCAGAAGTAGGTGAGGTGGAACAGCGTCTGCGGGACATAGAGAAAGATCGCCCTGAGAGGCCGGACAAGCAGCCGGAATTGGTGGAGGCAAGGGAAGCAGTGGCAGGACAGGTGGAGCGTTTGCGCTGCTCTGACTATAAGGCTTATCTCGCCCGCACACATGTAGAGGGGGACAAGTCGGGAGCTCTCCTGGCCTGGTTGGCTAATCCATTGCGTAGAGGAAGGCCGATATTGGAGATCCGAGATGACCGGGGGGACGCTTGTTTTACGTAAGAGGGTATCAACAAGCTGTTCTATGACTTCTACAAGGAGCTATATAGGAGCGGGTCCCGCAGCGCCCTCTCAACACCGTAAGGGTGGTCTGGAATAGGGTTGAACTAAGCGGGGTGAGCGGTAGCAAACAGGGCTGCGAGCTGCAGGGGACTCCATTGTCCAGGAGTCCCTGCGTGCCCAATTGCTTCCACCTGGGCTGCTCTCCCTGTTCGACACGCCCCCCTGCATAGCCGCTTGATTAAAACAGAGCCAAAACCTTTTTTGCCTGGGATTTACCTTTGCTGCCAGTTCGTCGTGGGATTTACAGTGTGACTCCTTTTCAGCGCCAGCAACTCGCCGGACCCGCTGCGCGGGTCCCGCACCGCCCTCTCAACACCGTAAGGGTGGTCTGGAATAGGGTTGAACTAAGCGGGGTGAGCGGTAGCAAACAGGGCTGCGAGCTGCAGGGGACTCCATTGTCCAGGAGTCCCTGCGTGCCCAATTGCTTCCACCTGAGCTGCTCTCCCTGTTTGACACACCCCCGTACCTATTCCCCCCTCCTATTTAGGGAAGTTCATTCCAGCGACGCGGGAGCGCCCGGGGCTAAGCCCGGGCAAAGGGCGGGCCGTCTGAGGCCGTCAGAGAACGGAAGAGACCGGACCGGGCCCTGTCTCTAACAACGAGTTTGTCTCTGAACCGCTCCCTCTGAACTCCACCGATCACCAAGTCATTTTCTGCGTATGAGAGTTCTGTATAGCCTGGTCTAATATTTTTAATATTATTAGTTGACGAATAACTGTATTGGGTGACTGTGGATATGGTTCTTACGAGAGGAAGCAAAACCAAAGTAAAGGGAGGTGGGGGAAAACGCTTAGGTCCCATGGATGACTTTATTGCTAAGGCAAATAATTTTATTGATCAAAGCATTAGTCTAATAGAAGGCAGAGTGTCTTTAGATCTTGCTCTGGCAAAGAGGTCGTCCATGGGAAATTTGAAGAACGCAAAAACCCCCGAGGTCCAGCAAATTAGGGGGCGTGGGACGACTCCCATGGGTAGGAGAAGTCTCCCAAATAACGTAGATTTATCGGCCTCACATCTTTCTGATTTTCAATTAAGCCTGGACCTAGAAAGGACCCCAGAATTAATTCCCGAAATAACCCCAGATGAAATAAGGATTATCAGAGGGAGGAGAGAGGGAGCGATTAGGAAAAGAAGGATAAACCCTAAAAATCCGATTCATCATGATTCTAGCATCCAACACGAAGTAAAACTCACAACACCTCTACAAGACAATCTCCTTTCTGACAACTCAGCTATTAATCAGTCCATACATGACAATCTAGACTCTCTTAGCGTAGCAAACTCTATTCATTCCCCACCTAGTAAAACGCAAAGGGATAACGCCAACCCACTTTTAATAAACAACATAGCAGAGCTCTTAAAAATCGCTATTGCACCACTTGAATTAAGACTGTCCCAGATGGAGCAACAATTACAGCTTCTCGTTAACATCATGAAACCTAAACAAGTACTAGGGGATAAAAAAAAAGAGAGGAACCAAACCACCCCCTCAAAAGGTGCCACATACGCATAACAACAAACACGAAATTGCCCCAACAGAGTCCCCCTCTAAACTACAAACCCCCGAAGTACTTATAATAGAGAGAGCAGAAGAACCTATTGTTAACTCCAATATTAATTCTCTCCAGGTTAATGTCCCGGCCGTACTAACTACAGGTTCGAAAAATCCCTCCCTTAGGGAAAAAAAAACGTTGCACCAAACAAACACTTCGATTCCAAACAAGCAGGCTCCCAAAACAGCAACAACTGATTCCAGCATAGACTATACGAGGGGCCCTAAAAGTAGATTGGTGGTAGACTTGCCACCAGAAGCAAGTCCATACGTTGTAGTTATGGTTGGTGTACCCGAGCTAGAAGATCATGCTGTGGAATCTACCTGGTCGTTGAAAAACAAGGTTCAGTTCTGGTTAAACAATAATCGCCCCATCACTGAACCCGGGTCATCTAGGATTCTGATGGTCCGTAGAAACCCTTGGGTGGGAAATAGCAGGAAAACAATACCGGGAGACTGTATCTTGATTTCATTTGAACATCCCTAGGTGGCGGATTATATATGCTCTTGGGAGCTTCCAAACACCTACGGTGAAATAGGAACTAGGCGACTCTCCTTTTTCTACCCCTCGAGGTTCTTTAGGGAGGTTCCTACCATCAATGCTCCTCCCTGGATAACAACAGCCCCAGCCCACGACAATTATTCAAACCAATGGAAAACAGTGGGTTCTCATTCCCGTGAGCATGGTGGTTATCGGCACATACCAGGGCCTCGATTTTGGGGCGGAGGTAGAGATGAATGGGGCGTCCACCAACAGTGGATATCAAATAGAGAGCCAATGCAAAGGGAAACCTGGTTTGGGATCCCAACTGACAATAGATTCAGTGTCCTTGAGATGGTTGACTGACTATCAATTCCTTCTAAAGTCACCAACCATAGTTCATCTCACTCAATATCCAATGCCACAATGGACTGCTCAATTCAAGAAATAGCGACTAACGCAGAACTGCATCCGTTATCTATTCTTTTTTGGAACATAGCGGGGCTTCGTTCCAAAATCGAAGATGGCTCGATAGCATATTTCCTGGAACAGGGGAAAATCATATGTCTACAGGAGACCTGGTCTCTAACGGAGCTTCATCTCCATGGGTTTCAAACGTATTTTACGTCAGCTTTGGGAGGAGGCATTGGTAGACCAAAGGGGGGGCTGACCACATATATTGCCAACACAGTAAATTATCTTACAACATCGTTGGTTGCGTCGGACCCAAATTTCCAACTATTAAAGCTCCTTTTCAATAAAACCGAGCCCATCCTCTTGCTTAATGTGTATAACAATCTCGAGGATGATCAATTTTTGTTTCTTATTAGTAAAATCAAGGAGAAATTGAGAAATAATTCTATAATTGGTAAAGGGCCAGTTCACTTCATATGTGGCGGAGATTTAAACATACATCCATGCCCACATGTCGGGAAAAATAGATGTGGAATTGTGGATGAAGATGACGATCCTATTATGCACTTTACTCATAGTAAAGTGGGGACTGCTATGAATAACATGTTACTGGATTTAGAACTTGAAATAGTAAACAAATCAATTCCAGGGTCAAACCTCTTACAACCAACGTACGTGGGCAGGGGCCATAGTACGACAGTAGACTATATCCTCCTCTCGTCAGGATTGTCTCCTCGAGTGAGGTCCTGTGAGGTGTTGTTAAACACTTTAAGTGACCATTCCGCTCTCAGATTAGAAATACAACGAACAAAGGGACAACCTGAAATGGGCGCAATAGCGACAACCCTCGCACAAAATAAATTGGAGCTAGGCAGGACAAACGGGTATGCATTGAAGTGGGAGATGATCAATCCGGAGGTAATTATGGGGAAATTGGTTAAAGAGGCATACATAAATATAATCAACTGCCTCGATCTAGCGCTATCTGATGAAGAAGTTTTAACTAATTTTATACAAATATCAGAGAAGATCAAGGAACTTCTCACCACAATATCGAGGAGGCCACCCTCAACTAATAAAGGCTGGTTTAACCATTCCTGCACTATGGCCCTAGCTAATTTAAAAAAGGAATTAAAAAAAACAGTTAGAGTCCCTGAAACGATCCAATTGCTGAGGCGCCAATATCTTTCTGCACGAAAGCAAAGAATCATTGAATTAAAAAAGAAATTATGGGATGATTTACACTCCAGTGCTGTATCAAAGAATAGTCTGGCTTTTTGGCGTACTGTCAAAACACCATATCTCTTGGATTCAGACAGCCCTAAAATAGAAGTGGCTATTGATGAAGTTACGTGGGTGGCACACTTCTCTAAAATTTTTAAAAACACAGTAACTGTTAGCAAAGGATCAGAACATTTTCTCCCAAATGTTGATTATCCCATTTCCCTATTTTTCGATATTACCAAAGTTTTAGCGGCCTTGAATGCAAGTAAGAGTGGGAAAGCCCCAGGCCCTGATGGGGTCCCAGTAGACCTGTTTAAATCTAATCCGGACCTCTGGACCCCCATCATAACAAGAGTATGCACTGCAGCGGCAAAAGTGGGCCTGATTGATTCTTGGACAAAGTCAATTATGGTCCCAATCTTTAAAAAAGGAGACCGCCAAGATGTTAATTGTTATCGTCCTATTTCCCTTTTGGACTCGCTAGGTAAAGTGGCTGGTAGAGTTGTCCTCGAACGACTCCGGCAGTGGGCTGAGGAGGGAAACATTATTACAGATCTACAATTTGGATTTCGGGAGGGGTTTGGAACGGTGGAGCAGGCCCTTAATCTCACTCTGATCCTGGGAAAATATTGCTAAGCAAAAAAAGAAACTGTTTATATGGTGTATGTAGATTTATCTGCCGCCTTTGACTGTGTCTCACACATAAAACTCTGGAACATCCTGACACATATGGGAGTGGACCCCCCTCTCGTAGATTTTATGAGAGAGTTATATTCTGGGGCCTCTGCAAGGGTACGTTTTGGTACGAAGGGTGAATTGACCGCGCCTTTCGGAGTGGAGCGAGGAGTCAGGCAGGGGTGTGTCCTCGCCCCCTTCCTCTTCTCCTTGTATACAAATGGTTTGGAGGTGGAGATGATGAGGGGGGCTCTGGACCTACCTCGGGTAAAACGGTGTTTGATACCTGCCTTGCTCTACGCGAACGACGCGGTCATTTTGGCCCGCACCCCATGCGAACTGCAGAAATCGCTAAATAGATATGTCGAGTTTATGGGTGGCCTGGACTTACAAGTCAATGTCAAAAAAACATTTGTTATGGTAGTCGGGCGAAAAAAGAAGCGAGTAAAGAACATCTTTCTCAAAGATCAAAAATTGGAGGTGACTACGAAGTATTGCTATCTGGGGGTAATGATTGACGACGGGCTCAACTGGAGAGCAGCAGTAGAGGCCAGATGTCATCTGTTTAAGATAGCTATAATGTCCCTGATAAGTTTCTCACAGAGACTAGGGAAAAGGCCCCCAGTGGAGCTTCTAAAAATCGACTCAGCTAAATGTCAGGCGATTGCCCTCTACGGAGCCGGAGTATGGGGATCCGTAGAGGTCAGCGCCCTCCAGGTTGCTGAAAATAATTTCCTGAGATTTCTTTTAGCCGTACCAACGAGCACCTCAGTATACGCTCTCCATTTGGAGCTTGGAATCCCCTATCTCGAGGATTTGATAAGAATTCAGCCCCTATTGCTCTGGAGACGTATTTGGACGTCCGATAATAATGTCTTTTCGCAGGAAATTTTGACGGACTCAATGACCATAGACCATTCTGTAAAAATAAAATGGTTATGTTATGTAAGAAATTTCCTCATGGATCTTGGCTTGGAGAAATATTATTCCGACCCTAAAAAAATTATTGAAATCCCAAAGAGAATGCTGAAAAAATTGGCGTTAACGCATCTGGAGTCCCTGAGGATGACCTCTGTTGCGACAAAACCATCGGCCGTTCATGCCAATCTGATTCAGATCACTTACTCCATTCAACCATACTTGACATTACAGATTAGCACCTATCATAGAATGTTGCTGACAAAATTCAGATTAGATTCTTTTTTCAGATTAGTTTCTTTCCCCGATAGAAATAGTTGGGATTCGATTCCCACTCTTTGTCCTTGCGATGAAGTATCAACACAGTCAAATTTACATACTATTCTGTTTTGTAAATTTCATCATCCACATAGGAAGGTTTGGTTACTACCTGTTTTAAAGCGATGGGGATTAAGACAATGTCGCCCGGCGATGCTACGTCTTCAAATGTTAGACTCTGAATTGATCTGTTATCATGTCCTCAACTTTCTAAGATGTATTGTGAAACATAGGAATAACCTGTAAATTGGAGTTTGATATGAGTCTATGTTGACGAAACGAAACTTTGTAATTCCATGGTTTAAAGCTATATGATACGATATTTGATTAGTTTTAACCATCACCTTTTAAGATTAGTGTGTTTTTTTTTTTCTTTCTTTCTATTTCTTTTATTTTGTATTGTATTGTTGAAACTATTGTTCTTTTATGGTTTTTAAAATTGCAAAAAACCGAATAAAGAAGATATTAATTAATTAATTAATTATATAGGAGCAGGACGGCTTGTACGAGGGATGACCTCAGTGAGTTCATGCGTGAGCTTCAGTTTCCGCAACTAGATGATGAACAGGTGGAGGTGTTGGGCGGCGATATCGAGCTGCGGGAAGTGCGGGCGTCTAATAAACATATGGCACGGAACAAAACACCGGGAACGGACGGCCTCCTGATCAAATTTTATTTAACTTATTCCGAGCAGTTGGCTCCATGGCTGGTAGCATTATATAACGAGGTGAGACGCCTGGGTCGCCTCATGGTTTCCACGAGAGAGGCGGTTATCATCCCTCTTCTTAAGCCTGGTAAACTGGTGTGGGACAGGGCAGCGTATCGCTCGCTCTCCATGCTTAACACGGACTATAAGATATTAAGTTGCATCTTGGCTAATCGGTTATTGCCACACATGCAAACTATAATACATATATCGCAATCAGGCTGGCTTTATACCTGCCCGAAGCATGGCCTTAAATATCCGACGCTTATTACAGATACTCGAAGCGGACTCTTACTCAAAAGATACTGCCGCAGTGTTTGCCATTTATATAGAGAAGGCATTCAACAGTCTGGAATGGCCATATATGTTTCATATTATGGCCGGCTTTGGGCTGGGGGATGCGTTTATAGCATGGACGGCATTGCTTTATCAGTCCTCTATGGCGCAAGTTAGAACCGGTGGGATGATCTCTGAAGCATGGGAGGTGAAGCGGGGCACGAGGCAGGGATGCCCATTGTCTCCGCTCCTATTCACGCTGGCCATGGAACCATTGGCGGTGAAGGCTAGGACTGGAAGGAGCTGCCGGGGTTTACTAGTACAAGAGCAGACCCACCATATAGCCTTATATGCGGACGACCTACTCATGTTTTTAGCAAACACAGGGCAGGCGTTAGTGGGAGCGAAAGAACCATTGCATGGCATAGGAGAGGTGTCTGGCCTTAGAGTTAATTTTGAAACCTATTACTTAGCTGCACAGCTACAGTGGTTGACACAGATGATGGCGCTGAAATAGCGGGGCTCAGAGCAGGAGAGAGGGGAAGCCCTGGAGCTGAAGCTGCTCTCACAAATCCTTCTGGACTTTCCTGTCTGGATAGGTGACCTCCCTGAGGACCTTCAGACAGCAAGGCAATGTTGGCGGCAGAGTTTCAAACGAGCAGGTATGGCAGTGCCATATGCTCCTGATATACCGCTTTCTCTGTGTGAGGTGCTTCCCCACAGGGGCTCCTGGCGGGAACTGAAGTAGTGGGATGAGAAAGGGTTAACTAATATTGGGGATTTATATGAGGACGGGAATATTCTGCCCTTCCATATATTGCAGGAGCGGTTCGAATTGCGAGGGGGAGATTTTTTGACGCACGCGGCACTCACAGCGGCCATCCGGGCGCACTGGAAGGAGGGTCAGATTGAACCTACAACTTCTTTAGGATGCCAATATATTGTGACCGCTGCAGAGAAATATAAGGCGGTCACGTGCCTTTACAGGTGAATTACCCTGGAGAAGCAGGCTTCTTTGGAAACACTCAAGCGCAAATGGGAGGTGGATGTGGGAGATGAGATACCGGATAAGGCTTGGGCTGACATAGTCAAAAGGGCGTGGAAGAGCACCAGGAATGCTCGATTTCAATTGGTGCACTTCTATATTTTGCATAGGGCTTACCTTAGCCCGGCAAAAATCAAAGCATATTTTAAAAAGGAAACGGATGAATGTCCGCGCTGCAAGGGAGAGGGAGCGGGTTTCCCACATATGATCTGGGGATGCCCGCTTCTAACTAGCTATTGGACGGAGGTGGTCGCCCTGTTGAACGCAGTGACGGATAGAAATTTGGGACTGGCTCTGGGGCCTTGTGTTCTACATTGGTTTCCCCATTTGGCTAAAACTAAGATCAACAGTAAGTTCATAGACATGGGTTTGTTACTGGCAAAAAGGGAAATCACGATGCACTGGAAAGCGAGCGGGGCCCCTGGAGTAGCTAGATGAAAAAAAGAATTCATTAAATGGGCAGAATGTGATGGGATAGTGCGGCGGCAAATGGCAAAGAGGACGGGGAGCGAAAGGGCGTTGGAGGAGGCCAGGGCATTAGAGCACTTGGTAGGCTTACTAAAAGATCCAGACAGTGATAGTGAGGATGATGTTGAGCCACCTGCACAGGAGTCAGAGCAGCACCATGATAATACACAGTAGCCACGACAGGGAGGAACTTGAGGCACGCAGAGTAGGCGGCATGGGGTTGAAGCACACACATGATCACATCCTCAGACTACTGGACTGCCTCTGATTGTATAAAGATGATGGGTATTGACATTATGGAATATTACTAGAAGCGACATGCCTGGGGGGGCAGGAGGGAGGGGGGAGGAATGCAGGGGGTGATATATTAGAATTATTATGATTCACATTGAGGCTATGACAAATGAGCATTGCTTATCAGGGGGGGGGGGGGATGTGCATTGGGGTTCTTTCCAGATTGGGGAATTGTATGATCGAAGAGACAATTGAGATTTATATTTTTAAGAAATTACATCAATAGGCCACTAATGGCTGTGAGCTGTAAAATTAATAAAGTTTGTTTACAAAAAAAACTGATGCTCTCTGTGGATATTGCAGCTATGGCTTACATTATCAATCATCCTGTGTTGTCTGTTTATGCGCATTCCAACATATGAGCACCTTCATCAGGGAAGCCACCATCACAAAAGAAGGTAGTAGCTACCTGCAATCATATTACATACATCTATTGAGTCCATGAGCTCTATTTATGTATAATTTAAAAACGGTGTACAACTGGCAGTCAAAATCTTGATCATGGAAAATCTTTCACCAAGTGTCCTTTTGTCCCAATTGACTCTTAATATAAACGGTGGAGTATAAAATCACGCAAGTCATGCCCCTCTTTGTGTCCAACAAATCTGTCAATCACATGCTCTTAAAAATGGATAGAAGCAGATGGAATGTTCTCCTAATGCAGCCCAATAGGGAACCAGCTAAATCAAGCACAGTAAAAAATATACTGACCTATATTGCACAATTTGCTAGGTTGAAAGATGAGCAGAAAAATATACCAAGATGTGTAACTACCAACACAGTGTGAGGTTACTAAAGGACACAGCAAAAGCCATACACTTATGCAAACATCTGAATCAGATAAGAGAAAGGGATTGTGGAATAAGAACAGGTTTGCACATACCTAATTTTCACAGGAATAGGAGTAGGCTTCCAGGAATTTCAATGAATAGGTATTTGTTTAAAGAGATGGTTCCGAGATCCTGAGAAGAAAGTGCAAACTTAGTGAACTAACTTCCAATTGTGCACTAGAAAAAATATAGGGAAAATAAATTACTTATGAGCTACAGATATGTACCTAATTAAACTTCCTGGGGCCAAACAGACCTTATGAGATTAATTACTGGACATGCAGCTTATGTCCAAGCCAAAGTGCCTGATTACGATTTTGGCGGTCCATGGACGGTGGCGGTGGCTGTCTGACCACTACAAGCTTAGCTGCCTGATCACCTTAGTACGAGTTGTGCGGATTGGCTTTCCAAAGTCCACTGAGATCACCAGCCAAATCCGACCGCGGCGGCCGGGGAATGGGCCATGAAGCTGTGGAAGGCTCGGCCCGCAGGTAATACCACCGGCCCAATTACGAGTTGCTTTACAGCTCTTACTGCCGGTGTGACCGTGGCGGTCGAACCACCACATCTGAGATGATCGAAAGGGAGAGATCTAAGGCTGAAACTCACCTCTAATCACCTCTACACGTCTTCTACCACCATGGAGCTCATCAAACACATCCTGCTGCTACTCTACCTGCTCAACCATGTTTAAAACCCGCTCCATCGCGGATAAAATCGGCGTTGAGTCATACTACCACCTGTTGCCATTGACTCCTCTGCAAAACGATGCACCCACCATGGACCAGGCAAGTGAGTTGGGGTCCCTAAGTATACACAGACCCTGTTATGGACTGTTCAAAACAATAATCAAAAATACATCTGTAGGATGTCCTCCTAGGCCAAAACAATGGTACTGCACAGGCACACTGTGCACAAATGGACATGTTTTTGCAAATAATATACAGTGACAGGGATGTGTGCATTATTTTGTGTTCCACAACAATACCTCCTCAACAATATCACACCTATTAATGTCTGTTACACATATTTTGCCATTTCTCACTTATCTCTCATGTTACTACTGATCTTCACTAGTCACGCAGCTTGCTATTTCCCAAGTTTTGGGAAGTGACATGAAAATGACTACAGCTGCCAGTAGCCTTGTGAATGGAACTCTTACCAAGATGCTAGACTCCTATTGCCCCTTCTCAATTGTCTGCCATGTTACTACAGATCTTCACTGGTCAGGCAGCCTACCATCCCTCAAGTGTTGGGAAAGTGATGTTGAAAAAGGATCACTACTACCATGAGGCCTTGTCACTGCAACTCTAACCAAGATGCTAGACTCCTTTCATAGTTGTTCTATTGATCTTCCCCAGTCATGTAGCTTACCATTTCTCAAGTGTTCTAAATTGAGATTGAAAAGCTACCACTACTACCATGAGGCCTTGTGACTGAAACTCTAACCAAGACGTTTGACTCCTTTTGCCCCTTCTCACTTGTCGGCTATGATGCTACTGATCTTCACTACTCATGCAGCTTGCCATTTCTCAAGTTTTGGGAAAGTGACATTGAAAATATACCACTACTACCATTAAGCCCTGTCACTGCAACTTTAACCAAGATACTATAGTGAATGTGACACACTCACATTGCACACATCCCAGGTCCTGTTTTGATGTCAAAGAAACATCTGAATGGATGTGTCATTTAAGTAAATCAGATCCTTCTCTGCTACAACTCTGGATTGGACTCTCATACATCACCCACATGAAAAACCAATGTCAGTCAATGGGATAACATAGAATCAGTGTGAGATCCATTCTAATGGCGCAATGGAAACACTTTCTGCAGGATAGCTATGCCTTTATCAGTGGGAATCCTGAAAGACTGGGCCCTGGGGCACAGTAGATGTTGCACATGTTTGCCAAATTTAATCTGCACTGGACCTGGGAACTGAAGTGTATCAGGGGCAAACAATAGCATAATCAAGTGCCATGCATGTGTAGGCAATGGGTAAGTGCAACTTATGAAAGCAAACACAGCACTAACAGCATGTGGCACACATCTAGATGAAGTAGCTCTAAGGTACACACTGCAAAATGGACACATGCCCATGCAGAACTCCATAAAGGTATGACAATTTGACACCCTCCATGTGTGGACACACAAATATCTAACTTCAACCCATAAAAACATATATTCAACCTACATCATAGGGAGAAGTGCACCCTAAATGACGTTGACAGTGGCCAGGCCAAGCTGAAATACTTACCACATAACATGTTACCGAATGCAAAGTCTACCTCATATGGAGGTCAACCCACTTAAACATCCATCTAACATTTCCCCTTGTCCTGTCTAACTCCGGCACTGGCTCCAAGGTCACATCATACTAACCACTTTAACTAGATCCGCAATCAGGGATCAAACAAACACAACTGTACTCACACATCACTAACTATACAATAACATCAAATAAATAGGAAATTAATTGCAGGACTAATGTCTTCGAAACTGTGAAAGTTTTTAATGAAAGGATTTAAAGCAATCCAAAAAAAGAAACAAAGGCCAATGGCCAGTCCATTCATTGTCCAGGTGCACTAGCACAATACTGGGCCACCAAACTTGCCCTCACTGACACTGCCAGGGAAACTCCTCACAAAGGGGCATCCATTGGGCATAGCAGGCACCTCGAAGATGGTATTTGGGAAGGGGGGGCAGAGATATAGGGAAGGGTGAGTTTGTCCTTCGGAAGGGGCTTTTTGGCTTTGGGTCTGGGTTTAGGAGGTTTATTTCAGTTTTTCATTTTTGGCTGGGTACACGGGGGTGGAGAGGCTGTTTTTCAGGGGTGGACTTGGAAGTGGAAGTGATGAGTTGGGTGTGGTTTTTTGGGAGGACTTTTGGGAAGGGGGTTGGCTTTCACAGGGGTAAGGACAACAGCAAACATGATAGCTTCACAAGGAATACGGACGGATAGGGTGCTCAGGCCGGAGTTCGGATTGGGAGGAAAAAGGGAGTGGAAGTGTGAGATGGGTCTAGTTGGTTAGACCTTAATAGAAGTAGAAAAACAGGCAAGAGTAAATGATAAAATGTAAAGGTTTTATTTTACAGCGGCTTGGAGCGTGATGAACCCAGGTTGGTTTGCAAGCCAACTCTCAAATTGGCTATAGCAGGAAGCCCTTTGTATAGTGTATTTTTGCTGAATCATTCATACTAATCCTGCGCCCGACAATGGACATATATGGCATATTTGAGCAACATTACACAACTAAAGCCAAGACTCCCATCCTCCTATGTTGATTGCTGCAGTCATCTAACTACATGCTATTTTATGTGTGCAATCTGACTATGTGTTATTTGATTTGTGCAATCTGGCTGTGTCCTATTTCTAAAACCTCAGCGCAAATAGAATGCGTGATCCTGTTGCAACATATTTTGATAACCTGTGTGTCCTATTTCTCCCTACTAAATTGACCTCAAAGGTGATTGGTTGCATACATCCCTCGCCTGTGTTCCGTCCCTCACTGGGTCAGTCTCCAGAGGAACTGTCAATGCTGGTTTGTTTGTTGTACTTTTGACTTCTTTATGTTTGTTTTATTGATTACTGGCTACCGTAAGCATGTTTCAAAGGTTGCAGCTGTTCTCTCTCTGAGCACATCCATTGTAATTTATTAACTTGAAGCATTGGGCACACACTGCTGTCTAATCATGTATATTTCTGTGTGGATGCAGGTAAGGTTATTTTAGTGGTACTTTCTCTGGGTCTCCCTCTTCACTGTTTATATTAACAGTTTCTATACTACCATTCCCCCTTTAGTTGATTCTTTAACTATCTCAGATGTTGTCCTATCTTCTTTCATCTTGGACCTAGGACTTGTAAATTGTCTGTTAGCATACATTCCTTTTCCCCAATTTTGTGACTGCATTTTTACAGTAATGTAATATTAATTGGAAGATACAACACATAACAAGCAGCACCACTATTATTGGAAGGAAGGATTTCAATATTGCAAATACCCAATGCGCAAGTCAACTAACCCAGTTCAAAACCATTCATCAGGGGCACCTCCTTCTTCATGCATAGTCTGTTGTAAGTCATGTAAAGTATGTATGGCTTTAGTTACAGAGCCATTTTTAGCATTGTTTCCTGGTATAAATCTACAGCATGCAGTTCCTATCTTTGCACAAATTCCACCGCTGATAGCTGTGAGCAAATTCAACACACATCGGTTTTGTTACCATCATTCTCAATCGAGTTGAAACCATCTTCAGTATAGTATTGTCCATCATTTAAAAATGTTTACACCTTGTGATCTCTAGCCACCGTACGTTTCTTTTTATTTGCGAGGTGAAGACAGGTATTGATCCTCCTGCATTAACTTGGCTTTCACTTAAAAGTCTGAAGTCTTGTGGGATATTTTTGTATATATTCCATCCGAAATACTCTGTTTCTCTTTTCGTTCTTTTTTGGTGTAGAAGGGTAATCCTTTTACTCATTTGGTGTTTTTGCAAGGCTGACATATCCCCTCCTGGAATTATTAGCACCGGGGTGTGCAGGGGTAGCAGGGAACAGACACCGTTCCATCCAGGTGGCAGATGGGCATAGTCTTTTCCCCACACTGCCAGAAGTAATCCATTAGTCCGGGGACCTGACGACATCTGGATTCTTTCTGGCTCGCGAACATATATACAGTCCGTATCATTAATTTGAGATGTGGCACGGATAGTACAGACATGACGCTCTGTGGGTCACTTTAATATCTTTTTTTATTCTCATTTCTCACGGGAGCGCCATTTGGATTTTGATAGAAATGGTGGCAAGATGCTGAGTTTTTTTTGTTCACACACTCCCCCTGGAAATTACAATATGGCCGCTACACGATCTATAATGCGTGATTGGTTAGAAGTATATAAGGGGTGGGCCTAACGCACATTTGAGTAGTCAGAATCCCACGGAGGGCGACGTACTCGTATTACCGGGAAGGGGCTTTTGGGCTTGCTTTCATTACAGTCTCTAAGTTCACTGCCGCATTGCACCCAACTGTATATGTTACCAATGCTATTCTCTCCTCCAGGACGTGGTTTGCTTTTATGTCAATTATTTAAGTTTATTGCTAATCATGTTTTACTGCTTGCATGGCACTGACGGTTATTTCCTTGCTTCTGATTTTGCCTCATGTTTTGAACACAACGCGCAGTTAACGTTTACCAGCGATTTTGGGTTTTGTCATATTTTTATACATTTTAGCTCGCTGCCATTTTGTTCTCCTCTCCCTACACGGCATTGCCTTTATAGCATTATTATGCTTGTACACTGACAGCTAGTTTGTATTTACTTAGCTGCACTCCAAACCATTACCTTCCCACACATCTCCTACTCCCCTGTTTATTTTCGACTCACTTCAGACTGCTGTTACATTTTGTTTGTGCTCTACCATGTTTGTAAGGGCTATGTATTTTACATGAGCCCTCCCCATCTCTTTTCGTCAGGGCAGCTTACATGTCGCATTTGATGTGAATAAGGATTTGTTTGACGTTTTAAACCATTGGGTAAGATGACCGTGGGACTAGGTTTAACTTTGGAGTTAGCTTTCATACATAGACACAATTGTAGAAGGTATAAGTGGAAACAACAGATTGAGGAGTGTATATTTAGTTTGTTTTCACTGATAGTTTAGTTTGTGGCTAAAGAACAAATGACAGTGGGGAGACCCTGGACTATGGGTGATAGAGGCTGGAGGGTACGTCATTTATAGTTAGCAATTGATATATTGGGCCACTACATTATTAGGATTTGCCTCACCTTTGTCCTCATCCATCTTGTTTGAAACCCCTCTTTTTATACACATCAATAGGGAAATTATATGGGAGTACATTCCCCATTGATGTGCGCATGAAGCATTTCTGTGGCACAGGTGACATGTATTTGGAAGTGGATATTGGACATTACCTATAAGGAACTCACATCAATTACTGGACACTTCACCAAGCAGGAGGCTTGCCACTAACTTCAAGTTGAAATTTATGAGGTATGTTCAAAGCTTTAGCCCTGTAAGAGCTAACAGGGATATGCCACCTTGACCGATTGCTATTAATTGGCTGGTACATAATCAATTCTTCCTTCACTGTACTTTTAAAAATATGTTGGGGCATGAGTTGTATTTAATTACTCATAGGAGGTGGGAAAACACCAGTTGATTTAATTGACGTTGGGGTTATACCAACTCAAGACAACATGATATGCTAAACCTGATGCCTGAATGTTATCATTTATGGCTCTACTTAGAAAGAATCACCCAGCAGTTCTGGGCATACTCCATAGGCAGAAGAATGAGTTGTTAATGTTCTGTTATTCATGTCGTATAGTTGTTAGTCCTGTCACTTTATTATGCTCTGTCCATTGCGATGTGCATGTCCATTTATATTTTTACTTATATGGTATTATGTATTTTCCATTTTGTTAAAAATGTTTTGTGAGTTCTGTGCCAGTTTTAAAACCTATGAAACACAGGTGACTGTGTGATTATTTGTGATAGTATGTCGTTGACATCTATGGTGTACTGTATAGTTTTGTTTACATATTTATGTTTTTATTTCTTTGTTATATGTTGTTTACAGCCCTGAGGAAGCTCCTTTTTTTTAAGAAACTGTGTCCTATTAAAAAGGTCCATACAGTCTAGAGAGTGGGCAACAGTTTCAATATAATTTAACCACGGTAACTTGTGGCCATACATACACCCAAGACAATCCTAAAACAGACTCTTGTTAAAATTCAGTCTCTCGTCACACCATACTGAGATCCAAAGTTACAATGGGGCCAATTTAACCTTATCCTCCACATAATCTAATCCCAGTTCTCTTTTTTTTTCTAAACATATTTTATTGTCTTTTATATGTGTCATTATACACGTGGGTCCAGCATTACAACATATTGCTTTAGGCATGTGCCTTTGTCATAGCTTACAGTCATTTTGGCTGCAAAACTTTATCATGAAATCAGTGTCATTTAACGTACAATGCTACCAAATTTCCCACTCTAGTCATGTATCGTCGCACCCCAACTTTCCCCAACTACCCCCACCCCCCTGTGCTGCTGTCAACTAGGGTATTGCACTACCTTCCTCTGAGTTTGGCTATGGGCATATATCTGGAGCATCGGTGGTGCTTACAACTGCCCAACCCTTCATGTGTATCTTAGTAATTGGGCACTTCTCTCTCTGGACGCTCGTCCAACCCCTCGTCCTGATACCAGTTTCCAGGGCTCCTGTGCCGAGATGGTCCTATGGGGGTATTGAGTTTAGATCCCTGGCCCACATTTTTCATGCCCTCCACCAGTGCCTCCCAGGCTTGCGCCCTCTCAGCTCTATCTATACCCCTTCTCGCATTCCTAAGCAGTATTCTACCTTCGCAGCTTGCCCATTTCACCAGCTCTCATTTCCATCTATGGATACTGGGGCCAACTGGTGCTTTACATTTGCTGGTTATTTCCCGCTTCGCCAGTATGAAGGCTAGGTCTTGAAATCTAGCAGTAACCTTAGTCTTAGCTGAGTGAGAAAACCCATTTAGTAATACATTTAGTAATACATGTTCTGGTGTGCATGGCACCTTCCGCCCTATTACTCGTGTTGTTTCCCTTGTCACTTCCTGCCAGTAATGTGCTAACAGGGGACAGCTCCACATCATGTGTATGAAATTAACTCCCTTTTCTCTGCATCTCAGGCATTTCGCATCCTCCCTGTGGAAGAAGCGATTGATTCTGTCCGGTGTGATATATGCCCTATGTAGTGTGGTGTATAAAAGCTAATAAGCCTAAACCTCACGTTGCGAGAGACTTTAGTGGCCTTTTGTAGTATATTTTCCCAATCTTTGTCCTCTAAGGGTCTACCCAGGTCAGTCTCCCATTTGATCCGGAGTCCCTCCAGCGGTTGAGTAGAGTTGCGTCTGATGGCCCTGTATAGGCAAGTAACAGCTTTTATTGTACCCCTGTCAGGCCTATGTATTCACACATAGAGTGAGTCGGTGGTTCCGTTGTCTCCGCCCCCCAATGTCTGCGCATTGCCCCCTTGATTGCCCCGTAGAGCAGGAAGTGCCTCTGCGGGATATCCCATTCTGTGCAGAATGCGTCAAAGGTGAGTAATTCCCTGTCTCTGTATAGGTCTCCAATTTTGGTAACCCCTGCTTGTGCCCACTCCTCTATCTGCCTCCACTGTCCCACTTGTGGAAGTGCCTCGAGCAGTGCGAGCGACAGCTCCGGTGAGTATGGGCATGTTGTCTTCGTCTTTTGCAGACATCTACTCCAGCAACGCCTTATCACCTTGTGCTCATTGGCGCGGACATGCTGCGGTTTAATGGTGCCCATCAGGGTGCCAAGCACTGCTGCCCTCTCCGGGGTGAAGGGAGGCCTCCTTCATTCTAGGTCCAAGCTACTCGCCACCCACTGTGTGAACCTCTGTAGCTGCCCCGCTAGGTAGTATGTCTCCATCTCTGGAACCGCCAAGCCCCCCTCCAGTTGCGCCCTCGTTAACGTGGACAGGGCCAACCTCCGTCTGCTCGCACACCATATAAAAGCTGAGAGGCATGAGTCTAGCTCTCTGAACCATGCCGCCAGTATCCACACTGGTAGGGTGGTAAAGAAGTACAGCAGCCTGGGGAGAGCCTCTATCTTCAGCAAGGACACCCTCCCTGCCACGGACAGAGGCAATCCCCCCAAAAAGCCATATTGCCCCTCAGGGATCTTAAAGCTCCCCCCACATTCCCCTCCTGCATGTCTGATATGGAGTGAAAAATCTTCACTCCCAGGTATCTGAAGCATCGAGGCTCCCACTGCAGCTCTCCCAGCCCTTCAGGATGCAGAGTGTCCACCGTCTCCGGGAACAGCTGGGATTTCTGCCAATTCATTTGGAGTCCTGATAGTGTGCCAAACGCTCCCATCATGGTCTTAGCCCCCCTCAAATCCCCATCCGTATCTTTTAAAAAGAGCAGGAGGTCGTCCGCGTACAGTGCTATATGATGTGTTTGTCCGCCCAACTGCAGCCCCTGTATGCACTCCCAGACCGTGCCCTGCCCACCAGGTGCTCTACGGCCAGTGCAAACAAGAGGGGAGATAAGGGGCTCCCCTGACGCGTTCTCCCCTCCACCCGGTACTGAGCTGAGATCGTGCAGCCCGTGCGGTCCCTAGCCACTGAGCCCTCATAGAGCAGTTTCACCCATCTTATGAATCCCTGTACGATCCCCATCCTTGCCAGCACTGCATACAGCAACTCCCACTCTAGGCTGTTGAATGCTTTCTCTATGTTGATAGCGAAGACAGCTCCATTGGGTTCCTCCACTTTGCTCAGTTCAAGAATGGAAAAAAGGTGGCGTATATTAAGAGTCGTATTCCTGCTTGGTATCAAACCCTGCCTGATCCTGATGGACCAGTGAGGTCATGTGTGGTTGCCAGCCACTTGCTTAGTATTTTAAAATCTAGATTTAACATGGACAGGGGTCTGTATGCCGTGCACTCAAGAGGGGGCTTATCCGACTTGAGTAGCGGGATCACCACCGCTTCCCATGTGGTCTGTGGTAGTACACCTCTTTCCCTAACCTCCGCATAAAATTCTACCAATCTGGGGGCTAACTCCTCTACATAGGCAGCATAGAATTTTTTTTTTTTTTAATAAATCTTTTTATTAACAGTCATCGACATGTAGCAAGTCATACAAAAGAATCAGTATTATTATAGGCATGACTGGATTAAACAATCATTCTTCTCAGTTGTACACAGTAAGGACAAATCATGGGGTGAGCAGGTAATTTTGATCAACGCTATGCGGGGGAAGGCATATGTCTCCTCGATACCAGTTCCATGGGCTCCATATTCGGGACCACTTTTTAGGGCAACCTCGGGCCACATTCACCGTCTTTTCCCTGTACATGCACCAATCAAGATTTTTTCCCCCATGCCTCTACTGTGGGTGGTAGCGCCGCCCCCCAAGCCTGTGCAATGTTTCTTTTTGCTAAAATGAACCCCAGAGTGGCCCATTGTTTGGTGTGCATTCAAATCGGTAGATTCCCATATGTTCAGGAGACATCTACGTGCTTCCGGGCAGATAACAACAGTGAGCACAGTACCTATTACCTCATGTATTTCCCTCCAGTATGATTGGATATGGTCTCATTCCCATAAAGGTGCCTAATTGTTCGCCTTCATTCGCCCTTCCCATCTGTACCAATCTGGGTCCTGTGACATACACTCTATGCAGGATTTTGAGCTGTACCAGCCTAAGTCGTGCCGGGATTGCTACTACTACTCTGGGGGAGGATACCGCCTCTTGCCATTCCTCATCGTCCATTTCTATACCATCTGTCACCTATTTTTTCCGTAAACTTTGGAGAGTACCCTATCCTCCAGCGGTGAGGACTCTGGGGCGGAGCAACCCTTCGGGAGGAGTGAGTGTAGTGCATGGCGAACTTGTTTATAGCGAAAGTGTTCAGTGTCAGCTAGCTCGTGTTGGTGTTGGAGGGCAGTAAATGTTTTAACCGCTCCCTTCTGCCGTATGTCTTTAATCTGTGAGACACCAATTAGGTCCCTTTTATCAAATCCCTTCGATTTCCACAGGTTACCCAGTCATTCAGAGTCCCACAGGGGGGTAGCTAGAGTCAGCCTATTCCCCCATCCGAGGGATCTGTTTGCCGCATGCCATATGCTTACTGAATGTCCGGTCGGGCACGTCAAGTGAAACCGACAGGTTTCGGGTAGAGCGATCTATTGTAATTTCCTCCTGGGAGGAGCCACTTATCCATACAATATCCAGGATCGTCAGGGTTACCGCAGGTACTGTGGTTAATGGCCACCAGGTGCGCAGCCCAGTAGTATTTCTTTATGTCTGGGAGGCTAATGCCATCATCGTACCAATTTAGCGTGAGTTTATCAAGGGCAATACAAGGCTTTCCATCCCACAATGAGTCTATCTGGAGGCTTTTTATTTCCTTAAAATATGTCATAGGGACAGGATCAAGTGAGTTTTGCAGGGCATATAAGAAATGGGGTAGGAACATCATTTTAAAAAGAGCAGCCTTGCCCAGGAGCAACAGAGGAAGCGATTTCCAATTAGCTATATCTCGTTTTAACCGCAATAGCGGGGGAAGCAGGTTTCTATCGTAGCGGAGCGCCTGATCTAAGGAGATAAATATTCCTAAGTACTTGAATCCCATAGCACTTGTCTGTATTTGGCAGCCTCACGGTGGGGTAGGTGGGTCTCCCTGGAGGACGTACAAGTGGGACTTGGTCCAGTTGACGGTGAACCCAGAATATTTGCCAAATATTGCAAATATGTCCAGAACTGTAACCAGAGATTTCCTAGGGGAGGCCAAATAGAGCAGTATGTCATCCGCGTAAAGCGAAATGCGGTCCTCCCATTCGGGAGACCACCGCAGTCCTCGCATAACCGGATCCCTCTGGATCCATGCCACCAAGGGTTCCAAAGCCAGGGCAAACAGGAGGGGGGAAAGCGGGCACCCCTAATAATAATAATAATACCAGTATTTGTAAAGCGCACAGCTACCTCCGAAGTGGTGTCCCGACGCTGGGGGCCCTCGGGAAGATTAAGCGAGCTATTGCCAAGGGTCACATGGTGCTGGGCTAACCTGCCACAGGCTACGGGGATCGAACCGTGAACCCCGTAGTCCGGAGTCAGGCACCCTGGCCACTGCGCCACACCTCTTCCACGAGTTCCCCGACTCAGGGTAAATGTGTCTGACTTTTTGTTATTAACCAAAACTTGTGCCAAGGGCATAGTATACAAGAGGAATACCCATTGAATGAATCCCGGACCAAACCCCATTTTGAGGAGCACAGCCAGGAGATAAGGCCATTCGATAGTATCGAACGCCATGGTTGCGTTTAGAGACACAAGTATGGCTGGTTCCAGTATCATGGCCACTCTACCTAAGACACCTTGAACTCTGTGCAAGTTTAACGCTGTGTTCCTGTGTGGTATAAAGCTGGATTGGTCTGGGTGCACAAGGTTTGATATGATTTTAACTAAGCGGTTAGCCAGAACCTTGGCGAGAATTTTGGGCTCAGCATTAAGGAGTGAGATCGGTCGATGTGAGGCACAGTCTGTTTTGGGTTTGCCCTCCTCATGAATAGTGACGATAGTGGCTACTCTTTGGTCCATTGGTAACTCCCCCCTCTCTTTGCTTTCATCAAACATGGCTTTCAGGTAGGTGGCTAGTTTGTCGGGCCTGAGTTTATATAATTCGATAGGAATGCCGTTGGGAACAAGAGCCTTCCCTGAGTTCAATTACCTGATCGCCTGTGCTATTTCGTCTGTCGTCAAGGTACTGTCCAATAGCTGATGATCTGCCAAAGAGAGGGTGGGAAGCGCAATGTCTCGCAAAAATTCGGAGGAGTCTCCATCAGTATAAGGCGCCACAGCGGTGTATACCTCAGTGAAGTGTCTAGCAAAACGATTTGCAATTTCCTACGGATCAGTTATGGGCGTGTTATCTGCGTCCCGGAGAACCTGGACTAGCCTGCTCGTCCACTCTTTTTTTATCAAGCCAGGCTATTACTTTCCCCGCCTTATCTCCCAGGTCGTATAGTTTACAGAGTTTCTTTCTCCGCAGGGTTTTAGCCTTTTCTGTTACTAGTGCCCTATATTCGTCCTGTTAAGACGCAGCAAATGGAGCGACTCTGATGTGGTCTCTGCTCCATTTCCCTTTCTAGGCGATAGATCTCGTCCTCTACGTCTGAGATCTCCTTCTGCTGTTTTTTCTTCTGTCCAGATTTGAGGGATAGAGCCTGACCTCTGGTTACTTACTTAAAGGCTTCTCATAGTGTCTGGGATGAATCAACTGTTCCCCCGTTTTCACAAAAATAGTTATCCATAGTCTTGATGAGATCCCTATGGATTTTGGGGTCCCAGAGGTACCAGGGATTGATTGGGACTATTCTCCCCACCTTTACCCGATCAAGGATTATACGTACCCACACCGGCGAGTGATCAGAAATGCCCCTGGCTAGGTGTCTGATTTCATGAATATGTGATATTTGTGGGCTAGGGAACAAAATATAGTCTAGTCGGGAAAGGCTGTGGTGGGCCCCGGAGTGGAAAGTATGTTGTATTTTGTCAGGGTATACACCCGTCAGCCATCCGCCAGCCCCAGGGCTTCAAGAAAGTCTGGCAGCCATCGAGAAGATAGCCCTATTTCACATCGGGGTAACGGTCCAGCTTACCTGAGATGACTGAATTTAAGTCGACCCAAGTATTAAGAGACCATCCGGTAGTGAGAGGAGAATGGTGTTCAAGTCCTTGAATGTAGTAGCTTGGAGGCCAGGCGGCACTTAAATAGAACAAAGTGTTATAGTGCGCCCCTCCCAGGAACCCGTGATCCCTATGTAACGCCCCCTGTCGTCTGCCCATGTGGAACTCACACTAAGGGGGAATGTGTTTTTCAGCATAATACTCACCCCCGTGAACTAGTAGTGAACCCCGCATGTGTAACCAGTTTGTATCCCCATCTGCACATTGCTTTACATGAGTTTCCTACCAAGTGCATCTCCTGGAGAAGGACAATATTAGGGGCCTGATTCTTAATATATTGAAGGACTATACTACGTTTAATTTTATCCTCAAGCCCGTTAACATTCCAACTCAATATTCTAGCACTCTTTTCCCACTGTGTATTCATTAGAACTAATAGAAATCTTCATGGCCTCAATCACGCCGTCAACATAACTGGTCGATGAAAAAACTTCAACAAAAAACAAATTCCCCCTCCCTGCTTCCCTGCCCTCTGGGTTTCGAACTGCCTATTAATAACTAGCAGAGTGCCTGTTGCCCTAAATGTCACTAAAAGAAAAACTTTGCGGGGGCTGCACTCCACCGCCCAGTCTCCCTCGATAGCAGCAGTGTGATCCACCAAGTAGAGTCACACTCCATGGTCTATTTAAAGCAACTGAAAGAGTACCCCCACCTGGCGGTATCTCCAGGGGGGCACTGTGTACCTGTCCCAATGTGGCTGTAGATCCGCCCAGACCCGATGGAGTCTCTTCGTACATGTCAGGACTTTTCACTTCCTGTTTCGGGGGGATGAGTCCTCGCCACTGTCCCGGCCGTTGAGATGTTGACCTAGCCGGCTCTCCAGCCAGTCTGAGGCCAACTCCAGTTGCTCGAAGAACCAGGCCCTGCCATCAGCCTCCACTCAAAGTTTCGCCGGGAACAGCATTACATATTTAAATCCACCCTCCCAGAGTTTCGTCTTGACCTCAAGGAATGTCCGTCTCCGCTTCTGCACCATTTGTGTAAAATCCGGGAAAAAGGTGATTTCGGCGTTGTCATAGTGAAGCGGGAACCTTTCCGTGCATTTTGTAGGATCACGTCCCTGTCTCGGAAATTTAGGACCCTCGCTAACATCGGGCGCGGGGGGGGCCCTGGCCTCGAACGCCCACCTGGGACTCGGTGAGTCCGCTCTATGACGAAGAATTTGCTGAGGCCTTTGGGTTGTATATGATTCAGTATAAGGTCTTCCACAAAGAGATCCGGGGCCTGTCCTTCAGCTTTCTCCGGCACCCCCAGTATTCGTACATTGTTCCGCCAAAGACGCCATTCATAATCGACTAGTTTTTGGTCCGTGAATTTGCGGGAAGATTGTAAGTCACGTACATCATCTTGCAATTGAGTGACATCTCCGATTAAGCTTGTCGTTGTGATTTCTACTTGCTTGACTTTCTCATTGATTTTGGAAAGGTCTGCTCTAATAAGATTCATTTCGATCGAGAGGGAATCCATTTTGTGCTCCAGAGTGGTCTTAATACCGGATATAGCGTCCATGACATCTTTTAGAGTTAGTTCCTGGCTCTCCCCTCCGGGGTCAGCTGCAGATTTGCTTTTAGCATGGAGTTCCTATAAAGCGTCCTTGGAGAGGGGGTAGCGATCAAATTTATTTGATTGGATTGTTTTGGGCCCTTTCGCCCCTGCCGTTTTGGGTTTGTTCATTGTGTTCCTGTGGGGGCCCAAGTCACTGCGGTCCAGTTGCTACTTTCCGCAATGTCCAGTGGCGCGCTGCTCAGTGTTGTGTTAAATTAAGGCGCAGGCCTGGCGGAGCCGCGGGAGGTAGGTGCGGCACGGGAGGAGGGTATCGCCACCGCAGCCTCAAGTACGTATCTCCTTGTTCGGTGGGCAGTTTTAGACAATAGTCATGGTGCTCCACAACCCTCGGCGATGCGAAGGCCCTGTGATGCTGTTAGCTTTAACACGTGTGCACTCCCCAATGCTCACCATGAGATCTGCTAGATGCCTCAGTTTCCACCAGCAAGTCTGCCAGGGGCCCTAGTATGTATTGTGGGGCCCCACCTTCGTAGGAGTGGGGTACTCACTACTCATTTGCCGCCACCAGTTTGCCGTTTCCCAGGAGGATTGCGAGGTCAGAAGACGGGGGGGGGGGGGGTGGGAAAGGTACCGCTGCTCCCAGCCTCAAGTCTGATTTTTTATGTTTCCTGTCGCCCCTGCCACCGCTCCTAAAGGATCACCTCCGCTAGAAGGCCAGGATCTTTTTGCCTCGTCGTTGATCGGGTCTCGCTCTGGCACCATCGGCACACCGCAGCCGATCGCCACCACTTGTCGATTGTCCAGCAGGTACTATGGGGCTAAGTGATGTTGGCGGTTCACTTTTCCGATAGGACCGGGAACTCCACAGGGCGAGGCCGCACCTCCTGGACGCCTCCGTGGGTTAGGCCTGCACTTTAGTCCCTGGCTTCAATGCCTGCATAGGTCGCAGGAGAATGGGACCCGTAACTCCCGTCGTATGCGATCTGCAGCCGTGGGAGTTTCTGGGGTCAGTGCCGCTTGTGTTCTGGAGCGTTTCACTCCTTCTGGGAGCCAGATTAGTGTGTCGGATAGCCGATTAGGAGGGAGAGTCGGCGGAGCCGATGAATCAAGCGGCCATCGCGCCTCGCTGCTTGGCCACGCCACCAGCATAAAATTCTTGAGGGAGCCCATCTATGCCCAGGGTCTTGCCTCTTGCCAACTCCTTTATGGCCACCCTAATTTCATGTTCTGAGGCTTCCGCCCCCAGCGGTTATTCATCTTCCTCGGAGAGCGTGTGCAATGGAAGTCCCATCCGGTGCTCAGCTATCTCTCTCTCTCCCATGGGTCCGGAGCTCCTATAGACGCACTCATAAAAGTCTCAGAATCTATTTTTATTTCTTCCTATGGTGTTCCCGCCTGGTCCGCAATTTCTAGAATGTTGTTTCCCCGGCGGGTCGGGTTGGCAAGCCAAGCCAATTGACGACCTGCTTTATCTTGCTCCGCATGGATCTTGTCAGCGTAAGCTGTGAGGTCAAAGAACCACAGGTGCTCCTCCTGCACAGCTACCTCTTCCTTAGCTTCTAAGAGCTCTTGCCGCAGCTCAGGGTGTTCGGGCCGCCTCAACTCTATTTCCCTAAGCGGTGGGTCTGCCATCTCCACATCTGTAACCAATGTCCTTCATACCCCGATGGATGCTGCCATACACTGTCCTCTAATGACTGCCTTAAAGGCCTCCAACTCCATTCCCCTGGAATCAGTGGAAAAAGCATTATCAGAGAAAAATGTTGTGATGTGGCCCCTAGTCTCCTGCAAGAATACCTGGTCCTCTAATGCCTCGGGCTTGAGGCGCCAGGTAGGAATAGGCTGGTGGTGTGAATCCCACTGTAATCTGACCAGTAGTAGGTTGTGATCTAAAACAGTTCTGGTCAGGTGTTCTGCCCTCTGGAGTAATATATCTATGTCAGGTGAACATAGGAATGTATCTAGTCTGACATGTAAGTCATGAAGATGTGAGAGGTGAGAGTATTCTCTATCGAGTGGGTGGGTGCTTCACCATGTGTCAATTAGTCCACATCGGGTCTGCCACATCCTAAAGGTTCTGGCTATGTTATGAATTGAGGAGTCGCTGAGCAGAGGGTGCGACCGGTCCAGGTCAGGATCCATGATACAGTTAAATTCTTCCCCCATGACGACGGGGCCGGTCATTTAGGGCGCCAATTCTCCAGACAGGCGTTCCAGAAAATTAGTCTGGTCGACATTCAGACCATATATATTCATTAACGTGATGTCTTGCCCCTCCAGCCGTGCCGTAACTATCATGTAGCGCCCCTCCGGGTCTACTTTGTGGTCGAGGTGCTAAAAGGGGACCCCCGCTCGCACCCAGATCAGCACCCCCCTTGCAAACTCTGAGGACGATGTGTAATATGCTTGCCCTCTACACCTTCGGTGCAGTGCAGCGCCCTCAGAGGCCAGTGTGTGGGTCTCCTGGAGCATTGGTATATGAACCCCCCGCCGATTTAAGTGTAAGAATATTTTATATCTCTTGTGCATGGAATGCATTCCCCTGACATTCCAGGATAATGTGCTATATGTTGACCTTTTCGCCATTACTAGTGATCGTTCCCCCCCTCCCCTGCTCTCTGTGGAAAAGGCCATCAATAAGCATCTCAGAGCCCTGCATCGTTTGCTGCCATGTCTTGTGCCCTTCTTGTGTTGACAGCAGCGCCCCCAGTTTCCAACTTAAAACTACTTTTACATCCCAACACCCCCTCCCCAGGATAAGTGAGAATATCTCTCCCATCCAAACAACGCACTTGAGTGCCAGTGCAACGATTGTCCAAAGTTCGGGTAGAGGCTAGGCCAGTGTCCACCTGGAGGAGAACTGTGTCCCCCCCCGGGTCCCCCCACCCAGTGCATGTTGTGGTTCACAAACACCTTCCATGGATAGGGCTCCTTTTTGCCTCATGTTACTGCATTGTCAGTGTACATTGAGTCCCCCTCTTCAATATGCTATGGATACTTGCGTGTCCTGGTAGCCTTCAAACGATATCATCTGCCAGTCTGGGAGTCAGTTCAGGGAGGGTCTGGCTGGCCTCTCCCTCCGTGCTAGTTCTGGTGTCCGAGTCCGATTCCCTCGGGTCCTCCCCGGACAAAGAGGAGGGACGGGTTCGCTGGCATTTCCTTTTGATCCATGCGTGTTCCTGTTCTGGGGCGAGCGTCCTCCGAGCCCTCTTCTGCCAGCTCCTGCTGGTGCTCCACATCCCACCGTTTGGTCACTTTCCCCGTGGTGGCAGTTGTTCCTGGCTTGGAGTTCTCTTCTTCCCAGTGTCTCCTGGTAGACCGTCTCCTCGAGTCCCTGCTCTTATTCCAATGTTGAGTAGGACCTGTATCCGTTTCTGATGAGTGCCTGTCCAGTGTGGCAGCCCACATCAGGACCTTCTTTTCAGCCTCGGCAGACCTCTTCCTGCGTGCCTCCCTCGTGGTGCTGGGCCGGCGGCCCCTGTTATGTCTCTCTTCTCTATAACTCAAAAAGGCCTCCGTCGCTATCTCTGTTGGCCTACCACTGCACCTGTGTTGTAGGGCTCATGTGCAGTGACCGCCCTCACCAGGGCAAGCCCGCTGTGATGCTCCTCCACCTCGTGGGCCTCGCTTTCAGCGCTGCATAGCCGCTTCTGGCGCTCGGCTCAATGGGCAGTGGCTGTGTGTCAGATAGCGGAGCCCCGTTCCCCGGTAGCTGTGGGCTCTCTCCACTGTGCGTCTGTCTCTCTGCCACCCAGTGCGTGCCGCACAATTCCGTTGAGCCCCTTTTAAAGTGACACAATTACCCCAGGCCCTCAGATCCAATCTTAGTTCTTTATGAATAAAAAAGGATGCACTATTTATAGCAGGCCCAATACTTTTCTACAAATTGTTCCTATTCCTGCTGGATCACCTTGCAATTACAGTACCCCCAAATTGCCACAATTTAAGTCAATACTCGGAGACATTTCAATCTATAAATTTGCAGTAGGGGCAGAATGGGTTTATTGCCTATCGATGAGGAAACTCTAAACACAATTCTACAAGCTTGGCTAAATTTAGAGCATCGGTAGATATACAAGTAAACCAATTGTTCTGATGGTCAAATGACACTCCCAAATATGGAAAAGTAGAGTCCCTAGTAATTATTATACCCTTTATGTCAATAGGTTTAGTTTTTGCGGTCTTCCTCTTACAAACCATATAGCGAGTCTTGGAGATGTTTGTGGCCAAATCCAAGTCATCCATAAAATTGATAAAGAGATAAACCAATAGCTTCAGCCCATTACATCTAAGATCGGGATTGTATACTTCTACCTTTCCCACTGTATCATATATTTTTTCAGGAATTCATGTCTTTTATAATCTCCTAATACTTGTCCTCTTCTTCCCATCTCTTCTAGTTCTTCACGTATTATGGATTTGTTTATTATAATTTTGGTTAAACTGTTACTCGTACCATAGGCATAGGCGTTCCTGAATCAATTTGCTATTGGAATAAATAGGGCTGTATTTGACCTTTTATTCTACAGGAAAGTAGGTGTATCAAGCAGAGGGTGATATTAAGAGCTACCTCTTTTGTGAAGTATAGAAAAGGGGAGGATGTTGAGGAAGGTATTAATGAGCTCACATAACATGATGTATCTGTGATCTGTTCTCCAAGGTTTTTCATGTGTGCATACCATGTGTTATTCTTTAATCCTGTATGAATCTTGTCATCCTTAGTGTAAGTGTTTGAGTGTACTGTATTCATTTCTCTAATTTCCCTACATGTATGCATGTTTATCCTATCATTGTTGCTGTTTAATTATTTAGGTGAATCAATATGATATATATACATACACAACCCAGCGACGCACAACAGACAAAAAGGACAAAATAATATATATCTCATATCTCTTAGAGATGAAACAAAGTCCGAATGCCATGTTGGAGAGGAGGATGTCTCTGGTTACTACTTCTTTCCTTGACCTCCCCCCTTTTATTTCCTTTACATCTCCTGCTGTGAAGCCTTGTTTGGCCATTGTATGTGTGTAAGGTGTATCCACGGTGTCCTGTCTTTCATTTTCAGCACTGTATCCATTGAGTCAGTGACTGTGTAAGGTCCTTCAAACTTAGGGTCTTTCAACTTCCTGAAGACCTCCTTGATGTGCACTGTGTCTCCTGGTTGTGGAATAGGTTCTGCCTCTGTAGGATCGTTGGATTTCCTTTGTTGGTAATGTAAAACCTGTTTAGAAAACAATTCTGCTGCCTTTGTTAATTGGGACAAATAGTCATACATTTCTTTTCCTAGTACCTTGCTACTTGCTTCTGCATCTGTTTATCGTCTGGATGCTGCATTTTAATAATCCTCCCTGTCACTTACTGATAAGGTGTGAGGGGATGATCAGTACTTCGTGTGTTTTGTAGTGTGAATAATGCAATGGGAAGTCAGTGTAACCATTTTTTGTTTAAAGTTGCTGATATTTTGCTAATTTAGATTTTTAGAAGGCCATTAAGGCGTTCTACTATTCCATTCCTTTCTAGGTGATAAGCTGAAGTTAGTTTATGCTTTATCCCTAACATTTCTGTGATATGCTTGAAGATATCATTTACCAAATGAGTTCCGTTATCTGATCTTATTGCGTCTGGGACTCCCCATCTTTGTATAACTTCTCGTACTAGGAAATTAGCATCTGAATTTTTATCACAGTGTACACATGGGCCTGCCTCTATCCATCATGAGAATGAACAGACGACAACTAATAGGTACCAGTAGTTGTTGCACTTATCTAACATAGCGACAAAGTCAATATGTGAAGCTCGAAAAGGACCCTGTGGGAGTGGTATTGTTGTTGTGATCACTTTTAGAGTTGGTTTTAGGGAATATTTACAAGTTTGGCACTCACTTAAATACGGAGGGCCCGATTCACAGAATTAACTTAAGACTAAATCCTAACCTTACTACTTTGTGGTATTCACAGAATGCACTTACTACTTTTGGTATTCACAGACTGCACTTACTACTTTTGGTATTCACAGAATGGATTTACGACTACTAACTTTACGTCCACACTCGGGCCGGAAATTCCGGCCCGGAGGCGGAGCTTCCGGCCCGGAGGCGGAGCTTCCGGCCCGGAGGTGGGGATTTCGGCCGGTGGCGGAGATTTAGCCATGGCCGAAATCTCCACCTCTGGGCCGGAAGCTCCGCCTCCGGCACAGAAGCTCCACCTCTGGGCCGGAAGCCCCGCCTCCGGGCCGGAAGCTCCGCCTCCAGGCCGGAATTTCCAGCCCGAGTGCGGATGTAAAGTTAGTAGTCGTAAATCCATTCTGTGAATACCAAAAGTAGTAAGTGCAGTCTGTGAATACCAAAAGTAGTAAGTGCATTTTGTGAATACCACAAAGTAGTACGTTTAGGATTTAGTCTTAAGTTAATTCTGTGAATCGGGCCCATAGTCACTGTTTCATATACCTTTGTTTTGAATCAGTCTAATTGCAACTCGGTACACATTGGAGTAATGTCGGTGTGTGCAGGGTGATGTATTTGATCTAAAGCAATTACCAATAGCTGTTAGGGCATCACTGGTTTGCCTGTTGTGCTTTGTCTGAATATCCAGTCAGTGCTAGATTGTTGACATCCTCTCTGTTTCCAAAGATCTTTCTCAAACTCAGGTGCTGTCTCTTGCAGTTCTCTGAGATGCAGTGGGGAAGTTTGGACATATGGAGTGTTGTTCTGGATATAATTATCTCACCTGTCTTATTTTCTTCATTCTCCTCTTTTTTTTTCTGCATAGAAAATTTGGTGTGTTGGTTGTGTGCGTCTAGGTGCTTCTTTAGCTGCTTGGTACGGTAACTAATTTCCTCTGGACACAAAGTCCTGTGTTCCTGTGTTTGCTGACCATTTCACTACTGCCACCCTAGTTGGCAATTTTAGTACTTCAATGATGAGTTCTAAAATATCTCTATGTGCTACTAGTGTGACATCGCTTTTGAGGAAATTTCTTCTTTTCCACCTAAAGATACTAGAATGTACTGTGGTGGTGACATATGCTGAATCTAAATACACTGTAATATTAGCTCCCCTCCCATGTCCCAAGACAACCAGCAGAGCTATGAGCTCTGCTGCTTGTGCTAAATAACAGGAAGTAGTATTATTTGCTCTGTTCTCAAGAACATATCACTGTGTATCTTACCCTTCACTACCCCTGCACCGGTATATTGTATTCCTGTTTCTTGGTCAATTGTGGATTAGTCATCAACAAAGTATATTGTAACGTTGGGTATTAGCTCTTCTTCTTCCCTTAGAGTCTCATCAGTGGTAAATGCGGAGTAGTCATGTACTTCACCTCCTTCCTGTACTGGGCGTGCTATGAATGTGGCGGGATTTACAGTGTGGAATCTCGCTATTTTCAATAAATTTAAAGATAATATTATTTCATAAACTGAAACTCGTTATGTGGTTAAAGTGCCTTTTGCTTTCTGTATTATTGAGCCAATTTTGGTTACATTTGATAATTCTTTTCATTTCGCTTGGAAATATCTTTAGCATGTGTTCTAGGGGAGACCCAATTTTAATATCTGAATGTATATCTTTTTCAGTAGATTTGCACGAGTCATTCCATTTCCTATTTATCTCGCATGTCTTTAATGTTTGTCGCATTCTAAGTGTAGAGTGCCTAAACCTTTTATTTAGTTTCAGGTAGATGACTGTCCTTCTATCTTTCAAACTATTTTAGTTCTCTTTAGAGCATCTATTTATGTATTTCAATTAGGGGTGGGCGGAATTTGCATAGTCGCGCTATGCAAAGCTCCTCAAAACGGTGAAAAATCTCTGCGAGCACGCTGAGTTCCGCAAACACGTGGAATTGCTTGTTCCGCCCGTTCACGATGCTTTTTTCCTGTTCACGAACCCTGTTTGCGTGCTGGGGGTGGGAAAAAGCGCGAACAAGCAAAAAATTCCACGAAGCCGCGGATTGTGGAATTATTGGCAATACCGCGTTCTCTGCGGAACGTGAAATTACCCAAATTTCACAAATTCCGCAAGCGGAACGAAATTTACCGCCCAGGCCTAATTTCAATATACTTGCTTATTTATTCTAAACTACATCTTACATGAAACATATCTGCAGAGTGGTATCATGAGTTTTCCGGTCCTCACTGAAGTCACTCTTTTAGATTTATGTTTTCTTCAGATTTTCCAATACCTGGTCTAGGGTCGACTCTCTAACCTTAGAATGGGGTTTTGGTCTACACCTTAGACATATTCCTTCTCTCAGATCTGCTTTCCTCACCAGCTTATGGTGTGGCGCTCACTTATGCATACCCTAGATGGCTTGTGCATGTTTACCATAACATTTTTATTTTATCACAACTGTACCTTAATTGTTATAATTTGAGGAGTCTGCATTGGCCTCACCTTAAGACAGTGTCCACCACTGAGGGAGAAGTACCCATAAGAATAGACAGACTTTTCTTCAAACAGGAATCTGCTTACCTTGTCAGAGAAATATTCAGTCCTATTCCCTAAGGGCAGACTCCTGTCAGTCTGTTGCCATTGGCGATGACCTCTGGGACTCTCCTGGCTGGTTCCCCAAATTGTTGGTTTGACGTTAATTCTTAATTGAAGTACAGAAACAAGCAAGAGTAAGTGATGAAGTATAAAGGCTTTATTTTACAGTGGCTGAGGAAGTGATGAAGTCAGGTAGGATTACCACACAACTTTCAACTTGGCTACAGCAGGTAGCCCTATTTATAGTGTATTTTTGCTCAATCATACAAACTATTGATGTGACCTATCCAGAACCTCTCCAACAGAGCGCACTCCTGGGCCATACACGGTGTCCAAGATTAATTCTTAATTTATTTTTTCAAGTCTGCACAAAAGTTAACAAACACGTTTCGGCGTTACCGCCTTCGTCAGTGTCAACTTATCATTTCAAATCATGTGTTTAAATAAAGACGTGCTATACAATTCATAACCATAGAAAGTGACTCGTGAATCAAGAAAAACGATAAAGAAAGTTCATTTTTTACGGCGGCCATATTGGAAAGGTTTGACTTACAAGGTTAGTTAAGTCAATAATTATATAACTAAATAATTTCATTCATTTTATAGGTCCCCCTGTCGCAATCTTCCATATTAGCTTTGCATAATCAATACTTTATATACAAAGATTTTTTGCAATTTATATGAACTAGGGGCTAAGCTTCAATCCTTTATTTTCAGGAAGCTATAAAGTGCAATAAATTCATTTTACATTTCGCGCTACAGTTTGTAAACATTTTTATCCCATTCTGAGCCGCTGTGCCCTTATTACGCTCTGTATGGGCTGACTTCACAGCATCGCTTCTTAGCTTGTTTTTCTTTCTGGACATTTATGTACATACATTCAGTTGAGCCTCCTGCCCTAGATGAACTTGTTGATATGTTGTAAGCAATTAGAATACCAAGAGCCATTCTTGAAATCTATAGTTCTGATCTAATTGGATCACTAGCCCTTTTTCACTAGGGGCCGAAAATAGATTAATGCCACCACTTATCTCTTAATCAGCAACAAATTCAGCCTATATGGACCCACATTTCTTTTTCGTTGTTAAGCCCTCTTGGCGTTTTAGTTTGCAACTTGATAATATATTTAGATTCTAGTTTGCGTAAACTTCTCACAAAATCTCCTGCCCTTTCCGATTTCACAATCTGATCCAGGCAGAAGAATGTGAGTAGATTACTGTTGCTGTCATGTTCCATCTAAAAATGAAGCGCAACAGGATAGTCCTGATCCCTGTTGTTAATCGCCCTAAGATGTTCCAGGACTCTCTTCTTGGTGGGAGGAATAGTACTTCCCACGTACTGTTTCCCACAGGGGCACACTAGACAATAGACCGTATAGTCTGAGTTGCAATTCAGGAGTTTTGAGATAGGGGTTTTGGCCTTTTTCCCTGGGATAAGATAATCTTTTACCTTGTGGCTGTTTTTGCATGCTTTGCATTTCATACAAGGAAAAAATCCCTTAACGGGTGCTGTTTTCTTCCTTTTTGGCTCATAATGGCTTCTCACCAAGTGATCCTTTAGGGAACTGCCTCTTCTGTATGTTACTAAAGGATTGTCTGGTAACATTTTACCCATTACACTGTTAGATTTTAATATCTTCCAATTTCTTCTGAGAATTTGAAACACTTCTGATGATTTCTCAGTGAAATTGGTGATGACTCTGATATTCTTATCTTTGTTTTTATTTTTGTTTATAAGCAGTTGGCTTCTTTCTGTGGCATTGCATTTTCCTTCAGCTTCTTTTAAAATGGCTCTACAATAGCCTCTTTTCTGAAATCTTAGTTTGGCCTGACCTATAGCTTTGTCACATTCTGAGGGGGTGGAACAATTTCGCTTCATCCTAAGGAATTCGCCTAAAGGAATGTTGTTTACCACACTTCTAGGATGGCAGCTTCCTGCATGCAGGATTGTATTTCCTGCTGTCGGCTTTCGATACAGCGCCATTTCTATATTGTTTTCTTCGATATAAACCTTTAGATCTAAGTAGACAACCTCTTTGTTGCTAATGCAACTTGTAAACTGCAAATTATGGTCGTTAACATTCAGGACTCTGATGAATTCCTCCGCCTCGCTCTGCGGACCACGCCACAAGATGAAAAGTTCATCAATGTATCGTGTCCACAGAGCGATGCTGTCCATCCATTTTTCATTGGTACCTGCCCAGGCCACGTGCTTCTCCCACCAGCCCACGAACAAGTTCGCGTAGCTGGGGGCAAAGCACGTGCCCATCGCGGTACCTTGCTTTTGTAGATATAGTTGTCCTGAAAAAATGAAAATGTTGTTATTGAGGCAAAACTTGGTCAGTTCAATAAGCATTTGATTATGCTTGCGAAATTTCAATGGTCTCTTCTCCAAAAAGAAGCTAATGGCTTGCAGGCCTTTTTCATGATTAATGAAGGTGTATAAGCTAACAATATCCAACGTTATTAGTTGCATATCCGGTTCCCATCTGGTACCCTCAATAATGCGTAAAAAGTCCTTGGTATCACGTAAGTATGAATTCAAATCTTTGACCATAAGAGAAATAAAATGATCAATATATATTGAAGTATTCTACAATAGGCTATTTTTTGATGATACGATTGGTCGCCCTGGAGGCCATACTTTACTTTTATGCACTTTGGGTAAGTGATAGAAGGTTGCCAATTCTGGATGTTCACATTTCAGAAAGTTTGGAACTTTCTGAAATGTGAACATCCAGTCTTGCATTTGTGTTGGGTACTTGTGTCTATTGAAGTGTGTGCATGCTTAGGTGTGTGTGTGCTTGAGATAGGAAAGGAAATAGGGGATGCGTATGGATAAGGGGCAGTAGGGGAGGTGGAAGGTTCGGATGGGTGGAGGGCTGCCGTGAGGAAGGAGACCAAAGACTGAAAAGATCTCTGTAGGGCAGACACGGCAGTGTGAATGACTTCCAGGTAAGCAACCACCTGGGTCAGCTTGTTGCCTCTCTCCTGAATGGTATTCAGCACTGTAGTCTAACACACAGAGATGCCCTTCAGGAGTTCAATAGCCTCCTCACTCAGGGCAACAGGGACAACAGGGGCAGACTTCTACCCTCTTAAGGGAGCAGGAACGGCCAACTTGTGGGAGGACAACAGGGAGGGTGGCGATGGAACTGGGGGAGGTGGACAAGGATGAAGATGGAACTAATCCTGTTGGGTCTGACATCACTTGAAAGTGTCCACTGGAGGAATCAGTTGATGATGTGCTTGAGCTGATCTCCTCTGGGGCACTCCTCAAACTGTCCTGGTCACTCGGTCCCTCTGTGTCTGACGTGACCAGCTGTGTCCCCACTGATGTTGGCTCCTTCTCCTCCGCTTGCCCTGGATTTAACTGAAATGACATGTAACATGGGTTTATTGCAACTGCGTTTCCACACCTGACCATCACAAATGAACTAATAACATTGAAGAAGACTACATATCACACCACCTTCATGGTTCACTCCATAGGCGTCTAACTTAGCATGAGCATACACATGCATGCTACATGACCTGGAAACAGTTGAGTCTAATCATGTCATAACCTCAGACAGGCCCAAATGCATTAATGGAATACTCTGAACTCCATCCTTCCTTATGTACATACAAAGATAGTTGATCACCTTGCATACTTTGGCACTTATTTCATAGTGTTGTAAAGAGAAGTACTACCAAACAAATGTAGAATGGATCAGCCACCTGGGGCTTTTTCCTTTGATCCTGTTCTCTCCTTTTGTCCTTTCAGGTGCTGTTTATGGGGACACAGGAACCCGAAGGATTTTTAAAAAGAACCCTCACTCACCTACCTAGTAGGTGATATGCTTCATCATTGGGTTGCCACCCTGGTTGCCGAATGCTTCCAGGGTGTGCTGCGATGCCAGAATTACTGCGGAGCTGGTTGTTTATTTCATGATTCTCGTGCAAGTGACGCGGTGATTGGTTAAAATTGGTTCCTGAGGACTCTCAAACATGTATTTATTTGAGAGTTCGAGGGATCCCGGTCAAAGTTAAAAAAAGGTGGGGGATATATATATATGGGATATTAGATTTATCCCATGTATCCTCATTCAGGTTATCTTGGGTGTGGTCTACATGTTTCAGCCACTAGTGGTAGCCCCATATGTCCACTACCTGAAAAGTCAAATGACAGCTGTACACATGTATTTTATTTATGTCTCACATTCTCAGAAAACATTGAGGTCTAAACATTTGGGAGATAGATACTCTGAATTCAAACAATACATGACTCCGTATAGGCATATGAACATCTCCAACCCTGCTTGGTGATGATGCCAGTCCTATATTGTATATCCACAAGCCAATACACCTTTGAAGGTTTTGGGTGTCACTGAACATCTATGACATGAAGATGTGGGATCACTAAAGTCCCAATGGCCAGGCACATCACACCACTCTTTGGTATTGCTTACTCAGATTGCCTTGTAAGGATTAGTGTAGACACTCACATATGATCCCCACAGCTCTACATCTCACTCCCTCATGTATGTCACCAGTCAGTGAATCACTGCTTTGAAACACTATTGCAGAGGAACCATCAACTGGCAATTGCACACTTGCCAACATTAAGGCACTAATGCTGATGGCACCAGTGATGTCTGCACCCTCCTTTCACTGAATAACTATTACTTGCCAATAGGAACTGTTGTGCAGTCCCTGCATGTACTCAGGACTCTATGTCATGCCACATGCAATAGGATCACCATCAAATGAGAGACAATAGTGAGGGAACCTCACTCCTCACACTAGCAACACCAGTTGCTTGTGCGGTACAATTATCACCTAGATTTACTGAGAATAAGAGATGATTACTAACTTCACTCAGCCAGGTGTCTGCACAAAAGGAGAGAATTGGATGTGGACAGGGCTTTCCTGTCTTCCATGTCAGAAAGACAATGGCCACAGCATAGCAGCATGCACCTACTACCACACTTACACTAACGATGACTCATATGGAGTATGGCACATGGGCCACCATAAAAATTGTTGTTAAAATGCCTGTATGTAACACTCAAATTAGGCACTATGACATGTATTACTTTGCCTCAACTGCCCTTCAAGATCCGGGTAGGCCACCATCAGTATGTAGGCTATCGGGGGTCGGGGGGTCAGGGTCCGGTGTGCGCCCCATCCATGTTGCGAGGATGTCCCCAGTTGGACCACCACAATCTTCCAGGTCCAGCGCCGCAGGTCCTCCCCCTCTTTCTGTAGTGGGCACTACGCCGGTTGTAGACCCCCTTGGTCCACACCTTCCAGTAGATGGGTATCCAAATGGCCTTCTTCTGATGTGCATTGACCTGTAAGTATGCAATAGATGTATAAAAAGTTTCTAACTGGGAATTTGAGGATGACTATTAGCTTGATGCACATTACGTTGACATCTATCACAAGCCTTCATCAAGAGTCAATGAATTACATGTGTTCATGTCACATGCTAAGCACAACTAAGGAATGGATACACACTTTTGGGGTCTTCTGATTACTAACCTCAACCCTGGTCATTACCTACACTAAATGACGCGGCCCACTAACATCATGTAGACCAAGGCCATCCTACATGGAATGTGATGTGAGGTACCATGACACACAAAACACCTTTTTAACTTTCTGGTGGGTAAACTACCTATGCATGACTGTCCAGACAACTTTATGTTTGATGCATATGGTCTATAGAGGGGAAAACCATGGTAGACACAACATCCTAAGACTAAAGTCACAATGTAAGGGCTGGTATGTGTGACACAGAGAGCTACCTCTCTGGGGCTTGTGTGGACATAGGATCTACTTATCTGAATATCCTAGTAAGTAATCTGCTTGTGTTATTTGTAGTGCCATTACAGAACACACCTTTTGCCATATGTGGCACTGTAACACAGATGACAATCAACATATCATTGTATGTGTAGGGTGATTGGGGATATGCTAGCCAAGCAGATGAACCACATTTTTACACCTATTACAAAATTAACCCACTATCTACACTGTTCATATCTTAGATGTGCAATCGGCCTGTACATTGGAAGCAATTGTATTAGAAAAGTGTCAACAGACCTTTGTGAGTAAGGGGACAGTCATTAGTGACAGACACATATTGACACTGTGGGTCAATGGAATGAAGTATCAGGTCAGGGGATCACCTCAGTCACCATGCCCCATATTATCCATGTAACAGCTATTAGGGCCACTAGTGGGACAGATAGCACCCTTTGTGAACATCCATAGATCAGCAGGTCTACAAGGACTTTGCTCTGTGCATCAGTTCTCCTGCCACAGTCAGATTTTGCTCTCTGAAGGCCCAGTCTACTTATCCTACATGACCCTCACATTTTCACCAATTCAATACAGAAAAGTGAAACTTCTGCCTCTTTCAAAGGTGATCATGCAGTTGTGTGGCACTCTGAAGGGGTCTGTGAGGTATAGCTACCTCCCAGACAACTGTTTTTACAAAGTGTGATGTTGCCTGAGTGATCTGTGGGATGGTACACTTGGCTAGAAACATCCTCAAATGCTTATAACAGTATACAGAAATGACTCATGGTGTGCAGTGGCGGATGGTGCCATTTGAAAGTGGGGAGGCGTAAAATAATTGTTGTACTGCATTGTGGCACGCGCCCAAACCACCTACGGCGGGTGCGGGGGGTTCTCCCCTCGAGAAAAGTTTGAAAAAAGAGTGGGCAAATTGTGTATTTTCAAGCAAATTTGAGAAAGCGGGAAGGTGTCAACCACTCTGAGATCTGATGACCCTATCCAGTCGTCGACCCGGCCCCTCCACATCCCTCACCCTGTGGGTCCTACTAAGGTCACCCCTGTGATCTCTATTGCATTACACAAATCAAACGTGGGGACATTAAAACCATCATCCCATACCAAGTGGAAAGCCTGTGTTAAATCTGAATCGGTGTTTAGTGGAGCAGTGCTACATCCCTTAGTTGTTTTGAGCCATGTAGCTAGCCCTGCCCATGCGTTACCAACCAGCGAGACAGTAGCCTCTAATGCACTGCACGAGGGAACATCAGAAGGACACCTAAGCTCCACAAAAAAGAGAACATACCATATACAGCACTTCCAGAACCTTTCAAACACTGCACCAACATAATATGTAATAATGCCTGAGGAGATAGCGCTTAGAATGACTGCACAAACAGAACACTGAATACAACACTTCGAAAGGGCATTTAGTTGCACTGAATCAAAGCACATACTAAGCACAGCACCAACAGGACTGTTCAGCACTTGACCAACTGAACCTACAACACAAACAAAACACTGAACACACTGCACCAATGGAACAGAAAATCACTGCTCCAGTATATTATCCAAGCATTAGTAGACCAAACTACACCATCAGGACTTTACTGCAACAATAGAACACAGCACCATGGAGCAAACCACGCAAAGCACCAACAGAACATCCAATCCATGTGCCCAGGCGGTCATATAATGTGCCACACCAAGAGAACATTGAAGCTACACATTCAGTGCACTAAACCAATAGAGCATCTGATGTCAAGTGCCAGACTAATGCTGACAGGAGGGGAGGATGAGAACACCTCACGCACTGCACTTTTTTAACATCTAAAAGAATATCACAACAGCAATTTGAATGCAGGGAACATAAAACCACTGCACTGTGTCGAATACAAAGCACTACCCCAAGACGTCTGAAGCAATGTACCCAGTCGCGGCTAAAAAATAAAATGAAAACCTACCTGACCAGGTCCCGCGCCCCTCTGCCGCCGAGATCCTATACCTCACCCTCACCAGAATGGGCGGAGCTTAGGACAGCCCCAGAGGGTCTGTAGCAGTATGCCCTTCTGTCCACAACCCTGTGCGCATTAGTTGGAATGACTCCTATATAAACAAGAAGGAGCTCTAGGGGGAAAAATGTCAACGGCACCCCCCACTCAAACCATTCATTCATAACAAAAGCCCTTGATATGTCTCACACATCTGATTCTCAATACATGGGGTCCCCCTATTTCACTTTTGGGATGGAAAAGGCTCTTATCCATCTAGACAGGTCCTACGCGTAGGGAAAAACCATATATGAAAAAATGAAAATAAAGATATATAAAAACATAGGAAGTGCCTCACTTAAACAGCCACCAGGGAGCCCATTGGCAGGTTCTCAGCAATATGCTCACTTTTTCATCATCGAAAGCTTTCCTATCTATACGAAGGAACCAGCAACTGAACAAGACCAGAAGAATGTTGTATGTGTGCATGTTTTCTATATAATCCTATTGTGTGCAGCACACATCTCAATAAAACCTCCCTCGGCCCCCATAGAAAGAGGAGAAAATTCTTTCTCACAAGAAAAATACATTGAAAATGAGTTGTGTGCAGCACACAGCAACCGTCTTTAATTTGTATGCCCACACTCGCGATTAAAAAGAGCATACCAGGTTTAGACCATTTTAAGAAGAATGGAAGACATGTTTCATTGCTCCCTGTTTACTCACTGGCAGTGTAATCAGGGCATGAGGACTATATTCCGCCCATGTTTTCCCCCGGACTTGTCTGTTAAAAGAACAAACAGCATGGCAGACATATGTAATTCAGATGCCATACAAAGCTGCCCACACTCCAGGTGGGAGATGGGCAGGGCTCGAGTTGGGGTACTACGCGGGTGGACAGCGTCCCCCCACTTATTTTACCGGGAGCTCGATAACTGGAGCCACACATTCACTCTCTGGCCTCTCTGGGCGAGATCGGAGCTCATTCAGAACGCTGCTCACGCGCTGGCTTCTCTGATGCAATCGCATCTAAGGGGTGAGCGAGGGGAGGCAATGAGTCTGATGGTGCAAGCCACCTTTCGTGACATCACTTCCTGTCGTGACGTCAGCGCCCCCCCCCCCCACTTCTGTTTTTAGGACTTGTGCCCTGGAGATGGGGATAGTTACTATCTGGCCACCGGGTGAGTGCCTGCCAGTAGGCCACAGGGGAGGAGATAGCTTTTGAGAATGCTCAGTCACCTGAGAGAGACATGGGATACATCCGTTCATACTCTTTTTAGGGTTCTGCCTTTTCAGAAACCACAGCCAAAGTGTTCATTACTAGGCTATGGATGAAGACAAATTCTCTGAACGGCCCCACACACATATGTACAACTCCTTGCAAACATGCCCATCCGGACCCGAGGCCTCTCAGGAATAACCACTTCCCCGAGCTGCCTGGAGGACCCACAGATGGGCATTCAGAACCAGTATCTCTTGATAGACGGTGCCCGAGCACAGATGCCATCACAGACACGGGGATTTTCCAAACATATTTAGTGTGAAGAAAAGTTTCACCTTTGGCCATTACGCAGCTCACTACTGCCATGACTGAGCTCTGCCACCAGCTTGGCGAGGACTGGGCCGAGAACCTGTTCTTTTGCCGTAATTCCAAGACACGTCACTGGTCAAGGAGGGCCTTGTAGTCATGCTGAGGGTCCAAGCCCTTGCCTCACTGGAGGCAGGGGAGGGGCTGCTAGAAGGCAGCAGCCTCAGGCAGAGGCTCTGTTGAAAGGGCAGGAGCTGGCGGCCAATGAGCGTAGACAACACGCCTGACCAGAAGGAGCCTTCGTCCCAAGGTCAAGTGAAGGGGTGACCTGGGACAGGAACATGTTGAGGCGAATACTGCGCGCTCCTAAAATACCAAACACGCAACAGAGGGACACCTCAGACCCTGGGCCCCAATCACACCCAGATGTTTCAAAGACTCCAAACAAAGCTCCAAAAATGAAGAACATGAAAAGCGCTATCACACTCCACCAGCTTCCAAGCACTTCCATAAGCCTCCAAGACCTCCAACAAAGCCCAGCTCCAGAGCGCCTGGAAACAACTGTTAGAGTCCAGGCGCTACTCAAATATACAATAAACAGAGTTAGGGCCCCTTTTGCAAAGCGCTCAATACACCCGGTTGCACCTGAGCATTCAATGAACATAGAGCTGTATTTTGGGAACAAGGCTGCCGTTTGCCTCGGAGGCATTACCTTGCACCGGGACAGGATTGCTTATTGTATAACGGGATTATCTTTCTGGTTTTGTAATAATTCCTGATTATCCTGCGCCTCCTCTCTGTTTTCTTTGTGGCGCTTTTGTGCATCACAAACCCATTTACATTTCTACTTCTGGCGCTCATGAAGTTTCGACCGTTCCTTTTTAGCAGTAGTTTATGGTTTTTTTTAATTCCAGGAAGGGGTAGTGGTGTGTAAAATTTCAGCAAAATTGCATCAACTGAAAATCCATTATTTACCACTATATTTTAGCACTAAATGCGTCCTCTTGTCAAAGTTTGAATGCAAAGCCACATTCTGCATTGAAAAATAGAGTGAAAAACAGTTACCACGCGCATTGTAGCTCCTGGCGGTGGGCTTCACACAGTGCAGCATGATTGAGGACTCGCACTTGGGGACGCAAGTGGAAAGCTGTTAGCCTTTCCATAAAAATGTCAGATTTTGAAAAGGCATAGCTGTACTGTAGCCACCAAGTGTTTTGAAAACAGGACTTAAAATGTTCCCGACCCACACTCATAGTGGGAGATGCAGTGATTGCGGACCACACGCGCGGCCGGCATGACGGAGGGGGAGTGGGGGGTACGCGCGGGGAGGGGGTGGATGTTCATTTAATGAATAAAACGTACCTGGCATCTTCTCCGGTCCCGTACATCACGTCCGTGGTGGAACTAACTTCTCCCCGCTCTTTTCTTTTGCCGCTCAACAGTAAATACTGACTGGATGCGGTGGGGGGCTAGGCGGCTGACCCTTGTTTACTCTGTATCCTGGCATTTGCTAGGGCATGGGGCGACTTTGCAAAAAACGCATCACTGCCTGAGCAGGAGCCTATCTTCAGACGCCTGCACTACACTACGCATGCGCAGCATACCTAAATGGTTTGTGAATGTGAGTGAGGAGCAACGCTCCTCTCTCACATGCGCAGTCAGACCATCTTCTGGGCAGCGTGCGCTGACATGCGCACTTTAGTCTTTCACTGGTGAAGTACAGGCTGGCCGGAAATGTAAACAGACGAATTGTGAAATCTTGCAATTCATCTGCTTACATTCCTGTTGCCCGAACTGCTGTGAGCAGTTTCTTTTGTGGGGCGTTGCCCCGGTGCCCCTATGGACCATCCACCACTGATGGTGTGAACCCTATACATAACAATGCACATATATGGCATCTTGGTTAGAGTTCTAATCACAAGGCTTAATGGTAGTTTGTAGTCACTTTAATCTCATCTTACCAACACTTGATAAATGGTTAGTGTACCATACCGATTGGCAACATGCAGTTTGGATGGACCACAAATTTACATTTGAACACATACCATGGGTCCTGGATTGATATTTTGATGGTAATGCACTTACAGGCAGAATAACAACATGTGTCAGGATACCTGTGCCCGTATGTGCAGCAATATGCATTGCCACAGACAAAAATCTCAGATACTTTGAGTATTGAATGTTAGGAAAGGAGATGGAGAACACAATAGCAAAAGCTGAGTCGAAGTATAGCTTACAAAGTCCCCTCCTTCCTCTGTTCCTGTAAAGCCCTTAGAATGCAGGAAGGCCAAGACCTTCTCCTCCCAGAGAAGAAGATGTAATGGTGCGCTGGGAGGGCCACCACCAGTCATCTGATCCTCTAGGTGGTGGTTTCTCTACCTGGTACACACCCTAAGACTAAGGTAATTCCACCTCTTCCTAATGTTGGCCTGTGTGCGCACAGTGGTACCAACAGCATTCACTGTGTTGACTATCCTGTCCCACATTCATTTTTCCTACTGAGAGGAGTATGCTGGAATTGGTATCCAAAATCTGTCATCTCTTTCTCAATGAACAGTGGGTTTTTTCTTCCAGGCATGGTGACAAATAAAAAGCGAGTGAGTATATGAAGGTAAAACAAACAAGTGATAGAGGTAAAAAGGTGCAAACAAAAATTACAGGTAACAGAGTGCTAAATGGGAAGATGAAAACAAATAGCTGTGAAAATGTCTGTTTGTCTTGCTGTGCTGCAGGTGTGAAGGAAAGGATGTTGGTCAGGGATGGGGGGAGTTTGATAGTGTGATTTACAGGCGTCTGCACTTGTCAAAGCACTTCAGAGGTGCAGTTTTTACATCCATCCAATGGCCACTTCTGTGGGTTTGTTTTCACGCATACAGTGGTGGTTGTCCGCCTTTTGTTAACCTCTGCTTGGAGACAGTGAGCACCACTGTGTAGTCATAATATGCTTGGTGGGTGGACCACTGACCTGACTGTGTCAGAGGACGCATTGCCAAGATTGCAGACTGCTGTGGTCCTGGCATGAAGACTCCAGTGGCCGCAATTGGTGTTTCAGACAGCACAACTCATAATATGGCGGGCGGTGAATCGCTAGCACAGTGGTGTCGTAGAGGACGCGGATGCAGTGGTTGGACCTTCAAACTTGTAATCAGCCTCAACGTTTAGATCAAAATAGATGTTTGGGGCTGCACAAACATGTAACTGGCTGTGATTGTTAATGTTTGTCAGAATTAGACACCGGCAAACACAAAGAAATGATGGACGGAGCCCTGAAACTTTTCAGACACTCACCCCCAGTCACAGATCTGATTTGAGTCCATCTTCGTTCTTTACCTCACTTTGTCACCCCAGTTCAGGCCCAGCTATATGCAGACCAGTTTTGGGTTTACATCCCTCATCAGCCAGGCTAGCTTGAATCCAGTGGCAAAGTGAGCAAGGGACCAAAGTCTGGGCATACCCTGCCAACTTAGGGTGAACAAAGCAAACACAAATAGATGATGGATAGAGCGCTGAAACTTTTCAGACACTCGCCCCCAGTCACAGATCTAGGTTGAATCGTTCTTTAGCTTACTTCGCCACCCCAGTTCAGACCCAGCTATATGCAAATCAGTCTTGGTCCTGTGCCTCATGGGAACAGTTCAGCCCGAACTGCCAAGCCAGGTCTACCCTGGATCGGAAACATACATCCTGGGACCGGTTTCGTGGTAACACCCCTCATCAGCCAGGCTAGCTTGAATACAGTGGCAAAGTGAGTATTCCTGTCGCTCGGAACTACATCGTACACCCCTATGGACAGAATTTCCGCAGTCGGGATTGCAATGCGATTTCCAATAGCCTTTCGGTGTTGGCCTGTCGGACATGGAAAGGCTGTCGGAAAGTGACTTGGCGGGCACCTGGCAGGGCCCCCTTGCCACTGCAGCCTAAGGTTGACGCCAAGGGGGTTTCTAAGGGACCCCCCTGTAAAACCCTGCACTGCGTGAAGGGCACTGTGGGGTGCCTGCCACAGGGTGCAGGGTTTTCCGCACACACACTATGTTCTCATAGGAGCTGTGTTATGGCCGCTTGTTGGGTGTAACTTGAGCTCCCATTGGGAACATTGGGACTCCATCCAAACAGTGTTTGGTCGCATAGTAATCTGGGGGTCGGAACCGCCGACCACAAGTCGGGCGGTCCCAAATCCGGCATCGTAATGAGCCCCTTAGTGTATAGTGTAGTGAATATCTTTCCTTCCTCATGTTTTATTGTGAGTCTATTTCCTCTCTACTCCAATGGGATGTGAATGTTATGGTTCACTGACATAGGGCCCGATTAGGATGACGGGCGGACTGCCACTAACAGACTGTCGGTCTGCCCGACAGCCAGGATAGCGGTCCGACTGCTGCATTACGATGTTGTCAGTCAGAGCACACTGGGCTGAGGAACTGAATGACATCTTCGACAGGCTCAAGAAGCCCATCAGAGTGTCGGTCGGAGCGTAATCTCTACAATGGGGCGGTGCTTGTGGAGGCTCCACCACAGGGATTACGATGTTCCTTTCCCTCTGCCTTTACATGGCGGTCTGACCGCCATATAAAGACAGATGGAAAGGGACTTTGGGGGCCCCTAACAGGGCCCCTGTCCCCCGTGGGCCTCTGGTATGGGGGCAGGGGGGCACATGTGGTGCCCCCCAAACATCAATTCACCATGTGCCAGGCCCCACATGGTCCTGGCACTCAGTGCATGTATGTTTTCAAAAGTCCTTTTTCAATTGCGGCTTGTGCTTCCAGGCCTCAGCATAAGCCGCAATGGCAAAATATATTTTTCTGACCAAGTACATGGCGGTCGCATCGTTATTAGGTGGGTGGAACTTCCAACTGCAAGTCAGACAGTTCCATTTCCACAGAATGGTGGTCAGACGCCCGTCTGACTGCCATCGTTAACAGGGCCAAAATATTGATGCCACGAACATCAACCTACAAAATGATTGACACAATAATATCCTTAACAAAAATATCAAGATCCTCTACTTAATAAAACAAGTCACTAATATCGAAAAAAATATCGCTGTTAAAAATATCTAATTTAACATATACCAAAAACAAACATATCGGAAACAAAAATATTCTTACTTATAACTAACAATAGACTATGACACAAATATTGAAACCAACAACATTGGCAACACAAATATCATTAAACTAAATAACACCTAGCAATAAAAAATACCAAAACCACAAATGAATTAACAAACAATCATAACAAAATATGTCCTACAGCACGCTGGTTTCCTTCTGACTCCAAGCTGCCCGCGGTGCGCAGAAACCCCTGCTGACTTTTACCACGAGTTGGTCCTGTGCTGCTGTAAACAAATATTGGCCAGATGTAGTGAACAAGCTCAATGCGGTCCTGGGATGGGAAGTCCTGTTCACTCACCTGGTCCTTATCTTGGAGGTATTGGAGGGCAAGGGGGGGGCTCTTGGGCTGACAGAGCATTTCTGGGTACTGCCACCATGGTGACCAAACCTGATGTAGCGGCCAAATAGAAGGACTCTACCCCTCCCCACGGTGTGACACTGGCACAGAGGGTTGGATTGGTATGCAATGCAGGAAAAAACTGCATATGAGGCGAGAGGACAAATATGATCAAGTATGGGGTAAATGGCTGGGCTGGCTGGGCTAATGGAGAAATACACTTGTCTTTAATGTTTCCTCAAATCAGGTTTTCTATCTGTCCTGCTGTAAAGAGACTGGGGCTGTAACCTGAACAAGATTCAAGTGAGTTTTTAAAAGAAATGAAAGTGTATATTAAACAGTAAATTATCAAAACATTTATTAATAGGTTCTTCTATATTTATTCAATTACAGTATATAAAGACATAGGGCCTGATTACGATAGAGGCGGTCGGACCACCGACATGCCGTCGGTGGGAGTCCGACTGGCGACAGTCATTCGGTCCAAATGCTACATTACAATGCTGGCGGTTGGACCCTAATCTGTCGGACCTAAGACTGCTGGCTCTGCCAGGATCAGAGATCCCGACGCAGCAGCGGTCAAAGCAGCATCCCTGAATGGTGGCGGTGCCGAGTCAGGCACCACCATTGGGATTTCAATTTCCCTTTCCGACAGCCTTTTCATGGCGGGAATCCTGAGGAATGTGGGGACCCCAAACAGGGACCGCGTCCATCGTGGGCCACTGAAAATTGGCCCTGCTGGCATGTGTAGTGTCCCAACTCACCTCTGTGCACGCGGTGCCATGCATGACATGGTGCATGGCACATGGTGCACAGATGTGCAAGAGCTGCTGAACTGCATAGGCATGTGCGGTGGCCCTTTGCCACAGCCGCAGCATTCCCCAGCCATGTTTCCGACTGCTAGCAGGGCTGTCGCATTGCAATACGGTGGTCGGACCTCCCACATGCTTGTCGGCAGTCTCCTGACCGCCGCAATAGCAGCCGTTGGTCTGACCGACCGGCATCAAAATGATGCCCATAATGACAGAAGTTGCGAGATTTATAAGCTCACAAAAGGGGAATCATTTACACTGTTACATGGCATACACGTACAGTCAAGAAAATGCTTCCCCTCAGCATATTAATAGGAAATGTACCAAATATTATTCAAATACTTGTTGTGGGAGGGTAACTACCAGAGAAACTGTAGTAACTAATGTTAAAGAACATAGCAGCCCAACCAATGTAACTGAAGTTGAAGTAAGATAAGTATTAGAAAATATGAGAGAAGCAAGCACTAGGTCCCAAGAACCTACAGCACAAATCCTTGAAGAAATACTACCCATGTACCAGAACACATTCAGCGCAGTTACCTTCTATGTCCACCTTAAAACACCTTATAACCAGATCTAAAAAGGCCACCAGCGAACCCCCACCTGCTCCTAAAACATTTAGAGATATAGAAATACCACCAGAGCTTGCATTAATCCACAAAGAGGAGCAATTCCTACAATATAACAATAAAAGTAATGACAAAGTATACTTATATTTGGTACCGCTGCACATTTATTAAAACTAACCCAATGTCTAGCTTAGATGATGGATAGCACATTCAAAATGTTTCCCAAACCATTCCATCATCTTTACACCATCCATGGTGAATTTCATAAAATGAACATACCTTTTGTGTATGCATTACTGCCAAACAAACAAACCTGTACCTACATAGAACTCCTAACCCAGATTGAGCAGCAAACAAACAACTGATCCTATCATTTTACTCAAAGCCTATGGCATCACCCATAGAAATTTGCACTGAGGCCCTCATTACAATGTCGGGGGGACCACCGCCACCAACAAACCAGCTGTGGCAGTCTGTCCGACATCTAGGGCAGCAGTCCGACTGCCTGATTACAATACTGGCAGTCGGAGCACAGGGGCTGGCGGAAAACCTGCCTTTTTCTACTGCGGCATGTGCTGCGGCCCATTTCTGGCACCACATACAATATAGGTATTAGGCTCCGACCACTGCCCCGACAAGCTCCCACAGACCACCTAACATCTTAATTAGGCCACTCCAAAATAAAATAATTTGGGGACAATGCTGGATAGTAAAGGGGAAACACGTATCATTCCCACTTCAGTACCGCTTAACTCAGGAAACGTGCTAAACACTAAAGAGGCGACATTTACTATTCCCAATACAATATAACTTAACTCAGGGAAGGTGTTAAACAGTAAAAGGGGCAACATTTACTATTTCGACTCCAATCTAACTTAACTCAGGGAAGGGGCTGGACATTAAAGGGGTAACATTTACTATTCCCACTCTAATATCATTGAACCCAGGGAAGTTGCTTCACATTAAAAAAGCAACATTAGCAATTCCCACTTCAATAAAACTTATCTCCTTGAAGGTTTTCCACAGTAAAACAGGCAACATTTACTATACCATGATAGGTTTGACCTTTTAGAGTCCTGGTTGGATGATATTTGCGCGCGGACAGGATCACTTGAGCTTAAAGTTACTGCCCTGTCAAAATCTGTCCAAGGAAATTCTAAGGACATCGATACATTAAAAATCTCTCACAATGGACATGGAAAGATTAGAAATGCAAGCCCGCAGAAACAACCTCAGAATCTTGAAGATCCCCGAAGGGGAAGAGATGGAAGACATTAAAGGATTTGTCTGTAAACTACTGAGGGACGGAGTTTTGAAAGATCGGCCTGACATTGACCTGGAGGCAGAGATTCAAAGGGTACATAGGGACCCTTTTAGACTACATCCAGATAGGAAAGCACCAAGGAAAATTGTTGTTAATTTCCAAACATACAGCGTTAAAGAACTAATTTTAGGTAGATGCCTATCTCGCTCCCCACTCCACCATCAGGCACATCCTTATCAAATTAGATCAGATATCGGGGGAAAAACCGGGCAGAGACAGTGGGAGCTGGGCTCTAGAATGCCGGAATTAAGGTCTCTTGGAGCACAAGTTCAAATGAAATTTCCTGCCCTTTTGAAAATAATGTGGAGGAACAAAATGTACAATTACAGCCAACCAGAAGAGGTTGATGACCTCCTATCTCAGATGAAACAGTAAAAAAAAAGGGGGTCAGTAAATTCCACTTCGGGCTTCAGAGGGGGAAAAAAAACGGGGTAAAATTAAATAAAAAAAAAATATATATATATATATTTAATAATTATAAAATAGAGTCAAAACAAAAAAAGAGATGGTAAATGGGAACACTAAAAGATTTGTGGGCAGCCTCCAGAAGGGAAAAAAGGAGTGGCGCTACAAAACAAGGGGTGTAGGTATAAAAAAAATATATATATATATAAAAGTGTCATGGAGTAGAATATATACAATAAAAGGAATAAATAATTAATTGATTCCTGTTCACAGTGGGAATGGTGGGTGAAACTACTGTGTCATCATGTCGCTTTTCCGATTTTGGGTAATAATTTTATTGCTGTGTCATCTTTGGAGGGGCACCTGAAAGGCGATACCAGCGCCAGGTATGAAGGGAGGGTTCCTCATGGGAGGGTTTGGGTGGGGTCACAAAGGGGTGGGTAAACTGGGAAAAATTGTCCTCATACGATGCAAAATTGTCTTTCGTGCTAAAAGCTCTAGATGTATGGTAGTTGCGGGTAGATCATGAGTGGACTGAGTGGTATAAAATTCCTCTCCTGGAATGTTAACTGTCTAGTGGGGGGAAGGAAACAATCGAGGGTTTCTGAGTATTTAAAAAGTACGGAATCCCATCTCTATTTATTACAGGAAACACACCTAGAGGCTAAAGTATGTGAATACGTTTTTGGTAAATTGGGGTGGGTACAGAATGTACTATGTTCACGACAGAAGGGGTGTACAAGAGGTGTAGCAATTGTTGTCAGGTCGAACAGAGGGATTAAGGTCCAGAAATGGGACACTGATCAATCGGGCAGATGGCTCGTGGCAGCCCTCTCTATAGGTGGCTCATTCTTTACCTGTGCAGTGTATTATGGCCCGAATGAGGACAACCCAGGTCCGATTTTAAAACTTAGCGCAAGCCTATCACAGAACCCAGTCCCGGTTATAGTAGGGGGAGATTTTAATCTGGTTTTTGATAGGCAGCTGGACCGGACCTCTAGGGTCAAATATTGTGCTCCAACTAAAACGGTATCATCACTGAGGAATATTATGAAGGACTTTAACCTACTGGACCTGTGGAGAGTGAAATATGCAGCCAAAAGAGAGTATTCTTTTTATAGCAAAACGTACAAGCAATTTTCTAGATTTCTTTTTGGCTGATCAGGTACTGCTTGCAAACATTGTATCGGTCTGTTATATCCCGGTGGGTATCTCGGATCCTTCAGTGGTCGAACTTGTACTCAATCTAGGATCTAGGAATATCGAATATTGATGGACACTCGACAGAACACTCCTCCTAGATGAAAAAGTGAAGGTAGAGGTAAAAGCAAGAATAATTGATTTTTAAAATTTTAATCTTGGTTCCTCTACTGTGCAAATTGTTTGGGAGTCCTTTAAGGCCTACTTACGGGGACTCTTGGGTTCGCAAATGATCTATAGGAGGAAAACCATCAAGAAAAAAGAAATAGAAGATCTTAAAGCTATAAAAGAGAAAGAATTAGATCTACAGTTGGCTGCTCTGAAAGGCAGGGAGAGTATTACGAAAGTAGAGAGAGAGTTGTTGGAATTACAAGCAGCATTTAAAGCTAGGAGCGATAAGATCACTAAGGAAAGGTGGGTCAGCAGACTTAAGAATTTTGAGTATGGAGAAAAATGTGGTGCTCTCCTAGCATGGAAGTCAAGGACGGATAAGGTCAGGAACAACATTAAGACGTTGGTACAAAGAGAATCTGAATTATTGATATCAGAGGACGAGTTGATTAAGGAAGAGGCCAGGGGGTTTATGTTGGCTTTGTATCAAGAGGACACTAGACCTGGACTAGAGGAGGCTGCTGACTGGCTTAATTTGAGAGATCTACCCCAATTGTCTCAATCTGATAAGATCTATTTAGCTAGTGAAATTATGGAAGGTGAAATACAGGAACAACTTAAGAAAATGAGTAGAGGTAAAGCCGCTGGCCCAGATGGTCTGCCGGTTGAAATATATTCTGATAATCTTGAAACAGTAGTTCCAGTGCTCAGGACACTCTTTAACAGAATTCTTTTACAAGGAGATAGTATCCCCCCATCCTGGGCTGAAGCCACTATAAGCCTGATAGCCAAGCAAAATAAAGATCCATAAAAAATTGAGTCTTACAGACCCATCTCATGGTTAAACTCAGACTTGAAGATCTTTTCTGGGATACTGGCCACTAGATTAGCCAGATCTATTAAAACAATCATACACTCAGACCAGAGAAGGTTTATTCCAGGGAGGCAGCTCAACGAACTCACATTTCAGGCAATAGGGGCAATAGATTATGCAGAGGAGAGGGGGCTGCCTCTTGCTATCATAGCAATCGACGCAGCCAAAGCGTTTGATCAGGTTAACTGGGGGTATCTCTGGGCTACTATGATGAGGTTCGGTTTTCCTTCGATTTTTATCGAAGCTGTTAAATCTTTATATCGGAACCCTCGAGCACAGGTTTTAGTGAATGGTGGCCTATCAGAATGGTTTAACATCGCTAGAGGTACTAGGCAGGGATGCCCCCTGTCCCCTTTATTGTTCGACGTTTATATAGAGCCTTTTGTCTGTACACTTAGAAGGGACAGTACAATCGCACCTTTTAAAATCGGAGAGTTAGCGCTTAAAACTGCCCTGTATGCGGACGACCTCCTCTTGTACACTACTAACCATGTAGAGGCAATCCCGCGGCTCTTTGAATTGGCGGAGGAATTTGGAAGAGTATCTGGATATAAAATCAATAAGGAGAAAACAGATATAATGGGCTGGAACAATTTAATCCCTATAGAGGGGGCTAAACAAAAAATTAGATATCTCGGAATACATCTAACCCAAAAATTGGCGGATATCCCAAAAACTAGTTGGCAGAGAGTTGTGAAGGAAGCATGTAAGTTAATGTTAAGATGGGGAAGCCTTCCACTCAATATCTACGGGAGAGTAAATCTTGTTAAAATGACTATCCTCCCCAAAATAACTTTTCTTTTTAATTCTATCCCACTATCATTTAATCCTAAAGATATCGCTAGTTTTCAAGGGAAGATTGGATCGTTTATATGGGCCACAAAATCACCTAGGATAGCCTGGAAGAAACTGAGGAGAGGTTTGAATGTAGGTGGCTAGGCCTTACCCGACGTATTTGTATACTGCCATGCCTTTCATTTTAAGAATTTCAGAATTTTGGCCAATAAGTTGGACTTTTCTTCATAGGGCCGCCTTTTCCAGGCAATGTTACAGGACCAGCCACAGGGTTTGGAGTTTTTTCTCTTCAAATTTGGGGACCAAAAATTCTTTAAAAAGGTCCGCCTTAAGATCCTACATGCGGCGCTTAAAAATTGGGGATAAATTCGGAAAGCATTGGGGATACCTTATTATAACCTATATGCTCCAATTTGGGACTCCCCTGGCACTCCTGAATGCCTTTTAGATCAATTGTCTCAGCCACTTAAAGTAGCAGGGATTAAAACATGGGGCGACCTATGTCTTGACTCTAGGCTTATGGACTGGGAGTCCCTTGTAAATTTAACCAACAGGTCCCTAACCAGATTTAAGTTTTACCAACTGTCTGTGTGGTGGGCAAGACAATCATGGGGGTCTGCAGCGGACATCCCGATCTTAGACTCCATTTGCAGGGGGGAGGCTGGAATCGTGAGGTCTCCTTCTGGTATAAGACACTTTTTGGGGTAGAGGATTGCTTAGATTCTGATGTAGGGAAACTCTGGGGCAACGGTTTAATAGGGAGTATGGAGGAGGTACAGAAAATATGGACGGATGCATTCTCAATGTCTCAGAGAATAATTAAACCTGCCAATCTGAGGAGGAACCATCTGTTTACGGCCTATAGGGTTTATTGGACACCGGCTAAACTATCCAGGGTAGCGTCAGATAATTATCATTGCCCCAGGTGTAAACTTCCGGCAGCGGCTGATCAACATATGTTTATGGATTGCCCAAAGATCTCTAGCTATTGGGTGGCTATATGTAGCTTTTTAGAGGAGGTTCTATCAACACCGATCATATGTTGCCCTAGACTGGTTTTTCTTGGTCTTCCACCGGGGTATAGGATGAATGCTGCTTCACAATTTGTGTTTTATGTGATAGTTATAGCCAGGAGAGAAATCTGTAGAGAATGGAAGTCAGAGGCCCCACCCAGATTTGTGGACTGTCTACAAAACATCATGATGATTAGTCAGTCAGACATGGCCTGTGACGAAGCGAGTACCAATAAGATCTGGTCTGCACTAATGGCCTGGGTGAAGAAATAATAACATTGGTCCAATGATTATGCCAGGGGTTTGTAGTCCGGTCCTCCCTAGTACTTACTATGGTCTATCGAAGGGAACGGGAGTTGGACAAGGAGACAGCCTACCTCTGGGTGAACCCGGTTTGCCTCACACAGACCCCGGAAGCGGAAATCGAGCTTGTTTGTGTGAAAGGCACGGAGAGTTCTCATCTAGAGCAAACATTATTTGGTGGCATGTATGAGGACACAAAAAAAAAAACCATTTACTATACCCACTGCAATATCACTTAACTCAGGGAAGGTGCTGGACAGTAAAAATACAACATTAACTATAACACTACAATACAACTTATCTCAGGGAAGCATTTAGCAACATTTACTATTTGCACTCCAAACTAATTTAATTCAGGGAAGAGGCTGGGGGCGAAAGGGACAGCATTTGCTATTCCCACGCCAATAAAAGTTATTTCAGGGAAGGTTTTGGATAGGAAAAGTGTAATATTTAATATTCCCACTCCAATGTAAGTTAAGTCAGGGAACAGACTGGACACTGAAGGGACAACATTTACTGTTCCCATTCCAATTTCACTTACCTCAGGGAAGGTACTGGACACTAAAAAAACAATATTAGTCATTCCAACCACAATAAAACGTATGTCACTGATGGTTTTCCAAACTAAAACAGGCAACAGTTACAATTCCCACTCCAATATCACTAGCCTCAGGGAAGAGGCTGGATACTAAAGGGGCAACATTTTACTATTCCCACTCCAATATCACTTAACTCAGGGAAGGTGGTGGACAGTAAAAATGCAACATTAACTATTGCCACTATAATAAACGTTATCTCAAGGAATGTTTTGGATAGTAAAAGTAGCAACACTTACTATTCCCAAACCAATCTGACTTAACTCAGGGAATAGGCTGGATACTAAAGGGACAACATCTACTATTCCCACTCCAATTTCACTTAACTCAGGGATGGTGCTGGACACTAAAAAAAGCAATAATAACCTTTCCAAATGCAATAAAACGTATCTCAGGGAAGATTTTGGTTAGTAAAAGGGGAAACATTTACTATTTTCAGGCCAATCTAACTTATCTGAGGGGAGGGGCTGAACACTGAAGGGACAACCTTTACTATTCCCACTCCAATTTCACGTAACTCAGGGATGATGCTGGACACTAAAAAAAGCAACATTAACCATTCCAAATGCAATAAAACTTATCTCATGAAATGTTTTGGATAGTAAAAAGGGAAACATTTATTATTTCCAGGCCAATTTAACTTATCTGAGGGGAGGGGCTGGACACTAAAGGGACGACATTTAATATTCCCATTCCAATTTTCACTTACCTCAGGGAAAGTGCAGGGCAGTAAAGAGGCACTATTAACAATTCCCACCACAACCAAAGTTATCCCTGGAAAGCCTTCATACAGTAAGAGGGGTAACATTTACTATTACCACTCCAACAGACCTTAACTCAGGCAAGGTGCTAGATACTAAAGAGGCAACATATACTATTCCCACTACAATATCACTTAACTCAGGGAAGGTGCTGGACAGTAAAAATGCAACAGTAACCACTCCCACTCCAATAAAATATATCTAACGTAAGGCTTTAGACAGTGAAAGGGCAACATCTACTATTCCCACTCCATTTTAACTCAAGTCAGGGAAGTAGCTGGACAGTAAACAGGCAACATTTACAATTCCTACTACAATATCACTTAACTCAGAGAAGGTGCTGGACAGTAAAATATCTAACATTTACTATTCCCACTCTACTGTAATTTAACTCAGGTAAGGGTATGGACACTAAAGGGGTAGGGCCCGATTCACAGAATTAACTTAAGACAAAATCCTAAACTTACTACTTTTGGTATTCACAGAATGCACTTACTACTTTTGGTATTCACAGAATGCACTTACTACTTTTGGTATTCACAGAATGGATTTACGACTACTAACTTTACGTCCGCACTTGGGCTGGAAATTCCAGCCTGGAGGCGGAGCTTCCAGCCCGGAGGCGGGGCTTCCGGCCCGGAGGTGGGGATTCCGGCCAGTGGCGGAGATTTAGCCATGGCCAAAAACTCTCCGCCTCCGGGCCGGAAGCTCCGCCTCCGGGCCGGAAGCTCCGCCTCCGGGCCGGAATTTCCGGCCCGAGTGTGGACGTAAAGTTAGTAGTCGTAAATCCATTCTGTGAATACCAAAAGTAGTAAGTGCATTCTGTGAATACCAAAAGCAGTAAGTGCATTCTGTGAATACCAAAATGGTAGTAAGTTTAGGATTTTGTCTTAAGTTAGTTCTGTGAATCGGGCCCGTAACATTTAGTATTCACAATAAAATTAAACTTACTTTTTTAAAGATATTGTGCCATTTTAAAATATATATTATTACAAATAATGTTTTTAAAATATCTTATAAATAGTACAATAATTCATACAAAAAAATAATATTTTATCTTTAAATATTTCATTATTTTCTTGTTCTTTAAACATTTTCAAATATCTTTAACAAAGTAAACAAATTTAAAACAATATTGGAATTTTTGTTATAAATTAGTATTTTTTAAAACCTTCATGTAAGATTTTTTACAAAAGGTTTACTTTTTTAAATGTTAAAAAATGTAAAAAATATAAGCAAAACACCCTAATACAATTTAAACTGTACAACCAACTTTAAATATTATTTAAAATAAATATACAACATTTCTTATAAACACATCCCAAAAGAACGATAATAGATTTTTATTTTTTTTATTTTCAAAAACCTTTATTAACAAGATTGCATAGACAGGTTACATTCTTACACCGAATCAAAGCACCACGTACATGAGCACAATGGAAGATAATGAGGTGGACCAATAATACAGAACATCAGATAGTGACAACATGGCAGATGTTATGCAGGCCCGACTGGACAGTGAACAATGATTGATGGGAGGCGCTCAAGCTGCGGGAGAAGGAGCAGACCCAACTGAAAAGGAATAGAGACAGGGGGGAGGCCGATAACTAACCTACACCAGTGGCTGCCGCGAGCGGAGTGCCGGGGGGGAGCGCGGGACAGGCAGCCCAGCTTTGGGGGGTGCGAGCCAGGAGGTGGACACTAGAGGGCCCCAGATGTTGAGTGGGTGAGATTTAGCTGTAATGAGGTCCCAGAATTCAGACAATAGGGTCTGGCAGCTCGATGCATCCTCGAGCCATTGAGCAAACTTAGGTGCAGGTTTGCGTCCCCAGCACATAGAAACCCTACGCCGCGTGAGGACAAGCAGCATGGCAATCAAGCGGCAGGAAGCGTCAGGACAAAATTTAACAAAGCCTAGGAGGCAGAGCGGGGGTCAGGCTGAACCGGCGAGGAGGTAATCTCTGAAATAGCAGTATAGACCTCACGCCAGTAAGGGGAGACCTTGGGGCATAACCAGGCAAGATGAAAGAAGTCCGCCGCAGGGGTAGAATAGCGCAGGCATCTGTCACTGAGGATGAGTTCCAGCTTGTGCAGCTGAACGGGAGTGCGGTAAGGCCTATGCAAGTATTTAAAATGAATAAGGCACAGGCGATAATTTGGGGACAGACGCTTAGTCTGGTTACAACAATACAGCCAGTCAGCTTGGGATATGTCGACGCCAAGATCCTCGCACCATGCCATATGATCGCGGTCAGTTGAGATAGAGGTGGCCGCCAGTGTGAGGGTGTAAAGTTTAGTTACCAACTTCAGAGGAGAGGAAGACGAATACAAGAGATCAAAAGCGGTCATCGAGGGAGGGGCCTGGGCGAACGCAGGGTGTAGCTCCCTGCAGTTGCTCGCAGCTGATAAAAAAGCGGAGTGTCCATGGGACTAGAGTTGTCAGCGAGAGCGTAGAATGTGTTCCCCGGGTAGAGATCCGCTACTGTATTCAACCCAAGACGGGTGGCGTGTTTAGACATACCGGAGGGCTGAAGAGGAGGAAAAGCTGGATGCCGAACAATTGGCATCGTATTTGCCGAAAGCATGGGGACACTGGAAAATCATTGAAGGCCCTCCCATGCCCAGCGTAGGGTCTCGACTGTGTCTATTTCGGTGCGTGGGAGTTTGGCCAGGGCGAACAGGGCTGTGGTGAGTGGCCACGGGGCAGCGAGATCCACCTCAACCGCCACATGTGGCTGGAAAGGAGTGGGGTGAAGCCAAAAATGCAAAAAGCTGGCCTGAGCACACAGTGCATAGAGTTTAGAGTTAGGGGCACCATGGCCTCCACACAACATCGGAATGGTGAGAATGTCATACGCGATCTTGGACTGCCTGCCAGCCCTGATAAGAGAGATGATCAACGAGCTGACCCTGCAAAAAAAGTGGGCAGTAAGGGGAACAGGTACGTTCAGGAATAAATATAAAAATGTCAGGAGGACTACCATCTTGGCAATTGCTATTCGACCGGCTAACGACAGGGGCGGTTGGCTCCAAAGGGGAATCTTGGACTCGAGCCAGTCCACCGCACAATCGAAGTTAGACCTCCAGAGTTCGTCCACGTCCCTGCTCAGCCAGATACCTAAATAGCATGTGGGGCCAGGCGCCCACACGAAAGGGTAGTCCGGGGTGAAGGGCATGGTGGCATCAGTGAGAGGGAAGAGGACTGACTTGTTCCAGTTCACCTGTATCCCAGAATAGCCTCCAAACCGTATGGTCCTGCGCATCAGCGGACTCAGATTTGCCTGGGGGTTACGGACACATAAATAAAGTGATGTTGTCCGCGTACATGGAGACCAAGAGGGCTCGTGCTGCAAATCCGATGCCCCTCTGGGTGTGGTGTTGATGGAGTCTAGCCACCAGAGGTTCCATCGCAGTGGCGAATAGCATAGGTGAGAGCGGGCACCCCTGACAGGTGCCACGCCCGATGGGGATAGGGTCAGATAATAGGCCATTGATCCGGAGACGGGCAGTGGGGAGAGTGTACAGGAGTAAGATTTTGCGTATAAAAACTGGACTGAAGCCGAGACGGGAAGGAGAGAAAAGAGGAAGGGCCATTCCAGGGTATCGAAGGCTTTGGTGGCGTCAATCAGGGCGGCCACTGCAGGTAGCGCTGGGTTGATTTGGTGGAGGACGGAGAATATGGTCCGGAGATTGTGGAAGGTTGCGCTGCCAGGGATGAAACCGGACGGGTCCGGACGGGCAATGTGCGGCATGAGAAGGAAAAGACGTGAAGCAAGCAATTTGGTGAAGATTTTGTTTTCCGTATTAATGAGGGACAGAGGGCGATAGAAATCTTGCAGTTCAGAAGGTTTGTCGGGTTTGAGGAGAAGACTCAGCATCGCCGAGCGAAGGTGGGAATTGACCGCTCTCGAAAGACTCATTATACATGGCGGCCAGGTATGGCACTATCCCCTTTCTATATTTATATTCTATAACATTGGTTTCCAGGTAAATCAATCAAACAGATTTTTTGTATAGCCACATAGGAAGAATGCAAATTCAATTAATCTTAATCAAACTCATTTATGTTGTCAATGTTTATCCTAAACATCTGGCCAGAATCTGACACTCCTAGAAGCTCACCACACATGATTACAAAAACTTAGGTGGAACAGATGCAGAAAAGTAAAGGAGATCTGAAAGTACTGGTTAGTAAATAACCTAGTACAACTCTGATCATACCTTTCATGTGCTGGCACAGGAGATCTGGCCTGTTGTAATTCGTAGGCTCCACAGGATTACCGTGTTTGTAATAGATAATAGCATTTAACTTTGCACTCACACTCTCAATGGCATTTAGCTTGTCTTTAGTGGTCCCCTAGCTCATTTCTAACCAGGCATGGTTAACAATGAAGAATCCCTTATAACACCCACTTATTGTTGCAATCAAGCAAAGGGAGTTTTACTTGGGAGAGGATGTGGCCTAATGGCTAGAAAGGTCGACCTTGAAGCTGGGATACCAGGTTCGAGTCTCGGCAACATCCTGCGATTCTGGGAAAATCACTTATTCTCCCTGTGCCTAACAAAATGAATGTGTCCTTCTGTAATGCAACTGGTGCTCCTGTAAAGCGCTCTAATACCGTCAGGTGAAGTTCCCAATATATAAAACTCCAAAAACAAAAAAATAAAAATCTCTTTCTTACAGGAAGTCAACATGTTCCTCGTCTGGCTTAGGTGTCAAACGTTCCTTTCATTCACATTGGAGTAAATTAATCTCCGCATTGGCAATCATGAGGCGTGATCGTAGGGACGGCGGCATGGTCCATAGAACCTACGGGTCAGAAAAAGACATCTTCAACAGTGAGTCTGCACACTCGGGATATGTATGGCTAGTGGCTGCTTTGGGTAATACCCGACATCTATAGTGCGTTAGGGTCAGGGTGGCACATAGATTGTCCCTTACGAGACGCAAAGGTTTTTGCCAAGTCATAGAGACAGGAGTCTCTACTTTCGTCCTTTACTGAGAACCTATATGGGACCCTTCTACAGGTGAGGAGTGAGCTTTGGTGCAAGGATTTTTAGAGACACAGGAAGAATAATATTTTGTTCTTTCATTCCCCAATAGCAAAATGGCCATTTTTGAAGCCGTTTGTTGCAAGCTGGTTCTCTCTTATGGCCATTTGTGCTGAGGCCATGAGTTACCGGCAATGCCAATGGTCCTGTTCATCACATCAACCCTACTTTGATAATCCTATATCCTCCATCAGATATGGCTCAGCCTGGTAATACTCAGCTCACAGACACACATTTTTAGAGGGAAAGAGATTTTACACATGTAAATTTAGTGTAAATCCATTTAATATCTTGCGATTGGGATGTGAGAAGATTAAAGGCGCCGATTACGGTGCCGTATGGACCTGAGTCCGTCTGGCACTGTTCTGGAACTGGAACGGACCGACCTCCAGTCGTGGGTTCCATTCCAGGAATTAGGATGCGACTGAACCCTTTTCGGCCGCAATCCCATACTTTGCTGTGGGAGCATGCATTCCTTTTGGAATGCATTGTCTCATGGCAAAATGTGAAGGTGCAGTTCATCCCTGCACCCTGAGGCAGGCACCTTAAGGTGCCTGCCACGTGGTGCAGAGATCAACAGGGGGCAACATAGGTGCCCCATATGCTGCCATTTGGCGGCCATGCATCCATGGGAGCCTGCTGGGAGCTCCCAAAGCTGTTTTCCACTGCCTTTTTGTGCCGGAAAGGCCAGCACAAAAAGGCAGTGAGAAACTGCAATCGTAATCCTCAGCCGGAAAGAGGCGGTCCGGGGAATACTGTGGGCCTTCCGAATGGTGGACGGACTCTCTGAGCCCATCGTAAGTCATTCGGAATACTGGTTCGAATTCCCTTCCAACTGAGCCCATCGAAATGGCTCGGTCGGAAGGGAATCCGAACCAGTGATTACGATGCAGGAAGGAGGGCTCCTGTCCGCATTGTCATCGGCCCCTAAGACCTGCATTGTCTGTAATTGAGGAGTGTGAGTGTTCCTAAAGCCGGGATCCTGTGGCTATCACCCAATAGCCCACTCCCATCCTTTACAGTGTCTGGATTTACATCCCATTGAAGTGGGGCTGTCAAAGAGACACAAAAGTGCCAGCGGGGAGCCAGGAGACTTTACCCAAAATAAACAAGTTTACAGTCCCCAAAAAAGATAGATAGCATATACAGGAAAATGAGACACGGCACATCTCCTTCATGGGCCTGGTCACACAGCATACACCCATCCTGCACAGGAAACAGACAAGAAACTTTTGGGGTGTCACATGATATAGGTTAAAGCGACCTAGAGTGGCATCTCCATGTGGCACAGGAAAGGGCCAGCCTTCCAATCATTTATGGTTAGTTTGTGATTTTTTGGGGACATGAAGTAGTGAGGTGGCAGGACGCGCTGACATGTTTTTGTTTTTTGTGCAGTTTTTACACAGCACAAATTTAGCCCAAATGCATCAGAGTGATTTCCATGAGCGCCAGTTTACATTAGACATGGTCAGATGTGTGTGTTTTTAAAAGCATAAGGAGATTGGGTGATTTGCCCAGAACCACACGATGTTGAGCAGATGCCGGGACTCAAACCTGGTTCTTGAGTAGCAAAGTTAGCAGCTTCGACTCTTGGGCCACATTTCCTGCCTTGAATTGACTTAGGCCATTAGTTGAATGACTACCTTCCTTCTATCTTGAGTGTACCACTCATTATCAAAGGCGAAATAGTCAGTTAGGGCCATATGTATGAAAACGCTTTTTGCGATTCTCAAATTGCGATTTTTAGGGAATCGTAATTAGCGAATCGCAAAATGCAATGTATGTAGGATTTGCTAAATATTTTGCGAATCCTACATATTTCTTATTTGTGAATCGCAAATTGAGATTCGCAAATAAGGAATACCTTCCCATTCATTCCTATGGGCTGGGAGGCCCATAGGAATGAATGGGTAGATATTGTCAATTTGCGATTCACAATTAGAGAATCTCAAATTGATAATGCAGTTTCAAGATTGCAAGGGTGTCAATAGGACACCCTGTTGCACCCCTGAAATAAGCATGTGTGCACATGTGGCGCACATTCATGCCCTAAGGGCATGTATGTGCGCCACATGGCACTTTGGAAAATGCAAAAAAAGTGAATTTTTCAAAGAAATCGCAAATTACCACCATCCTGAAGTTGGTGGTAATTTGTGATTCCTTAAGCCAAAATCACACAACTTGGGTGCTTCCTACATTGCATTTAAGGAATCGCTATTTGGGATTCCTTAAATGCATTCGCTAAATAGGGAATCGCAAATTTTGCCATTCCTTAAATTGCGAGTGGGTTTTTGTGTGCTACATTGCACACTGCCTAAATTGCGAATTTCAGCGTTTGCGATCGCAATTTGGCTTTATACATATCGCCCTTAATGCTTAAAATAAAAGCAGTTCTCATTATCCACCTGAATGATGCTCATTGTGCCGACTTCAGAAGGAGGAAATATCGGTCGACCCCGGCAAACCTGTGGACGTCATGACGCTGTTGGCAAATACCTATAAGTGACATTCCACATACATAGCTATATTGCATGCACAGCTTTCACTAATGTTTTTTTCTCTGCATCCTTTGGACTCTGTCTTCCTTTTAAAGTGTGTTTTTTCCGCTTTAACAAGTTCTAGGATGTGTGGTGTTGGGAGCGTGTCACAGAAAATGCTTTACAATAAATCAATGAAATCATATATTGGAAGAGTATATGGCCTTATGGCTAGAGCGGCGGATCTCGAGTTCTCGACGCTGGGGAACCGGGCTTGAGTCTCAGCAGGGACGCTCAACATCCTATGATTCTGGGCATATCACTTAATCTCCCTGTGCCTGAAAAAAGATGAATTTGTCCATCTATACGGCAACTGGTGCTCATGTAAAGTGCTCTGATACCTTCGGGTCGAGTTCGCGCTATAACTAAAAAATATAAATATATATTGTAAATAATTTCGCAATGTTTGTTAGCACAGTCTACATTTGATGGGAACTTAACACTGCAGCAAAAAAAATTGCAGGGATTAAAAGTTAAATTTTAAAAAATACATTCTAACAGATAGCAGTGCATGCAAACACGCATGAATATCTCTTTATGGGGAAACCGGCTTTATAATGCAGGCTGAGCCACATGTACCGGTTCCCTGCAAGCGGAACAGCGCTTGCTGAACAACGCTTCTGCCCTAACCGCGTATATGCGTGGCTAAGGCAGACATTGGTCTAGATGTCCGGATAGGTGGGGAGAGGAATTGGAGCCATCCGCAGAGGAGGCTCCAGAATCGGACAGGTAAGTGGGGCTGGTGCTGGGTTTTGGGGGGATAGTTTTTAGGGGTAGAGTCAGTTTTAGGGCTCAGGGCAGGGGGCTGGGTTCGGGGTAGTTTGTGGCAGGGGGCAGGGTTTTAGGTCTAAGGGTGAGGTGAAGGGGAGGGTTAGTTTTAACGGCAGGGGGCGGTCAGTTTTAGGGCTCAGACAGGGGTCAGGGTAGTTTTTGGCAGGGGGCAGTGTTTTAGGACTCAAAGGGAAGGGACAGGTAGCTTTAAAGGCAGGACGGGGTTCGTTTTAGGGCTCAAGGTGGGGGGTGGGGTAGTTTTCGGGGCAGGAACCGAGTGTTAGTGCTTAGGGTGTGTGGTCAGGGTAGTTTTAAGGGGTGAGGCAGGGTAGATTACAGGGCTGGGCTATCAGGAGTTAGGGAGCAGGCAGATGGGCTAGAATATGCAATTTACCACACATATCCCTTCAGCAATCATGCCTTTACAACTGAATTTGTTGTAAAGGCATGCATGGTAAAGGAAGTGTGTAAACTACACGACACGTCACATTTAAACCTTGAACCGATTCAGCCATTTACCCTTCTTGGGTTGGTAAAATGACGTTGATTGAGTTGCGTAATATCCACGCATGTTGGTTATAGTTAGGGTGACCAACTGGCATTGGTGCAAATTCAGGACGGTGAGTGTAAAAATTCAGGACAAAAGGTCAAAATTCAGGACAAAACTTCAGGACATTAGATAAGTTTTACAGACACATCATAGGAGGTCGCGCAATAGTATATAAGTAAGCCCAGCCATATTCAACCATTTGCAAACCTATCCATCATGTATCCTTCCATCTATCATTTCACCCATCCATCCATCAATCCTTTCACTCATCCATACATCATCCATCCACCCTATCCATCTGTACACTCATCCATCCATCCTTTTACCCATCCAGCCATACTTTCACTTACTCATCCAGTCACCCAGTCACTCATCCTTCCACCCACCCATCCACCCTTTCAGTCATCCATCCATCTGCCCTTTCTCTCTCCGTCGACCCTTTCACTTAGCCATCCTTTCTTCCTTCCTTCCATCCACCCACCCATCCATCTACTCATCCACTCATGAATCCATCCATTGACCCTATCACTCATCCATCCTTTCTCTCATCCATCTATCCTTTCACTGCTTCACTCATCCTTTTGTCCATCTACTCTCCCTTTCACTCACTCATCCATCCTTACATCCACCCTTTCACTCATCCGTCCATCCATTCACCCTTGCACTTATCAATTCATCAATCCAGCCATCATTTCACTCATCCATCCACTCACTCATCATCCACCTTTTCACTCATCCATCCTTTCACTCATCCATCCGCCCTTTTACCCATCCAGCTACCCATCCACCCATACATCCAGCTATTTACCTTTTCTCTCATCCATCCTTCCACTCACTCATCAATCCATCCATCCATCCATCCTCTCTCATTCTCAATCTATTCAATCTTTAATTCACCCATTCACCCTTTCACTAATTCATCCAGCCATCCACCCATCCCTTCACTTACTCACTCGCCCACCTTTCCATATTAATTTTGAGCTGATCTTTTTTGAGAAGAAGCCCATCAAGAACTTCACCCTCGCTGCAGGAGCCATTCCAGGACTGGGGCAGAAGCCACCCAGGGCGGAGACCGGATCCATCACAGGGGGGACAGGAGCCATCACAGACGGGGATGGGAGGCAGGCGGGGGGGGCAGGAGCCACCACATGGAAGGACAGGAGCCATCACTGGGGGGGGGGGCAGGAGCCATCACAAGAGGGGAACAGGATCCACCAGGGTGGGCACAGGGGTGGGCATGCAGTATTCAGGTATCATCTTGGCCCTTCCAGGGTGGGGGTAGGGCTCCCTCCTGGACAATACAATGAGAAGACAGGCTCTCTTTCTAAAATGTTAGTTTTGCCACCCCACACTGATGTACAGTACTTAAAGGAGATACTCCAAGAGAATTGATTTAACGGATTGTCCTCCATACTTTGTTAATCAGTGTGGGTGCGATTGCGCCATTTCTTTATTTTATTACATTATAGACTGCATGTTTGAAGAACCGAGGTTTGCTTAGAATTTAGTGACAGTAATTAAGCTCTGTGCAGAGAACCGCGTGCTGCCTCGGTGTAATCAGGGCCGGTTCTAGGATGTTTGGGGCCCTGGGTAGAAAGGGAATTTATTTATTTATTTATTGCGTTTTTATATAGCGCTGACTTTACCCGAAGGTGTCAGAGCGCTTCACAATAGGAACAGTAATGATACATAAGTGAGCATGTTACAAAATCAAACGGTACGTTACATGAGGCAATAGTGACAATTGTGCAAGTATCAAGAGCAAACAGTGTGAGGCCCCTCTAAATTGCAGAGACATGACCCATTCAGGGCTGTTTGCATCTGAATAGATGCCCATGCAGCTGCAGCCCCTCCCGCTCAGTCACCTTCAAAACCTCTTAACAGCTCATCAAGGGCTGAAGGTGTGAGGGTGGCCATCCCGCTGTGCCTCTCCAATGCTGCTGGGTATTTGAGCCTTGGTACAGCATCAGAGTCAAGAAGGGAGGTGGGTGGAAGCTGTGCCGCTTTTAGAGTGGTGCCACCGGTGCCCGGTTAAAATTACGGACAAATGGCGTCCGTTAAAGAATCCTTCACGGACAACGGACAGACGACCGAAATTACGGACTGTCCGTGAAATTTACGGACGGTTGGTCACCCTAGTTATAGTGCCACCGTATGGGTACTGAAAATGATATGCACGATAATGTGGACTGAATGCATGTATGTTATGTATTTCTATATTCCATGGTCACCAAATTCACTAACTTACCTGTCTGAAGACAGGAAGCTCTTTAATGTGTGCCGTACTAGCAACCAACGCAGTGTCCTGTCATGTAACTATACAGTTACATGAGGATGGAATCAAGACTTTTGAGACATCATGATACCAATGTTACTGAATGTTTCTTTACGAGCACATGAATTTACAACCATTAATATATGAAATGTCTGGTACTATACCATAACTTAGCTTAAAGTGCCTTTTCCTGTTATTTAACAGTCGTAATTGAGTTTCCTTTTGGATAAAAATACATTTTTGTTTTTTACTGCACTACATTTCCCACAATGCAACATTGAGGCCAAGTGGGTGTATAAATGATGCAATAGAGAAAGGACTTACTGACCGTGATCAAGGCCTTGATGGCTGAAACGCGTTGGTGGAGCTGTGTTGCAAAATAAATAATCTTTTGAAAATCTCTTTCCCGAGTGCCGCATCTTTGGATTTATAATTGACTTTGGGGCCTGGATCCGGCCCGTATGCAGAGCACCCGCTGCCAGTGTGCCCCGGAAGTTTGGGTCCCTTTGTTTGGAGATATATATATATATATATACATATACACACGCATACATATATATATATATATATATATATATTACCTGCTGGCGGTCGCCAGTAGGTAGTTATAGTTACAGCCTAGTTTCCATAGGAAAAGGATTTTTTGATTTGCTAATAACTTTGGCGTCGTTTGACGAATCTTTGAGAAGTTCTCCAAAAACAAAGTCTATCCAGGTCAGCTCCTATCCTGAAAGTTTGGGTGTGATTCGTCAAGGGGGGCTGAGAAAAAAGGGAGGTCCCAAAACGTGTTTTCCCCCTGTTAATTTCCATAGGAAATTTTGCGACGAGCTACAGCCCGAACTGCTGAACGGAATTATCCCAAATTTGGGAGAAAAATAAAGCTTGGTTCAGAAAGCGACCTTTTTTTCAAATGGTGTAAATCCGTTCAGAAGTTTTTGACAAATTCAAAAAATAAGAGTCAAAAAATCAATTTCCCATAGGAAACTGTGCAAGGCTACAGCCAAAACTACTGAACGGAATTACCCCAAATTTGGCACAAAGGTAGTGCGTGGGTCAGAAAGCGACCTTTTTTTTTAAATGGTGTAAATCCGTTCATTAGTTGCTGAGAAATTAGAAAACAAAAATTGATATCTGGGGGGAGCCTAAGTCCCGTGCATGAGCTTCACTGTGATTGGCTGTCAACACTCCGAACCAGGAAGTGTTGGCAGCCATCTTGTGGCTTGGTAGAAGCGAGTCGCTAGAAAACAGAAAAACAAAGGTAGAAAAGAAGAGAAGTGGGCAGGGTAGAAACACCCTGACCCCCTAGGCCTGCTCAGGAAGTCCCAGAAGGACCCCCAGGGTAAAAAAAAACATTTAAAAAGAAAAAAATGGCCGCAATTTTAATGAGACCCGGGGTGGGCTAGGTCCCGGGGGCATTTCTTAAAAAATAATAGCGGGGGCTCGCTGGGGCTGCGGGGGTTTGCTGGGGTCTCTGCAGTCTCGGGGCTTCACTCATGTTGGAGCCCTCCATCTGCTTATAACTTTGGCGTCGTTTCATGATTCTTTACAACATTTTCCAAAAAGTTTCTCTTTTTTGATCAGCTTCTATCTTAAAAGTTTAGGGGTGATTGGTCAAGGGGGGCTGAGAAAAAAGGGGGGTGTCAAAACGTGTTTTCTCAATGCATTTTCTAACGGAAACTTTAGACAAGGCTACAGGTTAAGCTGCTGAACGGAATTATGACAAATTTGTCAGGGAGAAAGGTCTTGGTCCAGAAAGCACGGTTTTGTAGAAATTGTGTAAATCCGTTCAGTAGTTTTTGAGATATTAAAGGAAAAAAATATATATATATGTGGTTGGTTCCTAACTCCCAAGCACAAGCTTACCTCTGATTGGCTGCTAACACTTCAAAGCAGGAAGTGTCCTCTGATTGGCTGCAAACACTTGAAAACAGGAACTGTTAGCAGCCATCTTGTGCCTTGCATTGAGTGAAAATATAAAAGAAAGGTTCCGGGGGCAATTTAAAATAGCCGAGCTCTGTGTAATGATGATTTGGACGCAGTGAAGGTTTAAGATTTATTGACAATAAAGGAGAAACAGGTGAGCGCCAGGCAGCACGACTTCCACTCCAGGACACCAGTAGGAAGATAACCCTTTCATGCTCACTGTCCCAACATCACCACTTCACAGCTATGCCTTTAGAAGCCAGTCCATTGGCTCGCAGCTGTCTACCTTTGCGAGCTACTACGCTGCTGTGCCCTTACCTCTGTGAGCTACTATACTGCTGTTCTTTTGGGAGCGGACTGCTCGTAGTTCTGCCTCTGTGAGTCGAGTGGATGGGCCGCAGTTGTCTCTCTGCGAGCCTGTGTACGAACTGTTCATAAGTCACACTATATGAGCATTGAAAGACCATTTTGTGATTCAGTCCATCAGCTGGCATCTGTCCGAGGCATTTCTGAAAACATATCGGAGCTCTTTCTGTGAGAGATACCCCTTTCACGCTGCGTCTCCCCACATTAGCAGGTAACGCACCCTCTTTCCACATCACCAGTATACCCCCAACAACCTTTTTGGGCCCAGAAGTGTCCCTCTATGAACTATTAATAAAAAGATGGTTGTGAGGTTGGAGAAATAAGAATCTTAGGGCCTCATGTAGGTAAATAAATTTTACCGGTTCTAAAATACCGAGCCGTACCGAATCGGTAAATAAGAATCGGTAAGTTACATGTAGGTAAAAATTCGGTAACAGTTACCGAATCGGTAACATTCGGTAATTAAGAATCGGAAATGACCGAATCGGTAAATACCGAGGTGGTATATACCGACTCGGAAAATACCGAGGTGGTATATACCGAATCGGAAAATACCGAATCGGCATGTACGGATTCGGTAAAGAAAATCACATGACTTGACGAAACAGCTAATCAAGTGCAACGACAGCCCACCCAACAAGGAACAGGCCACACCCAGGCAGGTGTACAAAATTAGCCGAAGTGGCCACACCCAGGCAGGTGTACATAATCAGCCGACCCTGGAGAGGCTTGGAGTGCAGAGGAGAGGCAAGGAGCCGTTGCATGTGCGAGCGGGTAAACGAACAGCATGTCCAGCCAGAGAACACAGAAAGACGGAGGGGAAAGGAGGAGGAAGCTGAAATTTAGCCCCAAGGAACTCTAGGTGCTGGTGGAGGAGGTGGTGAAGCAGCACCACAAGCTGTTCGGAAGGCAATCCCTGCAAGTGCCTGAGGTGGAAAAGCGCAACATATGGCTGGCCATCCAGGCGCAGGTCAATGCTGTGGGAGTGACCCACAGGGACATTGAGGTACTCAAAAAGCGCTGGTATGACCTCCGGATTGTAACCAAGAGGAAGATGGGCGACATCCAGAAGGAGGCCAGCCAGACCGGAGGTGGAACCAACAGGGCACCTGCCCTCACCGAACTGGAGGAGCTGGTGGCGGCCACAATCGAGCAAGAGAGCGTCGTGGGACTTGGGGACGCCGACAGCTCTGCCAGAGCCGCAACACACCAAGGTAAGACGAAAGCACAGCAATGTAGCCCCCCCAACCCCTATCCCACATCCCCCAATTGTGAATCGAGAATCACACTGCAGTCCACACGTGTCAGTGCAGACAGGCAATGCATTCCGGGAGATGTAGTCAGGGCAACACTAACCATGACGTAAATGTTACAGGGCAACAAGGCATGTCACGCACTCGAGGCACAAGGAGACAGGGGACATATTGGAATGTGAAATGATTTATTGTGACGCATGCAATGCAGCCCTTCGGGGACACTGAGCCAATGTTGTATTTCTGTCCACAGATGTGACACCATGCAGGACAGGGCATGCTGCAGGAGAGACGGCACACCGGCCACATATATCGCCGCAAGCCAGCACATGTTCAGACCAGGGAGCAGGCCCACTGGCAGCCGCACCACCTACACAGCCAGCCTCGCCGCACACAGAGCCAGCATCACCTCACCCAGAGCCAGCATCACCACCACCAGAGCCAGCATCGCCACTCATGTTCGAATCACCAGCCACATCCCCGCTTGCAGGCGTGAGAATGAGGAGGCGTCCAGCAGCCAGGCTACGAGCCTTAGACACCTCGTCAGACGACAGCATGGGACCAGAAGACCGCACCGGGCCCCAGGAAGGGAGCCATGCCACTGTGCCCCACACCTCACAGGCAGCACAGACGGAAGCAAGAGGGCGCCGCAGGTCGCATGTCCAGAGTCCACCAGCACCCACTGACGGCCATGGTGTCTTCTTGGGGCTCGAGGGCCAAATGTTAAAGCAACAGCGCCTGCAATCAAAGGCAGTCATGTCAGTCCAGAGGCACATGCGGGTGATGACGACAACATTAGTCAACATGGACACTAACATTAGCGGCATGGCTGCGGGCATTCGGGACATGTCCCAGTCTATCCAGCAGTTGTGCAGCAAACTAGATGCTGACATCGAAGCACGGCGCCGGGAACGCCAGAGAAGGGACACCACCAGCAGGGCACTCAACCGTCTGGCAACTGCGACTTCTCTACTGTGCCGGCGCTCTGTGACGATGCAGGAGGGCCTCACACAGTGCTGCAGCGACCTGTCTCGGGGGATGGTGCAGGTGACAAGTGCACTAGGGGTGCTATTGCCTAGTCAGGCGTCGACAACTGCTGCAGGGGATGCTGCGGAGAGCATCGACACCAGCAGCAGCATCACACCCCCCGTCCCAGAAGCACGCAGGAGCAGCAGGCGGCTTGGGGTTGGCTCTAGTGAGGATGCACAGGCCGTGCAACCCACCACTGCAGCGCGTATGCGCAAACATTGATGTTGCCCTGCTTTGCCACTTCCCATTGGGTGACGTAACCCTGGACATACTACTTGTATAGATGGTATATTGCCAGATTGGCCTGTTCATGTGTTCATGGCGTGGTGCCACATTAAAACTACGTCATGACTTCTCACAACTCGCTGTGTCCCCTTACTTACTCAGAAATAGTTGGCTGTGATCTCTGCCCGTCTCTCTCTCCCATCGATTGCAGTTGGCACTCTAGCTGCGTTGCCCTCTGGCTGGCCTGACTCATCCTCGTTGTCCTCATGATATGTTAGTTCCACATCTGTCCCTTTTTTCGTGGCAAGGTTGTGCAGCATTGCACAAGTGGCAATAATCTTGCAGCAGGTGATGGGTTTGTACTGGCGTGCGCCTCCGCTCTTGTGCAGGCAGCGGAACCTGCTCTTCAGTAGTCCAAACGTGCGCTCCACCACATTGCGTGTTGTTTTGTGTGCCACGTTGTATCGTCTCTCACTCTGGGTTGCTGGGTGTAGGTAGGGAGTGAGGATGAATGACCGGCATGCATATGCACTGTCGCCTGGATGAGTGAAAGGGAACCATCAGTAACATGCCTCATGACACTATGATTTGCAGGTTTCAAGGGGCGTCACTGTTACTTACCTAGCAGGTATCCCTCTCCAAATTCTCCGGCACTCAGTCGTGTGTATATCCCACTATTCTGGAAGATGTAAGAGTCGTGGGTGCTCCCAGGAAACTTTGCAACAATATCTGTGATGATGTTCCCTGCATCACAGATCACCTGCACATTGATGGAGTGGGTGGACTTCCTGTTCCTGTAGATGTGCTCTGTATCAGCTGGTGGACAGATTGGGATGTGTGTACCATCAATACAGCCGATGACATGGGGGAACTGTGCCATGTGATAAAAGTCTGTTTTTGTTTTCTGCAGTGCAGCCTGTGTGTTGGGGAAGCTGATGTAGTGGTGCATTCTCTGCATCATGGCATCCAGAAACTTCCTGAAGAAACGTGACAGGCAACTCTGGGATACCCCACCCACCGCAGCTATCACCACCTGATAACTGCCGGATGCCAGCAGATGTAGGCTGCAGAGCACCTGCACATGTGGGGGTATGGCGTGCGCCCTTCTTATTGGCTGGTCCAGGCGTGGGTGTAGGTCCCTGATTAAGTCCATGATGGTTTCGGGGTCTAGCCTGTACCTCTCATGTATCTCTGCATCAGTCAGCTGGAATAGTGTGATGCGCTGTCTGTAGATTTGTTCCTCCCGTCGCCACACCCTCAGTCCTGCTGCCTGTAGACGTAGGCGCCTTGCAATGACGTACATAGCGGCCATGTTGTCCACGCTGTAGCATTTTGGGTTTGCATTTATCCATTGTTGATGGTTACCACCTGCTTTTCATCCGTGTTAATTACCGACTCTTATTTAACGAATTTACAGGATTTCTTAATTACCGAGTGCTCCTACATGTCATTTTAAAATTTTACCACTTCATATTTACCACTTCATGTTTACCGATTCGTTAATTTTGTATTCGGTAAATTTGAATCGGTATTTTAGGATTCGGAATATATGAATCGGTATTTACCGCCTCATATTTACCGAAAAGTGGTTTTTGGACTCCTACATCTCACTTGTCTGAATACCGGTCGGTAACGGCATATTTACCGAAAATCGGCCGTTACCGACCGGTATTTGGCTACCTACATGAGGCCCTTAGTCATTTACATATAAAACACTTTATTAAAACAAAACAACAAAGAGAACTTTGTACAGCCGTGGAGTGTCATCGCTGGTCCATTTGTGATTCACAGCCTGCAAGACAAAAAGAAAGATAAGATGGTGTGTCATGCGTCCAGCAAAGGAGATAGATAGAGAGAGAAAAAGTGAGAGAGAGGAAGAGAGAAACAGTGTGAGAGAGAGGAAGACAGAGAAAGAGAGAGAAAGAGTGAGATACGAGGAAGAGAGACAAAGAGAATCAGTGTGAGAGAGGAAGACAGAGAGAAAGAGTGAGAGAGAGGAAGCCAGACAAAGAGAGAAAGAGTGAGACAGAGAGGAAGACAATGAGAGAAACAGTGTGAGAGAGAGGAAGAGAGAGAGATAAAGAGAGAGAGGAAGAGAGAGAGAGAGAAAGTGAGAGAGGGAGAGCAAGAAAGAGTGAGAGAGAGGAAGAGAGAAAGAAAGAATGAGAGAGAGAGGAAGAGACAGAGAAAGAGAGAAAGTGTGAGAGAGAGAAAGGAAGAGATGGAGAGGGAGTGTTGACACTGGAGAAAATCTTCGCAGCTCACCTTTTTGCCACCAGTGTGTCTCCAACCACGTGCCGGGATATAGGGCAGTCCTCAAGCTTAGTCATCTGAAACATAGTATGGAATCGGTAATGGATGAGTACATACCAGTGCTTAATTTGTGCCGGTGCTTTCGGTGCTTAGCACCGGCACCTAATTATCAGGGCCGGGTCTACACACTCAGGTGCACATAATTATTTATACAAGTAACTTACTTGCTTCGGCAGCTTCGCTAATGCTACGGTAACGGGACACTTGGCAGTGGTAAAACTCAAGTGTTTAACAACTGTCTGCAGACTGTATGATGACACTGACTTAATCACTTCATTTTGCTTTTGCGGCTCGATTGTTAATGCGGAGCCGCGGGACACTGTTGGGCTGCGCAGCCAGGCTTTTTGGTTCTCCCTTCTCGGGCCTCGGGGGTTGGGGGCGCGTGGCGGGGGCTGTACGCGGCAGCGTGCGCACTGCGCAGATGTTCTCAAATTGTGCTTTGATTGCACACGCTACGCATTCAGTGCCAGTGCACGCCCCAGCATAGGGCTGCCGCACCTAGTCTTCGTGTAGGTTCAACTTCTTCGCCGTTCACAAACTTCACACTCACAAATACTGAGTGACCCGGCCGGACGACGTAGTGAGCCAGTTAGCCAGGGTCTGGCAACAGCGGCTGCACGGTGCACCAGGTGAGAGAGTGAGAGTGAGAAGACAGGGCCTCCTAGTCCTAGCAGACCTAAGCCCTGCGAAAGAGACAGTTAATAAAGCTGCGCAGCAGCCGGCAGTGCAAATTTGCATAGAGAGAGACTGAGAGTCCTAGACTAGTCCTCACGAGTGCCACGGCCACCCACGTCCCACTCACTCAAGTTAGTGATTCCCCGCCACTGTCTCCGGCGCCCGGCTGTCCCATTCCCATCATCCTGTCTACTCCGAGTCCCAGCCGGTTTGCGAATAGGGTGACCAACAGGCCCGGTTATAGCGGGTGGGCCGGGTGGGCCAGGTCCACCCAAACATGAGGCTGGCCCACCCAAACAGGAGCCTTGGCCCTCGCAGTGAGGGATTGAAGACAGGCGCGCAAAGCACAGGTCGTGTGTGTCTGCCCGGGCCGTGAATAGCTTCTAAGGAGCGCACACACATTCAATTTTAGATTATCGCAGCCGCAGTACCATAGTGACATTTATTTTGAATATGACACCGAAATTCGTCATATCTTCCAGGTGTTTTGTCAGAGAACTGCGAGTTTGTTCCTTCTTCCTCTCTTGGTATTTAAGTTTTAACGTGTTGCAGAATTGGAAAGAAGTTTGTTTGAAAGTAATGTTTAGTGTACAGGTTTTTTTTTTAACCCAAAGGACAGAATTGCTTGATTGTTCTACGTTTCTCAGTTTTCCTTTGTCTCGTAGAATTCATAACTGATGCTCTTCTTTTTGAACTTAGAACGTTACCATCGGGACTTTTGAATCAACTGATTTTCCATTATTGCCTTTAGGGTGTGACAGGCTCTCTTTATCTAATGCGAAATCTCTTGCAGACGTTTGGCTTAGTTTAGCAACTCTACAGTATACTGATATCGGTTCCTTGTCTGTAATACCTGTCTCTTTCCCTTAAAGACACAAAACACAGGAGTCACTTTTATCCCATTTCTAAACCTATGTTCCGAACGTAAGTTTTTTTTTAAAAACTTTATTTATAAACTTTTTTTTTTATTAAACAATACAGACACTTGCATCGTAATCAGGAGCATGAACTCAGTACATTGTTCTCATTAGTATTTGGCACAGCTGGCTTTCAATTATGATCTTACAGGTTCAGCCCATCAGCGCATCCATCCGGGTCCAGCCCGCCTTCCCCCAGACCATCTCAGCGGTATTCTCCCCCAGCATCTATCCACATCAGCAATACAGCGGAATCTGCGCAGCGTCAATCAGCTCATTCCCTTCTTTCCCCTCCTCCCTCCTCCCCACCTTCTCCAATCTCATGCCCCACCCTACCCTTCTCAGCAGCACGCCCCTGCGGGTGCGCAAGTAGATAGCCTGTCAGTGGCCCCCAAATATCTCCAGGCCTAGAGGCCCCGGGCAGCAAGTCCGCGTAGGTTCCCAGCTGTTCCTGACAGTAAATCAAGTCGTCAAGCCATACTTTAAATTTCGGCGCTCTCCCCCTGCTCCAGCGACATGCCACTAGCCGTTTTGCCAGCAACAGCGCTAGTGCTACGTACTTGCGATAGGCAGCCTTCAATGGCTTAACATATCCCAGGAGTGCCAATAGCGGCGTGGGTTCAACCCGTTCATTGATCATCGTAGCCAGGGCATCGAACACCTCTCTCCAGTACGCATGAATCTCTGGGCACTCCCAAGCCAGGTGCAGAAAATCCGTATTCGGCGCTCTGCACCTTTCACAGTTATTCTCCTCCCTCAGCTTGTATCTGCACAGCCTGGCCGGCGTATAATACACTCTGTGCAAAAACTTATAATGCACAATGCGCAGTCTGCTGCTAGCCGAGACCTGCTTTGTCTGCAGCGCACAATACTCCCACTGCTCATCCGTGAGTTTAATGCCTATCTCTGCATCCCAGCCCGCGCGGGCCGGGGCAGCCAATACCTGCCGCTGTGTGTGAACAGTAGAGTATATCAACGAGACCAAGCGTTTCGCCGTCGCGCTTTTAAGGAGTAAATGAAGTGGCGCAAGTTCAGGGGGCTCGTCCGGGAAGCCGGTGGTGAGAGAACGTATGCCCTGCCGAAGACGGATATATAGGAATGCATCGAGAGGGGTACTCGGGGAGTCCTGAAGCATATGTTCTAGTGTGCGAAATCGACTACTGTAGTACAAATCCCCCCATGTGCGAATGCGCACTCGGTCCGCAAATCTGCGGAACACTGTCTCCTGCAGCAGGGGCATATTGGGGTGGTAGACAAGGGGCAGCAACGGGGAATAAAGCATAGGCACATCTAGCATGGTACCGATTCGTTTCCACGCCGCCGCAGTGCAAGTGAGTGTCGTACCCGGTGTCTCCCTGCCAGTAGGCACCTCCCAAAGCGCTCCGTCAATTGGGATGGGGTGAGCAAGCCAGTGCTCCGCTGCGACCTGCGGCATATAACGCGGCTGGCGCACCAGAAGTACGCATAATGTGCCTGCGCACTGAGATAGTACAATTCAAGGTCAGGCACTCCGAAGCCCCCCTGCGAGTACGGCCGCGTTAGGACTGCCCATTGTATCCGCGAATGCTTGCCTCCCCACACCAGGCGTATTAGCTCAGACCGCATTGTTTTAAAAAAATAATTACCGGGGTAAAACGGTATATTAAGGAATAAGTACAGCAGCTGGGGTAAAATTACCATTTTTATCAGGGAGGCCCGCGCCGCCATTGAAAGCGGGAGGGAGATCCAGCGGGTCACGCAGTCCGCAATACGCATCAAAGTCGTGCCATAATTAAGACGCATGAGCGCTTCCCTGTCCCTCGAGATCACAATGCCCAGGTAGCGCACCTCATCCTCACACCACTCCAAGGGGTAGTCTAGTGGGAATCGGTTCGCGGCGTCCGTCAATGGAAAGACACACGACTTACTCCAGTTTATTTGAACCCCAGAGAGTCTCCCAAACACTATGAACTCACGAAGGATCGGGTTCAAGTTGACCTGCGGCTCTCGGACATACATCCGCGTATAGGGAGATTAATATGTGTCTCATGTTGCAGCGCAGCGCCTTATCACTGTGATGCTGTCGTAGCTTTGCCGCCAAGGGCTCCACCGCGAGAGCGAAGAGTAAAGGGGACAGAGGGCATCCCTGCCGGGTGCCCCTTGTAACCGAGAAAGCACTCGACACGCGGCCATTCACAAGTACCTTGGCCATGGGCATGCTGTACAACAACCGAATCCAAGAGAGGAAGAGAGGTGGGAACCCCATACGCAGCATCACCCCAAACATGTAATCCCATTCAAGGGAGTCGAAGGCCTTCGTGGCATCCAGAAAGACTGCCGCCAGGGGAAGTTCAGGCGCAACATTATTCAACACCGAGAAAAGGGTGCGCAGGTTATGGGAGGTTGCGCGCCCAGGCACAAACCCCGATTGATCAGGGAGCACCAAAGCCTCCATCAGTAAGGCCAGCCGGTTGGCAATGAGTTTGGCCAGAATTTTGACATCGCAGTTCAGAAGTGACAATGGGCGATAGGAGTCGCACAGGTGTGGCTCCTTCCCAGGCTTCAATATAGAGATAATCAGGGCCTCCCGCATAGACGGTGGGAGGCGCCCGACCTCCAGGGCATCTTCATACACCTCACGCAGTATGGGGGCCATCTGATCTATATATAGTTTATAGAACTCAACCGGTATGCCATCCGTGCCAGTGGCCTTCCCGGATTGGAGCTGCATTATAGCCTCCCGCACCTCGTCCAATTGGAACGGGGTACAGAGGAACTCCCTCTGTCGGTCACTTAGCCACCCGAGGGCCACATCGGCTAGGTAGTCCTCCAGGTCCAGCATCCCAGCTCTCTGTGTGGTATACAACCGCTGATAATGTGCGGCGAAAGCATTGAGGATGTTCGTCGTATCTCTGTATACTTCCGCCCCCGGGCCCACCAATTCCAACACAAGGGAGGAGTGACGCGGCCTCCGGATAACGTCCGCCAGTGCCTTGCCCGGCCGCTCGCCCTCCCCATACCGCCTAGCCTTCCAGTATTTACCCCGAAATCGTGTCTCTCGGTGCGCTTCCGCCATATACTCATTAAGCCGCTCTCGGAACTTGAGCTGGGTGGCGCCATCCGGGCGCTCAGCCAGCTGTGCTTCCAGCCCTTTTAGGTCTCCCTCCAGTCGCCGCAGGGTGCCAACAATAGTCTTGAGCACCCCCGCCCCCCTAGATATGCAGTAGCCGCAAAGCGTGACCTTAAAGGCCTCCCAGACGGTCTCGACATGCTCAACTGTTCCTTTATTTCGCGCAGAGAAGCTGCTCACCTCTTCCCCCAGCCCATCCTGAAAAACCGGGTCCAGCAAAATGGACACGCGCAGTCTCCAGCTATTGCGCGGGGGGCCGTAATCCGCCGACGACAACGTAAGGCGGACAGGGGCATGGTCAGAGTAGGTACGCGCCAGGTGCTGCACCTGCGCAATAGCAGGCCCCATTCCACGGGACACAAAGACATAATCCAAGCGCGCCCAAGATGCCGCCCGTGCTGTAAAGTGCGTACCCTCCCTCGCATGTGGGTGCAAGTGGCGCCAGGTGTCCAGCAACTGATAAGTGCAGAGTATGTCATGAAGGGCCGCCCTTGCCCGGGTATAATGATGCGCGGCAGGGTGGGACCTATCCACCCCCGGGTCGCAGGTGACATTAAAATCTCCACCCCAGATAACATGATTGGAGCCCACCGCAAATATCTAAGCCCATAAAGCAGAGTAAAAGTCAGGGGTGTCCACATTGGGACCATAGCAGCAGGCCAAGGTGACGGAGTCCGAGCCCAGCCTACCCCAGGCTATGCAGTAACGCCCCTGCGCGTCCCAGGCAGTACCCGCCAATTGGAACGGGGTCTGTTTCTTTATGAGAATAGCAGTGCCCCGGGCGTAGGTGGAGTAAGAGGAAAAAATTCGGTGATCCGCCCATCTACTGGCGAAGGTATTGGGGCTCCGGGGGCTGAGGTGCGTCTCCTGCAGCATAGCGATATGCACCTGGTGCCGATCGAGATAAGCCAGTATCTGTCGCTTTTTGCGCGCATCCCCCAACCCTCGAACATTCCAAGTAAGGGTGTGCAATTTGTTTCCTACGCCATCCGGCATAAGTAGACACAGTCCATACCAGTCAACAAGGGCCGTGTCCGCCAGGCACAGAGCCTCGGCTGAAAGCCCCCACAACGCCAGAATGCAATTTTTGCTGCCCTCTTGGGCCTGTCAGCTAAACCCATGCTCAGAGAGTCTGATCGCAATCAAGCCACCACCAATAAGAACAAGCAAGTCTGATAAACACCCTGTGAAAGACCTCCCCCTCCCACTGAATCATCCCCAACTTGCCAGAGATAAATCCCCACCCTCTTATCCCTCCCAAACAGAAAACATAATAACAACAAAACAAAAAACTCAACAATCCCAGAACAACGTCCAATAAGGCAAGAACCGGCCCGCATGGCCCAGCCCATGCAGTCCGCCGCCACAGGGGGCTACCCATGGGGGATCGCCGAGGCGACTGCGCTCTCCCTCCCCGCCCCGCCAGGTCACCGAGCATGGTAAGGCTCAGACACAGGCAGAGCCGAGCGTGCCCAGCCGGTTAACAGTCATTCTTTAGTGCGAGTACTTCAGTGAGCAATACACAGTCTCTTCACCAACTATCCACTCCGCCCATCGATCCCCGTCATCCCCATGCTCATAACCTAGGACGAATCCCTTAGGCCCACATACAGACCATGCATTCAGCGGGGCAGGAACGAAGGCAATACTACTACTTCTGCATGTCAGCGTCCACTTCCAACGGTTAAGGGGGGCGCGCCGCCACGCCGCTGTCCACTCCGCGGCCAGTTCGCTTCAAATGCTTAATAAAGTCCTCCACCTGCTGCGGCGACGTGAAAAACCGCTGCTGACCCTGATGAGTGACTCGAAGGCGTGCAGGGTATAGCAGCGCATAATCTATCTGAGCCTGCCGTAGTTTGGCCTTTACCGCTGTGAACTTGCGTCGCTCCTCCTGGACCAGCGGAGTGAAGTCCGGGTACACTGTAAATGCGTTGCCGTCGTAGGACAGTTGCTTTTTGCTTCTCGCTATCCGCAAAACAGTATCCCGGTCCCGGTAATTTAAAAGTCGTGCTATGATGGGGCGAGGCGCACTCCCGGGTGGTGGCCGCTGGCTGAGTGTACGGTGCGCCCTCTGAAAGGGCATCCGCCCCTACGGCTGCCAGCAACATCTTTTCTACATAGTCCTCCATCCTCCCGGTATTGGTGGACTCCGGTATACCCACGACGCGTACATTGTTGCGCCGGCTACGCGCCTCCAAATCCTCATTCTTCGCAGCCACCACCCTCAACAGTTTCTCCATGCGATTGACCTGTGTGGCGACGCGGGCAGCAGAATCCTCAGTGTCCGATATGCGCCTCTCAGCTTCTGTGATCCGATTTTCATGGCCCTCCAGTTTGTGTGTGATAGCCTCGATACGCGACGACATCCCGTCCATCTTGTCGGCCATAGCGGCAAATCCCTGTCTCACCTCCAACAGGATACTCTGGACATCAGCCGTCGCCCCAGGTCTGGCGCCCCGGGGTCCCTCTTCTCCATCCAGCTCCCGCTCTTCCTGCGAGGCGCGTATACCCTTCTTGGGCGCCGCAAAAGTCAGCTTGGGCTGTCGCGTATCTGTCTTCCCCATGTCGCCGCCGCTGTATTACGGTCTCCCCAGTCCGTTCCAACCCCCCACGTGTCCGCCCCCAGGCGCCTCAGTGCCGATCTCCACCAGAGCACCCGTCCAGTTAGGGGGGAGGAGGGGGGGGCAGTCCAGCTCTCCAGGGCCTCACAAAAGGACAGGTGTAAAGGCCACAGCGCCATGTCCACAGCGTCGTGGGGGGGGCACTGTTCCACCACCAGTACCGTACCCCACAATCAGGCATTCAGGGCGCAGGCCACTCCAGGTAGCACCGTCGCTCCACTCACCCCGCAGAAATCGCCCTCGTCACCAATTCACGTCCGCAGGGCTCCTCACCCTACCGCTGCCGCCAGGTCCCCAGCGCATCCAGGGGACAGCCAGGCTATGCTCCCGTAGTCAGCTCCCTCCAAGGGCCAGGGAAAACCGCTTTCGCCGCCGCAGCACCGGGGTCCCGCCGAGGGCGCTCACATGCGCCTCCACTGAGCCCGGTTCCGGGGCCTCACAGGTGACCTCCGCAGTCGCAACACATCAGCAGGCAGGGGGGGGGCAGGGCAGCTCGCGGCGATCTCGGCTCCCTCGCGTCCTTCCCTCAGGCCGAGGCCCCGCGTGGGCAGCACCAGGCTCTCGTGTCCGCCCGTCCGGAAGAGGGCTCCACCACACTACGCTCTCTCGCCCGGGTCCAGCTTCACCGCAGGATATCTCGGCCGTCACCGCTCCAATTTCAACGCTGCTTTCACCGGGGCCGCAGCTACATGGGCGTCTTCCCCCGACACCGTCGCTGCGTCCACACCTCGCTCCGAGAAGGATAATTAAATGGATAAATTCACTGGGCTGCAGGAGCCTCACGGCAGTGCGGCCATTCTGCTCGCGCGCCACCTACCGCCCCCCGTTCCGAACGTAAGTTATGTTGAAATACGCCTTGTAGAGGCACACAAATACACCAATAGAGATTCTCTCAATACACATCCCAATAAGGTGCTATTCTCTGGCTAACTGACTGTAAAAATGGAAGACTGGGGTTGCCGCTGATTGGGGAAAACACCATCAACCTAGAAAGAACAGTTCATCCACAGAGCTGAACGCTCACAAGAACAAACATTGAAAATGCAATAGGTCTCACCTTTGATTAAGTTAAAGCCATTTGCTTTGCTAATGGTATTGTATAGCAAAGCAAATGGCTTTAACTTAATGAAAGGTGAGACCTAATGTTAGTCAGTGTCAGTCATGTCAGTTTCAGTCAGTGTCAGTAAGTGTGTGTCAGTCAGTCATTGTCAGTCAGTCATTGTCAGTCGGTCGTTGTCAGTCAGTCTCATTCAGTCAGTGTCAGTCAGTCAGTGTCAGTCATGTCAGTCAGTCAGTGTCAGTCATGTGAGTCGGTTTCAGTCAGTGTCTGTCACAGTGTCAGTCATGTCAGTCAGTCAGTTTCAGTCAGTGTCAGTCAGTCAGTGAACGCTCACAAGAACAAAACCACACCTACAAGGGTTATGAACTTTAAGGGAGCCATGGTTTGCAACATCAAATGTAAACAGATGACACACAGATTATTGTGGAATAGTGACATTTCACAGAACTTGATGCATTACTAACCAGTAGAAGTAATGCAGGCTGCAACATAAGTCGTCATGTTGTCCCTAAATGGCATCACATCAAAGGCATAATTGATGGCTAACAAACCGAGGGACGTGCCACCTTTACTTGGCCCAGGCACCCACCACGGTGAATGTAGTTTATATCATGGGGATGATTTCTCATACGCAATTTCTTCTGAATCTCAAGTAACCACCATGACTTTCTCAGGGAAACATCATTTAAGCATCGCTTTCATATTAATGTGTTGTAACTGTTAGAATATCGCTTGAGTTTGGTTAAAATAATGGCCTAAGCAAATTGAGCGCATCAGCATATCTCAGCACCCAGATTATCATTGAACTTGCTGACAGTACAGAATTTAGTATGATTTCTGAAGCTACAAATGGTACTTGTCCATGTTATCGTCACCCAGAATACAGACAGATTTTCAAGGGCAGATACTACACTCAGCAAGTGGCTTCTGCCTGGCTGCTTTGGATAACATAAAAGTTATATATTTTAGTCTGAAACTGTCATTTGTAATATAGCAGGGGTCTTCAACCTTTCCTCTAATAAAAGCTACTTCTATTGAATGACAATCATCCAGAGCCACTAATCTTATTAGTGTTGTAGTAGTGGCCACATCACATCACTAAGGTTACATTAGTGCAGTGCTGGAGCTGTCCGGTGCTTAGCACCGGCACTTAATTAGCAGGGCCGGGTCTACACGCATTTAGTGCACGTAATTAATTTTAAAGTAATTTACCTCACTACGGAACATGGCAGTGGCACATTGCAGTAGCATTGTCTGGCGGTGGCGGCCCAGCGGCCGCGGCTCAGTGTTGCCGGCCGCCCAGTGGGTGTGGGGCACGCGGGGCACTGGGCAGGGCTGGATTTGGTCTTCTGCGGGGGGGGGGGGGGTGTGCGCGTTATTCCATCAGACATATTGACTCTGCCTTAAGTGCCCGAAGTAGCACACATCACGAGGGCCAATTATCCGCTGATGGCGGACTAATTAACAGCGCCCAGAGAGCGGCCGAGCAGGACTTCCGGGAAGCCTTTCACTCGGAATGAGAGGTGGCCAAGTGACGTCCAATGTCCATCTTCCTTCCTAAACAAGGACTTCACTGACACGAGACATGCTCTGCTAGTACTCACTCCCACAGACTGAAACAACCTTAAAGCTGTTGCTGTTTTACTGTTTTACTTGACACTACACTGACAGTTACTTAACAGTAGTTAACTGTTAAGCTGTATGGAAGAAGGTAAATTAGGTAAACTTTAAGTAACTACTAGTAGCGCTAGCGTAGCCGCCATGCCACCATGATCATGAATATGCGGCCCCGGGGGTGGCGGTGGCATGGGGCCCATGCCAAACCAATCAACGCTGCTTTTTGTTTGGGTGCGTGGCAGTGGAGCCTCGTTCTGGGTCCGCCGTCCTCAATTTCCACTGACTGCGTGTGTAAGTGGGCAACATGGCGGGATGGGTAGGTACATGCTGAAAACCGGCTCCGTTACCGTAAGGTCTATATTAAAGACATAATCGGGGGCTGGTGCTGGAGATCATGGCTCTAGTGTTTTTCTGGCTTTGTGGGAGGTGGGTGTTAGTGGGTCAATGAAAGTTGAATTTCTTCACATGAACATTGATGTTGCAGGAACACTTCTTGTTTTTCTTTTCCCTCTTAATGTTGAAGTCACAATGGATGTTATTTTCTGTGGAGAACATTTGGCTGTCCATGAAATATTAAGTGAAGTGCTTTGAGAAATCAACTCTGTTTTCTAGGAGAATGTTAGATGATTTTGACGTATGTTCTTTTGGATGGCAAGGTTCTGTGGCTGATTTTGAGTCCTTTGAAGAAAAATTCAAGGCTGCGTACTTTTTGATGATGCGCTTTAAGTGGGTGGAGCCAGTGGAGGAAGTGGGTGGAGCCAGTAAAAAGTAGGTGTGGCCTCCGAAAAACATTTCAGCACATGCACTTCATATTTTACAAATTAAGCACTGGTACATACAAGTGCACAATTTGTGAATCACAGCCTGCAAGACAAAAAGAAAGATAAGATGGTGTGTCATGCATCCAGCAAAGGAGAGAGAGAGAGAGAGAGAAAGAGAGAAAGAGTGAGAGATTGAGAGAGAGGAAGAGAGAGAGAAAGAGTTGGATACAAGGAAGAGAGAGAGAGAAAGAGTGAGACAGAGGAAGAGAGAGAGAAAGAAAAAACGAGTGAGAGAGAGAGGAAGACAGAGAAAGAGAGAAAGATTGAGAGAGAGGAAGAGAGAGAGAAAGAGTTGGATACAAGGAAGAGAGAGAGAAAGAGAGAAACAGTGTGAGAGAGACAGAAAGAGTGAGACAGAGGAAGAGAGAGAGAGAGAGAAAGAATGAAAGAGAGAGGAAGAGACAGAGAAAGTGAGAAAGAGTGTGAGAGACAAAAAGGAAGAGATAGAGAATAAGAGAGAGAGAAAGAGTGCGAGGGACAGAAAGGAAGAGAAGGAGAGGGAGAGTGGGTGTTGACACTGTGGAGAAAATCCTCGGAGCTCACCTTTCTGCCACCGGCGTGTGTCAAAGAGGGTCCACCACATGCCAAAGAAACCTCCTCACCCATTGTGTACATGCGGCGCAGCGGAGCTCACAATTCAGTTTGAGTGATTGCAGGATGGCCACACATCATCACAGGCCTGCCAGACAAAAAGCAAGATAAGATCGTGCGTCATGCGTCCATCAAAGGAGAAAGAAAGAGAGATAGAGAGAGAACGAAAGAGTGAGAGGAAGACAGAGAGAAAAAGAAAGAAAGATTGAGAGGAATACAGAGAGAAAGAGAGAAACAGTGAGAGTGAGAGGAAGAGAGAAAGAAAAAGAAAGAAAGTGAGAGGAAGACAGAGAAAGAGTAAAAGAGATGAAGGGAGAGAGAAACAGTGAGAGAGAGGAAGAGAGAGAGAAAGAGAGAAACAGTGTGAGAAGAATAGAGAGAAAAAGTGTGAAGGAGAGAAAGGAAGAGATGAAGAGGGACAGTGAGTGCCCACACTGTGTACAAAACCGTCACAGCTTACCTTTACGCCACCGCTCTGTCTCCAACCACGTGCCGTGACCTAGTAGAACTCTCAAGCCTCCACATCTGAAAGATAGTACCGGATTAGTAATGGCAGAGCAGCTTTGGATTAGGATTCCAAATCGGCCCGGGACGCTAAAAAAAAAGTGTCCCACATTTGCATATTGCTTTTTCTCAGAAACACTGCTTTGGCAAAATTTTATTTGAAAAAGGGGGGGTGGGGGAGGTACAAAAAAATGCACGGATTCGTTTACACTGGTGACTTAAAAACAAGTGAGGCCACTTCTGCTCAGGCCCCCTGCCCTGCTAGATATGCATACATTAATGGGCGGCCCTGCGAGAAAAAGAAAGTGACACCTCTGCCTGTTGCTAAACGTGAGATAATGACACCCATCTGTCTCCAGAAAGGCCATTCAGACACCCACTGGGCCGCTGGCTGTATCCAAACAACAGCGACACTACCTAAATCTGACCCCAGACTGCTTCAAAAAGCAGCCCACAGTTGGAACTCAGCACCGGCTCCTCGGGTATTGCACCAGTGCCCGCATTACCAATTCAACGCTGTGGCAGAGTATATATGAGTGCGTACGCCTAAATCGCTCTGCCGTCTTTCTGCATTCAGGCTGCTGTACCCCATCCACTCCCACCACCCAGAGGTATCTGCCCGACGCCTCGCACCAAGGCCTCACTGCTCACCTTTTCACGGTCACGGCACCCTCCACATCATGCAGCTCCGTTCTGCAAGCTTATAGGTCTCACATTTGGAATCGAGTCTTGATATCGCCAAGGCATAGGACATACTAGTGCACCTATCATCAACGCAGGTTGTACACCCGCTCAGTGCTTGCGGTGCTACTAACTCAGTGAGAAGTGAGGCCACGCACGTGGCGGTAGGCCCTCGCTGTTGGGCTCAGGCCTACACTGCGGTGCAGCAGAGCACACAAAACATCAAGTGTCCTGACCACCGGGACGGACCATCACCGTGGCGGTGTGACTGTGCCCGCCGCAGTGCATGCGTTGCGAGCAACTCTTAAATGGCGTAGAGCACATGCGCCCGGTCTTTTTTATTAGTAGGGTCACGTGTCTTGTGACGCCTGTGCTGGATGGGTTTGGTGTGGGTGTATACCAGCCGTGAGGGAGTGGCTGTGGGATCAGTGTTGTCAGATGAGGCTAGATCACGCACAGTTGGGCTATATTTTGCTGGTTGTGTGGTAAAATTTTGGTTTGTGCTAGTTGCCAGATTATAAATATATATACAGCGCTCCAGCAAAGTAGTATGTTAAAGCGCTTTATTATACAAATATTTACTTGGTATCCTGCTGCAGCATCAATTCCAATCCATTCACCGCCTGCATGACGCTGTCCCTGCCTGCTCCTCCTTGCCTAAAGTAGCAATATTGGGTTACTTTGGGCTACTTTTTGGTTGGCTTTGGGCTATAGAAAGCTTAACAAATCTGACAACACTGCATGCAGGTGTCCATGTTGGAGTGCTACCATCACCCGGGTTGCAAAAGCCAAAGTGTCACTCTGTGAGCCAAGTCCAACAATATGGCCAACATGGAAGGTACGGGGAATTACTGACCCTATATTCATTCATAGTTCCACACAAGAAAGATGGTGGACATGGCATCTGTGTGGATATGAATGTTTATTGCACATTCAGTGGAGTGTTGCAGCTGTAGCAATACAGGGCCATGGAAAGTTGAAGTTTCAGTTTTTGGCACATGGAGGGCAGCCAATTAGAGACAAGCTCGTTGTCGGAGTTAGGCTGCGCCAACATATGTACTTATACAGTCACAGCGACGATCCTCACGCACTTATAAATTCACTATACACTGTGCTTGCAGTACACTAATGATGCAGTCTCTACATACATACTTGTACAATGACAGAGACAAAGTTCCATAACTAAAGTTTTCCCCCACTGTCAAAGGTAAGATAGTTAAATACCACAAAGCAAGGGTTTTATGTACAGGAAGAAAATGGCGCACACATTCAATATACGCAATATTAATACAAAAAACAGTAAGGTATGGTGCTAACAGGGAGGGGGAAGCCCTCAACCCCTCAATCTGTATGGGAAAAACCCACACTTAAAACATGAAACAACAGTCCCGTGCACTCATACAGATATCAGTTCCACAAAGTCTGTGTGTCATTGGTATGACATGAAAAATGTTGATGCTTCGCAATTTTTGTGTATCCTTTAAAGGATACACAAAAATTGCGAAGCATCAACATTTTTCATGTCATACCAATGACACACAGACTTTGTGGAACTGATATCTGTATGAGTGCACGGGACTGTTGTTTCATTGTCTAAAGGTAAGATAGTTGCATACGCTGTCCAGAGCACTATGTAATGTGGTAGGGACTAGGGGCAGCATGTTGCATACATAATGAAAACATGGACACAGATAGATAGTGGTACTGGGTACGAGCATGTGCTCTCGACTCCTTTTTATTACCAGGGTCATATGTCCAGTGACGTCTGTGGTGGATGCGTGTGGGGTGATTGTAAGCCAACCCTCCGGGAATGGCTGGTGCTGGTGACAAGTACAACAATAATCATTGGATCAAACACAGAGATTCAATCATAAAGGGTCAATGATTTGTGCTGCACTAAGGTACCGGTAACAAAAATATGAAATCATACAGAAAAGATTCTATCATAAATGGTTCATGACTTGTGATACACTGAGGTAGGACAGCAGATGTGAGATTATACACAAAATATTGTATCAGAAAGGGTGCATGAGTTGTGCTGCACTGAGATGGGGGCATCAGAAGCATTTAGCGTCTGCGCAGCCAGCAGTGATGCGTGTTCCGGGCGGGCCGCACTGGGAGCAATGTCTCTTGCCTACTGGACTACATCATCTGCAATTGGGACTCGATGTGAATTGTAAGCCTTGCTATCCGCAATGTAGATGGAAGGCAGTAGTCAGCACAGACATCAAGGAATGATTTTTGTCACTTCTTCTTGACAAAATCGGAGGACATAGAGTACAATTCTGTCAGCAATTAATTAATCATGTCTCAATGTAAATTGTGAGCTCTGCTGACCGCAGTGTAGGTAACAAAAGATGAAATATGTATGGAATACATTGTTGAAATGTGTAGGTTTTGTGGACGTTATAGTTAGTTGCCTACTGGACTTTGAAATTCCTGAATCAAGACTGAATATGAACTGTGAGGTCTGCTGGTCGAAGTGTAGACTGCCATTCAGTGTTCCTTTGGACTTGCAAGATGAGTTTCGTCATTGTACTAAAGCTATAATTGATATCAAAAAAGTTCTTGAAGCAAGGACACTAAAAGGATATTATTTAGGTTTCGAAGACATTGTAGTTAGTTGCCTACTGGACTCTGTAATTAATGAATAAACACTCAATTTTAATTGTGAGTCGTGCTGACCGCAGTGTAGGCCTAAGGCAGCGGTCAGCAAGGGCCCACAGCCACGTGGTGTTCAGTAAAGGTGCACAGTTATTGGCAATTCAGCGTGTGTGCATCCAGCAATGATAAGTGGTGCAATGAGTTAGTGGCACCTGAAGCAACCAGCGTGTGCGCACCCTGCTATGATGCGCCGTCCGAGCAGACTGCACTGGGAATAATGTCTTTTGCCTACTGAATTCTGCCTTAATAAGGCCATGTGGAAATGATTTATGGTGCACTGAGTTAGTAGTACCTTTGGGGCTCAGCGTGTATGTACCCTGCGATGATGCGTGGTCCAGGGGGGCCGCACTGGGAGCAATGTATCTTGCGTACTGGACGGTGTCATCTGCAATCGCTACTCCATCTGAATTGTGATGCCTGCTGTCCGCAGTGTAGATCGAAGGCAGTAGTCTGTACAGACAAATGTCTGCGGTGCTGTGCCACTGGGTTCACAGGGGGCATGTGTCGAGGAGACCCACGTTCATGGCGGCAGCACGTGGCAGGGTGAGGATCGCCGCTCTGGCACACTCGTTGGTCTTCACAGTTCACAAGTGAACCACACCCAGAGCCCTGGCTTATTTATTCATACTCCTACGCTAGAGTGGCGTACGTTGGACCAGCCCACTGCGCTTCCGCTTCCAGGGGAGGACAACACAGCTACATGTGCGAGATCTTCCCCATTGCCTGAGATAACATGGTTGCGTCTATTGTGCCAAACACTACAAACACCAGCAGTATATGTACAGATGGAGAGGTTTATGATCTGTATAGTGAGGTCTGTCCAGCACATCACCGCTACACTTGGTATTGTGTGCATTATTATTATTGATGGATGAGTTGCGTCCTTCACACATATTTGCTTGCCATATCTGCCAACATTCAAGTATTGTGTGGCTGAGGGACCATGCTGTTTTTGGAAGGTCTGCTGTCCTCTTTTGTGCTGCCTCGGTGGTAGTAGGGAGGGGGGTGGTCCGGGGGGACGTCCTGAGGCTGGTGGCAGTGAGTGTTGTGGCTTTCATGGGTGTTTGAGCTGTGTGATCAGTAACTCTATATGACATATGTTGCGCTTCAGATGTGATTCCGGGCTGCGATCCCTTTCACATTGTAGGTAGTCTTCCTGGTTTACACCAGTAAAATGCAGATGTTAGATACCTACTGCCAACGTGGCTTATTCCCTGATTTTGGATAGCACCCCAGATGTGGATGCTCGTTGAAAATATCGGGAACTGGTGCTTTTGTGTTAATTTTTTGCATGGAGACGTCTACTCTGTATATTATTACCCTTAGTTGTTCTCATTTGTAACAAATTTTATTTGGTGGAAGCTATTGCAGGAAAACTGGGGATATTGGCTGTTTTTACTAGGTTGACAATGAAGTGATAATTTAAAATCACTTAAAAAACTATAGGTTTAAAGAAGAAAATAATTAGAAATTAGCATTTAAAAAACCTTTGATAGTCACAGAAAAAAACATAGGTTTCAAGTACGGCTTAGTTACAAATTAGCATTTAAAAAACCTTTGAAATTCACTGGAAAAAACATAGGTTTCAGGTACGTTATAGTTACAAATTAGCATTCAAAATCTTTGAAATTCACTGAAAAAACCATAGATTTCATGGACGTTATAGTTACAAATTAGCATTTAAAAAAACCTTTGAAATTCCCTGAAAAAAACATAGGTTTCAGGGACGTTATAGGTAGTTGGACATTTCACTCATACAAAACCATAGAAACTCCGCCGTTATAGTTTGTTCATATAAATTGTTTTGTTTTTATTTTCAGAACATGGGGACCAAGTCCACGAGTTCTAAAATAGGGGCCGCAACATGTTTCTTTATCCTGCAGCCAGCTAATCACAGTCCTTGGCCCCATGGAAATAATCTCGGTTCTTTCGATTCAGCCAATCCGTATGCTTAATTTACCATTTAGTACCATGGCACTCCTTTAGTAATACTGTGTCACTACATATCCATACATTTTGAAGCTTAATTTCTTTCTACACCAAATAACAAAAAAATGCTTTCTGGGTAAAGAACTAGCTTTCTGCCAAATTTGGTGAAATTGCGTTTAGTCGTTTTGACAGTAGTGCTGTCTAAAGTTCCTGTTAATACTTGCATGGGGAACCCCCCCTTTTTTCCAGCCCCCACTTGACAGATCACCTAGAAATTTCCCAGGATGGAGCTGAGGTGGATGAAATTTCTGTGTGTAAAGTTTCATGGAGATTCATCAAACGGTGGCAAAGTTCTTAGCCTATTAGCAAAACAAAAAATCTATTTCCTATGTGAAAGTACTTACTATAACTACGCAGTCATGACTTTCACTGTGTAATATATATACATATATATATATCTATATATGTATAGATATGTACATATATATATATATATATACACACATATATATGTATATGTATACACATATATAAACGTATATACATATATATATATATACATATATATTTACCGAAAAAACCATAGGTTTCAGGGATGTTATAGTTAGTTGGACATTTCACTCATACAAAACCATAGAAATTCTGCCGTTATAGTTAGTTCAGCTAACTATAACTCGCGCCCCCGCAATGCACTGCTGATGACGTCACATATTACATAATTCATGACATGGTCAGTGACATCACAGATGACATCACTGATGACATCTCAAATGACATCACTGATGACATCATCCAGGTGACAATCTGATGTACCTCCTCACACCCTAATATAACCTTTGATACACCCCCTGTAAAATGTAGACTACCATTTTCAACACCATCGACACACCAATACCAGTTACTACAAACGCAGTCACTAATTCCTAGGTCTACAGACACATGCACTCATTCATCCATACAACCATTCATACATGTAGTCACTGATCAATACAACACTATCATATGCACTTATATACCTATACAACCACTCACACACCACCACTCATCCTAGTCAGTCATGCACTTATCCTAGTCAGTCATGCAAAGAATCAATACAGTTCCATTTACTCACCTACACAGTTATACTAACGCATACTTACTCTCTTATATAAACACTAATACAAGTATACACTCATCCATACAGTCACTCCCACAATCACTGACTCTCACATATAGTCATTTATATACTCCAACTCTCACATACATTGCCTTTTACTTTTGTACTTACTTGGACATCTACCACTGAGACATCCAGTCACTCACCAACACATCCATACACACACTCACTTACCCATAGAACTGTTTCCACATGCACTCTTAAAGTCATAAACCCAGTCAATCCACCACTCACACATCTATGCACAGAGTCACACCCCCACCCAACCACACACACACTCAGCCTCCCATATAGACACCCGTGGAGCTACTTACCAACTGATGTAGCAGGTTATACAACAACAGACAGACTGATACAGACATTCACACAGTTTAGTAACTAACCCATGTATTCAGTAACACATTTAATCACTAACTTAAACAGTGAGTCACACACCTACTAAATCCTCCACCCAGACACTTATACATCCACTAATTCTTCAATACAGCTTGGTATTTATATAATACATATTTAAATTTGAAAGAAAAACACATTCACTGGATGATGTTATCAGTGATGTCATTTGAGATGTCATCATTGATGTCATCAGTGATGTCACTGACCATATCATGAATGATGTAATATGTGACGTCATCAGCAGTGCATTGCGGGGGCGTGAGTTATAGTTAGCTGAACTAACTATAACGGCGGAATTTCTATGGTTTTGCATGAGTGAAATGTCCAACTAACTATAACATTCCTGAAACCTATGTTTTTTTCAGTGAATATATATATATAGATATGTATATACGTATATATATATGTGTATACATATACATTACCTACTGGCGGTCGCCAGTAGGTAGTTATAGTTAGGACCACGTTTCCATAGGAAAACCTCAACATTCTATTTTGAATAACTTTGGCGCCGGTCGACGAATCCTCGCGAATTTCTCAAAATAGGTGGGGCGCTACGCTCCGCTCCTACCCTGAAAGTCTCGGGGGGATCCGTCAAGCGGGGGCTGAGATAAAAGGGGGGTCCCAAAACGCGTTTTTCCCATGCATTTTTCCATAGGACCTTTAGAACGAGCTACAGCCCGAACGGCTGAACAGAATTACTCAAAATTTGGCAGAGAGGTAGTCCCTAGGTCAAGGAAGTGCCTTTTGTAGGTTTGGTGTAAATCTGTTCAGTAGATTCTGAGAAAATAGCCTTTAAATCAATATATATATCTGAGCCCGCTTACGGTACGCTTACCGTACGCTTACGGTAAGCGTACGGTGGCGTGCGCGAGCGCGATTCTGATTGGCTCTTAGATCTTAGTAAACATTCGAATCGGCCGAAACCAGGAAGCGGCGGCCGCCATTTTGTGTATTTCACTCTGAAAAAAAAGAGTGAAAACAAGGAAAGGGGGCAATGAGGAGAGTTACAGACCCCCTAACAATTGTAAGGGGGTCAAAGAAGGACAGAAAAGTACAAAAAAAACATTTATTGATTTTAAAAAAAATCACGGGGTACGCGTACGGTAAGCTTACGGTAAGCGTACGGTAAAAAAATAAATAAATAAATAAATGAAAAGCAGATTTAAGAGTTTAGAAATTAGGGAGCTCTAAAAAGAGCTGTTGTGTTTATGGAGTCATTTTTTTAGTGGTACCTACAAGTAAGTACCGATGCAGAGTCTAAGGTTCAAGAGGAAGACTCTGTTCCCTTCATCATTGAAGTGCACACCATCTCCTCTATAAATGTCTTGCATGTCGTAACGCAAGTTGTTGTGGTAAATGGCACCCATACCATAGTCACGGAGGAAAGCAGAAACAGATTTGTTGACGTGCTTTCTTGCTTTGTCAATCTGAGGACAGAAATGATTGGACCAGTTCCATTTTTGCCTTTGGCATATGTTGGAAAACACAAAGGCAGTTTTAGGGAAAAGTGTAAACAGTTGTGCAAAGGTGTCCTTCATAAGCATTTCCAGACCTACCCCAGTCAAAGTGCCTAGGTCATTGCCACCACAGTGCACTATTATGAGGTCAGGGTGTTGGATTTGAATGAAGGATTTCACCAATGGCATCAATTGGTGCCACTTTAACCCTCTCTGACCAATCCATTTAATGTCTACATTTGGCAAAGCAAGGTCTCTCACCATATCTGTTTTCTCTGCAAACTTTTCACTCCAGAAGACATAGCTGTGCCCTACAATCCACACTGTGAACATCTTCAAAGGAGAACTGGATGCACTCAGGAGGTGTCTTTCAGTAGAATGGCAATATGAAAAGAAAGACAGTTTGGAAATGGAGGCATACATATTTTTTACAAAACAAAAAGAACTGATTGGCTGTTTCATACCATTCTAGAAAAAAAACTAGGCTGTATGTGAAAATTAAAAGAAGCATGTTTTGTATTGGTACAAAAAAATGTGTAACCAAAGAACAGTACTATGGATTTGCTGTTAGGTTTGAAAAGTCAAGCACTCTTGCTCTGTGGAATTGAAACATTGTGTGTCGAACTTCTGACCTAACTGCACACAGCAGTGTTCCATGAGCTGTTGCTATGGTAGCAGGCAGAAGTCAAGTTGGGGGAAGGGTACTAGGCAGAAGTCAAGTTGGGGGCAGGGTACTTTTGGAAAAGGGTTGGTTTTCAACCAATAGAAATGTGTCATTACATTTGAAAAAAAGGGGGAAGCACTGAGATTTGAAACTTACATGTATATGTGTGGAAAAATAGAGGGAAAGTTTGCCATTATCTGGTTCTGCTGAGAGGAGAGAGGTGTAGAGAACGGAGATCCTGGCTCTGATAATCTGCTGTTTGAGTGTCACATTTCTTTCACAACTAACTAATTTTAAAGGTGAGTTTACAGTTTGAGAGGGGATGTATGTGGTAACTTAAGAAATGAATAATAGAAATGGGAATTGTTTTTGTTGTAGTTACACATGGTGGTTTCATAATGTGTCAGTCTGTAAAAGTGATTTTCACTTGGCCCGAAAAAAAAAGAGCAGTAAGTGTGCTTTCAAATTGGCAAAGAAATTTCGTTTTGGCACTAATGTGAAAACATGACTCTGTGTGCATAGAAGAATTATAGGCAGAGATTTATTGCGTCTTGCTCTGGTGATTTCACAGTTGCAGTAGATGGAAAGGGGGAGCGAATTTTTGGGGGAAGAAGCAGAGGCTTAGCACACACCCATGTGCTTGCCATGTATAGTCATGCACAGTAATTAGAAGCGAGTGGGGTTTTCAGGTTTAAGTCTGTAATGCAAATACATTCAGCATCACTAAGGCTGGTTGCCCCTGCTGGAGTGTAGGCAGTCACAGAGAATACACACGGTGGTGGTCTGAAAAAAAAACAGCTTGGACATGTGCATTTAAATAAATTTAAAAAAAAAGGATTCAGAATGTGTCAGTCTGTAAAAGTGATTTCAAATTGTAAAAAGAGATTTTCACTTGGCCCGAAAAAAAAAGAGCAGTAAGTGTGCTTTCAAATTGGCAAAGAAATTTCGTTTTGGCACTAATGTGAAAACATGACTCTGTGTGCATAGAAGAATTATAGGCAGAGATTTATTGCGTCTTGCTCTGGTGATTTCACAGTTGCAGTAGATGGAAAAGAGGAGCGAATTTTTGGGGGAAGAAGCAGAGGCTTAGCACACACCCATGTGCTTGCCATGTATAGTCATGCACAGTAATTAGAAGCGAGTGGGGTTTTCAGGTTTAAGTCTGTAATGCAAATACATTCAGCATCACTAAGGCTGGTTGCCCCTGCTGGAGTGTAGGCAGTCACAGAGAATACACACGGTGGTGGTCTGAAAAAAAAACAGCTTGGACATGTGCATTTAAATAAATTTAAAAAAAAGGTTTCAGAATGTGTCAGTCTGTAAAAGTGATTTCAAATTGTAAAAAGAGATTTTCACTTGGCCCGAAAAAAAAAGAGCAGTAAGTGTGCTTTCAAATTGGCAAAGAAATTTCGTTTTGGCACTAATGTGAAAACATGACTCTGTGTGCATAGAAGAATTATAGGCAGAGATTTATTGCGTCTTGCTCTGGTGATTTCACATTTGCAGTAGATGGAAAGGGGGAGCGAATTTTTGGGGGAAGAAGCAGAGGCTTAGCACACACCCATGTGCTTGCCATGTATAGTCATGCACAGTAATTAGAAGCGAGTGGGGTTTTCAGGTTTAAGTCTGTAATGCAAATACATTTAGCATCACTAAGGCTGGTTGCCCCTGCTGGAGTGTAGGCAGTCACAGAGAATACACACGGTGGTGGTCTGAAAAAAAAACAGCTTGGACATGTGCATTTAAATAAATTTAAAAAAAAGGTTTCAGAATGTGTCAGTCTGTAAAAGTGATTTCAAATTGTAAAAAGAGATTTTCACTTGGCCCGAAAAAAAAAGAGCAGTAAGTGTGCTTTCAAATTGGCAAAGAAATTTCGTTTTGGCACTAATGTGAAAACATGACTCTGTGTGCATAGAAGAATTATAGGCAGAGATTTATTGCGTCTTGCTCTGGTGATTTCACAGTTGCAGTAGATGGAAAGGGGGAGCGAATTTTTGGGGGAAGAAGCAGAGGCTTAGCACACACCCATGTGCTTGCCATGTATAGTCATGCACAGTAATTAGAAGCGAGTGGGGTTTTCAGGTTTAAGTCTGTAATGCAAATACATTCAGCATCACTAAGGCTGGTTGCCCCTGCTGGAGTGTAGGCAGTCACAGAGAATACACACGGTGGTGGTCTGAAAAAAAACCAGCTTGGACATGTGCATTTAAATAAATTTTTAAAAAAAGGATTCAGAATGTGTCAGTCTGTAAAAGTGATTTCAAATTGTAAAAAGAGATTTTCACTTGGCCCGAAAAAAAAAGAGCAGTAAGTGTGCTTTCAAATTGGCAAAGAAATTTCGTTTTGGCACTAATGTGAAAACATGACTCTGTGTGCATAGAAGAATTATAGGCAGAGATTTATTGCGTCTTGCTCTGGTGATTTCACAGTTGCAGTAGATGGAAAGGGGGAGCAAATTTTTGGGGGAAGAAGCAGAGGCTTAGCACACACCCATGTGCTTGCCATGTATAGTCATGCACAGTAATTAGAAGCGAGTGGGGTTTTCAGGTTTAAGTCTGTAATGCAAATACATTCAGCATCACTAAGGCTGGTTGCCCCTGCTGGAGTGTAGGCAGTCACAGAGAATACACACGGTGGTGGTCTGAAAAAAAAACAGCTTGGACATGTGCATTTAAATAAATTTAAAAAAAAGGTTTCAGAATGTGTCAGTCTGTAAAAGTGATTTCAAATTGTAAAAAGAGATTTTCACTTGGCCCGAAAAAAAAAGAGCAGTAAGTGTGCTTTCAAATTGGCAAAGAAATTTCGTTTTGGCACTAATGTGAAAACATGACTCTGTGTGCATAGAAGAATTATAGGCAGAGATTTATTGCTTCTTGCTCTGGTGATTTCACATTTGCAGTAGATGGAAAGGGGGAGCGAATTTTTGGGGGAAGAAGCAGAGGCTTAGCACACACCCATGTGCTTGCCATGTATAGTCATGCACAGTAATTAGAAGCGAGTGGGGTTTTCAGGTTTAAGTCTGTAATGCAAATACATTCAGCATCACTAAGGCTGGTTGCCCCTGCTGGAGTGTAGGCAGTCACAGAGAATACACACGGTGGTGGTCTGAAAAAAAAACAGCTTGGACATGTGCATTTAAATAAATTTTAAAAAAAGGTTTCAGAATGTGTCAGTCTGTAAAAGTGATTTCAAATTGTAAAAAGAGATTTTCACTTGGCCCGAAAAAAAAAGAGCAGTAAGTGTGCTTTCAAATTGGCAAAGAAATTTCGTTTTGGCACTAATGTGAAAACATGACTCTGTGTGCATAGAAGAATTATAGGCAGAGATTTATTGCGTCTTGCTCTGGTGATTTCACAGTTGCAGTAGATGGAAAAGAGGAGCGAATTTTTGAGGGAAGAAGCACAGGCTTAGCACACACCCATGTGCTTGCCATGTATAGTCATGCACAGTAATTAGAAGCGAGTGGGGTTTTCAGGTTTAAGTCTGTAATGCAAATACATTCAGCATCACTAAGGCTGGTTGCCCCTGCTGGAGTGTAGGCAGTCACAGAGAATACACACGGTGGTGGTCTGAAAAAAAAACAGCTTGGACATGTGCATTTAAATAAATTTAAAAAAAAGGTTTCAGAATGTGTCAGTCTGTAAAAGTGATTTCAAATTGTAAAAAGAGATTTTCACTTGGCCCGAAAAAAAAAGAGCAGTAAGTGTGCTTTCAAATTGGCAAAGAAATTTCGTTTTGGCACTAATGTGAAAACATGACTCTGTGTGCATAGAAGAATTATAGGCAGAGATGTATTGCATCTTGCTCTGGTGATTTCACAGTTGCAGTAGATGGAAAAGAGGAGCGAATTTTTGGGGGAAGAAACAGAGGCTTAGCACACACCCATGTGCTTGCCATGTATAGTCATGCACAGTAATTAGAAGCGAGTGGGGTTTTCAGGTTTAAGTCTGTAATGCAAATACATTCAGCATCACTAAGGCTGGTTGCCCCTGCTGGAGTGTAGGCAGTCACAGAGAATACACACGGTGGTGGTCTGAAAAAAAAACAGCTTGGACATGTGCATTTAAATAAATTTAAAAAAAAGGTTTCAGAATGTGTCAGTCTGTAAAAGTGATTTCAAATTGTAAAAAGAGATTTTCACTTGGCCCGAAAAAAAAAGAGCAGTAAGTGTGCTTTCAAATTGGCAAAGAAATTTCGTTTTGGCACTAATGTGAAAACATGACTCTGTGTGCATAGAAGAATTATAGGCAGAGATTTATTGCGTCTTGCTCTGGTGATTTCACAGTTGCAGTAGATGGAAAGGGGGAGCGATTTTTTGGGGGAAGAAGCAGAGGCTTAGCACACACCCATGTGCTTGCCATGTATAGTCATGCACAGTAATTAGAAGCGAGTGGGGTTTTCAGGTTTAAGTCTGTAATGCAAATACATTCAGCATCACTAAGGCTGGTTGCCCCTGCTGGAGTGTAGGCAGTCACAGAGAATACACACGGTGGTGGTCTGAAAAAAAAACAGCTTGGACATGTGCATTTAAATAAATTTAAAAAAAAGGTTTCAGAATGTGTCAGTCTGTAAAAGTGATTTCAAATTGTAAAAAGAGATTTTCACTTGGCCCGAAAAAAAAAGAGCAGTAAGTGTGCTTTCAAATTGGCAAAGAAATTTCGTTTTGGCACTAATGTGAAAACATGACTCTGTGTGCATAGAAGAATTATAGGCAGAGATTTATTGCGTCTTGCTCTGGTGATTTCACAGTTGCAGTAGATGGAAAGGGGGAGCGATTTTTTGGGGGAAGAAGCAGAGGCTTAGCACACACCCATGTGCTTGCCATGTATAGTCATGCACAGTAATTAGAAGCGAGTGGGGTTTTCAGGTTTAAGTCTGTAATGCAAATACATTCAGCATCACTAAGGCTGGTTGCCCCTGCTGGAGTGTAGGCAGTCACAGAGAATACACATGGTGGTGGTCTGAAAAAACAGCTTGGTTTCATAATGTGACAGTTTGTAAAAGAGATTTTCACTTGCCCAAAAAAAAGAGCAGTTTGTGTGCATTCAAATTGGCAAAGAAATTTCGTTTTGTGACTATTGTGAAAAGAAATGTAGTAATATATTTAAATACAATAAAGGATTTTTTTTTTAGTTTTTTTCAGGTATTACTGAAGAACAGTGAACAAAATTTAAGATGCCTACAAAATCTCGAGTTCAAAAAACGCTAAAAAAAAAACTATATTTGAAGACAACTGGAGGACCAAAGTTAGTAGAAGATGCTGATGTTGGGAAAAAGAAAAAATCTTCTGGTAAGCAAAAAAAACAATTTCTAAACAAAATATTCAAAACAAAGAAAAATGTACAAAATGTCTGTTCTCGGAAAAATGTAATAAAAAATAGAGAACAGCAAAAAATTGAGAATTTAGTTAATGCAAATATACCTTCTGCAATTGAAAAGTTTAACATAAACAGAAAAACAGCATTTAAAGAGATACGTAGAAAAATGTTTCAGAGAAGAGTTATGTCCAATTTGATAAAGGATATAAAGAAATATAAGCAAAAGGCTAAATATTACAAGAGAAAAAAAGAAATTGAAGCCATTGCAGCAAAAGCATTAGAATTAAAAAGGAAACTATTCATATTAATTTTGAATAGGATGCGTACATTAGATAAAATGGTTAATGTACTGAAATCACAAAGCAAAAGCAAAAGAGTAGTGAACAGAACAAACTTTTGTAAAGTGTTTTTAGGAAAGTGGATGCATAGTTCAAGTAGTGAACCTTTTTTTAATGAAGAGAGCTATTTTCAAAGTAATAGTTTGCTGCATGCAGTTGACACCAGAGGTCGTTCATACGAAGTAAAAAATGGTTGCATAATGGAGAAGGAGATAATGGTTCCAAGAGATGAGGTACAAGTGATGGCAGATGAGGCAATGGGGAGACGTCCTAAAGCCCCAGTGTACACTTGGAATTGTAGTAGTATTTGCACTGTGCGTCATGAATCTATTGACAGATTTCGAGAGTTTCTAAGAGAATATAGTAAAAAAAGTGTAAAACAAAAGATTAAGGTGCTTCAAAGTCTGGATCCATGCAGAGTGAGAGAGAATACTGGTTTGCAGGGTCATTCTCTTGCTTGTCTATCTAGAAAAGTGTGCAATAGTGTTTTCCATCATTTTAGGATGCTGGCTGTTCATCATACTGAAATGAGAAAGTTTGTGAGACGGTTGTATTTTGCCAAAAGTCCAGCAATAAAGTTAAATGAATTGAATAGGGCTCTGTTCCGAGGAACGGTATCAGATGTAGAGAAGGTTGTTGATGAAATTCAGTTTTGTTACTTTGGTCCTGAACAAAACAGTGCAGAGAAGGACACAGTAAATGAGGCAGAAGTGGAAGAGAATGTAGAACCTTGTGTAAGTAAGACATTTAATGATCACATAACAAAATTTGCAATAATCTCTAATGAAAGACCAAATGTTACTTGTATTTGTTGCCGCAGAACTCATTATAGAAAACAAACTAGGAATGTTGATCTCTACAGAAAGAGTGAAAATGAAGATAATTATAAGTGGATGGATTTTGCCACATATATATTTCTTGAAAATTGTTTTGAATTGGGTGAAGATCAGCGTATTTGTAAGTACTGCTACAACAAGTTAGAGGAAAATAGAATGCCGACCAGAGCTGTACATAATAATTTAGAATTGGATGCTATTCCTGCTGAACTTTCTGAATTAAATACATATGAGTCTATACTCATTCAATGTGTTCATCCGTTCCAGACCATAGTACGTATGGAGCCCAAAACTGGTAAATTACCTCCTTCAGATTTACTGAGAGGTTTAAAAGGTAGAGTGGTGTATTTGCCCTTGGATTTGAAAAAAAATATGGAAACTATTGATGCGGATACTTTGGAAACTGAACCATTAATTATTCTGGTTAATGGTGTACCTACAAAGAATAAGAAGATTTGGCAGGAGCTGGTAGATGTGCGGAAAGTACAAAGAGCAACTTTGTATTTGAAAAAAAATAACAAATGGTATGAATCAATTTATATAGAAGAAGAAGAAGAAGAAGAAGAAGAAGAAGATTTACAAGGAGACACAGAAACACCAACTGGACAAATTGAAAAAGTGGACAAGTCAAAGGAAGAAGAAATTTATGAACATTTTAGCATACATCCTCTCCATTCGAAAGAAGTTATGGGAGACAATATTGATCTCTTTCAGATGAAGAAAGCAAAAGGAAATCCCGTGAGTGTATGGGAGGAGAGCTTGGAAGCTCGATGTTTTCCCCAGCTGTTTCCTAAAGGAAAAGGAGGACGATACGATGAACGTCCAGAACAGATTCCAGCTTCAGAGTATCGAACTACAAGACTATATGCTGAAGATCCCAGATTTCGACAAAGTATTACTTATTTGTTCCATCTTTTATTTGAAAGCGACTTGTCTGCACTGTCTTATGCAGTAAATCACATTTTAAAAAGTGGAGTACATTTACAAAATGTGTCTGCTAAGGATTTTATGGAGAAAGTGCAGCACCGAGATGATCATTTGGAAACACAACTGATCAATCTGATGGCTTGTCAGCGTGGGACAAATGAATATTGGTACCGACGCCATGGTGAACTAAAATGCATGTTACGCAATTTAGGAACACCAACATGGTTCCTTACCCTAAGCTGTGCCGAGTACGCTTGGGATGATTTACTGGATTTTCTACGAGAGGCCAATTCAAACATTAAAAACATTGAATACAAGACAGCAGGAGAACTGTGCTCATTGGATCCGGTTAATGTTTGCAGATATTTCAATCATAGATTTGAGGCTATGATGTCCTTCATCTGCAATAAAAAAAATCCACCCCTTGGAGAAGTAGTGGATTTCTTTTGGAGAAAAGAGTACCAGGCAAGAGGTGCTCCTCATATTCATATGCTGCTGTGGATCAAGGATGCCCCAAAGTTTGGAACAGATACTGATGAAGCAGTGTTATCTTACATTGAAGAATATGCAACATGTGCTATACCTAAAAGCACAGAAGAGAACAAGTTAAAGGAGCAAGTTCTACGTTTCCAAAGTCATCGGTGTGGAAAATACTGTCGACGGAAATACAAGAGCAAAGAAAAATACTACACTAAATGTCGATTTGGATTTCCTAGACCTGTTCTTACAAATGGAAGAGTCAACAGTTTTATGTCAGCTGTGAGACATACTATCACAAGAAAATCACCTAAGAATACCTACAACCTTAAAAGAAAAGAAGAATCAAAAAATATAAATGACTACAACCCAGTCATTTTATCCATGTGGAACGCTAACATGGATATACAGTATGTTGCTGACAATTCCATTGCTGTTGCTCGATATGTAACGTCTTACATTACGAAATCAGAAAAAACAGAATTGAAGGAAATGTGGGAAGAGATTTCTCACGAGAAGACTGTCAGTAAGAAGCTGTACAGTTTCAGTTTGAAGATGTTATCGCATCGAGAAATTGGATCCTACGAATGTTCAGATAGGTTATCTTCTGCAAGTCTCTACTCGAAGTCAAGAAGAATAATTTGGGCAAGTTTAGGCCTTGCAGCAATGAGAAATCGGGTACTGAAATCTGTTGGAGAAATTGAATATTTGGCTGAGAATGACCCAGAAAGTACAGACATATTGAAAACAAACATGTTGGACACATATTATCCCAAGAGAAGTCATCATCTGGAGAACATGTGTCTCTATGAAGTGTTACAGAACTACATTTATTCACGGAAAGCTGCAGAAGACATCAACAGTGGAAAATATAAAGTTGTTGGTGAAGAAGGATGTTTGGTGAAGCAAACCAAAGGAAGTTTGATAAATCACCGGAAGCTGAGTTGCGACACTACCGACAAGAAAGAATTTTACTACTTGGCTCTTTTACAGTTGTTTAAACCATGGCGTACAGAGGATGAACTACTGGGAGAATTCCAGAGCTATGAAGATTCTTTTAATGCTTGCAAAGACAGCATACAATGCAGTACATTCTCAACTTATCTGCAAATGTTAAATGAAGAAATTGAACAGGAAACTACAATTGCAGCAGAAATAGCTAGAGACAGTTCTCAGGACAGCCAAAGTTCAGGAACACACAGTCAAGATCCCCTAGGACAACCAATCGTTGAAAATGAAGCATCAATAGCCATGAATGAAGTGGAAACGGCTATGAATCAAGCTCAAGAAGAATTTATAGACTTAGAAAATTTGGAAAGACAACTGAATCAAGAGCAGCAACAAATTTATGAAGAGATCAAAAACAAAATTGATCACGGATTTCTACATATCAAAAAAGAGTGCTCATGCACATCATTTCATCCAATCAGGATGTATGTAAGCGGACAAGCTGGCACTGGAAAAAGTTTCCTAATTAAAGTCATCAGAAGCTACCTAAAGCAAAAAACGGATTCTACTTTGTCTTGTGTGGTTACTGCTCCAACTGGGTTAGCAGCATATAACATAAAAGGAATCACCTTACATCGTTTGCTAATGTTACCAGTGGAGCATGAGAACAAAATACAATTCAACAAGCTAACTGGAGAAGCATCCTTGGAAGTTTCACGAGTATTGAAGAAGATGCAAGTTCTCATTATTGATGAGGTGAGCATGGTATCAAACTTAATGCTTGCCTTTGTGCATTTAAGAATGCAGCAAATTTTGAAGACAGACTATGACGTGTTATTTGGTGGAAAACACGTCATAGTTTTTGGGGATCTTTTGCAACTTACTCCAGTTAAAGGACAACCAGTGTTTAATACTGTGACACATGAAGACACAAAGAAGTCATTGGGAAGCATTGGAAATACAAATATTTGGTCCTTCTTTGAGTACAAGGAACTTACAACTAATATGAGGCAAGCAAACGATGAAGAATATGGAAGTATTCTGAAAGATATCAGGATTGGACTACTCACAGATGTTGGGAAAAAAGCATTACAGAGTCGGCTGCTACATAATTTATTTCCAAAGGAAGAAATAGTTGCAGAGAAAATATACAAGAATATTGCAGAAAACAAAAGTGTCATCTGCTTAATGCCAACTCTACGTGAATGCTCAATATTTAATGAGGAGCTTTTGAAATTGGAAAAGGAAGACATCAGGAAATTGGAAGCAGTGGACAAAATTGAGGATGGAAGAATTACAGTCACAGTAACAGGCAAACTGAAAAATAAATTGGACTCACTAGAGAAGAACATCTCCAAAACAGCAGGATTAGAAAAAAATCTTTATGTTTGCATGAACTGTAGAGTGTTTTTAAGGAGAAATTTGGATGTTGAGAAAGGCTTAGTGAATGGAGCGATGGGAAGAGTTGTGGGTTTTATTAATTATCAGAAAAAAGAAGGAATTGAATGTTTACAGATAAAATTTGATCAGATAGAGGAAGTTAAAGACATTTGTCGTTGTTCAGTTCGTTTCATGCTTGTGAAAGACTTATATGTACGTAGGAAGCAGTTTCCGTTTTCACTAGCATATGCTGTAACTATCCACAAGTCTCAAGGATTGACTGTAGATTGTGCATTTGTGAACATTGGTTCAACTGTGTTCAAAGAAGGTATGGCATATGTAGCTTTGTCACGAGTCAAAACATTATCAGGTTTATTCATGATAGACTTTGATGACTCAAAAGTTAGTGCTGATACAAACTGTGTAAAGGAGTATAATAGATTAAGAAGAAGCTATGCTCCTCATTTAGGTCAGTATCCTGTGTTGGAGAAACGTGTAGTTTCTCGTAAAAGGAGAAATGAGAATATCTGTAATGAAGATGTAGAGAAGAGGAAAAAAAAGAGGAGTGATGTAATTGCAAGCAAAAAGAATAAGGAAAATGAAGAACAGGTTGTAGGATGTCATTTTGAAAATAGCTCTGGTGTCAACTGCTACGCTAATGTAGTGCTGAATGTTGCATTTTATCTGGAAAGTTTGCAAGAGCAGATAATAGTAAATCAGGGAAAAAGATTCTGTTCAGAGCTCAGTCTCCTTTTTCAAAAGCTGAGTAAAGATAAAACTCAAATAGAAAGTGCTACTGAAATTAGAAAACTTTTAGATGTATGTTCAGGACGAACACAGTTTTCTCAAAATGAACAGCAAGATGCACACGAATTTTTGATGTATTTTCTTCAGGTAGTGGAAGAAGAAGGAGTTCCCATTGACATTTTTTTTGGTCTCTCTTATAAATGGGAACATAGTTGTGATAATTGTTATAATATATGTGGCTCTATTGTTGATAATGAAAGGTTTATTTATTTGACATTGCCAGAGAGTAAAACAGTCACTTTTGCAAAATTAGTTAAAGATGCTAATCATAGCATGAAATGTGGTGAGTGTAATTCTGACATGTTTTCAACATTAATTTTAAGGGAATACGGACAGTATGTAATTTTAATGATGCAACGATGTAGAGCTGATGGATCAAAATTGGATACTTTAATAAAGAAGTTTACAGGACAGCAATTATCAATTTCAGGAAAAACTTTTGTAACTGTTGCAATAATTTTCCATGATGGACCTACTGTTACTTCTGGACATTACACAGTTTATCTAAAATGTGAAAAAGGCTGGACACTGTGTAATGATTCCCAATTGATTTTCAAACAACGTTTGCCTTTTGATTTAGCAAATTCCTATCTAATCTTCCTGAAACCTAAATTTTAGAGAGATTTGGCAAGATCTGGACAAAATAATTTTACCATTTTACTGGATTACCATTGCAATTTTGTAGAAAAAAGATTTTTAAAATTATCATTTGGCCTAAAGGAAAGATAACCAATTGTAATGTGGACTTTTTTAAATTTTAATGCAATTTTCAAAAACCAATAATTTAGAGATAATCGGTAACTTCTGCACATTTTAAATTATGGAATGCTATTGGACTGCCATTGGAAATTTTTTCAAAAATGATTTAAAAAATTACTATTTGGCCATGTGGAAAAGTAAGCAATTCTATTGTGGACTAAATAAATTATTCAAAAAATTTTCGTGAACCAAAATGTTACAGAGAATTGGTGAGATCTGGACAGATTAAACTTTAGAATTTTAATGGTTTTCCCTTGGAAATTTATTCCAGGAAAAAAAAAAAAATACTATTTGGCCTAAAGGAAATAAAATCAGATGTATTTTGGAGTTATTTGAGATATAATATTGTGATTATACTTCTGAAACAAACATATCAGACGGTATTTTAAAGAAAAAAGTATTGTTTTTAGATAGTATTTTTTTAGAATAATATGCATTTCTGTAATGATAAGTTTAAGTGAGAAGACATTCTGGGCTTTTTTAATACAATCTTTGTGATTGTTAATTTTTTTTGCCCGCTGTAAAATGATGAATGCAATTGCTTTCACAATTAATAGTGAAATGCAATATATTCTGAAAACAGCAAAAATAAGGCAAAAATATTTTTTTGTAAAAAATGTAAATATGTGTATTGTATTATAAAATGGATAAAAAATATTAATACTTTTTTCTTTATTTTCAGATCGATATAGAAAATTTTCGGAAACTACAACCATTTTAAAAACTATTTTTAAAAAAAACAAATGAATAAATATTTTTTTGAGTGAGTATGGTAAGTTAAAAATAAAAATTGTAGTCTCTCAAGGACTTTGTAATGAGATAAATGATTTTTAGTGTTTTTTTTTAAAAAATAAAAAAAAGGTACGCTTACCGTACGCGTACGGTAAAAAAAAAAAAAAAAAGTTTTAAAAAAAAAAGAAAAAAAAAGATGAAAGATAAGGTTGGCTCTTAAAAGAACCGTTGTGTTCATGCAGGGACAGAGGAAAGAAAGATTGGGAATATTAGACGGTACGACAAGTGTGCTGATCTATTTTACTGTTCACCAGGGAAACACTGGTCTCCCTATAAGTAATTAGATCGTGACAAGTGGCGCACCGTACTTCAACCCTCGCAAACCGAGGGTTAATTTCCAGAGGGCCAGCAAAAGGAGATTCTCCCCCCACAGATGAAGGGCTCACCTGACCTGCAGAAGAAGGAGTCTGCCCTGCAGATGATGGTCCAGGCTGAGCTGCTGTGGATGTACTGGCTCGTCTTTCTGAAGAGTTACCTCCAAAAAGATGACCATGTGTCCTTCTGTGTACTTCCTGGAGGTGTCTCTTCATGGTGTGATTCCCAAAGGAATACTTCCTGTTAGGATTACCTCTAGAAAGTACACGCTTACACAGCTTGCAAGTAACTAAGGGTGCATTCACCTTTTGCTGGCCTTCTGGAAAAGTAAAATAATCCCAAACATAAGAAGGCTTTACTTTCCTCGCTCTCTGCCTCAAGACAGTGCTGCTGGTGCTAGCCTCACTCTCAGAAGAGCTCTGCTGTTCTGCCATCGTATCCCAAAGACAAACCAGCTCCTTCTCCCAAGGGATCACAAGCAGAAATGAGGGGAATGGGTGTGGTGTAGGAGAGTTCTAGAACTGAAAGTAGTTTCAACCAATCAAAAGTTGTGTTTCAAGATCACATGACCTACCGTACGCTTACGGTACGCTTACGGTACGCTTACGGCAAAAAGTACGCGTGCGCGTAAAAAAGACACGCGCTTGCGCGCATGCGCATAACAGTCACTCCCCGGCACTTCCGCGTAACGTACGCGTGTTGCGTAAGCGCGCACGCGTCCCTCGCGCAGTACGCGCGGCTACGCAAAGTACGTAACTATACGCAAGCAGCGTAGATAGATTACGGGCGTTGCGTAAACCGTACGCTTACCGTGAGCTTACGGTACGCGTACTATAAAAAAAAATAAAAAAAAAAAAAAAAAAAACTGGAAATAAATTTTACATGTTTATTTTAAAAAATATATATAAAAAAAATATTTAAGGATTTTAAAAATTTAAGCATAGTCTTTATAAAAGATAAGAAAATTAAATTAAAAATATGTTTGAAAAAAATGAAGAATAAAAAAAAAAATAGCATTTAAAAAACCTTGCAAATTCACTGAAAAAACCATGGGTTTCACACACGTTATAGTTAGGAATTAGCATTTAAAAAACCTTGCAAATTCACTGAAAAAACCATGGGTTTCACACACGTTATAGTTAGGAATTAGCATTTAAAAAACCTTAGAAATTCACTGAAAAAACCATAGGTTTCACACACGTTATAGTTAGGAATTAGCATTTAAAAAACCTTAGAAATTCAGTGAAAAAACCATAGGTTTCACACATGTTATAGTTAGCTGGACATTTTACTCGTAAAAAACCAATGAAATTGCCCCGTTATAGTTAGTTCAGCTAACTATAACTCGCGCGCCCGCAATGCACTGCTGATGACGTCACATATTACATCACTCATGACATGGTCAGTGACATCACTCATGACATCACTGATGACATCTCAAATGACATCACTGATGACATCACTGATGACATCATCCTTGTGATAGAGTGGCAGACCTCCTCTCACCTTAATATAAGCTTTGATACACACATTCAAAAATAGAGACTAAAAATTTCAAAACAATGGACATACCAATACCAGTTACAACAACCTCTTCAGTAATTCTAAGATCCACATACACATCCACTCATTCACCAACAGTCCTATACAGTCACTCATACATGTACTCACTCATCATATGTACTCATACATCTATACATCCTGTTACACAATGCCACTCATCCATAGAGTTACTCACACACATAGTCACTCATGCTAATAAAGAATAAAACATACATTTACTTGCATATACAGTAATACACACACCACCATACTTACTTCTACGGAAACTTACACATACTTAGTCTTTTAAACAATCACTTATAGAAACACATACTTATTCATACAGGAACTCTTTCAATCTCTCCCTCTCACATATACTCACATATATACACCAATAGTCACATATACTAGTTAAAAACATATGTAGTTACTCCTGAAGACACTATTGAGACAGTCATTCACTCACTAACACACCCATACACACACTCATCCACCCATACAGTCCTGCACACATGCTGTCTTCAACACATACAAACAGTGAGTCACTCATTCATGCATCTATGCACTACGTAATACCCCCCACCGTACCATACAGACACTCAGACTGATACTCAAAAAAACAACTAATAACCTATATAGACACCCATGTAGCTACTCACCAACCCATGCAGCCACTTATACACAAAGTGAGAGATACACTTAATCAGTCAGTAACACAATCAATTTTTCAAAAACAAATCATCCATTTAGACACTTATATACCCATTTATTCTTCCATCAACCTTGAGATACACATATATAAAACATATTTAATTTTCAGAAAAACACACATTCACTGGATGATGTCATCAGTGATGTCATCAGTGATGTCATTTGAGATGTCATCAGTGATGTCATGAGTGATGTCACTGACCATGTCATGAGTGATGTAATATGTGACGTCATCAGCAGTGCATTGCGGGCGCGCGAGTTATAGTTAGCTGAACTAACTATAACGGGGCAATTTCATTGGTTTTTTACGAGTAAAATGTCCAGCTAACTATAACATGTGTGAAACCTATGGTTTTTTCACTGAATTTCTAAGGTTTTTTAAATGCTAATTCCTAACTATAACGTGTGTGAAACCTATGGTTTTTTCAGTGAATTTCTAAGGTTTTTTAAATGCTAATTCCTAACTATAACGTGTGTGAAACCCATGGTTTTTTCAGTGAATATATATATGTGTGTATGTATATATATATATATATATATATATATATATATGTACATATATGTAAGCTCAGTGGGGAGTGTCCAACAAACGAACCGCACTCGAGCTCAGGTACGCTTTTCCCCAAAAGCCATTTATTGGTATGGACAGCAAGGCTCACAGTGATTCAAGCAGTTGACAGTGGCCCAACGCGTTTCGAGACGTTTCTCTTCTTCAGGGGCATAACAGTCAAAGAGGGCATAAGAGGCTCCAACTTCCTTTAAAGCGCTATCGCACACCATGATTGGTTGCTCTGAATTAGACTATGCGTTGCATTATGGTTGTTGCAGTCTAAAATGTTCCCACAGATGGATGCTCTCATAATTCCTACAAATTAAAAGCTCTAACATGAGCCCCGACGAGCGTAACTGTCCTCAATCCATTACCTGAGCCCCACATAGCGAGCACAAATTCCTCCGAGCTCTGTGGCCCCGTTGCTCTCGGGTGGTGCTGGCTCCGCGGCAGGACGGCTGCTAAACATGTAAGCTCAGTGGGGAGTGTCCAACAAACGAACCGCACTCGAGCTCAGGTACGCTTTTCCCCAAAAGCCATTTATTGGTATGGACAGCAAGGCTCACAGTGATTCAAGCAGTTGACAGTGGCCCACCGTGTTTCGAGACGTTTCTCTTCTTCAGGGGCATAACAGTCAAAGAGGGCATAAGAGGCTCCAACTTCCTTTAAAGAGCTATCGCACACCATGATTGGTTGCTCTGAATGAGACTATGCGTTGCATTATGGTTGTTGCAGTCTAAAATGTTCCCACAGATGGATGCTCTCATAATTCTAGCAAATTAAAAGCTCTAACATGAGCCCTGACGAGCGTGACTGTCCTCAATCCATTACCTGAGCCCCACATAGCGAGCCCAAATTCCTCCTTTATAGTGCAGTAGCGGGTTGTTGAGTTTGTAGTTTGTAGTGGGATTTGGTGGGAAGTTAATCTGGTACTAAATAATTTTGAAATATTGAATATAGTTAATTTAATTGTATGATTGATATTTATTATATAATTCATGTAATAGTGATTTATTTTTGTTATATGTTATGTGCGGGCTACTAGATTTTGTTGGGGTATATTGTGTGAAGTTAATTAGGTAATAATGAACCTACAAATTATTATTCATTTTTAACTGATTTTTAATTGAATATGTATTTATTTTAATTATATTTTATTTGTGGGCTGCTAGGTTTGTAGGGGTGTAGAGTGGGAGATCAATTTATTATTAATTGTTAATTATTATTTTTAAATTATGTATATTATGGAATACTGATTTATTTTACTTATATTTTAATTGCGGGATGCTAGGTTTGTAAGGGTATAGGATTGGAAGTTAACTAAGTAATAATTATTTTACTAATAATTATCATTTGTAAATTAATTATTTCATTAAATATGAAATATGTAAATTGTGCAATACTTACTTAATTTTGTTTTATTTTAGTTGCGAGATGCTGGCTTTGTAGAGTTGTAGGGTGAGAAGTTTATCAAGTAGTGATTAATTAGCAATTATTTGTTAATTAATTATTGAATTTTTTTAAGATTGGAAGGTATGGAATAGTTATTTTTTTAGTTATATTTAAGGTGCGATCTGCTAGATTTGTAGGGGGTACAGGGTGGGAAGTTAATTAGCTAGTAATTGAATAACAGCTATGGGCCTAATTACGATTTCGGTCCGAAAGACTCCGAACTGCAGTCGTATTCTTCTAAACCATGTCGGAACCTATGTTTCTGGCCGACCGATTACGATGGAAAGGTCAGCGTTCAGTCAGTCCGAATCGATTCTGACCGGCATTCAGAGACTCTGAGTCGGTCGAAACCGAATCGTACAGCTCTACGGACCTAGTTTCTGACTGACGTAATACAATGTCCAATTTGGACTGCCTTTCCTAATCAGTCTGTCCGAGACGGAACGGCTGTCGGGAACTGACTTTGGAGCCCTTAGCAGGCCCCCCTTCACCCTAAGGTCTCCGGTTGGGGCCTGTGGGTGAACCCAAGGGACCCCCCTGTAAAACCATGCACATTGTAGCAGGCACCATGGGGTGCCTGTGACAGGGTGCAAGGTATTCCGTGACCACCTCATTTTACAATGGGAGCCGGTGTTGTTGGTCAGATCACAGGCTCACATTGAAGTCAATGGGTGACTTTCCAAACTGTGGGGCTGATTATGATAGCGGTCGTAGGCACCTCCGCGGTGCTGGCGGAAAATGTCCATTTAGTTACTCCTGTTGCGGTCATCGCGACCGCCATATTACAATGGGTAAAGATAGCCCTTTTTCCGTCCGTCGCGGTGTTTCTATGACCGCCAGATTTTTAGTTCCGCAACAGTGCCGGAGGGAGCAAATAGAGAAAGGCCGCCGTGTGGAATGACGTCCCGACCGCCACACAGATCACGATGAGTAAAACAGCCCATCAGAATGCAGCGGAGAAACCAGCTCATCAGAGACGGTGGAAGCACAACTACGGCGATAGAAACTCAAGTACGAGACACCTCCACACACTCCTGGCCATCATGGATCCTGCTCTACAAGCCCTTCAGCTGCTGTACCTGATCCACTACCAGCAGATAAGATGCCGTTGCGGTCAACACCGCAGGTAAGTCAAATATTACATCCCTGCATATAACCCCTGTACAACAACAACACACTACTGTCGCGCTGAAATACATGTCCTCTGTAGATCAGACACCCTGGTGGAGACAGGAACATATACCATAGTCTAAGTACACATGTCTTGCACATAGGTAAATTGTCACCTCAGCATCGGGGGCACTCATCTCCATAGAAATGATTGCATCTAGCCCGATCACATCACCGCAGCGGTGAAGCCGCGGAAAAACTTGCCCACAATGTTGTAGGAGTCCAGCACATTGTCCCAGGCAAGCAAGATCATCAATCCAACCTCCACACCACATTTTTCATAAAAGAGGCCCCACTATGCCCAACATATCTGCAGCAAGAAGTCATGTGCTTGGACACTGTTTATATTGACATCTCATTAGGATCATCAGAAATTGTATAGCAACATGAATGAGGGATGAGGCAAGAGTCCCTTCAAAATGACAATAGTCATCATTGCATCCAAACAAGGGTCAGTTCACATACAATGTAAAAACAGAGGAGGGCAGAGCAACTATGGTGTGTATGTGTATTTCACAGTAGTCCAACAAGGTGTTGGATGAGTAGGTGAACCAAGGTAGATGATATATGATTTGAGACATCACTGCCACATAATCACATTTCAGCACGCACCCTGAGCCGACATTGGTAGGCTCATCACATACAATGGCAGACCATACCACATAATGACAGCCCATACCATGCAACACAGAACAATATTTCTGACTCAAACAGCAAACTTAAAGTAAGCACCAGTGTGCATTTGGCTAACTTGTGTACTGCTGCACTAAATGACACCACGTGAGTATGTCCTGTACATCAACAACACTGACTACACTGCCACTACACAGAACATCTCCACACCTTTACTCCACCACAATAAAGATAGCACCAACTATAAAGCATTGAATGAATGCCAAAGTGTCAGGAAGAGTCCCTCTTGACAGCAGTAAACTCTGAGCTGAGACTCATGACAACCCTCCTCCTCCTCACACCTGCCTTCCACTCATGTGAATTAAAGTGAGTAATTGAAGAAATAAATAGTCACTGTGCAGATGATCAACCTTGGAAATGTTCACACTGCATGTTAAGTCCTTGACACAGTTCACACACTTAAACTCTGCCTCACACACATACCATAAGTCAGCAGCACTGTATCATAACAAGTAAACTATTCTAAAGAGGAGTGCACAGTGGAGGAAAAGCATGTAGAAATGACTGATACAATTTGTACATGACATTCAAGAGGTACCACATATAACAGTACACTTAGGACATCAAACAATAGATGGGTGGCATAGAGATTAAAATTGTATGAAAGTAACATTGGTGCAGTATCCCTGTGATATAACAATACAAGTAAAGCAGTGGCCCAGAATGAGATGAACTGTCATAAGTCATACAGTGACCAGCCCCTCATCTGTGTCAACTATCTTGACATGTGTATGCCACCAGCACAAGACTCATGCCTCACGGTGACAATCCCTGACTGTCAAACCCAACTATGACCTTCACACATACCCCTCATCTACCCATCTCCCACCTTCAGTGTTCAACACCTGGGAGATGCCCTGGTAAAGGTGAAAATAAGGTCCTATTACTTCCCTGATAACCAATGCTACACCCTAGTGTGTATCTACAACTGTCTAAGTTCCACTCAGGGATGTCTGAGCCAATGCTGAACTCAAACCAATTGCCAAACACATGTATCACAATCCACAACAAAAGAAGTCCAACAAGCTTGGACATGTGTAGCCAAGAGTGGATAGGCAATGTGATCCTAGACAACCCTGGAATAGATAACATTTCTCCTCTGGCCAACTGCACAGTCAGCATCATCAAAACTAATACCAAAATACCTGACTAAATGTCAATCATAAACACAATCTGCGTGCAACCAGACAAATCTGCAAAGACAGACATAGACACTCCACCAGTTACAAAGTGAGCATGATGTCAATGTGTAGCACAAGCATTCACATGCACAATCCTGACAAGTGACTGTTCATAAATAGGAGGACATAGCACAATTGTGCACACAAAACAAGCCAATGAACAAGACTCCACATTGCTGCATGGGACATGCACACATCTGAATGCATTCAAATACACAAACTCCTCACACACAATGCCATGCCAAAAAAGACATTACACATACATGGACCTGTCAGTAGTAAGAGCCAACACAGGAAAAAGACTGCATCCACTGATAGCAGTGCATGCACAGTAAGCAGTGTGTGAACACCACTAAAACCAGCATCACACATATCTGATTTTACCACCATGAACTTTAACAACACAATCATCACATCACAGAGATCACTTCACACTCAGGATGGGTTGCAGGACCTCAGGAAACAGATACACACTTTAGCTATCACCTAATGCTGCACAACTCAGGTTAGCACATATGCATGGAACCTGACTAGAGGACTGTGCTAGAAACTCATCTGTAATGTACATGAGCAACCATGACTGCAATCAAGTACAATAAAATAGCACATAACAAACTGTGTAACACTGCTGAGGAACACAATGGTTCTGGACACAGATCATCCTCCCTCAGTATAGTGTCACACTAAGGAATGGTGGGGAGGGTCATACACTTGCAAGGCATGGAGTGGAACATATTAGAGTGAAGTGGTGTATACATTAGTAATGTACAGGTGAGGAGTGTATAGAGAAAAAAACACATAGAGGAGTAACTCACAATGTGTAGGCATCAAAAGTTCTTCTTGGGGCTGGTATGACTCTGAATACCACATAGTGGACTAAATAAAGGGTAAATTGATATCAATGTATGTGAAAAGTCACTTATAATGTTTGTTTGCCTGAGCCAGTCAGCACAGTAAGCACAAAGATAAGCAAGAGCCATGGCTGATCACAAAACTCACAACACAGACATTTCAGTGACACACTCTGCATACTCACAAATGATGTGGACAACAAGTAGGTTTACACTAGGACTGCAAGGTCATACCGACACACTGTACATTGCTCAATAACCAACTCTTACATGTGGCCACAATCTACAGCAGGTGTCTGATCATGTAAACAAACAGGCACTCATTAAGTGGCTGGATCATACATGTGTGCAAGGGTCATGATCAAGGGCACATACACATCAATACTTTAGCTAATGACAGGACAATCACACTGTATGAGTAATCAAGTGCAAACATGCAAATGTACCCATGGGACTATGAACCCAGACCTACACAAGATGACTACACATCTACACTGCTGTGTACACATCAAGATAGATTCTACAGATATGACGGACCATGTCCACCCCGCAAGTTATCATGTAAATAGAATTATCTGCTGTTGTGGTACAGCATCCAAATATGACATATGTACAAAACTAGAGACCAGACAATAGAATGATTGGGACAAAAGTAGACCATCACATACAAGCATCATTGCACCCTCAAGCCTCTGAGTCAAGAAGCACATAAGTTGCTGTAAACTCTGGCAACCTCTGCCAAAGACAATCAAGCAGATGCCAATGTGAATGTGGCACACAGAGCATGTAACAGATGAACATAGACACATACATTGCACTGCATCATTAGCAAGGGCAGCAACAAAGCTCAGAACTCAAATAACATTTTTATTACATAAATTCTGTATCAGCATCAAAAGTGCGAAACATTAATGCAATCGGCCAGTCCAAATTTCAAGTCTGCACATGTTTGCATGAAAACGTGCACAACAAACATGTAACAAAGTCCACTGCGATGGAAACCACCACAGGATAGGGGCCTAAAATGGGCAGTCCAGGCACCACCCAGGGAGGAATGGGGTGGTAAGGGGGACTTGGCTTCAAAATTGCGTGGAAGTTGAACTGGGAGGGGGCTGATTGTCTGGGCTAGTCGGAGGAGAGGACCTAGGGGGGAGAGAACTGGCACAGGTAGAGGGATCTGTGAATGTGTGAACTTGAGGGCTGGTTGGACCGGGTGGAGTGGTGGCACAGGGAGACAGAGACATGCTGTGTGGAGGCTCAGTGTTTGATGGTGAATGAGGAGGGCTGGGTCTCAATTGTTTGGGGTTCCAATATTCCCCAAGTGACTTGCCACAAGTGAGGAGTGAGGTGGCCCAAACAGCCTCCCTCTTCCCTGAAAGTGTAGCAGGTGGTGGTGGATCTTCCTGTGGGGATTTGCTGGACCTGGTGGAACGCTAGGGTGGGGGTTGCCTTTCCCCCTGCCTCCCCTGTTGTGGAGGTACACTCCCCACTTTGCTCTCTTGTTCACGCTTCACAGGGGTGTGGGTGGGAGTCGACGTTTTGGGTGAAACAGCCTTCTGAAAGTGTTTTGGGCAGTTGTGGAAGGCACCAGGTTCACAGCAGACAGGGCAAATGTTTGTGTGGCTTTGGGATCAGGTGTGGGGATGGGAGTGCTCTTGGAGGGTGAGGAATCTGAGGAATGCAATGTGGATACATGTTTTTTGGCCTGATGTCTCTAAGTGTCCTGTGATGGGCTTTTTGTGGTGCGGTCATGTGTGTTTTTTGTGTGCTGTGGTGACGGTGTATGGTGTCTGGTTTGCCTGGAGTGCTGTTGTTGTTTGCTGCATGTGGATGACTGAGTACCTTAGTGCTCTGGTGTTTGTGTACTATGGTCAGGTGGGGGCACTGGGAGGGTGGTTGCAGAAGAGACAGGAGCTGGACTGGAAGCTTGGGACTGCTGAATGGCTGCCATCACAGTGGAGGAAAAAGACTGGACAGTTCTGTGTAGGTCACCTATGTCCGAATGAATGCCCCCATGAATGCAACAACCTGTGACAACTTGTTGCCATGATCCTGGAGGGCATTCAGGAGCACAGTCTGACCCACACACAGCTGTCACAAAATATCAATTACCTCCACACTGAGGGCAGCAGGGGAGACAAGGGCAGGGGCAGCGGTGCCTGGGTGGAAGGAGACTCTACCCTTCTTAGGGCTGCGGGCACGGATATCACTTTGGGGAGCATCACGGAGGGTGGACACAAGACGGGGTGTGGAGGATAAAGATGCAGATCTTGAACTTCCTGTGCCCGTCAACACTGAGGAGTCACCGCTGGATTTGGAAGATGTGGAGGTTGGTGTTTCTAAACATGAATCCTCCAGGGCACTCTTGTCCCCCTCCGATGTTCTGGTCCCCTCAGTGTCGCTGTGCTCCCGTGGACCAGTTGTGCCAGTAGCTTCCAAAACGGTGTCGGGACCCTCTCTTTCCCTGCCCTCGGTAGATGCTGCAAGAGACAGAGACAGAGACATAGGTTAAGTAAAGTGGCATACTCACAAACATTATATGCAATACAAACAGACATCCTTGGACTGCAATTCCCACATTTAACTACTCCATGTACTGTCAGCATATTCTAAATGTATGCAATCATCAGCTGATGGATGTGAGGTTGTGGGAGTGGTACTGCTGGGGGAGGAGTCAAGATGGCGGGCTGACTCGCCACGGAGTTGCTGCACCGGAGGTCTCTGCTAATACCTCTGCGGAAAATGTGGATCTATGCTGAAAAACCCAAGTACTGGAAACTTTAAAGAATGTAAAAGAAAACTGATATTTGAATGTAGCTGCACCTATCCGTCTAAACTTTGGCGCCCGGCAAACTGCGAGGTCAGGGCACGACGCACCTTCTGAATCGGAGGCAAAGGCAGTAACGAGCCCGACGTACCTTCTGAATCGGGGGCAAAGAATACAGCGAGCATAGCGAAGCAACGAACAACGAACAACAGTAACGAGCCCGCTCGTGGCTCCGGTTCCGGTTTCCGTCTCTCACAACAGCTGCGGTCTAACGACTCCTCCCAGGCAGAGTCCTTGAGTTCCGCGGCGGAGGTTGGTGCGAGTACACATCGGAGCCTGATCCACCCTCTCTGTGGGCTTACACTCACACTCAGGGGGGGTCGCACAGCACCGAAGGGACATCCGGAAGACTAAGACCCAGACCCAGACGGGAGCTCTAGTCGGGGGCTCCTCGACTCGCGCGCCTCTCCTGATTGGTACAACATACGGAAGAGAACTGCCCCCCGATCGCGGCCATTGCCCAGAGGGAGCTTCCAGTGATATGAGAGGTAGGGCGTTTCTCAAGCCTGGGGTTTTTTGTACTTTAATAGCCCTGCACTCTGGCTGTACTCGGATTCTGTTTCCATTTGGCGGGTACACGTAGAACTACTGAACTGCAAATTGATGCTTCAAATCTACAAGGCACTCCGGCGTCTGTTGGGGGCAGCTCGTCTCGCTCTCCCCACGGTGCTCAGGCTACCGGACGCTTGCTTTCTCCATAGCTCCAGACTCTTGCTGCCTTTCTTTCCTGCGCTCTCCCCTCGCCATCCGGGGGGCAATTACGCGGACAAGCACATATATTGCTCCTCCATGGCCGCTAAGTTGGTGGCGTGAGGCGCCCGCACCGGGCGAAATATGTCTCATCAGGCTGGGCGAGCTCCGGTCCCTATTTTGCGAGCGAGTCATACTTCTTCTGTAGATGGGCTCGGGAGTGGAACTGCCACGGGCAGCGGCCCAGACCGACCCCCGAAGGATACATCTAATACAACTAACACGGATAAGCCCTTGATCCGCCCTTCCCTCTTGGCCGCTCCTACTGTCTCTCCCTGTGGTGAAGAGGGGTCAGGATTGCCCCCCCTCTGCAATAGCGGTTCCTCGGGGGAAAATACGGATCTAGGGCATCTCTCTGCTGCCCCCGGGGGCATGTTCCTGCCCTCTCCACCTTCTACCCTGCCGGTGTGTCTCACTGGTGTCTTGCAAAACGCTGAGCCTTCATCTCTCCAAGCTAGGATCACTAGTGAGGTTATGATTCCTGGAAATGCTGAAGAGGATGTAAACACGGCTCTCCACTCTTCGATCACTTTGGTAGTCTCACCTCCGATTAACGAACCTCCGGAGCTTCCTCTGCTCACTCCTGTTGCCCCGGGTGGAAGGATGGGAGGACAGGGAGAGACTCCCCATGACCCGGGAAACTTAGACTTTAGCCATGACAACTATGCAGAGTCCGATGAAGAATCTGAATCTTCCCTCAACTCTCTGGCCAACTCTACAAGAAAACCCACACGGAAAAAGGGGAGGTTCAAGGCCAAAAACAAGCTAAAAGTAGGCAAATCCTCAGCTGCCTTGAAAGCCGTCACTACCTCTTTACCACCACAAGGAAAGCCCATAGCTGAGAATAGCCCTCTCCGCAAATGGATCCAAGCCAATGGAAATGTCAGGAAGATGGCTCTACGCTTGTCTGGTGCTAGCTCCTTGTTGGGAGACCAAACAAAGGAAACGTCCCTGGCTCAATCTCTAGTACAAGTGGACTCATCAGCATCCTCCTCTTCTCCCACTGCTCCCGCTTCTGTACCCATCGATCCATGTTTACATGTCTCTAATTGCTCAAACGACTCAAGCAGCTTGACTACTATATACACTCAGGAGAAAAGCTCAACAAACAATATCACAACTCCAAAGCAAACTCTGCCTCTTATTGCTCCAGAACTACCTTCCTCTGATCATATAAACCTCTCACTTTCCCCCGATCTTGATCCTGACAGAACGGGAAAACATAGTTCTCCCCTCAATATCATTCTGCAGACTCTCTCCGACCAACATAAGGAAACACAATTACAGTTTCTCCAACTTAGAGAGGATAACATCAAGATACAGCATTCCATTCAGGACCTGAACAACAAAGTGGGAGGGGTCGTTCAGGATATAGAATCCTTACAGCAAAGGGTTTCGAATGTGGAAGAGACAGCTGCCAGTAATCAGAGTGTGGTTAACAAATATCAAGAACAGATCGGGAAGCTCCAGGACAAGATGGAAGACATGGAAAACAGACAAAGACGCCTCAACCTCAGACTTTTTGGCATACCCGAAGGCTCGGAAGGGGCTGACCCTAGGGCATATATGGTATCACTTTTTCAGAAAGCTTTCCCGGACCTTTCCGACTGGGACTGGGACTCTCAGCTCCAGAGAGTTCATAGACTTCCCCCCTTTACAGTAAATAAGGCGAACAGATTTCCTCGTCCCTTTTTGATTTTTTTTTGGAATTTTCTCCTTAGGCAGGCTGTCTCACTTAAAGCTAGGCCTAACTCACCTGTCACGATTGATTCTACCACCTTTTTCGTAAGATCAGATCTTAGCAAAAACACTATGGATAGACGCTGGAAGCTACGCCAGCTCATTGATCCATTTAAGGCTTTGGGTGGCCAGGTCTTCTTGCAGGAACCAGCTCGTTTAAGAGTTATCCATGGTGGGCGGACATACACATTCACAGACGAGAAGGAGGCAGAACAGGTTCTATCCAAACTAACACCTTAGAGCAGAGTGAGATCTATACTTCAATACCTCAATATGTAGCCAGGGAAAAAAACATCTGACTTTTAGCATCAAGCGCTGGCCTAAAACATCACCTCACATCTACACAGGGATAAAAAAAAAAAAACGGGGGATAGGCGCACTCACATACTCATACATTTACACAACCACATTATACTAACTGTAATTGAATTATATTAAAAGAAAGATCCAATATTCGTTCAGCAGGCTGACCTCCTCTGCTGCTTCTCTTCCGCGCTGCCCAGGGATAGGGGGTTCATCCTGAACCTTCGAGGGTGGTTCTTTCGGGGTGGGCTTGGGGGGGATAAAAATGTTAAAATAATCAGGTTGGAGGGGAAGATAATTTGTTATTATAACTTTTTGTTGCAATACAGTATGAAAAACCCAAATCAAAAACGGGCAAAGAGTCTTAACATATCGAAATGATACACAGAATTAGATGTCTGGCTTGGAATGTTGCGGGACTCAATGGCAGGAATAAGAGACGGCTTGTCTCTGAAGAGCTTAATCTGTATCAGCCCCAGATAGCCTTGCTTACTGAAACACATATCATTCATAAAGACCGTAAACTTCTGGGGCAGTTAGGATACGATGTGATCGCGCGTTCAGAATGCAGTATACCAACTAGAGGTGTCGCTATCCTGACACAGAAAAGATTAAATATAGAATTAATTAAAACTAAGGTGGATAAAGCTGGCCGTTGGGCTATTGCTCAAATACTTTGGGATGACAATATTTTTACTTTCTGTGTATTTTATGGTTCGAACATTGATGACCCGTCTATTATAGATAGGTTAAATATTGAACTTTTGGATAGCAGTGGAGAACTTATTATAATGGGGGATTTCAACCTCATTATGGATTACAATATAGATACTACTCGACACCGAGCATTTCAGAGGATGCGCCGTTCCCGAGCCGCACTTATTGAACTTGGACGTATCCACAATTTAAAAGATATCTGGCGAACAATATATCCCTCAACTGCCGGCTTTACATATTACTCTGCACCCCATCAACTCTGCTCAAGAATTGATATGGCTTGGGCATCAGACAATACTATAAAGAATAGCTCTATGGAGCTGTGCCCAAGAGTGGCTTCGGATCACAACCCAATTATATTATCATTTAGTCTACCACAGACTAACCGGAAACCCAGGACATTTACATTTCCCAGACACTTACTGTCCAACACAGATTATATAACACAGCTGAAAGCACACTTACGTGAATTCACTGCAATAAATATAAATTCAGCCTCTCCAAGTATAGTTTGGGACACGGTTAAAGCCAGCATACGCGGGTTCACACAGCAGTTTGTTCTTAATCAGAATTCCCTATATAGACGTGGCTGGGCTGCTATGAGTAACACCATAACTATGCTCGAAAAACAGCTTTCACAGGCTCTGATACAGGGCGTACCAAACGTATCCGACATATGCCAAAAGCTAGCCTCTTCTAAGCTCAACATTAAAACTAGACTTATGGAGAAAAATCTGAATAGTTTACAAAAATGTCATTTATCTCAATATGAGAGTGGGGATAAGATTGGCAAAATTTTAGCATATAAAATCGCCGATGATAAATCTAAAACATTTATAAAAGAAATTAAGGGCCCAAACAATTTGGTTTATACTCAACCCGAACAGATTCTCCAGCAATTTGTAGCTTTTTATAGTGCATTATATACTCCAGATGAGCAGCCTGATTTGAATAAGATTCAAGAATATCTGTATACTCATATAATTAAAGGCAAACAGATTGGAAACATGGACTTGCTCTCTGAAAATATTACTGAGCAAGAGATCAGAAAAGCAATTGCCACACTACCCTTAGGTAAAGCTGCTGGAGAAGATACTATCCCATTAGACATCTACAAAAAATGCTCGGAGGAAATTTTGCCATTACTCGCTGATGTGATCAGTAATGTTGGGATAAATGGGGAGGCTCCTAAATCCTGGAACACTACCAGGATTGTTTTCTTTCTAAAAAAGGGTAAACCGGCGGATCAATGTGGGTCTTATCGACCCATTTCACTTATCAACACAGATGCTAACATTTTTGCCAAGGTACTTGCTACTCGACTAGCTCCACTTATTCCTCATTTGGTATCCCCTCACCAACACGGTTTTGTCATGGGAAGAGATACTACTGCCCATATTAATATGGCTATTACTGCATTCGACGTTGCCAGGCTTGGACCCACCCCACTCGGTATGATTCTTTTGGACGCTGAAAAGGCTTTCGATCGAGTGGGGTGGGAATTTCTCTGGTCAACAATGACCACTATGGGTTTTCACGGTCAATTTCTCAAATGGCTCCAGGCTTTATATGATCACCCTACAGCTAGGCTCTGCTATGCTGGGCTAACTTCCGCCAGTTTCTTAATCTCTCGTGGCACCCGGCAAGGGTGTCCATTATCACCCTTGCTATTTGCGCTATCGCTTGAACCTTTTCTCGTCGCCCTACAAGCTAATCCCAATATTACTCCTTACATACACGGTCAGAAACGGCTAAAAATAACAGCGTATGCCGACGATATCGCGGTTTATTCAACCAATATACCATCAGCTATACTGGGAATCACCGAGGAGGCTAACAAATTCGGCTCAGTTTCCGGTTATAAACTCAACTCACATAAAACACAAGTTATTTTGAATTATAAACCATCGACTCAAATAGCAGGTACCTGTAGAACAGCCACTTACCTTGGTATTAAAATTTCTTCTGATACTAATGAGATAATTAAACTTAATTATGAGACTCTCCTTAAAGAAACTGCTACAATTTTAAAAAAGTGGCACAAGGTTCCCTTAAGTATGGTCGGTAGGATCAATTTAATCAAAATGAATATATTACCTAAATTTTTATATCTATTTAGGTCCATACCTCTTCTCGTTAATAACACATTCTTCAAACGGCTAGATGGGATCTTTAGCAGCTATATCTGGGGATATAAGAAGGCTCGTAGGTCAATCAATCTTCTCAAACTACCTCTTAATCAAGGCGGTTTGACCCTCCCCGACTTCAGATTATACTACTTCTCCGCTTTCCTGAGTCGTCTTCGCGGCCTGCTTATCCGCGACACGCAAGCAGTTTATTGTTATCAATTTGCTTTAGGCGAGGACTCCAATATGTTCTTAGCCAAAACTAATGACCCAAACTATTTTAAACGTGTAAAATTCAAGACTATTAGAGACATTGTCAAAATATGGCAACTTATCTTGGCCAAATGCAATACGTCTTTGTTCCATCCTCAACTACCTCTATGGGCTAACCCCAGTCTTCCGGAGATATTCCATGATGGTATATTTTTTAAGTGGAAAGTCGCCGGAATCGAAACACTTGGGGACCTTTACGGCAATGATGGACTATTGGCCTTCGAGACACTAAGAACAATCTTTAAACTACCTTCAGCCGCACAGTTTAAATATATTCAGATACATGACTACTTAATACGTAAAATAAAGTTACTAAAAATTGAAGATTCAGATATATGGAACTGCTTCTATCCTATCAAGGTCAGATCACTCATTAGTCTTGGCTATAAAGTTTTTACCTCGCTTAAACTGGACGACTGTGGGAATATTGCGGTTAATTGGAGTTCCCGCTTGGGTTTGAATATCTCAGCTAATCAGATATCATCTTCGTTAAGTAGCTTTAACCGCTCGGTTCAGTCTTCCAGCTTGCGCTTACAACAATATAAAACGATATTTCAGTTATATTATACTCCGGAAAAAATCTCAAAATGGTCCAGTAATCGTCCCAGCTGTGAACGGACAAGGTGTCCCAAATGTGACCTGCTAGCCGCCAATCTCGAACATATGATGTTCACGTGTCCTCGACTTACTGAATTCTGGTCTAAAATTAGCCAGGGTATCACGCAGATTCTGTCACAACCAATTACAATAAGCTTGACTAATGTACTGCTCGGCATTCCTTCGCTGAATCACTCATCTTTAGCTTCACAAACTGACCTTATCAATATTTTAATCGGCTGTGCCAGACTCACTATTGCTAGGACATGGATCTCATGTAACCCTCCACACGTGATGGAGTGGTGGCTTCTTGTCAAAGAAATCCATACCATGGAAACTTCTTTAGTTAAGATCAGAGGTCACAAATTTCTTCAAAAAACTAACAGAATTTGGGGCGCCTCAACTCTTTGCGAAGACTGATGTACACATAATTCTATGTAATTGAGATGATTCGGACAAAGCTGGTATGACTGCCGATCTGTATTTATATGCCCTTCTTTGATTTGTCCGCTTGATTTGACTAATTTGTTTTATTGTTTGTAACTTTAATTATTATATGTTGTCCCGGTCTCCAGTCCTGATCTCAATAAAATATTAAAAAAAAAAAAAAAAAAGCAATCATCAGCTGATGCATGGAAACATACTTAGTCGATAGTAATGTTCCATGTTGCGTTGACACATCCAAAATGCTGTTCATGTATGTACATTTCAACATCACATACAATCGTATGTAGGCACACCTACATGCCTGCAGGTGAGAGAGCTACTCATCCAAATATTTACAATAACTTGATGTATGAGCTCACTGAACCACACATATACAAAGTTAAACCTATCCATTATCAAGTTAGATTACCTCCTTAAATCCACTATGTTGGGCACTGAAGCAAAACTACAGTTGTACATTGGTGTCAACTTTGTAGATGTATCAATTATATGAAGTGCACAGCACACATCTCAAAATGCACACTAACATGATGCTCAGTGCTGTTCACTGCCAGTAAATGTCTCTGAGACTCACACTGCTGCATATGTCACATGGACACATATGTTTTGGTGATGAAGTGCAAATAAGCACCAATGTAGTCACAGACAATGCACAATAGCATGATAAGGGCACTATAATGCAAGTCCTTTATGTGTTGTGACATGTCACATACCAACATCTTTACAATTAGCTGACAGGCAATCATTGATCCAAGGCATGAGAGTGCCTTCTGTAGATGAAGTTGTGAGTGGCCATCAGGAGAGCTAATGTGTGACAATACCTAGGGTCTGGCATATGACATCCCTACGTTGTGCTGAATAATGACATCTATTACACATTAATGTGCCAAAAATTCACTCACTGATTAAAAGTAGTAGCCACAACTTCACCATGCACTGATGCATATGGACACCCCTCCACAATGCACACATACTGAGGACTGACACTCTGAGTGACATCTGCTTCTTTTGATCCATAAAAGTATAGTCCAACACCTCAGTCACATCACAATTTGCCATACCCACTAATCACATCCAAGCATGTTAAGCCCTAGTGCCAAACCAATCTCATAATGGCCAGGTTCAGCTACATTTCTTTTAAATTTCATAGTCTAACCATCCCAGTCATGTTGCCAAGTGCATAATTGGCAAATGTAAATCAGCCAAGATATCACTGCAATCATAAACATCTACCCCACCAGCACCTGTGTGCACTTGCTATCACTGTGGCAGGAAGTCACATCATGTAATGCCATGCTGCTGACATTAGGCCAACATGTATTTCAGTGATGCTGTCATCTGTATCATTCTGAAAAATTCAACCCATGGGACAGGTGTAACCTCTCCCAACTCACTGCTCCCTAAGTCCACATTTGTGCATTTCTTTTGCCACTTACACATCATCACATGAGCACACTATTGTGGTAGCCACACAGCACACACAAGCCTGACAAGTGTACTGGGCTGCACACTTCACATAACGAATTTTCAAGTGTAGGAAGGTCTCAGTTCAGACAACATACATCAAATTGTAGATGAAAACATGTTAAGATGACTTGCTATGACACCATCCATGTATTTCCCACATGAGAATCAAAATGTTGTACACATGCAGAACCTCTGCACTCAACACTGAGGCTACTTAGAAACCAATGCATCACACTAGAGACATCACAGAGGTTCTGCCTTGCTCTGGGCTGTGAGTGAGCATGCCATACTATACACTGTAAATTATGTGTAGTGGTCAGACTCACTGTGTCTTACACTACACACCCCTTAATGTCCTTGACCATTGCATAGCTACACGTGTCAGGCAGGTCACAATTAGGTACCTGATGTTACATTCTCACATTCTTGTCACAAGGTGTAGGCCTGTCTTGTGTACTCCTCAAGCCTATAATATATGAATCAAAAATAGGATGGATGGACAACACATGTTTATCTAAGTCATTTCAGTGATGGTGCCTTGAAACAGTTTGCATTTACTTGCCAGGCCCGAGGGCTTTTCAATGACAAAAAGCGCGGTCCAGCACAAGAATCACATGGATGTACAAAGAGAATGGTGAAACAGAGCAGAAACATGTGAGACTCTACACATGATGGAATCAAAAGATGGATGACATGTCCACTGTACATTTAGCATATGTGTCAGAGGTGATTTTCTGCACAGAGTGATAGACCCAGGCCTTGTACTCCTGTGCATAATGGCACATCTCCATAGGGTCAATTTCAAAGCAGTACACACATCAATCAGTACCCTCTGGTCATTCTACATCTTCATTCTCACAAATGATCATATGCACACTTATTGAACTATGACATGACATGGCACAGGGAATGTGTGTTCAGAGTGAGAGTTCCTCAAATCAGCAGTGAAACTGGACAACTGATGAAACATGGTATGTCCCTTTCATCATTGCATGCAGTCAGGGATCTGGGGGAATATGGCTATACACCCCATTGATGTGAAGTCATTAGACCAGGCAGTGTATAACACATTTACAGGACCCAGTCTCAGAACTACACGTGTGATGTTTAGCTTCAATTGAGCTGTACCAGTCTCTATTTTGCCATCCTCCCCACATACTCAAGTGCAAATATTTCTAGGTCATGTATGGACCATGCTGTTTTCAAAATCTGAATGCATTAACATTAGCTTGCACTCACAGGCACATACTAGTCTACAGTAACATGAAGTGAGAATTCTGAGCACTCTCAAACGTTTACTCGTACACTTACCAGTACCTCTGGAGCTCCATATAGCTGCCTGTAGTGGCCAAGGACCTCATCCACCAGGCCCTCCAGCTCCTCTGTGGTAAAGGGACAGGCCCTGAGGTTCTCAGTACAAGCCATGACTGGGTCCGGAGAGTTGGTACAGCAGCAGTTGGTGGTGATGAATAGCAGGCAGCAGTGTCTGACTGTCAGTGACAGGTGTGGCTCTCTCACAGACATTTATTGGCCCCTAAGGTCGTTCCTGTGGTACTCTGCTGATGCAATTGGTCCACCTGATTTGCATCCTTCAATTGTGGCCAATGCCTGTGCCCGCAGTGGAGGTGCAGCCTACCGCAAGTTTCAAAAGTAAAATGCACTACCGCGTTGGCGGTCCCAATTGGCTGCAATGACATTCGCTTAGGCGGTGTCACACCGTGAGGGCCAGGTGGTCTTTACCACAATCCTCTATCATTCAATTGGGGCCAATGCCTGTCATCACAGTGGCGGAGCACCACTACAGCACCTGTAAACACATTGTGCAATAGAATTATCGCTTTGCAAATTGCATCACTGATCATTATACAGTTAACAAAAATAATTTCAGCTCATTTGTAATGTGAATTGAGAGTGTGACATTTAACTTAAGTATGCCCACAAATGTCATGTCAGTACACATGATTAAATGCTTCGGTATATCCTTACTCACAAGTAAAATTTCATCCATGTGGGCATGTATACAGAATTCATGTTGAATTGCTTATCATTTTTGTGAACATGACAATGTGTGAAATGCCAACTCATCCCACAGTCATAATGGACTGACCACATATTGTGCATATTTCACTTTTTGCTGTGGTGTATTTATGTTGACAGTTGCCAGGTGACACTCACTGTGCTCATTTTGTAATGATGTTGTGCTTACTGTGACTAAAGCTTGAGGGCTGTGCAGTGACAGCAGGTACATAAAAGTCAGCATTGATGCTGTAAGCCACATGTGCTGTGTCAGCCACACACAGGGCTGGGGACACATGATGTAGAAGTGTAACATATACCATTCACATAGTCTGAATTTGATTTTCCAGTAGTTATTATGTACATCCTGACTACATGAATGGCTACAGGAGATCAAGGTGTATATGCTTGCCACTTGTGCATTAAGCTGTTTTTACAGTCCTGTCAATGTTGTGTTTGTGTTAGTCATTTTGTAAGATGTTACACACATCTCCTCTCTGACACATTTTTACATGTGTCCCCTGACAGAATACGTAGGAGATGACCACCTGTGTATTGGCATTTCCAAGACCTGGAGACAATGGAGGATACCAACATCATTAAGAAATTCCATCTGGATCACCTTACCCTTTAAGAGATATGTGCTAAATTGGAGCCCCATTTGAGGCCTCACAGAACATATCCAACAGCTTTGACATCAACAGTAAAGGTGATGGCTGCCCTGCATTTCTTTGCCACTGGTTCGTTTCAGTACACGGTGGCCATGCAGGTGGGATGTTTCAACCTATGTTCAGTATGGGAAGGTATTACGTGATGTCCTGTCCGCATCGTTGGCCTACGAGGACAGCTACATTCACTTTCCAAGGACACATGGATTGGCAGATGTGAACGGGGAATTTTATAACCTTGGTCACATACCTAATGTTGTTGGAGCTATTGACTGCACACATGTTGGCCTAGTTCCACCACAGGCACATGAGCATATCTACCTTAACAGGAAGCATTAGCATTCAGTTATGGTGATAGTGGTATGTCAAGCGGATAAGATTATCTCACATGTATGTGCCAAATTTCCAGGTTGTGCACATGACTCCTACATACTGCGTAACAGCATCATCCCACAATTGATGGAAAATCTACACCCGGAGCGTTCGTGGCTTGTTGGTGAGTGAGCTGTGTCAAGTAGTGTGCTGTATGTGTGACATGCTGTTCTCCTCAACTATTTATATTACAAACTTGGTCTGTGTTTCTCACAACTAGGTGACTCTGCGTATACCAACCGGCCTCGGTTGCTGAGCCCACTGGAATCCAAGGACACTAGGGGAAGTACGCTTCACTGATGCCCATGGGAGGACACGTCATGTAGTAGAGCATGCTTTTGGACTTCTCAAGGCTAGATTTCGGTGTCTGAGCAAGAGTGGTGGTGCACTACTCAACTCCCCCCCAAAAGGTGTGTCAGATCACAGTCGCATGCTCCACAACCTGGCCTTGCGCAAAGAGATCCCCCTGATTCTGGACGATGATGAGCAGCAGGTGCACCCGCTGCAAATCCACACATGCCCAGTGACGATGATAGTGGAAAAGAGGAAGGTGTTGACCTACGTCAACAGCTCATCGCCAACTTCTGGAGTGTGAGTTACCATTGAGCAACTATGACAATGTCTGTTTGCTTTGCTGTTAGTGGTGAAGCATGGATGATGTGTTTGGATGCAGGCTGTTATTGGCTCACTGCTAAGCGCTAATGTGTATGGCACAGTGTATTTGTTTCGACTTACCTCATGTCTATGTTGATGTGTTGGTCAGTGTTATGTGTGATGAATCTTGTATGTTGTTGACTGGTGGGGTGTTGTTGCTGTCATGCCATCCGATAACAAGGCAATGTCATCCTCTTGTGTCTTTCTAGGTTCCTCCGCTTCATCAATGTCTCATCAGAATCTGAGCTTGTGGTACATTGGAATTTTAGTTGACATTGTACATACTGTGATAAACATGGAACTGACACAAAGGCATAGGTGTGTATCTGGTGTTTATTTTCTATTAGATTGTGTTAAATTTAAAATGAATGTGAAGTAATTTGTGCATAATGAGTGTATGAGTTGTCCGTGATGGTAACACACAAATAGAGTAGTCACTACAATAATGGATTTACACAGTCCAACGAACTCCTGCCATCAACATGGCAATGTGGGATTGGATGACCAACATAGTCAATGTTCAGTGCAACATTGGTGCCATCATGGCTGGCTCAGCGACTAGGCTTTGGTTGGTGCTTTGCCACCTGATCCTTCCCTGGTGTTTCTCAGACGTCCTCTCTTGCATTTGGCAGGGGGGCCTTGTAAGAAAGTGGCACTTTGATGGTTTTAATCAACCAAATAAAGTTAACTCTGACAGACTGACTGGCTCTGTACATACTGCACCAATGTAAGGTACAGGGTGTACCGAGTCCACAGTCCCCAGAGGTTTGGTAGAGGTTAAAGTTAGATATAACCTTACTCTCTAAAGTGGTAGCTTGGTCAAGCAGTAAGGCAGTATCAGAGGACAGTGTGAAGCATTTGTTGTACACACTCAGTCAGCAAATGGTCTCACACACTCGATAACTGAACTTTAGGCCAATTGGTTTGTACATAAAAGTATATTGTTGTTTTATTTTGGAACCACAAGTAGGTATCAAAATACTTTCTCAGAGTGAATGGTCTAGTTGACTACTTTCAATAAGCAATAGACTTTTAAATGCAATAGTTACAGTTGTTGCAATAGGCAACACAATTCAAACACAATTATAACATTGAGCTCAATGGGAATTTTTAAGTAAAGGCAATATCAATTACTTTGCATAGGTTTTTCTTACTCAGGGCTGGATCCTGGATTCAGCCCTGGTGCATCTCCTCTAAAAAGTTGAAAGAAATCAATTTTGTTACACAGGAGATTTTAAGGAATATTTGTATGTTTCAAAAATCGACACAGAAGAATTTCTGGCAGAAACCAGGCAATGTTCTCCTAAGGAGGAAAGTTTGGCTATCGGAAAATCGCAGTTGTAATTACTTTTCAGGGTCAGTGCTGGGCACCAAGATCCAGCACTGGGATCTCTCCTGGTAACTGGTGAGTAATTTTGTTTTCGTTGATCGGCTGATTTTTTGTGAATATTTTAAAGTTTCAAAACTCAACACTCAAATTTCCAAGTGAAACCAGTCAATGTTACCCTATGGAGAAAATGTAGGTTATCGGCTTTCAGGTAAGTACTCGACTGGCAGAGTCAAGGTTCTGGGGATAGACTCAGGGGTCTCTCTGGGTCAGGAAGGTACATTTGTTACACCCTCAGCGGCACATGGGCAGCCGGGTGCAGAGAGAGTAGGTCCAATGTTAGCCTATGGCAGGCAGGGGCCTTTGGTTGGTGGCTGCTAGCAGGCAGGCCACGCGACTGTGTGAGCTGGGCTCCTGGTCACTTCCTCAGGGCAAGTGGGGAAGTAAAATAGGACAGATGCTGCACTTCCAGGGGCACTTAGGCGGGTGGGTGCAGGGTGCTTTTGAGCCGTCGGGCGCTCAATGTATTTCAATGGAGAAGCTGCAAGATGAACAAAGTCTGCAAGCTCGGGGACGGAGATTCTTCAGGTGCGACCACCAAGTTGGGGAGCTGTAGGTTAGGTAGGCACCCAGGAGCTGGGCACAGGGGGCCTCAGGGCGCCGGGTGCAGGGGTGTCTTTTGGCTTCGGGAAATCTTACTCTCTGCTGGTCGCGGTCCCTGCAGTTGAGGCTGCAGGCGTCGTCAGGAGCGTCGAGGAGGGTCCTTGGGTGCTGGATTCTTGGTCACAGCTGCTGGGGGGACGTCCTCATGGTCTTTGTTCACTCAGGCACAGGCCGGGCTTGGCGGGTGCAGAGTGTGCTGGATTTGCGGTTCCTGGCTGGCACCAGGGGTTGTTGCTATTTGAGCAGAACCACTGCTCGTGGGAGTCCCAGTCTTTAGATGAGCAAGGCAGTCAGGTCCTCCGGGGTTTTTGAGGTTGCTGACCACAGGAGACACCGGGATTTAGCAGGAGCAGGTTCGAGGGTCGACAGGCATGTAGGGCTGGGGCCAAGTCAGTTGGTGTTATCCTCTTGTTAGAAGCTGCACGGCAGATCTTCTTTCTTCTTGTTCTTCTTCTTGTTTCGGAATCGGGATCTAAGGAAGGAAGGTTCAGGGTGCCCCTAAATACTAAATTTAGGGGCGTTACAGGTAGGGAAAGGTCAGGGACCAATAGGTCCCTTTCCTGGGGTGAGTACACCCCCTAGCCTGCCACTCTCCAGTGGGAGGGGGCAGGAGCCTAGTCCTGATTGGGTAGGACTCCCCATCCTCAAGATGGCGAGAGCCCGGGGTAGTGCTTCACCTTGCCTCCCCACCTGAGGGGTGGGGTTGGCAGAGGCTGGCTCACCCCCTTTCCTCCCTTTGGGTTGTCCCACCAGTCTTCCTGCCAGAGTGGGGGTCAGAACCGGTGGGGGCCAGTTGCTGAGTACAGCAAGTGGTCTGGGGAGGCTCACAAAGGCGGCATGCTTTTGAAGCTTCCCCTGCCCATCCTGGGGAAGGAGGCTTGGCACCTCGTCCCAGGATGTCCATTGTTGCAGGCCCACAAGAGCGGATGGCTCTCTACCCAAGGGGCCAGCAACCTGTCTGCTGGGTGGCAGCCCTAGCAGCCTCTCAGTCAGGACACGGGTTGTTGGTTAGTTTCAGGGGGCAACTCTAAGTTGCCCTCTGTTGTGCATTTTACATTAAATCCCACACTGGCATCAGTGTGGGTTTAATGTGCTGAGAAGTTTGATACCAAACTTCTCAGTCTTCAGTGCAGCCATCATGGTGCTGTGGAGTTCGTGATGACGATTTCCCAGCACCATATACTCTTAATGGCAGCACTGCACTTACAGTGCCCAGGAATAGACCTGGGTACTGTAGGGATTCAGGGCTCATTCACCTGTACTGTTGTGTGTCGATTTAGATACCGTATATAGGTATCCCAAGTTATGTCCTTATATGGGCACAATTCGTATTGCCCATATTTAGGCATAGAAATCCTACCCTTATTTAGGCATTATCCATGCTTACCAAATACAGGCATGGCCACCTACATCCGTTCATCTACGTCACAACGAGTTCTTGGAAAACCAGTCTTTTAAGCCTTTAGATCTTCCCCTTGTTTGGATATTGATTTCTCCAGGAACTCATTTTATTATGCATAAACATCTATTCCTTAGGGGTTCATTCATGACGTTCTTCTGCCCGACTTTTACGTCAATACTGGCATTCCTAAACACCTTCAAGGTATAAATATACCTTCACTTACCATGGCAAACCACGGTTCGGCTGCCTACTTGCCCGACATGGCTTGCCACGGTAACTTCAGAAGGAAGTCAAGTCTCTGGCTGACGCACTGACAAGATGCTGTCATCCTCCTCGCAGAGAATCCAGCTCCAGTGTTTCTGACTCCCCTTGCGGGGAGTTAGAGATCAAGACTCGGAAAGAGATTCCAACCTCACACATTCTAAGGTATGGAGCGGACTAGAACCTAGAGGGACTTTTGGCAAATCTTGGCAACCATAGCTAAACTAGACTATAGACAAACAGCACCTACTTCGTACCTCGTACTACACTTAGATTAGGTACACTGGGGTAGAACTAGCTAGAAGCATCAGATGAGTATTAACATTTTAGCCTGTGTTATTTATGTATGTATTTTTATGAATATCTGTCATAGCTATAAACCATGCTATTGCAGTATTATTTTATCTTACTGCTAACGCTGTACGTATTATACTTCGCATTCTGTCGTATGATTGTAGCAGTTCATATCTCTTGCATGAGAAATAAGACTATTCAATAAACCCCTTTTATTGAAACGCCCGTCTATCTATTTCTGTGTAACTCTGTAGAAACGAAGCATGCACAATTGTCTGAGTAAAACTGTAATCTATTGTTTCCACCATTCTGAGATTGTTCCGATTCTAAGGGAAACAAAGTTGTCATGTTTATGCGGTTGTCAGAAACTAACACCTTCTTGTTTCTAGTGACCTCAGAGTTAGCTGACACACACAAGTGATTAAGTTTAATGTACTCGATAGAGACATACTGACTTCAGTCTTATGTCAAAACTATAGTGTATATTATTCCAATGCGCAGAGCCTATCAGGGATATAGGAACTACACTACATGGCACCCAACGGTTTGGTAAGGCGCTAATTTAAAGCTAGAGACTGAAGTAACTCAGTCGTGCTTTTCTCAGAGACCCCTACTCATAATACTCCATAAGACGTCTGGAGTGGGTAGGGATAATATCGGCCATAGCTGAGTAGGACAAAAATCCTATGTATTAGCTGTTTGGTTTGTGCAACGTTGAAGGATACAGTGTTCCAAAATATTGTGCACCTTATCTTTATTCCCTTGAAACTTGCTCTCCAATTTTCATTAAAATAATGTCCCTAAACGAGGATAATAACACCGGAACCGGTGGAGCTGTACCCGACGAAATTGCAGCAGCTTTTGATTATCAAGGTTTTAATGAAACCGATGAAAATGCGAAAATCATTGCTCCAAATTTAAGGAGAGCCATCATTCTAAAACTTATAAAACATGGCCTAACACCAAGAGGTGGTAGAGCAGTTTTTGTGATAGAGGCACATGAATCTCACCAGACAGAGGTATTCTATTCATGGATAATATTCCCAGAATCAAAACCAGTAACTTAAACGTTTCACTTCTACAAAGAAGATGAACCACCTGAGGAATATATTCCTTTCGAGGATTTTGAAATTCCACTCATATACCAGGAGCATGATCTCTGGTTTAAAGGTGCCCTAAAATATTACAATCACATTACCAGGCTCGGCCCTCTAGGTAGACCAGAAGCAACATGGCCGATGTTAGCCGGCTACACACCTCATCCGGACATTGAAGAAATGTCAAATGAAGAATTACTTGCTCAACTCAAGGAGTTAATCAAAATATATAGACAATTGGTTCAATATGTCATGCGGACTTTCACAGTCCAACCAACAATAGCCATTCCAAGACAAACCTCTCACCAGGGGAATGCGCTAAAAATCACACCACAGACTCTATATGCAGTCATGGGTAAAATACTCACAAAACGTGAACAAATTCCGTTCTCGATAGCTAAAAAATTTACTCAAATCGAAGCAGTATTTCCTAATACCAGCCCTTATGAGAAACATAGAATTCTAACAATCTGTTTACCAATGGGGATAACACCACATCTGGAAGACTGCACCCCTTGGGGCACAGTCTTTGCTGCTATCTACACTAAAACACATGGTGTTCCGTCTATGGTGGTAATACCTGATGTCCTGAAACAAATTCAAAACAAATACGGTGCAGAGCCTGCTCTGAATTTAGGTATGAAGTTACTGAAAAATTTCAACTAGGTCTCCACAATAATATTATCTAATATTAAAGGAGAAATAGCATCAGTGGCAATCCGCCAGAAATTAAGGGAATTTGATGTAACAGAACAACCACAAGAACTAGCCATAATTATTGAAAAATCCTATGAAAAATTAGGCCAAGACAGTTTGGGAGGGAAACCAGTTAAACCCCAACTGTCTGAAAGTCCTGAAAAGGCCTTTACTAAAAACAATCCTACCTCTTCTAAAAAGAAGAGGAAAAATAACAAACAACATTCAAAAGAGAAAGATTCTCAAACCCGAGGTAGGTCTCCTCAAAAGGAGCCCTCTGAAAGGTATAACCTCAGGAATATGGATAATTTGAGAAAACCTGACAGGTATCAAGATACTGATACACGTTCCTCTCGTACCTTTCAGATATTGTCACAGACATCCGAAAGAAGAGGACTGTCAGATCAAAAAGAAGAACGCTTGAAGTCCAAAGACGATCAACACGTTCAGAAAAACAAACCAAAACCTCAATTCTCCAAGAAGAAAGTAGCAGGTCTGAAGATCAGACATGCCAAGGATTCTGAGAACACAACTCAAGAACGGAGAATGGGCTCAGAAAATGTTGGACAGCGCAGCAGAAGTAACAATAGCTCGCCAGAACCTGAAGGGACTGCTGGAGACAGTGGACTTGAATGAGAACATTCAGGTTGAAACTGTAGATACCAGGGTCAGTTCTCCACACAGGTTATATGAAATAACACTCCGGATGGAGGGAGACATACCAAGAAAAGTGAAAGCACTCTTTTGGGAGCGACTTTCAAAGGGTTATGGTATACTTCTAGCAGAACGGGCCTGGCCACCAGAATTTGTCAGAGAGTGCCCACATGGCGAAGACATCATTATGCCAGTTTTCTCTAACCATGTTCCAGTACATTTAAAATATACTTATGCCAGGAAATGGGCATTATACAAAAATTATGTAGGATGGGATGAGGACTCACCTCACCATAAGATCCGGTTAAAAAACAACCAACTGCACAAAGGCAGTAGCCAATTAATCAAGAAGCTAAAAAACAGGTCAGGGAGATCTTAGATCAACTTGAATACCAATGGGTGATTGAAACGTGCACCTCATCAATGAACAATCCTTTGTTTCCTGTTTCCAAACCAGACAATACATATCATCTAGTTTTGGATTACAGACACCTAAACTATTGTTGTAAAACATTTGCAGTGTAAAATGCACATAGTACAGCATTAATGAATAACATTGTGCGTAAAAAATATAAAACCACATTAGATATTTCTAACGGTTTCTTTTGTCAAAGCATAGCACCCGAAAGTAGGTATTTGACAGCTTTCTCAATAATGGGGACCCAGCGTCAATTCTGTCGTCTCCCTCAGGGATTCAAGAATAGTCCAGGGTTATTCTCAGCAAGGGTAACAGAGTTACTACAAATTTATGATGACAAGTCAATGTCATATGTCGATGATATATATCTGACAGACAATGACCTGAACAGACACTTGAACAGGGTGAATACCATTATACTGGGCTACGCCTCTGAAGGTTATAAATTCAATTTAAAAAAATCGAGAAATGCCCATCTCAACGTCCTTTTCCTAGGATATGAACTATCAAGTGAAGGCAAAAGCCTGGCAGCCAACTTTTTAGAAAAGTGTGCGCTGCTCCAACCTCCAAAAACAATGAAAAACTTACAGTCGATTCTAAGTTTCCTAAATTTTGGAAGAACATACATTCTAAACTATGCAGAAAGGGTTAAACCTCTCTACGAATTAATCAAACCTGATTTTAAAACCACATATTGGACACAGGAACACACAGATATCCTGCGTTCAGTTCAAGCTGACACGTTAGCAACAAAACACTTACAAACACATTAAACATACGCAACTTAGTGATCCGAATCATTCTGGGTCAATGCAGATTCACCTACTTAACTTTTAACGAAGGTGAAAAAGTACCAATTGCATACAAATAACATTTGTATATGCAAACAGAAATGAAGTTTACATCGACAGAAAAAAATTCTGACAGCAGTTCAAACCGCTGTAGCAAAAGAAAGAGCCCTAGCACAGGGGAAACGCATTATGGTCGTAACCCCTGTACCACCCTTAGAGGCAGTTACAAAAGTGAGTATTCCAAATGCAAAAGCTTTACATCCAAGATGGATACAGTGTGTTAATTCTCTTGCTGCAACTAATGTTGAATATGTTTTTTATCCCTATTTAAAAACACAAGCATTCCTGCAATACGAACACGAATTTCCTTTGCCTACTGAAATTCTCCCTCTTGACCAGTACGAATTTATAATTTATACTGACGGATCTGCACAACCCGCTACAGAGGGTAAGCAAGCTTATAGTGCAGCATGCACGATCATTTAAAGGTCGTATGCTCGATGGCAAATTTAGACCAGTGGTAAAACGCAATCTATAGGAGATTGTACAGCTCAGCGAGCTGAACTCCAAGCATTTAAAATGACACTTGAAAATACGGATCGCGAATTCCCCACACTCATAGTGTGCGATTCTTTTTATTGTGTTCAATCACCCAATGAATATTTACAGAATTGGCTTCAAAATGGCTTCAAAGATGCAAAAGGTGGCACAATCAACCATAAAACACTTTGGGAACAAGTAGTTCACTTGCGAAATGGACTACAAAACACTCACGTGACACACAAGCTGAGTCATCAATGTGATGGCGTTCACGTTGAAGGGAATTCATTGGCTGATGAAGCCGCGAAAGGGGCAGTGCAAACGTCTTCCGTAGCTGCAATCACTTGTTCAAAAACAAAAATAGACAGTGAAATAATACTGGCTGTCAATGCTTCAAGCATGTGGAGAAGTGTGGCTCAATGATTAGAGCGGCAGACCCTGATGCAGAGGTCTAGCCCGGAACCAGGGTTCAATTCCCCGCCTCGGCGGGTCTTGGGCTAAAAAATTCCACAGACCTGATAATTCTCGCCTCGGTGCCATTCCAATCATGGAGTCCCACTCTGCAACTCTGGGTAATAGCTTGCTTAATATCCACAACGGCCCCCACAACGCTAAGGATGCCTGGCCTCCACCTTGGGGGTGCCCAGGAGTGGACGCCTCACAGGGAAAGCCAGGATGGGTTCCACAGTGGTATTCGTACAAGCGCCTTGAGACCCTTGCGGGTGAGTAGTGCGCTATACAAGTATCAATTTACAATTACAATTTACAATTACAATGCTTCAAGCAAAGGCAGCGGTGCAGCGTTACCCAAAAGGTTTACACTCAAATACTCATATATAATTGATGCAAACAATGTTCCATTTGCTCGAATCACTGGAGTGGGAGATAGCGTAATACCAACCATGGAACGAAGAGCAACTTTGATTTACGAAGCACATCTGGGAGAGGGTCTGATACATCAGGGGATCTCTAAAACAATTTTAAAACTACAAGAGATGTCCTGGTGGCCAGGAATGAATACACTGATTCATATCTTCATCAATAACTGCATAGACTGCAATAGAGATCGCCGTACAGAACGCCACCAGACACCTGACTACAACAACGGTTTAAATCCATACCGTGTGTACATTGCTCTTTTAATCCTGACATTAGGCATATCCTGATTAAACTGACCTCTATAGCCTAATAGCCAGTTTTAACATTTATTCACTTCCTCACACTTGGTAGATTTTTTCCTTTGCGCTGCTTTTTCTCACTCACACGTTTAACTCATTATAGGGGGTTTTATAATACCCATACACTCAATTAAAACATCCCTGAGCTCCTCTCTCACAGTGAGAGAGTTGTAGCCCTCAAAGGAACTAGGTGTTTCCTTTGGGAGGAGAGTCCCTATGATGAAGCATGTCACCTTTTGGTGAGTGAGGGATTACGTCCTTAAAGGGATCTGCCCTTAGGTGACCCCATAAGCACTTTTTCCATTCCCATTGTGGTTTACTGACGCATCCTTAATTAAGGAGTATGATCATTTCATGTATACTATAGATATGTGACTAGACCCTAGAATTTCTTGGTATGTAGTACGTTTGTTAGGGGACATAATTCGTAGTGGTCTTTAAAATCTGTCCCTTGAACCCCCCCCCTTGAACTGTTGTAGTTTTAGAGTACAACATAGTCAGCCCAGTTCAGACACCATGGTGGAAAAAAAAATTTTGATATCAAAGATCGTTTGGCTGTTTTACAGGGCTTAAATGAACTAAGATTGAAACAAAGCAACGTATTCCTGAAGCCAACCACCACTGGGGAAAAACCAACCGTCCCAGCAAGGCCTGTCTGGATCCCAAAGCTTGGTGATCTAGTCAGAGAAAAGATCGCGGACAAGAAGGAATTTGGGCCTTCTTACAGACAACCAGTACCTGTCCTAGCAATCCACGGATCGAGAACAGTACTACTGCTGCCCCTTGCTGGTAAAAAGGAGAAAAGATTTGTGTCCATCGACCTGATCAAACCACACTATGTGGCCGATCCTAAGCAGTAGGCAAAGTGGACTCCGACAATGTAGCAGGCACACTCCGTTAGCTACAATCCAAGAGGTTCAAACTGAGAGACTCATCACCTTTGAAGATTCTACAGTGAGAAATAAAGGACTAAGCAACAAAGCTATGGAGCTCATCCCTCTTGAGACACAAATAACAGTTCGTCCTGATACCACTGTCTACAATGAAGCAACAAGTGATCAACTGGATCCAGCGAATTCAACGATTCCTGATGCAATTCCAACCATTGACAGAACTGCCTCTGGCTGTTTCATTAACTTTGATACATTTTCTGAAGATCGCAGCGAACCTGAAACGACGCCAGCACAAAGAACTTTCAAAGATCAAGCAACAGACTTTTTTCATCTCCTGAAAAAGACTTATCTGGTTTCACCATGGATTGAACTATGGATTGTTTTGGGAATATTCTTCTTTCTACTTTGGTTAGCTCTGGTAATAACTCTGGGCATGCTGATAAATGGAAGATATATTCAAATGGACACAGCAAGTAAAAGAGTGAACTTACTTTTCCAGCCACACAAATCATCCCATCGTGAAGCAAGAGACTTGTCAGCAATGAACATCACAGCCGATCCTATACCAGATGGTATAGTTTGGGACAGAACTGATTATGACATTTTTGGCCCGTCAGAACATTTGAAGATTCCACACTTATTTAAAATTTCTTTAAGTGACTTTATTACCTCTAGTACCTTTTCTGATGATTGGGACTTCGAGACTGTTAATAACATGAAGTCTGATCTAGAAACGTCAGCAGTATTCACAAACCATGAATATTTAGAGGGTTCATCAGACTCTGAACAAATGTATTGTTATAGACATTATGGTCATCATTTCTTGCATAAGACTGCATCACCTAGAAATGCATTTAGGTATAACCAATAGGAACATTGTCCTACACCTCCAAAGGGTAGCTCAAAAACTTTTGCAATGAAATTTCCATATTTTTCGGGGTTCAACTTATCAAATCCAGAATTATTTTATTTAAAAAATATGAACAAGACAGGAACGAAAAATATGTTAACCAATAAAAAACAGATTCATTCTGCAGCCTTTATTGCTCAACTGTCTAGACAGGGTTTCGACTTTTGGAAAGACAACATTGAGACAAGATCTGTCTGGGGTACAAAAGATTAACAAGTGCAGGGGGTAGAAGCTTTGTTTAGAGCCTCTATCATCCTTGAACAAATTATGTTTTTGAATGACACTGTCCAACAAACGTCTAGCCTTGGATTAGCCAAGATCAAAGACATGAACACACCGACCATACCTATACCTGCAAGTAATAGCACTACACGGGGGGAGGTCGATGTATATAATATTTTGCATCACTACAGATCAGATCCAGAATGGAAAAAATGGTTGCTCTGGCCCACAGACACAAACAACTGTCAAGATCGATTCCTGAACAAAACACAGGGTTTCACTATCAATAGGCCAGGCCCACGCTATGTTCAAAGACAGCATCCAGGGGTAGTAACAACATACAGTGTAGGGAAACTCTGCCTTGATTGGCTACAGAAAGCTACACTGCAGGATGTAAAACAACACTTATCTTTACTTAAAGAAGACGCAGACCTTAGGGAATTCTTGCTAGGACCAAGAAAACCGTGTCAAAAACTTTTCATATATGTCGGTATCTATGCTGCTTATATTGAAATATGGAAGATTACCCAAGCAGAGACTCCAGAACGAATATGAGAAATTGGTCGTATTAATTTAGAGAAATCTCTCTCTGTAGTAGACAATGGGTTAACGACTCTGTCATCCAGGATATATTCATTGGACAGCATTGTGTCTTCTTCCAAAAACATCATGGAGCAAGACTTGGTCATGCTGCAACATGGTCAGTCTCAATTACGTTCTATAATGCTATTAGGCTGGACGCTCCAAAACTTGTGTTCAGGCTATGTACCTTGGCGTTTAATCAACTCTACGTCACTGTTTTCAGAATTCAATCTCACTGATAAACAGATCAGACTGGCGCAAAGGGGAGCAGACTATACGGTGCTGAGCATTGAAAAACTGGAAAAATTACCATTCACGGTGGCAGAAAAACCAGCTACTGAGTGGGTCATACATGGTAAAATTACTCTGCCTGTTACAACTTTCCATTTTCAATATTGCCTAAAACATACACCAGCAGGCAAATATGAAAGGTTGGGTAAAGAATACATCAAGAAATCTTGGGATTTACCTTACACACATAGATGTTGGAGTGTGGGTGTGAAGTGTTTCTTAGCGGTACAAATTGTGAAAACGGACTAAGCGGTTCTCTCCTTTGTCAGGGTATTAATTTACACGGGGCCAGCGATGGTTCCACTACAAACTTATCCTGTCACCTGCAAGGCTCACCAGCTGCAGTGATTAATCCAATTTTTGGACTACTTTGAAATGGAAGTTACCTCATGTTGAATGATCACAGCTGCTGTGTCATGTCTAGTAATGGTTACATCCAGGGTCACTTGCTGTATGCAAGTCTTGTTTCCACAAATTCAGACAGTCAGGGAGTCGCCTCTATGGCCTTCACTGAACATCTCTTCTATACGAATTTATACTCTAAGCAGAATGAAAGCCATTCTTTTACAACAAACTGTGCCACTGACCGCGGCCAAAGAAACCTATGATCTACAAGTCGCAAGGACTTTAGCCGTGATACAAGCCATCTTGGATTCAAGCTGCCCTATACATTTCTCAGAAATGTTGGAACGTATCTTAAACATGTCTGTTACGAGTGGTATTGTACATGTATTTCAGACCGTGTGTTCAGGACTGTTTGTACCTTTTCAAGCAGTCCTTGGAATAATTCCCAACTTCGTGCACTCTGTGTTTGGCGGACTGCCACTACTTTTTGGACTTGTTGCAGGGATCCTATTTATGCTCCTACTTCTCCGATATGGCAAGCCAAATCACCAGCGTCACTCCAAGCACCATAGAGAGAGCTCTAAAGGAGATGAAGTGTCATGAGCGCATCGTCCAAATTTTAGGTTTACCTCATCTACGAGAATTAAACACCACATGGTTTCTGTCATTCAGACCAATCTGGCAAGATTGCATCTTACCTGTTCTACGCTGCCTGCTTTGCGGTGAAGAATGCTTGTTAGACATCTGTCTAACACTCCCATCCTTCATGCCTACTGATATCGATACTCTGCTGAACCCGGTAACGGCCCATGCTGTGTGTTGTCCCCAGCGGCTACCAATCCTGATGACGCCATTCATTGAGATCTCACAGACGCAAATTGCTACTGCCGAGGTATGAGAGGAAACAACAGGCACGCAGGTAACATCCGATACAGACATTGCTGATGCGATCAATGCTGATGGCGATGCTCCTCATCTATGTGCGGTAATCCAACTTTCACCTACAACGGTAGACGACTTTTTATCTACAGGGTTAGAAGATTTCTTGTTTTCTCCATCCCCATACACTGCCTTTTGATTCAGCACACAGTGTACCGGGAAGACTCCGAATTTGGCCTTCATTTTTCAAAAACAAAGACTAAACTTGGAACTTTTTTCTCAGATTAAATTTTTTTTTTTCTCTCCCAAATTTGAGTTTTTCTTTTTATGGTGCAGTAATCTGCTTATGGTAGAACTATTCATAGAGAACAGATTTCTTTGATACACTTTCAGAGACAATATGTCACCTTGTCAATACCAATTGATTTATGTAACTTGACATGAAATGGTTTGGGCCTTTTTTCTTCTGTATTTACGAGCCATTTCATAATGTGTATATATATGTTTTTTAATTCATTTAGCATTCAATGTAAATATATGCTTGTAGTGAAACATTGCTTTAATGTGTACAGCACCTGTGCACTTTTATGCATATTCTTAGCCGTCCATATGTATCTATTTTTTAGATATGTTTAGCATGTTTAGAATTTAGTAATGTCGTTCATACGAAAGTGGAGTGGGTGTTGTGTGTCGATTTAGATACCGTATATAGGTTTCCCGATTTATGTCCTTATATGGGCACAATTCGTATTGCCCATATTTAGGCATAGAAATCCTACCCTTATTTAGGCATTATCCATGCTAACCAAATACAGGCATGGCCACCTACATCTGTTCATCTACGTCACAACGAGTTCTTGGAAAACCAGACTCTTAAGCCTTTGGACTTCCCCTTGCTTGGATATTGATTTCTTCAAGAACTCAATTAATTATGCATGAACATCTATTCCTTAGGGGTTCATTCATGACGTTCTTCTGCCCGACTTTTACGTCAATACTGGCATTCCTAAACACCTTCAAGGTATAAATATACCTTCACTTACCATGGCAATCCACGGTTCGGCTGCCTACTTGCACGACGCGGCTCGCAATGGAAAGTTTGGAAGGAAGTCAAGTCCCCGCCTGACGCACTGACCAGACGCTGTCATCCTCCTCGCAGAGAATCCAGCTCCTGTGTTTCTGACTCCCCTTGACGCGCTCACCAGTTTTCCTTATCACCGTGAGGGGAACAGCCACGTTAATTTGCTCAGCCTTTCCCAGCACTGTCTTGCAGGGGGACCGCAACTACAACTCCCAGAGGCATCACCGCTGCAGCGCCGGCTGTGGCGATGTCGCACGCGCCTGGAGGCACGATAAGAGTGCTGCTTCCCTTCCGCACTGCGGGACACGCTCACCAGTTTTCCTTATAGCCGTGAGGGGAACGGCCACCGTTAATGTGCTCAGCCTTTCCCAGCACCGTCTTGCAGGGGGACCGCAACTACAACTCCCAGAGGCATCACCGCCGCCGCGTGGCCATGATGCTGTCACACATGCCTGGAGGCGCGATAAGAGTGCTGCTGCCCTCCCGCACCGCGGGACGTGCAGGGGCACGCCCGGGCATAGCCCGGGCTAAGGGCGGGCCCATCTGAGCCCGTCAGAGGCCGAAGGAGGCCGGGCTGGGCCACATCATTGTTCTGGGACACTGAAGATCCAAAGTAGGAATCTACAATAAGGTACTGTTGTATTGGTTCCCCTGACCCATTGTGGATTTCTGCCTTGTACAGTGGACACTGTGGACATTGTGGACCAGTTATGAGTAAAAAGGGAAGCGTAGGGCAGGGGGTTGTGGGAACCTTGGATGCCTTTTTATTGAGGGCTAAGTCCGTTTTAACTCATGAGCTAGAACTCACTGAAAGGAGATTATTTCTGGACCCCCAGCGCTCAATTGCGCGTAATGCTCTTTCCACCATCGTGACATCAATTGCTGGGGGGGGATTGAGGAGACTTCACTCCTCTCAAATGGCCCTGGGACCGCGGACCTGGTCGCTGTGGTTACGACTTTACCAGTAACTAGTAAGATAATACAGAGGTCCCCAATCACCACTAGGGCCCAGAAGTCTAAGACCACGCAGGGTCATACCCTAGCACTACCTTCTAAGAAAAGGAAGGAACATGGAAGGTATAAATCAGTCCAACCCACGTTGAAACATATAGGTCGGAAACCCTGCCAACCTATTAATGAGCAGCCCCAGGACAACACACTGGCCCTGATTGAAGGGGGCAGCGGGGAATCCTTATCGAATCCTACTAAAGAAGATTTATTAAGCAAACTGGAATTAATGATATCTACCCTTTTAGAGCCCGTAGCACAAAAACTTTCCGGTATAGAAGCTAGGTTGGAGAGTCTAGAGACGTGTATGCCGCCCCCTTTGCAAACTCCTATGGAGAACACTGGGAGGAGGAGTGAGGTTGCCTTACCAAGTAACCAACTAGGGAATGGTGAACTTAATAAGGGTCAGCAAATTCTTAATCCTGGTCTTTCCTCCATGCCGTCTGGGCCCCACAATCTTGCTACTACACTGGGCAACAGAGAACATGGAAATGCAGTGCTTGCTTCTCATAAGAGCCAGCCTTTATCTGTGCATAAAATACTTAGTGATAAACCAAGCAGGGCTGATTGTCAACGACACGGGTGTGGCCCGTCTTCAAACATGATGAGGAGCAGGTCTCCTGTTCGTATGGCCTCCCAGAACCCAGATACAAACTTGCACTTACCCCCAGAAGTGACCCCATATACCGTGGTGCTGGCTAATGCTCCTATGCTGCCTGCTAGCAGCTTTGAACAGTGGTCAACCCTGCGTAATTGATCACTCCATTTCCTTAGTGCTAGGACTGGGATTAATAATCTTTTGTTCTCAGAATACAAGATGGCGCGTAGAATTGGTTGGGTGGGTCAATCTAGGAAGTCACTCGAAGGAGACTGCATTGTCTTGTCATTTAGGTCTCCGGATTTCGGCCACCTAATATTAGACAGGGTGGGCAATGGGCCAGTTCGATTAGACGAGCTGGCCATACTGCCCCCGGGCTACTTTTACCCTCCTCCCTCCTTTCCACGAATGGCCCCTAAAGAAAGAGGGCTTATTCACGGCACTCAGCCCAGATACACAATTCCAACTAGTAATCATTTTGAAATCTTAAATACTCTGGCGGACATAGACTGACTACCTCACGACGTAAGCAATTGTACACTTGTTGATGGGCAGCATGGTCAGGAGGAAGATAGAACGTTAACGCAAGTAAATATACAACGATCTCCAGCCGACGACTTAAATCTAATATTGTCCAAGGAACTTAAAGCTACCGAAGTCAAGGCCCTTCGGCCCTATTGTTGTCCCATGACTTCATCCTTGGATGTGTTAACTGTAAATAGTGCAGGGGACGTTTCCTATGTTACTGGATCAGCTCCTAATTCACAGAAGTCACCTCAAGTATCCCCTAATGAACAGTCCGAAATCCGGCAGCATAGAAGTTATGACTTTAGTAACACTCTTGTTTTGGGGGTAGATAGTCCATCCTCTATTGATGTGAAAACTGGATGTAGTCTTATATCATGGAACATATCAGGACTACAAACCAAGATGGGCAATCTCCAGTGGTCTGAATATATATTAAATTATGAAATCATTTGTCTACAGGAGACATGGCTGAAGAACGTAATCCATATAAATGGATACAGAACTTTTAACACTCAGGCTATAGGGGTTTCCCATGGTAGATCTAAAGGTGGACTCTGTATATATGTATTGAACAAGCTAAATCTCATCAATATTAAGTCTCACCTTGAGTCCCCTTATTATCAATTGCTAATTTTGGAACTGACTGTCTCATATGCCATGATATTGGTCAACTTTTATAATAACATTCCATTTGATTGCTTCTCTAATGTAGTTAATACATTGTATAATGAATTAAGAACCCTCTATGAAACAAACAGCACTGAGAGAATGGTTATTATGTGCTGGGATTTTAATTGTTCTCTGTGTCCCACAGAGAATGGTAGGGTATGTGGTTTTAATGTAGAAAAAGGTGTAAGTAATACCCACTTCTGCCATTCAAAAACAGGGGAATTATTTAATGACCTTGTGTTTAATCTAGACTTAGGCTTTGCAAATGATCAATGTAACAACCCTGCCGTGATGCCACAAACTTTTAATGGCAGGGGTGTTGGCTCCACTATAGATTACATCTTGTCTTCAAATATGTTTGCTTCCAGACTCCTCACCTTCTCAGTGGGTACGAATTCAGTTAGCGATCATTTTCCTCTATCTATCACTGTCACTTTCCCTATGAGGAAAAAAGGTAGAGATGATCAGGTTGTAGATGAGGACTTAGCTAATTTAAAACTTGCCAGACCAAATGGATATACCCTTCGTTGGAATATGCTGGATCCCGAAGTAGTAACTAAACACAAGGTGTAGATCGGCCTTTGACACGTGCCTAAATGAAACAGCATCCCCTGAGTGCATTCTATCATCATTTCAAGAGGTAGTGGCAGCAGTTAGGGAAGTAATGTTTAAATTAGGTGGAAAAAGGTTAGCCCCCCAGCTGTGGTTCGATTCCAACTGCACTCGTGCACATTCTATCTTGAGTTGAATAAGAGTCCAAAGGATATTATTAAAATAAGGCAGGCCAGAAAAAACTACAAATTGACCCTTTCATAGAGGAAAAATGCCCTCAGAAATGAAGCCGGTGAGCTGCTTACCTCAGCTTCACAAATGAAAGATGGTGCCGCTTTCTGGAAAGCAGTTAGAACTCCATTTCTGTCTTCGGCAGGGGGCCCAACAATCGAAGTGTCCATTACAGAGGGTCAATGGATTGAACATTTTTCCAGGATATATAATAGCAATCCCAACGCTCAGGCCCCTGTTTGTGAATACCCCAGAGTTAACACGCAGTCACCAGATTTACACTTCTGCGTTGATGAGGTAAGCAGGGTACTCTCCCGAAGTGCTGGTGGGAAGGCCTCGGGTCCTGATGGGATCCCAGTGGATCTCTAAAAGTCCAATTTCACCTTGTGGGCACCCAAATTCACGCAAATAATTAATGCTAGTTGTGAGGTAGCTTTCCCATCAACCTGGGTGGATTCGATTATAGTGCCCATTTTTAAAAAGGGGGACCGTCAAGACCCCACATGCCACAGGCCCATCTCCTTACTAGATTCTATGGCTAAGGTGGTGGGTCGTATCATCCTGGAACGTCTCCAGTTCTGGCAGAAAAAACCCACATTTTTATCTGACATCCAATATGGTTTCCGCGAAGGACTGGGGACTGTGGAGCAGAGTTTAAATCTGGTGATTCGCATGGGGAAGTATACCAGGGCCAAAAGGGGAAACCTGTATCTAGTTCTTATCGACCTTATGGCTGCTTTTGATTGCGTGAGGCACTCAAGGCTTTGGGAGATTTTAGAAGCAATGAAGATTGCCAAAAACATAATTTACTTTACTCGCCATCTCTATAATGGAGCCAAAGCACGTGTGCGATTTGGCCTGGGAGGAGAGTGCACTGCCTCTTTCCCTATTAGGAGGGGGGTTAGGCAGATTTGTGTCCTAGCCCCCTTCCTTTTTAATCACTACATTAATGGGTTAGGGCAAGCACTCCTTAAAGACGTTCAAGACTTCCCACAAATAGGTATTCATTGTTATATGTGGATGATGCTGTGATTATGTCCCGCACCCAGACTGGCCTACAAAAGACTCTAAATATTTTTTTTAACTTTATGAAGGATTTGGATTAACATCTCAAAAACTTTTATAATGAGATGTGGTCATGGGATCCAGAAACGTAAGGGCATGTTTGTGGAGGGAATTCCAATAGCCCCAACTAACAGTTTTTCATATTTAGGCATTTTGTTTAGCCATAATGATACATGGACAAAAGCTGTTACAGCCAAAAAGCTAGCATTAATCAGAACAACGACTGCTCTTGTTAGCTTTGCAAGAAAACTGGGACGCAAACCACCGCTGGAACTTCTGAAGATCTACAAAGCCAAATGCGTCTCAACTGTTCTCTATGGAGCTGGGATTTGGGGTTTTGCTGACACAAATTTCATTAAACTAGTTGAGAACTCTTTCTTGAGATATGTTCTGTCGGCATCCACTAGCACACCCATCTACGTTTGTCATACGGAGCTGGGTCTCCCATATATATCCAACCTCATAAAACTTGAGCCAATTCTGCTTTGGCACAGGATCTGGTCTAAGGAAGGGACTAAACTTAACAAGGACATACTACAAGATAGTCTCAGGTTGGATGGTGCCCTATGAATACCATGGGTTAAGTATATTCGAGATTTCTCTAAAGGTATGGGCAATCCCGAATATTTTACTAACCCTAGTACCATCACTTTGGTACCCAGGAAAGACCTCAGAAAAAAGACTCTGTCAATTTTGGATACATTACGACTGTCGGGGGAAATCATTAAGCCCAGTGTGCTACAGCACCAGATGATACTTACAACTTTTAATCTGCAGCCATATTTAGTATTTGTTCCCAGTGTTTTTATTAATAAGATTCAGATTTGGGACAATACACAGATTACTTTCTTTCCCCAATATGAATGATTGGGCTAGGGAGATACAACTATGTCCATGCAATTGTCTGACAAATCAATCCTCCCTACATCTGGTCCTATTTTGTAAATTCTATAAGGAACTAAGAAAGACTTGGATAGTCCCGATCTTACAGAACCTTCGCTGGAGACAATGCCGCCCTGCGTTCATTAAGCTTCTGCTTTTAGAAAACGTGAATGTAGCTTGGAGGATATCTATGTTTTAAAAAAAATATATTGTATCATAGAAAGAGCATTAGAATTTAGGAATGAGGAGGTGGTACATCTTAGATGTTTTGTTTTAACCTTTTATTGTATTATCTGATCATGTGACTTAAATATACATGAAATGTACGTTTTATCAGATAAAGATGTGTATCTCTTTTCAAAACTGCGATGGAATTTTTTTTAGTATGTACTATGTATTTTATTTGTGTTTTTTATGATTATTACAATACAATCGAAATAAAGCTTTGTTTGACTTTGACTCCCCTTGCGAGGTGTTAGAGATCGAGACACGGAAAGAGATTCCAACCTCATTCATTCTAAGGTATGGAGCGGACTAGAACCTTGAGGGACGTTAGTCAAATCTTGGCAACTATAGCTAAACTAGACTATAGACAAACAGCACCTACTTCTCATCTCGTACTACACTTAGGTTAGGTACACTGGGGTAGAACTATCTAGAAGCATCAGATGAGTATTAACATTTTAGCCTGTGTTATTTATGTATGTATTTTTATGAATATCTGTCATAGCTATAAACCATGCTATTGCAGTATTATTTTATCTTACTGCTAACGCTGTACGTATTATACTTTGCATTCTGTCTTATGATTGTAGCAGTTCTCAACACACATGGGATTATTTAGATACAAGCGGTTGAACTTCGGAATTTGTTCTGCAGCAGAAATTTTCCAGGAAACTATAAAAAATGTCATAAGACCAATACAGAATTGCATGAATTACAGTGACGATATTTTGGTCTTTGGAAAAACGCAAGAAGAACATGATCAGGCATTAGAAAAAGTTTGTCAACAACTTGAAAAAGCTGGGTTAACTTTAAATGAAAAAAAATGTGAATTAAATAAAAAGGAATTGACATTCTTTGGTCATATATTTTCAGAAAAAGGGATGAGACCAGATCCTATCAAAATAGTAGCTTTGAATGCAATGCAGGAACCAAAAGATGTAGCAGAACTGAGAACTTTTCTTGGAATGGCAAGCGACTGTGCAACATACATAAAAGATTTCGCAACCTTAAGCTCGCCCCTAAGAGATTTAACAAAGAAAGGAAAAAAATTTCAATGGAATATCGAATGTGAACAAGCTTTTAAAAAAATAAAATTGGAAATAACAAACGCAGCAAACTTAAAATATTTTGACCCACACCTGTGTACAGAATTAATAGTGGATGCAAGTCCTGTAGGTTTAGGTGCAATATTAGCGCAGCATAAACCTGGAAGAGAAAGCCCAAGATATGTAATCTCACATGCCAGCAAAAGTTTATCTGAAGTAGAACAAAGATATTCACAGCCTGAAAAGGAAAGTTTAGCTGTTGTTTGGGCATGTGAACATTTTCATGATTTTATCTACGGAAAATCTTTTGTGATCATTACTGACCATCAAGCACTAGTTTCTATTTTTGGAAACCCTAGAACTAAAATGCCTCCAAGAATTGAGAGGTGGGGAATGAGGCTTATGGACTATGACTTTAAAATTTTCCATAAACCAGGAAAAGAACATAATCCTGCGGATTATTTATCAAGGCATCCAGCTGAAACAACAACTAAACACCAATTAGAGGTGGAAGAATATATACATTTCATAGTAAGATCAGCAGTCCCAGGAACTGTGAAAGAAAGCGAACTAATTGAGGAAACAGAAAAAGATAACACTCTTCAAGAGGTAAAAAAAATCCTGCATGAAAATAAATGGAGACTAATAAATATTGGAAGTGAATTCCAAAGAAACATAAGAAGAAATGATATATTAGCATTTAAAAACATAAACTCGGAACTGTCTGTAACCTCGTCTGGAATATTACTTAGAGGAACTAATATAATAATACCGGAGAGTCTTCAACGTCGTGTAATTGATTTAGCTCACGAGAGTCACCGAGGAGCTTCAGCAACAAAACATTTTTTAAGAGAAAAACTGTGGTTTCCAGGTTTAGATAGACAGGTAGAAGACGTCATTCAGTCTTGTCATGTCTGTCAGTGCACTGTAAAGGAAAAAGGAGTTGAAGAATTACACATGTCAGATCTACCTAATGCAGTATGGTCAAACTTAGCAGCAGATTTCTATGGCCCATTAGACTCTGGTCATTATTTACTAGCAATAGTAGACGAATACTCTCGTTTTCCAATTGTAAAACTAATATCCTCTACTTCCACCTCAACAGTACTTCCTGTGCTAGATGAAATATTCTCAACTTGGGGAATACCTAATATATTAAAAACAGACAATGGGCCACCATTTAGTGGAGAAGAGTTTGGAAAATGTATGAACTATTTGGGAATAATTCACAGGAAAGTAACTCCAATGTGGCCTAGAGCAAACGGAATGGTAGAAAGATTGATGGCAACTATTAAAAAAGCGGTACAAAGAGCAAAACTTTCGCAAATTTCTATAAATCAGGCATTGTGTCAAATTCTAAGAGACTATAGAAATACTCCACATCCATCAACAGGAAAATGCCCTTCAGATCTAATGTTTGGACAGTCAAGAAGAACTCGTTTACCCCAGTTGCCTCCAATTCCTCCGAGGGTACACAATGAGGTAATGGAAAAAGATAAAGAGGCAAAAGAGAAAATGAAATACTATGCAGAAAAAGGAAAAAGATATCAAAATCAAGATTATCAAGTTGGTGATTTGGTATTAGTTCGGCAACAACAAAAAAAAAATCACAAACCAGATTTCATCCTACACCTTTAGAAATTAAAAAAATACAAGGTACAGCAATGACTGCAAAGAATGATGATAGAACAATAACAAGAAACAAATCCTTCTTTAGAAAAATTGCATCAAATGTTGAAGCTACACGCTCTGATAATCAACAAGAAGAATGGAGTCAGAGAAAATCAGAAAGAATTGCTAAAAGACCAGAAAGATTAATTGAACATTGTTAATCTGTTTACCTTGCTTGCGTTATTTTCTCTTTTCTATCTTTATTTCATTAATTTGTTTTAGGGGGGAGAGGGGAGAATGTAGTAATCTGTAAATGACACTATGATGTCATTAGTTCCAAAGAGAATGTTAAGACTGAAGGAATGTTCAAGAGGCATTCAATTGATGCATGGAGATGAATGTGGAGGCTGATTTACAAGCTCCATTAAAGGATATTAATAACTTCATTTATTGTGTTTGGAAGATTCTTTTACACAGTTCATATCTCTTGCACGAGAAATAAGACTGTTCAATAAACCCCTTTTATTGAAACGCCTGTCTATCTACTTCTGTGCAACTCTGTAGAAACGACGCATGCACGATTGACTTAGTGAAACTGTAATCTATTGTTTCCACGATTCTGAGATTGTTCCGATTCTAAGGGAAACAAAGTTGTCATGTTTATGTGGTTGTCAGAAACTAATCCCTTCTTGTTTATTCGAGAAGTCTCTAGTGAACTCTGAGTTAGCTGGCACACACAAGTGATTAAGTTTAATGTACTCGATAGAGACATACTGACCTCAGTCCTATGTCAAAACTATAGTGTATATTATTCCAATGCGCAGAGCCTATCAGGGATATAGGAATTACACTACAGTACCCTCACCACTGGCAGAGTGCACCCAGCTAGAGAGGTGACTGAGGTATGCCAGGGCAGTGTGTTTGTGGGCATGGTACACAGGGTTGTGTGCCATGTTGACTCTCTGTTTTGTTCTGCACCAAGACACTTAGCCTGCAAAGACAGTGTGTGTGTGTCAGGGTACAGGACCTCTAAGGGTGGCACAATAAGTGCTGCAGCCCTTAGGGGTCTTCTCACAGGGCCCTAGGTACCTAGGGTACCATTTACCGGGGGCTGACATGTGGCCAGAGATGCCAATTGGGTTTAGACTTCAATACAGTTTTAGGGAAGGAACATAGGCCCTGCACACCTGATTGGCAGGAGTCTAGGGCACACTCAGTCAAAGTACATCAGCAATTCAGCAAAAAGTGGGGACATACCATGCAAGAAAGTTGGCACTTTCTCACAGGCCTCTCAGCAGGCTCACAGGTGTCTGAGGAGTCCTTGTCTTGCAGATCACCCCTCTCTGTGGCCGCGGCTGAGGTGGTGGGAGCATCAGCAGGCTGGCCACTGGAGGGGGAGTGTGCTGTCATTTGAGCAGCATGTATGTCCCTCAGAACACCCACAAGCTAGGCCATGAGATCCACAAAATATCCCATTCGTGTGTCCATGGACCTCTGCAGCAGGCAGAGCTCACACAGTTCTTCTACAACATGGCTCATCTGTCCATGGTTCTGTTGGTAAGCACCAAGTACTCTTGCAGCGGTGGCCTGGGCATCTGTCTCAGTGTCCTCATGTGATTGTCACACAGTTGCCCTCCCACTTGCCCTGCTGACACAGACCTGAGGCATTGGCTGTCTACAGATACGCACACTGTCCCCGGCATCCTCAGCTTTGGTTGGTGGTGATGGTAACTACTGAGCTAGGGACAGTGTTGCAGGCAGTGGTAGTGATGGTGGAGGTGGCTGAAGCACAGGTCGTACATACATTACTTTAAACGCACAAAGGTTCAGCACTTTCAACAGTAATGACAAGACAATGTCCAAAGCAGTGAGCACATAAGAAGATGTTCAGTTCCCAGATGTTAGTTTCTTAACAGGGTTGTTCTTTTTTGAGTTTTTAAGATTCAAAAGACCATAGCCGACGCGTTTCGTCTCACATCGAGACTTCTTCAGGGCTTATTCAAGTCACAAAAATGTATTCATAAATGATGAATGTCATAGTTTCCATGTTCAGAAGACGTTTATACGGTATGCATTACCACGATTGCTGCTCGATAACCAGCAGCGTGTATGTTCGTCAGTTTCAGGTATGAAAAAAGTTTTTCAGATTGACCATGCATGTGCTGTATTCATATGAGCCTTTATGCTTTGAAGAAATGGGACTTACACATTGCATTGTATGCTTTGCATGATTGGGCCCTGAAGTTATTTAGCATGGGACTTTGTGATTCAAAGTGTAATTTATGTGACATTTAAATGTGCTTAGCTGTGTGCAGACTGGATGTGACATTTTTATCTGTGTTAAGTTGGCTAACAAGTGAGGGATGTGTTGGTCATGTGTCTCCATGCATTTTGAGAAGGTGGACAGGGTGCAGGCGCTGACTACCTAACTGTTAGGTGGCACAGTGGAAGGAGATGGCTGCCACATGGTTCTCGGGGTGGTGAGTGTTCCATCCTGCTCAGCTGTGAGACAAGAGTGCCTGATGGGAGTTGTAGTGGTGGCTGACTATCTACACCCCCCGTTGAGAAGGCTACCCACCTATAAGGTGAAGGAGAGCAATGAAATGGCTGCCACATAGTTCTGGGTGGGGGAGTGTTCCATCCTGCTCATCTGTGAGACAAGAGTGCCTGATGAGAGTTGTAGTGCTGGCTGACTATGCACACCCCCCTCCCTGTTGAGAAGACTACCTACCTTCCTGTAAGGTGAAGTAGAGTAATGAATTGGCTAAAAAACATGGTTCTGGGTGGGGGGAGTGTTCCAACCTGCTCAGGGGTGATGCAAGTGAGCATGAGAAGACTACCTACCTGTAAGGTGAAAGAGAGCAATGAAATGGCTGCCACGTGGTTCTGGGGGTGGTGAGCTGTGAGTCAAGGGTGCCTGGTGGGTGCTTTAGTGCTGGCTACTTGTACACATACCCCCATGGAAATATTGCTAGCTACCTTTGAGGTGAATCAGTGGAAAGGAATGGTAGATATGTGATACATGTGTTGGGAAGAGTGTGTTGTACATAAGTGCATTTAGGTATAGAAAGTATAACTTTAGAATTGTGCAAGACAGGACATGGCAGTGTGATGGGATACATTTGTTGGTACTTACCACCCCGTGTGTTGTGTATGTACTGTGCGTACCCCCAGTGCGCATGTACTGTGCGTACCCCAACATCACGTATGTACGGCAGATGTTGGGGGTATGCACCGTACATACGCGATGTTGGGGTATGCACCGTACATACGCGATGTTGGGGTACGCACCGTACATACGCGATGTTGGGGTACGCACCGTACATGCGCACTGGGGGTACGTACAGTACATGCGCACTGGGGGTACGCACAGTACATACACAACGCACGGGGGTGTTTGCCTGTACGACTCGTACCCCTGGGGTCTCTGCTTTTACGGCTGTTTTTGGCTCCCGTGAGAAAAGAGCCGTACGGAGTGCCATAGGGACGAATCGTACTTGCTGGCCCAGAAACCGCTGCTTAAATACGTACGGATGTCGCGTACAAGCTGTTCCGGATCAGAATCGTTGGTTTATTTTAGCCGTATGGTCTTTTGTACGATTTGTACGGAAAAAAGCCTTTCTGTACGAATCGTACTTCCTAGGTTGTAAGAAACGTTTACCGGGTACGAGTCGTACGGGAAAAATGCTCCGTACAACGATTTGTACAGCCTTTTTCCAGGATTGAAATCGGCCCCTAATTGTTATCTTTCTTGTTATTCAATTGTGTATATTTTGACGGTTTTATTTTGCATTTCTGTTATATATATGTATATATATATATACACAAACACATATATGTATATAAAATATAGGGCAACATAATTGATAAACTATGTATTTTACATTGATATATTAATATATTAATGTTTTATATATATATGCATGTGATCAAGACTGCCGTGGGGCAGTTGAAACGCGTCAGGCTGAGCACTCGCTTGATAATTTTATGCACAATGCACTTTAATCTGCAAACAACATAAAAGAATTTATTTTCTATGCTGTGGTCCGTACCTGATTTTGGATCCTATCAAGGATCTTGGTTATCATATATATATATATATATATATATATATATATATATATATATATATATATATATATATATATATATATTACCTACTGGCGGTCGCCAGTAGGTAGTTATAGTTAGGACCACGTTTCCATAGGAAAACCTCAACATTCTATTTTGAATAACTTTGGCGCCGGTTGACGAATCCTCGCGAATTTCTCAAAATAGGTGGGGCGCTACGCTCCGCTCCTACCCTGAAAGTCTCGGGGGGATTCGTCAAGCGGGGGCTGAGATAAAAGGGGGGTCCCAAAACGCGTTTTTCCCATGCATTTTTCCATAGGACCTTTAGAACGAGCTACAGCCCGAACGGCTGAACAGAATTACTAGAAATTTGGCAGAGAGGTAGTCCCTAGGTCAAGGAAGTGCCTTTTGTAGGTTTGGTGTAAATCTGTTCAGTAGATTCTGAGAAAATAGCCTTTAAATCAATATATGTATCTGAGCCCGCTTACGGTACGCTTACCGTACGCTTACCGTACGCTTACCGTAAGCTTACGGTGGCGTGCGCGAGCGCGATTCTGATTGGCTCTTAGATCTTAGTAAACATTCGAATCGGCCGAAACCAGGAAGCGGCGTCCGCCATTTTGTCTCTCGCACTGAGTGTTGTTTATCAAACATGATGGCCAAAAACATGTTACGGGGCTGTTTTGACAACTCCCTCCCACATAGTCATGTTGAGGGAGTCCCCAAACATCCCCCAAGAGCAAAAACGGTTTTATTTTTTTTTCGGCAATTTCGCGGGGTACGCTTACCGTACGCTTACCGTACGCTTACCGTAAGCTTACCGTACGCTTACGGTAAAAAAATAAAAATAAAAAAAACACTATCCACACTTACCCCACCCCCTGTGCTTTTGGTGGCCGCAGGCCACCAAATGTGCAGGGCTTATTAATAGAGAAAAAAAACGTAATTTTGGCAACATGAAATTATAAAATCGAAATAAAAAAAACACTATCCACATTGACCTCACCCCCTGTGCTTTTGGTGGCCGAAGGCCACCAAATGTACAGGGCTTATTAAAGTTGATAAAAACCGTGCACGGAACGAACTGCGTTAAGTGGGCGCGCACGCCACAAATGGCGTAAAGTAACTTAGCATTTAAAAAACCGTACAAATTCACTGAAAAAACCATAGGTTTCACACACGTTATAGTTAGGAAATAGCATTTAAAAAACCTTGCTAATTCACTGAAAAAACCATAGGTTTCACACATGTTATAGTTAGCTGGACATTTTACTGATAAAAAACCAATGAAATTCCCCCGTTATAGTTACTGTAGGCAACTATAACTCACGCGACCGTAATCCTCTGCTGATGACATATGTGTCTTTATGAAAAAAAAATATTTGTAATATATGTATAGCTAAAATTTAATGGAAGAAGATATGGGCAAATAAGTGTCTAAATACAGTATTAGCATCAGCAGAGGATTGCGGTCGCGTGAGTTATAGTTGCCTACAGTAACTATAACGGGGGAATTTCATTGGTTTTTTATCAGTAAAATGTCCAGCTAACTATAACATGTGTGAAACCTATGGTTTTTTCAGTGAATTAGCAAGGTTTTTTAAATGCTATTTCCTAACTATAACGTGTGTGAAACCTATGGTTTTTTCAGTGAATATATATATATATATATATATATTCATTATTAAGAAATGTAAAATATGTACAAAAATACCATAATTTAAGATGCAAGAATTCCCACATTTCTGCCTTTCCATTGGCTTCTTGACCTTCATTATTCCTCCACTCTGAACCCTCTAAAGCTTTCTCCCCTTCCAAGAAGATCCCTCCCTGCATCGTTCTCAATTTTTCTGTATATGATGTCTCATATATCAATTTTAGATCTTTATTATAAGGAGAAACATCAATTGACGTATTCATTATATGAAGACTGTAACCAACTTCAGAATTTAAAAACCCACCTGTATCTTAGGTATAAAACATGAATTATAAATAAGACATATATGTGTTTGTGTGTTTATAGAAGAATATATTTACATATAGTATTACATAATAATGGCAATATATTTAATTTACATTATACTACATTTATATATATATATATATATATATATATTTATTTATTTACCATTTACTACTTTATACTTTATTTATATAAAAAAACAATAGTTTTGTCAATTTTGTAATGATATTACTGTCAACCAAATTTTTATTCAGATACGTTGGCACTTATCAAGTATAGAAGCATGATATTATGGTATATTATAATTTTTACACAATATTTTTGTCAATGATATTGTTTACCATGATATTGTGTCAGTAATCCCCCACTGCAACATTTAATGACCTGGGTACAGTAAAGTGTTTATTTCCTCATTAGTTTCATTCTTTAGCCAGATTTTTCTTTCCTGTCTCTGTGAGCCATCTGATGGGTCTTTTGAAGAGGAATGCCCATGTTTCACTGAATTTCAGCAGTTATATTTTTTCAGCATGTATTATTAAACTGATGTTAGCAGCATTTTTTTGCAGAGCTAACATTTACTAAGGCTATTAGATTGCTTCATCTCCATGGTAACAGTCAGTTCTATTTCATTCATACTCCATAACACAATGTTGTCGCATTTTATTTCTCCAGACGTCTTTTATCTATATTCAGTTGCCTTCACAGACAATTTCCTTTACACTGACTCCTTCACAAATCATCTGAAGTTTTCTCTGTATCATTAGCCTCTACGTCAAAGTTGTTTATTCAGGCATGTACAACATAGGTCTTGGAAGGCAGGTTACATGCATGATTTTTGGGATTACCAATGACTATGTAAATAAATTAAATTTAACCTGGATTCAGCCCTCCTGGACCTTTGTTGGACACTTTTGCGTTAGAGGTATACATCCTGGGGCAGATATAATAATATTTCACACAATGCAGGCAAGGCTGCATTACATTGCTTGAAAAGGAGAGAACAGTAATGCACCATATCTACTTAGATTTGGCATACTTTTGCTCTCTCTTATTGCTGCAACACTGTTGTCTGCCTAGTTCGAACGCAAACACCTTTGCACCATGATGCAAAGAAGCCTGTGTTACAGGCAGGATTATTTCAGTGCAGGAAAGAAGGGATGCTTTCCTGCACAAAAACAATCCCAAGAGGCAATTTCCTCTTTCAAAGCATGATACAGAATGCATCACACATACAATCGGAAAGTAATAAGGAGGAATAAAGATATGTTTCCTTGTCTTGCCTATGTTGTGTAGGCACTATTTTGGAGGAAACTCAGGTTTACAAGACTTTGTAAACCTTGGATTGTGTCAAAGTACAAGAGAATATGCATTGGAACGCCCATGCACCACTCATGTAATGCATACCCGATGCTAAGCAATGTGGTGTTACTTTGTATTTAGTAAAACACACAAATTAACGCAAATTAACTGCGTGGCTAAGTAAATGCGAAAATGGTTTTTGCGTTGGGCTGCCTCACAAAAGTGATTAAACAAAATATTAGTATATCTGGGACCATATCCCTAAACACATCAGCCACACTCTCTAGCAGCAGGCATGGCCTAATTGTAAAAAGGACAATAAAGACTAAAGTAAACACTGAGGAAGGTAGGTGCTTGCTCTTCTGGGAACTGCCATGGAATACCGCAATTATCCATTCATGCATCAAAAAATCTGGGTAGATCCAGCATGGTTGCTTGGGACCTACACACGTGGGGTAGTAAAACCCAAAATAAAAACACAACATACAGGGAATAATGGCAGGTCGCTAGCCATGAAATTGACTTAGGGCCTTATTGAGAGTTCAGCGGTCCATCGAACCTGTGGTGGCTGTCTGACCACTGCCACACTGCAGGCCCGCCCACAGTATTACAAGTGTGGCGGACCGCTACTAGACTGCTGCTACTGCAGTGGATCAAGAAGCCTGGAGCAGTCTCACAGCGGTCTGAGGCAAAAATATGCTGGTAGTGCCACAGCAGCACCTCCTACCATATTACGAGACGCAACGCTACCCTTCTCATGGCAGTGAGACCCACATGAACAGGGCCCCCTTTTGCTTCTGGGCTTGGAGGTGTATCGGGGGGCACAAGTAGTGCCCCCCTTCAGTTTGCACCCCCAGTTCCTGCACGGTGTGGCATGTATGCCGGAAGGTGCAGGCATTGCTCTGAGAGTGGCGGTATGCCATTTAGGTTCTTCTATGAGCCATGCAGACCGCCACTGTCAGACTGCCGCAGGACCAGGAATAAACTCCTGATCTGGAGGACGGTTGCACCACCGGCTTGGCAGCCATACAGCAGACAGCACACTGTATCGTCCGATGTAGACTTCCTTACAACATGGCTTTTCGCACTGCACCCACCATTTGCTTGAATAGTAACTTCAGTACTTCCAATTTTGGCTCAGCCCACCTCTTGTCGTTGCAAGGCCATTAGTCAGTCCCAGAATGCCAGGTACCTCGGTTTACCATCAATGCTTGGAGCACAAACTATTAAACAACACCGTATACAACCCAGTACAAGGGGACGAATGACCAAGCTCAGCTTTTCAGACAAGTCATGTATACATAAATACACTTTATTATGGCATATGGTGAATGTTTGAGGAGGGGCATGAGGCCGAGGTGTTATGGTTCACAAAATACTGCTGGATATTACTGGTGGGTATTGGAGCTTTCCTAAATTTGGCGAGTCTCCTTTTCCCAACTTGACATCATGTCAGGGACTGACACAAGTCTAATTAACCAAAATAATGACTGAGAAAACAAATGAGAGTTGGCAAACCTAGAGCTTAACTCAATCACAGACCCTGGATAATGGGACCTCCACAGTCAGTTAACAAATGAGGGCCTAAAACTCAAATGTAAAATACAATTCTGAAGCTATTTCCTGTGTGTTTCACAAAGGCTTTGGAGTCCCATTGCCTCCGGGATTTGCTATTCAGTGGGACTGAATCCCTGCAGTTACAGCTGCTTCCTGCAGATGTTGCTGCCTACCCATTAGCAACTAAGAGTTTTCGCCATTCTTTAACCCCTAAACATAATCAAATTGTCTCGTGATGAAGCAAAACCTTGTCCTTCAACCTTAAGACAACCAGGTTATAGAGGCAGTTGTATTACAGTATTTAGTGCAGAACAGCAATCTCTGAATTTCCCTACTTGGGAATGTATTTGAGACATGGCGGTCCTGTTAGAGGACTCTCATATTGGTCGCACTTGTACCGACAAACCTCATTGCTAATTTGGCCAATATTACTTTGTTCTGCAGGGAATACTCCCACTTTTTTAGTATTTTCACAAGAGCCCCATTAAATATGTCGTCCAATTGGCAAAGAATTCATGCCTTGAATGGAGCTGCCACGAAGGCTGCTCCATTAAAGTCAGAGATCAATACTAAGCAGCTGAGGATCTGTTAATTGGGTAGACAGTCCTCTTCCAGGCAAGCACCTTTGCTGTTCTAGTGGACCAGAGTATGTATGTATAACACACTTTATTCGATATAAAAATATCATAAAAGTACGAACATAATTAATTCATCAATAATCAATAAAAGTCCATCATTATACAGCATGTGACAATATAAAAATAGAATAAAAAAAAAGAATTAAAAAAAAGGAGTATATACAGATAAAAAGACCATAAAAATCACTTCCTGATTTGACAGAGCAAAATACACATGTCACTCTAAAGGCCCAAATCTTATTAGGCCTCAACAATTTGGTATGCGTCAACCAGGCACACCCCAAAAATTTAGCTACTCCTCAAACCATGGCAAGGGAAGTGGTATCGGTTAGAATAGAGCGCAGAGCCACCCTAAAATCCAAAAACCCCAAATTTCTGCAGATTGAGCTAAGCCATTTCCTCCTTGCCGCCCTATAAGCCGGGCACACAAAGAGGAAATGGGAGATGGATTCATTGGGGGCACAACACCCGGGGCAGTTGGCAGGTGTTAAGCTCTGTTTTTCCAGCCCACCACCAAGGCATTGAGCGGGAGGGTTCCTAACCTGAGCTTCATGTAGAGTGTTCTATCTCGTGGAGACTGTATAACGTCGAGATACTGCTCAGTTTTAATGTCAGGCTTGTGCTCCCGGAACTAATCAGTAAGGATCCCTCGATTGGGATTTCGATCTTCCTCTCCCTTCACCCAATCCCAATAAGCTTTTTAAATAATTTGCTTTGCGGGTGTAATCTGGCTGGCCCATGCCTCCCCAAAACTGATTTCTATGGCCAGCTGTTTTAGATTGCAGATCCATTTTATCTTGTTGCCTGTATCTAAGTTGATAATCTCATTCAAGGCAGCAGCATAGCTGGCCAGTTCAGGGGTGCGTCTCAAGCAAACCCAGAAGAGCAACGGGCGCAATCTTACTATGTCCTTGATAGAGCGTTTGCCCAGATCACCACGAAGTGGTATCAAGGGGGTAGAAGATGGTAGAGAAACCAGTCCTCTGTAGAAATGATTCTCGGATCTCTCCAGGTCACTGATATTCTCAAACCCACATAGCTCCACCCTGTATAGTGCTGAGGGTAAAGCCTTCCCGTCGTAGACCACAAGGGCCGGAACAACTGGTCTACTAAGGGAAAGTCGCTGCTCTCTTAAAATTGCCCCCGCCACACTCTTATGGTTAAGGAGCATTTTCGCTAGATGGCTGTTCCATTTCATCTTATTGTTGATCCTAATGCCCAAGTAATCAAAGGAATCTACAATATCTAGTGGCATGCCATTGAGTGTGATCCCATTCCTGAAACGTTTGGATGGGGATAGTGTCATTAGTTTTGTTTTGGTGCTATTTATCACTAAACCCCGTGCATCGCAAAACTTGCTAAACCTATCGAGCAGTTTTTGCAGACCACTTGGACTTTTAGACATCAGAAGGGTGTCATCAGCGAAGAGGAGAGTAGGAGATTTCTCCCCTGCCAGAGTACAATCTGTCCCAATTAAATTAGCTGCCTTTTACTTTCTTGGATTTCTTCTATCTATCTAGTTAACTTGTGATTTTGATGACACTCTGATGGACCTGAGGCTCAGGTAGTACTGCATGGTGCACTGGATGGATCTGAAGATGGCTCAGAACCTGCTGAATGCCTTCACAATGCTTCCCATGAGCAATATGGTGGTGCAAGAGTATACATTGAGAGTCTTACTTGTGATGTAGTAACACTGTTCTGTTCTCTATACCTACCCTTGGCTTCTGAACTATTATTCAAGCTTCTTTTTGTGCTTTCCTGTTTGCTTTCTTCTGGCAATTGGAAACAACCATGTAGTGCCATCAGGTGATAAAAAAAACTAGTAAAAATAATATTAATAATTTTTGTGGTAGGATGTACTGATTATGGATGGTGATTTCCCCTTTCATCTCCCAAAGGAAAATTACATCATTCTCAGATGAGATATTCTGAAGCTCCACCTGGGCAACCAAAGGGGAATAAAAGATGTTTCCGTAGCCGCAATGCGTGAATGGTGCCCATTTCTAAAAACGCTGAGGTGGAACACTGAGCACAAAGTAATGCTATAGTCAAGAACAAGACCTACAGGGGACAAAACTATGAATGGCATGTATGGATGGATGTGCATGTGGTATTTGTACAACCCAAACCTAGCTTAAAAAAGGCAGCAGAGCACTAAAGGCAATCGTACAGTCAACAAGTGGTATACTGGTTTTGTGTAGGTAGTTAATAGGTAGTTTTGTAAAGTTCATATTTTTTATTGAAGTGTAAAAAATTTAAACATATTTTTTTTAAACCAAATTTAATTTAGTAAAAGTTTGAAATTAATTATTTAATCATATTCAAAAATATATATGCATGTTTAAATGTAATACTACATCCCTCCCACTATAGACTTGATTGATTTTAATTTCATTGTGTGTATTTTTTGTAACCGATGTGTGGATGACATTCTCTTATTACAAATAAATGAATAAAAGGAACCTGACTTGGCGTCTGCTTCCGGAGCGGTTCAGGCGATCAACCCAGGTGTGCCCAAAGTAATCTAGGAGTGGGGTTAGTTTTTCTTCATTTTCTTTGTAACTTTAGAATCTATTGGCAGGTCATATTATATTGTTACTTCTTTGGGAGACACAAATGCTAGTGCAGATATTATTTATTAATTTAAAATTGTAATGTGGTATTTATGGAGTATTCAGTACCTAAAGCAGATTTGTTTAGGTGGGGCCATATGGCTCGATTATAATGGAAATACTACCCTTGTATTCAAATGTTTGGATACACTTTGGATATTGTATGTTAAATAGCAAACTCAAGATCTGTGATTATTTTAGTGGGTGCATAGTTGGTACATGTAGCTTTTATTTTATTAAAAAATAGGTGTTTGATTGTTTATTGGGTAACAAAGTGAATAACAATAGTAACTATGGTATATTATGGTCATACAGCTGTCCATGAATGGTATACAATTGGCAGAAAGGTGGTTGACATGTTTTAAAGACTCCATCCATTAGCCATGTGGGGCATTGTTTTAATGTTTGCAGGGTTTGTTCCGTAGCAAACATTAACATTTGTTTCTCATTGTTTTTACTATTATATTGAAGGAAAGTTTCTTTTGTGTGGGTAAGTAGTAGGTTATCATTTAGGTGCACAGGTTTTAGAGGTTGTGTTTGTTATTTTGTCAGATTGCCTCTTTCTAGATTTTTTTTTAAGTGAGGCACAGTTGGTAGTTGTGCTATGCAGTGGGTTGGGATTTTATTGGATTTTATTGCCCTTCTCCTTTAGGGCCTGCTTACGATGGCCGAGGGTCCGCCACCGACAGCTTCCTTCATTTATACTGGTTTTGTTAATTGATTGAGAAATGTGGATGGTTGCTTTACATTTCTAGTAATGTTTGACTATTTGATTATTTCTTTTACGTTATGTAGTGATTGCTAGTTAGCTTGGATTTATTGATTGTTAAATTAAGTGTGTTTGTAATACATTTAAAGCTGTATATATATGTATAGTTATGTTTTTTATTGTTGATATTCCGGTTTGTTGATATTTTATTGGTGTGTAATTATAAATCTAGAAGTGTTGAAATTATGGTTTGCAATATTTTGATAATTCACACAAAAAGAGGACCAGAGGAATTTTTAAAGACCAACAGGGGCCGATTCCCCACTATACAACTAGAAGAGACAATAGAAGACCCCTGGGTCTAGTACAATAATAAAGTGTCGGGTATACCATTCTTAGGACGATTCCCCTCACCTACCCGGAGGTGGCATGCTTCATCATAGAGGATCTCCTCGCACTACAAACCTAGTTGTAGTGTGAGCCTCAAGCCCCTCTCTCAGAGGGAGAAGCTCACGGATGTTTTGATAGAGATAATGAGGTATAATAAACCTCTAGATGAGCAGGGTATGGGGAGGGGGTAAGTGAACAATTGAAAGTGACCAAAACTAAACAATTTTAATAATGCATTTATAGGCTAGGATTAAAAGAAAAGTAACTATGACAGAGGGGAATTCAATCCGTCAAAATGGCGGAGAGGTCGACATGTTTCAGCCTGTGCTCCCCGTAGAGATGCAGAGACTTTCATCAGGACCAAAAGGAAGTGCAAAACGTTTAGTGCCAATAACCACTTGGATAGCCTTGAAACAGAGGTAAAGTGTTTATACAAAACCAGTAGGTGAGTGATATGTCACTCAGACGTAGATTGTCTGGTCAGCAAACTCCCTAAAAAGAGAAATAAAAATGAGTGTGTTTCAACAACAGTCAAACACAGCCCCTAGTATGCATGATTATAGTTACAGTGCATGTAATAATCTAATTTACTGTCAGCTTAATATACAGCGCCTACACGAGTTGTCGGATGAATGCGTAGATACCTGTAACCTCAGTTTAACAGACTCAAGGTACCATCTAGTACCTATAGAAACACATGAAGGTAGTGATACGATATGACTATATAATATATTCCATAGAACCCACACAGAGTATACAGTAGACTCAGCGTGTGACAAACACAAAGGCAAAAGTGAAGGTAAAAGCCCAGCTATAGTATTCAAGTCAGGAGCGGAAATAAAATGGAGTGTGCCTCTTTAATTAGTAAACGTATGTGCCCAACCATGTTTAAATGGGCAGGTGCGGCTCAAACCACAGCTCAAGTCACTTCAACTTAATGTGCTTATGATGCCAATAGAGAGCGCGAGGCATAAATATCACCAATCACGCTCAGACAGCAGTCACAGCCGAAATGTATATCCATAATACCAAAACATGCAGAAACATAAGCGGCTTCATCAAGTTAACCCAGACACGGATCATGGCGGTGTCCGCCACATTAAAATGCTGAGTATACCAAAAACAATGTGCAGACCATGACAGCGACAACCAACTAATACATGGTGTCATCTAGGTGCCAAAATCAAGTAAAAGGTGAGCGAGTGTATGCTCCTACCTTGCTAACGGAAAGACACTGTGCCAACGTGACCCCATCCCCGGCGACTGGACAGCTCAGGAAGCCGCAGTTAAACTTCCGTATGTGCATGAGGAAGGCTCTCTGGCTGGTGATGTGGAACATACCGTGTCATGGAGGGCAGATCCTCATCATTCTATGCATGATCAGGAGGGAGATGGGAGATGTAGTATAGCTAGCGAATGCAGAGAGCTGCCATAATCGGGTTGTGCATTCGCTATCCAGTGCTATAGCTATCACATCACATATCCCATAAGTTCTGGTCACGAAAAAAAGGGAGGGGGACAAAGGAGCCACACTAAGTAACTGGGAAACCATAACCAATAGAGTAAAATAGACATAGTAAACAAACTGCCAGACTGTAGTGCATAACGATTGCAGGCTGCTAACATGTAGCATGCAACGTTCTAACCATAACTAGAACATCGTGAATGCTCAATATAGGAGAACTCCCACCGGAAAGACAGAAGGGTGACCTAGTGTAACTTCAGGTGGTAATTCTATGGGCAAACATCCTATTGTAACTACAGGTGATAATCCGATGGACAAGACAGAGAGAACCAGGAAATCTCATCATTGAGATCTTTACTGTCACTCTTGAGTCTAAAGACCCAGTGTTGCTCCTTTCTAAACAAGAATTGTGTTCTATTGGCAATGGGTTGTGAAAGTGTCTGTTTTTTTTAATGCAGTTTTATATAGCGCGAACTTGACCCGAAGGTATCGGGTATCAGATCGCTTTACATAGCACCAGTTGCGTTACATGAGGACACTGTCCATGTAAGTTCATTTGGTCCATGTCCCATGTCACGGAAATGTGTGATCAGTTTGGTAGTGGTTTTGTTACATCAAATTGTACTCTTGTGTTCTGAGATACGGATCTTGAGCTTCGTAGTGGTGATTCCTACGTGTCTCAGGCCACAAGTGCTGGTGATAAGATAAATCAGGTTATCAAAGTTACAATTCGTGTGATGTTGTAATAACCATGTCGGTTCTGTGCCTATATTAATAGATGTTGTGTGTCATCTAGTCACAAACACTGCATGACCCACATGGGAAATGGCCTCTAACAGGTTGTGAGTCCCAGAGGGTACTTTGATATGAAGCAAGTTTAGTGCATGGTGTAATATGCACCAGTTAATCACTCAGGTTCATAGTACATTTGAAGGTAAACATAAGTCTGGGGAGTGGACGTGCTCCTTTACTCAATATTTTGATTCTTGATATTGTTAGTTATCAATATGTTTATGAATGATATTTAGATTTTTGATATATTGGCATTTTACATAGGTGTAAAATGGCATAGGTGTCATGTATTAACAATATATTGGGCTATGAAATGATGGTATTGATATTTGTATCTGGTGATATTTGTGTTCTTTATATTCTGTAGTACAATCCTTTCAGCCAAAATGCAAGACAATGTGTTCCTGATTTATTTATCATTACAATGCTAGATAGATATTCCTGTTCTCTTGTTGACTGAAGGTATGTTTTCAGTCTGCCCCTTGGGGCGTTGTAACGTATGCATGTTTGGGGTTTAAAAATATTAGGCTTGGGATGTAACTACCTCTGATATTGAAGTGTGGAACTTGAAAATCAGAGGTTCAGTTTCTTACTCACCTTTCATTCCTCCTGAATTTAAGTGAGCAACAATAAATTGCCAATATTTCTGCCTTTCAATTTTTCAATTACTCTGGCACCAACAATTACAAATAAAATAGATGTTATTTGAACTGCACTTTGAGGGGTTTCCCTATTAATGGCAAAATTGTGCTACATCTAGGTGAAAGTACCAGCTAATGAAGTGCTGCCACAAAAAAAGATAGTCACTTTGAGATCTCTTGCAGAAAAATGGGCAAATTTTATGTATTGCTTAGTGTGTTATACATACTGATATTAAGGAGTTGCAGCTAGAAAACAACAGTAGGTGTAATGATCTTCATTCTGGTGAGATTTGAGGTAAGAGTTCAATATGAATGCGGGGTCAAGTATGAGTCTTGCTGCAGGAGTATGGAATGTTTGTAACTTTTGAAGTAAGGAAGTAGGCCTCTAAAGTATAAGCCGTTCGCATAGCCTAGGTGGAAGATCATAGCTAGAACATTTTGGTAAATTCCGAGGTATAAAAAAAAATTCTTAGGTACAAAAGTCATATGGAAACATGGTGAAGTTGTGCTATGGGGATGAAAAAGGTGTCCATGGTTAACCCACGTTTTCTCACTTGGGATGAGTTATTTTGTGGTTGTGTATCTTGTTGTTGAGGTCAAGTTGTTTATGGTTTTTGTTGCAGCATGTTTGACAGCTTGGAGAGCATCGAGTATGAGTCAAGAGTCATTTAAATATGATTTGTGCATCATCTGAATATTTGCAACAGTTGACGTTGAAGGAGAAGATAAGGTCAAGTAAAGGGCTAAGGAACATGCTGAAGAGAAGGAGTGCAATGATAGAGCCTTGAGGTACACCAGTTGCAGAAGTCAAGGGTGCTGAAGTGAAGGGAGAAAATGAGATGAGGAAGGATGTATCAGATCAAACAGTCACTTCAGTACCATTCCTTGCACTCCAATGATGTCATGTTTCTGCAAAAGCATATGCTGCTATCTTTGTGATTCTGTTTTTCTGTATTGCCTTAACCACTGCTAATTAGTTACTATGTTTTGATAGTGAGTGTTACTGTGATTCTAGAATTGTGGTGGAGCAGTGTAGAACAATGCTGTGGGGCTGATCCTGTTTGGAAGGTGAAAGCTAATGCAGGTTTGCCATGCAAAAAGAAAGTTCAGCTGTTGCTGTGCTTCCAAGGTATCGGGGTGGTCCTAAGAAACCACCACTTACTTCAGATATTGTGGATGGCCCGCCAATTTTCCTCTGACCTCTTCTAGTGGGGCTGTGCTTTTTGATCAAGAGGCTCCTTGTCAGCTCTCCAAGCCCTTCTCAAGCTCCCCAGGCCTAGTCAGCTTTCCAGGCTGCAGGTCAGCTCTCCAGACCACTCATCAGGTTTCCTTTCTAAAGGCTCCTTCTTTATGCCTCTTGCCCTCTTCCATGGTTTAGATCAGCTCTCCAGGTCACAAGCCTGGTGTTGAGACCTCATATCAGGTCTCCAGGACACAGAGAAGGTGACCGGGATGCTGAGCAGGCCCCCTCTCATGGATCTTCTGACTCCAGGGAGCTTTTCTCCTCCCATACCCCTTCCTCTGAAGAAAATAATGTGGAATATCAATGATGCATACCCTTTAAAGAGTGAGCAGCAGCTATTCCTGCATGTGTACTCGTGTAGATGATGTACACAGGGAATGATCAGAAAGCACGTATTTTTAGACCATTGAACATACATTAACAGACACAAAAATACATTTACAGAGTATCCACACAACATCACATGTGCAAAAGTCATCTAAACATATGTAAAGTGAATAGACCATGAATGAGTTAAAACACAATATGAGAAAAACACAATATTGGATGTACATGCCCTCTGCCAGAAATAATACATATTCAGATTGGCCAGCTCTGCACTGCACACCACATAATCCTATGTAGTTACTGTAATTCTTTTAATACTAGGGTTTCGATGGGACGTAAGGGCATAATGGGTGCAGATAGGAACAGTGCAAGGATTATTGGTGCCGCAGGCAAAAATGTATGGAAGATAATGACCTAAACAAAGTGATGCAAAACTCTTAACTACTTGTGAATAATTGCCAAAACTCCACAAAATATCACATAAGTCCATGAATTATTCAGGATGAGGTAAGGTACTTGTATGGCACTATGATGTTTTCTTCGACTTTTTTGTTTATAAAAAAAAAACACACTTTAAGGGATGCAATCTAGTGCTTGCCCCACCATCCTTATGCAATATAAAAAACATATTTAAAACAAATACATACATACATACAGAGAGGGGCTTTGGGTTAGCTCTCTTCGTCCATTTGTTAACTGCCCGTCACATTTTGCTATCACCCACCATTGTATGCAGCTTGGGATAATGGGTCAACCCACATTAACCATGTACTGCAAACAGCTGCTTTTTGCCAACTCACATGTGCAATTGAAAATGAAGTCCATTTCAGCACTAGGGCAGATGGGTCAGGCATTATTTTGCCAAGGCATTTTCTTTCCTGTACTTATAATTAATATTTTTTTAGCCATCTTTGAGTGTTTACATCTTTTTTAGGTTATAGTAGTTCAAACCGAATAGTACCTTTTTCTTTGTGCCGCGACAAATCATATTTCCTGTGATGTGCAGTCAAAAAGAAAGGGTTTTTACATGTGTTCTATGTTCTGTAGCCTCATAGGACTCACCCACACTGATTTTTTTAAAAATATATTCTTTAGCTCTTTTTTTTGTTTGAACATGTTATTACACTTATATGGGCACTAGCTTTAGGCAGCAGTACGTGTTCTCATGTGTCCTTCTTTTTTATTTATGTGTCGTGTGCGTGCAATAAAGAATAGACAAATGTAAACAGCGCACACGCTTGCCAAACCCAGACCTCTTGGATTTGCCAGTCCTTGTTTTTAGGTGTTTCAGTTTGGATCCGAGGTAAACATAAGTGCCATTGAAATCTTCTGTTTTAAATATAACCTTTTTCAAGAATACTGCACTATGGTGCGGCAACAGTCCACTCTCCCTCTTAGAAACGAACCCCTCCAACCACACATGTAGTTTGATGCTGCACAGCGTTCCACTGCCTTTCAGTGAGGTCGGTGGCATGGAACTACCACATTCACACATGTCACAAATATATCATACCTCCTGTTTCATAAAACTCTTACTACAGCAGATTTTACCATGTAATTATCAAGGAGTCCTTAGTTAACTCTGTGATACTTATTTTATCAATCTCAGAAGGATGAGATGCTGAGATGCCCACCACACTGGAATTTAAACTTGTGTCCTTCAAGTTAAAGACAGTTACCTATAGAAGTTAATATACTGGCAAATATACATATGTATGTATACATGGGTGTATGTTAACAGAATTTTGTTTTGAACTTGGTTGATGATAATACGGCTAGGCAGTGTTATATTATCTGTTTCAAATGTATCACATTCATTTATTTGCATCATTGACAGAACCTGATATCAAAGTGCAACATTTCATTCTGTTTATGTGTTCAAAAAGTGTTATTGAAGAAATTGTTTGATAGATATAAAACACAATACAAAAAATAATACCGAACCATAGGGTATAGGAACATATTACAATATAATAAAAAATAGAACAACTATACCATAATTAAAAACTAGTACCTATAAGATATAAATAATAATATAAACATAAAAGGGCTACAGTAAGCAAAGAATAATTAATACAAATTGAAATAAGTTTCCTAAATTGCAGAACATGTACTGATATAAGAATCTAAACTAGCCCACATACTAGACCTAGAAGAAGAGGAGTCCTTATAAGGGTGTAGAAAAAAGCATTGCCCACGTCGAAGAAAAATAATCCATTCCCACCATGCATTAACAGAAAGTGAAATAGCATCTTTCCAATTACAGGTAATAGATTTGATTGCAGTAGAGAGAAGGAAATCCAACAATTTACAGTCCATAGGGGATAATATGGATTTAAAAAGTGAGGTTTTGAGAATTAGAACATGAAATGATAGAGTTGTTTGGATCTTAAGAATCTGGGTAGTAATAAGCCATATTTCTGATAAAAAAAGATGAACGATGGAACAATTGAAAAATAAGTGTTGCCGGTCACCAATTACAGATTGACAATCCCAACAATTTGGAGTATCAAGAAGTTTAGCTTTAAATAATTTGTCAGGAGTCTAAAAGCATTGATAGAGTAAGTAAATATTAGTCTGTATAAGGGTGGCTGGAAGATAATTAGCTGTGTTGGAATTCCAAATGTCCTTCCAGGATATGCTAAGTAAATGAAGATTTAAGTGTGGAGACCCTTTTTGATTCAAATGTGAAAAAGAGGAATTGGAATTGGTAAGTTTTTTTATATACTTTAGAGGCTGTATGTCCTAAACAGCTAAACACAGAAATACAAAATTCAATACCAGAGGACTGAGACATAGAAAGCAGTTGCGGGTAAGCATTAAGAATCGTATTACATAGCAATGTATATTTAGGTAGCTCAGACAAGGGCAGATTGTAAGTAGCTTGAGTAAAACATATCATATTGACAAATATCTGCAACAAAGAAAATACCAGCACTAATCCATGATTTCCAGAAAGAAATATGTTTACGATATTGGAGTTTATTTGAACCAAAGAGAAACTTTTTTAGTGGAAGACAGAGTAATAGAAAAACTACTATCAAATGATAGAAGGGCAACTTTAGAGTTGGCAAGAATAGGGGAACACTTGCCAAAAGAGCCATTGGCCATGGTTAGAAACGCAATTAAAGGGTATGGAGCTAAAATATTTGTTTCTAGGATGAGCCACTTAGGTGCATTAGAGGGGGGGGGGGACAGTGTATTACACCAATAGGTCCACTGGCTTCCTTGGCAAGGGATAATGTATGACAGAGATACCAGGTATTAGGAGCGGATAATCTACCTTTCATAAGGCCAGTTTGATCAGGTTGTATAATATTGGATAGTAGGGGTGATAATCTATTTGCTAAAAATTTTGCATACAGTTTACAGTCCTGAATGATTAAAGATATGGGCTGACAATTTGAGACTAAGGTATGATCTTTATTAGGCTTGGGAAGAACAATTATAGTGGTTTCATTGAAAGATCCCCCCATCATGGAAGTACGCTGAAACTCCGTAGAAAGGGAAAGTAAAAAAGGGGATAATTGGTCCTGATAGCATTTATAGAATTGAGCTGGAATTTCATCCGGGCCAGGAGCTTTTTGGGAATTTAATGCATTCACTGCTACAAGAATGTCTTTAATGCCAATAGGGTTATCTAAGGTAGCTCTATCATTATCAGAAATCAGAGGCATTCAACAGGAATTAAGAAAATCACTGATAACACTTATTAGGTGTAAGAGGTTCATGATATAAGGAAGAGTAGAAGGAAAAAACTCTTTGAGTATATCCTCAACCTCCGTCACCAATATACCGTTATTCGTTTTGATGGCTGGAATTTGAACTTTATCACATTTGAGACGCAGATAATTAGCTAACAGGTGACCCCATTTATTAGAATTAAAATAAAAATTTCATTTTTCTTCTGAAACAAGTAGACCTGCTCGTTTACTAACCATACAATTATATTCGCAGCGGTATTTCTGAAGTTGGGATTTATATTGTGGATCTCTAGATGTAATAAAAAGTTGTTCCACTGCTGCAATCCATGTCTCTAGTTCATTGAGATGGGAGTAAAAAGATGTATTTTCGTGTGCCATAATAGAAATTGAAACTCCACGGATATAAGCTTTAAAAGCATCCCAATGTATAATTTTGGAGGTGTCACAAGACTTATTATTAAAAAAATAATCAGTAATATCTGAGGCCATTTTTTTAGAATTGGTGGGGTTAAGAACTATTTCCGAGTTCATTCTCCAGCTTTTATTAGGAATTTGGAGATCGGAAATAGACAAAGAAAAAGAGATTAAAGCATGGTTTGAGACGGTAATTGGGTGTATAACTAATTCACTGATCATGTGACATAAATTACGAGAGGACAATAAGTAATCAATTCTAGAAAAAGAGAAATGAGCATTAGAATAAAAAGTAAAATCTTTGTCTGTAGGGTGTTCCAGTCTCCAAATATCAACCAATTTGGTAACAGAAAGGAAAGATTTCAAAGCAAAGAATGCCTTGCTAGGCCGGAACTTAAAAACCAAGGACCAGTCCAACAAACGATCCCTGATAAGATTAAAATCACCACCCATTAGAAGAGACACATTGCCAATTTTGAGTATTTCAGCAGAGACATAGGACCAAAAGACAGGGTCATCAGAGGAAGTGAGTTTGTCAATGTAAACTTGAGCAGCATTAAATCTACCATCCTCGTCATGCTGATGGGACAAAATGTGTGCACAAGCTTTGTGTGAAAAAACATATGGCTACTCCATTTTTACGTTTTGCAGCAGGAGAGGAAACTATAAGCCCTACCCAACCTTTAGACATAGTGTGCAATATGTTGTCATTAACATGAGTTTCTTGAACAAACCAGATATCAACCTTAGACTTGTGTAAATATTCTAAACTTTTACGTCGCTTAACTGGGTGTCTGAGACCCTTCACATTTAATGAAGCAACAATTAACTTGTGTGGCCTAGACATATTTTCCTATAAGTAAGAAAAATAGTGAAAGACAGTAGCGCATATAAAAAAAGACAAAACAAGACAGACAACATGAAGCGAGGTCAGTCACCAAGACCTCATACCAATAGAACATTGGAGACGGAGGTACGAAGCAAGACAACCACCATTATTATGCACCTGCAAAGAAAGTGATTAACAACCTACAATGAGGGGGCAGAAAAAAATATTGGTATTATCAGGTTGAGAGTCCATGAAAAGAGGATGATGTTGATCCAAAAATCTTATTAAATCTGCAGGAGCTGAGAAAGACTTAGCAATGTCATTTTTCCAGATGCGCTTGACCGCGGAGTCAAAAAGACCATATTTGTAGCCAGCTTCTCGCAAACGAGGACGCAAATCTGAAAACTGCCGTCGTATTTGAACAATCTCATTTGCAAAGTCCTGATGAATGAAGACTTTGTTTCCTTCAATTAGGAGGGACGGGATCTCTCGTACAGCCTTACGTATAAGAAGAAGATGATGCCTCAGAACATTAAAAATGATTTATTGTGGTTTGACTTGATGGGGTTTACGAATTGAAGGTATTCTGTGGGCTTTATCAATCTCAAAGTTCTCTGGAAAGTTGATATTTAACAGTTTAGGGAGAATATTTTCCAGGAAAAGACGACAACTCTGACCTTTGACTCCTTCAGAAACATTAAATGTGCGGAAATTGTATTGTCTATTTCCGTTTTCCAAATCAAGTAGGGAACTTTGGAGAGAAGCGACTTGAGTAGGAATTGGAGCCATAGATGTTATTGCTGCAGTATTATCACAAATTCTAATCTCATTGTCAGCAACTCTCATCGATAAAGAAGCCATATCTCTGCATATATTTTTAATATCTGAGGAAATGATGTCCTTGTTTGTATGAATAGCTTGAATTTTTTCCAAAATTTTTGCCAATGAATTCTCTTGGGAGTCAATAGCTTTGGTTTTGGCAGGAGGAGGTGAGACAGCTTGTTTGTGTTTATTTTGACCCATTTTGGATTCCATACTGGTACACAGGGAGGAAATAATAGGAAGAAAAAAATGTGATTACACTACAAATAACAGAAGACTGCAGTGTAGTAAGAGCCTTGGCAGGATATAAAAAAACAGAACAGTTATTCAGAAAAAGCAGCTCCAAAATGACTTAAAACACAGTAACAATAGGCTGCAATATAGAGAAAAAGATCAAAAATCCCTTTAATCTTTTCCAAACTGAAAAGTTGTGGCAAACGAGGCAGGAGGAAAACCCCTTTAAGAAGGGCTAAGGCTTCTACAGAGAAGATGTGCCCAGTGGGTTAAGTCAGCCTAAAGTAATAAACTTCACAAAAAGTATGGGGAGAGCATGAGGAAGAAAATATGGTTTTCCTCAAAAGGTTGTGAAAGTACAAAAACGTATGAGCTTTACATAGTTATGAAACCTGATCACCCCCTTTCCCACCCCGGAAATAGTCAAAGTTTATCTCCAACAAAAGTCTGGAGAAGCTCCCCTTCCTGGATGAAGATGGGAATGGATCGCCTCCATACTTGGAGGGGGTGTAGGGAATGGGATTTGTCCACAGGGAAAAACGTTTCCTCATGGAAACAAAAACTGAAAAAGACAAATGTGCATTTGCATATCAGGATGCACTTAACTAGTGTGCAATTTACACTAACACCATTGGTTTTCTACATTAGGGAAATGGTAGCCTACATAACAAGGCTGTGTTGTGGGAATTCTGCGCCTAGTGCAGATTTCAAGGCATACTCCTGTAAATGTTTGAGAATTGCAAAAAAAAAATCAAAAGTTGATTCAAATGAAATGTAAATCTCCGCAAGTACTTTCAGACTTTTTTGTAATAGGGCTGTTTGGTCTTGTTATATTAGAGCACATCAGAGTCCCCTTACTATGTAGGTGTATTTGTTGCTGTGGGAAGGAAGCATGGGATGCGATAAATAGTTTTCAAAAGCTAATCTACCCCAAAGCACTTATAGCAGCCCACTATGTGGGTGATGATCACCCTGCAAGTAGCACAGTTAGGGTATAATTATGACCACCCTGCTGCCGCACCACCAAACCCGTGGTCGGGCCGTCCGCAAGATTCCGAGTGTATCTTGTATCTGGCAGGCTTTTTTTGGATGTTCCCAGGGTGGTGCCTCTAAAAATGGGCACCCGAAAGGGAACGCCTGAAACAATAACTGGACTGTAAAGTCCATGCCGAAAAGGAACTGGTGTTGTGCTCCCTGTGTGCAACCACATGGCGTGAGGCACCAGGGTGACCGCGACGGTCGTTCCAAGCATATTGCGGCCTCTTGACTGCCGCAACACTGTCAGGGAGGACGGTTCCCTGGCAGCTGTGGCAGGGCAATGGCGGTCCGAACGCTCTAAACCACAACCGCCGCGCCCCCACGAGTCTGGCAATTAGGCCCTTAGATGGAGAGAGTGGAACTGCAGGAGACATTGGAAGCAATGGCAAACAACGCAAACAAAATCTGCAAATGACCGATGAAAGTCCTGAGAAGTACTTTGGATGAAGCTGACAATGATACCCCAACCCAGCCCAGGCTACTGAAACTAAAGGCCTCTGATCCTCTGGAGTCCTCAGAGCTGCAGCCTAGGTTATGGCAGATGATGAGTTAAGGTATCTAAAGGCAATTTACCCAATAGGCGTTGTGTGCCTGAGCAAGTCAGTTAGGAATGTACTTTACAAAGCCTTCACGTAACAAATTTACATGCACAGATTATGGAATAGACAATGTACAGGGAACATTAAACACTGAAGATTATGAGTGTGTGTTCAGCAGGTGGCCAGGGGAAAAAATGGTGTCACCTACAACCAGCAGCCTGCAGGTAGGTTAACTTGCAACATGATAATATCACAACAGTCACAAAGTGTATCTGGATGATGTAGTCATTCGTAGTTGCACATGATGGTGGGTTCATGAACATTGGTGGCAGTAGTGGAGCAGTGTTTGTGGACACAACCGTTAAGTCTCAAACACGACTGGAGAATTACCTTTGACAGTTACCCTTTACCTACGCTGCCCTTGAGTACATGATGCTCGACCAATGAAACCTTGGAAGTGTGAGAGGTTAACGGAACTAGTTTGTTATGTGTTGCAGACAAGTTGATGAGGGCTGGTCAGTGCCAATGATAGAAAAACTAATTATTCAGACTAAGATTTTGCTAGGTCTGGGCCCAAATTGTGCACTGATTACGATTTTCAAACATAATCTGCGTTTCTGTGCCATGGTATTACTATCTCTATGCTGAGCTGTGCTCAGTGAAGGAAAAATCCCTCCCGATGGTCTGTAAGGCTGCTCTTACTCATACAAATAAAGGAGGACTCTGACGTCCCTAGTAACTATTGCTAAATGCTGTGCTAGATGCGGAAAGTAAGATCTTTGCAAAAGCTCTCCTAGTTAGCCTGACAGAATGGACTTTAGAAAAGGACTATCAACACTGCACAATATAATGTATTTAATATAAAATTGCTGACTAATCCTACTCTCGCAAATAAGGTTGAATACTATACTGTTCTTTTGTAGGCTACATTGCAGCTTTCGGCCAAGTGGCTAAAGAGGGACTCTTGGGTAAACTCACAATAATGAGCTTGGCGCCAGCACTCAGCCATCTGATTCAGTCTTTGATATCATATGTGATATGTGGGTGAAGGTACAAACTAACCCATCATGCACATTTACATCAAACTTAGGGATGTAAAATGACTTTAAACAATAATGAATTGTGGCAACCTCCATATTTCATGTCCGTGTGGCTGACATGATCAACATCTTCAAATAGTAAAATGTACCCCATCAAGCCATAAGCCCTCTCGCCCCTCAGGCGCTTGGAGGTTCCTAAGTGTAGCTCATAGTATATTCTGATGACCTGCAAATTATGTATCAGACACCGAAAGGCCTTCTACATCTTATGAATGGCCTGGCTGGCTGAATCAATCTTAATAAATTAAAGATGAACATTTTAAAAACAAAACGTTTTATTTTCAGCAGGGGCCAGTCACAGAAATCATGGTTTGTTGAAAACCTCCAAGCTAGAGTGAGCTGGAGCAAGTGAAACAATATACATTTACATCTGTCTTAAACTTGGCACCCCATCATTCTGGCATAGGACTTCATGAAGTAGTTCATCCTGTCTTGAGATTGTTTGTAGCAAGCTAGCACCCTTGATGCCTGTGTACATGCATGTATGCTAAACTAAGCTTAGATAGAAAGACTTGAGTGCAAATGGTTGAGACAATTGCTTTATTTGCACATTTCTCTGCCATAATGCTATTTGTGCCTGAAGTTAGGAATCAATCAATCAATCAATCAGGGGTTGGTAAAGCGCGCTACTCACCTGTGAGGGTCTCAAGGCGCTGGGGGAGGGAAAGGTAGGGCTGCTCCGGTCAGTCGAAAAGCCAGGTCTTGAGAGCCCATCTGAAGGTGTGCAGGGTTGGCGAGCATCTTATTTCTACTGGGAGAGTGTTCCAAGCTGTGGCTGCAGTGTATGAGAAAGCTCTCCCTCCAGCTCTGCTCCGGTGGATGCGTGGGACCTCTTTTAGCACGAGATCGGCTGAAAGGAGGTTCCGCTTGGGTGCGTGGAAAGTCATTCGGTTGTTGAGGTATTTGGGTCCGATGTTGTTGAGGGATTTGTAGGCATGCGTGAGTAGTTTGTAGGTGACCGTCTTCTCAGCGGGGAGCCAGTGGAGTTCTCGCAGGTGTGGAGTCATGTGTTCGTGGCGCGGTGTCCCTAGGATGAGTCTGGCGGCCGCGTTTTGGATGGTTTGGAGTTTGCGTAGTAGGGATTCGTTGATTCCGGCATAGAGGGCGTTGCTGTAGTCGAGCCTGCTGCTGATGAGTGCGTGGGTGACAGTCTTTCTGCAGTCTGGGGGGATCCACTTGAAGGTCTTACGTAGGATCCGGAGGCAGTTGAAACTAGAGGAGGAGATAGCGTTGATTTGGCGGTTCATGGAGAGGGAGGAGTCGAGGATTATGCTGAGGTTCTGAGCGTGGTCCGTCGGGGTGGGTGGGGGTCCAAGGGCGGGAGGCCACCAGGAGTCATTCCAGGCGGAGGGGCAGGGTCCCGAAGATGAGAACCTCGGTCTTTTCGGAGTTGAATTTGAGGCAGCTGTCCTTCATCCAGGTGGCCACGTTTTTCATTCCTTCCTGGAAGCTGAGTCTAGGGTTTTCTGGGTTGCTGGTGAGGGAGATGATGAGCTGGGTGTCGTCAGCATATGGCACAATGCTGAGCCCGTGCTGCCTGACGATTGCGGCAATGGGGGCCATGTAGATGTTGAAGAGAGTCGGGCTCAGAGAAGATCCTTGGGGAACTCCGCAGATGATGTCGGTGGGTTTGGAGAGGAAGGGGGGGAGCCTGACCCTCTGTGTTCTATCGGAGAGGAAGGATCGGATCCAGTTGAGGGCGTCTCCCTGAATTCCCGCGTTGTGGAGCCTGGTGGTTAGTGTGCGGTGTGAGATGGTGTCGAAAGCTGCGGAGTGGTCCAGGAGGATGAGGGCTGCGGTGTGGCCCTGGTCAAGCAACATACGGATGTCGTCGGTGGCGGTGATCAGGGCTGTCATGGTGCTGTGGTTGCTGCGGAAACCGGATTGGGAGGGGTCAAGGATGTAGTTATCTTCCATGAAGGTTGTCAGCTGGGCATTCACGAGCCTTTCTGTGATGTTGGCAGTGAAGGGGAGGAGGGAGATGGGTCGCTAGTTCTTGAGGTCAGTCGGGTCGGCCGATGGTTTTTTGAGGAGAAGCTTCACTTCCGTGCGTTTCCAGTCCATGGGGCAGGAGCTGTGGGCCAGGGAGGAGTTGATGGTGCGGGCTAGCTCGGGAGCGATGGCCGTGGAGGCTCTGTGGAAGATATGCGTGGGCAGGGGTCCGTGGGGGCTCCTGAGTGAGTTTTCTTCATGGTGGTGGCAATAAGTTCGATGGATGCGGGGTTCCAGGTGGTGATGGTTGGTTTGGAGGAGGTAGTGGTCGTAGGGGTGAAGGCATTCATTGGCTCATTGAAGTTGTCTTCTGGTGGAAGAAGGCGCTGAGCTTGTTGCAGAGATCTTTGGATGGTGTGATGTCAGAGGCTTTGCATGAGGGTTTAGTGAAATGCTTGTTGACGTTGAAGAGTTCCCTTGTGTTGGCTGAGTTGGTGTTGATTTTTTCCCTGATGAAGGTCGCTGTGGGCTTCAGTGGTCTTCTGGTTCCTCCATGTTTTCTCGAGGCGCCTGCAGGCGCGTCTGGCCTCTAGGAGTTCGGTGGTGAACCAGGCAGCCTTAGGAGGGCGTTTGGTGGTTGTCTGCCGGAGAGGGGCCAGTTTATCGGCGCAGCTGGTAATTCACCGGTGGAGATCCTTGGCGGCGGCGGAGGCAGCGGTGTCGGCGGTGGCTGAGGGGGGGTAGTGGAGGAGGGTGGTGTTAAGAAGATCTTCGGTGATCCCACTCCAGTTCCGTCGAGGAAGAACATCTATATTCAGATTAGCAGATCTGGCTGGAATTCTGAACTTCTATCAAATTCCCTCGGGTGGTATCAATTTCCTAGCATCAATTTCCTAGCATTTCTTAGTTGTTTGCGGATTGAAAGACAATAGTACCGGCTATCAAGTACGTTACATTGAAGAATGCCTCATAAATTATACACTTGCTGATACAAGGCATGGCCAGCTGTGTTCGATTCGGCCTATCAAAATCTTTTAGAGAAGACAAGGTTTCCCTGAGCAAGCTAAAACATTGGTCCTCTGTTGGCTGACTAGTATGATGATCTGTCCTCCTCTATGAGATAAACAGGATGTGGCTTAAGACATTTTACAAGACATTGAGTTTTATTGCTCTTAAATTAATATTATTGATGTCTCAGGTCGTTGGCACTACAAGGAAAAAGTCTAAACAAAATGAAGTCTTTGCCAGGAAAACCCATAAAATATTGTACAGTTTTTGCATATTTGCCTGCTCTCTGTAAGGCCGAGGAAACATTACTTGAAGCCTGATAGCATGCTATCTATATAATGAGGCTGTGCAACTATGTTGTACGGTAAATGCCAAAACAATTGGTTTTAGAGTAACTACATTTCTTAAAGAAGCCATATGAACACTACATAATATATCAATCATTCTGCAGACTTTCACTTACATTAGGTGGTGATTAATGCCAATGCGGAAGTCAGACTCAGGTCAGAGAACAGGTGATGAGTCCTCACAGAGGACGCCGTTCATACATTTGATCGCCATGCTCTCCATAGTTATACATACCCAAAGACACAACATGCACTCAGAGGGAGAATGCAGCTATGAGTGACTAAGGGATTGACTCACTCTCTAAATGGTTGGCTCTCAATCAGCAGCACAGATAAAAAATAAGCTAGCACGCACTAACAATTTGTTTCTCCATGTCCTGGTTAGGGGGAAGTACCCTTCATGGACTAAGACTGTAGGTGAAGTTTGCATATGCTCCCAATAAAGCAGAACCTCTTTCTTTTCTGTTGAGCAATCAAAGCATGTCATGTGCCTCCAATGGCCTCAAAATAATAAGCCCAGGGGAAAAAAAGCACAGGCTCCGCCATTAAAGGTCAAACAGATGCATAGTGTGGGGAGCTTTGGCTCTGCACAGTAACAAAAAAACAAATTTTGAGCATTTTCTGCACAAAGAACTTTGAATCAATCAATCATAGCATTTGTAGAGAGCACTACATACCCGTGAGGGTCACAAGGCGCTGGGGGGAGGAAGCTGCTACTGTTCAAAGAGCCAGGTCTTGAGACATCTTCTGAAGGTCAGAAGGTCTTCGGTCTACCGTAGGTGGATGGGGAGGGTGTTCCATGTCTTGGCGGTGAGGTGGGAGAATGCTCTGCCGCCGGCGGTCCCTCTTCGGATGAGGGGTACGGTGGCGAGTGCGCAGTCTGCGGAGCGGAGCTGGCGGGTGGAGGTGTAGAGGCTGAGTCGGCTGTTGAGGTACGCTGGTCCGGTGTTGTGGAGTGCCTTGTGTGCGTGAGTGAGGAGTTTGAAGGTTATCCTCTTGTTGACAGGGAGCCAGTGCAGGTCTCTCAGGTGGGGTGTGATGTGGCTGCGGCGAGGGATGTCGAGGATCAGGCGTGCGGAAGTGTTCTGGATGCGTTGTAGCCATTTCAGGAGTTTGGCCAGGGCTCCTGCGTAGAGTGCGTTTGCGTAGTCCAGTCTACTGCTGACGAGGGCCTGGGTGACCGTCCTTCTCGTTTCGGTGGGGATCCACTTGAAGATCCTCCGAAGCATGCGGAGGGTGTTGAAGCAGGAGGAGGAGACAGCGTTGACCTGCTTCGTCATGGAGAGGGTAGAGTCGAGGATGACCCCTAGGTTGCGTGCATGGTCGGTGGGTGTTGGGGTTGTTCCTAGTGTAGTCGGCCACCAGGAGTCGTCCCAGGCTGAGGGGGTAGGTCCGAGGATGAAGACCTCCGTCTTGTCCGAGTTCAGCTTCAGTCGGTCGTTCCTCATCCAGTCGGCGACGGCCTTTATTCCTTCGTGGAGGTTGGTTTTGGTGGTGTGGGGGTCCTTGGTGGGGGAGAGGATCAGCTGGGTGTCGTCAGCGTAGGAGATGATGTTGAGGTCGTGCCGTCGTGCGACGTGGGCGAGCGGTGCCATGTAGACGTCGAACAACGTTGGGCTGAGGGATGAGCCTTGGGGTACGCCGCATATGATCCCGGTGGCTTCGGAGCAGAAGGAGGGGAGGCAGACGCTCTGTGTTCTGCCGGAGAGGAAGGAGGAGGTCCAGTCCAGGGCCTTCTCTTGTTATTCCGGCATCGGAGAGGCGTGTTCATAGTGTGCGGTGGCAGACCGTGACGAAGGCGGCTGACAGGTCCAGGAGGATGAGGGCCGCGTCAAGCAGGGTCCTGATGTCATCGGTGGCGGTGATGAGGGCAGTTTCGGTGCTGTGGTTGCTGCGGAACCTGGACTGGGACGGGTCCAGGATGCTGTTCTCCTCGAGAAAGCTGGTCAGTTGTTTGTTGACGGCTTTTTCGATGACCTTCGCCGGGAACGGGAGCAGGGAGATGGGTCAGAAGTTCTTGAGGTCCTTGGGGTCCGCCTTGGCTTTCTTGAGTAAGGCGTTGATCTCTGCTTGCTTCCAGTCCCCCTGGGAAGGTCGCTGTCTCGAAGGAGATGTTGATGGTTTTCCGGAGATGGGGTGCGATGGTGCTGCTGGTTTTGTTGAAGATGTGGTGTGGGCAGGTGTCTTCTCGGGATCTGGAGTGGACGGTGATCATGATCTTGATGGTGTCGTCGTCGTTGATGTTGGTCCAGGCGAGCAGGCAGTTGGTGCGGGTGGTGTTTGTGGGAGCGGGGGACTCAGTGGATGCCGGGGTGGTGAGGGCGTTGAAGCTGTCGTGGATGTCAGCGATCTTGCGATGGAAGAAGGTGGCCAGCGAGTCGCACAGGTCTTGTGGAGGTGGGATGTCGTTGGTGTTGGAGCTGGGGTTGGAGAGTTCCTTCACGATGTTGAAGAGCTCTTTACTGTTGTGTGCGTTGTTATCTAGGCAGTCTTTGAAGGAGGTCATTTTGGCGGACCTGATGAGGTGGTGGTGTCTGTGGGTGGCGTTCTTGTGGGCTGTGTGGGTTTCCGGAGTTCGTTCACGGAGCAAGTTTTTTTCGAGTTTTCGGCAGAGTTGATTGGAGGCTTGGAGGTCTTCGGTGAACCAGCTAGCTTTCTTTTTTTTTTTTTTTTTTTTTTTTTTTTTTGAAAAAGTTTTTATTGAACAATAATTCGGTTACAAGTATGGGCCTACAACCACCCGGGCCGGCCGCTAGGTACAGAAGGAAATATACACATATCAAGGCTGCAGTCCGTTCCCAGGGCACTGCCCCGCAGTGGCTCAAGATAGTTCTCGAAGAACAGCAAGTGTCAGTCCAACAAGAACAGAAACAAAAGGAAAAACAATAAAAACAAAAGGCGAGTTACGAGGGATACCAGTGCGGTTCAGGCTCCCCCCGGGAAACTCCAGTCAGAACATTTGAGCAATCCGCTAAAGAGAGGAGTACCGGGAGGCCGGGGACGGAGGGGGGGGGGAAGGGGGTCAAGGGAGATGAACGTCCATATGTAGTTGTTACAAAAAGCGCCAGGAGCCGTCAAGGGTCAGGGGGACATGGCGATATCAGTGTCTACCAGGGGGGGCGTACAGATGCCTCCGCGATACGCATTCCATTGACCCCAAATTCTACCCCATGCCCCCGGCTTGCCACGGGCCACATACACTGTCTTCTCCCGAAACATACACCAGTCCATATTCTCCTTCCATACTGACACGGTGGGCGGCCGTTGAGCGCCCCAAAGTTGCGCTATATCCCTCTTGGCAATCATGTTCCCTAGGGCCGCCCACCGAGTCTGAGCCGCGTTGTAGTCATTGGGCTCCCACACGTTCAGGACACAGCGACGCACCTCCGGCAGCAGCACAACCCCGGTGACCTGTCCCATAACCGTGTGGACCCGGCGCCAGTAGTCCGCCACCTCGCGGCACTCCCAAAGGATATGAAGAAAGGTGGCGTTGAGCCCGCAGCCTCGTTTACAGAGCCCGTCGTCGGAAAATCCCATCGCGACCAAGCGCGGACCCGTAACATACACCCGGTGGAGAATCTTGAGCTGTACCAACCGGAGACGAGCCGGAATGGCAACCTCCTTGGGGGACGACAGTGCAGACTGCCAGTCTTCGTCGTCCAATTCGACCCCATCCCCAGTCCAAGCCTCCCGAAGGCGCACCAGGAGATCCGCCCGGTGATTAATCAATTTTTTATAAATTAAAGAAATAGTACTATCAGGGACATGTCCGTCAAGTACGCGGTCCTCGAGGGGCGAGGAAACAGGGATCTTGGTCCCCTCCCCGAAGACCGAGAGCAGGGCGTGTCGAACCTGGGCGTAGCGGAAGAACTCCCTGTCGGTCAACTCGTATTCGGCCTGGAGCACCGCGAAAGTCTTGACCGCGCCCTTGTGCCACAGGTCTCCCACTTTGCTAATGCCAATCGTGTCCCACTGGTCAAACCCCTTGGTGGTCCACAAGCTGCCCAGGCGGTCGGAGGCAAACAAGGGAGTAGCACATGTCATTCGCTCACTCCAGCCCATGGCCGCAGTGGCAGCCCTCCAGGTCCGCACAGCAATCTTAGTAGGACCCGTAAGGGTCCGGTCAGCCAGGCGGGAATAAAGTGCCCTGTTGTAGTTCCCGCCGGGAAGCAGGAACTTGTCCATCTCATACGCCGGATTCAAGCCGGGCGCATACGTGGCGTGGTTAATGGCAGATAGCTGCGAGGCCCAATAGTACCTGCGAATGTCAGGAAGCGCGATGCCCCCGTCATACCAGGGGAGAGTGAGCTTGGCAAGAGCAATACGCGCCCGGCCGTTCCACACCAGTCTCCTCTGCAGGCTCTCCACCTCCCGAAAGTAGGCCACTGGGATAACGTCGAAGGAGTTCTGGAGTGCATAGAGGAACCTGGGAAGGGACATCATTTTAAACAGCGCGGCCCGACCCAGCGGGGACAGGGGCAGCCTGCACCACCGGGCCGTGTCCTCACGCAGTCGCCGAAGTGGACGCAGAAGATTCTGCTCGTAGCGAGCCACCGGGTCCAGCGAAACGTATATCCCCAGGTACTTAAAGCCGCTCAGAGATATTTGAATCGGGAGCCGAGGCGGCAGGAGAGGAGGACCACCAGCGATGGGATAAACGCAGGATTTAGACCAATTGATCGTGAGACCCGAATTGTTCCCAAAGGAGGTCAGAACGTCAAAGAGGACGTTGAGTGACTGCCGCGGTGAGGTGAGATACAGGAGAATGTCGTCCGCATACAGCGAGACCCGATCTTCAAAGCCCGGGCCCCACCGGATCCCTCTAAGCGAGGGCTCCCAACGGAGCCAGGCAGCGAGTGGCTCCAGGGCGAGAGCAAAAAGCAACGGGGACAACGGGCACCCCTGCCTCGTGCCCCTGCCGAGGGCAAAGGGCCGAGAGACCCGCCCATTCACCACCACTTGAGCCATGGGTCCCGTGTAAAGGAGCCTCACCCAGCCAATAAATCCCTCTCCAAAGCCGAATTTATCCAAGACGGCCCAGAGGAATGGCCACTCAATAGTGTCAAATGCCATCGTGGCATCCAAAGAAACCAGCACGGCCGGTTCGGTGAGGAGCTCCGCCCTGGCGAGGACCCCGTGCAGACGCCGCAAGTTAAGAGCGGTGTTGCGGTGCGGGATAAAGCCGCATTGGTCCGGATGAATAAGGTCGCACACGACACTCAACAATCGATTGGCCAGGACTTTCGCCAGGATTTTAGGCTCCGCATTGAGCAGTGAAATAGGCCGGTAAGAGGTACAGCGGTCACGCGGCTTGCCCTTCTTGGGGAGAACGACTATAGTGGCCAAGCGCTGGTCGGCCGGGAGGGAACCTGCCGCAAGAGAGTCGCGGAACATGCGGCTGAGGAAGGGCGCAAGCTTATCAGGACGCAATTTGTATAGTTCAATGGGCAGACCATTAGGACCCATAGCCTTGCCCGAGCGAAGGGAACGAATCGCGGTCGCTATTTCATCCGACGATAAGGGGGCGTCCAGCCGCTCCCGGTCCTCAACGGACAGGCCGGGCAGAGCAATATCTCTCAGTAGGAGGCGAGAGTCATCCTCGTCCCTGTCAGTCACCGGGGAGTACACCGCCCGGAGGTGGTCAGCGAAGCATTCCACAATCTCATCCGGCTCAGTCACACACACACCATCCGCAGCACGCAACTCGGGGACCACACGATTCACTCTCTCCTTTTTGTCCAGCCATGCAATCAACTTTCCCGCCTTGTCCCCCGCGTCATACAATCGGCCCTGCTGCTCCCTATACATAGTTTTGGCCGCGTCAGTGACCAGGGACCTATATTCGAACTGTTTCAGGCTAAGGGCATGTAGCCAGTCCGGAGTAACATTCGCCTCCAAGGCCGACTCCAGCCCCGAGATGTCAGTCTCCAGCTTCACCACCGCCTCGCTCCTAACCTTCTTGGCCACCACTATCTGGGCGAGGGCGTGTCCACGTATAACAGTTTTAAAGGCTTCCCAAAGGGACAACGCAGACGACACCGACCCCTCGTTTTCACTGAAGTATTGGTCCATGGCCTTAACCAGGCTGTCACGAATCACAGGGTCCCGCAGGTACCAGGGGTTAATGGGAGCTATCCGCCCTGCGGACCGCGACCCGGTGTCAAAGACAAGCCACAGCGGAGAATGGTCGGAGATACCACGCGCCAGGTGTCTGACCTCTCGAATCCGACCAGTCTGCGCCGCGGGCATAAGGAAGTAGTCTAACCTGGAGAGACTCCCATGCGCCCCCGAATGAAAGGTGAACTGGCACTGGGTCGGATGCATTAGTCTCCAACTATCCACCAAGCCGAAGGTCTCCAACATCCCACCCAGCCATGACTGGGCAGCGGGGAGGGTCCTCGGTGGGTGACGATCCAGTTCACCCGAAACCACAGAATTAAAGTCCCCGCCCATGAGCAGGAGGCCGTCCGGGAGGTCAAGCAGCATTCGACCCAAATCAGTAAAGGTGGAGTTCTGGAGGCCCGGGGGGACGTAGACTGAAACCAGGGTAAGGGGCTGCCCCTCCCACCTCCCAATCAGACACACATAGCGCCCTCTGTCATCCGAGACTATCCTCGTGATCTCCACCGGAAGGGAGGCTCGCAGGAGAATGCCCACCCCCCTGGAGCCAGTTGTGAAACCAGAATGGGCTACGAGGCGGTATCCCCCCCTGTTCATCGCATGGCAGACATTGCCGACCAAATGCGTCTCCTGGAGAAACACCACATCAGGAGTCAAACGACGCAAATATTGCAGTACAACACCCCGCTTAATGCGGTCCCCCAACCCATTGACGTTCCACGACATAAGCCTCAACCCGTCTCCCCCCATCCCCTCCAATGGGTCAAGAGGCCCCCAGCCCGCAGCACCGCTCCCAAATATGGATAAAAATCAATACCTCGCCCTGTAAACAAAAAACACACAACTAAACAACCCCTCTTCCCCCCCAACCCCACCCCAAGTCCAACGCCCCCCACCCTGCACCCCTGCGGGCCAAAGACCCCCCCCAACTTGCAGTGTGCCTGTCGCCCCACTAACCCCATTCTACAAAAAGACCCCGGAGGAGGAAAGGGACCCGAACCCGCCCGCACCCCTCACGGGTCCTGGTAAAACACAGTATGCAAAAGAAGTAAGACCCAACTGTACAGTGCAAAACCGCAAAAGCAAGGACCAAAGGTCAGTCTAAGGGGACCCGTCACCTGCGGTGCCCCCAGAGGGCCCGGGCCGGCCACCCCCGTCCGGCAGCGAGTCCAGCCAGTCACTTGCGGCCACAGGAGTGTCAAAAAAGGCTGTCCGCTCTCCATACTCCACTCGAAGTTTCGCCGGGTAGAGCATCGAATACTTCAGGCCTAGCTCGCGGAGACGGCGCTTCACCCCCTGGAATCCCATCCGCTGTTTCTGGACCAGTTGCGTGAAGTCCGGGTAAAAGTTGATGGTCGAGTTCTCGTAGCGGACCGGGCCACGGGTCCGTGAAGCCTGCAGAATAGCATCGCGGTCCCTGTAGTGGAACAGTTTAGCCACGATAGGCCTCGGGAGGGCCCCCGGCCGCGGCCGGCCGCCCGGAACTCGATGGGCCCGCTCCACAGCGAAGAATTTGCTTAGGCCAACCGGGGACAACTGTTGCAGGATAAGTTCCTCGACCACGAGGTCCACCGGGCGGCTGCCGGAGGACTCCGGTACCCCAATGATGCGGATATTGTTGCGTCGGGCCCGTCCCTCGAAGTCCTCAAGCCGCCGGGCCATATGGTCGTTGACCACTCTAATGTCCCCAAGCGCGGCCCGCAGATCCGACACCTCCGCACCCAGGGTGGAGGTCCGTGTATCAAGGGCCTGGACCTTCTCGTTGGTTTTAGAGAGGTCGGCCCGAATCAGGGTGACGTCGATCGCGACAGTGTCGATCTTACGGGCCAGGGCCTCATATTGCGTCGCGATAGTTTCCCTGATGCCCTCGATGGCACCCATAATGTCCTGTAGGGAAGGTTCCGCAGCGACGGTCGTGCCTCCCCCCGCAGCATCCGGGGAAAGGCCAGCAGCGCCAGGGGACCCCCTGCCCTGGGTATAGCGGTCCATGTTGTTGCTCTGGACCGCTCCCCCGCGCAGTGAAGCCTTGGTCTTGCGCCCCTCCGGACCCCCTTTGCCCGCCATGTGAGCGCAGTCACTCAATGGGACCTCCGATCAAGGGGTGCGCGGGTGCCAGCGAAAGGACCACAAACCGTCGGTGTAGGGGTCGGAGGCGTCAGACCCGCCAGTAGCAGATGGAAGCAAACCTCGGGCAGAGGCCCAGGAGGCACCTCGCCACCTCGAGCACGCACGCCAGCTGATCTCCTGAAGGCCAAAACCGAAACCGAAAGTGCTGAATCGGTAACTGGCACCGCGCTGAGGCCGCTGTTGTTCAATTGCAGCCCGGCCCCACGGGTCACCTTCACCCCGGCCACCTCCGTCGGGTGGGTCCCAAAAGTTCCGGCGACGATAACTCAGGATTCCCAGGTCCGATTAGAGTTTTGAAAAGAGATATATAGTCAGCTGGTCTTCATCTCTCAGAGTCCATACACCAAATCAGGATATTCTCAGGATTTATTCCGAGGAGCAGAAAGGGTCCGGGGAGCCCTGTGCTCACGCGACCATCTTGGATGCGCGCTAGGCTCCTCCTCCTCTCCAGCTAGCTTTCTTGCTGGTGTGGGTAATGGAGGGCTTCTTGAACGGGGCGAGGGTGTTGGCGCGGTCGTTGATCCACTGTCTAAGGTTGCGAACGGCGGTGTCGGGGTCGGTCGGGTCTGCGGGTGGGCTCCGGGCGAGGGTGGTGGAAAGCTGGTCTTCGGTGACTTTTCTCCAGCAGCGTCGCAGCATCTGTTGGGTGCGGTGGTGCGTGGTGGGTTTCTGGAAGGTGAAGTGGATGCAGCGGTGATCGGTCCAGTGGAGCTCGGTGGTGTGGTTGAAGGAGACATGGGAGCGTGCGGAGAAAATGGGGTCAGGCGTGTGGCCGGCAGAGTGGGTGGGTGTAGTGACGAGTTGTCTGAGTCCAAGGTTGGCGAGGTTGTCGATCAGGGTGGTGGAGTTGGTGTCATTGTTGTTCTCGAGGTGGAAGTTCAGGTCCCCGAGGAGGATGTAGTCCGTGGAGGTGAGGGCGTGAGTGCTAACGAGGTCGGTGATGGAGTCGCTGAACTGTGCTCGGGGCCAAGGGGGGTCTGTAGACAAGGGTTACTCTGACGGTGGTGTTGGGATCGGTGTGAATCTGGAAGTGCAGGTGTTCGGCGGTGCTGAGGGTGTGTCGGTGTTGGTTGAGACTGCGGGTGATTTTTTAGCCCTCCGGGATGGCTATAGCGATGTCAGGTGCCGAGGAGGGGTTCAGCCAGGTCTCCGTCAGGAAGGTGACGTCTGGGGTGTTGGAGTCCAGTAGGTCCCAGAGTTCCACGGCGTGTTTGCGTGCAGAGCGGGTGTTGAGAAGGATGCATCTGAGGTAGTTGGGTTCTTTGGTAGGTGAGTTGGTTGGCCGGACGCTGGTGAAGCAGCAGTTCCGGCAGGAGAAGGGTCCTTGGGTGCACTTCGGGGCAGCCAGGCAGCAGGTGTGTGATCGTCCGGCGTTGAGTGCATGGAGGGTGCTGGAGTCATAGCGGAGGTGGGCATTGTGGAGTTCGCGAGGGCCAGGGGTCCTGGCACATGGAGTGGTCCAGGCGCGGACAGGCACAGACGGGCTTACCTTAGGCGCGCCCGCTGCGCGGCCTCCATATGAGGGGATGTGGGAGGGAGGAGCAGCTGGGAGGTGGGAGCGAGGTGACGAATGGGAGTGCAGGGGGGCGGGACCGCAGGGGAAACAGCGGTGGAAAGACGAAGGGGGGAGCGGTTACAGAAGGCAAAAATTAGAGGGCACAGAGGGCAAAGTCAATCAGCAGCAATGAGAAACGAAAAACGGGCAAGACAACAGTGTTAAGGTACAGCAGTGAACAAAGTGAACAAAAATAACAGTGGCACAGCAGAATGCAGGCAGTGGGGAGAAGCGGGGCACGAACCAAGCGAGCGGCAGCAGTAGTGGGCTCAGGTCACACAGGTGGAGCTGTGTGGCTGCAAGGGGAGCGACCTGCCTGGTGACAGGATCAAGGGTCAATTGAAAAACATATTGTCACGTGTTCCAGTAACCAGAATGTGGAGAGGGTTCTGTTCTGAAACCAGTGTAGTGGCAGTTAGAGGGATGCTCCCTCCCTGTCGGAGTTAACTTAATAAAGCTCTTACCATGTTATTCCTATTGTCGTGATTTCATTGGGCCCCACACAACATTTCAATTGTGTCAAACTGTAGAACCCATTTTGACCGGGAGAAGCGATGAGAGAGGATTTCTGGAAAGCTGTGCCATTAATTCATTATGCAGTGTTTGGGCTGCGTGTGTATATGAAAACCAGCTGAAGTTTTCATGTTTCCCCTCGTAGCAGAGTAGGCAGATTGCCAAGGATCCTAGGAATCGAGGCTTATCTAATGCGTGGGGCTTTTTTTAATGTCTTCTGCTTTTCTGTTGCGAGCTGCTCTCTGTCGCCCCTCACTAGCTTGCCCTCTCTCTGCGAGTCACATCACTTGACCAAGTGCCTCGGGTTGGGTGTCATAGCAGTTGCTATTGACATTCAGGGTATGATTATGATGTCAGTGGGACCGCCACCGACAAGCCGTCGGTGGTGGTCTCACCAACATCCATCATAGCAGTCTGTCCAATGCATTTAGATGCAGTCAACGAGACAGCAGCGGTTGGAGGGACCGACTGACACTTACGACAGGCTCAAGAAGTCCGTCAGGGCATCGCTCGGATAGCAATCCCTACAATGAAGGTGGTGCCGGTGCAAACCAGCGTAAGGATTATGATGTCCCTTTCCGACAGCCTTTCCAGGGCGGTCGGACCAACATGGAAAGGTTGTCGTAGAGGGAAGTTGGGGACCTCTAGCAAGGTCCCAGCCCTCCGCTATCTGGCCCTAGGGGCACCTGTGATGCCCCCACAAACATCCATTCACCATGTGCCAGGCATCACATGGTGCCTGACACACGGTGCAATGATGTTTGAAAATGCTCTTTACCATTATGACTTGTGCAGTGGCCCTTTTCCTGGGCCACTGCTCAAGCTGAATTGGTAAACAGCATTTTACATCCACCTATACGGCGGTCGCGTCGTAATTGGGCTTGTCAGACAGTTCCATTCCAGAGATGATGGTGGTCGGACGCTTGCCTGATTTCCATTGTAACGAGGCCCTCAATATTTGAGGAACTTACCAGCATATATTTAAAGAGACACACTCATTTAAGGTGTTACAGCTATTTACGAGCATTTTTGTTAAATAAGAGAAAAACATTTAACCTGTTTGGCTGCTTTCTTCTTTCAGGAAAATAAAAGCATTTTTTGCACCTATTTATTTTTTTAATTCTCTGGGGAAGCCCATTTTACCTTGGGATGAGTGGAAAGATGATTTTGATGCATATGTCCAATCAGTGAGGGGTGATATATTTACTGCATCCAAGAGAATGGCTATGTTGAAACACTGTCTTGCTGCCGAAGGTAGCCAGATATTAAAATGCCTTCTACTTTTTGCAGAAGATAAGGAAGAGAGCAATTAAATGGATGAGTATGACAGAAGATTGCTTAAACTGAATCTAAATTTTGGGGGAAAAAGGAATGAAGCGGTGGCAATATTCAAGTTTTTAAAAAGAGACAATTTTGTAGTGAATTGGGGGAAAGATATGTTGCCAGTTTGAGATCTATGGCACCCACTTGCAATACAAAAATGTATTTGACGAAATGCTGAGAGATCATTTGGTCTTGAAGGCAAATTACAAAAAGTTGCGTGAAAAGTTGGTAAACATGGAAGGTTTAACCTTCCAGATGGCGGTTGACATCATGAAAAGCTGAGACCACCAATGATGTATTGAAGGAGTTAGCATCAAGGGAAAAGATTAAGGTGGTTCAAAGAGATCTCCCTGATTCAATAGAGAAGACACCATGGGCTGAGAGACTAAAGTTGGAAAAAGGAGTACAAGTACTGTGACTTGATACAAAAGTGGTCAAAGGGGTCATTTGGCAACAGATCATTGATTTTCTGCTGTAGGGCAGACATGAAGGAATAGCAAAAATCCAGGGACATTTTGCCAGGGTGTGTCAGGGACTAGTGGGCGGTTTGAAAAAAACAAAAGTGCAGTAAATACACTAGAACCTGGTGTTGATGAGAGTGAATGTGAAGATGTAATATTGTAAGTAAAACATGTTAGAAGCATCAAGGAAGATGATCCTTTTAGCACTATTTAAATTGATGGTGAATGTGTAAGAAATATGCTTATTAGTGGGGAGTATTTGAGCACATTTCCCAGTGATATTTTTAATCTGCCTTATGTAAATTTTGTGGCGTATGGCAATAACCACATAGATTTGGTAGGATTTATTGTAGCTCAGCTGAAATTATAAGGAATTGTGGTTCTCAAGTTTATTTTGCCAAAGATTAGCTATGTTGTTTGGGGCGGCCGCAACAAAATTATCTGCTTATAAAATTAGAACCCAATCATTCGGATCAAGGTTTAGGTGTGCATTCCAGAATATGTGTGATGGGAAACACATCCATAGAGGATGAATACCATTTGGTGTTCATGAATGATTTGGGGGTACTCAAAGGGTTCATGCATAAAATCATACTGAAGTAAGGCATGACTCCCAAGACATGGCTTGGCAGTTCGGGCTAGACTGTTCCCATGAGGCACAGGGTCAGACTGATTTGCATATGGCCATGTCTGAACTGGGGTGGCGGAGTGAGCTAAAAAATTATGATGGATTAAACCCAGATCAGTTGACTGGGGGTGAGTGCTTGCAATGTTCAACACTCCGTCCATCATCCCCATTGGTTTTGCTTTGTTCGCCTTAAGTTGGCAGGGTATGCCCAGACGTGGGTCCCTTGCTCACTTTGCCCCTGGATTCAAGCTAGCCTGGCTGATGATGGCTGATTAGCCATAAACCGATCGCAGGATGCTTGTTTCCGGTCAGGGAAGACATGGCTTGGCAGTTCGGGCTGTATTGTTCCCATGAGGGACAGGGTCAGACTGATTTGCATATGGCCATGTCTGAACTGGGGTGGCGGAGTGAGCTAAAAAATTATGATGGATTAAACCCAGATCAGTTGACTGGGGGTGAGTGCTTGCAATGTTCAACACTCCGTCCATCATCCCCTTTGGTTTCCTAAGGCCTTGTAAGTTCCCCTTACCCTGAGAGAGACTTTACCAGATGAGTTGTGGAGGTTGTGTGATGAGGCATCCAAATGGCTAGCTCCTGTAGTGATAACCAAGAAGAGCAATGGGGATTTGAACATTTAGGCTGATGTGCATGATGTGAATTCCACCATATGGGCGGACAGACATCCCTTGCCCAACATTGGTGAGATGTTGACTACCATGAAGGTAGCTAAGGTGTTTTCCACTTTGATTCTCCCTTCAGTGTACCATCAAATTGTGTTGCAGCCAGATTCCTGTCCAATAAAATCATTTGTCATACTAAAGGGAGCTTACAGGTACAAGCAGATACCATTTGGATTGGCATCTGCGTCCGAGGTGTTTCAAAGGGCTATGCATCATCTGTTCCAGAGTTTACTCCAAGTTGCAAATTGCCAAGATGATATCGTAGTGTTTGGCACAGATGTTGTGGAGCACGATCAGGCTTTGATGATGGGGTTGGAAATTTTGCGAAAAAGTGGGTTAACAATAAAGAAGTAAAAGGGCAATATTAGAGTAGGTGGAGTGCATTATCTAGGGGATCGGGTTGATAAAAAAGGGATTTCTCCCAAAATGAAATTGGTGTCCTCTATAAATGGTGCTCTTTGGCTGGTGAATGATGATCAATTAAGATCATTTCTGGGTTTAGTGGAGTATTAATCTAGATTAATTCCTATGTTTTCAGACAAAACAAAGTTCATGATGAAGGTCATGCTTAAAAATGAAAAGTTTGTGTGATGTGACAATTACAAGAAGGAGTTTAATGAATTGAAAAAAACATTGTGTCTTCACCGCATTAAAACCTTTTGACAGCAATGATGTGTCCATTATAAATACTGATGCTAGCTGTGTGTGTTTGGGGGCGGTGTTGTTGCAGAACAGGAATGGTAGCGATGTCATTATTGCACATGCGTTGAGACTACTGAGGGATGCAGAAAATAAGTATTGCATGATTGAGAGTGTAGCGTTGGCTTGCGGTGGTGTTTCAATCACTTCAGAAAGTATGTGTCTGGAACCGAGTTTTTGATCTGTACTGTTGATCGCCCTTTAGTTCATGTTTTTGTGACAAAAGGTGCTAAAAAAGCAGCTTCCTGGATTGTGTGTTGGGTAATGAGGATGACGGAATACAATTACAAATTGGAATATGTTCCTGGAAAGAAGAATGTTTTGGCAGACTGTTTGTTGAGGTTGACTGCAACTAAGGGGAATGTTTACTTGTAAAGTAAACTCTATGCTCAGTGATGGTAATGTTTGGAATCATAAGAAAGCTGTGAAGATTGGATTCTATAGGTGGAGGAGTTCCCTGACTCTGGTGCAAAGGGTTTGGTTTTGGGAAGTGATAAGTCAAGAAGGAATGGCGTTTCAATGGTGCTACTCAATTGCATGAAGCTTTAAGTTCCAGGAAAATTTAAAGATTTCACTTTTTCTTAGATTATGATAAGATGATTTCAAAAATTTCCTCTGTTAATACTTTAGGTATTTTATTACGTATAGTTGCATCTTTTCTATGTTTTTGTTTCTTTTGTTGATTGATTTATTTATTTAGTTTTTTTTATTTTCCTTTTCTATGCACAATATCTTCCATCAAGAGCAGTTTTGTTATTAGTTGTGTTGTATCACTATCTTATTAATATTGTTTTAGGGTTAAGGTGGGAAGAAGTGTTGTATTTAGCATTATCTGAAATATGTGGGGGTTCTGTTCTGGAACCAGTGTAGCAGCAGTTGAAGGTTGACTTCCTCCGAGTCAGAGTTAACTTAATAAAGCCCTTACCATTTTCTTCCTGTTGTTGGATTTCATTGGGCCCCACTCAATGTTTCCGAACAGCTACCTACCATTCTGCTCACAGGGTTGCCCACAGGACATGTAGACATATCAGACGGGAAAATCAAACAATATTTTTATATGCCATTTGTAGGTTAGATTGAGTGACATCTAAAGAAAACTTTCAGTGCCAGAACATGCCCTGTGTGCCTCCACGTAACAACCTGTGTTGCCTATTTAAACTTGGTGCTTGATATCTTTTAAATGTGTGGCTCATTGAATATTTTGCTTAGATTTGATTGATTTGTGATGTCCTACTGGCTTAAGTGGTTCTCGACAAATGCCTTTATGCTCCTATTAAAACCAAGGGTCAGATGCTCTAAAACATTGGTCGCAGAAAGTAGTGGCAAATCGTGCACCAACTTTTTGAGAACAGTCTTTTATTTTACAATGTAACCTATGTACCATTAGATTGCATTGCAAAACATCCAGTGTCAGTGGTTTGCAGAATCTGTCGTCTCATGAATATTAATTAGGCAGGTCACAATTTGATTAGATAACTTGTTTGCATTGAACTGTATTCCACCATCCATGCATATGCATTCCCATTTTAATATTTCTTGATTGGCATTGCAGCATACATTAAAGTATAGTGCTCAATCACTCCAGGGCAACAGGCTGTCGTCTGCACTCACATTGTAAGCCGTTTAAGAGATTCTAACTTATCATGGTACAGTGGATGATTGAAAACATATATCCCATAGTCAAAAGAGTATGAATCTTTTGTCACCCAGTTTTCGTTGATGCTCAGCTATGCAATGCTATACTCAAAAAACACTTAGATATGCCCAACACAAGGCTAAAGGTGAACATGTTCCATAACTCAGAATCGAACATACAGTACCCACCCTTCCAGTCCGACCCCCCGCCCCAAGTTTTCAACATGATATTCGGTACCCCAGGGATACTGCTCTTGTCCTTCCTATTATCCTCCCATCCTCAGGCACTGATTTGGTGTGAATGTTGAGGATGACCACCCATATCATAGGCCTCCTCCTCAGCGAGGGAACCCCTACCATTCGGCTCATGTGTCTGCTATGGTTTGATTATCCTCACCAGTCTTCAGCAGCGTTTGAGTCACAGCACCTCAGTGTTATGCACCCCAATGTACTCCAATATAGGCTTCGGTAGTTACACAACCTTTTACCTACATCTGTCCTACCATTGTTCTACATAACGGGTTTGGCACTGACCTTTTACCTTGTTAGGTGCTACATGACTGTAGTGTGGCTTTCTCCGAAAACTAGCCTCATGTATAATGCTGAGGATTCTCTGTATCACAGCAGGATTACAATCTGCTGCATAATAACTCTGTATAAGGGGCACTTCTATCATAATCCGTGCCCGACATGCCCACAATACACTTCTAGGTAGAACCCCTGAGGATACCTTTCAAGTATATAAGCACTACATCTTCACTGGGAAAATCAGAGGAGAAAAAGACTTCCAAGCTGACACGCTGACGTGAGACACAGAGGTTCCTGCACGCAGGCACTCTAGCATGCAGTGGTCTGACATCCCTCGTGGGGTGTCCTTCTTGAGACCAAGAGGGGGTCCTTCACTCTCACACATTAGGTAATGGGGTTGGCTTTATCCTAAGGGGACTCTTGGCTATACACCTACATACATGCTAGGTACACTTAGGTACATCTAGTTAGGGTTTGCATTGTAGGAGTTTGCATTTTTACTGTTATGTATCTAAATGCCAGAATATATTCATTGTTTTAGCACTATGGTAGAATTCTACCTCTTCTTCACTCTGTTGGTGCTTATAACCGTATATATCTGTTTCTGTCTCATGGTCGTTGTAGCACACATATTTTACACCAGAATGACGCTGGTTCAATAAATACTTTTTGAAAACGTCCCCACCGTTTGTTCTGTGTATCTCTCTGAGACAAAGTGAGCACAAGTGACTGAGCGAAAAATACCGTACTGTTTGCACGATCCCTAAGGGGTCAGGGTTGTCATATTCAATAGTTGCCAGAAGCTATTTGCTCTTTGTTAAGAGGGGCTCATAGTGTCCCTGTGAGCTAGCTGGAATAACAGACTAACATATCCTGGGGTGTCTGGAATCAGTCTGGACACCAATCCATTAGTTTATGTTGTATAAACGTGCAAATCCTATATAGATTTGCAGGAACTATACAACATCAGGAGAGCAGGATGTCCGCTGCCTTTGCGTCTCTAAGGGTTCTCCTTATGTGTGCTTCCTCTGCAGCCGGCCACTCCAATAGGTCCCTTTTCCATGCTTCCTGTGTGGGGTGCCTTCAGCCAGTCAATAGCTATAAGCCCCAGCATTGTGAATCACCTGCTCAGCTTCTTTTTTGGGTTGTGAAGGAGGGGTCCCAATAGGCATGGATTAATTTTATGAGGTATGTCCCAACCTGTCACACGTCGAAGCTGTGGCAGCATCTCTAGCCAATATGATACGAGACTTGGGCTGTGCCACACCATATGCAAGAAGTCTGCCTCAATTGCCCATCAGTGAACTCTACTTGAATAGATAGCATGGAGCCTTTTGGGGGACAGGTACATCATGTGCACTATGTTATACTGTATCTGCTTAAACGGAGTGCAGATGAAAACCCTGTCGTGTATTTTTAGACAGTCCATAGGGGTGAAAGAATCAGTGCTCAAGTGCTGCCAGGTCTCTTCCACAAGGAGTGGTGTCAGCTGTCTGTCTGCGCGTAGCACACAATATATGTGTTATAGGTTTGCACACAACGGCCATGAACAGCAGGGTCACCAAAGTCTGTATGGGGTTAGGGGCTTTGGTGAAAGATGGCCATAAATGACATGCAGTAGCCGCAGTTATTGAGTACTGAATAAATTGCCCATCTCCCAATCCAAACATCTCAATGGCATCCTGCAGTGTGAGGAAGCGTCCCTCCGGGTAGAGGTCTGACAGCATTTTGCAACCACCCACCTGCCTTTTATCTACTGCCATCAAACGACCCATCTGAGCAAAGGCAGACTTTGCACTTTTAACCTGGGACCATGAGAATTCTCCAAACATGCATATAACATTAAGCATTATAATCCCCAATAAATCCGACTGGCGTAGGTATATCATTGCATATTCAGTGTACAAGTACAGCACATGATCTGTACCACCAACCTGTATGCCCCACCAAGACAAAGTCTGTCTGAGCCGGCACGCCTGTGGCTCCATAGCAATGTAAAAAATCAGGGGTGATGGCAGACACCCTTGGCGAGTGCCGCACTGTAAGACAATCTCGGCCGAGATATATCGCCCAGTTCTCAGCCTCACCCAGGGGCTCGCGTAGAGCAATTAAACCCAGTTGATGTAGGTATGCCCCAGTCTCATCCGATCAAGCACCTACCAAATGTACTCCCATTGCACAAAATCAAAGGCGTGCTCAGTCTCAAGAAAGGCAAGGGAATATTGATCCTCATCCAATACAGGTGCATGGAACACATGGGTTAGCCAATGCAGATTGAGCAAGGTGTTTCTCAATGGGATAAATGGGATAAATCCCAACTGATCGGTGTGGATCAGAGTAGGAGCTGGGGCAGCAAATGCACCGCCAATACATGGCTGAGGAACTTGTGGTCTACATTCAACATGGAAATAAGTCTGTAGGAGCCGCCAGCCTCCATGGGGTCTTTCCATAATTTCGGTATGACTACTATTAGGGCATACCTCATGGAATCCGGTAAAAATTCCCGTTTTCAGGGCCTCTGCATACACCGGGAGCAGTTTATCGACCATGGTATGAGGCAAAAGTTTATAAAATTCTGTAGGGAGCCTGCGCTCCCAGGTGCCTTAGCTATTTTTAACACATTCACTGCTCCTAGCAGTTTCCTGAGGGGGGCCCCTCTGAGGTCTCGGTCCTGAGAGGATATCCAGGTTATAGGCATTGCCGTTGAATAAGTGGCTAATAGATAAGGCCTCTGCCCACCACGGCAGGGCTGTGTACACCTCCTGCAGATGCTCCATAAAAACTTAATTTATTTCCTGTTGTGTATAGAAAGCTGGCCCATCTGTTTCCTAACTGCCAAGATAGGCTGCATCAAGGTCTCAGACCTAATCAAGAGTGCCAGTAGGTGGACAGCTTTTCGGGTATGTTTCTCCAACTTGTTCCACAGCTCGCACACCTAAAGCTGCTGCCTGCCCCATTACCTACGAAGCTCCGGTTTACTGAGTAGCTGTTTCTCCAGCGTCACCAGGATCGCCTCCTGTCGAGTCAAATCCCCCTCCAGTGTTCGGCAAATACCGACCGTGGTAGCCATGCACACCTACCAAATGACTATCTTCATGGCGTCCCATTCAGACGCCCTATTGCCAGTGCATTCACAGTTATAGTCAAAATATTGTGATAGGGCCTCCAACACTGAGTCTTGAAAAGCCTGATCTGCCAGCGTATCCGTGCTAAGTCTCCATAACGGCACCCTAGGTGTCTGGTGCTCCAGGGAGTATGTGATGTTTAGCCATGAATGATCAGATAAGTATCTGGCCAGTTAGTGTGGTTCCAGCACCCATGTGCACTGGCCGTCGGGATGAAAAAATGATCCAAATGCCTGCACGTGCCCACCGCTGGTCTAAAGCAAGAGTAAGCAAGTGTGTGCCGATGTTGCATGCAACAAATGTCAGTAAGGTCTAGCGACATCTGTGCCTGTGAAGGGCAGTGGACATGATGGGCTTAATACCCTGCCAGGGAGGGAGTCTGTAAATCTGGCCATCTAGGACACAATTAAAGTCACCGGCCATGAGGACCTCTGCCGTTGTGGGGACCTGAGCGGCTGCCAGTACGGAGCACATAAAGTCACCATCATCAACATTGGGCATGTAGACATTAATAAAGCATAATTCATGGGCATAATGTAGGCCCTTCAGGAAACATATCTCTCATCCCCATCATCACTGATGCACGTGTGTTTAATCTGGACCCCTGTCGCCATCCCTATCAGGGCCCCCTTGGGCGTAACCGGGGTAGGATGTGACATAAATCGATCCCCTCCACTTCTTCCTCAAGTACTTGATGCAATCTCCCCACAGATGCGTCTCCTGAAGAAACACCACTGCTATACCGCATCTCAAAGGTATGCGACCCCCTGCTGCACTTCACAGGACTATTAAAACCCTGCACACTCCACAACCCAGGCCCTTCATATGGAAATTATAATTGCACCCTGTCAACCCACACCCAGCGATGAGGCAGAGGATCCAGCATATTGTTCCAATTACCAGTGGAAGCATGTCCCCCAATCAATCTATACCCAAACAACATGGTCATCATAAACATTAGAAAATAGAACCCCACCCCTCTTCCCACCTTCAGGAAGAATCTACGGTCCCTCCCAACACAACCCATGGTTAAAAGGACAGGAAACCGTGCCCCACAGCCCCCGCCCCCTGCACTTAACCCAACTCAAGTGCTAAAAAAACACTATGGACCAGATTACGAATCTCGGGGTCCACTGACTGCCAGACTCATGTTGGCGCCGCAGTGGCAGATCCAGCCACCACCGCACTGGCGGTCTGACTGCCCGATTACATTCATCCATCCATTCTAATGCTCGGAGCAAGCTTCCACTTTGAGTAAACGAGCCAGCTAGGTGTGCATCTCCTGCGTGAGCGATTGAGCAGGTCTGACGGGTCTGACGTGCCTGGCGTCTGGTGCAGCAGTTGCAGAGCGGATCGAAGCCGAGAGCGGCTGTGGTGGGTTGCGGCTGTCGAGAGGAGGCTGGGGTGAAGAGGAAGACCCCCAAGAGAAAGACCCCCGTGACCACCCGCGACCTCCCGTGACCTTGACCACCCGCGACCTCCCGCTACGACAATTTCGGTAGGTCCGTGGTCTTGCAGCTGCCTTTCTCCCATGACCTGCCTGAACTAGAGCGAGAGCCCTCATTGTTTCTCTAAGGGAGACTGCAGGAGTGAAATCTGCGGGCCTTCGCGGAGCACAGCACAGCATCTCTCCCCTCCCCCCCTGCGGGCGAGGGTGAGGCTTGCGGGGGTGTGGGTTGTGTTGCTGAATCGGGTGGCGGCGGTGATCCATTTTGGACTATTATTGGCTTCGCGACCGCCCAAGACAGTAGGAGGGCAGTCATCGAGCCTGTTTGCATGGGAGATGTTTTGAGCAGCAGGAGCTCTTTGTACCTGTTTTGAAGTTTCTGACCGAAGAGCGCAGGATCTCGGTGCTCACGGTCAGCTCGCGGTCAGTTGCAGAGGAGCCGCGGGCGGAGCCGGGAGCCGATGGTCTGCGGTCTTTTTTGCGTTTTGACTTTCATCATTTTCATCAGGAATTCATCGGGAATTGAGAGGACTGCCTTCATGGTCTGTCGCTCCAGTGCCGCATTTTGCAAGGACCCACGAGCCCCGAGCGAGGCGGAGAGAGAGAGGCTGGCTGCCTGCCTCCGGGCTGTGAGAGGCTGTTGCCGTTGCGTTTTGGGCGCTGAGTGCTTAGTTACGCGACCCCCAGCGTGGGAACGATCAGCTGCGGAGCACGCTGTGAGAACGCCCTCGGTGCTGTCGGTGTTGCCGCAGCTGGGGGCGTAGTTGAGAACATCGGAAAGCCGTAGACTGGCCTGACCTCTACCCTATAGGACCATCATTCTTTGAGGCGCCTGTAGCAACTGAGTACAAACCACTGCTTGTGAAGCTAGGCAAGTAGCCGGTGAAGCTGCTTGCCGTTCCAGCACTCCTTGTCGTACAAGCATTCCTTGTCATTATAACCTGTTAAAGTTCATCCTTTGTGTTTCTTTTACCAAGTTCAATTATTACCTTAGCCACAGTTTTCACTATTACCAAAACGATCTCTTATAAAAGACCCTAAATTCCCAAAGCCCCCCACAAGTAAATTATCATAATCTTTTACCCCATAATGACCTACAAAAAATTAAGATCTAGTACGATTGTTATGAGAAGAATCGGAACACAGCAGGACATACACAAAAACGCATGTAAGAAGGTCCATGTAGGATATATGGTGGGGACTCCAGAAATAACGGCATTCTTTCCAAAAAAAAACCTTAAAGGGCAAAAAATCAGCAATTCCATCACTGAAGATCTGGTAACTATCGAACCATCGCAGGATCACGAAAAAACAACATAATCCCCCTTAGAACATAATTTACAACAAATTCCTGCTACCGACTTTACTTTACCTGATATCAACGTCTCTCTTTCGAACCAAATGCCCAGAGAGACGAAGGACCACTTGACAATTGTAAACAGTACCCCTCAAAAAAATTAAAATCCAATTTCATTAGGGAATCTCTCCCTATCACCAGAATTTCTTTCTACAATGCACTTACAATCTCCAAAGGGGCATACACCGGTATCAAATTCTTTATTTTCCCTTCAAAACATTTTAGAATCAATTCTCAACCTTTTGGGGAATATGATGGATAATTCAGATCAGATGTTGGATACACAAATAGCTATGTTGCAATATCTTGTTGATAAAAAAAGGAAAAAGCAATGTTTCTGCCAGTCACCACCGCAAAAAGGAATGGGAAAAACTGAGGACAAATTTCCTAACCACAAGGATACACTTCTAAATACTGAAACTTTATTAAAGACAAAGCAAACATCAACCCAAACGGGGAGGAACAATCGTAAAGCACTACAGAAAATGCCGGAGATCAATCAAACATTTTCGCTTAATAAACTCTTCAAGGAATCAGATAATGGTAAAGTTTCAATCCAGGCTAAACCCTACTATCCAATCTTTAATCAGATCACTACCAAAGTCACAGTTGATCAATCAAAAAAAACTTTTACAACTGAAATAAAAAAATGAAGAAAACTGTCCACATCTCCAGTCTTCCTCACCTCGGATACCCCCTTATCTAATAAGGACAAGAGAATTACTAAGAACATAAAGAAAAGGCAGAAGAAAAGAATATCAAGAAGATTTGCGAAACAAAAATTACGAGTGTTAAAATTCCCAAAATCTTTATCTCCCGAACCTCAATCATCTGAACAGGAGAAAACTCTGGAAAATAATCCAAATCAAGACATTACGGAGCACATTGATACACATGTAAAAGAGAACAACAAAGCATTAAACCCTTTGGCAGTTAGTTTTTCAACTGCCTTAAGCTGTAATAATTCATCCCTCCTAGCGCCCACCCAAACGATAGAAAAACTCTGGACCCCTTGTGAAGAGCAGACTCACTTACATACTTTAGAGTTCACTGATCTATTCCCATCAGGGAATGACCCACTTAACCGGGAGAGAATAACAAAACTCATACAAAAGATTCATGTATAACACTCGTTCTCAAGTGCAGAGATGACACTAGTACCTTTTCCCTTAAAATCCAAAATTACGGTAGCCGTGGTGGAGTTTTGGTCCCCGGTGATCCCGAGAATTATTCTAAAGGAAAGAGAAATTTTGTTTAAAAATGGATATGATGTCGTACCAGTTTATCATAAGGAATCCCACAAATGGATCAATCCTAAAAAGAGTACTGATATCAAAAACTATTCACTCTTACAAGGCAATAATGGTCATACTAACCTGATATCCATTACAAATGAAAATCTAACAATATCAATCAGGAACGGTGAAAGAAGGATTTGGAATAATTCTATCCCCAAAGTGGAGACAAAAACAGATGAAAAGCACTGGTCCTGGATTGCAGAGAACCTAAATGGTAAATCCCAGCGAAGGGCAAAACTACTTCCTCTTTAACCAAGGCCTGAGTATTACTTCATGGAATATTGCAGGGAAAACACAGGAGAAACTTATTAAAATTATGGAATATAACCCAGGGATCGTGGCACTCCAGGAAACATGGTCAATTACAACGTTTCATTTAGATAATTATATTGTATATGATATCCCAGCGGAACCAGTCAGTCGGGGACATGCTAAGGGTGGATTAGCACTACTTCTAAGCGAAGATTTCTTATGGGATCAGGAAATCATCTCAATGAAAACACCAAACAGCCAATGTATAAAGGTTAAGTGCCGGAATGAGTTAGTAGATATATCAAAGGATTTACTTATTTTTAACTTATATATTCTGCCTGGCTCCAAGTTAGACTTCCTTATGTTTGAAATATTTGAGGAACTAGAAGAAGTGATAGAAACTTTAGGATTCCCGTCAGTCTTCCTAATGGGAGACTTTAACGGGAACATTTCCAATGACCTGTTGGAGAAATGGGAATCCGGAGTACACGATGAGGCCCAGTTAACTCCAACACCAGTTTTTCCCCCAGGGATCAAAGCTGACAAACGGGGGAAATTGATACTTTCCTCACTATCAGCTTTCAATGGAGTTATCTTAAATGGTAACACAGAAGGAGACATACCGGCAACAGGTACAAGAACAGGAAAATTTAACTCCTCAATATTAGACTACATGATATGTAGCCAGGATTTGTTTAGGAAGATAGAACACTTAAATATTACCTTCAATCAGGGAAGCGACCATGCCATTCTTAATCTTACAACTGGCTTAATCGTGAAGACTGCCTCTGCGGGTTATAACATCTATTCACAAAGCCCTACACTCGTGAATCAAGTACAAGGACAAATTATTTGGAATACGAGAGCATTCGACAATAACAATATAGAAAAGGCACTTATGCAAATATTTGAGAGTACACATTTTACAGACCCAATAACACATTTTGAAGTTGTTTTAAAGAAATTGGTGAAATTCCTGCAAGAATCATTTAATCTTCGAACCTTTCAATCAAGAAATTACAAAAACAAAAATCCAGATAAAAATGTAATTCGGGCAAAATTCCTATGTTATTCTAACAGTAGACAACAGGAAATTAAAATACTTTTACATCGCAAAAGGAGGGTGAAAGAAAAACAAAGAAAAGTGCAACAGGATAGAAAAAGGATGGACATTCAGATAGCGGCTAAACAAAAAAATATACGTGAATACTAGACTCTTATTGCAAAAGAAACAGGCACAAAAAAAACTTTACAAACCTCACCAGTCCCCCCAAGGGAATGGGAAGGGTATTTAACAAACTTATACAAAATAAATGGGAGGAACAAAATCACATTACGACCATCAGGCAAGATACGGGTCACTACTCTCGATGATCTCGCCCCTTCACCATCTCTAATCGAACTTCATATAAGAAATGCAAGAACATCTGCAGCAATGGGCCCAGATCAAATTCCAATAAAGGTGCTTCAAAAGAATCCAACGGAGTGGAGCTTGTTTTTAGCTCGCCTCTTTTCCCATAGCTTCACCACTTGCGAAATTCCCAAATCTTGGAAAGGAAGTATAATTATCCCTATCTATAAGAATAGATCCGACTGACCCCCGGCAACTACCGACAGATCGCACTGCTCGATGCGACAGGAAAGATCTTCACGGCCTGTGTGTTGGACCATCTTAAAGAGTGGGCCTTCTCAACTGGAGCAATTCCATTTAACAAAGCTGGGTTTCGCAACAAACATTCGGAAACTAATAACATCGCGATGTTACAAACAATAATTGATAAATATGTGGTTTAGAAATCACAGGTCGTCTACTCTGTCTTTGTTGATTTTTCAACAGTATTTGACAGAGTGGACAGACCAACACTTTGGGGTAAGTTAAAAAATCTGGGAATTCCGGATAACTTATTACATATTATCGTGTCACTCCACTCCGAAACCTGGTGCCAAGTATTATTGAGGAAAGAGAAGGGCCTCACATCCCCAATTAAAACATTGAACGGCCTACGACAAGGGTGTCTTTTAGCTCCTCTATTATTTTCCCTTTACCTCAGTGATCTCCCAGATTGTCTTATGCAGATAACTAATTTTCCTCCGAAAATATCACTACACAAAATTCATACTTTGTTGTATGCAGATGATGTGATTATCTTTGATCTTACTCCATTTGGCCTCCAAAGGAACTTACACGCACTTGCGTTATATGCAGCCAAAACATTTTTGGTCCCCAACATAACAAAGACAAAAATAGTTCCTTTTCGAGGAAGATGAAGATATGTTAAATATAACTGGACTTTAGGAGGGCAACCATTAGAAATAGTGAACAAATACATCTACTTAGGTCGTATTTTTTCTCAAACTTTAAAAAATCATTTTCATCTCCAGCACCAGGCTAACAAAGCTGATGTTCATGCTGGGGAACTTCAAAGATTATATTCTTCCACTGGGCATAGGCACTTCTCAACCCTTTTACAGGTTTATAGTATCAAGATCCCTCCAGTTCTTTCATATGCTCTTGAGCATATTCCAATAAATCAATGGTATCCACTACAACTCAAAGAAAGTAAGATTCTTCGGAAATTAACCAAAATGTCTCAAGCTGTATCTGTGCAGGCCCTGCGCCTCGAGTTTTCTCTAACTAGTACATACGCTAGAGGAATCACTAGTATTATTCGATGGGCATATAACATTTTACATGCTGAACAAGTTACTTTAAGAGCTCTAATAAATCTGGAAATCTTTGACGAAGGATCCTCAAAATATGTCTTTTATCTAAATTTAATGTTTGCACTGAAGTTGTCCGTATGTACAATTGATCTGTTGAGAACTTGGACCCCGGCACATTTGTCATTTGTCATGCAATAACCGATTGTCAGATCGGTTATTGCATGACAGGATAATGCCCCCTTGAAGTAGACGCAAAGTCGAACAATTGTTTTTATTTGTCCAAACATTTCATACATTGTATGTGTGCTGCACTGTATTCATCCATTGTATCAGATGTTATAATCTTTGTCTAGACATGTGATTTTGTATTGAGCTGGTATGCTTCCAGAACAAAACCTGTGCGAGAAATCATGTGCTAGATATCATGCATGCACCTTTGCACTGTGGCTCTTAAATATAGACTAAACGTACTGCAAGACTGGCTTCAGGACAAGAAAATCAATATTTGCCTGCATTATTTTACAAATACACAAAACATATGCTCTAAAGTACAGTCCGGCACACAATGTATAGGAGGGTATTTATCCTACTTTGGGAACAAATGTCAGACGTGGTCAATAGATTTACAACAATGAAAACTCGAATGCAATGTGTGAAAAAAGCTGCACTCAACACACACCACCTTTGCAAAGGAGAGTTGGCAGAGCACAGTCTGAGCTTCAAGCAGGTGCAAGAGTACAATGAGCATTAACTGCGAGACAGAGTAGCTCCAGGGCCAGAGAGTAGGCGCTTCCAAGTCCCTGCAGTGATGCTTTGGAAGAAAGGAAGACATATATATCTGAAGCAGACACAACCAGTGCCCCGTCATCTACAAATGTATTTATAGATCAAAATAACCACAGACAGGACCCAAAGCAACATGCACTGGAAGCTGTCGAATGCTACTTCAGCTGGCCTGCCAGATGCACAATCAATGAAAAATAAGCTGTTATAGGTAACAAGCCCTCATCAAGTCCAGTGATAATGATTTCCAGATGGAGAGTGACGAGGACACCAGTGGTTTGGCGAAACTCAGCAATTACACAGGCATCACAAACACAAAAGGGCAGAACACGTCCTGGCGCCTGACAGTCTGCTCGGCTCCCAGCTTCGTTGTATAACACTGTGTGAGACTGTGAACTTCCTTCCAAACTCGGCCGATGAAACCTGGATCTCTGTGCAGGTTGCCATCTGAGCAGGGTTGCTGGACTTCTGCCTCCTATTTGAGCTGCACCTTCTCCTGTGTAAGGAGCAGTGCAATAACATATCAGCAGGACAGAAATGACTGCTGCTGCCCCTTACACTAAAATCGTGACATTGGAATTGGTTTACACCTCCTCTAAATGTCATACTAGCTACTCAGCGACATTAAACAGTGCCAGTCTTCAATGTTAAAAGCACCCTGTGCAATGCTTGCATTTGATTCTAAACAATGAATTTGGTAGAAAGTTTTGTTCGCAAAGAAAGGAAGTGCTGGGTCAGGAACAGCAGTCTTAAAGATGTGATTTAAATGGGATAGGCTTCTATGTATGCACTTATGTATCTATGTATGCATCCATGACTTTGGTATTTGGGTAGCACTAGCCTATCCAAAGGCAGAAGAACTTTGGACAAGGACGAGTGATTTGAAAAGTAGCTGATTAGCAGACTGTTATTACAAAGATGCAGTCAGTGTTCTTTAAAGAGATGCTTTTTACCTCTATCACTTTCCTAAATTGGAGCAGTATTTAAGGCGCTCCAGATGGAGTGCAATACCACTCCTGGGCATCACCATTGCACTTTTACACCCTAACACTGCCAGATGCCTGCCCAGGATACCCTGCTGTGTTTTGGTAGGAATATACAAGGTCCATCCATACGTCATCATGTCGGTGTCCCCAGACACCTCACAGAATGCGCAAATAGGCCAGTACTGCTGGGGGTATCTTTCCTACACCCTCCAGAACTTCTGATTGTGACATCTGGTAGCGGCATGGGTCCAGGATGGCAAAGCTGGTTAGAACACTTCGAAGACTTCATGAAGGGATCGCGAGTTACTGATCCTAACCAACAACTCATCGCCTTTCGCAATTTGGTGGGCAAAGACATTGGACAAGTTATCAAAGAACTGCCGCCGACCGCATCCGCCTCCGATCAAAACGTAAGAGAGGCGCTACTTCATTACACGCCGTAAACGCCTAGCTCGCTACTGCAAATTTGACAATTTCACTACCGAGGATGCACTTCGCCTACGAATTATAGAAGTGTGCCAGTCGGAATCTCTACGCCGTCGCCTGCTGAAGAAACACTACTCACTCGATGACATTGAAGAGCTGACGTGAATAAATGACCAAGCTGAGGAACATGCCAAGAAGATGGAAGCAGGCAGAACAGAGAAACGGGAACAAGCTTTCCAACTGCACTCTCAAGCAGATTCATGAGGCCAGTCAGACTTCAATAAGTCTGCGAAACCCACAAACTAACAAGAACAGCAATAATCGAATACAACAATTACAGTGCTATCGCTGCGGTCAAGATTACCCTCACACAGGCCCATGTCCTGCCATGGGACAACAGTGCCATCACTGTTGGAAAGATAATCACTTCGAACTGGTGTACCAAACCTCTCGCAAGGAGTCAGCGCTAACAAAACGAAATCCTGGACCTCGTTATTACGCAAGAGCGATATGGGAGAGGAGAGACCGGTCAACTGGCTCATCAAGATCCAGTACATGGTCGCACCTCACATTCCGGTCTCGATGATCGTCATCAAAAGAATCCTCGGCCCTCATGCCCATATCTCAAGACAGTGATGAATATGTATGGATGGTTGCAGACCTCGATAGACTAAAGAAATACCCCAGGCTGCACTTTCAAATGGGAAATCACCACGCAAAAGTCTTAGACACTTGAGCGTCACTCAACTACATATGCGCAACAGAATACAAGAAAATGAATCCGAAGTCCAAACTACAGAAGGCCGCTGTGCATGTCTATACACAAATATGTGATGTTACAACGCGATCAAAATGATCGCGGAACGTTACATCTCAATTTTTACAACGCAAGTCGTTACAACGACTTGCGCTGGAGGGTGCTGGACTGAGGAATAGTCTTATTTACTATTCCAACACCAGTCTACATACAGTAGGGAAGGTGTTGGAAAAATAAATCATACTATTCCTAAGGTTAGAGCGCCATCCAGCGCAAGTCGTTGTAACGACTTGCGTTGTATTACCCGCGATGTAAAGGCATTGCGATGCAATGCCTGTGTCGTAATCGATGTTTCCCCTATACATGGATGTCTAAAGAACCACTGCCATGCCTGGGAATATTCTGCACGTCTATGACATGTGAGGGCAGAACAGTTCAAGCACAAGTTCATGTCATAGAGGGACCCGAAGCAGCTGACTGTCTTCTCAGCCTGCCCACAGCTGAGTGTTTAAAACTAGTGGAAATACTATACAAAGTAGACGACACACCGGACATCATCAGCAAATTCCCAAAGTTATTCACCGGACTGGGAAAACTAGCTCACTTCAAAGTCCGACTGCACATAAAGGAACAAGCCACACCTGTAGCTCAGCATCACCGGAAAGTACCTTTCCACCTCCAGCAAGCAGTAGATGAAGAGCTACAAGATCTACTGAGAGCCAACATTTTTTGAGATATCGAGTGGACCCACCCTGTGGGTATCCCTAGTAGTAGTAGTGCCCAAACGGGGATCAGAGAACAAAGTGCGCCTTTGCGTGAACATGAGGGCTCCAAATACAGCCATAGAACGTGAACGACACCCGGGACCTCATATCAGTGACATGATCACTTGCTTGAACAGAGCAAAAGTTGTACCTAAACAAAGCGTACCAACAGTTCGAGCTTCACAAGAAAACCCGCTATAGCACCACCTTCACAACGCACCAAGGGCTTTTCAGATATAAATGCCTTAACTTCAGAATTTATTCAGCTGCGGAAATATTCCAAGAGGCGGTGAGGCAAGTCATTCATCACATTCCAAATTCGTTCAACTACAGTGACGACATCCTGGTGTTTGGTGATACCCGCAAGGAACAAGACAAAGCTCTAGATCGAGTGTGCCACGCTCTTCTAGAGGCTAATCTTCCGCTTAACAGAGACAAATGCGGGTTTCATGAATCTACACTGAAATTCTACAGCCACATCTTCTCCAGCGATGGAATGCGACCTGACCCTAAAAAAGTGTTAGCACTAGCTGACACACCGTGCCCCCAAGATGTTAGTGATGTATGGTCTTTTCTAGGCATGGCCAGCTATTGCACCCAATATATCAAGGATTACGCCACCATCAGCTATCCCCTGCGGGAACTTAAAAAACAAGGTCAAATCTTCTGATGGTCAGCCAAATGTGAGCAAGCATTCAACTGAATCAAGACAGCAGTAAGTTCTGCCATTAACTTGGCATATTTCAACCCTCGCAAGAAAACAGAAATCACGGATGATGCAAGCCCAGTAGGACTTGGAGCCATTTTAGCCCAGTATGACGACAGAGGAGACCAGCGACACATAGTAGAGTACTCCAGTCAAAGCTTTACCGACATCGAGAAGGCCTACTCACAGCTTGAGAAAGATAACCTGGCGGTTGTGTGGGCATGCGAGCACTTCCACATCTTCATCTACGGGAAGCACACTGATCACCGACCATTAAGCTCTCATAACCATATTCGGGAATCCCTGAGCAAAGGTGCCACCGCAGATCGACCACGCGAAATGTGTCACACTTCAAGAAATGCAACCCTGCAGTATACACCAAAGCAGAAGTGTCAGAACCTGACATGGATGAATCAGGCCGAGAAACCGAGAACTATGAAAGACCTGAAGCTGCAGCGAGCCAAAGAGAGTCGAGAGAAGTGCGCCTCTCAAGCTGACCACAGAGAACTATGCGGAGACCTACCGGCCTCATTAAAGAACTCTAAGCGAGTAAGCATTGAACACTTAAGAAGGGGGGAGATGTAGTATCATCATGCCTGGCCCCGGCGCGTGATGCTAGAGCCAGGCAAGACGGGGCGGGGAGGAAACCAGAAGGGAGGAGCATGGAGACAGGAAGGAGATACACGGAGAGAGAGAATTAAAAATAAAGTACAGAGTGCACTCAATACCTGGTCAGTCTTGTCATTTGCGCCGATACGTGAAAATAGGGATGCTGTTCCAGATGCATAGATGAATAGATGAAGAAGGACAGTTGCTTTGTTTATCTGACGGGTCCAGGTTGCGGCCGGTGGGTCTACAGCAGCTGTGATGCCGACAAGAAGTATCAGGCAAAGGAGACAGATAAGGCTCCAGCATCGAAAACCAAGTGGAGGTACTGGGAGTGTGGAAGAAAGGGACAGCCAATATTTTCCAGCTCCCCACACAATGTAAGTGGTGGCTCTTGACAAGTGCTTGGTTTCCTTATTTTGCTTGCCATAGAAAACCTAGGTTAAGGACCTGTAACATCTTAAGGATTTGTGCGACCCCAGGCGAGATATGCTTTGGCCAGCTTTGAATTTATTAAACTGTTTGGCTAGTAAAGTCCACATGATGCCAGGCAATATTGAGTAATATGTTAAAACTTGAAAAATGAGGGCATGCAAAAAAGCTGCATGCTGGTTGGTTTCTGCAAGTCATACAGTACCAAGCATTAATTATTGAGTTTGGACATTGATGTTATTACTAACAACAGCATTTTATGTGGAATTCAGTGTCTAACCAACCTGTTAGTGCTTCTTTGGGAAAAACTTGGTACGGCAGACTTATGTATTTTGATTTTAGATGTTTAGTTAGTGCATGTTATTAAAGTAAGACATTCACATGTCACTTACAATTGTAGCACAGAGAGAAGGCAGTAGAGATAGAGATGAAATAGAAAGATTTATCAGATAGAGAGAGAAGTAAATTAATAAAAGAAAGGTGAGGTAACCACGAGGAAAGATAATGAGAGGTACAAAGAAGAAGATTTAGAGAGAGAGTAGTAGAAAAATAGCTTGAGATAGGGAGAAGGAATGTAAAACGAGGCAGTGGAGAACAGTAGAGCTAAAGGCAGCAAAAGGTAGACGTAGAGTGAGAAAGTTGAAGCAGAAAAAAGAGAGGCAAGGTAGAGGGACAGCAAAACGAGTAGAAGTTTATCAAAATGGATTCGGGCAAGAGTTGTAGGTAAGAGAGAAAGACAGAGTGATGGGTGAAGGGCAGAAAGAGAAATGTAGGGTAGAATGAAAACAAGAAACTGAGAGGCATGTGTGAAATAGATAATGAAAATAGAGGTTTGAACAGAGGTAGAGAGTTGTGAGATAGAAAAACTTGATGCAATGGTGAGGTAGAAAGAACTATAAAGAGAGACATTGAGAGAGCTAGTTGAGGTGTAAGAGGTGAACTGCAATTGAGACTGCGGCCCAGAGAGAGATATTTTCCATGACAGTGAGAGGGTGAGAGAAAGATAAAGAGAGAGATAGTGAGAGAGAGAGACAAGTTGATGATAGTAACAAATTAATACTGGTAGAAAAATGGGGGTAACCAGAAAAGAGTAAGCTATGCAGCGAGGTGAAGGAAAGAGAACAGAGCGAAAATTCGAGAAATGAGAGCGGGGAGGTGAAGTAGTGACCTAATTGTGAGGTAAACTGAGAGGTTAGATAGCAAGAGAGATAGAGAGGTGGCGTCAAGAGAGATGTGATAGTGAGGGAGATATATGGTAGAGAAAGGGTTGGTGACTCGCAACCAGTTCACACGGTTCAGCTGGCAATTCTGACATTTCTAATCGGCAAAGATGGTACAAGAAGGGAACATTTTATAGGTATGTTAAAAAAAGTATAGATGTAGAAATAGAAGAAAAATGTATTCTTCTGGCTAGAAATGAGGATGATCTGGGGTGCTTAAATGTTGTGTAGGGTGTAAACGTGTAGGTGGAATTGCGACTGTAATTTTATCATGCAAGTATCTGATGAGTTGATATATACATAATATTGGAAATCCATAGCCAGCTGTATGAAACCGTTTAGCAAATGCAAAATGTTTTTTTACAATCTACCAATCTACCAAACTTGTACTGTGTCGGTGACCTTGTTGGAGCAGACAGTCTTCCAGGAGACCATTGCCTATTCTGTCTTTCCAAATGAGTTTCCCATTTGGGCATACACACACAGTGATGTTGATCTGCTGTTCCTAGCCATTCACAAACAGCAACCTACTTAATAATAATTAGGCAGGCAATTCTGGGACCTCTGACCCCTTGTGACCGGAGATTTTGCAACATGACCTATTAGTACATGTGCTTTCCTATCTTCCCCGCTACTGCTATCAGGAGAAGCATAAAGGAATAAACGTATTCCTAATCTGCAACTCCAGCTTGTTGACTAGTAGAAGTCTATCAGTAGAAGGCTTGAAACTAAGACCTTCAACCACTGTGAGCAGCTGGCAATTGATCACACCCAACCCGATCCCTTATGTGTTACCCTCAGAAACAAGGACTGAAAATGGTGTTCTTGTGATGGAGTTCAGGTTTAACCTGACATTAATCAATGGAAATAGTGGATATCATCAAATGGAAATATCTTTTTTCATCTCAGTGGTGACTTCAGCTTGCCAAAGCCTCATTTGTAATGACCATGAAGGATATTTCCCTACATTAGCTGGACATGGTCTGCAGTACATGTCTTTGTCATTGAGTGTTTATGGTTACTGCCATCTGCCATATCCACAGCAGCCCGACTCAACTAACCATACTGCCATTGCCATCGACATGTGAAACTCTGCACTGATCAACCAATGCAAATGAAAAGTCAAGTAGGGCAACAAACTGACGACAGACTGACACTTCACAAATGTCCCCCACGACATTAGAGCCTCCTTGGATTCCAGATCCAGTTGAAAGCAAACACAGACTACTTTGAATGTTTGTACCATAACAACTAAAGAATCCGTCCCATACTACACCAAGAAACACATTCAAACCAAAGACAATATCGGAGAACAGGAAATATTATAATGATATACAAAGCAATATGGTGAAATGACCACCTGAAACTGTTCCTGTCTGGTGAAAGGTACCATATAATCAACCCGAGCGTTACAAATCACATTTCAGCTTTAGAAAGCCTTCTCCAAGAGCAAGGAGCTCTTCATTACAGCCAATCATTGCCGACACACATCATCTGGACTCACCATCACCCACTTCAAGCAAAATTATTTTTACATCACCAATTTCTTCAAAGGCGAGACTGGGGAAATCAGGCATCATGGAGACAGCACATACTAAATGACATCTACACTTCAGTCCTACTATTCTGGGTACCCATAATGCAAGCCTGTTATCACCCTCTTATTAAAAATGTCGTAAATGTACTCCAGTGTCTGAAGGCAACCTGCTATGAAGACATGTCATACCAATATTCAAAATGATCAATGCATGACTGCAGAGCATCTTTCCTGGCACCCTCAACACTTCACAGATTCTACTTATCCACAAAAAACTCACCTTGCACCTTGGCAATCTTGCTACATGCACCCAATCACAAACCTACAATTACCAAGAAAATGTTTAGAGAAAGCTGTTGCATCTACACATTGGATATATTAGGCATCAGGCCATATTACAGTTCATTCAGTGGTTCAGTTCACTATTAAGCAACAGAGCTGAGCTAATCCACGTGGGATCCCGCATTTCAGAGCACCAAAACTACTTCCCATTAAGTATTCTTCCTATATAGAGGAAAGCCATTCCTGCCAGAAGATTTCGTCAGTGTTTTGAGACACTACCCGATTTTTAGGCATCCCAGTATCTACCTGTCCGCATTCAAAAGGATTCTTCATGCTGTAGTATGCTGACAAAGGTATGCAAAAATATCTACCCCTTCACAAATCATGATTGGCTTCTCACATTGTCCAACTCCATCTTATCCACAACTGTAAGACCTTGAAGAACTAATTGAGAGTGGTGGAAGCCATACTCAAATGATAAATACAGTCTTTGTCAGTGTGAACCACAAAAGTAACTAAATAGCCTATGCTTAACCCTCTGGTAGCTTGGCACAAATGCAGGCAGGCTCATGTTAGAGGCAATGTATAAAGTACTTACACAGTACTCAGACAACAGTAGAGTTGAAAACACAACACCAGAAAAACCCCAAATGAATTTAAAACAATAGAGTAAATTTAAAACAATGAAATGAAACCAAAATGACAGAAATCTAATAAGTAAAACCTGAGATATGATTTTTAAAATGTCTAGGTGAAAATAGCACCACAAAGCACAAAGTGCCACTCACTGGTATCTGGTTGTACAGGACTGGGTCACAGTCACAGGTTGAGGCATACAGTGATGGAGCAAAGGTCGGATACAGGGACCAGATTCATCCCAGTGAAGAGTTTTACCTTCTCTAAGTCCACATGCACGCAAAGAGCCCCAACCAGAGCTTTGTGTCGGCAAAATCCGAGAGGAGACAGTTGTCAATTGTGTAGCTTGCTTATATTTGCCCACAGGGCCACAATTTTTTTTTTTTTTGGAAGTGGTCAAATCAAATAAACTTTTATTCGGTTTCATGTGATCAATTCTGTCCACACATTGACAAAGCCTTGAAACATGTTAATAAAACTGATTCTGCTTACTCAGAGACCAAAGCATGGGCTGTATCCATAACAACAATCTGCGTTTTGACATGAATGAAATCTACAGAACTGATGGAGTGCATCTCTTAAAAAAACAAATGTTATTCGTGAATACACTGCGAATACATACAACAAAAACAGACATTTAATACTTTAAAAATTGTATCTCTTAAATCCATTTTAAATTTGTAAGTATGACTGAATGGGTGGATAAGAGTGTACATTAATTACTGATTGGGTGTATCAGTGCAAGTGTAAGCAATTGAATGACTGTATCAGTGTCTGTATGAATTTTATTTATTTATTTATTTATTTATTTATGTAGCTTATAAAGCGCACAGCTACCCCCGAAGGGGTGTCCCGGCGCTAGAACCTGAGTCTTAGAGGGGAAAGAAGGCGCAACAGGGAAAGCGGCATGAAAAATCAGAGTCTGGAAAAGAGCCAGGTTTTGAGTCTGGCCCGAAAGATAGATTCGGAAGGGCAGAATCTGAGATCGACTGGCAGAGAGTTCCATAGTTTTGCAGCAATGACACTGAATCCTCTGCCACCCATTCTGGATAGTCTAAAGCGGGGAGAGATCAGAAGGCGTAGGTCATTGGATCTCAGGGATCTGATGGACCGGGATATTGAAACTCGTTTTTTTAGGTAGTTTGGTCCGCGATCATTAATGGCTCGATGAGTCAGAGTGAGGATTTTAAACTGAATACGGCTGGCCACAGGTAGCCAGTGCAGTCAATGAATGGATGTATAAATTCGTCTATGAGGAAGTTATTAGGTGTATCAGTTCATGTATATGTAATTAATGGGTGGACCAGAGCATGCATGAATGACTGATTATATGCACCAGTGCCTATTTTTCTGAGTAAATGTGTGGATGAATGCATAGGTCAGTCTCTTAGTTGCTTTCTCACTGGGTGCATCAGTGTCTCAGTGCTTGTGTCACTGGGTGCATCAGTGAGTGACTGGATCTGTAAGTGGGTGTGTTAGTGACTAACTGGGACTCTCAATGGGTGTGTCAGTCTTTGACTTCATCTGTGAGTCCCTGTGTCAGTATCTGAGTGGGTTTGCGGCTGGGTGTCTGAGTGGGTCCTTGAGCGGGTGCATCAGTGTGAGTCAGTGAAGGGGTTCTTTAGTGCCTGACTGGGTCTGCTTTTTTTCGAAGGATGCTTGGAGGCAGATATATCCACTTATTCCAGGTTACACTTACTACTCGTCTCCGCACAAATCTTATTCTAGAATTGACATGGCCTGGGTCTCGACAGCTTAATACTGGGGTTAGATATTGTAATATGCCCCCGGGTGACACCTGACCATAACCCTATCTTGTTATCTTTTATAGTTATTCCTGAAGCTAAAAATGTCAGATCATTCTCTTTTCCTAGATATTTGCTTCTGGATGGGGAATATGTATCCAGAATGAAGCAACAATTAGAGGGTTTTTTTGAGGAAAATGTAGGGACAGCTACTCCATTGATATATATCTATATAAAACAGGCTTGCTTGTGCCGACAGGCTCCAGAACACTGGGATTGCTCGTATCAGTACTTGCACCCAAGCGCTCATATATCACCAAACTTCAATTCCGTATTACGTGAAACAGGAACGGCACTCCAGGCAATGTGTAAAAGATTTATTATCTGATGAAAACAAAGGGATTTATTATGAGTTTGGCAGTGCAGGAGCAGGACCGCCCGCACCCTCACCTTCAAAACCATGTCGGAGTTTTCTCCTGTCTGGCGGGTAGTGCTTTAGCGCTCCCATGGCAGTGGCTAGGAAATAGGCACCATATTGAGAATGTCAAAGGCAGTTCCTGCACGGCAGTCCATGCATGCAGATACTGGTGTGCATGCACATAGGGGGGGCACAAAGTGTTTATGTGTTTTGGTTGTCATGGAAAGGGCTTAAATAGCCAAAACACGTAGATGCTTTGTTTATATAACACAGAAAAATCCTGAGGTCTAAAAGAGAAAAAGGTGGTATGTAGGGTGAGGAAGAGAAACCTAATGTACGTAGTGGAAAGGAGGAAGCTCCAAAACCATGGTCATACAATCACCGTGGGTAACTAACCCCATCACATGGGATTTTCATCCCAAAGAAAATCTCAAAATCTCAAGGGGCAACAACGCCCTTTTGTGAGACGTGAGAGCTTTGTGCTGTAGGTATAATGCACCAAGAAAGGGAATAAATCCACAATTGAACCTGAAGTGAGTGGGGGTTGCAGTGCTGGTGTACTAGTAGTGCCAAAAACAGAGAGTGTATTAAAAATAGTGACGGGACGGCCAGAAGACTTCTGTTGAACAATGCCGTACCGATACTAGATTAAAAGGAGTGGGGGCAACACTAATCCGGTTTGATCAATGAAGCGACAAAAGAAAAAGTGGTCGACATGTTTCAGCCATAGCGCCTAAATAGGCTCGGCTTTCATCAGGACCTGGAAGCTACTGCAAAAAAGAAACAACGTGACAAAGGATATGTTGGGCACCCTCAGCTTGCTTGTAGGGTGCACGTCTCCTCAAAGATACACACAACACCTAGACAACAAAAAGGGAGACAATGTAAAAATATGTGTGGAACTTAATTGCTCAGTCGTGACAAATATGAGAGTTGTAAACTTAAAGCAAGAGCCACTCACCTGTGCAAACTGGGTGGTTAAAGGACCTCCACCTGGCAACCGCTCAGGAAGGAACACCGCTCTGAAAAGAAAATGTAAGACTGCTGAAGGGATGGTGGCTTACATATCATGAGCGGGTGTGGAAGAAGTGGGAAGGTCAACCAAAAACGAGGGAAAACTGCCATAGGCAGTGTCTGCACATGAAGCTAAGCTCAGTAAGGTCATCGTGGAGCTTGAAACGTGGCCAAATGCTGAGCGGATAGTCAGAGCATAGTGAAATTGCACTTGTCCGTCCTGTGGCGAACTAAAGTAAAGGAAAACATTTAGAAGACAACGCTCGAGGGTAGGCGCCTTCAGAATAATGTAAACAAGTGAAACCCAAAGAGCGAGGAGCCTACCTGTCCGTCGGGGAACCAGGCTGAAATGAGCCTGCAGCCGGAGGTCCCGTATGGTTGGACGGAGGCGAAAGAAATAAGAAACTGCCAGCGGCTGGTAAGCCGATCGCGGGACAGGTAACGCATGCACGCAAGAGCAAGGGCCAATGCGGAGCGCTAGATCAACCGTCAGGCAGTAACCTAGGAGATGGGAATGCGAATGACAGGGCGGGGATGGCGCTGTCAGAAGTTCAAAGGCTGGAGCGTCATGATTAATTAGGGAGATGACACGGGAGCGCAAAGAATGCGGAAACCGCCGTCAAGTAGGAAGGTAGGCTGACGGGGCACGTGTTGCTCTGGAATGCACGGAACATAAGGGGAGTGCGAGCAGATGTACAGAGCATGCCTACTGCCGCATAGGAGATGCAAGATGCCCAGGGATCGCCAGGGATTACCAGGTGAGATGCCGGGACAAATACAGCGGCCGAAGGTGTGTGAGCCGGAGTACACAGCGGGTAGTCATGACAATGGATGTGATACAGGCTGGATCGCAAGTGCCCATCTAAGAAATGTGACGCATGGGTCAAAAGAGCGGGCCAGGAGTGTTTATAGAGATAACCAAGGAATATCGTCGTTAAGACCCCGAACATGTGTTTGTAGTTTGTACACCCACCTCTGCTCACGTTTGAAAAGGAAGGAGGAGCTGTCTGTAAGATGTGGTGGTATGTAGGGTTTATCAATGACAGTCCAATGTAGGTCATTGGGAGCATGATTAACCTCCAGGAAGTGGTTGGTAAGTTTGGTGGAGGAGCGGCCACACCGTATCGTGCTCTTGTGTTCCAAGATGCGAGTTTTGATGCGGCGGGTGGTCATGCCAATGTATCTCAGCTCGCAAGGGCAGGTGATCAAATAGATCAAATGAGAGCTGTTGCAATTCGTATGGCTCTTCAGAGTCCATGGTCGGCCAGTGCCAATGTCAATTTCCTTAGTCACGGTGGTAAGACTACATGCTGCGCAAGAACCGCAGGGGTAATGGCCCACAACTGGAGGGAGACCCCACAGGGTTGGTTGGGTGCATCTCTGGTTGGTGCGTGGGCGGGTATGTACCAGCTGGTCCCTGATATTGCTGCTGCGTTTAAACGCAAAAAGGGGTTTGGGCAGCTCTCCCTCACCTATGTTGAGAATCTTCCAATTGGTTAAAATGATTTTCTTGAATTTATTGGAAAATTGGCAATAGGTGTGTACACACGTGAGTCTATTTTCGGATGCCTTGGGAATCTTGGGTTCTAAAAGAGCCTCCTGGTTGTTATTGGCTGCTCGTTTGGAAGCTCTGCGGATAAGATGTTTAGGATAGTGTCTGGCCTTCAATTGTCTGGCGAGATTATCGGCGTGTTCCTTGTATTTATCAATAGAGGAACAGTTCCGTTTTAGGCGCAGGAATTGGCCAAATGGCAGGTTATCACGCAGAGCTCGTGGGTGAAAGCTATCATATTTTAAAAGAGCATTCACCGCCATAGGTTTTTTGTATAGCTCAGTGCCCAAACGACCTTCCGAGGGGGTTATGAGTATGTCGAGGAATGGTAGATGAGTCTCGGAGTACTCGCAGGTGAATTTCAAAAAGGGATCGCAGTTGTTGAGCCAGTCTTTGAAAGCCAAGAGGGAGGACAGAGATCCCTGCCACAGTGCAAACACGTCATCTATATACCTTTTCCATATTTTGATGTGATCTCTATATGGATTATTGGTGCTGAGGACATGTTGTTCTTCAAAAACATGAACGTACAGGTTCGCCAGGCTGGGAGCAAAAATGCTCCCCATTGAAGTGCCTGACACTTGCAAGAATAACTGGTCCTCAAATTGAAAGAAGTTCTCTTTCATTGCAAGCCTAGCACATGACATGATGAATGAGACAGGAGTAATGGAGTCAGGTGGATCTGCAAGCAGGAGAGTTTCGATGACAGCTAAGGTTTCATCCTGCGGGATACATGTGTACAACGACTCCACATCAAATGATACAAGGAAATCAGTAGTACAATCGAAGGACAAATCCTCAAGTAGGATGAGGATATCTTTGGTATCCTTAAGGTAGGTAGGCATCTTAGCCACAAAGGGACGGAGGAAGTGGTCAGCGAATGCCGACAGAGGTTCCAATAAGGACCCCAGGCCTGAAATTATAGGGCGGCCAGGTGGGGGTTGCACATTCTTGTGTACCTTGGGTAAGATGTAGAAGTAAGGTATAGTAGAAGTGGAGTTGACCAAATATTGTGCTTCGTTAGAAGTAATCCAGCCGTTGGTACTGGCTTCATTCACTAAGATCCGGATGGTCTGAAGTAAACGTGTGGTCGGATCTTCGGCAAGGGGTTGATAGAAATTAGTATTGCCCAACTGTCTCAAGCATTCAGAGCGATAAGCAGTGGTGTCCATCAAGACAGTGGCACCGCCCTTGTCAGCTGGCTTGATCATTATGGAGTCATCAGAGGTAAGGGAGCGCAAAGCCAGGCGCTCTGATTTGGTGAGGTTCTGATATTGGCGGTTAGCTGAGCCATTGAAGGAAGATACCTGAGAGGTCACTGCTTTCTCGAAAGTAAGAACTTGAGGTGGAACTTGGCTGGGCAAGGGATTGAAAGAAGATTTAACACGTAAACCCGTGTTCGAGTCATGGTCGCTAGGAGAAGTGCTGGATTCTGCACGGAAGAAAAAATTCAAGCGAATTTTCCTAAAGAATTGGGCGAGTTCATGATTGATGGAGAACATGTCTCCTTTGTAGGAAGGAACAAAACCTAGACCTTTATTAAGAAGGGTGTTTTCATCAGCTGTGAGGATTCTGCTAGATAAGTTAATGACTAGGTTGTGCTCGTGCTCGGAGCGATTGGAGTGTTCCTCGAGCTCGATGATGGAGTCCCTTGTTGTTGGTCTAGCCACTGGACTTGGTTCCGTCTCCTTCCCCTTGATCGTCCTCGGCCAAACCCTAAAAAAGGCTGGTTGGAGTACACCTGTGGAGGCGGGGGATAGGGACAGGGTTGTCCGAAGGGAGGAGGTTGTCCAAATGGTGGAAACGGGGGGTAGTTGTAAGCAGCCGGCGGCCACCATTGAGAAGGATACATGTGGTTGGGTGTACCCCTCTGGTTTCTCCTGTTGGCACCGCCTCTCCTTTTATTCCCTCTTTGTGAGGACTCATCGCCTGAAGCAGTGTCTGACCCACTGGACCAGTCATCACTGCCCGATGTGGAGTAGTTGGACCCATACCTACGGCCCTGTCGATTGAATTGTGGAGGCGCGTAGTCAGCACTCGTGTATGGGTACACTTTCTCTAGTGAAAAACGTGCCAGATCTTTTTTGAATTTTGTGATCTTGGTCATCAGTACTGAATCCTTGAATTCTTTATTATGTTTACTGGATTCCTCTTGTTTTTTGAATAGTGCACCAGTTAGTGTCACTTTTATTTGTGATTCCAAAGCCTGGATCTCAATTAGCACAGCGTCAGCAACACGTTTGGCTGTATTTATAATAAGAATAAGCCAGTCTCTGGTGCATTTCCACGCTATGAGGGACCAATCATTGAGAAAGGTTTTGTCGTCCAGAAACAATCTGGGAGCATTTGTCACAATTAGTCCCGTGGGGGCACAATTGGCTCGCAAATATTCGGTCATGATAGCCCCATGAATATATATGCGAGAGTGTGATTTCTTTAGGGTTAGAACCTTAGTCCAATCAACCTCCGCGCTGATTGGGGGACTTTGGAAGGTATCCATGATGCTAGGTGTATCAAGAATGGCTTGAGCTATTGTGTCGTCGAACGTTAAACCAAGGCGTTCTGCCATGATTGTGCAAATGACTAAATTAAGTGCAGACAAAGTCAAGGAAGTCTCAACCAGGGAGTCAGAAGAGAGAACCCACAGCAAGTTAAGGAAAAATGTGTGCAAACTGTGTACACCGGGAGAAAAAATCAACCAGCAAAAATGTATTATTTTTTGCAAAACAGTTAAAGGCACAATAAATGTGCCGCATATAGACCCACAGCCAGAAAGCTGTACATGAAACCTAATATGAGACGGTTGAACACCGGAGGGTCAGAGGTCTCCCTCTGACCCTCCGGTGTTCAACCGTCTCATATTAGGATGCTTTGTTTATGCCAGATAATAAATCTTCTGCACATTGCCAGGAGTGCCATTACTGTTTCACATAATATTGAATTGGAGTTTGGTGATATATGTGTGGGTGTGTGTGTGTGCGCGTGTGTTTGTGTGTATATGTATACACACACACACTCACATGTATTCATGTGTGTGTTTAAAACTGTAATGTAATTGACATAGTGTAACAACTAGACAAGCCACTTGAAGATAATTTTAGAACGTAATTATTACAAATTGGCAGTGAACAAAAAGAACAACTTGTTCCCAAAAGTCCTTTATCACACTGTAAATGCGTTGCTTATGCACACTTTAAAACATGCTGATTCTTGTTCATTGCTTATGGAATACAAACAGAAGCATTCCTAACAGGCATACTGCATAAAGTTGGAGAAAGTTAAATAAAAGATACACAGTGCATAGTTATTTAGGCTGCTCAACCAGAGAACTCACTTCGAGTCCGTTCCGTGTTCTGCGTTTTTGCGCTTTCTGCGCTTCCCGCCAACCAGCTACGGTAGCAGTGTGCAGAGGAGGACGCTGCATCTACCTGCCGCATCGCCACCTCCCAAGACTGCTGCAAGGCTCCTTCTACACAGAACTGCGGCCCACCGTGGCCCCCCCATGGCACCCGTGGCACCTACGGCCCCTGGCCCTGGAGTAAGTGGTGAGTGGCGGCAGAGCAGTTGGAGCATTGCCACGCTCCCATAGACTGCAGCCTGCGGGGCCTGCTTGCCTCTCACCTGCAGTGTCTGCCTGTGTAAGGGGGGTCTAAACAAGAACCACGGCGATGGCGATGGCGAGCTGTGGAGCCCCGGGGCCACAGCAGCACTGAAAAGTGACTGTGAGAGCGGCAAGCGACAAGAAGACGCTAGAAGGTACTTGAGGGGAGACCTACAGTTGAGTTTAGCTGTGCTGTGCTGTTGTACCGTGACATTAGGGAGGGGCACTAAAGTTGGTGAAAGCCACTGACCACATTAAGGAACCGCCGCCAGTTGACTGTCCCTCAGCCCCACAGCCTCCCCAGATCAGACTGGAATGCGGCTGCTGGCAGCTGACGGCTCCTGCAGCACAGAGAGGATTTGTGAGGTTGCAGTCGCAGTCAGAGACATCATCAAACGAGTGAGTAGAGGAGCACAGAGAAGAGAAGAGAAGTGAAGCAAAGCAAAGCGAAGTGAAGTGCGCAGAGAGTGTGGCTGCTTCTAGTCGCGGTCGCTGAGTGTTGAGCCCAGTTGACCGCAGAAGCGGCCCAACTAGGTTGGGTGCGGCTTGCGGTCAGCCATGAGTGCCCTGCTCCTGCTTCTTCTCGCCCGTGGAGTGTGCTTGGAGTACACTTCCAGCGTTCTCTCCACCCAGTCTCACTATAAACTCACCAAACTAACTCCCACCTCTACTTCCACACGGAGCCTCTTTAAGGAAATATCAAGGACCGTGCAATTAGATAATATCAGCCACAAGTACCATAAATATCACAAGTATCACAACTACCATAAGTACCAACTACAAATTAAATCAACTACAAATCAACAACAAATCAAATCAGAAAGAAAGAAGTAAAGCAAGGGAAGTAAAGCAAAAAAGAGCAAAGGAAGTGCAAAAGAAGGCGCAGAAGTGAAGGAACCAGGAGTCTAGTGATATGAGATCTGGGAGAGTTAGAACCGAGGTCAAGCCAAAGAAAAAAGCTGGAAAAAACAGTAGGAGAACCACCAAAAGAGACCCTGTTGCACTCACAGAAGCGACACAATTGAAAAAAAGTCAGGAACCTCCACCTATAGCATTGCCAACCGCGTTATCAACGCTAAATAAAAAGTTAGCAGGAAGGAATTTGAAAATCCCAGATTTCCTAATTTCCCCAAGCCTCAGAGCTCAGAAAAGAACATCCACACCCCAAGATCAATCCACAAATATGTTGTTTTTATCTGGAGCCAAAACACTATCTGACATGGTAAGAGCACAGATCGACATTCCACTGGAAGATAGCTGCAGCACCCCAAAGACTTTAAAAACAACTGGAAAACAAGTAATCATCGCAGCTCAGATAAACGCAAGTGAAGCACTATAAAAATCACTAACGAGTCCCAAAAAAGTTACGCCAGAAGCAACCAAGAAGAGGTGGTCTGCAAGTCTTGGGGCACTCTCAAGTACCCATGGGACCAAATCCAGTGAAGGTCAAGCACGCGTTTATTCCAAAGCCAGTGTGGATTGCATGGGCAAGAGAGGTGAAAACATCTTGGGGGGACAATTAGCAACCCACCCAAACTAGCCCCAGAAACTCAAGAGTGCCTGATAAGCCCACTTGGGCCAAAACATGTAACCCAGATGGCAAAAACGCCTCTCTTCACCCCAAAAGACCAACTAATAACAGTGCTCCTCTATGATTATGATTACAATACGTTATTGTCACCAATAAAGACACGACCAGGGATTGGACCCGTAGTTAATCTAAGAACAGATCAATCAACAAAGTCTAGAACGGGGTCAGGCCCCATTATTCAATCAAGTACAAGCCCAATAGGAGACTCCAATGACAACACCATGATCAAATCGGGAGAAAACACCCACCTCAGTCAGCAACTGGACGCTAATCAGACAGACCGCCATTCAGACCATCTTTTACTCTTACTATCTCCGTTATGTCCCCCAATCATTAACATAATGGAAACCATTTTGTCAGCGTTATTCCAACACTCAGAAAAACTAGAGATGCAAGTAGATCTCCTGCAAGCTCTTGCTCGACACCTTTCCGGCATAGAAAGAAAAATTCAAGTATTAAACTCTATTATTGAGCGGGTGCAAAAAGACCCTCATACCACGTATCATGAGTGCCAATGTACAAGCACCATGCATCAACTAAAGTCCATCCCAGAGATTCTCACAGGCATACTTACAGAAGTAAAAAAAAAAACAACAGACATGGTTACACCGGCTGATAGCAACATCACAAAAACTACAGTGACTCAACAGAACCCTACATTACAATCTGTCCTCTCTGAAAGCATGGAGGGAATGGATGGCATCCTAAGAGATTTAAACCCTGACACTAAGACAGAAACCTCAAATAATACATCGACCCGAAGCAATTACCAAAACGAACATCACTATGACGATCAAGTGCGCGATGTAGCAGTTTTAAAATCGCAGCAACAAAACCCCAGTAATCAACTAACAAAACAGGAACGCAAGAGACTGAGAAAGTCAAGGCATAATAAGGAAAAAATATGTCAAGTAATAACTCAGATTCCTCAAAAACAGGCCCAGGAACAATCTGTAATAAGTGACCACGAGATGAATTCGCGGGAAGCAACTCCCGGAAACGGGCTAGCGGAAGAGAAGGCAAATAAGCTCAACATTGAAAAGTCGTCCGAACTGAAATATCAATCCAATAATCATGGAATAATTACTCGATCATTAGATCTGACAACAATGCAAACAATCAACCAGAAAGACCTCTGGCAACCAGCCCTTTCCAACAAGCACCAAAATAAAGATGGCAAATTACAGCAAATTCCACGAGTAGAACAACAAAGCATATCCCAATACATCTCCAAACAAGTAAAAGCTCAAACCAGCAAAATTGTGTAGAATTGCAGGATCCAGCGAAATCCAGACATAGCTCAGAAATTCAGACTGATCACTCCCCATTATCGGGAGAACAAGTCAACTTGTAAAAAATAAAACCAGATAGAAACAATCCCGCTGTGATAAATGCAACTTGCCCCCAAATCTCAACTAAGGGGATTTTTCGGGCAGGAGAGGCCATACTTAGTGGAATTTCTGCAAGTTTACACATCCATAAAACCGATCATCGGAAAAGCAATGAAGGACAAATTTGCCCAGAAGGCCTAGTAATGTTAGAACTGATTCCACCTTAAATCTCAAGAGGAAACTACAACATTCTCAATCATAGCGCAATGCTAAAGCTTGCAAACTCGATTGAAACACTAAAATGTCTAAACACAAACCACGTAGTAAGCATTCAATTCAAAACACTGCCAAATGCAAATGGGAGGGAAATGATGGTTGTAACCTGGAGCAATCTAAAAATTACAACGGAAGTTTGGAGTCACAGATATTCCTTTGCTAAATGGGGAATTGAAATAAGAACAATAGAAACAGAACAATCTCCAGACCCTCTAAACCAAACTGCCAAGATAAGGTCATTAAGGCATAGTGGATTACTCCGGGGGCCAGTAGACCCACAGCAAATGCCCAGGAGAGCTGGTCGAACCTACGTATTGTCCATTAAGATACATCAGAAGTAACCAGTCAAGCGCGAAAAGTCATTTTCTCAACTACTGGGGGCATGGAGATAAAGGAAAACAAGGAATGAAAAAACAAACTTTTCTCAGGAAACTTGGACTATGGCACCAACGCAGATCTGCGGCTTTAAAGAACTCCAGCAAACAGCCAGCAAAGGCGAAGCATCAGGTAGACCATCTGGCGGTCTATCAATCTACCTCAGTACAAGCATGCCATGGTCCTATGAACAGATCAAGCTAGGACAAACCTGGATCCAATGTATAAAAATCTTACTATTGCAAGATCCACTTAATCTCCTGAAACATAACAATGAGGAAAGGATCTTAATAATATATAACATATACATTCATCCAGCACTAAAAGCTAAACAATAGAAAATTATGACTCTCAAAGCATTGATCAAATCATTGCAATCAACCTTCCCACAGGCAGGAATCGTGCTGTCTGGCGACTTTAATATGTTCTTACTCCAAGCTGATCAGGCGCAAATGAAACAACAAACCAAATTCAACGGGCAAAAGATTCCCCCAGTAATTACAAACTATCGTAAAAAAGAACAGTGTGGCCAATTCTGTGCCTCAATATTAGCTGAGACAGCGATGATAACTTTAAACAGTCGCTTTCCACAAGATCAACCAGCAAAACAAACTAGAGTATCCAAGCAGACACATTCTGTCCTAGACTATACAATAGTGGACATTGGGCTATTACAAAAGATCTCTAGCTATCAAATAACTCAAAGACTCGAGAGCGATCCTAGCTCTCAGCTAATTGACCTTCAAAATCACACACCAAGAGCTGCAGAAAGTAACGATCTGTTCGAAGTCTCGAGCCCGTACAATCTAAAAAGGTTTGCGGGAACGGCAAAAACGTGGATGAAATAATTAAATATCTAAAAAACTCATCATCGAACACTCAAGTAGAAAATTCAACACAGCCATGGGCAAATTGGGTCAATATGACCACAATGCTAATTTCTAAATTTCCATCGCAGAACAGACATCAATGAAGCAACCAACGTGCAAAAAAACCAACAGATCCTTCAGGCTCCTTAGCGGTGAAAAAAAGGGCATTGAACCAAGAAATATGAAAATTGCTCAGAAATGCCCTAACAAGTGAAGGGGAAGAGTCGCAAATACATCAGTTAAGGCAGAATTACAAAAAAGAAAAAAGAAGTTTGGATCGCAAAGAAAACACTACAAACTGTAATCTGGTTAAAACTACTGGAAACAAGTAAATCAAATAATAACAAAATTAATTGGGCGGAAATAAATAGCATAGTAAACAGATCTTTCCGTGAACATAACACAAATGTCCTAGAGGCAGACTGGATAGTCCATCTAGCTAACAAGGACAAGAACATCAATTACCAAATTAAGAATACAGATTATAACGCAGAGTGTCAATTAAAAAATGACAACTCAGAAAATCTGTTTGAGAAAAACTGGATGCGAACCAACCAGGTTGAAATGATCATAAAATAACTAAGATCCAAAGGAGTGCCAGGTCCAAAAGGCATACCAAATGATCTAGTCAAACACAATATAGAATTCTGGGCAGATTATTTTAGTCCGCAATTCAACCATGCTTTTCAATCCAACAGTGTGCCAGCATCTTGGAGAGGTAGCATTTTGCATCCAATATTCAAAGCGGGTGCAAGGTCGGACCCGGCGAATTACAGATATCACTTTAATCGATGTAGAATCAAAACTATATGCATCAAATCTCCTGATAGCTTTAGAAGAATGGGTCACTTCTAGCAAGATCATCCCAGTCACACAGACAGGCTTTAGACCTGGGAGAAATACGATGTGCAACCTTCTGGCATTGAATCTCCGGGTTGAAAAAGCCAAGTGAAAATACACCAAATTGTACGCCTGCTTTGTCGACCTAAAAGCAGCGGTTGACACGGTATCCAGACAACTCCTGTGGCAAAAAATGATGAATTGGGGCGTCCCGCCACTACTACTATGGGCCATCGTCAATTTATATACATCTACTTGGGTCCAGATAAAACTGGGTTACGGAGAATGCACCACAGCAAGGATTCTAACGCACATCAGTCTAAAGCAGGGATGTGTGCTGGATCCTAGTCTTTTTAACATCTTCACCGCAGACTTGGACAAGAGGCTTTCAGAAGCTCAAAGTGACCCCCCCGAAAATCGCTTACTGTAAAATAAAAAGTCTGCAAAACGCAGACGACATTATTCTATGCAGTCAGATGTCAGCAGGCCTACAGCGCTCGATCACAAAGCTGGTTGAATACACCAAAGACCACGGCTTGTCACTGAACCTGAATAAAACAAAGGTTATGTGTTTCTGAGCAAACACAGCACCCAACAGAAAAATAACACCAGTGGTACGCAGCAGGAAACAGAATAGAGCAGTGTGACTCCTACAAATAACCTGGGAGTATGGGTCGACACAAGGTTCACTCTTAATGAACACCTAAACTCCAGAAAAGCTCAAGCAAATAAACTTTGCTTAGCATTAAACATGTTAAAACTGAAACTACAGTGTCCATCAAACTCCCACCTACTAAAAGTCATTGTTGCCAAGTTTCTCCCGACCCTCACCTACGGCTCCGAATTATTCAAAGGTCAAGACGCCAACTTCCTGAATCTCCAGCAATCAGGTTTATTTTTAAAAAAATCTGGATTCCGCAGTTCACATCACAAGCTCAAGTTCACTTGGAATTTGGGCTATCAAACCAACATCCCGTCAGACAAGCTGCAATAATAAAAATGTGCTGGAAATGAAAAGCAGCGCAAGATGATTCCTTGTTGGGGTATTGTTGGACAGAAATGAAGAACCAACCCAAAGGAACAACAGTCTGGCACACTGTACTCGAACACGCATTAACAATGCTAGACATGCACGACGCCTGGGATACCGATTAAAGTTTCAACGCATTCAAAAAAATTGTCAACAATGCTGCAAAACAAAAGGCTTGGATAATGGACAAAGCTGCTCTATCAAAGAAAAAACATGGCTGGATGGTTCTATCTACATACGAGACTCAATTGCCCCAGCTGTATCTTGCCCAGCATGTAACTCCACCAATCCAGCATCAGCTACTTTTGGTCAGACTGGGAGTATTTACATCAAAAGACCAGGTCCCAACATGGAAACAATCATGGCCAACCATGCTTTGCAGACTTTGTGGACAGGCGAAAGAATCCCTTATACACCTAGTGTGTATTTGCCCAGCTGTGATCTATTTGAGAAGGTATTATTTACTCAATGCATTTCGTTCCTTCCAAGTTACATCTTGTCGTCCGGCCGTAATACTATTATTAAATAGCCACTCATTACAGACCTCATGTAGGGCAGACAGATTTCTGCAGAAAGTTAGCTCACTATTATCAAAATCAAACAGATAGTGTTCATAGATATACCGTATTAGCAGCATCCTGATAAGTACATATGCTATTGGCACACAGCTTTTAACAATGAGGATAACAACACCTGCTATTTGCACAAAACTTTGAACCCTGAAATAGATAACTGATAACCTGAGGTCTTGTAATATTAAGTTTACATTTGCATTTTGCACATGACTTTAGCCAAGCAGCTGAGGACTCATGCACAATTTGCACGCCAAGCACACAACCATTGATAAGCACATGATTTTGGCTATGTCATTGAGGATTCGTGCGCATTTGCACTTTTCGCATAAATCATTGCAACGAAAGTTGACGACCACCAACAATGCGCGTCACATTGCATAGTGAAATTGTAATTTTGCCCATGATTTTAGCACATGATTTTAGATATAGGACAAAAGATGGACAAAATTGAGAAAAAATTGGTACACTGATCATTGCTGATTAACGTTGATGAATGTAGAATTTTGTAAAAAGGACATTTCCTATTTTTTAACTATACATTGTTTTTGACAAATCGATGATTTTTATCACAAATTGTAATGGTTTTAATTAACTACATGCAATAAAATTATTATTATTACGCAGGCTGCTGCTGGATTACCCCAAATACAAATGACCTGCTAGGTAATGGCTAATTCTCAATGCCTGGAAAACCTAAGCATCAACCCAAACTGCAGGTCTCCTTTTGACAGCAATAGGACCATCAGGATGCTGAGAATGGTGTTGCATTGCGCATCTTCACTAACTCACCTACCAATAAATTTCTCTCAGTGACATACATGTCACTCATTCTGTAACTGTACATGTTCTGTGAGTGATACAGCTTGAACTAATATGATCTGCTGGATAGGTTCTGCAAGGAATGAAAGTTTGCACTTGTTGCGTTCTGTGAGGGAGGGACACTTGCTTTTCTTCTGTTATGTTGTACATGTTATATGAGGAAGTAAATCTTGCACTGCAGCTGCCTGATTTATAGTGGTCCTGTGAAGGAGAAAGTTTTCCTGTGGCCTAACTGTATCCATCTTCTAAAGGAGGAAAACATGAAGTGCTTATGCCAAAGTTGTACCTATTCTAAGAGGAACGGGCGTGTAGAATGCTGTTGCCCCATCTTATGAAACAAGCATTGGCATAGCCAATAGGTCTCACCTTTGGGACCTTATAAGTGTTTAGCCATGCAGCACATTATCCTGTTAATAATCCGGCCACACAATTTTACGCCCCAGTAGTTTTTAAGCTTGGAATGCTGTTTGCATTTTTTTTTAAATTGCAAATAACGGATGCTTTAACATTGTGTTGTACACTATGGAGCAAGGTAAAAATTAAAGTTTGACCTGCCAGGTATCCACACTAATAACATTTTATAACATGCCACAGCTATTTATTTTCCACTCAGGGCATGTGTAATAATGAATATTGACTCCAAAAGGTTCCGTGTTGGTGGAATCTCCTGTTAGGAAATAACCAAATGTCGCTGTAGCAGCAGTCATCTGTCAAATGGCGGGTCCGAGGACAGAGAGTGCTTCCTTGATAAGGGCCCAATGGTGAGTTCTGGAGCCATAGATTATCCGTGCTCCTTCCTCGCCCCGATCATAATCATCCAGAGGCTGTGCGAGGAAGGGGCACGGATATTCTACGGCTCCAGAACTCACCATTGGGCATTCTCTGTCCTCGGACCCGCCATTTGACACCTGACTGCTACTACAGCGACATTTGGTTATTTCCTAACAGGAGATTCCACCAACACGGAACCTTTTGGAGTCAATATTCATTATTACACACGCCCTGACGAAGTTCATTCTGCTGAACGAAACGCGTTGGCTGAGACTCTTTTCACAATTTTGTTGGAATCTCAGAATAAAGAACATTTTTTCACTAAAGGAAATTGACTACTCGGTGTTACTTAAACAGAAGACCAGGGTAGTGCACCGCTCCATTCTTTCCCAAATCGGAAACCTTGGCAGCTATGGGTAGGGAGACACCAGTGAAAACATTTTTTGTGCACACGCACACAGTTTTAATATAGGTGTGACAAAAAGAAAAACATAAATGTCGGTATAAGGTACATAACCTTACCCAAACTAATGAACCTATAAGTAGGGGGCTGTACACCCAATGAACAATAGCAATCTTGGATCTTTCCCAGTGCTACATGTGGAACCCTGTAATGAACCATATAAATCTAAGTAGGTTAAGATTTATCATGCTACATTAGTACATAAATGTATAGTAATTCCGTTGAGTTCTGGCTATTTCTTCTAAGAGTTTTGTACTTCTTGTAGGTTTATGCATGTTTACAGAGAGTGTACAACAGTCCTTCATCTCCTCTCTATACTCTATAGTGCACGGTTCTCCAACCATTCCTGTAGTGAGAGCTAAATCTGATCAGTGAAAATCATTTCGAACTACCGAAGGCCAAGCAACTCATGCAGTTTTAATAGTCATCCCCAAGCCCAGCTTCTTTTACTTAAAGTCTAATGTTCATAGAGCCAATTTCTATGGTGGTAACAAAATACTTTGATTAGGGGCATATGACAGGACTGCAATGTGTCAATGAGGGAGTGGTCTTTGGGAATAGATGCACATGCTTGCGTTTGAATGGGATATATGTGTATGAGTGACTGAGAGCCTGTGTTGTATGTATATCAGTGGCGTAACAAAAGTTGAAGGGGCCCCCCTGCAAGGTACACAGAGGGGCCCGCTCCGGATTGAATCCGGAGCTCTCCGGTGTGAGTACAGTGCTGTGGGGGCCCCCTGCAGCTCGGGGGCTCCCCACACAGCGGGGGATGCGGAAGCCTGTGTTACACCCCGGATGTATATGTGGTGCAGGATATATCTTTTGCCATTTGTGGCACCGTTACATGTATAACACAAATATACAGCCATTTTTTAAAAGGGAGAAATTTGAAGTGCAGAAAAATGTTCTGCGAAAACGTTCATAATATGGAAAGTGTTTCCACACTTAAAATAATCCCTGTATTTTTCAGTCATAATTATGGCACTTTGTCTACCAGTTCCAGCATTTTATCAAATAGCACATGGCATGCTGGGGGTTTGAAATAAAGGTTTTAAAAGAGACACATACAAACTCCAAAATGCAATATTCTGAAAAGGCAGTTATGGGTGATAATCATATGTGATAGTGCACTAGGCAGGCTTGTGAAATGCAGAATAAAATGTAGCAAATGTGAGTATCTTACTGCTAATGGGATAATATCAACACTGACTGGAAAACCGGCATGCTAAAAAAGACTAATAAAGAACTTACAATGCAAGCATCAGCAGCTGGAAAGATGGCGAAAAATATTGTGCTGGCACATCTCTTTTGAACCCATCCTCGGCCTAGATATTGGTGTGATTCAACTGAAGAGGACGCCAGTGCACAGTACCTACATCAACATGGATTGAAACATTTAGTGGTAATGTGGTACCTGATGATGCAGCTGAGCCTATATATAACAAACACTATAACAAAAATATATGAAGTGTACAGAATGTAAAACAAAAAGTGAATGGAAGGGATCACTGTGCGACTGCACTTGAAGGAGGATTGTCTTCTGCATTGTCTTGAAGAAAGTGTGGAAGAGATTCCTTGGAACTAGCCAGGGAGTGAATGCCAGTGGAGAGGGCTATGGGACTAAAGGATTGAAATCTGGATGTTGTTGATAGTGGTTTAAAGGTGGTTAGTAGATTGTGGTCAGCAGAGTGATGTTACGTGCATGCTTGTAGAGAAATGATGGGATGGGATGTGGTCCCAAGTAATTACTAGTGGCTGTGATTAATTAAAGCATTCCACTCTCCTTTTTGTTTTCTCAGTGTGCTGCCAAATAGTGCAAAATCTATGCCCAGATGCCGGCCCACAGTTTGCTGTGCCACATAACTTAAACGTCACCTCCCTGATGAAGCCTTGATAGGCAGGACATTTTGAGGTTACTTCCGTTGCCATTCAGAGGGGACCTGGGTTAGTAATTTGGATTATCCTGTTCTTGTTGGAGCTGGCCAAAGCTCACCTATTAAAAAGAGCATCAGCCCAGGAAGATGGGATCCCAGGGGCCCTTACCAAGCCTGGTGAGGGGAACCAATGCCGCTGCTACCCAGTAAAAAAGCATCAGACAAAGGCGATGGTCCCCTGGGACTCTTTGGGGCCCTTTGGAGGCTCAGGGAAGGCACCCTTACCGAGTGTTGCTCATTACAAATCATCACAATACTCGAGTCAATTTACCCTGAAAAATATATTTGTCCCAAAGCAAATACATAGTACATCCACAATGGCATTTGTCCTTCTGTGCTTGCAGTATTACAGATGCGGGTGCAGAGGCATAGAAGCCACCAGGAGGCACACTGACAGTGCACCAGCTAAAAGGTGGAGCACTTTCAGTGCGCCCCCTGATGCCAGCCCACTGGAGGGGGGTTAGAGGGTCCCATTGACCTACCAGACATCCCAATGCAGATGGGTGCAGTCACTCATGGCATTCACCTTCAAGGGGATCTCTAATCCCCCCTCAAAGTGCAGGTAGGTTGCCACCTGCACTATGAAAAAGAGGAGCAGCTTCAAAGCAGCTGCTCTGTTTTTCAGAAGAATGCATTGCTCCCAGCGCAGCACAAGTTCATGGCTGCCCTGGAGGCAGTGCATTCACCACAATCCAGTGCATTTTCATTGTTTGTGCAGGGCGCCCCTTTTAAAAGGTGCGGCTGGCACAAACAATGTAAATGCGCCATGTGCATAATAGGAGCCTTGAACTTCACCTCAGATCACAGCATCAGTGTCACTCTGATATTATTAATCCAGTTGTCAATATAGAGAAAAACCAGGATATATTTCCCAAAAATATATAAAAAGAAAAACTACTTTATGAACAGAATACTGTCTAACTTCAACATTACTTAAATCCTCAGATTCTGAAGTGTGAATATGAACTCACAATTATAACCAGCAACCAATTTCATCAATATATCAATGAACTAAGGGGCATACTTATGAAAGTCACCTTGCTGCTGTGCATCACTGGGAAAGGACAGGAAAGAGCTGTATTTAAGGCATACCACACATTCCTAACTTTTCACCCTGTGCAGGTGCACAATCGGCTGCCTAGCTCAACGCAGGTACCCTTGCACCATGGTGCAAGGGTGCCTGCATTGCATGCAGGATTGTTCTTGTGCAGGAAGAGACACCTTCTTCCACAAAAGCAATCCTGAGAGGTATATTCTTATTTCTATGTGTGCTGAAGCATGCAATCGCCACTGCAATCCTCAGCCAAACTGACGAAAACAGACCCAGTACTCGGCGCAATTTTTTAAATTTATTATTTAATGCCCTTTGTGTCAGCCATGACGCGTTTCGGCCTTCAGGATTCTTTTGGAGGAGTGTGCAAAATTTAAAGTGCTACGTGGGTAAAACAGTGATTAGCATAAAGCATATGACAGTAAACATAGAGAAACACTCATTCGTATGAAAGAGGCAAATGCCTGATTTGCTGAATACCAGCACTGATGACATAAATTAAACGTTGTAAATAATAAACATTGCATCATGAATATTAAGTGCTTGAAAAACATACATTCAAGGAATTTGTTGAAATACATTAAACTACCTGAAAATTGACACTTGCTATAAAAATGCTTGAAATGCAACACAACCCAAGTGGGTAATAACTCATCACTGAAAAGCAAGGAAAGAACCAATGGTTATTGTACATTACTAGGTTAAACATCTCTTAACAAAACCAATCTGATTAATATTCAAAATATGCTGAATATTACATTAATTAAACTAAGGGGCATACTTATGAAAGTCACCTTGCTGCAGTGCATCACTGGGAAAGGGCAGGAAAGAGCTGTATTTAAGGCATACCACACATTCCTAACTTTTCACCCTGTGCTGGTGCACAATCGGCTGCCTAGCTCAACGCAGGTACCCTTGCACCATGGTGCAAGGGTGCCTGCATTGCATGCAGGATTGTTCTTGTGCAGGAAGGGACACCTTCTTCCACAAAAGCAATCCTGAGAGGTATATTCTTCTTTCTAGGTGTGCTGAAGCATGCAATCGCCACTGCAATCCTCAGCCAAACTGACGAAAACAGACCCAGTACTCGGCGCAATTTTTTTTATTTATTATTAAATGCCCTTCGTGTCAGCCATGACGCGTTTCGGCCTTCAGGATTCTTTTGGAGGAGTGTGCAAAATTTAAAGTGCTACGTGGGTAAAACAGTGATTAGCATAAAGCATATGACAGTAAACATAGAGAAACACTCATTCGTATGAAAGAGGCAAATGCCTGATTTGCTGAATACCAGCACTGATGACATAAATTAAACGTTGTAAATAATAAACATTGCATCATGAATATTAAGTGCTTGAAAAACATACATTCAAGGAATTTGTTGAAATACATTAAACTACCTGAAAATTGACACTTGCTATAAAAATGCTTGAAATGCAACACAACCCAAGTGGGTAATAACTCATCACTGAATACAAGGAAAGAACGAATGGTTATTGTACATTACTAGGCTAAACATCTCTTAACAAAACCAATCTGATTAATAATCAAAATATGCTGAATATTACATTAATTGGTTAAAACATGTATAATATACATACATAATTAAAAAATGTACATATTAACTTTACATTTTTTTTAAAGTTTATAAAAAATTGTCATGAAGAGAATAAATAGTCTAAAAAAGACAAAAGTGCTAGTGCAAAAGATGAACAGCAGCAATCATGCCCAAGTGGGCACCGTATAGGACCTCTCTTTTAAAATACCAACGTGCTAATGCAATGAAGTGCTAAAACAAATGTGCCCTAAAAAACATTGTAGAAAACAAATAAAAATATATGATATATGCAAGCGGAGGCAGAACCAATGAGAAATGTATTTAACTTGTGTGCAAAGAATGCGAACTGGCTTGTTTACAGGCATGTTAAGAAATCTTCACTAGCATTTAGACCATGAGGTGTCTTAGTGTCTAGTTCTAAAATATATTTTGTTTCCAGTGCGCGGAGAAGAGCTTCACGGTTACCCCCTCTTCTGAGAGGCAGGACAGAGTCAATCACAAAGAATCTCAATAGATCAGGATTATTGTCGTGAGACTCCTTAAAGTGGCGAGCCACAGGGTAGGAAGCATCACTGCCGCAAATCGCTCTAATGTGCTGAAGTACCCTCTTGTGAACTTGCAACTTGGTGCTACCAACATATTGCAGGCCACAGGGGCACTCCAGCACATAGACCGCAAACTCAGTCTTGCATGTGAGCAACTAGGATGTTTTACTGATGCCTTGTCTGCGAGCCTTGCAGACGGCACACTTGACGAATCCCCTTCTAGAATTAAGCCAAGACTTAGCAACAACCAATTCAGGACTGCTTTAACTAAGGTGTCGCTCATGGACCTGGCTTTTCTAAACGTGATGTCAGGGGTAAATGACATCAAATTGCAAATAACTGGATCATTACGCACCAAGCTCCAATTGCTTTTGAAAATCTTGCGCATGGCTTGGTGCTGCCTGTTATAAGTCAGTATTAATCTCGTTGGTGTACTATCCTGACCAACTTTGTCAGCAACCTTCAAGTTTTTATCACATAGGGCAGCTGATCTAGGGATACGATTAGGATTATTGATGGCTTTGTCAACCATATCAACCGTGTAACCCCTGGCCAAAAACCTGTCTCTGCTTGCACCCTGAGCTGACTCGCATTCATCTTGTGTGCTAGCTCTGAGACCATTGCACTTAGCGTGTCACTCTTGCTTGACTCCGGAGGGCTTGCGATGCTCTTCTATCTGTATTACTTGTGGGGCGGCGTTTCGTCCTTCCTTCTCTTGTAGGACGACACCTCAAATCTCTCCATTATCGCAGACTGCTACTCAATCTAGAAAGGGTTTCCTGATTAATGCTAGGTCGCTCATTAAGAATAACATAGCGTTTCATGAGTTTGTGATCGATAGGCAACCTGATTGGGTATTCGTGACAGAAACTTGGGCTTCTGACTCTTCTGGTCATGACTTAATATTGGCGATACCTGAGGGTTTTACGCTATATAGACAGGATAGATTAGGACGTAGAGGGGGAGGGTTGGCAATTCTTTGTAGAGTCTCATTTTTGTGCTCTATAAAAACCCTGTCTGAGCCCTCGGACCCCTTTGAGGCTTTGTATTTCTGCATTTCATGTTCTTCCACAGTCTCTTTTACTGGCATTCTTGTTTATAGACCGCCTGGTCCTAGAGCCAGCTTCTGCTCCGAGTTATTTCGAATCCTGGAGCCCTATTTTGGCAAATCACATATGACCATTCTTGGGGACCTAAATTTCCATTTGGACGACCTGGGAGCCAAGGACACCTCTCAGCTGATGGACTCGCTGGAAGCCTGTGAGTTCATTCAGCTGGTAAAAAGTTCAACACATCGGGCTGGTCATATATTGGATGGGGTGTTCTCCAACGACTCTAGACTCTCGGTTGGTTCCCCCATGCCTTTGGCCTGGTCGGACCATTTGGCAGTACCCCTAGGATTTGCATCTTCTGTTGAAGAGCCCCGTAATGCTGCCCTTAGTAACAGAGGTCTGAAAAGAAGATATAGGAACATTACTAACCATGCCCTTGCTCCTTTTTTAAGAGGCTTTGAGACTTCGGCCTCGCGAGATGCGGATGGTGCGGCTCAAGAGCTTGCCAATTCTATTACCATAGCGGTTGATGCTCTAGCCCCCGCTTCTTTGCGTTATGTGGCTTGGCGGAAACCCTCTGCGCCTTGGTTCACGGAGCCTCTAAGACTCCTAAGACAAACATGTAGAACTAAGGAGAGAAAATGGCGTAAGTCGTGGGATCCCTCTGACAGAGAGGATCATAAACTGATGCTACGAGAGTACAAAGCTAGAGTGATCAAAGAGAAGCAGGAGTTTTTCTCGAATCTGACGACCTCTCTTTCCTCGTCCAAAGAGCTGTTTAAGATCGTGGACTCTCTATGCTCTCTTCAGGTACCCGATCCAGTTGTGGGCTCACAGGAGCTATGCAATAACATCTCCGAATTCTTTTATAAGAAAATTTCGGACATTCACCTTGCCTTAGAAACCCAGAGGAAGACGTTAGACGATCTCTCCCTTCTCAATCTTAAGATCTCAGAATCTCTGATGAGAAATCCAATTAAGACTCTCACCCACTTTCCTTCGCTTTCCCCTGAGGGGCTTAATCTCCTGTTAGACAGGACTAAGTCGGCCTCCCCTGTGGATCCCTGTCCGCTACAAGTGCTAAAGGACTGCAGGGATATCCTCCTGCCTCCATTATTGGAAGTTATGAATGGGGCTTTGGCCCAGGGTATTTTTCCCTCGGTCTGGAAAAAGGACATAGTGAAGCCTCTTCTTAAAAAACCTTCCCTCGATCCTGGAGTGTTGAAGAATTTCAGACCTATATCCCTGTTACCTGCTCCCGCAAAGATGCTTGAAGCCCACTTAAACCTCCATCTATCTACTTTTCTTGATTCCTCTGAGTTCCTGGATAGTTCTCAGCATGGATTCAGGAAATTTCATAGCACTGAATCTGCCCTGACCATGGTGGTTAATAACATCCGTCGTAAGGTTGATTTGGGTCAGACGACTATTCTGGTCCTGGTGGATCTTACTGCAGCATTCGATACCCTGTCTCCCTCTACTTTAACATCTCTGTTAGACCTGGCACCTTGGCGTGAGTTTCCCTTCCACTTTTTGATGGTGTGCCTCGATTGTTTTGCTGGTGTTGTCCGCTCAGGGCACTGCGCCACGGCTAATCCGTGCCGCAGTGCAAGTGCTCCCATGGTAAAGTGTACCTGTAATTGATGTTCATGATTGGTTTATTGGATTCACTGTCAGTCCCCAGTAAAGTGCACCAGGGGTGCCAGGGCTTGTGAATGCCAATGCTGCTGGTGGGCTTGCAGCGCTGGTTGCGCCACCCACAGAAAGCGGCCTTGTAAAATGTGTCTAGGGTCTGCCACCGCAGACCCTGTGCGCGGTCACGGTCTTGGACCGTCGCGCTGACTGCGCAAGTGCCCCCACTTGCCAGTCCCTAAACCTTCCCTTACCTACATATTAGCCACCCCTCTGGTAGGCCCACGGGCAGGGTGCCTTGTAGGCATAAGGTAGGACATGCCCTGATGTGTGTAGCATGTCTTAGTAGTGAATTACAGCCATTTTTGTCTTTCACTATTGAAGGCTACCTGCTCTCCATAGGCCAGAATGGGCTGCTGGAGTCACTACACGCTGTGACCCCAGTGGACTCAGAGAGCATGGTAGAATGTCAAGTTTAGTATGCCTGAACTCAGAATAATAAAATACTTCTTGTAGTCAAGTTTATTTTAATATCCTGGGTTTGTAAATACTACTTTTAGAAAGTTAGTATTTACTGACCTGGCCATTCAGTCCGCCTCTGCTGTGTGTGTGTGTTCTGCCTAGCAACAGTAAGGAGCAGGGGTGGGGAATCCCCAGAGACAGGTTGGCTGCCAGGTGGTGGGTAGAGAGATGACACCAGGATGGGTGGGAGGAGTACACCTTGACTCTCGAATAGACCTGTGCTCTGCCACCACAAAGCCGGCGCCGCCCCCTGTGGGGCGGCTGATGTCTCTGCCCTGCTGCTGAAAGGAAAGAGCAGAGTCACCATAACAAAGTGCTCCAGAACTGGACTGAGCCAGGCCCAGGCCCCCTGGCGCTAAAGAACAAAAGAATCACTGTATAAAAGTAGGAGCCTGGCTCCTAAGAAATCAGAATCCTGTTTTACCACAAAGAACCTCTGCCCGACTAGAAGGAGAAGAAGACGCTGGAGGAGCTGGCCTGCTGCTTGCCTTGCTGAGAAAGGAGAGGAAGAGACTACTAAAAAGACTTTGCTGCTTTGTGCTTTAAACATTCTCCAAGGGCTTGATCTGAGCTTGCCCCCTGAACTGAACCCCAGGACCAGTGGGTTCTCTGTGCTTTTGCTCGTCCTCCGATTCGAGCCGTGTGTGCATCCTGCTGGAAAGAGACTGCGCCCCTCAACGCCCCTCCTAGGGCCGTGACACTCAGGAGCTCGCCTGCCGCAACCCCGTGAGAGCCCCGCTCCATCCGGAGCCGCTCTCTGTCCCCGGGCTAGGCCGCCTGCTCCCCTATCACCGCCTGCCACTGGAGCGCGCTGAACGCGCTATCACCCCTCCCGCCGGAAACCGTCCGACGACTGTGATCTACGCCGGGTCATCCAGCTGCACGGACCGTGCCCTGTGACCCCGCTTCGCTATCCCCGGACACCTCAGGCCGCGCTGTCCCCGCTGTGGAGACCCCCCCGGCACCGCCGTGCTGAGGGTCGCTGGCCGCGCCTGCCTACCTGCCCACACCCGCTGATCGAGGACCCAAGACCACTTCCCAAGCTGAGAGTCACACCGACCTGTGCCGATTCTCCATATCACTGAAGAAGTTCCAGTATCGGGCTCGTGGCCCGCAACGCCTTATTTCCCCGTTCGCAGGAGTCGATCCCTGTAAGTACTGGAACCACAAGTGACATTTGCAAGAGACTGCAAAGTATCTATTTGAAACTACGAACAAAGAACATTTGCCTGCTTTACAACCTGGTGGCATAGCGAAAACGTTATTGGTCTTGTGATAAGTCTGCTGAGATATATATACCTATTTTTACATAAAGAAGCGTATTTTTCTACATATCCAAGTCTGGTGTCCGTTTCTGGGGGGATTGATGTATTTACTGTGTGTGCAATTGTAAGTGCTTAACCAACAACGCCTGAGGAATCGCCTTGGCTGCTCACGCCACGCACCTAGAGGGTGAGCAAGGGTCATTCAAAAGGGGTTATCCTGCGCCCTGACATAGAGGAGAGGGTTCCTGCTTGACACAAGGGCAACCTTGCGCCAACCGGAGACCCCCAAGTCTAACATTGTTGGCAGCGGCTGGGATTTCGGATTTGCATTTGTAATTTGCATACAGTGAATTATTAATCACCAGATAGTGAGAGCAGACCAAGTAACGCAGCCACAGGTTTTCATTTTTGAACTTTGTTGAGACATCTGCCATTACTGCAACCATGCCTGGCTCACTCTCTGCTGGAAGAGCACTCTCTGTGATTTCTGGAATGGATGAGGTGGATTGGGAGAGACTGGAAGGCTACACGGTAGAGCAATTGAAAGGCTACAGTGTAAAATTCCGAGTTCCCCATGCTGGATTCAAGAGGAGGGTCCAGTACACCAAGGCGTTGAGAGCCTGGAAGGAGTCAAGAGACCCACGGAATGCGGGGGACATCGTTCCACCCGACAACCTTGAGGAGCCCAGCAGAGTCCGATCGCCAGAGGAGCTGGCAGACAGGGCAGCAGACAGGGCGCATGCAATGGAGATGGCAAAGTTGGCAGGACAAATGGAAATGGAAAAGCAGAAGTTGGCCCTGGAGGCACAACAACGCCAAATGGAACATGATATAAGATTGAAGGAGTTGGAGCTGAAGGCGAAAAGTTTGGACACCGCTCCTTCTGGTGGCAGCACTCCACCGGTGCAGGTAGAGTCCAAGGTGTACATCCCCAAAGATGTAGTAAAGGAGTATTTTAGAAAGGATGACATAGGGCAGTGGTTTAGAGCCTACGAGGTGGCCATGTCTTCACACCGGGTCCCTGAGAAAGACTGGGGAGCGGGGTTGTGGGGAAGGTTCCTTGCTGAAGGGCGTGACACACTGTTAGATTTACCCTTAGATCTCCAAGCCTCATACCCCCATATGAAGGAAGGTTTAATTACCAGGTATGGGTTAACTCCTGAGCTATATAGACAGAGGTTCAGGGAGACTAAGAAGATCCCTGAGAGTACGTATGTGGAGTATGTAACCTTTTTCTGCAGAGCACTGGATGGTTGGGTGAAGGGTAGCAAAGTGAATGATTATCAAGGGCTGCTTGATTTAATTGCATGGGAGCACTTGTCCAGTCAATGTTTTCCTGAGCTACGCCAGCACCTGATTGATAGCAAGCTGTCCAACCCGAGGAAGCTTGCTGAGGAGGCGGACCGCTGGCTCAGCACCAGGGTCCACAAGGGTCAAGTGGGAGACTCCGCCAAAGGTGGGCAGGGTCCCCAGCAGAAGAGTGGGGGGGACAGGGGTAAACAGAAAGGGTTCCAAAAAGGCCCCCAAAGTAATCCCCAAGGGAACCAGCAGAAGGGTTCTCAGCCTCCCCCACCCCCGCAGCAGAACGGGGCCCGACAGGTAGACCTGTTCCAAAGGGGCCCTTCAATTGTTATAGGTGTGGTGACCCGGGTCACATTGCCTCTGATCCTAAGTGTCGCCTGTTTGGTAAGACAGCACCCACTGGTGCTCCACCCCGGCAAGTAGCTAATGTTAATTTTGGGGAGGAGGTAGCAGTCCAGGAGGGTGTGGGTCCTGCGCATATGACCCTAGTCTCGCTAGGAGACAGTGAGATGGTCCCTGAAACTTACTTACCCTCTAACACTAAGAAATATGGGCAAGTAGTGACCATCAATGGAAAGAAGGTTGAGGCTCTTAGAGATACAGGAGCAAGCGTGACCTCGGTGAGGCAACACCTGGTGTCTCAAGAGCAGATTGTACCCAATGCCTACTGTAGGGTTGTCAATGCTGACAACATAGAGAGTCGTTGTCCAATGGCTCAAGTTCCCTTTGAGTGGGGGGAGGTCTCTGGTACTCTACAAGTCGCTGTGAGAACTGACATGCCGGTAGACTGTCTGCTAGGGAACGACCTGGAGAGCTCCCCTTGGGAAAAGGTGGAGAAGACCACGCATCTGAGGATGGTGGGTCTACCCGACTGGGCGTGCGTGACCACCCGGTCCATGGCAGCCAGTAGGGGTGTTGAGAGGGTCCTGGAGCCTGAGGGAGAGGTCCAGGAACCGGCCTTTGGGAGAAGGCGCAGGAGGCGCGGGAAACCGGCCCCCGAAGTTCCCACGGCCCAGGAGGAAGTAGACCCTGAGGGTGATGCTCTGGAGCCTACCGGGGAACAGATTGCCGAACTGGGAGACCTGCCTGAGCTGACCCATTGGCAGCAAGAAGGAGGTCCCTCCAGGGAGGAATTCTGCAGGGAGCAGAAAGAATGCCCTTCTCTCGTGGGTATGCGGCAACAGGCTGCAGACCAGGCCAATGGTGTTCAGGCCAAAACACACTACGTGTACTGGGAGAGTGACCTCCTGTATTCCGAGCCTAAGGCTGTTGAACCTGGGTCAGCCCGTGTGCTGGTGGTACCCCAGAAGTTCAGAACCTTCCTACTGGGGCTGGCTCATGATGTGCCTTTAGCAGGACATTTGGGGATGGACAAGACCTATGACAGGCTTGTCACCCACTTTTACTGGCCCCAAATGCACAAAAATTCAGATTCCTACTGCAGAACCTGTCAGACTTGCCAGGCAAGTGGTAAGAGCGGAGGGAAGCACAAGGCTCCTCTGCAGCCCTTCCCCGTGGTCGGTACGCCATTCCAGCGAGTGGGTATTGATATTGTGGGGCCTCTGGACCCCAAGACAGCCCTGGGCAACAGGTTCATCCTGGTCTTGGTGGACCATGCCACCCGGTACCCTGAAGCCATCCCTCTGAGGACAGTGACGGCCCCCGTGGTGGGACGAGCACTGATGGGAATTTTCTCCCGAGTGGGATTCCCTCTAGAGGTGGTGAGCGACAGGGGGACCAATTTCATATCCACATATATGAAATCCCTGTGGAAGGAGTGTGGGGTAACTTACAAGTTCACCACTCCTTACCACCCCCAAGGAAATGGGTTGGTTGAGAGATTCAACTGAACCCTCAAAGGCATGATCATGGGCCTGGACGGTCCAATGAGGCGTAAGTGGGACGTCCTCTTGCCATGCCTGCTCTTCGCTTACCGAGAGGTACCACAGAAGTCTCTAGGGTTCAGCCCCTTTGAGCTTCTGTATGGTCACCCGGTAAGAGGACCTCTGAGTTTGGTAAAGGAAGGCTGGGAGCAATCTCCCAGGAAACCTCCCCAGAATGTATACAGTTACATGCTGGCCTTCCGAAACCAGACTAGGCGTTTCAGGCAACTTGCTGAGGCAAATCTGGAAGCCAGCCAGGAGGAGATGAAGCGGTGGTACGACCGGAATGCCACTCTGGTAGAGCTTCAACCTGGACAAAAGGTGTGGGTCTTGGCCCCAGTGGAGCCTTGTGCACATCAGGATAAGTGGACAGGTCCATTTGAGGTTGTGGAGCACAAAAGTCCTATCACCTACTTGGTGGACATGCAGTCTCCCAGGAACCCTTTGAGGGTCCTACATGTTAACCGCCTTAAGCCCCACTTAGAGAGGACCGAAGTGGGCATGCTGCTGGCCACTGATGATGGAATGGAAGAGGAGACCGAGCCTCTTCCTGACCTCTTAGTAGCCTCTGAGAAAGATGGGTCAGTGGATGGAGTTAACCTCTCACCCACCCTGACGCCCGAACAACAGGAAGATTGCCGCCACTTGCTGGGGCAGTTTTCCGATAGGTTCTCCCTGGTTCCTGGTGTCACAGATTGGTGCGTCCATGATGTGGACACAGGAGACAGCTTACCTGTGAAGCACAAGGCTTACAGGGTAACTGACAGGGTCAGAGCTTGCATCAAGGAGGAGGTCTCCAAGATGCTTGCGCTAGGGGTGGTTGAGTCCTCCAGCAGTCCTTGGTCCAGCCCCGTGGTCTTGGTGCCCAAAGCTGCTGCGCCGGGAGCCACACCTGAACTCTGGTTCTGTGTGGACTACAGAGGGCTCAATTCAGTAACGAAGACTGACGCGCACCCCATCCCCAGAGCTGATGAGCTCATTGATCGGCTGGGGGCTGCCCGGTTCCTCAGCACGTTTGATTTAACGTCTGGGTACTGGCAGATCGCCTTGACCGATGGGGCCAAAGAGAGGTCAGCATTCTCTACACCAGATGGGCACTTCCAGTTCCGAGTCATGCCATTTGGAATGAAGAATGCCCCTGCCACCTTTCAGAGGTTGGTCAACCAGGTACTGGTTGGGCTGGATGCGTTCAGTGCCGCCTACCTGGATGACATCGCAGTGTTCAGTGCCACCTGGCCCGAACACCTGCGCCACCTCTGGGAAGTGTTGATGGCTCTGCGCCGAGCAGGCCTCACAATCAAGGCAAGCAAGTGCCAGATCGGGCAGGGTTCCGTGGTGTACTTGGGACACCAAGTGGGGAGTGGCAAGGTGGCACCCTTGCAACCCAAAATTGAGACCATCCTGGCTTGGGAACCCCCCAAGACGCAGACCGCAGTGAGGGCCTTCCTGGGGCTCACTGGGTACTACAGGAGGTTTGTCAAGGGCTATGGAACGATTGTTGCCCCCTTGACAGAGCTGACTTCCAAGAAGCAGCCCAGGAACGTGATCTGGACCGACACCTGTCAGAAAGCTTTCGACACCCTGAAGACTGCCATGTGCACGGCGCCCGTGCTTTTGGCCCCTGACTTCTCCAAGGAATTCCTAGTGCAGACAGACGCTTCAGAGCATGGTGTAGGGGCTGTTCTCTCACAGATGACTGAGGAGGGCTGGGACCAACCCGTAGCCTTCATCAGTAGGAGGTTACTTCCACGGGAAAGTAGGTGGAGTGCAATTGAGCGAGAAGCATTTGCTGTGGTCTGGGCGCTGAAGAAGCTAAGACCCTACTTGTTTGGGTCTCACTTCCGGGTTCAGACGGACCACAGTCCCCTCAGATGGTTGATGCAAATGAGGGGTGAGAACCCGAAGCTGTTGAGGTGGTCCATCTCCTTACAGGGTATGGACTTTACGGTGGAACACCGTCCTGGTACAGATCACGCCAACGCTGACGGTCTGTCCAGGTATTTCGGCCTTAGTGACGAGGAACCCCCTGGGCAAGGGTAGTTCTCCCCACATTTCAGCTGGAGGGGACACGTGTTAGACCTGGCACCTTGGCGTGAGTTTCCCTTCCACTTTTTGATGGTGTGCCTCGATTGTTTTGCTGGTGTTGTCCGCTCAGGGCACTGCGCCACGGCTAATCCGTGCCGCAGTGCAAGTGCTCCTTAGGTAAAGTGTACCTGTAATTGATGTTCATGATTGGTTTATTGGATTCACTGTCAGTCCCCAGTAAAGTGCACCAGGGGTGCCAGGGCTTGTGAATGCCAATGCTGCTGGTGGGCTTGCAGCGCTGGTTGCGCCACCCACAGAAAGCGGCCTTGTAAAATGTGTCTAGGGTCTGCCACCGCAGACCCTGTGCGCGGTCTTGGACCGTCGCGCTGACTGCGCAAGTGCCCCCACTTGCCAGTCCCTAAACCTTCCCTTACCTACATATTAGCCACCCCTCTGGTAGGCCCACAGGCAGGGTGCCTTGTAGGCATAAGGTAGGACATGCCCTGATGTGTGTGGCATGTCTTAGTAGTGAATTACAGCCATTTTCGTCTTTCACTATTGAAGGCTACCTGCTCTCCATAGGCCAGAATGGGCTGCTGGAGTCACTACACGCTGTGACCCCAGTGGACTCAGAGAGCATGGTAGAATGTCAAGTTTAGTATGCCTGAACTCAGAATAATAAAATACTTCTTGTAGTCAAGTTTATTTTAGTAAAAAGTTGGTCGCACTCTGCTCGTCACACCAGCAAGTTGCCCCAAGGAACTGTGGTAAATGTAGTGACGATGGCGAGTACGCCTATGCCACGATGTATGTAGAAAAGTATGTGTCGCATTAGCCATCCCTGGACACGTGTTTCGAGGTAGTTGCCTCTCGTCAGCAGGGAGCAGGTCAGTGTAAAGGGGTGCCGCGTGGGCTGCCAAAATGTAATTAAAACAGGTGAAGTACCTCTCATGGCGCGCAGGTGCAGGTCCAAGGCTCGTCAGCCCGTTGGCTCAAGGGAGCCGTAATAAATTAATCAAAAGTTGGTCGCACTCTGCTCGTCACACCAGCAAGTTGCCCCAAGGAACTGTGGTAAATGTAGTGACGACGGCGAGTACGCCTATGCCACGATGTATGTAGAAAAGTATGTGTCGCATTAGCCATCCCTGGACACGTGTTTCGAGGTAGTTGCCTCTCGTCAGCAGGGAGCAGGTCAGTGTAAAGGGGTGCCGCGTGGAGTGCCAAAATGTAATTAAAACAGGTGAAGTACCTCTCATGGCGCGCAGGTGCAGGTCCAAGGCTCGTCAGCCCGTTGGCTCAAGGGAGCCGTAATAAATTAATCAAAAGTTGGTCGCACTCTGCTCGTCACACCAGCAAGTTGCCCCAAGGAACTGTGGTAAATGTAGTGACGACGGCGAGTACGCCTATGCCCTGCTGACGAGAGGCAATTACCTCGAAACACGTGTCCAGGGATGGCATTTTAAACTTTTTACTCGTGGCATAGGTGTACCCGCCGCTGTCACTACATTCTCCAGAACCCTATGGGGCTATTTGCTAGTATGACGAGCGGTGTGCGACCCACTTCGCATTTTGTATTTAAAGCTCCCTGAGCTATGGGTTGACGAGCCCGGATCCCGCACCCGCGCGCCGTGAGAGGTACTATACCTGATAATTTTTGGCAGTCTACAGCACCCCGCATACGTACCTGCTCCCTGCTGACGAGAGGCAATTACCTCGAAACACGTGTCCAGGGATGGCATTTTAAACTTTTTACTCGTGGCATAGGTGTACCCGCCGCTGTCACTACATTCTCCAGAATCCTATGGGGCTATTTGCTAGTATGACGAGCGGTGTGCGACCCACTTCGCATTAAGTTTATTTTAATATCCTGGGTTTGTAAATACTACTTTTAGAAAGTTAGTATTTACTGACCTGGCCATTCAGTCCGCCTCTGCTGTGTGTGTGTGTTCTGCCTAGCAACAGTAAGGAGCAGGGGTGGGGAATCCCCAGAGACAGGTTGGCTGCCAGGTGGTGGGTAGAGAGATGACACCAGGATGGGTGGGAGGAGTACACCTTGACTCTCGAATAGACCTGTGCTCTGCCACCACAAAGCCGGCGCCGCCCCCTGTGGGGCGGCTGATGTCTCTGCCCTGCTGCTGAAAGGAAAGAGCAGAGTCACCATAACAAAGTGCTCCAGAACTGGACTGAGCCAGGCCCAGGCCCCCTGGCGCTAAAGAACAAAAGAATCACTGTATAAAAGTAGGAGCCTGGCTCCTAAGAAATCAGAATCCTGTTTTACCACAAAGAACCTCTGCCCGACTAGAAGGAGAAGAAGACGCTGGAGGAGCTAGCCTGCTGCTTGCCTTGCTGAGAAAGGAGAGGAAGAGACTACTGAAAAGAATTTGCTGCTTTGTGCTTTAAACATTCTCCAAGGGCTTGATCTGAGCTTGTCCCCTGAACTGAGCCCCAGGACCAGTGGGTTCTCTGTGCTTTTGCTCGTCCTCCGATTTGAGCCGTGTGTGCATCCCGCTGGAAAGAGACTGCGCCCCTCAACGCCCCTCCTAGGGCCGTGACACTCAGGAGCTCGCCTGCCGCAACCCCGTGAGAGCCCCGCTCCATCCGGAGCTGCTCTCTGTCCCCGGGCTAGGCCGCCTGCGCCCCTGTCACCGCCTGCCACTGGAGCGTGCTGAACGCGCTATCACCCCTCCCGCCGGAAACCGTCCGACGACTGTGATCTACGCCGGGTCATCCAGCTGCACCGACCGTGCCCTGTGACCCCGCTTCGCTATCCCCGGACACCTCAGGCCGCGCCGCCCCCGCTGTGGAGACCCCCCCGGCACCGCCGTGCTGAGGGTCGCTGGCCGCGCCTGCCTACCTGCCCACACCCGCTGATCGAGGACCCAAGACCACTTCCCAAGCTGAGAGTCACACCGACCTGTGCCGATTCTCCATATCACTGAAGAAGTTCCAGTATCGGGCGCGGGGCCCGCAACTCCTTATTTCCCCGTTCGCAGGAGTCGATCCCTGTAAGTACTGGAACCACAAGTGACATTTGCAAGAGACTGCAAAGTATCTATTTGAAACTACGAACAAAGAACATTTGCCTGCTTTACAACCTGGTGGCATAGCGAAAACGTTATTGGTCTTGTGATAAGTCTGCTGAGATATATATACCTATTTTTACATAAAGAAGCGTATTTTTCTACATATCCAAGTCTGGTGTCCGTTTCTGGGGGGATTGATGTATTTACTGTGTGTGCAATTGTAAGTGCTTAACCAACAACGCCTGAGGAATCGCCTTGGCTGCTCACGCCACGCACCTAGAGGGTGAGCAAGGGTCATTCAAAAGGGGTTATCCTGCGCCCTGACATAGAGGAGAGGGTTCCTGCTTGACACAAGGGCAACCTTGCGCCAACCGGAGACCCCCAAGTCTAACAATCTCGGTTAAGGGAGGCAGGGGTGGCAGGACCGGCTTTAAGTCTTCTTGACTCTTTTTTACATCTCAGAGAGCAAAGAGTTATGCTTGGAGAGTTCCTCTCCCCTGTTAAATCTCTGCAATGTGGGGTGCCCCAGGGGTCGGCCTTAAGTCCGACTCTATTCAACATCTATGTGGCCCCCCTTGCCAGATTAGTAAGATCACAGGGGATGGAGGTAGTGTCTTACGCCGATGACACGCAAATTATGGTGTCCCTAGCCCACTCTGTTAGTTTATTTGCGTCTGGCTTTAGGTCCTGTATGCAGATGGTGGTGGAGTGGATGATTCTAAACTCCCTAAAACTTAATGCCGACAAAACAGAGGTCTTTGGCAAGGACCAGGACATTTGGTCTAGTGAGTGGTGGCCTATATCTTTAGGAACTTGCCCCACTCCCTCCCAATCGGCTAGGAATCTTGGCGTCATTTTTGATACCTCATTGTCCATGAATCTCCAGGTTAACAGGACGGTGGCCACTTGTTGGGGAGTCATTAAGATTCTTAAAAGAATCCTTTATTATCTGTCCCCGCAGGCACGTAAGCAGACTGTAACTGCCCTTGTAGGCTCTAGGCTAGATTATTGTAATGCTTTGTATGCGGAGTCCAATAAGCATCTTATCCAGCGTCTTCAGGTTGTGCAGAATGCGGCTGCCAGATTTGTTTTGGCACTTCCAATGGACTCCTCTGTAACACTGGCCAGGAAGAATCTGCACTGGCTCCCTATTAATTTTAGGATTTCTTTTAAACTCCTCTGCCTTACTTATAGAGCCCTTCTGGCTGGCCCTTCAGATGCTTTGGGGTCCTTGTTGACCCGCTACAATCCCAGTAGGCGTCTTCGCTCCTCAGACTCCAATCAGTTGGTAGTCCCTCGCTCCAAGAAGGTCAGATGGGGTAGCAGAGCTTTTTCCATCGTTGCTCCGCTACTCTGGAATACTCTCCCTTTGGAGATTAAGTCCCAACCCTCTCTGGCCCTTTTCAGGAAAGCTCTCAAGACTTGGTATTTTATAAAGGCCTACCAGTAAGTTCCTTATTTTTTTTCCTAGTTAGCTTTATTTGGTTAGGTGCCTTGACGCCCATTGGGCTAAGTTGCGCGGTATAAGTCTGCGTTCATTCATTCATTCATTCATTCATTCATTCATTCATTCATTCATTCATATGCGCCGGATACACAGCATTTCCCCGAAGGAAATGCTGCGTATCAGATGTCCCGGATGATGGCTAGCGGTGTGCAACACAGTGTTGCCAGCCGTGGACTTCATAAAAAGTCTAGTCTCAATTTTGTTATTGCTGTTGAATAACTCCACATCTTGGAAACAAATATTGACATTGCTAGTATGACCTGTAAAGTGAAGATTGAGAGTTATGGTATTGATCACAGTGATAAAATCAAGAGCCTGCTGTTCAGAGCCCTTCCAGATCAGAATTACATCATCGATGTATCTATACTTTAGCAAAGCCCACAGCATGTTGGCCGCGCAGAACCTGCTCCTCCTACAGCCCCATATGCAAACAAGCATAGCTGGGGGAAAAGCAGGCCCCCATGGCAACACCTCTGACCTGATGAAACACTTGATTCATGAACAAGAAAAAGTTATTATGAAGACAAGTAGAGATCAAAGATATCAACATCTTATTATGATTGTAGAGCTGTATGGGCCTGGTACCAAGGTAATGATCGATCGCCTTTATACCGTCCTGATGGTGTATACAAGTATAAAGGGATGTAACATCCAACCTCATTAACCTAAAGTCTTCGTGCCATACAACCTCCTTTATTTTCCTCAGGAAATCGCCAGTGTCCTGGATGAAAGAGGGCAAAGCCCTGACATGTTCCTGAAGAAAGAAGACCACATATCTAGATGTGTTTTCCATAAGGCTTTTTCGTGCAGAAATGAGAGGCCTACCAGTGGGCTTTTGCAAATCCTTGTGTACCTTAGGGATGAAGTACATTACAGGGATGACAGGGTGGTCGATGTTTAAAAACTTGAATTCATCCTGACTCAAAAGCCCTGCGCTTTCCCAGGCTATCAAGTTGTTGTAAAAGTCATTCCATGACTGTTTCACAGCACTGATGGTACTCCTTTCGTAGCACTGTCTCTCATTAAAGGTGATTGAAGGCCTCCTCAAGATACAATTCCCGAGGCCACAGCACAACATTCCCACCTTTGTCTGCTTGGCGTACTATGATATTACCGCTTGCCTGTAACTTTTTCATTAATTGAATGTAGAAGTTGTTTTGTGGTGTGATTTTGTGGTGCACACGATTTGTGGAAGAACACAGCCTTTTTAATTCCAGTGCTAAAAGTTCATGAAAAACATCTATATTGTCATGTAGCATTATAGGTGTGAAAGTTGACTTTCACACCAGTGCTAAAAGTTCATGAAAAACATCTATATTGTCATGTAGCATTATAGGTGTGAAAGTTGACTTAGGTCTGAAGCTGGTGTTGCTGGCCATATTCAAAGGAATTTGCTCCACACTAAGGTCACTGCAAGTATTTTCATTGTGAAGGGAATGCAAGTCTTGTAAGAGCGCCAGATCTTTAACAGTTAGAATGGGTGGACTGCTGATTGGCGTAGCCCCTGCATCAGGATTGTTGAAAACATTTTTCCTTTTTAGCAAATGGAATTTGCGCAATTTCAGCTTCTCGGTATATTTGAACAAATCTATGCGAGTCTGCGCATAGTTAAAATTACTGGTTGGACAAAATGACAAACGCAATGACAGAACTTGTAATTCATCTTGGCTCAAAAAAATGTTGGTAAGATTGATGACTGATTGTGACTACATATTGCCCTATGATGCCCTCATTTGCGGTTCCATCTTCTGCTGGTATTGGGTTTTTAGGTCTTGCTGAGCCCAGCGCATGCGCTGGCTCGGAGAGACATTTTGTAGTTGGGATTTTTTAAGTGCTGCCTGTGGCCTAAAGCTTGAGTGCACGTGAGCGTGCACGCGCGCAGCCGCCAATCACTGCTCGCGTGCTTGCCACACAGCGCTCCCGTCCAAGCGATCGCGATCACTTTCGCTTTGATCGCGATCGCTATTACTTTCGTTTTCACGGCCGCGCGGCCGTTACTTTTACAGCCGCACGGCCGAATGCTTGTTTCAGTTGTTTTCAGTTGTTCTCAGGCCTGTCCTGCTTTCCTCTTCTCCCCTTTCAGAGAGGATATCTGGGATGGATAGGCCAGAGTTCCCGCTCATCCTCTTTTCCACCCAGAGGGTTTATTAATCATTCCCAGAGCAAGCTTGCTTTTTTTTCTTCTTCCTTTCTACTTAATTGGCACTGCTCTGGCCAGTCCACTCTTTCAATTTATATTTTATGCCATTTCCATACATGTGTATCTCTTTGCATTATGTGCATGGACTCACGCATTAATATTACTCTAATATGAACGCTGCCGCGAGTTATGGATACATGGGTGTACTTGAATGGTTGGACCACCGGAAAGCTGACGGTCGTCCTCACCTAAGATGGCTGACTTGTTGTGTCAGCTGAGCTGCCTGGACAGCTCCGAAACTTCCCCAAACAACATGGTAGGCCACTCGCATCTGCAGCGGTGCGGAGTCGCAGAGAGACAGCCTGTGGTGCTCTTCTCCCTGGTCCTGTAAGGGGACTCCGGGCACCCTGCACCTCCTGGGGTGGCCTACGGGAAAACCGGGGCTGAAGGTGCCATGGTGGCTGTGTATGTCTGGGAGCAGCAGGAGACCGCTGCAGCGCTGAGCGGTGTGAGCCTGGCACCCGCTTCTGACAGGTGAACAGCTCCCCCTCTTCCCGCCTCATCTTTATCCTTCCAAGAGACTCCCCTGTTTCCCTGCTTATAGCCCCATGGCAATCTCTTCCTCCTTCTAAGCAGTCTACTCGCAATTGCTTTTTTCTACCCTTTTCTCCGTTCCATTCTGTTTCCATCGATTTCCTGTAATTTCAGTAACATCATCATTTCATCCACTTACACTCTTTATTTTTGGCAACCCCACAATCTTTTCTATATTTTTCTCCATTTGGACTGCCCACACATCTTCTTTTTGTCTTTCGTTCTTCTCCCTGTCTTTCGCTCTTCTCCCTGTTATGTACAGATCACCATTTCATTCTATAACGCAACCTCAATGTTGCCACCTCGGACTGCAGCCACTGTCACCAATTTCCTCTTATTTCCATTTGAACGTGTAGCTTAAAAAATGTCAGTATGCGCACTTCCTTTCACCCACCTTTCCCCAACACCTTCAATCAACTCATTAATGAACCTTCGTTTTCACTAGCGTCCTCTTTTTCTTATACGCTCTGCCTCACCGATTTCTTTTTGCACCCTCATTTACTTCACCATTTTTTCACTTGCACTTCTTTCACCAGTATTTTTTGATTCATGCTCCTCCCGTTTAATCCTCCCCTCTGTTTCTACATACACCTGTCGCCTTTTAGACATCCCTCCTTACCGTCTTCTCATTCAGTTATACAGTCTTTCATGCTTCATATTTTACCGCAATTTCTATTCTAGTTATTATTACTTTCGTCCTATTCTTTGCTCCTGCTGCCCACTCAGTTTCAATTTCTCCATTGTGTTTACCCTCTTGTTTATGCTGCAGTCAACGGCGATTTCAAGAACCTCAAATACTGTGATGATTTACTTTAATTTCGGAGAACGTTAGTTATACACTTGTTGAACGAAGTGTTGTATGCAAATTATAATTTGGCACATCTAGTCAACAAGTTCTAGCATGAGCACTATGATTGTATAATATAAAACTATAGATACAATTGTGGATAGCTCTTCTGAATTCGGTGTTTTTTGTTCTCTGTATACAGTAAACTATACTCTGCTGCCTACACCCTCTTTGCATAAGAATCCATCTGCAAAACTTGCTGTTGGGCTAGTGGAAGTTCAAACCTTCGAAAGGCAACAGATAGTATTATAAATGGGTAACAATTACTTATGCTAATGTTTTTTTGCATATCCGTTCTAAGTGGTATCAGTTAGACTAGAGTAAAGCTCGAGTTAACTCTGATGTCATTCAGAGCGGCAGGTTAAAAACATCACTGTAATTCCTTTGTGACGCAGCAACAGTTGTTCTGTGACCCCCCTGTTGTTTTGTGATAGCAGCGAATTACTGGATTTAGAATATGAGAGCCACGCCTAGTGCATAGAATTATACATGGGTAACAGTGAGCTACGGGGAGGTCAACATCCCTGTTACTAACAGTACCCATCTGTTATTCTATGTTAATGATAGAGGCTTGCTGTGGCACAAACCATAACAAGCATTTACAATGCAATAGGTCTCGCATTTACGCGAGTTTGAGCTAATCACATTGCAAATAACAATGCCTTTTATTTGTGTTTTCGTTTTTCAAACATAAATAAAAGGCATCGTCATTTACAATGCCAATAGCTTAAACTCGCGTAAATGCGAGAACTATTGCATTGCAAACGCTTGTTTGTTGTTGTTGTTTGACTTGCCGCTTGCTGTGGCATTGTCGTCTTTCCCGGCGATGTTTGTTGTTTCTTTGGCGCAAGGACTTCGCAATGTGGTAGCTCTATTTGTCAGTATGAGTCTGTCTTTTCTGCCTATCGAAAGTCGAGAGTCATGTGACCTTGTTACTCTGTTTTTTAAATGTATTCTGTACATGGCGGCTGTTGTGTGATCAAGGCAGGTGTGTCGAGACGCGTAACAGCGGATATTTGAATAAAGCGTAAGACGGAATTGCAACCGCTACCCTTGTGTTGGTGTCCGATTCTTGAGGTGGATTTGGAAATGGTGTTCATATATATATATATATATATATATATATTATCTACTGGCGGTCGCCAGTAGATAGTTATAGTTAGGACCACGTTTCCATAGGAAATCCGCAACATTCTATTTTGAATAACTTTGGCGCCGGTTGACGAATCCTCGCGAATTTTTCAAAATAGGTGGGGCGCTACGCTCCGCTCCTACCCTGAAAGTCTCGGGGGGATTCGTCAAGCGGGGGCTGAGATAAAAGGGGGGTCCCAAAACGCGTTTTTCCCATGCATTTTTCCATAGGACCTTTAGACACAGCTACAGCCCGAACGGCTGAACAGAATTACTTGAAATTTGGCAGAGAGGTAGTCCTCAGGTCAAGGAAGTGCCTTTTGTAGGTTTGGTGTAAATCTGTTCAGTAGATCCTGAGAAAATAGCATTTAAAAGCATATATATATGTGGGCGGAGCCTAACCACACATCTCATCCTGAGATCTGATTGGCTGTCAGCACTTCATCCAAGAAGTGTTGGCAGCCATCTTGGGACCAATATACATGATAGCACCTCATTAAAAAGCATTGCAGTTAATAGAAGGTTTTAAGACTTTAGTTACATTATAAATCATTTGTTGATGGTACCATACTCATTTTAGGAATTGTGGTATGTTCTAAGGTGATTTCACCATGTGAAAAAGCCTTCTGCTGGGATATCATGATTGAGAGAAAAATATTTTCTCATGCTTTTACCACAGAGGTTTGGAAGGTGATCTATAGGCTAAACTGAGAGCTTATTTTCTGTAAATTCACATTATCTTTCTCAGTCATGTGAGAATGAAGTCTGACATTCTCAGTAAAACATGTACATCCAACAAGGGCAGAGACTGTCAGTTGATTCCTTTGTGTTCTACTGCAGCTTCCCAGAGTGTTCCAAAGAACTACTAGAGCGCTAACAGTCCTACTTATGATAAACGTATGGCACACCTGAAGCCATCTTGCTTGGATTAAAGTGGTAACTCTTAAAACATTTAATTTAAAAAGGAACAAAATGAGGGGGTTCATTTTTCAATAAAAAGTATGATTAGTGCTGCAGAAAGAAAAATTAGGGCACATTTTGAGTGACTTCTCAAATCCTCTTCTATTTCATTAAAAAATTCTGACATGCAGACTGAAACATGCACTTTCAATACCAGCAGCAGTTTTCCCTGGTGAGCAGTAGCTTTACTACAGTGATCTAATGAGAAAAAAGAGTGCTAACATTCTGAATTTATGGCAAATGTGTGACACATCTGAATGCCTTCTTGATGGAATCAAAGTAAAAAACTGAAAGTATTTCCTACTGAGGAGACTGCAGTAAATGAGGAAATTAGGAAACTTCATAACAAATAAGTCTCCCAAGATGGCCACCAGAGACAAAAGAGCCCAAATGTAGCCCAAATATCACCCAGATGTAGCCCAAGTATAGCCCAATGACAGAATGTCCCAGAATGTTCTTAAAAACAACTAGAGCGCTTACTGTCTTCATTATGACAAAAGTATGGCACACCTGAAGCCATCTTGATTGGAATAAACTGGTAACACTTAAAACATTTAATTTAAAAAGGAACACAATGAGGAGGTTCATTTTGCCATAGAAATTATGATTAATGCTGAAGAAAGAAAATGAGGGCACATTTTGAGTGACTTCTCAAATCCTCTTCTATTTCATTAAAAAAATTCTGACATGCAGACTGAAACATGCACTCTTAATACCAGGAGCAGACTTCCATGGTGCAGTAGTTTTACTACAATGATCTAATGAGCAACTAGAGTGCTAACATTCAGAATTTATGGCAAATGTGTGACATATCTGAATACCTTCATGATGGAATCAAAGTAAAAAACTGAAAGCATTTCCTACTGAGGAGACTGCATTACATGAGGAAATTAGGAAACTTCATAACAAATAAATCTCCCAAGATGGCCACCGGAGACAAAAGAGCCCAAATGTAGCCCAAAATCACCCAGATGTAGCCCAAATATAGCCCAATGACAGAAGTGTGCAAAACACTTATTATTTTGTGTTTTTGCAGTGTTATATAGTGCAGACTTGTCAGGTATTGGAGTGCTTTACATGAGCATTGGTTACATCACACAAGAACACATTCATTTTGGTTGTAGACATGGGGAGACTAAGTGATTTGACCAGAATCACAGAATGTCGAGCTGAAGCAGAAACTTCAACCTGGTTCCCCAGTTGCAAAGTCTGCAGTTCTGGAAGTAACACCACATCATCTCCCCTAAGTGCAACATTTAATGAAGTGGTCAACTGGATAAAAAAACATAAAGATAACAAATAATTTAAAAGTGCTTTGTCGCTATTTGAAAACTCAGAAAATATGTCCTTATTTTAGCCTTTTAGAGCACTAACCATAATTTTGATGCCAATAAGACCCTCTCATATATGTAATTTCTAAAGGAAATGCTCTAGGTATTACAGTTTTGATTACATCAAGATGATGTTAGGCGTTCCACACTTTTGTAATAAATATAGAATGTTAGCAATCTAGTTGTTCATTAGGATACTGTTGAGAGGCAGAGGCCAGGGGCATGGACTCTGAAAATTGAAGGCAGGTAGGAGGGTGCAAAGGCAACAATTTAACCACACTGAGCAGGCAGGAAGGGCAGTGGAAGCACAACAGACTATGGAGGGCAGTGGAAAGGGGGGCAGGGGCAACAAACCAACAATACAGGACTTGCAAGAGAGGCTGTTGGAGGCAAGATCTATTACGGGTCAAGGAAGCTAGGGGCAGTCCCCAGATCCCCGGGAGCCACCACAGAACTGAGCAGGAGAGTGAGTCAGGGACAAAAGGGGCACCTTAATTTGAGCCGGGGTGCCTAGGAACGCTTGCTCCAAAAATGAAGAAAACAGACATATGAGACATGGAATTGGAGGCAGAATACAATGGCAGTTTAATGAGAAGATGCAACTTCAAAGAAACCGCAGAATAGAGACATAAAGTACAAAATACAGAATCCAGATAATCATACAGCTGTCATGATATTCTCTGTATCTCAATTAATGTACTGACAGAGAGAGAGAGAAAACACATCTATAAATGCATCATGAGAAACAAGTTACACCAAGGAAAATGTTACCTAGGAACACTCACGTTTACTCTTAGAGCAAGCATTCCTGCAATTACAATACAAAATCTTTTAAATGCAAAAGTAAAGAGAACAATGGTTAAACATAACATGACATTTCATATAGGTAAAATAGAATAAGATACTTCAAGCAAAGCAGAGCAAGACATTTTAAGCAAAGGAAGACAAGAGCTCCCAGCTCTTGGGGAAAACCTGCACTGCCTGTTAACCTACATACAGACGGCGAGGTAGTCCGTCGATATCTGTGGGTGCTCCCTTTTTATATCATTTTGTGGGCTCCTTTGCACGCTACATCTACCTACGTATGCTACCCAAAAGCTTCGTCTGCAGATTTTACCAGACATTTCGTCATTTACCCACTTAATGCTGACAATGGACTGGGTGAAAAGGTCAGTCTCTCAGGCCAATCGCTTATCGTAAGTTCCATAGAGCAAGCAGAAAATAATGGGTATTGTACGGGAATTCAATATATTCATGTATAAAATCTCCTCAGTTCTCCTAACTTGACGCTCTGCGGTTGCCACTTCCTTAAAAGCGGGAAACCTGCCCAGGAAGCAAGTACCAGTCCAGGATGCAGCCTACTGTATGTCGACAGCTTCAGGGGGATGTTGAACTTTGATACCGAGCACGGAGCACTCGGGTAGGGTGGGGGCTACTGGTTTGGAGCAGAAGGCCTCGCAGACCTGCCTTCAGACTGCTATACACTAAAATTGCAGAGCTATGGTCAATTTAACAAAGAGGCCTACATATTGAACAGAAGGGCCTACACAGGGGTTTTATACTGGCTGAGTGGTAAGGATGTCTCAGGATAATTATATAGCAACACAGGACCCGCTGGTCAATTTAATACGGCCTACAAATGCAGCTGGCAGGGCAAGGACAAGGGTCTCATACTTCAGGTGTGGACAGAACGGGCCAGGGGCCCCCTGTGATACAAAATCTACCCTCCTTCAAGCCTGTGGCAATGTAATAGACCATTGTGGGCAGAAGGAAGAGGCAATGGTAGTACAACCATACATGCCAACAGACCCGATTCAGCCAGGAAACGTCCAATGTTTTTAAGCTCAAATGGGCTTTATTTGATCTGTCTCCTGTCTACAATATCCTCTTTTTCAATGTAACTCAAAGGGGAAAATCAATACCCCAGTTTTTTTTCAAAATCTCTCTCTTACCAAGTTCAAAATGTTCGCAAGTATGGTACATTGGATCATGGAAGGAAATGGGATAGGGACATGGACTTGGATAACAGAGGACAGGAGGGACATGGAGAGGTGCACCAAACTGACCCTGCAGGGCAGGCATCAGGGTTTGCAGCAGCACAATACACCACACGGGAGTGCAGCACAACAATCCATAGAAAGCAAGAGGGAGGGGACAGGACCATGCACATGGACAACAGAGAACAGAGGGGCAAGAGGCAATGGTAGCTAGCTGACCATAATGGACAGACAGGAGAGAAAGCTGCAGCATAACAGACCATAAAGGGCAGGAGGGACGGATCAGGGGCATTACAATGGAACAGACAAGCCAGGAGGGAGGGAGTAGGGCTGGGGGCAAGGGGGCAGGGCAGGAGCAGCAAGATAGCCATGGAGGTCAGGCAGGATGGGCACTAGAAGCAAGACACACCATGAAGAGCAACAGTGAGACTGTGATGGCATACACACAGACCATGGAGGGAAGGTGGGAGGGGGTCAGGGGCAGCTAACTGACCACACAGGGAAGGTGGGAGGGGCCATGGCAGCACAGAAGACCATGCATGGCAAGTGGGAGGGTTAGTGGCAGCACAATGGCTATGATGGGCAAGAAGGAGGGTGGAGGGGCATGCACAAAGGACGATGGAGGATAGAAGGGAGGGTCAGGACCTGTGCACAGACAAGAAAGTTCAGGGGAAGGGACCTCACAACAGACCACACGGGGCAGGCAGGAGGAGCAGCTGCAGCACAACAGACCAGGGAGGGCAGAAGGGTGTGGCAGTACAATGGACCATGTAGGACAGGAGGAAGAGGATAGGGGCATGGCATGTGGACAGGCAGGGTGGAGGTGACAGGGACAGGTTACAGTCATCTGACAATGCTAGGCAGGTGGGAGGGGAGTGGCAGCTCAACAGAACACTCAGAGTAGATAGGAGTGGCAGGTCCATGGGACATGGTGGGCAAAAAGGATGGAGCAGGGGCATGCACAAAGACATCGGAGGGCAGGGGGAAGGAGAATAGGGGCAGCAAGCTAAGCACAGAGTTTAAGCAGGAGGTCAATGATGGGGCATAGAATTGGGCAATGGAGGGCAGGAGGAGTGGACTGGTGCATTACACTGAGGGCAGTGGCAGCACATCAGACCATGCATGGCAGGAGGGAGGAGGCTAGTCCATGGATTCACACAACAGAGGATAGGGAGGAAGGGGATGGGGCAGCAAGCTAACTGTTCAGAGAAGGCGGGTATTAGGAACTTTATTGTTTTTAAAACATTGTGTCTGTGCGAACTACTTAAAATATGAACAAGTATGCAGCATAATCTCACTTTTATTCAGGAAGAAGAGGACGTTTGTGACTGTGACTCCGGGCTCACTTGGCAGAAACACCCCCTGACCCTCCACCCCCTATCGCAAAATGTAATGCCCGTGAAAAGGGTAGGTGAACACAGTGTTATATAGAACATAGTCCTGAGAGCATGATTGAAAATGAAAACTAGATATAGTGTATGGTATAAACTATGCACCAAAAAGTGTGATATAAGATGAACCGGGCGTGAAATATAATATGCAATACATTGTGCGCAATGACAGATTCATTGGAGAGCGCGAGATAGCACAGGCACTAGCGCGTGCTATGCGATATGCGCCTTGGAGTGTAATATGCACAGGGCAGTGTTGTGTAACCTAACTAGTCTCTAAAGTTGTAATATAAAATATGTGCTGGGAAGTGTAAGGTTGCATATGCACTGTGACAAAGATATGGATCCCAGATTGTAATATGTATGGCATAGCACTGTGCGTTATAACATAGGCATCGAGAAAGGCACGTTAGATGGGGCAATATAACCCGTGCGAAGACAAGTGTGGCATGACATATTCACGGGGTGGTGTTACAGTGCACATGGGCTAGAGAGTGTCATAGCATATGCACTAGCTAGTGGAATACAACACAGAGGTGTGTGGCACACGGCAGGCAATGGTGGGTGTAACACAGCATTGGGCTCTGTCAGGAGCGCGCTGTGACTCTCAAGTGATGTTCGTCCCCTTTCCAGAGAGTAAAATAAAAAGTATTACACATCCGGCAGTGGATGTGTGTTTTATTAACCGTGAGGGGGGTTTCTTGCATAGTTTTGGTCGAATTTTTGTCGAATCCCCTTTGAATGGCTTGGTGTGCATGTGTATTAAATGTGCCCGTCAATAGCTACCCAAGTTTGTATAAATAAACGACAAGGGTGTCTACCGGGATTAGGCACGGTAGGGCATCAGACATGTCAGAGCTTCACTAGTGGTGTAAATACATTCCACGTGGATTCATTGCATGCATAGTCGCCTTTTAATGAATATCACGCAAATCGTCATGGTGATAGGTACGTACGGTTTGTCCAGCATGTCCTAGGTGTGTCTATAAATATATATTTTTTTAAAATAATAAAAAACAGTGGCCGGCCCTGGGGATTGGGGTCAAAAAAATATAATTAGGAGACTGGCCCTGGGGGATGGGGTCATCAGGGCCAATAAATTAGAATAAGAAGGGGAACCAAACAGCCCCCCTTCTTAAAAAACTAAAATAAATAAAAGACTGGCATCGTGCAGGAGGCCATGCCCCCTCCGTGCAGCACTCTGCAAACGCGCCCCCAACAGGTATCTCCAGTATGCGCCAGGGAGCTGCGCTGCAGCCAGGTGTTCTGAGGCCAAGCCCCTTTTTACACCTCTCTGCAACGCAGCTCTGTGGCGCTTACTGGAGGTACCTAGTGGTCTAGTTTGACCCTAGGGACCCTTAGGATTCAAGGGGACTTAATCTCTCAACTTAGAACAGCCACAGGGCGCGTTTACACAGTGGTGAAGGGAGGGGACGGGGCCTGAGGTGACGTGTGCAAACACGCACTATGGCACGTTTTAAATTGGGGATATAATTTCCCTTCAATACTGAGGGCCCCTGGGGGCTAACTAGCCCACCAAGTGCTTCCAGTAAGCGCCACTGAGCTGCATTGCAGAGAGGTGGTCCAGGCCGTGCCACTTTTTACACCTCTCTGCAACGCAGCTCTGTGGCACTTACTGGAGGTACCTAGTGGGCTAGTTGGACCCCAGGGACCCTCAGGATTCAAATGAACTTAATCTCCCAACTAAAAATGGACACAGGGCGTGTTTACACAGTGGTGAAGGGAGGGGACGGGGCCTGAGTTAACGTGTGCAAAAACGCCCTGTGGCCTGTTTTAAGAGGTAGTTTTAATCCCCATGCCCTCTTATATACTAGGGGCTTACAGAGGAGGTCATGCTAATCACAGGGGGACCCCAACGCATAATGTTCCCTAGTGTATGTAGGTGTTTTCACTGTATTCTAAGTGTCTTTTAACATAGCACTGGCTCTAGGACTGGTTAGTCAGGCTCAGTTACCACCAGTATCCGTCTGAAAAAGTTGAGGGTACAGGATGATTTTGCAACAAGGCTTCTTTCTGCTCTTCTTTTTGTTCTTTCTGCACGTTATCCTTCTTCCTGCACTTATCTTCGTATTTGAGGACTTCTGTTGCTTCTTTCTGCACTTCTTTTGTTTCTTTCTGTGCATTTTTTCTTCTTTCTTCACATGTCCTATCTCTGTAGGCATAGTTAGAAATTAGCATTTAAAAAACCTTTGAAATTCACAGAAAAAACCATAGGTTTCAGGCACGTTATAGTTAGGAATTAGCATTTAAAAAACCTCAGAAATTCACTGAAAAAACCATAGGTTTCAGGGGTGTTATAGTTAGCTGGACTTTTCACTTGTACAAAACCATTGAAATTCCCCCGTTATAGTTAGTTCAGCTAACTATAACTCGGGCGCCCGCAATGCACTGCTGATGACGTCACATATTACATCACTCATGACATGGTCAGTGACATCACTCATGACATCACTGATGACATCTCAAATGACATCACTGATGACATCACTGATGACATCATCCTTGTGATAGAGTGGCAGACCTCCTCTCACCCTAATATAACCTTTGATACACACATTCAAAAATAGAGACTAAAATTTTCAAAACAATGGACATACCAATACCAGTTACAACAACCTCTTCAGTAATTCTAAGATCCACATACACATCCACTCATTCACCAACAGTCCTATACAGTCACTCATACATGTACTCACTCATCATATGTACTCATACACCTATACATCCTGTTACACAATGCCACTCATCCATAGAGTTACTCACACACATAGTCACTCATGCTAATAAAGAATCAAACATACATTTACTTGCATATACAGTTATACACACACCACCATACTTACTTCTACGGAAACTTACACATACTTAGTCTTTTAAACAATCACTTATAGAAACACATACTTATTCATACAGGAACTCTTTCAATCTCTCACTCTCACATATACTCACATATATACACCAATAGTCACATATACTAGTTTAAAACATATGTAGTTACTCATAAAGACACTACTGAGACAGTCATTCACTCACTAACACACCCATACACACACTCATCCACCCATACAGTCCTGCACACATGCTGTGTTCAACACATACAAACAGTGAGTCACTCATTCATGCACCTATGCACTACGTAATACCCCCCACCGAACCATGCAGACACTCAGACTGATACTCAAAAAACCAACCAATAACCTATATAGACACCCATGTAGCTACTCACCAACCCATGCAGCCACTTATACACAAAGTGAGAGACTGATACAGATATTTACATATTTAAACATTACTCACTAAGCCATGTATTCACTATGATACACTTAATCAGTCAGTTACACAATCAATTTTTCAAAAACAAATCATCCATTTAGACACTTATATACCCATTTATTCTTCCATCGACCTTGAGATATACATATATAAAACATATTTAATTTTCAGAAAAACACACATTCACTGGATGATGTCATCAGTGATGTCATCAGTAATGTCATTTGAGATGTCATCAGTGATGTCATGAGTGATGTCACTGACCATGTCATGAGTGATGTAATATGTGACGTCATCAGCAGTGCATTGCGGGCGCCCGAGTTATAGTTAGCTGAACTAACTATAACGGGGGAATTTCAATGGTTTTGTACAAGTGAAAAGTCCAGCTAACTATAACACCCCTGAAACCTATGGTTTTTTCAGTGAATATATATATATATATATATTTATATGACTGTATATGTTTATGTATATATATGTATGTATGTATATATATATATATATATATATATATATATATATATATATATAAACTTCCTTTCTTCCTCACTCATACCCGTAGCGAGAGCTTAGAATAAAGTATTTAGACATTTCGACGTTCAATATATGACATGTTTTATGCCCAAAGGTCTTTTTCTTGCTACAGCTGATACATTTATAATTGCCCTCCATGCATCATTCTGTCTACAACGTTATTGTCAGTGCTAATAATTAGCTCAAAGAATATATGAGTCAAATCTCATTAAGAGTTCTGCCTGCTTGTATAATTGGTGTTACTATATTTTGCAAATTGCTCTCCAGAGTACATTTAACCTTGCGGTTTATATTCATCTTTATATATTATGAATTGTCAAATAAAGTATCATTTGATGAACAGGTTACATCAATATCTGAATATTCATAAACAGGGCACAATGTTTTCTAACAGTTGTTTACTACTGGCCCTTATGTATATTCGTCAACAACTATGCAACTCTAGACATAGACCAGCCATATCCAAATCAGCCCATGGTCTTTTTCCAAAAGCAACAGTCCAGCAGAACAGTGGGACCAGGTTCCCTCTAGATTAGAACAGAAGAACCCCTGGCCGCTGTGGGCTGCTTTGGAGTCATCAGTGAGGTATCCCTCACCTCCTGTGACAGAGCAAGCACAGGACCCACAGCTGGGCATACTCGTCACAGAGAGGGCTTTGTTTTTTAAGGGCTATTCATTACTAGTTCTGCCACTTGGAATAGATATTAATTGCGTAATACGTCATTGACCCCTAACCTGGGCTGCAAAATATGGAATGTTACCATAAATACATCCTTAAGTGAGAGCATGGTACTTTGGCACTATTTGCAATCTCAATTGGAATGGAATATAGTTTTAGATTTGTAAAAATAGACAGGTGCGTCAGTCTAATTGCTGCAGTTTCTCTAGTGGTAAGCAAACAGATATTGTCAAATACTGAGCAATGTTTGGCACTTGGCACTAATTAACTGTTTCTAAATCTAACAAAGCATGTAATTACATAAAGGAGATAATGACTCGAGGCTGATGGTTGAGTGGTACACAAGCACATCATAAAATAGCAAAGATGATGAAAAATGCATCTTTCGTTGAAGTATGGATTTCTGTCTTCACAGTTTCTAGGGCAGAATAAACAGACAAGAGCATGTAAATCGAGCACGGTGGACACTACCTGAAATGATAGAAAGCAGGTAAATCCAACTAAACAAAAGGATGTGTTTTAGGGTGAGAAACTATCATAGAAATTAGGCAGTGGATTTTTTGCACACGACTTTCTAGAAGGTTGTATTTCTTTTCTGTTTCTTCCAATGAAAAGCACCTTGTCATTGAGATTTTAGAACCCAGATATTCATGTAGATGTCTCTCCTGGGCAATTTTTACCACGTGTGAACGTTTTGATGGGGGTACATCTTGCATTTGGGGACTGCAAACAGGACACCACGAGCCAGGTCGGCGACCCCGCCAGAACCACCACACCTGTGCTGCCTCAGCACTATATAGTACATTTGGCTGCCGTACGCATCCTGCTTTTGGGGACTGCAAATCCCAGGACACTATGGACCAGGACGGCAGCCCGCCAGAACCCCCACATCTGTGCTGCCTCAGTGCTACACGGCTCATTCAGCTGTCCCGCAGTGCAGGATTCCTTCATCTTGCTTTTGGGGGCTGCAAGTCCCATACTACTGGTCAGGAGGCTGCCTGGCCAGAACCACCCTACCTGTGCAGCCCCACCTCTATAGAGCACATTTGGCTGCCCCACAGCGTAGGACACACGTGGCCCAGGCCAAGGGCGTACCCGTCCAGCACCACCATTGCCAGGAAGAGGCAGAGCAGGGCCATCCACCTTAGCTTTCCTCTTGACTACTCCTACTTTTCTGGAAAACCTAACTTTTTCTCCCTTGTTAGTGTTTCTTAAACCTTCTCATAATCTGGAGGGCTGTTGAACTCTCTTTCTTTCACTCTGCCTGAAACTGAGATTTTATCCTTTGCTCCCTTGTTAGTGTTTTATAAACCTTCTCGTAATTTGGGGGGCTGTTGAACTCTCGTATTTTTACCCATAAACTTACACAAGGGGGGGTTGAATCCCAAATGACAGACACCAGAGTCAATTATTGGTTTTTATAGCTGGATATATATTTTAGACGCCTAGGCCATGGTTTGCACCTGCCACTTGGGCGGGGCTGTTATTTTTATAATTTAATTTTTTTCCATTTTCTGAGTCAGCTCCTCTGAATTCCTACCAGTGATTTCTGCTAGTCGCAGCTCAACTAGCAGCATGTAAAGTGTTTTTATTGTCTTTTGTGAATGCAAGTACAAGGTTGCCTGCGGACCTTTATTGTTGTGGATTAACTCCTTGTGTCTCTTAGATAAGGCATAACCCTATCAAATTGCTTCAATTAAAAAAGAAGCTTCATGAAAAAACAGTCGATATGAGGAAAAGGTAGTGTAGTTAAAATAACTCCGGTGAACCTAGTTACAAAAAAGCTCCTCACCCTTCCTCCAAGAACTGTACCTTGCAAGACACTGATAATATTATTGAGGAAGTGGAGAATATCTTGCATCCAAACGTTTCAAAAACACTTGGTGCTAAACCTAAAAAAACACAAGTAGTCCCCTTATTCAACAAAAAGGGCATGAAACCTAAATCCCTGTTAGTTTCTACTCCCAACCAATTGACGAAGCGGGCTCTACTGGAGCAACCACCCACCCTAGCATACAATCTAATTTACCAATCCCCCTAGAACCAATAATATCCTGCTCTAATCGCTTTCTCCTCTTGGCCCCTAGTGATCAGCCAATAGCCACTGCTGGTGTGAAATCTGCTACTATTGCCCAGTCAACATTGGCCAATGAGACTAGTGCACAGATAAATGATCTCTGGTAAACTATCAACACCTTAAGGGCAGGAATAACAGATGTAAGCGGAATGTTACGGTTACTAACAGAATCACGCCCCTTAGGGCCCACGTTGGTAGGGTGAAGAAGTGGGGTGAGGCCACCCACATAAAGAGGGTCTTCTCTTATATCAACCATTTGCTTAACATGTTAGCTTCCAGATCACCCAGTAAAGTTCCTACATGCCCCATATACAGTCCCAGGGATACTAGTTGGAAACTATGGTTGTTTTCATCAACAGATTTGTGGCAAAAATATTTAAAGGCCTATCATGGACTCTCAGCCTATCCATTAGACGTTCCTTCATGGGGAAACATCGAGAGCAGTATCTCAATGGTCTAATCCAGTCCTCTCAAATAAATATCCAAGTTCTACCTTAGCTGGGATTCATGTCACTGCTTCATTAATCCATTTGTGTCTCATTTGCATGATTACCCACAAGCTAATTTAAATCCTGGTACTATTTCCTATACAGGTGGCATTAATAACAAGGCATTGCCTACCTCTACAGGTGCTTCACAGATCTCAGGACAATTAGCTGACACTCTCAGCTGTGTGCTGTTAAGCACTAGATTCCCTGTAAAAAAGAAAAACATGAATTTGTGGATTTTTGGGATTTCCATGCACCGGATTGAGTATTCTTCACGAAACCCTGGACAGACAATTAATCGGATCCAGATCTGAGAATCGCAATTCAAGATAGGTACGATACATATAATAAATAGACATGGTAAATGGGGTGGGGTGTTATGGTTATTTGCCGCAAGTACATAAAGGCTGTGTTGAATTTTTTCTATATCAGGTTGGTGAAGCCCCGATGTTTGCCTTCAAACATAATAATATCACTGTTTTTTATGGTTCTTTGGTGTATCGTCCACCCAGCCCAAAAGATAGTTTTCTCTCATTTGTTCTGACTTTTATGAAGCCCTGTATGCAGTTCTCAAATTTCACTCTTTTGGGAGACTTTGATTGGCATTCGAAGCTTTGAGAAACCACAGAAACAATACACTTAATTGATTGTCTTCGTAGCTTTGATCTTAGTCAGATAGTTAATCAACCGACTCACAAAGCCAACCACATGTTGGATGGTATTTTTACAAACAACTCAGCATTAAGCTTTGACAAAGCCCTACCATTAATCTGGATGGATCAAAGAGAAGTTATTTTTTTAACTTGCTGTTTCAGTTATGAAATCCTGCACATTTTAATCCCCCTAAAGGTACAAAGATCTGCCCTTGATGAAAAATAGATAGTCTTGAGCTAAACAGAATGTTGAAAACTCATAGGGGCATATGTATCAAGCGAATTTTTAATCGCTAACGCTGCGATTCGCAAAATACAGCGTTTGCGATTAAAAATTCGCAAAACGGGATGTATTAGGCAAATTCCCAACGCAAAATTAAGGAATTGCTAATTTAGCAATTTCTTAATTTTGCGTAAGCATTTAAGAAATCGCAAATTGCGATTTCTTAAATGACATGTAAAAAGCACCCAAGTTGTGCGAATTATCCTTAAGAAATCGCAAATTACCACCAACTTCCAGTTGGTGGTAATTTGCGATTTCCTTTCAAAAAGCACTTTTTTTAATTTTACAAAGTGCCACGTGGCGCTCATACATACCCTTAGGGCATATATGTGCGCCATATGCACACACATGCTAATTTCAGGGGTGCATCAGGGTGTCATCATGACACCCTTGCACCTTTGAAATTATTCTCAAATAGTGATTAGCAAATTGCGATTCGTTATTTGAGAATTACTTCCCATTCATTCCTATGGGTCTCCTGGCCCATAGAAATGAATGGGCAGGTATTCCTTAATTGCGATTTCGCAATTTGCTAATCGCAATTAAGGAATTTTAAGAAATCGCAAATAGTTTGCAATTTTTTAAATACATCCCGTTTTGCAATTCTCAAATAGCGATTCTTTAAAAATCGCTAATTGAGAATCGCAAATGGTGATGTTGATACATATGCCCCATAGTCCTGAGCTAGGTAATAATATTAAAATCGCTATGACTAATTTCACTGACAGGATAGACGCTGTTGTCAGAAGGTTAGAACCTGAAAAATCCATAAAAAGTTATAGAAAAAGCCCCTCTGCTCCTTGGTATTCGTCCGAATTGAAAAAAACTCAAACAAAAATGCAGGGTTTAGGATTGGAGATGGAGAACAGATTACAGTCCTGAAGAAAAAAAGAAATGTAAATTAGTTATTGAGGAGTATAAAGTGCTCATTAACTTAGAAAAAATTAAGCATTTTACAGAATAAATTAAGTCTGCTAAAGACTCGGCAAAAGAACTCTTCAAAACAGGTACTACTCTCTCAAATTGCCATGATAGTAAACTTTTTACCCCGAATCAAGCCTATGTAATAAGTTGGATAAGTTCCTTCAAGCAAAGTGAACAGTGTCTATGGGGAATTTTCCTCTTCTAAAGATGCCAATTGCTCAGGCACTTCCTCGCATTCTCCTACATCATCTTGGTGGCTGCAGGATAATGCTGGATCTGACTTAAATATTCTGGATTTTTTTACTCCTCTAACTGGAAGTAGAATAAGTAGGCTTCTGGAGACCACTAAGTCTAGCTCTCCTATGGACCCTTGTCCACCTTATGTGTTACAAAAGGTCTCCAATATGGTTTCCAAGCATCTTAATATACTTCTAATAGGGTTTTGATTTCAGGTACATTTCCAGCAGTTTAGAAAAAGGAATAAGTGCGCGCCTTATTAAAAAAAAACTCCCTGACCCAGGTTACACAAAAAATTATAGACCAATGTCTAGATTACCGCTACTGGTGACATTACTAGAAAAGACCTTAAATAAAGCTCTTATGTCCTTTCTTGATGCTAACAAAATTCTGGATTCCTCACAATATGGCTTTAAACCACAGCATTGCACTAAATCAGCCTAAGTAGTTGCTACTCAGGAGATTCAAATGCAGGTGGATACTTGAGATAGGGCTGCGCTGATTCTTCTGGATCTCTCTGCCACGTTTGATACTGTGAATTACTCTCTGCTTATCAACTGGCTAGAAAGGCAGGGATTCAGAGGTGCAGCCATTACTATCCTTAGTTTCTTTCTTTTTAATAGAGAACAGACTGTTGCCTTTGGGGATTTCACTTAGAATCCCTTCTCTCTACCTTGTGGGGTGCCTCAGGGTTCTTCGTTTTCCCCAAGCTTTTCCCCCTCTATGTCACCCCCCTGGCAAAACGTATTAGGTCTTATGTCTTTTCTGCTGTCACTTACGCCGACAACACACACATAGTTGTGTCTATTTCATCTGATTTGGACCAGATCGCCAGTAAATTTTATAACTGTCTGGTAAGTATTGTTACCTGGATGCAGAAAAACTGTCTCAAATTAAATTCTGAGAAGACGGAGGTAAACCTATTTGGCAACAACATATCTTTTTGGCATACTTTGTGATGGCCCCCAAACCTAGATCCTTCTTCCTTGCGGTGAACAGTAAGTAAAAAGTCTTGGGGTCATATTTAACAGACAGCTCTGCTTCTCCAATCAAATAGACCATGTCACTTCTTCATGTTTCCATCTTCTCAGTGAACTAAGAAAAGTATTTCCATTTATTCTCCTAGAATTGCAGAAAATGGTCATTGTGGCTCTTTATTGCAGTATGTTATTCTTAGAAATCCAGAAACGCTTGCAATTGAAGCTTTAACCACTTCAAAATGTGTCAGCTTGTCTGCTCTTAAAAATACCTAAATTCAATTCTATCGCGAAGAGCATTTGTGATGTTCATTGGCTACCTGTTAGGGAGAGAGGGACATTTAAAGCTCTGTTTATGGTCCACAAGGCTCTACACAGAATGGCTGTGGGTCCTACCTATTTCCAAAAGATTTTTTTCTGGAATGCTTCTAATTACAACCTGAGATTAGGCACTGCCAAATTAGTAGCAATCCAAAAAAAATGAAAGCCAGATGGGGAGGTACACATTTCTCCTTCCTGGCATGTGAAGGCTGAAATATCATGCCTTTTTCACTTCAATCAAATTGGGCACTTTTTAGGAAAATGCTAAAAATCTACCTCTTTACCACTTATATTAGGTAGCTATCCTGGCCTACTCTTTGGACGCTACAGTCAGGATGCCTTAGCATTTGTGTGCTGTATAAAACTTTTACCTACTTACTTATATTGGGACAATTTATATGACAGGTGTCCCTAAACTCCAGTCCCACACCAGGGAAAATGAGATAAAGTGTTATTTACTCCGACATTGTTAGGGTCAATCCTTTCCCATGCCCAGATAACAACCTAGATTGTATTAAATTACAATTTTCACATCCCTCTATTGTAAATGGCCTTCTGTCTCTAGAATTGCGAACTCTTTCTCCACTCAACGCTACTATTTAGTTTAAATCCAATATATCTCCCCTGTGGCGTGTTGAATTATCCCGATCTTCTCTATCCTTCTCTCATGTCAATTGACTGGGGTTTGTAAGGATTCCTACCCCAGATAGTTGGCTAGGCCCCATATCTCCCTTAATTTAAGGACCTGTTAACAGCTCTAATGTCATATCTACCACCCAGCCCTTAATACCTTCTGTCCGATTTCAATCAATCCATTTAAACGCAGCATCCCCCTTAGCTGAAGTTTTTCCCTCAGTGAGTCTATCATTTCACCCCAGAGAAATCATATTTCCTTGATTAAAATTGATAATGTATTATTAGTCTCCTGGAATATTACCGGGCTTAGGGGTAAGCATGTTCAGGAGGACTGGGCGGCTTTATTGATAGGGGCGCATTATCATGTTCCCTAGAAACATGGGAAATTGTACCAACATACAAGCAAGGCTTTAAAACATTTTTCGTCCCAGCTCAGATGTCTCAGACTGGCTAATCCTCGGGGGAGGGGTCTTTCTAAATGGTTCAATATGTTGGGCTGCCATGTGAAGCATATAACCACTGATTCCCCTAATCTACTTGAGTCAGAAGTCTCTTCCGGGTACAGTTTAAAATAGTTTCTTTTTAATGTCTATAGTAGGAGTATTTCCAAGACAGTTGAGTCCCTGTCCTACACCTACTGAAAGATTATATCTCAAAGATTTTGCAAAGGAGGCTGCCATGTTAGAGGGTGGGGACTTTAATGTGAGCTTTGAACCTTCAGCCCTCCTAAGGGATGTTTCTGGCAAGGAAGACCAACTATGGGGCATCCCGCAACCTTTAGACCCTTGCATGCCAACCCTTTCCAAAGTCACTCTGCAAATGTTGGATCTTTGTGCTGCCATTTAAGAGCTAGCAATTGGGATAACATCGTCAAGCATAGTGAGGTGCCCTACTTTTAAAAGAAATTTCTACCTGAGCCACATAGATTACATTCTTGTAGATCTACATTCCTAGGAAAGGCTTATTGACATGAAAGGTTTCACACAGTTCGAAAGCAATCACTTGCCCCTGCTTCTTAACCTGCTGGTTAATTTAGAGAAGATAGGTTGGCAACAATGTCTGCCTTGTGGGGATTTAACGATTGCCAACAACCGAAGGAAGGTAAGATGGGATAGCATTAACAATGAGGGTGCCTATGCCCAATTATATCAGGGCTTGGTTTCCATGCTGCTTGTCTTAGCTGAGTCCGAGTTTGCACTCCACATTGTTCTGGATGCCCATGCCAATTGTTTTGAGGAATTGAGAAACAGTTTTGATAACAACCCTCCCCTAAAAGTAGTATGCCCCTGTCCGCAGACCCCAGTGGTGAAATAGGTTCTGCAGGTCAGCGAAGCACCACCTAATTAACGTCCTCAACGGTGGCTCCACTGAAGAAATTCAGACAGCCAGAGACACCTATAAATCGGTCCAAAAGAATGCCAAAGTGTCCAGGGATACAGCTGTCCAGAATGATATTCTTAATGCCGTTTGATTTGGGAAACAGGTAGCATTCTGGCACATGAAAACCCATGGTGCATAGACAAGAAGAATGAGACCAGAGTCCAATATCCTTCAAAGTGATTGGGTCAGCCACTTTTGATCACTTTACAGTGAATCTTTGGCTTTTTTTCCCTTTACTTTGGATTCCAATGAGTTGGAAAACGTTTTACCAACAACAACTTCCCTGAGTTCACAGGAGACAGAAAATGTTAAAGATGTAGTTTTTTTACTATAGCAAAAACAAAATGTACCATCTGTTCGCAGAAGGTGGGTAAAGCTCTGGGGCCAGATAGAATCTCTGCAGATTTATTTTCATCAGAACCTGCTATTTGGGTGCTTTACTTAAACTGCGTCACCAACTCCATCATAGTGGGAGCTCATATCCCTGCAAACTTGAAAGGTGCAGAAATAATTCCTATTTGGAAGAAAGGCCTCAAGTCTGACCCAAAAAATTACTGTCCAATAAGCCTCATCGATTCATGTAAAAAAATATGGTGTAAACAAATTCTGGACCGTCTCCTAATATGGATTGATGACAATAAGATTGTGTCTCAGTTCCAGGCAGGATCTGGGCCTGATTTAGATCTTGGCGGATGGGAATACTCCATCACGAACATGACGGATATCCCATCCACCATATTACAATGCCGTTATATCCTATGACGATCGTTATAAGGCAGATGGGAAATCAGTCATGTTTGTGACAGGGTATTCCATACACCAAGATCTAACCATGGCCCTTAGTTCAAAATCTAGTGCTGTTAACCAGGTTTCTAGATTCCAGCTCATTAGGTGGAAGGTAGTTGATATTTAAAAGGGCAGTCTCCATATTGCTTTTGTCGACCTAAAGGTTGCATTTGATAAAGTATCCAGAGAATGACTCTGGTGCACCTTCAGGGATCTAGGGCCCCCTAGCCCTCTCTTAGATATTATAATTTGCCTCAATGGCAACAACTATGCACAACTCTGCTGTGGAGTTCATGGGGAAACAACTGACTGTGTCAAAGTTGACAAGGGGGTCCAGAAAGGTTGTGTGTGTGCTCCAACATTGTTCCTGCTTTTTATTAATGGCTGCATAGATTTCCTTTTGGACTGCGGTATTGAAGCCCCAGCATTAGGGGACACTAAAACACCAGCTTTATTGTTCGCAAATGACACCTTATTTGTATCCAAAACACCTAAAGGAATTAAGACAGTATTGCTAAGGTCCAAACTTTTTTGTTCCACCCATGGTCTGGCCATTAATACTGGCAAAATGAAGTTATGGTAACCTACCCGCATAGGAGGGTTGGAGGGGTTTTAACTCTAGAGGGTGTGGAACTTGAGAGAGTGCTAGACGTTGATTACCTAGGAATCTGTTTAGCCAAATCCAACTCATGGGCTGGCCAGGTTTAAAAAAGCACGCTCCTGCTGAAACCCAGAGCAGCTGCAACTTTAAGATTTGCAAATAACTTCTAATTCCATCCTGTATTTTCCCACCTTGAAGTTTGGACAGCTCAGGCAGTGACAGCTGCATCCTATGGGGCTGAACTCTGGGGGCACAGTAAATTGGGGGTAGGAAACTCCCCAAACATTTTCCCTTGGTTTTTAAACACGACCTAGATTTACAACCTATTATCCCTAAAGAAGCCTATAAACCAATCATGTACTCGTTGAAGATTTGGTCAACCACTGAGTTGGAACACTACAGGGTGGGTCTTGGAGACATCTTGGATAGACAAAAGGGAGGGTTGACACTAACCTGGTTAAAATACGTGAGGCAGGCTCTAGGCTCATTGAGCTTGATTGAATTTTGCTAGATCCAACAGTCATCATCTCCTCTTCTATCAAAAAGATGAAGTTCCTCTTTTGGGAGAATGAGAAGAAGTTAAACCAACTTTCATGCTTGGGATCCTTAACGAAAAGACTCCTAAAGATAAAGTCAACTCCTACCTTTGAGCCCTACATGGGTGAGATCAACCTCCCTGTCACAAAAGCCCTCTATATAAGGTTTAGGTTAAGTGCTCTTCCACTTGCCACTTTTACTGCTAAATGGAAGGGCCATCTGGAGGGTAATAAATCTTGTCCAATGTAGTGTCTTCAGGGGAAGAAGAAGACACGATCACACAGGAGAAGCAGGTAAGCAGGGTTTATTCACCTCAGCCATCGACCGCCCAGACACAACTGCCATTTGATGGAATCTCCATATGCATTCATAGACAAACGTCCCACATGGAACGAAGCTAACAAGATATTCTTTACAGCTTAAAGGCACATTACAATGTCACATCCAGCTTGTAGAGGAAGTGAAGAAACTGATGATCACTTGCCAATTCATTCCAAGCAGCATAAGCGTTGGATTGTTCTCCTAGGTCGTACTTAGAGAACGCACCAGTATTGGATTGCCCGGAGAATTTGTAGATTCAACATTACCCCTTATATCATAGCCACCAATTAGCCTCACACATAAAGTGAAACTCCATATCATCTCCACTTTAAAGAAGTCTTCTAAAACCTGCTGCTCCACTGCCAATCAGTTCTAGAGGCAGCATCTTACTTGAAGCTCATTTCCACCATCATGATAAGTACAACTGCTGCCCACCACAACATGATAACTGGACTGATAAAGCCACCATGGTCTTAAACTGAAACCATACATATACATCGACTACCCAGTGCAGCCAGCCAAAGAATGAAAAAATGGTGAGTCAGTCCTTTAAGAATACCCCCAGGGGTCATTGCTTGGCTGCCGGGCAACATGGGCGCTATAGCCTGGAGCTCCGTGCCACATATGAGCTTCTTCAGTAATGAAAGAGTCCTTACGCACCGGAGAGACCATTCATGGGGTTGTTTTTAGTCAACAGCTTTCTAGGTGAGAAAGGTGCCCTTTCCTTCAGTCGTTATGCCTCTTTTCACACCGCACATGTAAAAAAGCTGAATCTACTCATTGCGGCAGTCATTTTGAGTTTTCTCTGCACCTCCTTGATGGGGCATTTTCTCCTCAGCATGTGGTGCCGCTGCCTGTAAGTAACCATATTAACTGTTTCCACCACGTTTTTGCTGCAATTCAAACAGACCGTCTGACTTGGATGCTATCTTAATGTCAGATTCTTTTATTTCTTCACAAGCAGGCTACTCAATGTTCTATGTGGTGCGTATATTTATTGGGCACAGACAAGAGTTGGGCTTCTTATTACCTTCTCTTAAATCATCAATATCCATGCCTGTGACATTATGATGTGCTTAATATTACCAAACTGATTATTATAATCACTTTTTTTCAGTTTCCATTTCCATTTTGTGTTTTAGCTTTATGCATAAATGGTTTATCTATCCTACATCCCAAGTTTCATTCATATATTTAATTTGCATGGGTAAAACTAGGAAGTTTAAGTAATCTTCTCGTTAGGAGGAGCCCTAAAGCAGGAACCTAGCATTTATTCAATGGTGAGTAATCTCAGTCCTACAGTCCTCATGCCATCCAATATTTCTAAGCTGTCCTCATTACCATCACATTCTTTGATGACTAACACAATTGCATCTGCAAAAAACTTGTCAAACAAGACCCACCCTCTCCTGTGAAATCACATTCATCTATTTAACGAAAACTCTTGCTCGATGAGATTTGAGCTAAGCGCTCATTTGTTAAGGGAACTAACACTTGCATCCAAAACCTATTTGACAAATGGTCGAACATAGAAGCAAGAGTTTCTTCGATGGAACAAAAGATCAGCTATTTTCAGGATGAAACAAATAAAATGATGCCTTTGGAGAGAGAGGTGGCACAAAAAAAGATGCAAACAGAAGATTTAGAAAACAGAAATTGACCAAACAACCACCACATCTACAGTCTTCCAGAAGGTCTAGGGCAATGATTTCATCTCCTTTTTCTTGTCCTTTTTGCCTCAATTAGTGGATTTGCCATCATCTACAGTGCTAAACATTCAAGGAGCTCATCATCTTGGCCATCATCCTCAGATAAATGCTTCCTTAACCAAAGCTAGTGGTGTTATTATTTTCTTTCTAGAGTTTACTGACTTACAGAAAGTGCTAAATACAGAAAAGTCTCAAAAACAACTCTTTTGGTCAGGAAAGAAGATATTCATCTCCCAAGATGTCTCCAAAGCAACAGATTCCAGGTGGAAAGAATTCCTTGATCTAGCTACCTACGTTTGGTGTTCGCTTTATAATAATCCACCCATGTCTCTTTAAGGTGAAATATCACAATAAAACTACTACTTATGATAAACCTGCTGATCTCAAGAACTTTCTAAGACTTCATCAACTACCAATATGGGCACTTCTGGTCCCTCTATGAGATGAAGAGTAGTAATGTTTCCTAGAAGATAATGTTCTTTCATCGCCTGTATTGTTACTTGTGATCTAATTTTGTTCTATTGTCTTTTCTTAATAATTGCTGTTATGTTTAATGTACTTCTTTTACTGTTCAGGCTGTCTATTGCCTCTCATTTTCCTAACATCACATCACATTATAATCCCATTCAGCACTTCTGTTGACATGCTGTGTTCCCTTGCTGATTTTTGTTCACCCTGTGCTGTCCCCAAACCCATCCTTTTGTTTACTTTTATAAGATCAGTCATAATTTTTCTGACATTCACTACCTTTTTCCCTTGGATCAAATTCCCTTTTTCATACCTCTCCTTATCTCCCTTCCACCTTTTCTTTTCTTTTATCGTCCTTAGCTCTATGTCACTACCTCTCTTTTTTCCATGACTTTTTCTCAGGTCATTTGCATTAATGTATTTTGCTTTTGTGAAGTCTTATCAGTTTATATTATAGTTTTTTATAACATTCAGAGTAATTTCCTGGAATGTCGAAGGATGTATTCACCCTATGAAAGAGCAGAGAATTTAATCTCACCTACCCAAATATGATCCAAATTTAGTTTTCCTTCAAGAAAACCATCCAACAGAAGCTGAGGCTTTAAAGCTCAAACGTGGTTCAGTAAGTTCAGTATTAGTTTCACCAACGCTTGATAAGAAAAATGTTGTTATCATTTTACATCACAAAAAACGAAATTGTACAATTGCTTTCCATGAGATTAATATAGTGAGCAGATGGATTAATGTTACATTTATTATCAATAACATTTCATTAACATTCTTTTATGTTTTATGGTCCTTCCAAAGCACAGCACAGTTTTTGGTCTGATGTCTCAAGAAATGCTTACAATATGATGATTTTTTTCATTCTGTTGGTGACTGTAATCAGATAATGGACCCTTTTCTTGACTGCCAATTGCCAGTCAAATTCATTCAGCATAAAATGCATTAACAATTTCACTCCACTCTTTCACAGCAGACCTTATTTGACTCCTGGAGACTCTTCAATCCCTCAGTATGAGAATATTCTTTTTCTCTCCAATTCATGGATCATTTACTAGACTCAGCCACATTTTTGTTACTAAATTATTATCCAAGAGCATTATCCAACCCTCCCTTGGCCCTACTGTGATTTTGGACCAAGCCCCATTCATTACTCACTAGGACCTATTTCCAGTCCATCTATTATAGTATCTTGCATGTTCCTCTTCTTTTGTCGCTTTTGTTGAGAATGTTTCACTGGGATCCTGACATCTCTCCTCAGTTATTATAGGACACATTCGAGGCTACTGCTCATGGCTACATTATTGATTATCAGGCACATGCATCAAGAAAAGCTTTTGCGAGTCCTTAATTGCGAATATTAAGGAATCGCAATTAAGGACTCGCAAAAGCCTATGCATGTAGGAATCGCTATTAAAATAGCGATTCCTTAACATTCATTAATTGCGACTCACAAATTGCGAGTCGCAATTAATGAATGGCTTCCCATTCATTCCTATGGGCCTCCAGGCCCATAGGAATGCATTGGAGATTGCGGGAGCAATTTGTGAGTACCAGTAGGTACTCGCAAATTGCTCCCGCAATTTCTAGGGTGCAAGGGTGTCAAAATGACACCCTATTGCACCCATGTATTTGAACTCTGCACACATGTTGCATACACACATGCTCTAAGGGCATGTGTGTGCGCAACATGAAACTTAGAAAAATGCAAATAAGTACATTTTTCTAAGTTTTAGCAAATTACCATGAAGTCCAGCTTCATGGTAATTTGCTCCCGCTAGTAGCGAAATCGCTATTTTTTAAACTTTAATGCATTGCATTTAAGGAATCTCAATTAGGGATTCCTTAAATGCAATCACTATTTAAGGAATCGCTATTTTGAGATTCCTTAAATTGTGATTTTTGCATTTGGGATGATGCATCCCAAATGCAAAAATACCGGTCGCAAAGGGGCAGATTCTGAGAATCTGCCCGTTTGCGACCGGTTTTGTGGTTGATGCATGTGCCTGTATGTCTCTAAAAAGAGAAAACAGTCTGCAAAACAGCATAAGTCTTTAGTCTATACTAAACATTTAAGAACCAAATTATTCCTCTAAACATGAACTGAATTACAGGAACTTAATCTGGCCAAACTAAATTGTATTAAAATATCTACAGACAATGCCTCCTACATTTTACTTCATAGTAGTGCCTGTTGTTATGGTGGATGCAATAAAGTGGGAAATCTTTTGGCGATTTAAAGGTCAGGAAGCATCGTACCAATATTAAGTCTATAGATACATCCCTAGTACATCGTTTATTAAAAGACAATGATATTCTAGCCGAGTTTGTGAAGTTTTATCAAACACTTTAAACCCCTGAAATTGCCACACAACCATCACATATTGATTCTTACAGACATGATCATGGTGATCTTAATCTTTCCCTTCTTGAATAGGATGTTTCTCTCTCGGAAGTGTTCAAATCAGTTACTACACTTAAGAAGGGTAAAAATATGGGTCCTTAAGGCTTTACGGTAGAATTTGTTTCTCCATTTTCCTAACATATTGATTCTAAAATTATTACATTTTTACTGGTACTGCTGGGGGTACTTTGCAGGAATCCACAATTTGTCTCATTCATAATGAAGGGAGGCATCTGATGTACTGCAAAATGTATAGACCAATCTTTCTAGTGAATTGTGACTATTAACTTTTCCATAAAAAAACAAGCCTTTTTCGCCCTCTCCTGCTGAAACGTATCAGTAAAGAACAATCAGGTTTTAGCACGGGCCAACAAGATTCAGACTACACTTAACTTTTTTTAATGTCTTTCAACAAATCTTCCTCCCTTCACTATTCATCGGTGGCCATCACTAATGATGCAGAGAAGGTAATTGATAGTATTGACTGGGTCTTCTTTCCTAAATCTTTAGCATGGATTTGGCCCTTATGATCTCCTTCTGTTTCAGTCAATGGGAAAGTATCCCAGTATATTCAATTTCAACGTGGTATTCATCATGGTGGTCCTTTTATCACTGCTTTTATTTGTTTTGGCTCTTGAACCTTTCCTTTTCAGAACTTGCACCAACACATTAATATCAGGAATAATATCAAGATTTAAATATGGAGATAACCAACTGAAGGCATCAGCTTATCTTGATGATATCCTCTTTTTTCGTTCCAAACTAGATAATTCTGTACCAGCTTCACTTAAAGAAAATTCAGAGTTCTCTCCTGTTTTGGGTTAGAAGATTAGTTTACAGCTATGTATCTTTCAAATGTGAATAGAGAGTTTTTTTGGTTTCCATTGACAAATGTTCTAGATACTGTTGTTATGAATATCTCACATACAAATTGTATATCTTCAGAAATATGTAAGCTAACACAATATGTTGAGTTCTCTGCATTTGTCCTAGTTTATATTGAATTACTATCCCTGTTTTGTAATTGCTGTATTTAATGCCTTTTTGATTCTGCTATTCAGTCCTAATTCATTTATGACATAATACTTTTGTTTATCTCCTGTTAGAGATGGTGTTTCTGGTTGGCTAGGGCATACAACTAAGCCAGGCAGAACACACCACTCTTGTCAGGTTAAGTCACCTACACACCTAAGGTAACCTATGCTCACCCGTTGGTATCTTGCAGTTGCGGCCGGCATGACTAGCGGGTGGGGGGTGGGGTAGGGTCGTGCGGGGAGGGAGTTGTGAGGGGGTTAATTATAAAAAAAAATAACTTACCTTACTGGTCCCATGTCGTCTCTGCTTCTCTGCTCCTCGCAGGAAGCATTCAGCCTCCCTTCCCTCACCTAAGCCAATCACAATGCTGCAATGGCAGCGTTGTGATTGGTGGGGACGGCACCCAGCCAGGTACCTATGGGGAGGCCATTTTCTCCATGTAGGTAAAATGGCAGAGTACGCATGACTGGTTTGGTCGGCCCGCAACATTGGGCTAGCCACTCCTTCCCTGCCCTTTTGCACGTCTGTCCACCTGCCCGCCCGGACCAAACCCTTCTGCTTTCTCTCAATACGAGAAGCAGTAACCAAAATTGGTATTTTAAGTTACTGCTTCTCGCACTGCGAGAAAGCAGTGGGGCGACGCTCATCCGCCCACATGGAGGAGCCGCCCTTGTATCTTGGCGCAGAGCAGTCAGGCTTATCTAAAGAGGCAATGTCTAAAGCGTTTGTACAACACACTCACACAGCAAAACAGTGAATTCACTACAAAAGAGACTTCACACAAGATTATGTAAACATAGATAACTTTATTGTTCACCCAACAAGACTAAAATGACAGGTATAATAAATACTTTGCCAGTTATGCAATTGTCATACATCACAGGACATGTACTTGCAAATGATCAAGGTAACTAAAAACTATGAAGATCACATCAGTAGTGCAACTAATGCAGGTAAATCACAGAAATTACAATGAAAAAGTAGGCCACAGTGCACCCGCACCCCTATTCCACTTTATACTAAAATTGCTGTCAGACCTGTTTAACAGATTTCCTTCAGAAACATAGCATAGGACACAAGGATTATGCGGTAATCCTGGTCCCATTACCATGTTTTCCGACAGGAGAACGTGAATGGGAACAGTGTCTGGTTATCATATCATGTGTTGGGGGGCATAAAACAGAGTTTGCCAGGCACCACTGGCTGCTTGTGATGTATCAATTGACAGCAAAGGTCTCCCACATCCTGGTATGTGGCTGTCCACACAGGGAGCTCCCTGATCTGAAAGGCAGTGACACTACAGTCGTGCCGGGCTGGTGGTTTGGAATGGAACAGACCCGGCTGCCCAAGTGAGTCTGTGGTGTGCCTGATGCGGTGAATTCCCTCTCGGCTAGCCCTGCCTTCCTGAATGTGGGTTCGGCTGGCCTGGAGATGATGTCGCGGAGGGACTCCCTGTCAGATGGCAGCGCTGGGGTCCGTGCAAGATGGCTTCCCTCCATGCAGGCTCACAAACAGAGTGGGCAGGGCCTGGTTCATTGTAGTTTGACCTCATCGACCGAAATGTGTAGCACTTTTCCTGGATACCATGAAGGTGCGACCTGGCATCGGTCCAAACACAGAGCAGCGATTTTGATTGACGCTTCGCGCCGTTGTCCCTAATTTAATACTGGTGAGTAACACAGTGTTTTGCTCGCCCCTTGTGGTCCCCCTTGCCAGTGAGGGTGGGTGGAAGTCTTTTCTGGTTCTGAGACTCCGGAACAATTGGGCAAGCCAACAAGCCTTTGGAGTGCACTGGTAGGGCACAAAAGCAGATAGCTGGCAGCAGGCCAGCACATTAAGGCAGATTGCAAAATAACATTCCCTCCTGCAGCCCGGCAATCAGAAGGCAGCAGGCTAACATAGCAGAGCAGTTAAGCCAAAGGGGTCCATCCTAGCAGCACAGCAGTCCTCTGGCAACATGCAGATTGTAGGGCCAGCCGCACCTGGTTACAAGTCCCACGCAGTGTCCAAAAAGATGGGGTCAGAGCCTCAGTACTTACACTTAAAAATGTATTTGATCAAGGGGCAACTACAAAGTAACCTTTAGAAGTGCACAACAAACCCTTTCAACCCAGCTCTGGCTCTAGATGGTAAATAGGGGGTAAATCAGACCTTTAGACCAGGGCAGGACACAACCTATTCAAGTGTTAAGTGTGAACCAGTTCTCTCTCTCCCAGCCCAGGAAGACTATAAGAATGCAGATGAATGCACATGTATACCATGTCACACCCAGCCATTCCTGTGTTGTGGCTGTCTAGAACGTATGCACCATGTGTAGAAGGGGAAGGCAAAATATTTGGCACTAACCTTCTAGAAAGGGTCAGGTCCAACATCTCCCTATTCTACTTTTTTTCCCATTCCCCTCACCCCGGTAAAGTGTAAAAAAGTATTTTCTAGTTGTTAACATTGATCATTGTCACACCTACCATGGAGCCTCTGCTTGTTCAAATATATTTTTCCTTTCATCGTTATTCTCTATTGGATTTGATGGGTATTAATTAAGCTTTTCGAACATTCAAAGAATATCCCCATAGAAGCATTCCAAAAAAGGCTGACAAAATCATCCTACCTTAGCTCAGGTGTGAAATCCCAGTTCTGTTCTGCAGGTTCAACCACTCTCTCTAGATAACAACAGAAACCATTGCCCCAATCACACCTGGCTGCACACGGCCACACGTGGTACAGACAACCAACTCATTATCAGATGGCAAGAAACAAAATGAAAGCAAGCAGCGATGCCAGACACAGATGTCATCTCTGAAAACTAACCATACCAGATGAAGCAAGTCGGTACGGCCACTAGACACAGATGGCATCTTTGACAACTATCCATACCTGATGTAAGCCACTAAGCACAGAGCCAAGGCAGCCTATTACAATAATATCATCAAGGAAGCCCAAAGAGAAGCATTTTGCTTTTCAACGTGATCAAGCACCAATTCCACCCCACACTACACCCACCTTTTGTCAGTTTCAAGGAGGACTGCATAGTCATCAAAAATGTCTTTATGGACTAGATAGACAAGCTTCACAAACAAATGCCATAAAAAACACACACACCTCACATTCCATGATGTTGTACTTTATAATGCAGCCAAACAGTCTTACTTCAAAAGCCTCTCCACAGGTGATTTGTTAAACCTACTTCATTCACTAATGGCAAGTTATATGTAGATCATGTATTCCCATTATCAATTTTGAAGGAGAAACCCAATGAGGCTCTAACGCCACTACTGAAAGTCAACAACTCATCCTTTATCCAAGATTCCTTTTCACATTCTCTTGAAAATGCTCATCTTGTCCTTGCTTTAAGTTTAAACTGAACCTGATGAATTCATAAGTTACTGCCAAATTGTCTATTTCTGGCAGTTGGAGACAGATGTACCCTCAGTAGTGGATTCAAAGTGGCACGCGCTAGCCTCTTAAGGGGCAACTGCCTGCCAGTTAATCGGATTGGACCGCAAGGAGGTACACCCAAGGGTAGCCATACTGAAAGCAGTGATAGTAAGGGAGCTGAAATGAGACCAAAATAAAAAACATAAATTGTCCTTATAGAACACTAATGCACTGTGAGGGTATGTTCTTGGTAATTCATCAACCCAACCCCCTGCCAGTCTTCTCAAGTGAACTACCTGATCTAGAATACACAACTGCTGATAATCTGTGTCTCCAGCAGCAAATTCAGAGCATTGGTAATAAATCCATCTGAATAATGATTGTACTTTGACGCCACTGCATGTCTGTGTAAGCAGACAGATGGAACTCTGAAGGAAAACGTCATTGGATCAGGAGTGGGGATGCATCAAAATAACTGGGGTCGTTGTTGTGCCTTTTTATAGGCCTTCCCTGGATTGATAAATGGCGTCTGGTGTGCTGACTAGAGTGAGCTGTGGTGTACAAGCAGAGCCTGTCTATTAGAGGCTCCAAGTTCCCTGCATGGTGTTGGTCCATTCTGGAGCCCTTTTCTGAGTGGACAGCCCCCCCTCCCCACTCAATAGCCACTGTCTCTATTGTGCTTGGACATGCTGTTGTGGTCTTCAGATACCACCGGTTCTGCTGTGACTTGGCCTGGTGGATGGGTATTTATGTGGTGTCTGCAGTGAGCCACAATGGAGCTGTGTCCTAACATCAATCCTGTTCGCCCAGTCCTTTGAAGATTATTGTCTAGTCTAAAAATAAAATCAAGAAAGATACTCTCCTGCAGGACTAACAGTTAGAATTCTCACCAATGTGAAGCGTGAATCTGACTACCTTTGCAAGTCGTAAATGGTATCCTGCTGAACTCGGACACTGGTGAACTCTGTCATCTCCTCCTGCTGGGTCTCTCCCAAACTTTAGTTGTGGAATGTTGAGTCCCCCCTGACACCATGCACTTTAAATCTGTTTGATGGACCGGTCCTGCACTGCAACTTACACTTCAAGAACACAGCACAGCTGGCCCGGTGAAGCCTTCTATGCCCACAAATCTCCATCTTCTACTTAAAGCTCTTAGATGTCCTGCAGGCACACATGGAGGGCAGCATTCATCAAAATGCGGATGACCTGCGGCTTTACTTGAAGGTCACAGCTCACTGTGGGATGAATGAGCTGAAGGACTGCCTTGACCCTGTCAACACCTACAAGACCTAATGCTCACCGGGGTTGAACCCTCTCAGAAGTCATTACTTCCACTGCCATCAGCAACAGACAATAACAAAATTCCAAAACAAATCAAGGAAATAATACTATAAAGTTTTCCATTCCCAATTTGTAATGCACTTGTCAAGTGCAGGGCAAAAAACATGACTGTTTCGCCTAATTCTAAATGCTGAAGCATCACCCATCATTATGGTCTTTAAAATATAAAGAGATAACAACCTCTGGAGGGACTCCTCTGTCCCCTGTTGCCTCCATTACTTTCGAGCCATGCAACATTGTCTACAAGGTGGTCAAAGGCGGTACTCCATCCAACCTGGTGACCAGTGACTAGGGCGGCTAGGTAAGGCCAGGAGCAGCAATATTGCTAGATTCAAATCTAGGAAATGCATGAAAGAAAGCACCAGGGTAGTGAGCTGTGTGTTCATGGCTGCATTGAGGGCCGGGCTCCATAAAAGCGTCAAGTGCAGAGCTCTTATCCACCATTCTTCTCTGCTAACAGCGTGGTTGCTCAGCAGACTAAGTTATTTCAAAGGCGCAATCACACCCACTTTGAATGATGACAGGGTAATTTTGAGATGTTCAGAAAATCACTGCATTTTGCTCCATGCTTGGTAGCATCCAGTCTCTTGAGAAATGTAGCAGAACTCTGATAGCCATTATATACTTTCAATATTTCTCGTGCTGGATATTTGAGTGTAGAGACCCTTCAAAAATGAAAACATTCAGCTGCCGTTTCAAGGAAATGGAAAAAATAGTGCTGTTCGATTCGTTTTTACCTCACTTGGCATATTACAGTCAAGCAATCATGTTTTAGCTTTCCAGTAAAAAGGAAGACAAAAAGAGCGTTATGAAGAGTATAAGATTATAACAATACTGATACGTCAACTATTTTCCATCACGGTGCAGCCTTCTCGCAGAATGACCAGAGGCAACTCATTCTAGAACATCACTTGGGTGACGTACATTGACTGTAAAATGTAAGCCATTTAAGTGTGTGCGTTTCCTGGGGGCGAAAATGAGATTTGAAACACAGGTGATTGATTATCTAATTATTTTATATTAAATATTTATAGGAAAATATATCATTATTAATCCACATTCAGAAAAATTCAAGAAAAAGCTTTATCGTGCTTCTTTGTTTTCGTTTTAATTCAGGACAGAGTTTGTGGCGCGAGCTAACCCTCCTGCAAGGAGCCAAGCATTTTCAGCTAGCTCTACATTATTTTACACACACGTACACACGCACGCGCACACACACACCCTCCCCCACCTCTTGCACAAGAGGAAAATGGACAAACACATAGCTGCAGCTGATGTTTGGCATCTCTTGTAATTATCAGTGTATGTATTATTTTACTCAATTGATGCTTTTTTCTCCATTTTATTCTGTTCATAGCTGTAAATAATATGAAGGGAGATATCCGAAAGGATTTACACCCAAAAAACAGCCCTAAAATTAAAAACAGTACATTTACACATGTATTTTTAAATGTGACTGCAAATGGGCGAGGGCAGTTACTCCTCATACTAGGTGGAATCCTCTGCCCATAGATGTTCAATTGCTTCTAGGTGAAGAGACATTAAGGTGCCGATTCCGATCCGGCAAAATAAATTTGCGTACGACTCGTATCCGTATATTTTCACGTACGAATCGTACAAGTACCGTACAAACTGCGAAGTACGATTCGCACGTGAACAATACATACGAATTGCGTCGGGAAAAGGGTACGAGAGGGACACGGAAATTTTTACGTCCGAATAGTGTTGGTAAAAGTATACGATAGGGAGCCGTACATTTTTACGTGCAAATCGTAAAACAGAAGTCCGAGCGTGCAAGTACGATCCGTACCGCCCGTCCGAATACACAACCGCATTGTAAAAGGGCCCGTACGGAGCGAACACTGTAGCACACATGTACACGGGTAAACTTGTGCCCGGATACGAGTCGTACAGCCCCCCCTCCCCCGCATATGTCAGCACCGTACCCCCCTATGTCAGCACCGTACCCCCCCTCCGCACCATACCCCAGGACCGCACCCCAGCCCCGCACCTGTACGCGCCGCACCCCAGGCCCATACCCCAGCCCCGTACCTGTACACACCGTACCCCAACACCGTACCCCAGCCCCCCACCTGTACGCGCCGCACCCCAGGCCCGTAACCCAGCCCCGTAACTGTACGCACCGTACACCAACACCATACCCCAGCCCCGAACCTGTACGCACCGTACCCCAACACCATACCCCAGCCCCGTACCTGTATGCACCATACCCCAACACCATACCCCAGCCCCCCACATGTACGTGCCGCACCCCAGGCCTGTACCCCAGCCCCGTACCTGTACGCACCGTACCCCAGGACCGTAGTGCCTGTACGCGCCACACCCCAGGCCCGTACCCCAGCCCCGTACCTGTGCACCGTACCCCAACACTGTACCCCAGCCCCCCACCTGTACGCGCCGCACCCCAGGCCCGTACCCCAGCCCCGTACCTGTACGCACCGTACATCAACACCGTACCCCAGCCCCGCACCTGTACGCACCGTACCCCAATACCGTAACCCAGCCCCGTACCTGTATGCACCGTACCCCAACACCGTACCCCAGCCCCCCACATGTACGCGCTGTACCCCAGGCCCGTACCCCAGTCCCGTACCTGTATGCACCGTACCCCAGCCCCCCACCTGTACGCACCGTACCCCAACACCGTACCCCAGCCCCGTACCTGTACGCACTGTACACCAACACCGTACCCCAGCCCCGCACCTGTACGCACCGTACCCCAACACCGTACCACAGCCCTGTACCTGTACGCACCGTACCCCAACACCGTACCCCAGCCCCCACATGTACGCGCCACACCCCAGGCCCGTACCCCAGCCCCGTAGCTGTACGCACCGTACCCCAACACCGTACCCCAGCCCCGCACCTGTACACTACATACCCCAACACCGTACCCCAGCCCCCCACCCGTATGCGCTGCATCCCAGGCCCGTACCCCAGCCCCGTACCTGTACACACCGTATCCCAACACCGTACCCCAGCACCCTCACCCAGCATCGCGTATGTATGAACCTTACCTACGCGAAAAAGTCTCGTACAGAACCAGGACACTGTAAAACAGCACAAGGAGGGTCAATTCGACTCGCACAACACCACAAAACACGTCTACATGACAAAATACATCTCAATGACTGACCTGGCACATCCAAACAGGCAAACAGAGGTCCTAAATCACAACCAACTCTTATAACACACCCACCGAAATTTCTAACACAGCCACACACACAAATGGACCAATAAAAAGGGCCCACACACACAACCCATGAGCCTTTGCAACACACCCACTGCTGACAGACCCCACAGACAAACAACTGCACCTTACTTACACCTTAACTACACCTTAACTTACACACCTTCACACAACCTCCTTCACAAACACCCCCTCTTCACATTCACACCCACACACCCACAACCATCCACACCCACACCCCACACCATGCCAACAGACAAGAATCCAAAGTTCACAAGGGCGGAGCTGGACCTCCTTGTCAACAAAGTCATCAGAGTCGAGCCACAGCTGTTTGGAACATTGGTCAGACAGACCAGCATAGCCCAAAAAACTAGCCTGTGGCAGAGGATCGTCGATAAGGTGAATGCTGTTGCGCCCATCCGAAGGACCAGGCATGAATGCCAAGCTAGGTGGTACGATCTGCGCAGGGCAGTCAAGAGGAAAATGAACGAGGAATACGCCCAGAGTAACATCACTGGAGGTGGGCTGCCCCGCAGACCCGTACATTACCATCCCTGGGAGGAGAAGGTGATGGCAATGCTTCTGCCGTTGGGAGTACACGGAGTCGAAGGAGTCGCAGAGCCTGGTGAGTACACAAACAACTCACGTAACATGGGGGGAATGGCATCCACACCACAAATACACCAAATGCACGCAACTTCCCCCAAGCCCTCACCGCACACAACCACACTCAAAAACCACGCTCATGCCACTAACATCTCCATGCCCCATTCACAAATAAAGGCAATGCCATGCCCCAGGCCACACCAACCACCAACCCAAGACTGGATGTCCGGGATGCTGGGAGGGTGGGGCTCACACAACACATTGTGCAACTCAGAAGCTGACACCAATGCCCTCAGCCCATATGGCCTAGGTACATACCCATGCACCATGCCCAATGCACAGGGACTGGCAAAGTAGTGACAAGGTAGCTGACACCTGGCCCTGCTGTATGCAGCACAAGGCCCTCCAGTGACCACTGTACACTCAAACACCAACTCCATAAGCTCAGGTATCTAGCACAGGAACTCACACTCACTGACATGGCAGCATGCACCATGAGGGGACAGACACATCACCTGGGAGACACAATGACAAATCACACTACACCCAACAGCAGGCCCGGTCACACACCACCTCCTACACAAGCACACACCCCCGGGGCAGGCAACGGATTTACCCACACTCACAATGGACATGTGACACAACCAGACCAATCCATAGCCAAATAAGCATCCTAGCCAAAATTCAACAGGTCAAACACTCAGGAGAACAAATCAATCCGTCCTCCGAAACATACCCATCCCCAAGTGGACATTGAGAGGAATGCTAGGCACATCCAACTACCTGGAGGAACTGTGACAACTTGAGTATGTATGAAACATGGATGTGGCATGAAACAGCATTAACATTGTCTCCCTCTCACACACAGGGCAACGTCATGGACCTCCCCCCAACAATGGGGGGAACAATCACAGTCCCAGGCTCAGCGTGAAGATGATCCCACCGGCAGCGACGACTCTCACCACTCCGTGGATGACCCCGACCAACCTGGCCCCTCTGGTGCCCAAGCCCCTGCAGCACCTGCTTCCGGTACATCTGTGCCAACCCCCACCCCCATTCCTGCCACATTCCAGGAGACACCCAGGAGCCCTGCTCGCACTGAACAACACAGCCAGTCTGACCAGGAGAGACAAGGTTCTCCGGGCACCCAGGAGGAGGCAGACAACCCCGCAAATGCCATCCCTCAGGGGTCCCGTAGACCCAATGTGCCCACGACGGCAGGCCAGGCTCGTGTGGGCAGGGGTGGTGGGAGTGGAGGCAGGCGGAGGTGACAACCTGACCAGGCAGCTGAGGGAACCGGTATGTCACACATACGCCACATCCTGGACACATACCAGCGTGACACCAGGGGCATCAGCCAGGTAGTGTCGAGCCTCACTGAGATGAAGGGGACCCTCGACGAGATGAAGAACCTGCAGGCCGAGCAACATGCCAGTCAACAACAACACCAAGGACGGATGGAGGCAAGACTGGCTGAGCTCCTGGCGGTGCAAACGGACATGAGCCGTTCACTCCGTCGGATCGCCGACAACATGGGCAACCCTCCCTGTGCCACCAGGCGAAGACCACCACCAGCCACAGGGAGGGAGGAGGAGGAGGATTCGTCCGACGGAGCATCACAGACATCGTCAAGGCTTGCATCTGAGGGTCCCCCCAGGAAGGTGGGTCGTCCACAGAAAAGACCGTGAGAGGCAGCGGACCATCCACATCTCCCAGGTCACCTGGCCTGGCACCTGGCCCTCTGGCGCAACAGCAGCACCTCATCCAATGACATTCTCTGCCACATGGACTTGCTGGTCACAGTCTGACCAATGATGACCAACACTGTGTTCTGAACTCTGATGACTTCCAAAGCAAAGGATACCATCTCCCCCTGTGAACTTTGGATTCTAGGCACCCGGTAGAGCACCTCAGTTCATCTACCAAAAGACGTACCCCACCATAAATAAAAAGTTTATTTTGTCATGAGATGTTGCTGTCATTTTGCATTAGTCAACAACATATGTGTGTGTAAATGTCAAACTATGCCTGAGTGTTGAACTAACTCCACCCATCCATACCCTGGGATCTGAGTCTGGTACAGGACACACATGGGTCACAATGTATCATTCAATGCAGACATGGAGCACAATACTCACCTGTGATGGCCTCAAGCTGCTGAGCGGGGGCTTGCAATACTGTGCGGACAGACCTATTTGTAAGAGTATCATTAAGGCGTAGAGGTCATGCCTCATTCGGAGGTTCCCGGGGATGGAGTCCCAGGTATGTGTTCCCAGGTGGGAGAACTATGTCCTGCATGCTGGAGTACGGTGGTTCTGAAGAATGGTGGCCAGGTTAATGTTGGATGCACGGAGATGGCACTACGGGGTCTCGGATGACAGTGGTACAAGGTTGGTTTTGGGTCGGGGTTGTGGCCTGCCTCCTGAGTGTGGGTGGGGAGTCTGAAGGTCATCCTGCAGCACACAGTGATCCATTGCAGCTATCTCTGCTGGAGGGTGATGTGGCTGGGGCGCGGGATGTTGCAGCTGAGGTGTTCAGATGCACCCTGGATGTGGACAAGTTTCCCGGGAGTTTGGATGTGGCTGCTCCGTAGAGGGCAGGGCAGTATTTGACACGGTTGTTGTCGTGGACCTGGGGGATGGTCCATCTTTCCTTGGAGTGGATCTATCTGGGGATCATGTGCATAATTTAGAGGGTGTTGCAGTCTGAGGCACAGATGCTGGTGATTAACATGGCAAATGTGAGCAAGCAATCCATGATGCACACCATCTTGTGTGCGTGGACACTGGGTGCTTGTACAGGGCTTTTGCGAGTGGGACACAAGCAGTTGACCCAGCTGTAAGGGGACAATCCTCAGATGTTGACCTCAGTCCTGTACAAGTCCTGCCTCAGGTGGCTGATGTTCTGCCATTCATCAATGGATCTCATGCAATCTTGAATATTGGAACTGGCAATGTCTGCGTCCTTGGTGAGGGTGAGGAGCACCTGGCTGTCAATGGCATACGAGTTGATGATGAGGTTGTGTGCTCATGTGATGGTGGAGAGGGGGGTCCTGGACACATTGTAGATTGACACGCTGAGAGATGATACCTGTGCCATGTGCCTGACAACGACACCATACTACATGCAGAAGCCTTGAGTCCCACTCCCATGGCCTTGCTGGGGTACAGGGCCAGTGGGGAGTAGGAGGGACATGACCTGGTTGGTGTGACAGGGCCTGGAAGGCGTAGCAGCGCTGTGTAGGCAGTCGGAGTTGCACACTCATCATGCAAAGGTGTTGTGTGTGCGCTTAGTGTATGCCTGAGAGCAGGTGGGAGATTTGTGGATGGACATTGCTTGGAGGGTGTCTGCAACATCACACTGTAGTGTGATGTGGGTCATGCAAGGACCTGAGGGTTGTGCAATGTGCACGTTGCATGTGCAGACGGTCCAGCCTTTGGCACCGCGTGGCCGCAACTATGGCACAGACAAGCTGATGACAGCCAAAAGAATGGGTTGAGGGAGGAAGGGAGGAGCATCTTTGATGTGTTTGTGTTGCCAAATCCGGAAACTTCATGTGCCCTTGATGCAGGGGCAGCAACAGCAGGCGGCATGTCCTGGAAACTATGCCACAAGTTCCACCCAAAGACTAGGATGTCAGAAAGGACCACTGCAACAGGTGTATGTAAAGGAAGGAGTGTCCGGTTTTCCATGGCACACCCAGAGACAAAGGATGCACAATCACCAAAGATGACAGACACTGGATCATGAAACTGAAGGGCGAGCTGCGCACAGGAAACACACCCTCAGCAGGTGTTGATGGCCCGTTGTGTGGACCAACATGCCAAAACACATACACAGCCATGGACTCCATGCACAATAGAGAATCAAATACATGAAGAACAGCATGCAGGTTGCTAATCTACACATAGACTCATATGCACAATCTTTGACAACTATGCCAGAGATGCCGCATGCACAGTGGCAAGAGACCTGCATTGACAGAGATGAGGCACCTTGGTGGGTGAGGAACACCTTTATTACTCAGTCTCACACCTATGGAAATGCATCAATAGGAACAGACACACAGGTCTTTTGGATGAACATGTGGGACCTACACTGGACACCCCCTTCGCACCACAGATGCTGTAAATCAATTGGTCTGGCACACAAGTGAAGGGGGTGTGCCAAACATCCCCTGCTGCACACTGAGAGGCTGCAATTCCCCATTGAGCCTCTTATGGGGATGTCCCACACTATGTCCACCCGTAGCATCCCGTATGTTTCATAGGGAAGTTTTACACACATTGATGCCTTCATCACAATCCACAATCCCATTACAGATGACTGTCACGAAGTGTGACTATCAATTCATGTGAGTCATGCTACATGTCTTGTGCCCCACGATGAGTCGACATGTATGCATAGTGACAAAACCTGCACAGGAGCAGTGCCCACACATTCCAAACAACTACCACACCCACAATGGCTTGCTGCAATCCTTACCCAAAGGAGACATCTCACCATGTCCGTGCATGTAACGCTGATTCAGCACACGTTGCAATACTCATGAGGAATAGCAGGAGCACAATGATGCCACGAGCAGAGAGCATGCACAACTACCTGGGGATGACAGACACACAAGAAGTCAGGATAAATATAGTCATCCGCATGCATGGTCATGTACTCTACATGAATAAGGTTGACACCATGCTAGTTGAAAACTGAGTGTGTCAGCTAAAATGTGTGGAATGACATCATCACTCGAGTGACACATCAGAACACACCTCTAAGTCACTTAGCATACAGTCAGCTGGACACACACATTGCAACACATGCCACACAAGGCTCCAAGCGTGCACACTCAGAGCCAGGGACTCACCATTATGAGAAGAAGTTGCGTATGAGCTGACTCCGGATGTCCTCCTCCTCCTCACTTGCCTCGTGACCAAGGCCTTCATCCTCCACGGGTGGATGTTCTTGCTCATCGGGATCCAGGATGAGTGGCACAGCTTTCTCCACTGCCATATTGTGCAGCATGCAGCACACGAGGAAGATTTTGCAGACCTTCACCGGTGCATATGGGAGGGACCCGCCTGTCTTGTGGAGGCACCGGAATCGGCTCTTCAGGAGGCCAAACGTCCTCTCAATCACTCGCCTGGTCTGCCCATGGGTGTTGTTGTAACGGTGATCTGCAGCTGTTCTGGGGTTGCGGAGAGGCGTCACCAGCCATGGCATGTTGGGATAGCCAGAGTCCCCTACATGGAAACATCATGTAAAGAAGTTGGTCAGGAGATGCCGTAACATACAAAGATACCGCTAAATACAGGACAAACACAGTATACCCACCAACAAGACATGCTCGTTCATTGTGCAGCCGCAGCATCATTTCTGGCACCCTGCTACGCCTCAGGATGTAGGCATCGTGTGCTGACCCTGGAAAACGTGCACAGACATGGGAAATCAGCATGTTAGCAAGACACACCACAAGGGCATTGATGGAGTGATAATGTTTTCGGTTTCGATAGGCTACCTCCTGTGCCTGTGGTGGTACCAAAGCCACATGTGTCCCATCAATGGACCCAATTACATGGGGCATCCCTCCCAGGGCACAGAACTCACCCTTGATACCTGTCAACTGCTCAGGAGTTGGAAAATGGATGAAATCATCCAGGTGCTCCAACATGGCTTCTAAAACATCATGCAGGACACGGCTGAACAAGGTCTGGGACAAGCTACCCACATCAGCTATGGTGAATTGAAAGGTACCGGTGGCAAAAAAATGTAGAGCTGCCATCACCTTCATCTTGGGGGTCAGCGTAGTAGGATACCTGTGTCGCGGTTGGAGGTGTTGTTCAAGCTTTGCGGCCAAGTCCTCAATCAACTGTTGCGAAAAGCGGTAACGTCTTAGGCAGTCACGTTCCCTCATGGCAGCCAAGTCTGGCATTGGTCGGGGGAGAGGCGGTGCCCTGCAGAAAATTTGAAGGAAGAACGAAGAGTGAGTACCTAACAACGTCAATGTCAATGAACTGAGCACATGCTCAACCTCTAATACACATCAGCGAAATACAGAGTCAGGTCTGTGCTACACATCCAGGACACGTATGGCAGCCAGGTGATACTCCTACGACAAGCCAGCTACACCCGTTGATAGTCACGTTCTACGTGACATGGGCCGGAACTAGCTGTGAGCCAGTGTAAGTGAACAGCCAGAGACATCACACGAGTGACATACATACACAAATCTGCATTGGAAGGATGTCATCTCATACAGACTGCTGGCGGCAAGCTAGAGGTACAGGTCACATGTCATTGGAAATGTACAGATCATATACATAGCAATGAAGGGGTACACATGAAACACGAAAACACAGTCATGGATACGGCGCAGATATGTCCTCATGTCATCAAATCATCTTGGAAGCATCCAGACACACGTAACGTGTGAATCCACATGTGGCATGGTGTGCGTATATGTGTGCCATGCCCATCTACACACAGACACATGTTCGATGCAGCAACAGCAGATGCATTTGACGGAACAACACCAGCAAGCTCATGGGAACACATGACACACACAGGACATGTTCACATCGGGGCACGCTGTTACTTAGATGTCAGATGTTAGTGTCCCTGTCCCTGGCATCAGGGGACATTTGCTGGTGTTGGTGACTGTGCCATACCAGTGATGCAGTGCTTGACACGTTTGTACTACATGCACACATGTGCATTGTGGGAAGGGGAAGTGTGCCACATACTGCCCCATCACACATGACATGTGTACACAGGTCATCACATATCTATTGTGCTAAAACATGAGGAGACATGTGCCACATCACTGCCTGACACACCTAGGCCCTGCACATGTAGGACTGGAATGACTATGACTTGATGTACAGCCGTGCACAAGTCTGAGACCTCCATTCCATTTGTGTGCGCCTCCTATCACCTGTGTAAGCTGTGAAGCGCACCGTACACACGCTCTGCGGGCGTGTGAACGGTCTGTATCATCACTCTGTTGTTCCCTCCGGAGTACGGGTGTGTGTATGGACCGTACACATGTACGTGTACGACCAGTGTGCACACGTACGTGTACGCCCTGGTAGTCCACGTACGTGTACACACTGGTAGTCCACGTACGTGTACAGACTGGTCGTCCACGTGCGTGTACACACTGGTCGTCCACGTGCGTGTACACACTGGTCGTCCACGTACGTGTACACAATGGTCGTCCACATACGTGTACACACTGGTAGTCCATGTACGTGTACGCCCTGGTAGTCCACGTACATGTACGCCCTGGTAGTCCACGTATGTGTACGCCCTGGTAGTCCACGTACGTGTATACACTGGTCGTACACGTAGGTGTACGCCCTGGTAGTCCACGTACGTGTACACAGTGGTAGTCCACATACGTGTACACACTGGTCATACACGTACGTGTCTAACGCAATGTGCAACTGGTGCGGTAGGAGTACGTGTGAAACGCACCGTACCTGTGTGTGGATAGCTAAATTACGTAGGGACACATGAGGGACAAGTATTGGGGCCCAAATGCATGCTGGTTGTCATGGATACCGATTTTCAAGTTCAAACTTTCAATCATGTGGCCTGGAATAGGCAGTTGGCAACTAAATACAATGTTGCAAAGTGGTTGTTGACTTCACATCAAGATCCAATTCTGAACCATGCAAAGGCCCTCACTGGGGTATGTTTAAAGGGATTGGAGGAAACGTAGGATGCAAATGAGACTGACCAATCACTCTGTACTCCTGTAAATGAAACAGCCCAGCAAGGCAGATATAAGTCAGCCAGAACCCATGAGAGGGCACTTGCCTGCACTACCTTACAATCGACACCACTGCTGCTGCTTGTGATTCCTCTGGGAACATGTCAGGGACTGTGGAGAGGGCCCAGCCTTTCAGCCATGAGGAGAATGAGGCATTGTTTGATGTCATCCTCCCACAGTACCCCAGCCTGTATGGGAGACCAGGGGAGCAGGTGAGTGCTGACTCCACTAGCTTTGACTGTGCCCCTTTTTTGTGACTGTCACTTCTGGCATTGTGTCCAGGTGTGACATGCAATGGTTTTTAGCGTGGGTCCCTGGGGGGGGAATGGCTTATATCTCCCATGCAGAGCATGATGTAGTTCCTGTGTGCACTCCTCACTTGCATTGTGCTTACTGTGACATTTACTGCATAGTGCATGGCACATTCAGCCTACCCAATCCCTATGCCAATTTTTGTCCTATTGTCCAGAGCTGATTCCCTGGCCCCCCCGGTGTGACAGGTGACTGTACCCACAGATGTGTGTGAGTTGAGTGGAGCTGTGCTGAGTGTCCAAATGATGTGTACGCCCCCTGGACATTGATGTGTGTGAATGTTCCTTGTCATGTGGGTGAGTATCTATGTGGAGTGTTGCATCCCAGCTGCATGGAGGAGGCAACAGCTCCACCCATCTGAGGGGTTTAAGTAAGCCGTGCAGAGTGTCTGACTTGCTGAGCTAGCACCACACCTGTGACACCCCACAGGCAAGTGGCACATGTGCAGAGTGAGGTTTGTATCCGCTGTTGCCAATGGCAGGTGATTGATCTGTGCCTGTGTGTGTCTGTGTACTCTGCAGAGGTTGCGTCAGTGGCCTGCGGCATGTGACTGCTTGGAGGTGCTGTCCATCAGCCTGGTGTTGCATGTGATGCACAGTGTGTGCCATGATCAGGGAGTGTGTTGCACCCCTCATGCCACCTGTGTACTTCCAATGCCATGTCCTGCTTTGGGGCTTCCACATAGGCTAATGTCCCTATGTCATCCTCACAGGTATCCGCCTACGCCAAGGGGGAGATATGGAAGCAGGCCGTCAGGGCCGTGAGATCTGTGGAGGGTCGCAGTCGGCGCCTCGCCCAGGTGAGGAAACGCTGGCAGGACATCCGGTGCTGGACCCGGAGGATCGCCCGCTGGCAGCTCAAGGACTCACCTCCACACAAGCACGACGGGGGGCAACGACTGACCCAACAGATGAAGTGTGTCCTGGTGGTGGTCTTCCCTGAGTTGGATAGGCGGTTACAGGAGTTGCAGCAGCAGGAAGGGGGTAGGTACATGTGTGTTTGTAGAGTGTGTCACCAGCTTTTGTAAGTGCCCAGTTGCCTGGATAAACAGCGAGGGTTAATTTGAGCAGTGCATATCATGTTCCCCAAAGTCAAACGGGGCTGTTCCTCCTCCCTTCCCCTAAATGACATGTGTTCCCTGGTCTGTGTGTAATCACTATTGCACATGGTGATCTAGGCTGCCAGTTAATCCAAGTGCACATTGCTTTCTGCATCATGTGGGGGGGGGGGGGGGGGCTGAGACATGTGTTGTTACCTTGCCTGTGCCCTGTCCTGTACAGTCATTTGGGTGTCCATGGTAGTAGGCACTGATGCTGAGTCTCAACATAGGAGTGTGAGTTTTCAAATGAACAGACTTGCAGCATGCATTAACAATGTTGTGGCCTCAGACATGATGTGCATGAGTGGGAGATATGCATAGTGCAGGGACGGTAGCTCAGGTTACAGTCAGATAATTCCAGGACAATTAAGCTGTGTTCCCACTACAGTCCCCTGAGACACCCTTGCCTCTGAATCATGTGTGTCATCCAACACTGTGCCCATTCTCTGTGTGTTCATCATAGTTTGGCCTCTGTGGCATAGTCCCTGCCCTCATTTGTATTTCTCTGAAGTGTGCTACATGTGCCCATTGTACATGCTGACCCCATTTCGCTTGTGCATCCTCACACTGGGCAGTGCCTGTGTGTCTATGTACAACTATCTGTTGATGGTTGTTGGTCACAAATATGTGTTGGCAGCCTCACGAGGTGATGTGGAGTACATTTAGGAATTTGTGATGCACATTGGAGTAAACCCAGATTAAGAGGTGTCACTTCTTGATCTGTCTCAATCACATTGTCTCAGGTATGGGGGGTTTGTGCGGGCAACGCATACATGTCCAAACCTTATGTCTCCTTGCCGTGTCTGACCTGTGTGTGATAATTTTCTGGACAGACACTCAACATGCAGTGACCCAGTCAGGTTTTGCTGGGTTTAATGTTTGTGATTTGCAGCATGTGTCAAATATGGAAATCCATGGCTCATGCTCATCCATTTTTGCCACCAGTGTGTGGTCGAGATGCTATGTACTTTGGTCTGTGTGTGCTGACATCTGTGTGGACATTCTTACTTGCCATTAGGGTGTCTCCTCAGTGCAGGTGCTCCTTATCCAGACACATTGCAGGCCCATTAGCTAATGCATTGTCCTATGTTTGGACATGTGTGCCACTCCACATGACAGGCAGTGGGTCAGATGTGTTGCTTTAATTTTTCCTTTGGATCAACACCTGTGATCCTAATTTGCTCTTCACTCACTCTCACAGTAAGGATGAGATGGACTTTCTGGACGTGGTGGTCACTATGACAGAAGGGAGTTTACTGACTAGAACTCATTATAAGCCCACTGCAAAAAACAATCTTTTGACCTTCTCTAGCTTTCACCCACGACCCCTTAAAGAAAATCTGCCTTATGGGCAATTTTTACGAATTTGTCGTAATTGTAGTAAGGTGGATGACTATCGAGCACAGTCAAAAGAGCTGACACAGAAGCTACGAGAGAGAGGTTATCCTGATAGGATCCTCTCCAATAGTTGCAAGAGGGCTAGGAACCAACCTCGAGACATTCTTCTGCAAGACTTACCTAAACAGGCAACTAGCATTCCATTGACATGTGTAACTACCTATAATGTTGCATCAAATGCAATTTCAAAATCCATCAAAAAACACTGGCGGATACTAGAGAGCAATAACATCAAATGGGAGAGACCCCTGTTCTCGTATTAAAAGGCCAGAAGTATAAAAGATTCTTTGGTCCACACTAGACCTAGAAATCTGAGGAGTCCCACTGTACCCTCTGTTCTTAGTACATGGGGTTTACCACCAGTTTCGGGGCATTTCCCCTGTGGTTCGTGTAGTGTCTGTTATTTGACCTCAGCCACGAAGACACTGAGCTTGGAAAATGGGAAGATATGGACACAATGCGAACACACCAATTGTAATACCACTGATGTGGTTTACTTAATCACCTGCCCCTGTAAGCTTAACTATGTGGGGATGACTACCAGGAAGGTCAAACAGCGGATTGGGGAACATCGTAGCAACATCCGCTGTAAGAAAAACACTACTAAATTGACTGAGCATTTTGGACGTTTGAACCACACTGTGGATGATCTACATTGGACCATAATAGAGCAAGTTAAAACGGGGTCCAATTCATCGAAGTTACTGTTCAAAAAAGAACAGCGATGGATTTATCGCATGTCCACACATCTAGTTGGGTTAAACGATAATATTCCCTGGGGATCGGTCATGAGACGCAGTCACTGAATGCCTGCAGTAACACTCTATGGCAACATCTGACCCCTATTTTAAGGTCTACTGGACTGTTTTTCCATCCAATTAGCGAGGCTTGTTTGTGAAACCTCTATTGGGATTGATTCTCTATCACCCATATCTAAGCTGTGAAGCGTCCAACTCTACATATAATGTGGCTGATATGCAATCCCCTTTATTGTTCTTTCAGATTCCCACTTATACAACGAAGGTTTTTTGTTGCATTACAATCTGGGTAGACTTACTAGCACTTAGACTCAACTTGTGAATTAATTAATTTTACATTAAACCGAGTTGATACGCAATTCTCTTTGGCTCTGCAGGCCCCCTATTTTTCGACTCTGAATGATGTCTGCGCGTGGGTCACGATTCACATTACGTTTTGTGCCATCTCTTCGATTGCACCTAGAGGAGTTTACATTCTAGCCCTCTAACAAACTAAAGGGCGTTGTCCCTCTTCTATGCCGATGCAGACGTCTTCCACGCTGGTCACGTGACATGCTTACCGGTTTGAGGAAGTCGAGTGTCATCGTCTCGGCATTTCTCAACGCTACTTAAACTCGGACTTTCATTGTCCGGTGACTCCGGGCTCGGTGGTATTAATGAGGTTGATCTACCTGGCAGAGGACTTGGATGAAGTAAGTACCATGTTTCACTTGCAATACAGAAAATTATGCCGGGTTTTGATGTCATAGGGATAGTAATGTTACGTGTTTTCCCTGTTTTCTTCTCTCCCGACTTCAGTTGTTCTGTAGTTCCGCCACCCACCTTCTTGCCTAAGGAGCAAAGTTTTTCATTTTAATACGTAAGCCTTGTTCATTCTCCATTTTACTCCATGTGCCATAGTTTAAGCGTTTTCATAACTACCGTATAGTGAACTACGAGGTCTATCTCATCTGTTAATGGGCATAATTGAGGAGATTGACTCATTTTATGCATAATGGATCGGAATGTCTTCTCATAAAAGATTTTTGAATTCCTTCACGATTCTGTAAGCACTGGTTACCTAGGGATGTTGTCAATGTACAAAAGTAACTCTCTAATGTTAATACACCAGATGTCCATGTGCTGTTGATTTTTCATTTAAAATGTACTAAAGCGGATAGATGAAGCTGCGCTTCAGTAATGAAAACAATAGAAGTACCCTAGATTGTATTCTGTTTTCTTCCAGATATCCTGAGGCCTTTGTGGATTTTTCGAGGGCCCGTATGAAACCGTGAGTGTATCCGGTTCTTTGAACCTTAGGTCAGGGTAAGCCTTAGAGAGCTTATACCGCCAAGGTGTCATTTTGTATTGTCTATTAGGTCCTGAAGAAAGCTTTGTGACTAACAATAACAAGCTGAAACATGTCGACCATTTGTTTATATACCTAATAGGATGTATCTGATCAATAATTATCAGCATTAGTCATCCTACACTGTTTTTAACCAGTGCCTGATTCGTCATTATTAAAATTGTTTTTTGACGAATTTTTGGGCATTTTTTAAATTTCACATTCCCTTTCACTTATCACATACGAGAATTCCGTTTGTCCGATATCTGCGCTCCGCTGTAACCAAAGCGTTGAAGCACACCAGAGGTGCAGTTGGCACCCCTGGTGGAACCCTATGATGAAGCATGTCACCGACTAGGTCGGTGAGTGAGGGTTCTACGCAAATATCTGATTGATTTTTCGGCAGCACTCCGTCAATTTGCATATGCATATATATGTGTATATACTATTATATGTATATATGTGCATATATACATAATTTTACCACTGGTATTTTTTGTACACACTCTTTTGTTTTTTAAAGTGTTGCCAACTGTGTCATCATGGTACGGATTGCCATGTGACAGGTGGCATGATTCAAGTTTTCAGTCAATAAGTATTGTACCTTGGCACTGACTACACTTGTCAACATGTCTGCATTTTTCCTATGCTTCTTTTTGCTAGTTGGTTGTGAAGGACAATAATGTGCCTGCATGACAGATGTCTCCCTGGGAAGTGCAAAAGAAAGTACTTTTACACTTTCCGTGGACACACAGGCACATTTCACTGGAAGGCGCAGTTTGATTACCACTTGTCTTTTTTGAATATACGTATCCATGTTCACACAGTGTGTTTGCATGTGTGTAAGTCCTTGGTTGTTGCTGATACGAACTTACGAGTGTCAAGTCATCCAGACCACCGTGGTGCCATGTATATGTACTTACTTCTACACCATTTATTATTTACAGTGGCTTTTTAGAATTCGGCTGCCAGCTCATACAATGACTGTGTAAAAGTATTTTTGTGTGCACATCATTGTGTGACTTCTGTCATGCAGGCAGATGTGTCTTCTGTTCACAAAGTGTGACATTCACACATTCTAAACATGTACATTGTGTAAAGTGTTGTGAGTCCCAAGGGTTTGCAATGTTTTTGGCAATGGTTTCCTAAGTACTCGCAGGTCTCAGAGTGTGGGGACACCTTCAGTATTGAGGTGTGTTATTTGGCCTTGGGTGCACCAATACTGTTTCGTTCACAGTGAACAAGAGGTGGCATGGATTAATATTCTTGCTGTGTTCAACTGTCCCCAGACACTAGGGGCCCGATTCACAGAACAAACTTAAGACAAAATCCTAAACTTAGTACCATTTTGGTATTCACAGAATGCACTTACTACTTCTGGTATTCACAGAATGAACTTACTACTTTTGCGATTCACAGAATAAACTTACTACTTTTGCTATTCACAGAATGGATTTACGACTCCTAACTTCACGTCCGCACTCGGGCCGGAAATTCCGGCCCTGAGGCGGAGCTTCCGGCCCGGAGGCGGGGCTTCTGGCCCAGAGGCGGGGCTTCTGGCCCGGAGGCGGAGCTTCCGGCCCGGAGGTGGGGATTCCACTGGCCGGAATCCCCACCTCCGGGCCGGAAGCTCCGCCTCTGGGCCGGAAGCCCCGCCTCTGGGCCGGAAGCTCCGCCTCCGGGCCGGAATTTCCGGCCCGAGTGCAGACGTAAAGTTAGGAGTCGTAAATCCATTCTGTGAATAGCAAAAGTAGTAAGTTTATTCTGTGAATCGCAAAAGTAGTAAGTTCATTCTGTGAATACCAGAAGTAGTAAGTGCATTCTGTGAATACCAAAATGGTACTAAGTTTAGGATTTTGTCTTAAGTTTGTTCTGTGAATCGGGCCCTCGCTTCTCAGTATAATTCGATATCAAGTTATTTGCTGTTGTGTCATGATCTCCATTGTTTCCAAGTGTCATGGTGGGTCAACCAACTGGGGAGTGCAGGGTTACATATGTGCGGACTATTCTAGATGTTACTCATGATGCATTTCCTGATATGCACTGTGACATTTTAATTGTGACTCATGTGTCTGTTGTATACAGATGACTGATTATTTTCTGTCTCTTCACCTTGCCCACAGCATCATCGGAGGACACCGAGGGAGACACCTGCACGGACGTGGAGGAGGGATCCAGCACCGCTGCCACCACTGCTGCGGAGTCTGCGGGAGCAAGTGGCACGGAGGGCGAGGGGAGTCAGGCGGAGGAATTGTCTAGTGACAACACTGACTACGACGCAGACGGGTCCGATGCTGAACTCCTCCAGGGGGCGGAGGCTGCTTCAACACCTGACAGCAGCACTACATCTGTCACCGCCCCCTCCATTCCCATCACCGCCCTCCCAGTTGCTCCGGTCCCTTCTGTCCGTGCTAGGCAACACCGTGTCTCCTTCGTGCCAGGCACCGCACCCCCTGCCCCTGTCCCCCCTGCTGCCCTCACTGCAGAGTCTGTGGACATTCTGCGACAGTTGCAGGTTGGACAGACATCGCTGCTGAATGTCCTCCATGGCCAGAGGCGAATTATGACGCAGATGGTGTCGTACATGGAGGGCATGTCATCAGCAATGTCTGACCAACGGATGTTGCTGAGGTCCATGGACTCTTCACTGACGGCAGCAGTGAGTCTCCTGCAGCGCTTCGTCCCACCCCCTACCCCTGCACCATCCACACTTCCCACTCCCATACCTGTCCCAAGCACACACAGACATTCACAAGCACGCACCCCACCAGACACAGGCAGCACACCACCACGTATGGGCAAGCGCACTTCTCCTGACACGCACACTCAGGGGGATGAGGGCACACCCACTGGGTCTGGGGCACACAGGCATACACGCAGCCACAGTCCGAGGCCGCATGGCGCACTAACCCGTCCCTCCAAAGGCACTCCCCTCGGCTCCCCTACCACACCTCCAGAGAAAGAGGCCTACTTGGCTGTGCTGGGCCTCAGCCCCTCTGTCTCTCCAGCCCGCAAACGGGAACGGCACTCCACGGGTAGGGGAGTTGAGCCCCCCCCTGTCCGCCACCTCCCCCTATAGCGCTGCACCCCATCACTTCCACCCCCCCCTCCTTTGAGGCTGTGTTGTCTCCGGGTGAAGGGGAGACGCTTGACGACCTGGCAGCAGTGTGCAATGCCAAGCTGACCTCCACCTTTGGCGCTGCCCCACCCCCTGTGGTGGAGGTGTCCGTCCCTGCACCCACCACACCTACCCTTCCACCTCCTGTCCCTGCGGTGCATGGTCCTTCCCCACATGATGCCCCCCCCCCAGTCGAGGAACCTGCGGGTTCTAATGTGCAGGCAAGCTAGGGGAGACGTGTGGCCATGTGTCCCCCCAAGGACTTCATATCTGGACTGGCCATGTGCCTTTGTTAATAGTGTTGTTAACTACTTTTTCTTTTAATGCTGAATAAAGCATTTTGTTTTCCGTTTGAACACATTTGCATTTCAGGTATTGATGTGGGTGCTGATGGTCCCGGAGTTGGGGTGGTGGTAATGTGTTATGTGTCAGGAGAAAGTTGCCGTCTGATGCTAATGGGGTGGACCATGATTTCTGCCTACCAACACAATGTCTCTGCAAGGTATATTTGGTCGTGTGTGCTATATGTGTTTGGAGACATTGTCCCAAGGACTGTTCCTTCCTCTGTGGCACCTGACATCTACCCTGCAGGGAGTAGCACTTTTGTAGTGCTGACCTGTGTCTAAATTTCCTTTGGTGGTGACGGATCCCTTCAACTATGGCCTTGCGTGCTCAGCAATGTCTCCGGCTGCATCCTCTGTGCCATCCTTGCTAGTCACTGTACTTGTGTATTGAGTATGTTGTCATGCCTTAATGGCGACAATCAGCATTTTCCACACTATGCATGTGTGTTATCCCAGCCTAGCACACATTTGGTATTTGTTCTGCAGGGTATTTGTGCACCTGACTGACAATTGTGGGCATTGTATCTGTGGGAAGTCCACCCTATTCCTTCCATGAGAGGCAACATCTTGGTGGCTGTCCTGGAACCTGTACATTCCTATCAGTCCTGGGATGTGCGTGACAGTGTGTGTTCCCTTTGTCTCTCTTAGTGTAGTGGGCATTGACATGAGTATACAGTCTTGTGGCATGATCTGTGTGTGTGTGTATTGTGCTGCATCCGCCAGGGGTTGGTATGCATGTGTCATTTGTCCTCACAGCCACATGTGTGGTGTAATGCAGTGGGGGAAGGACATCCATCCTCATGGTAGTTATGTTATGTTATGTTATTATGACTTCTAGAGCGCACGATTACCATACGGTGTCCTGGCGCTGAGCACTGATAACCTAAGATAACAGAGAACTAAAACTGGGAGAAGAACCATGTTTTAAGATTTTTTCTAAAAAAACTGAAATCAGAGGTGTTTCTCAACATGAAAGGGAGTTCGTTCCAGATTTTTGAAGCACTGTTTACAAAACTTCTACCTCCCCAGTTTACTTTTTTAAAACAGGGAGTTTTTACTAGCTTAGCACCAGTAGATCTAAGAGTTCTGGAAGGGATATACCAAGAAAACGTATTTTTAAGAAACTCTGGACCAATCCCGTTCAAGGCTCTAAACACAATACACAGTGCCTTAAAACGAGATCTCAGATGAGTTGGGAGCCAATGCAAATTCTTTAATTCTCCTTTGACTGAAACAGTCCTAGGAGTCCTAGTCAGCAGTCTGGCTGCAGCATTCTGAATGACCTGCAGCCTATTTTGATGTTGTATTTGCATATTAAGATAAAGACTGTTACAATAATGAAGGCATGACAGTATTAATGCAGTCTCCACCGTTCTCAGACTCCCCTCGTATAGAAAAAACCTAATTTTCCTGATCATTCTAAGCACCATTGAGCATCCCGATGTCACCTTACTCACCTGGTCCCCCATATTAAGTTTGTCGTCTATCACCACACCCAGATTTTGGCTTTCCAGAGACCAAGATTGACAGGCCACCAATCAGGTGTCCACATCCGAGGATTGTTCCCAAATCTCAGAACCTCCGTTTTAGCTGAATTCAATTTGAGGCAGTTTGCCGACATCCACATAGAGATGGATCCCATGCAATCTGAAAAACGTGCACCTATTTCCTTTTCAGCTCCCTCCATCACCGACAACACAATTTGTGTGTCGTCCGTGTAGGAGGTGAGCTGGAACCCGAAAGATCAAATAATGCCATCCAGGGGTGCCACATAGATGTTAAAAAGTGTGGGACTAAGAGCTGAGCCCTGCGGCACCCCACATGGCAAGGAAAAGGGTTCAGAAGTGTTGCCATTTAGTTCAACTGTTTGTGACCTGTCCTTCAAAAAGGAGTTTAACAAATTCCAGGCTCGACCTCCTATCCCGATCTCTGATAACCGATTAAGTAATACCTTATGGTGAACGGTATCAAAGGCCGCGGAAAGGTCTAATAGGATCAACATCGCATTCCCTCCCTTATCCACAGCCTCTCTGATTTCCTCTGTGGATTTAAGAAGCGCCAGCTCAGTGCTGTGAAAAGCTCTGAAACCATATTGTGAGGAATCCAGAGAGTTGTTAAACTGGAGAAAATCACTAAGTTGCCTGTTTATAGCTTTTTCTAGTATTTTAGCTGGCAAGGGAAGTCTAGAAATAGGACGGTAATTAACTGGGTCTTTGGGATCCAAAGACTGTTTCTTCAGTAACGGGTGCACTGAAGCTTTTTTCCAAAGATTAGGAAAGATTCCAGATAGAAATATATCGTTGAACAAAGGTGTCAGAACCCTACAGATAGTATCAGCAATCTGCTTAATGATTCATGTAGGACAGGGATCGCTCGGGGTACCAGATTTTATACTGTTCAGCAATTTCAGAGTGTCCTCTTTTCCCAAAGGGGAAAAATAGTCCAAGGTACTACCAGGTGGATGAGAAATTTCCAATTTTAAATCAGTCTGATTTTTATCAATCAATTCTGAGAGAGAAAGAAAAATTGTTTCAACTTTCGACTTAAAAAACGCCCGACTATATTACAGAAGTCAGGGGCAACAAGATCGTTTGGCGTCCTGGGGCTGGACAGTTTAATAACTGTTTTAAACAGCTCCTTAGAATCAGATTTAGCTTTAGAAATTTGTAAAGAAAAATATTCTTTCTTGGCTAACATAAGGGATTGCTTATAGTTAGAGATAGTTAATTTAAGTTCTATTTTGTCAGCCGTAGCATAGTTCTTACGAAATATCCTTTCGGCACGTTTACATAATAGTTTTTTTTCCCTGAGCTCTCCTGAGTACCAAGGTGCGGTAGGTGAAGCTCTTTTCGGTGTCCATGTTTTAGGGGGTGCTAATTTAAGACATGCATCAACTATCCAACTGTTATACAAACATGTTGCTTCTTCAATGTCCTGCGGAGCTGTATACATTGAATCAATAAGGGAAGATTCCAATTGTTTGGCATCTAATTTGCCTCATGCCCTAGTAGTAATCTCCTTGTTCTGTTTAAAACCAGTGAAACACCTCCTAGAACTATTTAGTTCAAACTTGACCACAAAGTGATCAGACCAGGTGATCGGGAGGATGGAGATATTAACTAGGTCACTATTGTTTGAAAATATCCCATCTAGGGTATGACCTTTCATATGAGTAGGAGAAGAGACCAGTTGTTCAAAGCCTCCTATGGCCATGATGTTGTTTAGTCTGGCTGTGTCCGGATCCTCAGGTTTTTCCAAGTGAAAGTTGAAATCTCCAAGCACTACAAATGATTGTTGACTCAACCCTTCTTCTAATAACAGACTCAAAGAGTCCAAAAAAACAATCTTCTCACCTGGAGGATGATAAATTAAAATCTCTTTAAAAGGCTTATAAAGTGCTGAATATATCTTAAAAGAAAGAGCTTCACGCCCTGGATCGCGAACAGGCATGAAGTGTGGAGTAAGCGAGTCATGATATATCACCGCAAGCCCTCCACCCCTTTTCTGGGTTCGATCAAGAGTATAGCAGTGAAAGCCAAATGGTGTGGCTTTAACCAGGTCCGGACCCGATGTACTGTCTAACCATGTCTCTGTAATAAATGCTAATTTGATATTGTTATCCTCCAATAAAAGGGCACATTCCACAGAATGCTTTACCAGTGATCTGGCATTAAATACCATACAATTCATATGAGTATCCCTTCCATTGCCCCTATCCGAAACCTGAGTAGTTTCCCTATGTTTAATAGGTAAGTTTAACATCGTTGGAAGCGGTGCCAAACATTCATTGCACGCTAAGCTCCCCCTAACTATGTCTGAAAATCTATTACTTTCATAATAGGTGCCCGGAAACAATTTGTGGCAATGAAGACCTTTGTCTACCTGATTCAGCATGTGTAGTTCCTTACTAGTATAATACCTTCTATCCGGTATGGGGAGGCCAGGGGGACTGGCCCTGTGCCTGGCCCAAGCGTGGACGTGCGCAGATGGGCTTGCCTTAGGCGCGGCTTAGGCTCGCCAGCGGCGCGCCCGCTGCGCGCGTCCGCTGCGCGGGCGCGACAGGGTGCTCCTTAAGTTTGCCCCCCTGAACCACTAGACCGCTAACCGGCGGAAGTGGTATCGTCCTCGCCAGGAGCGGAGCTCCAATGAAAGTGCAAGTGCCCAAACACGAGGAACAACTCCCTTCCTGTTAATTTTTAAAACCAATGCCGTTTCCAATCAAAATTAAGTTAAAACCATACATTTAATAAAATCATTCCAATATTCACCCTGAGTTCGTAGTTTAAAGTAATATCACCAGCGAGCATTCAAACACAGCTTCGCTAGGTGATCGGTGCTGCGCGGGCACGACAGCGTGCTCCTTAAGTATGCCCCCCTGAACCACTAGACCGCTAACCGGCGGAAGTGGTATCGTCCTCGCCAGGAGCGGAGCTCCAATGAAAGTGCAAGTGCCCAAACACGAGGAACAACTCCCTTCCTGTTAATTTTTAAAACCAATGCCGTTTCCAATCAAAATTAAGTGGGACACTGCTGTCAGTGATGTGTTATGAAACTATCAACATAGTTGAACATTAGGGATGCGTACATACACCCATGGAGTTGTGCTCATCTGATCATGATGTACACACACCCATGACTCTGTCCACTGCTGGGAGTCCTCTGCACCCACCCCTCACATGTCTCTGTCCACTGCTGGGAGTCCTCTGCACCCACCCCTCACATGTCTCTGTCCACTGCTGGGAGTCCTCTGCACCTACCCCTCACATGTCTCTGTCCACTGCTTGGAGTGATATGCACCCACCCCTCATATGTCTGTCCACTGCTGGGAGTCCTCTGCACCCACCACTCACATGCCTGTCCACTGCTGGGAGTGATATGCACCCACCCCTCATATTGCAGGCCACTGCTGGGAGTCCTCTGCACCCACCCCTCACATGTCTCTGTCCACTGCTGGGAGTCCTCTGCACCCACCCCTCACATGTCTGTCCACTGCTGGGAGTGATATGCACCCACCACTCATATGTCTGTCCACTGCTTGGAGTCCTCTGCACCCATCCCTCACATGTCTCTGTCCACTGCTGGGAGTCCTCTGCACCCACCCCTCACATGTCTGTCCACTGCTGGGAGTGATATGCACCCACCACTCATATGTCTGTCCACTGCTCGGAGTCCTCTGCACCCACCCCTCACATGTCTATGTCCACTGCTGAGACTCCTTGGCAGACACCCACCCGCACCCTTGGTGCTGTACAATGCTGTCCCGGCCATGTACACACCCCAATATACTGGTTATATTCTGCACCAGGCCCTAAGCCAACATTCGTGGCGTGTGTACGCCTTGTATCACTAATGTACTGGTGCCGTGGAGGTACCGGTGATGCGGTCCGTACCCACGCCCTTAGAGCGTGGGTACGGCCCGTACCACCATTGGAGTGGCAATGTAGGGGTACGCGTGGTATGCGCCGTACCCACGCCCTCAGAGCGTGGGTACGGCCCGTACCACCATTGGAGGGGTGATGTAGGGGTATGCGCCGTACCCACGCCCTCAGAGCGTGGGTACGGCCCGTACCACCATTGGAGTGGTGAAGTAGGTGTACGCGTGTTACGGGCCGTACCCACGCTCTGAGGGTGTGGGTACGGCGCGTACCCCTACATCACCACTCCAATGGTGGTACGGCGCGTACCCACGCTCTGAGGGCATGGGTACGGCGCGTACCACGCGTACCCCTACATCGCCACTCCAATGGTGGTAAGGGCCGTACCCACGCTCTGAGGGCGTGGGTACGGCCCGTACCACCATTGGAGTGGCGATGTAGGGGTACGTGAGGTACGTGCTGTACCCACGCCCTCAGAGCATGGGTACGGCCCGTACCACCATTGGAGTGGTGATGTAGGGGTACGTGCCATACCCACGCCCTCAGAGCGTGGGTACGGCCCATAACACGCGTACCCCTACATCACCACTCCAATGGTGGTACGGGCCGTACCCACGCTCTGAGGGCGTGGGAACGGCGCATACCACGCGTTCCCCTACATCGCCACTCCAATGGTGGTACGGGCCGTACCCACGCTCTGAGGGCGTGGGTACGGCGTGTACCACGCGTACCCCTACATCACCACTCCAATGGTGGTACGGCCCGTAACCACGCCCTCAGAGCGTGGGTATGGCCCGTATCACCATTAGAGTGGTGATGTGGGGGTGCGCGTGGTACGCGCTGTACCCACGCCCTCAGAGCGTGGGTACGGCCCGTAACACGCGTACACCTACTTCACCACTCCAATGGTGGTACGGGCCATACCCACGCTCTGAGGGCGTGGGTACGGCGCGTACCACGCGTACCTCTACATCACCACTCCAATGGTGGTACGGGCCGTACCCACGCTCTGAGGGCGTGGCCACGGGCCGTACCATCATTGTAGTGGTGACAGGTATGCGTACGCGGGGATTGGTGGCCACGCCCCCCGAAGTGACCAGACCCTGGAGGTAATGTTAGGACAGTATATGGTATTTTACAAATTTGGTGGAGGTTATGTTTCCTGCCCCTCGCCCCCCCTTTACCCCTGGGTGTTGTGCTGACCTTCTGCAGCGTCTGCGTCGGTTTCTGTGCACCAGGTCGTAGGCTAGGAGGGCCGGGATGACACGTAGGATGGGGTCCATGGCTGTCCGTCGCGTCCCGCAGCTCCTTCTTCGCTTCGTCCTCACTTTCCCAGGAGTTTTTAGCTGCCGTAAAAAATGATCCGTGCGGAGTGACGTAGGCACGAATCGTACTTGCTGGTCCGTAGAACGCTGTCTGACTCCGTCCGGACGTCACATACGCGATGTCCCGGATCGGAATTGTGGGTATTTTTTAGCCGGTCGGTGTTTTGTACGACTCGTACGGAAATGGTATTTCTGTACGAATCGTACTTGCGGGTTTGTAAGGTGGTTTTCCCGGGTACGAGTCGGACGGAGAATACGCTCCGTACGACCATTCGTACCCGTGTATTACAGGATCGGAATCGGCACCTAAATGGTGATTTCAGCATTGGTTATTGTAAATACTTGGCGTCTGAACTATTTAGACCATTATGCTTCATTTGACACAGTAGGTCACGAGGTACTTGATATGTATGATGCACAAGAAAGGGTATCACTTTTTAACACATGGACATCAGCACACAAGCAAAAGAGTAAGGAGGGGGGGCTAGATAGCAGGAAGAATGAAGAATTGGGATGGGGCGAGTAGTGAGTTTACATGGAAATGGGGCAAAGTATACATGCAGTTGGGCTGCAGGAGGTAAAAGAGGTGCAATTGTTGATACAGGTTGTCATGCAAGAGGGGAAGGGGAGAAGAATAGGGTTAAGGATAGAGGGAGCAAAGGACTTCGTTTCAGACAGGTCTAAATTAGCATTCAGTCTCCACTCTATGCTCCATCAGCATTTCTGATGCAACGGGCATTCAATTCTCTACTGCTCAAACTACATGCCAAAACATGGCACATGCTAGTGCTATAACGAGTAGATTGTTCAAGTGTAATCAACATGGCACATGCTAGTGGTATACATTTGAGCCTGATCTAGTTGAATCAACATGGCCAAGCCAATAGCATGAAGCCAACAATGATGCAGTTAGATCAACATCTGCTACTTGGTTCTGGAGTATCCAATATGTAGAGAAATGAGCAGTCAAGGCTTGCATTAAGAGGTGACTAGGGTTTTAACCCCTTCGCTGGTAGGCCTATCCCTCCCCTGTGCTAAGCCTTTTTTTGGCTTCCTTTTCCTCCAACTTCCTAAGGATTCTAAAAGTGTCCAGGGTTTGTGGATTCCTGGAGGGGACAGAGAAATTAGCCAAAATACAGCAAATGTTTTTGGGGGAAAAGTGGAAAAAAGTGATGCAGAAGAAAGCGTCTGTTGTTTTCTCTGCAAAAGGTATCAACAAAGGGGTTATACTGGCACATGCATCAAGGAAGGCTTTTGCGATTCCTTAATTGCGATTATTAAGGAATCGCAATTAAGGAATCGCAAAAGCCTATGCCTATAGGAATCGCTATAAAAATAGCGATTCCTAAACATTCCTTAATTGCGACTCGCAAATTGCGAGTCACAATTAAGGAATGCCTTCCGATTCATTCCTATGGGCCTACAGGCCCATAGGAATGAATGGGAGATTGCATGCGCAATTTGCGAGTACCAGTAGGAACTCGCAAATTGCTCATGCAATTTCAAGGGTGCAAGGGTGTCAAAATGACACCCTGTTGCACCCCTGAAATTGTGATGTGCGCCCATGTTGCACACACACATGCCCCAAGGGCATATGTGTGTGTAACCTAAAACTTTAAAAAAAGCATTTTAGTGCATTTTTAAAAGTTTTTGCAAATTACAGACAAGTTTGGTTTGTCTGTAATTTGCGGTCTCAAATAGCGAAAATCGCTATTTGAAAGTGCTTCTAGCATTCCATTTAAGGAATCGCAAATTGCGATTCCTTAAATGCAATCGCAATTTAGGAATTCACAAATAATTGTGAATTCTTAAATTGCGCATAGGAAACACTTTCATGCATCTCCAAAGGCTAATTTGCAATCGCAAACAGCCGATTTTTGCGAATCGCACCGTTTGCGATCGCAAAAACCTTTGATACATGTGCCCCATAGTGCTTGAATCGCCATCTTCCCATCTTTCAGTAACAGACCGACTTTTGTCAGAAAACCACAAAAAGTTCTGCACAGTTTTGGCTTTTTCCCTGGGACATAGCCTATTTCTCAAATGTTTTGTGCTTTCAACCTCCTTCCAATAAGTGGTAGAAATGGATGTGAAAGCAATACTGAATCCCAGAAAATTATACATTTTTGAAAAGTAGATAACATTCTAAATTCAGCAAGGGGTAATTTGTGTATATCCTACAAGGTTTACCTATTGAAACTAACAGTTGAAATAAAAATAAATATTGAAATTGAGTTGAAAAAAACATGCATTTGTGCCAACGTTTTCACCTGTAACTTCTAACTATGGCAGGAGTCTCCTGATTAAAATAGCACCTCACTTGTGTGGGTAGGCCTAGTACCCGTGACAGGAAACGGCCCAAAACGCAACGTGGACATATCATATTTTCCAGTGAAAACTGACCCTTTGTTTGCAACGTGCCTAGTTTTGGATTTTGGACCCTAGCTCTGCCGGCACCTAAGAAAACATAGTAAACCTATACATTTTTGGAAACTATACATCCAGGTGAATCAAGGATGACTTGTGTGGCTGTCACCAGGTTCTGTTACCCAGAATCTCGTGCAGACCTCAAACTTTGTAAAAAGAAAAAAAACGAATATTCCTCACATTTCTGTGATGGAAAGTTTTAAAATCTGCGTAGAACCACAAACTTCCACCCACCCAGAATTCCCCTAAGTCTTCCGATAAAAATGGTACCTCACTTGGGTGGGTAGGCCTAGTGCCCACACCAGAAAACTGCCCAAAACGTACTGTGTGGACTTAAAAATTATCTATTACAAAAAGATCTTGTTTTGTGAGGGAGTCACCTATGTTTTTGATCCCGGGCACGGCTTCCTTCTAGGGAAACCAACTACACCAGACCTTTCTGGAAACTAAAGGTGTGGCTTGCGTAGATCCCCTAATGTTTTCCTACCCAGAATCCCCTGCAATCCTCAAATTTAGCTGAAAAAATCAAATTGTTCTCACATTTCTGTGTGGGAAAGTTGTGGGATCACCGGGCTGACACAAATTTCCTACCACCTAGCATTCCCCCAGGTCTTCTGATAAAAATGGTACCTCACATGTGTGGGTGAGCCAAGTACCCGCGGCAGATAAGGGTCTAAAATGTTTTGTGGAGATGTTAAAATGATCTATCACAAAGTGATCTGGTTTTGCACGGGGCACCTGCGTTTTCGGTCTCTGGCTCAACGACCATCTAGGGAAACTCACCAACCCCAGACATTTCTGTAAATTAGACACTGTGCCGAGTCCAGGGAGTTGTGGCTTGCATGGAGCCCCCTATGTTTTCCTCCCCAAAATCCCTGGCAAACTTCAAACGTAGCATACAAAATCACATTTTCTTTACAGGGGCAGATCAGGGTAATAACCCTCATCTGCCCATTTGTTCCCCCAAGGGGGGCAGAAAGACTGTCCCATTTGTCTTTGCAAGGTGAGGGCTTTGGCATACCCATTCTGGACAGCCCACATCCCTATGTATAAAAATAACAACATCATCCCTGTTAGCTACTGGGTTTTCTGCTCCATCTGCCTCCTGTGAGGGGCAGAAAGACTGGGGCATTTTTTTGGGGGGGATGGAGGCATTGGTATGCCCATTTTGGGCATCCCACGCCCCTGAACTATGAAAAAACTATCCCTGGCTTACTAGTGGGATTCCTGTCCCCCAGGGGGGGGGGGCAAATTGGGGCTATTGCCCCACCTGCCCCTCAGGGAGTGCAGAAGGACTGAATATTTACCAAAACCTTGGGTGGGAGCAACTGCCATTGCCCAAGGGGCTGCTCCCCCACCCCTGGTGTCTAGTATGTGGATCCCTACTTGGGGATCCCCTCCTGTGGCGATCCCCCAAGCAGGGATCTACTAGGGAGGGGTACCATTGGAAAGGGTAGATTCTCTACTTTCCAACAATACCTCCCCCATCTGCCTACAAGCTTGGGGGGCTGAATAGCTCCACAAGGACATAGGCAGTAAAACTGAAATGAGCCAATCGGCTCATTTCTGTTTCACTGAAATTACGTCAGTGCACCGTGTGTGCTGATTGTCATTTCACTGAAAAAATCAGAACAGCTGATGGAGCTGGGGAAGCTCTTGCCCAGCTCCCGAGGCTGTTTTGATACAAAGGAAATCCCTCTGGTGCCCTCATCAGAGGGATTTGCAGTGCCATGTGGTCAGACGCTAAGGAGCCGTCCAACGCACATGAGCACTGTAGTGTCAGACGGCTCCCGAGCATTTGATGCACCTTACGGGTTAAACTCTGATACAACCTAACAAAGTAACACTCTTTAAAAGTAATTGTCTAGTGAGATCAATACAAATAAAATAGAGCTTGGGTCTTTTTTTGCAGCAGTAAAATGGGAGCATTACAAATTAGGCCTTACTTACAAGCCAGTAGGCCCCAGCACCTTCTGGGGCTGAGGCATGACATCAATACTAGATATTGTAGCACTTTCCTGGTAAAACACCACAACAGAGAAAGTATCGAAGTCTATGTGCTATGTTATCATATGGGCTGGAGAGCATGAGTCCTCTGCAGTCCTAGGAAACTGGCAGACCTCTGTTCTGCCACCATGGATTCTATTTCTGTATGGCCCAAGGTGCAGCAGAGACTCTTTCAACGTATCTTGTGTGCTAGGTAATATATGCTGTTTTTTCCTAGTTTCTTAGTAATCTTGAAAGCATGGGTTTGAGATCTCCAAAATCCTGAAATTCATTCTTCAGAAGAGAACAAGCATTTGCAACCAGAAAAAGGAGATTTCTGGTTGCCATCATAAACTCGTTCACAGTCAACCTTTTGAGTATCCAGTTACTGGAAATGAGGTGGTTGATGGTGGATGCATTGGACACAGCTGCAAAGGATAAGTAACAGCATCTAATGGCCCCACAGTTAATGTTCAGAGAAGGCACTGGTGCAGGCACATGGAACTGTACCCATTCATGGGCTCAACAATGAAACACGAGTGTCAGGTACACACCTTATAAATGGATTGCTGCAATCAAACCACGTTGATTTTGGGGTCACAACCAAGGCATACAAATGACATACTGATTTCCAGCTGCTAACTAGGTGAAACACTGGTTTTGATTCTCAGTCCTGCAAGACCTTTAAACAGCTATTTTCCTAAACATTAGGCCATAGATAGTCGGTTCAATTAAGCATGGCTTGCAATAGTCTTTCCAGTAGCAAGGGATAAAATAACACAATGTTTGTGTTCTGGTTAAGCTTTTCCCCTGAGTTGGGTTGAAGCTCCTACTGAGTTCAAAGTGAATACAATTAGGCCAGTTACTTCTCGTTCTATGGGAATATTGTTGTGGGAAAATTGAAGCAAGTATAAGGTATAAAGTACCATGCCTGTCATTCGGTATGTGGCCACTTTCCCAATATAACACACCAAGAAAGCGCTAATGCTTTTAGCCAAATTTCAGTATTTTATCTCAAAGTAACAATTAATCAATGTTCTTTAATGAAGAATTATAATTTTGTTCTAACAAAGCCAACTGTCTTACTTAATTTAACTACATTGATATATTTTTCAATAGTGGAAGTTGGGGTTCTTATTTTTTTTTAAATGGTAGTTTGCCAATTTCAAGAGAGTGTAGTTTTGGCCCACTCTTGAGACAATGTAGCTGAAATGTGTGGATATTCAAATGCTCACACCCTCTCTGCCATTAGAATGCCTTACTCTGCATGCTGTGTCCATTCCAGAGATCTTAATGAAGATCGTAATTACATTTCAGATCTATTGATCATATCTCAGCCCTTAGATCCTTGCTGCTTTGTGTCTGAATAGGGTGCAATGCCACCTATAGTTAAGGTACAAAAGCTTGCTTGAATTTGGCAATGCTATAATATCACTATATATAGAGAAGCCTTGGACAGGTTCAGCTGATTTGTGGGATTAGCCTGTTGTTTTACAGGAGGAAATATTCAGATTATAAATCTTCTTAGGTCCACATTACAAGTTTTTTGTAGTACTGATTCAAAATCACACAGTTCAGCCACATTTGTTTTTTGAGAAAAGCTGCAATTCTGCATGCTGTACTATTGAATGCACAATTACATGGGGAAATCATGTGGACAAATAAACCATGTCAACTATGATGGAAATGTATCCACAAAATGCTGTGAAATACCAGAATCACATGCGTGAATCAGTGAGGAAACACTGATTGCCTCATGTTTGTCTGCATTCGATTTGAGTCTACAAGAAATTACTTTAATTCCAGGAGCAAATTTAGCATAACATAATTATTTTAGTACTTGTTAAGGAGCCTTCAGTGGACTAATGTAGAGGATGAGATAATATCCATAGGCAGTTTAAGCCACTTGTTAATTGGGTCTTTTGGTTAGAGCTATCAATGACAGGGTTATTTTCCTCTGGGGGTCCCAAGTAACATTAAATAGACATGTATGAAGTGTGAAAATCAAGTGGTCTGTAATGTCTCTTGGACTCCAAAGATAGAAAAAATTCAGGTTAATAAAAACTACTCAACTAGTAATAAAAGAAGAATAAGTTGGAGAAAGCATTGTCTCCCCATAAGGAAATCTGCTAAATGGAAGAGAACACAAATAATGTGACAGAAAGCAGAACAGAAGACTCCATCATAGCTGTTTATATGTCCTGATTAATCAAGTTTTCATTTTTTCTTAAATTTAAGGTAGTTCGTTTAGCTTTTAATTGGAAGAGCCCATTTAGTTAATCCTCTAACTTTCAGGTAAGAAAATGCATGTCAGTCCGCTCTTGCTCACCTAATTGTTAGTATCTGCAAAAGGTGAGGTAAAATGAGTGACGAGAGAGCTGTAAAGTATCGGAATAGCACAGTTTAAACATCATACCACCAAAAATCATGGTAAAAATATTGATGAAGAAAACGTTGAAAGTAAAATAGAAACAGGTAAGTATACATTTAATATACTTAACTTTACGTCTGTGTGCCTTAACAATAGATATATCTTCAAGGTACATAGATGCAGAATTAAAATAGTAAATCTGTTCTTACCTATGTATATTTAGTTTGTCTTTATTTTGGTTAACAGTATTTTTACTCCACCCTTGTAGTAACACTATATTTAAAGATTGACAAAACAGGACAGTTTAAGAAGAAACATTATTCTATTGGCTTTCTGACAGATACACAAGATTTTTTAACAACATCTACTTAGCTACAAGGTGTTGATGTAGTTTGACAAATCAATGACATATAGGAGATCGCCTTTTTATTTATTTTCTCCAATTTTATATTGGTATTTGAAAATTTGAACAAGAAAAGGGAATAGCAAAGAACATTAAAGTATGCCAGTCATATGCATATGAAAGCAATCATCTCAACATACCATTTGAATATATCAAACAGTGCAGCAAAGGATAGCACCAACACAACTATTAACTATCACACTCCTTCAAGTGTGCCAATTCAGACTATTTCAGGCCCCCAAAGCTTTAAGAATGGCTTGGGCAGCTGGTAACAGTCATTTTTTAATGTATAGGAATTTCTAATTAACTGTTGTTGTCGTCCTCTCTAAATTTGCCACAAGCTCCAGTGTTGACAATTAAGTGCTGGTGCTGAGCACCGTAAACCACTGGTTCAAATTAAGCACTGATATCAAATAACACTTAAGTGAATAAGCTATATTCCTAAATATATATGAGGTAGCAATGTTATAACTCCTATAGGTCCAGAAAAGGTCCCCAAATACAATCAAATTGTTGCAAGTTATGATTTAGGTTATAAATCATTTTCTCAAATGTTGCCACTTATACATATCTTCAAGCCAGGAATGAATTGTCCAGAGTACACTTGTCTTCCAAAAACATAGTATATTGACTTCAGGAAGACCAAGGGCTGTGGCCAGCTGTTTCTAAGTGTGTATACGCATAATCAAAGAAAGTTAACTAAGGCATAAGGAGAGTGTGCAAATGCATTCCCTCCTGTGACCTTTGGGGCTCTCCTTGTTTTGTTTGTGTTTTATCTTTTTCAGGCCACTTTTGGGCTTACGTTTTAACATGTTCCCCCACGAGAAGTTCTGTGAACAAAGATACATGTAAGGGAAATCCACATACATAGTTTCCTTCTTTTACTGAGGGCTACCATTTCACTTGGTCTTGACAAAAGCCATTGACCCACCAGGGCTATTCATGACTGAAACATGTCGGCCAGACCTCACACCTCAAATGAATGGGATGAGTAATTCTTCCTAACAACATCACTTCTTGCTTTTAACCTTACCCTTTTCCCATTTTTTGTTGTTGTCAGAATTAAAACTAAGCTTGGAAATAATTTTAAATTCAACTTGCCCTTCACCACTGCCTCCAAGCAGACAGTCGACCTCCAGGAAAAGAGGACATTCCTTCAATTGGAAAATGGGACATTCAAGTGAACCAGACCCAATGATGATACTAGCCACTACAACAACCCTGGTGGGGCAAAACATACAGCTTTGAGGTCGAATATGTGGATGAGGGTCTTGAATGAAGTCCTCTACATACTTTCCTGGACACTTTATTTTATGCGTTGGTTCACTTTCTTTGATTATGCATATTAAGTTGGGTGGCTAAGTGAGCCTATTACTCTTACCTCCATCTCCCCCCTTTGATTTTATGTATAAGTGCGTATAGAGATGGGGGGGGGGTACGGTTGAAATATCATGCACAAGTGACAATCATGCCAATAAGGAAAGGTTAATGGGAGAGCAGTCGTTTACATTATTCTCAATCTGAAACCAAAATGTATGATTTTTTTGACATTTCCACAATATATGAAATATGTTGCAATCAGGTTCCTGGCATCCTCTACAGAGGGAGTCAGGGCTAAGTTTGGCTGGATATAACGTAGAGGGTGACCAGTGCCAGTGATGCAATATTTAAAAACAACATGTAATAGTAGTTTACCAATAAGGTATATTTCATAGTAAGAGTATGTTACATAGACCAGACCATTCCCTTGTAATTCTTTCACATATGTATATATTGTGTAAAAAGGGATTTGGAGGTTATGGCATGATTTTTTTGTCATTATTGTTGATGAAAGGGCACTTGCAAGATGATTATGTCTAGAGAGCTGTGAAGGAGGGAGCCTGAATTCTTGTTGTATTTGTGAGAAGGATTTTAAAGATTGTTGTTGCATGAATATATATCATTGACTTTTTTTTAAAATTTGGCTCAGAGGGCCAGTTGAATTTGTTTCCCTTATATTTGATGTCTGCATTGTTCAATAGTGGAGGGTGGGAATGAAAGTGATTATGTGAAGTGCTAAGTTTATGGGATTTCTGCCAAGGTAATTGTGATGAATAGATGATAGGATTAGTAGAATTAGTAAATTGTGGGCATCTGGTTTAGTACATTGCTAGTTCTGTGCCAGGGGTCCCGCATCATTCTCACATCCTCCTAAATCTTTGCCACTGGCTGCTGTGCTGTTGCCCTAGGAGGGGCTCTACTGACCGCTGACTGCCGCGAGTGGCCGCACTGACGTGGGGAGAAGGCTTTGCACGGGACTCCGATTCCCAGGAGCCCGTGCGCAGTTACACCTGTGCTTCTCCCCGCCCACCCGCCACAAGAACGCTGATAACACATCGCGGAACCCGCTGGCGCGGGTCCCGCATCGTTCTCACATCCTCCTAAATCTTTGCCACTGGCTGCTATGCTGTTGCCCTAGGAGGGGCTCTACTGACTGCTGACTGCCGCGAGTGGCCGTACTGACGTGGGGAGAAGGCTTTGCACGGGACTCCGATTCCCAGGAGCCCGTGCGCTGTTACACCTGTGCTTCTCCCCGCCCACCCGCCACAAGAACGCTGATAACACCTCACGGAACCCGCTGGCACGGCTCCCGCATCGTTCTCACATCCTCCTAAATCTTTGCCACTGGCTGCTGTGCTGTTGCCCTAGGAGGGGCTCTACTGACCGCTGACTGCCGCGAGTGGCCGCACTGACGTGGGGAGAAGGCTTTGCACGGGACTCCGATTCCCAGGAGCCCGTGCGCTGTTACACCTGTGCTTCTCCCCGCCCACCCGCCACAAGAACGCTGATAACACCTCGCGGAACCCGCTGGCGCGGGTCCCGCATCGTTCTCACATCCTCCTAAATCTTTGCCACTTGCAGTTGTGCTGTTGCCCTAGGAGGGGCTCTACTGACCACTGACTGCCGCGAGTGGCCGCACTGACGTGGGGAGAAGGCTTTGCACGGGACTCCGATTCCCAGGAGCCCGTGCGCTGTTACACCTGTGCTTCTCCCCGCCCACCCGCCACAAGAACGCTGATAACACCTCGCGGAACCCGCTGGCGCGGGTCCCGCATCGTTCTCACATCCTCCTAAATCTTTGCCACTGGCTGCTGTGCTGTTGCCCTAGGAGGGGCTCTACTGACCGCTGACTGCCACGAGTGGCCGCACTGACGTGGGGAGAAGGCTTTGCATGGGACTCCGATTCCCAGGAGCCCGTGCGCTGTTACACCTGTGCTTCTCCCCGCCCACCCGCCACAAGAACGCTGATAACACCTCGCGGAACCCGCTGGCGCGGGTCCCGCATCGTTCTCACATCCTCCTAAATCTTTGCCACTGGCTGCTGTGCTGTTGCCCTAGGAGGGGCTCTACTGACCGCTGACTGCCGCGAGTGGCCGCACTGACGTGGGGAGAAGGCTTTGCACGGGACTCCGATTCCCAGGAGCCCGTGCGCTGTTACACCTGTGCTTCTCCCCGCCCACCCGCCACAAGAACGCTGATAATACCTCGCGGAACCCGCTGGCGCGGGTCCCGCATCGTTCTCACATCCTCCTAAATCTTTGCCACTGGCTGCTGTGCTGTTGCCCTAGGAGGGGCTCTACTGACCGCTGACTGCCGCGAGTGGCCGCACTGACGTGGGGAGAAGGCTTTGCACGGGACTCCGATTCCCAGGGGCCCGTGCGCTGTTACACCTGTGCTTCTCCCCGCCCACCCGCCACAAGAACGCTGATAACACCTCGCGGAACCCGCTGGCGCGGGTCCCGCATCGTTCTCACATCCTCCTAAATCTTTGCCACTGGCTGCTGTGCTGTTGCCCTAGGAGGGACTCTACTGACCGCTGACTGCCGCGAGTGGCCGCACTGACGTGGGGAGAAGGCTTTGCACGGGACTCCGATTCCCAGGAGCCCGTGCGCTGTTACACCTGTGCTTCTCCCCGCCCACCCGCCACAAGAACGCTGATAACACCTCGCGGAACCCGCTGGCGAGGGTCCCGCATCGTTCTCACATCCTCCTAAATCTTTGCCACTGGCTGCTGTGCTGTTGCCCTAGGAGGGGCTCTACTGACCGCTGACTGCCGCGAGTGGCCGCACTGACGTGGGGAGAAGGCTTTGCACGGGACTCCGATTCCCAGGAGCCCGTGCGCTGTTACACCTGTGCTTCTCCCCGCCCACCCGCCACAAGAACGCTGATAACACCTCGCGGAACCCGCTGGCGCGGGTCCCGCATCGTTCTCACATCCTCCTAAATCTTTGCCACTGGCTGCTGTGCTGTTGCCCTAGGAGGGGCTCTAGTGACCGCTGACTGCCGCGAGTGGCCGCACTGACGTGGGGAGAAGGCTTTGCACGGGACTCCGATTCCCAGGAGCCCGTGCGCAGTTACACCTGTGCTTCTCCCCGCCCACCCGCCACAAGAACGCTGATAACACCTCATGGAACCCGCTGGCGCGGGTCCCGCATCGTTCTCACATCCTCCTAAATCTTTGCCACTGGCTGCTGTGCTGTTGCCCTAGGAGGGGCTCTACTGACCGCTGACTGCCGCGAGTGGCCTCACTGACGTGGGGAGAAGGCTTTGCACGGGACTCCGATTCCCAGGAGCCCGTGCGCTGTTACACCTGTGCTTCTCCCCGCCCACCCGCCTCAGTCCGGTGACGCCCTATATAAGTTCTGACGGCATCCGCTTCGCGGTACGTGAGCGGGACGCGCCGGACGAAGCCCGGACAAAGGGCGGGCCCTCTGTGGCCCTCGGAAGCCTGAAGAGCCAGGCCTGGGCCAGAGACCCTGTTGCCGCCTGACTTGTACCTTCAAGGCTGCCCGTGAGTCTTGTCATTGTAAAGTGAGGGGGTAAATCTTTGTTGACACTTTTTACGAATCTTGCGGGGGTGTTGTTACTTTTGAACTGGAGTGCTTCTGCTTTGTATGCGCAAGGTGGCCTTATGTCTAAAGCTAAAGGTGTAAAGTTATTGCATGGGTTGGGTTCTATGGATAACTTCCTTATTAAAAAGGTCAATCAGATTAATAATGACAGAAGGGCATCTTTAGGGAAGGTGAGCCCCATCATGTTGCATGAAGAAACACCCCCCTTGTCGCTGGACACACACATGACCAGTAATTTAATGAGTGGCATAAATAAGGCTGTTGTGACTTCTGCCCAGGTCCATGATGAAAGGCATGTTGGCCTGACAGCTAATTCCATGGCCATTCTAGAGCATGCCCCGGTATCAGTTAAACCGACTAGAAAATTAAAAAAATTAAAACGTAGGCATAAGGGGAAACCTGATCAAAAAAGGTCAGCAACTTCTAAACATAAAAATCGCTTCCCAATACAGCCACTCTTGGTGAAAAGCCCTGATCTGGGGAAACTGGACTCCGCATCATTCCCCATGTTTAATTCACATAATCTATCTTTAGCTCCTACTATAGCAAATATTTTTGAACCTGACTTCATAGGGGATGTTCCGGTTAATCCTTTCATAGTTGATTCTCCTTTAAATACGCCTGTCAATACGTGTGAACCTTTACTGAGCCTTTCTGCCAGCAGAGTTGATGAAGGGTCACCAAATCTTCTTAGCTTCTCACCTGCCTCGCCACTAATTTCACACACTGTGGAATCTATAGGGGCGAATTTTCAGAAAGGTAAGGAAGGTTTAACCTTAAAATGGTTAACTGAGAACCTGCAGAAGATTATAACTCCCATTTTGAGGGAAACGATGGATCAATTGACCCCCTTTAAGACGCCCTTAGAGACAAATCAGTTTTCCTAGTGAGAAAGATATTCTATCCAAAATTGATCACGTGGTAAAATCTCTAATTCAGCCTCTCCTGGAGATTATCCTGAAAACCAACACACGCTTGGACATCATTGAAAAAAAGCTTGCTGATAACACTCTTGCACTTTCTGGCCTGGCGACAGGCTTAAATAATACCAGCTCTGGCAATTTACCCACCAAAGCACCGGTTAAAATTACTCCTGGTCCACTAAGCCATTCTACTACTCTAACATCCACTCAGTCTAGATTATTGCCATCTTGTCCCCCACCTATTAAAGTGTCAACAACGCCTTCATTAAATATTGCACAAAGTAAAGCAACTGATATTATGAAAAACAATTTGACTTTAGAATCAAAACCAGCCCCACCACAACCTAGGGACAATCCGTTCATTAAGGATAGTGGGCTTGGAAATAACCTTAACAAAAACTGGCAACCCCACATCATAGTGGATCTCCCTCCTGAAGCCGCACCCTATGCAACTGTACTAGCTGGCGTCCCTGAGCTCTCTACTGAGACCCGGGAAGACTATCAAGGCCTCCGGAATAAAGTAATCTATTGGCTGCGTAAGAATAGACCTCTGCCTGCTTATATTAACGGGGAAATATTGCATGTCAGGCGCTGTGAATGGGTAGGGCTGCGTCCCAAAGATAAAAAAAGTGACGTAGTAATTGTCAATTTTAAAGATTATAGAGCTGTCAGACACATTGGGGACTGGTATGATTATAGTAGCAGAGATACTATTTCCACACATTATCTCAATTACTTCTATCCATACGTACCAGTCCAACATCACACAAACCAGGAGGATAGATGGCAGACTGTTAAGAGGCCCGTTCTTAACCATCGTGCCCTTAGCCGGACATCCCTTGAACAATCTCGTGGTGTATTTAACTGCCATTCTAGGCAGTTTTACTCTCCGACTAGTGGCCTGAACAACTATTCGTGGGCAAATAGAGGCACTGCTTCGCCTGCCTATAACCTTCCAATTCAAAATAGGTTTGATGTTTTCTCCGGTTTAGACTATGTGGATTGACACAAGATAGTTGCTTGCAATAACCCATCTACTAGCTTAGGGGCACATCACGATAAATCTCAGGAGAATATTAATGAACAGGGGCTATCACATCATATCTCGGATATTTTCCATGTTCAAATCCCCCATAGTATGATCCAAGCTAATATGAGGAAGGTCAGTTATAAGAACAGCCATAAGGCCTTACACATTTCTAATTTAATCGATGGGGGACCCATTGGAGGCCCCTCCCATAATCAATCTGAGGAGGACGGGGCCTTTGGTGCTCCAAGTAGTGGGGGAATCAAAGTTCTTAGGAAAACCTGCACACTCCTATTTTGGAATGTGGCAGGTTTAAAGGAGAAAATTAATAACCCCATCATGGGCTACTATTATAGAAGGCCATGACATCCTGGCTCTTCAGGAAACCTGGTCTTTAGACCCTGTGAATATTAATGGGTATAGAAGTTTCTTCACACCGGCCGTGGGGGGATCCCATGGAAGAGCTAAGGGTGGTTTATTAACTTTCGTCTCTAATCAGCTCAAACACGATGGGATTTGGTTTTCTCCAAATTCAAGTTTTTACCAATTAATAATTATAAGGAATAAGAGGGGCCTTAATGTTGTCCTAATAAATTTTTAGAATAACATATCAAGGAAAGAAGTCCCCAGTGTCCTAATTATGCTGAGGGAGGACATACATCGTGAATTAGACAAAACCAATAGAGAAATTATGTTTGTTTGGGGGGGTATTTTAATTGTAAACTCTGTATTAAAGGCAAACAGGGTTTATGCGGATTAACGATAGAGCAGGAATCCAACTTAACTCACTTTGAACATTCTCTGACCGGGGATTTATTAAATGATATAATGTTTATGTATGACCTATGTTTCATAAATGAAATCGCCCAAAAACCCACCATCTTTGTGCGTACATTTATTGGCAGAGGTGTTCTGTCCACCATTGACTTTATTATTGTTTCTAATAGCTGCAGCCATAAATTTGTTAAGTCCAGTATCATGGACCTGCCTGTAAGTGACCATCTGCCTCAGATTTTGGAGGCCGAAAATGTTTTTTTGGAACGGCAAGAGGCTGAGTCCCCTATACAAATCGTTCCGGACGTGGTCCTTGGCAGACAAAATGGATACAATTTAAAATGGGACAAGGTTGTTCCGGAAAAGTTCTTAGATAAGTTATTGAACGCATGCCCTGGCAGCTTTGCCATCTGTTTAGAAGATAAATCTAGTAGTGATCTGATTATCGAACACTTTAATATAATAGCCTCCACCATTAAGGAAAACTTGTCGGTGGAGATAACTAACAGGGCAAAGGGTAAGAGAAGTTGGTTCGATAACGCTTGCACTAGATCTTTAACTAATTTGAAAAGAGCGATCCATAAAACGCCACGTAACCCCACTGAAAAAGAGACTGCAGGAAAAAATATAATAAAGCCTTAAAAAATAGAAAAATGGTCATAAAAAAGGAGGCCCTGGAAGTGCTATGCGAAGCTTCACAACAGAAGGATGCATTTGCATTCTGGAGGGCCGTCAATACTCCTTTTCTTTACGATAATGCCAAAGCGCGTATTGAGATTGCTATTAGTGAGGAGGAATGGGTGGCCCATTTTTCTAGCCTGTACAGTTCACAAGATAATCCCCAATTTACCAATCTTGTTATCGGGGATTACACTGGCGACGGGGTAGAAAAATTGGTGGTAACCCTGGAGGAAGTTAACATGGGTCTGAATGCAATGAAGGGTGGTAAGGCTGCAGGGCCTGATGGGATCCCTGCTGACCTGTATAAAGGTAATATTGAGCTTTGGGGCCCGATGCTGGTGCAACTTTTTAACGCAGCGCTGGCTAGGGGCTTAAACCCATCCGGGTTCACCTCGGTCATCGTACCCATCTACAAGAAGGGAGACAGGCAATGCTGTGCCTGTTATAGACCTATCTCCCTATTGGACTCATCTGTTAAAATCCTTGGAAGGATTATCCTGGCCAGACTACAAAGTTGGGCAGCGGAGAATGAAATAATGTGCGACCTACAATATGGATTCCAAAAGGGTATTGGAACCGTGGAACAGTGCTTAAATTTGATGATTATACAGTCAAAGTATTTGAGGATAAAGGGCGAGCGTTTGTACCTCACCTTTGTTGATCTTTCCTCGGCGTTTGATTGTGTATCTTATCTTAAATTATGGGCAATTTTAAAAGAGATAGGTGTGGAAGATTCTATTGTCCGCTTCTTGAGAGACCTTTACTCAGGTGCCACAGCCTCGGTTCGCTATGGTAGCGGGGGCCAATGCACCAGGAGATTTCAGGTGGGGCGGGGCGTGCGCCAGGGATGCGTCCTGGCCCCCTTTTTATTCCTGGTGTATATTAATGGCCTTGAGCGTCACCTTCTGCGGGAGTGCGGGGACATGCCCAGGATCGGGGGGAGGTCCGTCCCCGCGCTCCTATATGCGGATGACGCAGTCTTAATGGCTCGTACCCTCGTGGCTCTACAAAGCTTGATACAATCCTTTGAGATTTTTATGTCTAGCTTAGATTTAAAAGTTAACTGTAGCAAAACCTTCTCAATGAATTGTGGTAAAAAAAATTGTGGTAAAAAACCTGGTAAACACATTGAAAGAATGTTTCTGAAGAATGTCCCCCTGGAATTTACTTCTACTGTCCCCTATCTCGGTGTACTGTTCCACGAAACAGGGGTATGGACTCATGCGGTCAAAGCAAGAACTCTTTTGTTCCAAAAAACTATAATGGCCTTAAAGAATTTTATTAAAAAACTGGGAAAGAAACCAATTAAAGAAATTCTAACAATTTATAACGCCACATGTATATCGGTTGCTATGTATGGCTCGGGCCTCTGGGGCTACTCTAACATTGATTCAATTCAGAAAGCCGAGAATAGCTTCTTGAGGTACGTTCTGACAGTCCCCCAAAGTGCTGCGACCTATATCTGCCACACTGAACTTGGTTTAACTTATATATCAGATTTAATTAGAATTCAACCTATTCTTTTGTGGCACAGTATCTGGACAACTAAGGAGTGTACTATGAACCGGGCCATCCTCCAGGATGTTCTAAAATTGGAAAATGTGGGTCGCTTAGAATGGTTAAACTATGTTAAATCTTTCTTTTGTAAAATTGACTGTCCACAATATTTTGATGACCCACTTTCAATGGATGGCGTATCCAGGAACTTTATGTCCAGGCTATCCCTGGAATATCTCATAAAAAATAGAAGGCAAGACGAAATGAAGAAAAAGTCTGTAGCTCTGCATTCTTCTTTGCTATCTAGCAATAAAGTGCAGCCATACTTAACATTGCAGATGTCAAATTATGATCGTTTTATTCTGATTCGTTTTAGATTGACTATTGTTTTTAGACTTCTGTCTTTCCCAGTAATGAACTCTTGGTCGATAAATCTGCCATTATGTCCGTGTGATGACTCCTCACCCTAGTCAGATATACATATCCTATTCTTTTGTAAATTTTATTCCATACCACGTAGGTCATACATTGTTCCACTCCTTAAAAAATGGAATATTAATAGATGCCACCCAGCTTTTTTAGAATTACAGAGATTGGATACTGTTCTTACTGTTACCGCAGTTTTAACCTTTTTTAAAAATGTTTTTAAATCCAGGAAAACACTGGGGTTTGATGTATTTTAATGTGAACCTTCTCCCTTTTATTTATCATGTGTGTAATCTGTTATTGTTATTTGATATTGTAGCTTTCATGGTTTTTGTCTTTTAAACCAAATAAAGTATTCTTGACTTGACTTGACTGTGCCAGTTTTGAGTAATGTCTGTTCCCCCAAGGGTGGGTATTTCTATGAGGGGGTAGCATATATATAGAGTGTGCAAGTTGTTTTGCAATCCAATAATTCTCTAAATGAGGACCCCTTTCACTGAAGATTAATGGAATTTTGAGCCCTGGAGTTGAAGTCTATCACAACCCCAAACAAATTAGAAAATGGGGGAGGTCATTGTTTTAATGAATGACTGTGGGCCAGCTAACAGTACTATCCCAAAAATGTAATTATATTTGGGAATCTTATCCATTTTAATGATCTGTACCCTTCCCCAAAGTGACAAGTCCGAAAAGGACCAGCACTGAAAGTCTTGTTTAATTTTTTCGACTACTGGATTCAAGTCATCCATGATCATGTCTTTTACTCATTGATTACTTTGTATCCCTAAATATTTCAACCTCGAATGAAGCATCTTAAAGGGGAGATCACTAAGGGAGGCAGAAGTAGTAATAGGAGTTAATGGTAGTGCCTCACAAATTATGTCCAATTGATCTTATAGCCATAAAATTGTGAGAATATGGTCAATTGAGAAATTAATGAATTTGCAGAAAGTAAGGCTTGTGAAATGGTCAGCAAAATATCATCAACAAAATAGAAGACTTTTGTTTCACGTGCCATTGTTTGAATACCTTTAATATCAGTATTATTCCTCATGGCTCTGGCCTATGGTTCAAGAATCAAAAGAAACAGTACTAATAATAGATTCTAAAATAAGCAGATGAGAATACCCCACATGTAACGGCCACCATAGGCGAGCAACACATTCCTTTAGTTAGTGTGATAAAACCCTCAGCAAATCCCTATTTCTCCATAGTGCCGAACAAATGTGTGAAATCGTGTGGGTGTCCCGGTACATATCCAATTTGGGATGGGTGTATTAAAGAGGTAATAACCGAGTTGGGACGAATGGCCAAAACTTTGGCCAGAATTTTTAAATTCTGAATTATTTAAACGATCGGCCTATAACTAAAGTATTCTAAGGGGTCTACAAGGTTTTGAGAGTGTGATACAAGATAGCCATTTTAAGATCAAAACTAGCCTGGATGTAACATTTTGAATAATGTGCAGTTTTTTAAAGATAATCCGGAAATATGGAAAACCTATGGACAGTAAATTGTGATATTTCGGGCACAAGGCAGTCACTGCCTGGACAATGATGCTGCCACAATAGGATGGAACAAGCAGAAGATTATTTTTCAAAATCTAGATAGTAAAGAAACAAACTAAAAGCAGTCTGTTGATCTGAAGCTTAAGAGTTGAACTGTGATCAACTATGAAACATTACATCCATAAATAAGCCCCTCCTGCCCTACAAATCTTTTTCCACTATTTAGCTGCACAGCATAGGCGGGAAAGAGGCAAGGCAGAACCATGCACATCAAGGACTCAGCTCCAGCTACCCTTGAAAGAACCTTCAGGAGAACTCACCACCCTAACACAAATATACCTGCCATTCTGTCACACTGCACAAACACCCTCAGAAAAACGCTCACCTTCCAGACCTAGTCTGAAAAAATACCTGGCATTCTGCCACTCTCCCTTATCATCCTCAAAGGAATCATCCCCTTTTCAAACCAAAACAAAATTCCTGGCCGCAAATTTACAAAGATGTCACACAACTCAGGGCAGCAATCAAAGTTACAGGACTGTGTTGCATGAGACGGACAGAGCGTGAATGTTATGGCACTGTCCCGCTCTTTTCCTAGAGCTGGCACATAATTAATCTTCCTAGCGCTATGCACCATAGTGCAAGGGTGTGTGCATGATTTCTAGCATAGATTTTGTATTGGAAATGTACCCTTCCAGATATAAATGCTATGCCTAGGCAAAGTTTCAAACTTTTCCAGATTTGGAGGTGTGCTGTACTGTGCAGCACACATGCAAAGTCAGAAAAGTTTGGAGAAATAAAAACATTTCACCAAGTTAACGCCATTCTTAAAAAGTCATTATTTTTTTAGTGCAAAGCCCTGTCTACTATTGTTAGTAGATAGGACTTTCCGTCAAAACTCATGTGCCACCCACGGAATGCCCCGGGCGCAAAGTCTGTGGATATCTGGAGAGGCAGCGGATTACTGCCTGGCAATACAGTGGCTTTGGGGCTGGTGTTTAGCTGCTCTGATGTCAGAACATACACAGCTGTGCATTGACCCCAATGTTTACCATTCAAAATGACTTGACTCTAAACTTATCATGATCAAATATCTCCACAAAATTGTATTATATTAGGGCTTTGCCACTGGGTCATTAGGTGAACAAATGTTTACCACAACTTCTCGATATAAGGTTACCACGTCGGTCATGTTATTGTAGATCCACAGAGAGTAAACAATACTTTCTGTGCTTTTTGCCCACATACATTACAGTCCCATCAGAAGGAAATGTATTACTACCATACTGACAGCTTACGTCTATGATACACATGCGGGTACGCTTTTCTGATTAATCACACAGAATTTTGTGTAGCAAAATGCATTTTTAAGTCCTAGTTTATTTATATTAAAAGTGTACAAATTAATGTTTGCAGCACACCAATAAATTAAATCCGTGTACTGCCTGAAAATTTGGCATAAACACCTAGTGAGGTCTGCCACTGCTGTGTGTAATGTATATTTTAAATTGGGTTCCACGACAGGACTATGCAGTTTAAATGGGTGCAATTTCAGAATTGTAAATTAAGGAATTAAAAAATATATTTCCTTTCCTAAATGTCTCATGTAGTCTGTACACTAGGAGGCTTGTTACAATGTTTCTTTTAGTTCCGATGGTGCTGTAATCCTTGGTATCATCAGCTTGAGGACAAGGTATTTTTGAGTTAGATATACCACTGCTCCAAGCAGGCACAATCTCTAGGACAAAACCCAGGGGAATATCAGGAACTACTCATGGGAATTGGTGCAGAATGACAGATTCCCTTGCTAATTTCTCATTTTTAAAGAGAGTTGTAATGCCCGCTAACTCCATACATCCAGAGTTACTGGTACCCTCGCAGTTGCTTACCCATGTGGGGGCAGTTACTGTACCCAGCAGCAGGGCACCTAGAATGAGTTACTATGTAGATGAACAGGTATGATGCTGTGCGTGGAGTTTTTTTGGCATCGACATAAAAATAATTGATGCTCTTTAATTAGAAATTTTAATTAAAATCATCACGTATGGCTGAATTAATTTATTATTGAAAGGATTTTACATTAATGGATGAATAGTAATACATGATTGTGGAGTGATCGTTTATATACGGTGCAGTGGTACGCATTTGTCCCAAGGGAAATTAGATGAAGAGATTAAGGGGCATATCAACAAGGGCTTTATCTCTGCTTTTTTGGCTTTAAAAGCCAAAAAAGCAGAGATAAAACTAGCACCCTATCAACAACAGGGTGCTAACGTGCAAATTCGCATGTTAGCACCCTTTTACTCTACGCTTCCCCTTGCATCTCTAATGAGATGCAAAGGGGGCATTACAGAGTAAAATAATAGGAGAAATGTCGCTAAGCGACATTTCTCCTATTACCAAGAATTTCGCTAACCCTGTTAGAGACAAAAAAAGCAGTGCTAACCGCGGTTAACGCTGCTTTTTTACGTCTGGTATTTTTCTGACTTAGCCATGATATCCTATGGAAGGAGGATATCATGGCTAAGTTTGTGAGTCCCTATCAACAAGCTAACGTGAGATTATCGCTGGGTTTCCAGCGATAATCTCACGTTAGCCACTTAGCACCAGGATTTTTATCGCTATTGAGATAAACGTTGCTAATAGCACGCTATCTCAGCGATAAAAATCGGCGCTAGCCGGCGATAATTATCCGAGCGCTAAGTGCGCTCAGCGATAATTATCGCCGGTTGTTGTTGATATGCCCCTAAACTGGGAATGACATTGGGGCATATTATCAAGCCAGGCGATAAAATTATCGCCGCTGTAGCGTCAGAAAACTGCAGCTAAAACGGAGATAATGGGCTTGATAATATGCTCTATGGAATTCCAATTGAAGCCCATGTTAAATGTGAAGGACGTCTAACATGGGCTTCAATTGGAATTCCATAGAGCATATTATCAAGCCCATTATCGCCGTTTTAGCGGCAGTTTTCTGCCGCTAAAGCGGCGATAATTTTATCGCCGGTCTTGATAATATGCCCCATTGTTTCCAATCTATCACGTATATGATCCATTCTGCTTTGGGCGTATTTCATCTGAAAACATGCAAAAATATTTTAAAAAGCTTTCTCCTTTTAATACTCATGAATAAATGTGCAAAGTGTAAAGTTTAAGTTCATTGAACATTTTTCTTAAGTAGAGGACGCTTTCCTTCTGGCATGCTGGAGTCATTTTTCTGCAATTTTTTTTTTAGCATTCTGACATGGGTGTCGTGTTTTACATTTTAAGTACGCTCTAAAGTCTCCTCCATTTAGAAGCAGCTGTGACAGGTTAATGGCATATTTTTGTCACTGATGAGTAAAGTACAGTAACAGCTGCAATGGATTCCTTAAATATCCTCTGCCTTCATGTTTCTGATTTTCATTTACCACTTTCGTCGCCTTCCCTGCTGCTTGCTGCAGACGGTCTGTGGATGAATCACCTTGTTTTGGTAGCTTGCCGAATTTTAGACAATTTATAGGGTTTTGTAGCTTTGCAAACATTATGTATTTTTTTTTACTGATGAGAAGAACTAATCTAGGATTTTGAATAATAAAACAGTTACATTAAAAAGATAATTTGCACCCTGTGTGGAGAGGCCGAAAAATGATTTTGGGAATCTTGTCAGATTAATATAATTGATTCAGCGCTGAAGTAAAAACTGAGTAAATGTTACCTAAATCCGTAGAAAGGTCAGACAGTGATGGCTTTGAAACAGCAGTCTCCACAAGCTCAGGGGAATGTATACAATTCCTTAGCCACACATATCTATTCACGCCACGAACATCCCAGAAACTCTCAGGCACATCAACCAACACCCAGAAAGGGATTTTGGAGTACATTATTAACATGTACTCTCACATGACTTTGAGAATTACCCTTAAAACATGTAAAATCAGAATAACATGGGAGCATTCAAATACAAAAATACTACAAATAGAAAAGATTCTGTTTGCTTTGCATTTTCCCTAATAGGCATTTGAATATTTTGGGGTTCATTTCTCATTTAATAGTAACTGAAAGAGGATTCCTGTAGTAATACTTCCCTTCTTCATAAATGAATTTGTAATTTTGTCTCATCACATACAGCCCATTATCCAGTTCTGACTGTTACTAATACGTACATTTGGGACGACAGATCAACTATAACCAAACACCATGACAAAATACTAATTTGACTTTGATCAAATGAAAATGGCAAAACTGTAAAGGGTGCCAGACCCTGAAACCATTAGAGGACCATGCAATTGGTAAAACTTCCCAACACAAATGCAGGTAACATATTATAATGCAATATACTGTAGTGTAATATAACGTATCGTAATATTAACTTACTAACTATTTATAAAGTCTACAAATGAAGATTCCTTGTCTGGTGGCTTAGTGGGCTTATGTGTTCACTGTGGGGCATGCGTTCGAAGTCATGGGTTCAAATCCCGCTGGGTCCACTCAGCCTTTCATCCATCTGAGGTCGATACAATGAGTACCGTTGGGTAATGAAAAACATCTGTTATTCAGTGCCAAGATACCGTTGGGTGAACGTATGCTTTACAGATACACATGCTATGGAAATGTAATTACTTGTGTATATTTCAAGTACACACTCATTCTTTGTTAGTTGAAGGAGTCTTTGTTCGCCTTCAAGAATTATAATTTTTTTGTGAATCTCACAAAATATCTTTTAACTCATTACTAAATTACGTACCCTGTTCTCTGCATGATTTAATATCGGTGTTAAAATCTCAGGGTTAGTGTCCGTGCAAATATTCCTGCTATTTAATGCATTATTGACTAAATCACAAGAGAAACAGTGGGAACCTAGCACCAGTAATAATTTGCACTGTGTTAGTAAAAAAACATTGTTATCACTGTAATATGTTGAAAAATACCACAATGGTGTTTAAAGTTCCCTACAGTCGCTTGCAGTAAGGCAATATAAATCACGGCTGCGGGTGGGTAATTGATGATGCTGTCACACTTTTGCACTATACAAACATTTTCACAAGAAAGTGATAATAATTATCATTTAAATTATTACCAGTTACAGGTTTCTCTTGAGTGAGTGCAATGCCTCATCTAAGTAGCAGAACCTTTTACCCTATAAAAGGCAATTAAAGATGGGTAAATAGATTTTGGAAGTGGGCCTCCAAGAATTATTTTAATGAAGCTAAGGTTAACAGACCTGCTGAGGGTCAGGAAGTTCATTTCGCAGTTTAAGATTCTAATAGAGAAAAAAAGTGGAACAATGAAGAACATTGGGGAACAGATAAAAACAGCAGATCGAGGTGCCTATTTGAAGAAAGCAGAAAACACAGATAAAGAGAAGCCAAGAAATTAACACAGAAGAAATGGAACTCAATGTAAACAGACAGAGGAAGCCAATGAAGTGAGGACAGATAAGAAGAAATGGTTAGCTGGTATTTGAGTGAAAATAGAAATCAATAATAGAATTGTGAGTACCAGAAGTGAAACTATAACATTTAGGAATAAGAGCATGAGGAGAGCTGCACTGATCAAAAGAAGAATATATTACAGTTGAAGCAACATTTTCAATTAGTAAAAGGTAGACATGATCTAAATTTGCACTTGATGTATAGATTGAAAGGGATACACTAAAAAATTGACAAGGCAGAAAAAGAATAAAAAGAAGAACAAAAATATGAAGTGCAGTAGATAAGAACATATATCTGTGTTTTGGGGGTAATATGAGAAAAGAAGAGGTCAACCAGGTTTCAAAAGTACACAAACAGACAGAAACATAGGTATGAAGAGAAGATGAGAAGGAAGCAAAGGAAAAGAAAAATAGGGCAGTGCCAGTGTAAAATTGGTGCTTGAATCAATGAGAGAGAAAATAGTAGACCTTCTGTATCCAAATCATGTGCTGTTCCAATGGTTGACTTTATACAGCTCAGCACAACTGCTAACCTGCAGTAGTTCACAACAGTCTTGCAGGAATGGCGTAGGTCCAAGCTCCACCACTCTAAACTCCACAGTTTTTGCTCCATTGTACCCCAAAGGGCATGCAATTTAGAAAAGGGGATGGGGAATCACTAGGCTGTCCTCTGGGTGTAAGGAGGAGTTGTCATTAGCTGGTCGTCTTGATTTGGCCCTTCAGTATCGGTTTTCAGGGATATGTTGTGACTCCCTCTCTGACTGGGTTCTGTGTTGGCATCTGGTAGCTTTGACAATTGTAACTGAACTCTCAAGATATTGCATGCTTCATTTGTGGACTTGTACCACAGCTCTTTTTAATCTTGGGTTATGTGTCCTAGTGTGCCTTTAGGATCACAACTCACTCTTTTTGCCTTTAAAACAGTAACATTGTCTATTGGGAGCATTTGCCTATAACAATGTATCTCTAGTGCTACAAACAAGAGCAATGTCTCTCCAGTGCTAAAAGGAATAGCCATGTTTCACTGATGCGATAACACAATAATGGCTCTCTAAAGAAATGTTGTGATCACTATGACTCTGGATGGCAATGTTTGTTTAAGCAAGTCTGTCTTTTTTAACAAATGATTACTGACATGTGGATTCTTGCTTCATTATCGGTCCTCTGGCCGAACAACACCAATGCTGATGCTCTGTGACGATGAAGAATTTGAAATCTAGAAAAAGATTCCAAAAAAGGTCCAGGGCCAGTCACTGAGGAGCAGGTAAGAGTTCCTCAAGGAAAACAGGACTGTGATGTGAGCTTGGCAAGATTATGTAGGCACAGAAATTGTTCCAGCATGGGCGTGGTTTAATGAGAGGGCTGCCAGAGATTAGAGGTTTTGTGAATCATGCAGGTCCTACAAAACACAGAAGATGGATTCACCAGTCTTGCAAGCAGCTTCCAGGGTTTTTTTTTTGATAAACAAATTTTTATTTTCAAATAGGCATCAAGATCAAAAAGGACATACAGCAAATTGAGCAATTTGATAGTAATCAGATCCATCACATAGTAGTTAAAAACAGCAGCCCAAGCAATCTCCCCCACCCCTCTCCCTCCGTTCCCGCCCCATGCATACCCCCCCCTTAAACTAGGCCCCCGAGCCATTTCCCCCATACTTTACGGAACTTTTTGGGGCAGCCCCTCGCAGCGTACAGTGTCCGTTCCTGTGCAGCGCACCAATCCACCCCTCTGCGCCATTTGCCTCCCTTGGGTGGGTCAACCTGCTTCCAGGCGGCCGCTATATCTCTCTCGGCCACCACCAGGGCCGTGGTTAGGAAATAGTGCTCGTTACGGTAGCCATCCAGCCCATCCGTTATGCCCAGCAGCGCTAATCGAGGGTCATGGGGGACCTCCCATCCCAGGACGTCAGTTAAGTCAGTTTCAATCTCCCTCCAGAAGCCGGTCAGGCGAGGGCAAGACCAGACCATGTGAAAGAAATCTGCCCGGTCCACCCCGCACCGCCCGCACAAGGCTCCCCGGCACAGGCCTGCGCGGAACAGACGCTCCGGGGTCAGGTATGCGGTGTGAAGGTAATAAACCTGGACAAGCCGCAATCGAGCCGATTGTCCTGGGCGCCATGAGGGCGTCCCTCCAATCATTGTCGTCCAGAGGACCCACCCAGGCCTCCCACCGCTGCTTCAGCCCACTCCAATCCATCGGGGTGTTATTAACCAAGGATCGGTAAATGCGGGAGATGCCCCCCTTCCCAAGATATCCCAGCATCACCTGGGCTTCAGGCGGGCTATGGTCAGGGAGTTTGGAATCTAGAGGGACGTAAGATTGGAGCGCATGGCGCAACTGGAGATAACGATAAAACTGCGAGGGATGCAGAGAAAACCGACTCCGGAGCTCTTGAAAGGAGCACATGTGGCTTCCCCGCCAGACGTCGCCCAGGCAGGAGATCCCCAGGAGGTCCCAGCTACGAAAGCCACCGAGTCCCGCCACCTCCCGCATCCAAGTGCCGTGCCATAGCGGTGTCACCCGGGTGAGCACCCTCGACCACCGAGTGTGCCGTAGAGCCGCTCGCCACGCCAGAAAGGGGAGCCCGCACTACCTCTGGAAGCGATCCAGGGACTGTCGCGCCATAGAGCATATTCTGAATAGAGGAGAATCCAATAAGCCGCACCTCCAGTCTACAAGCCGGATCGTCCCACCCACCCGAAAACCAGTCGTGGACCACCAGCAGCCGCGCAGCAAGATAGTATAGGTAAAGATTCGTCATGCTCAGGCCACCGTCATAGGAAGGAACGCGACAGCGGTCCAAGGCCAACCGGGATCTACCTCCGCCCCAAAGAAATTTAGTCGCGGTCTTGTCCAGGTCCCGAAACCAGGAGCGGGGGAAGGAGCAGGGCGTGTTCTGGAGCATATATAAAAACCGAGGGAGGATCATCATCTTATAAAGAGCGATCCTTCCCAACGGATTCAATGGGAGAGATTGCCACTTCGCCATGTCTGATCTGGCCTTGTTAACCACGGGGGCCACGTTAAGAGCCCAGCACAGTTCCGGGAGAAGGGCAACCCAAATCCCCAGGTATTTAAAGGACAGCCGTCGAAGAGGAATGTCAGACTGCCAATCAAAACACTCCCGTGAAGGATGGAGCGGAACCAGGACAGACTTCCCGGAGTTCAAACGGAGACCAGACGCCAGCTCAAACCGGTGAAGAATTCGGCGCACCCGAGGACCCGAGACAGCCGGATCTGAGAGATAAATAAGAACGTCGTCCGCATACAACGCGATTTTATCAGGGACCATACCCGGCCAGTCCCAGCCACGAAGGACAGGGTCCGCCCGGAGGAGCACAGCCAGGGGATCCATCGCCAGGGCGAAGAGGTGGGGCAAAAGCGGGCAACCCTGCCGCGTCCCCCGCCCTATGGAAAATGCGCGGGACAAGGTCCCATTGACCAGTACCCGAGCTCGTGGGTCCGCGTAAAGAACCCGAACCATGGCACGAAACTGGGGGCCGAACCCCATGAGTTCTAAGGTGTCCCCGAGATATTCCCACCCCACCGAATCGAAAGCCTTCTCAAAGTCCACCAGGAGAATGGCCAGATAAGGAGAGAGGCGCTCACGGTGGGCCAGAGCAAGATGCAGGCGCTGCAGGCAGCGTCTGGTACCTCGATTTGGCATAAACCCGCATTGGTCCGGGTGAACCAGCGCGGCCAGAAACGGGCGCAGCCGTTGCGCAAGGACGGTAGCATAGACTTTGAGCTCGGTATTGATAAGAGAGATCGGCCGGTAATCGGAGCAGGACTGCGATGGGGGTTGAGTTTTCGGCAAGACGACTATAGTGGCGGTATCTGTTTCTCGCGGGAAGGAACCCTTCTCCACCGCCTCTGCAAAGAGATCCCGAAGCCGCGGGGCCAGGGCATCACAGAAATGGGCGTAATACTCCTGTGGAAAACCATCCGGTCCCGGGGTCTTCCCAGGTGCCAAATGGGAGATTGCCATTTCGACCTCCTGGAGGGTAATGGGCAGGTCCAGGGTCTCGCTATCCTCCTGCCCCAACCGCGCCAGGGCCGCCCCACCCTCCCCCATCAATCCCGCAAGGGAAAGCCCCTGCGCATGCGCCCGGTATAGCTGGGAATAGTAATCCGCAAAGGTTTGAGCTATTGCCACCGAGACCGTGTGTATCTCCCCCGCGGCGTCCGCGATGGCCGGAATTACCCGGCCTGCACGAGGGTAGGTGGCCAGATGGTGCAGGAGCGTACCATTCTTGTCCCCTCACCCGTAGACCCGGGCCACCGAGGAGCGCCAAAGAGTCTTCGCCGCATCCAGAGAGTGCATGCGTATCTCCTCGTGGAGAAAGGCCAGCCGTCGTGCCCGTGCGGCGTCTCCCAACGCCTCCCGATCGCGTTCAAGCACCAGGGCCTGCGCTTCACAAGCTGTAAGTTGCTGGAGTTGGCGCCGGCGCTGCTGCTGTAGATGCCCCTTCGGAACCCCTCTAATAGTCGCCTTGCCGGCCTCCCAGAGGACAGCCGCAGAAGAGACAGAGCCCACGTTGTGGAAGTAGTATTCCGCAATCCCTTTTTCCACCACCCCCCGAAAGGCCTTGTCCTGAAGGAACCAGGCATTCAAGCGCCACGTCGGACGGGCCGTAAAGGGAGGTGGGCCGAGGGCCATAAACACCGGCGAGTGATCAGAGAGGCCTCGCGGAAGAATGCGGACATCACAAACCCCTGCACAGTCGGCGGAGGGAACAAAAAATAGATCAATACGGGCGTGGGAATGGTGCGCCGCCGAAGTATGGGTATACTGGTGCTCGCGTGGATGCCAGATCCTCCAGACGTCACAGAGGCCCTGGGCCTCAGCCCAACATGATAACTGTTTCGCGCGAGCGGTCCTGGTAGAGGAGATCGGACCCGTCGAGTCCATATGGGGTGTATAGACCGCGTTAAAGTCTCTACCGAGGACGAGAGATCCCCCCGGGAGCCTGGGGAGGAGGTCCGCTGTGTACGCAAGAGCAGACTGCAGCAGGGATGGAGCTGCGTAGAGGGACAGCAGAGTAAGCGGGCGGCCCTCCAGGGCGCCACAGACCGTAACAGCCATACCCTGGGGGTCCAAATGCACCTGGGTCATTACAAAGGGAAAGGAACGCTTAAGCAGGATAGCCACCCCCCGTGAGCCTCTAGCGAAGCCTGCATGCCAGACCCTGTCGTAGCCGTAGCGGGCGAGGAAGGGGCATTTATTACCCATAAGGTGGGTCTCTTGAAGAAGGAGGACATCAATCTCCGCGCGCTGCGCATATTTGAGGACCGCCATGCGCTTGAAGCGATCTAGCAGACCGTTGACATTCCAGGATAAGACGCGCACCGCAGCTTTAGGCAGGGGTGTGTCCGCCATGGGAGCAAGCAGGGGCATGTAGGACAGGAGATAGACAAAGTGGCCGCGAAAGGGGGCCGTGGGCGGGTCGGGAAGCGCGCAGGATGCCAATTCCCCGCGGGCACTGCGCCCACACAGGGGCCAATAAGCGCGTGGGCAGGAGAGCTCCCCGGAAGGAGGGACATGGAAAGAGCGGACAGGAGAGCAGGTCGAATAGTACATAATGCCTTGGAACCAGAACAACGAGGAGTACACCCTCTAACAACAAAAACCTCCCTAGGAGGAAGAAACAACCCCAAACCAAACCCCATCCCACACCCCCCACCCTATACTTCGAGAACAGAAGCATCTGTCGCCCTAACAGTGTGCAACCAAAACCAAGCTAAAACGCTTGTGCCTGAGTGCTAGTGGACCCCTTAATAAATCAGATCAGACCCAATTCATCCGCCCTGGCCGAGAGCAACAGATGTGTAGGAGCACCGAGGCCCGACTGCGAAGTCGAGCAACCAGGAAGCAGATCCCCACCTCCACCCCTGGCAAATACATCACAAGCAGTAAGTGGAAGTCAAATGGTGGGGCTGCGGGAGAGGTCCGAAGTGTCTATTTGAGGAGCAGGCTGGGTCACAGAGCCCGCCCGCTGGGGGGACACGGCCCGCTGCCCGGCGGCATCAGGACCAGTGGGCGCCACCGAGGAGGCCGATGAAGCCCCGGACGCCCGCCGCAGCCGCCCCCCGGAGCGCACGAGAGTCACCTCCTCCCCCGCGCGCCTCTGGGGCAGCGTGCGCCGTCGGGACCTGGAAGAGCGGGGCGCTCCTCGCCCAGCCCGCCCCTCCACCGGATATCCTCGACCAGCACACTGCAGGGGACACTCCTCCGCAAGCCATGTCCAGGCCGCCCGCGGCGTATCAAAGAAGAAAGTCTTTTGCTGGAAGATGACCCGGAGACGGGCCGGGAACTGCAGCTGATATTGGAGGCCCAGGGATCGCATCTTCTGCTTCACCTCCAGGTAGGAGCGCCGAAGCTCCTGGACCTCACGGGTGTAGTCCGGGAATACCATTATAGTGTGGTTTTGGTAGCGGAGATTCGCGGAGCGTCTGGCCTCCCTGAGGATCGCATCTCTGTCCCTGAAGTTCAGGATAAAGGGACGGGGGGCGCTCCCGGGGGCCTCGGCGCCAGGGAACGATGGGCCCTCTCCACCACGAAGCAGGCCGAGAGGCTGCCCACCGGCATCCAGGATTGAAACCAATGCTCCAGGAAGTCATCCGCACGACCTGCCTCCGCCCCCTCCGGGAACCCCACCAGGCGGAGGTTACAGCGACGGGCACGATTTTCAGCGTCCTCCACTCGGCGGTGCAGCTCTTTGGAGTGGGTGGTAAGCTCACGCACCTGGTCCTGCAGCTGGTGGATGTCGTCCTCGGCGGTTGAGATGCGGGATTCAGCCTCAGATATGCGGGCAGTGGCGTTACGCAGGTCCTGCCGAAGAAGGGCCACGTCCACCTTCACCTCCCCCACCATGCCCTCCAGGGAGGAGCGGGATGCCGTGATGGCCTGCAGGATGGCAGCAAGGTCCGTGCCAGGGGCCGGGGCCCCGGTCCCTTCTCGGAAGTCGTGAACTTGTCCATCTTGGTCTGGGTAGCTGCGGGCGTCGACCGGGGAGCCCTGTCCTTGCCCATGGCGGCGGCAACTGCGACCCCGGGGGGCGCTTCGCCCAGTCCACGGGCAACAGATCCAGCCGCGGCGATTCCAGAAGGCCTTGAAAGGAGAACAGCAGGAGGACACCTCGTCACTAGCCCCCCGGTGGATCTGCCCGCCAACTGCCCGATCCGGCAAATGATGAGCCTGGGGGAGCTGCAGCCCGCCTGCAGCCAAGGATCTCGCCCGGAGGGGCACCACTCCTCGTCACAGCCAAAGTCACCGGGCACCCGTCCGCCTCGGAGAGCCCAACACGTCCACCTCCCTTGCACAGCTCAGGGCCAGGGTCTCCAGGCGGCCCCCGCGGACAGGGCCACCCCCAACACACAGGCCCCCAGAGGCGGATATGGAGGAAAAAAGGGGTGGGGGGGGAGGTTAAAGGAGGAGCGGGAGGCGAGGGACAACCAACCACCTCCCCCTGACCGCCGGCCTGCGGCCCGAACCCTCGACGCGGCGCCACTCCACCAGCTCGCCGCTGCAGGCCTCGGGACACCAGGGCAGTTCCAGCAACGTTGGTGGGGGGGAGTGGGGGGAACCGGACCCCGACCGTCGACACCCGGCCCGATGGGGACGGCCCCCGCCACCTCCAGCCCCACAGCCGCTCCGGTCGTCCCACCAGGGAGTGCCCCACTCACCGCCCGGCCATCCGTCCGGCACCACAGCCCAGAATGGGTACCACAGCACCTCTCCGCCAGCCTCGAGTTCCTTTTACCACTGGACTCAGGTGCTTTTCTCTGGCCACCTTGGCACTCCTGGATTTTGATTGTCCGGATGGGAACGCCTACCTCTGGTTGAAGCAGTAGGCCGCACAGGTGTACTGGGGGTAGCAGTAGGCTGAACGGGTAATGTGGAGGCAGGCGTGCACAGGATTTCAGGTCGGGGCCCCACCGAGGGGGGGGGGCCGCCACAGCAGCAGCGATGACCTCACCGGGCCTCCAGGACCTCCAGACCCAGCCGCCTGGTAGGCGCCGCGGTCTCGAGTAGCCGCGCGCCCGCACCCAGCGTCCAGGATCAAAGCCGCCTCCCGCCGGGCGCCGATGACAAGTGGCAAGCACAGCTCCGGGGGGGCGGTCGCGCCCCAAACTCGCACCAGTGACAGCCAGGCAGGCCCGGGCCCCAAAACTGTCGAAATCAGCCGGCCAGGGCAGGATCAGGCGAGGCAGAAAGGATCGGCGGGGTCCGGCAGCCGGAGCCTCACGGCAGAGCAGCCATGCCGGTCAGGCGCCACCTAGCGCTCCAGCTTCCAGGGTTTAGCACACAGAAGATATATGTTGGATGTTCATGGGGTGAGGAGGTGGGGCAAAGGTCAATTGTCCGAAAGAGGTTTCTGCAGGCCCTTGAGGGGACAGGTATCTGCTTAGTGTTTACAATGAGAGAGTGTAGACATCAGGTGTTCCTGTAGAAGTGGGGGGGGGGGCAGCATGGTATCCTTAGAAAGATCCCTATGTTAAAAAGAGAGTTCAGGCTAGAAGGTTGATCTACTGGGTAAAAATCTGCAAAAATAGTGGATTCAATAAAAACAAAGGAAAGTTTATATCACCATGGCTGATGAAGAAAGTTAGTGGCATGAGATTTCTGACAATAACCGTTGGATAAACCCAAATAACATGGGATCAAAAAGATGATAATAATAAAGAAATGGAGAAAAGAAGTGAGTTGAAGAAAGCAATCTATTCTAATATTTTTGATGAAAAAAGAAGAAGAAACGGGCAATCATTGCCATCAATCAGAAAAATGTTGTGCAAAGTTATAACTAGCCCTGGGCGGAGTTGGCGGAGTGCCACTATGCAGAGTTCCAGGAGTTGGAAACAGACTCTGTGGAACTCCGCTCCACTCTGCCCCCACACTCTCCTTATTTAAATATAAAAAAGGCACTAACCTGCTGTGGCGTCTCCAGGCTGCCTCCTATGCCGCTCCGCCACGGAGTTGTAGTTTTGCCTCAACTCCGCGTTCTAAACGGAGTGCGGATTAGGCAAAACTCAGTACACTCCTCTGGCGGAGCGGAGTCTACGTCCAGGGTTAGTTATAACAACAGCAGACTTAAAAGACATCAGAAAAATAAAGTGTAAAACTGTATGAAAAAGTAAGAAAGAAGAAGGGGGAAGACTTGTTTAACAATAGAGAATGACAAGGGAAGATTCATGTCTGCAAAGTCCACTCGTCACTCCCTTATTCCTTACCCTCTGTCTGTGGATTTCCACTTTGTTTGTCTGTGGCATTAGACGACTACATTAACAGGAGTACTATTGGTCTTTTGGTCTCAACCTGCACACTTGTTGAAGGTGAATAACAGTACTTAGAAGCAACTAATACATGCTTAAGTGAAACATGTACATATAATAAGAATTCAGTTGGCTCTTTCGTGCATCCATTCTTATCTACAATCTTCATAAGTGCTATTGATAGGGAAGATTTTTTAGCAACTATAATAATTAACAAACATTTATCAAGCAATATGATGTTTATATTATTACTAATGTTATGCCTCCTGTAAAGGTAAAGTGCTCTGACACCACTGGGTCTAGTATGCACTATAAAAACTGTCCCTAAGAGTTTATCCGTCTTTTTACTTTTTTTACAACACATTCATGTTCCCATCAACAGATAATATTTATTCTTGCCACACTCCTTATATGCAGAGTCAGTGAAATAACACGATTCTGCGGCCATTGCTTTTTACACATGATTATGGATTTGCTGCATTTGTCCATAATCTATCATGTGCTACAAATTCGCCATATTTTAACAAATAAATAAATCTTGTTTCTTGCTCAAACAGATCAAAAGTTACTAAAAAACGTGGTGAAGACTTCTTGTGAAGTGAAAGGCCATTCGTAAAGCTTAACTACTCATCTTTCATTTGCCTATTCTGTATTTGGTCCTTAAATTAGTACTAATGAGGTGAAATTGTTGTCCAGGCAGTATTACCATGTGTGGAAATGTCAAAATAATGAAGTAATTCTATTGCAAAATGTGCTGCATTATGCCACACAATTTGTCTTTTGTTGCTGTATAATTTATTCAAGCTTGCTGCATAATTTGTTGCTCCCCTGTGACGTAATTCCAGTGGCCCTGCATACCTGGGTGCAGATGATTGTGAACTCCACCTCAGATTGCACTGTTCACATAACACTGTGCTAAATCTTCAGCTTACACAACATAGACAGAATCCTGAATGACATTCAGCTGCCCATAGCTCAACTGCATCAAATATATCTTCCTTCTTACTGACCTTCATGAAAGCCCCAAACCCCTTCGACTGACCAAATGAGTTTGGAAATTTTTTATGCCTAATCCTACAGTCAAGTATATCGGGACTTAGTTTGACATAAATCTTTCACCTAAGTACTTCAAGCCACCGAAACTACTCATTAGTAATTAAGAAAAATCAAAGGAATCATGCTCTTACTGTTACTTTTGCAATGCCATTTTGTTCAGACTCTCAAAAAATTAAACTAAAACTCTTTTCAAACCACGGAGCCCGCCTCATATTCCACGCGAAATAATTCAGGAAAACATCAACCCACAATCAAATATATGCACTGGCTTCAAATAAAAGAGACTTATGTTTAATACATTCTGTATCTTCCTTCATGCCTTCTAAAAATCCTGGCCATATTACATCCAAATAAGAATCTCTTCCATTATCAACCAGCAAGACCCTCAAAACCAAGTGACAGAATTAGTCAGTGTGCCTAAAAAACAAAGTAGAACCAAAATGTGGAGGAGGAAAGATCTAGCTTCATGACTATTGGTGTCATGTAAATCGACAACCATCCTTTCTAAAGGCTTTATTATGGTAGATGAATGGCAGAGCAGTTTTTTTAAGACTCGAAGTTGTGACTGGTAGGCTGGAGATAAGCTCTTGCTGAGTATTTTCAGCTACCTAGTGGTTATTTCTTACAGTCTACAACTCTAGAGATGCTCTAGAAACTGGCATGCATGATTTAAGAGGGATGCACAAGCAGCAATGTTTGCCACCTTCCAGTTTGGAAACACTGACAATGCCTAACGATTAATTGGTCTGTAGTCATAAGATTTGGCTCGCCAAATCTTACTGGTGAGAACTTGCCATTCCACTGGTAAACACAAACTTCATTAGTCCTGCGGGTTCGGCCACTATGGTAAGATCGGTGGTAAGTCCCCACTAGCTCCTCAGTGTACAAGGATACAGTACCTTTTCTGTTTCTGGTCTGCATTTCTCCACTGTGTGGCGCTATTGTGGAACTACTCCCAACCTTGGTGGTAAGCCCACCGCCACACTGTATCTATGAGTGAAGGAAGGTGTATCTTGACCTTATACCTTGCTTTGGAGTATTTATGGGAGCCGGTGATTTATGTGAGCCTGTGCGCTACTCTCTGGCAGTCCGATCTCCCTACAAGCTTCACGATACTCAAAACACACATGTTGTTGCATGTGCAAAGTTTTGGCGGCCATTATGGATATTTGGTAAGCTTCTCATTTCCATCACTAGAAAGCACGTTCAACAGCCCTCAAGTCATCGCTTTGCTTGCATTATTGGTGACAGGCACACCATTGTTTATTAGTTTATTTAACACAGATTTAATTGGGGTTTTTGCACATGTGAATCATCGTCATGGTACTTTTAATGCATACTGTTAAATCATTGTTTTCTGCGTTACCTTTCCCCGTTTCTTCCAATACTGCAAACAATTCCAACTCTTCCCCCACCCTCACCCATTGAGTTGGCATCTCACTTTGAAGTTGTCAGCGTATGCGATGTGTTTGTGCTCTAGATTTCACTGTGTGTTGTTATGTGTAGGTTATAATTATGGGAGATTTTGTGATGTTTATCCTGTAAGATTTTGTGTGGGTAGCACCTCTCCCATGTGGGGTCATCTACATAGAGAAGATAACAGTTCCTCCAACTTTTCTTCCAGTTCTCAGTACTCCCAACTGAATTGGCAAAAATAGCCGGAAGTCTTTGAGACTTATTTGAAGGCAATTGATGTTGACACTTTACCTTCTAAAAAGACAAATGCACTTTTGGCAAACATTCTGGCTTTAAAGGGCAGAAGCAGTATGAAAACAATTTCTTTGGATGTTCACACTCGTCTGGCTGGGTAAGGATGGGGATTATATGGATGTTACAGATGAATATGCATCCAGTATTAAAAATCTTGACAAAAGGTTTAAACTTAAAAAGAATGCCATTTGGGAGGTTTGTAAGTTTTTTCAATGTGCTCAGTTTCCTGGAGAGTCTATTGATGACTTTGTTGCTGTTTTAAGAGCAATAGCGGCTGCATGCATTCATCAGGAGGTTTGAAGATTAAATTATTCGGGACCTACTCATAGAAAGAGCTAACAAAAATAAAATTCACCAAAGGCTGTTGTCTACAGAGGACCCAGCTTTGGAAACGGCTTTGGTGTTGACAAGCAATATTGAACATTCTCAGTAGTGCAAGAAATAAATTAGTACAAATGCTAAATCTGGTGAGGTTAGGCAAAATTTTAAACAACTTGCAAAACAACTGACTAGAATGGAGAGCAAAAAGACTGCGCAGAATAATGGAGTTCTAATCCTCAAGTCCGAGTGGGATAAGGACTGAGTTTTATGTTTCCATTGGTGCAGTAAAACACACTTAGGGAATGCCAAATTATCTTCAAGTATGGTAAGAAACGCCACTTTGCATGTGTGTGTAAGTCAGGACAAAAAACCTCTCAACTATAATAAAGACAATAGAGGAGGATATACATTCTGATGATGATGGTAGTGCTGTTCTAATGTTGTCTTCTTCGTAACATGACTGGCGTGAGGTAGTTGAAACATCCTGAACAAATAGCTTGCGTAAAAACCTCTGTAATGTGGTATAACGGAAAACATCAAGGTGCACATGCATCAACAAAAGCAAAAGCGATTCCTTAATAGCGAGAAATAAGGAATCGGTATAAAGGAATCGCTTTTGTGAATGCATCAACAGATTCGGTAAAAAATAGCGATTCCTTAAAAATCGCTATTTTTTACCGATTATCCAATAGCGAGGAATGCAAACACCGAAGAGCTAATTGCGAAATCGGTATTACCGAATTAGCTAATAGCGATTTCGGTATTAGCAAAATCGCTATTAGCGATTACGGAAAAGATCGGGTCGCTCCGGGAACGTGTCTATGACATCACCAACCAGGAAATACTGCAGCCCCACCCTCATTGCCTCGCCAGAGGAGCAAACAGGAGCTGGGACTGGAGACTGGCTGAGCACATTGAAGCCACACAAACTGATCTACCCTCCAAAACAACCAGGATGGATAAGGAAGCACCATCTAGCGCAGAGGCTGCACGCAAGCGGAAACCCAAGTTTTCCGACCGGGAGCTGGAGCACCTGATAGAGGGAGTCAGCAGCAAGCACGATCGCCTTTTTGGTAAGCTGTCCCTAAAGGTGCCAGAGGCTGAGAAGCGGCGCATATGGCTGCGCATCCGGGAGAGGGTAAATGCAGTTGGAGTGACGCCCCGCAGCATTGACGACCTCAAAAAAAGATGGTATGACCTGAGGAAGCGGGCAAAGGAGAGGATTGCGGAGAGGCTCCAGGAGGCATCCAGGACGGGAGGCGGACCTTCTACAGTGAAAGCCAACACTGCCCTGGAGGAGCTGGTGGAAGGGACGATCGAGCATGAGGCCGTCGTGGGAGTAACCCAGATGGATACCTCCGGCGCAGCCACAAGTGCCCAAGGTAAGGTGCATGCCTGTGCCCATTCCCAGCATAGCGTAAATCCATTCCCATGCCCCCAGCAGGATCAGAGTGTGCATGCAGCTTTGGCCCACACAACTTTACTCTTAACACTAGTGCATCATGGAAGTTGTAGTCAAGTCAGCCCGGTGTGCATGTACAGGATAAAATATAATTACAAATCACCACATCAGTTGAACCTGGATATAGACTGTTTATTTAGTGGATCACAGAGGGACATGTATGTTTTCAATACTACGTAGGTGTAACTATCCCACTAACCATGCACTGTTTCACACACAGATGCATCTCCTGGGGATTCGGACGACAGCGGCCGGCTGATTATTTCTGAGACTCCTGCCAATTCCGAAATGGATACAGCGCAGGATACGCACTCACCACCTCCACCTGCAACACCACCACCACCACCACCACCACCACCAGCACCACCAGCACCACCAGCACCACCAGCACCAGCTACACCTGCTCCTGCTCCAACTTCTACTAAAGCGCCGAGACGCAGGTCCCAAGTTCCGCCCATGCAGGTGATGGAAACACCCGCTACACCATCGAGTCAAAGTCTGCGCAGCATCACACTGCCTGCTGCACCACCTGCACGTGCCAGACTCCCACAGCGGCGCAGGTCTCGGCGCAGTTCACTCTCCTTAGGCGACGTTGCTATCACCCCAAATGCTGGCATAGAGGAAAGGATGTTGCATGTCCAACGCCTGCAGGGAAGACACATGGCGACAATCAGCTCCAACATAGCGCGCCTTGCAAAGGAAATGCGTGCCATGACTGCGGCGATGAGGGACATGACCACTGTGGTGGCAGAGAGTACCTGAGGGAGGACATCCAGGAGCTCACCCGTGCCATGAGGGAAGGCCATGAGAGCGAGAGGAGGAGGCACCGTCATAACTTGGTGAGGTCCGCGGCCTCTACAAAGGCCATCACAAGGCTGAGCAATAGCACCGCAGTGTTGGCACGCCGCTCGGTGTCACTGCAGGTGGACCTTGGACACTTTTGCCGGGATGTTGTCAAGGCTCTGGGGCAGGTCACCGCTGCAGTAGAACACCTGCAGAGCGGCACATTCAGTGCTGGCGCTTTGGGAGGGGAAGACGGCAGTGAGGCTGCCTCGAGTGTGAGCAGTGTGTCTGTGGCAGAGGCCAGCACCAGGCGCCGCAGTTCGCGGTGCTCCACGGGGACAGGCCGTGGTGAGGCATCGGAGACACCTGAGAGGAGGCTTGGCGTACGTGGCAAGCGCCACTAGACTGAATGACAGTCATACTTGACCGTGGTGGGGCAACCATGGTCCTCCCCTTCCTGACGCTGCACAGCCGTGACTGAAACGGACATTTATTGTTACATTTTTCCTGGGGCGCATTCATTTCATTGCTTGTTTGGTCGCACATACCTCAGTGCTCCTGTGCATTAAACAGTTGCACCACCAATGAAATTGTAATGTTTCATTCTTACCTGCTTCTGAAATGATGTTGCATGATGTATGTCCGCCTCCTATGGCCCTCTGCTGTGTTAGGGACGTGTGCCTGTCGGTGTTGGGCGGGTGGTTGGTCATCCCGGTGGTCGTCATTCCTGTCAACCTCTATGGGAATCCCCCTTCTGGTCGCAATGTTGTGCAGCATAGCACATACAGCTACAATCCTGCAGCAGGTATCAGGTTTGTATAGCAAGGCGCCTCCAGTCTTATGTAGGATTCTAAAGCGACTCTTCAGAATCCCAAAGGTCCTCTCTATGACATTCCTTGTGCTTATGTGGGCGGCGTTGTAACGTTGCTCCTGTGGTGTTGCTGGATTGATGTAGGGGGTGAGTATATATTCACGCAGGGCGTATGCACTGTCACCTAGAAGATAGAAGCAAAGACTTAGCAATGGTGATGTACAGACATGTGTGGTGCTCATGTGTGGAAGAGGTATGTGTACGTACCAAGCAGGAGTCCCTCTCCAAATTCTCCGTTGAGTAGACGCCTGTGGATGCCACTGTGTCGGAATATGTAGGAGTCGTGTGTGATCCCCGGGAATTGTGCCACTAGGTCCGTGATGATGTGCTTGGCATCGCACACAACCTGCACGTTGATTGAGTGGTATGACTTGCGGTTACGGAATATGTACTCATTTGCAGAGGGTGAACAGATGGGGATATGCGCACAGTTATTGCATCCAATTACATGGGGGAATTGTGCCACCTGGTAGAATGCCTGTTTGGTGCGGTCCAACTGCTGTGGGTTGTGGGGAAGCTGATGTGGGTGTGGATCATTGTCAGCATGGCGTCTAAGAATTTCTGGAAGAAGCGTGAGAGTGCGCTTTGCGATACGCCTCCGGCTACGGCGATTACCCCCTGGAAACTTCCTGAGGCCAGTAGGTGCAGGCTGCATAGGACCTGGACGTGCGCAGGGATTGCATTGGTCCGATGTGTCTGGTGCTGCAGTAGTGGTTCCAGGTCTGCAATGAGGCGCATGATCATGGCACGATTCAGTCGATACTTCTCGTACACCTCGTCCTCATTCTGTCCGAGCAAGGCGATGCGCAGTCTGAATACTCTCTCCTGGACCCTTCTCCTGCGCTGTCCTGCGGCATTGATTCGCATCCTCCTTGCAAGCACGTAGAGGGCTGCCATTTTGTGCTAGCCAACAGGGTCTCCTGGGCCACATTTAAGGGTTTGCTGATTAGCACAATCATTTGCACATGTGTAAAAAAAAAAATTCTCTTTAACAAAGTTTTTTTTTTTTACTTTACCTCCAGGTTCTGATTCCCCTTATTTTGCTCATGCTAAATAGCGATTTTTGGGATTTTCGGTATTTGCGAGTGGTGTTGCATTGGGTAGAGATTGGTTATTAGCCATTGGCACTTTCCGGGAGCTATTTGTGAGTTCCGGTAATTGCGACTTCGGTATTTAGCGATTCGGTAATTTTGAGGATTGGTTAATTGCGATTAGTTATTTTTCCGGTATTTATTTAGCGATTCTTTATTTGCTCACATTTTGGGTTGATGCATTGGAAATCAGTTTTTCACACTCGCTAACGGGTGATTTTAGCGATTCGGTATTTTACCGACTGGATTTTTGCTTGATGCATGTGCCAGCAAATTGGTTAGATTTATGGCAAATTTTGGGTCTCCTTTTACATTGACCAATGAAAATGATTGTAAGAGAGTAGAGACTCTTGGTAAATATGATGCCACTCTTACTGCTGTATTAGACCAAGGACATCTTGACATGGGGTGATTGGGTAAGTGAATATCTTGAGATTTTTAAAGAGAAGTTGGGCAAGTTGAAGGGTTTCCATCACCGTATTGTTTTGAAAGACAAAGTTCAGGCTGTTGCTCATAAGGCACACAAGGTACATTTGGGTTTACATAGTGAATTAAAAGAGTTGGAAAGATGGCATGCCATTCTGATTATATGTACATGATTCAGTTGGTAAACCGTGCAGTAGTTGCTTCTAAGTACTGTTATTCACCTTGTACAAGTGTTCAGGTAGAGATTAAAAGACCAATACCGCTCCTGTTAATTTAGTCATCTAGTACCACAGATAAAACAAAGGGGAAACACATGCACCAAGAGTCAGGAATAAGGAAGTGATGAGTGAACATTGCATACATAAATTGTTTCTGGCCTGTGCCACACCCATGGATTCTTCTGCTCACCCTTCTCATTCTCGGTTGCTAAACAAGTATTTCCCATTGTTCTTTTGTACCTTTTCATACAGTTTTCCACTTCTTACTTATATGGTGTCTTTCCTTCTTTATAGACCTCTGCTGATGTTCTTCTGCAAGATATTGGGTTACTGGTTGAGTGGGGTGAAACTCTACTCAATCAGCAACCACAATCCTTGTCAGGGTGAAGTCACAAGTAAACCCCAAATTAACCTGTGCTCAACCCTTTGGTAGTTTGTCACAAAGCAGTCAGGCTTAACTTAGAGGCAATGTGTAAAGTATTTGTGCAACAATTCAAACATTAATAATGTAAAAACACAACATAAGAAGAGTCCCACACTAAAGGAGAAAAATAGAGTAAATTATGATAAATAAATCAAGATCAAAACAACAAAAGTACAATCAGAGATATGCAAGTTTGACAGTATCAGCGAATATATTGCCGAAAAGCACAAACCGCCAGCTGCGGTTATCTGGTCTTGCCAGACTGGGACAAAGTCACAAGTTCAGCTCAACCATGATGGAGTGTGGGTCGACTACAGTGACCTAGTTAGACCTGCTGACAAAGAGTGCCTTAAATCCTGGTTAATGTAGTTGCAAGTTACTGCATCAAGGATGCATCATGGAAGTGTTGCGCAGCCGAAATGATGCGAGGTCCTGATTGGAGATGTGTATCACAGCATTGGATCCAAGGGTCTGTGAGGTTGTGATGCGAGGTCCTGCATTGTTGTCAAGGAGGCAGTCAACAAGGGGGCTTGTGATCCTGAGTGCTATGTTGAGAATGCGTTGTGTACAGGCTGGGTCAGAAAAAACTGCTGGGCTTGTGATACAGAGTCCTGCTTTGTCATTAGGTAGCCTGTCGACGATGGGGCTTGCAATGTGAAATTCTGCATTATCCCTCGAGGCTGTAGGCTGCGAGGGAGATGCAAAGTCCTGGCACTAGGAAAGTCCACACAACAGAGGCAATGTCTTGCTTCGTCTTGGCTTCAGGCCCACTTCTAAGGGTCCAGGACTGGAGTGGCACCAATTGGCAGAGTAGAACTCATGGTTGCAGAGTCCAGGTGCTGGTTGCAGGAGACTAGTCCTTGAAGTCATGCTGGTGGTCCTGGGTGCAGTCTGTAGGTTCAGTCCTACTCACCTAAACAAGAGGACAGAAGGTCAGCACAGAATGGCAGCAGTTCTTCAGGGCAGCAGTCTAGCAGAGTAGCAGTAATTTCAGTAGCACAACAGTCTTTCTTCCTGGCAGTCTTCCATAGGTCCAGATTTGCACTGAAGAGTTGGTGTCTGAGGTCAAATATTTTTACTTCTTTGAAGTGGTAGAAGCTTCTAGAAAATTCTCTTTGACCTGCTTAGGTTCTCTGCTTCCCCTGCCTTGGCTTCAGACTAACTATAGTGGATATGGAATCCTCTGTGTGAAGCCAGGATAAAGCCTATTCAGGTGTAAGTGGGGCTCGGCCAATGTCTACCCCCATACTGCCAGTGATGCCTCATCCAGGCACACCTAAGCTCTCTATTGTGTGTGGCTGTCTGGGAGGAATACACAAAGACCAACCGCCAATCACACTTAGTTATGTGACCAAGGACAGGTTGCACACACCAAATGGCTAAGTCAGGAACATATAAACTTTCTAATAGGGGCATTTTCAAAATTGTTATTTGAAATCTGACTTCACCATAAAAGATGAGTTATCATGAAATTTCCAAAGACACCAAACATGATCTGATTGCCTGTTCCTCTTTGGAAGTTATCCTTATTAAATGTATTAAGGCAACCCCACTGTTATCCATGGGGAAAATGTTATGACAACAAAAACATCCGGATTGTGCCAGACTGATTCCATGCATAACCTCAGGATATGTTGGCCTATAGTCCACTCTCTGACAATGAACCATCTGGAAACCTAACCTCACAGGGTATCAAATGTGTGTGCAGCTTCAGAACATAGCAACCCTGACTCCCCTGAGGAAATTGTGGTAACAGATGTAGAACCCTTTTGCTTAGTCACTTATGCATACAGAAAGAGATACACAAGGATGTGGTTTTATTACTTATTGAAGCACTGTGATTCTTGAGTAAAATATGTGTGCTGCAATGATTAATAGAAGGAAAGAAAATATTGTGATTAACATTATGAGAATGGTAAAAAAGATGAATAATTCAACCATTTTGCAAATTACAGAAAACTATATGCTTGCATACAAGTACTGTAATATAGCGAACTCCTACCTAATGCTTTGTACCCTAGCGTGTCTAAAGTGAGTGGATCTGCCAAATACCTATCTGAGAGGTCTAACTCCAGATTGCCTGTGGGTCAATGTCAGTGAGCTTCCCATCTTGGTTTAGAGTTGGACAGCATCTCTCGAGTGAATCAACCTCTCAGTGCCAGCAAAATGCTGCTCTGAAATAACAAAGGTCTGATGTCATATAAATAGTAACATCCTCCATGTTACCATGCCGAAGTCTCAGTTAGGCCACTTATCCTATCATGATAGCCTAGTCACTGAAAGGTCAAAAACAAATAACATGTTGCGTGCTGAACTTAGCCTTTACAGAGTGTTCAAGGTAGTATGAGACAGTGTGAGGGATATTCTCAAGAATGTGTGATAACTACCGTAAAAGTAGCTTAATGCAACTCTTAACATCGCAGTCTATTGCGGAAAAATAACACGTGGCAATGTGGTATTAACAAGCTGGCGGTACCATGCGATAGGCCCACTATAACGCGTCAAATGTCAGCGATAAAGTCAATGCGATGCCACAAAACTGCGAAACACGAATGCCCAAAAAGTTGCGATGAGCCAAGCGCGATACAAAAACCAGCGAAAACCAGCCACAGGCCTGCAAATCCCACGCGTCATGTGGGAAAATGCACTATAAAAGCAATGGAAAAAAAAGGGAGAAAAAAACTGTGTAGCACCATGGATGCACCCGGACCGAGTGCAGGGGCCAACGCAAACCCCACAAGTCCCACAGACCAAAAGCAAGAAACAACAGGGTTGGGGAAGGCGAAGGAGAAGAGTGAGAGGAAGACGGGTTGCAGTCCGCAGGGAATCCAGATCAGCGTTCCGGAGGTGACAGAACACTACCATCAACTGACACACAATTAGACCAACGTGAATGCAATCGGATTGTCGAGGAGGGCAATGGAGGAGGCCAGGAGGCGCTGGCATGATGTGAAAAGCCAAATCAAGCACAAACCCACTACCAGCAGGAAGGCAGCAATGGCGACAGGAGGTGGGAGTCCTGCGCCACAGGAGGAGCAGGAGGAAACGGGGTCCACAGTCCTCAGTGTGGAGACGCTGCAAGGAGGTGGGAGTCAGGACATAGCTCGCGACGACCTGACACAACATCAACAGGGTGAGTAACGACCAGGGACTGGGGGGATAGGGAGGATGGGCACAGTGGCACACATGCACAACGATATGTAGCACACTCACACCCACAATGACCCTGGATCATGTCCCTGATCCCCGTGGCACACTGCAGCACACACACATAGCAATCACAGCACATCCACATTGACGACAATGTGGTACAACGTGAAGACCCGACACCGCAGAACAGAGGACACAACTGGCTGCATGCGCTGTAACAGGCCAACCACATCTAACAGAGCAGGAAACTGTGAGAAGGAAATGTACGCATACAACCTCACATATGTCATGTAGTCCAAATGTCCACTGTCCCGCATCAAAATCCCTCCCAAACAGTCACAATGTACATAGTCATACAGTCTGCATGTAAACAAGAACAATGCACCAACATACATGTCAACACAGTGTCAACATGCATCTCCCATTCACATTGCAGAGGGACAAACAACACCTGCAGCAGAGCAGACCAGACTACTCATCAGCAATGCTGGAGAGGAAGACCACACCACTGACGGCCCACAACAGCTCATGCACATCCCAGGCAATCCACCACCAGGACCAGGGCAGCCAAGCTACATAGAGGAAAAGCAAGCTCATGCACAGACCACACAGCAGGAAGCACCCGCCAGCACGGCTGGCTCCCAACACCTCACCGATCCACACATGGCATTCCAATGCAAGGTGTCAGGATGCCAAACGGAGGTGGACGAACAAGTGTGAGTGGGGTTTGAACCCATGAATTATGAACTAGATCACATACGTGGGTTTCTAATTCCCCTCAGGGACCACCTACACCACACAAAGAGACCCACACTGCGAAAGAGACACATGCATTTGCACATTTCCAGTGGTGAACCAAGTCCAGTGGCACGCAATTATCATTCATAAACCCACGCTGGACCTGTGTACGACGGCCCAGTCCACTCTTCTTACGGATTGAGTGGGTGATGATAAAGCTACATGACCAAGGTCTAACATGCTGCCTGCTGTGACATGTTGGCGTCCACTGTACACAACACAGTGTAATGTTGTCGGACCCGGGGCCCTCATGCATACATTATGACCACACAGACACACTCAGATAGTTTGTGGAACTGGCCACGGGCATGTGCGTCCGGCCCCTTTATTGGCAGGGCCACATGTACAGTGATGCCTGTGCTGGATGTGTGTGGGGTGAGTGTCAGCCAACCTCCATGGAGTCGTCGGTGCTGGCAACAACTTTAACAGTGAACACCATTAAAACGGAAACTGCAAACACCAGCATAACCAAGACAAGTGCGGAGCATCATGGAGGTAGCCGGAGCAAGTACAGTGGTCACCGAATATGCAAACAGAAGTGTCGGTGAGTTGCAGTGCACCAATGTTGGGGCACCTGGAGTGCCAAGCAGGGTATCAGGCAGAGGATGGCATCCCCCACAGGTGTGAGCAACTCCATTAGTCTGCCAGTATGACTGTTTCGACACCTTGCAGTTGGCGGTTGGAGGTGGCCCTGGTGGCGTGTGCTTCCTGCGGTGATACATCATCCGGGCCGGTCAGAACTCGATTCAATGTGTGAGCCCTGGTGCTACGCAGTTGAGGCCGGAGGAAGTGGACAGCGCAGGGCCACATACACATGGCGTCGATGACCCAAAGGCCATCGTCTCATAGGCCATCCAATATCTCACAAGCCAGTGTCCCTGATTTGGGCTGCACAGAGTTAGTGGCCCCGGATGCACTGCGGCAGGCACAGGTACACCACCATGGAACGGTGACTTGTGGTGCAGTGACATGGGCCACGCAAGCTGAGCGGGTCCTCATCGATGTCCGAAGTGAATGTGGCGGAGGGTTGCGGGGGACAGTGGAAGGTGTCCTCCAGGGCATGATGCAGAGGGTAGAAGCCGTTCAGAAGCAGCAAATGGAGTAGTGGAATGCTACTGCCTCGTTTTTGCCACCAAGTCAGTATCACCGACATGACGACAACCCCCGGTCCATGGACCCAGTCGCCACCAAAGTTCAACCAGAAAGTGTCCATGGATCTCGGGGAACAGACTTAGTGACACCGGAGCTGAAAGGATATGCAGTCTGCGATGAGGCCAGTACAATGATACCAAGTCTGCCAGAAACAAATCAAGACTGATTTCGAAATGTGTGACCTACTCGACCGCAGTGTAGGCCCGAGGCAGCAGTCAGCGTGGGCCAAACGTGGTTCAGCGAGCTCCTCATGGAACTCTAAAACATGACGTTGACATGGCATTTGGGGGTTACTTGTGGTTGACGGAGGTAAAAGCACCAGAGCTGAGTGGGTGTTCAGTCAGCGACTGTTAGAAGGGCCAGCCTCAGGAAAGGACAGAGTGTGTACCTGACCGCCCTGCAACTCACCTGGGGATAGGTCGTGGGGCTCAACGGAGTCGTCCCCGGTTTCGTCATCGGAGGTGGTGCTGGGGGCCTCGTCCTCGACTCCCCCGCGGGGGAGTAGTCGGGCTGCCATGGATCGGGTGGTTGCGCACACCCATTCATGTAGACCCATCATCCCGAGGAGGGTCTTGCGCTCGACCTGTCTCCAGGGGGAACTTTCCAGGTCGTTTCCCAGGAGGCAGTCTACAGGTTGTGCGGTTCGGACAGCCACCAACAATGTTCCGGCTTCTCCCCCCATTTCGAATGGTACCAAGGCCACCTTACACAAACTCTCAGTGTTGTCGGAAGCTATCACAGGGCAAAAGACATTGGGGATGATCTGGTCCGCCTGGACTAAGTGGCTGAGGACCCCAGTGATGCTTGCCCCGGTGTCCCGAAGGGAGTCCACCGGGTGGCCGTTAACCGTTACGAGCTGGCGGTACTTCTTGGTGTTTGCGGGTAGGGGTGCTCCGGGAATCATATCTCGATCTCCTAGTGAGACTAGGGCCATGGCTGCAGGTTCCCATCCCTCGGGGTCCTCAAACTCCTCCCCTAGGGCTACGGTGGCCATGTGTCGGGCTGGGGGAGCTGTCGTGGGGGGTTTCTGGGCCATGGGGCACTGAGGGTCACTGGCGTAATGCCTGAGCCGTTGACAGCGGAAACATGTGATATTCACCCGGGGCCCTTGTCTACCTGGGGGGCCGGTACTGCCTGGCGGAGGAGCTGGGAAGCCCCGGGGTGGGTTTCTCGGGGGGCTCCGCGGGGGCCCGGATGGGAACTCCCTCTGTTTCCCTTGATTTCCCCCCCTCTCTGACGGGGAGGTCCTTGATGGCTGCGGGGGTTGTCTCCTACGGGGCTCCGGGGGACCCGGGTGTTAACCCAGCGATCTGCTTCGACGGCCAGCTTCCTCGGGTCTGCGAGTTTGCTGTCGAGCAGGTGCTGTCGTAGTTCTCCAAACAATTTGTGGACAAGTGTTCCCAGGCAATGAGGTCGGTCAGTTCTTCGAAGGTGGTTACCTTGCTGCCCTTGATCCACCCTTCCAGCGCTCGGCTGTAAAAGTTTACGTATTCCACCCAGGTGGTGCCTGGGATCTTTCGGCAATCCCGGAACCGCTGGCGATACATTTCGGGGGAGAGGCCGTATTTCGTGAGGAGGGCCTCCTTCATGTGGCTGTAGGAGATTTGTGCAGAGGCCGGTAGGTCGAGGAGGGTGTCCCGTCCTTCGTTCAGGAATCGACCCCACAACCCGGCCCCCCAGTCCTTCAGTGGGACGCGGTGGGAGGTCATGGCTACCTCGTAGGCCTTGAACCACTGCTGGATGTCATCATTTCGATAGTACTCTTTGACCACATCCTTGGGGATGTGGACTTTCGGCTCTACCAGGGGGGCTGATTCCTTCTCCTTCTCTCTTTGCTCGGAGTTCCATCTCTTTCAAGCTGCGCTCATGCTCCAGCTGAAGTTTTTTTTCCTTGTGCGCCCGTTGCAGCTTCTTTTCTTCTAGCTCTCCTTGTACTCGGAGTTGTTCCACCGCTAGCTTCTTTTCGGCTAGCCTTATCTCGCCTTCTATTTTCAATTTGGCCATTTCTAGTTCATGACTTCGGTCCCTTTCCCTGTCTGTGACGTCTTCCGGGGACCGTCCCCCGTTCACAGCGTTGCTTTGTGCCTGGGGTTTATTGCTTGTTCTCAGGAAGTTCCTGAGCTCGTCCGGCTGCTCTATCTCTTCACCGACTTCGTCCAGTCGGGGCAGGGAGGCTCCGGACTCTACCCAGGCTTCCAGGCCTTGTTGCATGTCTTCCTTGGTGTTCAGACCAGTGGTAGCGATCTTCCGTTGTCTGCAAAATTGTTTCAGCTCCTTGTGTGTGTATTCACCTAACCGCTTTACACAAAACGTAGCACGCGCATCGGTTTCAGTGGTGCTCATGGTGGTTTCTTCTGCCGTTTTTTTTGTTAGTCGTTCACTGTACGAACTCTAGATTGTGGGCTCGGATACCGTCGCCTGCCACCAATGTTAGAAGGGCCAGCCTTAGGAAAGGACAGAGTGTGTACCTGACTGCCCTGCGACTCACCCTCCCCGGAAGATGTAGCCGAGCACTTGCGGGAGACCCCCTCAGGGCTGGGTCTCGTATCTAGGATCGTACACGCTGATTTAATACCATGCAACACAGAGACACCACACCGTAGATTCTGAAACACGTATTCCTTTATCTAGAAATATTGGGACCTTTATGATCCGCAGATTCGTCTGTACAAGTAGAGCAAGGGCTCGTAGAGTCTCGGTAGGGGTAGGGGTAGCGGGACAGTCTTAGGATCAGGGTCAATGCAGGTGCGTATCCGGCGCACGGCTCTCAATCCTCGAGCCGGGGGATACGGGACGGTCTTTGGGGTCCAGCCGGACCAGGATAGTACTTGAGTGCGACCAAGTCTGCCTGGCTCGAATTCTCAAGGTTGCGAGGGGAGCCGCGACGGCGTCAGCAGGGCTCCGATGATTCAGGCAGAAGTCCGTCTCTGCCAGGAGGAGCCGCGACGCTGTCTGCAGGGCTCAGTTGGTTCAGGCAGAAGTCCGTCTCTGCCAGGGGGAGCCGCGACGCTGTCTGCAGGGCTCAGATGACTTAGGCAGAAGTCCGTCTCTGCCAGGTGGAGCCGCAACGCTGTCTGCAGGGCTCACCGATGTTCCAAGAGTTCCGTCGGATCTTGTGATGATGTTCCTTTAGCCGCAACCACGTCAGCAGGGATCTCTTCGTTCCAGGTTCAATCTGCCGATAGTCCCAGAGAGCCCCTTGTTATAGGTCGACTCCCCTTTGATGTCCGGAGTCCTCACAGGCAGGGGTCTTAGCCTTGGGGGTCGTTTGTTGGGGGTTCCTGCCACGCGGTCCTTTGATCCTTTCAAGGCAGTGTCGGGAGGGATCCCAGACACGCAGCAGGCGTGGAGCCAGCCCTCAGGGTGGCCAGAGGGTGATCAAAACCATCTCTCGAGAGGAGGCCAGGGGTGTGAGTGAAACTGCTCCTCCCTCTCCTGCTCACCGGGAGTTCTTTCTCCCCCCAGCCAGCATGGCGCGACTAGGCCAGGGTTGCGCTGGGGTCGGGGCGGCCTTCTGGGGTGCAGGGCCTGGTGTCGGGAAGATGGAGGGAAGGACGGGGGTAGCCCCGGGTCTGTGGGGGATCAGGTGTGGTGTTACTACGGGGTGGGGGATCAGGTGTGGTGTGCCACGGGTCAGAATGGGCCACGCCACGAGGCCGGGTCCAACAGCGACGATGATGTGTTCTGCCTGGTACTGACTGGATTGGATTGGCCTGAGGCCTGCTGGACCGCAGTGTAGGCTGACGGTGTAGTCATCAAGGGCCCACAGACACGTGTGGTTGGGATGCCATGCACAGACTTGGTGTCACCACATCGAAGGGAGTACAGTGATGTAAATGCTGCATTAATGTGTGTACTCGGACATTGTATGATCAAGCCTCAGTCCCAAATGTGTGACCTACTCGCCCGCAGTGTAGGCTGGAGGCAGAGGTCAGCAGGGGGCCACAGCCGTGTGTCGTTGTCTTGCAATGCACAGAGTGAGTGACACCAGGGCAGTTGTCGGTAGTGTTCGATCCCCTCCATAAAGATGATCCATTTTTCCTCCTGACTGACACGCCTCATCCTCTTACACCTCTCCTTGCGTGCAATGATAAGTACTCTGCCATTGACAAATCAAGACGACTCAGTCCCACATGTGCGACTGACTCGAGCGCAGCGTGGCCCGAGGGCAGTAGTCTGCATGGGCCCATGGACACGTGTGGATGGAATGCTATGCACAGACTTGGTGTCACCCCATCAAAGGGAGTATAGTGACATAAAATCAGCCATAATTGATGTTCTCTGCCATAGTGTAATCAAGACTCAGTTCCAAATGTGTGACCAACTTGTCCGCTGTGTATGCCGGTGGAGTACATGAACGAGAAGGGAGTACTGCGGGCCTGTACTGCGGAGGCCATGATGGTCTGAGGAGGCTGCCAGGTTTGCGGCAATTGGGCTTGGAGCTTGCACCGGCACGTGGCGGGCCCTCTTCGACACACGCTGGTTTCGGCAGGTGTGCATTGAGGCCTGGGTGCGCAGGGCCTGGCAGGACTGGTACGGAGTACTTTTTCTGAAAAACAAACGGGGCCCCTGGAAATAGGATACAACCCTACCAAGGAAATTACTAATTTTTGAAAAGAGAAACACCAGTCACAGTTATATATAATACATAGAAGGGCATATATACTCTAGATATCCAGTTATTCGAACTGTTAAGCAATATCCTTAAAAAAGAATAACAATTAAATAATTATATTTAGATTTATTTTTTGTTGAGTGTATACAAATTATTTATCATATCAAAAATAGAAAGACATTAATTTGTAAGGATTACATTAATGAAATTGATAAATACATGTTCCCAATGATAATAATAAAAAAACACATTTGCAGTTGCATCTTATCCAAACAATGATATTAGACAACCAAATCACTAGACATCATAGTATAATCGGTTGGCAAAGTATGGTATTAGAACATTCATGATAAATCTATTGCCAACATTACAATAACTTGCTTATACAGTCTAACCTACTAAAGTACATTGTGCTGAGATTGGTGACACATGTTGAAAAAATCAACGCATTTCGGCAATGACTTCATCAGGACTCCGTCACTGTTGTTAACTAAACAAAAGACATTTTTATTTTTTATTTTTAATCTAGAGTACAAATGAGCCCTTTCCTGTGTTTACACATTACCTGTCTTTACAACATTTTAATGATATCTATAATCTATATGATACACAAATAGCTGATCATCAGTTTCAATTATATGGGTCAATAGCAAGAAAGAGGAAATCCTACTAAGTGATTAATGATGCTATTGATACGAAAAAACCATGTAAGTGGATACTGAAATTGTAGATAAAAAATTCTCAATTTATACATATTGCAGAATATTACCTCTGCTAGTTACTACTGTGGCGAGGATACGATCTTATCAAATCGTCCGTATTAGTAAGGCTTGTGTCTCATAAAACCAGGAATCTATATGGAAGAAAAATAATATTAAAAGGTATACACACATTGTGATTATACGGAGTCCCTAAACCATTGTGGAGTCAATGAAAAGCCATGGCTTACTAATACTGACGATTTGATAAGATCGTATCCTCGCCACAGTAGTAACTAGCAGAGGTAATATTCTGCAATATGTATAAATTGAGAATTTGTTATCTACAATTACAGTATCCACTTACATGGTTTTGATTTGATGGGTTAACGGTTGGTTATCACTAGTGCTGTTGGTTGGAGGGGGAGAAGTGGGGGTATATACGTAAATTGCATGGTAACGTTGCACATTGATAAAAAGATGTTTTTGGAAGTGTTTATATTGTAAGATAACAAATCATGATGTAAACAGCAATGGTTTTTAATTTTTATTCTATTTCTGTCATTTGTAGTGACCCCTGATGAAGGGCACCAGTTGCCCGAAATGCATTGGGCTTTTAATTAAACACTGTCTTCGATGAAATTTCGTCATTCGTATTTTTGAAAAAGAGGCCCTGTGGGCACAGCTAGAATATTAGAAACCTGAAAAATGGCATACCATTTCGTGTGTGGATGATTAAAAAAGATTTTATTTTGCCATGTTGAAAAGGCAGGCCTGAGAAATGTTTGGAGGGCTAATTAAGTGGGTGGTACAATCAATGCTGCAGGCCCACTAGTAGCATTTAATTTACAAGCCATGGACATATGTAGTACCAATTTACTATGAATTTACAAGTAAATTATATATGCCAAATGAGGATAATCAAATTTGACCATGTTTTAAGGAGTGAGCACATGCACTTTAGCACATGTTAGCAGTGATAATGTGCACAGAGTCCTAAGGCCAACAAAAACATAATCTGAAAAGGAAGGAGGAGTAAGGCAAAATGTTTTGGGGAAAACCACCCTAAGGCTGACATGTCTAATGTTCTTGACTGTTTTGTCCAGGAGTCACATTTATATGCAAATGAGATTAAATATTTTCAAAGGAAGGGGTTCTCTGATTTATTGGAATATGCTAGCCTGTGCAGGGGAGGTTACTCTGCTAAGATGAAGGAGTGTCGCCCCCCTGCTTCCAGAGCAGGAAACATAAAATTTAATTATTTTGCTACAGGGCTAGGTTGGGGTGGGGCTGGAGTAACGGGGAGGAGTGGTGGGCACACTCTATGTGCGCATGATGGTTTGGCCGGCCCAAGTCATGCGCACTTTGCATGTTCACCACCAGGCTGTAACACATCCCATGGTGGGGAACATGCACAGGCTCCAAAACCCTGTCTGAGCGCCGAACCACTGCGTTTAGATCAATCAGAATGCTGCCTTGCAGCGTTGTGATTCACTTTGGGGAGCCTGTGGTCTTTCAGCTGAGAAGGCAGTCTCGAAAAGGGACCAAAGCTGAGGAAAGACGGTGGCCGTGAAAAGGTAAGTGTTTTTTTGTTGTTGCCCTTGTCCCTCTGTCCAGCACACCTGTTCTCTGCCAGCCGCCACTGAACCTATGCATACTAAACAGGAATTACATTGATTTGTAACTATGTACATTGTCAGGTTTAGGATGTAATTTGTAGGTTATTGCTGCTGTACAAAAAGATTTAAACCTATATTTAGGGTTGTTTTTCAGATGCAATCAGGGTGAGCTTTTATATATTACAGTATTAAAACCAACATTGTTCCATTATAACCTCAGCTTACCAGTGGCGACTTTAATGTACTACTGAATGTGACCCTGAATATAGTTTCAAACTGGCTGCAACCATATAATAGCATCCTTGTTTCACCAGTTAAAAGTATTAAGTAACCAAAATGATAAGCATTCTGGTGGATTCATGACGATTTCTGACCCTACTTTACAGGGGGTAATTTTTATTTCCACACATAGAAGTAGTGCTCACATTTTGAATATTGTCTTTCTTCCCTGACAGTAAAAGAGATAACATTAGCAGATATATTTTCTAAGTTACCATTTGATAATTCTGTGTTCTTTCTAGAGTTGGATCTAACCTTAAGGTTAAAATGTTATTAGCAATTCCTCACAAAATTCATTGGATGCTGACTAGAAAAATATCAATGTTTCCTGAGGTCCAAAAATGTAATGGAAAACAGATAGGAATATCTATTTTAATCAAATGCTGTGTTGTTAATAATTATATTTAATAGGATACTTTCAAATCATATTTTTAATTTATCTTTACCTCAGTCATAACATAAGTGGACAATTCACAGACGAAGCAGAAGAGTTGTGTTCTGGCTGCAAAAAAGAAATGCAAACAAGACTGTGTTACAGTATAGAGATTCCAACTGAATGTAAAGAGGGTTTTTAGGAAGAATTAAAAAAGGTAAGAATATGAAAGAAGGATAAGTTAAATAATATTTTCTTACATGTGAGAATGCCAATACATGAGCCAAATATTTAGCATGGCTTGTTACCAAAAACACAGAGACCGAATGTTATTGGAATAGTGTTGGAAATATGAATTATTAAGGAGGGGTATGGAGGGGTTAAAAAGTTAAGTATATCTTGACTATTGGTTACAGATATGCTTTGATTAGCCGAATTGAAGGGGACTAGTCAATCATGCAGCCGCGGTCGGTAGTAGGAGTAACTGCAGGGCGGTGACGTGGGGAGGGGGAGGGGCAGGGTGGGGGGTAGTAAACTATGGATTACAGAGGTTTACAGGTAAGTTAACATATAAATTAATAAAACGAATTTCGTTGCGTGCACTGCATGTTAACTTACCTGTAAACCTCCGTAATCCATAGTTTACTACCCCCCACCCTGCCCCTCCCCCTCCCCACGTCACCGCCCTGCAGTTACTCCTACTACAGACCGCAGCTGCAATCATGGCTACAATATGAACAGTATGTAATGGCAGCCGTTACTGGAGTCAGGAGCATGGTCCCTGTGTCCTAGAAATTACTTAGAAAAATTATTAGGTGGCACATCCTGGCCCGGGTAACATTTGGGGGCCCGAAGATAATCCCCCTCGATTGGCTGGCCACAACATGGACAACATTTGGCATCATAAGACTTACAGACATGGCCCTCATTGAAATGCATTGTAGTGAAATGTAGGACTTCTTCTGAGTTCTTAGGCGAATTTACCCTGTGGAAAAATGCTGACTCTCTGCTGGGATTTGATGACCCTTGTTTTAGACAAAACTGCTTTCTCTTGTGAATTTCTTACAGAGGTTAAGAGGGTGCCCCAGAAGCTAAAATGAGAGCACATTTTCAATAAATTCACACTATCTTTCTTAGCCATGTGAGAACAAAGTTTGACACTCTGAGTACAACACATACGTCCAGCAGCAGCTCTCAGTTCACTCTCTTGTGTTCTACTGCTACTACACCACAGTGTTCTAATGAGCAACTAGAGCGCTAACATATAATGAACAACTAGAGCCTTAATAGTTGGTATTTATGACAAATGTGTGGCACATCTTAACACCATTTTAATGGAATAAAGGCCATTAAATCGAAATTTCTACAGATATTGAAGTAAATGAACAGAATGTGGGGTTTCTTTCAGTTGCCAAAATTAAGCTTAGTTCTCTAGAAATGTCAAATGTAGACACATTTTCTATGAGTTATCAAATATCTTCCTCATCCATTTCAGTAAACCATTCTAACATGCAGAGGGAAATGTACTTCCAACACCAACGGTAGTCATTCTGTAAACTCCCCATTAAGCAACTGTAATGTAACCACAAAGTTCTATTGAACAACTAGAGTTCTAATATTTTGTATTCAAGACAAAAAATTAGGTACTCTTGAATGACATTTGGTTGGAATAGGAGCTGTTGAAGTTATAGTTTTTTCCTGGATAACAGTCTGAATTGAATGCGCAATGAGATTGAAAAATGTGAGGGGAAGAATGGATGTTCGAGGCATAATTTATTTTTAAAGGGCTAAAAATAGTTAAAGGGGCATCTGTATGCGTACAACACCCCCTTTCCATATTACTCAGCTTGTCCTTCCTCTCATTCACTTAATAGGTTCCTAATTTTAAACATTCTGGTAGACATATATACTCTGAAAAAGCAAAAAGGCAAGTGATGTTATGAGTTAGGAACTGTAATAATATGTTACCGCTCAAAACAATCTTAAATAATCTCTGGCAAAAAGCAAAGGTTAATGGGACACCATAGTTCCATGAACATGTCAGTTAAAACATAGGGACACATATATGTAGCTATTTTGCAGAAATGGCACCTTTGTGAATGCAAAGAAGGCTTTTACCATGTATGAAACCCTATTTTGTGATACGTTAACTTGTTACCGAATTGCAAAATGGGTTTTCAATTCGGTATTTGTAAGGGGCGTGTTTAAGGCGTCCTTTCCAAATACCAAATCTCAGCGGTACGTATGAATGTTTTGTGACCGTGAATGCTGTCGCAAAACATTTGCATTTTACCACCAGCTTCAAGGTGGTGGCAATACATTCTTAAATGGGAATGGGTCCCCAAGGAACTGGGAACAGTGGTAAAAACATGTTGTAAGTGCAGGAAGTGGTCCCATAATGAAAAGAAAACTTTTAATTGTGTTCCTTTAAACACGGCTGCATTAAAAAAAAAAAGTTGATTGCTTTACTGAAAAACAATCATGGACACGGTGGTCTGCTGACCCTAGTAAACCACCACCATCTCCATGATTTTATCGATTCTTAGGGGGTCATAAATTGCAATCTACTTCATTAAGTATTAATGAGGTAGGTCAATTTGTAACACCCGAGGAATCGCTAAATTAATCTCTTTCATAATTTGTAATAGCGATTACCTAATTGCGATTCGCAAGCATTCGAAATTAGGTAATCGCTATAAAAAAATTGATACATGTGGCCCATGCTGTTTTTAACAACTAAAACCAACGAAATTCACCAGTGTTAGAAACCCCAGGATTCCTGGTTGGCTGAGGTAGTTACCGTAGGCAAAACAGGGAACCGTGAGCCCCAACGTTAGGGAAAAGACAGGTCGCCTCTAGAGATAGCCCCTGCTCCACCCCCTTGGTAGCTTGGCACGAGCAGCCACGCTTACCTTCATGGCCAATGTGTAAAGTATTTGCAATTGCGCTCACAGCAACCCAATGATGACTCCACAAATAGACTCCACACAAGTTTAATATAAAACAAGTATATGTTTATAAAAAGATATACGATGCGACCACACAATAGTAAACCAACGTATGCGTCGTGTGATGTTCCCCCTGGTTTATTATTATTGAGCTAAACTAAACAATCCTACATAATCCTAATGTCATAATATGCAGTTCGTTATGCAACAGTCAGGTACTTCACAACATGAGAATAATGCAGATCGTAACACGGTTATCTGGTGATATGTACTGTCACTGTAATGCAATGCGTAGCGCAACATCGTGGTAAACTGTTATGCCCCCATAATGCAATGCGTATAGTCTCCTTTCAGGTACTCTGTTGGGAAAAAGCAATGCAACGTGTAATACAGTTATCAAGAAGCTCATTATGCAAAACTAATGCAATGCGAAACACATATATCCGGCAGTTCGGTATGCAACACTAATACCATGTGTAATACTACAATCCAGAAGATCGTGATGCAGGACTTAAGACACAGCGTAACACATCTATCAGGCAGTTCATTAGGCAAACTAATGCAATGGGCAATACGACAAAACAGGCAGTCTGTTGTGCAGAAATAAAGCAATGGGTCATACAATCATCAGATACTCTGCTATGCAGGAGTAATGCAATACGTAAGTTACTCCGGCACTGTTCACGGTGCCTCCTGCGGTCTCTCCTCCACTCATGCTGATTTGGGCTTAGTCTCCGGCTACAGTTGCTACTAAATGCAGCTTCGAACTCAGGCCCCGGTGCGCCACTCCCTTGGCACACAGGCCTAGATCAGAGCCTCAGTAGGGGCTCATGCTGCAGGACAGAGAGAGAGGCCGAGAGCGTCTCCCTCCAGGCCCGCACCCCTCCACTGTAATCAACACACATTATCTGGGGGCGTGAACCCACTCTCCTCTCCTCGTCCCGGGACTTGGGCCTCTGATGCACTCTCTGACTTCCTGGACAATGGTACCTACAGCCTTTCCTTAGTTGAAACAGCAAACTGCAGGCCAGCCCCAGATCACACAGCAATAGCAGTCCTATCCAGCAGTCTGTTAAGTTATTTCTTCCTTGGAAAAGGTTCCTCTTGATCCACAAAGTAGCTCCAGTCTTGTTCACACTTGATTAAGCCATTCTCCAAAGTTCAGGGGCTTCAGTTTGCATAGTTATACCCCTCAATGGCTTCGAAGTCTTTGTGTTGCAGGGTGCACTGACCCTTGCTCAAACCAGTTCTGGGTGCCTCTTTCCCAGTGACACCTTCTTTCTTTGATTAGTGGGGGTCTGGATTCTCAATCACTCAGCAGGAGATGGGACAATTGTTTTATAGCACCAGCCCAGACCTCTTCACCTTTAGGCCTACTCCTCCTCTGACACTCCAGCTGCAGGTTAGCCTGTGCTGTCTCACCTCCTCCCCTGGGTCAAGACATTCCCAAGATCCTATCGCTTTCAAATCCAGCCAGTCAATCCACAACCAGGCAGAGACTCACAGAAATGTTTAAAGCACAAAAACTCAGCCACTTCTAAAAGAGTGACTCAAAACACTAAATGCATAAACCATCTTTATAAAAAAGATGTGTTATTGCAGAGTGAGTTCAGGCATACTTAACTTTACCTCTCTATCTTAAGCCCTTTGGGAAGACAGACTAGAAAACATATTACACAGCCTTCCCATTCTATTCTAATGGGCAAGATGGGCTTTCTGCAGTGAAAATGAAATGGAGATTATTTCACTGCCAGGACATGGTACCCATCTTGGTACATGTCCCACCTTTCACATGCACTGCACCATGTCCAGGGGGTACCCTAGACCTACCAGAGGGGTACCTGATGTGTATAGAAAGGGAAGGGCAAAGTCTGGTAAGTGCTACACATATCAAAACAACATGGCAATTTAGGAAACTGCGCGCAGGCCCTGCAATGGCAGGCCTGTGTTCCCCTTTCAAGGCTACTTGAGTGGGTAGCACAATAAGTGCTGCAGGCCCACTAGTAGCATTTGCATTGCAAGCCCTGGCACACATAGTGCACCTCACTAGGGACTTTACTAGTAAAGCAAACATACCAGTAATGGACAACCAATCTCCATTACACTTTACACAGGGAGCACGTGTACTTTGACACTGTTTTGCAGTTGCAAAGTGTCCAAAGCATCTAAGTTGGCAACACATGTCAGAAAAAAGGCCTAGGGGAAAAGCAACAAGTTTAGAAAACTTTAGCCAAAAAAGGGCAAAGTCCCACAACCAGTTATACTTATCTCAAGTAATTATAAATAGCACCCCGCCATGCACAGTGTTGTCATCAATGATGTAACTTTAGATGTTACAGTGATATTATCAGAGAAGATGATGTCAGCAATGCATAATAAGGGTAGGAGTGTGCCAGCTAAGATTACTTCAGGGCTGATCCAGGACACAGAGTGGAAGCCAGACGCCCTCATCCCCTGAAAAAACACTGGCTTTGTAGGATGTGGCCCCAGGACCCTTCAATGGCTCAGGGATGGTGGTTGCACAACCACTCTCATAAACTTAAACACAGCGCTGAGAGTTGTGGTCCCTGAGGATCCATAAAGGCTAAGGGAGGGAAGGCACATGCCCTCTCCCTGAATCATAGAAACGGCTCGAGGGCTGGCACTCCCGGCCTCTTAAAGGGTTGGGGATGGGGGATGCATGCCCACTCCTCTTAATTTTAAAATGGCCCTGGGGGATGGTGTCCCTGGGGCATGGTATGCACGGAGCCCGATAAAACTTAGGGAGGGTGCCAACTGCTGCCCTCCTCTAATTATAAAAACAGCCCTGGGGAAAGGGCTTCATAGAGTCTCAGGGAGGGGGCTGTACAGAGACATAAAGAGCCCCGACCCAACGGGCCTGAACCACCCATGGAGGCTTTTTTTTTGTCAAACATATGTTTATTTGGTTTTTACAAACAACATCATACAACAATGCTATCCAGGCACCCCTCGCAGGGGGAATCGCTGAATACAATGAGATTATGAGTGGCTAACAACACATAACATCCATTATCAGTCCAATCGCGGTACCACTGGATTGCTAGAAGGGGGTTACAGTTCCTCACTCTCACTCTAACGGGAAGTGGGCACGATCTGTAACAGCATGGAATGAGAGCCAACATACCTGAGTACGTCCCATCTTTCTTTTGCGATGGAAAGCACATGAAATTCCTCGTCGGAGGAAGCCACCTGGCCAGCTTACAGTGAAGCAGAAATAAACCCCAACCTGGGGATAACAAAAATAAAAACAACCCCCCCTCCCACCTCCCCTGACAATGGTGACGGCAGCGTGCAAGCGACTAGCCTGACAAAGGCCGTGTAAGACCAGTTTAGAGTTGGAAAAGATGCAGAGCTCTGATGGATGAAGGGCAAACAGCAGATGGGAGACCTCGTGAGAGGAAGGCAACCAGGGGACCCCATCTGAATTCAAAGTTCTTAAAATCGTCCCGAAGGTTTGTCTGACATTCATTCCAGACTGAGCAGTTTCCATAGTCTAGAGTGCCACAGGGAGATCGCAGGGGCCACCCTCTGCTTCCAAGCGGCTGCCAGGGTGATTTTCGCTGCGCCTATGCACAACCACATGATGGTTTTGTCTGCCCGAGTCTGATGTTCTAGTGCAGGATCACGTAAACCCAGAAGGACACCCGCCATGGTAGTAGGGATAGGGTAACCTAGCATATCTTTAATTTGTGCAAGTATTTCTTCCCAGAAGGGCCGGATAGTCGGGCAGTCCCACCAGATATGTTAGAAATCCCCCAGTAATCCGCACCCTCTCCAGCATCTACCAGAAGCAGAGAGAAAGATTTGCTTGAGCCTAGAGGGGTGAAGATACCAGTCCATCATGGTCTTTAAGTGGGCTTCCCGTAGGTCAGAGGAATGATTGAATCGTGATATGTCAGTCCAGAGATGGCCCCATTCAGTGTCCGAAATACCGCGCTGTAAAATGTTCTCCCACATGGACATGTACCGCGGTCTTGGGGAAACTGTAGTGGTGAGAAGGAATTTGTATATAAACGAAATCGCCCCCTTCATAGTTGAGGTCTTAGTGAGAAAGGATTCAAATTGCGTGAGGGGGCGGGTAGCAGCGTCACGTACCTGCAGTGTTAGGGCCCAGTGCATCAATTGGGTGTAATGGTATAGCTCTGTGGTGTCTAGACCATAGTCTCGCTGACAATTGTCAAAAGTAAGGGGATCATATTTATGAAAAAGTTGTGTCAAAGCTAGGCATCCTCCAACCCTCCAAGCATCAAAGGGACCCTCCTGAATACCCGGCGGGAACTCTGGGTTAAAATGAAGTGGTGTAAATGGTGAGGGGAAAGTGGTCCACCTCTCATCTCCTGTTACTGTTTCCCAAACTTTCAGTGTAGTGTGTGTGGGCGTAGCAATGTAGGCATTTTTGGACCGGTCTTTTTTGGGGCGCAGGACCAAGTCCCATATAGTTCTCCCAGTCACACTACGATCCATGTGCAGCCAGTGCTTATCTGACTCCCCTTTTGACCACTCAACCTGAACTTGCAACTGCGCTGCTTTGTATTATAACTGGATGTCTGGGAGACCAACTCCCCCCTCCCCACGAGGGCGACGCAGAAGATTAAAGGAGAAACGGGCACGCCCTCCCTGCCAGATGAAATGAAGGATCATCGTCTTAACCCGGCGAAAGAAGTCTCTCTCTAGTTCTATGGGTAAGGCCTGGAAGAGGTAAAGAAGCTTAGGGAGGAGTGTCATTTTTACTGCGTGTATCCTGCCAAGCCAAGACAAAAAAAGGGGTTTCCATTTTGTAAGTTCGGCTTGTATGCGAAAGAGAATGGGAGGAAAATTAGCCGCGTAGAGCCTGTCTATCTTCGGAGTCAGACAGACCCCCAGATATTGGATGGAAGAGGAAGCCCATGCTACAGGAGTAAGAGGTTGTAGCCTGTGGACCTCTTGCAGCGGCAGTGTGAGGTAGAGGATATAAGGTTTATTAAAATTAATTTTAAAGCCTGCAACTAGTTTATAGCGTTCCAGTTCGGTCTGTAGGGCTGGAAGAGAGGTGGCCGGTTCAGAAAGCAACAAGAGGACATCGTCTGCGAAGAGGGAAATTTTATGGGGTTCCTCAGTGAATGGTATGCCCCGAATATTGGAATTATCTCTGATTGCCATTGCTAGGGATTCAATGCTAAGAGCGAAAAGTAGGGGCGAAAGGGGACAACCCTGTCTGGTGCCGCTAGAATGGAAGAAGGTAGCCGAGCGCACTCCATTGACTACTACCCTAGAGCGAGGTTGCCGATAGTCAGCACTAAGCATGGTTAGGAATTTAGACGAGAAGCCTAACACCTTAAGGGTGTGAAATAGGAAAGCCCAGTTAACCCGATCAAAGGCTTTCTCAGTGTCGAGATCTACCAACACAGCAGGTATCCAACGTCTGTTGGCCTTTTCAATGAGGTGAATAATTCTACGAGTGTTATCATGAGTTTGCCGCCCTTTAATGAAGCCTGACTGATCGGGGTGCACAAGGTCAGGCATGAGGTCATTCAATCGCCTACCGATGATGGAGGAGTACAATTTTGCATCCAGATTTAAAAGCGCAATAGGGCGATAAGAGGCACAGTATTGGGGATCTTTCCCTGGTTTCGGGATCACTGAAATCATAGCCTTAGTCATGGAGGTAGGGGAGTCACCTTCCTCGGCCATCTGGTTGTAGAGCCGCGTAAGGTAAGGGCAGATGTCTGGCGCAAAGGTTTTGTGAAAAAGGGCGGTAAAGCCATCCGGGCCCGGGGCCTTATGTGGCTTAAGGGTTTTAATTGCAAGTGCGACTTCGTCATGTGAGATGGGAGCGGAGAGTCGCTCATTCCATTCAGTAGAAACCTGAGGTAGGGGCAGAGTTCGGAGGTAGTCCTGTTGGGCGTCTCCATCCAGGTCGTCCCCAGAGTAAAGGGTGTCATAAAATGTCCCAAAGAGATACGCCTTGTCCTCGTCCCTATGAGTAACCTCGCCATTAGGACCAATAATGCCCCCTATGTATTCTCTCTCTCGCTTATCCCTTAGCTGCCTGGCGAGGTGTTTACCAATTTTGTTGCCCTGCGTGTAAGCTAAATGGCGGAGTTTAAGAAGGGTGAACTCAGCCCTGTTATTATAAATGGCACGTAGCTTGCCACGGAGCGCTGTTAGGTTGCGAAGGGTGTGCCGAGTGGGATGCAATTTTTGGGCCTTTTCAACAGAAGTCAACTCCTGCTCCAGATGCTCCCGCTCTCTCGCTCGGGTGGCTTTTTTTTAGAATGGAGAGGAGCCCACCATTTGTTTTTCTTTAATATTGCCCAAGTATCTGTGGCTGATGTTTTTAGCCCCAAGGGGCCTTCTGGGACCCTTCCCCCCAGACTAAGGAGTGGGCCATCCCTGCTCTTAATCTATTTTTTAAAGTTTTTGTAGGACAGGGGACTGGGTCCCAAGTCCTAAAATTGCTGCCATCACATCCTTATTGATGTGGTGGCAGCCAATCAGATCCCATCTTTAGATCTATGCTTTGTGGATTCTTCATGACAGGATACATAGATACATTTTAAACGTAATATCTCTAACTACTGAAAGGACAAAATAAAAAAGCACGCTTTTTGGACTAAGATCAGTATTTGTGGTATCACTATTCAGTTTTCTTGTACTCCTCCCCTGCTTGCTGGATTACCTCACAACTCTCCAGGAAGGAGCTAAGGTGGATGCACTTTTCTTTGGTACGTATTGTGAAGATTTGTCAACCAATATCAAAGTTATTAGTAAACCAAAAATATCTTCCTTTGGTAACTAGGTCCTAACTATAACTACAGAGTACCACTTTGAAATATATATAAGAGCGAAAACATTGGAAATTTCAGAGGGACAAAGTGGACTATGATAATGGACGAGTGCTTATATTCACAAGGTATTACACTATTACCATTGAGAAGTTGCAGTAAACCCTGGAAACATAAGATTGGGAAGTGTCAGAAGGAAGTTAAATCATGAGCTCAGATGTTAAGAGACTTTAAGTACAAAAGGGAATCCTAATGTTGGATGGACCTATTTAAATGTATACAGGGTGCTGCAGCAACAATGACTAGCAGTACCTGGGCAATCAAAAAAAAGAGATGGGGAAGAAGAACTAAAAGGAAGAGGGAGAGGAATAGGAAACAGAAGAGGCAGCAAATCAAACAGAGGCAGGAGCAAACCACAAATGGAAGAACAGATGGCACAATCATAAACCTAACTGAAAAAGAATTAACACAAGAAGATTTGAATATGCTAAACATGGGCCGCTCCTTCAGTCCAACAAGTGATTTTGACTATACCCAGACTAGAAAGGATTTGTTCAGCTTTACTTGAAAGCTTAAATTGATTAAGGCACATTCCATTTCTAAACAGAAAAAGGAGAATATCCACAAAAAACACTTCTCAATGAATAACACACTCTGGACAGTAGCCGATGCAGAAGGACTCTGTGATACGTGTGATCTGGACAGAGAGGATGATTATGTGGAGAACAGAATAATTGTAATAGACATCAAAGAAAAGATCAGCATGCAGAATGAAATGGACTTAAAGACAAATTTGAACAGTGAAACAGAGTTCAAGCCGAAATCTAGATCTGTGCTAGCATTAGCCTATAACACAATAGACGCGTTCCATGAAGTAACAGTCAAACAACTCAAACACTTAAGAAGACAAATATACAAAAAGCTGAAAAATCTGGTGAATTTGACCTGGTCTCAAATGAAAACTGTGCTTGAATTGGGGGAAAGAACAGATATTGTCATGAAAACATCCAATAAAGGTGGGAACATAGTATTCTGGGACCATAACTCATACACAGAGGAAGCTTTGAAGGATGACAAATGTTATGATGTGATCAACAACAGCTAACCATAATGAAGTAGTCACAAAATACACTAATATGCTGGCCGCTATATTTAATTAAACAAACTCTTCCTGTTTTGCCAAACACCTCGTCTCTTGTTTTCCAAGTAACATCGCGGTGAATTAAATGTTCATATATATATATATGTGTGTGTGTGTGTGTGTGTGTGGGTGTGCGTGTGCGTGTGTATGTATGTATAATAATATTGAATTTTAGAGGAATTTTTAGATACATTTGAATTTTAAATGTATTTGAAAGTATTTTTTGCCATTTCTTTATGTCATGCATTCAATGTGAGTATAGCACCTTAAAAACAATGCTCTTTGTTCAATGCATAGGCCACTTTATCTCAGAATTGAGTTTGCACATGACACTTTAATTGGGAAATGGAGCACTGTAACTTTAATGTTTTTGAAACTTTATTAATGGGATAAAAAGCACAAAAAAATGGCAGCAACCTTGGGTTTGATAAAGACCGCTTTCGCCGTCAAAACGCGTTACCTGGTTGTTTGTGGTCATTAATAAAACTCTTCAAAGCAAGCCAGAGCGTGTTGGAGTCTGTTCGCATGCTGGAGCAGGCAATCTGAATTATATATATATATATATATATATATATATATATATATATATATATATATATATATATATATATATATATATATATATATATATATATATATATATATATATATATATATATATATATTATATATGTTATGTTATGTTATAAGGTTATACACATGACTTTTCATTTATATATCCACAACATGTCAAACAATATCAAAGTTATTAGCAAACCAAAAATATCTTCCTTTGGTAACTAGGTCCTAACTATAACTACAGAGTACCACTTTGAAATATATATAAGAGCGAAAACATTGGAAATTTCAGAGGGACAAAGTGGACTATGATAATGGACGAGTGCTTATATTCACAAGGACATTTTATTACACAATTACCATTGAGAAGTTGCAGTAAACCCTGGAAACATAAGATTGGGAAGTGTCAGAAGGAAGTTAAATCATGAGCTCAGATGTTAAGAGACTTTAAGTACAAAAGGGAATCCTAATGTTGGATGGACCTATTTAAATGTATACAGGGTGCTGCAGCAACAATGACTAGCAGTACCTGGGCAATCAAAAAAAAGAGATGGGGAAGAAGAACTAAAAGGAAGAGGGAGAGGAAGAGGAAACAGAAGAGGCAGCAAATCAAACAGAGGCAGGAACAAACCACAAATGGAAGAACAGATGGCACAATCATAAACCTAACTGAAAAAGAATTAACACAAGAAGAAGTGAATATGCTAAACATGGGCCGCTCCTTCAGTCCAACAAGTGATTTTGACTATACCCAGACTAGAAAGGATTTGTTCAGCTTTACTTGAAAGCTTAAATTGATTAAGGCACATTCCATTTCTAAACAGAAAAAGGAGAATATCCACAAAAAACACTTCTCAATGAATAACACACTCTGGACAGTAGCCGATGCAGAAGGACTCTGTGATACGTGTGATCTGGACAGAGAGGATGATTATGTGGAGAACAGAATAATTGTAATAGACATCAAAGAAAAGATCAGCATGCAGAATGAAATGGACTTAAAGACAAATTTGAACAGTGAAACAGAGTTCAAGCCAAAATCTAGATCTGTGCTAGCATTAGCCTATGACACAATAGACGCGTTCCATGAAGTAACAGTCAAACAACTCAAACACTTAAGAAGACAAATATACAAAAAGCTGAAAAATCTGGTGAATTTGACCTGGTCTCAAATGAAAACTGTGCTTGAATTGGGGGAAAGAACAGATATTGTCATGAAAACATCCAAAAAAGGTGGGAACATAGTATTCTGGGAGCATAACTCATACACAGAGGAAGCTTTGAAGGATGACAAATGTTATGATGTGATCAACAACAGCTAACCATAATGAAGTAGTCACAAAATACACTAATATGCTGGCCGCTATATTTAATTAAACAAACTCTTCCTGTTTTGCCAAACACCTCGTCTCTTGTTTTCCAAGTAACATCGCGGTGAATTAAATGTTTATATATATATATATGTGTGTGTGTGTGTGTGTGTGTGTGTGTGTGTGTGGGTGTGCGTGTGCGTGTGTATGTATGTATAATAATATTGAATTTTAGAGGAATTTTTAGATACATTTGAATTTTAAATGTATTTGAAAGTATTTTTTGCCATGCATTCAATGTGAGTATAGCACCTTAAAAACAATGCTCTTTGTTCAATGCATAGGCCACTTTATCTCAGAATTGAGATTGCACATGACACTTTAATTGGGAAATGGAGCGCTGTAACTTTAATGTTTTTGAAACTTTATTAATGGGATGAAAAAAAAAAAAAAATGGCAGCAACCTTGGGTTTGATAAAGACCGCTTTCGCCGTCAAAACGCGTTACCTGGTTGTTTGTGGTCATTAATAAAACTCTTCAAAGCAAGCCAGAGCGTGTTGGAGTCTGTTCGCATGCTGGAGCAGGCAATCTGAATTATATATATATATATATATATATATATATATATATATATATATATATATATATATATATTTATATATGTTAGGTTATGTTATGTTATGTTATGTTATAAGGTTATACACATGACTTTTCATTTATATATCCACAACATCGTGCCGGTGCTATTGAATATGAGGACTTCCGTGTAACACGAATTTGACCTGCATTATGGGAAATGTATTCTTTACGAACTGGTCATGTGACTATATGTTTTTAAGAAAGCACGTCCGCACTATGCAAATGACATTGTTTCCACCTGTGAACAAGGCGGCATTGAACGCTGAAACGCGTAAGGTGATGGAAGCTTTTCTATGTGCTGCTGTGTGCTGAATAAACGCGATGTTTCCAGCATCGGGCCTCACATTTTGTTGGTGTGAATTTAGATGGGCTGCTCCGTACCCATTTGTTCGTGAGGCCGCCCTCTAGGGTCGGGGGCTCCTGTCACTCGGAGGATGTTGGTGATATTTAATGGGGAGCATGACCCACTTGCTCACACGTGCCTATTTAAGGAGAAGCTATTGTAGCCAACATCGTGTGCACGAGGAAGGGATTCACAGAGGAGGACTTCCCTTGTGATCGTGCTGGAAGGCAAGTGTTTTTCAGGGCACTTGTAACATTTGAGCATTAAGCAATTATTGTTATACACATGACTTTTCATTTATATATCCACAACATCGTGCAGGTGCTATTGAATATGAGGACTTCCGTGTAACAAGAATTTGACCTGCATTATGGGAAATGTATTCTTTACGAACTGGTCATGTGACTATATGTTTTTAAGCAAGCACGTCCGCACTATGCAAATGACATTGTTTCCACCTGTGAACAAGGCGGCATTGAACGCTGAAACGCGTAAGGTGATGGAAGCTTTTCTATGTGCTGCTGTGCGCTGAATAAACGCGATGTTTCCAGCATCGGGCCTCACATTTTGTTGGTGTGAATTTAGATGGGCTGCTCCGTACCCATTTGTTCGTGAGGCCGCCCTGTAGGGTCGGGGGCTCCTGTCACTCGGAGGATGTTGGTGATATTTAATGGGGAGCATGACCCACTTGCTCACACGTGCCTATTTAAGGAGAAGCTATTGTAGCCAACATCGTGTGCACGAGGAAGGGATTCACAGAGGAGGACTTCCCTTGTGATCGTGCTGGAAGGCAAGTGTTTTTCAGGGCACTTGTAACATTTGAGCATAACGCAATTATTGTTATACACATGACTTTTCATTTATATATCCACAACATCGTGCAGGTGCTATTGAATATGAGGACTTCCGTGTAACAAGAATTTGACCTGCATTATGGGAAATGTATTCTTTACGAACTGGTCATGTGACTATATGTTTTTAAGCAAGCACGTCCGCACTATGCAAATGACATTGTTTCCACCTGTGAACAAGGCGGCATTGAACGCTGAAACGCGTAAGGTGATGGAAGCTTTTCTATGTGCTGCTGTGCGCTGAATAAACGCAATGTTTCCAGCATCGGGCCTCACATTTTGTTGGTGTGAATTTAGATGGGCTGCTCCGTACCCATTTGTTCGTGAGGCCGCCCTGTAGGGTCGGGGGCTCCTGTCACTCGGAGGATGTTGGTGATATTTAATGGGGAGCATGACCCACTTGCTCACACGTGCCTATTTAAGGAGAAGCTATTGTAGCCAACATCGTGTGCACGAGGAAGGGATTCACAGAGGAGGACTTCCCTTGTGATCGTGCTGGAAGGCAAGCGTTTTTCAGGGCACTTGTAACATTTGAGCATTACGCAATTATTGTTATACACATGACTTTTCATTTATATATCCACAACATCGTGCAGGTGCTATTGAATATGAGGACTTCCGTGTAACAAGAATTTGACCTGCATTATGGGAAATGTATTCTTTACGAACTGGTCATGTGACTATATGTTTTTAAGCAAGCACGTCCGCACTATGCAAATGACATTGTTTCCACCTGTGAACAAGGCGGCATTGAACGCTGAAACGCGTAAGGTGATGGAAGCTTTTCTATGTGCTGCTGTGCGCTGAATAAACGCGATGTTTCCAGCATCGGGCCTCACATTTTGTTGGTGTGAATTTAGATGGGCTGCTCCGTACCCATTTGTTCGTGAGGCCGCCCTGTAGGGTCGGGGGCTCCTGTCACTCGGAGGATGTTGGTGATATATATATATATATATATATATATATATATATATATTTATATATGTTATGTTATGTTATGTTATAAGGATTTTTTATATAGCGCCTATCACCGCCGGTCTCTAAGCGCTCAACAGAAAAACCACAAACATACTGTCATCTCAATACCCTCTGCCAACTCCAATTAGGCTGGGAGTGTTGCCTTTCTGAATAAGTGTGTCTTAAGTTTTTTCCTGAAGGAGAGTAACTGTGAGTCTTCCTTCAGACTGGCCGGAAGCTCATTCCAGAGTTGTGGAATAATCACTGAGAGAGCACAGCCTCCTTTAGTTTTTAAATTAAACCTGGGTTGAAACAGATTGGAGGCATGGCCAGAGCGTAGAGTTCTACCGGGAACATACTTCCTCAGGCGCTGCTTAATGTACTCTGGGGCTTTGCCAAAGAAAGCCTTGTGGGCTATACAGAGACATTTGAACTGGACCATGAACTTCACAGGCAGCCAGTGCAGCTTACGGAGGAGTGGGGTTGCCTGTGAGTTTCTCGGGAGGGAGAAAATCAACCTGGCTGCATCGTTCTGCACAACCTGCAGTTTCCTCAGCAGCTTCTGTGGTAAGCCGAGATACAAGGCATTGCCATAATCAAGCCTCGAAATAACAGTCGCTGAGACGATGGTTTGTAAGGTGGAGACTGAGAGAATAGTGGTTAGCTTGCGTAATTGCCGCATCACGGCCGTGCAGGAGCCCACCACAGCCGAAACTTGAGGGGCCATGGTAAGATCCACATCAATCTTTAGGCCAAGGCTCTTTACCACGGTACCAGGAATGGGAGTTTTACCAAGTTCTGAGGGCCAATACATGTCATCCCAAGGGTTGGCCTTGTTGGTAAGCACCAGTACCTCCGTTTTCTCAGCATTCACCTTCAAGAGGTTGCAAGTCATCCAATTGACCGTGAATCTGAGCAAATTCCTCACTGATTCCTGGGCTTCTCTTGTTTCTTTCAGCTGCACCAGCAGCTGAGTGTCATCAGCGTAGTTGAAGATTTCACAGTTTCTACGCGTAAGCTCCTCCATCAGAGGTTGTAAGTAGATGTTGAAAAGTAAGGGGGATAGTGCGGACCCCTGAGGCACACCCCATGTCACGTCCCTAATCCCAGACAACTGATCCCCCATCTGAAGCCTCTGAGTGCGACCGGACAGGAAGGATTCTAACCACTTGAACGCCTGTCCTGTTATCCCCAGCTTCGCGATACGGTCCAGCAAGATGGAGTGGCTGACCGTATCAAAAGCTGCCGACAGGTCTAGAAGAATCAGAGCGCATGGCTGTTTATTGTCTGCTCTGATTCTCAACTAATCGGTCACCGTAGCCATAACCCGTTCTGTACTGTGCTGTGGCCGGAAACCAGCCTGCCTGGCATGGAGTAGATGGAGTTCTTCCAGATAGCTTGCTAAGGTGTTCAGGACATGTTTTTCTAAGAACTTGCTCAGAAAAGGCAGTTGGGAGATAGGCCTATAATTTTTCAGTGCCTTAGTGTCATCCCCCTCTTTCTTGAGGAGTGGGGAGACTCTGGCTTCCTTCAGCGGTGCTGGAAGGTAGCCTACTTCTAATGAGGCATTCAGTAGATGCAGCAATTGGGGCTGAATACCTGGCAAGGCCAGTTTGAAGATTTTCGGGGGACAGGGATCTGTGCTGGAGCCCGATTTAACATGGCCGACAAGCTCCGCCAGTCGCTTTCCATCAATATCTGGGAAGCAATTCAGAGTCCCAGCTTGCTGCCGAGTGTCTGGGCAGGATGGCAGAGACAAACTGTCTGAGAGCGTGGCAATGTCCGTCAGGATATCCTGTACCTTCTGAAGAAAAAAGCCTTGAAAGGTATCCCAGTCGGGTTGGTCCACCACGAGACTTTTATCGCTTAGCTGCGTGAGTTCCCTTAGAATCACAAAGGTCTCTCTTTGTTTGTAATTAAGTCTCCACCTACGCTCCGCCTTGCGGAGAGCTTGCTTCTTTTCTTTAAGTGAGGCATCAAACCAGGGAGCCCCCTTTCCTTTTTTCCGGGTCAGCTCCAGTCGCTCAGGAGCGAGCTTATCTAGAGCAGACCGGATCCAGGTCGTCAGGGTCGTAGTGTACGAGTCCAGGTTCGCCTGCATCGTCTTGGGGGGGGAGGAGAGCAGAGTCGAAATTAAAGCGTCGGCCTCAATCTTCTTCCAGGAGCGAACTTTCCTCCTAATTTGTATAGGGGCAGCTGACAATGGGTCTCCGGGAACCCAGCACTTGATCAGAGAATGGTCTGACCAGATGCAAGGGCTGACTTCAAGAATTTTCATAAGGGACAGGGAAGACCAAACGAGGTCAAGAGTGTGGCCCTTCACATGGGTGGGGCCCATTACAAGTTGTTTTAAATGGAGAGCAGAGAGATTGGTTTCAAACTCTGTCTCAGTGGGTCCCCTGGGGACCTTATCCTAGTGGTAATTGAAATCACCTGCCACTATAAGGGACTTATTTCTAGAGGCCAAGTCTGTCAACTTTTCAAAAAAAGTATCATTAAATTCAGGTGAGCTCTGAGGTGGACGATATACTAGCAGCAACAGGATACATGAGGATTTTAGTGATATTTTTATCCCTAATAGTTCTGCACAATCACAGTTTTCTGCTATAATCTGTGTCACCTTGAGACTCTTTTTGAACATGATGGCCACCCCTCCCCCTCTACTGTCCTTAGGGCGGTTATATCACAGTACATCAAAGTTAGGGGGTAGGGCTGCTAAAATGTCTGGTGTTGATGAGGTACCCAGCCATGTTTCTGAGAGTGCAAGGATGTCTATCTCGCCCTCACCCAGAAGCGTAAATACCTCAAGATGGTGCTTGTGCAGAGAGCGTGTGTTAAGCGTAGCGATTATCAAGCCTTGTGTCCTGGTGTGGTTAAGTATGTCCTCTCCCTGTAACAAGGCTTCAGACTGGAGGCTGGCGAAGGTTGTCCCATCTAACACGGTTTTGCCAGTGCAAAGCGATCTAAGGGTAGCAGGCGAGTATACCCATGGGCGACCAGGGGGGGTGGCCCTTTGGCCCGTCCTGGCCCGGACGGGCACAGACGGGCTTTCCTCTGGCGCTCCTCCGGCGCGACGCTGCGCGCGACCATTATGGCCTTTAAATAGCGTATGGCAAGGAGCGCTCGTTCCGACTAGAGCGCAGCCCCGGAAGCGTCTTGGGGGCGTCTCAGCCCCACACCCAAGATGGCGGTCGGGAGTTGGTAGCGCGACAATCACCCAAATGGTGAGTAGTGCTGTACAAGTTTTTATGTGCAATGAATGCGGGCAATTGGGGGACAGCAAGGAGTAATTTCTAAAAAAAACAACACAACTGATTCACAATTTTAAAAAGTTAAAACTCGACAGCAGTTGCAGCGGGCAGCAGCGATTATTAAAAACAACAGCGTAGCGTTAGCGTGGTAGTCAATCTGTTGACCGCGCGCCGACCATCTGGCCCCTAAATAGCGTTTACCAAGGAGCTCTCGTTCCGACTAGAGCGCAGCCCCGGAAGCGTCTTTGGGGCGTCTCAGCCCCACACCCAAGATGGTGGTCGGGAGTTGGTAGCGCGACAATCACCCAAATGGTGAGTAGTGCTGTACAAGTTTTTATGTGCAAGCAATGCGGGCAATTGGGGGACAGCAAGGAGTAATTTCTAAAAAAAACAACACAACTGATTCACAATTTTAAAAAGTTAAAACTCGACAGCAGTTGCAGCGGGCAGCAGCGATTATTAAAAACAACAGCGTAGCGTTAGCGAGGCAGTCAATCTGTACATATATATGTACACACACATCAACTAGCAGGCCCACACCGATATTCTCACACCCACTCACAGGCCCAGAGAGACACACACACACACTCACAGACTGGCACAGATACTCTCGCAACCACTCACCGGCCCAGAGAGACACTCACACACCCACTCACAGACCTTCAAAGAAACTCACAAACTCACTCACAGACCCACAGAGACACTCACCCACCCACTGACAGACCTTCACAGAAACTCACAAACTCACCCACAATGACACTCAAACAACCACTTACTGATCCATGCAGACACTCACACACGCATTCACAGACCCATTTACTGACCCACTCAGATACTCACACACCCACTCAGACACTCAGACACCCAGTCACAGATCCACACAGACACTTGCACACTCACTCACAGCCCCACTTAGATACTCATAAATGCACTTACAGGCCTTTTCACACACCCACTGAAAGTCACTCAGACACTCACTCACAGCCCCACACAGACACTTGCACACCCACTCACAGCCCCACTTAGACACTCATACATGCACTCACAGGCGTACTCACACACCCACTGACAGTCACTCAGACACTCACACACCCACTCATAGACCCTCTGAGGCACTCACACACACATTTTTGGATCTTGTACAGATCTGCAAATCCAGCACAAAGTTACATGGGCTGTGCTGAGCACTGTGGTGGGGTTGTCGGATTTGTGGAAAAAAAGAACCAAATTGGGTTTCTTCGAGGGAAAATGGAAATTGTTAAAAAAATACTGAACATTTAGAAGTGGGATGAAAAAAAAGATGAAAGTAGGCCTGCGATTTGGTAACTAGAGCAGCCTAAGTAAGAACACATGGTGAAGGGTAGCCATTTTAGCTGCTTTTCTACTGAGAGAGAAGGTGGTTTGCAGGAGTTCTGACTGGAGATTTGGAATGAAAACAGATGCCAGCAGACATAGAAATAAAACTGACAGAATAGCAAAGAGCTTTTATAGGTAGGTTAATTAGGTTTTAGTATATAAAAGTGTATTTACAAAAAATTGTGAGTGTATGTAAGCTGAAAGAAAATGTGTAGCTTCTGGACACTATGCTAGAAGGTATAATAGAAGTGTGCTTTGATGAGAACATCAACCAAAAATACAGTGATTTGGAAAGGAGAACGAGGAATTAGTATACTGAATGAATATGAATTTTATTATGTAAGTATAAATGAATGTGTTTGAAATTAGATGTGGGTCCTTGCTTAAAGTATGTAATTAAATATTATGTAATTTTCACACACTCATACAGTCAGGCAGGTGCTCACAGACCGGGTTGCACCCTCACAAAAGCACTTATGTACCCATCATTCATATAGGCAGACAGTGACTAACGCACACACACACATAAGACCATTCACACACCCATTTACACACCAGTACATCCAGGTTTGAGTACTAGTTTGACCTTACAGCCAGGAGGACACCCACAGATTGTAACTTGCACCACAGGAAACGTTTTAAGAGGAGTACTTCAGCACTCTTGAGAAGGGAGAATCCATCCTGATTGTAGTTGATCCTAGAATCAGGGCCCCTAAGGGTAGAGGCTCGGAGAAGGAGGAATAAGAGCAGAGAAACGACTAGGCGAAGGCTCCAGAGGAGAGAGGGGATCCACCACAGAGAGAGAGTTCCCTCTTGTATTCGATACAGGAAGTAAGGTCTCCTCCCAAAGCTAGTCCTCTGAGGAGCTCAAGAACAGACAGGCTGAGAGGGATCTGAGGCTGTAGTTGGCCCAGCGTGCTGCAGAGTAGAGAAAGGCTGAGGCTGAGAAAGCTTTGGAGGAGCAAAGGGTCTTAGTGGCTCATGGAGTGACTGTCAAAAAGGTGGACTTGAAGGCCAAATAGCTTTTAGAGCCTGGAAAAACTAGTGGGAGTAAAACCAATGTGTCCAGTGCCTGAGTGTAAAGTGGGAGTGATACAAAAAGGTTGTTTCAGGCATATGAAGTAGCTCTGGAGGTACAGAGGCTCTTTGAGGAGGATTGGGGAGCTGGCCTTTGGATTTATAATACTGGTAATGGAAGGGATGCCCTACAGGCCCTAGAGAAGGGGAAGAGGCTAAGGTATCCCATCATGAATTAGGCCCTTGTCACTAAGTATGAATTCACCCTAGAGGAGTTCAGGTTGAAATACAGAGGCAGTCTGAAAGTGTCACCAGTCCTGGGAGGGTGTTGTGGGGTACTTTTGAAATGTTTGTAAAAAGTTCTATTTTTAAAGAAGCTTTTTCTAACAGCTTTATACTTTTTCTGTTTTTCAAAGCGAACTAGGAAGATGGAATTAGTTTCAGACTCTAAAAAACATGAAGGTTCAACTGGGAGCTAAGAAAATAACTAATTATTTCTGCTAACAGTACTTTTCTCATCTATGTGATTGAAAACCCAGACTTGCTGCTTTATCCTTTTTCTACAATGTCTTTTGGAATGCTACTGTTCTATGAAAGAAAGTACAGACTCATTTGTGCCTGTTCCAAATGTAGCTGCCCCTTTTATCCAGAGCAGCATATGAATATGATGAGCACCTCTTGCTTGGCACTCTTTTTGTGAAAATAAATCAGTCATTTCTCCAAGAAGTGGATTTTTGTTGTTGCAGATGAATGACAGCATAATTAATAATAATCTGTGCTTAAAGTAGCTGCAGGTATTTGATACCATAAGGGTGATGATACATCGGGTAAATTGGCACTCACTATTTACGGGTGCGTCCAGTGCATAAGTAATATCTAATTGTAGTGCTCCCAGGGAAGGGGGAATCACCCAACCCCCTTGAAAGCGACCACAACCCGAGCACACACTGAATTCAATCTCATGAGTATCAAATCAACATTTTTAACAAATTTCATTATTAAATTCTCTTGGTCTTTATGTTCTTTTTTTGTTATCCTGCCAGCCAACACATGTTTCGTTGTCTAGGGTATTCCCCATTGTTAGACCTGGTACCATTGGCGTGAGTCTCCCTTCCATTTTTATACTGATTGCCTCCTCTGTTTTTGATATGTTTTGCTGGTTTAGATGCGTTGGGAATTGTGCCACTGCAATTCAGTCCCACAGTGCAAGTGCTCCCTATTGTTAATTCATGTATTGATTAGTGACTCCATGATTGGACTATTTGATTTACTTGTCAGACCTTAGTATAGTGCACCATGGGTGCCCAGGGCCTGTAAATCAAATGCTGCTGGTGGGCTTGCAGCACTGAATGTGCCACCCACAGAAGCAACTTGTAAAGTGTATCTCAGGCCTGCCATTGCAGAGCCTATGAGCAGTCTAGTACTGCCGTGGTGACTTGGAAAGTGCACCCACTTGCCAGTCCCTAAACCTTCCCTTTACTACATGTTAGCCACCCCTAAGTAGGCCCAAGGGCAGGGTGCATTGGAAGTATAAGGTAGGACATGCCCTGATGAGTGTGACATGTCCTGATAGTGAATTACAGCCAATTCCGTTTTTCACTATTGCAAGGCTACCTGTCCCAATAGGCCAGAATGGTCAGTTTGATTATAACATCTTATAATCCTGTCTTTCCCATGAAACATGGTAGACATTTGAGTTTGGTATGCCTGAACTCAGAATGATAAAATACATCTTTTAGTGAAGTTTCACAGAAGCTTTATTCGATTGATATGTTATTCAATCATAAAAGCACATAAGAAAGAAATATGTACAGTAGGAGAAAATTACTAAAAAAACAAACAAAAATAAATAAATTCATAATTATTATTAAAACACGATCTTCAGTACATATAAAAGGACATAAATATGAAGCTAAAAATGAATTAAACATGCATCAGCTTCCGATAAATAAAAACTTGTTTTAAAAAGATCACGATTCTAAAAACACTATGCTCATTGTCAAGATATTGCAGAGCCTGAAAGGCTGGTCGACATTGGCGGAGACCAAACATTTTTAAAACGGGCACTATGTACAATTTTGTTAAGTGGGAATACAGTTTACAGAAGAATAAAACATGAATCGTTGATTGGGAAGAACTATTATCACATGGGCAAGGCTGAAGGTTTCTCGACCAATCATTCATCTTTGGTAATGACACCAATCTATGAAAAACCCCCAGTCTAAATCTTGTTAAAATGAATCTATTGTATACACCAGGTACAAAGGTTAGATAGGGTTGAATTTTAAATGTGGTTAAAATCATTTGATTTTGGAGGACGGTCGGTTTTAATGAATCATTTGTCATTCTGTTGCTTTCCAGAAGCAGTAGCCCTTCTCTTCTCAAATCCGTCCTTGAAATAGTCCCAAGTGAACTCGGATTATTAAAATTCTCCAAACGGCCAAGGTCATTTAAGAAATTACGTACGTACGCAATCCAGGGGATGTTCAAAAACCCATCCAGTTTACAGATATCTAAAATAATCTCCCGATTCAATTTTGCCTCTTCCTTAACCCAGAGCCTATGCCATAAAAGGATATGCTCTAGCTTAATTAAATCAGAGATAAAGGTAAGCCCCAATTCTGCATGACATACGGAAGAAGTACCACTTGGGACTGATAAAAGATATTTGAGAAATGAGTTCTCAACATGCTGGATTTTATTCACATCTGCTAGCCCCCAGAGCCCTGCTCCATAGGTGGCTAATGAGACACACTTGGCCTGATATATATATTTATGAGTTCCACCGGTGGTCTTTTACCCAATCTTTTAGCGAATTTAATAAGGGCAGTGGTGGCTCTAAGGAAAGCCAGTTTCTTGGCGTCAACCGCTTGCGCCCATGTGTCACCGTGCGTGAAAAGAATCCCCAAATAAGAGAATTTGGCCGTGGCCTCGATCCTTTGTCCTGCAACAAACATTGTATTAATTTTCTTTGTCCTATGCCCACAGTGCATAGAGTACATTTTAGACGTGTTTATTCTCAAGCCTAAATTCTTCATAAAATTCGTGAAGCTGTCCAGCAGCCTCTGAAGGCCCACCTGCGTTCGGGACATCAGAACTGCGTCATCTGCGTCTAAGAGTGCTGGGATGGGTCTCCCAGCCAGAAGTGGACAGTCGTTGTTATTTTCAAGTAGGGTCCCTTCCAAACCATTAATATAAAGGTTAAAAAGGAAGGGGGCCAAAACGCAGCCCTGCCTAACACCAGTATTTATCAAAAAAGCACCTGACCGTTCCCCATTTACCCCACAATGGACTCGAGCCGTAGCTTCATTGTAAAATCTTTTAAGGTAATAAATAATCCTATCTTCTACCCCCAATTTTCCTAAAATGGCCCAGAGTTTACTGTGGATCACACAGTCGAAAGCGGCTGTTAGATCCACAAATACTAAAAACAGATTCCCATTTTTATTTTGTGCCCTTGTGTATTTCCCAATCAATAATGACAGATTAAGACCCTGTTCAACAGTGCCCAGGCCTGCACGGAAGCCGTATTGGAGGTCTGATAGGACAGAGTTTGCCTCCGCCCAATCTTGAAGACGTTCCAAGATGACACGGCCCACAACTTTAGTTATAGCGTCCAACAAAGAGATAGGCCTGTAACAGCCAGGATCTTGCCTGTCCCCCTTCTTAAAAATAGGCACAATGGTTGATTCCACCCAGGTGGGTAAAAAAGCAGAGTTGCAACTTGCAGACAATACCTGAAGAATGAAGGGACCCCACAAAGATATGTTTGACTTAAAAAAGTCAATTGGGACCCCATCGGGGCCAGGAGCTTTGGCTCCCTGGCTAGAAGAGAGAGCCCGCTCTATTTCATCCAGAGTGAAGTCAAGATTCACAACTGCAGGAAAAGAGATTAACTGCTGTTTCTCATATTCATGATTATACAGGATATCCGGATTTCCCTCACCTTTATAAACTGCTGAAAAATGGAAAATCCATTGGTCGCCAGTGATAGAGACTTCAATGGAAGGGCCAGGATCACTTCTGAGGAAGGGCACCTTGACCACCTTCCAAAAGGCCTGGCCATCACCTAGCAATGAGGCTTCGTGTAAGGCTTCCCAGGCATCTCTCTTCAGGGTGGCTTTCCTATCCCTAATAGCTTTCCTGTATTCCCCTCTGGCGTGTGTCATATCATGTTGATTTCTCGGTATCGTGTGCAACACTTTTTTCAAGATAGAATATGATCGTGTACACCTGAAGTCGAACCAACCATTAGATTTCCTAGAGCCCCTTTTCTTTCTAAGGAGAGATGCCTGTATTGTACTGGAAATCTCCTTAAAAGAATTTAAAATACTATCTGGGCTAGCAGTTTCACTCAAGACACCTCTCGATAGCATCCTTGCATTTACCTATCACATACTTAACTGTGGCGGTCTGGTCGACCAGTGACCAGCGTATCGAGTAACCGTTAAGACTACCCAGAGCAACATTCGCCAGTAACCTATCGCTACCTGACGGCCTAGTAATTCTATTTGAAGGGAGTGTAATCGCCATACAAAGGGGGAAATGATCACTCAGTGCAATCCCTGGGACACTAAATGATTGAATAAAATTAGCGTGATTATTTGAGATTAGGGAAAAATCTATTGTGGAACAGAGTCCGCGCCCGCTAAAAGTCCAGGGCATGGACAGGGGGGGTACACAATTCATTAACAAAGCCCAGATCGAGACTGTAAATTAAGTCATTATACAAATCTCCCACTACAGAATGTTTAAAGTGAGAGGTAGGGGCCCCATCCTCCTGCAACCCACAAATATTATCATCAAAGTTGGGACACAGTGTACAATTAAAATCTCCAACCAACAACAGAATTGTTTCTTTTGCCTTATTCACACCTACATTTTTTAATTGTTTGCCCAGATCTTTTATGACAAGACTAACTTTGTCAGAGGGAATATTATAAAAATTAGTCAAAACAAGGCAATACCTTCCATCAATATCTATTGCGACCACTTGAAAATAAGGGTCGCTAACTAATAATGTTACCTCCTTCACATTTAAATTACTAGAGATATAGGTACATATTCCAACTTTTGCCCTCCCGCTTGATGAGTCCATGGCTGGGGTGTGAGATGTCCTATACCCATTTAAGTGAATCACTTCCTGGGTCCAGGTTTCCTGTAAACACAGGATGTCTGATTGGGAAATAAAAGCTTGCCAAAGCTTAGGGCGAATACCAGCGATATTCCAAGAGACAATGTGACAAACAGCGCGCTTATCGCTGTCTATCATTGTTGTGTGGGATACCGGGAGGGGAGGGGCCTCTAGAGGAGCTAATGATCCAGTTTGATTGGCACACAAATGAGATACAGGGCCCTGAAGTTCGTCTGGGGTGTTAGCAGTTTGGGAATGTGTAATCGTAGCTTTACCCATTGTCAATTTTCCAGCATCATTGCTCCTGGTAGACCCAATAGCGGCTAAGTTTAAATCAGTAACCATCCCCTGACCCAGTCAATCAATGGCCTCCAGTGAGTTCAAAACATCAAATCGATTGCTCACAGGGTACATGTACCTTAATTCACCCCTACCTTGGTAGTTTTCCACCCCAAACCTAGGTCTACGTGGTCTGATCGGTTGGTAAAAATAACATAGTGGAAGAATGTTAATCTCGGTGGGATTAACAGGCCCGTTACTGCTCCTTTCCAGAATTGTATGAACCAAGTGGGGTGAATTCAAAGTTACCACCATGCAATCTCCATGAAGGGTCTTAATGGAGTTTCCTACCCATCCAATTCTCCTTACCATTTTAAATTCAGAAAAAAGAGCATTGCTGATACCTGTCCTTGACGCAATCAAGTGTAAGGACTTGTTACGCAAAGTGGACCAATGCTCCAAGGAGTTAACAGGGACTGGGGGGATATTCGTTAAGACAACTGTGTAGGGGGCTGCTTCTGGCGGAAGATTCAAATTTCTAGTAGGATTCAGGGATTTCGCTCGAAGAAATTGGTGGTTTGACCCCTTTTTTTCCTTTTCCTCCACTACGTGAGGTCCTATCTTCCCAGCTTCTCTGTTACCTTTACCGGAAACTATGCTACTATCAGATGTTGTATTGGAAGGTAACATAGTTGTAGAAGGGGTCTCAGTAGGAGTCTCTATGAGGGTTAAATGGTTTACAACACTGTTCTGCTCGATTTTCCTGGCCTTCTTGTGTTAACAAGTGATTGAATGTGACTTCAGTCTCTTACCTAAGGGTTAGAGTAGTGGATGGAGCCTATTTACTAGGCACTTCGACATGATTCTGTGCTCTTCCCCATAGATCAGGGCTTGCACATATAGCCTAGGGGATAGATTCGTTAGTATTAGGGATAACCTGTCCTGTAGTGAGGGTATTTCATGGAGCCGTGCTGAATGCAGGCCTGGTAGGCCTCAAACGGGAGAGACTCCATCTTTCTTTCTGCTCCGGCAGCTTGGGATATTTCTAGGTCAAATGCGATGTTTTAGTTATGAGGTGTTATTCGCTTGGAGAGAACCGGTTCAGGCCGGCCCTTATCGAAGGATTGTATTTTTTCTTCATGCCGAAGACACTACATCAGGCCGGCCGGCTGGGAACGTGTCCTTGGTACGGGGAGGTACAAGAATTTGGTGGGCGGCAGGTTACGGGCCGGAATTTTCCATGAGGAAATGCACCTCTATATTAGTGAAAGTTTGAGGCAGTTACATGGGCAGTCCGTAGGCGGCATCTAGCCGTTAGCAGTAGAGCTACTACTTATTCCAGGGAAGACAGACGCCATCTTGAGGGCGGAGAAGAACTGAGAGACAGATACTTTCCTAACAGAATAACCAGAGAGGAGAGAGTAGCCGATAAGGAAGAGGTCCCAGTGACTCGGAGAAGGGTGATTCCAGGCGAGCCAAGGCACAGACGAGAAGGGAGCCTAGATGACCACTGAGTGCAGGCTACATACTACTAAGGTGATGTCGACCCTTTCTTATTAGAGTGTACAACTTAATCTTTCACTTTTCTTTGCAGGTTATGTGTTATATCGTAATGTTATGTGATTGTATGTGCAATGAGTAATAAAGTATCCAGTTTGTAGTGAACCAACATATGCTGTGTGTTCTTGTATAAGAGGGTAGCCTATTCTTCTAGTCAGCTGCGGCTACATGAACAGATGTTAACCCTGATCAGGTAAGTGGTAACTGAATAAGGGAAAGAGGAGCCCCTCAAACCTGAGAACAGGCTATGCCCTAACTGGCAATCCTTGTGTGATCTGATGAATAGTGAGACTGATTCCCTTTTTGTATGTTATGGTGATCATAGGATGAACTGTCGTATGAGACTGCCGTCTAGGTAGAGAGGTCTGGGTTCGTATGGGACCGCGAGGCCGCCACTTGTGATACTGTCGTATGGGCAGAGAGGCCTGCGTTCGTATGGGACCGCGAGGCCGCCACTTGTGATACTGTCGTATGGGCAGAGAGGTCTGGATCCGTATGGGATCGCGAGGCCGCCGATTGTGCTGAGACTGCCGTCTGGGTAGAGAGGTCTGGGTTCGTATGGGACCGCGAGGCCGCCACTTGTGATACTGTCGTATGGGCAGAGAGGTCTGGGTTCGTATGGGACCGCGAGGCCGCCACTTGTGATACTGTCGTATGGGCAGAGAGGTCTGGATCCGTATGGGATCGCGAGGCCGCCGATTGTGCTGAGACTGCCGTCTGGGTAGAGAGGTCTGGGTTCGTATGGGACCGCGAGGCCGCCACTTGTGATACTGTCGTATGGGCAGAGAGGTCTGGGTTCGTATGGGACCGCGAGGCCGCCACTTGTGATACTGTCGTATGGGCAGAGAGGTCTGGATCCGTATGGGATCGCGAGGCCGCCGATTGTGCTGAGACTGCCGTCTGGGTAGAGAGGTCTGGGTTCGTATGGGACCGCGAGGCCGCCACTTGTGATACTGTCGTATGGGCAGAGAGGTCTGGGTTTGTATGGGACCGCGAGGCCGCCACTTACAAGATCTTGGTATGCATAGTAGGAATCCCCTGTCCTTAGGTGATAGATATATGTGGTTGTAGGATTGTAAATAGGTTCTAGGGAGGGGGTAACGTTCTGGCTGGGTTAGTGAGGCTCTGATGAGCGGGTTCTATCTGATCCGAAAACCCAAGCAGAACATTTGGCGTCACGAACCGTTTACGAAACCTGTGTGCGTTGTGGTTGTATTGTGTTTGCCTTTGGCGTGTGCGTGGTTTTGTTTGTATATTATTTGTATCTACCTGCGTATAATTTTCTTTTCTCTTTCTTCTTTTTCTTTTTCTCTTTTTTCTTTCTTTTCAAAAATGTTTTCTAGAAAGTCGAAATCTACTTTTAATTTGCCCGTTGATATTCCCGGTTGGGATTCAACGCCTTATGAAGCCTTAGCCCGTGAGTGGGCTGATTCTACTGGTTTGAGTGAGAATTGGAATTCTTTTTTGGAGCTGGCGGAGCCGGCTAATGTGATTACTTGCTTACAGAAGGCGCCGGTATCTAAGGGTCATGAGCTTCCCGTTTTAGGGCGCAGAGGTTGGATTGTTCTGTCTGCGTACAGGCTTCTCCATGAGAGGTTGTTGAAGTTGCAGAACTTGCATAAGGATTTGGAAGCGAACTTTGTTGAGATTCAGAATGCTCATACTTTGTTACGGTGTCAAAATAAGTTGCTTGCTGACAAACTTGAAACGTACCAAACTATTGCCGAGAGAGCGGCTGTGCGAATTGCTCGTTATAAATACAAGAATCGGCGTGGTCGGGTTTCGACGCGGAAGGTGCGTCTGGTCGTGGCGAAAGCCGGAATGGATTGGAATCCTGATGAATGGGATGGTAATATCTGGAACTCGAGTGATTCTCCTTCCTCGGGTGAGGAGTCTGCCAAGCGCGAGTCCTCTCGCTCCGGCCGTGCTTGTAAATCTGCTTCTTGCGCCTCTGATGGTGCACCCCGTGATTGCGCTCGTCCTTCGAGCGGGGTCGATGCTTCTTCCACTGATTGTTCCTCTACGTGTACTGGTCGAGCTCCTTGTGATGCTCATCCCGCGGTCTCGGCGCATCCAGTTTTTCGACGGAAGGTGCAGCAGGCTCCCGGTGCTCCGAATGGTATTGCTTTAGACTCTTTGGAGGATTTTACTCAACAAGAAATTAGTGATATTTTACAGCGATTTCGGCAATGAGTTGGTGAGCCCTTGCTCACATGGATGGTGCGCCTTTATGAACTAGGCGCTGCTGGCATTATGTTGGATGCTGGCGATTGTTTGAAGTTTTGTTCCTTGAGTTCGGATTCTACTGTACAGGATCATTTTCGTAACTTTAATGGTGGTGGTCAAATTTCTTTGCTTCAATTGGCAACTGAGGGTTGTAATCAAAAATATCCTACTGAGTCTGACTGGCCTGTGAATGACAAACCGTGGTATACTTTGCGCGATGCTGCGCAACGTCTCAAAGAGGAGGTGATGAAAACGGCAATTTTTCTGAATACTGCTGACCGGTTGCTTGATGCTTTCTTGACATCTTCTGTGCGGAATCGTATTATTCGTTCTTCCCCTGTTGCTTATAAGCAGGTCATGATGACTTTATTGATTAATCAGACTGGTAACATGTTATCTGTGGTGCTGGAATCGGTACGCCAACTCGGTGAGTTGGGTGAGTGGTTTAAACCTGAACGGCAATCCCGGCCTGACACTCGTACTCCTGGTGAAAATAAATTTACTAGACGTGATATGTTTCTTGCTCTTCTGGCTGATGGTGTGCGAAAGGAGGACATTGATGGTGAGACTACTTCTCGTTTGTGGGAAATGTTTTGCAAACGTGGCTTGGATCGAAAGGAGGGTGCCCGGCGTGTTCGGACAACTGAGTGTGATCGTGGTTTTTCTGACGGTAGCGGTGATGACGACCGCCGTGGGCGCTCTGATCGTCGTGATGATCGACGTTATGCGCGTGATTTGTCCCCCCGTCGTGAGAGAGACAGGGAGAGAGAGGGGGAAAGAGAGAGGGGGAGAGATGATTATGTTAACAGCAGACGTAGAGATGATAGGGATCAATCCCCTGAGTTGAGAAGGAGAGAGGATCGACACATATTGGCCGATCGAAACCCGCAGTACAATGCAGGGAACAGTAATCCATTTCGTAATGGAGATGGATATGAACAGGAGGTATCGATACCTAGGAACCGTGAGAGTCTTTATCCTGATTTATCCTGGTACACAGAACACAGTAAAAAGGACTAGGAAATAGGTCAAGCTCCAGTACACAGATGGGCTCACAGAGATAATAGACCCTATGTAGATATTGATATTTATTGGAGACATCGTAATATCCAAAGGGCCCGAGCATTGGTAGATACAGGAGCGGAGGCCACTCTTCTTCATGGAAAATCAAAGAAGTTTAAAGGTCAGCCTTTTACAATTACCGGATTAGGTGGAAAGGAAACTCCCGCAGTTCAAACCTTACTTGAAATGAGAATAGGTAGAATTCCTAGAAAAGAATACTCTGTATTAGTGGTGCCACTCTTAGAATTCATAATTGGAATTGATATTTTGAAAGGAATGACTTTGCACTTAGATGATGGATGTTACCAATTTGGAACTAAACATTATATATCGTCCAGGCCTGTACGGGTTGGTCGTTTAAGAATGCCCCCCATAAAAGTTCCTCAGGCGACAAAAGTGGTTCGTCAGAAGCAGTATCGTATTCCAGGTGGTCATGAAGAGATAAGTACCACTATTCAGGAGTTGGTGGATGCAGGAGTTATAACCCCAGTTACTTCTGCTTGGAATAATCCTGTTTGGCCTGTACGTAAGAGTGATAATTCTTGGCGCATGACTGTTGATTATCGAGAATTGAATAGACACACACCCCCTTTGACTGTTGCAGTACCGGATGTTATTACCCTAATTGAAAGAATCCAAAAACATCCAGGTACATGGTATGCGTCCATTGATATTGCTAATGCTTTCTTTTCGATTCCGATTGCCCCTGAGTGTCAGGAACAATTCAGTTTTACGTGGAACGGGCGTCAAATGACGTTTAGAAGTCTTTCTCAGGGCTATGTGCATAGTCCTACGATATGTCACCGGCTGGTGGCAGAGCATCTGGCTGAGGTACCAGTTCATCCACAAATTCAGATATGTCACTATATTGATGATATTTTGATCCAAGGTGAATCACAAGAGGATGTTCAGACCCAATTGGATAGAGTCATTGAGTGCTTGCGTGAGAAAGGTTGGGAAATCAACCCGGATAAATTACAAGGTCCGTCCCAGGCTGTGAAATTTTTGGGTATTAATTGGCATGAAGGGCACCGAGAAGTGATCCCTCAGGTTAAACAGAAAATTCTTGATTTTGCAGTTCCGAGAAATAGGAAAGAAGCCCAAAGCTTCATTGGTTTATTTGGCTTTTGGCGCCAGCATATTCCTCATTTGAGTCAAATATTGGCCCCTTTGTACCAGGTCACTCGTAAAAAGAATGCATTTGAATGGGGTAAACCACAGCAAGATGCGTTCAGTCTGGCAAAAGAAGCAATTCAGCATGCTCTGGATTTGTGGCCTGTATGTGATGGTGATGTGGATTTGAATGTGTCTGTACAAGGCCTTTATGCGAATTGGAGTTTGTGGCAGAAACAAGGTAAGAGTAGAGTACCGTTAGGTTTCTGGACCAAAAAGTTACCTGATGCTGGTGAGCGTTATACACCTTTTGAGAAACAGCTACTTGCATGTTATTGGGCTCTGGTGGATACCGAGCAATGGACTTTGGGACATGATATAGTTTTGCGACCTGAAATTCCTATCATGCAGTGGGTTATGAGTTCGCCGAAAACTCACCGAATTGGACACCCTCAAGAGGCGAGTGTGATTAAATGGAAATGGTATATACAAGACAGGGCACGTGTGGGACAAAAAGGAGTTGCATCTTTGCATGAGCAGGTGGCACGGGCGCCATCAACTGAAACTGAGAGTGAATGTTCCGTACCCTTAGTACAGGAGTCTCCTGTTAAGTGGGGTAAACCTTTTGATGATTTGTCTGCAGAGGACAGAAACCATGTCTGGTTTACAGATGGTTCAGCAAGGTTCATAGGGACGAAACGGCATTGGAAAGCAGTGTCCTATAATCCGATCACACAAAAATTGCTGAGTACAACTGGTGAGGGTAAGAGCAGTCAATTTGCTGAACTCTATGCTGTTTATCAAGTTCTGAAACAAGAGTTACCTGGCACATGTCATATTTTTACCGATTCTTGGTCTACTGCCAATGGACTGGCAGTTTGGTTACCGACTTGGCATTCCCATAGTTGGAAAATCCATTCCAAGGAATTATGGGGAAAAGAATTATGGCAGGAGATTTGGGAAATGCTCCCACAGAGTACTGTTACAATCTTCCATGTGGATGCTCATACCCCGATAGACTCTCTTGACAAATTCTTTCATAATATTGCAGATGAGAAATCTAAAATTGCTGAGGCAGTGGTGGACACGCAAGATTCTGATATTGCGGGATTGGCGAAATGGGCCCACCAGAAAGCAGGACACTTTGGAGAGAAAGCCACTAGCAGGTGGGCTGCTGATCGAGGAATTTATATTCCCCTAGATTTAATTAAAAATGTTATTCTACATTGTCCCATTTGTCAGCATATCAGGCAGCGCAAAGTGCCCCAAATTGTTAAAGGTCATTTACATCGCGGGAAATTGCCCGCTCAAATTTGGCAGATTGATTACATTGGTCCACTTCCTATGAGTAGGAATTGTCAATATGTTTGCACCATTGTTGATACATACAGTGGCCTGTTGGTGGCCCTTCCCTGTAAGCAAGCTACCCAATTGAATACTATTAAAACATTGGAATTGATTATGATGTATTATGGTGTGCCATTCCAAATTCAATCTGATAATGCATCCCATTTTCGTGGAAGATTGGTACAGGAATTCTGTGTGGAAAACAATATTGAATGGGTATTTCATATACCTTATTATCCACAGGCCTCGGGTCTTGTGGAGAGGTTGAATGGCCTGCTAAAAGACCAACTTCGCAAATTAACAGATGACAAGCATAAGAATTGGCGAGATTTTTTGCCTCAAGCGCTATTGATTTTGAATAACCGTCCTTTTCTAAATGCTGAATCCCCACTTATGCGTTTGTTTCCTCCGAATGTTGATGCTAAACCTAACGAGATCAGAGAGACTGTGATGTACTGGGAGATTACTCCCGGAGCTTTGGCTCCATGCAGAGCGACCCCAGGGTCGGCAGGTTTAGACGTGCATGCCATGGATGACACCATTATAAAAAGTAAAGATCAAGTCATCATTGAGACAGGTGTTGGTGTTCAGATACCACCTGGAAATTTCGGATTAATTGCCCCTAGATCGGGGCTGGCTGTAAAAGGCATTCAGGTGCTTGGAGGAATCATTGATAGTGATTATCAGGGAGAGATTAAGGTGCTCCTGCTGAATAGCAGTGAGGTTGACCTACTGATACATAAAACTGACCGAGTGGCTCAATTGCTAATAATGCCTGTCTTCAGTGGTGAGATGGTAAAAGGCACTGCCCCAACGTTGCTAACTGTACGAGGCCAGAAAGGTTTTGGCTCCACCGACAATCCTGGGGCCAGAGTTTGGGTGCAGTCGCCTAAGAATCCCCCTGAACAAGCAGAGGTCATTGCAACCGGTCAAGATAATACCATTTTAGTTATGAGACCAGGGAAAGATAGCTGGGAAGCAGTCCCGGCTGACAAATGTTACTTACGAGAATGAATAATGCCTGTATTTGATTCTCTTTCAGATCATTCTTTGGACTGTTGCTGCAGGATGTGTCGGCGTCGGACTGTTTTCGGGCTGGTGCGACGAGAGAGGAGGGATCCCTTCAACCCGGGATGAGTTGAAAACCCGAGTGTCGCGTTCCTTTGCTGCGTGGGATTCGTCATCGAACTTTTGGACTTCACTAGCGAAACGGGTGACTAGCGCCCCTCATTTCTGCTTGACACCGATGAGATCAGTAAACGACATTTTGGCAACTTGTTTGGTTGCTGTCCCTGCATCGTTGGAGACTTTGACTCATATTTTCAATATATCAGCCGCTCGCCCCAATGGTCTTCTGGGCGATTTCGCTACCAATCAGTATTGCCCCTTGTGTACTGAACTGTCAGATCCGCTACCCCCCATCCAGTCCCAAATAGTTACTTATAATATCACACAAGGTGATTTGTGTTTCTTCCTTACGTGTAATCCTAGTGCAATTTCGGAATGTATGCGTTTAAAATTGAAAGGTGCCACCTCATTCACCACTCATGAACGGACTTTGTGCTTTCAAAGGACACCGAAAATATGTACTTCTGTTCAGAATAACATGACTTGCAAGAGTATGGTAGTTGCCCCCAGTCATTATCGCACGATGTTACTACCTGCCGGATGGCTTTTCTCATGTGGTAATACTTCCTGGCCATATGTCCCCGCAAATATTTCTGGAGGCCCTTGTGCCATTACTAGACTAAGCTTGCTCATGTTTTCATCACATCCGAATGCCAACTCTCGTGTGATTCGAGATACAGTGAGGTTACAGGAGGATTGTGACTCATCTTTGCATTTATATTCTAAGTCCGAATACCTTAGCCTGGCTATTTCAATTATTGGTGTTCCTGCTTTGGCAGTTTATAATGCAAAATCTATTGAGAAAATGGCCTGCTGGATGGTGAAATCCATTAATAATACTTCTACAGTCCTGTCGGACATGCTATTTGACGCCCAGGGTGAACGAAGGGCTATCTTGCAAAATCGAGCGGCCATTGATTATCTTTTGCTTAAACATGGACACGATTGTTCTGATTTTGAGGGTCTTTGTTGTTTTAACTTGTCTGATCATACACAATCCATTCGAGCTCACATTAATAAGCTACATGACTTAACAGAAGAAGTTAGAAAACACATTGACCAGGGCTGGTTTGACTGGCTCTTTAATTGGTTACCTGATTTACATATGTTACGTCAAATATTAGGAGGTATTCTGATTACTATCGGCATTTTGATTTCCATCTGTTGCTTTATTCAGTGTATTCCTTCACTACTTCAATTCTGCACACCTGGTAATAGACATAGATCAGTTAGTTTTGTTTCATATTATTCTTCCACAGATGTTAGTTCTGTTTAATGAATGTATAATAGACTGAAGTCAAGGGTGAAATGTTCTGCTCGATTTTCCTGGCCTTCTTGTGTTAACAAGTGATTGAATGTGACTTCAGTCTCTTACCATTCAAGCCTAAGGGTTAGAGTAGTGGATGGAGCCTATTTACTAGGCACTTCGACATGATTCTGTGCTCTTCCCCATAGATCAGGGCTTGCACATATAGCCTAGGGGATAGATTCGTTAGTATTAGGGATAACCTGTCCTGTAGTGAGGGTATTTCATGGAGCCGTGCTGAATGCAGGCCTGGTAGGCCTCAAACGGGAGAGACTCCATCTTTCTTTTTGCTCCGGCAGCTTGGGATATTTCTAGGTCAAATGCGATGTTTTAGTTATGAGGTGTTATTCGCTTGGAGAGAACCGGTTCAGGCCGGCCCTTATCGAAGGATTGTATTTTTTCTTCATGCCGAAGACACTACATCAGGCCGGCCGGCTGGGAACGTGTCCTTGGTACGGGGAGGTACAAGAATTTGGTGGGCGGCAGGTTACGGGCCGGAATTTTCCATGAGGAAATGCACCTCTATATTAGTGAAAGTTTGAGGCAGTTACATGGGCAGTCCGTAGGCGGCATCTAGCCATTAGCAGTAGAGCTACTACTTATTCCAGGGAAGACAGACGCCATCTTGAGGGCGGAGAAGAACTGAGAGACAGATGCTTTCCTAACAGAATAACCAGAGAGGAGAGAGTAGCCGATAAGGAAGAGGTCCCAGTGACTCGGAGAAGGGTGATTCCAGGCGAGCCGAGGCACAGACGAGAAGGGAGCCTAGATGACCACTGAGTGCAGGCTACATACTACTAAGGTGATGTCGAACCTTTCTTATTAGAGTGTACAACTTAATCTTTCACTTTTCTTTGCAGGTTATGTGTTATATCGTAATGTTATGTGATTGTATGTGCAATGAGTAATAAAGTATCCAGTTTGTAGTGAACCAACATATGCTGTGTGTTCTTGTATAAGAGGGTAGCCTATTCTTCTAGTCAGCTGCGGCTACATGAACAGATGTTAACCCTGATCAGGTAAGTGGTAACTGAATAAGGGAAAGAGGAGCCCCTCAAACCTGAGAACAGGCTATGCCCGAACTGGCAATCCTTGTGTGATCTGATGAATAGTGAGACTGATTCCCTTTTTGTATGTTATGGTGATCATAGGATGAACTGTCGTATGAGACTGCCGTCTAGGTAGAGAGGTCTGGGTTCGTATGGGACCGCGAGGCCGCCACTTGTGATACTGTCGTATGGGCAGAGAGGTCTGGGTTCGTATGGGACCGCGAGGCCGCCACTTGTGATACTGTCGTATGGGCAGAGAGGTCTGGATCCGTATGGGATCGCGAGGCCGCCGATTGTGCTGAGACTGCCGTCTGGGTAGAGAGGTCTGGGTTCGTATGGGACCGCGAGGCTGCCACTTGTGATACTGTTGTATGGGCAGAGAGGTCTGGGTTCGTATGGGACCGCGAGGCCGCCACTTGTGATACTGTCGTATGGGCAGAGAGGTCTGGATCTGTATGGGATCGCGAGGCCGCCGATTGTGCTGAGACTGCCGTCTGGGTAGAGAGGTCTGGGTTCGTATGGGACCGCGAGGCCGCCACTTGTGATACTGTCGTATGGGCAGAGAGGTCTGGGTTCGTATGGGACCGCGAGGCCGCCACTTGTGATACTGTTGTATGGGCAGAGAGGTCTGGATCCGTATGGGATCGCGAGGCCGCCGATTGTGCTGAGACTGCCGTCTGGGTAGAGAGGTCTGGGTTCGTATGGGACCGCGAGGCCGCCACTTGTGATACTGTCGTATGGGCAGAGAGGTCTGGGTTCGTATGGGACCGCGAGGCCGCCACTTACAAGATCTTGGTATGCATAGTAGGAATCCCCTGTCCTTAGGTGATAGATATATGTGGTTGTAGGATTGTAAATAGGTTCTAGGGAGGGGGTAACGTTCTGGCTGGGTTAGTGAGGCTCTGATGAGCGGGTTCTATCTGATCCGAAAACCCAAGCAGAACAAACACCCAGAGTGACAGGATTCTCATTGCGTTCTGGTGCCCCTTTATTAATAGTTGCTGGGTTAACCATTCTCTTCCCATTTTCCACAGCATCTACAACATGTGTACTAAAATTAGGACGCACAGGTCCTGTTACAGACGATTTACTGGAAAATAATTCCTCTACTATAATAAGCCTTGCTTCTATCAGAGTTATCTTTTGGAAAATGGGTTCTAATAGAAAGGACATCATAGTTTCTAATCTCCCCCAAAAAGATCCGTCTTTAGTGCTAACAACAGGACTCCCTCTGGGTGTGGACGAGGCGGTAACAAGGGGCATTCCACAGGAGCTATTTCATTTGTCTCAGGTCTTAAATTTCCCCCGGTTGCTTTTTTTGCAGGTTTACTAGGTTTAGTAGGGCCACGACTCTTCCTTTTCTTAGTCAGCGGGGGTGCAGTACGAGCTGCTCTTGATTTTGTTTCTTGACCTCTAGTGGAAACTGTGGGCCTGTCAACAGAGGTATCTAGTTCAGAGGAAGAGGAAGCAATCTCAGTAGCAGTCTCTTTCTCATTCAGGGCATGCACAGTCGTACAAGGTCGCAAGGAGGAAGTGGCTTGTGTAACTAATGGGCTTGGTTCAGGGAGAGCAGCGGTTAGGGAGGGTCTAATTTGAGCGAATAAGGGCGAATCCAGCGACAGTCTACGTTCAGTAAGCTCGATCTCATTAATTAAAACGGATTCTGCCCTTGATAAAAAAGCATCAAGGGTCCCTGCAGCACCCTGACCTTTTCCCAATTTACGCCTATTCATTTTTAAAGAGGTAAATGGTAGCACAAATTAAAAGGGTTAAACCTTATTACAAACAATAATACAAATCCTTCAATGAGCAAAATGATACTACAAGAGTCCACCGTCTGTTAGTCTTAGGTTGTACAACAGTACCTTGTTATGTTAGGTGAATGCTTCAGTCATAATCCAGGGTCCATAATCCAATAAAGATAAACGGGGGTGATACCTTTAGACACACAACCACACAACCAAGGGAGGTGGCCCTGCCCTGCCTCTTCCTGGCAATGATGGGCAAGGACGGGCCCGGGCGCGCTGCGGGCTCGCCTCTCAGCTTGCCTCTCCGCCACTCCGCTCTCAGCCCAACTCTCAGCTCAGCTTTCAAATTGCTGCTGCTCGGCTCAGCTTTCTGGTAGGACAGCAGTAGAGCGAGGCAGGTGGGTAAGGCAGGCAGGTAGGTAGAACAAAACGGACAGAAGAGACAAGAGCAGGACCGAGCAAAACACGGTACTCCGGTCCAACTGTGGCTGCTTACCCCCTCAGCTCACCTCAGCTCAGCTCATGTCCTCCGGCGCACTTTCCAGCTGCGTCTGTGTCACCCCTCGCTCCCTCAGCTGAACACGAGCAGTGCTGACAGCCGCACTGATAAGCTGGCAGCTCGCAAAACCGCAAAGGTTCAGTGGGCGCGGACACAGCGGTCTCAGTGGGGCTTACAGGAGCTCTACAGGAGCTTTACCGGAGCTTTACCGGAGTTGATTGCTGTGGCGGTGGCCCCGTAATCCTCCGCTGCTCAGCAGTACCAAGTGTTTGACGGAAGGCGGCGAGGAGCGGCACGACTCCCTCCCTCTTCCTCCTCAGCTCTGAATGCTCTGAGCGCCAGCAATCGCATAGTGAAGTTGGTTTTAACATTCTGTGTTTGAAAATACCACTTTTAGAAAGTAGGTATTTTCTTGCCTAACCATTCAGCCTGCCTCTGCTAGCTTGTGTATTGTATGTCTGGTTTTGTGAGTGACAGGGGCTGGGGCGCTCCAGGAGACAGGGTGAGTCAGCACTAGGCTAAATAGGCCTATCTGCATGAGGAGGGGTGGGAGGAGTAGCACCTAGGCCTGAATAGAGCTGTGCCTGCCTTCCACAATGCTGGCTCCACCTCCTGGGGTGTGTCTGATGACCCTGGCCCACACTGACAAAGAAAGAAGGTGTGCACTGGCAGCATGCATCCAGAACTGGTTTGGACTAGGTACAGGACCCTCTGACTTCAGAGACAAAGGATTTGCTAGTATAAATATTGGGGCCCAGACCCCAAGACTTTAGCTCACTTTTGGGAAATCAAGACGAACCGTTGCCAAGGAGAAGAACCAAGGAAACTGCAGGAGTTTGGACTGCCCCTCTGCCAGTGTGCTGTTTTGCTGGGTTGGCCTGCAGTGGTTTCTTTATTGCCAAGGAAAGGAGAAGGAACTTTTATCATCTTGCAGAATATTTCTCCAAGGGCTTGAACTTGTGCTTGCCTCCTGCTGAAGTCTCAGGGCTACAAGACTTCACTACCAGCTACCCCCCTGAATTTCCTTGCTGGGAATTCTGTCATCAGAAGCCTGTGTGTCACTGGGAGCTGGAAGCGCGACTCAACAAGAAGAAGCGTGTCACCGTCGCAGCTGTTGCCGTCGCATCGCTGGAGAAGTGTGTTGCTGCTGCCGCATCACCGGAGAAGCATGTTTTCGTTGCAGCTGTTTGCCGTTGCATCACCAGAGAAGCATGTCGTAGGGCCTGTCACGTCTCAGAAGTTGTCGAGTCGCCGCACGGCCGTCGGGCGTGCATGCATCACCTTCACGTCGTCGAATCGCATCAGGGGCGCCATCTTATCGCATCACACTGGATTGTCGCATCGTGGCGCCATCTTGCCGCATCGTAACAGGAACGCCGTACGAGAATCAACGCATCACCTCCTCTCCGGTAAGGAACAGACGCATCCCCTACTCTGCCCAAGCATTGAGGCTCGACGCATCGCCTTTTGTTTGTTTTGCTTTATGCATCCAAGGTACTTTTGTGAGAAACGTCTCGCATTTATCATCAACTTGAATTAAGTTACTTCTACCTCCTTTAAGTCTATTTTTAGTACAGTATTGTGGATTTTTGTCGTTTGTGGTCTTGTGTTAAGCCTATATAAAGAATACTTACTTTTATAAAACCTGTGTGGTGTCCATCTGTAGTGTTTTCACTGTATTACTACATGTGCTTAACACACTGCCTCTGAGAAAAGCCTGTCTGCTTGTGCCAAGCTACCAAGGGGGTGAGTAGGGGTTATCCAGGAGTGTAATCCCCTTTCCCTGATTTAGAAGCAGTCCCTATTTGGTCAAAGGTACCTACCTCTGCCAACTAGAGACCCCCAGTTTTAACACCCATGACTTCCTCAGGGCTGGAAAATAATATAATCACATTTGTAGTGTGTGAAACAACATCACACACTATACACAAGTGTAGAATGGACACCAAACCCAATCGCATAACTATATGGTACATGGAAAACCAAACCAAATAATTTCAAGTCCCAGTCAGACCAAGAATTGACTCAGCATATATGTGATGAATATAGTTCTTCATGTTTTTCTTAATATAGATTACAACCATATATAATAATGGTGAGGTGATATGCGGTGCGATATAGCCATATTTCAATTCATTCTAATGAGTGAGCAGTCACACCCACATTGTGGGCAAATCAATATTTCCTCAAAGATCTCCTACCACAGAAAAAGCAGACAGGTTCTAACAGTATGCTGGAATGCTTGCTTTTTATAACTTAGCTGTGTAAAGCAGATGCTTTAGCATTGGAAAGTTTGTGGCATTTCCTATTCATGCCTCAGTACTTTTCTTTGCACTTTGTAGGCTTTATCAGATTGATTTTTAAAATTAATCCATTTGGTGATTACGATTATGGACAGGATGATTATTCTCAAATTCTAAATGTTATAATAAACATTGCACATTAAAAATAAAATTAATATACAAGAGCTATGCTATATTTTACTACTAAACAGGCAATCACAAGTGCAGTTATCTTGCAGGCAACAGGGTCATTATTTGAATGGTGTATCAGGTGCATTGGCACCAGGTCCAAAAGATGTCAGAACTGCTCTAAACACCTAATACTGCTATATTTTACAACTAAACAGCCAGTTATAAGTATAGGTATTTAGCAATTACTAGGGTCATGATTTCAATAGTGCAGCTGATGCAGTGGCGCCAGGACCAAAAGCTCTAGTGACCATAAAAAACACAGAATATTGCTACATTTTACTACTAAACAGGTAGTCAGAAGTGCAGTAATCTAGGAGGCACTAGGACCATGATTTCAATGGTGCAGCAGGTGCAGTGACACCGGAGCCCAAAGCTCTAGGAACCGCTCTAAACACAAAATGTTGCAAAATGTACTACTAAACAGGCAGTCACAAGTGCAGGATTTGAATGGTGCAGGAGGTGCAGTGGTACAAGGCCCAAACTTGTCAGAACTCCTCTAAACACATAGGATTGCTATTACATCAAAATTATATTACTTACCCTCACTATACAACTATTAACAGCACAATATATTGCCTTATTGTCCATAAACAAGTCATAACACTGTAACAGACTCTCTGCAACTTATATTGTTCAACTACTCAGCAAGCTACAACTTACAACAAAAAACAGGTTATTATTCATCACATAGGCTAAACCTAATGCATTTACCAATACTTGTTTAAGTAGTAGTCACATTTGCAGAGTGGTTGAGAAAGGGGGCCTCCGAACAGCTCTCAGGAATCCCGCTGTGTAGGACGTACAGGAGGTTCTAGGAGGGCTTCTTGGCTCCAAAGCTCCCTCAGGAGTAAATTGTTCTTCACCCCCAAACAGTAGTCCGACTTGAGGCACGTTGGCAGAGTGGTGGAGAAAGGGAGCGTGCCTCCGAACAGCTCTTAGCAATCCTGCTGTGAGGGACCAACTGAAGGTAACAGGAAGGGTGGTTGGCCATGCCCCCTTTCTCCACCACTCTATAAACTTATGTCCTGGCACACTGCTAGTAGGGGGATGAAGTACCCTTGGCTATTGACGATCCTTGGGGCCAACTACCCCTCCTGTTACCTGCAGTAAGCCTCACACCACTGGATTGCTAAGTGTTTCTGGTGGCCATGCCCCCTTACTTCACCACTCTGCAAACCCGCCTCATAGAACACTCCTGTTTGAGGGAAGAATACCACTGAAGTCCTGTGTCCCTCAGGAGCCAAGGGGACTTAACCCCCGACCATTAGTGCACAAGGAGGCGCGATTGCAGAATGGGGTGGACCTCCAGCACCAAGCGGGTAGCTTTTTCTTTGCTTTTCTTTTAATATAAGGGAAGGTGGGCGGAGTGGCCCCCCTTGCCTGGGCTGATTGTGGTTCCGGAGACCCAATTCCATGGAGCAGGTATTTTTTTAATTCTACTAATTGTAGGAAGCGGAGCAGGGTTTGCTATGATTACTCCCGCCAAGCCATTGCTAGACCCGGCCCTGGGGGTTAGCAGCTCCCAGGGCCAATTATCGGCACCTGGAGGGGAGCTGCTTGGCCTCTCTCTTTTGTTTTGTGTTGCCCTGGGGAGGTGGTGGTCTCTGGGGCTGGGGGTCTGCAACTGACACCTTTCTTGTTTTACTCAAATTTGCCCCAGGGAAGTGGTGGTCCCTGGGGCTGCTGAGGTGCATATGGCCCCCATTATTAATTAAAGTTAAAGCCCCAGGGAAGTGGTGAGGCCCCGAGGCTTCAGTGGGGAGCTCTGCCCGCATTTATTTTAGCTAAAGCCTGCGGGAGGAGGTGGTCCCTGGGACTGTGGAGAGGGTCCACGGGGCCCCCCGAATTATTCAAATTTGAAGCCCAGGCAAGGTGGCAGCCCCCGGAGCTGAGGGGAGGCCATAGGAGCCTCCGTTGCACTAATTTTGTTTGCTCATAGAGGTGAGTGTCCCCGGGGCGCAGGGGTTCTGCTAGGGCACGCCCTGCATGATGAATAAACACTGCCCCAGGATTTAGACCAGTTGGGACTTCATAATTTTTTCATTTTTCCACAGATCCATGGGTACACCAGCGAATCTGCAGCAAATAAACTAAAATGCTTTTAACCCCCAGCAGGGCCCATGTGGGACCCCCTCACCATATCTGGGGTATCAGACTTGGCATCTTTTGGCATGTTTCCCCTGTCTTTTTGCTTTCAGACCTCCCAAGCTACCAAGGGGTTGAGCAGGGGTTATTTTAGGAGTGTAACTCCCTTATCCTGACTAGAAGGAAGATTCCCTATTTGGACAAAGGTGCAAACTCTTGCCAACTAGAGACCCCTATCACTAACATGGGGGGTCAGGGTATTCCTACCCGGCCCTCTTATCTTTGTTTTTTTGGTTTTTTTTGTGGGACTTCATGCTGTGTCCCAGGATGGCTGAAAACACTTCCTAGTTTAAGTGTTGACAGCCAATCAAATTTTCTTAGGATCCGCAAGTCCACTGCAAGGACTCCGTACCCAGATATCTATATTTTTCAAACTTAAATATCCCTGAATCTACTGAATGGATTTACACCAAATCACAAAAAGCACACTTCCTTTACAACATCTACCTTTCTGCAAAGTTTGGTGTAATTCATTTCAGCGGTTTGGGCTGTAGTCGTGCTCAAAAAATGAAAACTCCCCATAGAAATAACATGGGCCTTTTCTGCTCGGCGGGGCAAGATGGTGTCCGAGCAGGATGTGTGAGTGAGGAGCTCCGGCGTTATTCCCCCTTCCTACGGTCACACGGCCGAGGGGGCAGTGAGATTCAGCTAAGGAGGAGCGCGGACGAAGGCAGACAAGATTTATTTCATATAGCGACTTACTGGTGCCAATTTTGGTGGTGATTCCGGCGGTGATTCTGGCGGCTTGTTAACTACCGGGCCAGCGGCAGCAGCTCAGCGGGAGCGTTGGGGCTGAGTAAACCACAGTCTCCCCCGTACGTCCAGCGCGTGTAGCGAGCTCAGCGTTCCGCATTTCAGGGTCTGAGCGCTGCAGCTACGACCAGTGGCTTTGGCGGGAGTTTCCTAAACATTAAGGAAAAGAACGCTACGGGGGAAGGGAGACTCTGTCGGCTTGGAGGTTTTACTGAAGCAGTTAAAAAACTCCATGAGCACACTTGGAAAGCGTGTTCATGAGGACAAAGTGCTGAATCGGCTATGGGGACTGTTTTTTGTCAACAACGCTAAGTGTAACAGTGTAACAGTGAGTCGCTATATTGCTTTATTTAAACTGCCTCATCACTTGAACTTTCGTTTGGCTCGTCAAAAAAATGGCAATTGCTATAGCGTGCCGCTACACTGTTTTAACTCTTAATCGCCCTAATCTTCTGAGGCTTTCTTTGGTGGGGCTGTCGTGGCTTGAAGATCAAAGCAGTTATTGCGCTTGGTGGCTTTTAGGGAGTCCAGCTGGCTGTGAGGGGGTAAAAGGAAGAAAAAGAAGAAGGGAGAAAAAAAAAGGTGAAAAAACCAATAAAAAAACAAACATTTTCCATATCAGTACTAACTGGAAAAAGGCGATCATATCTGATCAACTTTAGCAGTAATAACGTTTTAAGGGGAAGTTCTTCTGGTTTACCCCTCAGAGAATCTGGAAGGTGCCTCTGCTCTAATATGTTTAACAATATGCCCCCAAAGTCTGGTCGTGGAGGTAAAACTAAGCCAGTAAGCGATGCAGTGAGCAGAGTCGCTGTCCTCGCTAATTCAACAAAAGGTGGGGTAGACGAAGCTTGTGTAGAGACTTTGGCATTAGAGCTCAGCAACAAGAAGCTACCCCAGGCATCCCAGATACATCACATTTTTTTGCCAAAAAAGATACAACCTACTGCGGTATCTACTCGAAGCCTGGCTAAGGAAATAAATGATGATGAGGGAATATCCACGAGTGTGTATTCTGAGGAGCACAGAGGAAGGAGTATCATAACGACCAGTTAAATAGAAATGGTATAGATCAGGAGACAGTACTTGTGCCTGTGCCTGTGCCAGTGGATATTAGAGGGACCAAGAACCTGACGAATTTTGCAGCAGTACAAATAGAGCAACAAGAGGAGACCACTATGCCAGATGCAATAACTGATTTGGGCCTTGAAGGTGCAAATAGGGAGAGTGACTCATGGGAAGGTCATTTTTTCTCATTGTCGGATCACTCATCTGAAGAGGATGAGGATGAGGAATCAGGCTTGAACATTTTTCCAGGGAAAGATCTGGGATTAGTTCTGGCAGCGAGTTTAATACTTCGAATCCGGATGAGAACAATCTTGAAACGACTATAGTACACAAACAAAGGGCTTACAAGGAGGTCGAAGCTGCAGGTCAGGTTAATATAAGGGACGGTCTCTCTAGCTCTATTGCTATTGAACCACCCCTAGCAATGGCAATGGGGGTGAAGGAGATGAATGACCTCAAGCACCAAATCAGCGAGGGGAGATTTCATTAGAATCAATTTATCAGTGCATTATAGACCATAGGGCTGAGACTAGCATGGAAAGCACTAAAACACACACTGCTTGTCGAAAATTACAGAACGCCATCAGGTGGATAGCAAAATCTTGCACTGAGCTCACGGAATAGTTGAATGAGGCGGAGGCAAGAATTTCCACATTGGAAGATGACATGGTGAGACGAAAGACACTGGTGGACAATTTGCAGCAATATAAAGAAGATGTGCAAGCCAAACTGGTAGATTTGGAAAATCGTATTCTGAGAAATAATTTGCGGAATTTAGGAGTTCCTGAGGGTACTGATGGCCAAATTATTCGCAGATTTGTTGTGGAATTATTCACGGAACCCTTCTCAGAATTAAAAGACTGGAATTGGTCTAATGAAGTGCAGAGGGTGCACAGGTTCCCATTTAAACAGAGGCCCACAAAATCTGGTGATAAGGATGTTAGACCAAGAGCAATCTTGATCTGCGTGAGTAATTTTCTGGCACGCCAGGCGATGTACGACCTGGCACGGCCAGATAAAAAGCGGACTGCGAAGGGAACTCAATTCTTCGTGCGACTGGATTTCTGCCACCAAACTGTGGAGAAAAGGAGGCAGTTACGTCAGTTAATCACTCCTTTTCAGGGGAAGAGAGCGCAAGTGTTCTTGTTAAATCCTGCCACCCTTAAAGTGATGGTGAAAGGTCAAACATGCTTCTTTACCACAGAATCTACAGCGAAGGAATACCTGGCCTCAATATAGTGTGTAATTTTGTATTTGCGTTGTTTTTTTTCCTTTTATTCTCACTGCCTTCATAGCCGTGCATTATGGTTTCAAATTTTTTCAGCTGGTACAATCTGGTGGCGTTCGTATTATGCTTGGAATATGTGTATGGCTTTAAGATTTAGAATGTGGTAACGTATGGGAAATCCAAGCAACGTATTTAATTTAGGTGTGTGCCAGCCAGCCAGTGATCGGGAGGATAGGGGAACACACAGGGGGGAGAACCCACTCTACATCAATAGGGCCATGAGCCAGTTTGCCTGCAAATTGGGGAGTGGGAGTGGGGTGGGGTGAGGGTTGCTTGAGGAGGCACTGGGCAGGTTGAGGGTGTGGTGTGAGGGGATGGTGGGGGGGTGTATTGCACCAAAATCAATCCATGTGCAAATAATTTTTATTTTTTAGGATGGTCAATAAGTATCAAATCAATACTAAGACTAAAATTAAGAATGAGTCAGCTATTTTTGGCATATTTCGTGCGATATTGGAGATATGGCTGCTAAGGGAATTCGTGTACGTTCTTTTAATGTTTGTGGACTAAATAATTGTAATAAAAGGCGCAGGATAGCCGCAGAACTACGTATCATCAAACCAGACATTTTGTGTATACAGGAAACACATATACCCTGGGCTAAACGCAAACTGTTGGAAGAATTAGGATGCACACTTCTTACTGCAACTAGGCAGACCTCCACCGATAGGGGAGTTGCTATTTTGGTATTTGGCGGCATTATTGGGCCTGGAAGGTTAAAGATTGATAATTATGGGAGATGGGCGATTGTCGAATGTTTAATAGGAACAATTAAGTCTACTATTTGTTCTGTTTATGGATCAAATGCTGACGAACTGGTATATTGGAAGATTTGAATGTTCAATTGGCATCCTGGCCCACTCCACTAATCCTTTGTGGGGATTTTAATATCCATCTAGAGGGGAAAATTTTAAGTCCTACATATAAGTATGTGGGTCGCAAACCTAAAGTCTTTAAGGCCCTAGTTCAAGTACTGAGGGATCATGGGTTAGTGGATTCATGGAGAACAATACATCAGGAAGATCCTGGATTTACGTTCTATTCAGATCCACATCAAAAATTGGTAAGATTAGATTATATATTTATGTCTAGGGCACTTATAGTTGGTGCAAAAATGCAGGTCTGGCCCCGGATCACTACGGATCATGGTCCTTTCTTGTTGCATCTATATGTGATTAAGCAGCGGAAGGACATTCTCTTTCAACAGGAAATTATTGAGTGATAAGGCAATTAGAGATCATCTGATTAGATGGACAAGGGATTTTCTTGATATTAACAGGGGCTCTGCCTCGGGTCCTTTTGTATGGGACACTCTTAAAGCTGAAATACGGGGCAAGGCATTATGTTTTGGGTTAGCTACATTTAAACAAGGGAATTCAATAATTTATCAGTTGCTGGATGAGCTTCGGGAAGCGGAATTGGAATTGATAATGATCCTTAGACAGGGGTTAGATGTTAAAGTTATAAATAGTAAGGTAGCGTCTGTCAAAGCCTAAATCAACGCGATTTGGTGCAAGGAAATCACCACTCAATATAATACCTATAAACTAAATAGATATGAATATGGAGAGTCGACTGGGCGGCATCTTGCACAGAGACTTAAATCTAGACAATCCCCTCGAAGAATTTCAGCCATGATTGATGTGGCGGGCAACACGGTTAGGGAGGGCGTTATGGGGGTTTTCCATGAGTTTTATCAAGAGCTATATAAACAACATGATTTTGAGGAATTAGACATTGAATATTTCTGTCAAAAATTTGTATTGAATCAGATAAGTGTTGAGGAGCAAACCGTATTAGAAGAATTAATAACTATGGAGGAAATGGAGGTAGCATTAGGACAGCTATCAAAGGGGAAAGTTGCGGGTCCAGATAAACTACCATTGGAAATTTATCAGTTGCTCTTCCCAGTTGTGAAAATTGATATGCTGGACGTTTACCAGGCAGCGCAGTGGGAGAATGCACCTCCGTCGTGGGGTGAGGCCAATATTGCTGTGTTTAAAAAAAAGGATAAACCCCCCAATATACCAGGGTCATATAGACCGATATCTCTGCTAAATACCAGGATTTTGGCTAATAGGTTATTGCGGGTCATCATGCCCTTGGTGTCAAAGTCAAAACATGAATTCATTCCTGGTAGAAGCACTATTAATCATATTCATCGAGTTATTACTCTCATTGATTTTGCTAATGTGTATCATAAAAAGCTGGGCTTAATATTTCTTGACGCCGAGAAGGCGGTTGATCGTGTATCTTTCTTGTGGGCTATTATGCAAGGGATGGGGTTTGGGCCAGAGTTTATCAAGTCGATTGAAAGTATTTATAGATCACGAGAGCTAGAATCTGTGTTATGGGGAGGGAATCCCAGGAAGTTTGTATTAATAGAGGAACAAGGCAGAGATGTCCCTGCTCCCCTTTACTCTTTGCGCTATATATGGCCCCATTTGTGCAGATGCTAGAACAAAGTAATATTATAAAGTCAATGGAATGTGGGCTTTACCAGATACGTGTTCTAGCATATGTGGACGATATTGTTGTAGGCTCTGCTGATCCTGCACAGGCCATGAGGGAGATCGAAAAGTTGGCAGAAGAATACAAACTCAATGCGGCCAAAACTCAGATACTATGCACTTACCAGGCCTGTCCAGGGGAGAGTCGGGTAACAGATGAAGCTTGATATCTTGGTATAAAATCAGAATGTTTTTACAAGAACTCATAGAGGTTAATTGGGGCGCTATTATTTTAGCGGTTAAGCAGCAGTTAGATCGTCTGGAGTGTTTGCATCTGACGCTAGTTGGGAGACAAAATGTTATCAAAATGACTGTCCTCCCTAAAGTACTTTACTACTTTAGAGCCGTGCCATTAGAGTTAACCAATAAACACTTGCAAGGGCTTCAATCTATATGTGATAGATTTAGCTGGGGCCAACGTAAAACTAGGAGAGCTTTTAAATACATGATGTTACCGCTAGATAGGGGAGGTTGGTCTGTTCCTAATTTTTGTTTTTATTATTACGTTTGTCTACTGCAAAATCTACGTATTTTATTGACAGGGGAAGATGCGATAGAGGCAGAATTTCCTTCTATATTTTAACTAATGTTGGGGGATGAAGCTAGAAATGTGTTACTGAAATTCTCTGAGCCAAGTTATTATAAAAAAACTAAGTTTAAGATTATAATTTCCATCTATAAGGCTTGGAAAAGGGTATGTAAGTGGCTGAATATTCCACAAACTAACTATTATACTCCACTTGATTCACATATCAGGTTTTCCGGCAATATTTTGGGATTTTAAGATGCTGTGCTGGAAGATGCAGGGGATTAGTTATTTGGGTGATTTATATAAGGGAGGGGTGTTATGTTCATTCGACGAATTAGCTGAAAGTTGTCAACTTCAATCTCAATGATTTCTTTAAGTATCTTCAATTGCGTGACTATTTTGTTAGACACCACCTGTATGAGGGAGTTACGACGCTTCCAATGGTGGAGGCTATTAGAAGAAAGGCCAAGATTGGGGTACTATATGTTATGCTAATTGAATCTCAAAAGGACGATTTAGATGCTCACAACCTTAAATGGGCTGCACGTTTAGGGGTGGAGGGTGAGGTGATGCAGACTTCAATAGGTTTCGCAGGAAAAATATTGCTATCATCGAACTTACAAACGCAGCATTTTAAGACTATTTTTGATTTATATCATACACCTGAACGTATGATGAAGTGGGGTGGGAACGACGACGGTAAATGTTTCAGATTTCATTGTGATCGAGCAGATATTGTGCACGTTTTCTTTGAATGTATAGCACTATTGTGATTAAAGCAACAAATAGCACTGTTCTTGCAAGAAATTACAGGTATCTTCATATTAATAATGAAGGCAATGATGTTACTAGGGATTTGGGGGAATTGCTCAAATGAGCAACCAATGCTGACATTTAAATATCTATTATTTATTGCAGTCGTGGTGGCTCTTCTTTGCATTGCCTCATGCTGGCTCCAAAGAGAGGCCCCTTCATTTGAGATGTGGCGGGCAAAATTCTATCATGTTTTTAATATGGAATATAGTTTATATGCTTTAAAATCAGCCAAACGGCGAAAACTTGGGATTCAGATATGGGAGGCTATGATACAGTATATGAAATAGATAATTGATGTTGGGTTTCTAATGATAATATGATTAAGATTTGTTTCGATGTTGCTTCCCTGGCAAACTTATTACTTTTCGAGTGGTAATGAGACTTATTGACAATTGGTTCTAGTACTGATTATAATTGCTATGTTTGATGTTTGTGACATGGATTGAATCAATAAAAAAAAAAAGATCTAATATGGGGAAGACGTGTTTTGGGACCACCCCTTTTCTTGGCACCTGCTTGACAGAATTTGTGAAGATTTATCAAGCGGCACCAAAGTTATTGGATAAACAAAAAATACTTTTCCTGTGGAAACCTTAGTCCTAATTATAACTAACTACTGGCGACCGCCAGTAGGTGTTGATATATATATTCACTGAAAAAAACATTGGCGTACTGCTGCTTGGGGGATGAAGTCCACTTGTGTCCTGAGGTCCTCAGGACACAAGTGGAAATCATCACCCCAACAGCAGTGCGTTTGCTTAGTGGTGTAAAAAGGGACGTGGCCTCGGACCACCTCTCTGCAAACCTGCTATGTGGCACTTACAGGAGGTACATAGTGGGCTAGTTGGCCCCCAAGGACTCTCAGTCTCAGTACTTACGGGGACTTAATTCCCCAACTTTGAACATGCAAGGGGGCGCGTTTGTAGAGTGCTGCAGGGAGGGGGTGGGGCCTCCGGCGAGTTGCTGGTTTCTGTTTTCTTTTTTTAAAGTTTTTTTTTTTTATGGGATGGGGGCTGCGTGGCCCCCCTTCCCTGGACCATTTTTGGCCTAGGGGTCCCTGTGAGAAGTTGGCCTGATATGTAGTGCTCACTATTCTAGTGATCACTGTGTATCATTCCAAACGACCCTTATTGATGATTGGTTGTAAGTCAACCTTATAGACCAGCTATCCTAGTAGCGTGGACAAGAGCAGTCTTCAGGCTAAACTCTAGAGGGCGTGTTAAGCCAGCTGTTTACCATCACATATACCCCTTGAACGCCAAGTGAAAGGACACCACACAAGTTGTTATGAAAATAAAGGATATTTATTTCTAACAAGACTACCCTGGCTCTTTATGAGTCAGGGAGCTAAGCACAATACAAAACTCTTAGGAAAATACTTCTGGTTGCACAATTTACACAAATGCCCGAAGGGCGCGAAACCATTTACACTGCAAGTGGAATGGGAGAGGTTAGAAAGTTTAAAGTTACTGATTCCGGAGGAATCCGATCAGTGGGACTAAACGAAAAAGGAACTGGACACTTGTAGAGTGAACCTACGATGGAGCACCGAGATGCTCGAGTTACCTAGCCCAGAGGCTGCGGCTGCGTGGGGTTCAGCAAGATGTAGGGAGTCCTCGTTGTAGTCTCAGGAGCCTGAAAGAAGAAGTTGCTGGCAGGCGACCAGTGTCGATGTTCAGCAAGATCCAAGCTTGGATCGGTGATGAAGGAAACCTGAAAGCAGAGGGGACTCAGTTCTCAACCGCTAGCCAGCGATCGTGTGGGTACCAGGAAGGTACCGGATGAAGTCACCTCGACCAGGTGAGTGGATGACGTCGGACTCGGCTGTTCCTCGGACCAGGAGGAGCGCAGCAACCAGGATGGAGGGCGAGCTGTCCCACGAAGGTGTCTGCTGTCGATGATGCTGGGCCCAGGAGTGGGGCAGCAGGTCTTGGCAGTGGCAAACCCACGCGGTGGAGTCAAGATGGCGTCTGGAGTGGACCAGGAGGGTCCGAGGTACTCCTCTGTTGAAGGGGAGCAAGAGCCAGTCTGGAGCAACCAGACCAGTGATGAAAGACTGTCGTGGTGCGTCGTGAAGAGGGCCACAAGCCGGTCGGCGAGTGGTCAGACAACGCGGTGAGTAGCAAGGAGCAGAAGGGCCCCCACGCAGATCTCGTGGATGCTGGGGAGGCAGACTTTGGTGCTGGAGCCGCTCAGGGTTAGGGCTTCTCAAACCCTAGGTGCACTCACTCGAGGGTCCCTCGGTGGGCGTGCTAGATAAGCGTCGTGCAGGTTCTGAAGATGGCCGGTCCCGCAGGTCTCGTCACACCTACGAATCTCAGCTGGGCTGACGATGTAGGTAGAGGTCAGAGATGGCAGGGAACCCGGGTCTCGTCGAGCTGGGCAGTCTTGATCCATGGGAGAGACGTACAGCAAACCGCAAGCGCTTAGGTGGTGCCTGCTGGTGCAGGGTGGCTACTCCTTAGCCACAAGGGAGAGTCTTCAGAAATAGTCAAGAGTTCCTTTCGTGGAAAGTAGTTCAAGATTCAGAATTATCCAATTTGGGAAGGGGACTCGCTCCTACCTTTATTCTAGGAAAATGGGCTGGCCCGTGACTAGGTCCTACCTATGGGTGGGGCCAGGAGGGGGGTGGTTACACCCCTATCCTTTGTCCGGCTTCGCCCCAGCTCAGGGGCAGGGTTGCCCCCGAAACTGGTTTGAGCCGGGCTATGCACAGTGAGCACCGGGGTGCCACTTGCAATCACCTTCCTTTCAGCCCTGCCTACCTGGGATACACAAACCCTGTCTGGGATGGTGCTAACACCGCCCTCGACAGGAAACTCTTTGTCCAAGCTCCCCTCGCTGGAAGGTCTCCCAGCAGCAGGAGGTCAGACTTGTGTCTGGTGGCAGCATCCATTTTGTGATGCTGAGGCTTGAGTCAACTTTAACCGGGGTTCAAGGTTACTTCCATGTCGTGCCCCTCTAAAGGGGGGGAATGCTAACCCCGTCGCCAGAACTGGCGAGGGGTTCGTATTCCAATTCGTATGACACCTTACTCGACATGTGTGGGTGATGCGATGCCAGAGTTAGCAAATAACCGCGAGGATTATAATGCATTTTAAGGTAGTTGGCACGCGTCACCATGGAACGGCTATTAGGACTTGGTTCCGCAAGCCGTCGACGGGCTCAGCTCGCGCCAGAGCACCATCCCACATGATTCCCAGCACTCTGCCTTCAGGATTGATAAGGCCTGCCATAGGAGTGACTGATAGGAATCCATGTGTCCATTTTAGGGTTAGGTATAGGAATACTACACCTACAGCAACGGGTGATTACACCACCTTGCCCCAGCTGTCGTGCAGCCAGTTGTGTCAGATTTGGGCGGCCATCCAGGGGTGGCATAATACATGCTGCAGCCCCTGGTAGGCCCTGGGTACACCGATGCCCTGGATACCTGTGGTATGCTGATACAGGGACTGATAAGGCGGCCCAGTTCCAATTAGTGGATGCACCTAATGTACATGTGTGTTAATTTCGAGAGAGAACAGCTAGGCTGTGGGTCTGATTGGCAGGCCCACAGCCAGGGAAAGTCGTAAACCAATGAAGCAAAAAGCAAAAAATCTGGGTGATCATAGGATTGCAGACCCTACTCTCCTACAGTCCCCATCCCCCAGGCCTGGCAGTGATGTCATCAGTGATGTCACTGACCATGTCATGAGTGATGTAATATGTGACATCATCAGCAGTGCATTGCGGGGGCGTGAATTATAGTTAGCTGAACTAACTATAACGGGGGAATTTCTATGGTGTTGTACGAGTGAAATGTCCAACTAACTATAACTTTCCCTAAAACCTATGGGGGCATATTATCAAGGACAGCGTTGTAAATTATCGCCGGTTTAGCAGCAGAAAACTGCCGCTAAAGCGGCGATAATGGGCTTGATAATATGCCCTTGAGAATTCCAATAGAAGCCCATGTTCTGGTGTCAACATGGGCTTCTATTAGAATTCTCCAGGGCATATTATCAAGGCCATTATCACCGCTTTAGCGGCAGTTTTCTGCCGCTTAACCGGCGATAATATTAACGCCGTCCTTGATGATATGCCCCATGGTTTTTTCAGTGAATTTCAAAGGTTTATTAAATGCTAATTTCTAAATATAACGTGCCAGAAACCTATGGTTTTTTCAGTGAATTTCAAAGGTTTTTTAAATACTAGTTTCTAACTATGCCTACAGAGGTAGGAAATGTGATGAAAGAAGAAACAACGCACAGAAAGAAAAAAAGAAATGCAGAAAAAAGCAACAGAAGTTCACAAAGACGAAGAAAAGTGCAGGAAGAAGAAGAGATGTGCAGAAAGAACCAAGAGAGGAGCAGAAAGTCCTCCTGTGCCCACAACTTTTTCAGACGGGTACTGGTGGTAACTGACTCTGACTAACCTGGCCTAGAGCCAGTGCTATGCTAAAAGACACTTAGAATACAGTGAAAACACCTACATACACTAGAGAACACTATGTGTTGGGGTACCCCTGTGATTAGCATGACCTCCTTTGTAAGACCCTAGTACATAACAGGGCAGGGGAATTAAAACTACCTCTTAAAATGTGCCACAGGGCGCGTTTGCACACTGGTGAAGGGAGGGGGTGGCCTGAGGTGACATGTGTGCAAACACACCCTGTGGCGGTTTTAAGTTGGGGGATAAAGTCCCCTTGAATCCTGAGGGTCCCTGGGGTCCAACTAGCCCACCAGCTACCTCGATTAAGCGCCACAGAGCTGCGTTGCAGAGAGGTGTAAAAAGGAGCATGGCCTGGACCACCTCTCTGCAATGCAGCGCAGTGGCGCTTACTGGAAGTACCTGGTGGGCTAGTTGGCCCCCAGGGGCACTCAGGATTGAAGGGGAATGAATTCCCCAACTTAAAACGCACCACAGGTCGTGTTTGCACACGTCACCTCAGGCCCCGTCCCCTCCCTTCACCACTGTGTAAACATGCCCTGTGCCCGTTTTAAGTTGGAAGATTAAGTCCCCTTGAATCCTGAGGGTCCCTAGGTCCAACTAGCCCACTAGGTACCTCCAGAAAGCGCCACAGAGCTGCGTTGCACAGAGGTGTAAAAAGGGGCATAACCTGGACCACCTCTCTGCAACGCAGGCCTGTGGAGCTTACTGAAGGTACCTGGTGGCCTAGTTGGCCCCAAGGGGCCCTCAGAAAGGGGACTTAATTCCCCAACTTAAAAACGCACCACAGGGCATGTTTGCACACATGTCACCTCAAGCCCCGCCCCCTCCCTTCACCACTGTGCAAAGGCGCCCCGTGGCACGTTTTAAGTTGGGGGATTAAGTTCCCTTGAATCCTGAGAGTCCCTGGATCCAACTAGCCCACCATGTACCTCCAGTAAGCACCCCAGAGCTGCGTTGCAGAGTGGTGGTCCGAGGCCACGCCCCATTTTACACCTCTCTACAATGCAACTCTGTGGCACTTACTGGACATACCTAGTGGGTTAGTTGGCCCCCAGGGCAGGGACCCTCAGGATTCAAGGGGACTTAATTACCTAACTTAAAACGCGCCACAGGGCACGTTTCCACACTTGTGACATCAGGCTACGCCCCCTCCCTGCACCACTGCGCAAACGCTGTAAATTGGATAACAAAGTCTATGACAATGCACGGCATTGTAGATGTGAGGCGTCAGTGCCCAGGTCGAGGCTGTTTCCCTGGCTGCCATGGGGGAGGCGAGGCGTTGTGTCTGCGAGAAGGCAATGTGTTGAATCCAGGACAGGTAAATTCGGTTGTGTCAACGGTGAGGCATCGGTTCCGGTAAGGCGATGCTCAGTCGGCGAGTTCGTGGAGTCACCTTTGGCAGTTATTGGCACAGCAATAAGTGGATGTAGGCGCTGGTGTTGACAGAGTCAGTGCAAGCGCTGGCATTGGGCATGGCCGATAACTGCTGGCCTCGGCAGGTGTCAGAGCTGCAGAGCAGGCCAGGCAGTGCATCGTGCACTTTAGGAGCTGTGCCTCGGTGCAGGTCATGGGGTCGCAGCAATGTCGCTGACGGCGTCAGAGAGAGGTTTTCTTGCTTCTTCCAAGTTGCTCCCAACAGTAGAACCAACCTCCAGAGGCCCCAAACTGGAATAGGCACCTCTTGGCAGGTCAGAACTCTCAGCAATAGAGTTCAGGGGAGCTGGGGGTTAAAGTCTTTGTGTCCTTGAGACTACAGAACAGGAGACCAGCTCACACAGGTACTTGGAGATTCTTTTTCAAGCAGCAAAGTTCCAGTCTTTGTCCCTTCCTTGGCAGAAACAACAACTGCAGGCCACCTCCACACAGCACACAGCAAAAGGGGCAGTACTCCTCTTCACAGCCCTCCAGTTCTTCTCCTTGGCAAAGGTTCATCTTGAGTCCAGAAGTGATCTAAAGTTTTTGGGTTTAAGGTCAACTTCTGATACCCCATTTTGTCTTTATTCTTCTTTGTGTAAGGGTCTGTGAGTCTAGTCTAAACCAGTTCTGTCCTCACTGGTGCAGTATGACCACAGGGGGTGGAGACAGCATTGTCGAAGGGAGACCGTCCCAATTCAAGTGTAAGAAAAACTTCTCCCACTACTCTAAATGCAGCCAAGGTCTAATCAGCTCAGCTCTGAGTCATCCAGGAAGTGCCAGCCACACTTCAAACCCCCAGTGGCTGTCTACAGTGAATGCACATCCCCAGCCCCTGTCACTTCGAAACCAGACAGTCAATCCACAAACCGGCAGAGGCACACAAAATGGTTAAACAAGAACATGCCTACTTTCTAAAAGTGGTATTTTCAAACACACAGTTTAAAAAACATATTTACTGAAAGATGTGTTATTAAATTCTAAGTTCAGAGAGCCTAAACTTTATCCTCCATCTTGTCCCAATAGGAAGTTATATATGTAAGATGTTACTCAGTATCCCTTATGCTGTCCTCTGGGACAGATAGCCTTCCAATAGTGAAAAACAGAACTGGCAGTATTTCACTATCAGGACATGTCACACACACCAGTACATGTCCTACCTTTCACATACACTGCACCCTGCCTATTGGGGTACCTTGGGCCTACCTGAAGGGCGTCTTACATATAGGAAAAGGGAAGGTTAGGGCCTGCAAGTGGGTGCACTTGCCAGGTAAACATGGCAATTAACAGTTGCGCACGCAGACACTACAGTGGTAGGTTTGAGACACATTTGGAAGGCTACTTGTGTGGTTAGCAATATTGGTGCTGCAGGCCCATTAGCAGCATTAGATGTACAGGCCCTAGCACACTCAGTGCACTTTACTAGGGACCTACCCATAAATCAAATATGCCTATGATGGATAAAAATCATGATAACAATTCACACAGAGATCATAGGCACTTTAGTACTGATTAGCAGTGGTAAAGTGCCCGGAGTCCCAAAGCCAACAACAACAGGTCAGAAAAAGTAGGATGAAGAAGTAAAATGTTTGGGGATAACCCTGCAAAAAGGGCCATTGCCAACAAGGGTCCTCATGATGCTCATTGTTGAGACAGCAAAAGAACCTGTCCAAACGCTGACTAGGAAGATGTTAGATCTGGAAGATAAAATCAAAAAATCTACCTCCCTAGAACAAACTAGAGGAGGTAGAAAAAGAAATGGCCTCCTATACAGACTATCCGGTAACAAGGAAAACAGAAGGTGAAAAAAGATATTCGGTATACTACCAAGGAAAGAACATATCCATACCTGGCTGAGAATTACTATAGCCCGGGACAATTTCAGATGGTAGACTACATGGGACAAAGAAAATACAAAATGAAAGTTATCTCTTTTTCCGATACATCTGACTCCGACTACAAAGGGAGTTCACACCCTTTTGATCAATCAGGCAGAAGAAAACCTTTAGAATCAGCCTCAACATCAAGGCAAGGCGTGGGGGACGGAAAAGCCCGTAAAGATCCCGATATCAAACCAGAAACAGAGGGAATTTACAGACAACAATCAGTTCCTAGTTACCAGGAATGGGCAATATTGGAGGCAGTAAAACAAATACCCATTTTTAATCTTTCCTCCACTTTGCTTGAACCATCCATTAATTGATCACTTTCTAAAGCTTGGCACGATCCACATGCCAAAGTTAACATCTTTGAACTTTCCCAAGACAGTTCCCAAGATACGTCTGCAAATGTTTTTTTGCAGGCAATTTGTCCCACTGACTATACCTTGCAAAATGTATCAGGCTTGTCACCCCCTTCAACTTTTACGCCTGCCTTAGAGCAGGTGGGACCAGAAGTTATCATCTTTGAAAATGTGGTGTATCAACACCTCAGATCAGCTATTCACTACATCCCACGCCAATCTTCCAATCTTGATTAGGATAAGCTGTTAGCCCTTAGGAACTTGAATGATAACAAAGCATTGACGATAACAAATTGTGACGAAGCAGGGGTGATTGTCTTCATGGACACCACCTTTTATGTGATGAAGATGCATGGTTTGTTAAGTAATCAAGAACATTACAAGCAAGTTCAAGCAGACCCCACGTAAAGAGTAATCAAAAACATGGATCACCAGAGGTCTAGGGCTAGCTAGTGGTAATATCTGTGATAAAGAACACGAATGTTTAAACATCAGACACCATAGGAAGTCGAGCATATATGGTTTACCTAAAATACACAAGAATACTCTTGATCCTCCCTATCGACCAAGAGTGACCACCATTGACTTTGTCACTGTGCCACTCCTTTCCATCCTACAGCCTAATGTGTCCAAAATTAAGTCAAAAATTCAGAACACCAGATACATTATATCCACAGTGAAAGCCTTAGCTAATAATGTCACACATAAAACTTTGGTGACATTAGATATTGAATAGATTTTTTTTACAATATTGGGGACAGAATGTGGCCTAATGGCTAGGGCAGTCGACCTTGGAGCAGGGTAATTACGTTCAAGTCTCAGCAGGGATGCTCAACATTCTGTGATTCTGGGCAAATCACTTAATCTCCCCATGCCTAACAAAAAATGAATGCGTCCGTCTGTAACCTAACTGGTGCTCACATAAAGCTCTCTAATACCTTTGGGTCTAGTTCTCGCTATATAAAACTCAACAAAAAACATAAAAGTAACAGACCGCAAACAGAGGGGGTGGAGGCAGTGCATTTGTTCATAGAAGAACAACTGATTGATGGCTCTAGAGCCTTCATTCTTGAGTGGGCTCGGTATATTGATGACATTTTCTTCATATGGGTGAGAGCACGTGAATAGCTGGACACATTCTTGGCTTTGCTCAATCTCTGTGACTCCAATATAACATTTACAGCCCATATTAGTCAGGTCAAATTCCTCAATATGCTAATTCGACATGACAACAGTCAGCTTGAGGTTGACCTCTATGTCAAACCAACCACAAGAAACACCTTACTTCATTTTAATAGCTTTCATTTGCGATCCCAAAAGCAGAGCATCCCATTCGGACAATTTCTCAGTTTCTGAAGAAATTGTACTAGTCTCCTTGATTGTGACACAAGAGCCATTGCTATGAAGGACAAATTTATCACAAGAGGTCACCTCAGAAGACTAGCCTGTGAGGCATACTAAAGAGCAAGGTATCATGGCAGGGACTACCTGTTGCCCAATCAACTGATATTAAGTTGGTGTGAGTTACCAGACACTCTGTCCTTAAGTAAAAAGTGTGATGGATCATATGTTCCAATTAGCATAGAGTCAATGGGGTTGCCAAACAAAACCAAAAAATGTACCGCTCAATAGCTATTTGTATTTTCACTCACATATGACGGGCATTTTTACCAGATAATCACATAAAAGCCTGTTAATCCCTTTTGGCTATTGTTATTTCATCACAGTAGTCTGGGACTATTTTCTTTGTTTATAGGCTACAATCAGACTGGACTTTGGTTCATTTTCTATCATATGACCTGGCTTCGATATTCTCCATAAATCCAAGGTATACAGCTCTCGTGGCATGTTTTACATTCTGTCCTTCCCCCTGTCATTTTTTTACTTGATTATTGTTATCTTTTTATATGGTTTTTCAGTATATTTTACCGGGCAACATCATCAGATTCTCCTCAGGACACAGTACTTGTACATGGAGGTTTATACTCTCCCATGTATCATTCTTATATCTAGTTTTTTTTCCCTTTTTTCTCATTTAAGCTCCTTGAGGAAGGTGGCTTCTCGATTTGCCAATCTGGACATTTACACTTTCAATCTGGAGCCTTTTTCTTGGTAGTGGGAGTATTTGCAGGATCTTAGCCTCTCATGCACGGTTCTATACATACACATGGTGTAGGTTTTCCGATGGTGATGGTTGTCGACCACCGGTTACAAACTGTATGTTTATTTTAAAAGTCTCTTCATTTTTAGATATGAGCTCTACTCAATGTGTATTGTGTAATGTACTTGCAGGTACCCATTACTATTTTTACGTGAAAGTGGCTTTCCTGATGAAGGGTCTGCTGTGCCGAAACATGCGTAGATTAAAGCCGCAAAGATGATTGAATATAATACATTAATTATAAGTGATGTGCCATCAAAAATATTGGCATATTAAAGATTCATGTGAAAGTTATATATACAATTTCAGAATATTGCATGGAAGATTTCACCACTGTATTGACTTGGTGTACTCTGCTACTTGAGTTTGGGTGCTATGTATGATTGATGATATGATTGTACTGATTGATATTGGGTATGAGTGTAAAATTGTCAGATGAATTCACCGTGTTTATATACACTAGTTCAACAATGAGATTACATATAATTATATGTGACTTTTTAAATACGCTTAACTTTGTTGCTTGTCATAAAAAATTATTGTTTTGCACTCACCCAACTTACTTTTTGTTGTGAGCCCTCTATCCAGATAAGAATTAATTTTAAACGTTCTGAATTGCCAGGGGTTATTGTATATTCATCTTATTATTTTGAAGCAAGCTATTAGCATTTTTCAACATAAGGCACACGAGCAGCTTCATTACTAAGGGAAGTTCCTAATTTGAGCCGGTGGTTTCCAAGCTCTACACCAGCACCTACTTGTCAATACCAGCACTTATGACCGTCTGCCACATTGTGGCTCTATTTGTCTATTTTTGGGAGGAGCACAACATCAGTTGTTTATTAAGTCTAATGCCTACTGCCCAAGGCATTCTTTTCGATTTGGGGGCCTTGATTACTCCGAAATGTCATACTTAGAGGAGTGTGATGGTTGGTAGTTGTGTTGGTGCTGTAACTGACTGACAGGGGCCATACGTGGTGGAAGTTGCCTCCTGGTGAGGGCCCTGCCACATATTTAAGCACAAACTGAGAGTGCCTTGTATAACCTTTAGGTAATAAATACCCCATAGTTTTACCAAAATTCGTGCTTGGTGCTGCCACCAAATTGAGCAATTTGTGCAAATACTGGGCACAAATGTGTCGTTACAATGATCGCGCAAATTTATTTGCGCTCGCTGTTATTCCAGATGTGAAAATATTTCTGTATTTCCATAGCTGAGTGGTAAAAGCGGACCTATTTGGTAAAACCAGTACCTTTCTCCTTCATTATTACTGTACATCTTCTAATGAGCAAGAACATTTTGGGCTACATTAGTTCCTTTCACTCATTTATTGCAAGGTATGAACATTCGCATTTTCACAATAATAGCAAATATGTTTTGAAATATTTTCCTAATGAAATGTCATATCAAATGCAAAATGTTGTCACATCATGCTAATACACGGTTTTGTCTCTTCAACAATACGTGCAGAGACTCTGGATTTCAGACAACATTGTTTCCATTTACTCCGATAGCAGGCATCAATTTAAAATATGCACAGCATATATTAAAATTGAAAGAACCCAGAATAAATGACACATTCAATGACAAAGAAGTGTCACATTTCCTAAAAGGAAGTTTCCCATTCACATAAAAGGCTTGACAGTTTGTTTACAGGTAAGGAAACATCTGGCCGAGCCCTGTCATGTTGTCAGTCACCGCGTCACAAGAATAACCAATTTCCTCTTAGATATATTTTTCTAGTCACGCGGGATTTTAAATGAGATTTAATGCATAGTAATCCGAATATGTTAAATATCTCGCAGAGCTTTGCATGTGAAATGGAGCTCGCTTCCAAAGCAGGCATTCATACTGGCATTGCCAGCCTGATTGAAAAATATAACTACATTAGGAATCGCATTTATTTTTATGCATCTCATTTATTCAACTATTTAGTATTTCGTGCTTTCAAAATTTCTTTCAACCGCTTTGCATTAATATGGACACCAAGAAGCATGAGTGGACTTAAGCGCTCGCTGCTGACATCCAGGTTTGACTTTCTGGCTATGAGTGAGAATTCCAGTCGAACCAACTAGTGTTTTCATCTTTCTTAGCTGGTTAAATGAAGGGCACTATCAAGAGTTGTGTGGAGGGAAGGTCTAGTGTGGAATTCCGCTCTAAACATTAATGAGATGCCCGGTGCTCCCACACCTGGAATTCCCAGGTGGGGGGACACCAAACCCAAATATACTCTCTGGAAATTTCGGCAGGTAGTATGACCTTAAGGAATGGGATGCAGTGCAGCCCTGTCACAGTCTTTGGCCAAATCTGACTCTGTACCTAGGCGTGAGGACGCACGTAATGCTCCCCCCTGCCAGGCACCATCTTTTGCCTCAGTCCATGACCCTCCTTACTCCCACATCTTCTCCCACTCCACACAGGGCTGGGACACACATTTACTGTCTGCTCAGAGGAGGTAGTAAATGACTATGTCACACCCCACAAACTAGGGCATTCTGTGCAGAATACTAGCCAATAATCTGGTTCTGCACAGTTATTCCCCTTTCAGTGGGGGTTAACTTGTTATTGCATGGTACCGGTGGAGAGTTATCACACAGCACCAATACTTCCGTGTCGAGTTTCGATCCATTCACTGCCTGCGACTCGTAAACAGGGATTCAGAGGCATGCCCCTAGGTCATAGCAGCACCTATTATTTGCAGAGGCTAACAACCCTGATATGGAGCATAATATGAAAAATCGAGTAATTAATACTGCTGCAAACACATTCTCTTTTTAAATAGAATGTGATTGTGTCAACTTGGGAACACCATTTGTTCAACAGCAACACTCAGTCAGTTAACGGGCCTGATTCCCATAGGTAAACTTAAACTTCTGTGTAAGTTTACGACTTTTTGCAATTCCCAAACCAATTTTATGAATAGTATCTTTGCAACTGTGGAGTCTTCACACTCATGGCAGAGACTCTGCACATAAAAAGATAGGCAGTCATAAAGATACTACTCCTAACAGTGCTTTGTGAAGTGCATAAAATTGTAAACTTAAACAAAAGTGTAAGGTAACCTTTGTGAATCAGGCCAAGAAGTCTGTCTTTTATGTGTCTTTACTGAAGAAAGTCTGTGAAAGTAATGTTGAGAATCACATTGTTCAAGGTAACATTTGCAGACTTAAGGCCAGATGTATGACATCCGCTAGACCGTACATATTCTTTTTTTCTGGGGCACACAAAGTCTTCTCTAGACTAGACTATTTTCTTGCCCCAGCGGGTGGAATACGAACAGTGACCAAGGTAGCGTGTATGGCGAGAGGTATATCTGACCACTCACCTCTTTGTTTGACGGTGGGAGGCACGGGTAACAGACAGAGATCAGACTGGAGACTAAACGCGTGGGAGCTCAGGGACAAGTCTGTCAGGGGACAAATAAGAAAAGAAACAGAGATATATTTCCAGGAAAATGAGGGCAGAGTTACCTTGCATATTACTCTCTGGGAAGCCTACAAGGTGGTTCTCAGCAGTAAAATTCAAGACGTTATAGTGCTCAAGCGTAGAAAAGAAACTCAACAAATAAAATCCCTGGAGGATAAACTAAGATGCATAACTCTTGACACGGAATCTGCCTACTTGAGGCAGCTGGCAATCACACGCAAAGAATTACGGGACTTGACCGTACGTGAGGTGCAAACCCAAATACAAGCCACTCACCATAGACTTTATGGAACGGGAGACAGGGCGGGGAGACTCCTAGCCTGGATGGGCAGAAGAGAGAGAGAGATGAACTGGGTATCCCAAATACATGAGCAGGCAGGGCACCATACGAACGCACAAGTGATAGCAGACGCCTTTGGAACTATACAGAGAAGAACCCCTAGCAGATTCCACACAGATAATTGCATACTTGGACACCATAGTGACCCCTCTCCTAGAACAAGATGAAAGGGATGGCTTGGAGGCAGAAATCACTCTAACTGAAATGCAGGTAGCCCTAAACAGACAAAAGTCGGGGAAACCCCACGGCCGAACTGACTTCCAGCAGAAAATTTCAGACAAAATGCGGGACTATTGGCTCTGCACCTCCTACAGATGTTCCAAGCTGCAAGGAGAGAGGGGATGCTACCTCTGGACCTCTGTCAAGCTACAGTAGTGGTTATACCTAAACCAGGCAAGCCCCCAGAGTGCTGCGGATCTTACCGTCCAATTTCTCTCCTAAATATTGAAACAAAGATCCTGGCCTCTATTCTAGCAGCATGACTTAAACCCGTAATTAGATCTCTGATACACTGTGACCAATCGGGCTTTATGCCCGGCCGCGCCATACACTTTAATATCCGCCGAGTAAAAGATAGAGCCACCCCACACATGCTGCTTTCCCTGGACGTAGAAAAAGCTTTCGATTACCATCCATTGCCTTTCATGACATGCATCCTTGTTAATTATGGGTTTGGGCAAACTTTAATCTTGAGGGTAGACCTCCTATACACTCAACCTAGAGCCCGGGTCCGAATCAATTGAGTAAAATCGGTTGACTTTCCCATCCGAGGAACTAGCCACGGCTGCCCCCTCTCCCCCCCTGCTCTTTGCTTTGGTCCTGGAGCCACTGGTCTGCCAAATTAGGGCGCATCCGGGACTCAGCGGATTCCAAGACATTAGCTGACAGTTGGTAGATGAACGAATCTACGCAGATGACATTCTACTTTATATTACTAAACCTGACACAACACTCCCCTTGATACTCCAGCTAGTTGGGGAATATGGTAAATATTCTGGATACAATATTAATTGGGGAAAATTGAGTCTATATTCTATAGGAGACCCCAGAGACATGGATTCAATACCAGACCATCTAAACATTACTCTAGAGGGTTTTAAATATTCGGAATTGTTCATTTCGGCAAATATGACCGACTGGCTGAACCGCAACATTAAAAGAGTCCTGGCAGAATTCCGAGAAGACGTGACTAGATGGAGACGACTCCTCTTGACCCTACTAGGGAGAGCAGCTATGTACAAAATGGTAACACTCCCCAAACTACTGTATGTACTCCAAAATACATATCATAAGATCCCGGACACCATCTTCAAGATGATCAACAGCGAATTATGTACACTTCTGTGGGATGGGGGACATCCCAGAGTGGCGTTGCAAATGCTACAACATAGCTAATATAATAGGGGTATTGCTCTACCCGACATTCAAGCATATTATCGAGCGGCACACTTAATAGTTATTAATGAATGGTGCCATGCTCCAGGGGACCATTCCACTTATGCCCTTGAGAGACTTCAATTTCAGAGGTCCTCCTACCTACATTTCATATACGGAGGGGCTGGGACACGAAACCTTCTACCCGCCACTCAGAGGCCCATTGAGGCATGGAAAGGAGCAGAGAAACAGATGCACTGCGACAAGAGACCAACTAAAGCAACACCTTTGTGGGAGGGAAGGAGATTACCAGAGCTGGCGAAGCTACAGATCTTCAAGGGCTGGGATACAGTAGGGATCATGTCATTAGGAGACATTATCAAGGAGAGAGAATTAATCATGTTTGCAGAGCTCCAAACAGAATATCAATTGACACATAAACAAGATTACGAATATGCACAATTATAATATGCGTGGAGAGCCCAAAAACCCAACATAATAAATTTCCCGGAATACGCACCGCTAGAAGGGAGATTATTACAGCAAGAGGTATCATATAAGGCAGTCTCTTGGACATATAGAACTTTAATAAACAACATCCCCGATAGACTACTAGCCCTTAGAGGCAAATGGGAGGAAACTACAGGTGCACTTGAGGACATAGATTGGGAGGCGGCACAGATGTACCCCAGAGAAGCAGCAATTAAGCTCTGCCTCAGGCTAATACAGTTTAAAATATTGCACAGGGTGTACTATGATAAAGCGCGTCTCCACACAATGGGTAGGGAAGCGACACCCACCTGCCTGCGGTGCAGGACAGAGTAAGGAACTTACATACCCTGTGGGACTGCCAGCAAATACAAAGGTACTGGGCAAGAATAGTTAAGGAGATAAGTGATATACTGGAAGTGCAAATCTCTAGACATCCAAAATACCTCTTGCTGGGCATCCAAACAGATGTGGATATCCCCAGATATAGACCCTTATTAAGCAATCTGGGGCTTACAGTGGCCAAGCGAGACATTGCCAAATATTGGGGTAAGCCAGAGTTGCCTAAAATAGCGGATTGGCGGGCCATTATTGACTCATACATGGGGGCAGAGAAAACAGTGTATGCTGCTCGGGATGCCTAAAACTGTTTGGGAAGATTTGGAAGCCATGGTTAAAGTATTATAACATGGAGATGATCAGAGAGGAAACAGATAGCACATGTCCCTCTACATTGGATCCATGAAATGTAAACCATTATCCCGGTCTGCCAAGTGGACACATTGGGGGCGAGCGAGGCTCGATTTACAGTGGGGGAGTTGGGAGGGGTATCTTTCAAGAAACTATTGTAATGTAATCCCTGTAAATTCATATATAGACACTACTAATGATACTGTTAAATGTGTTATATATGTGATTCAACTGTATTGTACTGGCTAAGGTTAAATAATAAAACAGTTTAAAAGAAAAAAGAGTAAGCGCCTTTGCATTTTGTGAATGGGATAGTCTGTGACAAACTTGCCAAATACAATATCCTGTTCCTTAATCCTTTTCCTGTACTGTAGTGCATTACTTTTCCCACCATCTACTCATTGGCAGACAGGAGGATGTCTGTCTGCATGATCAATTTTTTTTTTTTTTTAAATATCTTTGACATTTTGTTATTTTTCCATTTTTCAATAAACAGCATATTCAATAGCGAGCAAATGAATAAGTACATGGTATGGTACAACAGCATGGTTAACTAGTATGGCAGACCGTACAGGGCTTACATCAAATATTGCCGGAAGTGAGTGCAACAGGTATACCCAACGATTGACCAAGTGTTCATTTCCAAATATGCCCGCGATTTACCATGCAATGGTGATGTTAAGGAATTGATGACAGATCACCTCTTATGACATAGTCCACCATGTTCAGCATGGCCACATGGGATGCCAACGCCGACGCAGCACCCACCGCCTCGCACATGAGGGGAGTTTAAACATCAATAATTAGCATAGTGGACTAAACCCCAGTGGTGGGTAACATTGGTGGATGCTGGTAGTGAGTTGTACTAATCTCGCCACGAAACTATATGTCTATACCATATAGGGTGCCAATAAAGAATCCAATACACAAACGAAATAAAATAAAATAAAAACGGCAGCCGCCACAGAAAGAAAAAGAAGCAATGAATAAAACAACTGCAACGCAAAATTAGCCTTCAAATCCTCAGCCCCTGGGCCTCCCGGCAAGCTATTGCGGACTTCCAAGTAACCACCCCTTCCCCTCCCCAACAAGAACCATGGGGTATAATGAACCCAAAATGCACCAAACAGTACCCTCAGTCACACGGCATGTTCTACAGGCCAACAAAGGAAGAGCAGGTAATGATCGCCAAGGACAATATCCTTGCATTACGTACAATTGTTATCTATGTGTCAAGCTGCTAACGCACAAAGCTTAAGGGTTCGCATTGGTGGAGGACGTGTGCGGGGGTTGACCATCAGTACTGCTGTGTTGTGTGAAGCTATGCAGCAACGTATCCCAAGGCTGGGCTGCTGGGAACTTGCGGAGACCTGCAGTCTCCTCTCTGTGTGATGCCACACTCTCTGCTCGTGCCCAGTTAAGAAATGACTTCTCCCAGCTAATTGCGACAGGGGCTTCTCCTTTTTTCCAGTTCTTAGTGATCAGGCGCTTCGCAGTAATATAGCCTAAGTCTCGAAAGCGGGAGGATATCCTATTCAGCCTAGTTCGCTTATATAAGCCTAATATGCACATCTCCCAAGTATGCTGACCCAGCACGCCAGTGCATTGCTCCAGGAGAGCCGTGACCCTCCGCCAATACAATGCCAGCACTGTGCAGGACCAGAGCATATGTAACAGATCCGCACCTCGGAGCCTACAGCGCGGACAGGCAGCTGTATTATCTCCAAAATATTTAGCTATGTTGTCTGGGGAGAGGTAGGCGCGGTGCAGTACAAACGTCTGTATCAATTTGAAGCGAGAGTTTCGTGGTATGTTGACAGGCCCCGCTAAAACCACGTCCCATTCTCCATCTGACCATGGGCGCCCCCTGTCGGCCTCCCACTTTGCGCGGAGCCTCGCCAGCAGCAGGGTAGTGTGTAGTAAAAGTGCGGATGCCAGCCAATGAACAATATGAGATCCCGCCCCCATAACATGCATGTATTGAATAAAGTGATGCATTGGGAGTTCTGTAGCGATGTCCCCCCACGAGGACGTCAATGTATGGAGGAGTGAACCATATACTAGAAACTGCCCGGGAGCCAGACCAGTGTCAGTGGAGAGCACCTCAAACTGGAGGAGCTCACCATCGGTATATAGATCGCCCAGTGTGTCAACATCTACCTCATGCCATGTACGTAGCTCCGGTTCCGTAGTGCCCCTGTTGCCTCTGGGCGTACCTAACAGTGGCAGCGCCGGGGCGTATGGTTTAGTGGCTCTTGTTAAATAAAGGCATCGCCGGTAGCAGTGAAGAGCAAGAGATAGTGACCATGGTTTGGGTCTACGACTTCGAGCAAGTGGGTGAAACAAGTGCTGTACTTGCGAGTGTGTCCAAGGCGGCAAAGTAGTAGCCGTATCCTCCAGGTTCTTTCCCGCTATCCATTTAGTTACCCACTGGAGCTGAGCCGCCAAATAATATAATTCGAGGTTGGGGACCGCCAACCCTCCCTGTGCTATCGGGGCGTACAGTTTCGTCAGCTCTATTCTGGGTCTCCCCGTATTCCAAATCAGGTCATGAAACAGTTTTTCCAAGTCACGGAAAAATGTTGAGGGAATTTGGACCTCAATGCTGGTAAAGTAATATAAAAGCTTTGGCAGGATTAACATTTTGATTAATGTCTGCCGCCCCGACACAGTGAGAGGAAGTGTTTTCCAGAATCTCACTTGAGCCTGAATGGCGGTAACAGCCCTAGTCAGATTGCCCTCTAGTATGTCTGCCGGTTGCCGATAGACGAACACTCCCAGGTATCGAAACGTGCCTTGGTACCAAGCCAGTGGGATATCGCGATAATATACCGGCGTCTCCACCACGGCGTCCGAAAAGGGGTAAATACCGGATTTTGCCCAGTTTACACGTAGACCTGATAACTGCCCAAAGTCGGCCAATATATTAAAGATGGTTATGGGGATGTTGTGCAAATCCCGGACATATAACAGGAGGTCGTCTGCGTACAGCGAGATGGCGTGAAGACCGTCCCCCAAAGGTATACCCCATTCCTGCCCATCCTCTCGAAGCAAATGAGCAAGTGGCTCCATGGCCAGGGAAAAAAGGAGCGGGGAGAGAGGACAGCCCTGTCTAGTGCCCCTACGAACGTGGATAAAGTCAGAAATGAGCCGCCCCGTGCGTACCCTAACCGTAGGGCGCTGATAGAGCAGCTGCACCATGGACATGTATGCATCCCCCAGTTCAAATTTACCTAGGACAGCCGAGAGGTAGGGCCACTCTAAGGAATCGAATGCTTTTTCCAAATCGAGTACAATACAGCCCGACCGCGGCCAGGAAGGAAGTGAGTGCCGCTGGACCCGGAAGAAACGCCGGATGCTGAGTGCTGTGTTTCTCGTTGGGACAAAGCCATTCTGATCCGAGTGCACCATAATTGTCACCGCCGGCGCCAGTCGACGCGCGAGTAGGGATGCAAAGATTTTATAATCAGCATTCAGAATGGCAAGGGGACGATAGGAGCCCAGCAACTCGGGTTGTTTACCCAGTTTCAATAAGGACACCAGCAATGCCTCGTTCTGCGAGTAGGTAAGCTTAGATTCCTCCACCGCACGTTTGTAAAGGGTCAGTAGATGGGGTGTGAGGATATGTGCATATGCCTTATAAAATTCGGCCGGCAGACCGTCCGGTCCTGGTGCCTTCCCGTTTGATAACGAGAAGATGCTCGCCCGAATTTCGTCTGCTGAGAGAGGATCATTGAGATCGGCACTTTGAGCCGGGGTAGGGTGTGGTGGATTGAAGCCAGCAGAAAAGCACTGCAGGGCCAATTCCGTAGCCTGCGCCTGGGACCGGTAAAGCGTCTCATAATGTGCAACAAATTGTTGATGGATTTCCTGTTGCGTGTAGACTATGGTGTCTTGTGGCGTTCGTATGTGGGATATGATGGGGGATGTCTCATCATTGCGTATTAACCAAATCAGTAGTTTGCCCGCCTTGTCCCCCTGACGGTGTGTGCGTGCAGAGTGTGCTGCATAGTTGAGACACTTAAGACGCTCCAGCAGGCACGCATGCTCTGCCTGCAGCCGTCCCAGGCGGCTAGCAAGGCCCGCAGCTCCGACTCCCTCTTCCTGCGCTAGCTCAACCTCAATAGCGGTAAGGTCACGTTCTATTTGTACCTTCATCCCTGCCTGGGAACCTAGGCAGTGCCCCCTGACCACCACCTTCAAGGCATCCCATTCAATCAGAGGGGAGGAAGCCGATCCCTCGTTCTCGTCAAAATAATGCGCCACCGAGGCGGCCAATCTGTCGCGAAACGCCGCGTCCAGCAATACGTCGGGCTGCAGACGCCAACGTGGGATCGGCGGCGCCTCTACGGACCAGCCTAATTCTAGGACGTGTGGGTTGTGGTCCGAGTGTGTGCGTCCCAGATACTCCATTGTCTGTACTTGGGGCAGCAAATCGGCGGTCACCATGAAGCGGTCCAGCCGGACATGCAAGCGGTGTGCACCGGAATAATAGGAATACTGCCTAACTGCCGGGTATCTGTGGCGCCAAATATCTGTCAAGCACCACTGCTGAGCCCAACCACATAGTGCCCTCATGGCTTTATAAGAGGTGGTACCAGTCAACGGAGGAAATGAGCGATCTAAATTAAGATCCAAAACGCAGTTATAGTCCCCACCCAGGATCATTGGGGTACCGTGCCATGGAGCCAGGGCCTGAGTGAGGGTGTCCAGGAAGGCCGACTGGTCCGCATTGGGAGCATATAGAGATACTATGACTATATATCTGCCATCGAGTTTCCCTCTCACTGCGACGTATCTGCCCTGCGTGTCGATCAGTGTGTCTTCTACTGTAAAGGGAGTGCCATGCCTAACCCATACCAGCGCCCCACGCGCCATTGCAGAGTATCCGGTAGCAAATAATTGTCCCCTCCAGCATTTTTGTAAGCGGGGTATCTCGCCTGCAAGGAGATGCGTCTCCTGTAGCAATGTAATGTTGATGCGATGGCGCTTAAGATAAGAGTAGATGAGGTACCTCCGCGACGGGTTGTGTATGCCACGCACATTCCAAGTGCTTATCCTAAATGTCGCCATGTGTCAAGTAGTAATGAGCTAGTGGCTATTCTACAGCTCCGGCACCGCAGTACCGGTGGGCCGCAGACATGAGGGCCGGCGCCTGACTCCCAGAATGGGTGGAAGGGTGTCGTCCTATCCCCCGGTGTCCCTTGCGAGCTGAGAGGCTTATCAAAAGCGAACAAATGAAAAATCCCTAAGGAAACCATAAATAACTAGAATACCAAAAGGGCGAGACCGCAACAGGCAGTCGCCCAAACTGTCACCAGAGGGCCCCCCCAGCCAGAGGCCAACTCTGAAGACAAGTGGAGATACTTAAGAGATGCAAACTATGGAGCCAGTGCCCAATGTGCTGCCCGTCTATGTACCGTCAGGGGACGTAGGCCCTACTGGATATCGTGCTAGGGTAGAAGAAGTCATGATTGCCCACCGCCCCCACCCAGTCGCCACCCAACACTGCAGCCGCTAAAAAGGACCAACATTTGTCTAAAGTTCACAGCCCCAGAGCGTAACAGTGGAGATCAGTTATACTTGCAAGCACAGCAGCAGCACTACGGTGTTCATAATAGTGGAAGTCCCAGTGCCATTAGGCAAGATCATGAGAGGTCTGCGGGGTGACCTTCGGCAGTACACAGGAGTCTTGTGTCAGCTGAAGAGCAGCTGGGTAGTCGTCATCACTAACCAAAGTGTCCTCCTCAGATCCAGATCTCGATAACTGCCCATCATTGCAACTCAGTTCCTGGACGGGCTAGAGGAGAGCGCCGCTGAGGAGCCGGCCCTCTCCCTTCTCCTCCGCCGCCGATGCCTCCGTGACAAAGGAGGTCTGCCACCGCGGTCCACCGGACCAGAAGCGCCCGCCACCGACTCATACCTATCCAGCCACTCCTCCGCCCCTTCGGAGGTGTTGAAAAAGTGCGTTTTCCCCCCGGAGACCACCCTAAGTTTAGCCGGGAACAGAAGCGAGTATTTAAGTCCATGGTGCCGGAGCCGCCGTTTAACTGCCATGAAAGAATATCGATATCTCTGCACCTGCAAGGTGTAATCAGGGAAAAGCATGACGTTGTTGTTGGCCACCTGCACAGTTGGTAGTTTACTCGTTTCTCGCAAGATGACATCGCGATCTCTGTAGTTCAAGACTCGGAACAGTAGTGGCCTTGGGTTGGATCCCGGGGGCGGGGGGCGCGCCGGAACTCTGTGCGCCCGTTCCACTACAAATTGCTGAGAGAGCACACCAGGCGGCAGTAACTGTTGTAGCCAGGTCTCGACATATCCAACAGGGTCTTTTCCTTCTGAGCCTTCTGGCAAGCCCACCACACGGACGTTGTTTCGCCGAGCGCGCCCTTCCGCATCCTCGGCGCGTGTTTCTAGGAAGTCCACTCGGTCCGCCAGCAGTTTCACCTGCTTCTCTGCCGCTTCCAGTCGGGGCACTGCCTCTTCTGTGGTCACCTCGAGGGCCGCAGTCCGATCCTTTAGTTTGCCATGATCGGCATGTAGCAACCGGAGATCAATGGCAACCTTGTCTATTCTGTCTTCTAGGGACGTGCGGATCTGGTTCATGGTTTCACCCAGCCTTTCCACAGCCGCCAGCACTGCATCTAGCTTGCCGGACATAACGTCGGACGATTGCGTCTCCATTGCTGTAGCCACTGATGGCACAGCTGGGACTCCGGCCCCGGTCCGCTGTCGGCTCCCGCGTGGCATGGAAACATCGGGACGGATGATGGTTGAGGCCCTCAACGAGGCACACCCATGCAGGCGCGGCCTATTCAATAGGGCCCCCGACAGAGAACGACTCTTTCCAAGGATTGCACAATCGGGGTGCCGCGCCACAGAGAAGCTCCGTGACTCAACTCCAGGTGACCAACGCAGCCAGATGGGTCCTCCGCCTCACGGCCGCCCCCCTAGCACACCACCCGTGCAGGGCCCCTCGGCACAGGTACACGGAGACAAAGCGCAAGCCTGTGATGTAGCGCAGGGGGGGGGCCCAATAGGGCCAGGGGTCCGTCCACGCCCCGGCAGTCCCCCAGCACTCAATGGCTCCCGCGCCTCAAGCGCATCAGCGGCCGAACCAGAAGCAGAGGGCCCGACAAGACCAGCACAACGTGAGGGGCCGCGAAAAGTCCCCCGTCGGATGGCCGTGGTTGTCGCTATAGTGCCGCGTGTCTCAGCCCCCCCAGGGTCACAGCTGCAAGTGTTAGGGTGCCAGGGTCATTGGCCAGGGGCAACTCAGTCCGTTGGCCCGGCAGGGCGACACAGGGGCAAGAGATGGCGCGCGGCCCAGTTGAGGCCCCAAAGCCCCAGGTTCGCGTAGGGCGTCCCCGCCGTCTTCGGCGAACATCCGCCGCTGCACTCACCCTCACAATGCGAACGCAGCTGCAGTGTGTCCCGCTGGATTGCGCTGTCCTCCGCTGGACACTGCCACCGTCCAGTCCTGCTGTCCACGATCTTCCGGTGCGTAGGCGGGCCTGTAGGGCCTACGGTGCAGTCTGCAGCCTCGGGTCGTCCCAGCAGCACCAAGCCGCTCCTTCACCTCTGGGTCGCCGATCAGGAAATGTCGGGCACTGCCGCCACAGCCACCGGCTCCGCGTCAGGTCGCGCACAGGGACACAGGCTCAGGGAAGCAATAAGCTCCTGTGGCAGCGATAGCGGCAGTCTCACATGCCGATCTGTTGTGGATTTTGGCCTGCGAGGGGAGCCGCCATCGGAGCCCTCTCACAAAGCGCCCTACTCCATTGCTGGCTAAGCCACGCCCCTGCATGATCAATTTTATATAGTACCTCATGATGTATATCATTCATAGTAACTATTCATGTGCCTTGTAGTCAAGGTAAAATTGAAAGGCATTTAACGGAGCATGGCCATGATAGGGCTAAGATAAATGTCTAGTATATCTGTCCCACCCGCAGACAGTAGCAAAGTAACACAAGTATGTCTAAGGAGTCAGCTGAGCTAGCATGGCTCCATTAATTTAGCTCAACAAGAGAGAGAGAAGAATGCTTGTTTACCCCATAGTGCATAATGTCTGAAACTCTAATCACAAAATTGAATGGCCCGAGGATACCAGCGACTGTACTGCTACTATGCGACTGCATACATTTATGTGTTTTGCTAAGAGCATTGTTTACAATTTGTCTTTTTTCATTCTTGATATAGCTACTCCTGCCAATCCAACTCCTAACGGCCAGGAGATAGCAAGAGCAGCTGTATATGCCCCAGCCAGGCCCCAGTGCATCAAGTACACCATCGCCGTGGTCTAGTGGTAGCCGCCCGCCGCCATTCCATCACTGCTGCTCCCCCCTATTTCTGCGAATTTCAGCACCGAATCATGCAGAGGCTGGCACGCATAAATGCCAGGCAGGAGGAATGGATGAGAGGCACATGAACACCATTAAGAAGCTCTTAGCCCACCGGTAGTGCTTTTTTCTGCCCCTTTTTCAATCCTTTTTTTGGTGGGTGAGACTTGTTGTGGGGAGAGGGTGGGAATATCAGAGTTGGGGCATTTTTTTATTTTCTTTATGGTCAATTTCGTTTTTGGACTTTACTTTGGACACTACTTAGGATTTGGACACTGGTTGGGGAAAGGGAGAGGGGTGGGCCAGTTATGGGTTTAGGTTATATTGTTTGGGGAATATATTTTTTATAATTTTACATTATGATTTCAATCTTTTTTGGGGTGTTACTGTTTTACTTCACATTGCTGCCTTTGCTGTAGCCCATTTTAAAAACCTGCTGATCATGTAACAACAAAATTGTTATGTTGTACCCTCCCTTGTCCTACTACTCTCTCTGTCAAGACTATGCAGTCTGCAACTGTATTAACCCCTAAGGACGCAGAGTGGGGGGTGAATTTCCATTGTATATAGATTGCAGTTCAACAATCAACCACAGTTCTATTACCTGATGAAGCATAGGCTGCATGATTTCCCAAGATGCCATGGTGGTGGTAGCAGTAGCATGCTAGCACACTAACTGTGAAGGCATCAAATGCGAGGTCCTACTCCCTTCTAGGCAAACTCAAACTGTAGGATAAGGGCTATTCATCGCAGGGAACTGACTAAATTGAAATACAATCTAAGTTAAAGCTGTTATTATATATAAGCTTTCCAAAAAATTGAGACAGTCACCAGACTAGACTACAAGTACACAAGAAGAGAGACAATAAAGAAAATATGATAAGTAATGCTAAATTGAATTATTCAGAACAATGGTTAGCTAGTAAAAGTTACAAAATGAAGTCAATTCGAACTATGAAGTGGACATGTGTAAGCTATGATGCAATCCAGTGCCTGAATGATGAAGCTGGCAATGATATTCCTCTGAAAATATCGAACACTGTTTTTATGCACGGGTGGGTAAATAATAAGTATTGCCAGTGTGGGCTATACTTAGAGCTGAAGATCCTCATTCTGCACTGAGTTGGTGTTTCTTTCACCACATCCATCCCACCAGGTGTGTGATCAATTAATGGTGTAAATTATTAAGTTACACCTCAATAAATCACACAGCCCGGGAGAAGAGGCTTAGGGGTTTGATGAATGGATGGGAAGGGGAATTAGGGGAAAGGTTTGACAAAGGCAAACACTACACAAGGACAACATTCATCTTGGCAATGAGCAGCGAACCTTCATAAATCTGTTATGGGAGAATGATGAATACAGGTAAACCAAATCGAAATTGTCCATCTGCCCCCAGAAAGACCCAAGTTACATTACATATCTAAATGTTCTGTGTTGCCGTGCTTTGAAATATAGCAAATATATTACAAATTAAATTATCTGTGAGAGTCAAGTGAACAACACACACAGTTATAGTGATTGCTAAAAGAAAAAATGATGCTGTATTGCCAAAGTGGGAGCTGCATCTGCATTGTTTTTAGACTGTCCGTCAATCTTGGGCACCAGGCGGATGTGGTACAGTAAGGGAAGCGTGAATGTTATGTTGTTTTTTTTATTGTGGTGCAGGGTAATAGGGCCTGCGGATTGAAAAACAAAAATTATATTGTAGAATCAAGGAGAAAGAAAGAAGTTAAACTTCATAAGGAGTCCAACGAGAAGGCTCAGAGGCAGCGCAAGCGAGAAGATAAATATAGTCCTTTTTGCACTCATTCATGTATGCATGGTGTATGAACAATAAAGTGAGGGCAGAATTACAACAAACAAAAATCCCAAAAAAAGTGGCCGCATGTACCTATCGGTATCAGGCTGATCATTCATGATCATCAATTCATCATCATGAATCATAGCATTAATATGTAGCCTAACTGTGCATGCATAATGTGATAATCATTTGTGACTAAATGTCTGTCTCTAGTTACCTTCAACAACAGATCCCCCCACCCGATCACCACTTAGCTTCAAATGTGAGCCAGACAGCACTGAGCACACACACCCAGCAACATTGCATTTTCCCAGTCAAGTAAACTCATTGTACCTCTCTCACGACCACTCAACAGAGTTGGGTAGGCCTCTTCAGGCCACTTTAAAGTCATCACCAAATAGGTTGGTTTCAGAGAAGTTGAAAATGTCCTTCTTCTGGTGGCAGTTCACGATTTAGTCAGCCAGCGCCCTGAGTAATTCCATCATCTCTGATCCTCCTGACGCCGAGTACGGTGTCCAACTCCATACTGACAGTGTCCAGAGTACCGACTCAAATGCAATAGATCGACCTGTAGTGCAATTTTGTTGTTGCACAATAAGAGAAACATGGAGTTATGTTTTGTGTAGACTAGATATGTGTTTGTGTTATCTATTCTAAAAGGACTAGTCAGGTCTGACTCTTTAAGCTGTATAAAGCAGAAAACAATTAAACAAAGCAGTGTGTAGTGAACCCAGTAACAAAATCTTGCTATCTCACAAAAGGGAAGGAAAAAATCACTTTCAAGGAAAAGAAGTTATCAGCTGACGGTAGGCCACCAACATTGTAATTAATCACAAACACATTTAAGCTTAATAGTTACAGATAAACAAACACCTAGTGTCACTGCTTGCTGCCACATAAATCATCTCAACACACTCACAAACAATAATCACTGAGCATGCAATTTACCTGTTCTTCTAATTCAGGCGTGGTCACCGTGACCGTAGTACATTGCAGATCTATTGTTCAAGAAGCAGACATTGGCCAGTCTAAATCAAATAATGTGGGGCTAGGATAATAATAAACTAGGAAAGGATGGATAATCATGACCCAGAGTTGAAGGCAGGCACATATTTGTTTGTATCTCTCCATCCAATGTCCTTGAGGAAAATGGGTGGGGGTGGGGGACTTCTTCACTGCATACTGTTGCAAATCTAACCCAGCAATAAAATGTGAATAAGAGTAGGAAGGTGGGGCTGCATTAGTCAACCAGACACAAGCAAATACAATTTAATAATTTCCCCCCAACTATATCTTTTTCTTGGGCGTCAAAGAAAGAAAGCAGATCAGTGATAAAGACTGAGAAATAAAGTTCTATGGATGTTGGCATAGGCCTAGTAGTCAGGGAAGTAGAGCTTGTCCTCAGATTCTGGTGGTTCTCCCAGAAGTAGGTCATCTAACACACTACTTCCATGACCTGAATCTCCCTCATCTTCCTCCTCTTGTACTTCAGTTATGGAATAATCCGGTGGTATAAAGTGCTGATTCATTTTAATCATGGTTAATCTCTCCACGTTTTGGGGTGAGAAACTGGTCCTGCTCACTGTGACAACGGCACAAGCAGCACATAAAACACGCTCAGCGGCGACACTGGCTACTGGGCAAGCCAGATAGTTTATTGCCAGCCTACTGATCATTGGCGCCTCTTCCCATACCAATACACCAACGGGTTTTGATCAAGGTAGACCTCTTTTGGGTCATCCAGATAGGCCTGGATCATCCGCTCAATGGTCATTGGTGCTCCACCTTGCTTAGCCTGTTTTGCCTTCACCTCTATACTGGACTTACGACCTGCCAGTAGAAACCATTCAGTTGCAGATGTTGGGGCTGATGCTTCTGTTCTTGTTTTTGATGGTGTTTTGTTGTTTGTTTCAAGCTCTGAACTTTAAGGCTGCTCTTTTGCCCTGGAAGAATGAGCCTCTAGTTCACTGACGTTCTTTTTCTAGCTCTTTGGCTATGGAATGAAAGTGGACAGTAATAGTTTGTACCGTGGATCAGGAATTGTGGCACAAATGTGATGTTTGGATGACACAATGTCTCTTTGCACCCTGGTTAACAGATGAGGGAAGGACTAAGCTTTCCACCAATGCAAACACATCTTTTTTCCTCCACACCTGTGTACATTGAAAACACCTCCTTTAGCTGTTCCTGTAGCATGTGCAACAATGAGATAGTTTGGCCCATGGTGCTGTGTTCCTTGCTGACTACCCATGTGAATTCCTCAAAATGAAGTAGCATCTCTGTCAGGCATTTGACTAGGCCCCATTGGTCCATCTCAATGATTATGCCTTTCACAGTTGTATACCCTCTTTGGATGGCATATTTATTGATCGTTCTGTACTGCCTAAACAGACGTTTTAGCATGTAATAAGTCGAGTTCCAACGCGTTGGCACCTCCTGTATGAGTACCTTAACTGGTATTCTATTAGCATGCTGAATGACCCTCAGCTGGTTCCGGGCTTTACATGAATGGCTGAAATGAGTGCCGATTCTTCTGCAGGTGGACAGTAAGTTGCTTACTTGGTCTTCTTTTTTTAGAAAGTCCTGTACAATGATGTTGCACAGGACCCTGAAATAGCCACCATTGGCCATGGCCTTAACTAAATCACTGCCATTGCCTGTGACAACAAATCCATTGTTAAGCCCTCTTGGTCACAGTCATTCAAAGACCTTGTTGTTAAAGTCTTCCAAAATATTTGCAACAGTATGGGATCTCTCCATGGCTAATGTGGCATACTTCTGAGCGGCATTACAAATCTCAGCAGTGTAAACACCTGCAGATGTCTTTTCTCCAGCCCCCAAAAAAGAGATCTAGTGTGCAGTGATGCTCATGAAATCAGTGGCTTGGCACCTGGTCCACATGTCTGTTGTCAGGTGGACAGTGTGAACAGCACTCTGCTGCAAAGCTTGTCCAAGCAATCTCAGTACATTGTGCTGTAGCACTGGAACAGCAACTCTGGTGAAAGGACCAGCTTGGTACTTTCCATTTCATGCAGATGGCTGCCACAAATGCAAGAAAACCCACCCGGTCTACAAAAGAAAAATGGAGGAGGTCCAGCACTAACATTTTAGCCAGGTTCGCATTGTACAAACATGCCATTGGGTGGTTGTGTTCATACTACCTCCTGCCTAAACATGCCAGGAATAGTAGCTTGGATTTTTTTCTTTTCTGGTGCCACTGATGCAGGTCACCTTTTGAGAGCAACTGTTTGTAGGCTCAATGTGCATTTCAGTGTGGCATTCACTGTCCTCTCTTGCCTTGGTGTCTCAATCTGAGTCTTGTGACATTGTGATGTTGCTGATTTGGGCAATGCAACCCCACTGCTGGGGAGAGGGCTGCTTTGCATAGTGAAAATGTCTACCTCTTTTTCACCTTCCACAGTGATCAGATCGGATACCCTGGTTAGCCTTTCACCCCTTCACTAACAACACTTGCAGTTTTCTGGCTGCTAAGGTGCACCCCCCAATGGATCATGCGGTGCTTTCTCAAATGGGTTGTTTGCCCCCAGTACCATAGTTTGTACTAATCTTATCATGACCAACACTTGCTCCGCAAATGAAGCATATGGCAATGTTCACCTTCTGCTTGCTAACCGTAAAGAAATCCCAAACTGGGGTGGTCAACTTTCAGACGCTGGTGCCACTGCCAATGTCAGATGAACTGGCAGTAGGTGGGTGTTTTGATGTTTGACTCTCTGCAGTACTTACTTCTATTGAGATGGTTGTAGGTTGCTGTCGGGACTTTACAAATATGGCAGCTGGCTGTGGTATCAGTAGTACCACATTCCCTCAACCTCAAACTACTCAACAAAATAAAACGCTTCATCCCCCCCAATGACCTCAAACAAGCCACTCAATCCCTGGTGCTATCAAGACCAGACTACGGAAATGCAACCCTCACAGGATCAGCAAAATCTCACCTAGCTTCCCTCAGATCAACCCTGAATACAGCAGCTAGAATGGTCACCGGAGTCAAGAAATATGAACACATCACGCCTGCACTTACAGAGCTAAAATGGCTCCTAATCGAAATGCTTGCCAACTTCAAAACTGCCTGCCTCACACACAAAGTGCTACACACAGGGAATCCCGCCTACCTTGCCTCAAAACTCCAGAAGGCCGGTCAGACAAGAAGCCTAAGAAGTACCAACACCCTACTCCTTATCCCTCCGAACACTCGCAAAGAGAAAACCGCATCTCGTTCCTTCACAGGAAATGTGCCTAAAATCTGGAACTCCATTCCAATCCATATCAGGACCAATCCCTCCTTCCCAATTTTCAAAAGGCAGCTCAAGGACCTCCTCCTTAATCGATCTCTCACGAATGGATAGCTAAAGCCTAACTAATCGAAGCCTGCCCATAGCAGCACTCAGACACTCTGACACTAAGACCTTACCTCATTAATCTCGCCTGGAGCCACAGTGCTTTCTTTGACGACATTTATGTGAAACGTCATAAGACACCGTACACCCTACTATGCTAACATATCCCATTAAGGACCATGGAATCTTTTTTCGAAGATACTCTGCGATACGTCCTGACTCACTTTACATATTACTGTGTACATTTATCTTACGTGTGATAATGCTGTAAAGCGCTCTGATACCCACGGGTCTAGCTTGCACTATATAAAACTCTTAAAATAAAAAATAAATAAATAAACATTCATCCCAGCAAGTTGGGATGGGGTAACGTCTGTGTCCGCTGGGGTTAGACTAACATCTGTGAAGACTGGCTCGTTGTCATCCTCCTCTTCTACATCTCCATAACTCTAAGGCTTTCAGGAACTTTCCTATTTCCTAGTCTCTCATGGCATGTCTCACTCTTAGACTGAGGCGGGATCTAAGTGGTGTCTAGATCATCAGAAGAGGGGCTTGGAGAAGAAGACAATGCACTAACCCTCCTTTTTCTAGCTGGAGATCGGGAAGGAAATCGATCTTCTGAAAGAGCGGCTTCCTCTACTTCCTCAGCATGAAGTTCAATTTCTTGAACTGCTCCTACTTTGGGAGGAACTAGTATTGGTGGTTTGTTTTAAATGGAATGGTGCACCAGGAAGATAATCCACTTTCCAATAAGATTCAAAATAAAGCGTCTATTGAGAACAAATACATTTCTGTATTTTCTCCTTGCGCATAGGAAATATAAAACACAAATTGTCCAGCCAACGCGTTTCGTTCAGGCAAAACTATTTTTCTGAACTTCCTCAGGGCTAATACATTTCAATTTGAAGTTAGTGGCAAGTCTCCTGCTTGGGTAAGTGTCCAAAAAATTATGAGTGTTCCTTATATGTAATCACCAATATTCACCTCACAAAACCATGTCACTTGTGCCACAGAAATGCTTTGTGCCCCCTGGATGGGGGAAGATACTCTCATATAATTTCCCGATAATACGGGTACGTCGCCTTACGCGGGATTCCGACTATTAGTGGTTGTGGCTGTTGTTGTTGCCCACTTCTTTAAGTTTCCTGCAATGATTGGGCACTACTTTGCGACAAAGATAAGTCAATTTCAACATCACTGCTCGTCGGTGTTGCCGTGATTAGACTGGATGCCTCTGTGGCAGATATGGGCTTGGGACTAGGTTGGGGTGGGTCCACTGATGCGTGGGTGCTGCTACCAACTTGTTCCACAGAGGCTGGCGTGGCAGGCACAGTTTTTCTTCTCCCAAAAAAGGTCCAGGTTGACATACCAGTGGTGGTAAGCTCCTTCTTCTTCTTACTGGCCATTTCTTGGTAGCACTTTTCTTTCGGGCCATCTGGAAGCTGTCAGTTAGCATTGGCACTTAGCTTCACAAGTTGAAGAGATGTCTGTGTGATATGTGGGTCATGCGTCACATCTTGCTCAGACCTTCTGTCTGGCAGTACTGTGGGTGATGTTGTCTCTTGCTCACCTAATGAGGAAAGAAGCAAGGAGAATATGAGTGGAATGTGGCATTGTTGCAGTTCAATTAGTAGTACAAACAAACAATATCATTTAGTGTGTCACTGGTTACTCTTATTATAAATAATTAACAATACACTGTTTCCATTCGTAAAACAGAAAACCACACCAACGTAAACTTTCATGGTGTACACTCTAGAAGGGTAAGAAAGAGCAGCATCAACATACATATGTAACTGTTTGCTTTATATGCATTACGTGGGATGTGCAGCTGACAAATGACAGTTGAATAATCTTTAGACAATAAATGCTGCTGTGCACCTATAGTGGACATGGGGTTGATTTATTGATGCCAGATGTTATGAAAATGGTTTACAAAAAACTTAAAAAAAGAATTTAAGTAAAAAAAAGAAAATTAACAATTGAATAAAAAATACAGAGATTTTCAACAAACTAAAATTGAAAACCATTAAAGTGAAAAAATATAAGTAAGTGAAGTTATTCTTGAAGATATCATAATAATTTATTAAATTGCTACCTCATTGCGCAACAATCAATCCAAGCAAATAGCAAAGGGCCACATGGCTAGATACAAAAATTGGTTTCCTACCATTGCCACCTGGTCAGCAACAACAACACTGAGCAAGAAGGCATTGGGAAAAAGAGAAGACATGCAGGCCATTGGCAAACGCACACTGGCTGGCTACCACATGGTCATTGGGCATAACAACCAGCAATAAGGCATGGCCACAAACAAAGACCACAAGCAGGCTTATGGCAAATGCACACTGACTACCTACACAAAATGGCCGCCAGCCACATGGTCACATCAATAAGCAGGAGGCCAGGAAAACAAAGAACACATGCAGGCCTATGGACACTGATTATACAAAATGGCCTCTGGCCACATAGAATGGGGAAAAAAGGCAAATGGTGAAGTATGACAAACACATACAGAAGGCATAGTTAAACAGAAAAAACACAGCATTGATTAATTCAACATTGCCAAAAACGAAAATCAACAGGGCTAAAAGGTTTTGCAACAACACACATCCTCCAAAGGCATTACCCCACTTATACACTCTTTGCAGAAAATAAATGTGAAATATCACCCCAAAAAACTTTTTGTATTTTAATCCAATGTCATCCATGGCCTAGATGATGTTCCATTTAAACAAACACCACAGAAACAGTTGTTTTTCATGCACCCATGGCTAGTACTGGAGCTACTGGCTGGAAGGCCCATTCCATTGGCAGACTAGGCCACATAGTGCATTAAAAATTCAGCAAATGTATTAAAAAACATAAAGAAAATGTACTAAATTGTGCAACATTTTTCCATTACAAAAGGAAAAAAAATCACGTGCAAAAAAACAACAACAGCCAGCAAGAAGGCATGGCCGCAACAAAGAAGACATGCAGGCCTTTGGTAAAAGCACACTGGCTGGCTACACAAAATTGCCGCCAGCCACATGGTCACACAAGCAACAACAAGCAGGATGCCTGGAAAACAAAGAAAACATGCAGGCCTATGGCAAAAGCACCCTGGCTACCTACACAAAATGGCCACCGACCACATGGTCAAACAGCAAGCAAGGAGGCATGGCCACAACAAGAGCACATGCAGCACTATGTCAATAGCACACTGGCTGCCTACACAAAATGTCTGTCAGCCACATGGCGACAACAACAAGCAGGAGGCCTGAAAAACAAAGAACACATGCAGGCCTATGTACATTGACTATACAAAATGGCCCTTGGCCACTAGCCACATGGTCAGAACAATAACAACCAGCAAGAAGGTATAGCCACAACAAAAAAGACATGCAGGTCTATTTGCAAATCCTAATGGTGGCCTATGGCAAACAGACACACACACACACACACAGGCCAGACAAAGAAGGCATTGGTTACACAGGGAACACAGCATTAATTCAGCAATGCCAAAACCAAAATTAACTGGACTAACATTTTGTACAACAACACACATCCTCCAAAGGCATTACCCCACATAAACACTATTTGCAGGAAAGCAAATGTGAATTACCACAAAAAAATAAATTTTGTATGTTAATCCAAATTCATCCATGGCCTAAATGATGTTTCAATTTAATAGACACCACAGAAATAGTTGTTTCATGCACCTATGACTAGCACTGGGCCTACTGGCTGGTAGGCCCATTTGTAAACTAAACCACTGGGAATTAAATCAATATTGCTAATTTATTTTTAAAAAACATGGAGAAAATGTAGTGAACTGTACAACAAATGTCCTTAATAAAAGAAGAAAAATTACTTACAAATAAATAACTAGGCTCCTACTGAAACTACAGGTCACCCACCACAGTCAATTTTCAAAATCGATTAAAAGAACAAATAAATCCAGATGCATGGTCACAATCAAACAAACAGCACCAGTTTTTCAATTTATCTGTCAAATCTCAAATACAAAGTCCTTAAATCCAATGGTATATGCAGCAGACACAGAGTGTGATCCTTCCAGCTCCAAATCCAAATACAAAGTGATCACGAGATAGACAAAGCACTGGGAGGAGCCTGCTGGATAGCAACAGGAAGTTAGAGACTCTGGGGCACTTCATTCCAGTTGGAAAAAAAGCACACAAAAAAGGACTAATTGCACGAAAAAACAACGCCAAAGGTTCATTTGAGGAGGTTTTTGACTCCATATTGTCATTTTGGGAAGATTTTAATGCTTCTCGGAGAGAGAATCATCCCCAGGTTGCAGCTGTGGTAGATCCTGCACATTTGGGATCACGTACGGCAGACGACATCTTCTTGAAGTCACTGGCTCACCCGAATGACGAGTTGGCGACCTCAAAATTTCGCTGGAGCATGCGGCCGGCAATAAAATCTTGTGGTGCTCGCAAATGGATCTGAAAATCTTGTGGGCTATCAACGGAAAAGTCAGTTCCGCACACACAGAAGGACATTTCGAGTGCGACAACAAAAAAAACCTCCGCTCCGTTGCGGAATGCGGAGTTTATCGGTAACTCCATGTTCTCCACAGAACGTAGAGTTGCCTGAACTCTACCTAGTGGTGAGTAGCTTCAAACTATGAAGGATGCCCTAGAATGCATCAATGTTTTCCACAATGGCTGCACTTTATGGGATTGCAATGAGGAGGCAATTCCTGGCTGCCCAGCAGAGGAGGAGGATGCAGAGCCAGGAGAGGATCTAAAGAACCAGGCTCCACAAAAGCAAAAAGACAGAGGAAGAAATATATGAGAAATACAGGCTCAGTAGGGTAATGATCTTAGAATTGAAAGAACCGCTTAAACCATATCTTGAAAGAAGTACTGTGCACAGTTGCTCCATCCCCATGCATGTGCAAGTGTGTTCACTGCACATTTTGGTCTCAGGTAGTTACCAGGGAGTGATTGCTGTCACTGGTGGGGTGTCCAAAAGTGCCTTGTCACATTTCTTTAGAAGGTTTTTAGATGCAATGCTGTTACACATGACCAACTACATATAGTTTCCCAAGAATGTGGAGGAAATATACAACACTAAACGGATCTTATACAGGATAGCCAACTACCCCCATGTATTAGGGTGTGTAGGTGAGACACATGTTCCCATCTGTCCCCATTCCCTCATCATCCAGGTGGTATGCTATGCCCATATTGTCATCACATATATAGTGGCAATATACCTGTGAGCATCCTTTAACAGATATATCTCCAGGCACAGTGGAGTATGCCAATGCCTGGAGTGTGGAAAGTTTGATGACTGATATGTACTAGGTGATGTGTAGCTGTAACACCAAGGACATATATGTGTCTGTCTAATATCTGGTCCTGCCATGTTCACACTTACAATTGTTCCCACCATGTGACAGTGCAAATGCATTGAAACCATGGATTCTGACCCCATACCTATCCCATGCAGACCATTATTAGAGGGGTTATAACATTGCCCATCAACACACCAACATGCTCAAATCGAGATTCTAGTGCCTTCACAAAAATGGAGATGCACTCCAGTATGCTCCGGAGGTAGCCTGCAAAATAGTGGCAACCTGTGCCATCTTACTCAACTTAGCGACCAGGTGTGGGCTGCACCTTAATGAGGATGACACGGATTCAGAAGATGACGAGCCAAAATCCCCTCTACAACAGCCTAGCAATGATAGCATAGCAGTGGAGGTAAGAAGCAGATGGGATATCATAGCAACACATTACTTTGAGAAGTGAGTTATGAGTAACACTGCACTCACTTTTCTGTCATTCAAATAATGAGGTATATGAATACAAAGTGGAAACTAAAAACATTACAGAATGTTGGCTACATCACCAGACACATTATAGTCTTGTGTACATGCCAAACTCTGTACATGTGTCCATCAGACTCTCTTATGGCTACGTCCACCAGGCCCTGTCCCTGCTTGGTGTCCAGCCGGGTTGCGGCTGCCGCTATCATACAGGGCACGGGCATCAGGGGCTAATACACTGCTCACACTCAATATCTCCTCACTTTTCTGAGGGGTATCTTCACTGCCTCTTGCGATCTAAGGGGTCTGTAGCAGCTCAACAGCTAAGGTTATCGGTCCTAGACCCCTGGCCACATCACCGCTGAAATGTCCCAACTCCACCTGAAGTGTGACAGCTCATCTGAATACAACACACCACAAAACACCAATGGGGTTGGCTCTAATCAGTAAGGCTGAGCCCTTTGAACAACAAAAACACTGAAAATTCCAATACTGATAATCCTTTCAAACAAGTTTAAGCATGGTGCATGAACACTCATCTATGTCAGCCGGAACTATTAAATAGTTTTTATTTTAGATATTTTTTTTAATTTCTATTATTTTCTTTTTTGTAGATCACATTTCGACAAATATATACTGTTAAACGGTAGCGGCAGTTTCAGTCGATAACCTTTCAAGTATTGCCCGGCGGTAATCGCCTCTTATACCATTCGATGTTAAACCAATAAAGAGGCAGGCGCCGGAGACTGGAAGGCAGGAAACAAAGTTTTATTCCGTCGGAGCAGAACACATCAGATCAGACAGCAAGGTATCGTCACGAGGTGCTCTAACTGCATCTCTGAGGCCTGGCCTCTTATACACAGGTTTATGACTTTATTGCAGGTTTATCACACATGGCACATTCTTGAGATTGTCTTGATACAAGAAAGAACTTCCTCGGAATCCCCACTTCGAGCTCGTTCCCACACATATCTTCAGTGGGAGTCCCCACCCCACCCACAGTAGGAGATGGCTATCACACAGCAGGATATTCCGCCAATTCCCGGGGGTGTGTGTGACCGGTCGGGTCTCAGGGGGTGGGGGGCCTTGATCTACTGTAATCCCTTTGATGTGGGGCGTTTCCCTTACAGTAGGGACAATAAACTGCATCCGCAGGGCTAGGTGATGGCCTGGGATCGGTTCGGACAATGGGGCGCAGAGGAAGGGGGTTATCAAAGAGATGCATGACCATGTATGGGATGTCGGTCAGGCGTGGGATGCGGTTCCATGGCAGGGTCGTGCAGAAGGAGAGGGTTTATGGCCCGTGTACGAGAGAGCGGGGGTGGCCGGCGCGCGGGGGATGCTTGCAGCGCCAGGGGGACGCGCTGGCGACCGGCAATGAGCAGGGAGAGACCAGGGTGCCTAAAATGGCTGCCGTGCGCTTTCCTGTGTGTCGCGCTGGGGAGAGACAAGATGGCGCAGATAATGTTCAGTTTGCAAGCTAAATTTCCACAGTCCTCCCTTTTAACATATCTCGCCAGCTTGTCTAGTTCGGATCTATCCCCATAATACTACGAACTTCCACCTCATACAGGGCTTTCATTCGTTCCGCTTCAAAGTTCAAAGTCTTAGGGCAGATGCAGTTCATAAAGAGCGAACATAAAGGTGGCAGACACTGAATCCCCAAGCAACATCCACATAGTATCACAATCGGTATTAGGATAAATGAAAACAGCCTCCATCCCCAACTTTTAATAGTGTCCCAAAACCAACTCCCAAGGGACCATCCTTCTTGCTCCTGATGAACCTCTGCGGAAAGTCTGTGGAGGTGTTCAATTGCTTTGTAGACTGAGGGTGAGTTATCCGGTACGTAGGTACAACAGCTGGACCCAATGATGCGGCATGCTCCTCCACGATCTGCCAGAACCACATCTAGAACGAGGCGGTTCTGAAGAGCCACCAGGCGGACGGCCTGAAGCTCGGCGGTGTTGTTGGCGAGGATGCCAGCCGTAATGTTCATCGCCGTCTCGACTGCCTGAGTTAAGTGGCGGATGGCACGGCTGTTTGCCATTGGACCCCAGAATGGAACAAGTCCCTTTACTGCATCCAGGAACTGTGCCCCGGCGGAGTCGGCTTGTACAAGGTCTTTGGCACGTTTCTGTCGGTGATGGTTTGCTGGAGCCACATATGTCGGAGGAAGGACAAAAGCGATGTACCAGGTGCCTCCCCAACCTTTCGGGAGCCAGGTGTAGGCCTTAGTACCACAGATGAAGTACATATTCGGGGAGGCAACAAAGGAGGGTGGATCAACTGAGTCCAATGTTCGGGTGATGAGGCAGGAGCTGTGGCCCACCAGCTGCGTCCCCAGGCCTTCGAGGCACACAAATCCAGTGATGTTGATGACGGATAGGGCCACTGTCAGGGTGGCGGCCGTTCGCTTCCGGAGGTAAGAGAAGGTGGGTCTGGCTGGGTTGTTGAACACTTGCATTTCAACTCGTTCTTTGGCAGGGATGTTCATGTGAAAGGAAGTGTTTGATCTCAGAGGGCAGAAGGGGGCAGAAGTTTTTCCAGTTTTGTTCAGCCAGAACCCATGGTAGAAGTGCGACACAGTTTTGCCGGAAGTGGCATTGTCCCTGTAGCTTTCCTGCAGGAGGATTAGCCAGGCGAGGCAGGAACCATGGACAGAAAAAGGTGAAGGGATGAAAGGGATAGAGTGTCCAGTGGCATGTGGTAGCAATCCACAGATCCAGCAATTAGTGGCGTTGGCGGCAAGATTGTGTTGGTGGAGCAACTGCACAAAAGAGTTATTCCAGAACTCCTTACGCCTTTCTCGGAGTTGGGGTGAAAGTGAGATCAGATGGTGTTCTTTCATGGTGGTAGGTTGAACGGTGGTCAGCAATGTCTTATGAGCGGGTGTGCTCTCCTCCATGATCCAGAAGGTGACCATGAGGAGAAGGCAAAAGAGAAGGGTAATGAAAAGTGCAATAGTCTTTGAGCTGTGCATTCTGTCAGTCTTTGGGTTTTTGTAGTGGATCTTCGGACGTCCGGTTGCTTCCATCATTTTCATGTCGGGCGCTTCCATCACCTTCAAGAGACTCGGTAGCGGGCAGAACCACAGACTTTGTTTAGTTTCTCTCCTGGTGGCCTTTGAGGTGACTAGGCTACCGCTCTGAGATTTCCACTTAGTTTGTGGTCTGCTTAGCCGAAGTTCTCTCCTTTCGTCGCAAGTTATACCCTTCCTTGGACGGCACGGTGGGATCGGGATATTTCACTAGCTCAAGTGTCTCCGTATCTGGGCGGCGGTTCAGGGATGGTCGGTCTTTGTCCAGAAGTTCTTCTTGGGCGGTGATGTTGTCCGTGGTCGTCAGGGTCGGTGATACCTTCTTGCAGTGGTGTGCATGCAGCCAATTGCGTTTCCCCTCCACTCGAAGAGCTGTTCGGGTGGTGATCAGGACTTGCAGGGGGCCCGTCCACCGGGGCTCCAGACTCTTGGTGCGCTGGAAGTTACGCACTAAGACAAAGTTGCCGGGTTGGATGTCGTGCCCGGGGCCCCTGGAGACATCGGGAATGGCTTGCAGCACCTGCTGATGGATAACAGACAACGTTTTAGTTAGGTTATACAAATAGTCAGACATGAGGATGTCCGGGACGTCGTGGATGGATGTTGGCTTTGGTGCAGTCCAAAGGTTCATGGGCCGCCCGAAAACGACCTCGTAGGGGGTTAAGTGGTGTTTAGTGGGGGTGGAACGCATTGATAGCAATGCTAGCGGGAGAGCGTCTGGCCATTTCAGTCCTGTGGTGGCAACTATTTTTGCTATCTTAAGCTTCAATGTGGCATTATGTCGCTCAACCAAGCCTGCAGATTGGGGATGGAAGACCGCGTGGAATTTCTGTTTCACACCCAGTCCCTTTAAGATGAGTTGGATAACCTCGGCTACAAAGTGGGGGCCATTATCGCTCCACAAAATTCGACAAAGGCCGTATCGGGGGAAGAATTCTTTCAGTAGTACTTTTGCGGTAGTCGTAGCGGTGTTGTCGTGGGTTGGGTAGGCCTCCACCCACTTGCTAAAGGCACACACAACGACAAGTACATACTTAAAACCTTGGCACATTTCTAACTGGACATAGTCCATTTGTAGGACTTCGAAGGGGTGATTGGGAACCCCAAACCCTCCCCGGGGTACAGCAGTTCCTTTCCCAGGGTTGTGTTGGAGGCATACCAGGCATTGTTGGACCAGACGTTTGGCTGAGTCTGGGATTTTGTCGTTGTGCCAGACTTTGGAGATGAGTTCGATCATGGGGGCAGACCCTATGTGTGCGGGGGAGTGTGCCATGGTCAGCATGGGGATCAAGTATGAGTCGGGTAGCAACCATTTGTTCGAGTCTTTAGTTCGCCAGCAACCGTCATCGTCCTTCAATCCCACCCGGGCCCATCCAGTTAATTCGTGTGGTGTGCTGGCTAGTTGGATATCCCTAATCGTTTCCCTAGCATCCTTCCATTTCTCAGTTTGTGACCTGGTCACGTACATATGGGTCGTGGACCTACTCTCGGCTGTGGTTCGGTGCAGTCCAAAGGTTCATGGGCCGCCCGAAAACGACCTCGTAGGGGGTTAAGTGGTGTTTAGTGGGGGTGGAACGCATTGATAGCAATGCTAGCGGGAGAGCGTCTGGCCATTTCAGTCCTGTGGTGGCAACTATTTTTGCTATCTTAAGCTTCAATGTGGCATTATGTCGCTCAACCAAGCCTGCAGATTGGGGATGGAAGACCGCGTGGAATTTCTGTTTCACACCCAGCCCCTTTAAGATGAGTTGGATAACCTCGGCTACAAAGTGGGGGCCATTATCGCTCCACAAAATTCGACAAAGGCCGTATCGGGGGAAGAATTCTTTCAGTAGTACTTTTGCGGTAGTCGTAGCGGTGTTGTCGTGGGTTGGGTAGGCCTCCACCCACTTGCTGAAGGCACACACAACGACAAGTACATACTTAAAACCTTGGCACATTTCTAACTGGACATAGTCCATTTGTAGGACTTCGAAGGGGTGATTGGGAACCCCAAACCCTCCCCGGGGTACAGCAGTTCCTTTCCCAGGGTTGTGTTGGAGGCATACCAGGCATTGTTGGACCAGACGTTTGGCTGAGTCTGGGATTTTGTCGTTGTGCCAGACTTTGGAGATGAGTTCGATCATGGGGGCAGACCCTATGTGTGCGGGGGAGTGTGCCATGGTCAGCATGGGGATCAAGTATGAGTCGGGTAGCAACCATTTGTTCGAGTCTTTAGTTCGCCAGCAACCGTCATCGTCCTTCAATCCCACCCGGGCCCATCCAGTTAATTCGTGTGGTGTGCTGGCTAGTTGGATATCCCTAATCGTTTCCCTAGCATCCTTCCATTTCTCAGTTTGTGACCTGGTCACGTACATATGGGTCGTGGACCTACTCTCGGCTGTGGTTCGGGCAGGAATGTCAGCTAGTGCATTTCCCTGTCCTATAATGTCTGTCACCTTCTTGTGTGCCTGGCATTTGATCACAGCCAGTCGTGTGGGGAGGAGGACTGCTTCGGTCAGGGCAGAGACTAGATCTCCATGCAGGATGGGTGTGCCATGGGAAGTCAAGAATCCCCTCTCTTTCCATAAGAGCCCAAAGTGGTGAACTACCCCGAAGGCGTACTGACTGTCTGTGTAAATGTTTGCGGTTGTCCCTGCTGCCAGGATGCATGCTCGTGTGAGAGCAATTAGTTCCGCTGCCTGTGCGGATCGCTGTGTGATGCGGGCTGTCTCAACAACTGTTTGGGCTGTGGTGACTGCATAGGCAGCTGAGGTGGTGCCATCGGGGAGCTTGATACATGAGCCATCCACCCACAGTTCTCCGTCAGGGTCCGGGAAGGCAGTATCCCGGAGGTCAACCCTACTCTTGGTCTGTTCGTCGGTGAGGGTCACGCAGTCATGTATAGGGGACGCATTGGGGTCAGCGTCAGGGAGAGGTAGTAGAGTAGCTGGATTCAGAGTGGTGCATCGTTTCAATGTGATGTGGGGTGCAAGCGGAGTTAGTTCGCAACCAGTCAGTCGTGCGCTAGTCAGGTGTTGGGTCTTGGTTTGGTTCAGGAGGGTGTCAACCGCATGGGGTACCAATACTGTGAGGGGGTTCGAGAGCACGATCCCCTCACTTTGCCGGATAGAGACAGCAGCGGCGGCTACTGCTCGAAGGCAGGCGGGCAAAGCTCTGGCTACAGGGTCAAGAGTGGCAGAGAAGTAGGCACAAGGGCGTTGTTTATGGCCTATGGACTGGGTTAGGACAGACAACGCACATCCCTCCCTTTCGTGGGAGTAGAGGGAGAAAGGTTTAGTGTAGTCTGGGGTTCCTAGGACTGGGGCCGAGCAGAGGGCGTCTCATAATTATTTGAAGGAGGATTGGCATTCGGGTGTCCAGGGGAGGGGGAAGGGGACATCTTTAGCCAGCAGGGAAAGCAGAGGTTTTACAATAAGACTGAAGTTGGGCAACCATTGTCGACAAAAGGAGGTGAGGCCTACTAGAGACCGCACTTGCTTCTGAGTTTTGGGAACAGGGGTTTCTAGGATGGTCTGAATTCGGTCAGGGGTAAGTTTCCTCCCGTCTTTGGATAGTAGGTGGCCTAGATATGTCACTTGGGGTTGGCAGAATTGCAACTTCTTCCTGGAGACCTTGTGACCGTTTTCCGCGAGGAAGTGGAGGAGGTGAATGGTGGCTGTGACGGCAAGTGGAGTGGTGTCGGCCGCCAAAAGAATGTCATCGACGTACTGTATTAACACCACTCCATCGGGTAGTTGGACTGCATCTAGTTGTCTCTTGAGGGCTTGGCTATAAATGCTGGGACTCTCAGTGTAGCCTTGGGGTGCCCTACAGAATCTGTACGAACGGGCTTTTAAAGTGAAGCCGAACAGGTAGCGGCTGTCTGGGTGGATGGGGATGGAAAAGAATGCGTTCTTGAGATCAATAACGGTAAAAGTGGTGGCAGTGGACGGAATCAGGGTGAGGATGGTGGTGATGTCTGAGACCACGGGGTACTGAGGTATGACTACTTTGTTAACTTCTCGTAAGTCAACAATAAAGCGGTATGCCTTCTCGTCTCCCTCGCCTTGCTTTTTTACAATGGGTAGGATAGGGCTGTTGCAAACATTACTGACTACTTCTTCTACCACTCCTGCATCGACTAGGGACTCGATGATTTCCACCAATGCCTTCTCGCCTTCGGGCGATATCCGATACTGTGGAAGCTTTGGGAGCACTGCGTCCGGTCGGACGGTTATGTGTACTGGGTCGATCACCATGCGCCCTACATCTGAGTCGGTTTTAGCCCATAGATGTGAAAGTAACGTGTCGAGTAGGGACAGGTCAGCATCGGTTATAAAGAGCATACGCCGTGTGTGACAAGGTCTGAACAGATCTGGGTTATCGTGCAGGATGACTCGAACTCCGTCTGGGGAGCATCTGATGGTAGCTCGAAAATGTTTTAGCAAATCGAGTCCCATAATAGCATCGGGGGTGTTGGAGGAGAGTAGAAAGGTCGTGTCAGTGGCGTTATCTTCTAAGTCAAAGGAGATTGGTGCTGATAAGGGGTTAGTGGAGGGCGTTCCATCGAAGCCTATTGAGGTTACATGTGAGCCAGACAAGGGTGCCCTAGGAATCAGTCGTTTAGATAACGCACTACGTGTCGCCCCAGTATCTACCAGGAATGGAGACTTGGTGCCCAAGACCTTAGCAGTGACGTAAGGACCTTGCTGGTCAACACGGAGTTCGACTGGATCCCTCCCTTGCCCCTGGCGGTCCTATGCGAAGTCATGGGTGCTTTCGTAGTCGGACTGCTGACACTGGTTTTGTCGGGGGCGATCAAAGGTGTTTGGTCTGCCTGGCCTGTCGTTGATGGCGTCGTTCGTGTACCCTTGTCCCTGTCCTCTATTTCTGGGGTCATATGCTGTGTCTCTGGGGTCCCTATTTTTGTTCAATTCCAGAAGGACCGGGCACTGGGATTTCCAGTGTCCGAACCCTCTACAGAACGCACATTGGTTCCCATCTAAGTCTCTCCGTCCGTTGTAGGGTGCAGGGGTATGATCTCTAGGGGGTAGCTTTCTAGGGGCGGTTGGTTGGTAATTCCCTTTCGGGGGTTCCCTTCCTATGGTCACCCCTTGCAACTGTGCTATCATTACCCTCTCCTTCAGTTCCTTGTTCTTCCTCTCTGACGCCCTATCGTTCTCATTCTTTTGGTTTTCGTAGTATTGGGCCATCTGGAGGATTGCTGCGGGTTTGGAGGCTGCCCAACTACTCTCGCTGGTCTGTAGCTTCTGGGAGACTTCTTGTGACAGACCCTTCACATAATTCTGGACAAAGAGGTGATGTCCGGTTGCAGTGGTCATGTCCTGGCCACTATAATCGGAAAACACAGTCTCGAATCGAGAGAAGTATTCAGACACATCCTCCTGGGGTTTCTGGTGACAAGCCGTCACTATCGACCAGTCTACCTTTCTTTCTGGGATTAGAGTCTTCAATTTCTGTACAATCTTGTCTGGGAGCTCCAATATGGCTTTCGGGGGTTTCTGTCCCGGTTCTCGCTGTTTATCTATGGTATCGAGTTGTACCCAGGTATATCCAAACAGCTCAGCGTGGTCAACTTTCCGGATTTGCTTCCACACATCAGCCGGCAGACATAACCCGAAGAACAAGTCGATATCTGCTAAGGTCATTATTGTTGAACCTAAGGCTGTACCTAGTTCGGTGTAGAAGGCAGTCGGGTTCTTTCTTAAGTCGGGTAGGGTTTTTCTAAAGGTCAGAATGTCTTGTCGGTCCAATGGCTGGTAGACCCAATTATATACAACCCTTCCCTTCGCATCTTGGTGGTTGATGTCGTCATGTGTTCCCTGACCTCGTGGGGGGACCCAGTAGGGGGCGGCCTCTTTGATGGGCATCATGGTATCAGTCCTTCCTTCCTGGGGCTTAGTCGCTATGGGGGTTTCTGCTTTGGTGGCCTGTCTGTGTTCTTTAAGGTGTCGATAGACCTCGAGTGTACGAGTGAAGAGGTTCGTCACATCGCCCTCTCCTTCTTCCCCAATGTCTACCTTCCTATATAGGGCCGCTAAGCCTTCAGGACCTTTATCGTGGTACCTATCCTCATATGTATTCAGGGCGTGATAACAAAGTCGTACGACAAAGTGTCGTCTGCGGCTGTCGGCATATGAGTTATACACGTCTGTTATATACTCCTCACTTTCCTTTCGTTCCACCAGTGTCCCTACTATCTTGTCGATTCCTGCTCGTTCATCCCTTGTTAGTCGATTCATTCTGGTGGAATCTTTCTTTCTCATCTCAGGGTCATCCAACGTTATTGCCGACGTTGTGTTCAGTACAAGAGGCTCGGCCGGCGCGGAGGCCGTGATGACCGAGACCCCTGTACTGCTTTCACTCGTGTTTGGGGGTTGTGGGTGTTGCACTACCGATTGGGAGGGTGCGTATGGAGGGGGCATGTAAATGATCGGGGGACCTATTAGTAATTCATCATTCGTCCGTTGCTTAGAGGACAACTCAGGGTAGAGCATAGAGGGGGTCCTAACAGCGTACTGGCCTGATGTTTCGGGCTCCTGTCTTAGTTTAGTTTCCCTTCTCTCCTTTATTTCTTCTTCTAACTTTCTAGCAGCAAGGTGAGCTGCCTTTCGTAATTCCTTTTCTGCTTTTACCTCTTCCCTCTTTTTCCGTTGTGTTGCTTCTTTGCGCCACATGCCGATACTGTCAAGCATAGTAGGCGTCGTCTTATTGCTACGCAGAGCTATATCTAGCATTTCTATCTTATGGTCGTCGAAGGATCCCATCAGTGGCCACTGACTCTCGGGGTCCTTCCTTGTATATTTATGCCATAGCTTGCTATAAGCTACGGCGACTAGTCCATATTTAGTGAACATGTCCTTATTAGGGGTGCCTTCCAGTGGAGCCGGATGGTCCACCTCTAATAAGCGTTCCGGGCAGAACCAACTACCAATCAGTGGGGAGAAGATAGGCATGACGGGTTTCAACGGGGACAAAAGTCAGCACTACCTATCTTTTTGCTGCTTGCAAAGACTAGACAGAATATCTCTATTTCTCGTTATTTGTAAGCAGAGAATACCTCCAAAGAACCAATATCGAACAACTAGTGTTCGGACAATCAATCAATCAATGGGGAGATAAAGATAGGCACGACGGGTTACAACGGGGACAAAAGTCTGCGTTACCTACCCTTCACTATTTGCAAAGACTAGACAGAATATTTCTATTCTACGTTATTTGCAAACAGAGAATATCTCAAAGAGCACTATTCTTCAAAACAATCAATGTTCGGACAATCAATCAGTGGGGAGATAAAGATAGGCACGACGGGTTACAACGGGGACAAAAGTCTGCGTTACCTACCCTTCACTATCTGCAAAGGGAGAGAGAGAGAGTATTTCTACTCCTCCCCGTTTGTAGACAGCGAATATCTCAAAGAGAACAATCAATGAGCAATACTAGTATTTCAGTCAATCAATCAATTATTTCGCAATTTGTCGTGTTTCACGACCTTACCCGGACCGCGTGGACAGTTTCTCGTCTTCCGCCTCCAGCGCCCGATCGTCCTCTACTCTCCGTATTTGCCGCGGCACTCCTGATGGTTCCCAGTCAGGACCGTAGATCACTCGAGAGAGGTCTGCTCGGAACCAGTGAAGTTCGGATGATCGGCTGCCAGACGAGGGTCTATCGGGCAGGAGCTCTCCCGATCGTTGCAGTCGTTCACTCTGTCGTCGGGACCTCTCCCACTGGATCCACGTGTCGCTGATGGGCCCCACGCTTGGGACGCCAATTGTTAAACGGTAGCGGCAGTTTCAGTCGATAACCTTTCAAGTATTGCCCGGCGGTAATCGCCTCTTATACCATTCGATGTTAAACCAATAAAGAGGCAGGCGCCGGAGACTGGAAGGCAGGAAACAAAGTTTTATTCCGTCGGAGCAGAACACATCAGATCAGACAGCAAGGTATCGTCACGAGGTGCTCTAACTGCATCTCTGAGGCCTGGCCTCTTATACACAGGTTAATGACTTTATTGCAGGTTTATCACACATGGCACATTCTTGAGATTGTCTTGATACAAGAAAGAACTTCCTCGGAATCCCCACTTCGAGCTCGTTCCCACACATATCTTCAGTGGGAATCCCCACCCCACCCACAGTAGGAGATGGCTATCACACAGCAGGATATTCCGCCAATTCCCGGGGGTGTGTGTGACCGGTCGGGTCACAGGGGGTGGGGGGGCCTTGATCTACTGTAATCCCTTTGAGGTGGGGCGTTTCCCTTACAGTAGGGACAATAAACTGCATCCGCAGGGCTAGGTGATGGCCTGGGATCGGTTCGGACAATAGGGCGCAGAGGAAGGGGGTTATCAAAGAGATGCATGACCATGTATGGGATGTCGGTCAGGCGTGGGATGCAGTTCCATGGCAGGGTCGTGCAGAAGGAGAGGGTTTATGGCCCGTGTACGAGAGAGCGGGGGTGGCCGGCGCGCGGGGGATGCTTGCAGGGGGACGCGCTGGCGATCGGCAATGAGCAGGGAGAGACCAGGGTGCCTAAAATGGCTGCCGTGCGCTTTCCTGTGTGTCGCGCTGGGGAGAGACAAGATGGCGCAGATAATGTTCAGTTTGCAAGCTAAATTTCCACATATACAACGTTACAAAAACACGACCAAAATTCTTAAGTGAACCTACAATAACAAAAGATCGCCACAATCTGGACTCACCTCGCCAATCTTACTCACAACAAATTCAAGCATTCACAAACATCATACAATACTAATTACATACCACACTCACTCGAAACACACAACACACCCATGGTCTCGTACCAGCTTTGTCACTTTCTTGGACCAAGGTGCCAAACCAAACAACAAAAATTTAACAATACTATTTTTTGTGCATAACACAAAGTGCAAAAACCCTCCAATTTTAGCAAAACAATCTTTACAAAAATGCACAACCACCAGACACTTTACAAAATGTTTGTTTGGTAATCAAAACGTGACCTCACGTTTTTGATTACCAACATCAAACAGTGCCTTACAGAGACAAACAATTTATGACAACTCACTAGAATTAAGTAAAAAATGCTTATTTGTTTTGCTATCTCAAATGATGCTATTACTGGCAACCTATGTGCTATGTACTTATTCAATTACTACATATTTCTCTTGTTACTTACACAATTGTGATAAGGATAGAAAGGAATTTTGTGGAAAAGGGACTAACTGAAGTCACAGAAAAACAATCAATACAAAATAATTTGCAAATAAAATGGTTAAAATGCTATATATAGTCTTATCCAACACAATTCCCTTAATAAACTACCCTAAAACAGAATTAGATGTGGTTTAATAATAAAAATGACTTAATTATAGTTGTTTTCAATCCTGTAAAGAAAAGCATAAATAGGTTCCTCCCTCATACAAAACACAAAACATGTCTAAAGTTACATATACAAACTGCCCATGTTGAAAAACATCAGTGAGACACACAGCAAAATACATATACATTAAAATTCATTCTCACTTACACTTGATCCAATTTAAACCCGGAATGCAATAAATATACTAAAATGACCAACCACACACTAAACACATCTAAACACTTTTACTTAGAGTAGGAACCCCTTTTCCCCAAAACCTTTACTCTTTGTAAAAATTTAAGTTTAAAATAAACTTCCCTTTCCAGAGGAACTGAGATCCTGTTTGTGTTCAACTTATCTACTGCTGCTGAATGAAGAAACCAATAAAAGTAAGAGAAACATAGAGGTTTTCTGTTTCCCAAACATAACACATCTATGTAAATATTACCAAAAAAGTTTCCTATTTTTAAAAAAGTTTATACATCTGTTAATCTTTTAACAATATAATCATTATGAAATAATTTGACGAAAAGAAAAAAACTACTTACAAAATGGTACAAAATGCCTATATTCATACTATTTTTGTGTCAAACTAAAAAATAAAAAATCATGTTGAATACAATTAAAATGCAATTCAGATTGTTTTCTGAAAAGATAATGTAACTTTATTATTTTTTTTAAAGCTGTATTCAAGTTTTATTTTATTTATATACACCTAATTATGACTTAAACAAATTTATGAATATTTGAGTTACATAGATGAGAGTAGGGTATTTGTAATGGTGTCAACTGTTAGTGTTGAGTATTAGTGTTGTATGAACTGCCCAGAGAGAGAGAATGTACAACAAACTTGACGGAGTACTGTGTTTTTGTGTGTGGAAGTAAGAAGAAAATGTGGAAGGGGTCATCCACAAGCAGCAAATACAAACCAGAAAAGCAAGTGGTATATTTCAAACCAGGTAGTATTAAAGATTTTAACAGATACTAGAGCCTTGATTAAGGGAAAAGCCAGAGTTCATGGCTCTTCTAAATTGTATGTGATTGTTGATGGATATGATTTTCTTTGACAGTTTATTCAATAGATTGCATCTCTTATGGGAAGTAGAAATTATCAGTAGCATTAAAGTGATGTTAGATGCACTTTAAAGAAAACTGAAAATCAACTGAATAAATAGAGCATTATCCCTTTGACTGTTTGGTAAAGATGAAAAAAATAATAGTATTTTGTTTAACATTATTCAGTGTGTAATATTGGCGGGCTTTTAGAACCTCTCCACAAACATAGTCATTATTGGCCTAGAATGAGTCAGCAGAAACTACATAAAGGTAGGGAGATTCCTCCCTCATGAAATGAAGAAGTTGTATCTGTAATAATTAAACAGGATGAATCACCTATTTCCTATGACTCCTATAGGCCTATCTCGCTGTTAAATTCTGATTACAATATCTATACAAAAATACTGGTGGATAGGCTTAAGGGAGTAGTGGGTATGCTGCTCAATGAAGATCAGAAAAGCTTTATGAGGGGGAGAGAAATGAAAGATTTAACGTACAATCTAATCGGGGTGATAGATTTAGCATCCACATTTAGAAATCTATTGGCAGTCATTACAGTTGATGTGACTACAGCTTTCGACCGGGTAAATTGGGTTTACTTGCAAAAAATCTCAAGATTAGCCAATTTACGGGAAAATTTCTGCTGATCAATAGAGCTATAGTATAGTAACCCAACAGCAAAAATCTTATTTAATGGGAACATCACAAGATCCTGTAACAAACACTGTGGAACCAGGCAGGGATGTCCGTTGTCGCCTCTCCTTTTCAATTTGTATATTGAACCCCTTGTGGAGAAGATAAGGATTAGCGGCAACATACTCCCTTTTCATCAGTCCTGGGAGAAAAAAGCAGGGTTGTATGTGGATGGTTTAATAATATACACTTCAGAACTTACTACAGCATTACCAGCAGTATATAAGTTAGCATTGAGTTTTGGCCGGATCTCAGGATATGTGATCAATGAAGCCAAAACGATTTTGATGGCATGGACCATAAACACACGGCTGAAAATGTGTTAAAGACGAAATGAAGTACCTGGGTATCAAAATCGTTCAAAAAGTAGAATTAATACCAGAAATACATTTTCAAAAGATTAGTAAAGAAGTGGGGAAACTTCTGCTCAGCTGGTCCCATTTCCCTTTGACAATATATGGCAAAATCAATCTCGTTAAAATGTCCATCCTTCCAAAGTTTACTTTTTTGTTTCAAAACATCGCCATGGCTTTTAAGGAGGAATGGATTAAAAAAGCCCAGTCAAAAATCACTCGTTTTATATGGGCCTCCAAAGCAGTTAGAATTTCATGGAAAAAGTTAAAACGTCAACATGATAAAGGGGGATTACGACTGCCAGATCTTTCTTATTATGCCTGGCTTTTTCTTTTGAAAGGATGAAGGATGTTATTCAGTACTGTGGATAGTTCTGATATAGGTAAAATGTTTAGAGTAATGCTCCAGGATGTGAAGGGGTGAGAGCTTGCTTTCATGCAGAAATACGGGGAGCCACGCATTTTAAAAGAAGTGCGTCTCAAGACTTTAGCTGGTTTTGCCGAGCCTTGGTGCAAAGTTAGGAGAGCCTCAAAACGTAACTACTATAGGGGAATGTCTCCTAACTGGGATTTACCAGAGTACCCGGAATGGACCAAAGATTGTCTTGCTCTCCCATTAAAGGAAGCAGGGATAGTACCCTGGGGTCAATTGATAACCGATGGAGCCTTAATTTCATCTGAGGATGGGCTGGAGATTGCCAATAATCAACTATCCAGATTCAAATATATGCAACTGAAGAGCTGGAGTCTCACTGCTGGTACCAGTATGGGAATATCAAATGAAATGGAGGTCAGCTTGATGGTCAAAATAAGCCGGAAGAAAGAAGTGGGGGAGTGGTATTGGCTGTTAGTAGAACTTGCAGACGAGGACTTCAATCTACCATCAAAATTGTGGGAGGAAAGCTTGCCGGAAGAGAAGTTGGAAGATTTATGGCAAGTATCTTGCGACATACTATACTCCACAGTTTTCCTCAAATTTAAGGCGGAATCTTCTTGTCTCCACAGGTTTTATTGGACGCCATTAAGTTATCTAAGATGGGAAGGGGCACTATACCAACGTGCCCAAAATGTGGAAAGGAAAAAGGGGACGATATACATATGTTTTCTGAATGCCCTGAGATCCAAAGCTTTTGGCTGGATGTGAGTAGTATCATATATGATGTACTTGGAGAGAGCCTCCAGGTAAGCAAGTCTGTTGTTTTTTGGGGGATTCATGTATCTCTCTTAAAGAAAGTTAAGAAATTTATATTTTTTCTAATTTTGCTTGCCCGGAGAGAAATATGTAAGAACTGGATTAAAGTTACCCCTTAAAATTGATTGGCTGAAGGCAATTAAATATATTAATAGATTGATCGGGCTTCAAAAAACAAGAAAAATTATTTTTGGCTCCCATATGAGAACTGGGAAAAAAATTAAGAATAAGTTCTATATGTGTATTGTCCAATGATTAGGCCTTTACACCACTTTGCTTAAACATCCCTGTGGAGGCACCTCTCTCGGAAAAGTATAAGAAAGCCTCCTATGATAGGGGATGACCAGTTAAGTGTAGAGCGACTCTCTCCTCTCCGGATTAGAAAGAGCAAGAAAACTCCGGAGGGTGCTAATCAAAGGGAGACCCCCTGAGCGCAAGATTTGTTAATCTGGGCAAATGAGGACAAATTTCATTTAATTTTTTCTTTTAATGATCCCTGGTGAATAGATGCGTCGGGTCATCTGGTCTTTACCAGGGGGCACACTGTTGGCTCAAAGCTGCCCTTCCTTTGGCTGCATTATAATGAGTTTGATAACCAGCCTTCTTAGAGGAGTATTCAAACTTCATCCCTGCAAGTGCTCTAAAAACATGACTCTATATGGATATATGCCCCATCCCTGAAATGCATGAAGTTGCCTGGAACAACAACTTTGTCCTTTTTAAAGTTCCAGGTCATGGTTAAAAGCAAGGGAAGAGTCATTTTATTTGCAAGACTGAGGGCCCCATTAGTATGGCGGGCAGACAAAGTCCAGGTCCAAGCAAGCGGTACCTGCCACGTTGTACATTGAAATGCAGGAGGGTACCATAGGTACCCCCATGTGCACCTCCCACCCCCAGAATCCCTGGGGGCCCGCTACAGGCCCCCAATGTCAAAAACTGCCTGCCTTTCCATGGCAGCATTGAAGCCACGGAAAGGCAGGCCCCGCCTGAATAGTAATATGGATGGCAGTGTCTACCAGACACCGCCACCATATCAACTTCTTTTCCGCCCGGTAGGCAATCGGGCGGATTGCATACCGGCAGATGGTCTTCCCGTCTGCCGGGGTCCCCCCGCCATGGTAATGTGGCGGCTGGGAAATTGGCAGCGGGCGGAGGTTTTTAGCGGGCGGATCGCAACCGCCATACGGGCGGTGGCGATCTGCCCGCTATACTAATGGGCCTCTGAGTATCTGATTAACTTTATCCAGATGAAATTTTTGAGCAAGTTGTGGGATACTTTCAATTTGACCCTTGATTACGCCAAATTGCACCCCTTATTTTCCTCTCCAAATTTGGCACAGATAGTCTTTTATTCACCTGCTAAAAGTGGTTGAGGTGAGCAGTGCAATTCAGGAGTATACGTCCAATATAGACATGCCTTAAAGGACCACAGACTCCGAACTTCAGTTTTGTTGATTTATTATAAGGTCAAAAACAATTGGATGTAGACACAGCGAAGAATCAAAGTATATAGATACAAAAAGATCAATACAGAGCCGAGTCTATGAATATAGGTTATTTGGCACAAAAGGCATAAAATGGTAAACTCCAAAATCAGAATGCAACAAAGAACAGATGCAGAGTCTAGGTCCCTTTTCATTTGGAAGAAAAAAAATGTCTTTCCCCACACTGGTGGTCCTACCTAATTCCCTTCCATCATTTCCCAAAGGTGTCAGCACGTTTTGACTTTCTCAGAAGTACTCACGTCAAATGGGTTGATAAGCTTAAGGCTGTGGAGCTTGCTCTAAGAGGCTCCTTCTCCTCCGAAAGCTAGCAGAAGTCTGGTTTCACTGTCCCAGCGCATCATACAAAAACATGGGATTCAATTGGCAATACGTCATCATAAACTTTCCATTGCAACTTTGTCTGTGTAGTAACTTTCCAGGAGGCTTTTCATTAAATCTTCTTTTTTTGAATGGCCTTGGTTCCCAGATAGGCCAGACACGAAAGGCATCCTCCCGTCTCACTTTCCAGCCATCTTCAAAGACATTCTGAGTATCTTCTTCAATCTGAAAATAACGAGTTTGCCTTCCTGCACCTGCAGTAGGATGAGAACACTCTGTTTTTCGAACACAACATGCATTTAATTATTTATTTCTTGAGAGACCAAGGAGATGAGAAACTTAAAATAATCTGCGATTTTGGGCCTAGACTCGGACAACTTAAACTAATCACAATTACACTATAAGAATATAATATCATCATGTATCTTATACATTCGACGATTGACCTGGTAGGGAGATGAGGCGGACGTGACCCACACACGTTGCCATCAGCGTCACCTGATTCACCGATGCCCCGCCCACAAGATGCTCTGGAAAGGAATGTCTGCTGCTGTATCTCAACGCTCCAATGACTCAGATTCCTAAAACGGTGTCTATGAGCGAGTAAAGCAAGCCAGCAGCAAGCGAGCAGCAAGCCAGCAGCGGGGATGGAGCAAAAAGGACCTGGTGAGGACCGGCAGAGGTCTAATGTGCCTGGAAGTTTATTAAGCAAATAAAGCAAGCGAGCAGCAAGGGTGGCGGGAGCTGTGGGAGCGGCGAGAGCGGTGAGACGGAGCAAAAAAGGACCTGGTGAGGATCAACGGGTCTTGGTGTTCCATACGAAAGTGAGAGGCGTGGTAGCTGCGGTTTACTTTAGGGCCATTTCGCCTCACTTTTTGAATCTCCCTGTTGTCTCATCATACCCGCCTGCGCCCAGAAGCCCTAGAAGCCCCAGAAGCATTAACGCCCAAAGCGCCAAAACACCAAAAACGCTAAAAGACCTTGTCCGCTGATTTAAAAAGACTGCTCCCCGTCTCCTGCGCTGTTAAAAAAGAAGGAAAGACTGCTCCACTGCCCACTACTTGCCCTTCCTACGTGCAGATTTAGGAAAGCCTGCTGTACACGGTCTCTATTTCTGCGAACACCATCTTCGTCTCAGCACGTTTTTGGCTTTTAATATATTGAATATACCACCAGCAGCGATACTTTGGTAGCGGTAAGGGCTGGGGAGCAGAACAGGCGGCGCCGGGGGAAATAGCGGAACAAAGTGGAACAGAGAAGGAGGCTAGGTGGTGAGAAGGCTTCTAATCTTGTTTTTTACCTGATTTACCCCTATCCTGTGCACTGGAGAATATATTGCGGATATATTGCGTTTCTTTTTTTTTTTTTGTCGCTCAGTCTCTGAGGGAAAAACTTGGGCCACCACAATCAGGGTTGGCTCTTGAGTAACGCTATTTTTCGACCTGTGACCGGTCTATTCTACTTGCTTCCTTGGTTCCTCGGTTCCCCCTGGAGGAGTTGGTATGAGCAACAGTAGCAAACTCCTGTGGAAAAAAAGGGAGGAAGAAAGGAAAATAGGAAAAGGAAAAGACTTGGAAAATGCGTGGTAAACAGAATAAAGCAGGTATGGGGAAAGAACCCCTAGAACCATCGGGTCAGACAGCGCTAACTCATTCACCTGCCTCCAGAGGAATGCAGAGGGGGCAAAGGAATGCTCTGCAGAGAATAGAGCTAAAAGCAAAGGCACTGGCCAAAAAAGATAAACAGTCTCAGCAGAACACTGTTTTCGAACCCTCAGATGAAGATGAAGATGAAAATCCATTTGAACACTCAGCATACCTAAGTGCTCTAGCTACAGGTGGAGACTACGGAGTAGGTGATGGATCTAACAGGGTAGATGACAACTTGCTCAGCCCCAAGCAATATAACTTTTTAGTAAGCACCTATCCGCACAGGGCAAGTCAAAAAGCACGCTACACTCTAGCACTGAGAGCCCAAGACTCGAATCCCAATTAGACCACCCAGACCAGCAGACTCTACAAAGCCATCCAGTTCAGCCTGCTCTGCCTGTTCAGATAATCCATCTACAGCCTTATTCGCATTCGCAACCTGAGGCAGTTCCTCTAGAAACGACCCTTACTTAGCCCCCTTCTATCCAAGAAGACCAAACATAGCAGGCGAGGAATCTAAAGAAAATTATTCGATAAAAAACATGTTCACAATCATCTTACAAGAATTAAGAGACTTTAAAGTTTCCAAGCACTTGAAATCTCACAGTTGCACGAGAGGCTGTCTAAGCTAGAGGAAAACTTGTTTAACATCCCGTAAAGGATTATAGAAGTTGAGAACCGTGTCTCCGACCTACAGGACAATATTGCAGCTATGCAAAAGGATCTTCATGCGCTAAATAAAAATAAACATCAGATGGAGCTAAAACTTCAAGATTTTGAAAACTATAACAGACGATCTAATCTGCGTTTGGTCGAAATTCCGGAAGGCATAGAAAATACCAATATGGTAAAGTGGTCTGAGTCACTTCTAAGAAAGGTAATACCAGAGCTGCAAGGAGATCTTACAATCACCACAGCACATAGAGTTCCTGCACAGAAAAATCCGGATGCCAAATATCCTCGTACGATTCTAATGAACTTCTCAGACTACAGAATTAAGGAAAAAATCTTAAATACAGCAATAGCCAAGAGATCATTTTCCACCTCTGAGATCCAAAATTTTAGAATTTTTTCTGACATGTCCGCAGCCTCAGCACATTGACAGACGGATTTTATTAAATGATTGATTCCTTTAAGGCTAAAGGAGCGCAAGCATCAATCGTTCGACAATCTAAACTAAAAGTCTTGGCTAAAGGAATTTTTTTTATCTTCACGGACACATCAGAGGCTCAAACCTTTTTGGAAGATCTGAGTGCTGCGTAAGAGAAAGGAACACGGTAGTCATAAATTGGCATTGGATTATAACATGATGTGTTATGAGATCTCTTAGTTGAGGGCACTTCAGGGCGGGTATGAGGTGAATCAGGAGACGCAACAGGATGCAACAAGATGGCATCCAGCAAAAAGAGGGGGGAAGGATGAAACAGTGGGAATAGCGGGGGGTTTTCTTTCTTCAGGAGGGGGGGTTGTGGGGAGGTGATGGGGTTAAGCATTCAGAAAAAAGAGAGTTCTTAGGCGAAGTTTCATTGTTTCAGAATTTGAGTAGACTTGACAGAGAAATTGTCAATATACGGGTGAATTTCACTGAAACACATTATGCACTTTAGGTGGAGAATGAACACTAGACACTTTATGGCTTTTTTTAGGCATATATATATTTCCTTGCACCTTACATGTCAGCTGCTATTATGATCTGCTGCTTAACTACAAATTTGCACACTAGACGGCCATCTTCTTGGAAGTGTTTTTTTAGGATGCTATGTTGCCAGATAAATGCTAATTGTAGAATGTATCTTAGGCACCTGTGTTATTGTATTGTTAAGTCTCAGCTACTATCTAGAACTTCTGCTCAATGCACAATTTGCACAATTTGCACACTCTGCACTTTAGTTGTTAACTTCTAGGAAGAGATTTTATGGGAAGGATTTTTATGTATTTTATTCTAAATCCCTAATAGGGTCAGAGCTAAGGTTGGGGTGGTATGTTCAATATGTTATAATTCATATTCTTTTAAACCTCTGGCCCCGTTCGATGCTGGCACAAGTCATTTTAAGCATCCCAGTCACTGTTGAATGTTGAATAGGAATAAACTAACAATTTTGTCTTTTAATACTAATGGTCTAAACAACAGGCTTAAAGCCTACGCAGTAGAGAGCTGGCTCAGAGGGTATTATCCCAATGTTATCTTTTTTCAAGAGACGCATTTCCTAAGCTTATCAGATGCTAGCAAAATTCTTAAGAACTGGGCGGGTTTTTATTGTTCATCTGTTTCGGGCATTGCGCAGAGTGGAGTGGGAATTATTTTAGGTAAGCATGTTCAATTTCATGTTAATGCATCACACTCAGATTCGGGTGGAAGATGGACATTCGTTCATGGAAAACTAAATCAGTTAGATCGTATTTTGGCCACAATGTATGCACCAGTGATAGATGATCCACTCCCTATTCTACAATTAAACCAAGCTCTATCGGGCATGCCTGGTCAGATCATATGGGGAGGTAATTTAAATTTTTTTACAGGATCCTTTAGTTGACTCGACAAAGATAGAATAAAATCAAAATAAACCCCAAGTCTCTAGCGCCCTGTCTAGTTGTAAACTCGATCTACATATTGTAGACAATTGGCGCCTTAATAACCCAGCTAAACGTGGGTTCTCGTGTTACTCAGCAAAGTACGATTAAGCATCGAGAATAGATTTTTTTCTGACCTCACATAATCTTATAGTTGGTAAATATGAACATATTTTAAATGCCTTTTCAGACCATGCCTTAATCAAAACGTAAGTCGTTGTAGGGAGTACGGACAAAAGAGCATCAAGAAGATGGCATTTTAATAAATTTAATTTAGCAAATGATCTGTGGTGCACAGTAATAGATAACAAGATTAGTGCCTTCTTTTATATAAATAAAGATTCCGCCCCAATCAATATAATCTGGGATGCATTTAAGGCCACATTTAGCGGCTAATTACCTCGAAGGAGATCCCGCAACAAAGGGCTAAAAAAGAGGAAAGGTTGAAGATTGAAACAAGATTTGCCCACGCGAATCAGGAATACATCAGAAACAGGGATCCAAAAAGTAAACAGGAACTAGTAGAAGCAAAAACACAAATGAGAGAATTCTACTATGGTTTAGGCGATATGGCAAGCAGAACTTACCTTCAGACAGTCTATGAAGATGGCGAATACACAGGGAAGCTTTTAGCCTGGCAGGCAAAAAAGAAACAGGTATGTAACAGGATTGAAAGTATCTGGAATGAATCGACTAAAACACGTTTAATTAGTATGTTGGACATAGTAGAGGTCTTCCTTAAGCACTAAAAGGGGATTTAGCAATCAGAGTACCATGCACCCTTGGAATCCATTTGGGCTTTTCTGTAAGATTTGCCAATTCCTATTATAAATAGGTACTTTCCAGAGGAATTGCTAGCTGATTTTACGAAGGAAGAACCCGACTTAGTCATAAGCTCTCTGTCCAACTGTAAAGCAGCAGGGGAAGACGGCTTTCCCGCAGAATTTTTAAAAAGATGCGCCTCAACTCTTTTTTTTTTGGAATCTTTTTATTGACTTTTCCATACACAAGTAATTTGTGACATAGTTGACATCAGTACATTTTCTGTAATATAGGAATACCCCCGTTTATCTGGCAGTTCACATTTACAGAAGCGACCCAATCTGTTATCTCTAAGAATGGGGAAAGAAATAAAGTTTTGGCACAGTATTATCCGTTTCAGATTATCCTCCACTGAGTCCATATGTCTATCTATGATATGTTCACGTATTCATTACTGTCTATATGTACAAAGCCATTATATACTCTCAATTACGAACACCAAAGAAAACAAAAGAAAAAAGGGCAAAAGAATGGAACAAAACTGACAGAGCTTTGGAACGACTCATGCCCCTAATATCATCAAAAGGAAGCTTACTTAAACTACTACAAAATAATAACTAATAACTGCCAGGGTTCCACGTACTCCTATGACAAAGAGGAAATATGCATCAATTCTCTAGGCAGGGTTAGGGGGGAAAGGGGGTGGGGAGGACGAGAGGGACGAGAGAGGGGAAATGAGCCCCCCACATGAAGCGGGAGGGGTGTCAGGCACCCCCAATTCCAAACACCCATGACATTCTAGCTCTCAGACTCCGTCGAATCAGTCCCCTCGGACTGATCCAACACATGTCGAGCCTCCCAGCACTGAAGAATATCTCCCCACGGTTCCGCATATGGCCGGCGCTGGTAATTGGTAATTTGGTAAGCCTGTCTTCCACAATCAGGGCCCTTTCCTCCGCTCTAGCCCAGCGGGAGACATCTGCCTCCCATAGTGTCACCAGTGGTGGGTGTGCGTACTTCCAACCAAGCGCTATCCGTCGTTTGGCCAATAGGAAGGCCAGGCCGGTAAACCTGTGTCCCAGCTTACGAGCTTTAGGTCTCGGAAAGAGACCCAACATACAGACCTCGGGAGTACACAACAGGGTACCAGACAACACCTCATTAACCATATCCCCTATCCTATCCCAATAAGCAGAGAGTTGCAGGCAGGACCAGATCATGTGATCGAAGTCCGCGTCTTCTAGGAGGCATCTAGCGCAAGACAAATCCACTCTATCATAGACCACATTTAGCCAGTGCGGGGTAAGATATGTTCAATGTAGTACAGTAAATTGAAGGACTTTAAAGGCCGTATTCCTAGAAACTTTCTTGGGACGTTTCAGGACTTTCTGCAACTCCTTGTCCGTCAGGTTCCTATATAAGGCCCCCTCCCATCACTCCCGGAGGCTTTATAATGCACTCGGGCTTAACTCCATTATTGCGAGATAAAGCCAACGCACCAGGTGCCCCGCTGAACCCAATGTCACTACCGCATTCAAAACTGGGTGGGTCTCGGGTTCTTCTGTGCCATCTCCCCACAATTCCCGCACTGCCACTCTAATTTTATGGTAATTTAAGAATTGCCCCGCTGGGAGCTCGTGATATTCTAAAAAGTCATCTAGGGAAAGCAGTTCCTTCTCCCTATAGCAGTCTCCATCCGTCAATACTCCTACTTCCTCCCAACTTGCCAATTGGCGCTGCGATAGTGGTGGGCCCATCCCTGCCTGGGGGATACATATGAGCGGGAGGCTAGGGGTATAGAGCAATCTATCTCTGGCACGCGCAGTGCACCTATCCCAGCATTTAACTGCCACCAAGAGCAATGTGCCCATACGTTGAAGTTTCTGGCACCTGTTTAGGAACCTAGGAAAGAGCTTAGCCTGTACAGCACCTGCGGGGAGCGGAAACGTAACCAGGTCCCTGCCATCTAGCCATCTGGCTAGCCACTGTAACTGCGCCGCTAGATAGTAGGCTTCAAAGTCGGGGGCCCTCAGCCCGCCATCCACCAGTGGAAGTCGCAAGGTCTGCAATGACACCCTATTCCGACCGCCATCCCATACCAGGCCTCTCAAGAGTCCGTCCAAAATTCTAAACCACAATAGCGGTATCAGCACTGGGAGGTTGACAAAACAATATAATAGACGGGGCAGGGCCACCCTTTTGGATAATGCCACTCTCGCCATAATTGGCAACTTAAGACTGTGCCAGAAGGCCACATGCCCCCGAAGTGCCCGCAGGGCGCCCCCGAGATTACCCTAAAAAAATCAGTCTGTGAATGGTAGATCTGTATCCCCAAATACTTAAACGACACCGGCGCCCATTCTATGGAGGTCGGCAAGGACAGGGGTCTGTCCATGGCAGGGAGCAGCAGAAACACAAAGGTTTTCTTCCCATTTACTTTCAAGCCCAAGTAGGTGGCAAACTCGTCTAGGATGTTTAAGATATGGCAGATCCCCTGCGTTCCATCTCGGAGATAGATCAAAACGTCATCTGCATATAGCGAGATAATGTGATGGGCCCCGTCTAGGGTTATCCTCAGATCTGCTCCCTCTCTCCGGATCTGCACCACCAGAGGCTCCATTGCCAGAGCAAAGAGCAATGGTTACGGGGGCCATCCCGGTCTGGTCTCTCTATAAATGGGTTAGGAAGGCGAAACCGTCGTCCCTGTGCGCACTCTGGCAGTGGGTGTCCCATAAAGGAGACGGGCCCACTGCAACCAGTCTTCTCCCAATTGCATCGTACCCATAACAGCCAATAGAAAGTCCCAGCGGAGGGTGTCAAACGCTTTTTCGAAATCAATCGCCATCACCACAGCCTCAGGATAGTCCTGCAGGTCAGAGTGAAACATGACATGGTACAACCTCCTGGTGTTATTGGACATTGAGCATGAGGGGATAAAACCGTTCTGATCTACGTGGACCAGGCGACGCATGTGGGGGAGGAGTCTCAGGGCCAGTGCCTTACTCAATATTTTAAAATCCATGTTTAACATGGAGAGAGGACGGGATTCAGTTAAAGGAGGGTGCATAGTCTTAGTCTTGGGAAAGGAATGAACAACTCTTCACGTAGCGAGGGCGGTAACTACTTAGCTTGGAACGCAGTGGCATAGACGCATTCAAGCTGTGGAGCCAATGTGTCTATATAGGAACTGTAAAACTCGGGCGGTAGGCCATCGGGTCCAGGCGTCTTCCCCCGGGCCATGTCCCAGACTGCTGCTCTAATCTCGCCTGCGTGAATTGGGAGGCCTAACGGGTCCCTGGAGGCCCGATCCAGTTGCGTCAAGGATTGGTCAGTCAGATATATCCGCAATGCTTCCTCCTGGGGCAGCCCCGGGGTATCATAAAGCATTTCGTAATATCCCCTAAGTGCGTCATTGAAAGCCCTCGGGGAGGAGAGTGTGCGACCATGAAGATCTTTAACGCTCATAATTGGCGCGCCCCTGCTATCGGATTTGATTAACCAAGCCAAGAGCCTCCCAGCCCTACCTCCCTCTGTATGTTGGGTGGCCTGAAACGTTTTAAGATCGAGCACTCTCACCCTATCCCATGTGGCGCTGTACAGGCTTTTAACTTCAGCTAGCTGCCCGTGGACCCCAACCCCCTCTGCAGTCTCCCTGTCTAAGGTCAAAATTTGTGATTCCAAATCCTCCAGCTCCTGGGTCACCAAACGTCGGGTGCCTTCAGTCTGACCCAAGCAGTGTCCCCTAGTCACCACCTTAAACGGCTCCCATTCCACCAGAGGCGAACTGGCGGTGCCCTGATTGTTTAAGAAATAGTCATTTGCAGCTGCTGAGAGCACCTGACTGAACCCCTCATCCTCTAACAGAGAAGGGTCCAGTCGCCACCGCGGTATCGGGGGCTTCTCAGGGAGTGGGGTAAAACCCAGGAGTTGGGGACTGTGGTCAGAAAGGGCGCTGCCAAGGTATTCAGTTCCGTACAACAGGGGGGACAGTGTGGGCGAACAAAAAAACATATCAATGCGGGTGTGTAGGTCGTAGAGATGAGAATAATAAGAAAACTCTCTACTGTCGGCATGGTGGAGACGCCAGACAAAATGAAAATCCCATCCGGAGGCCCAGCCCCGGAACCCTCTAGCCAGGGAGGCCGCCATGGTGCCCCTTAGTGCAAGTGTGGACCTATCCCACTGCACATCATATACACAATTGAAGTCACTCCCCAAGAGGAGATTCTCATGGGGGAGGCTCGCCAGAACACCGGAGAGATGGTCCAGGAAGGATAGCTGGTCCCGGTTTGGGGCGTATACACTACCTATTGTGACCTCCTTGCCCTTCAAAACGCCATTATTAACGACATACCTCCCCTCAGTGCCAATCACCTTCTGGGTGAGCTGGAAGGGTAACCCCAGTCTGACCCACACCAAAGTTCCCTGGGAGAAGGCCGAGTATGCGGTTGCAAAGAGCTGACCCCTCCATCTACGCCTCAGGCGGGCAACTTCCGCCTCTGTAAGGTGGGTTTCTTCAGAAAAACCACATGTACCCCTCATCGCTTAATGGAATTCAATATATTGTATCTCTTAGAGGGCGAACCCATCCCCTGATGTTCCAAGTCATGAATTTATACTCCCCAAGGTGACCATCAATACCTGCCATGGGAAGTCAGAGCATGTTCCCCCCAAACCCTTCCTCCCACCACCAGATTCGGAGCTGCCCCGGTCCCCGGACATGCCTCAATAACCCCAACAAACGAACTCCCCATCCCAAGGGCGGCCTGACAATGGTCAGCTGCCCAAACTGATACACCATGGCAATAACTACGTGCCTGGTGGTACCCTATATCAAATCGGAAAGGTCCAAGGCAAAAGGCCCTAGAACCTACAGAGAGGGCGCAGCATGTACAAAAAAGAAAAAAAAGCAGGTGTACAAAAAGGTCAATTCTCCCGCCATTGCTGCCTCGAAGGGCCGCTCCAGCTCTCTCCCTGATGCATCCCTCCAGGAACCCCCCCACAATCCCCCACAAGAAAAGAGAACAACAGCAGAAACAATGCAGCCCAGAGACCCCGAGGAGGGCAGAGGAGGGGGAGAAGGATAGTAAAAGCGAGACAGAGATCCCCCCAGGGTCACTCTTTAGCCCACAAACTCGTCCCCCGTCTGCGGGGTCACCTTCGGCATATCATCATTCGTGACCTGTGACTCATCAGAGTCAGTTTCTTCTTCTCCGTATTTGACCTCTGAGTCTTTCCCCAGGGAAGAGGCCCTATCCCGCAGCAGGTGTGCCACGGCTGCCAGCGCTTCAGCTCTCTCTGTTGCCGTCTGTGACGGACTCGGAAGTTTGTACTCCCTCTGATTCTTCCGGCCTCTCTGTCTCTTCTCCTGACGTTCCAAACCAGACAACTGTCATGCAGTACGCGGCTTGGGGACACCTGCCGATCGATACGATTTGATCCATTCCCAGGCATGTTGCGGGTCCTCACAGAAAAACGTTTTGCCGTCCAGCATGATCTTGAGCTGGGCAGGGAACATCAGCGAGTACTGGATACCTTCGCCGCGCAGTATCTTTTTTACCTCCCAAAATAAAGAACCACGACATTGTACCTCCAGGGTATAATCGGAAAAGAGGAAGACTACTATTCTCTACTGTAAAGGGACCATCGGAGAGGACTTTCCCCAATAACAAATCCCGATCTCAGAAATGGAGTAGCCTAGCCACCACCACACATGGGGGACGGCCCGGCGCCGGCGGGCGGGCAGGCACCCGGTGGGACATCTCCAAGGTGTAAAATGGAGAGAGACCCTGGGGCGCAACAACGTCTCTCAGCCATGACTCTAGATAGGTGACCATATCCTGCCGCTCCACTCCTTCCGGAAGGCCTACTACCCGCACATTGTTTCTCCAATTGTGATCATCTGCATCTTCAGCCCTCTTTTCCAGAGTGAAGACCTTACTCGCCAGCTCGCCAACTTGAGCCGATAACCTGTAGTGGTCAGGGGCCAGCACCCCCAGATCCGCCTCTGATTGTTTCACACTGACTGCAAGTTTGGCATGTTTGGTGCGCAGCAGACCCAGGCCCACCGCTACAGTGCTGATGTCCTGATGCAGTGTCGCCTTAGTGTCCACAATGGCCTCCAGGAGTCCGGCCTGCTTTACCCATGACAGACAACCCAGGTTCAGTCACCCTCGACCGGATCCGTCTCTCCCTGGGCGGACACAATGCCTCCGCCAGCGTCAATGGTACCCACCACTCCAGGGTCCAGTCGGCCCGACAGGCCTCTGCTGGCGGGCGTCTCCTGTGGACTCTCTGGCGCCTTTGGTGGACCAGCCCATCCCGACCACTCCAGACCTGGCAGACACACCACAAGTTTCACCCCAAAGCTGTTGCAATTCTGTCCGGTACCAGCATCAACTCAGCTGCGTGCAGCCACTGGAGGACACCGGAGCCTCTCCTGGGAGCATCACAACACCTCTCCCTGGCCCCGGGTGGGAACCAGCAGGCCTCGGGCTCCCTTTCCAAGCCACCCTCAAGCGTGTCCACCCCACTTACACAGCCATCGCGGGAGCCTCACTGCCCAGCTCACAGCAGGCTCACCGGATCACCAGGCAACATGGCGGGGAAACTCCAGGATCGGGCCACAACCTCTGGTGCAGTCTGTGGCCGCTGCATACGCTGCCGTCTGCTTGGCATTGACACTGCCCTTCAGTCAGGCGTCTCACGAACATCTGCACAGCCTCACAGGGACTCCACTGTTCACACTGTGGGGCAGGCCCAGCCGGTCCGGGTCCGACGCCACACATGCTGAACTCCCCCTCACCGGAATCAGCGTTGTCTCTGCCCGTCTCGTAGATCCGCTGCACAGGGGCCCGTGGGAGACGTCCACTTACCCGCGGCACCACTGCCGCCACCGGGGCACAGAAGCCACACCGCAAAGCTTTCGGCAGTCTCAACACGGAGCTACGCTCCAGCTCTTGCCGCCATCATGGGGCCATCGCGGCCGGCCCACCTCTTCTTCCGGGGCCACTGAACAGCGATCACGCAGGGGTGATCGGGGGGGAATCAGTCCCCAGCACTCACATGGACAGGCCCCCTCTTTTGGGCACCAGGGCTCGGGCTGGATTCCCGGTGTTTACACGGATGATTTGCGAGGCTAGCACGGAGCTCCAGGCTCACGTGTCCGCCATCATCGGCTCTCAAGCCACACCCCCGATTCGCCTCAACTCTTAATATTTAATTTTTAAATCTTGCAAACCATCTACTACAAGGGGATGACCCTCCATTATCTTTTCGCACAGCAGTAGTGGACAGCATTTTAAAGAAGGAAAAAGATAGTGAGAATGTGAATTCCTATAGGCCTATAAGCCTACTAAATGTTGACTACAAAATTTTTACAAAACTCCTCACTAATAGACTAAATAGAATGGTAGGTTCACTTATTGGGATGGATCAATGCAGCTTTGTAGCGGGGAGACAGCTCCATACCAATACAAATTGTTTATTAGAAGCATTAGAATTTTTTAACGTAAATAAGACTGTGGCCCAGGTCTGGTTTTTTTAGACGCCGAAAACGCGGTTGACCTAGTCTCATGGGCTTGTCTGTTTTTAATTTTGGGAAAATTTGACTTGCCAGAGGAGTTTATACATCTAATAAGACGGCTCTACACGAATTCACAGGCGCAAATTGTAATCAATTCTGTAAATATAGGCACATGTCAAATAAACAGAGGCGCTAGACAAGGGTGTCCTCTTTCTCCGATTATATTTACGTTATTTATAAAGCCACTAGCAATAGCAATTAGACAGAAAAAGGTGTACACGGTCCCTGTTCAAGAGATGACAAGTATAAAATTCTATGCTGACGACATTGTCCTCTTTTTAAACTCAAAAATAGATACCCAGGAGGAAATCATGAGGATTTTCTCAGATTTCCATGAAATAGGTGGTTATAACATAAACAAGTCTAAAACAGAGATCATATTGAGCAACTGTTCGATAGGTTATCTATTGCCAGAATTCAGGCCGGTAAACAACACTCGCCCAAAGAGATACTTAGGGATCTTTGTGACGGAGAAAGTAGAAGATCTATTCCATTTAAACTATACCCCGTTGCTGAAAAAAGTGAAACGCCTGCTAGCACGATGGAATCAGCTCCCACTTTTATTATTGGGTCGTGTGGCACTAATCCGTATGTCGATTCTTCCATTATTTAATTTTCTTTTTAGCGCCGCTCCATGTGCACTACATGCAGCTTTTTTTAAAGAGATAGATAGCATGTTTTCTTCCTTTTTATGGTCGAATAAGATACAGAGACTGGCACTTAGCACTTTAAGTCACTCTGTTGCAGAAGGAGGGTTGTCCCTTCCAAATATTAGGAATTATTACCATGCGACTTTTGCACATCATAGTTTTAGATTTTTCTTTTTGGATCCTAAGAAGGCAGATAATTTCTTTATGAAAAAGATCTTAAAGGAACATAATATTGTTGACCCTACAAGAATAACTAAGTACCCTAAGAAAGTATGATGTAAGACTCTCCAATGGGTACTCAAGCAAAAATCTCAGTTTTTTCAACATTTTTTAGTATTCCAAGATATAATAGCTCAACTAGGCTGTCCCATTTTTTTTGCGGGGACAAGATGTTTTTTAGAGACTAGTATTCTAAAAAAATGGGAAGGAAATGAGTATGTACAAATTCAGATTTTATTATAGGTAAATCTTGGAAGCAATGGCCAGAGATCGAAATGGGGCTCTCGCACTCTAAAATAATATTACATTGGTTATTTATTAGAATAAAACCCCTGTTGAAGGAAAAATTCGATATAAAAAATACTTCCACTATAGCAAATATCAGTGAAGCCTTTGATTCCCTGACCCAACGGAGGCTTAGCGCCTGGGTGAAAATCTTTGATGAAAACAAACCTCTGCTGCCATATGATAAAATCTGTGATAGATGGTGGAAAAGGGAAGGGATGCAGGTCTCAATATCAACCTGGAACAGAATTAACACCCTTAACGCATCAACACTTAGAGGCACAAATTTTAAGCGCATGCAATTCTACTCAAAATGGCTGATCTATAGGACTCGTTCTTTTCTCCATAAAATATACCCACAAATAGAGGACAGGTGTTTCCGCTGCACGAAAGAGGATGTTGGCACCTGGTCACATATTATCTGGGTGTATCCAAAAATCAGTGGTCTCTGGGAAGGAATTAAACTTTATCTTAGATCCACCTTAGACCCTTCCATTTCCATTGATGCATCAATTGCAGTTCTGGGTTGTTCCCCCGATATTACTTTACAAGATGAATGCCTATACATCGCAGGATTGGTGGCAAGATCTTTAATTCTACAATGCTGGTGATCCAAAAGGGTACCCTCTTTTCCGACATGGAGAACGAAACTAAGTAAAATCAAAGAATTGGAAAAAAAATATGCACTAAGATCAGGCTCAATAAAAAAGTATGAGAAATGCTGGAGTTTACTAGGGTTATAAGTTAAAGATAGGAAAAACTGTTTTTGAATTTATATTATCAATAAAGAGAAGGCGAAGTGACAATTCGAATAGCTAAGTCCAGTCTGCAACGTTTTCTCCCCAACTTACTCTTACCTTACCATACATTTATAGGCACTTTATATATCCTTTAATTTTATACTACATGTCTGCCCCTTCTCTTTTTTGGGGGGGGTTGCAATAAGGTTAATGAAAGAACGTTGAATTATGTCCATGCCTAATATTCTGTATTTAGCACTTTGCACTCTGCACTTTAATCTAACTTTGATTTGTAATTGTATTTTATGACTGCCATGTCTCTTCTCTGCAACAGGGTGATGGAAAAAATTGTTAGGTTATGGTTATACCTAAATGTTAGCACTTTGCACTTTATATGGTATCTATTCTCTGTAATAGGGAGATATGAAAGATTGATGAGATATGTTTACCTCTAAATATATAGCACTTTGCACTTCATATGGTATTTATTCCTGATATGTAATGCTGTAGTTTTTCTTTCTACATCGCCTATTGGCAAAATAACTTAAATATTCTGAGTTGTTCGCAATATGCACTTAACTTGACAATTCTGTAGCTTTGTAATTTGTATCTTATACATTCAGGAATTACAAAACATATACAGTCCTACGTGAATGTATTCACTACAATCAATGTTTAAATGGTTTAACTAAATACATCTTAATGATCATAAAACATTGCAAACGATAAACTACATGTGAGTACGTCTTAACCATGAATATAGTGCACCCATACAATATAGATTGCTGAGAGCGCTCTATCACCCTTGAAGTATTTATTTATAGGAAGCCATAAGACAAGTTATAGAGCTAGCTTACTATGGGATGTCTCCTGTTAATGGTTAGGGTGTATCTGGCAACATTGGAGCAATGGGCTATTAGTTTACTGTGAGTGGACGATAAAGAATACATAATTCTGATCCGAGAGGGTAAGGCATTGGAAGACAATCTCTTAAATGGCACATTTGATCCTAAGAGGATTGTATTTATACATAATACAATTCTTCCTTTTGTACCACCTCTATTGCACTCCGTAGAAGTGGCATCAAATATTTAGTAAAGTAGATGAACATGGGTATTTTGCAATGCATTTATCTTTTGGGTTAATGTTCCCCTGGAGAACAAAGATATCATTGTCATGCAATTTGTGTCAGTGGCACAGGGGGGTAAGTTGTCTAAGCCTGAAAAAGGTGAAGAAAATAGAAGGTAAAATGAGACAGGCGGATGAGTCCATAGGTAACATAGAATGTCTAGTATGTATGAATTGGCTACTCAGATACCAAGAGGATAGTGTAGAGTTGGGAGGTTGAAGGACTGGCAATAAATGGATGGTGGTTTATAACATTTGTGAAATATATTGCTATAAATTATACTATGAATTTAATTTTTGATCACGTACGACTTGTGTTTGTAATATTAAGAAACGATTAAGGGTAAAACAAAATGTAGATAGGTGAGCAAATGTGAAAAGATTATTCACAGAACAAGAAAGAACCTTCTGTGGTATGAACAGAGCAAACGGTGACATGTTGCTAACTGAAAGCTGAAAGTGAGGAAAGTTGTACATCGACTAATCAATCCATAAGTCTCAACATTTTTTAAGGGAAATAAGATAAAACCAGAATGAAGGAAGGCATCTGGTAAAAATATCATAAGAAGGCTGCCCAGAGCGACTACTGAAGCATATTTATGTACATTAGAAAATGTGCCAGAAGCATGTGAACATATAGGAAAATGATGAGGTGAGGCAAGAGAAGGTTAAACAGAGGTACTTAGTGTGGTAGGTAAAGAGTCACGAGATCTATGGTGTAGATATGAAGCTGTACTACAGCTAGTTTGCCAAAGGAAAGAACATTCATGTTAGGGGTCTAGACTCAGGGCAGATTGCTCATTTTACTGAATTTTCAAATAAACACAATTTCCCATAAAATCTTCCGTATAATGAACCAACTTTAGAAGACATGAGACTCAGTGCTAAGTTCAAAAAAATTTAGTGAAAGAAGTACCGCTATTTTTCTTCTTTTCTCATGGTTTGACAATTAAGATAGCTTTACAACCAACTTGTGAATCTTGTCACATTTACAGCCTTTAACTTTGGCATAGTGTTTATCCTATCCCGTTTCTAGGAATATTTTTAGGTGATTGGTGTATTCCAGTGACCTAATAAGGGACATCCAGTGACACTATCTCTGAGGGTGAAAGGCACAGAGAAGGTTAAATGTCCTGAGTATGTATTAATATAGAGAATCCATGTGCCTCCAGTACACTTTTGGGAGAGGTCCTATCAATATGCTGTTCTTAAGAGGGCAAGTGTGCTGCATCAGGCACAACAGACAACTTTGTGACAGTGAACTTGACATTTGGGCAAAACTATGGGCATATGGTCTGTCACCAAGTGGTTATTTCAACTAATACTGAAAACCATTATCGGTCCTGCAGTGGAAGTCAAGAAGTCTTGCAACTTAACTCCCCTCACTATAAAAATAAATGGCTCACTGATAGAATATTGATGACAAAAACATTGATGTTAAAAATATTGAAAAAAATATATAGAATACAAAAATATCGCCTCCTATACCTACACAGTTAAGTACAAAAATATCCAATCAAAAGTATCAATGTAAAGAATATAGATGTAAAAATTATTGATTTAAATATATCTATAGCATAAAATATTACATATCAACTATATTAAAAATTAATATTAATGTTAACAAAATAAATTAAATCCCATATATATTTTAACAAAATATAACAAATAAACTTAATTATAAAAAATATACACACAAACATAATAATTTATACATATATGTATTTACTTTAAAATCATTAATAAATTATTATCTTTAATTTATTTTAAAACTTTAAAATTATATACAAATAATATATATATATGTATATATATATATATATATATATCTCAATAATTTCAAATATAAAAAGATATATGAACACTCTACAATAGTGTAAAACATTAAACTATTAGAAAATATTTAAACATACTTTTCCCAATACAGTCAGTGCAACAGTAGGGAAAGTGTTGGATAGCAAACTAATTAAATTTACTATTCCAACTCCAGTGAGTGCAACAGTAGGGAAAGTGTTGGATAGCGGAGGGGTAACAATTACTATTCCCACTCCAGTGAGAGCAACACTAGGAAAAGTGTTGGATAGCGGAGGGGAAAAAAAATACTATTCCCACTCCAAAGAATGCAACAGTAGAGAAAGTATTGGATAGCGGAGAAGTAAAAAATGCTATTACCACTCCAAAGAGTGCAACAGTAGGGAAAGTGTGGGATAGCAGAAGGGTAAAACTTACTATTACCACTCCAAACAGTGCAACAGTAGGGAAAGTGTTGGATAGCGGAGGGGTAAATATTACTATTTCCACTCCAGTGAGAGCAACCTTTTGTGATTGTACCAGCTCACTTCCGCTTCCGCATCAGAGGTAACCAAAAGGTAACAACCCTTAAAGTTGGTGACAGAAAGCATGACACGCAGCTGCCATCTTTAAGGTATTATGCAAAGTAACTTTGCGAGACACACAACAATAATCTTGAATGCAAAGATAGTGGTCTTCTGAAAGAATAGGATTTCACAAGTCCTAAGTAAGCAGCCAATATTTTTGAGTGACAGGAGGGACATTCAATGCGAACAATGGGACCTTCTTGACTGGCACCCACTCTGCTTCAAAGAAAAAAATCTGACCAGGAAAAGAAAGAACTATGGTGGGCTCAGCAAAAACCTCATATGCAGTCTTTTCATCCCAGCCAGTTATTTGTGTCAGTCCAGACTGGTGATTAAAAGTAACAAACCAGCCTCATTGACTATTTATGAGGTGATAGACTTTGCTGTCTGAGCTCTGCTTAAAATACTACTAGCCTTCTTCACGTCTTCAGAGGTTTGGCTAATTGTTTAAAGGTTGCCTGCAACTGTTCGAAAGTGTTCCATAGCTGTCATTTACTCTGTGCACCAGCTTGGAAATTGGGCCCCAAATCAGGCAGTTCTGTCACAAGGAGTCAATTAGCAGAAGAAAAAGCAATGGCAATCTCTTTACCAGGGCAGAGGGCGAAGCCATGCACCTGGCAGTCATTAAAGAGAGCTTTAGTGATAGCGCGAGGAAAAACATCTGAAACGTCACTAGCATGGAAAATGACTCATTTTCTGTGATTTTTCAAACAATATTACAATTTAACACAGCCAGTCAAAACAAGTTAAAGAATGAAACAACTGTTAATGGATTTGGGCATAATTTGGCAAGAAAATGAATAAAATATTAGTCTATTCTGTATTGTCTCCATTCCTATAAATGTGAAACCTACACTCGGGCGCATTGGGGTTTGAGGACCCCCAGAATAATAGCATGTTGGAAATAATTATTTGCATTCGAATGTAAAGGCTAGTTTCTTTATATATTTTGTTGCTGCAATTTCTGTGCTTCAAAAGCGCTGTAAATTGTAAATACTGAGGATGAATTTCATCCCATGTAATGGAATTTAAGTTTGTGACATCAGAAAGGTAAAATACACTGCCACACCTGCTCCGATACCTGCCTGTGATCTATCGATGAATTGCAATGTATGTACATGTGACCCACCTTCTCAACTTGTAAACATGCACTTCTGCACACATGTTTTCGTCTCTTTATAATTACTTATGCGTGAAAGTCACACATTTGCAATAATATCTTTGAACTTTCAGGATAAGAGTTCAGAAGAGAGGTGTAAAGCTAGGTTCCTTTTAACTGTGTACAACAGGTTTGATTCTGTTCAGTGGGCAGACTTTCACAGTAACTTTGGGTTCGGACTGTAGGCATTGCGGCATCCCTACTGAACAGTAATAGCTAATTACAGTAGAATAGCAAGATCAGTTTCCTTTTACAGGCGAGAACCAAGGTGACCATTACACTTTAATTAGAATGCTTTCCATACAGGTATTACAGGCTTCCATGTGCCAATCCTTCACACAGCGTAAATTCACGTTACTTTCTAACTAATCAAGACACAGTACTGTAAAGAAACACACTGGCCTTCATTTTAATTGCTTTAGAAATGTAATGCAACATTGGCCGTTTGTGATTTGAAACTGTGAGTGAAGCCCAGATTGCTTATTATTGTTGTATCTTTTTTCGCTTATGTTGTATTCTTTTTTTCGATTAAAATATTTCTAGACTTTTTTTATGGTTTCTTAAACATCTAACGCAAACATAGTCATCAGATATACACTATATCGCAGGTCCTACTGACTATGGGCCTGGACACAACATTGGTGCATTTCCTGGCAACTTTGCAGCTAACACGAAAGCAAGGGTCAGATTCAGCCACAATCAGGGCCGGACTGGCTACCGGGCGTTTTGGCATGCTGCCGAGCTGGGGGCTGATTTCATTGATGGGGACCTGCGTGTGCTGAATGAAATTCGTTTTACTTTGTTGATTTCGAAGCACACCCACCGCAGTGACATCAGCCCCCAGCTCGGCAGGATGCCAAAACGCCCAGTAGCCAGTCCGGCCCTGGCCACAATGGAAAACTCTCCAATTAAATAAGCATTAAACGGGGGAGGGGTGTTAGGGTGGTTAGTCAGGCGTGTATTCTTGCACCCCTGTTATTTATTCTGTATATAAACGATGTTACATCTTGACTGCTTGCACCCACGGTATACCCATGATAAAAAGTGCCCCTTTTAACAGTGCTGATACTTGCTCACTTTGCCACTGGATTCAAGATAGCCTGGCTGATGAGGGTTATGAACCCGAAACCGGCCCCAGGATGCTTGTTTCCGGTCCAGGAAAGACATGGCTTGGCAGTTGGACTGGACTGTTCCCATGAGGCACAGGGTCAGACTGATTTGCATATGGCCATGTCTGAACTGGGGTGGCCGAGTGAGCTAAAGAATGATGATGGATTAAACCCAGATCAGTTGACTGGGGGTGAGTGCTTGCAATGTTCAACACTCCGTCCATCATCCCCTTTGGTTTTGCTTTGTTCGCCCTAAGTTGGCAGGGTATGCCCGGACGTGGGTCCCTTGCTCACTTTGCCACTGGATTCAAGCTAGCCTGGCTGATGACGTCTGATGAGCCAGAAACCGGTCCCAGGACGCTTGTTTCCAGTCCAGGGAAGACAATGTCTGAACTGGGGTGGCCGAGTGAGCTAAAGAATGATGATGGATTAAACCAAGATCAGTTGACTGGGGGGGAGTGCTTGCAATGTTCAACACTCCGTCCATCATCCCCTTTGGTTTTGCTTTGTTCGCCCTAAGTTGGCAGGGTATGTCCAGACGTGGGTCCCTTGCTCACTTTGCCACTGGATTCAAGCTAGCATGACTGATGACGGCTGATGAGCCAGAAATCAGTCCCAGGATGCTTGTTTCCGGTCCAGGGAAGACATGGCTTGGCAGTTCGGGCTGGACTGTTCCCATGAGGTACAGGGTCAGACTGATTCGCATATGGCCATGTCTGAACTGGGGTGGCCGAGTGAGCTAAAGAATGATGATGGATTAAACCCAGATCAGTTGACCGGGGGCGAGTGCTTGCAATGTTCAACACTCCGTCCATCATCCCCTTTGGTTTTGCTTTGACAGACTTAGTACTCACCTGGCCCTGCTTTGGTTGTCCATATGGAAAACAGAGAAAGCTGCCCTCACAAGGAACATAAACGGTGACTGCCTAGAATGTGACAAAGGCATGGCCTTACTATAGCTAACAAGTGTAAAGAATATATTTGATGGAATCGGCTTTAGTCATGCCTTTTTTAACACTGCACCTCACACTTTACCTGAGAAAAACCAAGCTGAAGCGTTCCTATTATCACAGGCACAAGGCTGCAGACTTGGGTAAGAATCGCACATGCCTAAGGTCACAAGTTACCTTCGATTGTTTCCAGAGAAGCCCCTCTCTTCTAGCTACATGTGGGAGGTTGGTGGAAGATGGAACCGAGCTCTATTATTTTGGTTTAGGGCCGACACCTGAAATACTTGCTGTCCTTCCCTTTAGGTTTTCAGCATAAACTTTATCTTTAACTGTGCCCTTGTAAAGATCGCTCAGCTCAATCTATGTCACATTTGATTATCTTTTGTGGGTATTACATAAGATTTACTAAGCAATAGCTAGTTCCCTTATTAAAAACCAGAAATCAGAGACAGTGCAGGTTAGCATATCAATGTTTAATGGAGCAACTAGATGTTGAAACATGTTTTTGTGTCAGTTCATTCTCACGTTCTGCGGTTCGCTCGAGGGGCAGCATGTATTGTGACTTATTAGGCTCTTTTATAATGTTTTATTGCATTTTTATTCTGAATGGAGATGTTTCTTTTATTTTTATGCTGTTTTTTGCAACCTGATTTGATGATGAAATTGATATGTACTGATAACTTTTTAGTAAGGTATTTTATTCTGTTTTGTACGTTTATGGCCATGATGGTGGCCGCATAAAGTTTATGAAATGAAATGAGTGTAGTAACATGTCCATATGTTCCTAATTTCCTGCAATGAAGTAAAAAAGGATGACATAAAGGTCTCCTTGGCATCCAACAATATCTTTGAACTTTCAGGGAAAGAGTTCAGAAGAGAGGTGTAAAGCTAGATATCCTTTTACCTGTGTGTGCAACAGGTTTGAATCTCCTAAGTGGCCTGACCTTCACATTAACTGTTGGTTATGACTGTAGTCATTGTGACATCACTACTGAATTGTAATAGCTCATTACAGTAGAATAGCAAAGATCAGCGGTCACGACTAAACTTTATTAATAAATTAGAATGCTTTCTATACAGTTATTTCAGGCTTCCATGTGCCAAACCTTTGCACAGCGTAAATTCACAGTACTTTCTAACTACTCAACATATATAGTACACTAAAGCCACACAATGGCCCTAATTTTAATTGTTTAATAAATTCAATGGAAAATTGGCCTTTTGTGATTTGAAACTGTCAGTGAAGCCCACAACGCTTACTATTGTCCTATTACTTACCGGTAATCTTCATTACTCCGGGTCACGTTGTCCTCATCCTCTTTATACAACAAGTGATATAATCTATCTCACCGACAGAAAAAAGAAAAGAAGGAATGCTGGTACACCCATCACCCCCTCTACTGGGAGTACATACCCGTACCCTACCCAGCATTCCTCCTGAACCACCAAGCCTCAGATGGGGGAAGGAAAGCCCGGGAGGGAGGGATGCTATGAAGGGGACGAGGACAACGGGACCCGGAGTAATGAAGATTACCGGTAAGTAATAAGACATTACCCCCAGTTCCCTATAGTCCTCGTCCCCTTCATACAACAAGTGAGAATACCCAAGCGGCAACCTGCCATCATCACACAACAAACCACCAGGACACAGAGCCAGAGCAAAACCAGCGATTTATTGAAAAATGCATCAAAGAAGAAGAAAATAGAGGGGAATCAAGAACACACAGCTCGAAGCACCCCAAAACCAAAGTTGGCATCATCCCCCAGAACATTTTGAATCCGGTAATGCTGAACAAAGGTATTAGCAGAACCACAGTGGCGGCCCTACAAATCTCGGAAAGGGACACACCACAAACCTCAGCCCAAGAAGCCGCCACCCTCTTGTAGAATGCCCCTGAACCCCATCCGGAGGAGGGGAACCCGAAAGGGAATAGGCCAACATGATGACCTGCTTCAGCCAGTGACCAATGGAGGAAGTGGAAGACCTGCACCCCCGGGAGGCCACCCCAAAGGAAACAGACAGGGAGTTGGACTGCCGAAAGGGACGAGTACGGTCCAAATAGATCCGCAAAGCACAGCAAACATCAAGCAAAGACCAGGGAAGATCACTCCCACTGATCCTCACACAGAGCAAGCAAGCCCAGCTTCTGGGGGCAATGGAACTGGGAAGGAACTTTGGGAACAAAGGAGGAGTCCAAACGGAGAACCACTCCATTGTCAGAGAAGGAAAGAAAAGGCTCCCGAGCCATCAACGTCCCCAACTCCCCAAGGCGCCTAGCCAAAGCCACCTTAAAAGTGACAAACATCAGATCAACGTCCACCAATGGCTCAAAAGGAGCAACGACTGAAGCCTTCAACACCAAAGGGAGGTCCCAAAGAGGGAAAGAAGGACAAACCACAGGACGCGAAATGGAAAAACTGCGTAATAAATGAGAGACGAGGTCATCCACATCAGGCAGGTTCCCCCAAGGGGAACGGAATGCCTGAACAGCCGCCCACTGGGTCCTCAAAGTGGAGACAGACAGACCCTTCTCAAACCCCTCCCAGAAAAACTGAAGAACATCAGGTAAAGGACAACCCAAAGGTGACAACGCCAGACCCAGACACCAACGCTTGAAGTTACCCCAGTGACGACCATAGGACTTAAGCGTAGATGGCTTCTGGGACTGCTGAATCATCAAAGCTAAATGCTCGGGAATACCCCGATTCCTCCACCCCTGCCTCTCAACCTCCAGATCGACAGACGAAGCCGCCGGAAGGGTAACACCCGAGCAGACCGCAAGGGAGGCAGAGGGAACGGGAAGAGCCAAGGAGCCTGAACAGCTAACAACTTCAGCGTGGGAAACCACGACTGGCGGGGCCAGAAGGGCACCACCACAACCACCTCCCGATCCTCCATCACCAGCCGAGACAGAAAACGAGAGATCAGAGCAATGGGAGGGAAGGCATACAGCAGTCATGACGGCCAAGGGAAGATCAGAGCATCCACCCCCCATGACCCCGCCTGAGGGACCCGAGAGCAAAATCGGGGAAGCTGCGTATTGAGCTGGAAAGCAAAGAGGTCGGAATAAGGAAGACCAAACCTCCTGCACACCAGACGAAAGGCAACCGGAGTCAATACCAACTCCAGGGAGGCGGGAAAGTACCGGCTGAGGACATCCTCTACCCCATTGTCGACCCCCCTGATATGAACAGCCGCCAGAGACAAAATGTGCCCCTCCGCCCAATAAAACAACGGGGACACCACATCATTCAGGGACTTGGACTGTATACCCCCCTGGTGATTCAAGTAGGCCACTGTCACCGTGTTTTCCGACCGCACCAGCACATTGCGGTCCAACAGCCAACAGCAGAGAACTCCACCAATTGGACGACCGCCAGCCCTCCATAAGCAACCAACGACCCTGAAGGAAGTCTGACCCCAAAGTCGCCCCCCACCCCACCGCACTGGCATCTGTCATGAGGACAACAGGGGGGAGCTGCAGAGGCAGACCCCTGGAGAGATTGTGCGACACCGTCCACCAGGGCAGGGAGGATTGAGAGAGATACAGGAACCAGGAGGGTAAATCGCGAGACAAGGGATCTCACCGAGCCAACAGGAAGGACCAAGAAGGACGCAGATGGAAACGCATCCAGGGCATCGTGAAAACTGTAGCCATCATCAGCCCCAGAAGGTGCAGCCAGAGCTGGACCAGAAAGGAAAGACCCTCCAGAAAAGGAAGAGCAAGTAAGCACAAGGTCACCGCCCGAGACACCGGCAAGAAAACCCGATTCAGATCGGTGCGGAAACGAGCCCCTATGAACGTCAAGTCCAGAGAAGGCACCAGCTGACACTTGAAACCCATGGGCCCTCAACACTGAACACACCACCTCCTGAGCCCTCAACAACTGATCCCTGGAGGGAGCACGAAGCAGCCAATCGTCCAGGTAAGGGTAAATCAGAACACCCCAAAGATGAAACGGAGCCACCAATGATGCCACCACCTTCGTTTAGAAACAAAAAAGGGAGGTACCCTAATATTGTTGATAGGGACAGGGTAAGTATAGACAAAAAACACAAAAGTCCCTACACAGTGTCTACTATATTTTTAGATATAATGTTATACACTAAGTTAATGTCTGTGAAAAACTTAAAAAACCATATAGGTATACAATTCATTAAGCAACAATTGATCAGTGCAACACAGAGAGCAAATAACAAACTTATTTTAATATCAATATAGAATTTATTCAATGATAATATATGTTGGAAAACGAGGCAGCATCTGTGAGGCCTGCACAAATAACATGACTACATTTGTCCTTCACTGGGAACGAAACACCCAATTGTAGCGCCTGACTCTCAGAGGGTAGCGTTGCAGAGCAGTCTGAGGCTTACTCAAGGGAGGTGGTGTGGGCTAGTAATCGCCATTTGCAGGTGCGCAAAAATAACACTCAATAATTGATTCTCCAGTCTGTACTTTGCTTTATAAACGTAAGAGTACATTTATTAAAACACACACCACTCAATACTATGCACAAATTTACAAATATACATAAGCTGTTGGAACTACTTTGTGACATTGCATAACATCTCCACCCCTCCCAAAGGGGGGGGGTGGGGTCTAGTACCACCACTCCCATATATGCACATCAACTTGCCCCCAATGCAGTCAGTTGAAAATAACCTGGAGCGAGGGCCCTGCGCACTGGCACCATCCCAGTGGCGACCCAACCATTACCTCAACAAGCATTAAAAAGGGGTAAACCTGCCTTGGTGACACATGACCCTGACTGAGCATCTCCTACTGACCATAAATTATGCACCTCTATATCTTAGGGGCTAGCAGTCTGGGGTCTTCACCTAAGCGCAGCAGCAAGAACCCATGTTTACGCACACTTTAGAATGACAGTACTTATCACCTTGGTTGATCATTTGAATGCATTGCAATTACAGCCCCTAAAGGCATCACAGATGAAATCACAGGGTTACGCATATACAGCCAGACACCCTAGCAGGACTGTCTGGCAACATAACCCCACTTGGCTTATGACATCTCCTTACACATGTGACTTACAGTTCCTTCACAAGAAGTACTCCTGGCAACTACACTTCTCCTGCAGTGCACCTCTTCACTTTAAAAGGAATCACAGGTAAAAGCATGGGATTAAGTAAATACAGCCAGACTCCTAGCAGGAAGGTCCAGCAACATAACTCCATTTAGATTAACATCACCTTACACAGGTACTTCACTTTACACATGTGACTTTCAGTCCACCTAAAAAGAAATAACCACTAGTAAATGCATTTCGGTGCAATTGCACCACTTCACCTCCAGGGGATGCACTTCTTTACACATCCCCAACTCAGCCCTTCACTTCATGATGCACTTCTCCACACACCCTCAGCTGTAGAACAAAAGTTCTAGCCTAGAATGTGTTTAAATGCTAGCTGAGCCCTTGAGGGGTAGTTTCATTTAGGTCCCCATGACACTGAGGGTGGGACTTTTCTTTGTGCTGGGTGGGGGGAAGGCTGCGCTTCTCCAGCAGCTCCCCCAGCACCTTTTCACAAGTGAGGGTGACCCCCCTCCTCTGGGGACCACAAAGCACCAAAACGGCAGATTTCTTTGTGCTGGGGGGGAAAGACTGCGCTTCTCCAGCAGCTCTCCCCAGCACCTTTTCACAAGTGTGGGTGACCCCCCTCCTCTGGGGGTCACAAAGCACCAAAATGGCAGATTTCCAAATGCCTGGCGCTTCATGCTCCTCTTTACCAGCCCCAGCCACTGGGAACACTCTCCTCCGCTCTCTGGGTCTCTGAGAGGGTAGATTCAGCAGAGTGCTGTCTTCACTGGCTGGGTCTCCTCCTTGGCCTCTCTTCTCCCTGCGCAGAGGCCACTGCTCCTGCGCACCAGTCCTGGGCTCTTCTTCTGGTGCTGTTAGGGACCTGGGGGCAGTCAGGGGGTCTCTCCTTCCAACTGCCCATTGCGTCAGGCTCCAGCAACTTCAGCCTCAGCAGACCACACCCCAGAGAGAGCTTCTCTTCCTATGCAAGCACTTTTTAAAAGTTGAGTAGGGGGCTGGCAGGAAGTCCCTGTTGGTCCTATCAAACAGCGACACATCACTTTCCTGCCCCTGCTCCCTCCTTCTTGTCCAGCATCTGGGTTTGTTCAAAATGGCGTCGTCCAGGGTCTCGGCCACATGTCTCGGAAGCACCTTCCCTCAATGCTGCCTTTCCTCCTTGGTGCAGCCTGGTGCCTGGCACCCAGCGACAGCAGTTGATGGATTGGCCTGTAGCCCCACCCATCTTCTCTTCGTGGAGAGGAGGCCCTCGCTTGTGGAAGAAAGGTTATCAATCCATCCAGCTGAGGTCAGCCCTCAGCCTGGGTCTGGTCATGGCTGGCTCAGAGAAATATGACAGTTCTGGATGACCCAAAAGCAAAACAAATATGACTTTGGACTCTGCAGAATACTTCTTTTCACGTTTGCTACATTGAGTGCATGTCTGGAATCTGTAGGCCTAATGGAAGTTAATCTAGCCATGGGCACCACATCCCCATAGGGGAATAATGAAGTGAAAACACAGTAAAACACACTGACTTTCCCAGGCATGTTTCTTTCCAGTGTATAAAGCCTATTTCATGTCACCACCCAATACGGCATAAGTCCTGCCACAGCATTCACTTTGTAGCTGCTCCTGGACTGCGCACGCTAGGAATCTCCCCTGCGCAGCCCGTACATGTGTGCACACGCATGTACACATGTGTCTGCATGTAACCAGCCCGGTGTCCCTTACTCCAGCTGCTGTGCAATGGCCTGGTCAAGCCAGGGGGACACCAGTAAAATCCCCATGCAGTCTCTTACATCCTGAGTTCACTGTGGGTGAGTCCCAAATTATGAGGCTCCCCCACAGTAAAAGCGCAACAATTAGGTGCTCAAAAAGCGAAAAATCTGGGCGGCCCATAGTGTCCGAACCACCTTCTAACAATATACAATAAAAAGGAAGCAATTCATAAAATCACAATACACAATTAAAATTTAAAAAGAACATTTGATTATTAAAATACACAATTACAGTATCGTGAGGAAACAGGACCACCACCTCTGTGAATACCCTAGGGGCCGACCCCAGGCTGAAGGGCAGGCTGGACGGACAAGACGGCCAGGGAGTCGGACGGACCCTGCAGTCCGGAGGAGTCCATCCAGGCCGGAAGAAAGAACCAAAGTTGACCTCCGACCAAGGATCCGGTGCCGTGCCTCCAGATAGTCAGGAACGAGGTTTTGCGGGAGGAGACTTCGCTTTCTTGTACCGACCTTTCCTATACTGGAAACGACCCCCACCATGAGAAAACTGTCTGAGAGAGGGAGGATGGAAGAAGGATTTGGGCTTCGAAGGAGCCGGCACAGATGAAGGCAGCTTGAAAGCAGAAGAATGCTTCTTCTCTTTAAACAGACGATGTAACTTGCCATCCAATTTCTCCCCAAACATCATGGGCCCCTGAAAGAGCAACCGCAGCACAGAAGATTTCTGGGCCAAAACCGTCTTCCAGTCCTTCAGAACCAAATTGCGCAGAGCAGCCACAAGAGCCCCACCAGAAAGGACCGAGGCATGCATGACGTCAAAGGACACATCCGACAGGAACTCCACTTGCCGCTCAATAAGATGCAGAAGCCCCGAACAGTCAGTCACATCCTCCATAGACCCATAAAGGGACTTGATATCTAAAAAAAGCGATTGAGCCACGTAAGTCTCATAAATACGAGCCAGCAGCGGCAGATGGGAACCAGAATAAACCTTCCGCAGGGAAGCGTCCACCTTTTTGTCCACAGTATCCCTCACAACCGCACCCTCAGCCAATGAGGTATGGCCCACGAGACTGTCCACAAAAGAATCGATGGGAATGGAGTCCGGCAAGTCCTTGGCCATATCCTGAAGAGGATAGAGTTTAGCCATGAAACAGGGAAGCATAATGCGATCAGGGTCCTTCCATTCCCTGTTGAGCACCTCACGTATATACGGATGTACTGGAACATCAACAGCAGCAGTGCTTTGGAATTGGCGGAGTAAAGAACCCCCTGAAGTGCTTGGCACATCATCGCAAGGAAACCCAATATTAGATTTCACATGTTTTCACAAGTCCAGCAACATCTCCTTCTTCATGTATTTGCCCTTAAGGTCATCACTCCCCAGCCACTCATCCTCAGAGGCAGATGAAGGCAACAGAGGGGCCCGACCAGAGTTCTTGGACCTAGGAGCGCCACCCATTTCCAGCAAGGTCTCCTTAATTAGACGTTTAATTTGTGCCTCTCTTCCCACCTTACGTCACCTGGAGTGCGCAGGAGAAGGTGAAGAAGAAGAGGAAGCAAGGAAGACAAGGAGGAAACTTCAACATGCATGCTCTTCCTGGCATGTTTACCCATGGTGAATGAAGGACCAACCGGGACAGGACCACAGGGAAGGGAACACAGGAGGTAGATCCAGTCAGGAAGTACAGAGAACCAGCCAGATGACCACCAGACTAGGGACTCAACAAAGAAGCCCTACCTGCAGAGTCATGAGCACATGACCAGAGGACCCACCGCACAGCAGGCAGACCCCCAGCTGAAGACTAAGGCAGGAGAGAAAGCAGACCGACCACATGCAGGGTCTGAAAACCAGCCAAAACCCTCAGCAGGCGAAAAGTACAACATGCCCCAAAAACGAGCTGAGCGCAGAGCAAACACACGTGGAACAGCATTAAAGAACAAGCATTTGCAATGCAATAGGTCTCGCATTTATAAGAGTTTGAGCTATTGGCATTGTAAAATTACAATGCCTTTTATTTATGTTTTGTTTTTAAAACAAATAAAAGGCATTGTCATTTACAATGTCAGTAGCATAAACTCGCATAAAAGCAGTGTGAGGTGTGCAGCAGTGTGAGGCGTGCAGCAGTGTGAGGCGTGCAGCAGTGTGAGGTGTGCAGCAGTGTGCGGCGTGCAGCAGTGTGCGACGTGCAGCAGTGTGCGGCGTGCAGCAGTGTGCTGCGTGCAGCAGCTGCGTGCAGCATGGAGCAGTGAGTAATGCAGCAGTGTGTGGCATGCAGCAGCGTGCAGCAGTGTGCTGCGTGCAGCAGTGTGTGGTGTGCAGCAGTGTGTGGCATGCAGCGGCATGCAGCAGTGTGTGGCGTGCAGCAGCGTGCGGCAGCATGAGGCGTGCAGCAGTGTGCGGCATGCAGCAGTGTGCGCGTGCAGCAGTGTGCGGCGTGCAGCAGTGTGCGGCGTGCAGCAGTGTGTGGCGTGCAGCAGTGTGCGGCGTGCAGCAGTGTGTGGCGTGCAGCAGTGTGAGGCGTGCAGCAGTGTGAGGCGTGCAGCAGTGTGAGGCGTGCAGCAGTGTGAGGCGTGCAGCAGTGTGCGGCGTGCAGCAGTGTGAGGCGTGCAGCAGTGTGTAATGCAGCAGTGTGTAATGCAGCAGTGTGTGGCGTGCAGCAGTGTGTGGCGTGCAGCAGTGTGTGGCGTGCAGCAGTGTGTGGCGTGCAACAGTGTGGCGTGCAGCAGTGTGAGGCGTGCAGCAGTGTGAGGCGTGCAGCAGTGTTTCATGTAGCAGTGTGAGGCATGCAGCAGTGTGCGACGTGCAGCAGTGTGAGGCGTGCAGCTGTGGTAAATAAAAATACCGGACTGAATTTCATACGGAATCTTAAAATAAAGTAAATAGCTCAAAATAACAAGAGGCAGAATCCGTGGTATAAGAGGTTTTCTAATGGGCTTTATTCCATTCAAAATGGCCGACTCGAGTCGCGGCCTTCAGGTTCCGTCACCACGAGGGTTCAGGAAGTGAAGTACAATAATTTATTAACAGACATGTATTTTTATAATAAGTACATTACAATGAAACGAATGTAGAAGGCGTAACATTTGATAAGAAAAGTGACAAAACAGTGACATAATCGAAACTAGGCGTAATAAGGAATAAAAGAAACATGATTGGTTAGAATTATCAGACATAGGTGGATCTATAAGATAATACTTGGCATAGATGCGCGCGCGGCAGCATGACGTGTAATTGACGTGCAACTAGGGGGTGAAGGGGACTTGACATTTAGCTCTACATGTGGAGACGAGAAGTCTGGGGGTCAAGTCAACCTAATCCCAAATCATATCTAACATCCTATGTTTAAAGAACTATGTTATCCACAAGGAAGAGACTCTCGGACAGAATCTATTCTATACTGACTGTGTACGTGTACAAGCGTCTAAGTGTCTATATGAGATGCGAGGGATAGAAAACTTTCCATGGCAACAGGGCTATGAATCACTTGCAGGAGGACGGAAAGGCTGAGTCCTTTGCTTGTGAGCTAAAGGAAATGTTTACCTAAATCACTGGACAGGAATGCATCGGCTGGAGAGCAAAATAGATAATTCGAAGGTGAAATACAACTTCTTGGCAGACAGGCGAAAACTGGCCGAGGCAGGCACCGTTAGCTGCACAGGGAGTAGGACAAAGTTCATGGATACAGATGCGAGCTCAAGCTGAAGCTGTCAGAGACAGAGAGCAGGGAAAGGCTTGAGGACAGAATCGGGCCTACTTGCCTGAACTGTAAAAATGGAGTAACTTAGCCATATAAAGTCGGTGGCCTTTCATACTTAGGAATCGAATATCCAACCCTGTGATGGCGGATCTGACAGAGAACATGTCGACGGTAGACACACATATGTTTGCGTCTTAGAAACTGGAACTGGAGGGAACATACATGTACTTGTAACATGCATATAGAACCGTTGGGGTCCAAGATAGGGGACATAACTGATCAGGAAAATCCACATTTCCACATTCCCTCCTTGTCCCCTTCTTGCCCTTCACGAGACATCAATCTTCATCATTCCATTGATTTGCTCATGGAGCATCATTTCTTCTTCCTTCCGGCATTCTGAACGGGACCTGTGATGTGGAATGCATGATGTGGCACACAGACCACAAATCGCTGGTCCACCTTGCAGGCATAAACAACAACTGAAGAGCATAAGAAGGCCAATACCTAGGAAGGATAAAACTCTCCATCCCCAGGCTGATATCACACTCCAAAACCACCCGGACCACGTCCAAGTGCCTGGATTTTCGTGTATCTGGCTTACAATCTTATGAAGGTGTGTTATAGCTTTATATACAGATGGCGAATTTTCTGGTATGAATATGCAGCAGCTGGATCCGATGACCCTGCAAGCTCCGCCCCTATCGGCCAGGATGACGTCAAGGACAAGACGATTCTGGAGAACAACAATTCTCATCACTGATTGTTCCTCTGTCAGATTGCCTAGGGCGGCTATAGTCTCGTTTACTACAGCTTCAAGAGTCTTGGTGAGTCTGCGTATCAGCTTACTATTTGATATTGTACCTATATAGGGAAAGATACCTTTATTGAAATCTACATACTTGTCCCATGCTGTCTCAGTATAATCGACAACTGGGAGATCTCTTTGCTCTCTATTGTGTACTAAATGAACATTTCGATAATAATCAGGGGGAGCTAGGAAAACAGGTGGCAAAAGGAATGCTATGTAACAGGTACCATCCCAATCTAGAGGCAGACGCATATATGCCGTCTGGCCACATATGAAGTAAGAATGGCGAGAAGCTCTAAATGAAGATTTACCTTGATCACTATATTCTACTATAGTAACGCATTGGCTATGGCCCATATGTATGGAACCAACTTTTCTCACACATAATTCACCCTTAACTGGAAATACTGACATAGTGGGCAGAATTAGTTCAACTTCGGATTTGACATTCAGAATCATAAGATTAGGCGTAAAATTACCTAATTTATACACTTCATTTTCTAAATCAGTTCCTGTTCTACTGGGGTGACCCTCCTTATTAGGGTGACAGACTTTGAATAAAACTAGATTCAGATTTCCCCATATCCAATGTTGTTGATAAACTGCTGTGTCTGGGTCTATGGAATTTAATAAACTAAACCATGCTCCACAGGAGCCATTGTGTGTGAATGGATGTGGAAAGAAAGGCAGAACTCCTTTGTTATTCTGATAGGGAGGAAGTCGGCCACACACCCAACAATTGGTCGCATTACTAGTCTGATGGGAATGATGTAACATACTAATGAAGGTGTTATTGCGCAGCGCAAGTCTATAAGATAATTCATGTGGCGGTAGGTCACTAAAAGAATGTTCTGCAGCAACATTATAAACATGTCTAGAGATAGGATGATATATGTGCAAAATCACACTCGTAATAATTACTAAAATACTCAATAAAAACAAAATTAATAATGTCCTCATACAGTAGCTACGCAGTGATTTACAATACGCCTGTCGTTTCAACATTTCTCGGGTATTTTCTCTACTCAGGTCCAAGGGATACATGTCGGAGACAATTCGACCGCTTCACCTTGGAGAGGACTTAAACAATCAAATCGCTCGACTGTTTGGGCCTAAGCTTTAATTTATAGTACTGAGAGTCATTCTGTTCAACAAAAGGAAGTTTTGAATCAGTCTGTGAGGGAGTGCAGGGCACAGTGTCTATATCTGAAGGTAGTCCATGAAATTTTTTGACGTGACTTGAATGAATCCACCCTTTGCGTCCCTCGATCTTCACGGCTGTTCTTGTGGTCAACAGGACCAACTTGGGTGCTTTCCACCTGGGCTCCAGTTGACTTTTCCTGTCGAAATTTCTCACAAAGACAAGATTACCCGGAACAACGTCATGGGGTTTCGCCTCAGTGTTGTCGGGAAAGGCGGCAGCTACCTGTGAACGAGAAGATTGTAGTGCAGACATCAAGGAAGCCAAGTAATCTGTCAGCATGTTACAGTCAATGTCAGTTATTTTGCGTGGTATAGGCGTCCCCCACATATTCGGTGGTCTACCAAAGATCACCTCATACGGGGATAGCCCTGTTCTAGAGTGTGCTACCATTCTCATGTAAAAGAGTGCAACTGGTAATGCTACTATCCAGTCGACACCTTTCTCTCTACATATTTTGGACAGTCTGATTTTCAGTGTCTGGTTATGTCTTTCTACAAGACCTGCTGCCTCGGGGTGTCGGACACAGTGGAATTTCCACTGATATCCCAACAAGAGTGAGACATGTTTCATTAATTCGGATGAGAAAGGCTGACCGTTATCTGAATATACAACACGTGGTAAACCGTACCGTGGGAAGAATTCTCGAACTAGCTGCTTGGCAGTAGTCGGGGCAGTGTAATCTGATACGGGATACGCCTCTGTCCAACGGGAGAGAGCGCAGACAACTACGAGGACATATTTGAATCCTCGACAACGTTCCATCTGAATATAATCCATCTGGAGGACTTCAAAAGGATGGTCAGGAGGCTGAAATCCACCCTGCTCTACGGGAACACTCTTTCCTGGATTAAACTGACAACATATCATACAGGTACGAACTTTTTGTTTAGCTGCTGCTCGTAAATGTTTGTTGAACCAAATGTGCTGAATGCTGTCTAGCATAGCCTTCTCTCCTAAATGTGCTGGACTGTGAACTGTAGCTATAATGGCTTGAACCATGGAATCAGGGAGAAACCATACAGATTTCTCCTTCGTCATCCACCCTTGATCTGTCTGGATCCCTCCTAGTTCAGTCCACTTCTTTATTTCTTCTGCTGTGGCATGTGTCTGTATGTCAATTACGTCAAGTGCGGGATCCTTAATTGTCATACACTGTGTTGGTGTCTGAACTATTGGCTTTGTCATGTCTAATGTGCGATTCTGAGCAGTCTGTTTAGCTGTTCTGTCAGCTAAATCATTGCCTTGAGAAATGGTATCAGTAACCTTCGTGTGTGCTTTACATTTCATAATCGATATAGCAGTGGGTAGATGTATTGCATCTAACAAAGCATGAATGAGGGGCCCGTGCTGAATGTGGGCACCATGGGACGTTAGATAACCTCTCTCTCGCCACAGCACGCCGAAGTCGTGTACAACTCCGAATGCATAACGTGAGTCAGTGTATACATTAACTTTCTTATTTGTGGCTTGAATACAGGCTTGCGTTAGAGCAATAAGTTCTGCTGCTTGGGCTGACAGAGTATCTATACAATGTGTCTCAATAACTTCAGTGTCTGTTGTGACTGCATACGCGGCCACTAAATCTCCTGTACTTGCTCTCATGCATGATCCGTCTACATACAACGTCAGGTCTGGATCTAACAATGGAACGTCTGTCAAGTCTTGTCTAGGTTTCGTCTTTATTTCAATGATTTCAACACAATCATGAGCTAGTGGGTCTGTTCCAATTACAGGTAATAGTGTAGCAGGATTCAATGTATTACACCGTCGGATCTCTATGTGTGGTTGAAACAATGTCAGTTCATAACCGGTAAGTCTTGCTATGGTCAAGTGTTGTGTTTGTGTTCGGTTCACAAGAACCTCTACTGCATGTGGTACTTGTACTATCAATGGGTGTCCTAATACTATGGCATCGCTTTGTCTGATTGCTAAAGCTGTCGCTGCCACTGATTTCAGGCATGCAGGCAAAGCCTGAGCTACGGGATCTAATGTACTGGAAAAATAAGCACATGGCTTGCGTGATCCTGCTTGATCCTGAGTGAGTACTGACAAGGCAGTACCTTCGCGTTCTGTAACAAAGAGTGTAAAAGGTTTGCTATAACATGGTGTTGCTAAAACAGGTGCTTGACATAAAGCTTCCTTTAGGCTTTCAAAAGCTTGTGTATGTTCCTGAGTCCAAGGGAGAACAGTCGATGTGGCTGCCTCCTGTGTGGTTAACTGAATGAGTGGTTTTGCTAGAAATGCGTACTGAGGGATCCACTGCCTACAATATGAAGTGAGGCCTATGAAAGCCCGCACCTCCTTTTGTGTCTGGGGTATTGACATGTTAGCAATTAACTGGATGCGATCTGGTGTAAGCTGCCTTCCCTCCTTGGACAGCGAGTGACCAAGATAAATAACTCGCTGAACACAGAATTGCAGCTTAGAAGGGGACACCTTGTGCCCCTTGTCGGCTAGGAAATGTAAAACTGTCAGAGAAGCTTTTTCACATTCTGGCTCGCTTCTCGCGGTGATCAGCAGATCATCGACATATTGAAGCAGTGCAGTATTGACTGGCATGTGGATACTGTCAAGTTCTCGTTTCAGTGCTTGGCTGTAGATGCTGGGGCTTTCTGTAAATCCTTGAGGAGCGCGTGAGAATTTAAAGCTGCGCCCGTTTAAACTGAATCCGAACAAGTATTGGCTTTCCGGATCTATTGGGACGCTGAAAAAGGCATTCTTGAGATCAATTACAGTAAAAAATGTTGCTTCGGAATCAATTGCTGTCAACAATGATGATATATCAGGGACCACAGGGAATTGTGGTACAATACACTTGTTTAGTTCACGCAAATCAATAACCAATCGGTACACTGGTGGGGCAGTAGGATCAGTTCGTTTAAGAATCGGAATTATCGGTGAATTACATACATTGGAGTCTGTTTCTACAACTACTCCCTGGGCAATTAGCTCATCAATGATTTTCAGCAAAGCCACTACAGCATCATGCGGTAACTTGTATTGTCGCATTCGTGGTAGTACCACTCCTGCTTTCAATGTAACTCGATAGGGTGTAATGTTCATGCAGCCAACATCCGTAGGGCCTTGTGCCCATAGATGTACTGGTAAAGTCTGTAGTCGGGGATCCATGTCTCTGGACACATAGTGACCTTTAAAATCACGTAAAAACAACCTTACTCCTTCCGGAGAACAACATATTATGGCTCCTAGTGCTTTCAGAGTCTTAATTCCTAACAGATTTTCTGGGCATGATTTAGTAAGCAATAAATCTGTAGTTCGTGTCAAAGGTCCTATCGTAAGTGGTAGAGGCTGTGATACTTCATTAACAATAGGTTTTCCCGAAAAACCAAGGGAAACATTTTGAGAGCCTGAGAGGGGTGCCCCTGGAACTTCACTACGTTTTATGGTTGTTCGACTTGCCCCTGTATCGAGTAAGAATTTTCTATCTTGACCTAATAATTCACTATGTACATAAGGTCCTTCTTGATCTACCGGAATCTCGATAAGCCGTAAGTCAACTTCCCTCTCTAGGCTGGTTCATGCGTAACGCTGATACTCAGGGTATTCATACTGTGCAGTCTGATACATTTGTCGTGTTGTGGTTTGTGTGGCAGTAGCAGGCAACGGTGGTGCAGCTGGCACAAACTGTATGGGTTGCTGTGAGGCTGGCATGGACTGTTGCTGAACTGGCATGGACTGTCCATGCTGCATAGCTCCTTGTTCATTCTGATCTTGTCTAACTAATCGTGGTCTCTCTTTTGCAATACCTGTAGCTATATTACGTTTCAGGACTGGACAATCGTGTACATAATGGCCTAGTTGTTTACAGTAATTGCAGGTTCCTTTTACAGGAACTGCAGAATCACCAGAATGTGTCACACCCTTTTTGTGACCATCTGCTGGTACTGTCTGAGAAACTAGCATTTTCATTTTTGTATCCTTCATGCGTCTATGCTCGTGTTCTTGTTCATCCCTAATTCTATTGTGATGATACTGTAACATTTGTAGCATTTGCGACGGAGTGTTACTTTGCCAGGTACTCTCGAATTTCAATATTCTATTCTTTACTGGAGGTAATGCATTTTCCACTAATTTTGTCACAAATAAATGTGGATATGAATCACTACTTGCTTTTATACCACTATTTATACCAAAACATTTTTCAAATCGAGCATAATAATCGCTTGTGTCTTCATCTTGCTTTTGTTTACAGGCTGTGATTGCACCCCAATCTTCCTTTTTTGTAGTTAATAAACGTGGCAGTACCTGTACTAGTAAACCTGGTAATAGTTTAACTTTATCCCCGAGCCCTGAACCTGCAGCTCGGCCCCTTTCTTCCTCTGCTAATGCTGTCCAGTCTATCTTTTGGTCTCCTACTTCCCACTCTTTTTCTTTCAGTTTTTCATAAATGCCAGCAGGCAAAAGCACCTTTAATATCGTCATAATATCAGGAAAGGTGTACTCTCCCATCAGTAACATGTCTTTAATTTCTCGGTGGAAACCCGCTGGGTCTTTGTCATGACTAGGTACTACTTTTTTCATTTCTAATAATTCCATTTTTGATATGGGTGTGTAAACAAATACACGGTGAAACTCATTGTCTTCGCCTTTTATTGGGTGCACTTCTCGTAGGGGATTTTGTCTATCCATATAGTACGGCGCTCTTTCTCTGTGGGGCAGCGAGAGAGAATCCGGACTTACAAAAAGGACATACTGCTTACGTGACACTAATATCTCTTTAATTAGCTTGTTACTAGAACCTCTCCATCTGTTCGTGAGTAGTTCCGTTAATATATCAGGTAAAGGACCAGGGTCAGCATGTTGGCTCTTATATAATATGAGGAGTTGCTGAATCATATATATTCCAGCTAAACGTTGTTCATCTGTACTGAGGTTAAAAAAACGTGTGTGCTACGGTCTCATCACCGTATTTTTCAGGACTGTCAATCCAGTGAACGGCTGATCTGGCTAATTCTTGCTCATCCATGGAATCGAGGAGGTGGTAACCTCTTCGTTCTCGTAGTATTTTATCTGCGGCTTGAAACGAATGTTCAGGAGATTTCAGATTTATTACAGGCGTCGGATACGTTCTGCTATTATTTGGACATACAGAGTGTATGGGATCAGAAAAACATCTAGTATTTTCACAGTATCTTCCTCTACCTACATAGGCTATGGTCTCTGACTGTCTTGCGGAATTCCCTGATTCGGACACTTCATCTTGCTCAAACTCGTCTGTTCCCAATCTCTCTTCATGAATACGCTCTATTTCTTTACGTATTTTTCGGCACATGGCTATTATACAATTTTGCTTATCGTGTCTCCCTTCTGATATATTCTGACTCCATCTTGTAAGAATAAGCATTGCATTCGGGTCTACCCCCGGACGATCTTGATTTCTGATCATACAGTTTATGAGGAAACGTAACAGTTCCCCCTGTATCTCTACTTTCTGGAATTCCATAGCTCTGTTAATACATCCTGGATCTCGTCCTGTTTGAACAAAATGATATATGTTATCTAGATGCGTAGTCATCCCTGGTAACCTCGCTAAATACTCTGCGGCTCGCCTGATACGTAATGATGCCAGGACCATTTCGTCCTCTTTACCAACCACCGGGTCATATCTACAATTTACAAGGAGTTCTTTAAGCGTACGTTCACTTACGAATTTAGGTGTACGTGAATGCGCTGACTCTTGAAAAACAGGTTTATTTATTCTAGGTGGTGTAAAAGTACTGCTAGCACCTCCCGTGGCCCCATCTGGGGCGTCGGGTGTGAATGGATTCGTTGAACGTGACACAGCAACTACGGGTGTCGATACCCCTATAGGATCGACTGCGGAGACAGATGCGGAAACAGATGTGCTTGCCGAAGCTTGTATCGGGACTTGCTGTTGCACGGGGACAGATACCTGATCCTGACGTTGAACCCCTCCGCCAGACGGTCTATGTGGTGTGGCGTTAGCATACTCGGGAGCTGCATCGTCTAGATATGAGGAAAGAAAAACATCTTCTGCGGTTCTGGGATGCCCCTTTGGATGTACCTTAATTGGAAATAATGGGGGTGGCAAGTCTTTTGGCATCTCTGTAACAGCCTTAGGTAGTCCTTCGGCTAGAAGGGGATACATACCATTCATAAGAACTTTCTTTACTCCTCTCTTCTTGTCTACGTGCTTTTTCTGTTCGTCTATGAGATTCTTTACGCCATAACTCAACAGCGTCTTTCTGTGACTGTCTGACCTTTCTTTTCCATAACTCTTCCTCCACTTTCATGATGCACTCTGCATCCCAGGTTCCCGCTATGGGCCACCTTTGACTTTCCGGTAATCCTTTGGTATAATCTACCCATAGATCAAGAAACAATATGGCATCTAAGCCATGTTTATGGTACATAAAATGCCCTGGGGTGTCCCTAGGAGGAATAGGAACTGCTTCTTCAAGCACCCCTTTTCTGGTAGTAATCTGTCTTAACTTCGAGAAGAGCGGCACATTGACAACTGATCTGATACTTACTCTTGAATTTTCTTAATACGAAAAACACCATAAATGAACAGTGAACAATGAACAGTCATTCATACCACAATATGCAAGACATTTCTGAATACTTTAAACATTAAACATTAAACATTATAACAATGATCGACAATGATGACAGTCTGCCTAACTAATCACCACGCTGAATTCTTGACAATAACTGAATACTTCGGAATACTTGATATACTGCTAAACAGTACATATACACTGCTAAACAGTGCAGACCGGATTTGTGTACCCAAATCCGTCTTGACCGGCACAACCTATGTGCGCGTCAACACGCCTCCCCGGCGATGGTACTCACCGAGTAGCTCCTTGAAACGGAAGGCCTCAGAGAATGGACAGGACTCGATAACTGCGGACATCGGACCCTCTGGACGTCGGGATTTCGGAAAACCTGGTGGGCCTCTGTATACCTCGGATCTTGCTCTCTCAGCTAGGCTCTGGTCGGGATACTTCGCACTTCTCACCGCCTCGTCTGGGTTGATCGCAGCCTCAGTCGCCCCCGCTTGACCGGAGGGAGCTTACAGGAAATCCTGCTGGTACGCGTTTATGGTCCGTCCAGCTGTGGCAGGAGACCGGGCCTGCAACGCACCGCCGGCGCGTGAGATGAGAAAGTGTCCCTATTCGGGCGCCATTATGTGGTAAATAAAAATACCGGACTGAATTTCATACGGAATCTTAAAATAAAGTAAATAGCTCAAAATAACAAGAGGCAGAATCCGTGGTATAAGAGGTTTTCTAATGGGCTTTATTCCATTCAAAATGGCCGACTCGAGTCGCGGCCTTCAGGTTCCGTCACCACGAGGGTTCAGGAAGTGAAGTACAATAATTTATTAACAGACATGTATTTTTATAATAAGTACATTACAATGAAACGAATGTAGAAGGCGTAACATTTGATAAGAAAAGTGACAAAACAGTGACATAATCGAAACTAGGCGTAATAAGGAATAAAAGAAACATGATTGGTTAGAATTATCAGACATAGGTGGATCTATAAGATAATACTTGGCATAGATGCGCGCGCGGCAGCATGACGTGTAATTGACGTGCAACTAGGGGGTGAAGGGGACTTGACATTTAGCTCTACATGTGGAGACGAGAAGTCTGGGGGTCAAGTCAACCTAATCCCAAATCATATCTAACATCCTATGTTTAAAGAACTATGTTATCCACAAGGAAGAGACTCTCGGACAGAATCTATTCTATACTGACTGTGTACGTGTACAAGCGTCTAAGTGTCTATATGAGATGCGAGGGATAGAAAACTTTCCATGGCAACAGGGCTATGAATCACTTGCAGGAGGACGGAAAGGCTGAGTCCTTTGCTTGTGAGCTAAAGGAAATGTTTACCTAAATCACTGGACAGGAATGCATCGGCTGGAGAGCAAAATAGATAATTCGAAGGTGAAATACAACTTCTTGGCAGACAGGCGAAAACTGGCCGAGGCAGGCACCGTTAGCTGCACAGGGAGTAGGACAAAGTTCATGGATACAGATGCGAGCTCAAGCTGAAGCTGTCAGAGACAGAGAGCAGGGAAAGGCTTGAGGACAGAATCGGGCCTACTTGCCTGAACTGTAAAAATGGAGTAACTTAGCCATATAAAGTCGGTGGCCTTTCATACTTAGGAATCGAATATCCAACCCTGTGATGGCGGATCTGACAGAGAACATGTCGACGGTAGACACACATATGTTTGCGTCTTAGAAACTGGAACTGGAGGGAACATACATGTACTTGTAACATGCATATAGAACCGTTGGGGTCCAAGATAGGGGACATAACTGATCAGGAAAATCCACATTTCCACATAGCAGTGTGAGGCGTGCAGCAGTGTGAGGCGTGCAGCAGTGTGAGGCGTGCAGCAGTGTGTAATGCAGCAGTGTGTAATGCAGCAGTGTGTAATGCAGCAGTGTGTGGCGTGCGGTAGTGTGCGGCGTGCAGCAGTGTGCGGCGTGCAGCAGTGTGTGGCGTGCAGCAGTGTGTGGCGTGCAGCAGTGTGTGGCGTGCAGCAGTGTGAGGCATGCAGCAGTGTGAGGCATGCAGCAGTGTGAGGCGTGCAGCAGTGTGAAGCGTGCAGCAGTGTGAAGCGTGCAGCAGTGTGCGGCGTGCAGCAGTGTGAGGCGTGCAGCAGTGTGAGGCGTGCAGCAGTGTGAGGCGTGCAGCAGTGTGAGGCGTGCAGCAGTGTGTGGCGTGCAGCAGTGTGTGGCGTGCAGCGTGCAGCAGTGTGAGGCGTGCAGCAGTGTGCGGCGTGCAGCAGTGTGTAATGCAGCAGTGTGCGGCGTGCGGTAGTGTGCGGCGTGCAGCAGTGTGTGGTGTGCAGCAGTGTGGTGTGGTTTGTAAACAACAAGAAAAGCGGACATCAAAGGAAGGGTGGGAGGGAACGAGCATATGGGGTGTGAGTTATAACGAAAGTTAATTGTTGTAAGAGGGGATGCAGGAAGTGAGGCCGCTGTCGCCGGGATCGAACCACAGGCTCTGCCGTCCGGAGTCCACCACTCTGACCACTGCACCACGCCTCTCCCTCTCTTTTGAAGAGATACCTCTGTGTCGGCGATTTGTATGTGTTGATGCATAGCCACGAGTGTCTGCGCTTGTGAAAGCGTTCCTTATCTTGTGCCCAGGATAATAGCCTTCTTTGTTTGTTTACTGAGAGTTTAGAAGTGTGATGCGTTAAGTGTGTTTCCCACAGATGTTGCGAGGCCAGTTCTCCTAAAGCCTCACTCCTGTTTCATTGGTCGAATGACTGTGCCACTGCATTCCATACAGTTCGCAGTATCCACTACCTAATGTCTGCTATTCCATGTCCTCTCTATTCCTCTTCCGCTCCCGGCAAATGTTTGTCACCAATCTTAAAGAAAAATAATAATAATAATAACTGTAGGCTCCAATTCGCAAAGTCGTCACGGGTGAACACACAAGGGCGGATTTCCAGGTGCAATCACAAGCCGGCAAAAAAGGGGCAAACATTACATGTGCTGCCACTGATTTCGCATGTTGGCTAAACTCCAAGGAATTGTATTCTAATCGTGTTTGTTCTTTGCATTATTAGACTTATCCAAACATAGCAAAATAAAGCATAAACTCAAAAGCAACTGGCCCTTGTTTACATCCGCGTGCGCTAAATAGTAGTTGCACAAAACATCACGCCCAAACAGTGCTTGCTAAATCACTGATTTGAGCATCAATCCATGTGATTGACAAAAGGTAAAAATAAACAAGCTGTTACCATGATTCTTTCTTGCGCACAATCGTTTAAACAAACAAAAAGCGACGGAAAAAAACTCTCACTGAAACTGCACATGCACAGAAATAAAAAGCATCTAATTAACATAAAACAAAACAGTGCACACTGGCCTAACGTAAGCAAAGGATGTGTGTGACTTTAGTCATTTCACTTTGTTTTACGTATATCTAATCACCTCCTGTTCGGCCATGTCACTGAGTGGTGGAAACACTGAACGAGCAAGGAATGAAACCACGTACGTGCCAGCATTTTGGAAGAGGAAAAGCTGGGAGCCTTAAAAAAACGATAATCGGGAGAATGTATTTTCTTCATTGATTTGTATCGAATCAGAAGCAATGTAGACACCAAAATAGACATGTTTGGCGTAAAAAAATCGGGTGTATCCCTCCTGAATCGGGTCTCTAGGCATGTATGCAACAATTATATAAAACGTGATCATATATTACATCCGCTACCGCGGGTCCCCAGAGACAAGAAAAAACTAGCTCGCTGGGTGTGTCGGCGGCCATTTCCAGGGTTAGGAAGGAGAGCATGTTGCGTCTATGGTAACGTTATTATGGGGCTAAATGCGCATTCTGTGTGGTTTCTTAACCGGATCACAGAGCAAGAGACAGTTAATTGGGTCAATACGACACCGACCGCCGTGTCTCATGTGCGGCAGGGTTGGGAACCCTTCACACGCGGCAGCGATACCCACAGGCGTGATTCAGGAATAATTTCAGGGACGCCAGGAGTGTGGTAAAAAAAAAAACAAGCGCGCACTGAAGTTGACGAGGAGGGAGTGGGAGGGGGGAGTGTGGGCGGGCACAGTGCAAATGGTGTGCACTTTGATGTCCTCAGTGGCTGCGCGGCTCACTGAGGACATCAAAGGGGCCGCAAAGTGATCAGGCAGACAGGCGGGGAGGGTTTTAACCAGTTTGATACTCTCACTCCAAGATTTTTTTTTTTTAAACGATATACTGCTTGAGGCTACTCCAGGGAAAACCCTCCCGAAAGATGGCACTGCGCCTGTTTCAATAACATACGTCAAGTCGGTTTCTCTCTTTAGCACACTGACCCAGAATTGGAAACCTGAACTTCACTTTTCCATCAGACTCTCTCAGAGCAAGAGAGAGAAGGGCAGAAAAAACAGAAGAGAGAAGGAAAGGAAATAAAGGAAACAGTGACAACGGCAGATGGAAAAGAACTTGTAAGAGATAAAGAGACAGGAAGAGAGGGTGGTGGGACTCATAAGGTGGAACCAAGAGTTGGCAGCCTTGGGATTCTGCACCAGCAGCTTTGGTATTCAGCAACCCTGGCATCCAGCAGTGCTGCCGAGGGCAGTAAGGAAGGGGGTGGCCACGCCGCCCGCAGGATGACAATAGAGCGCCCAGCCTCAGTGTTTACCATCAGCCGGTGACGTGTGTCTTCTGTGGCTACCACAAGGTCATTTCGGCGGGTGCGGGAACTGCTGCCCGGAGGGGCGGGGCGGTAGTCCAACCTGGGCGGCTCCGCGAGGCTTGGGATGGGGGCATTGGCGAGGGCTCACAGCTGCTGCTCGCCCTCTTTCCTCCTCGTGGCTGCAGTAAAATCCGCCCGCCCGGCTTGGAGAACAAGAAGCTATTAAGTGAGGTTTCTGTTTTTCAGTGTCACAAGCGGAGTTACAGGGCCATCCTAAGGCAAGACATATAAAAGGATCCAATTAATGGAAATGGGGCCACACACTTCATGTCCTCAGGCCATAGGAGGCCCTGAGAAGGAATCGATGTTGACCCCTTTATCCATTAAGGGCCAGTTGGTATAATGACAACTGGGGAATATAATAATAATAAGGGTAGCTTATAAAGCGCATGGTTACGCAGAAGCGTGTCCCCGCGCTACAACTGAAAAACTCATTGCGAGGGTTGCAGACCGGAGATCTTTTATCTGGAGAACAGGTATGTTTTTAGGTTCCTGCGGAAGCTGGTTTCGGATGAGTCAAGGCGAAGATGGAGAGGGAGGGAGTTCCAGCTCTTTGCTGCCAGATAGCGGAAGGAGCGTCCGCCCATGCGGGCCTTTTTGATTCTTGGAACCAGTAGTAGACCCCCATATGCTGAGCGCAGATCACGTGCTGGTGTATACCTTGTCACCAAGTTCTGGAGTGGGATCGGAGATTTTTTAGCCAGGATGCGGTGACAGGTGCAGAGGGCTTTAAATACCACTCTGTTTTTAACTGGCAGCCAGTGGAGGGTTTTGAGAGCGGCTTTGGTATCTGATCGTTTTGGGATGTTTAAGATGAGACGGGCAGCCGCGTTCTGTATTACCTGAAGGCGGTTCATGGCCTTGCAGGTGGTGCCCAGGTAAAGTAGATTGCCATAGTCTAGGCGTGATGTCACCAGGGCATGTACCAGTGTTCTCCGTGCTGACATAGGGAGAAGGTCAAGGACCTTCCTTATGGTTTTTAGGATGCCAAAACAGACCCCTGCAACTCGGTCTATTTGGGGTCCAAAAGATAGGTCAGCGTCGAGCCATATGCCAAGATTTTTGACTCCCTGGGTGGGTATGGGAGCCTCGCCCAGGCATGGAGGCCACCACGTCGATGACCAAGCAGATGGGTCCCTCCCCACCACGAGCACCTCGGTCTTGTTGCCGTTTAATTTAAGGCAATTGGTGGACATCCAGGTTGCAAGTTCTTGCATGCAATCCCTGAAACTGTCCATCGCAAGACCGGGTGCACGCGATAGGGAGATAGCCAGCTGCGTGTCATCGGCGTATGACACGATGCTCAATCCGTGACTCACGGCAATTGAAGCCACTGGAGAGACATAGAGATTAAACAAAGTTGGGCTCAGGGACGAACCCTGGGGAACACCCTGTCCCAAGCCTATGTCTCTCGAGTAGTGGTCACCTTGGCGAACCTGGAAGCTTCTCCCTGTCAGGAAGGATTGTAGCCATTGGAGTGCAGCTTCGGATATTCCTCCATTATTCAGACACTGTAGCAAGTTGTAGTGCGCTACAGTGTCGAATGCTGCACTCAAGTCCAATAGGATGAGGGCCATGGTATGTCCCTCATCCACCCCCTGGCGTAGGGTCTCTACTGCTGTTAGGAGTGCAGACTCTGTAGAGTGGCGAGGTCGGAATCCAAATTGGGTGTCGTGTAATAGGGCAGCCTTTTCCACGAAGTCCATTAGCTGTATATTGACCGTTTTTTCCGCCACCTTAGCCAGGTAGGGAAGGAGTGAAATTGGGCGGAGGTTGTCGAGTTTCTCAAAACAGATGGTGGCTTTCTTCCTAAGGGGTAGAACAACCGCCTTTTTCCAATCCCTAGGTACTGTCTTTGTGCTGAAAGATACATCGAGCAAATGTCTAATGTATGGTTCTAGTACTCTTAGACTATCTGTTAGGCGTTTGGGTGTGGTTGGGTCTCGAGGAGAGCCCGACTTCACCGACCTGCAAATTTTTAGAATATGCTTTTAATCGCTCCGTGTCTCGCGGGTGCCGCTACTTAAGTATTCTACAAGGAGGCCGTAGCCCAGCACAGCGAGTACCGGATGCCGTGCACTGAAGTATTGTATTCCCGCTGCTCTGGCTTGGTGGTCAGGATGGGGTGTCAGCGATTAGATTGTAACACTGCGCTGAACACTCGGATCGCCCGTAAATTAACCCCACCTGTGTGTCAATAGGATTAATAAACTTGCGTCACTTTCTTCCAATCCATAAACTGCGTAGTTTATTTTTGTGTTGAATTTAGAAGCAATGATTGGGTTACAATGAAGAACGAGGCTTGGTGTACAAACCCAAAGCCCTGGGCCCCTGTGGTGAACTGATTTACAAATTAAGCGCTGCAGGCATGCTCTATCTTCAAGCCCCCTCTGGCGTCCATTCTTTGGAATAAGTTGGTGGTCTTTCCGGAATACATTGCCGCTTTTGTGTGCTCAGTAGTGCGGGCCTTGCTGCTGGGATTTCCCCAGAACTCCTCAGGCCAGAGCCTGCCCGGGGCGTGTTTACTCAGGTCAAGAGGGCCGCAAGAATGTTAATGGCCTGCCCCAGCCCCGCACACCTCAGCAGAGCGGTCGCCGCCCAAGCCCTAAGGCGGGAAACTGCAGGGCCCATTGGAAGCCTGCAAGAGCCATTGGAAGCCTGCAAGAGCCACAGAACAAGAGACAGTTAATTGGGTCAATACGACACCGACCGTCGTGTCTCATGTGCGGCAGGGTTGGGAACCCTTCACACGCGGCAGCGATACCCACAGGCGTGATTCAGGAATAATTTCAGGGACGCCAGGAGTGTGGTAAAAAAAAAAAATGGAGCGCTACTGGCTTTGCAAATGGGATAGAAATGTGCAATCCGCCTGGTTTTGTTTTGAAATGTATTGACTCTTGTAGCAATCGCGGCACGGCTTAGATTTAGATGTTAAACGCTAAAGCGTGGTGTGTTGCCATTGCTAAAAAAGTTACTAAATCGAAAGAAGGTTTGTGGCTGCCGTATTTTTTTCTATTTATTTACTATTGTAGCAATCCTGGGACGCTGCGCTTTAGCTTAATATGTGTAAAGCAATGCGTGCCGTGATTGCTATAAAAGTATATCAACGGAAAACAATGCACCTTCCTCCCGCCTTTGTTTTTCTATTTATTGACTTTTGAAGCAATGACGGCATGCCGCGCTTTGGCTTTAGATGTTTAAAGCTAAAGGGCGGCGTGCCGCCATTGCCACAAGTCACTAAATAGAAAATAAAAGTTGTGCGCCTGCCATATTTCTTTTTTATTTATTTACTTTTGTAGCGATCGCAGCAGATAATAGGTGGCATTGATGCGTCATGTTAAAAATTCATTTTGTGCTTTGGTCACGTCAGGTTTCAGCCGCAAAACGAATTTGCTGAACGGTGTTGTCACGCAAGCTCCCAAGTTAAAGATAGGAAAGTAGACCTTATTTAGATATGCCATGGTGAGTGTTAGGAAATCTCAGGCTCACATGCTCCCCAATTTTACTGACCAGCTACGCCCGTTTGGATGTGAAGGCGGCAGTAGGGATCTGAAGTTAAAGTAATGAAAGGGAGAAGGCTTTGGAGCAGGGTCAACTTTGAGTTGAGGATTGCCTGGATGTATAAGGTGTAAGCCTGAAGCCATGGGAGCCGGTTGAACCATCCCGATGTGGAAGAAAAAAAAACACACACACCCCCCAGCAGATGTCAGAGTGCAATTTAAACAAGAACAAGCGGCCGCGAAAGTGAAAGTGATCGCAATCGCGATCAAACATGAAAGGAAACGAATGCTTTCAGGCTGCCAAATGGTGCGCGCGCCCGGAGCACATGCACTGTAGTTGGCGGCCTGAAATGCACTCGTTTCCACTTCCAAAAGTCCCTTACTATAAGTCTCGCCAGAGCAGCACTAAAGCGCTGTCTCAGGCGAGACCTAAAAAACCGCTGCGCGGTACTCACAGGAGGGCCGGCAAGCGCCCCATGCCACCTCCACCAGCCGCAAAGAAACCTGCGCCTGACTTCCTGCCCCAAACCCAGGAAGTCAGGCAAACTCCGGCAGGAAGCGCCTCAGCCACCCGTGGGCCTCCGCACACAGCCGGAGAAATGGTGCAGGAACAGCTGCGCCCCCAACATGCCCAGCAACCTGGGAGGCACTGCCAAGCCCCGGCAGGAGGAGCTCCACTGCCAAACCACCAGGAGAGTGAGGCAGCATCCAGAGACCGCTGAGGCGACAACAGGACTCCCCCCAGAAAGGACCAGCAGACAAACGCCTCCCAGCAGCAGGTAAGCCCTAGGAGCCTCCAGGCCCCTGGTCCCCTTCAGATTGTCATAAGACAGAAAAAAGAACAGGAGGAATGCTGGGTGGGGTAAAGTTATGTACTCCCAGTAGAGGGGGAGGGGTGTCCCAGCATTCCTTCTTTTCTTTTTTCTGTCGGTGAGATAGATTATCTCAATTGTTGTATGAAGGGGACGAGGTCTGGAGGGACCGAGGGGTAATGTTTCATCTTGTTTCGTTTATGTTGTACTCTTTATGTGGATTAAAATATTTGTAGACTTTTTATGGTTTCTTAAATATCTAAGGAAAGCATTGTCATCAGATATACACCAGCTATGAAAAGTCCCATGCACCCTCTCCCTCAAGGCCCAATGATACCTCTTCCTGGTTAAAAATCATGAATGAGCACAAGAAGACAAATAAATACAGCACTGAATTATTAGCAATTGTTGTAATGCCGAAAATCCCTGCCACACTATGAAGCTGTGCTAGCCCACTATAATATTGCCTGGCGAGAGAAAGTTTTAGCAACCTGCTAGATCCCCTGTAGATACACGCAAATGGACATTGGGACACCCCCTTAAGCTTTTGTGTGCTTTTTGAGAGTCACGTTTTGCAATTATTTGTGAGAGGTGTCATTCACACTTTCCATGACGACATATGCTATGTTCCGGATAATTACTGCAGAAAAGTGATTGGCCAGGGAGGCCATCTCCACGACAGCAGCTGTGGCGGCAGCGTCAAGTTGACAATGCAGGGCAGGGTGTCATGGAGAGCAATGCAGAGGTGCATTTGATTGGAAAGCTCTTCTCTTGCTGATACTGCTGCATCGAGAAGCTGGTTGGTGGGTGCCGTGCACAGCAGTTTTAGGTCCTAACAGTGTGCGGTGGTGCTCTCTTGCTGCATGTGCCATCTTTCTCTAGCCTATTCCTTCACATGGCCCAGCTGTCACAGGAATCCCCTCATCTAAGATATTTTCCCCATGAAAACATTGACATGGAACCCATTTTAGATGAAGGGATGTCAATCAGAATTCGTTTCAGTCTTCGCTGCCTCAGCGGGCATGTAGCAGTCTCCATAGTCCTGGTTTGTGGAAACAGCAGCCAGAGACACCAGGTATTGGACAGAGTGTGCACATCAGCGGGATCCCCATCAGACACTTAGCACAATGACATGAGACACCACCCCAACCAATACCACCCTCTGCAGGTAAGAACCAGGGAGAATGACTAGCGTGACAGGGGAGTTTGGGAGCAGATGCTAGTGTTAGCACTTGGGCATTGTTTCATGTTTTCCATGTTTGATTGAGAACAGCACCTGGATTGGTTACCATGCTAGATGTTGAAGACATCTCACCTGCTTACACATATTAGCTTGTGGGCAGCCATTGCACTCACGTCATAGGATTATTACAATTAAAAGACAAAAAAGACAAAATGCAGTTTCTAAAAAGAAGGTTCTTTTGATAGCAAACATTCTCTAGACAAATATTTGAAGTTTCTCACCACTAAGAAGTTTAAACAAAAACTGCATTTGAAGAAGTAGTAGCATAGTAGTAGTACTCACATACTACAAAAGTACCTCTGCCTCCACCTTGTTTATCCAGAATGTTTCTCTTCTCCTTATTTGTCTATCTAGATCACCATGTCTTCGATCTAGGGTAATATGTTCTATTCCCATTAAGCGTAACCCTCATACTTTTGTGATTTTGTGATTAGGACAAAAGTGTATAGCTACCCTATATTTAATATCACAGTTCTTGATAGCCCTAAAATGTTCGAGCCAATAAGTTACAAACTGTCCAATATGGCCTTAATATAGATGGGGAATGACATACAATGATGCAGGCAATCTAATGGAAATGAAGTAAGAAACTTCAGGATGACTGATAAGGATAGGTATTGATCAAAAGAGTGGGCAATATAACTAGTGTGAGAATAGCATAACATTGATATAAGAACAGGGTGTGACCGCTTTTAGCGGATTAGAATAGCATGGTATGATAAGGGCACTACACACTATCACAACAAATGAGATGAACCGAGCTTTTGAACTTGGGCGTGGAAGGGTTGTTGTGAAAATGAGCCATTTATGAACATAGTAGAACTAAAGATTACATATATCAAAGCAAATAAAGATACATGAAGAAATTGGACAGCATAAGGGAAATTGCAAGGAGAAAAGATGATATGAGGCATCATGGGTTTGAACACCATTCAAGGAGATTAAACTAGGGTTTCTTTCTATCTTTTAGAATTTGCCTTTAATTTGAAAACATGAAGGAAACAGTATTGAGCCTTGTAAGGTGAGCGGGACCAATATAAAACTGGTGCAGTTGTTAATAAAGATATAAATGGTGCTGACGCATAGTATGGGAGCATGTAGAATTGAAGACGACATCAGCAGCAATAAAAAAGGCATTGGCATAGCCAATGGGTCTCACCTTTGGGACCTTATATGTGTTTAGCCAGAACGATTGGCTTTGCCAATGTTTATAAGCTACGCTGTAGAGCATTGTGGCTGCTGTGCATAATGTTGAAAAGCTATAATAAAAACGTCTTATAAGTATTTTTGTTACTTTACATATAACTGAGAAGACAACAAGAGAGTGGAGATTGGGAAATGGCACCTGATTTATAACACAACCAGAGAACGGACACTAGGGGAGAATCAACAGATACTAGATACAGATGGCACACTGAGGTGGTACTGAGTGATGCTGAGGTGGTGGTGTGCTGGTGCGGTGATGATGCTGAGTTAATGGTGCTGCACTGATGCTCAAGTGGTGCTAAGTGATCCCGAGTTGGTGCAGTGCTGAGGTGATGCTGCACAGATGCCAAGAGGGTGCTGCATTGGTGCCGAGGTGGGGCTGTGATGTTGCTGAGGTGGGGCTGCACTGTTGCCGAGGTGGGGCTGCACTGTTGCCAAGGTGGTCCACTAATGAGGAAGTGGTGGTGTGCTGAGGCACAAGAAAGGAGAGTGAGGAAAGCAGCAGGAGGTAAAAGGAAGGAGTGTGAGGTGAAAAGCAGCATGAGGCAGAAGAACGGAGAGTGAGGAGAAGAGCAGCGCGAGGCACAAGGACGGAGAGTGAGGAGAAGAGCAGCGTGAGGCACACGGACAGAGAGTGAAGAGAAGAGCAGTGTGAGGCACAATGACGGAGAGTGAGGAGAAGAGCAGCGCGAGGCACAAGGACGGAGAGTGAGGAGAAGAGCAGCGTGAGGCACACGGACAGAGAGTGAAAAGAAGAGCAGCGTGAGGCACAATGACGGAGAGTGAGGAGGAGCAGAGCAGCATGAGGCACAAGGAAGGAGAGTGAGAAGGAAAAGAGCAGCGTGAGGCACAAGGAGAGTGAGGAGGAAAAGAGCAGCGTGAGGCATAAGGAAGGATAGAGGAGAAGGGAAGTGTGAGGCACAAGAAAGGAGAGTGAGGAAGAAGAACAGCGTGAGGCACAAGAAAGGAGAGTGAGAAGAGCAGCATGAGGCACAAGGAAGGAGAGTGAGGAGAAGAGCAGCCTGAGGCACAAGGACGGAGTGAGCAGAAGAGAAGCGTGAGGCACAAGGAAGGGGAGTGAGGAGAAGAGCATTATACTTTCACATGTTATTACTAAATACGATAGAATAACCAAATGTTATCACAACAAATTAATATATATGTGGATGCAAACTATCCATGAATATAATGCACCCCTACAACCGAAAGAGCACCGTCGCGCTCCATCAGCAGAGTGAGGCAGAAGAAAGGAGAGTGAGGAGTAGAGCAGCGTGAGGCAGAAAAAATGAGAGTGAGGAGTAGAACAGTGTGAGGCACAAGGACGGAGAGTGAGCGGAAGAGCAGCAAGGAAGAGGACTTTAGTTGTGACCATTTCTAATTCAAACTCACTTTTGGCTTTGAGCACTAGTCATCTATTCACCACTTACACAGGGGCACATATCCTAAAAATATACATATGGTATGGAGATCGTATGCTGCCAACAAATCTACAGATGCTGAAATGTTGAAAACGAAATATAGTGCAGAATGCTTTAATTTAAAAAAAAACTGTCAAGGACATTTTCGCTTGATTCCTTAGGAAACTTGACACACATGGTTGAAATGAATAAGCACTGATTCTTTAAATCTGGTTGAATCCTGTATGGAAAAGGTAGGAGTCCTATGGGAATAGATGTACACAGGCTGTGTCTGTGGGGGATGGGAGCAGGACAGGGGCGCAACTTGACCCAATCTTCGAGGGGGGCTAACACTCCCACCAGGGCTGGCCCTAGCACTGGTTGCACACGGCGCACCAGTCTTTTTTGGTGCCCCTCCCCCATTTCTTCCTTCTCCATAAATTCCCTCCCTACCACTCACCAACTATGCAACTCATCTCTCTGACAAACATTTAATTTTTTTATAGCGCATGGTACACGTTCATTGTAGCAGGCACGTTAACCCTCTGGGCTGTGGGTGGCAGGAGTGCCCATGTGAGTGCACAGTGAGCGATGTAACAGTGTGAGAGAAGGGTAAGAGGAGTGAGTGCAGGGTCAGTGAGGTGACTATGAATTTGGGTGCAGATGTAAGTGCAGAGTGGGACGAATTAATGCATGGTTAGTGACGAACTTGTCTGAGTGAGATTGCAGATTGAGCAGTGAGGGAGACAGGTGAGTGAAGTTTCAAATGAGTGCAGGGTGAGTAGTGTGCTCATGTGACTACAGGGTGAAGTACAGGGTGAACAGTGCGAGTGAATTGTGAGTGCAAAGTGATCACTGTGAGTGCAGGGTGAGCTGGTGAATGTGTGAGTGCATTGTGATTGCTGTGAGTGCAGGGTGAGCGTGAAAGTGAAGGGAGAGAATGAGGAGTGAGTTGTCTGAATGCAGGGTGCATTCCCAGACACTTGAAGTAACTCAGCATGTTATTGACGGTGGTGTAGGGTTTCAGATACAAGTTAAACTATTGCTATTATGCAGGGCTTTAAGTGGTGTGGAAAAACGGGGGGGGGGTCTCTCAAAGGGGCATGGTCGATAACATTAATGGAGTGGCTTAAAACATTAATGCTAAAAATCTGTGCTCAGCCTAATGTGGCGTCCGACTGGTATTTCACTGCTTCTGTTATTACCTCCACATAAGTAACATTACACCTACAACAAGCCAGGACTATTGGCTTTGTCAAAGGTTGTTAGTTGCATAAGATAAATATATTACATGCATACATACAACTATGGCTTCGTTGTATATAATATTGAAAATGCTTTCGTTCTTAAGCGAGAGGTTGTGGCGTAATGGCTAGAGCAGTCAACATTGGAGCTGAGGAAGCAGGTTTGAGTCTCAGTGTCGGCTCAACATGCTGTGTTTCTGGGCAAATCACTCAATTGTACATGCCTACCAAAAAATAAATGAAGATGTCCTTGTTGGTGCTCATGTAAAGCACAATGGGGCAGATTTACAAGAAAGTGACGCATCTATACAGTCACTTTCCCTGCACCACCCTTAGAAACCCTTGCGCCACCATAGATGCGCCGTATTTACAATACGGCGCACTATGGCGCAAGGATTGACAGATGCGTCAGAAATTCTGACGCATCTGTTGGCGGAAAAGTCACGCATTGCTGGAGTCGTGTCGCAAGCACGACGCAACTCCAGCAATGCGTGTTGAGGCCTATTCCCACTACACTGCGTCACTACTTACGCCTGCTTGAAGCAGGCATAAGGTTTTGACGCAGTGGCATCCTAAAAGTGGCGCAGGGAAATCTTGTAGATTTCACTGAGTCACTTTTACGAGGCCTTCCTGCGTGGGAACGCCCACCCTGCATACATTATACCTGACGCAGGTATAATGTGATGCAGTGCTTTGCAACGTGACGCATCTCCCTAGATGCGTCACGTTGTAAATAGGCCGCAATGTTTGCGCCGCTGTTGCGTCAAAAAAGTGACGCAACTGCAGCGCAAAAGTCACGCAAGGGACTTGTAAATCTGCCCCTTTGAGTTTAGCAATACTGAACTGCAAAAAAATTACATTTACATCAAAACACTGAACTGTTGCAGAGTTTTTATCTTCTTTTCCATTCTGAGTGTGAGGGTGAAAATGGAGAGCCCAATAGAGACCCGTCTCGGTGCCTGCTTTTAAGAACTGCCGGTGCTGAGCACCGGCAGGACCCGGCCCACTTAAAACCCTGCTACAATGGCATTAATCTGGGCTCGAAGGTGGAGGAAATAAATAATGTGCTGATCCTGCAACAAACTTCCAGTCTTATGGTTAGGGTTGCCAGCTCATTATTTTTATGTCCCAGACTGTACAAAAATAAGCAGTCACCTAAAGCCGTATTTTCAGCACTTATCTGTGCATACTTCGAATAGCAAATATAAATAGAAAGCACTGTTAATTGTGTTCTAGGGCTGCATGAATGATCCATGACTGATAATTAAGGGAAAAAAAGACACAAAAGTCACATTACAAATGAATACATACTTTTTTACTTATAACCCTATTTAGTGTCAAGAGGTCTTTGCAGGCTCTTTAAACAACACATGGCTGGCATTTTTCTTTTGGCAACCCTACTTTATATTTCTTTTCAAGAAATGCATTCTCACACTACGGCAGTAAATGTAAAATATAGATGCAAGTAATCGGCCGAGTGGGGCCTCACGGGGGACTGGAACCAGAAAAAAAACTAACCATCGGTAACCAGCTTACAAAGGTATGTAAATATGCAAATGGTCTTTAAAGAGCTGTGAAAAACTCGGGAGTGCCGAAGATAAGACTCCAGACACAACCCAGCCCAGCTCACATCAGCTCGAGCTGCAGCAGCCCGGGCTGAGACACACGGCAGGGAGGGGGTGAGAGAGTGTATCTCTTTTAGCCCTATGGGTGTTGTGCGCCTGGAGTAGGAGGCAGGCAGGAATCCCAGACACAGTTGTTTCCCCAGACCAGCCTCTGAAGTGAGAGAAAGGACCCTTCGGCTAGAGAGTTGGTATGGACATTCCTCAGGCTATTCCTGAGATGTGAACTCTTACCTCAGGGAGCTAAGTTTGTGAGGAGGTCTTCTTTTCAGCTCAACAATGCCGTTTGCCAGTGATGGGGTAGGTGTATCTTCCTGAAACTGGTCCTGATGTCTCCCAGCTCACTTCAGCAGCATTGTGGGTGCCCCTATGTTCCCCCTATAAACCAGGCAGCTCAGCCTCGCTGACTGACAGAGACAGAGAAGCTTTTTTTCAAGGCTCGGAGCCTGGTTTACAATGGCCACGAGGGTCCTCTTTCAGACTGAAGCCCCTTTTTAGGTGTTGCCTATGCAGCGCGCATGCGCTGCTTAGGAAAAAGACCTTTAGCCATCGGCACAGCTTTGCGGGCAAAAAACGTGTACGAGTTGCATTGCTTCCTGGGCAACGCGTGCACGTCTGGCGATACACTTGCGGGAGCAAGCTTTCAAACCATGTGTTAATTGCAAACATATGGTTCCTACTCGCTCCCACAAGGGAAACAGGCGCAGGCCCCCTCCTCTCTCCCCTCCCCCTGCTGCCTCCTCCTCTCCTCATCTTTTATTTTCCCTTGCGCTCGCGCTTGTTATTATTCTAGACTGGAGTACAGGCAGGTGGCTTTCAGGTAGAATATTATAAAAACATTTCAACGGCGCAGTCCAGTTTCACAAAATGATATTTGCACCGACAGATCAAGCAGGACGTATTTTGGTTCAGTACAATGGCATTAGTATCGCAAGTCCTAAATGACAAAGGCCGTTTTTCGCACGGGTTAGTTCCGTGTGGGAATGCATGGGAGTTGAAGTGAAGGTTTATTTTAGATTGGGGGCCCAGTGAAGGTGAGGTTATGAGGTTACACCTTCTGATTTATACAAGTGCCCCACTGCAATGAGTGCCGACCACCTGCATACTGGCATGAGCTGAACACACTGAACCAGTTTAAGCTCTTTTTACACCCAGAGACCCGCATGCATGGTATGAAGGGACTTTTTGTCCCATTGAATACAGTGATCTGATTTATAAAATTTCTTGGGGTGCCCAGGCGAAAAGCACTGGTATAGTAAATTACATTGCAGCCATTAAGAACGTGTTTTCATTGCTGTATCTAATGATACTCATTGTGTTAACTGCCGATGGATAAAAAGCCATACTGAGCAGGCTTCTCCATTACTGAAACGGTGAACCTGCAGGTGGAGCAGAGCTGTGGAGGAGACACCTTAACCCTCTGAACTAACTTACTGGAACGCGAGACTGGCTCCAGTGCCAAACTGGAATGCATTGACCCAAACTTATAAATAAGGCCGCTGACGTCTGTTGTACTGCGATTCCAGCAATTGCTGTCAGTCAGAACAGAGCTGCTCTGTGAGAGTTCTGTAAATGTCTCAGTACTGGTATGTGTGTGCATTGTACACGTCTGTGCATATCTCAGTTGTGGGATGTGTAGTATTGGGATGTGCGTGCATTGTGCACGTTCTGTGCATGTCTCAGTTGTGAGATGTGTAGTACTGAGATGTGCATCCGTTGTACACGTTCTGTGCATGTCTCAGTTGTGGGATGTGGGTTCATTGTTAGGGTTCAATGGATATCTCAGTACTGGTATGCACATGCACTGTTAGGGTTCAATGGATGTCTCAGTACTGGAATGCGCCTGCATTGTACACGTTCTGTGCATGTCTCAGTAGTGGGATGTGTAGTAGTGGGATGTGTGTGCATTGGACGAGTTCTGTGCATGTCTCAGTACTGGGATGCACGTGCTTTGTTAGCGTTCTGTGGATGTCTCAGTTCTGGGAACCACGTGCACTGTTAGGGTTCGGTAGATGTCTCAGTACTTCGATTCTAGTGTGCGCAGTAAGTTAGAGTGGAAGCATACTGTGCGAGCTCTCTGGTGTCCCAGTACTGGAATACACATAGATACCATGAGCAAGGATTAGTGTGTTATTTTCTCCAAAGCTTCTCAGCACCTCATGAGGGGTAGGAAGTGCTATACAAGTGCAATTACAACACAAGGCTTTGTAAAACTCCTTAGGTGCTGAAGTTAATGGAAGTGAGTGCACGATGCAACCCAGTGAGCTCTTTTACCATAGGTTGGACCGCACTCTGCTCCGTGCTGTGCTCGCTGGATACAGGCTGAGGGGTGGGTTGGCATTGTATGTGCTGGTCAGGATGCCCCAGTCCGGTGCCGCACAGCCCGAGGCAAGGCCTCGCAGGGCACCAGGCCTTCCTGCAAGAGATGGCTGCTCGTGAGGAGATGAGCACTGCGGGTGCCATTTATCACTTGGGTGACCTCACACCCAAGGCAGCAAGGCCACCCCGAGTGTGATTAAAAAAAGGGCCTTGGTATATTTATATTCACATCTTGCTTCACGAGGGCATCCCTCCCTGCCTGGTATTTATTTCAAGTGTAAATAGACTGGACTCGATTCATATTACGCCCTGCCTGGTATTTATTTCAAACGTAAATAGACTCGTCCTAATCTATATTCTGCTTCTGGTAATCAGGCCTACATCCAGGGACTAAAATATGGGCTGGTGCCAATAAGGGATAAACTGTAATTTAATTAATCTAAAGTCATACATTGTCAACCAGAACCTAGAAATCAGGTTTGCTTTCAACGGGGGGTTAATGGCTGAACTTCTGTGATTCACAGAAGAATGGATGTGTAACAGCAGATGAGTAGCCAGTGTGGGAGACACGTGTATAACTCATCTGTATGGACAGAGGTGTACAGCGTAGACATAAAGCAGACAGAGTTGTAGTACAACACATACCTGCCATGTTAGGAAGAATGGACTTCCACATGCGACAGATACAATAAGGTAACTATGACTCCATTCCGTTCTCTCTTACAAAAAAAAGAGAGTAGATTTGCTATTGAACGAGCCTTGAAAAGGCTCTTAAATAAGGACAGCCAGAGCGAAACGTGTCAGCTGTAAATTACAACAAGCATTGACATAGCCAATAGGTCTCGCTTTTTGTAAGTATTTAGTTATGCAGCACAATATCCTTGGTGCAACAACATCAACTGTTGCATGGCTAAACACTTATAAGGTCCCAAAGGCGAGACCTATTGGCTATGCCAATGCTTGTTTAAAGTAGCTGCCTCCCTTCTCATACCGCCGCTCCTGTCCCCTAAGGAAGGGCTTGTCGCTCCTCTCTCAGGACGGTTTGAGAAGGGGAGAGGGTGCCGTGTTGCTCTCCTGCCTCCCGTGACCAAGTCCCATCCCCTCCCCTCATCTGTGTCAAAGAACCCCAGTGCAACTCAGAGACTATAAAGCACTGTTGTGTCCATGAGCTGGGGTGTGCCCACCCAGCACTGTCTGTGCACAGGAGACCCTCCCTAGTTCTGAATGACATTGGCGCATGACTTTGTATTAAACTCTTGATTTGGAGAGCCCCCTGTCACGGAGGTTGCACCTGAGAACGAAGACACAAGCGGCCAGCTCTGATCCCAAAGAGGGCACCCAGGTGAGGTGTGTGTGGCCAGTGCGGAGTAGTGGTCGCGCTCTCTCACCATCCCCTCTTACAGACTTACTAGAAGCCATGGGGCGCAGGCCAGAGCCCCCTGAGGTGCGGAAGCGGGATTCTGGCGAGTTGTGCCCGGCAGGGTCCACGGTAGATGAAGTAGGCCGGAATTGGTGCCTGGAGGTGGTGGAGCACATCCCCTCTCCTGAGCAATGCTGTCAACCGCTTGGGAAGCCTGAGGAAGGATCCAAAGATCTCGGTGACGGCCTGGACCCTGCCCCCTGCGCACCCATCTGCGAGACTGCTGGGCTGGTCCCAGGGCTGCGTGGGCCCTCCGGTGACCAGGCCTAGGTTAAGCAAGGAAGGAAGCAGCCGCCCTTGCCCGAGGACCCATTTGGAAGGCACATCTCCACCCCCACAATTTTTGCAGCATACCACTATGAGGCATCAAGAAGAGGAGAAAAGGAAGCAGGCAGTATCTCTTGTACCTCATTTCCCAGGTGACACCTCTAGAGACCCCGAGGACCTGCACCATCGCCATTGGGCCCTTTGCACGAGAACCCTTCACGACCTACTGCAGTGGCTGCTGAACGGAAAAGGGATCGTCCAGACAGCGGTCAGTCATGGGACTGCTGAGGAACATAAAGTGGCGTCAGAGGGACTGGGGCGCCATAAAACTGATTTATCCCGGTTCCCTGCCTTGACTGTGACTACAAGTCCCCGGAATATGCCCGGCCTACAACCTCCGCCATCTTCTCACCAGCTCTGATCCTAAACTTGGGAGCACGTGCCCACTACTGCAAGACACCATTGTGGGTGGGTTTGTTTCGCCCAATCCTAAAATGACCGCTCGTGAAGGTCGCTCAAAACGAGACTAACTAGCTTAGCATCCCCAGTCTACCATCTAGCCCTATGAGTGATGTTTTGCCCTAATCTATTATTGGGGTACAAAACGCCAGTGCAGTTTAGAGCACTGAACCAAATGTGCATTCAGGCCAAAACAATGAAGATGATAGAGGCACACAAGCAGCGTACGCAGCACTGCTCGTTCCCTAGCCAATACTCCATGGATGTTATCTTTCAAGAAAAAGGTGGGGCATGCACCCACCATTAGCCAAATGCAGGCTATAATTTTAGAATGACACAGACATAAGCGAATCCAAAGTGGTGGGATGGGTCAGACCCCACAAAGGACATACTACAGTTCACCTGACAGCTGCACTGTCTAGGCTCGACCTCAAAAGAAAAAATATTCTGGATAGTACAGGGGACCTTTCAACTTGGGAGTAATAGATAAGGTTTTAAAGGTCTGATTCCCAGCATGTGGAATAGATAAGAAAATAACTGTATTGTTTCATTTTAATTGTTTTTATTTTTTAACATGTAAGGAATGACGAAAAAGTTAAAACTTGTGATGTAAAGGTCAGGAGCAGCAATAGCAAAGTGCTTGAAACAAAGATTTTGCATTCATTTTTCGTTAATACAGATAAAGTAACAATCGGTTACAATTTAGAAAAACGCAGGCTTGAGGCAGGTGGGCTCAATTAACTAACAGCTATTGGCTTAAAAGGGAGCATGGGCGTCTTTCACCTCAGTTCACTGAAACCATGACAGGGAATCAGGGCTAGTCATGTAGAAGGTGGCTCTTTGCCAATGCAGAGATACAATATACACAGGATAACAGTTCAGAAATACTTTATCTTGTAAAAATGTTTTTGAGTGTAAGGATAAACATAGTCGCGACTACGATGTATATAGTGACAAGCTATGCTACAACATTACATTCCTAAGAATTAGATTGCCAGGGGCACACTTGTGATTATAGATTATATTAGAAACTAAGGGCCCGATTCACAGAACTAACTTAAGACAAAAGCCGAAACTTACTACCATTTTGGTATTCACAGAAGGCACTTACTCATTTTAGTATTCACAGAAGGCACTTACTCATTTCGGTATTCACAGAAGTTAGGAGTCCTAACTTTAGGACTCCTAAATGCCTTCTGTGAATACCGAAAGTCTTAAAATTAGGATTTTTCTCACTTTAGTAGTAGTATAGTTAGGACTCCTAACTTTAGGACTCCTAAATGCCTTCTGTGAATACCGAAAGTCTTAAAATTAGGATTTTTCTCAATTTAGTAGTCCTAAGTTTCGGACTCCTAACTTTAGGACTCCTAAATGCCTTCTGTGAATACCGAAATCCTTAAAATTAGGATTTTTCTCAGTTTAGTAGTCCTAAGGTTAGGACTCCTAACTTTACAACTACTAAACTGAGAAAAATCCTAATTTTAAGGCTTTCGGTATTCAAAGAAGGCATTTAGGAGTCCTAAAGTTAGGAGTCCTAAATTTAGGACTACTAAATTGAGAAAAATCCTAATTTTAAGACTTTCGGTATTCACAGAAGGCATTTAGGAGTCCTAAAGTTAGGAGTCCTAACTATACTACTACTAAACTGAGATAAATCCTAATTTTAAGGCTTTCGGTATTCACAGAAGGCATTTAGGAGTCCTAAAGTTAGGAGTCCTAAACTTAGGACTACTAAATTGAGAAAAATCCTAATTTTAAGACTTTCGGTATTCACAGGTGCTGTGTTGCTTAGGAGTTATTTCTTTCAGAATTATTTCCCTGTCCGAGGAACCACTAGTATTTACAGGAGGCCCTTGTTTTGTACACATTTTCATGGCGGTTCCACCACCGTGAAAACCGTGGCGGAGAGGAAACAAAGGGGAACCTACAGGGCCCCCTGGTGCCTCATGCCATGTGGATACACACAGAGGAGCACAACATATGCCCCCCTATCTACATGCCCACCAGTTCCTGCACGACATGGACTTTACAGTCCATGTTGTGCAGGAACTGTTTTTGGTGTTCCCATTGTGGTGTCCATTTTGAGAGGCAGCACCATGGGAACATAAAAAAGGATTTTGTTAGTTACTACTAGTTCCCCAAAATATTTTATTTATATCAGAATTTTTTGTTGTGTCTTCAATGTATAGTACTCTGGGGTCCATTCATTGTAAAGCTTTGATATAATCTGCTAACTCTTTCTTTTTATTTCCATTCAGTTGCCTACGATGGATAATCATTCTGATTAATCCTACAGTTGGAGTTCACCTCGGTGGAACTGTAAGTGGGACCTTGCTTGTGAAGTTGTGATGCTTTCTTCACATTGCTTCATCTCTATTCAAGTAAGACTACTATGGAGTGAAGTTAACTAGTTAACTTAGTGAGTAAGAAACTAACTGCTACTATCATTTATCTAGGTTGTTGTAGACACTATAGGTCATGGCAGCAACCCCCCTAATGGACAACATTGGGGCATATCAGCGAGGGCTGGCGATATAATTATCGCCGCTTTAGCGTCTGTTTTTGGGCGAAAAGCGGCGATAATTATATCGCAGTATCATCAAGGACACGCTAGCACGTGTTTCCTTGATGTAGAGCCCGTTTTTTCACAGCCTCGCATCGCTAATGAGATGCAAAAGAGGCGTGGCTGTGAAAACAACACATGTTAATATCGTGAAGGCAGCTTTGTGATATTAACAAGGAGGTGCAGCGATAAAAAAAATCGCGCTACCTCAGCCTTAACTCAGGAATTTAACACCTGTTAAATTCCTGACTAAGGCATACTTTTAATGGGATATGGATTATGCTGATAGGACCACAGGGTCCTATCAGCAATGTTATCGCTGTTTTCAATAGAACATCGCTGGAAAACCAGCGATGTTCCCTTGAAAACACCGCTATCGCTGAAATATTATCGCCATAGCGCTATGCGTTGTAAATATAGCGTTATCATGGCGAAAATATTCAGCGATAGCTGGCGATAATTTTTCTATTGCTATGAACGGCCTGCGATAATTATCGCTGGCCGTTGATAATATGCCCCATAGTTAGAGAGGTACAACTCTATAACTAAGTGGTAAACTCTCCCTTACAAGCACATAAACAGGCTGCATGAGTGCAAAGTAAAACTGAAACAAACTACTTCAGGTATACATTTAGATAAACTATACATTCCTCTTTATTTTTTGTAACAAAGATACCCACCCACTCCAGTCACACAGCATGCCCACCTCCTCCCCAAACAAACTTAACAGACGCAAGCCCCAATGTCCCAAATTTCCAAAGAAAGACAAACCCGGTCCCAACTTCCTTCCCACCCTCTACACCCAGCTACAACAAGTCCTTCCCACCAAAACAATTTTTTTTAATGGGGCTAGAAGAAGGTATAATGGATGTCAGTCCAGAGTTGGTCCAGGTTCTGCTCCATCGTGGTGAGCCGGCTCTCAATGGTGTCCAGCTGCTGCAGGATACAGTGTAGCAATGGCCTGTTGTTAGTGTGGGACGGGGTGGCAGCAGTTGGCTGCACCAGCAATGGAGAGGCCAGGTGGATGAAGGCTAAGGGGGAACAACTACACTGGAACCCAGCAGATATGGATTTATTTCCTCCTCCTCCTCTCCCAGGACCACCTGCTGCCGATAATCTTCCTGGATTCACACCATCCTCTGCTGCGCAGATGAGACCCTATCTCCTGCCTGATGGGGCCTACGGGTGGGCCAGCAGTAGTAGCTATATTGAAAAAACCAAAAAAGATAAATTGTAGATAAAGCTCTGTGCAAACAATTGTTTTAAATTAGTGGGTGGCACAGTATCAGTACATTGCTGGTCCCCCAGGGCCATTGGAATGTGATGTGATTATGATTAGGGGAGTCACATGGCCAATTTTGTTTTACACACACAGCACTGACTGTGTTACAGAAAGGTATTAATACTATTTATGAAGAAGGGGGACACTAGGAGCTAGTTTGAGATCCAGTGACCCGTGCTCCCGAAAATAGACTTATACCAAAAGGGAGTCACTGTTCCTTATAGGAGAAAGAGGGGGAAGTGGAGAGTACTCTAGCCGTGTGCTACTCTATCTGTGGGGGACAGTTTGTCCTCTTGTTGTTGCCCTCACACACCCCGAAGGATGTCATGCTTCATCATTGGGCTTTGCTCCTTGTCGGGCCGGCGCTGCAGTGCCCTATGGGTCCCCCGAAGGGTCTCTTTATTGGAGATCTTTTGATGAAGCCGTATGGGTATGTGGGTGTAACTGGCAGTGAAGTCCTAAAGAGTGTATTAAAAAACGGCTGGAGGGAGAGTGAATAATTTTATTAAGGTGATCCCTCTGTCATTATTAAAATCAAAGTGTGTGGTGCTGTTCTAGCGGATGTTATGTCCCTTTGTAGCTGGGAAAAACCATATGTCCCTGATGGGCATATATCCTTGTCAACATGTTTTGCGCTTTTCTATGGTGGCAGGAGTAGATCCAGAGTGCTTCGTCAGGACCAACCAAAGAATTTAAAGGATTATAGCTACAGTGGCCCAAAGATTTCAGTACAGCTGGATAAACGAAGGGAGTAGTAATTCTGAAACGACAAGAGTTTAGGAGACAAGAATACAGGTTTCTATTAGGGTATATATACTAATGGTAGTTTTTTGGGGGTAAAGTCTGGGTCATTCATTGGAGGGCCAGGTGATCATAGTCCTTATCGCTAACGATCGCAGTATGTACACGTGAGCTATAGGTGCTGTGATCATTAAGTTTAAAAAGGTAATGACGCAGTGACAGACAGCCAAACATGAGGGTAAGATAAAAAGTATTTCCAAATTGCTTTGTCAAGGTTGCTTACTGTACCCATATTTAGGCATATATCCGTCCACATACCCTGGTTTTTATCATTTAGACATGATTATGTTTAAAGGTTCTATTATCTGGTAAATATATGAACCTTAGGAACTAGGTAGATAATACCTTAGGGCCCCACAATTGATGGCAAACCTCAAGACACTGTGTTTTGAATGCATGAATAAACAAAATTCTCACCCCTTAGTAATTAGTGTAAGACGCCATGAGATCAGTGAGAGTCACTCAAGGCCTGTAATGGGAAAAAGAAGAACACCAAATAATAATACTTAGAGGGCTCCGTAGTGCCATATGGTAGTACCAGCAAAGAGTTTTTTCACACCAAGAGAGCCTGTGGTCAGGTGCGGGATCTGTCCTGGACAGACCTCTCGCCTAAACTACTCATGGTTTCCTCAACGCACCAGGGCCGGATCACCTGTGTGTCTCTCGCCGTCTCCGCCGGTAGAGAGGTGATTGCCCTGCCTCTATTTATAGGACTTGCGTACTTCCGGGTGGGACGCTAATTGTTCAATGAGTGGCTTAATTGGCAAGTTTTTAGTGCGTACTATGGGTGCAATCTTTGAATGGTTTACTCTTAATTTGGGGGGACTTATGGGGTACAAGGTTCTGTAGTGAATATGTGTCATTGTGATGGTAACAGAAGTAAAGGGAGATGTCCATGTATGTGCATGAATTAGTTATTTCGGCATACCTGAGAGTGTAATGGTCCCGGTTGCCATCTTAGCATGGTTTTTCCCTATGTGTTGGGAGATGTGCTGAAAATACATACCTCTCTACGGGGCTCTAAGGGCAAGGAACGTATCAGTGGGACATAAGTAGAAAACATTTGTAATCACTGGAGTTTTTATAGATGGCTGGTATTGATCGGAGCCAACTGGTCCCAGTCACAATCATGGAATGGTGCGTCCTTTTCATGTTGGAAGATGTCTTTGAGATTCATAGTTCCCTAGGGGTTCCTAGGGGTGGATAGCGTGTTGGTGGTACATAGGTTGAAGACATTGTAATCACTGGTGTTTTAGTGATGGCTGATATTGTTTGGAGCCAGAAAGGGTTGTTATATAGGTAACTAAACTGAGGTTAATATCCTGAGTCTACCTAGGGGGTGTTTTACAGTACCTCAATCCAAGGTATCTCATCATTGAGACCTTGGGTGTCGGTTTGAAGGGGATAGAGCCATCTTTGCTCCTTATGGAATAGAGTCTTGGTTGTCCTTAGGGGATTGGACTCAATGATAGGCCAATTGACTTGGTCTGGTGTATGTCCCTTTTCAAAGTAGTGCCTGCTAATTTGGTGGTGTTTCTGCTGCAACTACATTGAATTGTTTTTTCTTAAAAGTATAAATAAACAGACACTTTGAGTGGAAAAATAAAGGACCTCTCATAAATTAGTACATCATCATGCACTATGAGATACAAGTTGTGTGTTGCGCTAAAATAATTGAGCCTTGCTCATTGCAAGCCAACATGTCAGGTATTTTGCTACTGTCTGCAGCTTGTTTATTTTTAATTCCAATGGCCCTGCTCTTCTCCAAATGCATTTCTCTTTCTACCCTGACTCCAAAGAGGCAGAAAAATAATAGATAATATACTATGTCACACACCTCAGGTATGAAATACCAATATTATATTGTCTGCCGTTAGTAGATGTTGGGGAAAATGATGGACTGCACTACAGGGAAAGAAACATTCTATATAAATTCTATTTGGCATGTTCATCACAGTGTATCCATACATCAAACTTGACATCAAATCATGCTCTTCCTACCACTTTACTCACTTGCCTCACCCACAACCACATATTATTTCCAACAAATTTATTTGATGGGCTTTAAGTAAGGAAAGGAAACCTGACTTACTCTACTGCATGGTAGGGTATAGGGATTAGGTGGGTAGGGTAGAGCTTTTGATATAGAATAGAAAGGTCACTACACTGCTCATCGATTCATCATCTTGGCTTATTCAGTCACTGTACTGGTCAACAGAAGTCAAAAGGGGAAAAATCAGAACAGGTTTAAAATGAATTTGTTATAACAGTCAGTCAAAATATTGTATTTCCAAGAGATAAACTTCTTATGGAAATATACACACAATTCGGCAAATAGACAATATTTTGTTAATTAGCCTAAAACAACAATGTATGATTATATCTTTCAATCCCATATACTTACAGTGTATGCAATTACAAACATATAAACATAAACATTTTTCCATACCATGACTCACCATAGCTCAAGATCGCACATATATTTACAAGTCTTTTAAAACAACATGATAAGATTTTAGCTAATGACAAACAATTCATATTACGCGTATCTGCATTTATAAAGTGCAAAGTAAATAGCAGCTTATCAAAACTTTAAAGATCTTTCTTAGTCTTGCTTCAGTTTGAGACGTACTTCCTGTCTTCTAACAAATTCCTATTAGGAGAGCCTCTCATTGCAATTTGAGATTTCCTTTACTAAGTATAAGAGAAAAGATGGAAACATTATGTTAACATTCTAAAAAATTTGGATATCGGTGTTTCTACAACTTGAAACCGAAGGTCATGTATCAAATCCAGACCCATTCCCTCATTTTGATTCTATATTTTTTTAATACAGGTCAGAGGAACATTTTTCTTTCCACCATGAAGAATGCTAAATCCATCAATTTATGGCTCACTGAATATTTCCAACCTTGCCTGCAGGGGCACTGCCCACTGTTCTTAGCAGCTTCTATTTTTAATCAAGGGTCGATTCCCACCCTCAATCGTAAGACTTAATGGCATAGGCGCTTATCCAGTATGTTATACAGGTAAGGGAATAGATCTGTGCTCTCCTGAGAGCATAAGTAGGGAATAACTGAGCTCTTGGTTTTAAGATAGTGCAAATCCTCTCTCCTGCTAGTTTCTGAGTGTACTAATTATCTGTTTGGTCCGGGCCACTTCCCCACTTTCGGTGCGCATCTCTGGGCCCCCCAAAAACCTTTGAACATTATTACCATAGGATTCATTTTATCGCCGTACATTAACATTATTTCTGGTGAGATTTATCAGGAGGTATCCCATATTTAAGAGAAAAATAGAACACATGACTCAGGCATCTGCCAGGGTACTCCAGGCTACAGTTCTCAACTCCCTCCTTACAGCTTTCATCATAGAATTTCGGAGGAATTCAAGGAGCAGTTCCAGAGAATTACTTTCTAAACCTTCCAATGATACCCACCTATCCCAAGTCAACACCTGTGCTACATAAAGGACTGGAGAAATTAGCTTACCCTGTACAACTTTACTTAGGTACTAAAAGGTATGACTCCCAAACGTATACTCAAATCTTTTCACCCAATTCACTACTGTGGATATAACAAATCTCCGAGAAGCCATCTGTTTATCTCACCTCAAACTGTCTGAAAAGGTTACACCCAGGTATTTTTACTCTCTAACTGCTCTAGACATACATCACTTAGGAACCAGCCACATTTCCTTTTCCTCTTAGCAAAAGATATTATCTTTGTCTTGTCAACATTCATCATTAATTTGTTTTTAAGGCAGTAGGCATTTAGGGCATTTTGTTTCTGTTGCAGCCATAAAGGCATGAGGTCCATCACCACCAGATGGTATGTGCACATGAAGCAACTAATGTGCCTACCTCCAAACTTTGGTGAAAAGCTATAAGTGTCACGTAACATCGGGGAAGGTCTGCAATGAAGATACAAAACAGCTGGGATGCTAAAACACACTCCTGTCGCAAGCTGTTTCAACAGGAATATTCCTTTGTCAGGCTTCCAAGCCCATCAAGATTAATCTGTATACCCAGTTACCACTATGGAGCTTCAACCAGGCCCAACAGGTCTCCAGATATCTTCCACTGCTGTATTTTACGTCAAAACATGCCTCTGTCCACCCTGTCGAAAGCTGCTCTGAAGTCAACAAAACAGCAGCAAAGGCCACACACTGACTCCATTGACTTCTTTGTGACTCCCCAGAGCATGAAACAGTGGTCTATCGTGGAGTGCTTTGACCTAAAGCCTCCTTGCTCTGCTGAAATGAATCCAGTATCGAAGGTCCAGGTCACTAGATGTTTGAATAGTGTTTGGGAGTAGAGTTTTGGATGGGTTATCGAAAAGAGACATCAGGCAATAATTAGCCGGCTAAGCCATCTTGCCCTTTTTAAGAATGGGTTTCACTATAACTCCCTTCCAAGATTCTGGGAAGAAACCAGTCATTGTTACCCATTAGCCCAATTAAGATCTTTTTTAAATATCACTGATGGAAGGCCATCTGGACAACCTGCCCTAGTAGCCGTCTGCGCATTACCGATCACTTCTGAATCTACTTCAGAACAGGCCTGCACCACTAATATATTCTCAGGACTTCCATCCTTGTATAAAGTGGTGATAAAAACAAACAAGTCTTCCTCACTTATTTGGGCCTCAAGAGATGATGGTGATGAGAGAGTTACAAAGTTCACTAGACGCCAAAACCTCTTGCTAACCCTGTCAACCAAGGCAGTAAGCATTTCCGTCCAGTTTAACCTACAGAACTCTCCCTTTTGTGACCACATTATGTTTGGTATCATTGCAGTTCTTAAACTTATATCCCTTTGACTTTGCTTCGAGTAGTGGCAGCTCCTGTTTGCCACTCTTCTACCTTCCCAACATTCATCATCATACCAGGTATTCCTCTTGCCTCTTAAGCTATTATTTGAGTGTGAGTCTCCTTTTACTAGCTTAAACTGGGCTAGCAGTTGTTTCAGTAGTCTAGTGTACCAATCAAATGCATCTTGACCAACTTCAAAACACCAAGGTTCAAATTGGACTAAATAGAGGGCTTGTAGTACATCTTCGGTAATCTGGACTCTAATTCTCTTTTAATAAACAACCTCCAGGTCACTGGTGGCATTTGGGCATTGTAGAAAAGCCTCTTTAATCTCCAAGCTAAGAGCAAAATGATCACTGGGCCCCATATCTAGAACTCTAAAATGTTCCACCTGTTGAAACTGGTGAACTGGAATCATCACATAATCAATGGATAATTTGCTACTACCATATTTAAATGTTTTTCTAGCTGGAATATCATCATGGCACCTGCCATTTGCATTTATCAATTTAAGTTCAACTAGACAATGTAGAGCTTTCGCATCTCCTTTCCCAGCGCTTCCTGAGAAGATGCATCCTAGAAAGTGTTACAAGCTTAGAGAAATTTTTTCATTTTTTCATCAAAATCCTTAAAAAAATAATTTTTCAATAAAATCTCCCCCTACCACCAACAAGGCTTCTGGGAAGTCACAAATCAATGTTTTTATATCATTAACCAGGTTCAGCAGCTCACACTCAGGCAGGGGGCGAATTAGCGGCAGACACACATTTAGACATATCATCTGTTTTGGCCCCTCCCTACTTCTATACATGTCAGTTATACCGGCAAGGATCCATATGCATGTGGTTTGGAGCTTAATTAATTTCCTCCCACAGCATACTGACACCAAGGTTAGCAATACACATTCCTCCTGGCGATGCCTTGGCATTTAGAGCTATGGCAACAACCCCCTCCACTACGGGGCACTCGAACAGCCAGGCTTCCTGGAGGAAAAATATGGAATAATTTGCCATCTGCTCATTTTAGATTGCATTTTTCGGCACAGTATCGGCGGTCTCATCTGCTTACAATTATCACCAACCTGACCTAGGGCAACACTTCAAGGACCTGCTTAGGGTTTCCTTTTCACAGACTCTGTACACTGACCTACTGAGTTGGGAGAATACCTCCCCCTAGGGCATTTGTTGTTTTCGGCGTTCCTATTATTCCTAACATTTTTGTTTGTGTTTCTCCCAATACACTCCTTCACCACTGATGTATATTCCTCACTTTTCCTTCTCCCATTCCCCAAACTCCTTACTTTTCCTTCTCCCATTCTCCAAACTCTTTCTTGGGACTTCCTGTCTTTCTTGCCAAAGTTCCCCTCAGTGGCACGTTTTTCTTAAATTTTTGCATTTTGTCTCCCAATTAGCAGAAGCCCTTATAGTAGGTGACCTAACAGCTTGGCTGGGAGGGGCTATATCTCCTAATCTCAAATGATCCTTAGAATTTCTACCACCCCTCCTTTCTTGATCTCTCCTTCTCCCTTCTGGCCACAGTAAGACAACACCCCATCTGGATAGATTTCTTTTTAGCCCAAATACACTTCCGTTCCTCAAAACTAGATAGACAATCTTGATGCAAGAATCCCACCATTAACTCTGTCAGCTGCGGGGTGTACCTCATCGTGGGTAATGGACTGTGAGCCAGATTTGAAGATAACATTCTTAGGCCCTTCTCCCACCAGATCATCTTTGTCTTCATACTTTAATGATTCATTGATGGATTTGAGCTGTTGGATAAGCTTAACATTTTGCGTATTATTCAAAACCAGAACTTTTAACATTCCCTGGAAAGTTACCTGCATTTTGGAAAGAAGATTGAACATAGATCTTGGGTAAAATCCGAAACATTTACAAGGGAGGTAATCTAATTTGTTAATTCATGATTATCTTGTTTTTTTTCATCAGTCCCCCTCGTGGGTTCAACAGTGGATTCCTCAAACTCTTCACACTCAACAAAAGACATACATTCATGCTGCAACTTTCCTACTGTTTTGGTCGATGTTATACCTATCCAGGCTCTTTTCATAGAAACTGGGGATGATGAAGATCTAGGGGGTTTAGTTCAGGCACCCTCCCCATCAGGTCTTGAACCCCCTCCGTCAGATTGTAGAGACCTGACAAGTCCAGGCCCCCTGAACATTCATACAAAGGGCATAAATGATCTACATTGATCTTCTTAACCTCTGGCAAAACTGCCATATCAAGATCACCTAGCGAAACAAACATCTCCAAAAATTGCTTTTGGACTAAAGCACCTAAGATGGAGACTCAAATGAGGGGGAAACATACCCTTGACACAACCTTCTTTCCCTCCTAAGGAGTGCGTCCCTTTCACTCTAATGGTGCTATAGACTGCATTTTCAACATCAAAATCAATTTTACTTTTACTTTTAACCACAATTCTCTTCTCCTCATTCGGACCATGTCCTATATTTGGACATCTAATTTTAAAATGTTTAGTTACAAAGTCACGTAATTAGGATGGCTTTTCCCTGAAGCCTGTGTCTTCTATTGAATCTAAAGAGCGGATATCAAAAATAGTAGTATATGTAGTAGGTCCAGGTTCCAATGAGGAAGTATTTGCTGATAAACCCTGGGTCGTTTGCAACTCCGAATCCATCGCAGAAATGGATGACCTGTCCAGATGGTGATGGGTTATCGAAGAAGAGAAATCCTCTTGAGGAGATAACTGGGACGGAACGGTACAGTCAATCATTCCCTTCTGGTGACTTCCGACAACAGCCCCACTTGTGATGGAACATTCCAGCATACCACCACTATTACGGGAGGTACATTGAAAACATAAACTAGAGATATAAACTTCTCCCGCACCTTTCTTGGGGCAGTCCATTTTGCGGCAGTCCAACTGGTAAATGCCGCCTTGGCCTGAAAGGGAAGAGAGAGTGAATTCTGTGACACCAGGTTCCCTTGCCCCAAGTGGAGTTTTTTGCTCAGCTCCCATCCGTTCTGTGCTTTCTCCCCCTTGCTTGAAACCATATGCCCTGCTTGTACTCCCATTTGCTTTCCCTCTTGAACTCAGCGCACACTCCACCATAGTGGACCTGCTTTTCCACAGATTTATAGATTTTATATAAAAATATATTCTAATTGTAAGGTAAGCACCACGTTCTTCTCAGCTTTCCTGATTTCCTGTCTTGTTTGTAGTCATTTAAAACACTGAGGTACTGAGACACTTGTCCCAAGTGATTAGGGTTAACCGGTTCTGCAGAAAGCGCGTAGACAGTGAGAGGAAAATGGGGGAATACAGGTGGAGCCACAGGGCACAAGCCTCACCAGCTTACTAGAATGGCCGCCTCCGCACCCTGGGCTCCCGCACTGTAATTACCTAATGGCCCTCCCTCCTTAGAACCTGCTGCCATGTGTGGTGCGATGTAGTGCGATGTAGAGCGATTTAGTGCGATGTAGTGTGATGTAGGGCGATGTAGTGCGATGTAGTGCTTGATATCGCACCACACCACCATCACACCGCCTCCACGCCCATATTTTGCTTCCTTGGAAAGGACGAGGCAAGAGACGGGGTTGGGTGAGGTGAATAGAGAAACTAACTCAGCTTAGTTTAATTAGACTCCTAAAGTTCAGAGCTCAGAGATTCAAGACTTCGTGGAAATGCAAATTTCTGTTGTTTCTCTCACCTTTGACTGCTAGCCACTTTTGCAGAATGTTGTATTTGTTTTTAAGTGGTGGAGAGGGCATGGGAGGACTAGGATGAATTGAGAAGCCTTCCCCTGATGCCAAACACTGACCTGATTTTGCCTCTAGGTGGCTCCTGTCTGCTCTAACTTAACCATCAACCTCTTCAGCTCCCCAGGCTCAAGATTCCAGGTTCAGGGTTCAGGATTATGGATACTCTAACCCTGGCCTTGCAGCCTACCAGTTCGCCCTCCAGGCCCCCAAGACCAATGGGGGCTGTCCGTTCTGCCCAGCCTGCTCCACAGCCCAATCACAGTGTCCTCTGCTGTACCATCAGTCCACACATTTCCCAGCTGCCTCTGCGATGTCTCACAGCGTCTGTGCAGCGTCTCTACCCTCACAGTGTCTGAACAGCTTCTCTCCTCTGAGCATCGTCTCTCCCACTACTTATGAATGGGGCAGTATCAGCCTGTTCTAAGAAACCATTAAATATAGTCTGGAATCACTTCAATTCACATGGTAAAATCAAATGTGGCACATGCCAATAATGGATTTTCAAATGTTTTGGTAGGTTGGGATGGAAGAACTTAGGAAAAAATAAAGGAGTGAAGTAATAAGAGGTGACTGAGGCGGCAAAGGGAAACACACCTTGTGTTTTCAGGTTGCAATGCATTGAAAACTCTGTAAATGCTGCATTAACTAATGCAGACACACATTTCACAGCCAGCACTGCAGTCATGTGATGCTAGAAATTGTACCATACCACACTTCGGTCATAGGTGGCAAAATGCCATGGGCGAGGAGGTCGGGTGATGAATGATGGGCGGGTTACATCTGGCTCACTTAACAAATACAGTTAGTCAAGGGAGTAGAACAAAAAATAAACAATACCCCCCACTTTGAACCAAAGCTTTGATAAACCTACATAACCAAAGTAAGTGAAGTAGGTGAGCTCCACGAGAAGAGCTGCCTTGCTTATTCATCAAAACAATCCAAATATTCATTAATCCTTTCATTATAATTCACCCATAGTCAGCATGATTAAGCTTTACTTTTCCTCATGCCCCAAAATTTCCTATCCATGATCCATGCATTCAATATCCACCCTTTATTCCAATATTCCTTTTGCGCATACGTCTCTTTACCAACCCTTTCACTCATATACCATTTTCCTTTCTTTTAACCTTTCATTATTTCAGGCTTCCCTCGAGCCATCATTGCTCATCATATGAGCTTTTGGTGAGCTGCAGATAGAAGAGGCCATAATAACTAAACCACCACTGCACCTGGTAAAGCTGCTGGGGGGGGGGGGGTTCAGGGGCATGAGTTGACAACGCCCTAGTACTAGCTAGTGAGTATATTAGTCAATAAGCAAACAACTGTGGGACTTACCAGTGCCTTTTCCTGCCACATCTTCTCCCCTCCAACTGAATCACCTCCTGCTGCAGCAATAGAGCCGATGTCGCTGGTGTTTTGTGTGGCTAGAATAAAACATTATACATGTTTTAGGTGTCAGATACACCACCCTTTAATTTTTTCAATAAATACAACCACAATACATCACTACAGTTACCAATGCAGTATCTTCTAACAAAAATATCACTTTGGGTATGTGGTTGATTCACACAATGTTAGACAAGCCAGGTGTGGAAAAATGGTCAATAAAAGACACATGCTGTTGGTTGGCAAATGTAGTGGGAGTGGCACCTCACAGGTTTTTTCCAGCCATGCTGCACTTACATGTAAAACTGCTGGTGTACTGTATAAATGAGAGAGAATGAGGCAGTACACAAAATCGGGGTGGAGGGTGGTCTGGTTAATGAGACCATGGTCACTCTCTTGTGAACTCAACTGTTAGAGTATGAGCAAGAAAAAAGAAAGCCTTCTCAAAAAACATACATGGCGTATATTATTTATAATACTAGCTTACTTGGGCCTGCAATCTTCATGGTAGACAGTAGAGTACCCAATTTTTTTTTATTATTAGTCTTACTTTTACAGTACCACAAGATATATAGGAGAGAGGGAAATATTATTATTATTATTATTATTAAATTAAATGTATATGGCGCAACAGCTACCCGGAGGTTTCCCGGCGCCTACGGACCCATGCAGGGGAAAAAAAGAACGGAAAGTCAGAGCTCAGAGGTTGAATAACCACGTTTTGAGGCTTTTACGGAATTTGGCATAATTATGTTCATAACGAAGTGGGAGCGGAAGAGAATTCCATAAAGATGGGGCCAAGTAAGCAAAGGACCGTCCACCCATTTGAGTGTGTTTAATCCTAGGGACAATAAACTTTGCCTGTTTGTATGATCTAAGTAGACGAGTAGGAATGTACGGGTGAACTAAGGTACTAAGGTGACGAGGACCTGTACCGGCGTTAATCCTGCGCATGTAGCAGAGGGCTTCGAATTTGGACCGGTTTTCTATCTTAAGCCAATGTAGGTCCTGGAGAGTCCCTGTGATAGAGACCATTCGAGGTAGCTGACAAAGAAGTCTGGCCGCTGAGTTTTGGACCACTTGCAGCCTCCGAATCACCTCCTTGTTGACACCTAAATACAAAACATTGCCATAGTCCAGTCTGGACACGATCAGGGCCTGAACTACAGTTCTTTGTGTCAGTGGTGGCAGCATCCATAGGATTTTTCTAAGCCATTTCAAAATTAAAAAGCAAGTTGAGGCAACCTTGACCGCTTGCTGTCGCATAGACAGTTGATCATCTATAATAATGCCAAGGTTTTCGAACAAATTGAGAAGGTTGGGGGATGGCACCCATTTGCAGAGGCCAATGTTCGGGGCCCCAGAGAGCTTTGTTTCCACCGTTTTCCTCCATTCAACTTCAACTTGTTAGTGTGTATCCATCTAGCAATTATTTGTTAGCCTGATTGAAGAGAGGATACCTTAGAAGCGTCTTTCGTTGATAGGGAAAAGATGAGCTGGATGTCATCAGCGTATGAATATATGGTTAGCCCAGACTTTTCTGCTAAGGTCGCCAGAGGGCTGACATAAATGTTGAAGAGCAGAGGGCTCAGAATAGAGCCCTGAGGAACTCCATAAGGGGAAGCATGGGATTTGGAGCTGGCCGTCGGGGAGAAAACCTTGAACGTTAGGCTGGATAGAAAGCTTGCCAGCCATTTCAGTGCAATGCTGGCAATGCTTTTAGAATTTAATACTTGAAGAAGGGTCACGTGGGACACGGTGACAAAAGCGGCACTCAGATAAAGTCAAATGAGTGCCACCATGCCTCCCATATCAAGCCGTTGGCGGATAGTTTTGGTGACTCTCAGAAGTGTCGATTCGGTGGAAAAACCCGTTCTGAAACCGGATTGGGACGAATGTAAAATGTTTTGGGAGTCCACAAATTGTGTCAATTGGCGGTTGATATGTTTTTCCAAGATTTTGGAAAAGGCAGGGAGCAACGAGATCGGTCGGAAGTTACAGAGAACTTCCGGATCAGCATTTGCTTTCTTTAGATTAGCAACAAAGCAGAAGATAACTTAGTGAACTAGAGACTAGAGGCCGGAAAAAGCCAACTACCAAAATAGAAAACCATATAATGTAAGGGAAAAAAAGATAATTCAGGGGAAACAGGAATGAAACAAAAATGTAATCCATTGAGCTTTGCACAAGTGGGTTTGTGTCCCATCCTTGTCGCCACATGGAAGGAAGACGGCATTTAAGGGTGTCAGAGAAACTTTATATCTAACCAGCAAAACACTAGCCTTCAGGCAGCTACTCTCATCCTGGAACGCAGCACTAACATTCCCATATACCCCAAGATTCTACCTTAAGACCACAACAAACATCACAAAACCCCAAATTAGGGAAATAATACATTAATAATACAACTTACTGGGGTTAGAAGGCCCCTTGGCAGCAACACTGGAGGTCGGCGCCTCCTGACCAGCTTCTCCCGGACCCTCAACAACGTCCCTCTTCTTGTCCTTGGGTGCTGAAATGAATAAGATACAAAAAACAGATTAGTGATTCAGTTAATCTCCACTAAATCATTATGACAGGCGACCACCAGTAGATTATATATATATATATATCTTCATTAAAACAAAAAGAAAGGTTACAACTTAGTCATAGTTATCGGTTATCACATTACACCATCAACACATTTAAACTATTTACACAAACATTAGAAATAGCATACTTCTAGTTTTTAATTTAAGGTTTTTAGTTAATATTTTATTACAAAAATTGAACTTTATCTATAAACATCATGGATACAGTCGAACCACTATAACATGCCAAATATCGTCAAGTACAAAAAAATCTAGCTATTTCATATCACCTTTCATATATGATTCATATGTTAATATATTCATTAAGAAACAATTGTTTACTGTTTAAAACAATTAATGTAACATTGGCAAATTAAAGTTGTACGACTGTATCAGTGACTTTTATATGTAAAGTTCAATTATGGACCGTATTATAATTTTTGTAATAAAATATTAACTGAAAGCCTTAAATTAAAAGCTATAATTATGCTGTTTCTGATGTTTGTTTAGTTTAAATGTTTTGTTGGTGTGATGTAATAGCCCCTGGTTATAACTAAGTTGTAACCAAAAAAAACACAAAAAACTTACAGAGTCGGTCATATGTTAAATGGTAGCGGCAGTTTCAGTTGATAATCTTTCAAGTATTTGCCCGGCGGTAATCGCCTCTCATACCACTCGATAATTTACCAATAAAAGAGGCAGGCGCCGGAGACTGGAAGGCAGGAAACAAAGTTTTATTCCGTCGGAGCAGAACACATCAGATCAGACAGCAAGGTATCGTCACGAGGTGCTCTAACTGCATCTCTGAGACCTGGTCTCTTATACACTGGTTTATTGCTTTATTACACATAGTACATTCTTGAGATTCCCTTGATGCCTGAAAGAACATCCCCTGAAGCCCCGGCTCAGATCCGATCCCACACATAGATACAGTAGAAGTTCCCACCCTACCCGCAGTGGGAGATGGCTATCGCGCAGCAGGGAATTCCGCTAATTCCCGGGGGTGTGTGCAACTGGCCGGGTCTCAGGGGGTAGGGGCTTTGATCTACTGTAATCCCTTTGAAGTGGGGTGTTTCCCTTACAGTAGGGGCAGTAAACTGCATCCGCAGGGCTAGGTGATGGCCTGGGACCAGTTCAGACAATGGGGCGCAGAGGAAGGGGGTTATCAAAGGAGAGGCATGACCATGTATGGGTTGTCGGTTGGAAGTGGTTCCGTAGCAGGGTCGCGCAGAAGGAGAGGGTTTATGGCCTGTATGAGAGAGCGGGGGTGGCCGGCGCGCGGGGGGGGGATGCTTGCAGCGCCAGGGGAAAGCGCTGGCGGTCGAGAGTGAGCGGGGAGAGAGTGGGGTGCCTAAAATGGCGGCTGTGCATTCGCTGCGCGTGGTGCTGGGGAGGGGCAAGATGGCGCAGATAATGTTCAGTTTGCGAGCTAAATTTCCACAGTCCTCCCTTTTAACATATCTCGCCAGCTTGTCCGGCCAATATTCGCCTTTGTTAGCCTTTCAGTTACAGTTTCGTCAATGTTCGTCACACATTTAAAGATACAGAGTCTTTAGGGTAGGCAGGAGTAATCTGACACATTTGTACATTGTCTCATACAGTTTGATGAAGCAGGCGAGGAGGAAGTACATTCAAAGTTACAGTATAGTTGTGTACATGGCTGGTGTTGTATGAATGTTACTATACAAAGTTACATTTTCTTAACTTCTCAGTGTACAGTCGGAAGTGATTGATGCAACATCATGAAAACTTGATAAGAAGATAGTTAATATAATAAGGTGGTTGGGAGAGGATTTTCAACTTTGACATGGGTTCTTCTTTCCAGTGTCCTTGTTTATAAAGAGCTATCACTGGTAAGCTCTCATTGTTGTTCTTCTTTCGTTGGCACTGTTGAGCACCGGCGGTGGAACTAAGGTCCAGCTCAAATCCGATTTCTTCACGTGGCAGGGTGTGACCACTCACTGTTCTTTGACCACAGTCCTGTTCCTTAACACAGTTCACCACAGGTACTTTTGAGACAGGGTGCCGGCCTTTTGTTCCTCGGTAGTAGGTCAAAGTCATAGTCCAAATGAAAGAGGAAGAGAGAATGGGGTGGCATGGGATCAGATCAAAAATGCGGACCAAGGAGAGCAGAATCTTTTCAGCACTGGGCCCATCAATCGGGCCCGACGGGTTAAGACTTCAGGCACGCTGGTCAGTGAGCAGGGGCCTCGATGTAGCCCTTCGCGCTCATCGTTCTGATAATGGTGCCTCGTCTCACACTCTTGTTGCTTCGTCGCTTCCTCCTTGGTCGATGTCATAGATGTTTTATGATCCGCAGCCAGACTGTGCGTCACATCGGACCCCTCTCTTCCGATGGCTGCAGGTTATCCTTGAATAGGTTATAAGAAACGAAAGTCTTAGAGATCTTGGCAGGGAAGACATTTACATACTTCATTCTCTCTCCCAACCACTGAGTAGTTGCGGAAATGCTCTTATCTGTTACTATATGATTGGTGTCTATTAACTCTGATGTTAATGTGCGTGTTACTAATCTATTAATTACTGCTGTGGTGCAGGGTTCTGTGGGTGTCCCTGTCCATCGTCTGGCCTTCTAGGTGTCAGTTTCTGCGCCCTATAATGCAAGGTTTGGTAATACCCGTAAGTGCGAGGTGCTATGGTCATGCGTTCACGAGTATCCTTTTCATACAGTAGGTGACCCTTTATCAGTTTAAAACAGGGGCCATCAGCTGTTTTGTTCGGGATACTCTGAGACGGCTAGTATAGGGCTGGAGTTATCTTTGGGAGAACAGGGTGCTTTAGACATTTTATTCCGGGCCAATTGGTCAGGGGTAATTCTGGGTGGTGGAGATGGTGTCCTTTAAGAACAAAAACCACTGACATATAGTCCCCGTGTTGTGGGTCAGATTGGGAGACATCAGTCGTCTTACCTGTCCTTTCCTTCTCAGCCGATTAGGCTTAATGTTTGTAAAAAGGAGAGGTAGTAACGTGGTAAAGTATGGTCGTTTTTGTTTCTATCAATTTGTTCGAACACCACTGTGTTCAGGCCAATTATACACTTACCAAAGAGGTGTATGTCGTTAATTTATTCAAGAAGAAAGAGGGCAAGAAAGAGCCTTTTGCGAGGGAGGGGGAGAGAGAGAGAGAGAGAGAGAGAGAGAGAGAGAGAGAGAGAGAGAGAGAGAGAGAGAGAGAGAGAGAGAGAGAGAGAGAGAGAGAGAGAGAGAGAGAGAGAGAGAGAGAGAGAGAGAGAGAGAGAGAGAGAGAGAGAGAGAGAGAGAGAGAGAGAGAGAGAGAGACACGTGTGCATCAAGTAGGCTATTCTGGCGTACATACGACACAAAACGAGAGAGAGAGAGATGGGTAAGATAATAGGTCACTTGGTGCACACACAACATGGAGTAGCATGGGTCTGTTCCATGTAAGAAAACACAAGCGGGGAAAAGACATAAATTCGGTGATCACGTACACACAAATGCCGGATAGGGTGTGACAGTACATGCGTCAAGACGGAGACTCAGGGCTGCGTCGAGCACGGGGACCTCTCCTTTCCTGTCCTCTATTCCTATGCATGCTGCGTACCTTCAGTATTTTGTAGTTCATCTTATGGGTTGTCTGACCCTTTATTCTCCTCCCTTTGATCGGTGGACGCACACTTCAATCATACAATGACGCTCTCTTCAAGTGATCCGAACATGAAATGCATACACATTCATATCGTATAATCGTAGTACACACGCACAATCATATCATACAGTTTTTCATGTTCTCAATGGTGGTCTGTAATTTTACACACTATCTCACAACGTTTGTCTATGTTTTCCCTGATGTTGAACTTGGTGCGGTCCATGTCCACTCCACTCTTCAGTCGGAACTTCGTCGTGACCTATAGAGGGGAAATAAGAGGGGAGGGGAGGTGCAGTATTCAAAATACCCCAGCGCGCGCAGACACGAAAGGTTCTACCTACCATGTACCAGGCTAGCCGCAGGGTTGGGTAATACCACGGACCCATTATTCTTTAGTTTGAGGCAAAGATGCTCTAGTTCATTCATCTCCTAAATTCGCGTTCCCTGGTCGTGCATGTATTTCTCAATTGGTCGTGTATTATGGTGCAGGATACCATACCTTGCATGCGACATATACCTTAAGTTATAGTTCATTATTGATTTGACAATTCTTGGAAAAAGGGCAGGCGTGATGGGTACAAATTCCGTTAAACAAAAAGATTTTTAGGCAAATTGTGTCTGTATTATCTGTATGCTTTCGCTTAGGAGTAACAATCATTTATTCAAAAAGAAAAACCTTCAACAACCTAGATGATTAGTCATGACACTGAGTTCGTAATTCCTTTTTAAGAAGCCCTTTATTTAAAACAATGTCAGTATGGAAATACGGGCCTACAGCCGCCACAGACCGGCCACGGTGTGAGAGGCGTCGAGCAACATGAGCAACACTGGATTAACATAAAAATCGGTTCCCCCCTCTCCCCCACCGCCATGTGTGAAAGCATCGCATACATGTATATATATCTCTTTTTAACACGAATGTCACGTGACTGGAACGCCACAAGGAGTTGTAGGCCACTCCTACATCAGCGCCATCTTAGGGCGGGGTCGGGCCAGTGCACAGTCTAAGTCTTTCCATGAATTAGCAGTTGAACCAGAATCCCTTTCGGTAGTTCGAGAACTTTCGTTAGCGTCAACTTTGCGTCACTGCAACCTTGTAGCAATGCCACGGTTTGTTCTTAGGGCGGGGCAGCAGGCGGGTTCTTCCGCCGACGCTTTACTGTTTCACTGTATCAAGCGGAGGCAAGGTGGCTGCCGCCCGGGGGCAAAAAGAGCAATGGTGGTGGTTTTGTCCTTACCGGAAGTCCGCAGGAGTCGAACGTCAAATGACTCCAACCAATTCTGCAAGGCTGAGGGGAGCGTTCTGTCAAGGGTGGGGCCCATGCCCTAGCAAACAAGCTTTCGAGTCCAGAATTGTCTCACGGTGGGCCAGGCCTGGAACCGGAGGGGTCGACCGCCGGAGTTCAAGGGCAGCAGTAGCAGCAGCTCTTCAGTACAGTCACCGGAGAGGAGCCAGCAGCAGTAACAGCAGCAGTTCGGGTGGTGCTGCCACCGGGGTGATTCCAGTAGCAGTGACGACAGCAGTTTGGATGGTATCACCACCGGGGTGGGTCCCCGATTACCTTGCTGCGGGGGCCCACTCCTCACGTCGGGCGCTAGCGGCAGTCCTGGTGAACCCGGTGCTTGGGTGGTTGCCTGGCGGCCGCGTGCAGGGGTGCCGGCTCAGCCGAACGGCGAATGAAGTGGCAGGGCGCAACTCAGCTGGCCGACGTGTGAAAGGTGTGGTTTGGGGTGCCCTCATCTGCTGGCGAGCCTCCACCTGGGGAGGTGGGGGAGGTCCGTCCGCGTCGCCTCCCCCCGCCAGGGCACCCTCCGTTATTGAAGGAAGAAGTGACTGGGAAGACCCGCACAGCGTGCCAGGGTGAAATTCAGCAGGCCGATGAAAAAGATGGCTGGGTGCAGCTTAGCTGGCCGGTGAGTGAAAGACGGTTGGGTGCAGCTTAGCTGGCCGGAGAGTTAAAGGCGGTTGGGGTGCAGCTTAGCTGGCCGGCGAGTCAAAGGCGGTTGGGGTGCCTGGCAAGCCTCCACCTGGGGAGGTGGGGGAGGTCCGTCCGCGTCGCCTCCCCCCGCCAGGGCAGCAGCCATAATTGAAGAAAGAAGAAAGAAAACGGGAAGGTCCGCACAGCGTGGCGGGCTCCGCCTTGGTGTTGCCAGAACTTCGGCGCTTCGTATAGCCTCCGGCCTATTCGCACAATCGCTCGCCACTGATGTCAATGGATTTTTGCATGGTTTTTATAGCCCAAAGTCAACTAAGAGGGACCGCCCAAAACAGGCCAATGTTGCAATTTCGAGGAAGGAGAGGCGAGGACGGTGTCACGTGGACGTTAAGGCTTTGGGATGGAGGTTGCAGCAGACCGTCATGTAAATAGTTGTTTTAAAACGTGTTTTAACCTGTTTACCCTGTTGGTGTGTTTGTTATATCCTATAAGTTATTAAAATGTTATAACTACATTACTTCGTTGGGGTGTTTGTACATATTTGTAGTCAGATGACGAGCACCAGGAGGTGACTGTGCAATCGGAAAAATAACATAGCCCAATTGTGCGCGAGCTAGCCCTAGTTCGGTGACGTCGATGGTGGGTGTCAGCAGGCTTCCGTTTGTGCGGGATTTTGTCATGCTTATTGGGCGGGGTGGGCAGTAGGGCAGACATGTTTAGGTAGCGAGAGTAATGGAGTCGGGCTACCTCGTGGTCGTCTCGACCGTGAGCTTGACTCCTTCCCTTGGTTTCATATGTCCCACAAAGGGCTAACTCCTAGCGTTATTTTAGTTTTTGTAAGGTCAAAAAGGATCCTACCAGTGCCTTTACTATCTTGTCGATTCCTGTTCGTTCATCCTTAGCTAATCGATTCATTCTGGTGGACTCTTTCTTTCCTATCTCATGGTCGTCTAGCGTTGTAGTCGACGTTGGGTTCGGCACAAGAGGCTCAGCCGGCGCGGAGGCCGTGAGGGCCGAGGCCCTTGTACTGCTTTCGCTCGTGTTCGGGGGTTGTGGGTGTTGTACTATTGATTGGGAGGGTGCATACGGAGGGGGCATGTAAATGATCGGGGGACCTAACAGTAATTCGTCATTCGTTTGCTGCTTGGAGGACAATACAGGGTAGAGCAAAGAAGGGGTCCTAACAGCGTACTGGCCTGAGGTTTCGGGCTCCTGTCTTAGTTTAGTTTCCCTTCTCTCTTTTATGTCTTCTTCTAACTTTTTAGCGGCAAGGTGAGCTGCCTTTCGTAATTCCTTTTCTGCTTTTACTTCTTCCCTCTTTTTCCGTTGCGTTGCTTCTTTGCGCCACATGCCGATACTGTCAAGCATAGTAGGCGTCGTCTTATTGCTACGCAGAGCTATTTCTAGCGCTTCTATCTTATGGTCGTCGAAGGATCCCATCAGTGGCCACTGACTTTCGGGGTCCTTCTTGGTATATTTATGCCACAGCTTGCTATAAGCTACGGCGACTAGTCCATATTTAGTGAACATGTCCTTATTAGGGGTGCCTTCCAGTGGAGCCGGGTGGTTCACCTCTAATAAGCGGTCCGGGCAGAACCAACTACCAATCAGTGGGGAGAAGATAGGCATGACGGGTTTCAACGGGGACAAAAGTCAGCACTACCTATCTTTTCACTGCTTGCAAAGACTAGACAGAATATCTCTATTCTTCGTTATTTGTAAGCAGAGAATACCTCCAAAGAACCAATATCGAACAACTAGTGTTCGGACAATCAATCAATCAATCAATGGGGAGATAAAGATAGGCACGACGGGTTTCAACGGGGACAAAAGTCTGCGTTACCTACCCTTCACTATTTGCAAAGACTAGACAGAATATTCCTATTCTACGTTATTTGCAAACAGAGAATATCTCAAAAAGTACTATTCTTCAAAACAATCAATGTTCGGACAATCAATCAATGGGGAGATAAAGATAGGCACGACGGGTTTCAACGGGGACAAAAGTCTGCGTTACCTACCCTTCACCATCTGCAAAGGGAGAGAGAGAGAGAGTATTTCTACTCCTCCCCGTTTGTAGACAGCGAATATCTCAAAGAGAACAATCAATGAGCATAATCAATGAGCAATACTAGTATTCAAACAATCAATCAATTATTTCGCACTTTTGTCGTATTTCACGACCTTACCCGGACCGCGTGGACAGTTTCTCGTCTTCCGCCTCCAGCGCCCGATCGTCCTCTATTCTCCGTATTTGCCGCGGCACTCCTGATGGTTCCCAGTCAGGACCGTAGATCACTCGAGAGAGGTCTGCTCGGAACCAGTGAAGTTCGGATGATCGGCTGCCAGACGAGGGTCTATTGGGCAGGAGCCCTCCCGATCGTTGCAGTCGTTCACTCTGTCGTCGGGACCTCTCCCACTGGATCCACGTGTCGCTGATGGGCCCCACGTTTGGGACGCCAATTGTTAAATGGTAGCGGCAGTTTCAGTTGATAATCTTTCAAGTATTTGCCCGGCGGTAATCGCCTCTCATACCACTCGATAATTTACCAATAAAAGAGGCAGGCGCCGGAGACTGGAAGGCAGGAAACAAAGTTTTATTCCGTCGGAGCAGAACACATCAGATCAGACAGCAAGGTATCGTCACGAGGTGCTCTAACTGCATCTCTGAGACCTGGTCTCTTATACACTGGTTTATTGCTTTATTACACATAGTACATTCTTGAGATTCCCTTGATGCCTGAAAGAACATCCCCTGAAGCCCCGGCTCAGATCCGATCCCACACATAGATACAGTAGAAGTTCCCACCCTACCCGCAGTGGGAGATGGCTATCGCGCAGCAGGGAATTCCGCTAATTCCCGGGGGTGTGTGCAACTGGCCGGGTCTCAGGGGGTAGGGGCTTTGATCTACTGTAATCCCTTTGAAGTGGGGTGTTTCCCTTACAGTAGGGGCAGTAAACTGCATCCGCAGGGCTAGGTGATGGCCTGGGACCAGTTCAGACAATGGGGCGCAGAGGAAGGGGGTTATCAAAGGAGAGGCATGACCATGTATGGGTTGTCGGTTGGAAGTGGTTCCGTAGCAGGGTCGCGCAGAAGGAGAGGGTTTATGGCCTGTATGAGAGAGCGGGGGTGGCCGGCGCGCGGGGGGGGGATGCTTGCAGCGCCAGGGGAAAGCGCTGGCGGTCGAGAGTGAGCGGGGAGAGAGTGGGGTGCCTAAAATGGCGGCTGTGCATTCGCTGCGCGTGGTGCTGGGGAGGGGCAAGATGGCGCAGATAATGTTCAGTTTGCGAGCTAAATTTCCACACATATGCCAATACTTCTTCATTCCATCAGGTGAGAAAAAAGTTATGGCATGTGATTTGTTGTTTATGCAATAATGTCATCTTACATGGTACAGAGCAGCTGTGCTCCCGAGGGACAATGGGAGTGAGAATGCACTTGTGCACCATTTATTCAACCTGTTTGGTGTGGCCGAAAGAAGGCAGAAGTTGGACTGGGCCTAACTTGAGGAGGAAACATCTGGTGCTCCTGGGGATGTTCCACCCTGTACCGTCTATGTCCGGCGTGCCAACTCAACCACGACCACAACCTCCTACTTCTGGTCGGCCCACCACCCCAGCAACTGGGTCACAGGTTGCTGCAAACCGACTTCAGCCGCAGAGTAACATAGTAGAGTGCTATGCAGGGATTGCTACCTAATGTCTCTGCTGTCAGACAGTGATCGTGGTAAGGGAAAGTGACTCAAACATTCATCTGGAGCTTGTTATTGCTCACCACTGTCCTCTTGAAAACCCGTTAGGTTTTTTTCCTTTTCTTTTTGGAGGAGGTTTCTTGGTGCCTTGTTGGGTATGTTTTTGTTTTGGGTTATAGATAATCCTGTTGACTAACAGTTCATGGACAAAAAACACAAAACAAAAAGAAGAAAAAAGTTCTTGTTAACACTATTTTCAAAATCATTTTAATATAGAACTGGGTATTATCGCTAACTTTTCACTTACAGGCACTGGTAGTAATTAGATGCAATTGAAGAGTAAAGGAGAAGGTAAGTGAATGGTAAGTTTATTGAAATAGATACGTGTTTTATAATAATAAATACTATGGTTACTTTGTAATTACTAAACATTTTTCTTTTATTTAAATAAAAACACTAGAGTAGAAAAGATGCAACTTACAGTGATTAACAGAAATACATATTAAAAACACTTATTTTGTTTAATGTTGTTCAGGTGTTTGTAACAGGACCATTACAAATGTTTGCTTTCTTTCATCACAGGGTGGACATTAGCATTTTCTTTTGTTCATCATGCAGCACTGGGGAAAACACAAATTAAATGTATTCTGAAAAACCCCAATATAAACTGTGCTTGTTCACCTGCGAGTTGGGCTGTAATTGGTAAATCTGTTCCTAATATGTAGTTACCTTCTAACCTAAGTCAGTAGATTTCTTAAGAGGTCATCAACCATGCTAGGCCACATAATGACATGTTTACTGTAGGTAATATGTGGCATATGTACTTCTTGTTCTTCAAAAGTTCACTTCCTAATCTAGAATTAAAATGTAGGAGTTAGTATGAGAATGCAACAGTTCATTGAGGTTTTTGGCAATCTCTGTTTAAAGGTCAACTGACAGTCATCACATTCAGTCCATCCTGTATTATTTCTTAAATGTATGATGTAATGACAAACTTTCAGTGTTCCCCATGGTTGAAAATAATTGCAGGACAAGTACAAGTGTGTCCAGCTATTGAAATTTGAGTGGCAGTAAAATCGGTTATTACCATATTAATTTTTGGATTATTTGGAGAACTTCTTTGTATCATTACACCTAAATATTTATTCATCATGGTCAATGTAAGTGTTGACACAAGTTTACATCCACAGTTTGACTACAAATGTGTGTGCACAGCTTGATGTATCAATTTCCTAAATGATATTGATTTACAATAAGGAATAGGAAGATATACAAATCTTTCAAATTCCGTGACTGTTGACAATGCATTTAAGCATTGGAAATATTCATGTTTCCAATAGAAGCCTATAGCAAAAAGACCAGGTTGAGTGAAAGTCTCATTTGCTAGTATTTCATGAATAACCATACAAATTCCTGGGCATCCTGTTGATCATTTATTGTGAAATGGAGATTTCCTCTATAAAAAGCGACTATATCTCTGACACCACTTGTAGATTGGTACAATTGTTTGTTTAACTGAAGTAGGGAATACAAATTACTTAAAGTCTTTTAAAAAGGCTTACCTATGTTTTCCAAAAGTAAGACTTTCACTAACGGTAAATATAAAAGCAAATTGACAAAGGCATTACTATACCATTTGCGCTATTAATCTGAAAGCCAAGAATTCCTTCCTTGGTTTCCAGAGCTGAATATTCTCAAAAGCCTCATTAGTTCTGAAGGTTTCTTTTCTTTTCATGTATATGCTTTATGTTTACACACCACTGGAAAATCAACAAGTAAAGGACTATATATCTGTCTTAAATGATGAAATTCACATGCACAAGTAAGGTCAGCATTAATTTTGGTGTCATCCACACTTATAATATATAGTCTTTATTTATTTATTTTATTTTTATTTATTATTATGTTTTGGCTCTCAAAGAGGGCCACATAAACATGTACAGACAAAGCAACACAGTCATCAAAAGTACAAGAATTATAAAAACATAGTATTCGAACCGTAATAGGTACACTGCAAGCCATCAGACCCACAAGGCCGGGCCGGCACATTCTTCCAGAAAATTTAATAAATAGCTAAAAATCCTTTAAAAAAGTTAAAAACATAAGCACAGAACATTTCATTTGGTGGGCAATAAAGTGCATGAAGAAAATCTTGTAAAGTGACAATGCTGAGGCGTAGACAGATTACTTTAAGCCATCGCTTGCGCAAGCTACGTAACATAGGACAAATCAAAAGTACATGCATACAGTCCTGGTTATTTAATTTACATAGATTGCACAACGGTGAAGTGCCATGCCATTTGGACAGCAACACGTTAAGAGGGATTAAGTCATAACGTAATAAAAACCAAAACCTACGTATCCCATGTGGCAAGTTCCACAGGGCATACGGTTGGGGCTGTTTCAACCTATAGGAGGAGATCAGCGGCTCCACATTCCTTTTATCTTCAACTGTTTTTTTGTCGGATAGAAAACAATACTCCCACGAAGCCTCCTTAAGGACCTGCTTTAACTGCGTGGGAGAATAGGAGAAAAGAGCGCTTTCATCCAGTCTAAGGATTTTCACAGCCCCTCTAAAATTACTAACAAGTTTAGAGAACTCCTTAAAATTGCCCAAAAGTTCATTTTTGAGTAAAACTCGCAGGGTTCCTTCTCTCGCTCTGGCTAAGCTGGCTACCCACCTTATTAAGGCGCACAGCCCCTGAACCCAGGCACTCCTGAGTCCGAAATCCAGCCTGCAGGCAGCCAGTGAACAGGCATTGTTAAGAGTCGAGAGGGATCTTAGGAGTTTTCCCTCGGTCTTGTGGCAAAAGTCCCAATATTTTATCTCTATTATTTCTATACCATACAAGATGGTTGCGGGGATTTTAGCTCTAAATACTTCTAGAAGGCTAGAAAAATGTCTTTTCCCCGTTGCCAGGTAAAGGGACTTTAACCCATTGCCATGGGCAAGAGCTTTGCGAGAGCAATGCTCTATATGAAGATTCTCGCTCATATTGGCCGAGAATATTTTCCCTAAAAAGGTATAACAAGTTACGACCTCCAATCTAAGCCCTCCAATAGCCCAACCAAAATTTGTCGAGCGGCATTTCTTCCTACCAGCAATACACATCACTTTACTTTTATTAATATTGATCTTCATATGATGCTCCCCAGCAAAGTCCTGAAGAGCCTGAAGCCGATTTGCCAGACCCACGGGAGTTAAGTCAAGCAATAACACATCATCGGCATACATCAGACAGGCTATTGGCACCCCTCCTATCAACGGTGCGATCCCCTCACTATGGGACACAGCAGCAGGGGGGTCAGTTGTGTATAGGGAAAACAACAGGGGCGCCAATAAGCAGCCCTGTTTAAGGCCATTCTGAGATGGTATTTTGGCCGACAGCCCCCTTTCGCCCCCCATTAAGACCCTGCACCAGGTCTCAGTGTGCAGAGCCCGCACCTATTCCAGCAGGGGAGTAGGGACACCCAGCGTCGCCAATTTTCTCCACAGCGTTCCCCGATCTACTTTATCGAACGCTGTGGAGAAATCAATGAAGGCGGCGTATATAACACCCCCTCTCACCTGGACATATTTATCAGTAATAACCTGGAGGGCAGTCAGGTTGTCCAGAGTGCCATGTTCCCTTCGGAAGCCAGTCTGTTCCAACGGCAAGATGTTGCGCTCCTCGACCCAATCAGAAAGAGATCTCAGGAGGCATTTCGCAAAGACCTTTCCGATGGAGTCGAGGAGCGCAATCATGCGATAGTTACTGGGGCTGTCCCTTGCTCCCTTTTTGAAGATAGGGACCAGAATGCTTCCTCTCCACGATGCAGGGACACGTTTGGAAAGATGGCATGCCCTAAACAGGGGGTACAAGATTTTACTCCAGGTTAAAGGGTCTTGTTTTAGGACCGTCATCGGAAGCTCATCCGGTCCCATGGCCCCAGAGGATCGCATATTTTTTGTAGCCAACTCGATTTCCTTCTCAGAGGGAAAGAAGACCGAGTCATCAGGGGCAGCGTACATGAAGTTATCCACACCTGCGGTCCCGTTCCCTGCATATAATTCTCGGATATGAGAGGACCATAGATCTTCTGGTATAGCTATGGGAGTAGGGGAGTGGCGTGTACCACATCCTTTCCCGATTATTGCCCAAAAATCTTTAATGTTGCCATAAGCAGCAGATTCCCTTAATTTAATCCATACTTCATCCTCCCTGTCCCTTTTAATTTTTAGCTTGAGTCTGCATCTCTTTCTTTTTAACCTAGCGATATCTTTCCCACGTTCCGGTACCCTTTCAACGTACTGTGCACGGATTAGTTTGTTTAATTCCCTATTCAGATTACGGAGAGTCAGAGGAACTACCTCTCCTTTTTTCCTAGGGGGGACAGTTTTTTTAGCATTCAATAGAATCTTTATCATGAATTCCTCAAAACAAACTATTTCATTTCCGTTCCACTCTTCTATTTCCCTAAGGGTATCGGTCAGTAGCTCCTGCACCCCATTAATGGCAGCATTATTCCAGAAGCATCTTCCAGATGTCGAGTGGAAGGTAGCCTCCCTGCCATTTAGCGACCAGGATGCCGTATTCATAGAATTTAACGAAATTGATAGTAACAATATACTGTGGTCGCTCAGAGTCGTGGGTATGATCTTTAAGTCAAGAATCTGGGGAAACAGACTGTAGCTGGCGATAGCATAGTCCAAAATTGATGACCCAAAGGGGGATTTGTGGGTATAATTTGCGGGGACGTCAGATGGAAATCTTCCATTTAAGATAATACCATCCCCGATCGCTAGTTCTTTTAACAAGATCTTCCCCCTTTTATTTGTCCTTAAGTTTTCAGGGAAGAGCGTCTGGGGGATGCAATGTGCTTCCTCCTTAGCTTTATCCCTGAAGAGTTTTAGACTAGCGTTTGAAACTTTACAACATAATATATAGTCCTTGTAATGTTTTCACATGGGATAAAGCAGCATTTGTCACACCCTCTTTAAAAACTGCTGAGCCAATGTTCATTAATGCATATTTCAAACTTAGACCTTGAGATTTATGTATTCTGACACCATGAGCTAAAAACAAAGGAAGTTGTTCTTTTCAAATATATACGTTTTTGATTAATAAAAATCGTGCTGTTGCTCTTGCAATGTGTTTGGGGTCTGTAATATTGCCAAATTTGACAGTAACTAATTCAATTTCATCATTACTTTTTTACTGTACAAATGTACCAATATATTCCATTGCTCAATTGACAAGCTCTTATTCTACATCCAAATTGGGTCGTAAAATAACACACCTATTTTGGCACATAAATGAGTCTTTTTCTAATCGGGTGTTTGTGACACAGATTTTCCCATGTTTAATAATTTAGTAGATAAGATTTTTGTTATAGAAATTTTTGCTACATGAGTTTCAAATGAATCTTTGCAAGGTGAATGTATAATTTCTTCTTCTTTCATTGATAACATTTCCATATTTAAATCATTGCATTTTTCTAGGGTTGGCATCAAACAAACAATAGGTAGTCCTTGTAAAAGAAGAGAATGCATAACTTCTGCAGTTGGGAATAAAGTGGATATCCTTCTTTGAAGAGTGTTTGGCACAATCTGTAACAAATCCTTGTCTGATATCTTTCAAAATGTTCCCATATTCTTCATCATCTGATTGTGTCAAAATTTGTGTTAGTTCATTGTTCAAACAATTTAACCAAATATTCACATTACCTACCTCGTTGGAGTAAGTTAAAGTAGATCACCAAAAACAAGTGCATGTTTAACACCAAAGAGATTATCCTTTCCAGTCTTCAGTATTTGTGTCATACCCTAATGAGCAAAAGCCATATTCATCTGGACACTGTAACGATCTCGTCTATAATCAAAATGTGTAGATTTTTTAGAACTCTACAAAGTTCTTGAAAATTATCTCTATTTAGTGTTAAGTATTCAAGTTTATTATTGTGCTCCACTAGTAATAATAGTAGTAGGTGTTGTGTTATTCCTTTAATATTATGTGTTCTCCAGTTCGAGCAGTAACTATACAAGATAATGTTGATTTGTAAGTTTTTAAAAGTAAACCAGCTTGGCTTGATATATATTTTAATATAAGCTGATATTAAGAACATATATGTCTTATTGATATAAGTAGTAGTTTTGATAATCAATTAAGGAACATGTTGAAACTAGCATGAATACTATGTGATGTGTTTGTTGACACATGAGAATTAATTTGCTGTACAGACCATTGAAAAAGATAAGTTGTTGATTAATATGAAGTTATATACATGGAACATGTTTTTTTAAACTGTGTTTTAGCAATCATTTTTAAATTTGTAAATAATGTATATGTATGCCCTCTTACAGACCTGATGATATCCTGTTGTATAGGATGAAACGCGTTTGACTGGGCTGAAACAATATATGTTGAAAGATGAAAGAATTAGGTTTTATATATCATTCACAAGTCTCCTTGAATCAATGGACTGAACTGACGAAATACTATAGATGTGGACTTTGAAAGAAACACCATCTAATTGGATATCAATGATTGAAGTTTGTTCTTGATTACTCTTTAGATTTCTCCCCTCTTTTGTTGGATTTCTTTACCTAATCAATAACAAACAACGTTTTGTAACTGTTGTTCGTAGGTGCTTACTTTTTTAAATGTCAACCATTCCCAAATTTTATGTATTAAGACCAGCCTTTTGCCTTGCAGCGCACACGTTAGGGGTGGTTCAACTAATATATATATGTGGCAATTGCACTTTTTACTTGTTATGTGACACTAGGGTACTTTTAATCTGCACCTCAGCCAGGGCACAATGGTGCATTATAAGTAAGGCTCCCTGTTTTCCATTTTTACTGATTTTTACAGACAAATACAGACAGAAAACCATTTATTTTTTTGTCTGTATTTATTTTAAATGTCCATAAAAACTGAAATTGAGTGCCTACTGAGTGATTCTAAATACGCTTTGCCATGACTGCTAGTCCAATAACTATGTGGAATGACAGGTAAGGGGGTAAAAAGAAAGGAATTTTAGTAAAGAGGTCTAAACAGCAGTAAATATGCACAAGGCTGATACTCAAATGTGCATAATTTCGTAAAAGTGCAATGATTTATCTTTTGCGGGTGTTCATAACACTGAAACCTGGCAGGTATTCAAGCATGACTGCATATTTATTGATTGAATAAATGTGGAAATATACCAGTTTCAGCTTTATTTTTTCACAAAACCCATAATAAACATGAAAATAAATATGGATAAATACAGATGGAAATGTCCAAAAAATAAATACCATAAAACCAGGAGCCCTAATTATAAGCCATACATGTTTGTCATATAGATGGAGGGTATAAATATGAACTGCAGAACACATGTAAAATTTAGATTCTATGCCATTAGTTACATTTTGATGCCAACATAGAATGGCCTTACCAGAAATGTACATAACCTGATTGAGTGAAGCCAATTTTACAATTCAATTTGAGAAACAGACCATACACACTGGCACACTAAATGGTTGTTTCACAGTGCATAGAGCCATTATTGCATACAAAATATGGGCCATTAAAAGGTGAATAATCTGGGGCACCAAGAAGAAAAGGGACATTTTCTCCACTAGACTGCAGCAATTACTGTGTGTGAGAACAGAGCCGGATTAGATTACATCGTTTTCAGCAAGGAAGAAGGCCAAAAGGGAGGTATCCCCGCGCCATTTAAACTGTCCAAGTAACACCTTGTTTGATGAAAGAATAATTAAAGGGGTCATTAAATAATTGCAAACCGGTTATTGTCATCAGGAGGATAATGAATGAGAGAAAAACTGGTGAGGGCTATGGAAAGTGTTTGACTTCAACACCTAGATGGTATTGTGAGTATGTGCACAGTTGAGATGTAGCATGTTTGCAGTCAATGGCTTTTTTTGTGGATGAGTAGATTACAACAGCCATTTCTAGCGTTCCAGTTATGATGAGCAATGGGATAGTCTTGGGAAAAAAAGGAACTCTACAATCAATTAGGAGCTTGGCTTCAGCAAGGTCTTAGTAAGATATAGGAGGTCTAGGTCAAGAGAAGTTATGATGTCAGTGATCTCAACATTGTGGGCAAATGCTGGCTGGGAGTTAAGAAGTAGACAATGAATGAGGTAGACCTGTGTGTTCATTTTTGGAGAAGAGTTGGGTGGATGATCTATCAGAATAATATTGGATATATAGGCAGATTCTCTAAGGTTCTCTAAGTTCAGGAATGGGATGGAACTTCAAGGCAGGAGAGAAAACATAGCTGGCCAAACAAAGTTCAGGAGAGAGAGGCAGAGAGAGAAATACAAGGTAAGAGAGGCCAGATGGAAAGGAGGGTGGCATTGTGCCTGCGCTCTTTTTTCATCAAGTTACCAAAATGACTCACTCCCTGCTCTCCTATTCACCCAAGTGTCTTCCTTTTAAGCTGACTGCATTTCTGCAAGAGTCTTAAGAAACCCAACTGCAGCACTGCAGGACTTCTCTCTCTTCCCACCCTCTACCAAATCTTTCTTCTGACTCTACACCCCTACTCCACTCCCCTTTTACACAGAGGGAGGATGAGAGCACACTCCCTTATATCCCAGCACTCAATTTTCACAATGCATCATGGTAAAATGCAGTGCATGATAACACTTACTTCATTAGTAGTCTTTAGTTTTTCACCCTTGTTAGTGCAGCTATTGCTGTGTAGCTCCAGACATGTGTTTCTGGATTTCTTTCTTTATCAGTAGAGAGCAACAAGTCATTTTAGGGGTGCTGGAAATGCTGCTCAACCTCTTCTCAGGTCTCTGTACCGATCACTAGGCGCAGGCGCATCAGCACAAGCTTGGGACCCTTTTCAAACAGAAGGAGGGTGGGAGCACACTGACTCACATCCCAGAACTCAATTTGCCATAGTGCATCATGGTAAATGCAGTGCATGATAACACTCACTTCAGTAGTAGTCTTTAATTTGTCACCCTTGGTGGTGCTGTCTAACTCTAGACACTTGTTTATGGATTCATTCCTTCATCAGTAGAGAGCAACATGTCAACTTTTAGTTTCTGTTGGCCAGGTCAGACAATGCAGTTATTGTGTCAGAGCTGCCCTTTAACCACGGAGATATCATGCATTTCCTCTGTTAGAGTGGGGATTTCAGTGGCCTTACAACATCAGTTACCCTTGGAATTCATTCAAAATTAACATTATATGTTTCTTTGACTCAGTATAAAGGTTTGGGTTCTATTGAACAGGGTTTTATTGGTAGGTTGGGGAGCAGGATGGATGATAGCCCTATGCTAATGCCCCCACCTTGATTGGCCATTAGCTTAGAGCTGACTTTAATGCTTGTGGATCCCGATAAGACAATCTTTGTCATGTCCCCCAGTGACCTCATTCCCCACAGATTCCCTCCCTGTTTCTTTTATAAGCCTACTCCTACCAATGTAGAGAGTCAGAGTGTTTTACACCACACACATATTATACAGAGAAAATGAATCCTATGCATCTAAATCAGTGTATAGGAAATGTTACATAAGACAATGAGGACTACAACGTGTACAAGTCAAATGTCATCCATATAAGTAGGCCTTATATTTTAAGAGTTCTTAGTCTGGAGAAGCATAAACTCATGATTTAAAATGTAACACAGTAATTGGGGTTGGCTCTACTAATAAGTATTTCTACTCAAATTAATCCTCTTTATCGAGCTAAGGATAATGAAAGACTGGGAAACAATACGTTTCTAACCTATGTATTGCAGTTCGTAGTTCGCTGTGCTATATTAGGATTTTGACTTATGAACTGCAAGTAACAAAAGGATCTTAGTGACAAGAAGAATAAACCACTCAGCTATCTACATAGAAAAACAATTATGGAATCTGCATGATACACATGCTTTGCAGCAGGCACATTAACCCTCCATGCTACATTATGGTTAGTCAAACTGGTTAGTTACCAGAAAAAACACAATCTCTGTGCAGCAGAAATGTTAATGACCAGAGTTATCTTGACGTTTACATTATTGCTGGGCACACAAGGAACTCTGCTCGTAAACACATCAGACATTTCAAATTACAGCGCCCCGAGCTCGGCATCTTGTGAGCTGGCCCCAGTCACATTGTCTTAAAGCTGGCTCTGATTGAGCTTTGCTGCTTACAGTAGCAAATTAATAATTTAAGAGAAAAAGTACTGCAGTATAAAAATTGTCAGATTTCTTGTGAGATTTAATTGACAGAAGCATTTTATGTCTGGGAACAATACGTTCTACTTAATAATCCTTTGATGTACCAAGTTTACAACTCGGCATACCTTTTACACAGTGCCCCCAGGTTGTTGTGATTTTGTGATTACCCAGAAAATTGTAAAAAAGCCACTTTTGTAAAAATCCTGCAAAGATTGTCATAAAAAAAATGAGTCTGATCCTAATTGTATTCGCTCTGACCTGCGCTGAACTAATAAAAGGACTAACTGGCTGAACAGGTGAGTTCCTCGGTTACCTGCCTTTCAATACCTTGCAAATGCACAGAGCCCTTTCTCTCTGCTAACAACAGTGCCCTGCTAACCTACCTGTCCACCAAGGCCCTCTCCATCACCGCTGCCCTTTGTTTCGTAGGATCCTCCATCTGCTGCTGTCTCTTTGCTCCTCCTCAGCCCCTATCACCTCCTGTGCCTCTTCTAACAGTTGGCCGAAACCCCCCTCCCAACAACCTCAGTACAGTCATTGTGCCATTGTCCTCTCCCTCATTGTCCCTGACTTCTGAGTCTCCGGTGTCCCCACCTCGCTATTCACACCATGCTACCCTTTACATGTTTGGCATGTGTTTTTACAAAGTAATTTTACACGTCTTTATTCCGCTGGTTGTAAGTCAGAATTCAACATTCTAAGACTGTCTTCAACTCATCCCTCCAACACTTATGGCACAGGCTTATGTAGAAACCAAAAGAGATCATCTGAGCGAGTGATTGTTGCAGTCGGTTGTGGGTCGAGCGTACGCGGTTTTAAGAGTGCCGTGAGGTGAACGGCTGCATACTTTCCTTTGCGGAGCCGTGTGGGGAACGGCATTATTACCACCATCCTACATCCCCCAGAAGGCCTTGCCAGAGTCCCGGCGTCACCACAGAGCGTCAGGAGCCCTCATAACATCGCGGGGGCAGACGCAGCACGGGACGTGCTCACCATTGCCACAGGTGCCATGAGGTGAACGGCTGCACACTTTCCTTTGCGGAGCCGTGAGGGGAACGGCATTATTACCACCATCCTACATCCCCCAGAAGGCCTTGCCAGAGTCCCGGCGTCACCAGAGGGCGTCAGGAGCCCTCATAACATCGCAGGGGCAAACGCAGCGCGGGCGTGCCCGGGCGAAGCCCGGGCCAAGGGCGGGCCCGTTTAAGCCCGTTCAAGACCGTGCAAGGATGGGACGGGCCACCCCCCTTTTATCTTGCCTGGGGGTCCGACGTGTGAGTGTACTGCATCCTACCCTTTTTTTTTTATTGACTTACCTGTCTTGTCATGCCACCAAAAGAGGCCAGAGGTAGAGTGGTCAATGCCAACCTCACATGAACTATGGACCAGTTCATTACCAGGGTAAATAGTGTTATAGATCAGGAGATTACGATAATGGAACGTCGAGATTCCCAGGACCTTGCGATGGCCAGGAGGTCTTCAATGGGGCACATTGCTAATGTGCGGTCTCCTGCTCAGCAAGGCCAAAATTGTCAGGATCTGTATGCGGAGCGCCTGCCCAGACTACGGTTCCCAGAATCCCATGTCCAAGAGTGGGAGGAGCCACGGGCATATAACGCCCTGAACGCACGCACAACGTGTGCGTAATTGACTAATTTACGGACTCGACGGGCGGCGTCCCGTAACTTCCTTCCCGCGGCTTTCGTGAGAGATGGGGGAGAGCTGCACACTTTGGCCGAGAGCATCGGCTGCCGAGTCTCAATGATTGAGACCAAGACTTTTGAGAACTGTTCCAGAGTTCTGGGTTTCCATGCGGCGGGACTGAGTGATTGGAGGCAATCACGGGCGTCCGCGTCGACTTCCGAACTGATCTCAGGAGGGTTTCGAGATACACGCTATTCCGGGATATCCCCGGCGGAGTTCCTGTCAAACCCAACAAACAGCAAGTAACCGATGGGGGGTGTGTGTCTTAGTGGAAAAGAGGAAGAGCATTTGTGTTAACTTAAAGGTTCCATGGCCGGATGGCCATTTGCAATTCATTCATTATATCAAAGACACCCGTAATGGTCTGGAGTAAGACCTATGTCTATTAGTGTTTGGCATCAGTGAGCATTCCGATTATAGAGCGCAGAGGAAATGTCTGGTGCAGAGGCAGGTGGGGTGTCATGAGTATTTCATTTCTGGGTCATCGCTGGAGAGAACATCCGGCACACGGATTGGTATAACTTCCACAAAAAACTTAGAACAAAAGCTCACCAAAGAAATACAGACAGAGGGGCCCCGCTCTCGGTGGTAATGCACCGACCTAGTGTCATGTTAGACTCCACATATTAAGTTCCTAATCTTTTTCCACTATCAAAAGCAGAGAAGGAGACTGCCAATCCTCTCTAGTATCTCTAAGATTGTACAAGGTTATAACCCAGGCGTTTGGAGTCATCTATTGTTCGGTCAGCAGATGCAAGTTGTGTATGATTACGAAATGGAGTGATGGTATGAGTGTTTATGAGGAAATAAGGAAGCTCATTATCATAACTGTGCCCAGTAGCGAGAATTACTGAGAGTAGGTATTTTGGCTTGCATACTGTTATGTTCTTGTTTGTATGTTAACTTTTCTTTACAGATTCTACTCCCCGCTGTTCCCATCCTTCCCTTCCCTCGCTCGATTGCTCCAGTCTTCCGTGCCTTTAGTGCAGGAAGTTGGTGACGTCGAGAGGTGGACCCCATATAGCGTCGCCTGAATCCTGAGGAGTATTGGACCTGGGACGGATTCTTGACAGAATTACGCACCCACGTATTAAGACTCCTCCCGGTTCGGGGGGTGGTTAGAGACGCATTATGGAAGAGGTCTTAGTTGCACTTGCCGCAGTACAGCGGGAGTTGGCAGCCTCTAGGGCAGAAACTGCGGATTTACGGGACAAGGTGGAGAGGTTGTCATGGAATCCCTTTGATGTAGGAGCAGGTATACATCCGATACAGGTCACGGTGCCTCCCCCTATTCCGTTAGCCAACACCGAGAGATATTTAGGAGATCGTCATAAGATACAGGTGTTCCTCACTCAGATATTGATGCACTTCTCTTGTAGGCCTTCCTCCTTTTCTACCAATCATTCTAGGGTGGCGTTTGCTATCTCCTACTTGGCTGGGGATGCAGCCAATTGGGCGGTTCCCTTGGTACGCCATAACGATCCGGTCATATCTGATTGGGACGAGTTCAGAACAGCTTTGGAGGGGGTTTTTGACAGAAGAACTACCACGTTCAGTGCTGATAGGGAGCTTTTGGAATTAAAACAAGGGAGAACCGAGTTAGTGACTTACTTAACCACGTTTAATCGTTTGGTAGCGGAAGCGGCGTGGCCTGAAGAGAAGAGAATGTCTCTTTTCTATCAGGGTCTATGCAATGAATTAAAGGATGTCATAGCGCGAATAGATCCCCTGCCCAAAACGTGCGAGGCTCTAATAAGTCTAGCCTTACGTTTGGACGGTCGGATTACAGACCGGGGGGGCGATAGGTTTAGGGGAGAAAGACTGAGTAAGGAAGCCATGGGAAATGGGGCGGCCTCTGAGCCTATGGAAGTAGGCGCGGTCCGTGCTCCATTGTCAAAGACTGAAAGGGAGTGCAGACGCACACACGGTTTGTGTATGTACTGCGGTAAGAAGGGGCACTACGTCCGTGAGTGTCCAGCCCGTCCCAAAAGACCCGGGGGCAATTATAGGAATAAGAAATCTATTGCCTCGGTGGCGGGAGGAAACTGTTCCCCAAAGGGGGGTGAAGACTCCGAAGAAGCAGAGGTACACAAGTGGACGATTCCGTCCCTGGCCACCACTCAACAGGGTGATGTCGAAAAACATTTCGAATTAATCATGTTGATGAGTACAGGCCCCAGCTAGGCCTGCAAAATACAAGGGTTCGCCCTCCTGTAACGAAAGCTAGAAGGAAGTTGGCACGGAAACTGCAAATACAAAGACAGAGTTTATTAACCCTTAAGGGTGGTCCTACAACCTACACAACACTCTTCAGTATTGCATAGAGTAGCACAAAGAACTTGCGTACACGGTCCCCTTTTATACACAACAGAGGGGCTCATAAGTGGGTGGATACAACATAGAACAAAATTCATTACCATTTATGGACATTTTCAATACAGGATCAATATGTGGGCGGAGTTAACAATTTCCTGAGCCCGCGAAAACATGGTCAAACAAGGACTAACTGATAACAGATGTGGTCAAGTCTGGGCATGCGCCAGACGGACAAAGGAGCTATTTATAGACTGTTACTAGGCAGATTACAAGAGCAACTAGCGAGAAGGTAGGACTCTTCTCGTGCAAAGCACATGGAGACATGACAATACAAAATGGAGTCCGGACATTAGTCAACATAAGACAAGAAACACGGTTTTAACTGTAGAGAATTCATGTCTTCAGTGAATGCTTAATCATATCGCTGTTTTAATTTTCAACAGACGACCCTTTCAGCATTTACTGAAGACATTCGGCTTATTAGGATAATCATCATATATGTCAATTTTCATCATCTCTTCCACCTCCTTGTTTAAGTGTTTCTGATAGGTGACATTGGCAATAGCTTTCTTATCAGGAATACAAAATGACACACACAAAGAACAGAGTAAAGGACCACACTGAACACAGATGCAGCAGGAAAACAGAACTGCTACAATAATACAGAGACCAGTTAAAACTTTCCATCCCCATGTAGTGATCAATGCCCAAAACCATCCAGAAAAGGTCCAAGTGCCATTTTCTGTATGAATCTCAGCTGCGATTTTATGCAATTTATTAATAGCGTTATAGACTGACGGCGTGTGGGCAGGAATGAATACACAACAACTACTTCCGATAATCCTACACGCTCCACCTCTGTCTGCTAACATAACATCTAATACCATACGATTCTGTAACGCTACAATTCTAGTAAATTGTAATTCTTCCGTAAGATTCCCAAGAGCAGCAGCAGCTTGATTTGTTACAGCCTCTACAACTCTTGTTAATCGTCGAACCTTCCTACTATTGAGGGCAGCTCCAACAAAGAAAAACAATCCTAAGTTAAAATCAACATACTGCTGTAAGCTAGTGTCAGTTTTGTCAACATCATCAGTAGATAGAGTACGTTTATACCTATTTACAGTTACATTGTTCAATAACTTCAAGTCTTTATGATAGGATGCAGGCGCTAAGAATACAGGGGGTAATAAGAACGCTACATAACATACTCCGGACCAGCCGGCTGGTAAGCGATAATAACCCTTGTTCCCACATACGAAGTACGTATTATGGAAAGCTAAGAAAGTACTATTATTTAATCCATCTATATTCAAAACAATAATACAGTCACTAACACCAACAGGAATATGACCCACACTCTGAACACACAGGTCTGCTTGAGCTTGTGCCACTTGAATTACAAATTTCTCATTTCCGACAATGTCTCTAGTGTTCGTGAAGATGTAGGGGATTGATTCATTATCTGGTCGATATTCTTCCCACTCCCATATTGTCCCATTCGCTTGTGGATAGCCTTCTTTATCTTGATGACATTCCCTATTAAGTCTAAAAAGTAGTCGTCCCACTGTAGGTTTCCGTGTGGCAAAAAGCAAAGTGTACCATGCTCTACAAGAGCCATTATGAGAGAAAGGAAGAGGTATAAACGGCGTTCCTCCTTTCTTCTGATGAGCTGGCATCATACCACATATCCAACAGTTCGTAGCATTTGTAGCAACATGGGTATGATGCAACATCTGGATAAAAGTATTATTCAAATGAGACTGACGATGCTTCAATTCTTGATACGGAAGGGTGTAAAAGTAGTGCTCCTCAGGCACTGGAGTAGTCAAAACAAGCAACTCACGGGCAGGAGTCACATCCTCAACAAACCACGTGGTTATACCAACAATAGCTACAATGATAATAAAACTTGTCGCACAAAAAATCTTCTTCTTCTCCATTTTGTAGTAAAAGTCAATATCTTCCTGAAACTAAAAGGTTGTCAGAACTCTTCCCCTTAGTCAGCCGTTGATTTCTTCACCAGCGGTCCAAAACGGGTGTCACTACACTAATGCAGGGCAGATCCCCCCCCTTGCCTCATTGGCTCTCCGTTTCACTAACCTAAGGGCCGTTCTGACAACGTCTCCTGATACAGAAAGAAATCACTTCCTCGGTCTGAGATGATATCTTTTTCCTCTAGGAATCGCTTGGTCCGGAAAGAGCTCCTCAGTGTCGTTCGGTTCCACAGCACGGCCTTTCTCTGCAGTCAGGATTTCTCGATGGTCGGTTAATACAGCAGGCTCCACTAATCCAGGTGGCACCTTACGACAGTGCAAGGAGTGGATCCAGTTCTTCCGATTGGAGACTCGCACAGCTGTCCTCGTTGCGAGCAAGACTTGCTCAGGACCAACCCATCTCGGCTCCAGACTGTTCGTCCTTTCAAACACCTTGATCATAACATGGTCTCCAGGCCGGAGGTTATGTCCTTCACCTGTGGACCGATCAGGGAGCGCTTCTCGAACCTGTTGATGAATAGAAACCAAATTATCTGTTAACTGTGCCAGATAATCATTCATCATTACACAAGGTACATCATACACTGACTTCGGTTTCGGTGGACCCCAAATATTCATTGGGCGTCCGAACACGATCTCATATGGCGTGAGACCGGTCTGAGAATGCGGTATCGATCTAATTGACAATAATGCCAGCGGTAAAGCGTCTGGCCAAGTCAAAGAAGTCGAAGCTTGGATCTTAGCGATCTTAAGCTTCAAAGTACCGTTATATTTCTCAACCAATCCCGCAGACTGAGGGTGAAACACTGCATGAAGTTTCTGGGTAATTCCCAGTCCTTTCAGAACATACTTGATAACGTCTGCTATAAAATGAGGTCCGTTATCACTCCACAACAATCTACAAACACCATATCGAGGGAAGAACTCCTTCAATAGCATCTTGGCTGTAGTCATTGCAGTATTGTCTTTCGTAGGGTATGCCTCAACCCATTTACTGAAGGCACAAACCACTACTAGAACATACTTCAGATTGTTACAGCGCTCAAGCTGGATGTAATCCATCTGTAAAACCTCAAAGGGTGCAATAGGTGTTGCAAATCCTCCTGCTGGAGTTCGTGTACCCTTTCCTGGGTTATACTTCAGGCAAATCATGCAAGTCTGCACTACCCTCTTTGCCGTACTAGCGATCTCCAGATGCTCCCAAACTCGTGTGAGTAATTTTACAATTGCGGAAGCTCCGACATGCGCTAGTCCATGTGCCATCTGAACCATAGGTTGTACGAAAGCTGTGGGTAACTTCCATTTATCCATCTGCTTATTTCTCCAACACCCTTCATCATCTAATTCTCCATCATTGGACCATTGCTCCCGTTCCTTATCGGAAGCGGTCCTCTGTATCTCCAGCACTTCTCTCCTAGCATCGTGCCATCTTTCTGCCTGTGACTTCACAACATACATTGCAGTAGAGTCAGGCTGCATCGCAGTCTCTCGTGCCACCCGGTCTGCCAAAGCATTCCCTTCTCCAATTTTATAAACCACCTTTTTATGGGCACTACATTTAACTATAGCAATCTTCTTTGGATATGTTAATGCAGTCAAAAGGTTGTGAACTAACTCTCCATACATTATCTGCGCTCCATGTGACATTAGAAACCCTCTCTCCTTCCAGAGTAGGCCAGAATCGTGCGCTACTCCGAAGGCATAGCGGCTATCTGTATAAACATTCACACACAAACCTGCACTGAGCTCACATGCTCGTGTTAATGCTATCAGTTCCGTTGCTTGAGCTGATTTCTGCGGTATGCGTGCTGTCTCCACTATTGTTTGTAATGTGGTAATTGCATACACTGCTGAAGTCGTACCATCTGGTAGCTTCAGGCATGATCCGTCCACCCATAGTTCTCCATCAACATCTGTAAAGGGCGTATCCTGGAGATCAATACGACCCTTTGTCTGTTCCTCAGTCACAAGAATACAGTCATGTGCTTTTCGTGCTTCAGACTGAGTTTCCGGGAACGGCAACAATGTGGCTGGATTTAACGTTGCACACCTCTTTAACTTAAGATGAGGAGCCAAAAGTGTCAATTCATATCCCGTTAAACGAGCACTGGTCAAATGCTGCGTCTTTGTCTGATTAAGCAGGGCATCAACAGCATGGGGAACTAATACCAACAGCTTATGAGATAACACAATTCCCTCGCTTTGGCGTATTGACACAGCTGTCGACGCAACCGAGCGAAAACAACCAGGCAATGCTCGGGCAACAGGATCAAGTACGGCCGAAAAATATGCACAAGGGCGCTGCTTGTCGCCGTGCATCTGCACTAAAACTGATAATGCATATCCATCTTTCTCATGTACATACAATGTAAAAGGCTTCATATAATCAGGGGTACCTAACACTGGTGCTGAGCAAAGGGCTTGTCGCAATTGCTGAAAGGCAATTTCACAACTATTTGACCAGGGAAGAGGAATTGGGGTATCTTTTGTCAAAAGTGCTAACAATGGCTTAACTATGTGTGAAAACCTCAATATCCATTGCCTACAAAAAGAAGCAAGACCCAAAAATGCACGCACGTCCTTCTGTGTGGAAGGTACTGGCGTGTCCAAAATTGCTTGAATACGATCTGGTGTGAGTGCACGCCCCTCCTTAGACAAAAGGTGACCCAAGTAAGTCACCTTTGGTCTACAAAATTGCAATTTCTTCTTCGACACTTTGTGATTGTGAGATGCCAAAAAGGAAAGCAAGGATAACGTACACTTCTCACACAGCTCAGGAGTGTCGGCCGCCAACAAGATGTCGTCGACATATTGTATAAGGGCTACACCATCAGGCAGAACAAAGGAATCCAATTGTCTTTTCAATGCTTGACTGTAAATGCTAGGACTCTCTGTATAACCCTGAGGGACTCTACAAAATCTGTAGGACCGATTATTCAAAGTGAAGCCGAAAAGATACCGTTGGCGGGACCAGAGTAAGCAGCGTCGTGATATCAGAAACCACTGGATACTGAGGTATCACTATCTTATTCACCTCCCTTAAGTCAATAATAAAACGATAAACCCTAGTATCGGTATCTTTCTTCAAAATGGGTAAAATAGGACTGTTGCAGACATTGTAGGGAACTTCCTCCACTACTCCCACCTTGATCAAATACTGCACAATCTGTATGAGTGCCTCCTCCCCCTCCTGGGAAATACGATATTGAGGGAGGCGTGGTAACACAGCACCCTCCTGGACACTAATGTGGACAGGCAGGATCACCATCCGTCCCACATCAGTATCCGAAGTGGCCCACAAAGTACGAGGGAGAGAAGCTAATACAGTATCCTCTGCAACCACACACATCCGTTCGGTCATAGGGTGATTGTCATTTAACATCACACGTACTCCAGTAGGGGAGCAGCGGATCGTAGCTCTGAAGTGCTTAAGCATATCAAGACCCATAATGTTGTCAGGCGTGTTCGGGGCAAGCAAAAACGGACAGGGTGCAGAAAGTTGGTCAACATGAAATGCAAGGGGTCGGGATAGAGGGCTTCGAGAGAGTGTACCATCAAACCCTACCGATGTAACCATTAAGCCAGATGGGGGAGCCCTCGGAACCAATTGTTTAGACAGCGCACTGCGAGTAGCTCCTGTATCAACTAGGAACCGATCAGTAGAACCCAGAACATTTGCTGTAACATAAGGACCCTCCTGATCAACTGGCACTTCAACTGATTCCAACCCCCACCCAACGCAATCCTACGCATGCTGCGAATCATGGTACCCACAGCGGTCATTCCCAGACATTTGATACTGATTTTGCCAATCAAACACATTAGGTCTATCTCGTTGCTGCACGGTAGGCTCAAAGCGAGCACGATCATTGGAATTCCCTCTAAAATTCGAAAAGCCCCCTCTACCTCTCGGCGGTCCCTGACCACGTCCCTGACGGGGTGCATATAATACCGGACAATCCCTGGCCCAATGACCCAACTGTTTGCAATATGCACATTGATTTCTATTAACATCCAACCGACCCGAAGGGGGACCATAAAATCCTCCTCTACCTCTCTCAACACCCCGACGAGGCAGACCATACACCTGCGCTAACATCACCTTAGTTTTCAAATCTTTCGATTTCTTCTCCTCATGCCCCTTCGCTTCTTGTTCCTGACGCTCATAATACTGAGCCATAGTCAGGAGGGATGCCGGAGACGAGGTGGACCAAGAACTTTCACTCGCTTTTAATCGAACTGCTATTCCCGGTAATAAATTCGCCACATATTTATCAACAAAAAGATGTCGACCCGTATCATCCGTAAGTGACTGACCACTGAAATCATGAAATGTTTCCTCAAAACGCGTAAAGAAGTCTGAAACTGATTCATCAGCCTTCTGTTTACACGAGGCTAACATATTCCAGTCAATCTTTTTAGGGGGAATAATCGTTTTCAACTTAGTCAAGATAGCAGCAGGAAGATCTAAAATAAGCTGGGGTGGTTTTTTCGCGGGCTTTCTTTCCCTATCCTCATCCTCAATCTCAGACCATTTGGCCTTAAAAACGGCTTGATCATCCACCTTCCGCACAGATCGCCACGTATCCGGCGGTAAAATAAGCCCAAAGAACAAATCTATATCTGCTTAAGTCATAGTACAAGAATTTAAGGCCCCTTCGACCTCTTCATAAAAGGCTGCTGGATTCTTGCGGGGGTCAGGCAATGCATTCTTCAATGCCATGACATCAGTCCGATGCCAGGGAGTATAAACCCAATTATACACGAAGTATCCCCTAGCATCGGGGGAAGACATGTCTGAAATAGTACCCGCTCCTTTAGGAGGAACATACAAAGGTGCCGCCTCTCGCATCGGTTTAGCATGCACTAGTTCACTCTTATCTGAATGGGAGGTAGACGACTGTTTCCCGCCGACATGTGGATTCGATTGCTTCTCCTCCCCTGTCTTTTGGCGCGCTTTCTCTTTAAGTTCAAGCATCGCGTCCCGCAATGTAAACAGCCGTCGGACCGCATCGGGTACCTTAAAAGGATTAAAAACACCGTTACGTAATGCTTTAGAATCTAATACTATATCATCAGGCTCAAAAACATCAGAATATTTCCGAAAGGCAGTAACCACTTCATCAGAAAAAGTTTCAACAAAATATAACTTTTCCCTATTCTGCCAACTGTCCAAAGATGCCAATAATTCAGTAAGAGATAGCTTTCCCTTAAGCGCACGAAAATAAATTTTCCGAAGCTCACCCATACGATCAGCTGATAACATGGACCGCGTGTCTACCTTATCCGAAACCGATCCAGAATCCTGTGACCTCGGGGCAGACGCGCCAACATAAGGGGGTGGAGAGCGATCTAATAAATGAAAATCATCTTCAAGATTAGTAAGGACAGGATAAAGTGGCTGGCGGACAGCATATTGACCCGATACTTGCAGCCTACGCTCTTTCTCTTGTCTCTCCGCCAGTTCTCTTTCCTACCGACGCTTCGCTTCCTGCGCTCTCACATGATCATTTTTCCGTTGCTCTTTATCAATCAACGCTTTCTCACATTTCTCCCGCTCACGCACTTCCTTCACCCATAACCGTACACATTCAAACATGTCTTGCCGAGCACGCCGTTTACACATACACTGTTCCACATACTCAATCTTACGCATATCAAATGATACATACAAAGGCCATCGTAACTCAGGATCCTTTTTGGTGTATTTCCTCCACACTGTGCTGTACATTATAGAGGAAAGACCATGCTTCACATACATATCCCTATTAGGAGTGCCCTCTGGGGGGGCTGGAGCAGATTCCTCGAGTTTTAACCAGTTTCCAAAGCAGCAGCACCACTTACGAAGTGCGCTAAAAGCAGGCATGCTAAAAAATAATGCAAAATATGCAGTATTATCAAAATGGCACTTAAACGTTGCGCCGTTCAAATTTAAACAACTCCGGAGAAATATCTCCACATTACCTGCCTATATGTGTTGCAACGCATATATTCCCACAGTAATCAATACAAAATATGACCGGTCATCACAAATCAAACTCAAATAGCCAACCCAGCCTTCAAAAACTCGTAGCAAGTACCGTACAACGGTTCTTACCAATCAAGAGCATCCAGATTCCAACTGCCAAGTTCCAAAATTCGCCCAAACGGCTATCACGCGGCAAACCGACAGAAGAGGTCTCAGTCGAGGACCGGCGCCACCCAGATGGTCAGCTCGGAAGGGAAGGAAGAAACCTCGGGATGCCAGGACTAAAAGACGCCGCTGGCAGTGATCACATCCCCGGCCAAATTCCTCACCTTCGTCACGACCAGTCCTTCGAGCATCCGAGTCGCCGATGAGCCCCACGTGACGGGCGCCAATTGATGAGTACAGGCCCCAGCTAGGCCTGCAAAATACAAGGGTTCGCCCTCCTGTAACGAAAGCTAGAAGGAAGTTGACAAGGAAACTGCAAATACAAAGACAGAGTTTATTAACCCTTAAGGGTGGTCCTACAACCTACACAACACTCTTCAGTATAGCATAGAGTAGCACAAAGAACTTGCGTACACGGTCCCCTTTTATACACAACAGAGGGGCTCATAAGTGGGTGGATACAACATAGAGCAAAATTAATTACCATTTATGGACATTTTCAATACAGGATCAATATGTGGGCGGAGTTAACAATTTGCTGAGTCCGCGAAAACATGGTCAAACAAGGACTAACTGATAACAGACGTGGTCAAGTCTGGGCATGCGCCAGACGGACAAAGGAGCTATTTATAGACTGTTACTAGGCAGATTACAAGAGCAACTAGCGAGAAGGTAGGACTCTTCTCGTGCAAAGCACGTGGAGACATGACAATACAAAATGGAGTCCGGACATTAGTCAACATAAGACAAGAAACACGGTTTTACCTGTAGAGAATTCATGTCTTCAGTGAATGCTTAATCATATCGCTGTTTTAATTTTCAACAATGTGGCTGGATACCAGCCGACAAACTTATCAGATCAAGGCTATGTTGGATTCAGGGGCAACAGGTAATTTCATCCATAGCGGCCTGGTGGAAAGATTAGCGATCGAAAAGATCGCTCGGGAAATCCCCGAAGAAGTGTTAGCAGTGGATGGCAAACCTCTCACCTCAGGTCTACTCCTAGAACAAACCGAAATATTAAGGTTAACTTGTAAATCAGGTGAGATGTGCCATATCGACTTTTTGGCTTTGAATATTATAGATGCTCCACAGTACGAGATAATATTGGGGATGCCTTGGTTCAGCCTTCACAATCCCACCATCGATTGGAGAGGTCGAACGGTTCAGTTCTTAGCTGAGGAATGTCAGGAGCATATGTTGGTAGGAGGGAGGTCGGGGCCACAGCAGTGGCACACAAGTGGGTAGCAGCCACGGCAGCCGAAAAGAACATTAGTCTACCCGAGGAATACCGGTGTTTTGCAGAAGTATTTAGCAAGGAATAGGCAGAGTCGCTTCCCCCACATCGTCCGTATGACTGCCAGATCGATTTGGTGGAAGGAGCAGTGATCCCTACGTGTAGGGTCTATGCTCTATCAGAACCGGAAACGAAACATCTCCGAGAGTATCTAGATCATTTTTTAGAGATAGGGTTCATTCGACCGTCCCGTTCACCAGCGGCCTCGCCGTTGTTTTTTATTGCGAAGGCTAATGGGGATTTGAGAGCCTGCTGTGACTATCGCATGCTCAACAAAAACACCGTCCGTAACCGGTATCCGCTACCCCTTATCCCGGTCCTTTTGGATCAAGTACGGGAAGCAAGGATCTACACGCGATTGGATTTGCGCGGGGCGTACCATTTGGTACGCATACGTAGAGGGGACGAGTGGAAGACCGCGTTTAAAACTCGCTATGGTCTGTTCGAGTATCTGGTAATGCCGTTCGTGTTGTGTAACGCCCCGGCGGCATTCCAGTACTTCTTGAATGATGTTCTTAAAGACTTCGTGGATAGAACAGTATTCGTCTATATAGACGACATATTGATTTATTCTGAGTCGGTCAACCATCACCATGAACATGTGGCACAGGTATTAAAGGAGTTAAGAAAGCACAGGCTATTTTGCAAACTAAGCAAGTGCGAGTTTGGGGTGACGGAAGTGGAATTCTTGGGAGTGATACTCCGTCCGGATGGTATGAGTATGTCAGAGCGAAAGGTTCAGGTGGTACAGGAGTGGCCGGTTCCTCAAAACATGAGGGACGTACAGTGTTTCCTGGGGTTTTCTAATTATTACCGGAGATTTATACAAGGTTTCTCCCAACGGGCCATTCCTATTACACGTCTGCTCAGAAAGGGAGTGGCCTTCGCCTGGACCACCGAAGCTAACCAAGCCTTTGAATATCTGAAGAAGGTGTTTACCTCAGCACCCGTCTTGCGGCACCCACAATTGGATGTTCCTTTCATAGTGGAGGCGGATGCGTCTAATGAAGCAATAGGGGCCATCCTTTCACAAAGAGACAAAAACACCGGGCAGCTTCACCCGGTGGCATATCTTTCACAGAAGCCATTACCAGCCGAGAGAAATTATAACATTGCGGAAAAAGAACTCCTCTCTATTAAAAAGGCGTTTCAGGAATGGCGCCCGTATCTATGGGGGGGCCAGGTTCCCGGTAACTGTATATTCCGATCATCGGAATCTGCAGTATCTGCGAACCGCCAGGCGTCTGTCACCAAGACAGATGAGGTGGATGCTTTTCTTTGAAGAGTATAATTTCATCATTACTTTCCGCCCCGGGGTCGACAACCGAAAGGCCGACTCTCTATCCCGAGTAATGGCGGTTGAAGGAAACGAGGAAGATCTCAAAGAGGCTATTATACCGCCGTCCAAGGTAATATGTGCCATACGCGCAGAAGAGTATCTGGAAAGCATAAGAACAAACAGGAGTACGGAGGCTTGGAGCAGTTGGGCGGACAAAAGCCCGGAACGCAAGATCCAGGGTGGGCTGCCGTTCCAAAACAAGACATTGTTCCTACCCACACATGCCCTTAGAAGACGAGCCTTTGAATGGTGCCCCGACTCTCCTTTGGCAGGGCATCCAGGCATTCTAAAGACCACGCATTTGGTGCAAAGATATTTTTTGGGGAAATCCCTAGTCCTGGACGTAAAGAAGTAGGTGTCGAGGTGTGAGCATTGTGCAAGGGGGAAAACAGACACATCCACCCGCAGAGGCAAACTGGTTCCCTTACCAACACCCCGGGCCCCCTGGCAAAACATCTTGGTGGTTATCGACAGCCTAACCAAGATGGGTCACTTTATTCCGTGCAAGACACTACCTACCGCTGGACAGACAGCTCAACTGTTGTTACACAACATAGTGAAGCTGCATGGAATTCCGCAGGTTTTTGTGTCCGACAGAGGACCTCAGTTTGTGGCACGCTTCTGGCAAGGGTGGTGTAAGGCTCTGCAGATCGACTCGGCGTTGTCCTCCAGTTTCCACCCACTGACTGATGGACAGACCGAAAGGTTGAACCAAACGGTAAAGAAATATCTGCGATGTTATGCTGAAAGTGCTCACGATTCCTGGGTGGCCATGTTATGGATGGCAGAATTGGCCTATAACAACGCCTCCCACAGCTCCATTGGTGTATCGCCTTTCAGGGCCAACTTCGGGTATGACGCTAGAATTTTGCCGATAGTCGTGCCGGGACGGGTCATGAATCAGCCGTCGCTACAAGAACACATGAGAGAGGTGCGTCAAGGTCACTCCAGAGTACAGAGACACCTGGTGGAGGCCAAAATACGATATAAAAACTGGGCGGATAAACACAGGGCTGAGGGCCCGCAGTACAAAAAAGGGGACAGGGTGTGGTTGTCCACAAAGAATATCCATTTTAAGCTGCGAAGTGTTTTCCACCCCAGATACATCGGCCCTTATTGAGTGGTTAAACAGGTGAATCCGGTAGCTTATAAACTACGGCTTCCGGGCTCCTTGCGTATTCACCCAGTGTTCCACTGTAGGCTTCTAAAACCCGCTAAAGGAGGAGTGCCCAAACCTCCCCCTGCGGTTTCCACGGATGTCGGTCAGGAGTATGAGGTTCGACGCGTGGTGGATTCCAAGTACAGGGGGTGGAAATTGTGGTACCTGATCTCCTGGAAGGGGTACTCGGCTGAGGAGGATTCGTGGGTGCCCTGGGTCAATGTACACATGCCGGCCAAACTCAAGGCTTTCTATAGGAAGTACCCAGATCAACCGGGTTCTAGGAGGCGCATGGCAGGGGACCTACTGTCAGGATCTGTATGCGGAGCGCCTGCCCAGACTACGGTTCCCAGAATCCCATGTCCAAGAGTGGGAGGAGCCACGGGTATATAACGCCCTGAACGCCCGCACAACGTGTGCGTAATTGACGAATTTCCGGACTCGACGGGTGGCGTCCCGTAACTTCCTTCCCGCGGCTTTCGTGAGAGACGGGGGGAGAGCTGCACACTTTGGCCGAGAGCATCGGCTGCCGAGTCTCAAGGATTGAGACCAAGACTTTTGAGAACTGTTCCAGAGTCCTGGGTTTCCATGCGGCGGGACTGAGTGATTAGAGGCAATCACGGGCGTCCGTGTCGACTTCCAAACTGATCTCAGGAGGGTTCCGAGATACACGCTATTCCGGGATATCCCCGGCGGAGTTCCTGTCAAACCCAACAAACAGCAAGTAACCGATGGGGGGGGTGTGTCTTAGTCGAAAAGAGGAAGAGCATTCGTGTTAACTTAAAGGTTCCATGGCCGGATGGCCATTTGCAATTCATTCATTATATCAAAGGCACCCGTAATGGTCTGGAGTAAGACCTATGTCTATTAGTGTTTGGCATCAGTGAGCATTTCGATTATAGAGCGCAGAGGAAATGTCTGGTGCAGAGGCAGGTGGGGTGTCATTAGTATTTCATTTCTGGGTCATCGCTGGAGAGAACATCCGGCAGACGGATTGGTATAACTTCCACAAAAAACTTAGAACAAAAGCTCACCAAAGAAATACAGACAGAGGGGCCCCGCTCTCGGTGGTAATGCACCGACCTAGTGTCATTTTAGACTCCACATATTAGGTTCCTAATCTTTTTCCACTATCAAAAGCAGAGAAGGAGACTGCCAATCCTCTCTAGTATCTCTAAGATTGTACAAGGTTATAACCCAGGCGTTTGGGGTCATCTATTGTTCGGTCAGCAGATGCAAGTTGTGTATGATTACGAAATGGAGTGATGGTATGAGTGTTTATGAGGAAATAAGGAAGCTCATTATCATAACTGTGCCCAGTAGCGAGAATTACTGAGAGTAGGTATTTTGGCTTGCATACTGTTATGTTCTTGTTTGTATGTGAACTTTTCTTTACAGATTCTACTCCCCGCTGTTCCCATCCTTCCCTTCCCTCGCTCGATTGCTCCAGTCTTCCGTGCCTTTAGTGCAGGAAGTTGGTGACGTCGAGAGGTGGACCCCATATAGCGTCGCTCGAATCCTGAGGAGTATTGGACCTGGGACGGATTCTTGACAAAAATAGTGGTACTGTTGTATTACCAATGTTAGAATCCCCGATTACACATTTACTACCCTGTGGTATAACTAATGTCTCCTCGGGAGAACAGTCCACGGCTTCTAACTCGTTACTGACATCTCCCCATATGTTGCCACCTGTCCCAAGTTTACTAATAGAGAATAACACCAGGCAACTGCGGGAGAGACACCTAGGGGCTATTCCTAAGTATAAGCAAGGGCTGTCTAATAAAAATGATGGGAGGAATAACAATGGCGGGAAGAAAAAAAAAGCCACGAGACACACTAGAAACCCTAGACCAATCCCTGCTATATCGGAGCAGCCCGATATGGATGCTACAGCAAATATAGTTGCACCTTTAGTTCACCCATCACCCACCAGAACAGTATATCAGGCTGCAAGCGGGGGGACTAGCCAAGCGGACAGGGCAGAGGGGATGGCTCCTGAGCTGACCAATTTATGTGATATACTTAGACTTCTCCTTCGTCCAGTGGAGGATAGATTAAGTAAGATTGAACAGCACCTAATAAGGATTGAGCATGACTTTGTGGGAATCATTGACTCCTTAAAGAAGGATGCTCATTCCAGGGTTTCCCAACCACTGGATAAAGTCAGAGGAGAAAAAGTCCCGGTTGTCCCGAAAGACACCCCAGTACTGACTACAGATCATCAGGTCCTAGTTGAAGCCAATAAGGGCATAGCTGCGGCTGCTGTCAGTAAATCTTCCCAGTATGATACACCTTAGTTTAGTGAGGGTGGTGGGGTCTCCATAGCCCAGGTTCCTAGGGGGAAAAATATCCTAAATTTACCCCCGGAAGTCTGTCCGTTTGTGGTAATTCTAGCAGGGGTCCCTGAATTGGGTAAGACTGAAGTTGAATCTCCCATAACTTTGAGGAACAGGGTTGTCCATTGGTTAAATGAAAACAGACCATTGCCACTACACATAGTGTGTAAAATACTTATGGTTAGGAGGGTGCATGGGTAGGACACCTGGCCAAGAACATAAGGGGGGATTGCATTCTGATCAACTTCAACGACCCCAAAATAGTTGAGCATATCTGTAACTGGAGACAGCCTAGCTCAGGAGTAACTATTCGCTCTCTTCCATTGATCTACTTTTATCCTCCAGGTCACTTTACATCTTTAGCGGATGGGTGGACATTAGTACAGCGGAATGGGAGGGGTCTGTCGCAAGGGGGTTGGCATAGGCCTTTATCATCCTTAGATTGTACCCCCATTCAAAATCGTTTCAGCAATTTGGAGGCTGTCGATTGACTCCAGGATAGAGTAGGAGTACCGACTAGTCCCTTGTTCCCCCTAGGCAGCAGTACCTCTAGTCCTTTTGTACCACTCCAGTTTCTGGGTCCTGATTTACCAATTCCTGTCAGTGTATCACAGAGGGTTATCAACATTGCTGGTCGACACTTGGACCATTCTCCAAATGCTTTAACCTCCTGTGATGGTCTTTCCAGTCATTTTAAGATTGTTTCGTGGAATGTGGCGGGCCTACGAAATAAGCTTTCTTTACCGGACTGGAGTGATTTTATTGATGGGTATGACCTGTGTTTATTTCAGGAAACCTGGAGCCTCGAACCGCTGTATAAGCCTGGTTTTTCCTGTTTCTGTGTACCAGCTACTTTGGTAGGTCGAGGTCGTCCATCTGGAGGGCTTATGGTATGGGTTAGGGTGGAGCTCAATCTTAAGATTACCCACCATTCTTGCCCTACACTAGATGTAATGAGACTTTCTCTTAAGGCTACGAAGAGTAATAATACCTGGGAACTCTTTAACATATATGCTAGAGGCACCCAAGGCGGGGCAAAATCCTCTACCATTTCTGTTCTCTCTGATATGCTCCTTTCCTGTCCTTCTGACTCTTTTTTCTGGTCGCCGGCGACCTCAATTGCTCATTTGAGCCTCTAGCAGCAGATGACATCCTGGGAATTTATGATGAGGATGCCAGATGGGGCATCCCCTCTCTGTCGCTTAAGCCAGTGAAGAGATGGTCACCGGTTGTCATCCAATTGAATGCTCTAATGCTAGAATTTGGGTTAAGAGCTGTAAATGGGCGCACGATCTCTGATGTAATGGGAGCAACTACATACAACAGGGTCTCCTGTCAAAGTCGAATCGACTATATACTGGTTGACAGGAGGGCATGGAAGTTTGTGGATGATATGGTCATTATACCATCAGTAAATAGTGATCATAACCCCCTGTCTCTTACAATGTTGGAAATGTGGCATAGAAAGGAGCACACCTCTATCATTGGATTGAGAATGCTAACTAAGACAGTCTTACCATCTAATTGTAATAGGTTCCTCAAATGGCCTAAGTTTATTTTGAATGAACTAAGATTAAGTAACCTAGAAGAAATTCTTAGTGATCAGACTCTTAGGCTGTCTGCAGCATGTAAGGATAGGGCTGCCCCCGTTGCTGCAGTAACAATTTATGCGGATACTATAGATTTGATTGGTAGCCTGTTCTTCTTAGACCCCAGCAAAAAGCGCCCGATGAGTGCTAAGTCAACACAGAAGTGGTTCAATAGAAACTGTAGACTGAAAAAAGCCAGTTTGGTCCTTGCTATTAAATCTAACAACCAGGGTGACGTCCGGTTGGCAAGACTACAATACAGGCAGGCCATTGTAGATGCAAAGAGGGAATGGGAAGAATTGCATTGGGACAGTCTAAAAACTGCGAGCCAGTCTAAGAACGGCAAGCTTTTTTGGACTTTAGTGAGAAGATCCAATGGTCATGATTTGGATCAAATTCCTAACCATATAACGGATAGGGAGTGGTTTGAGTATTTCAGGAAACTGTATGCAGGGGATGAGCAATTAGGTGGCCTAGGGCCTCCAAGTGACACAACAGCCACCGATCCTGTTCAGGTTTTATTTGATAGGATAGAGAAGAAAGAGGTGGAGGCCGCTATAAATTAGATTGTCCCCGATAAGGCCCCGGGACAAGATGGAATTCCGGGCGACCTATTTAAAGCAAATACTGAGGGATGGGCCGCTTACTTTGTGATTTTTATTAATGCTCTGCTGGAAGGCTCACCGGTCCCGGATTCTTGGAAGGGGGCCGAAGTAATTCCTATTTATAAGAGGGGTCCCAGAGGGGACCCTGCCAACTACCGTCCAATTAGTCTTATAGACGCTGGACAGAAGTTGGTTGGCAGGGTTCTCCTGGAGAGGGTCCTCTCATGGGCGGATGATAATAATATTATCTCACAGTTCCAGGCGGGCTTTAGGGCCTGTACAAGCACGATCGATCAGGCATTTAGGTTGGCGTTTTTACATTGGAAGGTGGTTACCATAGCCAGGGGCGGTCTTTATTTGGCATTCATTGACCTGAAGACCGCCTTTGACTTGGTCCCCCGTGACCGCCTTTGGCTGGTTTTGCAGGAGATGGGGATTCCTCCGCTCATTTTGAATCTCTTGGTCCGTATGCATGATGGTAATTATGCCCGCATCAGATGGGGGTCGCAGGAGCAAAAACTGATAAAATCCCTGTGAACAGAGGGGTCCGCCAAGGATGTGTATTGGCTCCCACACTCTTCACGCTTTTTGTGAATGGTGTAGTTTCTTTTTTGCTTGAAGTCAATGCTGACGCCCCGGTCCTGGCGGGTGATAAAGTCCCCGTATTACTTTTGGAGGACGATACGTTGTTAGTATCGAAAACTCCGGCAGGACTACAGAAGCTGTTGGATCGCTTCTGTTTGTTTTGTAAGCTGAGGGGCCTAGTCATTAATACTTCCAAAACTAAGCTTCTTTACTTTAACCCGAGTAGAGCATCCAGATCTACCCTGTTTCTTGACGGGATGCCATTAGAGCGCGTCAAAGAGTGTGACTATTTGGGGATCAGAATTTCTGACAAGTTTAAATGGCAGCCTCACATTGATAAAATGGCGTTAAATTACAAGCGGGTAGTAGGAGTACTAGGGAGGGAACATCGTGCCTCTACTACTAAGCCCATTGCTCCTGCTTTGGAAATCTACGCTGCAAAAGCTGTTGGCTGTGCCCTTTACGGTGCAGAACTCTGGGGCTTTGGCTGTGTAGACGTGTTAGTCTCCTCAGAAAATAAATTCTTTAGGGAGCTTGTATCCCTCCCGAGGGGCACCCCAACCAAGCCACTCTTGAGCGATTTGGGTCGGCGCTCTATTAAAGATTTAGTCACTCTGCATCTTCTCTTATATTGGGCGTGGTTATGGCGCACTCCAGAGCTTTCTAGGTACGCTGATGGCTTAAGAGAGGTTATGAATCTCCAAGGAGCTTATAAAATTGGATGGCTAGCTAATATAAAGAAGCTTCTTTTGGCAATAGGCCTTGTAACTGCTTGGGAGTCTGGGGCACTGTTATCTAAGGCAGAAATTAAGAGAGCCTTTTGGGCATGGGTTGACAACCAAGAGCAGAGGGACCCTAACCAAGGCAGGTTGACTGAGGCATTTCGGCAGCATAAGTCTATGCCCCGCCTGGCGCCCTATCTAGACTTTATCATGAAACCTAGGGATAGATCCCTCTTCATTCAGTTTAGGATGGGCACTCTTCCGCTTCGTGATCGTGCTAGCAAGTGGAAGCCCCCGCATTAAACCCCCTGGATTGCCCAAACTGCTTAGGTGTTACTGAAAACATTCTCCACCTTCTTTTTGTATGCCCAGCCTATTCGAAACCTAGACTGAAATGGTTAAACCTGTGTGCCTGCAGCTTGGAACTAGGGACCACTCTGTTGCACTTAGAATACTAAAGGCTGACGTTAGTACAACCTTAGTGTGCGGGGTGGCTAAATTTCTAAGTTGGGCATGGTTGATTAGGCGGAAGGCCATATCATGTATTTCACAAAGCTGCTAAAGTTTAATACACTGTTTTAAATTATTTATTGTAACAAAAAGTCTTTATATGACTTTTCTCAATGTATTTTTTATGAATCGTGTTTTAATGTATAAATGTGCTTTTATGATATCAAATATCGAAATAAAGCTTTGTTGATTGATTGATTGACTTATGGCACAGGCTTATGTAGAAACCAAAAGAGTTCCATCGTTTTTTAGGTCTCGCCTGACCCAGCGCATGCGCTGGTCTGGCGAGACTTATTGAGAGGGCTCCAAAAAGTGCTACCAGGCCAGCCTAGAGCTACAGTGACTGTGCGCGGGCGCAGGCGCGCGCGCCGTGCTTTACCGCAATTACTTTCACTTTCGCGGCCGCTTTGAAGTTTGATCGTGATCACTTTCAGTTTGGCATAGCCATCATAGCTATCATTTGATACAAGCTTTACAAAACCTACACAGTGATGCAACAACACCTCAGGTATGTTATGGGTCAAATGTGAGAAACACCAAGAGTGTCCCGATTCTTAAAGGTGCATGCGAACAGTGCGTATTAGCCTCTTCACTTTTCTCCTTCCTTTTGAGTGATGTTGGCTCACACTTGGCGATTCGAAATTGGATAACTCGAGACTGTAATACAACAATACCCCTATTTCTGTTTGAGGATGGTGCTGTCCCTTTTTTTTACTGGCTGAGCTCTAAATACACACGTTGTTTAAAGGTTTTGTTGAATATTGTTTGGAAAAATAGCTGATAATCAATGTTACTTAAACTTATGTCATGATTATGAAGCCAAAGGCTTCTTTAAGAAGATCATTTTTTGTTAATAAAGAACCCTTAGAAAGGGTAAATAAATCTGACTATTTAGGTATAAGGTATGATACCAGATTGACCTGGAGTCAACACAAGGAAAAGGCAGCAGCTACATGAAAGCTACTTATGGCTGCTGTTATTAGATGCAAACAAAAGATTGGGGGCCAGTCCCTGAGTACTTACTTACACATATATATATTTATCGCAGGCTGAAGCTGCAGCAATTTATAGAGCTGAAAAATGGGCCACACAGATGTGACTGCAATGCAGAAAACTGAGAATAGTTTTTTAAGATCATTACAATAGTTGGGATTGGGTACACCCCTTAGTGCCTTTTACCTAGAATTAAGCATCAAACCTATCTCGGATACCATTGCCCTTGCCCCAATTCTATATTGGGTTTGTTTACACACAAATCTGCATGCAGATATAAACCTGAAATCCTTATGAGAGCTAGTCCCCAGGTTTGGAGGAGTAAAGATGCATTGGTGGGACCAAATATGGAATATCTTATATTTACTTGATCTTGAAACCATCTATGATGAATCCACCAGTGTAAATGTTGGCACCTAACGAGCAAGAATTAAGAAGGCATATTGGCAGTATAAAATAACAGAGATCTATAAATTCGATAAGAGCTGCTCCCTGGTCTGTCAATTTCTTATTCATAAAGATCAGGTTGGTTTTGAAACTAATCAAAATGATATCCAACCTTAAAAGTATGACATACATTGTACTTTAAGCTTCGTCTGGGTATACTGCTACTAAAAAATTATCCTACCAGTTGGAAAAATGCCATAATTTGTGACGAACTATGTGAATGTGCCACATAAAATAAAGAAAATGTCATGCACCTTATGTTATTTTTCTCCAAGAACTCAACTGCCTGTATGAAATGGCTTGTTTCTTTATGTGATGCTCATAATATATTGAATTATGCAGATGGTTTAACCTTGTGCTATAAAACAGACCAGCCTGGGATATGTCATGCATACGCCACACTTAAATCTGGATTTCTTGGAATGTGACTGGCAAGTTTAAGAACAAGTGAAAGCTAGGTTGTCCTTAATCTGTCTATTACTTAATGGGGCTTCAAGAGACCTGATGTACGTTTGTTGCACTACATTACGTGAGATGCTATGTTAAATCACAGGTCCCGTAGTTCTAATGGTGAAGCAGGCAGGATTACGAAAGGCATTATTTAACTTATCGTAACATTTGTAACCGTTAGATAACTATCTGGCACATGCATCAAGCCAAAATCCAGTTGGTAAAATACCGAATCGCTAAAAACACCCGTTAGCGAGTAAAAAAAAACGAATCCCAATGCATCAACCCAAACTGTGAGCAAATAACGATTTGCCAAATGAAATCCGGTAAAATACCGAATCGCAATTAACCAACATGCAATAATACCGAATCGCTAAATACCGAATTAGCAATCACCGAAATCACTAATAGCTCCCGGCAAGTGCCAATGGCTAATAACGAATCGCTACCCAATGCAACAACAGTCGCAAATACCGAAAATCCCAAAAATCGCTATTTTGCGTGAGCTAAATAAGGGGAATCAGAACCTGGAGGTAAAGTAAAAAAAAAAAAACATGTGAATAAAAAAAAATGTTTCTACAGGTGCAACTGATTGTGGTAATCACCAAACCCTTAAATGTGGCCAAGGAGACCCTGTTGGCTACCACAAAATGGCAGCCCTCTACGTGCTTGCAAGGAGGATGCGTATCAATGCGGCAGGACAGCGCAGGAGAAGGGTCCAGGAGAGAGTTTTCAGACTGCGCATCACCTTGCTCGGCCAGAATGAGGACGAGGTGTACGAGAAGTATCGACTCAATATTGCCATGATCATGCGCCTCATTGCAGACCTGGAACCATTACTGCAGCACCAGACACACCGGACCAATGCAATCCCTGCGCACATCCAGGTCCTATGCAGCCTGCACCTACTGGCCTCAGGAAGTTTCCAGGGGGTAATTGCGGTAGCCGGAGGCGTATCGCAAAGCGCTCTCTCACGCTTCTTCAAGAAATTCCTAGATGCCATGCTGACAATGCTACACACCCACATCAGCTTCCCCACAACCCCACAGCAGTTGGACCGCAGCAAACAGGCATTCTACCAGGTGGCACAATTCCCCCATGTAATTGGATGCATCGACTGTACGCATATCGCCATATGTCCACCGGCAGCAAATGAGTAAATATTCCGTAACCGCAAGTCATACCACTCAATCAACGTGCAGGTTGTGTGCGATGCCAATCACATCATAACGGACCTAGTGGCACAATTCCCAGGGAGCACACACGACTCCTACATATTCCGCAACAGTGGAATCCACAGGCGTCTACTCAACGGAGAATTTGGAGAGGGACTCCTGCTTGGTACGTACAAATTCCGCTTCCCAACATGAACACCACACATGTATGAACTTCACCATTGCTAAGTCTTTGCTTCTATCTTCTAGGTGACAGTGCTTACGCCCTGCGTGAATTTATACTCACCCCATACATCAATCCAGCAACCCCACAGGAACAACGCTACAACGCAGCACACATAAGCACTAGGAATGTAATAGAGAGGACATTTGGGATTCTGAAGAGTCGCTTTCAAATCCTACATAAGACTGGTGGCGCCATGCTATACAAACCTGAAACCTGCTGCCGGATTATTGCTGTATGTGCAATGCTGCACAACATTGCGACCAGAAGGGGGATACCCATAGAGGTGGACAGGAATGGGGACCACCGGGATGACCAACCACCCGCCCAACACCGACAGGCACACGTCCCTAACACAGCAGAGGGCCATAGGAGGCGGACATACATCATGCAACATCATTTCTGAATCAGGTGAGAATGATACATAACTCATTTGTTGGGGGTGCAACTGTTTAATGCACAGGAGCACTGCGGTATGTGCAACAAAACAAGCAATGGAAATAATGCTCCACATGTAAAAAGTTAAAACAAATGTGCGTTAAAGTCACGGCTGTGCAGACTCAGGAAGGGGAGGACCATTGTTGCCCCACCACGGTCAGGTAGGCCTGTAATTCTGTCTAGTGGCGCTTGCCACGTACACCAAGCCTCCGCTCAGGTGTCTCCGACGCCTCACCACGGCCTGTCCCCGTGGAGGCCCGCGAACTGCGGCGCCTGGTGCTGGCCTCTGCCACTGACACACTGCTGACACTCGAGGCAGCCTCACTGCCATCTTCCCCTCCCAATGCACCAGCACTGAATGTGCCGCTCTGTAGGTGTTCGACAGCAGCGGTCATCTGCCCTAGTGCCTTTGCTACATCCCCGCAAAAGTGCCCAAGGTCCACCTGCAAGGACACAGAGCGGCGTGCCAACACTGCGGTGCTGTTGCTGAGACGTGTGATAGCCTTTGTGGAGGCCGCGGACCGCAACAATTGCTGACGGTGCCTCCTCCTCTCGCACTCATGGCCCTCCCTCATGGCACGGGTGAGCTCATGGATGTCCTCCCTGAGGTGCCCATTGCCCTCTGCCACCACAGTGGTCATGTCCTTAACCGCCGCAGTCATGGCACGCATTTCCCGAGCAAGGCGCACGATATTTGAGCTAATTGTTGCCATGTGTCGTCCCTGCAGGCGCTGTACACACAGCATCCTCTCCTCGATGGCAGAAGTGTGTGGGAGATCAAGGTCGCCTGAGGAGACAGAACTTGGCCGAGCCCTGCGCCGCTGTTGGAGTCTGGCGCGTCTAGGTGGTGCAGCAGGCGGTGTGATGGTGCGCAGTCCCAATTGTGTGGAGGGGGTTTCCATCACCTGCAAGGGCGCTACTTGGGACCTGCGCCTCGGCGCTTTAGTGGCTGTTGTTGCTGCAGCTGGTGTGGATGGTGCAGGTGCTGGTGTGGCTGGTGCTGGTGCTGGTGGTGCTGGTGCTGGTGGTGCTGGTGGTGGTGGGGTGGCAGGTGGAGGTGATGGATGCGCATCCTGCGCTGTCTCCATGTCGGAATCCACCGGTGTCTCGGATATGATCAGCTGGCCGCTGTCGTCCGATTCCCCAGGAGATGCATCTGTGTGTGAAACAGTGCATGGTTAGTGGGATAGTTACACCTCCGTAGTGTTGTACACATACATGTCCCTCTGTGATCCACTAAATAAACAGTCTATATCCATGTTCAACTGATGTGGTGATCCGTAATTGTATTTACGCCTGTACATGCACACTGGGCTGACTAGACTACAACTCCCATGATGCACTAGTGTTAAGAGTAAAGCTGTGTGGCCCAAAGCTGCATACACACTCAGGTCCTGCTGAGGGCATGGGAATGGATTTACGCTATGCTGGGTATGGGCACAGGCATGCATCTTACCTTGGGCACTTGTGGCTGCGCTGGACGTGTCCATCTGGGTCACTCCCACGACGGCTTCACGCTCGATCGTCCCTTCCACCAGCTCCTCCAGGGCAGTGTTGGCTTGGACTGTTGAAGGGCCGCCTCCGGTCCTGCTCGCCTCCCGGAGCCTCTCCGCAATCCTCTCCTTGGCACGCTTCCGCAGGTCGTACCACCTTTTCTTGAGGTCGTCGATGCTGCGGGGCGTTACACCAACTGCATTCACCCTCTCCGGGATGCGCAGCCATATGCGCCGCTTCTCTTGCTCAGGCACCTTGAGGGACAGCTTACCGAAAAGGCGATCGTGCTTGCTGCTGACTCCCTCTATCAGGTGCTCCAGCTCCCTGTCAGAGAACTTGCGCTTGCGCTTGCGTGCTGACTCAGCGCTGGATGGTACTTCCTTCTCCATGATAAATAGGTTTTGCGAATTGCACAATCGGTGTGGCTTCACTCTGCACAGGCAGTCTTCATTCACAGCTCCTGTTTGCTCCTCTGTCGAGGCAATGAGGGTGGGGCTGCAGTATTTCCTGGTTGGTGATGTCATCTGCACGTTCCCGGAGCGACGCGGTCAATTGCGATTTCGCTAATACCGAATTCGCTAGTAGCTAATTCGGTATTACCGAACTCGCTATTAGCTAATCGGAGTTTGCATGCCCCGCTATTGATTATTCTGTAAATATAGCGATTTTTAAGGATTCGCTAATATTTACCGAATCTGTTGATGCATGCACAAAAGCGATTCCTTAATAACGATTCCTTATTTCTCGCTATTAAGGAATCGCTTTTGGTTTGGTTGATGCATGTGCCCCTATGTGTTGTATATTGGCATACTATTTGCTGGTTATCTAGTGAAACAGATTGTTTAATTGCAAAGTTATTGTTGTTTATTGATTGTCCACTACTTAATTGAGTATATGATTGTACTATCTAGTGGTGATCAGCTATGAATTTTATTTAGATTAATTATAGTGATTTCAATATTTGTATAATTGATATTGTCAAGAAATGCTGACAACAATGAATACATAAAAAAATATACTGCCATAATCGTTGGTCTTAACATATATATAATAATTCTGTAAAGAAAAATGCAAGCTATTAGTCAGAATTTTTTGCAACATGAGTTTTTTTACGTTGTCTTTGTTGTGTTTCAACAGAGCTGCCGTTCCAAATGGAAAGTTTGAAACATGAAAGTGCCTGTATCTTGAATTTCTTGCAATTTTAATTTCATGCTCCATCCACGGTATTTTTGCCCTCAAATTGGCTTCTTCCATGCTTGCATTCTGTGCTTAGAATTAAGTCTGTGCAAAAAAAAAATATGTTTTCTCATCACCGCCCCAGATATTAATATCCTTGTAGAGGTTGTGTTGGGAAGCAAAGTTTTCAAACTCAAATATAGCATTAAGATAATTTTCTGCTCGTATTTATGATATTCATTCACCAGATGGGTTATGTGATTGCCCACGGGCAGATTCACAAAAGTATTGACACGGGGGTCGTTTAGAGTTGGGCGGTAGCAGGGTACATGGCAAAAAAGGGTGGCCTTTGCATGGTTCCACCTCTCTATTTAGAGTCGGGAAAGCACCAGGTGTCTGGCAGAGCAGTTCCAGGGGGCTCTGCTGGTGAGAAACCTTTGCCCTCTACCAAAGGGCTTCCAGTCAATGTATGTCAGAACTTATATTCTGCCATACATTTTTGCCATTCGAGACCACCACGGAAAGAGGTGCGGTCTAAAACAAGAGAAAGGACCCCAATGCAGTGGGAGAAGACTCTAAGAATGTCTGAGACATTATTTTTTGTCTTTTCAACAATGAACTTCGGCTTTGGCTCAGCTGAAAGCACAAGGATCACTGTTTGATAAGCAGGGCTCCATAAACATGTCAGGTGGTCTTACACCAGGTAAGCAAAAGCCTTCTACGACCTGGCCATAGGGTGCCCCCCAAACAATAAATGAATCCCTAAGTCATGTAAATGAGGACATATGTGAGTCAAGTCTACACATGTGCTCATTTCATTCCATTGTGACTCAAGCAGAAAAATGTCATAATGTACAAACATATCTTTAAGGTTTCACTTACATTGGGGACTTGCATTGATTTTTCTAACCCTTTGTTTGAGTTAAGTATGCAAGAAGTGCGTTACACAAGCCTAGTGTTCCGAAAATCATTAAGTTATGATTTTTAAAAGTATTTTGCCCTTTAATGAATGACAAAAAGTTAATACTTTGGAGATGGAAAACGTTTGAAACGTTTTATTAATGTGTGTAGTTTTATAAGGCCCTGCTTGCCACTTTTTAGAAATTTCAGAGCGCTGCTTTATATTCCAGTTTGATGAGCTGTACTCTGATATTCCCAATATACGTAAGAGTAAAATAAGTACACATTCCATATGTTATGCACATGCAACTTCCAGGAAGGGATGACAGCTGGCGCAACCGGGATGAAGAACAGCTGCCTGAAACTCAACTCAGAGAAAACAGAAGTCCTCATCCTTGGCCCCACTCCCTCAGCTTGGGACGACACACGGTGGCCCCCTGGCCTTGAAACCCACCCACCCTGAGGGACCATGCACGTAACCCCGGCATCATACTGGACTCATTGCTCAATATGTACCGCCAGATCAACGCCGTATCCTTGGCCTGCTTCAATACCCTACCCATACTCCGAAAAACAATCAAATGGATCCCCTCCAAATCCAGAAAGATGGTCACGCACGCCCTCATCACCAGCAGACTGGATTACGGCAATGGCCTCTACATCAGGATCAACAAAAAACTCCTCAGCAAGCTCCAGACCACCCAGAACGTCGCAGCCAGACTGATCCTTGACATCCCTCGGCACAACCACATCACCCAAAACCTCTGAGATCTCCACTGGCTCCCCATCCAAAGAAGAATAACATTCAAGCTGCTCACGCACACTTACAAGGCCCTCCACAACATCGGACCAGAATACCTCAACAATCATCTCTCCTTCCACGCCCCCAAGAGAAACCACCGATCAGCCGACCTATCCCTGGCCACCGTCCCATGCTTCTATAGTACCAGAGCGGGTGGAAGGTCGTACTACCTCACAGCCAAGACTTGGAACAACCTCTCCCTTCACCACCAGGAAAGCCCTACACTGCTCCAGGTCAGGAAGGACCTAAAGACCTGGCTCTTTAGATGACCGCAACGGAGCCGCACACCCCCACCCTACCCCCCAGCGCCTTGAGACCCTAACAGGTGAGTAGCTGCACTTTACAAACCCCTGATTGATTGATTGACTTGTGTGTACACATCACATGGCTGGTATTTTTTTTTACCACAGTCAATGGATGCATGTAGATCTCCAGAATCTAGCTCTACCTTTGAACCCGAATTCCAACAACATTTTTCACTGGAGGCACTGCTACCAAGCCCATGGGACCTTATAAGTATTTAGTTATGCAACTGTTGAATGGCTAAACACTTATAAGGTCCCAAATGCGAGACCTATTGGCTATGCCAATGCTTGTTTTACAAGACACTACGGCATGGAGGTTGTCGGATTCCAGAGAGAGCAGAGTTTTGAGATTTAAATCTGTAATATTCCTCAGAGACCATCTGTGTCAAGATGCGGAGCTGCTGGAAACGCTGCCAGGTCACAAATTATGACCTGCGGGGTCTCCAGTAGTTACAGGCCAAGGCTAGAGTGATGTTTTTGTCACAGGCACAGGTTTTGCCTGCCACACAAATACCACAAATTGTGGGGTTTCGAACTGCAAATTTTGCTTTTTTTGCCACCAAATGTTCAATCGCAAGCCACAAAATTCCAGGGGCTCTATTGATAAAGACTAAGATATCTTAATATCTGCTTTTCAATATCTGAATTGTATCGTAATTTAGGTCTGATTAGTCCCTGTGTTATGGGACTGCACTGAAAATGCAAAGGAATCTTCAGAGTGTACAGTGGGATGAACAATTGATGTGGGAGCACACCGCTGACCTCTCAGGCAAGGTTCGCCCCTGGCATTCTGGGAAATGAAGTTTCTTCCGATGTTTTCAAGTGTTTCGCCAAGGCTGGCGCAGATAGTGCTGATCTCTAGACACGTGTTTCTGGTTTATTAACCGTCATCAGTAGAGAATACAGCCAATGTTTGGGGTTTGCTGAGTAGGCTGCCAATCATTACATCAGGTCTAGTACCACTCACTGGCGCACAGGTGCTTCATCCACGAGCTCGTCAGCTCAATGACTCACTGGGGTACTTTAAATAGACAATATGATGTGGGAGCACACCGCTGACCTCTAAGGCAAGGTTCGCCCCTGGCATTCTGGGAAATGCAGTTTCTTCCGATGTTTTCGAGTGTTTCGCCAAGGTTGGCGCAGATAGTGCTGATCTCTAGACACGTGTTTCTGGTTTATTAACCGTCATCAGTAGAGAATACAGCCAATGTTTGGGGTTTGCTGAGTAGTCTGCCAATCATTACATCAGGTCCAGTACCACTCACTGGCGCGCAGATGCTTCATCCACGAGCTCGTCAATGACTCATGGGAGTACTTTAAATAGACAATATGATGTGGGAGCACAGAGATCAGCACTATCTGCGCCAACTGTGGCGAAACACTTGAACACTCTTGAAGCAAGCAACTAAAACTGCATTTACCACAATGCGAGGGGCGAACCTTGCTGGGAGGTGAAGCATTGTGCTCCCACCCCTGTTCCTGTATAGTGGGATGACCAGGAAATATTAGAACCCAAGAGTTCAAAAGGGAACACTGTAAAATGTGGCATGTGAAACTTTCTTTAGTGATGAGTTTTTAAATCAAACAAACCTCCCCTCATCTTCTCTCTAACAGAATGCTCCTCTGATTCCACTATTTCCCACCAGTTTCAGAAACGGGTTCTTCTGAAATTCGTTATTTTTCTTAAAAAATCGCTTATTGGGATTGAAGAGAAATGCAGTCTTTTTCAAATTTTTTATTGCTTTAGGAATTCCATTGGGAGTTTGGAGCTACAACAGTTTGAAAAGGTATGTACACATGATAAACATCACTACTATGGAATTAAATCTTTAATTTACCAACTATAATAATATTTCTGATTGCCAATGTGTATAACATCAAGAGGCTAATTGGTCCGGTCTGTGACCACCCTAAATTATTGGGTTCAGTGCTTAAGCAGGAGTAAGAGGTTAAAGGTAACATTGAATATTGAAGAGAGTCATCCTCAAGTTATTATTAAAGATGGAGTTTTAACTGTGAGCTCTATTTCATGATGGATTTACTTCTGCATTGTTCTGAGAAGTCCTGACTGACAGCATACTTGAGCTCAATTAGATCCATGCCAATTAGTAATGGTGTAACAGGATGTCAGGTTCTAAAGGTATTCCTAGTCCATGCTTCAAGAAGCCTTGAGGACTGGGAAATGGTCAGAACATCCAGCCTAACTACTTTTCTAAATCCATCCCTACACTCATTATATGAAATTAGAATTAGTTTCAAGATAAACTCACCACTAAAACCCGAATATATCCTGACATACTTCCTACAACATCCATTAAATCACATTTTGTTAAATTCTATAAATCTATCCTTACAATCATCATATGAAATTAGAATTCATTTCAAGCTAAACTCAACCCTTAATCCTGAATATATAATTTCCTGACATACTTCCTACAACATCCATTAAATACCATTTTGTTAAATTCTATATTATTTCATGGTGTTAAAAGGCCATTTTTTGTAACAAATATTTGTTGTTTTCTTAACGGGTGGGTTACACCCTTGTTAAAGAAACTATCCCTTAATCCTGAAGTTTAAGCTAGTTTTAGATAATTTGCACATTTGAACATCCTGGGCACAATACAGTATTGTATGGAGTTACAACTAACAATCTTTATAGCGGAATATAGGTTGAAGGATAATTACAAGTCAGGATTTCATTAGGTTTCAGCACTGAGATAGGAACTCTGTAGATAATTCACAACTAGCTTTGCATTCTGGATAAAAGGCTTTTAGCAATATTCCCTTTCCCTTAATATTTGGTACCAGTGCAGGATTGACGGATCAATATAGGTACCGTTGCACCTGACCCTCTCTGCTGGGTCACCCTCAAGCTTTTTGCCTTCACCCCTCCTGTTTTCGTTTTTGTTGGCACTGGGACTAGCACTAGTGAGAAGTGGTAAAGTGATTGTGCTGTGCTTAAAACAGTCAAATTGGCCTACACCCGATTGGCACATCTAATGCACTTGTGAATCCCTAGTATATGGTACTACATGTACCCAAGGCATGTACATTAAATCCTACTAGTGAGCTACTAGCACTCAATGTGTCACCCAATAAAGTAGCCCTTTAAAACATTCCTCAGGACTGCCATTGCAGCCTGAAGTGAAGTTTTAAACTGCCATTTCGACTTGGCAAAATAAAACATTTTCCAGGCCTAAGCCTTCCTTTTTAATACATATAAGTCACACTAACATTTGTTCCTATGTTTTACATTAGTTCCCAGGTACTCACCCCCAAGCTTCTAAAATATATACTACCTAAAGTCCCCGAACATATCACAGGCTAACTACCACCTAGACCAAATTTAAAACATTTAATTGCATGAACTAAAAAAAAGCCACCAGCAATACTGCTGATGCCCTAGAAGATACCTAGACATAGAAATACCTGGCCATTAAACAATGACACATAATTAGGAACCTTTACTTTTATATGACAACCAAAACAATGATAAATTAATTCTAATATTCACTACATCAGATAACGTACTAAAACTAAGCCTTTGGAAAACACGGATGATGGATGGAACTTCAAAATGTGTCCCAAACCATTCAGTCAGATATACACCATTTGCACCATAAATGGTGAATATCAAAACATAAGTATCTCTTTTATATACACCCTACTATAAAATATAACTGCAGCACTTACTACAAACTCTTAAACCACATTAAACATAAAACAACTAACTACTACCCACAAAACATAATCTTAGACTTTGAACAGGCAATGATTTAAACTATTTTAAACATTTACCCCAACACAGCCATAGAAGGCTGTTACTATCATTTCAATCAAAGCATATGGAGACACCTCTGAAAATTTGCACTAAGGCACTTATTACGGTGTTGGGTGGACTTGCGTCCGGCCAATAACGTTTCTGTGAGGGAACCTCCCGACCATATGTGGGCTGTTCTGAACACCTAATTAGGAAGAGACCGCACATGGTGCGGTCGCAAAGTTCAATTTTCAATGGGCGCTTGGGCGGTGGGACGAAACCTCCCGCAGCACCTGCTTCGATTGCTGCAATCCTTGCACCGTGCGGCAGGCACCTAAGGGTGCCTGCAGCATGGTGTCTGCCGCACGGTGCAGGGATGTGCAAAAACACAGTGCCTGGATGTGAAGGGGGCCCTGCTAGGGACCCCCAAAGTCACTTTTCGACAGCAGTTTCATGTCGGAAAGGTCGTAAGGGATTACGAACCCCTTCCGACTGGCAGACTGGCTCCTTGAGCCATTCGGAAACCAGTAGGATTAACCGGCCGATTTAAACTCTGACCACTATCTTTGTAATAGAGAGGTTGGAGTTTAAACCTTAGATGCTGGCCAGAAAGCCTCTGACCGTTTCCAATCAATATCCAAATCAGGCCATAATTGTAGAATATTCTAAAAATAGCCAATTTGGCTTTGAAATTAAAAAAAACAAATGATAGTACTAGTCTATGTTCTTGTCCCATAGGTAGCTAATCACTACAATTTGCTGATAGAAACCCTTTCTACCAGCAACATGAAGACAAACTAAGCACCCTATTGGATTATTGTAACGATTCTTGGGTTGTCAGACTTCATTGCTGCAGAAACAGATGTCAACCCAAACTCCAAATTCCATTGTGAAATGTTTAAATTTGCATCCTGGCAAGGAAGCCTAAACATACAGTGCAGTCGAATGATGGCACAATGCCTTCCAAACCACATCAGGCAGACCCCCAGCCTGATATAAATGTATAGGAGCATTAGAAAAAGAGGAAAGTTACCAACAACTACATAGGAAGCAATCTGCAACCCAAATTACACCTAAGCCAACCAAAAGAATGTATGAGATGCTACAATTTAAAGTCAGATTTCTCATAAACAACAAAAAAGTAGATGGCTTAAAAATAATAGGCAAAAGCATATTATAAAAAAATAGTAACCTACAGAAGTCCTAAAATATTGTCACAAAATCTAATCCAACATCACAAATCATTTTATATATATTTTATTATGTCCAATTAAATATTAAATAATTCTCCAATGTTAATAAGACTCAGATAATAAAATAAAATAGAAACTACATAAAATATGTAAACCTCACCAACCAAAAAGCTCAAAGAATGAACTCAATCCATCACGTAAAATAAATACAACACATAAACCACACATTTTCAAATAGAAATCATACAATATTTACCCAAACAATAAAATATCGCATTTCCCACTTAAAATAAGGAAAATAAATATGATTTATTGTTCTGTAGTTGCAGAGCTTCCTCAATATTCACATAATCAAAAAAGATAATCTACCAAAAACAGGAAAAAATATTTTTTACAACTACAAATACAAAAATAAAAAGAATCCAATGGAGATCCCTGGAAGCAATCTACAGTACCTAGGAACCATAAAAAACGAATAAAAAAATAAAAAAAAATAAACACTTCTGGAAACCCCAAACAAAACCAAATGGAGTCAAAAATGTTTGTTTATTATAAACCAAAGGTGACTCCCAATGCCCATGGGACACATTCGTAGACAAAAACCTGTAAAGTAAACAAGAAAAACCACCCGCAAAACATATTATAATCCCAAAAATACCTATACATTACATTTAATCATCATAAAATTTGTAACAGTGTAACAAAACTGAAAACTGCACACAAGTGAAAAACACTACTATTAATACGACAAAATGGACAAAAAACCAGCAAGCAACACTAACCTCTAGTCCTCCCTCTACTTTTCCTTACCTTCAAAACTGTTAAAAAAACGATGTACCTGTTCTGATGAACAGCAGCACCTTACCACAGCCTGGTTACTGGAAAATAGACTAAAAAGACACAAAAAGACTGCAAAATAGACAGTAGCCGTAAAAAATTGGCAGCTAAATTAAACTAAAAAAGATTATTCCACCGTAGAAATGAATGCAAACGATTTTAAAACTGTTCAATAAGTGTATTAAAAAATGCAAAATGTGATTGAACTAGTAAAACATCAAAAATATTGCAACAAATGTCAAAGAAAATCTGTATAAATTATATAACAGTATACAATATATACAATATTTATTATATTCAGAAAAAACATATGTTTTTTTTTTCTGAATATAATAAATATTGTATATATTGTATACTGTTATATAACATATGGTTATTTCGACCCTTACACTAGCTATTGCACCGGCAGCAAAATTTTAAGCCGGAAACAAGGGCAACAACTGGCCACATCATCTTTTTCACTAGGGAAACAAAGGAATAGATACCAACTTCGGTCACAGGAGCTGAACGCGGGTGGAGAGTTAGATCCTGTTGGAAGAGAACGGCCCATGCCATTAACCCCTTGCAAGGGGAGTAAAAAAGCAGGAAACATAAAAAAAGCTAAGGCGCCAAAACCCGTGCAATTGCCCCTTAAGAAAAATTCGCCCTCACTCAAAACTTATTTTAGAATAATGGAGCAGGCTGCGGGTCACGACACACAGGCACAGCCCAACCCTACTACACAAGGAATACAGAGTAAGGAGACCCCCGCTCTCCCCTTGGAGAATCAAGTTGCCCCTCTGGCAGGTCTGTCTGATACCGGGAGTGGGATACTATCAGTACTATCAGAGACTGAGGAGACTGAAGGGGTGGCTAAAGGTTCAGGCTCAGATCCCCAGGCAGTCCCCTTCCTAGCTGTTACTCAGGGAAAGCAAGGTGAAGGTCTGGGCCCGGCTCGGGATCAGGGCAGGGGAGCCCAAGGGAACTAGAGAGTTTGGATGTGGATAGGTTGGGCTCCCTCTTTCAGTCCTTAAGGGGGGATCTGATGACTACATTTGAGATCTCGGAGAGCAACCAAAGGGCAATTCATGACAGGTTTGATCTATTGGAATCTAAATTAGATGATGTTATCACCCGGACCAGTAAATTGGAACTGGAAGTGGTTGCCCTAACCAAATCTGTCCAGGGGAACTCCAAAGATATTGAAACTCTGAAAAAAACGAATAAATCCTTGGCTCTGGACGTGGAGAGGTTGGAAACCCAGGCTCGAAGAAACAACTTGAGAATTTTAAAAATACCAGAGGGAGCGGAGCTGGAGGACATCAAGGGGTTTGTCTGTAATCTGTTAAGAGAAGGGGTTTTAAAAGACCGTCCAGATATTGACTTGGAGGCTGAAATTCAATGAGTACATAGAGACCCCTTTAAGTTACACGCAGGCAGAAAGGTGCCAAGGAAAATTTTGGTGAATTTTCAGACTTTTAACATCAAAGAATTAATCTCTAAATCGGACCTTCACTATCGGGCAATCCCATATCTTATTAGATCTGATATAGGAGGAAGAACAGCCCAGAGGCAGTGGGAGCTGGGTACCAGAATGCCAGAATTAAGGTCATTTGGAGCCCAAGTGCAAATGAAATTCCCAGCTCTCCTAAAGATCATGTGGAACAATAAAATGTACAACTGTACCCAGGTCACGGATGTGGATGATCTTTTAACCTTGATGAGACAGAAGTGACAGGGTAGGGTAGGGGGAATTCAAACCTGGTAATCGAGGAACTAGAGGGGGGTGAGGTATGGATTAAGGAAGATATAAAACATTGGAGGTAATATAGGCCATTCTGGGGCACATAGGGGTGCGTGGGACATGGAGCCTATGTAATTAATAGGAAAAGTGGGGAAAAGAAAAGAAAGGAATAGTAAAAGCAACAAAAAAAAATAATTTGTCATGTAGCACTTTTACATTTATTCATTACATTTTCTTACAGTTGGTGTAATAATAAAATATGCCGCTGATGTATGTAGATTCAAGGCAGTTTTCCCGGAGTCCTAAAAGACGATTTTCATCGTCAGGTATGTCGGGGAGTTCCTTAGGGGGGGGATTAGAGTGGGGTGTTGGGTAGTGGGTGAAAAAGCAAAAAAAATAGTCCTCATATATAGGAAACATCATAAGCTTAGGATGAGTGAGAATGTAGAGTATGGTCATGAGTAGGTCAATAAGTATTAAAACTCTCTCCTGGAATGTGAATGGAATGGGTGATAAGAGGAAACAGTCTAGGGTCTGTGAATTTTTAAGAAATACTGATGCCCACCTTATGTTATTACAAGAGACACACCTTGAGTTGAATGTATGTAAGCCACTTTTTGAGAATCTGGGGTGGGTGCAGGAGATAGTGTGTTCTAGACAGAAGGGGGTGACTAGGGGGGTCGCGATAGTTGTTAGGGCAAATAGGGGGATAAGGCTGATAAAGACTGAAACAGATCAAACTGGTAGGTGGATTGTGGCAGCCCTTTCCATTTATAGTATCCACTACATATGTGCAGTATATTATGGCCCAAATTACGATAATCCTGGTCCTCTATTGAAATTGATAGCAGGTCTACTAGTGACCCCAGGTCCCGTGATCTTGGGGGGGGATTTCAATCTTATTTTTGATTTTAATTTGGATAGGACCTCAAAGGCTAAGTATCACGCCCCTACTAAATCACTTTCTGTCCTGGGATCTATGATGAAAGACTTTAATTTGTTGGATGTTTGGAGGGCTAAATTTGGTTCTACTAGGGGGTTCACATTTTATAGTAAGAAATATAAAAATTACTCGAGAAAAGATTACTTCCTGGTAGACCAACGTTTGCTCACAGACATAATCTCTCTCTCACATATCCCAGTAGGGATATCAGATCATGCGGTTGTTGAAATGGTTTTTTCATTAAGCTCTAGACTTCCGGTTACTAGATGGACATTAGAGAGGACACTGCTTTTTGAGGATCGAGTAAAGGTAGAAGTGAGGGAAAAAAACAATCAAATTCTTAAATATTAACATTGGTTCCTCCACCATTCAGATTGTGTGGGAATCGTACAAGGCCTTTCTACGAGGCATGTTGAGTTCTTTAATGGCCCACAACAGAAAGATTATTAAAAAAAAAAAGCAGGATGATTTGAAAGCAATTATCGAAAAAGATTTTGAATTACAAGCAGCCACTGTCTCAGATAGAGAGAAGATTTCTAAACTGGAAAAGGAGCTTTTTGAACTACAACTATCTCTTAAAGTTAGTGAGGAAAAGAACATCAGGAAAAAATGGGAAACTAGTAAGCTGAAGAATTTTGAATATGGGGAGAAATGTGGGGGCCTTCTTGCTTGGAAAGCTAGAGAGGAAAGATCTAGGAACAATATTAAAGTTTTAACACAAAGGGAGACAGGTACATCAATTATGGAGGATGGGGACATTAGGGAGGAAGCAAGAGGGTTCATGCAAGGCCTATATACGGATGATGAGAGTGTTGAGATAGAGAAAGTTCAGTCTTGGTTAAGTCAGAAAAATTTACCCCAAATCTCAGAAATAGACAGGAACTATTTAGAGAGTGAGATCATGGAAGGGGAAGTAATAGCTCGACTTAAGATAATAAAGCGGGGGAAAGCGGCGGGCCCAGATGGGTTACCAAGTGAAGTATATACTGATTATCCAGAGCAATTGGTACCTGTGCCTACTTTACTTTTTAACCATTTATTGATTTATGGCCACAGCATCCCCCCTTCCTGGGCCGAAGCTACGATTACTCTTATCGCAAAACCCAATAAGGACCCAAGAAAAATTGAGTCCTACAGGCCCATCTCTCTTTTGAATTCAGATCTGAAACTTTACTCGGGGATACTGGCAACTAGGCTTGCCAAAATTATAAAATCTATAATCCACCCGGATCAAAGAGGGTTTATTCCGGGGAGGCAGCTGAATGAGCTGACCTTCCAGGCGATTGGAGCCATAGATTATGCGGAAGACAGAGGGCTCCCGTTAGCCTTAATAGCAATAGATGCGGCCAAGGCCTTTGACCAGGTAAATTGGAAATATTTGTGGGTCACTATGGCTGGGTTCGGGTTTCCTCCAACTTTTATAGAGGGAATTAAATCTTCATATCAGGGTCCTAGAGCCAAAGTCTTGGTTAACAACGGCCTGTCCGATTGGTTTCAGATATCTCGCGGCACGAGACAGGGCTGCCCATTATCACCCCTTTTGTTTGACATTTATATTGAGCCTTTTGTTTGTTGTATTAGGGCTGACCATGTAATTCAACCTTTTAAGATAGCAGATCTAGAGCTTAAGGTCGCTCTGTTTGCTGACGATCTTCTTTTATATACCTCCAATCACGCGGACACCATACCTAGGCTGTTTTATTTAGCTGAGGAATTTGGAAGGCTTTCGGGATATCAAATAAATAGGGAGAAGACCGAAATAATGGGTTGGAATAATACTACGCCTATACAAAATGTAAAATATAAAATGAGGTACTTGGGAATTAATTTAACCCATGAACTGAAAAATATAGCGAAAACTAGTTGGCAGACAGTAGCAAAAGAAATAATAAAAACATTAACAAGATGGGGAAGTCTGACATTAAATATCTATGGACGTGTCAACCTCATTAAAATGTCTATTCTCCCTAAATTAACTTTTTTGTATAATTCCGTCCCCCTATCATTTCCACAGAAAGAGATTAAGAGCCTTCAAGGTAAGATTGGCTCCTTTATCTGGGCGTGTAAATCCCCCAGAATAGCCTGGAAAAAGGTAAGGAGAGGGTTAAAAATTGGGGGTCTAGGCTTACCAGACCTACTCATTTATTGTCATGCCTTTCATTTTAAAAATTTTAGACTACTGACCAATAAATTGGACTCAACTTCACAGGGCCGCCTATTCCAGGCATTGCTCTACGACTTACCACAGGGACAGGAGTTTTTTTAATTTAAATTCAGTGACCAGAAATTTTATTAAAAAGTCCGTTTAAAGATTCTACAGGCAGCCCTTAGGAATTGGGTATTTGTCCGGAGAGCTTTGGGAATCCCATATTACCGTACAGATGATCTGGGTCTTCTCTTCATTCAGCAGGTAGCCAGACCTACTCCCAAATTCCTTGGCCAGCTCCACTAATGCGGGCATTGCCTGATGTGGGTCACTAGTAAAAATCGCCAGGTCATCCGCATACGCCAACAGCTTAGTTGTATAACCATTAGAGATGACGGGGCAAATCCGGTGGCAGCCCAATATCTTTAGGATCAAGGGGTCAATATAAAGTGCAAATAAGATCGGGGAGCAGGGGCACCCCTGCCGCGTGCCTCTTTTGATCAAAATCTTCTCCGACTTCTCGCCCATTACCGACACCCTGGCCACAGGGTCTAAATACATGGCTCGCAGAGCTTTGATGATCTTGGGACCGAAGCCCCTGAGAGCGAGAACATGCCATAAAAAGTTCCAGACTACGCGGTCAAAGGCTTTCTCTGCGTCGAGGAGGATCATGGCCATCTCCCTCCCCGCAGCAGCATGGGCATCAAAAAGAGTTATGGCCCGACGAGTGTGGTCCGTGGTGCCCCGCCCGGGCACAAACCCATGCTGCCATGGGGAAACAAGACCCCCAATGACCCTCCCCAGCCTTTTAGCCCAAATTTTTGAGTATAGTTTAGTGTCTGCATTAATAAGTGAGATAGGCCGGTAAGATCCCGGTTTCTCTTTGGGCTTACCTTTTTTATGGAAGATAATGATATTGGTCTCCTTCCAGGAGTCTGGAATCAAACCTGAACACAAAATGCCATTAAAAAGATCCAGCAAAATGGGAAGTAACTCATTTTCCAAGGTTTTATACACCTCCATAGGGATTCCATCGGGACCCACCGCTTTCCCGACAGCTAATTCTCGGAGGGTATCTTTAATCTCAATTATCGTTAGATCCCTATCAAGCTCCTCTCTTAAGGCTGTATCAAGTAACAGGCCTGTATTCCCATTCTCTAAACTATGGCAGTCATACTGTTCACTTTGAAGGTTCTCATCGTCATATAGTTTTTGATAAAACTTTTTAAAGACATTTAATATGTCTTTGGTCTCCGAGTAAGTTTTTCCCTCATCCTGTATACTTAAGATAGCACTCTTTGATCTATCCTGTCTAATGCGTAATGCCAGAATCCTACCCGCCTGTTCCCCGGTCTCATATCGCTTCGTCTTTGAAGCCTGGTACTCCCCCACCGCCTTCTGTGTAACCAATTTCTGCAGATCCGCTTTAATAACCGCCATTTTCCTAAAGCACTCCAACCCATCCGATCCCCTGCCTATTTGTTCGCTGTGCTGTAACTCCGCTTTTGCCAAATCAACCATAAGTTCATCAACCATTGCCTTATCCTCCTTCCTTAACCTAGCCGAGCAACTAATAGTTTCCCCCCTAAAAGCAGCCTTATAAGCTTCCCAAACCCCATTCCTAGAGGCACTGTATCTGTTTGCATCAAAAAACTCCCCAGACCACTTTTTAATATGTTCGATATACCTCCGATCTGATAATAATTTTCTTTCGAAAGTCCAATTCGAGTGCTTTTTGCCCAAACCATCAGCCCTATATGACAAAACAAGAGGATTGTGATCAGAAATTAATCTGGGGAGTTTCTCGATAGTAACCTTATTTACTTCCGATTGAGAAATAAAGAAATAATCTAATTTAGAGAATTTTTGGAACGGGTTTGAAAAATATGTGAACCCTGGGTCCTGAGGTTCCTTTTCGCCCCAGACATCTTTAAGCCCATGTGTAGAAATAAGGGAGGACAGTGCTCGATACACCCTAGGTTTCCTTCCTCGATATTCGGCCGAATTATGCCAAGCTGCAGAGATATTTAAGTCCCCACAGAGTATAAGAGGTGTTGGCCAAACTGCCAGCTCTTCTTCCAAATAATCAAAGATATCTGGGTCATCGCAGTTTAAACCATAAATAGAGCAAATTGTGACTCCTATAGCTAGCTCTGCAATGACCCAGCGGCCTACCCTGTCACTTTTAACCCTCTTCACACCCCCTAGTAAAGTTCTGGCCAGCACTGCCACACCCCTAATCGTAGAAGTCTGTGACGAGTAGGCGATCAACTCATACCCTCTTATATTCATCAGATTACGTTTGGACCAGGGGAGGTGGGTCTCCTGTAAACAAATTAAATCTAGCCTATTTTGTTTAACTAAAAACTCCAGCCCTTGACGCTTCTTCCAGTCATTCAAACCACAAACATTAATAGTGCCAATTTTAATACTCATGCTCATATTGATAGGAGTTTTCTACACAACCTAGCCAAAAAGCCAAAGCAAAAGCCCTATAGAAAATAGCATTACCTAGACAGGCATTTTGTATGTCAGCAATAGAGCAAATTTCAAAGCTATAAATCATTCTACAACACCTAATCAACTGATATTTTTTTTTTTTAAGCCCCCTAATCTGAGCCAACCCCCCTGAACCCCCCCCACCCCAACCCTCCCAAGCGCCCCTCCCCCTCCCCAAGCCCCTTAGATGAGGCGCTCAGACCTAGTCTGAGCATGTGATGTGTGCAGAGGTCGCAAACGAGGAATAAAGAGAAGAATTCCCACATATAGATCCAACAGATCAAAAAAAAAAAAAAAAAACACCATATAGATTAAACCTGGAGGGAGAAAAGAAGAACCACTAAGGGCAATGCCCCCGCATAAATAAACCATAGTACCTAATTGTCCAGAGAGTCGAGAAACTCCTTCGCCTTGATCTCAGAGGTGAAATAAAACGATTTCCCTTCCTTGATAATTGTTAACTGGGCCGGGTTTATCAGATATGCTTGTAGCTTCTTGTCCTGGAAAGGTTTTATAAGCTGCCTTAACCTCCATCTCCTTTCGACCGTGGCATGGGAAAAATCCGGGCGAACAAAAAAAAAAAACACCCCTTCGGGAGTCCTCTTTGCATCAGGTCTAGCTTTCTCCGCAACTAGTTGCCTTAAAGTGAAATTGCCAAAGAAAATCAGGATTGCCCTCGGCTTGTCCCCAACTCTGGAATTTGTGCGAACTTGAAAGGGGGTACGGTGAGCCCTCTGAATCTCGGACTGCCAATTCCAAGAGGCAAGCTCCGGGAATGCTAGAGCAAACAGTTTAAGGATAAAGGCTCTGATATCCGGCCCTTCAGCCCCCTCTGGAACCCCCAGGACCCTGAGATTATTCCGTCTTTGCCTGTTCTCCAAGTCCTCCAATTTCCATTGAATATCCGACACCTGTGAACACTGGGCATCGGCTTTGCTTACAGCATCCGCGGCCTGAGCTTCTGAGGACACAATCCTCTCCTCCAGATTTGATACTCTGTCACCCAATGAGGCGCTAACCTTTGACAGCCTCCTCACAGCCCCCTGCAATTTCCTTATTGCGGCTTGTGTCTTCTTACTGTCTTGGCGTGTATCCTCTCGATGAGAAATAATTTCCTGGTGAATTGATTCCAGTAGGGCCACCTGAGAGGTGACCCCAGAAGGGCTTGCTTGTGATGACATGGCCAGCGGGTGAGCCCAGCTATTATCATGGTTGGTTTGCTCCTTTAGGATTGCACCTTGCCGGACCACGGTAATGGGAGGCTCCTGCTCAATATCGCTATCCGTATCATGTGTGCTGCCATCTGAGGAAGAGCGATGTTCATCATCATCTGACCACTCGGACACTGAGAAAAAACATTCGCTAGAGACTTTTTCCAGTGCACTCGACTCTGAGTCCCCAGGGGCAGGGGCAGTCCCAAGAGTGCCTGAGGGGGCACTGCCTGTCTCATGCGAGAGCTCCTTCCCAAGCTGTACTCCTCCACTAAGCTGAAGGCCCATCTTAGGACTCCCTACAGTTAAGGAGATCTCACCTATATCATCCGGAGGCTTCCCAGTAGGGGTAGCGATAGTCGTCGTTGAAGCAGCAGCCTGCATATCCCCTCCATCAGAAAACGAGGTAACTGGAGCTCCCCCCAGCACATTAAGAAGAATATTACGAGATTAGATAATAGATATTTAGACTCAGCAGTCTATCTTGGGGTTAATATTAATGTGGACGTCGATAAAATCATCATGGAAAATTATAGCCCTCTCATGACTGTAATGGAAGCAGAGCTAAAAAGGCTTGATGTTTTACACCTCTCCCTGGTGGGAAGGGTAAATGTACTAAAAATGTCTTTTTTTCCTAAGATTCTTTATTTGTTTCGAGCTATTCCGTTATTATTGGAGGAAAAAATCTTAAAAAATCTCGAAGGCCTCTTCAATAGGTTCATTTGGCAATACGGGAAAACCAGACGCTCGATGAATCTTATGTCACTCCCGCCTGATAGAGGTGGTTTGGCTCTTCCTAACCTTCGGTTATATCATCTATCTTGTCTACTTGCTCATATGTCAATACTCTTTCACCGTGATTCTAGTCTAGTAGTGGCCCAGGGAAGTCATCAGCCCCCCCCTCTATTTTTGAGCTCCTTTTTGGGAAAAGTGCTATAGGGCTACTCTTAAGGGAGGTTGATAGGAGATTTTATAAAAAGCCTAGACTGAAGGTAGCGAATGGGATTTGGGGGACTTGGAAAGCAGTCCAAAAGTTGTTGGTAATCCCGAAGTACAACCCTTATCTCCTTCTCTGGAATTCTAATCTATTTCCGTTTTTGGGTATGAATTTGAGTAATCCTCTTTGGAGCGAAAATGGTATTAGATTCGTAGGCGATTTGTTGGAGGGGAGGAATTCTTAAGCTTTGAAGCACTTCAGTTGAAATTCGGGATCTCTTCTAATCACTGGTTCTTGTATGGTCAGATAGTAAAAACAGCGACAGCTTTTAGACCAAGAATCACAACATCCACTAGTTTTCCTCTGGTAGACTATATTGGGAACGGGGGTAGTAAAATCAAAATTATATATAGCCATCTGTTGGAGGGAATACAGGACGATCTAGAGAAAGTTGAGTCCTCATTAGCAGTCAAAACAGGCGATCCTGATGTGGACCTAGACCTTGCTTTAATGTTAAATAGGAAATTATTTCGTTCATCTAACCTGAGGGCACAGCACTATAAAACAATTTTTAATTTGTATTTTACGCGGGCAAAACTTGCGGCGTGGGGTTTGGTGACGAAGGATAGTTGCCCTAGATGTGATAAAAGCCCAGCGGATTTAATACACATGTTCTACCAGTGTGAAAAGTTATCTATCATATTGAAAGAATTATCAACCTTTTTGGAGGGGCTTTTAAAATGTAAAATTATTATCTCTCCCACATTGATGGTAATGGGAGTAGATAGAAGTATGAAATTATGTAATAATGCGGAAACTCTGGTCTTTATTTGTATAGCTGTCCTTCGCATTATTATTTCTGCAGGCTGGAAGGATTCTTCTCCTCCTACATTTCAAATGTGGCTGGCAAGGTTGCTTGGGATTCATAATATAGAATCTTGTTTATTTCATTTAAAAAGTCCCGCAGTAAGGAATAAGGGGCGGGCCATCTGGGCTCCATTAACCAGCTGGAGAAACCGTTAGCAGACGTTCATTTAATTATTTCCTTTTCTGCACTTACATGTTCAAAGTTTATTAAGGCATTTGATGAATAATTAATTTTACTGTCTTGTTGATTTTCTGTGTATAACATCTGTCAACTCAATAAAAAAAAAAAAAAAAAAAAGGGAATCCCATATTACCATACTTACGCTCCAGTTTGGGACTCCCCGGGCACCCCGGAGTGCCTTCAGGACCAGCTGTCCCAGCCTTTAATAACAGCTGGCGTGAGGAGATGGGGAGATCTCTGGGGCAATTCGGGCCTCATGGATTGGGATTCCTTAGTGTCATTGACAAAACTTAATGAGATTTAAGTTTTACCAACTCTCCGCCTGGTGGTCAAGACAGACGTTACAGCGAGAGAGGGATCCTGAGATCCTTGAGTCTGTTTGCAGGGGAGGAGGGTGGAAACGAGAGGTTTCATTTTGGTATAGGGCTTTAACGGGGGCAACAGAAATGTTAAACTGTGAGCTGGCGAGTCTTTGGGGTAATATGATATCAGATAGCCCCGAAGCAATAAGTAAGATCTGGACAGATTCTTTCTCTTTGTCTCAGAGCCTAATAAAACCAGCCAATCTAAGGAGAAATCATCTGTACACGGTATATCGGGTGTACTGGACCCCCGCTAAACTGTCCAAGGTCACACTTGAGAGTAATTGTTGCCCTCGCTGTAAACTCCCGGCAGCCGACGATATACATATATTCTTAGTATGTCCAAAGATTCTTGAATACTGGAAGGAGATCGTTGACTTCCTGGGGAAGGTTTTAACAACCACTATTACATGTTCTCCGAGGTTAGTTTTTTTTGGCTTACCACCTGGCTATAACGTTAATAGCTATTCCTCACAATTTATATTCTATGTGATGGTTATAGCAAGGAGAGAGATCTGTAAAGAATGGAAGTCAGCGGCCCCCCCCAGGTTTACTGATTGTTTACGAAATATTATAGAAGTCAGTAAGATGGACATGGCGTGCCAAGCAGAGAATACGGATAATGTGTGGTCGGAATTGGTGGCCTGGTTGTCGATATAACGGTCCGATGATTATGCCAGAGGTTTGTTTCGGTCCTGTCCTCCCCTGGTCCGAGGTATTCCATCATAGGACAGGGGAGTAGGATAAGGAAACAGCCTACCTCTGGGTGACCCCTGACTGCTACGCATTGAGTCCAGGGTGGTATCAATTTGACAATGTGAAAGGCATATGGGGTTCCTATCTAGAGTATATACTGGTGGCTTATATGAGGACAAAAAAAAAAAAAAAAACATATGGTAAAATGATTTTGGAAATAAGTAGATAATTATTTTTTTAATGTGAAAAAATGCTAAACAATGGAAAAAAGTAGAAAGTGTATGACACGCAATACTATTTGAATATAATTTAAATTGTGTATGTAATAAATAGGTATACAAATGTTTATCTACATAGAAAAGTTTCTTTTAGGATGCAATATATTTGTTTAAAAATGTAAAAATATATATGAAATAAACTTTGAAAACATATATGAAATTATGTTATGGCTTTATTCTATTAAAATATATTATTATTAACATTATTTATTACAAACATACACCAATTTTTCTAATATATTTCTAAACACCAACAATTAAATACCTTAAACTAATTTTACTACATACAAATTAAACAAAGGATTTCACATCAAAATTATAAAATCAAATAATCACACTCCAACATAAACCCTTTTTAGCAAAGTGTTGGATACTAAAGGGATTACATTTATTATGCTCACTCCAATCTAAACCAATTTGGGAAAGGTGTTGGACATTAAGGGCCTCATTACAAGTTTGGCATTCTGGCCACCGCGTCCATGGCCTCCAGGACACTGCAGAACCAGCAGTCTATTACCCTCCGCATTATGTGTTGTACTGTCGGAAACGTTGACCGCAGCAACAGTGCTGTTCCTGTTGGGACCGCGGCAGTCTACGATGTTGGCTTTGCATCGTCTGATGCAGTCAGGGCCGCAGTGTACCCGCCAAGCGTATTACAACTACACTGTCCTACTGGCAGTCTACTAGTGGCGGTTACCTAACGGCGGTAGACCGCCATGGTACATGTGTACAAAAAGATCCCCACAACAGTGATAATTGGATGGCTTTAAAATCTACACAGCTGAAGTGCGTTTGCCAAGTGCGAACGCTTGCAAATCACACTATAAAACCCACCCCATCCTTGACTAGGATTCTTTGCTTCTTTTCTACATCACAGAAGATAGGAGACACCTTTCTGACCCAAGGAGACCCAAGGCAGCCCCCTTATTTCTTCCATCTCACCATTTAGCACTCTCCATTACCTTCAATTTTAGTTTTGCATGTTTTTACCCTTATCACTTGTTTGTTTTTCCTTTCATATAGTCACTCAAATATTTTTCTATCATGCTTGGCAAAAAAAACACGGTTCACAGAGGCTGAGTTAACAATCATGGTGGATGAACTCATTAGAGTAAAGCCCCAGTTTTGGGTTCCCATGTTCAGCATACTCCTTTCAGTAAGAAAATTGAAATGTGGGACAGGATCGTTAACAGAGTGAATGCTGTTGACACCACCCTGCACACACAGAACAAAATTAGGACGAGGTGGTCCGACCTCAGGTTGAGGGTGCATACACGGTACAACAACCACCACCTGGAGGCCCAGAGGACTGGTGGTGGCCCTCCTATCACCCCATTACAATTCTTTCCCTGTAAGGAAAAGGTCTTGGCCATCATGCATGCTGAGGACTTGACAGGAATACCTGGGGGAGTGGACTATGGTAAGTTACATTTCAATAACTGTCAACATATCACATTGTTTTGTTTCCTCTCAACTCTGCTTTTGCTATTGTGCTGTCTATCTACTTTCCTAACATACAATACTCAAATACTCAAAGTATCCGAGATGTTGGTGTAGTATCCTCAGGTCATGTTAATATGTTCCCTTTCATTCTGTACCTAGCTGCTCAGCCAGTGTGAGTGTTCCGCGTAGGATGTTAGTGTGAGTGGAATGCTTGGGTGCCTGTGTGTGTGTGAGACAGTTGGGAAGATGGGCTGAGCAGCTAGTAGGCTGCTCCTGGTGGGGCCTGTTCTGGGCTTGTTCTAGCTTGCTGTTACTTCTACTTATGGATTTAATAAACTACATAAAATCATCTCGGCTATGTCTGCTTCATCACCTGAACACGTGGGGCCAGCCCCCTACATTTATGGCGACGAGGATCACTTCTTACATTTTCTTTGTTCAGTATTAAAGGAGGAGGATGGTGTTTGTATGTTGATCTATGCTTTCATCTTTCCTTCCTCCTTAGTGTGTCTGTTCTCCCTCTCGTGATGTATTTCTTCATGCATCCCTGGGTTTACGGACTCTTTACATCTTTTGTACATTTCTGTATTTATTTGTTTTCATTTTAGTTTGGGTTTAGTTTAGGTCTTATTAATTTTCAGTGTAAAGGGAGAGGATGTGTAGTATCCTCAGGTCATGTTAATATGTTCCCTTTCATTCTGTACCTAGCTGCTCAGCCAGTGTGAGTGTTCCACGTAGAATGTTAGTGTGAGTGGAATGCTTGGGTGCCTGTGTGCGTGTGAGACAGTTGGGAAGATGGGCTGAGCAGCTAGGAGGCTGCTCCTGGTGGGGCCTGTTCTGGGCTTGTTCTAGCTTGCTGTTACTTCTACTCATGGATTTAATAAACTACATAAAATCATCTCGGCTACGTCTACTTCATCACCTGAACACGTGGTTTGTCTGTGTCAATGTGTATTGCTGCATATAAGAGCACATGCATCGAACTCCATGACATACCACATGTTAGAATGGTGTCTGTAAGTGGATTACCATAAAAGTATAATTCCAGGACCCATGATATGTGTGAATATGTAAATGTATGGTCCATCCCAAATGCTTGTTGTCAACAGGCATGACACCAACCATTTGTCAAAGCCTTGTTAAAGTGAGATTGAAGTGACTATAACTATCATGATGCCCAGTGACTGGAACTCTAACCAAGATGCTAGCCTCCTTTGGCCCCTTCTCACTTGTCTGTCATGTTACAACTGATGTTCACTCATCATGCAGGTAACCAGTAGTTCCATGAGTCCCTGTGACTGGAACTTTAACCAAGATGCTAGCCTCCTTTTGCCCCTTCTCACTTGTCTGCCATGTTGCAACTGATGTTGACTCATCATGGCTGGCGCAATGTACAGACAATGCTCTACTTAGATATATGTCAATACTTTGCTTGATGATGTCCTGTTCTCATTGAATGAAACTATTGATGGCATGAGTGACACCCTATCAACAGTGTACCACTAAATATATGAAAGCCATGAAGGAAACTGAGCTGATTAGCAATGGCAGGTGACCCCTTGACTTTGCACTCCTCACATGATGAACAATGCTAAATATACAACCAAGCATTGTGTTTGCCTGTATTAAACACAACTAGGCCTTGGAATGTTCAAATACACATTAAGACTATTCTGTGTTAGTTGAAATGTTTTGGAGATGTCATGTCTATCCATAGAGCCAAAATGCTACATATCTGAACATAGAATGAGCTTATGAAATCTTCTACATGTATTGGATGCCTTCAAATGTCTAGTAACCAACCTCAACTCCGCACAAATAGGTGACAACACTAATCTCTATCTATTTTGTGTTATTCAAGGTCCCTATTTACTTTGACTCAAACGACTTGAATGTAGATACCTCACTTCCACCAATAACAATGTTCTCTAGTTCTCAGCAGGTCAATCGGCCACTGAACCTGCCCAGAGGTTTGACAACAAACAGAGTTCCGCTCCACCCCAGGATGACGCTCTCAGTGATGATAGCACTCCTGGAGATGTGGATGTGGATTACTGTGTCCACAACAAACATTTCCCACCACAGCTGCAACAACACAGCCAGCCACTGCACTCCCAACCTGTGTACCTAGAACAGGCAGTACCGTACTGTGCCCCCAGTCCTGCATTACGAGGTGGCTTCCACCACCTCAGCGACTGAGGAATGAGAAGTTAGAACCCAGTGGGGGGTACAGCCTGTGATGAGGACACATGCCTGTGTAGGTAGGGTTGGTGGGAGGGTAACTGTGGACCCATAGAGTGAGCCCTTTCCGGAAAATGACACACAGACTGCCATCACCCAAGTTTTGGGAGTCTCAGTCTACCAGGACTCCCAAGGTGTGATGGGTCAGGTACTTACCGAAATACAGGAAATGAAGTAGTTGCAGAGGACACATTCCAGAAGATTGCGGGCATACACAACGAGGTGGCCGGAGTCAACACTAACATGGACTCCCTGGTTGGAGTGCTGCAGGATATCAACAACATCCTCTGCAGATCTTTTCCACCTGCATCTACCCCTTCCTGTGCTCAAGGTTCATCAAGGCCATCAAAATCTGATGCAGCTACTGGAAGGGAGGCGCTGTCAGAGGAGGACATGCCTTCAGACACCCCAGTTTCAACATCTGAGGATCCCCCCTCCATAAAAAAGAGGGGGCGCCCATGCATGAATTCAGTAGGTGGGGATGTCAAGACACCCACCACTCTCAGTAAGAAACATTGCAAATAATTTCCTCCTGTGTGTGCTACACATTCACTTTATCGACTATTCCTGCCCACTTTTCTATATCTGATGGGAATAGTATGTTGGACTTTGGACTCCAGACACTTTGAACGCTACAACTATGGTTTCATCCGCTATTACTGAATACTTCACTTTTGGTTTCACTGTGTAAATTATAGTAAATTTCTCTATCCTATCCTTGTTCATTTCACTAAATACACACATAACCAAATCATTGTCTCCTGCAGTAATTCTCACATATAAAGATGTAAATGTAGTACATTGTGAACTTTGCAATGTCAAAACTAGGTAGCTCTGGAAGCCTGGGTAGGTTGTATATAAACAATGTTCAAATCGTAGACTGACATGCTGTCAGAAAACATACAAATAAGACATAAATCCTTTATTCTGTGTCAGTGATCACATAATCAGTTGCAGACTTTCACAGCATGGAAGGAGGGGATACATCTGACAATATCCTACACAATAGGCAACAATAAATTAGGTCTACATCATCAGCTGGAGTCATATTGCCTACCTCACAAAAGGAATCCCACATCAAATAAATTGAATTAACAGACTCATGTCAGTACAGCAGTTTCTGACTGGAGGGTCATTTCAATTCTGTGTTGCTTGCATTTGCTGGAATGCCACAAACACATGTCAGTGATGTGCCACAAGCACGTTGGCCTACAGTGAGGAGACACATCAACAACCTCATACAGTTCAGACACAATGAGGAATTGGCCAATGTGAAGGCAGAATAGCTTGAATTGGGCCCAGCACAACATTGTGTCGGATCACATGATGGTACACATGTTGCATTAGGACCAATGCACCACAAAGATCAAGTCCAATGGAAGCCAGATAACTTACATCCTTTTGCTGTGGAAGCTGTCTTGATACCATCTTTGTACAACCAAACTCTGTGACAGACATTCTTAGGACCAATCCATGTCCACTTTGTATGTCTGAACGGCATCATATACCTGCCAGTGTCGCAACTCTGAAATGTCCAAATTAAGATCCCATGGTGAAGGACTCTAAAACAGACCAACACGGAGAAGGTGTAGCTAAGAAACCATACATTTGGCACAAATCACATTGTCAACTCCTAGAGAACACAGTCCCAGACAACATTTGCAGCGAAACAAAGCTACACTTACAAAATAAACACCTTTCTCCAGATATTGCCAGACCAATATGTTCCTAGAATGTAACATCAACATCCTCCTCACAACATCACTACAAGAGTTGCAGGAGAAGAGGTTTCCGATGACATCTCGATGCAAGTCCATTCCTTCCTCTTTACCCCTATCATCATCATCATTTGTCATTTCAGGTTCTTCACACTGTGGTTTTTCATAGCCTGCATCCTCTGCAGTGTAAGGGGTGTCCATCGAAGAGCAATGTTAAATGTTATGGAGCATGCAGCAGGCCACAGTGATCTTATACACCTTCCCGCATGAGTAGAGGAGGGCTCTCCCACTCTTGTCCAGACATCTGAATCTGGCTTTCAGGATTCCAAAAGTCCGCTCCACTGGCTGTGGTGTTCTTCCATGGACCTCATTGAAGTGGACTTCCTCTAGTGTAGTATGATTCCTCAGCGGTGCCAACAACCATGGCCGGTTGAGATGATGTTTTATACGGGACATGACATAAGTACTGAGCTTTTCAAATTTAAACTGGTTTGTCCTCATTTGTAGTGGTGGTGACACACTTAACTGTCACCAATACTGTTTTCCCAACCGCTAACATGGCTGATGCCTGACCTCACTAATAGGACATTTGAGTGTCTGCGGGCTGCGAAAGTTGACCACGCGGAGGGCGGTCACATGCACAGGGGACACTGCCATAGGCTAACTTTGGTGATAGTGATGGTCGCGGTCCAATGGCTGTGTGCACCGATGCTGATGACTGTGTACATGGCGTACATGTACGCTGAGGTTTGGAAAATAACTGACATGCCTCCTGGCACTGCTGCTATTAACACCTACTCCATTTTTGCTGCTGATTACCACCTCTGTGAGCAATCATGGTACACCATGCAGATGAGAGGGCCAGTTCCTTCACTACAGAGGAGCTGGATATTCTGGTTGATGAGGTCCTTCCCCTAAATGCTCAGCTCAATGGCTCACCAGAGGAACAGTTAATTATCTCAAATACATATTTAACTCTATTTAACTGCTTTCCATTCCCATAAGCTACAATGTGCCTCTGAGTGTCGGAGGGTAAGCATTATGTTGATTGCATATATTGTGTGGTGCTACCATAGCACACACATGTAATGGATTTACTTTTTGGAGAGAAGACCACCATTACAATGTGTGATACAGGTGATTTCTACTTGTGTTACAGGCATATACCAATGCAGAGCTCAAGTTCATAGTAGCTACAATGAGTTCTCAAATCACAGCATGGTATATGTACATAGTTATGTATAGGCTTTACACCATGAGCCATGTCTGTATACTGTTTTAAGCATTTGATGATGTTAGCCATGTGTTCTATCCCACAGATCACTCAACCCACACCAGACTTTGTAAAACAGTTGTCTGGGAGGTAGCTATACCTCACAAAAGTCTTCAGAGTGCCACACAACTGTATGCTCATATATGAAATGGGCAGATTCACGTTTATATATTAAATTGGTGGAAATGTGAGGTTCATGTGGGATAAGTAGCCTCAGCCTGCAGAGAGTATGTCGTGGGCCATCGGGGCCATGGCCCAGCCTGGGCCAGAGTTACTCTGGCAGGAGAACTGAATGCCCCTGGAGATTTGATGACCCATAAATGTTCCCAGAAAGAGTCATCTGTACTTCTAGTAGCCAAGACATCGGTTACGTGGATAAAATATGGAATGGTGACTGAGGTGGCCCCCTGACCTGATAATTCTTTCCACTGACCAAAAGTGTCAATGTGTGTCTGTCACTAATGATAATGACAGTCCCCTTATCACATCGGTCTTTTGACACTTTTCCAATATTGTTGCTTCCACTGTACAGTCCTATTGCACATCTGAGACATGAACAGTGTAGATAATGGGTTTTATTCTGAATAGATTTAGAAATCTGAATCATCTGCTTGGTTACAATATTTTCTATCTCACAACACATACAATGGTATGTTGATTGTCATCCCTGTTACAGTGCCACATGTGGCAAAAGGTGTGTCCTGTGACAGCAGCAATACCACGCAAGCTTATTCTGATGTATCCCAATAAGCAGTCCACTCGTACACACATCCCCCAAAGAGATACCCCTCTATGACACACATACCAGACCTTGTATTGAGACCTTAGTCTTAGAATGTTGTGTATACTATGATACTCGCCTCTATGGACCATTTGTGCCAATGCAATGGGCCTGGCAGTAAAGGTGTCTGGACAGTCACGCACAGGTAGTTTACCCTTCAGAAGGTTCAAATGGTGTGCTGTGTGTCATGGTATCTCACATCTCATTCTTTGCAGGATGGCCCTGGCCTACGTGATGTTGGTGGACTATGTTGACTCTTGATGAATGTTTGTGCTAGATGTCAACAAAATGTGTATCAGCCCTACAGTTAACCTCAAACTTCCAGTTACAATCTGTTTCTACATCTATTGCATCTATACAGGTCAATGCTGCTATCAACACCTCCATTTTTGCTGCAGTTTGCCACCTCTGGGGGCAATCATGGCACGCACTACAGGGGACAGGGCCCGTCCCTTCACTCCAGAGGAGCGGGATACCCTGGTGAATGAGGTTCTTCCCCTGTATGCTTCACTCCAGAGGAACAGGTAATTTTGTCAAATACATACTTGACTCTATTTAACTGTTTCCTTTCTATTCTCATTGGCTACAATGTGCCTCTAAGTGTCAGAGATTAAGCTTTATGTTGATTGCTTACATTGTGTGGTCACTACATAGGACACATATGTAATGGATTATGGAGGCCTGTCCTTTGTGGAGGGAAGGCCACCAATGTAATGTGTGATAAGGGTGTTTTCTACTTGTGTTACATGCATATATCTATGCAGGGCTCAAGTTCATAGTAGAGACAACTAGTTCTCAAATCACATTGTGGTATATGTGCATAGTTATGTTTAGGCTGTACACCATGAGCCACATCTGGATACTGTTATGAGCATTTGAGGGGGATGTTAGCCATATGTACCATCCCCGAGAACACTCAGCACACATCAGACTTTGGAGAACAGTTGTCTGGGAGGTAGCTATACCTCACAGTCCCCTTGAGAGTGCCACAGAACCATATGCTCACATATGAGATAGGCAGAAGATTTAGTTTTATCCATTGACATTGTGGAAATGCGAGGAACATGTAGAATACGTAGACTTAGACTGCAGAGAGCAAGGACTGACAATGATTTGTGGGCAGCCTGGGCCATTGCAAATGGCACACAGCTCATAAAAAGCACATATGGCAAAAGGTGTATCCTGTGATGGCAGTACATGTCACTCAAACGTATTCTGATGTACTATGATATCCCAATAAGTTGTCCACATGTACTCACATCGCCCAGAGAGGTAACTCTCAGTGACAAACATACCAGTCCTAACATTGTCACCTTAGTCTGTCTTAGGATGATATGTATACTATGGTACTCACCTCTATGGACCACATGCATCAATGCAATGGGCCTGGCAGTAAAGGTATCTGAATAGTCAGGGTCAGGTAGTTTATCCTCAGAATGTCTAAACGGTGCGCTGTGTGTCATGGCATCTCACATCACATTACATTTAGGATGGCCCTGGCCTACATGATGTTAGTGAGCTTTCTCAGTCAGTGTAGGTCATGATCAAGTTTGAGGTTAGTCATCAGATGACCACAAAAGTGAATATCCATGCTTTAGTTGTGTTTAGCACGTGACATGGACACATCTAATATGTTGACTCTTGATGAATGCTTGTGCTAGAGGTCAACAAAATGTGTATTAACCCTACAGTTATCCTCAAGCTTCCAGTTAAATTCTGTTTCTACATCTATTGCATTCATGCAAGTCAACGCCCATGAGAAGAAGGCCATTTGAAGCGCTATCGACTGGAAGGTGTGGACTCTTCGGATCTTTAATATGCATAACGTCTACTGCAGAAATAGTTTGGAGGACCTGCGCGCTGGACCTGGAAGATCATGAAGGTCCAGCTGGGGAAGTCCTCCCAACGTGGAAGGGTTACACAGTAAACCCTGATCCCCCCTGATTGCCTGCATACTGGTGGTAGCCAAACCGGAGCTTGATGGGCAGTTGAGGGCCCAACAGCAGCTACATTGACGTGATTGTGGCCAGAGTCATACATGTTATATTGCCAACTTTGAGTGTTACAGACAGCTATTTCACCAACCATATTTGTGGTGGCCCATGTGCCACACACAAGATTGTCATTGTTAGTGTAGGTCTGGTAGTAGGTGCATGCTACTGTGCTGTGCTTATTGTCCTTCTGACCTGGAACACAGCAGTGTCCTGTCCACATCCAATTTTCTCCTTTTGAGCAGACATCTGGCTGAGATAAGTGAGTAATTGTCTCATGTTCTCAGTAAATCTGATTGTACTACACAGGCAACTTGTCTTGCTTGTGTAAGGAGGGATGTTCCCTCACTACTATCTCTCATGTGATGGTGGCCCTATCCGATGTGCAAAAAGAACCATTGATGGACAGAATACTGCACAATGTCAAACATTCACCCCAGTACAGAGCTCTGGGCCTACACTCATCCTTTTTTTGCTCCCCATGCCATGCCATGCCATTCTAGTTCAGACCCAGCCATATGCAAATTAGTACTGCAGCTCGAACTGCCAGGCCAGGTCCTCCCTGGACTGGAAACTAGCATCCTGGGACCAGTTTCAGGGCATCATCACTCATCAGCCAGGCTAGCTTTAATCCAGTGCCATGAAGAACACAGGACCCACGTTTGGGCATACTCATTCCACTTGGCGACAAATACAAAAAGAACAATTGGTGGACAGAATGCTGCACAATCCAAACACTCACCCCAGTACAGGTATTTGGGCCCAAATCCATTGTTCTTTATTCCCCATGCCATTCCAGTTCAGACCCAGCCATATGCAAATCAGTCTTGACCCTGTTTCCCATGGGAACAGTCCAGCCCAAACTGCCAGGCCAGGTCCTCCCTGGACTGGAAACAAGTATACTGGGACTGGTCTCGGGGCATCACCCCTTATTGGCCAAGCCATGTCTTGTTTTCTCTTGCCCTTCCCCTGTAAAACCTGAACCCCCTCCTAAAGTCCCAAAAACCTTTCCCACACCCAAACCTCTCTCTTCCACTTACGTCTCCACTGCTGAGAAATTGTATTTTTACCCCCTGAACCCAGCCAAAAATCCCACAAACCCAAGAAGACCTTTCCCAAAAACAAACTCATCCAATCCACTTCCCATTCCACCCTTGATAAACAGCATTCCCAACCCTCTGAACCCAGCTAAAAACCCCACAAACCCAAGAAAACGCCCTCCCAAAGACAAACCCATCCCTTCCACCTCCCACTCCAGCCCCGGGAAACAGCATTCCCACTCTCTGAACCCAGCCCAAAAAAACACGAACCGAAGAAGACCCTTCCAAACATTAAACCTATCCGTCCCTAATCCTCTGCCCTACCCTCCCAAGTACCATCTTTGAGTCAAATGGATGCCACTTTGTGAGGAGGTTCCCTGGCAGTGCCAGTAAGGGCACGTTTGGTGGCACAGCAGTGTGCTGTGGCACATGAGATTACAATGGACTGGCCATTGGGCTTTGTTTCCCTTGACGGATTGTTTGAGTTGGAATAAAGCGTTTCATATTTTGGGAGACATTGGTCCTGCCATTACTATTCTAACTATTTGATGTTCTTTTATTGTGAGTGATGTGTGACTACAGTTGTGTTTGTTTGATCCCTTACGGCTGATCCATTTGAAGTAGTTAGTATGATGTGACCTTTGGCTCAGTGCTGGACTTACACAGGACAAAGGGGAATGTTGGATGGATGTATATGTGGGATGAAATCTGATAGATGCAGATATTGCATTGAGTGTTATTTGATAAGGTAAGTATTTTGGCTTGTTCTGGCCACTGTCCAAATCGTTTAGGTTACAGTTGTCCCTATGAGGCATGTTGGATATACATTAGGTGTATTCAAGTAAGATATTTGTTTATCCACACATGAAGGGTGTTAACTTATCATACCTTTGTGGAGTTCTGCATGGGCGTGTGCCTGTTTTCCTGTGTGTATTTTACACCTACTTTATGTGGCACATGCTGTTAGTGCTGTGTTTGCTTTTATGAGTTACACTTACACATTCCCTACATATGCATGGCACTTGGTTGTGCTATTGGTTGTCCCTGATATACTTAAATTCACAGGTCCAGTTCACATTGAGTTTGTCAGGCATGTGCAAAATGTACAGTGTCCCAGACGTACAGGGTTCCCCCTGATAGAGCCATATCTATCCTGCAGAGAATCTTTCTATTGTGCCATTAGAATGCTTCTTATACTGATTCTATGTAATCCCACTCACTAGCATAGCCTTTTCATGTGGGTGATGGGTGAGAGTCCAATACAGTTTTGTAACAGAGAAGGTGTGTTTCACTTTAATGACACATCAATACAGATGTTTCTTTGACATCAAAACAGGACCTGGGATGTGTGCAATGTGAGTGTGCCCCATTCACTATAGTATCTTAGTTTGAGTTGAAGTCGCAGGGCCTCGTGTTAGTTGTAATGATTTCTGTGTGGATTTACCAAGTCTTGACAAATTGTAACCTGCATGAAAAGTGACCATCAGTCATGGCAGACAAGCGAGAAGGGGCAAAAGAAGTGTGTCACAGACATTATTAGGTGTGATATCGATGAGGAGGTGCTGTTGTGGACATTAATGCACACATCACTATCAGTAAATATGATTATAAACACATATCCATTTGTGTACAGTGTGTCTGTACAGTATCAATGTTTTGGTTTAGAAGGGCAACCTACAGATGTATTTTTGATATACATATGAAACAGTCCCAAAAAGGGACCTAGTAAATATGTTTTACTTAGGGACCCCAACTCCCTTGCCCGGTCCATGGCATGACATCTTTTTGCTGAGGAGTCTATGGAAACTTATAGTATGACTTGCCACAGATTTTGTTCTTGATGGAGTGGGTTTTGGATGTGATCGAGCAGGTACAGCAGCGGAAGGACATGTACCTTCAGCTCCATGGAGGCACAAGAGGTGTAGAGGTGAGTAGAGGTGAGATTCACCCTTATATCCCTCCCTTTCCCTCGTAATTGGGCTGGTGGTTTCACTAGCAGTCCGAGCCTCCCACAGGCTAATTGGCCTATTCTGCAGCCGCCAAACTCATAATGAGGGCCTAAAAGGGATGACATTTACTATTCCCACTCAAATCAAAACCATTTTGTGGAACGTGCTAGACACTCAAAGGGTGACATTTACTATTCCTACTCTAATCTAAAGAAATTTGAGGAAGGTGTTCGACACTAAAGGGGTGACGTTTACTATTCCCACTCCAATCAAAATACATTTGGGGAATCCAATCTCTACCAATTTGAAGAGGGTGTTGGACACTAAAGGGGTGATATTTACTATTCCCACTCCAATCTAAACCAATTTGTGGAAGGTGTTGGACAATAAAATGGTAACATTTACAATTCCCATTCCATCTAAGCCAATTTTGGAAAAGGTGTTGGGTACTAAAATGGTGTCATTTACTAGTCCAACTGCCATCTAAATCAAGTTTGGAAGGTTTTAGACACTAAAGGGGTGACGTTTACTATTCCCACTCCAATCCATACCAATTAGAAGAAGGTTCTATACACTAAACAGGTGACATTTACTATTCCCACTCTAATCTAAACAATTTTGGGAAAGGTTTTGGACACCAAAAGGGAAACATTAAAAATTCTCACTCCAATCTAAACCAGTTTGAGAAAGGTGTTGGACACTAAACGGGTGACATTTACTATTCCCACTCCAATCTATAGCAATATGAAGTAGGTGTTGGGCACTGAAAGAGTGACATTTACCACTCCCTCTCCAATCTAAAACAATTTGGGGAAGGAGTTGGATAATAAAGGAGTGACACTTAGGGGCCGATTCCGATCCGTCAAAAATGTCCCCCTTACGAATCGTATCCGTTTTTTTTACCGTACGAATCGTACAAGTCCCGTACAAACTGGCAAGTATGATTCGTATGTGAAAAAATCCATACGAATCGCATTGGAAAAATACCCCGACACGTCCTCGGGTCAGAAAAAGTGTCCGACACGTCCCCGGACAGTTTTACCTACGAATCGGGAAACTGAAGTCCGAGCGCGAAAGTACGATCCGTCCCGTCCGTCCGAATAAAAAACCGTATGTAAAAAACACCGTACGGTGCGAACTCCCATAGCAACTGTGGAGACGTCCAAATAGTTGCCTGCATACGCGCCGAACACCCCCACCCCCCTATGTACGGTGCGTTACGCGCTGGGAGGTCCACAGCGTACCTACAGGGGTGGTGGTACGCTCCGTACCTAGGGGGGGTACGCTCCATCCATAGGGGGGCTGGGGGTATGGTGTGTACATACGGGGGGCGGGTGTACGGCACGTACATACGGGGGCTGGGGGTACTGCGTGTACATACAGGGGGTGGGGGTATGTGCTGGGGGACGGTGCTTACATACGAAGGCTGGGGGTACGCACCGTCCATACAGGGGTGGGGGCACACACCGTACCCCCGTCACCCCGTATGTACGTGCCGTACCCCCAGCCCCCCTCCATGTACGCGTCGTACCCTGGGTTCACGTATGTACGGCATGTACCCCCAGGCCACCACACCCTGCCCGTGCCTGTACACACCCTACCCGAGGCCCCTACACCAGCACCCTCACCCAGCCGTGCGCATGTACAAGTCGTACGAAGCCATAGCAAATGTGAGCACTGTACAACAACATGGCCGATGTACGCACCGCACAGACGCGAAAAACACACGTACTGAACCAGGACACTGCAAAACACCACAAGGAGAGTCAATTCGAATCGCACAACACCACAAAACACTTCCAACAAGCCCAAATACACCCAATACACTGACCTGCAACGGCCAAACAGGTAAACAGAGGCCCAAAACACAACCACCCCTTATAACACACCCACCCAAAGTTCAAACACAGCCACACCCACAAATGGACCAATAAAAAGGGCCCACACACACAAACCATGAGCCTTTGCAACAGCCCCACTGCTGCCAGACCCCACAGACAACCCACAGCACCAGACTTGGACCTTTACTACACCTTACACTTGCACACCTTCACACAACCACCTTCACAAACTCCCCCTCATCACATTCACACACACACCTTCACAACCACACACACACACCCACAACCATCCACACCCACACCCCACACCATGCCCACAGACAGGAATCCAAAGTTCACAACAGCGGAGCTGGAGATCCTTGTCAACGAAGTCATCAGAGTCGAGCCACAGCTCTTTGGAACATTGGTCAGACAGACCAGCGTATCAGAAAAATCAGCCATGTGGCAGAGGATCATCGAGAGGGTGAATGCTGTTGCGCCCATCCGAAGGACCAGGCATGAATGCCAAGCCAGGTGGTACGATCTGCGGAGGACGGTCCGCCGCAAAATGACCGACGAACACAACCAGGGGAACATCACTGGAGGTGGGCCGCCCCGCAGACCGGTACACTACCATCCCTGGGAGGAGAAGGTGATGCGCACGCTGCCGCCGGTGGGAGTACACGGACTAGAAGGACTCGCCGAGCCTGGTGAGTACACAAACAAATCACCCCACATGGGCGGAACTGCATCCACAACCCAACTCCCGATAATGCACGCAACTACCCCAAAGCCATCACCGGACGCAACCACATTCCAACAACACGCACATGCCACTATCGGCTCCATGCACCAAGCAAGGCCATGCCAAGTCACTGGCCACACAAAACACCAACACAAGACAGGATGTCCGTGTTGCCGGGAGGGGGGGCCTCCAAAATCACATTGTGCAACTCAGAAGCAGACACCAATGCCCTCAGCCCATATGACCTAGGGCAGAGCTATACAAACAGTGTGTCCCGACACTGTACTGTGTCGCCTGCAAATGGCGGCCGCGTCGCAGGATGACATGGGTATGAAGGCCCAATTCGCACATAACAGCAGCTAATGAAGAGGCAACACTGTGAAAGAGTGTCAGCACACACCGCCGCTGCAGCGCAGACTCAGAAACACTCTGCCCAATGGGGTCCGGGAGATTCTATACAAAGCCACATGAACAAGCCAATGGCCTTTGAAAGACCTGCAAAGTGTGTGTGCCCAGGAAGCTGGGCTGAGGTGACAGAGGGTGACAGACAGACGGAGGGAGAGGGAGGGAGACAGAGGGCGACAGAGGGCGACAGAGGGTGACAGACAGACGGAGGGGGAGAGAGGGAGGGAGACAGAGGGCGACAGAGGGAGACAGACAGAGGGAGGGAGAGGGAGAGAGAGGGAGGGAGACAGAGGGCGACAGAGGGAGACAGACAGAGGGAGGGAGAGGGAGGGAGAGGGAGAGAGAGGGAGGGAGACAGAGGGCGACAGAGGGCGACAGAGGGTGACAGACAGACGCAGGGAGAGAGAGGGAGGGCGACAGAGGGCGACAGAGGGTGACAGACAGACGCAGGGAGAGGGAGAGAGAGGGAGGGAGACAGAGGGAGACAGACAGAGGGAGGGAGAGGGAGAGAGAGGGAGGGAGACAGAGGGCGACAGAGGGAGACAGACAGAGGGAGGGAGAGGGAGAGAGAGGGAGGGAGACAGAGGGCGACAGAGGGCGACAGAGGGCGACAGAGGGTGACAGACAGACAGAGGGAGAGGGAGAGAGAGGGAGGGAGACAGAGGGCGACAGAGGGAGACAGACAGAGGGAGGGAGAGGGAGAGAGAGGGAGGGAGGTAGAGGGTGACAGAGGGCGACAGACAGAGGGAGGGAGATGGAGAGAGAGGGAGGGAGGGAGACAGAGGGCAACAGAGGGCGACAGAGGTTGACAGGCAGACGGAGGGAGAGGGAGAGAGAGGGAGGGAGACAGAGGGCAAAAGAGGGCGACAGACAGAGGGAGGGAGAGGGAGAGAGAGGGAGGGAGACAGAGGGCGACAGAGGGAGACAGACAGAGGGAGGGAGAGGGAGAGAGAGGGAGGGAGACAGAGGGTGACAGAGGGAGACAGACAGAGGGAGGGAGAGGGAGAGAGAGGGAGGGACACAGAGGGTGACAGAGGGTGACAGACAAACAGAGGGAGAGGGAGAGAGAGGGAGGGAGAGGGAGAGAGAGGGAGGGAGACAGAAGGAGACAGAGGGAGACAGACAGAGGGAGGGAGGAGGGTGACAGAGGGAGGGAGAGAGAGACAGAGGGAGACAAAATCACCCTTGAGTGGTGTGGGCATGTCCGCTCATCAGCAGGTGGACTGTGTGCATGTTGACAAGGTCTGGCAGTGCGTGAAACACCCCTCATTCGTTTGGAAAGCAGTGGCCCATGTGTCAAACTGTGCACGAGTCGATCCTCGCTGCAGGCACAAACCTAACCTCACACCCAGTATACCCACTCACTGTGTTTGTTAGAACCCAGTCACAAATGCATAAGTTTCCTACCTGCATTCTCCAATAGACATGACAAAGCAACATTTGGCCGCGTACAGTGCAACACGTAAGTCGGTTCTGCAGCGCTTGCTACGCACGCTTGCTACACTGCTCACTGCATTCAAAACTGATGCAACAACAAAGAGTGTGTCACACATAGGAAAAGTGTTGACAGCCGTGGCCAAGGCACATACCCATGCACCATGCACAATGCACAGGGACTTGCCAAGCACAGACAAGGTAGATGACACTTGGCCCTGCTGTAGACAGCACAAGGCAAACCTGTGACCACTGTACACTCAAACACCAACTCCACATGCCACCTACCTACCACAGGAACTCACATTCGCTGTCATGCCAGCAGGCACCATGAGGTGATAGACACATCACCTAGTAGACCCAATGACAAATCACACCACACCCAACAGCATGCCCGGTCACACCCCCCCCTTACACAAGCCCACACCCCCGGGGCAGCCAACGCAAGTTGGCACTCCCACAATGGATATGTGACACAACAAGACCAATCCATAGCCAAATAAGCATCCCAACACTCATTAGACAGGGCAAATAACCAGGAGTACATATCAATCTGACCCCCGCAACATACCCATCCACAAGTGCACTGTGAGAGGAATGCTAGACATATCCAACTATTCAGAGCAACTGTGCCAACTTGAATATGTATGAAACATGGATGACGCATGTAACACCATTAACATTGTCTCTCTCTCACACAGGGCAACGTCGTCGATCTCCCCCCAACACTGGGGGGGAAGACACACAGGACCAGGCTCGGCGTGACGATGATCCCACCGGCAGCGACGAATCTCACCACACCATGGATGACCCCGACCAACCTGGCCCCTCTGGTGCCCAAGCACCTGCAGCACCTGCGTCAGGTACAACTGTGCCAACCACCACCCCCATTCCTACCACATCCCAGGATACACACAGGAGCCCTGCTCGCACACAACGCAGCCAGTCTGACCAGGAGGGACGAGGGACCCCGGGCACCCAGGAGGAGGCAGGCGACCCCGCAAATGCCATCCCTCAGGGGTCCCGGAGACCCGACGTGCCCACAAGGGCAGGCCAGGCTCAAGTGGGCAGGGGTGGTGGGAGTGGAGGACGGCGGAGGCACGAGCCTGACCAGACAGTTGAGGAACCGGTTATGTCACACGTCCGCAACATCCTGGACACATACCGGCGTGACACCAGAGGCATCGACCAGGTCGTGTCAAGACTCTCCGAGATGCAGGGGACCCTCGATGAGATTAAGAACCTGTAGGTCGAGCATCATGCCAGTCATCAACAACACCAAGGACGGATGGAGGCAAGACTGACTGAGCTCCTGGTGGTGCACAGGGACGTGAGCCAATCACTCCGTCAGATCGCCCAAAGCCTGGCAAACCCTCCCTGTGCCACCAGGCATAGACCAGCACCAGACACGGGGAGGGAGGAGGAGGAGGATTCATCTGACGGAGCGTCCCCAGCATCGTCAAGGCCTGCATCTGAGGGTCCCCAGAGGAAGGTGGGTCGTCCACGCAAAAGACCGTGAGAGTCAGCGGACCATCACCATCTGCCAGGTCACCTGGCCTGGCTCCTGGCCCCCTGGCGCAACAGCAGCACCTCATCCAATGACATTCTCTGCCACATGGACTTGCTGGTCACTGTCTGACCAATGTTGACAAAGACTGTGGCATGGACTCTGATGACTTCCAATGGCAAGGATACCATCTCCCCCTGTGAACTTTTTATTCTATACCCCCGGTACAGCACCTAATTGCATCCCCCAAACACGTACCCCACCACCAATAAAAATATTAGAAATCACGAGATGATGCCGTCATTTAGCATTATTCCAATACATGTGTGTGTTGGCAAGTCAAACCATGCCTGAGTTTTGAAGTAACTCCAACCATGCATACCATGGGGTCTGAGTCTGGCACAGGACACACATGGGTCACAATGTATCATCCAATACAGACATGGAGCACCATACTCACCCGTGATGGGCCCAACCAGCTGAGGGGGTGCCTGCACAACTGTGCGGACAGACATATTTTGAAGAGCAACAGTCATGTGCAGAGGTCAGGGATCATGTGGAGTGTCCTGGGGTGGGAGTCCCAGGTATATGTAGCCAGGTGGGAGAACTATGTCCTGCAAGCAGGAGTCAGGTGGATGTGGAGAATGGTGGCCAGGCCAAGGTTGGATGCATGGAGATGGCACAATGGGGTCTTGGATGAGAGTGCCACATGGTTGTGTTGGGGGCGTGGTCGTGGGCTGCATCCTGAGTGTGGCCGTGGATTGTGAAGGTCATTCTGCAGATGACAGTGATCCATTGCCGCTATCCCTGTTGGACGGTGAGGTGGCTGAGTTGCCGGATGTTGAAGCAGAGCTGTGCAGATGCACCCTGGATGTCGACAAGTGTCATGGGAGTTGTAAGGTACTTCTCCCTAGAGTGCAGGGTAGGATTGGACATGGATGTCGAAGTTGACCTGGGGGATGGTCTGTCTTGCCTTGAGGTGGATCGAACAGTGGACCTTGTGCATAATGCAGAGTGTTCTGAGGCCTGAGGTACAGATGCTGGTGATCAGCATAGCACATGTGAGCAAGCATTCCATGATGCACACCAGCTTGTGTGCGTGAACACTGTGTGCCTGTGCAGGGCCCTTGCGGGTGGGACACAAGCAGTTGACCCAGCTGTAAGGGGACAATCCGCAGATGAACACCTCAGTCGTGTACAAGTCCAGCATCAGGTGGCCAACGTGCAGCCATCTGCCAATGGATACCATGTTTTATACAATATGGGAACTGGCAAGGACTGCGTCTTTGGGGAGGGTGAGGAGCACCTGCCTGTCAATGGGACACCAGATGATGATGAGATGCAGTGCGCATGTCATGGTGTAGAGGGGTATCCTGAACACATTGTAGACTGACACGCTGAGACATGATACCTGTGCCATGTGTCCCACAATGACACCATACTACATGCAGAGGCCTGGAGTACCACTCACATGGCCATGTTGGGGTACAGAGCCGGTGGGGACTAGGAGGGACATGACCTGGTTGGTGTGACAGGGCCTGGAAGGCGGGCCAGCGCTGTGTAGGCAGTTGGAGTTGCACACTCATTATGCAAAGGTGTTGTGTGGGCGATGAGTGCATGCCTGAGTGCATGTAACAGATGTATTGGATGGACATTGCTTGGTGGGTGGCCTCAACATCATGGTGTAGCGTGATGTGGCACATGCAAGTACATGAGGCACGTGCAATGTGCACGTAGCATGTGCAGACGGTCCAGCCTTTGCCACCGCAACTGTGTCACACACAAGCAGATTACACCAAAATGAATGGGTGGAGGGAGGAAGGGGGGTGCGTCTTAGAGGCGTGTGTGTGAGGGCAAATCTAGAAACTCTGTGTGCCCTTGCTGCAGGGCCTGCAGCAGCAGGCGCCATGTCCTGGAAACCATGCCACAAGTTCCACACTAACACAAGCATGTCAGAAAGGACTACTGCAAAAGGTGTATGAGAAGGGAGGAGTGTCTGGTTCAACATGGCACACACACAGACAATGGATGCACATGCAGCAAAGTGGCCGTTGTGGGTACTGAGATGGCAAAATACCTACACAGCCATGTACATCGTGCACAATACATATCATAATCCCTGACAAACAGCTTGCATCTTGCTACTCTACACATAGACTCATATGCACAATCTGTGACAATTATGCCAGACATGCCGCATGCACAGTGGCAAGAGACCTGCATTGACAGAGATGAGGCACCTTGGAGGCTGAGGGACACCTTTATTAGTCATGTTTGCCGGAAGGCAAATGCATCTATATTAACAGATGCACAGGTCATGTGGATGAACATGTGGAACCTACACTGGCACCCCCCTTTGCACCACAGATGCAGGAAACCCATAGATCTGGCACACAAATGACAGGTTTGAGGCAAACACCCCGTGCTGCTCACGGAGAGACTGCAATTCACCATTGAACCACTAATGGGGATGTCCCACACTATGTCAACCTGGTGCATCCCGTATGTGTCCGAGGGCAGTGTTACACACATTGATGCCTTCATCACAATCCACAATCACATTACAGATGACTGTCACCAAGTGTGACTATCAATTCAGGTGAATCCAGCTCCATGTCATGTGACCCATGGTGATTCTACATGTCTGCTAAGTAACCAAATATGAACAGGAGCAGTGCACACACATTCCAAACACATAGCACACCCAAAAAGCTGTGGTGCTTCCTTACCCTAAGGTGATTTTTTGACATGTCCGTGCATGTTATGCTGATTCAGCACACGTTGCTGTATTCATGAGGAATAGCAGGAGCACAACAATGCCACCAGCAGACAGCATGCGCAAATACCTGGGGATGAGAGACACACAAGAAGTGAGCCAAAAGAAGCACATCCGCATGCATGGGCATGTACTTGACACGTATAAGGTTGTCAACATGCTAGATGAAAATAGTGTCTCAGGTAAGACATACTGTTATTACACCATCACTCGAGTGACACATCCAAACACACCTCTGACTCACTTGCCAGACATGCAGATGGACCCACACATTGCAACACATGCCACACAAGGCTCAATGCGTGCACACTCAGACACTGCAACTCACCACTAAGCAAAGAAGTTGCGTATGAGCCGACTCCGGATGTACTCTTCCTCGTCCTCCTCAACATCACTTGCCTCGTCACCAAGCCCCTCGTCCTCCACGGGTGGATGTTCCTGCTCATCCGGATCCAGGATGAGTGGCACAGCTTTCTTCACTGCCATGTTGTGCAGCATGCAGCACACGAGGAAGATTTTGCAGACCTTCACCGGTGCATATGGGAGTGCGCCGCCGGTCTTGTTGAGGCACCGGAATCGGCTCTTCAGGAGGCCAAAGGTCCTCTCTATCACTCGCCTGGTCTGCCCATGGGCGTTGTTGTACCGGGGATTGGCAGCCGTTCTGGGGTTGCGGAAAGGTGTGATCAGCCATGGCATGTTGGGATAGCCAGAGTCCCCTACATGGAAACATCATGGACAGAAGTGGGTCAGGAGAAGCAGTAAGACAGAAAGATGACGCTAAATACAGGAGTAACAGAGTATACCCACCAACAAGACATGCTTGTTCGTTGCGCAGCTGCAGCATCATTTCAGGCACCCTGCTACGCCTCATGATGTAGGCATCGTGTGCTGATCCTGGAAAACGAGCACAGACATGGGAAATCACCATGTTAGCAAGACACACCACAAGGGCATTAATGGAGTGGTAATGTTTCCTGTTCCTATAGGCTACCTCCTGTGCCTGTGGTGGTACCAAAGCCACATGTGTCCCATCAATAGACCCAATGACATGGGGCATCCCTCCCAGGGCATAGAAGTCACCCTTGACACCTGTCAACTTCTCAGGAGTTGGGAAATCTATAAACTCATCCAGGTGAACCAACATGGCCTCTAAAAAATCCTGCAGGACACGGCTGAACATGGTCTGGGACATGCCACCATAATTTGGAAGGGACAACGAAGAGTGAGTACAGTACAACAACACTGTCAATGTACTGAGCACATGTTGAACAGCCAATACACATATGCTACATGCAGAGTCAGGTCTGTGCAATATATCCTGGACACGTATGCCAGGCAGGTGACGCTCCTACCAAGAGCCATCTACAAACGTGGATTCACAAGCTCAACATGACATGGCATGAGACTAGCTGTGGGCCAGTGTAAGTGAACAGGCAGACGCATTACAGGAGTGACAGACATCCACATGTGTGCAGGAGAAGGATGTTTATCATACAGACAGGTTGCGGAACACTAGAGGCACAGGTCACATGTCCCTGAAAAAAGGACAGACCACACACCTTGCCATGAAGGGGTACATGTCAAAACTGATCACACATACATTGATACTACGCAGATATGTCCTTGTCTCGCAAGTCCATGTTCGATGCATACATACACACGTTACGTATGATTCCACATGTGTCCTGGTGTGCATAATAGTGTGCCATGCCCATCCACACACATGCACATGTTGGATGCAGCAACTGCAGATGCATTTGACGGAACACCAACAGCAAGCTTATGGGAACACATGACACACACATGACATACTCACATCGTGCAAAGCCGGTAGTCACATGTCAGGTGTCATTATCCGTGTACCTGGCATCAGGGGACAGTTGCGGGTGTTGGCGACTGTGCCATGCCAGTGACGCAGTGCTCAACAAGTCTGTACTACATGCACACATGTCAAAGGTGTGAAGGGGATGTGTGGCACATAGTGCAGCTTGACACATGACATGTGTACACAGCTCATCACACATCTACTGGGTTCAAACATGAGGAGATTTGTGCCACATCACAGCCTGACACACCTAGGCCCGAGACATGTAGGACTGCACTGACAATGACTTGATGTCCAGCCTCGGCCAAGCATGACAGCTCAATTCCTTTCTGTGTGCCACCTGTCACCAGTGTAAGGTGTGAAACGCACCGTACACACGCTCTGAGAGCGTGTGTAGGGTCCTTATCACTATGGTAGTGCAGCCGTATGCGTATGCCATAGGGATACGGTCCGTACACGCGTGTGTAGGGTCCGTACCACTATGGTTGTGTCGCCGTAGGCGTACGCCATGGTGATAAGGTCCGTACACGCGTGTGTAGGGTCCGTACCACTATGGTTGTGTCGCCGTAGGCGTACGCCATAGGGATACGGTCCGTACACGCATGTGTAGGGTCCGTATCACCATGGCGTACGCGTACGGCAACACTACCATAGTGATACGGACCCTGCACACAGGTGTACGGACCGTATCACCATGGCGCAAGCCTACGGTGACACAACCATAGTGGTACGGACCCTACACACGTGTACGGACCGTATCACCATGGCGTAATAGTGGTACGGACCCTACACACGCGTGTACGGACCGTATCACCATGGCGTACGCCTACGGCGACACAACCATAGTGGTATGGACCCTACACATGCGTGTACAGACCGTATCACCATGGCGTACGCCTACGGCGACACAACCATAGTTGTACGGACCCTACACACACGTGTACGGACCGTATCACCATGGCGTACGCGTACGGCGACACAACCATAGTGGTACGGACCCTACACCCGCTTGTACGGACCGTATCACTGGAGTAGTGGTGCCCTAGGGGCGTGGAACGCTCCGTACCTGTGTGTGTATAGTGAAATTACATAGGGGACACATGAGGGACAATTATAAGGGCCTAAATGCATGCTGTTTGTCATGGAGACCCAGTTTCAAGTTCAAATTTTTTCATCAGGTGGCCAGCAGAAGTCGGTTGGAGACAATATACAAAGTTGCAAAGTGGTTGTTGACTTGACATCATGCTCATTTTTTATAACATGCAAAGGCACCCACTGGGGTAGGTTTAAAGGGATTGGAGGAAACGTAGGATGCAAATGAGATTGACCAATCACTCTGTAATCCTGTAAATGAAACAGGCCAGCAAGGCAAATATAAGGCAGCCAGGCCCCATTAGAGAGCACTTGCCTGCACAACCTTTCATTCCACACCACTGCTGCTGCTCGTGATTCCTCTGGCACCATGTCCAGGTCTGTGGAGAGGGCCCAGACATTCACCCAGGAGGAGAACCAGGCCCTGCTGGACGTGATCCTCCCACAGTACCCTTGCCTGTATGGGAGACCAGGGGAGCAGGTGAGTGCTGACTCCATTAGCTCAGACTGTGCCCCTGTTTTGTGACTGTCACTTCTGGTATTGTGTCCAGGTGTGACAGACATGCAATGTTCTTCAGAGTGGGTCCCAGGGGGGGGAATGCCTCATGTCTCGCATGCAGAGCATGCTGTAGTGCATGTCTGTACTCCTCACTTGCATGGTGCTTACTGTGACAATCACTGCATGGTGCATGCCACATTCAGCCTGGCTAATCCTCTTGGGAATGTTGTTTCTACAGTCCTGATGTGATTCTGTGGTCCCCCCAGTGTGACAGGTGACTGTACCCACAGATGTGTGTAAGTTGAGTGTACCTGTGGTGAGAGTGTCCAAATGTTGTGTTTGTCCCCTGGACATTGGTGTGTGTGTAAGTCCCCTGTCATGTGGGTGAGTGTCTATGTGGAGTGTTGCACCCCAGCTGCATGAGGCATGCATATACCCTACCCATCTGATTTGAGCAGGGAGCAGTGCTGTGTGTCTGACGTGCTGAGCCTGCCCCACACCTGTGACACCCCCCGGTCTAGTGCCACATGTGCAGAGTGATGTTTGTACCCGCAGTTGCCAATGGCAGGTGAATGTCCTGTGCCTGTGTGTGTCTGTGTACCCTGCTGAGGTTGCGCCAGTGGCCTGGGGCATGTGACTGCTTTGAGGTGCTGTACATAATCGTGGTGTAGCTTGTGATGCACAGTGTGAGCCGGGATCAGTGATTGTGTTGCACCCCTCATTCCACCTGTGTACTTTCAATGCCACGTCGTGCATTTGGCCTTCCCCAGAGGATAATGTCCCTATGATGAAGGTGCAATGATTTTGCTGCATGCTATGCCCTGTTCAATCCAGCCAAATTGTTCAAATGTGTGTCTCTGTGACATGTAGCAGGTGTATTGATGTTGTCTCACTTTGTCATCCTCACAGGTAGGCGTCCATGCCAAGGGGGAGATCTGGAGGGAAGCCGTCAGTGCCCTGAGGTCGGTGGAGGGTCGGAGGTGGCGCCTGCCCCAGGTGAGGAAACGCTGGCAGGATATCCGGTGCTGGACCAGGAGGATCACCCGGGTCCTGCTGGGGGACTCACCTGAGAGCCACAAGAACTGTGGGCGCCGGCGCCTGACCCACCAGATTAAGCGTGTGCTGGCGGTGGTCTTCCCTGACTTGGATAGGCACCTAGGGGAGAAGCAGCAGCAGGAAGGGGGTAGGTACATGTGTGTTTGTTGTGTGTCACCAGCTTTTGGAAGTGCGCAGTTGCATGGATACATTGCCAGGGTTCATATGTGCAGTACATATCCTGTTCCCCAAAGTAAACCGGTGCTGTTCTTCCTCCCTTCCCCTCCTTGACACGTGTTCCCTGGTCTGTGTATAGTCACTCTTGCACAAGGTCATCTAGGCTCCCAGTTAATCCAAGTGCCCAATGCTTGCAGCATCATGTGTGGGGGTGGTGTGTAACATGTGTTGGAACCTTGCCTGTGCCCTGGCCAGTTCAGTCAATGGGGGGTCCATGTTAGTTGGCACTGATGCTGAGTCCCAACATAGGAATGTGTCTGAAAAGTGTACTGCCTTACAGCATGCATGACGAATGTTGTGGCCTCAGACATGATGTGCATGAGTGGGAGATATGTATAGTGCAGGGACGTTTGCTTCTGTTGCAGTCATATCCATCCCGGACCATGGAGGAGTGTGGCCACTACAGTCCCCTGGGGCACCTTTTCCTAGGTATCATGTGTGTCATCCAACAATGTGGACATTCACTGTGTCTTCAGCATAGGTTGGGCTCTGTGGCATTGTACCCTGGCCTAATGTGTATATACGTAAAGTGTGCTACATGTGTCCACTGTACAGGGTGACCCAATTTGGCTTGTGCATACTCACAGTGGCCGGTGCCAGTGTGTTTTGGTGCAACTATCTGATGATGGTTGTTTGTCAATTTTATGTGTGGACAGGCGCACGAGGGTTAGTTTGTGTACATTCAGGATTTATTGAAGGGCATTTTAGTAATCCCTGAGTAAGAGGTGTAAGTACTTCCTCTGTTTCACTCACATTGTCTCAGGTAGCGGGGGTTTGTGCGGGAAAGGCCTACATGTCCAAACCGTATGTGTCCTTACCAGGTCTGGCCTGTGTGTGATGATTGTCTGAACATACACTCAACATGCAGTGACCCAGTCATGTTGGGCAGGGTTTAATGTATTTGTTGTGCAGCATGTGCCAAAAGTTACAAGACATGGTTCCTGCTCATCCCTTTTTTGGCTACGGTGTGTGGTCCAGATGCTGTACTCGACTGTCCCCAGAGACTAGCTCCTCTGTCTAATTTGATATCAAGTTCTTTGCTGTTGTGTCATGCTCTCCATTGTTTCTCAGTGACATGGTGGGTCAACCAGCTGTGTGGTGCAGGGCCTACACTTGTGCGTAGTATTGTAGATGTTACTCATGTTGCTTTTCATGCTATGCACTGTGACCTATGTCGTTTTGAATCATGTGTCATATGTATACAGGTGTCTGATTATTTCCTGTCTCTTCACCTTGCCCACAGCATCGTCGGGGGAAACAGAGGGAGACACTGGCACGGAAATTGAGGAGGGATCCAGCAGCGGTGCCACCAGTGCTGGCGAGTCTGGCTCAGCGAGTGGCACAGAGGCGGAGGGGAGTGCGGCGGAGGACCTGTCCAGTCCCACCACCGACTATGACTCTGACGGGTCCGAGGCTGAGCTCCCTGAGAGGGCGGGTGCTGCTCCCAGAGCTAAGCGCAGCACTCCATCTGTCGCCGCCCCCTCCATTCCCATCACCCGCCTCCCACCTACTCGGGTCCCTTCCCACCGTGCTAGGCGCCAACAGGTCTCCTTCGTGCCAGGCACCGCACCCCCTGCCCCTGTCTCCCCTGCTGCCGTCAATGCCGAGTCTGTGGACATTCTGCGGCAGTTGCAGGTTGGTCAGGCATCGATGCTTACTGTCCTCCATGGCCAGACCACACTGCTGACACAGATGCTGTCGTACATGGAGGGCATGTCATCAGCGATGTCTGATCAACGGATGTTGCTGCAGTCCATAGACTCCTCACTGACTGCAGCAGTGGATCTCCAGCAGCGCTCCGTCCCCCCCTACCCCTGCACCATCCACACTTCCTACTCCCATGCCTGTCCCACGCACACCCAGACATCTCCATGCACGCACCCCACCAGACACAGGCAGCACACCACCAGGGAAGGCAAAGCGCACTCCTCCAGTCATGCACACACAGGGGAAAGTAGGCACACCCACTGGGTCTGGGGGCAAATGGCAGGCACGCAGCCAGTGTGGGAGTCCACATTCCTCAAGACCCACTTCCTCCAAAACCACTCCCCTTAGCTCTCCTGGCCAACTGTCACCGAATGAGTCCTTGGGGGCCAGTGTGTCCCTCAGCCCCAGTGTGGCACCACCCCTCAAGCAGTGGAGGCAGTGCCCGGCCACGGGAGTAGAGTCCCCCCCTGTCCACAACCTCCCCCAGGAGCGTTGCAACCCATCCCTCCGCCCCCCCCCTCCTTGGGGCCTGTGGTTCATTCGGGTGCAGGGGAGACGCTGGGCGACCTGGCAGTAGTGTGTAGCCCCACCCCCTGTGGTGGAGTCGTCCGTCCCTGCACCCACAACACCTACCCTTGCCCCTCCTGTCCCTGCGGTGCCTGGTCCTTCCCCCCCACATGATGCCCCCCCTTCTGTGGATGAAATGGACATGTGAACTGTGCAGGCAAGCTAGGGGACACACGTCCCGATGTGTACCCACCCAGGACTTTGCTGATGGCCTGGCCCATGGGCCTTGTAAATAGTGGACATTTAAAACAATTTATTTTGAATGCTGAATAAAGCATTTTGTTTTTCATTTGCACACTAATGCTTTCCTGGACTTGCTGTTGGTGGTGCTGCGCCATGATTTGGGGTGGGGATAATGTGTTAGGTGTCTGGGAAATGTTGTAGTGTGCTGCTCATGGGGTGGACCTTGTTATCTGTGTGCCATCACAAGGGCTCTGCAAATAATCTTTGGTCATGTGTGCTCTTACTGTATGGTGATATTGTCCCAAGGTGTGTTCCTTCCTCTGTGGACCCTGACATCTTCCCTGCAGGCTGTTTCCCAATTGTTGTGCTGAGCTGTGTATACATATCCTGGGTGTGTGACGGATCCCTTCTACTTTGGCCATGCCTGCTCAGCAATGTCTCCACCTGCATCATTTGCGGCATCCTTGGTGGTCACTGTACTAGTGTATGGAGTATATTGACATGACTTCATGTGGACATGTTCCCTTTTACGCCCTATGCATGTGTGTACTCCCAGCCTCGCACACATGTGTTACATGTTCTGCAGGGTCTTTGGTCACCTGACTGACAATTGTGGGCATTGTATCTGTGGGTACTCCACCCTTTTCCTTCCATGGGAGGCAACAACTTGTTGGCTGCCCCAACACCTGTACATTCCTATCAGTCCTGGAATGTGCGTGACAGTGTGTGTTCCCTTTGGGTCTCTTAGTTTAGTAGGGTGGCACGTGAGTATACAGTCTTGTTGCATGCTCTCATTGTGTGTATTGTGCTGCCAGCACCAGGGGTGGGTATGCATGTGTCATATGTCTGGGCTCTGCTGGGGGGACTCTGCACCCACCCCTCATATGTCTGGGCACTGCTGGGAGGACTCTGCACCCACCCCTCATATGTCTGGGCACTGCTGGGAGGACTCTGCACCCACCCCTCCAATGTCTGGGCACTGCTGGGGGGACTCTGCACCCACCCCTCATGTGTCTGGGCACTGCTGGGAGGACTCTGCACCCACCCCTCCTATGTCTGGGCACTGCTGGGGGGACTCTGCACCCACACCTCCTATGTCTGGGCACTGCTGGGGGGACTCTGCACCCACCCCTCCTATGTCTGGGCACTGCTGGGGCTGATGCCCACACACCTCTATGTGTCTGTCCACTGTTGTGGTATGACCTGTACCCACGTCCGCTTGGTACGTGCCGTACCCACGTCCTTGAGGCATGGGTACGGGTCGTACCCCCATTGTTGGGGTGACATAGGAGTACGCGTGGTACGGGCCGTACCCACGCTATGGGGGCGTGGGCACGGGCCGTACCACCATTTTTGGGGTGCCATAGGGGTACGCACCGTAACCATGCCTTTAGGACGTGGGTACGGCTCGTACCAGGCGTACCCCTACATCACCACTGCAATGGTGGTACGGGCCGTACCCATGCCTGTGGGACGTGGGTATGGGCCGTACCACCATTGTGGTGGTGACGTAGGGGTACGCGTGGTACGGGCCGTATCCACACTCTGGGGGCGTGGGTACGGGCCGTACCACCATTGTGGTGGTGACATAGGGGTACGTGTGGTACGGGCCGTACCCACGCTCTGGGGGCGTGGGTACGAGCCGTACCACCATTGTTGGGGTGCCATAGGGGTACGCACCGTACCCATGCCTTAAGAGCGTGGGTACGGGTCGTACCACGCCCACCCCTACGTCACCCCAAGAATGGCGGTACGGCCCGTACCCATGCCTTTGGGACGTGGGTACGGGCCGTACCGCCATTGTTGGGGTGACGTAGGGGTGGGCGTGGTACGACCCTTACCCACGCTCTTAAGGTGTGGGTACAGTGCGTAGCACAATTGTTGTGTTGCCGGTTCACGTCCATGTTGACTTCCGTTGTGGCGGACGCAGGCCTTGGTGGAGACGCCCCCACCCCCGAAGTGACCAGGCCCTGGGGGTCAGGTATGTACAGGGCATGTTTGATTTTGGACTTGGGTGGGGGTTATGTTTCCTGCCCCTGCCCCCCCCCCCCCTTTTGACCCTGGGTGTTGTTCTGACCTTCTGCGGCGTCTGCGTCAGTTCCTGTACACCAGGTGGACTGCAATGAGGGCCGGGATGACACGTAGGTTGGGGTCCATGGCTGTCCTTCACGTACAGGTGCTCCTTGTGCGCGTCGTCCTGATTTCCTGGCAGTTTTTGGCTTCCGTAAAATATTGTCCGTGCGGAGTGACGTCGGTACGAATCGTACTTGCTGGTTCGTGAAACGCTGCCTGACTCCGTCCGGACGTCACGTCCGCGGTGTCAAGGATCAGAATTGTGGGTATTTTTGGTTCGGTCGGTGTTTTTTACGATTCGTACGCAAATGGTGTTTGCGTACGAATCGTACTTGCATGTTTGTAAGGTATTTCTACCGGGTACGAGTCGGACGGAGAAAACGCTCCGTCCGACGGTTCGTACCTGGTTTACCCAGGATCGGAATTGGCCCCTTAATATTCTCACTCCAACCTGAACCAATTTGAGGAAGCTGTTGTACACTAAGGGGGTGACATTTACTATTTGTACTCCAATCTAAGCCAATTTATGTAAGGTGTTGTACACTAAAGGAGTGTAATGTACTATTTCCATTGCACACTAAAAATTGTATATACACAATCAATACTCCTTAATCACACATCATATTTAATCTATAACAGAAACTAAAATGTACGTGAAAAGCATGCTAACCAAAACTAAAAACTTATATATTCATATTTAACATTAACATATAAAATTATATTTTTATCAATATTAATAATTAATATAATGTTTTGAATATTTACTACTATTCCTGAACATTGAACCACAAAAAAATAATTCTTCAAAATTAACCAATCTTTTTAAATAAACATTTAAAAATATATTTTACAATTGCTTTATAATTTTCAACTTAAAAACTAATTTAATTTAGATTTTTTTATGAAAATTAAATACATTATTTTTTATCTAAAATGGATAATTATTTTACTTTATTACGTTTAATTTTATTATATTTTTAATGTTTAATGTTTTTGTAATTTCAATATTTATTTTAATATTTACAATAAAACATTTGTGAATTTAATATACTTAAAATGACCAAATTAATGATAAAATGTTAGTTTAGATAATTATAAATGTAATAAAATTAATTTAAAAATGTGCACTTTAAATTTGAAAATCATTACACTATTTAACATTAAATTTACACTATTATATCCTCCTTTTAAAAATCTACCCTCCCTTATCCACTAAAAACCCAATATCCTGCTGCAAAAAACATCAATAAATTATTCCTAGACAATAATACAACTAAAACGACAAATTTCAACAATTTCATAATTGATAAATTATCTTACAAAACCACAAATTAAATTAATCAATGATGATATAGAATCAAACATACTACAGTAAATTACATACATAATAACACTTACAAAATATATTACAGGCAGCAATATTTTCGAAATAGATACTTTTTACAATTTAAAAAAAACACTAACAATATTTTTATCTTCGAAATTCCTGCCAGCAATAGTTTTTACATCCCAATATTCTTGACATGCAATTTTGCATCGCAATAATTTGCATTAGTTGCCCTAACTCCATAAACCTATTATGTCCCATACATTCTGGTATGACTAAAGCACAAAGAAAAAATATAGGTATCAGAATGCAGCTTAAACAATCATTGGCAACATTGATACAACAGGCGTTTCCTTAAAGTTCCTCTTAACTGATTGATGAGTTTGTATGTCTGGTTATATGGTTATGCGAGTGGCTGAACACACAAATGAATCACTAGGTTAATGAATGACTGTATGAATGCAAGGATGAGTGAGAAAGTGCATGGATCGCAGCAGTTATTAATACATTGTAATGACTTTGCCACTGATGGATCAAATATCGGACGGGCAAAGCCATCGCTAAACAAGCTGCCAGATATAATCTTCCATGTTGAAACACCTTAATCTCTCAAACAACATTTTCAGCAAAAACTACTTCTGCATGGATCTCTCCCCAGCATGAGGTCTATACTTGCTTTTGACCTATTTGTTTGACAAGTAATTTTTTTATTTTACTTTATTCTGTTGAATGTTATAAATTGGACTTGCACAGGGTCGAGACTGATTTGAATATGGCTTGATCTAAATTGGTGTGGCATGGTGAGCAAAAGAACAATGATTTTAACCCAGATCTATTGACTGGGGGTGAAAGTTTGATTTTCTTTGGATCAAAGTCCTAAGTGTGCTGCATATACCCAGATGTAGGTCCTGGGCTTACTGTGCCAGTGGATTCAAGCTAGCCTGGCTGAGGAGGGGTGATGCCCCAAAACCTGTCCCAGAATGCTTGTTTCTGGTCCAAGGAGGACCTGGCTTGGCAGTTCAGGCTGGATTGTTCCCATGAGGCACAGGGTTAAGACTCATTTGCATATGGCTGGGGCTAAACTTGGGTGGCATGGTGACCAAAAGAACAATGGATTTAACACAGCTCTATTGACTGGGGGTGAATGTTTGATTTGTTCTGCATTCCTTCCATCATCTATGTATCTTTTGCTTCTGGTATGACTAAAGCACAGATAAAAAATATAGGTATCTGAATGCAGCTTAAACAATCATTGGCAACATTGATAGAACATGCTCATAATTAAAGTTCCTCTTAACTGATTGATGAGTTTGTATGTGTGGTTATATGGTTATGTAAGTGGCTGAGCGCACAAATGAATCACAAGGTGATTGAATGAATGGTTGCATGAGTGCAAGGATGAGTGACAAAGTGCATGGATTGAAGCCGCCATGCATTTATTTTAAATTATTGATAAATTGTACTGATTTTGCCACTGATGGATCACATATGGGACCAAAACAAGCTGCCAGATATCATCTTCCATGTTGAAACACCTTAATCTCTCAAACAACATTTTCTCAGCCTTTTGCAGCAGTAGATACTTCTTCATGGATCTCTCTCCAGAGTGAATTCTACACTTGCTTTTGATATATTTGTTTGATATATAATTTTTTAATTTTACTTTATACTGTTGAATGTTATAAATGTGACTTTTACATTTATGCATGTAAAACCAAACAGATGGACAAAAGCAGAGGTAGACTTGGGTGGGTAGCAGCTTTCATTGCAACAAGCAAGCCTATTGCAGCATAAAGTGACTGTAAATCCATTTTTCTAATAGTGTCATTGAATGATGCTTCACATGTGTTATGCACGTGTTTTAATGTGTCTGTCTGTGCGAGTCGGCAAGGCAGGGGTTCTGTAATGGTAGAAAAATACAATTGCATTTGTGTTCTCTGCTGATGAGTAATGATAAGTGCATTAGATCAGTGTTGCATTTATTGCCACTTCATACTCCTCAGTCTTGTGCCTATGAAAGAGTGTTAGCAGAGGGCCATTACTGTAAACCACTCAAGGAACCTCCTGCAGCTCTCCAGAACATAATGAGATGTTAAGCCGCTCTATTTTTCCATTATCATAGTGTCATTGATAAATTGAGAGCAAAGGTTGGTCTTAAATGTTTATGATGGAAGTGTTACCAATTGCCTCTCATTGTGAAGTACTGCGGTTGTGCGCAGCATGTGCAGAGTTGACAAGTAGCAATGCAGGTGATGATAACTGCAGGTAACTTGCGGGCATAGTCCTGACCTCCTACCAGTGCATAAGAACAGTGGCGTAGCAAGGGCACCATGAGCCTAGTGTGAGCAAGGAAAGTGGACCCCAAACCACTGGTTTGGTAGTAAAATACAGGAACAGTCAGGTTTTTGTCGGTACCTCGGGCGACAGGGCCGTGGTGCCACTGCACCTGCTACACATTAATATCCACGCCCCTGCCCTGGAAGATCCTTTTTATTGGATAGGGGTGCCACCCAATAGCGCTTGTGATGATTGGCTCTAGTGTGTGGTGTCTGCACTGTCTGGGACACAATTACCACCAACAAGCGCAGCTGAATCCCTGGGCCACTATATGGTTCTGGCAATAAGATAGTATATGTCAGGGACTGTCTGGGACTATGTCGGGAACAAAGTCATGGACTTGGGCAAGGACTGGGAACTGGGTAGAAAACGTACACAGATAGAGTAGTACAGCACTGCCCAGGATCACACAGGAAGTAAGAGGAGAAAAAGGGATCCAAAGGGGAAGCTTGTACAAGTGAACAAGATGGCTAAGAGTCAAAGGATGGGCACTCACGGAGCAATTTAGCATTCAGAATAACTACACCCAGGATGGACGTGCAGACATAGATACATATATATACATACACACACACCAATATTAACTATAAAGGGAATGTGGGGTAAAGCACTCGGGAGCTCCACGCGGTAAGAGTGAAACTCAGTAAGTTCCTCACCCACAATTGCTGTTACAGATACGGACTGCAAATATCTACATATAGGATATGCATGCAAGGGCAGGGTCTGTGGAGCTGATAACTATGGTGATGTTATAAATGGAACTCAGAGACAATACTCACAGTGACCAAGAAACACCATCTAGCTTGTCAGCTGTGCCTATGGATTCTGGTGATCAAACAGGAACACGCCAGGCAGGAACAGCAAGGGGGTAGAACTAAATACAAGCACAACAGATATGGAGCCAGCAAAGAGAAGTGCTTAACAGGAAAGGAAGGAAAGCACAGGGCACACTTCGCAGAAAGGAAGTAACAAACATACATGGTAATAGAAGCAAGACAGCAGGAAGAGAAAGACAGTAAACTAGGAACTGGAACCAAGGAAATGGGGAGAACAGCAGGGACTTGAAAATGATATACAGAAGGGGAGGCTACAAGGGTATTAAAGAATAGTGCTGGTTCAGGAATCAAGAAAACAAAGTAGCACTGAAGGCAGTGCTGGAGCAGGAACTAGAATTGAACAAAAGCTCAAGAGTCAAGGTAGCACTGCAGGCCGGCTTGTTCAGGAACAATAGAAACTGCTGCAGATCAGGAACAAGGAATGCTAAGGTTCGGGAGTCAAGGTAGCACTGCACGCAGTGCTAATTCAGGAACAAGGAAAACAGCAGTAGCTGAGGAACACTGTAAACAAGGCTATGAAAACCCCAGGAAACACTGGAAACAAGGGCTGGTCCCACCGGTACACAGCTACAATGAACAACCGTGGCCTGAAGGGAGCTGGGGCTTAAAATAGCTCACTGTAATCACATGCATCAGGTGTGAGCTGGATGGCAGTCGCCAGCCACAGGTGAGCTGAATTCCTCCACCCATCCTTGGCCTGCAGGGGTGGAGATGAAGCAGTGAGCATGGAATTCTAGGTAACAGCTCAATGTATTCCATTTCTTAGAACACAAGAAGGTCACACTATGCACCCCTCTGGTGGTGGGCACAAGAGTGCAGGGAGCGAATCTTGGCAGTATATCTCTGATAGAAACACAGTATGGATTATGAGAGTATCCTGATAAATTATATTACTAGCCAGGGGTGTAGCGCATAACCCTGTAGCCTCTCTTGTGAAGGAGGCACCCCACACCTCAGGCCACCCCTGTTCCGTCCAAGCCCTATGGATTTCTGTGGGATACGGATGTATCAGGGCCTCTCTTTCCAAGCTTAAGGAGGGCCCACCCTTTTGCACTACGCACAGTCTCCCATGATGTGGTGTCATCCTAAAATCAGACTATGCACATTGTTTTTATCCTTAAACATGATCTCCCCACTTTCTATCACTGCACTTCTAACCCCAAGGGGGCAAATGGCTACTGCTTGGGACTCCTGAATGCTTCATTCGGTTAAACCTGGAAGCAAGATCATTTCATAGAATTAGATGGGTGCAGTCTGTGGTTATCACTTAAGAGGCATCATATTGCACCCCCCAGTGCTAGCAACCAGTGCTGTAACATCTGGAGTTTATTACATTGTCCAAACATATTAGTATGTGTCACACTGCAGTAGCTTCATTATGCTTTCGTGTAGGCGCTATTGAGAAGTTTAAGTGTCACAGACTCAGTCAAAGAACCCTTGTTCAAACAATGCAGAACCTTGTACTTTGGTGAAGACTTTTGATCTGTAACTTATTTGGATGCACAGCTAGGTAAACCATACCCGAACTGCATTGAAAGTTTGCAAACTCAACTCTGCATTCAGATCTAAGTAGCAATTCATAAACAACATGCAGCTCAATGTATTCCATTTCAGAGCTGGCACCACATCTAGGATATAACACCAACTTCTGGCCGACTACCTCATTTCATAAACTTTGGAAGGTAGCACGTGGCACCACAACATCTGTAAAGGACGAGGCTCCAGATTCACTGTTTACATAAGAGGTTACGCCTTGGACTCACCTATATAAAGCTAGGGAACGTAGGACCTGACATCTTAGAGGCAGAAGGAGCCGTGCGCTTGTCAGGTGGAAGAACTCTCAATGGCTTTCTGTGCAAGTAAATCCTTGTATGCCAAGATTAACCTATAATCTCTATACTCAATTGAAGAAATTGGGCCCTCATGTTTATAGGGGAGCAGGTCAGCAGAGGAAATGGCTGTCACTCCCCTGGCAGAGGACCACCCACCAGATTTAGAGTTTTCTGACTCCCTAGAGGGGATCTCGAAGCCTCAGAACAACACATGCTGTGGCGAATGTCCCTACAGTTGAAGAGTTTCCTGAGCAGGTACCCTGTTTGTTGCGTTTGTTCAGCAAACATTTTTTATTTTTCAAGAATAAACTCCCAAAGCAGAGCTGTTCTCTAAAAACAAAAACAGTTGTCCTGAGGCACATAAAGCTTCTACCTGAGCTTTGGGCCATTGCCCAATTCCCCTGCCTGGTACCGTCATACTTTGCATGGCAGTTCCAAGGAGAGAAATAAATCTACTGATGGGTAACCTGCCCTAAATAGGGCTGTCAGACACCAGTGTGTCCTGATTGCCCAGTGGTGGACTAACTGTCAGGTCAAGTGTTTGATTATCTTGTCCGGTTATTGACGCTTCAGTCAATGCTTTAATGGGGTCATCATCAGGGAAGTAGAATGCAGACAGGTTACCTTTCATACCAGCATAATGGAGGAATAGTCAATGAAGAAGAAGGGTTGAGGCAAGGAGTGTTGCAGAAGAGAAACATCTTGTTTACAGCAATAGTCAGTCGAGTCAAAGCGTAAGTGGCAATCAGTTACTACAGGGTACCTAGCAACCCTATAGCAGCTGATTTCCAGCTCCTGCCTTGACTAGAACCGTTCTGTCTTAGATTCAGCTATCCTAACAGGGGTAGAAACAATGAAATATTGAAACCAGCAGATCGCAAGAATTATTTTTTTTCTATGTGTACACAAGGATCATAATGCCGCTAATGTTGTTTTCCTTGATCTTTTTTTATTGTTTGCAGCATAGCCTTAACAGTACAAACATTAAGACAATAAAATCATCATGAAGGGTGTATTCCAAGAACACATACATTTGATTATTACACTCCTTAAGCATTATGGCAAATACAATCAATAAACTGCTTTACTAGATGACAAACACATAACATATACTGTGTAAATGTACTGCAAAGTTTGTAAAATAATTTGTAGTTTAATAGAGTCATAGTTTAGATTGAACATATTTTGGACATGTAAGTCATTGTTTAACTTTTTACTGTTTTCTTTGTCTTTCAAGCGTTTACATATTTATGCATCACCTTATTCTATATTCCATCACTGCACCTTTTCACTCACAATAAATATAGTGTCACCTCTTAAAACAGGTTTTTAAAACAAAAATTAAGTACGCATAAAAACTTGTACTAACTCTTTTTAAAGCTCTGGCCATTTTGTGAATTTGTTTGAAAAATATCTTTTACAGGAAAAATACTTATAGTAAAAGCCATTATTTGAAGTGTTAATTTAAATGTTAATATTGGGAACACCTGTTACTCAATTGATCAATCAATATTTAATTAAGTTGTCAAAATCCATAAAACAAGTGACTAATACACAAAAGCAATGACATTTTCCAATAAGCAGTAAACTAATATTACACACTGATTACTTCCTAGTTCTTAAATACAGTGCATATTTAAAAAACGTTCTCAAACAGTAGATTAAATAGCAGTTGGAGATATTAAAAAGCAACTCACCAGTTACTAAAATGCAGGGTATATTCCTTCCCAAAAGCTGCAGTTAGAATTAGGAAAACCATAGAGGGCCCACTTTGTTGAAACAATATGTATCTGTTTGTCACTTTTTGAATTCTGTTTAAGTTTTTTATCATGGTTTTAACACACTTTACCTATTTTATTTGGACCTTGCACTTTGTACAAATGTTGTCAGATGTTCAGGTTGCTTTGTGTCTTTTATGGCCAAACATTGGCTGAATAAAGATTAATTGAATTGAATTGAATTGAATTGAATTGAATTGAAAAAGATTATTAAAAATGCAACACGGCCTCTAAGGACTGATTGTCACATTACTAAAAATGCTCAACATTGAGATATGACCAAGCCTTTGGGGTAGACAAAAGATGGAGGATAATTCCCACTTTAAATCTGCACAAAAGGTTACACTGGAATCATTAGAGCACAAAAGTAAGATACTGTTATAATCCTGGGATAGACATAGTGAGAAAATGAAATCTAACCAAGGTTTTGGCTGGATTACTGTAGTATCTTCATGTAAGATAAATACTGTTCTCCTGTATCTTGTAAATAGCTGCTCAGCCAGTGTGAGAGTTCCATATGGAATGTTGATGTGACTGGAATGTTGGAGGTTGGTGTGGTGTGAGACAGTTGAGAGGATGGGCTGAGCAGCTAGCAGGCTGCTCCTAGTGGGGCTATTCAATGGACTTTACCAACTTAATAAATATACTAAAGATCTATCCTGGCTACGTCTGCTGTGTCACATCAACCTATGGAACCAGGTCACTTCAATTGGCGACGAGTTGGACTAAAGAAACCGTGCGTGTAACCTAAAAAGACTGGTGTGTAACTAAACTGATGTGACTTGAAGAAATTTTACTTAAAGAAAAGAAAATCCTCATTTGGCGATTCTATCTGGCAAGGTGAGCCCCACCAGTGACCACAACACCGGTCGTCCAAACCTTTGTGTGCCAGGTGGAGTGAGGAGTGGAGCTGCAAGTTGTTCCCTAGTGCAGCACAGAGGTTTGCCTCAGTCCTGTGTCAACTTCGAGGTGTTGTGTCCCTGAACCGTCTTGTGGATGTCTTCGCGACCAAGTATGGTGTCTTTTGAAGGTTGCTGGCTGCTGGTCCCTGTGACAGTCATAAGAGTAGTACCTGCAGTCTTTTTGGCGTGGGGGGGCCACTTGACGATCGTGAAGTGGGTTTTTGGGGAGTTGTCACCGGAAGAGGTGTCTCTGGTGAGGGGTGCTACTAACCCCAGATCCCTGTGTGGTACTGTCAATCCTGTTTACAAGCTGGAGAAGAAACTGTGCCACAACAAAAGTTTACAGTGACATCTAATGTCGAATGTGCCACAGGAAATAAATACAGTGCCTGCAAAAGCTAGTTTTTTCCTCCAGTGCGAAGTGCAGTGTTTCTAGTGACAGTAAGGCTCATTCATGACTGTTTTACGGTGTTGTATCTTGCCTTGCAGAGGGATTGGATCTGTGACATTTTTAACGTTTCTACTGCCAGCGCTGCACCGGTGTGTATGCTGTTTTAATTTTTGAAATTTGGGCACTTTGGTGTTTCTGAGGGATCTCCTTGCCTACTTTCAGTGTGAGAACTACACGGTGAGGAAACACTATGTTAAAATTCGTTTTTATTGGTTTTTGCTGTTCGTATTATGTGGCGAGTAAAAATTATAGTTGCGCATCGTTTAAATATTCAAAATTGCCAGGCGCAGCTTACCTTAAGCACAATGCCACGTGGATCCGCTTGAAAGCCATTCATGACGTCTTTGTTACCTGTTGAACAGAGCCCTTTGTGATGTCCGACTTCGAAGCTGACATGGGACGGTTTAAAGCAGGAGCGTGCCGGGAGCCACCCGGCATACATCTCCTGTGCGTGCCGCCATCTTAAGGTTCACTACGTTTCGTGCTGCAGACCGCGATGTATTCCTCTGTATCTTGCCAACCACGATTAGTTTCCTGCCAACCTTTGCTCAGTCAGTAAAGTTCATTATCCTGGTTGAATTCACTTCTGCCGCGTCGCATCTTGGAGACATCTCTTATCAACTTGATTTTAGTTTTGTTTCCCTCAAGTGTCCGTCTTTTCTATTCATCGTTCGGGCAGTGAGTCTTTCAACCCTAGTCACTGGACACACGTCACCAGCTTCTCTTCAATGTGCCCCTTCAGTTTCAACGTTTGGGGAAAGTTTTTCGTTTCAAGTCACCGGACACTCTACATCCGGACTGTGGTTCTAATTCCTGCGGTGAGATGTTTCTTTAGTACCACGTTTCATCTCCATCTTTTATAGGCATGTTGTCTTCTTCAAAGTACTTTGGTCTGCTGTCAAGTACTCGGTTTCTGTTGGCATAGTATCTGTTGCAGAGTACCATTTTGCACGTTTTCAAGAACTGTTGCAAGCCTCGCCTGTCTATCATCTCGGTGACAGGCACACCTATGTCTGTTTTCATACGATTAGCTTGTTGTGTTGTTTTACAGTACATTTAAAATGTTAGTGTTTGCGCACATTCAGTAAACGTCGTGAATTCTAAAGTCATGTTATGCTTACGCATTTCCTCGTTTTAGATTTTGTATCCCTGTCTTGGGATGGGAGTGGGTTCTCAGTCCCATTTCCCCTCGTCACAGATAGATTTCCCTGTCTAGGGATGGGAGTGGGTTTTAGTCCCATGATCCCACATTCACAGTTATTTTTGGGATGGGTTTCAGCCCTATTTCCAAGTCATTAGTCCCGTTTACCCAGTTATGGGGGGGTGAGAGTTCCATCTATGTTACTTGTAGTGGGTGTCAGTCCCATTTACTCAGTTTTGGGGGTCCCACCTAGGTCATTGTTAATGGGTGTTAGTCCCATATACTAAGTGTTTAGGGGGTGCTAGTCCCATCACATATATTCAGTGTTTAGGGGGTAATAGTCCCACCTGCGTTTTAGTGTTGGGTTAATCCCATTTACTACTCAGTGTATAGGGGGAGTTGGGTCCACCTATGTAAGTCGTATTGGGTTCCAATACATTTTATAGTTTGTTTTAGGGATTTTCTCCTTTATGTATCTTATGTGGTGTCTTTTCAATTTCTGTTTGGTAGTTTGATATTATTTTTGTGTTTGATTAAAAGAGGAGGTTGGTGTTAGTGAGTGAGTTTAATGTTTTTTCTATCTTATTATAAGAGGAGGATGGTGATAGTTCATTCTTATCTTTTCATCCTTTTTCTTATCTTTGTCTGCCGTTTATAGTCTGGGTCCCTTTCGTGGTATAGTTTATTTATATCACCCTTGGGCTTTGGACTATTTATCTTTTGTTTATAATTTGTATATAGTTGCTTTTAATTTTTAGTATTGTTTGTTGTATTTTCAATTGTAAAGAAGGGAGATATTGTAGTATCTTCATGTAAGATAAATACTGTTCTCCTGTATCTTGTAAATAGCTGCTCAGCCAGTGTGAGAGTTCCATATGGAATGTTGATGTGACTGGAATGTTGGAGGTTGGTGTGGTGTGAGACAGTTGAGAGGATGGGCTGAGCAGCTAGCAGGCTGCTCCTGGTGGGGCTATTCAATGGACTTTACCAACTTAATAAATATACTAAAGATCTATCCTGGCTACGTCTGCTGTGTCACATCAACCTATGGAACCAGGTCACTTCAATTACATTCTTCTCTACAAGAGGCTCTATGAGCAATTAGACCATTGGAATATTGGGAGGTCCGCTCAGTGCTAATAATTACAGGTATAAGCCTTCTGGTCCAACATTCTAATGTTTGTTTTTCTGTTGCTACCTTTTAATTAGGAATGTTCTACCCTCTGTGGGTGGAATTTTCTGATATCCTTATATACCTTCTGCCTCAGGTAATACCAGTTGTTAAAGACCCTTTCCCTCATTGTAGGCCCTTTTATATGGCTCTGGCCTATAACTCGGGCTCAGAGGCTTTAATAACTGGTATAGTCCTCTGCAACAGTCTATAAAACTATAACAATAGTTTCTTAGCATGAATCTTATGGGCCTTACAGATATTCACTGGATTGTCAAATAAATCTGGGCAACCAATTATTTTACAGTAATTTTAAATATAGTTCAGTCAGGGAAACCTATCTGTAGTGCCAGCTTAGCTGCATTGTTGGTCCAGATAGTGATCCATAGAAATAAAGGAAAACGTTGTATGACAAGTCCTTCATGGCTTCCTGAGGAAGGCCTAGTATACTTCTGCAGAAACAGTTTTCCTCCCTTTGAATGGCCTTATATCCGACTGTGCCCCAAAGACCAGCCACATAGGTTGCAGAAAAAAGTCATTTCCTTGTATAAATGTCTAAACTCCAGTGAGGAAGTCTACTATTTTGATGGAAAAACTAAGCCCCGTACCTTGGGAGCCGATTAAATTCATCCTTTACTTGTGTATTTGTTGTGACCAGTTGATGGTGTTATCAGAGTAGAAGAACACTTAAAAACAATGTTATATTGTTTATTACATGCCAATTAACTGAAAATACTCATGACATTATGGACCTAACGTGAGCACAATCAATAAAACCAAGATACTCATAGAGCAGATACTTTAACCCACTGGCAATTTTGGACAGTAGAACTGCATTGCCTGCATTAGGTAGAACTGTTTTGCGTGTGCTGCACCCCTAAAATCTTACGCCTTAAAGGACACCTCAAGAGCATGCACATGGGTGATTGGACCGGGGATGGTGTTCAACCCGAATTTCATGAGGCAAAGTGTCCCAGAGACAAGGTACAAACAACATATTAAAAATACAGTCAAATAAGAAAGGACTGACTCAATAGGGAGTTCTTGAATGGAATTTAGAACAACCTTGAAGGTTTATTACAAGAATTCAAAGGAAAGGTACAATACAGGAAAATGAAAATGTAGAAGCTGCAAGGTTACAGAATATCAGTTGCCATGTAGGCCATCCATGGCGAATATTATAAAATAAGGATGAAGTCAGAGAAAAGCTGAGTTTCAAATGTGCAGAAAAATCTGTACGAAATTGGGCAGCAACCGTATTAACATAGGAAGAGCTTCAAAGGGGTCTCTGGCTCACATCCAAATCAGGGATTTATATACAGTTTTCTTGAATAAGAAAATATTATTATTGTAAATTCATCATGGTGTGAGCAAAATAATTATATTTTCAACAAATCAAAACTCAAGAAATTGAAAATGTCCTTGGGGCACATACATCAAGCATTTTTGCCTTCGCAAACGGGCCGATTTGCGAACTCAAATAATGCTTTTCAGATGTAGCAAACCCTATTTTGCGATTTGGTAACCTGTTACCGAATCGCAAAATGAGTTTGGGATCCGCTATTAGGAAGGGGCGTGTTTAGGGCGTTCGCAAATGCCCAAGGGACCCCTTCCTCTTTGTGAATTTTTGTAAACGTATTTTTTAAGAGCAGGCATTGGCCCCATGGACCACTGCCTGCTCCTAAAAAATGAAAGGTAAACATTTCTTTTTTTTGTAAAGCATCCTGTTTTCCCTTATGGAAAACCGACTGCTTTACATAACAAAAAGATTGTTGTATTTGAAAGCAATCACGGACATGGTGGTCAGCTGGCCCCAGCAGGTAACCATCGCTGTGATTTTTGCGATTCCTATTTGTTTTCAGGGAGATCCCAATGAATTAGTGTTTACAGTTCTCTCTCATTTGATAAGCAAACATGGGGCTGTCACTGAAGAAAAGTTTCAGTTCTGGGCCTGTTTTAATGACTCTAATGGTGTTCAATGATCCGTCTCATTTGCTTAGTGTGCCTTGAATATTTAACCTCAAATGCTGTTTTCCTAAAAAATAATACATTGCTTGACATTTTTCTGCTTTGCCAACTGTTTTTGTTATTATCTTTTCACAAAGCCCTCTGCTTTTAAATTTTACAGACACTTTTCAAACTCTACTTTGTACGTGTTGGGGTAGAGTACGATCAGTTTCAAGCCTCCTGCTAGACAGCCAATGTTCTTTTAAAGGTTCATCGTGAAAACACTGAAGGGCAGATATACTCAGGGCTTTAATTTAAGTAAGATGAAAAAAGTGGTGGGGATCTCTTAATAGGGCATGGATTATGTAATTAATGGCACGGCTTAAAGATGTACACTACATTGTGTGCCACCCAACCAGTAATTTGGTTCCTCTCTGAGGTTTCGGTTATTGCTGACATACACTTAAAACCAGCCAAGACTGTTGACAATGATTTTGTCTCAAATAATGAATATTGAATGTTTAAATTCTGAAATTGTGTGACTGTAAATTAAACATTACTGAGGATTTGCAAGGGGAAGTGGTCTCCGGAGTGTTTTAATCACTCTTGTTATGTTCACTCCATGTTAGACATTTGATCCCTTTTTCACACCACATCTTGTGCATCTACATATCTTACACCTCATCTCTTTTCTCTCTTAAATCCTCCCTTCACTTTCTCCTAAATGCACTTCTTTGCATCTCCTTCACCTCACCATCTTCAAACAAACAGCATACCAACTCACTTGTAAGCACTGCATTTTCTTTTACATTCGCCAATTAGATATTTTGACAATGGTGTACTTCTTTTCTGCACATTTTCATAGAATCACAATTAGAACTAGAATATGTGACCATCACTGTGTGCGCTTTGCAGAGGGGCCAAGAATTGGATGACAAAGTATTTACACTCTTAGGGAATGCAAAATTAAGTAAAATGTGAAATATAAACACAAACTAGAACCGTTCTGTCTGAGATTCAGCTATTCTAACAGGGGTAGAAACAATGAAATAATGAAACCAGCAGATCGCATGAAAAAAACTTTTTCTATGTGTACACAAGGATCATAATGCCGCTAGTGTTGTTTTCCTTTATCTTTTTTATTGTTTGCAGCATAGCCTTAACAGTACAAACAATAAGACAATAAAATCATCATGAAGGGTGTATTCTAAGAACACATACATTTGATTATTACACTCCTTAAGTGTTATGGCAAATACAATCAATACACTGCTTTACTAGATGACAAACAAATAACATATACTGTCTAAATGTACTGCAAAGTTTGTAAAATAATTTGTAGTTTAATAGAGTCATAGTTTGGATTTGACAAATTTTGGACATGTAAGTAATTGTTTAACTTTTTACTGTTTTCTTTGTCTTTCAAGTGTTTAAATATTTATGCATCGCCTTATTCTATATTCTATCACTGCACCTATTCACTCACAATAAATATAGTGTCACCTCTTAAAAAAGATTTTAAAACAATCACATAAAAACTTGTACTAACTCTTTTTAAAGCTTTGGTCATTTTGTGAATTTGTTTGAAAAATATCTTTTACAGGAATATTACTTATAGTAAAAGCCATTATTTGAAGTGTTAATTTAAATGTTAATATTGGGAACACCTGTTACCTCATTGATCAATCAATATTTAATTAATTTGTCAAAATCAATAAAACACAGAGAAGTTTAAAAAAACACACCGTACAAGCTTGCATAAAACAAGTGACTTGTTAGATTATGGACCTAACATGAGCACAATCAATAAATCCAAGATACTCATAGAGCAGATACTTTAACCCACTGGCAATTTTGGACAGTAGAACTGCGTTGCCTGCATTAGGTAGAACTGTTTTGCGTGTGCTGCACCCCTAAAATCTTACTCCTTAAAGGACACCTCAAGAGCATGCACATGGGTGACTGGACCGGGGATGGTGTTCAACCCGAATTTCATGAGGCAAAGTGTCCCAGAGACAAGGTACAAACAACATATTAAAAATACAGTCAAATAAGAAAGGACTGACTCAATAGTGAGTTCTTGAATGGAATTTCGAAAAACCATGAAGGTATATTACAGGAATTCAAAGGAAAGGTACAATACAGGAAAATGAAAATGTAGAAGCTGCAAGGTTACAGAATATCAGTTGCCATGTAGGCCATCCATGGCGAATAATATAAAATAAGGATGAAGTCAGAGAAAAGCTGAGTTTCAAATGTGCAGCAAAATCTGTACGAAATTGGGCAGCAACCGTATTAACATAGGGAGAGCTTCAAAGGGGTCTCTGGCTCACATCCAAATCAGGGATTTATATACAGTTTTCTTGAATAGGAAAATATTATTATTGTAAATTCATCATGGTGTGAGCAAAATAATTACATTTTCAACAAATCAAAACTCAAGAAATGGAAAATATCCTTGGGGCACATGCATCAAGCATTTTGGCCTTCGCAAACGGGCCGATTTGCAAATTTAAATAATGCTTTTCAGATGTAGCAAACCCTATTTTGCGATTTGGTAACCTGTTACCGAATCACAAAATGAGTTTGGATCCGCTATTAGGAAGGGGCGTGTTTAGGACATTCGCAAATGCCCAAGGGACCCCTTCCCCTTTGTGAATTTTTGTAAACGTATTTTTTAAGAGTAGGCATTGGCCCCATGGACCACTGCCTGCTCCTAAAAAATGAAAGGTAACATTTTCTTTTTTTTGTAAAGCATCCTGTTTTTCCTTAAGGAAAACCGACTGCTTTACATAACAAAAAGATTGTTGTATTTGAAAGCAGTCACGGACATGGTGGTCTGCTGGCCCCAGCAGGCCACCATCCCTGTGATTTTTACGATTCCTAGGGGATCGGAAATTGCGCCCTGCCTCACTAATATTAATGAGGGAGGTCAATTGTGATCCCTAGGAAGCACAGAAAGTGTTCAGAACACTTTCATGCAGGCCGTTTTGCGATTTCCTAATTGCAAATTGCAAGGATTCGCGAATAGGAAATCACAAAACTGGGTCTACATACATCTGACCCTTTATTCCTATCCCTGAGCACTAGCTCACTGCATGAATATCGATTCAGCCCCTCTGACCTAATATCTTCTGAAGGTGTCAGAACAATTTTGAACCATTATGAATGCTTCATGCAAGTGGAAGGACCTTAAATAAGGTTGTAATAATGAGCTCAGTGTTTGAAACTTAAAATTAGAAGTGCAGGTAGCCTGTACAAGACTACCAGTTAGTTTCTGAGACGTGCTGGTAATCTCTAATTAAAAGCATTGTGCCTCTTCTAAAAAGTGCATGTACTCTTGTTCTCGCAACAAAGAAGTGCCAGTACTTCATTCTGCACAGTTTCGGACCATTTAAAGCACTGATGAAGCCCATGTTAGAAAGACTTCATTGAGGACATTGTCAATCAGAAATAAACACAGCATGTCTTGCAAGACTATGTGCAGCAGTAATAATAAACAGAGCACAATCATGACAAGACATCTCTTTTGAGTAAGATGGCGTCAAGACGTATCTGAGGCCTAGTTAGCATTAGACAGAGAAATACACTTTAACAGGTCATAGCAAAATCATTTCTAAGGCAATAGCATAATGTCAATGTATACGTTCTAGCTGTATTGCTCCTTTTGGAGCAGGGTCAAGACTGATTTGAATACGGCTCAGTCCAAACTGTGGTAGCAGGTTATGCAAAATAACTATGGACTGGAATGTGGCCCGAGTAATTTCTAGCAGCTGAGATTAATTGAAGCACACCACCCAATGATTTTTTTGTATACTTCAGTGTAATGTCGTAGGTGTTCACCACTTGCATTTTGTATGAAGAACATTAATTAGAAAAATATATCCACATGCAGTTGATATTTGTCTAGGCTGCCTGCTGCTTATTATACACTTTTCTTAGATGCCACTATGACAATGGAAAAATGCCAAGGATTAACATAGTTTTAATATGTAGCTGTCAAAATATTGTGTTTGTGGCTGGCTCAATATTGGTGTGAGCCTTCTTGTATTTTGACACACAATCTCACAATCCTTAAATAAACATAATGGCTATCACCTGAAGTGAGGGACAAAGGTATTGAGTCTAATGACAAGTTGAGTCTTTCGCCACTAGGATGGTGAGATCTGTTTTGGCATAGAGTGACCATTTGATTTTGTATTATTTAGAGCTTCTGAATTTTATTGCGGGATCTGACTTACAAACAGTTGCTGTAATCAGGGCAAGATAACAAGAAAGTTTGACTGAATGGATTACCTGAAGTAACAGAATGGCCCTTCTCTGCCTCTTTAGTTGGTTTGTGTTTTTAGTAACAGCTTAGATTTGATGGCTTGAGGATCATTTAGGATTGAACCAAGCCACAGACTTTTTAGATTTTCTAATGCCAGGTAAAATGTAGTAGGTTCTCAGCAATGTCGCCCAATTATCAGGGTCTAGATTTGTGCGCCATTAGGATAGTTACAGCTTTCTTCCATCCCCTGGTTTATGTGTCTCAGGTAGATATTTAAGTTGACATTATGTTGTGGGGCAGTATCATGAATGGGTGTGTTGGTGCATCACAGTATGGAGTTGGGTAACTTCTAAGTACATCATCAACTACAGTTTACCATTTGTAAAATATGATCTACCTTGACAGTCACACAGATTGCACCTGATGATTGCAATATGAAAATATGTGGACATTTGCATTCACATGGGGTCTCCAATACACAGATTTCCTCTGAACCAAATTAGGCAATGTCTGTGATCATCACAGATTTACACAAGACAAAAAAATATATTTATAAAGGCGCAGACTGGTGCAGATCTGGAATTTAGATCATCATTTAAGTAAACTAAATTCACAAAGATTAGCTTGAGTCCATCTTGATGATGTTTCCCAGCGTCTTCTAATTATAGCCACTGCATTGTTTCACGGTCAAGATCAGAAGCAAGGAGGAGCTGCGGCTGGGAAAGATTTACTTCAAGATATAGGTCAGGCACTTTATTATAAGGAGAGAGAAAGAGAGGGAGGTATCTAGTAGTAAAGAGATGTTTAGACTTATGATATGCTACTTTTAAGCAGGTTTACATCTCCATACAAGTTGTGTTCTTCATGCCGGGACAGTTGTGTTTTTTTAGATATTAGAAACTTTAAATTGGAAATACTTCTGTTTAAACCTATATTAAACAATAAAAATAAATTAATTTTGACACACGTTTTTTAATCTGTGTTTAACTTTCAAAGAGGAACACTGCAGAGACTTTGCAGTTTTTTTGGAAGACTTTAAAAAAAATATATATATATTTTTCAGGTTTCCTTTCTTTTGGATGGATATTTACTATTTTGCTGCAGGAAGAATTGATTTCTGGAGTGTAGACGTTGATTACCTGAAATGGCTTTTTTGATTACCTATGACTGTTGGTGAGTGGATTGTTAAATGTATCAACGGTTGACATAAAAAGACAATTTCATTTTTTCTTTTGGAATACGTGAACACATTTTATTTATTATAAAGTTTTAAAACAGTTTTAGGTTTCATTGTCTTTTGGTGGATATATATCTTTTGGAGCAGCAGTGATGGATTCTGGTTTGCAACCACTGTTTACCTGAACTGGATTTTTGGATTATCAAAGATTTTTGGTGGGTGTAGAGTTAAATATAGAACAGCTGCAAAAAAAGACTTTTGCAGGTAGGACCTTTTAAAAAAAATGAATGTACAATTTAAAAAATGCCAATTAAATTAAATGATTGTGTAAAAACAGGAGAGTAATGCACTTTAAAATGTAGTACAATTAATAGTGTAGGAAGCAAGCAATGTTTTCCAGGTAGTCTGAATGTCCCAACATAGAAAACTGTTGGGTTTTAGCCAATAGAAACTCAAGGATTCAGACTACCTGCTAAAGATTGCACCTGTTTCATTTCCTGAAAACACTGTTCTTTTTTTTTTTAATCCAGGAAATGATACAGGTTGGGGCGCTGTGTGCCAATTTAACTGTTAGAGGAGTCTGGACAATCCTTGATGACATTGTTTGATTTTGCACCTCACTCTAAGCAGGTTCAGTTCCACCATTCCATTTGAAAGTGTACTTTCCTCCTGTGAACCGACATGCTTAGATGGCCAATCCATGTATCTTCAAAATAATTTCAAAGAGGTGGCAACTTTTCTTCACCTGAATGAATAATTGCTGTGCAGAAGTCCTTCACACATTCAGGAGGCACAAAACAAAATGCTGTTAGTGTTCTAAATTCCAATTATAATTCACTATTTGACCTGTAATCCACAGCTAAGGATTTTTTTTTTTAAACAAATTCCAATGTGCATGGGAAAAGTGAATTTGGGTATTTGGATAAAGTTTAACTATAGTGTTAATCATCTGCAATTAAAAGTCAAGTGTTGTGTTCCTTGGACTTTTGTTTATTGTTGAAATTTTGATAACTGACAAACATTATGCATAGGTTGAGGATTGCTTGTCATGTTGTAAACCATATAACAGTGGGTCAGAAGTGTGAATAATGCTAGCATTGTGTCAATTTGGGTGACTGGATGGTCTGTGCATATACAGTTGCAATCCATCATCCAAATTTCACTGGTTTCTAGTGTAACAAAGGGTTTCAAAGATGAATGCGTTCTTAGGGTGTCGCTTGTCATAAAGAAGGAAAGGTTTGTGGTTAACAGACTGTTAAAACTGGGGAAATGTTAACATCAGAGCAGACATGAGTGGCTGTTAGCTGGGGATATATTCTCGCTTGTTTTTGGCGTTGTACCATTCTTTTAAGGTTATGAATTGTGACCATACTGCAAGCAATGTGCATGAGGGTGTTCTGGGCTACAACTCTCAATTTTGAACCATAGTGTTCATTGGAGGTGGCACCAAGTGCTTTAATGTGCTGTAAATTTTCACTTGCTTCCAACTCTGATGCAGAGGCAGACTGGTTATTCTTGACTGCTCTTTAAACTGTCACCAAGTGTAACAGCTTTGCCTTTGCAATGGGTTGAGAAAAAGAGCATACACCTCCAGTGTCTCCAGGGCTCAGAAAGTCTCTCCTTATAATAAAGGTACTCATTATATTTTAGGAGCTTATTGCCCCTCTTGGAGAGTATGTACTTGGCTTGTCTTGTAATTTCCATCTTGTTGTTCTGAAGAAAAAAAATGCTCAAAATATGTTAGTAAATGTTTCCTATCCTAATCGTTTTCTTACAAAAATGTTTTGAAATACCTCAATTATTTTTATGCTTTGCTTCTGAAAGAAATGTTTTTCTTTGCTGGAAGTCTGTTTGCAGAGAAATTTCAGGTTTTTAAATTGATTGAAAAGTTTTTCTTTGTCCTGTGCAAAGGGAAGAAATGGTATTTTATTCACGGTGTCCTGCTGAAAGTAAATGGGTTACTTCAGTTAAAGGTTGGGTATAGGGATTTCAAAGAAGGCTTATTTTTTATTTTAAGGAGAAAATATTTAACTTTTGTTCATTTAAAAAAAAAATATTTAAAGTTACCTTTTGAGATGGAGTTTGTCCTTAGGTGAGTATTTGTTTTTGTGGACCTCCAAGGAAGTTGGTGGTAGATTTTTCAATTTTATTTCAGGATATAATTCTGAAATAATAGAAAAAAAGAACAATAAAATGTTTTTCATGTTTTAAACATGTTGGTTCAGGCTGTACGAGAAAAAAAAAAGTTCTGTATTTGAAACACACAATGCAAACAAGTACTTAACATGTTGGTCTTCCAGTTGTGCTTATGGGATTTGATTCTTGGTTTTTCTCATTTAAAGTGTTTGATAAAATGGTATTAGTCTTAGTGCAACATTTCCAGGACTTATTCATGTCATGGATTGGCAAATGATTGTGAATACTAGTTTATTTTCAAATCTGGAATAATTTTTACGGAGAATGCTTTATGACTTTTCATTCTAGTCTAGAATTGGAATAGTAATTCTGCCTCCAGCCTTTGTTCTGCACCTTCCCTGAGTTGGCACAGGGTGTAATAGGAATAGTAAATGTGCCTCTCAGCCAGAGTCCAGCACCTTACGCTAGATGACAAAAGACAGAGTAGAAATAGTAAATCTGCCCCCCCTAACCTGTGTCCAGCACCTTCCCCAAGTTGTCAGAGGGAGAAGTAGGAATATTAAATCTGTCCCCCAGCAAGTGTCCAGGATCTTCCCCGAGATGCGTAGGGCAGAGTTGGAATAGTAAATCTACATCCCTGTCAGCGTCTAGCAACTTCTCGAGTTGGCACAAGGTGGAGTAGGAATAGTAAATCTGCCCCCCCCCCAACTGGTTGGCAATTTATCTGAGTTGGCACAGGGCAGAGTAGGAATAATAAAATCCCCTGCCCAGTCAATGTCCAGCATCTTCTCTGCTTCAACACAGGGCGGAGCAGGAAAAGTAAATCTGCCCTCGAACCAGTGTCCAGCACCTTCCCCGAGTTTGCACAGGGTGGAGTATGAATAGTAAATCTGCCACCAGACATTTTCTAGCACCTTCCCCAAGACAATGATGTTACTTTGTTTCAAATAGTTTAATAACATTTTACGAAAAAACTTACATTATTATTAGGGATGTATTTCCACATTTTCTTCTTCAAAATAGGTATGTTGCTGCATTCTGATAAATGTATTATTTTTTTATTTATTTTTTTATTTTTTTCACATTTATAGAGCGCACTGTTACCCGGAGGTGTCCTGGCGCTAGTTGAGTGAGTGTGTATGGGCAGGGGTTACTGTGTGAAAAGCCAGGTCTTCAGAGCTTTCCAAAAAGACATGAGATCCGGTAGTTGTCTGAGATTTAGTGGTAACGCGTTCCATGCCTTTGCTGCTCCTAGAGAGAAGCTCCTGCCTCCCCAACTGGCTTTCCTAACTCTGGGGATGACTACCAGACCCTGCTCGGCTGATCTCAGAAGTCTTGTTGGTCTATACCACTGAAAGAGTTGGGAGATACAGTGGGGGCCTAGGCCGTGCAAGGCCTTGAAAGTCACGCAAAGGGATTTAAAAATAATTCTCTTGCGAACTGGTAGCCAATGTAGTTTAACCAGGTCCCGTGAAACAGAGGCAAATTTAGGTGTACCTGTGATTAATCGGGCTGCAGCATTCTGCAGAATCTGGAGTTTATTGAGGAGCCCCTGTTGGGCGTTCAGAAGAAGTCTGTTACAATAATCGAGCCGGGACATCACCAGCCCTGTAACCACGGTCTTCTTATGCTCTTCTGCAAGGAACGGCAGGACTTTTCGAATAGTTTTTAAAACAAAGTGAGTTGCTGATGAGAGTGCATTAATTTGGGGCTTGAAGGACAAAGAGTTGTCCATAAGAACACCGAGGTTTTTAACCTTTGGGACCGGAGCTGGCGGAGTGCCCATTTCCTCAGGCCACCAGCGTGGGGACCAGAAATTATCGTTGGACCCGAAGAGCAGAACCTCGGTTTTTGTAGAATTTAATTTGAGGCAGTTATCTGCCATCCAGTTACTGACTTCCCGCATACAGCCTCTGAATCTATCAGCTGTACTGTCAGTTTCTCCTGGTAGCAGAGATACCACTATCTGAGTATCATCAGCGTAAGAAGTTAACTTGAAGCCGAAAGATCTGATAACTGGTGCTAGGGTGGAGACATATATATTAAAAAGGGTGGGACTCAAGGAGGACCCCTGAGGGACTCCGCAGGGAAGCGTAAAAGGGTCTGATTCATAATCCCCTAGTGCCACCTTCTGAGTTCTATCAGACAAGAAGGCGAGCAGGAGTTTTAGCGCCTTGCCCTGAATCCCAGTGGCCCTGAGTCGGTCCCCAAGTATCTTATGGTGGACCGTATCAAAGGCTGCGGACAGGTCCAACAGGATCAGGGCAGCTCTACCTCCTGCGTCCATCACTGTTCTCACATTTTCTGTTGCTTTAATCAGGGCGGATTCGGTACTATGCCCTGCCCTGAATCCATGTTGGGAACGGTCCAGGCCCTGGCCAGCCCCTAGAAAGGCGCTTAGCTGAGTGTTTAGGAGACCCTCCAGGATTTTCGTCGGAAGGGGTAGCCTAGCTATAGGCCGAAAGTTGTTCAGGTCCGTCACCGCTAGGTTCGGCTTCTTCAACAGGGGTAAAATGGAAGCTTGTTTCCAGCATAAGGGGAATTCTCCTTTTTCCAACATGACATTGAACAGTGGGGTGAGCCTTGCGGCCGCGGCCGAGGAGGCCAATTTGGCCACGCTGGCTGGGCATGGGTCATTGGGGGAGCCTGACTTTGTCCGTAGAAGTCTGCTCTCCACTTCTTCCTCCCTAATGGGGGAGAAGTTGAGAAGCTTCGGAAGATTAATGTCTGCCTCAGGGTTAATTACTGAAGCGACAGTCTTGACCCGCATGTCTAGAGGACGGAAGATATTTTCAACCTTTTCTAGGAAGAAATTCGCCAGCTCTTGGCATAATTTACGGCTAGGGGGAATCTCCACTGGTTTGATGACCGCCAGGGACGATACTGTTCGGAATAATTCCATAGCGGAGTTACTGGCCTCCTTAATACGATTCGTATAGAACTCCTGTTTTGCATCTTGAATTGCAGATTTATATCTTTTTATCTCTAAGTAGAGAAGCTTTCTATCCTCCTCTTTATAGTTTTTCCGCCAGATTCTTTCCTGCTTTTTACAAAGCAGTTTATGGTCCCTGATATGTTCAGAGAACCACGGCGCGGAGGGGCTAGATCGAGTGGAGTGAAACGTTTTGGGCGGGGCGAGATTGAGGCATGCTGCCTCCAGCCAGTTGGTATATGAGGTGGCTGCATCCTCCACGTTATCCATCGGGGGCCGCAGGGAGGTTTTGAGCAGGCTCTCTAGGGCCTCTCCGTCTATATTTTTCCACCTCCTGATCGTTCTAGGCGGATTTGTAACCTTACTAGGCCTGGAAGGCGGGGCAAGGCTGATTTCAAAATGCACTACCGCATGGTCGGACCAGGAGACCGGAAGAATTGCCGTAGTTTCAAGGTTAGGGAGATTGGAAAAGATCCCATCTAGAGTGTGCCCCGCCCTGTGGGTTGGGCCGGTAACCCTTTGGTTAAGCTCAACCCCACGCATCTGATCTAAGAGCTTCCGCGTATCGGGATCTGAATCACATTCCAAATGAAAGTTAAAATCTCCCAGCGCAGTAAATGTTTTTGTGCAGAGTGCTTCTTCTAGCAAGCAACTGAGTGCACGGAGGAACGAGCTTTTGGGACCTGGGGGCCTATTCAAACTATTTCTGGAAAACACTAAAAACTAAATTTAAAACTTACCACAAATGATTTGTAGAAACAAGTTTCAATTCACCATTCTGTATTGTGAGAAATAAATCTTATGTTTGACGATAGGTGGCATGGTGAAAGGTAAGAGAGTGGGGCAATTGTGGCTGTTCATTCTAGTGTGTGTAGTCACCCTAGTGGTTACTGATGCACTGATTACAAAATGGTGGCTGCCCGATTATATACTGGTGCTCTTGTAGAACCTGACAGAATTTAAAAAATCTGTGTTGGAATGTTAGAATTGTTCTATTTAAAATCATGACTAAACCTACAATTTAAGTGGTGTATGAATTTTAAACTTTTATTCTTGACCTTCTCATGTCTAGTAGTCAACCATCTGGTGGAGACATTTATAGTTTACGTAAACAGAATGCTGTCTATGACTAATTCATGAAAGAATTGATGTTTAACATTTAAAAAGGTCATTAAATATGTAAATATTTTTGTCTATTACATTTTGTTTAAAATAATCCATCGTAAAGGCATGCGTGGTAATAGTATGCATTGCAAGGGTATGTGTTGTCAAAGTAGATTTACTATAAATGCACTGAAATACATTGTAAAGGTATATGTGGTAAAGACATACGTGGTAAAGGCCTGAGTTGTAAAGGCATCCATTGTAATGTCGTACGTGTTCTGGATAGCATTTAAATAGCTATCAGGGTAAATAAATAAACTAACTATTGAATAATAAGTGAGCAAAAAGAGCTTTAAATGTTCATTTGTTACAGGTTCCCATTCCAGTGGATGCGTCATTTTGGGGAGGATCAACGGCAAGGTCAAGCTGCTAGACAGGCTCTAGACAGGTTTCCATTGAAGTTTGGCCCTACTGATGGAATATACCTTCACACTTTGATAGCTCATTTTCAAGGGAGGTTTCAAAAGGTGTCTGGTAGAATCCTAAAATTCTCAGATAATCTTGGAGGATGCTCTGGTCTGCAGGACACAGAGACAAACGTTAGAGCATGATTTAAGGTCCTTGAATAGACAGGTCACTCTCTCCCAGAAGTCTCTAAAACATGGCCGTTTGAGGCAATGCTCTATACATTAATAGTTAGTACCTGAAGAAGTTAAAAAAAGTTCAAAGTCAGCAATGAAGTTTGACATATGTTCCTGGTATAGAACACTAGGGATCACTGATGATTTTTAAAAGAAGCCCTCCTTTGAGCAGAATGAGAGGAAACACATAATTTGAAGAAGGCTTGTACACGTTTTCTGTTTGTAAATGCTAACAGTCAGGAAATGTATTTCTCTTTGAACATTATTACCAAATGGCAATGTGCAGAACAGCTCTTGGCTAAGCTACAAGTGTGACTGGTGCTAACTAAGGGCCTTATAACGAAAATGGGTGGTCGGACCGCCGCACAGTATCACGTCAGTCAGGAGACCGACCGACAAGCAGATAGCAATCCGACCGCCCAATTATGATGCAACCCCTGACGGTCAGAAAAGTGCTCTTTAACACAGCAGCTTGTGCTGTGACCCTTTAACAGGGCCACAGTACAAGCTGCTGGGTAAAAGAACACTATGTGCATATCCATGCGCTGGTTGCCATGCACCATGTGGTACATGACACATAGAGCATGTATGTGCATGGGGTAACTAAATGTGCCCCCTGGGCCACTTTGCAGTGGCCCAAAAGGCTCCTGGGCCCTGTTTGGGCCCTCCAAAATCCATTTCAAACAGCCTTTGCATGAGGTGGGACTGCCATGAAAAGGCTGTCCGAAAGGGACATTGTAATCCCGACGGCAGTCCCTGCCTCGGCACCAGTAGTAGCTCCTCTGGTACGGCGGTGAAGTGTCGCCCGACTGCTCTTAAGCACTGTAAATAAAGGAAACTTAAAATGATAATAACTCAAAGTTATTATCACTTTATTGTTTCCAGCTGCTTTGCGGGCGCGCGGGGTGCTCTACCCTCAGAGCAGGGCAGGGGAGGAGTGGTTTTCCCACTCCAAGTGTGCATAAATGCTTGGCTGGACCTCCCAGGGCTGTCAAAACAGTCATGAACACTTTGAATGTTCTCCATGCAGGCTGCATTACAGCCTGCGTGGAGAACAGGTCCAGACCCCCAGTTCCCGTCTGAACTCTCAGACTAATCACAACGCTGCATTGCAGTATTGTGATTTGTCAGGGGAGCCTGAGTGTGCTTCCTGGTTCCTGACCCTGCTCCTGGCTGAAGTCTGATGGAGGAGAGAAAGAGCAGAGAAGCCGCGATAAGGTAAGTGTTTTAAAAACCCAATTTTGCAACTGCCAATCTGTGACAGCTGCCACTGCCCTCTCCCACCGTCATTAGAGATTGAGATTCTGAGACGCCCCATCTGGATCAGTAGATCCTGTTGGAGGCGACAGTCTGTCCCCCGTCCACCAAGGGTCCAACTGCCTGCATGCGGCAGTCGGGCAGACAGCCACGATGGGCTGTCGTAATTAGGCCCTTAGTTCTGCCTCCGTGTTTCTGGCAAAGTGTTTATGGCAATGACTGAGGAGTTCTTGTAGCTCTGCAGTCTGTGTTCCTCTCACATCTCTTAATGTATCTGGTTAATCTTTGTGCCATATTCAACAGGAAGGTGATGGCCCCACTGCTGCTACATACTGTTTATGTTTACCCAAGACGAAGGTCTTCCAGAGAACAGATTAGTGGGACAGCTCTAACTATGAAGCAGAATTGTTATCTTATGTTATGGGTATTTGTAGAGCACACAACTCACCTGGGAAAGGTATCCATGCAATGATGTAGTTGCCATTATGTTTTTGTTGTTGTTGAGGAAAATTGTGGACTTTTAAGAAGGTTTGATTTTTATAACCCACAAATGAAATTCTTATTTGAACTTTTAGGTAGGTGATACCTTTGTCGGGACCTAGGCGAATATTCACCCATTAATTAGAGTGCCAATTTCCCATGGGCTTAGAGCAAGACAAATTATTAAATCCCGTCAGAAAGTTGGCTCTTCCTCGCATTTTGGGTGCCTGTTGTTGCATCAGTGGAGATATTGCAATGGCAGGTTCCTTGAAGTCACTGGCAAGTTGAATCAGCATTTTTCGCAGTCTAAGACAGCAGCTTGTCCTCAAGCATGATGCAATGATGTCATTGAGCATGAATATTGTCTTCCCTTTCAAATATGGCACCGACCATTGAGAGGGGAATGTCATGATTAAGACTGGTAGCTGCTAAATAAAAGGCTGATCACAATGTGGTGCAGTGCCTGACAACTGAACACTTTCTGAGTTTTTTCCGCATTTTGTCCCAGTTCAAACCTGGCTATCATCCAAATGCAACTTTGTTGTGTTTGTCTTTCATTTGGGTAAATTTCCTCCTCTAACATTCCTTGCTACAACTTGAATCCTGTCTCCAGGCCACAGAACCCTTTTACGCTGTACGTTCATGATACATAAAGGTTGGAAATTTATATTGCTCACAATAGTGATTGTGACTCTGTATGACTAGATAGTGGTACTAAAATGCCTAACGATCTCCAATTAGGACCACTGCTTTTCTCTTACCGACCTCTTCTTACATGTTTCCCCTGGATCAGTTACTTTGTGCTTGCATATAAATCAAGCATTGGTGTACTCGGCTAGGGGCGAGGGCCTTGGCTGCTGGCATCCGCTATTCTAGTATTTGTGACAAATCCTGACAGCTATCAAACATGAAGCCTTGACAGCTGCAGTTCCTGATGTCCCTAAGCCTGACCCAAAAATGTGCGACCAAAAGTGGTGTAATCACATTATTTAGCAGCACTTCCCTCAAACCAGTGCTGTTTTCTACTACTTGACTTTTCATATAAACTAGTGTACTGTTAAGCAGATAGAACATTGCTGTCCTCTGCACAACCCCTCACATCCCTATTGAATATAAACAATATTCTTAGGCAATGGACGTGCATGACCTCTTGTGAGTTGGCTTCAGAGATTGCGCACAATCTTGTTAGTGTACGCACCGGTATAAGCCTACTTTACCAAAAAGGTCTGATGGCATCTGTTGAACTTCTATCATTGAAGTGAAGGCGGATATCCTGTTGTGACCAGGCTGGATCTGAATAACCTGCTGGTGAGTTATAACTAGTCATCGATGTGCAAACTGGAGAACACCACAGCTCTGCTTAATATGTGTGTGATATTTTTGAGAACGTCACAGCCCTGCTTTTATATGTGAGTGATATTTAGGAAATAATCACTCTCCCAGTCGCGGCTCCTAGTGGGAGTGCTGTGGGGCAGTGGTGCGGGGCGGTGGAGGGCCAGGGTGGGTGGCAGTAAACTCCAGCATTCGACGACCGCAGTTTAAGTACATAAATAAATAAATAAAACAAATTACATTGCGCACGCTGCTACGAAAATTTCGTTGCAGCGCGTGCAATGTAATTCATTATATTTATTTATCGATGTACTTAACTCCGGTCAGCCGTATGCCGGCGTTTACTACTTCCCACCCTGCCCCTGCCCGGCACCGCCCCACCGCCCTGCAGCACTTCCACTAGGAGCCGCAACTGCACTTCCAATTAGGAATGAATATTGCACTGAGAATAAACATTTAAGAACATATTTATGAAGCTTTTGCACAGCGCGCCACCTGTGCTGCATTGCTTGAAAAGGAAAGGGCAGGAATGCACAATATTTAACATAATAAGATGCATTCCTGTCCTTTCCTTGCGCTACCACACTTTTGGCTGTCGAGCCCAAATGCTGGCTCCCTTGCCCCATGGTGCAAGGGTACCTTTATTGCAGACAGGATGTTTTTCTGTAGGAAGGGACGCCTTCTTGCACAAATACAATCCTCTGAGGCTTTTTCCTCCTTCTATGTGTGAGTGCAGAATGCAGCACAGATAGAAAGAGCAAAAAACAAGGAGAAATAAAGATATTTCACCTTGTTACGCCTCCCCTGGGGAGGGGCAAAATGTTGATGCATTCCCAGGTTTACCAGAGTTGGTAAATCTAGAAAAGCGCCAAAATCCATGGGAGGAGGCGTGGGAACACCCATGCTCCACCCATCGAATGCCTCCCTGGGGGAGAGTAACACAACGTAATGATTTGCGTTGAATTGCATTACTTATTAGGCTATGCAGGTCCACACAAGGTGGCCTTGAGTGGCTCGATAAATCCAACTTTACAGCACAAGGGCGATGCAAAACCTTCATAAATATGCCCCCTAGTGCATGTTGTCGGCCACCATTTCAGTATTTTTAAAGCAGTTTCAGACATGATATTTGCATCACACCAGCTGCTAGTTTTCACAAGGATTCCTGTTAGACATTAGAATGCAGGACACCTTTCATTTACATACTGAAAGCATTTACCAATGACTAGAACATCCATTCATGTGCTGAGTTTTCTGAGGGAGAATAGTGCAAGTCAATACTGGGGTTAGATATAGATTAACACAATTATTGGGAAGAGGCATAAACATCCATTCCATTTATTAGTCAGATCGAAGACCAAAAATTAATCGACAACATTAATGTACATATAACAACATGTACATACAAATCAACATCCACGTCCCATAAAAACAAGAATATATATTTTCTTAAGTTAAAACAGTTGTTAGTGCATGCGCTTATTTATCTTGTCATCATGTGATTGATGCAGTTGAAAAGAAAAACGTACAAAATATTAATTCTCAAATCCAAGTACCGGGGGTTTTCAGAAATCAAAAGGCAAGTTAATAAGTCCAGCGTTACAAACATTAGAACATTGAGCAATACACACTGTAAAACATTATAATTTATGTCCACCTATTATTCACAGTGGACCTTGGGAACAGTGACTGACACATTCTCGTTCCCCATGACAAGAGTAGTCAGAAAATCATTCGAAATTTGGGCAGGCCTGTATATCAGTCCCAGGAACATAACTGGTGTGTCACACATGGTGTTGGAGATTTTAACATCATATTTCTCAATAGCTAAGCAGATCTTAAATAATTCAAAACCCTGAACACCACTAGAGGACTAGTGTCATACTTGCAGATTCTTAGGGTTATGTTGTACCTGTCCCTCTCTGCAGTCATCCCCATACCCTCTACTTTCGTTTTTGTTGGCCTTAGGACTAACCAGTGCTAAGTGCTTGTGCTTACTCCCCTCAAACATGGTTACACTGGCTTATATCCAGTTGGGATATTTAATTTATTTATAAGTCTCTTATAGAGTGGTATACCATATACCCAGGGCCTGTAAAGTAAATGGTGCAAGTGGGCCTGCAGCACTTATTGTACCACTTGCTTAAGTAACACCTTAAAACATGTCCCAAGCCTGCCTTTGCAACCTGAATGCAGGTTTAAACTTCCATGTCGACTTGGCATTAAAACACCTTGCCAAGACTTAAACATCCCTTTTATTACAAATGTCACCCCTAAGATAGTCCCTAGGTCGGCCGCAATGCAGGTTGCTGTGTAATTCAAAGGTTGGATATATACTTTTTAGTTTAACATATACTGGTAGTGAAAAAATCTCATATCCATTTTTCACTACTGCGAGGCCGACCCCTCCCATACGATAAGATTGGACATTCCTTGTTGCATTTAATAAACCGCAATTTCCAATTTGGAGTAGGTAGCTGTGTCATGGTTTGTGTCTATGAAATTGTAATGATAAACACTCTTTATTGGTAAAGTAAGATTTTCATCACAATTTAGAAAAAGCCACTTTTCGACAGTTGTCATTTTCCTGCTCATTTGTGCCTATAGCCTGTCTTGGGTCACATGAATGGATTTAACTGACGGCTGGACTTGGTGAATTCCTCCAAGACAGTCACACAATAGAGGGATTAGGTGTGCCTAAATGGGCAATCTGCGGACAGGATGGGGGCAGGAGCTGAGCACAGTCCCACTTACAACTGAATAGCCTTTACTCTGCCTTCACACAAAGGGCATAACAACCCTACATTGTTACTGCAGCCAGATTGGAGCCAGGGCAGGAGAGGCAGGAAATTGCATGCACTTTAAAGCCACTGTCTAGAAGCTTCTCCCACCTTCCAGGACCAGGGCACCAGGGTATAACAGTAGGAACCAAGGCACCAACTCTTCAGTACACTTCTGGACCTGTGGATACTCTCCCAGGAAGAAGGAATGCTGTGCGGCTGAAAGGACTGCCTCAATACTAGATTGGTGCTCTGAAGAAACTGTTACCCTGCTGTGCTGACCTGCTGACCTTTTGCCTGGGTGAGAAGAGAAATGGACCGGCAACTTCCCCCTTGAACCCAGGACACCAGAGTGACTCCAAGGGCTAGTCCACTGGCCTCCTGATCTGAGTCTCAGGGACATGAAAGACTCCACAACATCCGGACCCAGATGAAGTGAGTTCCTTGCCCCAAAGTGGCACCCTCAGGTCCTGGACCCATGGTGTTGCCCAAAAAGCTGTATTCAAGCTTTTAGGCTCTTCGTGACTGCAACTGGACCATTCGCACTGAGACCTCTCTGCTTGCACTGCGATTCAACGCGAAACTCAGTCAGCCCAACTTTTCATGCTACAACATCGACTGCTTGCAGGGATCGCTAATGCAGAGCTCCTACAATGTCCATCCAAAATGCCTGGCCTGCTCTTTGCGCTACTTTGCCAGTCTCCCACGATCCTCTCCCTGCTCCCCGCGGCCCCCTGCACCGCAAAATGGACTCTTGGCACGGAATTGAGAAGGTAAAGCTTCACTGGGCGTAACCTGTTGACTGTAGCTGACCTGCGCTTCAGCACGGGTGGCCTGAAGGTGTGACTTTGTCCCAGTCCAGCCCAACCAAAAATCCATAGTTGGCACTTTGTGCTTTTTGGCGCAATTTATTTTAAATTGTTAAAAATCTATTATTATGTTTCTACTGTTTGTATGTGTGTCATTTAGTTGTCAAATAATTCATTAAGATTTATTCTATTTTTCTTAACTGGGTTAGGATTTTTCTTGTGTTGTGTTTTTACTTTGTTACTGGTTGTGTGCTGCATAAATACTTTACACATTGTCTCTAAGTTAAGCCTGACTAGTGTTTGTGCCAAGCTACCCAGGGTTAAACACAGGTTAATTTAGTGACTTTGTTGTGGTTCACCCTGCAAGGAATTGTGGCTGTTGCTTGACCAATGCTCACACCCCAGTCAACCAGCAAATCAATATCTCATAGGCTACATTGTAATTTCTTATGCCTAGACACCTACATAATAGTTAAACCCATTTGGACCAAATTCTTCTAAAAGTTGCATAAAAGAATAAGAAATGCCCCTCCATCTCTTCTGACTATCAGGATACCAGGCACAGCCTGCTTGGTTGTGCATTATTCATTCATGATTTTAGCGGAAGGGTGCCTGTCTGAAGCTTGAGGCAGAGGCATCTAGCAGCAGGGAGCTGTATGTAATTCATATAATCTTCACATTTGTAAACCTACTTTATTTTTAAAACTTCACATGTGACTCTACCTTCAGCTGAAGATTAGTACATTCTCCTAGCAGACCAGGACAAAAATCTTTCCTTTACAATTATTTTCGCACTTAGGGTAATTGGGGATGGTCTAGCCTAGTACTAATCTAGCCCAGGTTCTACTTGCTCTCCTCCCCCTTCCATTACCTCCTTGCAACCAAAGAGAATCCTGAGACAGGTAGTCCCCAGCAGAATGCGTACACAACAAATCAGAATCATCACAGGTAGCAGCTGGAATTCCTGACTTACCCGTTGGTACCTGTGACAATTCATGTATTTATTTAATTTTTATATCCAGAAGGCATCTCCACACTATCACAAGCAGAAAAAAAGAGGATCTCAATAAAGTGGCTAAATAGCGAGCTGAATAACAAATACGCATGTTTTCAAAAGTTTCCTACATTTTAAGTGAGAGATAACTGCACTAATGGAAGTGGGGATGACATTCCAGGCCTTAGCTTTGTGTGCTGAACGCACTCTTCCTTCACAACTTCTTGATGCTGTGAATGTAAATGTAAATGTAAATGTATGTGTCTTGTAAAGCGCACTGCTGCCCTGAGGCGTCCTGGCGCTGTAGACCGCTGGGGAACCCGTCCTGGCTCTCCCTGTGAGATGGTCCCTCCTGGGTATCTCCAAGGTGAAACCAGGCATCCCCGGCGAATGTGGGCGGCCGTTGTGGAGATGAGGCAAGCTAGTGAACTTCAGGTTATTCCTGAATAATCACCCACTTTGCTTCAGGCAACCACTGAAGGTGCAGGTAAAACTGCTCTGCTGGGCCAAAGACCAAGGATGAAGCTAGCCGTGTATGTGTTTCCTGGAGTTTCCTAATTACATAAAAAGGAAGATCAAAATACAAAGAACTCCTGTATTCTAGGCGGAAGGTGATAGTATTTAGAAACCTATCAGTAGAAGTGGCTGGATTTTATTTAAGTGTTCCATAATCATAAAAATAGAATGGGAGAGGTTATTGATTGGTGCTTTAAAGGTGAGCTTGTTCCCAACAATAAAGATTTCTGGCTTCCATGATCCAGAGTTTCCTATTGATGCAGGTCACCAGACTACATGACCCTCCATTTTATCACTGCAAAATGCAATCCGTTGTCTTTCATCCAACTACAATTAGCAAGCATAGATGTTTGGAATATCTGCTGAATCATGCTTATATGTTACCCAACTCGTATGATTAGCTGAATGGCATCTATATTTCCATATATTAGGAACCCTAAAGAGCATACAAGTTGACCTAATTGAAGTGTCCTGAGGCCCTCCACATATCATTTATTTGCTGTAGATTTAGACAGGCCTTTGTTTGTGTTTCACATTGGAGGAACTACTTTAATTAAGACAGGACACTGACCCGCATCCCCCCGTCAAGCAATCTTTGTATAAAAATAGGGTGGGAGACAGTGTCAAAGCCTACTGAGATGCCCAACATTAACATAATTGCAAATGTAACTTCATCCTAAATTAACTGAAAATTGTCCCTAGCTTCTATAAGAAATGATTAAATACTATGGCCAGGTATAAAAAGTGCCAGGGCTATGATAAGAATGCCATTGGTCTTCATATCAGTTACTTTGGGTTCAGTCTTATGTCATATGCTGATGACACTCAGATTGTGGTGGCTGCATATAAAAATCAGGCTCCCCACTTTCAGCAATTTCAGAACTGCATGTGTGCCATTAACCGATGGATGAGTACACATTGTCTTAAACTTAATTCTGATAAAACAGAGATCCTGATTTTTGGTAGTATGCAACATAACTGGGGCAGTCTGTGGTGGCCGGCAGAGATGCAAGATCCACCTAAACCTGCGGTGAAGGCCAAGAACTTGGGAGTGTGGTTGGACAACAAACTTTCGCTTACCCAGCACACAAATGCAGCTGTTTCCTCCGTCCACTTCCTTATCAAGAAAGTAAGGAAGGTTCTTCCTTATATTCCTGTGGATACCATAAAAACTGTTTCAGTCTCAACTGGATTATTGCAAAGGGCTGAATCTAAACAGTCAGAAGCAGTGCTTAAAAAAGGTTCAGATTGTACAAAATACAGCAGCACGGCTACTGTCCAACACCCCTAGGTGCAAATCTGTTTCCAAAGAGATTCGAAAATTGCACTGACTTCCTGTAGCACAATGGATAACATTCAAGGCTTTGTGTCTGGCTTACAAAGCACAGAACCACACAGGCCCTGTCTTTTTGCAAAACCTTCTCGCCTGGTATGAACCGACCAAACATTTTCGCTCTACAGGGGCCAAACTCCTGACAGTGCCTCGAACTCAAACATCTTTCTGGGGTGGCCGCAGCTTTTGCTTTGGCATCTCTAAACTCTGGAACACTCTTCCGAGGGAGCTCAGAAGTGCGAGCTCCCTCTCCTCCTTCAGGAAAGGACTAAAAACCTGGTTGTTCCAGAACTAGACGTTCGAGCAGGCTTACTAATGTCCTCAGCGCCAAGACACCTCCGGGTATTTGTGCGCTTTATAAATCCCAGTAACTTTAACATTAACATTAACTTGAGTGTTCGCTATATTCTATGTGACCTAGGGTGCAAAGGACAGAGTGAAATTGGATGATGGCTCTCTCTTGTAGAAGGTTCCCCTCCCAATACCCTTGCAACTGCTGGTTTAAAGATCTGGCATGAGCTTAGGGCCTTGGGAAGAAAGAAAGCATGGGGAGAATGGTGCAATGCCTGGGAACCTGGGAGCATGGGTAGAGTAAAAGACATATGAGGGACCCATGAGGAATGCTTAAAGTGAGAAAATGAGTAAGAGAAGTCATGAGGATGAGGAAAAAAAGGAGAGGAAGGAATGAAAGCATATTCCTCTAGCCGCTACTAGAAAGGATTTGATCAGGGAAAAAACCTGGAAGGCATGCACAGTGTGCATCTGATTTGTAATCCCAACTTGGTGCAAACTAGAGAAGGAGACTTAGAGTGACCCTGCACATGGGCTATGCACCAGCAATGGAATAGAAGGCTAGGTGATCCATGATGTATTCGGCACATCCAACGGCTGAAAGCGGAAGATTTTGAGAATGAAATTGACATGCAGACAGTTATCAACACTTTTACCAATATTGTTGGAAATGGGTCAAATTGTATGGCATAATATGATGAATCTAACCTCAGCCCAGGTCTGTGCATGGATGGCCGGCTAACACATTTCACAGGAGACTAACAGCATAGGATCGGTAGAGGCTTTTTGGCAGTCTGCAGAGACTGAATGTATTCCAAGACAACACGTAATCTTTAAATTATTTTATTTCATTGGGAAAGTTAAAAATACTCCCAATATATGCCCTCTCATAATTTTTCCTTTCTAAATATGAGCGCGGATCGCAGTTCTGTGCGTTATGCAAATTCAAATATGCTTAGTTAGCACTGCTACAGTTGACTGCCACAAATGTGGCCCTACACCATGGTAAAAACATATATTTTTCTTCTGATAGTCTCTCCTGAAAGACATATGGTTTTCAAATAAATTGACTGAATATGAATGTGTACTGGTAAGGTGAGCTGGCATTGACACCAGTTTTTCATACTCCACATAACATTTTTACTAGTAAAATTATTATGCTGCGCTGCACTTGCCAGATACATGTAACCCCTGAGGGCAGAACAGCTGGTTTATTCAGCCTGACAAATCAGCAAAATGTGTGTTAAATGGAGAACCCTTTGATGATGAATCAAATGCACCAGCATTTCACTGCATTTTCACACCTAACAAACGTTCATGCACCAATGGCGTAATGCAAAGTGATGAGCCCTCATACAGAATGCGGAGAGGAGCTTCTGAGCAGTAGCGGGAGGCAGGCAATGAGGTTGGAGAGGGAGGGGTAGGGTGGGGGTGGCAGGGCGCAGGACAAAACAAAATATGGAAAAAACCACTTACCTCTTTTGCCCTCCACTTTTTTCCTCAGCTTCTCTGGGAGTACAGGAACCAGGAAGCACCTAGGCTTTCCACAGTCAATCACATAATGAAATGCAGCGCTGTGATTGGCTCCCCTAAGCCAATCACAATGCTGTAATGCAGCACTTCAATTGGTCTGAGCTCTGTGGATCGGCGCTCCAATGGGGACTGGGGGCCTTTGCATGTACTCCACCAGGCTGTGTAATACAGCCTGGTGGAGAACATACAAAGTGCGCATAACTGTTTGGCCGGGCAAAGACGGCTGGCCAAACAGTCATGCACACTTGTACTGTGCAAACAACTCCATCCCCTGTGCCTCCAGCCCCGCCCTGTCCTAGCCCAGCCCGAACCTGAGAAAAATAAAACGATAATGCCTATGTAATTATCGTTTTCTTTTTCCTGCTCAAAGAGCAGTGGGGTGATGCTCCTCCACTTTAGCGGAGGTGCTGCCCCTGCTTCTGAGGCTTGCATATCTCACAAGTATCCAAGGCCTTGTGCTGAATGGGTGACCCCTTGAAGGATGAGAGCCCCATGCATTATGGTGGCATCAGTGTTACACTCCTAGTATGCATGCATGTGAGAATGCTCTTGGCTGTTCCTTCAAATGCATCTCTGGTCAATAGACCTTTTTATTAGCCTGGGATGAAACAGGGTTAACAGCAATTTAAATCTTAAGGTACAGTGTGATCAGTAACACCACACAATAAAAGTCTGAGTCAGTAATTTGAATTAAAAATGTTCATTACAAACTCAAAGCCAGATCAATATGAATCAACACCAAAAACATCCTTTAAAAGTAGAAGATTTTATAGACCTATGCGGCATACAATATTGGTACTCAACATCAAAGGGCATATAAGAATTTCTGTGCCAGCGATGTTTCAATCCTCCTCCCCATACATGGAATAGATTCACAACATCTACTAAACCCTGCACTAACTAACTAAGGATAGGGGAAACCCTATTAAGCAAGGAAGCAAGAAAGCTCTCAGCATCAGACCTTCTGTATAAGTTCCATATGTAAGGAGTCATTTATAGCATGAAGACACACAATCAGAGATGAGGTCTGTACCTCTCCAAGTCTAAACAAAATCTGACTAAAAGCATGGTGGGTTCACTAATTAAAATGCACAAAGAAAATTCCAGAAATAGGAGCTCATACATATCACAGTACTTTTCCAGTTCCCAAGAAATAACTTAAACACTACTCCCATATTCCAGTCTCCACTTCCTATGTGTCCTTGGATTCCTCACTTCATCTGATAGTACCAGTTGATAACACTCCCTCTGTTCTTCATTGAAATTATTTGACCTTGCCAGTTCTTCCTCACCTCACTATCTCAGAAATACAATGTGCTTTTCACTAGCTAATGAATGCGTTTGATCTGCACCCGCAGAGGAGAAAACATACAGAAAAACATCTTTCATGTAAGTATTGAATGTCTCGGCTGCAAGCTTATGGCCCACATTCACACTAGCTTAACAGCTTTCTTTGAATACATACTTATTATAGATGTTTCAGAAAAGGAAAACATTTTAATATGCACATACATATATGTCAGAACACACAATAGATGCACTTTCTATACCTTTGGTACACCATATCTCATTGGTATTATTGCGTTACACGAGTACATAAGGCCAATGGTAAATATATACATGGCCTAGCCTAACGTAAAAGGATGTAGCAAAAATTATGCTGCTCCATACACAAATGTACCAGTGCACACTTATTTATTCAGAATGATATCCTCTGCATGAGTATAACCTTATTAACAGGCATTTCTTCAATGACTGATTTTTCAGACATAGTTGTCCAGCTGTAAGTGTATGTGTGTATATGGGGCGTACGTTCCCATGCTGTTACACACACAAGCACTTATCCAGACACTCACCAGACACACACGCACATGCACACCCACAAAGTATCAATGCCTGCACACATGCATTGCAACCACATAAACACATGCCGACACATAACCACGTACACAAACAAAGATACAAACACAGGTATACACACAGACACACACACACATCATTAAACCAACATACAAGGGTACATGAACACACACGAACACACAGATACAAAAACACATATGCTCTGTAAACACACAAACACACAGATAAATATTACACATGCACAAACACACGCAGGCATGCACACAGACACAAACCAACGGGTTCATGCACGCCAGCATGGGCTTGCACGCAGAAAACTAAACTCAGTGTACACACACGCACACGCACACACACACACACACAAGTCCCTACACAGACATTGCGCAAGCAGACACCCACCCACACGGACTCTAAAAATGGATGTGTTCTTTTAAGAATATTTAGTAGCCACACTGTACCTCTCCTGGGGCTTGATTATATCGCAACAGTTTCTCATTTTGTAACTGAAGTGCGAGCTCCTCCAGGATACCGATTCTCCCCAGAAGCAGTAACAAATATAGCAGATTTATATTTAAACTAATTAATGACAGCTAAGTGCAACCTTGTTGAAGCGTGCTGCACGATATGCAGATTGCTGTATCCAACGCCTCCATCTATTCCTATGATTGTTAGAGCCTGGCATCTTGAGTTACATTTAAATATATATTCGATAAAACAACACACGTTAATGCATTTAGACTCTTATCTGGCCAACCTACAATGAATATATATTACAGAATAAAGGCAATTAGACTGGATCTGTATGTGTTCACCAAGTGCGTTATAAACACATGACTTGTAATGTCAAAGGAATTGAGGCATCTGATGGATCAGAACACCAAATGCTGCTATTCAAACTATATTTTTATATTCATACAATTAACTTGTGCCAGACAAAAAGCCTTATGAATATTGATCAACATATATAATAAGCAATATATGTATTTTTTGTGTTAGAGCAGTGATATACTTGCAAAACACAATGCTAGTGCTGAGGATAAACATTTTCCAGGTTTGGAATTAACATGCGAGTATCGATGCATACTCTAAAACAATGGCTTGAGGAGAAAGTAAAACATCAAGAAAAGCGAAAGGCAATCTGTTCCTGTTTGTAAATTGGCAGCATTAGAATCGGAGAAGAAAATTCTAGCTCTAGTACCCATGCGAGATCAAATCACGTGATACCGGTCAAATCCCTATGCATTTAAATCTTTATGTCCTTGTGTTCTAATTTGGAAGCACAAATAGCCCTCATTGTGAGCGGGATAATAAATTATGATATGAGTGGTAACAAGCAGATTTTGTTGCGGTAACAACCAAATCCACATGTTATTCCACAAAAACTTGTAAAAGATGATAATTATCACAGAGATAAATACAAGACATCAGGGTGCTGCTTTTTTTGTTTACATGATTTATTAAGGAGGTATTTAATAAAAACGTTAAAGCAACAACAAACTATACATATGATAGAGCTATGTTATTACAAAAGCTCAAGGAAACATCTAGAGAATAGCACAAGAAGTAGCAATTGTAATTTTAAGACAAGAAAAAATAAACATATCCCTGTACCCAATAATAAGAAATCATTTGCTTTACATATAAAAAAACATTTTTGAGGATTTCGACTATAAAAAGTAAGGGGGTCTTATCTAAAGCTATTTAAACCCAATATTTACCTGGGTAAAGGAAAAGAGAGAGAAACACAGATACTTGTAATCAACAGGAAATATGTATTATGGAAAGGCAAAATATAAAATGAAACATAAACAGTGTCCTTGGAGGTTTAACAACTTCATCTTTTCTAATACTAAAGGCAGCATGCTTGGACAAGAAGGAAATCAAAGGCAACTAAAGCAAACCTTTAAACTTTGGCTTTTAAAATAGCTGAGATTGTGAAGTTTTGATCTTACTTTCCTCTCTAACTTTAGATTTATCTTCTTTCACTTCAACCTTAATCACAACATTCCTTTTTCTCTTATCCAACTCCTCCACACACGCCAATGAGTGTTCCATATGCTTAGCAATAGTAATGACCTTATGCAAAGACAGCTCATCCTTTACCCACAATTCTTTTCTAATCTTGTCACTGCGGCATCTCGGTATGAATTGATCCCTAATGTGTTCTTCCAATCCTGCACCAAACTGATAGATTTTCAATCACCTGTTGTCTCTCGCAGCCTAAGCAATGCAAAAGTAGTGACGTTATTCTGTCACTACTCAGATTTGATCCACACACTCCAGCGTAATGCATAAATATTGTTTCCATTTCTCGAAAGAAACAAGAAATCTCCAGGTGAGGTGAGGAAATAAGCGGGTGGCACCACATTCTACATGGTCAATTTGCATTGTTCAACAGCAGTAAAACAGACAACAATAAATAAGTAAAATCCTCACTGAAATGTGTTGAAAACTGCTGGAAACGATGAGTTATATGTTGAGATGCCCTTCTCTGATCGTCACCAGTGTAGTAGATAAAGATAAATCCTCTTGAAGTGTAAGCAGGTTCTTTAGTATAAAGTACACCTCATCCATAGGTCTGGCAGCAGTTCCAGTCCTGTTGAAACTGCCACTGACCATGGAACCTTTAACATGTCACAGCTTGGAAGGAATGAAATTACATTCTAAGTTCCAAGTAAATAAACATATCCTGAATACCACTCTAACTAAGGCAACTCAATGGGCCCGATTCACAGAACTAACTTAAGACAAAATCCTAAACTTACTACTTTTGGTATTCACAGAAGTTAGGATTTTGTTTTAAGTTTGTCTTAAGACAAACTTAAGACAGACTTAAGACAGACTTAAGACAGACTTAAGACAAACTTAAGACAGACTTAAGACAGACTTAGGACAAACTTAAGACAAACATAAGACAGACTTAAGACAGACTTAAGTTAGGATTTTGTCTTAAGTTTGTCTTAAGTCTGTCTTAAGTCTGTCTTAAGTCTGTCTTAAGTTTGTCTTAAGTTTGTCTTAAGTCTGTCTTAAGTCTGTCTTAAGTTTGTCTTAAGTGTGTCTTAAGTTTGTCTTAAGACAAACTTAAGACAAAATCCTAACTTCTGTGAATACCAAAAGTAGTAAGTTTAGGATTTTATCTTAAGTTAGTTCTGTGAATCGGCCCCAATGTGTCTTTATGGTTCGCAGTATTGTGCTCCATCTTCTTAATTTGTTAGTTTATTTGGCATGTGCCTTTTTTTATACATAATTAAGTTTGTCTCCTCGAGCTGTTGCTTCGAAAGAGTCCCAAACAAAGTGGAATTTACAATCAAAATTCGTGCTGAGATAAAAAAAAAATAATTACTGAAATGGTTGAATCCTATAAAAAAACTCTTGGCCCTGTAGCAAATAATTATTAAAACACCATCTATTCGGAGCATGTACTGAATCCAGATTAACTATGACTGGGGCATCATCGGTGATCAAGATGTTATCCAATTTAGAATTGGTCAGATCCTGTGTGAGATTCTTGTCCAAAAAATTGTAGTCTATTCTAGATTGGGAATAATGAGAAGGGGAGCAAAACAAGATTCTAACAGGTCAGGTTATAGATATGCCAAGCATCAACTATACCCCTACTGGAAACTGTACATTGAAAAGCATTTTGCATTTTAATGGGAATGTATTTAAAGGTAAATTTCCTGCCTAGTATGGTGTTGGAAAGCAGGTTACTGGTAGGGATGAATACCAATAGTAATAAGTCCACTAACATGGTATAGGGTCCAGCAAAGGTCTCAGTAAATTAGCCCCTTGCTCAACCCTTGGTAGCTGGGAGCAAGCAATCAGGTCGAACTTAGGAGATAGGAGTTGAAAGTATTTATTAACACCAGTACATCAAATAACTAAGACACAACACACAGTAAAAATATCACACCAATTTATAAAGATAAGACATTTTGTATGAACAAATAGGTACCAAGAAAACAAATATTCAATGTAGGGAACCAGAGATATACATTTCTAAAGATTAACCACTTTATAGTACTTCAAAACCTATAGTGCCACTCTGGGACATCCGGTCACATTTGACCAGGACAAAGTCAAAGTTTGAGGCCAACCGCGATAGAGTCCTGGCCAGATACACTAAGCATGAGGCCCCGGTTGAAATTTTACCTTATAATGTAATGTAATGTAAATTGGTACTTATAGAGTGCACAGCTACTCAATAGAGTGTCCCGGCGCTGAAAGACCTCAAGACAGACAACTGACAATATATCTACCGGAGCACTTGGCTCATTGGCTATTGCTGGAAAGCCAAGTTTTTAGCCACCTCCTGAAGGTGAATAAATCCTGCACCTGTCTGAGTGACAGTGGCAGACAGTTCCATAGACAGGAGGCCTGCACTTGGAAGGAGCAGCCACCTATGCGGGTGAGGGAGAACTTGGAGATGGGCACCTGCTGCTGCAAGGAGGACCTCAGAGTTCTTTGCGGTATGTAACGCTGAACTCTTTTCCTAATATCAAGGCGCCAGTATCGTGTAAAGCTTTAAAGGACAGAACCAGAGCTTTGAACCGAATCCTCTTACGGACCGGCAGCCAGGGCAGGGCTTTCAAATGGGAGGACATCCGCGTTCTAGGTCCTAACATGAGAATCGCTCTTTGGACCACTAGAAGACGTGCCAATAAATATTCCAGGAGGCCCAGGTGCAGGATATTCACGTAGTCCAGCCTCGACACAATGTGAGCCTGGACCACTGTCTTCTTGTGGGTGACCTGAAGTAGGGGCAGAAAGTGCTTTAGCAGTTTTAACAAGCCAAAACAGGAACCAGCTACTGTTTGGATCTGAGCTTTCATAGATAAATTAACATCCAGCTTGACCCCTAAGTTCTTGACCATCCTTACTGAGGTTGCAGGGGGGGACATGTCCAAAGGCCCCCATTGGTGCCACACCTCACAGGGAGAAGGACCAAAGAAAATGATCTCTGATTTCTCCAAATCACACTTTGATTGGTTCAGTTGTAGCCAGGAGAAAACTTCTGACAGTCAGATGTTGATCACATCCCCTCTAAAATCAGCGCCCTTGTCACAGGTAAACAGCAGTTGGATATCATCTGCGTATGATACTATTGTCACGCCATGTGCCTCCGCTAGATGCATGAGGGGGACCATATATAAATGGAATAATTCCCATAAATTGAGTAATTTCCACAATTCACACTTTTCCAGAGCTTTTTCTTCTGACGTAGCTCTACCCTTCACAGCAGGCTGGATATGGATAGGGCTCTCTGGCTTGACTTTCCATGAGTCCCCGGTCAAATCCTGAAAGTCCAGAGCATTCACCTGGACAAACCTGAAATTCTGGCCGGGTCGCAGTTGAAGGTAGTTGGCTTGACTCTCGAGTTCCAGTCGATCTCCTTATGGAAGTTTTCTCCAAACGTTCTCCAAACTTCAGGAGATGATTCCTGCAGATATACTTGCAGGTTTCAAAACACCAATCCAAAGTTCTGGAATCTCCAAGATGGTCCCTGGGATGTCTGAACCACAATTCCCACATTGCACCTGGCCAAATCCTTCAAAGTCCAAAAGATGCACTCCAGGAGTGGGACTCTTGGTGGAGAGGATGCAGATGGGTTATCTCAACCTGTAGCATGCAGGGAGTCCACTTCCTAATCCTTCTTGAAGCAAGTCACAGTGCCCTGGGCTCTAGTTCCAGATTGTGCAGCAGGCACAGTCATTCAGAGTGCAGGACTTTCGGTGCAGATCCAGATGCCAGCAGGGCATCCTTCTTTTCCTTGTAGTTTCAGGCAGCAGATCTGAGAGAATATGCAGCTCTCAGATACGTATTCAGTGTGCTGTGGCAACAAGACCCTTCTTTCATCTTTCATCAACATCAGATTCATGTTTTAAAATATTAACAGATAAGGTTTTCTGAAAGTGCAATATGACACCACTTGTATGATGAACCGCAGTAAACAGAACCAACCCAGCTTTTCTTTAAAAATGAGTGCGCCTTTCAGAAACATGGGTTTCTTGTAATAAGGCAACATGACATGCAAGTTTAGAGAGTACTCATCATCTTTTGATGGGATTCCAAAGGCCTTTGACATTCCTGGAAACAATTTGAAAGGTGTTTACCGAAAATAAGACACACAATAATAAAAGACAAAATCTCCAAAAGTTGATTAAGGCATAATACAATAAATGTATGTAAACAAATCTTTCATAACTATACAAGGGATAATTGCCTATTATAGAAAAGGTAAGAAGAGAACAAGAGAGGAGAGGGGTGTTACAAAAGAAAAGGGCTCTAGAAAAAACCCTACATATATAAGAAAGAGGAGTATGGTGAAAAGTCAGGGAGACTTGAACCATACAAAAAGGAGACTTGAACCACACAAAAGGATACATTGAGAATATGGCATTGATAAGAAGAATAAAAGACAACCAGCCAGAACACCCAGCCCTCTATTTTGAAAGTAAAAGAAAAAAATAGAATGAAGAGAAGACTGGAAAAGTACAAGGAGAAATTACGTAGGTGATGAGAATAGGACAGCGAGCATGAAGACCAAAGGAAAATATGACTAATCAAGAAGAGGGTTTTGGGGAATGCACTTGAGGGTAGAGTTACTACACAACAGCATTAACAAGGTAGACAATCATGACTAGAAGTTAGGACATGACAAGGGATCTGAAAATAGAATGATTAGTAGAGTAGAAATAGAAAGAAGAGAAGCAGTACATGGGGGAATTAGACCAAATCTTACATTCAGAACATGTAGAGGAGGCCGCAGGTCAACAAATTCCTTTAGTCTAGGAGCTAAGACTCTAGATACATCTTGAGAGAAAAAACCTCCTGACCCACCCAGATCATTTGTTTACTTTATTTGAAGGCAAAAAGTGCTTTAATGACACCCCTCCATCAGCACTCTCTAGTATACCATAAATTATGAGATTCTTGCATCTATTTGGGTTTTCTAAATTTGGTATGTCTTTTAAAAGAATCAATCTCCCTAACACTGTGACTTTTGTAGTTATTTCCTGAGTTTCCCCAATTCTGATCTCATTAGTAAAATCGCCGGTTGTGAACTACACATCAACCTGACTCACAAATACATACTCAAGCAAGCACTGAGACCTAGGCCAGAATTTGTTAATTGATAGGTCACAGGTGGGATGGTGCATAGCCGGCAGACAAGCGCACTAACAGGAAACCGTAGATCAATCCCACAAATAGGCGCAGCAACATTACAGTGGTCAAGGGAGATTGGCCCCAATAAAGCACACATGACCAGAGGAGGTACGCGCGCTCCTAAAACACCATTAAGTCAGATATCACATGAGTTCAGTACACTTAGCCAATCAAGACACAGCACATGCAGTGATAATGTGCTCCCCATGACATCCGGACATGTTACCAATTGCCCACATTGAGTCCAGGCAAGGTCGAGACCCACCTATATTTTCCATTAGACTATTAATTTATGAGTTTGAAGGCAGCAACTTACATTCCTCACCATATATGGATCGCCTGGAACCTTTTACTTTTACTTTTCGAAAAGCCCTCAAAACTTTTCTTTTCATTCAGGCTTTCTCTTCATAGGCTCCTCGGATTCCTTCTGTGAGCTCTGACCAGGTCCCCAGCACCAGGAAGCCGCTTGGCCGCAGTGCGCTTTATTAAATACTTTTTTCATTTCATTTTACTACCTATGATGAACTGCATAAAAGAAGGCCACCAACTGATTGTAAATTGAGACAGTCCTCAGAACCTGTGTCTGTATGTTTAATTGAATGAACTGTTCCTGTTTTGCGAAATGCCTATTGTCTCTTGTTTTTTCAAGGTGCGGTATTTCATATTCAAGTAACATCACAGTTATGATGCCTAAACAACATATTAAGATTGTAAATAATATGAATATAGATAACATGGCATTTTCAGTAGTATTCTTTCCTACTGACACTCTGCTACTGAGAATTAGCAGCTAAAATGTCTGCCTTTGTGTGGGGTGGAATACAGCATAACATGACTGTTTGCCAAGGGCTGGTTTCTCTCTGCTCAGGAAGCCCACTCTGTTGGATTCTGAAAAGATTATCTGCCTAAGTATCCTTGGAATACCAAATGCTTAGTTGAATAATATGCACATCTCTGTCTCACAAAGAACACGATGTCCTATTTGTAGTATTTCTGCAGGTGGATCGTGCTACTCAGGTACCTCGTGAAAAATCGAATGGGAATTCTTCTCGCTGTGTACATGTACATCCATATAAAAGAGCATATTGGTTAAAAAACATAGGTGAATCAACCATTGCACTTTTGTAAAGAATCATGAGTCAAGTTTGTGTAATTATGTAATTATCATTATAGTAGTAGGTATTATTGTTAAGGCAGGATTGGATGGCAGCAAACTGTTTACAGCTGAATGCCAGTAAATCGGAGATCCTGCTATTTGGGAAGGACCGGGAGCTATGGTCCGAGCAATGTTGGCTGGACTGCCTCAAACCTGCCCCACTCCCTAAGGAGACTGTAAAACATCTTGCTGTATGGTTTGATAATGGCCTGACTTTCGAGAAACAAATGAAAGTCGTTGCGGGGGTCTGTTTTGGGCTCCTGCGTAGCCTTAAACCTTTGCTCGGGTTCTGCCCTCCTAGGGTGCACCAGACCATTGTCCAGGCGTCGGTCTTATCAAGGTTGGACTACGGAAATTCCCTCCATCTGAGAGCAAATAAGGCTAGTATTAAGCGCCTGCAGAGGGTTCAGAACGTGGCAGCTCGGATTCTGGTTGCATTGCCCAGATCTTGCTCAGTGGCGCACGTCCTCCCCAAACTCCATTGGCTGCTGGTCGACAAGCATATCCAATTTAAGGCGCTGTGTATTTCTTATAGGATCCTGTCACGACAGGCTCCACCGGGGCTCTCCCATCTGATAGAGCCCTATGTGCCCAAGCGCTTGCTGCGATCCACTGACCTGGCCCAGGCTTGCATTCCCCGAGTCCGGAAAGCAAGGGCAGGGGGGCGTTCCTTTCGTTGTATGGCAGCGAAACTTTGGAACTTGCTCCCGACCCCTATCAGGACTATTCCTAATCATTTGGTATTTCGCAAGGCCTTGAAGACATGGCTTTTTCCTACTTTTTCTGTCTAGCCACTTTTGTCTCTCTCCGTGGCTCTTGTTTATTGGACCTTGGGTTGCACTGGGACGCCTCGTCGCTGAGGCAGCCATGCGCATTATAAATTCGAAATAAATAAATACATGTTCAAATACTGGAACTGTGCCACATGCAGAGGTTTACTCTCTAACATCGATAACAAAGTGGTGTTGCGACTGTAAATGTGAGAACACCACACTTGTGTACGAATCTTGTAAATTATTGTGCTGTGATGAGGAACTGCATCATAAAAGGAAGCAGAGTACTGTAGATTTGCAAGACCTTTCTTCACTGTATTTTTGTCCCAGTCACTTATGAAAGTTCCTGGCAACAAGATATCATCTTGGTCTGCTAAGGACACTCAGGAAAATGTTAGTATTGCTACCCCCTTCTGTGCGGAGGGTGGTGGTGAAAGGATCGGTGCTATCACAATTGGATTATGATAGCTTGCTTTACCTTGGTAGTCCTCAGTGTGTTATAAGAAGAGAACAAGTGGTGCAAAATGCTGCCACTCAGATATTGTTGAAAATACCTAAACATAACTCGGTTTCTGTCGCATTAGCCTCTGCATTGGCTGCTTTTTCCTAAGAGGATTCAGATTAAGACTCTCTGCATGGTTCACCCAGTTTTACAAAACAAGGGCCCAAAGCTTTTACATTACTTGGCCAGTCCTTATCTTCCCAGGAGAACATTATGGGGCATATTAACAAGGACGGAGTTAAAAATTATCGCCGGTTTAGCGGCAGAAAACTGCCGCTAAAGTCGAGATAATGGGCTTGATAATATGCCATTGGGAATCCCAATAGAAGTCCATGTTCTGGTGTGAACATGGGCTTCTATTGGAATTCTCCCGTGCATATTATCAAGCCCATTATTGCCGCTTTAGCGGCAGTTTTCTGCCGCTAAACCGGCGATAATTGTAACGCCGTTCTTGATAATATGCCCCTTAGTTCCTCTGCTTTATGGTTACTAAAAGTTCCCAAGATCAACAAATCTAACAACTCTTTTGCTTATTTACTTCCCACTTATGGAACGCGCTATCTACAGCATTGAGAAAGATGAAGGATGAACTAAGTTTCAGGAAGCAATTACAGACCTTGCTGTTCACTTAACTTCCTGAGGATACTGAGATGAATTGTTAGCACTTGGAGGCCCGCTGGTTAGTCATGGGCTGTAGAAATGCAAGAATAGGTGTAGATTAAAAGGTTGTGGTATTTGTACGTTCTCTACTGGTTCCAGAATGTGGTTGTCAATTGTTCCTAATAGGCACCATCCGTTATTGGAGTGATCATTAGCATAACTGTTCACACAATTGTCACACTTCGTACATCCCAGAGCAACTCTCTTTGCCTAGTTGAACGGCCACTGAATTGGACACTTCAATTTCTAGAATATATTCAGCATGCTCCATTTGGACTAGGAACAATAACAGAATTGCCAGTCAACTTGCATATGTGATTATTGTTAACACTATGCAGCCATAGGTCTGGGTTGGGGGGTTGTGTATGGCTCCACTGCACTCCTGATTTGAACCCATCTGAATTACCAGCTACAACATTGATTTTCAGTGACAGCTGCTTCAACTATGTAGTGGTGTTTATTGTCAGTCAATTAATACATAATTAAAGTATCAAGCTGTAACAGTTCCTATTCAGAATTTGATAGGTTTCTGGTGATTTGATAAAATACACTTTTAGCATTTTCTTGTGCATGTGGTATGATAATAGAGTTCATATCAGGATCTTGTTCATTCTCACTGACCACAGCACTTATATGTTGATCTATACTAGGACTTGGTTGCCTTTTACTTGGAGGGATTGGTTTCAACTGTGGCATAGCTTGCAGTGAGTCTGAATGCAGTGTTGGTAGAATATAGTGAATTCGCCACACGATATGGCTTCACCAAGTCGATATACACCTGCCTCTTTTTCTTCTTTCAGGGTAAGAGTAGTAGAATCTTCTCTCAGATTATCAGTCACAGGTTCACCAATTTGTATATACAGCGAATCGCAGCAGATGTTGACTGAGTTACAGCTGCTTGAGCTTCATTCAAACATTGTTAGACTAGCTACAAATTCTGTAAAAAATCAAGCTGTGATTGATCATGAGGACTCTTTTCCCTAGACTATCCGGCATATACATCTTTATTCCAAATATTGCCCCAAAAGGTGGGAGGTTCAGCAACACATGATTTGACATCTTATTTAAATCTTATTTATACAAGGTGCACCACTAGGTAAGATCTTTGCAGTCAAGAATTTTTCAAGCATGCTATTGGTGATCTCTTTCTCCCTGTTCAAAAGGGTCTAAGAGATGCAAGAACTGAAGGTGTATTACACTTCAGAACATGCTTATGCTAATATTTTAGACCAAAAAGCTGACCCTTGATTTGAGTGAAAGGTACAAACCTCGCCCACAGCTTGTACGCACAATAAATATTTTTTAACTGAATGGGCTGTGGCTTGGCACTGAGGCCACAACCATTTAAAGCCCAGACCGAAATGGCTACCAAAATAGGTCCATATTTATTCTTGGCTTGAGTCGACTGATATGATTGACATAAATCATTGGAATGGTTGAGCTGCTTTGGCACGGGGAGTTTGAAGGATTCATAATTTTTTAAGGTTTTATAAATTGCCAGATTTTGCACTAAAAAACAGCTACTAGCACGTGGTTTTCCAATTAACAGACACCAATTATATTCTTGCAATATGTGCGGAGTTGCTGAGAACCCCCCCGCATATGTGCTTCCATGATTGATTCAGGTCTACCTGATTCATTTAGTATCTTCTCAATATCTTTCTACTGTTATCTTAACCATAGGCAGTCCATATTGTCTAAAACAGTAGTTGTACATTACTGTATAACCTAGGCTGCTGCAAAATAAAATATGTACTCTGCAATACTCTGGAGAATGAGGATAAAGCCAAATAGCTCATTAAAAAAAAAATAAAGATTTACAAAACATTTCAAACTAACTGGGACTTTGCAACTTCTCTTGACCATAGGAAATCCAATATTGATTAAAGAAGGGCAAATACTCAATTTTTCTTTGCATTCATAACCTTGGAGACAAGCCTGTCATTTGTATAATAATTGTATTGCTGACTGTATTTCTGCGTCGATTCTAGTTTGCTGCGGAGCTATTGCTGCTACTTTAGTAATTTCTACCACAGACATTACAGCTTGACCAGCAGCACATTTGCCTTTTGAGTGGACTTCCTCATCCTGGTGTGCCTGCGTGTGCAGTACCTCCACCAGTGGAAGCTGTCTTTCGAAGTCCACTATCTATACCCTGAACTGCTTCATTCTAATTGTCTTCCCACACGAGTCATTGTACTAATCGGATTTCCAATTTTTTACATCTTCAGTATAACCCTGTATATGAAATGATGGGTCAGAAACAAGTATTATTGGGAATTATACTTTTTATGGAAGGAGGAGTGCAATTTGTGTGGTTGAGTCTTCTAAGGGTTTCACATGTATATGGCTTATTTTAACATTAGACTACTCAAATAATCTGTCTGCAGCTGCAGAGGCAGAGGTGTATCTCTGTTTCAGAACTAATACAGGCTGTGCTGATCAATTTCTTTAAAAAACAGTGTGATATTCATTCAATGGTTTTACTGACGGGTTTTTGGAATTGCCTGTTAGTATTCAAGGAATTCTTGTGTTCTTCATGTTGGGTCACATTCAAATTCAAATTGAATGTCCAAACTTATTTGATTCCTGGCATTCCTGGATTCCTGGCATCCAGTGCATATGTAAGGCTCAATAATTAGGTATGCTTTCTTTAGTTGCTGTCAATGATGGTATAAGTGAATCTGCAGTCATTTGCCTGCTTTATACAGTTGGTCTTTCTTTAATTATTGTCATTTTAATCACAGCAAGATTTTCCTCAATTGTGGTGTAGCCCTGGTACACATGCAGCTTGGATTTCAATGCACGAATAAATATATTGTCAGTCCCAATCACCCCTTAATAATGGTAATATGCTATGAAATGGGCAGTGAGGGTGATGCATACATTATCAAGAATGTCCATTGTATCTGTTTCTGCTTCCTCTGCCTCACTTGCCACTGTTTGACAAATGTTTAAATGCTCTGTGATAACAAACAATCAATGAATCAGGGTTTTGTAGAGCATGACTACTCACTCGTAAGGGTCTCAAGGAGCTGTCGAAGAGCCAGATCTTGAGTTCCTTCCTAAATTAAGGCAGAGATGGTGATTGCCTGAGATGCATAGGAAGGGAGTTCCAGGTCCTTTCAGCGAGGTAGGACAAGGATCTTCCTCCAGCAGTGGTCCTGAAGATCCGTGGGATGGTGGCCAGGGCCTGATGGGTGGAGCTGAGATGTCTGGTGGGGTGTGGAAGGAGAGGCGGGTTTGAGGTATGCGGGGCCGGCGTTGTGGAGTGCTTTGTAGGCGTGAGGAGCTTGTAAGTGATCCTTTTGTTGGCCAGGTGCCAGTGAAGGTCTCTCAGATAGTCGTTGATGTGGCTTCAGCAACAAATGTTCAGGATGAGTCTGGGGGAGGCATTTTGGATGTTTGGCACCTACTTTTTGAGTTTTTTCGTGGTGCCAGTGTAGAATGCATTGCAGTTGTCGAGTCTGCTGCTGACGAGTGCGTTGTGACTGTTTTCCTTGTCTTGGTGGGGATCCACTCGAAGATATTTTGGAGCAGGCGGAGCATGTGAAATCAGGAGGACGAGATGGTGTTGATTTGGTGGCTCATTGAGAGCGAGGCGACCAGGATGATGCTGAGGTTTCGTACTTGCTCGTGGATGGGGGGGGGCTTGAACGCTGCCGGCCACCAGAAGTCGTCCCAGGTGGAGGGTTTGCGGCCCAGAATGAGGACTTCCATCTGAGTTGAGCTTGAGGCAGCTGTCCTTCATTCCGCTGGGTAAACTGTTCTTGCCGGTGTTGGGTTCATCAGAGAGGGAGAGGATCTGCTGGGTGTCGTTGGTGTAGGAGACAATGTTGAGTCCATGGTTTCTGACATTGGTTGTAAGTGTGGCCATGTAGATGTTGAAAAGGGTGGGGCTCAGGTAGGAGCCTGTGGCACTCCGCAGCTGATTTCGTGGACTCTGAGTAAAAAACTGGTAGTCTGACTCTCTGTGTTCACCCGGTGAGGAAGGTGCGGAGCCAGTCGAGAGCTTTGAAAGTGGCTGAAAGGTCCAGGAGAATAAGGGCTGCAGTTGTGCATCTGTTGAGGAGGATGCGGATGTCGTCTGTGGTGGCGAGGAGAGTGGGCTTGGTGCTGTAGTTGTTTCTGAATCCATATTGGGAGAGGTCCAGTCTTCAGGGAAGGTGGTGGAGTTCGGGTGTGATGGAGGCACTGACTCTGTTGAATATGTGGTGGGGGCAGGGACCCGAGGGGGATCTGAAGTAGATGCTTTTCATGAACTTGAGGGTATTGTCAGTGATGAGGGAGGTCCAGTTGAGTAGAGTTTGTTGGGGTCTGGGTCTATTTGGTGCAGTGGTTTTGCTTGGGGTTGATGAATTTTGGATAGTAAACCTGTCGTAGACCTCCTTGGTCTTCTGTTGGAAGAAGGTGGCAGGTTGTCACAGAGGTCTTGGGAGGGGGGATGTCTGTCGTCTCTGTGCTGGGCTTGTTTAAATCTTGTACCACGGTGAAGTGTAGTTTGCTGTTGTGTGCGTTGGCATTGATACGTTCTTGTATGTCCGTTTTCTTATTTGATTTGATGAGGTGGTGGTGTTTGGTGACTGCGGTTTTGAAGGTTGCGTGGTCTGACGAGGCCTTGCATCTTCTCAATCTTTTTTTGAGCCATCTGCAGGTGTGCCTGGACTCTTGGAGGGCAGGAGAGAACAAGCTGGATTTCTTGTAGGGTTGCTTACCTGAGGGTTTCCTGAGGGGAGCCAGTGTGTTGGCGCAGTTGGAGACCCATGAGTGGAGGTTTCGTGCAGAGGCGTTGACATCTATGGATGTCGGTGGTGGGGTTGCGGTGAGGGTGGTGATGAATTGGTCTTCAGTGACCATGTTCCAGTCTCCGCATGGGAGTCTGTGGGCGTACTGGTGTATGTTGGGTTTGGTGAAGGAGAAATGGATGCAGCGGTGGTCGGTCCACTGTAGTTCGAAGGTGTGGCTAAAGGAGATGCTGCCGCTTGTGTAGACGATGGAGGCAAGTGTATGTCCTGTTGAGTGGGTTGGATAGGTGACTAGTTGCTGAGTCTGATGGTGGCAAGGTTCTCCAGTATGGATGATGTGTTGTAGTCATTGAAGTTGCCAAGATGGAAATTGAGGTCTCCGAACGAGGTATTCACTGAACAGGGGGTGTGGTCCGGGCGGTCTGTAGATGAGGGTGCCGTGGAGGGTAGTGTTGAGGTTAGTTTGGATCTGGAAGTGGAGGTTCTCCATTGTAGTCAAGTTGTCATCCCAGCTGATTGAGATGCGGAGGATGTTTTTGTGTATGATAACAATGCCTCCTCCTGGTCGGGTGGAAAGGTGCTTATGGATGATTTTGCAGCCATCTGGGATGGTGATGCCGATTTGCAGGGCTAAGGTGGCAATCATCCAGGTTTCTGTGAGGAAGGTGATGTCAGGGGAATCAGAGTCAAGCAGCTCCCAGATCTTCATGGTGTGTTGGTGGAGCAAGCGTGTGTTGAGTAGGATACAGCTGAGGCAATCGGATCCGGTTTTTGTGGGTCCTGGTTGTATTGTCTGGTATGTGGTGGCAGGCGAAGGTGCAGCTGAAGTTGCTGCAAGAGAAAGGGCCCTGAATGAAGCAAATTGGTTGGTGGATTGGCATCCATTGTTGAGGGTGTGGAGGGTGCTGGTGTCATAGTGGTGGATGGTCCGAGATCAAGGGCCCATTGCACTTAGTGCGGTCCTGGCATGGATGAGTTCAGACAGGCTTACCTTTGGCACGCCTTCAGCGCAGCCACCATTAAGTAATGTGAGAGGGATTGCCAGACAGCTGGGAGGCGTAAAAGCGGGCAGTAGGATAGCAGCGCTGGAGGAGGCAGGGCCGCTGGGGACGAGCAGGGATACAGAGAGAAAAAAGGCACAAAAAGAGAAAAAGGAGGAAAGCAGACAGACAGAGGGCAGAGAAGCAGCAGAGCATAGATGCTCCCCACTGGACCACCAGGGATGAGGAGCAGGCGGGTGCCTGTGGTTGTAGGAGGGTCTCAAACACACAGACCTGCAAGGGTATGGGGCGGCAGCTACTAGGCAGAGCTATGTTAGAAGGAAAGCAGTTCACTGAAAAGGTCAATGAGAATGCTTCTTTCACTGCGCAGCGGCCGCCACTAATTAGTGTGAGGGGGAGCACTGGACAGCTGGGAGGCAGAAAAGTGGGAAAGCGGCACTGGTGGGGGGTCTGCGTGAGACAAGCAGTGACACGGAGTGAAAAAAGGCGCAAAAAGAGGCTACCATGAGGCCCTGTGCAGGAAGGGAAGCCGTTCACTGACAAGGACAAAACATCCTATGTAAGAGTCAAGTGCCTAACAAACCTCATTTGGACAAGGAGACACATTTCCTAGTACAGAGGAGGACAATACAATATACCCAAATATCCATGGATTAATTTGTGTCTAAGATTTATTTGGGGAGTTCCGGGCATGCAAGAGCCCTGGGGAGGTGAGGGGTTGCAGTACATTAGGCATCATGTTATGTTGCTCCTGTATTATTGAGGTCACTCCCAGTATATTTCAGTGGTGGCTTGCACAGATCGGGGTGGCAGGGTGTAGAAAAATACAAATAAACTTACCTCATCACTGTGTCTTTCCTCCGTCATCTCTCCGCGTCTCTTCCTGACGTGTCTGGCTGGAACAGAAGCAGGAAGCACACAGGTCTTCCCTAAGCCAATCACGACGCTGCTTTCAGCAGTGCTATGATAGGTCTCAGCGCTGAGGTTCGACGCTCAGGTGGGGACTATGAGCCTGTGCATGTTCTCCACTAGGCTGTAATAAGGCCTGGTGGAGAACATGCTAAGTGCACAAGACTGGCCTGCCCAAGATGGCTGGCCCAAGATAGCCAGCCAAACCATCATGTGCACTTACAGAGTGCCTACCACTCCTCTCCCTGCTTTGTGAGCAGAACAAACCAGCCCGCCCCGCAAAACTGCATCAGCAGGAAAAAATAAAATGTGTTCTTATCATTCTTTTTTCCTTTTTTACACTGCTGAAAAGCATTGGGGTGACGCTTCTCCTCCTTAGCCAAGGAGCTGCCACTGTATATTTCCTAAGTACCAAAAGTAAACTGCAACCTTTTTGGAGAAAAAGAAAACTGGCAGACATCTCTCACTTGTTTTTCAATACAGTATACTCCAGAATGCTAGGAGTCAAAGAAAACCTGTCAGAGGATCTCTTATCAGCTAGTGATACAATAGCCCTCTACTCAATCCACAAAGACAGTATGCACACACAGGTATTGGTATTTTATATCTTTTCATTTTTTACTACACACCAATCGGCTACAAATCACATCGATCATAATGAGTGTAAATATCATAAATAACATAACACACAGTAGAGAAAACGTTAAATATACCCCAATCATATTTCATCACACATCCTTACTCTATTAGTCTAGTTCCTACCTATTTTGATGTCTAACAGCATAATTGTGTTAGTGTATTGCTACAAGATGCCAAGTCATGTAAAATTTCCCTATGTACTTAGGTAAACTTGGTCAGAAGTTGGAACTCTGGTCAGAAGTTGGAACGCTGTGTTTCAGCATCCCAGAGCAACCAGTTTGTGAGAGAGTGGATCCTTAGCTTGGTCTATGCTAGCCTACCACAAGTAATAATGTCACCGTTCTTGTTATATCCAGTTAAGGTTTCAGTAATTTAAGCCTAAACTACGTCCAGGTAGAGATGAAAACAAAGCACAATAAAAAATACTATGCCAATTTTTAAAAATCAAGTATACTTTAATGATCAAAATAACACCAAAATCACAAGAATACAATGGGGAAAACAGGAGATCTGACTTTAAAAAATTTTCTTTGAAAATAGCAGCTAAAATTGTTAAGTGCCAACCGCGGTCATCTTGTTGAGCTTGACTAGGTCATGAGTAAGTTTTCAGGCACTCCTTTATATAGTACAGGTCAGATTCAATGACCAGATTTGCCCCAGTGGAAAATTTACATCCTGGCATTGACAGCTTTCAGTGAAAGTAGGCAGGGAACTGGCGTGAGGGAAGGGGTTCGATGTTAATGGATTCCGGCACCGTTAGTTTTAGGTAGGAATGGCTCCGGCAGGAGACGTGCAAGTTTTCGCACCCCAGAGGTCCCCAACTTTGATTAGATTTCCTTTGAAGGCGGCATGAATGAAGCTGTGGTTTGGAACTGAAGAGGTCTCAGCATGAATAGATGACGGCATCAAGAGGAGAAAGTTGTGGGAGCGACAGAGAAGAAAGGTCCATCTGCAATGCACCCTCATCGGATGGGCTAGACCTGTTGATCCCGGTCTCTCGATGGTTCTTCTAGTGAAAAGTTTGTAGAAAGATTTTAAGTCCCAGGTTTACCCCATGATGCTAGGAGGTGTACACTTTGACACAGCCATGGGCACAGCCATGGGTTTCATGACCTAAGGAACAGAACTTGTGGGGTCAAGACTCACTGAGGTATGTTTATAAAGGAATGGCACAGCGCGCTGCTGCAAGCAATTTAGCTGTGCTGTGCTGTGTCATTTTAAAAATGCAGGGATGTGCCATATGTACAAGAATACAGTGCACGCCTGTGTTTTCCCTTGCACTAGCAGTGAAAAAGGCTGCCTAGCTCAAACATAGACAGCCTTGCACCATGGTGAAAGGGTGTCTGTGTCGCAGAAGATTTTAAAGGGGATTTTATCCTTCTATGTGTGCTTCAGAATGCAGCACAAATAGAAAGAGCAGAAACGAGGGGAAATAAAAGTATTTCTCCCCGTTGCACCAAACTAATGCTTGCGATTCATTGGCGTTCGTTTTTGGTGCTGCCTCAGATTTACACATCCTTGTAAATCTGGGGCAGTGTCAAAAAGCAATGGGTGTTGGGGTGGAACGCCCGCAGCAACACCCAGTGCACACCCCGTTTGCGCAAATACCTGGAAGGGTTCGATATTTACAAAGCAGCACTAAGCCATGCAAAGTGGCTTCAAACTGCTTTGTAAATATGGAGCAGAGCATTGCGCCACCAGAGCGTCCTTAAAAGTGATGCTCCAGTGGTGAAATGCACTTGTAAATATGTCCATCCGTATCCAGGGATGGACTAGAAGCAACTGGTACAACTGGTCATCTGGAACAGGAAAAGTGGTTTATTGCAGATTGTTGTGACCCTGTACCCTAATATTTACATCAACACCTATAGGATCCTAACCTTAACATCAAGGCACTCCACCCCTTGGTCTATGGACCAATTAGTTGGACTAGTTGATGGTGATTTAGAACCAGCCAAAACACATTAAAGCTTCAGAATCCTTTAGCAACCTACTGGAAGAACCACAAACTCATTATTTCTGTTAATCAATATTTAGTTCATCTAAATCCTTTTCGGTCAATCAAATTTGAATTTCAGTCAATCAACTCCCTATTCTACTACCCTTTTTATAATAAAATTCTGGGTAACATGAAACATTTCTTGGGCTATGAAGAAATACGATTGGTCCATTTGGTGAAATTTGCAATATGGGCCTGTTTTCCCACTGACTTGGGTTCTCCTCAGAGAATTTGCTGGGTCACTTCCTCAGTCTATGTCATACTCATGCAACATTGTTGATTTCTGGTTGTATGTGACTATTGTTTCCTCCGGACAAGTTTCACTGACTGAAGTTTGGCAGTCCTCCATGTTTCTATCCTTGACCAGGAACACTGTGCTCTGAATTGAGGATGCCTGGAGATCTTCGGAGCCATCCGAGTCTGCGCAGAAGACATCGCGCTCACGAGACGGTGGTAATATCTGTTTATCAAAAATGCACTTTGATTACTATAACACAGCACATAGTTAATTCAAATTACAGTATAAATTGATTACGTAATTAGTATTCTCATGCAAAATAGAGAAGGTATACAAAATGTTGCTTTACCTGCTCCATCAATCCCCCCTTTGGTGGTTTTTAATATCACCACAAATTCCCTTAAATTTTGATAAAATTTATAATAGAAATGAATTCAGTTCTCTTATGTTTTGTTAGGTCACATGATTGTTTCCCCTGTTTCATCCTCTCTTGTCTTCTTATACACATTCTCTTTCCATTCTTCTAATTCTATATCTTCCATTTCTCTTTCCTTTCTTTCTTTCTCTCTTTTCTTAGCAGCTTCTCTTTTTATATGATTTTGTAATTTTCTTCTTTTGCTACATAAACATCCTAGTCTCAGAATTAATGCTAAAAATATCACACATGTTACTGGAATTAGAATCTTACCAATAAAGGTACTACCTAATTTTAGTAAAATGTTTTTAGTAGTAGAAAACCCTTTTCCAATCTTTTCCCAAACACTTTCAGCTTCCAATGGAACAATCTCCTCATGCAAATCAGTTATATTCTTAATGTTAAATCTTGACTTTCATCAGGAATATAAGTACAACAATGTTGCACCTTCAGCATTTCACAGACTCCTCCCTCTTTGGCCAAAATAATATCAAGGGCAAGTCGGTTTTGCATCACCATGGCTCGCATGGCAACCATTTCTATATTTACTAATAAGAACCCTCCAGCAGTGCTTGTCCATAAGCGATCCACTACTGTAGACAATTTTCTAATTTTGTGTGCATTCAGAGATATTCCAACGGCTGGTATTAGTGCTCCAAAAATATCCCCTACAATTTCTGACCAACTTTCCCTCCTTCTAGGTGTTAGTTGTCTACCCAACTCATGCGCACCATCTTTTCCTCTTCGCACATGAAATATCTTTGGGAAGACCAGGCCTAGATAACATGTGCCATAACAATGGTCCGGTAATCGATAATTAGCTTTGTTCCCGCAGATAAAATATAATCCAGGGAATACCGGATCATTTCCTCCTTTAAATCCCCATCCACCCATGATTCGATAAGTATCATGGCAATCACTCGCACCTATGAAATAGTTATCATACACTGTTTGATTTCTTCTAATACACAATTTCCCTTTCTGAGGCCAATCTAAAGCCATAGCTGGACTAGTTTCTCCTTTCAATTGTTTTTCTCTTTCAACGTCCCAGACTTTTTCTTCCTTTCCCTCAGGTATCTTCTTTTGCATTTTGATTCTCCTTTCTTCTACCATATCTAGAAAAGTCTTTTCTTCTCTCTTCAGACTACAAGTGAGATTATTTCTAAATACTGATTATAAAGTTAATCCTCTAGTTTCTAGGAAAAATTCACCTAAAACTTTACAAGGTTTTACCCTATTCAATTCAGGAACTACGGGTACTTGTGAAAAAATGTTATCTACATCAAAAAAATAATATTCTAGTGTCCATGTTTTATAAAACAAACTTGCTAATACACTACATGTTATTCCATATGTCACTGGAAGGTGATGGTACGTTACTCCCTCAGACACTGATGCAGGTAACTGCATACAGACACAGCAGTCTCTCACATCCATTATTTTTACATATTCATACAATAACTTTGAGAAAACATTGTTAGAAAAATAAGTTATGGACCTATCTTTATGTAAGTATGTTCGATCTATTTCTTTAGTTGGATGAATATCATGAATCTTTTCTACATCAGACTTATTCTCGCTATGACCTTCTATCGTTTCAAATGTTACTTTAAATGAAACTATTAAAGCTAACGCACTCCACAGAAGCATTAGTAATCCTGTACAACAGCAACACACCTTGCACCATCTTCGAAGGAACACACATGTAGATTTTCTACTTTCTGTGTTTGCCATTTTGGAAAATGATCAGTATCTTTTGACTTAGCCTCGTCTACACACAACTAGTTTTGTCTAAACCCAAGGCTCTAGGCGCCTACTGTGTTTTTTTCGGTTATGTCTTTTATTCGGTATTTTCAAGTTTTTCTTCTGGAACACCTTTGTTTCCTCAATTTGGCATTTGATATTCTTTCACTTTACTCTCACAGTCTTGATTCAGATCCGTCTCTTCCCCGATGTCGGACAAGATAACTCTCAGGATTTCCGATTCTTCCTCAACCACTTCTGGTATAGTCACCCCTAGATCCCCTTGACTGTCTCCTTCCTCTTGTACTTCAGGAAGTGCCACGTATGACCATTCTGGTGACTTATACTTCTGGTTGGGTTTCTTAGTCCGTTTTCCTTTCTCTGACGGTGTCTGTTCAATGTCTTTTGATTTCTCTTGGCTAGACACCTTATTCACTTGTTCAGCTCTAGATGACTTTACTCGTGTCAATCGGTATCTTAATCTCTTTATCTTGTTTGGCCAAACTTCCTCCTTTGCTGGCCTTTTCAACTTACTTCCTTTTTCATTTCTCTCAGTTCTCCATGCTCTTTTTCTCAGAACTCGACCTTCCTGTACTTCTTCGTCACTGACCTCAGATTCAGTTCCACCTTGACTCTTACTTTCAGTAGTTTTTCTTTCCGCAACTTCCTTTTTCTTATCTAATTCGGTCCCTCCTCGTGTTTCTTCCATGCAATCTTCCTGCTGACTAACTGTCCCTTCTTCTTCCTGGATGTGTGGTTTCCCTACACCTCCTCGGGGGTCTTCCGCAACAATCTTTCCCTCTCTCTCTGTATCTATTTTCTCACCATCTACCTCTGTGATTTCAGGTGGAATTTTTCTCGTTTTTACATGTGCAACTTCTTTATCAAGAATTTCTTTGACAGTCTATTCACTGTTTTCGATTACTCTTTCGTGTACTTGTACTGGTTCGGTATCTGACTCTGAGCTAGTGTCAGAAATCTGCAATCTCCTTCTTAATGGTAGATTCTCTGGTGCTATTACTGGACTTGATTCTAACTCCCCCCTTTCAGGAGTTGGTCTTGTTCTTGTTTCGTCTGAATCTGACTCGGAACTGGCATCAGATTCTTCAAAGAATTCTTCTTCACTGTTATTCGCTGGATTAGGAATTCACAAGGTATGGCTAGCATGAATCCAATTCTTCACTCCTGCACATTTCACAGCTGTCGTCGTGGTCAAGATTACCTGATGCGGTTTACCCCACCGTGGGACCAGACAATTTCTTCTTCTATGCACTTTAACTCTCACCCAGTCACCTGGGCTTAGATCGTGAGCTGGCTTCTATTCAAGAGTGGTTGCATCTGATCCAACCTGATGAAACACAGAATGAACGGAATCAGCCAACCCCTTGCAATAATCCAACATCAATTCATCAGATATAGGCAATAGTTTGTTGACAGGAATGAAAACATGTCTCATTGCCCTCCCCATTACTATTTCATGGGGACTCAATCCAGTATTCCTATCAGGGATAGATCTAATAGTCATGAGCACTAGAGGCAAGACATCAGGCCATTTCAAACCTGTGGCTAAACACATTTTTCCCAATCTATTTTCAATGGTGCCATTTACTTGTTCCACCACACCAGAAGCCTCTGGGCGATAAGCACAATGCAGTTTCTGTTATACGTTCAATGCTTCACAAATCAGTTTCATGATTTCATTATGAAAATGCTTTCCTCTATCTTATTCAATCGTAACTGGAAAACCAAATCTGGGAATGAACTCTCTCAATAGTAGTTTTGCTACAGTAATTCCATCACTCCTTCTAGTCGGGTATAACCATCGTGAAAATAGGAAAACTACCACTTGAACATACCTCAGTCTATTGCAGGGGGGCATTTCAATGAAGTCAATCTGCATTCTAGTGAAAGGCCCTCCTTCTCGTCATATCGTTCCTAGGCTCACCACTGTTTTCCTTCCAGGATTATATTGCTGACATATAAGGCATCTCTGACATAGGCTCTCAGCTACAAGTCTAAACTTGGCATTATACCATGTCTGTTTGAAAAGTCTAATCATAGCATCCCGTCCTACATGTGCTTGTCCATGATACATCCGTGCCATGGTAGAGACCATGCTATCAGGCATGACTGGTCTTCCATCCCGATAAACCCAAACATGATCTGTCTCTCGGGGTGCACATCCTGCTTTTATCCACAGTTTCCTTTCCTCATCTCCTGCTTCTTCTTATAACTGCCTTACCTCCTCCCATGTATTCACAGTGTTAGTAAAAAGCAAGGGACATGAATTCATTTCTTTTTCCCTGCCACGATTAACTGAATTCTGGTTTTGTGCACAATATTGTGCCATGTCATTGGCAAACTCATTCCCCGCTGATATAGAATCAGCAGTTCTTGAGTGTGCAGCACATTTTACTACTGCCAATTGCTTAGGCAGCTGTATCGCCTCAAGCAACTTTCCAACCACTTCAGCATTCCTTATAGGAGTTCCACTTGATGTCAAAAATCCTCTGTGGGACCAAATTTGCCCAAAGTCATGCACCACGCCAAAGCCATACTGACTATTGGTAATCACAGTGACTCTCAGATTCTTTCCCAACTTGCACGCTCTTGTTAATGCAAATAGTTCAGCAACCTGGGCTGATTTCACTCCTTTCAGACAAGATGCTTCCAATACAGCTGCTACAGTACAGACTGCATACGCTACACTCAGAATCCCTTTGTCTGTTCTCAAGCATGACCCATCCACAAACATCACATAGTCACTTTCTTTCAGAGGTACATCTTTTATATCAGGGCGTGGCTTAGTACAAAAATCAAGCACTTCCAAACAGTCATGATCCATATAAGCCCTGACATTCTCAGCATCAGGTAACAATGTCGAAGGGTTCACATTAAGACATCTCACAAGGCTCACATTTGTTGCACCTAAAATGATCTTCTCATACTTAGTTAGACGACTATGCGTCATAAACTGAGTGTGGCTCCTAGTTAAAAGGATCGCCACGTCATGAGGCACAAACACCCTCACAAGATATCCCATCACAATTCCTTCACTCTGTTCCAGGCTCTTACAAGTAGCTGCTACAGCTTTCAAACAACCAGGTAATGCCACAGCTACAGGATCTAGTATAGCTCAAAAATATGTAATTGGTCTTCTCAATGTTCCATGTTTTTGTACTAGTACGGAAAGCGCACATCCATTTATTTCGCTGCAATAGAGCTCAAACTCTTTTTCATAGTCAGGCATGCCAAGAGCTGGGGCTTCACACAAACCATCTCTCAACTGTTTAAAAGCCTTCATCTCCTCTTTATTCAATTCAATGGGGTCTTTTACATCACTCTTTGTCAATCGTACCAAAGGTTTTTCAATCAATGAGAAATTAATAATCCACTGACGACAATATCCAACCATTCCAAGAAACATTCTCACCTCTCTTTGAGTCATTGGGGCTCTCATTCCTTTGATTATCTTGATCCTATCTGCAGTCACTTTTCTTAGCCCTTTTTCGATTTTATGGCCTAAATACTGTACTTCTTTTTGACAAAATTGTAACTTTGATGGGGATACTTTAAATCCTCCATCTGCTAAATGATTCAGAAATGCAACAGTATCCACTACGCAGGCTTCTCGAGTTCTCGATGCCACCAATAGGTCATCGATATACTGGAGTAGTACCGAACTTTTGGGCATTTTTAAATCTTCTAGGGACTTCTTCAGAATCTGATTAAATATCGATGGACTTTCTGTATACCCCTGTGGGATTCGGCACCATGCCAAAGTACGTTCGCCAAACTGGAACGCAAAAATCTGTTGGCCATCAGGGTGCAATGGAATAGAAAGAAAGCATGACACAAGTCAATGACTGTGTACCATTCTGCATCATGAGGAATCTGGTATAGAATCACAGAAGGATTTGGTACGGTGGAACAATATGATACAACAATTTTATTCACCTTTCTCAGGTCTTGTACTATCCTGAAAGTTCTGTTAGGCTTTTTCAGACCCATAATTGGCGAATTGCATGGACGACTCATTATTTCTCTCAAAATACCTTGTTCAATCATTCTGTCTATTATAGAAGTAAATCCTGCAATTATCTCGGGTGTCAATTTATACTGTGGAATATTTGGGTAACTTATTTATTTATTTTATTTATTTATTTATTTATTTTTGCGATTTTTACAGCGCGCAAATACCCAGGGGTGTCTCGGCGCTTTGATGATCAAACTGAGCAGGTAAGGCAATTATTGTGCAAACAGCCACATTTTGAGTTGTTTTCTGAAGCTAAGCAGTGTAGGGCATGTCTTGATACTGAGGGGGAGTGAGTTCCACAGTTTGGCAGTGGCAACTGTGAAGCTTCGTGACCTTTTTTGTGTGTGGCACGTTGAAGAGGTGGGCTGATGAAGAACGAAGTGTTCTAGATGCTTCTAAAGGTCTAAAGGCGTGTTTCAGGAACAGAGGACCAGAGTTGTTAATGGCCTTGTATGCTATGCAGAGGGCCTTGAACTTAATGCGGCACCTCACAGGGAGCCAGTGGAGTTTGCGAATGGAGTAGGAGATAGAATTGTGTTTAGGGATGTTAAGCAGAAGCCTGGCTGCGGCATTCTGTACCAACTGAAGTTTTTTAAGCACCTTTTCCTGGGCGTTGAGGAATAGGGAGTTACAGTAGTCGGTTTTTGAAAATACCAGGGAGGTGATTAGGGTCTTTGCAGCTGAGGTTGGGATGAAGGGTAGGAGCTTTTTAATTTTCCTCAGGATGAAGAAAGAGGCCGAGACAACATTATTAGCATGATGGTTAAAAAGAAGCCGATCATCAAAGATGACTCCGAGGTTTCTCACTTTAGTGACAGGTGTGGGAGGAGTGCCTAAATTGTTTGGCCACTACTGAGGGGACCAACAGGGCTCCAGTTTACCAAAGGTCATGATCTCAGTCTTGTTGGAATTCAATTTGAGACAGTTGGCCGCCATCCAGGAACTGATGGCCAACATTCCCTCTTGGAAGTTGGCGGCCACCCTGTCTCCCTCCTGGTGTATTGAAAGGACTAACTGAGTGTCATCAGCATAGGTAGTGAGGCTGATGCCATGTTCCTTAATCACCCTCGCCAAGTCCGACACATAGATGTTAAAGAGGGTCGGACTTAGCGAGGAACCCTGTGGTACACCGCAGGGAAGGGAAAGGGGAAGTGATAGAAAGGAACCTAGTTTGACATTGTGGGAACGGTTGTGTAGGAATGAGGCGATGAGATCCTTAGCTTTATGTACCACACCCATGGCTGCGACACGGTCGATTAGGATGTTATGGTCGACCGTGTCGAAGGCCGCGGACAAGTCCAACAACACCAGGACTGCCGCTCCTCCCTTGTCCATGGTGTGTCTTATCTCATCCGCTGCCTTGATGAGTGCCGTCTCTGTTCCATGGCCTTTCCTAAAGCCAAATTGTGTATCGTCCAGAAGGTTGTGGGTGTGAATGTGGTGTGATAGTTGTTGTTTCATGAGGTTCTCGAAGATTTTAGCTGGGAAGGGTAGGCAGGCAATAGGTCTGTAACTAGCCGGATCAGTGGGGTCAAGGGAAGGTTTTTTTAACAGGGGTCTGATAATTGCTTTTTTCCACACTGCTGGGTAGATACCTGTTTGGAACATGTTGTTGCATATGTTGGCTAAGGCTGGTGAGATTGCCTCCGGAATGAGGTTAAGGATGGAGGGAGGGCATGGGTCTAGTGGTGAGCCTGATTTGATGGTTGTAATAAGATGGGAGATTTTTTCAATTGTGACAGGCTGGAAAAGTGGAAAAGATCGGGTGATGGAGGAAGGGGTAGAGACAGAGGTCTTTACCATGGGTAAGGTTTGAGGGGTGAATGCAGAGAATATGGAGGTGACTTTATCAGTAAAAAAGTCTGCCAGAGAATTGCAAAGTTCTTGTGAGGTGTTTTCAGGTGGGGCGGGAGGGTTGGCCAGATGGTTAACCACCTGAAAGAGCTTTCTGGTGGAATTTACTGCTGAGGTGATCTGGGTAACATAATAACTGCTTTTCTCAGTGGCTAGCTGCTGTTTGTATTTAGTAAGCGCGTTTTTGTATGTGATTTGGTCAGTGGGGTTGTAATGTTTGCGCCAGTTTCTTTCTAAATTCCTGCAGAATTGTCTCTGCAGGCGCAGGTTTTCGGAGAACCAAGGTGCTGACGGGGAGGTACGGTTTGGATAGGTTGTTTTCAGTGGTGCCTGATAATTTATTGCAGTATTAAGGTGAGTAAGATAGTTACTGGAGGATGTGACTGGATCGGTGTCAGAAGAGTCTAATGCGGTTGCAAGAGTAGCCGCTAGTTCGGGAATATTGATGTTTCTCCAGTTCCTGGACGTAACTGGTGCCACGGGTTTGGATGGAGGGACCGTGGGTGATTTAAAATTAATGTGGAACAGTACCGCTGAGTGGTCAGTCCAGGTGAGGGGTAATTGTGAGGAGTAGGCAATGTCTGTGTTGTTACTGAATATCCCGTCAAGGGTGGGCCCTGCAGTATGCGTGGGTGCCACGACTAGTTGGATAAGTCCTGCGGCTGCCATATCTTCCAGGAGTAAGGTCGTGTCATTGTCAGTTTTGGCCTCTAGGTGGAAATTAAAATCGCCTAGAATAGTGAAATTAAATTTCCCAGCAGCATTCTCTAAGAGGCTGTTAATGTTAGCTAGGAATTTGGGGCGAGAACCTGGAGGACGGTAGACTAAAATCCCTGTGAGTGACTGGTTGCCAGAGAGGGTGATCGTAAACGAGAGTGCTTCGCATTCCATGTTGGGGAGGGGGGAGATATTAGTGCGGAGGTGTTCTCTGTATATAATGGCCAAACCGCCTCCCTTTTTTAGTGGTCTGTCTAACCGATTGACACAGAAGCCAGGTGGAAGAGCCGCCGTGAAGTCAGGGTCAGCTGCCGCGTCTCCCCACGTCTCTGTGACAAACAGTATGTCCAGAGAGCGTGCTGAAATAAGTTCCAAAATGTCAAGATGGTGTTTTGGGAGGGAGCGTGCATTTATGAGAGCCGCCTGTAGTGGTTTAGAAACTCTTTGTTTGGGGGGAGGACGTGTACAGAGTTTACAGATGGATGGTCCACAAATGTGTTCTGACAGAAAGAATTGAGGGGGAGTGTGTGGTAGCAGTAGAGAGGGTCTAAGTGCATGCAATTGCGCGGAGCTGTAGATATGGTGGGGAGAGGTTGGGCCAGGGGGGATGGCACGCGGCACGGCCCAGGCGCGGACGGGCGCAGACGGGCATAACTCTGGCGCGACTCCGGCGCGCTGACAGCGTGCCCGCTGCGCACGTCCGCTGCGCTTGACTGAGTGCATCGCCTTATGTACCCGGGGGAGGCAGAGAGCTACACAGCTAACCTTGCAGGAGGTGGTGGCACACCGGAAGTGGAAGGGGGAGTCTTCCGGGTGTGGCGCTCGTTCCCTCCACACTGCCAAACTTTTGGTGGTGGAGAAGTAGAACACGCCTGGTACAATTAGGTGAGTGATACAGCGAATTAAATGGTGACACAATGAGGTTCAATACTAAGTGCACATATCTTTTAAAATCAGATACAGTGATAACGATTAAAATACAGTACGCTGCGTATCTGTTGCTAGGAGCAGGCTACCGTCGGCAAACAGGAGCGGGACTGCTGTTTAAAAACACGCAACCTGAATTAATCTCAGGTGGTGATCTCGATCGTGGCTGTGAGCACGCTGCTGCGCTCGTAAGTTCAAATTCAAACTACCTGGCAGAAGCACCCTTCAGGTCTTATGTACCGGGGGGGAGGCGGAGAGCTACACAGCTAACCTTGCAGGAGATGGTGGCACACCGGAAGTGGAAGGGGGAGTCTTCCGGGTGTGGCGCTCGTTCCCTCCACACAGCCAAACTTTTGGTGGTGGAGAAGTAGAACACGCCTGGTACAATTAGGTGAGTGATACAGCGAATTAAATGGTGACACAATGAGGTTCAATACTAAGTGCAGATATCTTTTAAAGTCAGATACAGTGATAACGATTAAAATACAGTACCCTGTGCTTCTGTTGCTAGGAGCAAGCTACTGTCGGCAAACAGGAGCGGGACTGCTGTTTAAAAACACGCAACCTGAATTAATCTCAGGTGGTGATCTCGATCGTGGCTGTGAGCACGCTGCTGCACTCGTAAGTTCAAATTCAAACTACCTGGCAGAAGCACCCTTCAGGTCTTATGTACCGGGGGGGAGGCGGAGAGCTACACAGCTAACCTTGCAGGAGGTGGTGGCACACCGGAAGTGGAATGGGGAGTCTTCCGGGTGTGGCGCTCGTTCCCTCCACACTGCCAAACTTTTGGTGGTGGAGAAGTAGAACACGCCTGGTACAATTAGATGAGTGATACAGCGAATTAAATGGTGACACAATGAGGTTCAATACTAAGTGTAGATATCTTTTAAAGTCAGATACAGTGATAACGATTAAAATACAGTACGCTGCGCTTCTGTTTGTAGGAGCAAGCTACCGTCGGCAAACAGGAGCGGGACTGCTGTTTAAAAACACGCAACCTGAATTAATCTCAGGTGGTGATCTCGATCGTGGCTGTGAGCACGCTGCTGCGCTCGTAAGTTAAAATTCAAACTACCTGGCAGAAGCACCCTTCAGGTCTTATGTACCGGGGGGGAGGCGGAGAGCTACACAGCTAACCTTGCAGGAGGTGGTGGCACACCGGAAGTGGAAGGGGAGTCTTCCGGGTGTGGCGCTCGTTCCCTCCACACTGCCAAACTTTTGGTGGTGGAGAAGTAGAACACGCCTGGTACAATTAGGTGAGTGATACAGCGAATTAAATGGTGACACAATGAGGTTCAATACTAAGTGCAGATATCTTTTAAAGTCAGATAGAGTGATAACGATTAAAATACAGTACGCTGCGCTTCTGTTGCTAGGAGCAAGCTACCGTCGGCAAACAGGAGCGGGACTGCTGTTTAAAAACACGCAACCTGAATTAATCTCAGGTGGTGATCTCGATCGTGGCTGTGAGCACGCTGCTGCGCTCGTAAGTTCAAATTCAAACTACCTGGCAGAGGGGGAGGAGCCTAGCGCTTGACCAAGATGGCCGCGTGAGCCTTGAGCTCCCGCGACCCTCGCGCCCTCCTGCAATCATCCTGTCCTAAATCCTGATTTTCATGCACGGAATCCTGCAGATGAGTCACAGCTGGGGCGATTGACGTTGTCCGGGCTAAGATCGCCCACCGGGGACCGAAGTTGTGCATGGCGGAAGATTGCGGCCTACCTCCGAAGGATGCCAGGGGCTTGCGTTGGCAGGATGCCCGGCCACTAATTGAACAACAGCGGCCTTGGGAGGTGTGAACTCGCGGACGGGTGCCGCTGCACTTTCACTTTCGCTTTCTCGCCCTTTGCTTGCTCTGGGTTGGGAGTGCTTCGTGCCGATCCCCTGTTATCTGGAAGACCTCCACTCGACCCTGGCTGGCTGCTGAAGTCCTAGTTGACCCTGTTTCCTCTGGCTGAGTGAGGGATGTCTTTTTGCGACTGACCGCCCTGCTGTTCGAGATGTCGACCAAATCGGAGGCAGACAAGCCGAAGTCTAAGACTACCAGGCGGGGAGGCTATACCCAATCCAACAATATGGATCGCTATGCCCAGCAGAAGGGGTCGCCTGGTGGATCGGGACAGTCGCTGGAAGCACAGAAGGCCGATTCATCCCCAGCCTCGGAGTTATCATTGCAGGATATCAAGGGGGCGATAGATGGGATGCAATCTTCGATTGGGCGACAGTTCGAGACCCTGGCGCACAAGGTGGACATGATTTTGGTTGATGTCAACTTGATTCGCGCGGACCTGGGCAAAACCAATGAGCGGGTCAAATCCCTGGACCTCAAGACTACTGGCCTCGCGGACGATGTCTCGGAACTCCAGGCTGAGGTTCGTAAGTTACGAACCGCGAATGACCTCTCCGCCCGCCGGCTCGAAGACTTTGAAGGTCGGGCCCGGCGCAATAATGTGCGCCTTATTGGGGTCCCGGAAACTTCGGAGGAGCTCTCCGTGGATTTACTCGTCGAGGACTTGGTGGTGAATCATCTTGCGCCTAAGGGCCTCGGCAAGTTTTTTGCGGTTGAGCGGGCTCACCGAGTGCCTGGCGGACGGCCTAAGGTGGGAGCCCCCCCGCGGCCGATTGTCGCCCGGATCTTTAATTTTCGGGATCGAGACGCTATCCTGCAAGCATCGAGGGTGACAGGCCCGGTGCCTTTTCAGAATGCCTCTGTGAGCTTTTATCCTGACTTCACCCAGATGGTGCAGAAACAGAGGCAGAGTTTCCTGGGGGTGAAGCGGCGGCTTAGGGAGATGGACCTGAAGTATGCCATGCTTTTCCCCGCCAGGCTACGTGTGGTGTATGAGGATCGGACTTTCTTCTTCGAATCACCGGACATGGCAGGGGACTGGTTGGATGCGCTCCCTCGGCGACAGCCCGGCCGGGACCGCGTGGATGGAGCGGAAGGCGACCGGGATGGACAGAAGTGATACCTCCGGTGTCGGTCTGTTTTGACTCAGCCCCGGACAGTGACTCGCACCCTACTGCAGTAATGGGAGGGCGGCGGGGGGAAGATAGGAGCTCTTTCCTCCCTTGGGGTACTTTTTGTAGATTTGTTTTTGATAGGGCGACAGGCACACTGCAAGTTGGGGGGGCTTTGTAAGCTGACGCAGGGGTGCAGGGAGGGGGGGGATTCGGGATGTTGGGGTTGTTGTTGGGGGTTGTTTTTTTCTCACAAGGCGTAGCAATTGTTGTCAGTATTGTCCGATCGTGGTTCTCCGGGGGGGGTGGAGGTCTCTTTGTGTTTGGGGATGGGGGATAGGGGCTTAAACATAATTAGCTGGAATGTTAATGGCTTAGGGGATCGTATTAAACGGGGGATAGTCCTGCAATTCTTGAAACGGACCTCGCCAGATGTGGTCCTCCTGCAGGAGACCCACCTTATAGGGAATACATGTTATGCACTTAACAGAAAGGGTTATAAATTCATTGCTCACTCGGGGTTCTCCTCGGGCTCCAGGGGTGCGGGCATACTTGTTAGAGCTTCCCTACCATTTGAGGTTGACTCCACCATCACTGATGACAGGGGGCGCTTTGTGGCTGTGGCGGGGAGGTGGGAGGGCAGAACGTTGGTATTGGTTTCTGTTTATGTCCCCCCTGCCCTGCAGGCCTCCACGTTTGCTGATCTGGGCAAGGCCTTGTTGGAACTCCCCGAAGGGATGTTAGTGGTGGGAGGAGACTTCAAAGCGGTTGGATTTGGAATGCTCGATAGGTACCCGCCCAGGGACACCGGGGGTGCTCAGAAGTGGCTTCCTGACTTTATAGATACTTTTGGCCTGGTAGACTGTTGGAGGCTACGGCACCCCACTCAGAGACAATATACCTTTCATTCCGGGGCCCACGGGAGTCTCTCTCGGATTGATTACTTGCTCACTCTGGCTGCGCACGCCTCATTGGTATCTGAGGCTAGGCACATGGCACGGGGCATATCTGATCATTCGCCGGTGTGGGCCCGTCTGGATATTGGCCGGGTGGTGGGGGGCAGGGTGGCTCCCATTAACCCCTGGTACTTTCGTGACCCCAAGCTGCGCAGTGCGTTGCTGAAGACAGTTGATCACTATTTTCAAGATAATCAGGGTTCAGTTGAATCAGCGGTGTCCTGTGGGAAGCTTTTAAGACTGTATTGAGAGGGGAGGCCCTTTCCTTGGTAGTGGCCGCCAAGCGGCGGAGAGACGCCGAGGTGACACAAGTAGAGGACTAGATAGCAGCTTTAGAAGTGGCCTTGGAAGAGGATGTTGCAACGGCCACACTGCATAATTTGAGCTTGAAGCAATTGGAATATAGGGATCTGGTGACGAATGCTGCCAAGACCCTCAATAGGGAGCAGCAGGGTCGATTGTACGATGTTGGTGATAAGGCCGGGAAATTGCTGGCGTGGTTGGATAAAAAAGAGCGTGTTAATCGAGTGGTGCCGGAGTTGTCGATGGATGGGGGAGAGGTTGTCACTGACCCCGACGGTATAGTTCAGTGTTTCTCGGACTATTTTCGTACGGTATACACCTCGGTTTCGGATAGGCCGACTGAGGACTCCTGTGACCTTCTGCGTGATATCGCTCTGCCCTGCCTTTCTGCCATTGATAGGGATGACCTCGATGGAGATATAACTGTAGACGAAGTGGCGTGTGCTATCCGTGCGTTGCGCTACGGTAAGGCCTCGGGCCCAAATGGTTTGCCAATTGAGCTGTATAAGCTTCGTCCGGATAAGTTGGCTCCTCACCTGCGCGCCATGTTCGTGGAGGCGCGGGTGAATGGGTTTCTTCCGCTCGATGAACGGCTGGCGACGATTGTGGTAATACATAAAGACGGTAAGCCCCGGGACAAGTGTGGCTCCTATCGGCCGATATCACTTCTCAACGCCGAGCCGAAAATCCTTGCTAAGATCCTTGCTAACCGCCTGGTCCGGGTGCTTGGCGACTTGATCCACCCGGATCAGTCGGGCTTCATCCCGCACCGTAACACTGCACTGAATCTTAGACGCCTTCATGGAGTGATCGCTAGGACGGGCACGATGCGAGAGCCGGCTATTGTGGCGTCCCTCGATGCCACGACGGCCTTCGACACGGTGGAGTGGGCATACCTGTGGGCTGTGCTAGCCAAGTTCGGCTTTGGGCCTGGATTTGTAGGCTGGGTGAGGTTGCTCTATGAGGGGCCTCTTGCTAGCGTCGTGGTGAACGGGCGGGCGTCGACACCGTTCGAGTTCGGGAGAGGCACCCGGCAGGGCTGTCCCCTGTCGCCGTTGTTGTTCGCCCTTGCTCTTGAGCCGCTGGCGGCGTGGATACGATGGCACCCGGATATACGTGGGATTCGTTGGTCGCCTGACCACGAAGACCGTATTTCACTTTACGCCGACGATATTCTGCTATACCTCACCTCGCCTAAGAAATCTCTGATAGTGGTTTGCGACGTCTTGACTTCTTTCGGTAGGAACTCTGGTCTTGTCATTAATTGGGGGAAGTCATACTTGTATGTCCTGTGTGGGGATGTCCCGCCTGTCCCGCGCAACTGCTCGATCCAGATAGCCCGGCAGGGCTTTTTGTATTTGGGGATCTATATTTCCACCGACCCCATTTTAAGATACGAGAAGAACTTGCTCCCTCCCTTGGCACGCCTGCGACGGGACGTGGCGGGCTGGCGGCGGTTGCCGCTTTCCCTCCTTGGCCGTGCCGCCCTGTTTAAAATGATGTCTCTTCCCCGTTTCCTCTATGCCCTGCAGAATACCCTTGACTTGGTCCCGGCCAGTTATTTCCGTGAGGTCGAAAGCCACCAGCGCGCGCTATTGTGGGAAGGGCGCCTGCGCATAGCGATTGCTAAGTTGACGCTTCCGTGGTACGACGGGGGTATCGCACTTCCAGACATTCGACGTTATTATTGGGCCACTCAGTTGAGCGCGATTAACCATGGTGTATATGGTCCGGCGCTGAGCCCCGGCTACGCCATGGACCGATGGTTGCTGCGTGGGGGTAATTACCACAGAGCGTTGTACTCGAAGTCGTCGGACTTAACCCTTACGGGGCCCACCAGGGTGGCCGTGCATGTATGGAAGGTGGCGACGGATTCACTGGGCTGGAAGGGTAAGCTTACCCTTGCCACCCCTCTGTTTGACTCCGATATTCTGGGAAAGCTCTGGCATACAAAAGGGTTTGAGAAATGGGACCTGATCGGTATATCCAGGGTTGGAGACCTTTTGGTTAAGGGTAGGGTAAAGTCATTCGAGGAGCTGCAGAAGGAATATGAGCTAGGGAGCACGGAGTTCTTCCGATACGCTCAAGTGTGCCACGCCTTGCGGTCAGTCCTTGTAGAGGGGGAGAAGGTGCCTGAGTCCTCTCCGTTAGAGGACCGGATCCTGGATGGCCATATGCCAGAGAGTACAATCTCGCTCATTTATAAGAAACTAATTAATGTTCGGGCGGATCTTCTTCTAGGGTTGCGCGATCAATGGACCAGGGATGGCCTCGAACTAGATGATGAGGATTGGCAGTATGCCGTTTCTTCTCCCAAAGAGGTCGCGATCCCCGCGCGCCTGCGGCTGGTGCAGCTTAAAATACTCCATAGGGTCTACGTGACGGGGCCCAGGCTGGTTCATATGGGTTTCTCTGAGGAGGGCTTATGTAAGAGAGGCTGTGGTATGGTGGGCACCTTCCTACATATTATTTGGGAATGCGGTGCGATTATGGAGTTTTGGAAGCGAATCCACGATGTGATGGGGGAGGTGACAGGCATCGTCATGCAGCCGGAGGCGCGGTGTTGTCTCCTGAATGTTTGGGGTCCTACTGACCACGACGCGGCACAGACTCAGTGGGTGACCCTAGGGAACATGGTAGCCAAGCGCGACATCGCTCACCTGTGGGGCTCTACTAGGCCTCCTACATTGACAGCGTGGATGGAAAACATGGACTGGAGCATGTTCAGGGAGAAGACAGTGTATTGTGCTCGAGGGCGCCCTCGGAAATGGCACTCTGTATGGGCGCGATGGAACCAGTACAGAGGGGGCATATGCCTGCCCCCAGACCCGGACCCGCCTGAGGAGCAGCTCTCCCCTTAGCTTTCTTTCCGGCTTTGTACTCCTTGCTGGTATGTGTTTGTCTTCTTGAGTCTCTGACTTCCCCTCCTTTCCCTTACTATAGACCTGTGTCTGATGGACGAAATGGGGCTCGCTCCCCCTGATGGGAACCCTTTTTGTGCTTTCAGTACTTATCGCCTTGCTTGTGTTTAGGTTCGGGTTTGTGTTTATTTAAAACAGAACCTTTGATTCTCCTGTCAGTGAAATGTGGACGCTCACATGTGTAGTGTTTCTAAAGCTGCCGTGCCTCCAGGTTGTCGGCTGAATAGCTGTGTCACTGATTTAAAAGAATAAAGGTTTTTGAAAAAAAAAAAAAAACTACCTGGCAGAAGCACCCTTCAGGTCTTATGTACCGGGGGGGAGGCGGAGAGCTACACAGCTAACCTTGCAGGAGGTGGTGGCACACCGGAAGTGGAAGGGGGAGTCTTCCGGGTGTGGCGCTCGTTCCTTTTGGTGGTGGAGAAGTAGAACACGCCTGGTACAATTAGGTGAGTGATACAGCGAATTAAATGGTGACACAATGAGGTTCAATACTAAGTGCAGATATCTTTTAAAATCAGATACAATGATAACGATTACAATACAGTACGCTGCGCTTCTGTTGCTAGGAGCAAGCTACCGTCGGCAAACAGGAGCGGGACTGCTGTTTAAAAACACGCAACCTGAATTAATCTCAGGTGGTGATCTCGATCGTGGCTGTGAGCACGCTGCTGCGCTCGTAAGTTCAATTTCAAACCTTCCTTCCTTTACAGTAATTTTTACGGGATCTACATTTCTCATTAATCCCACATCTTCTCCCGTGAAATCCCATACCTCCGTTTTCACTGTTTTCTTCAATTCCTGAGGCAATTCCTCAGGGTCAAATACAGCAAATGTCTCAGTAACCTCAGGTTCCATATTAGCTATAGTCATCTTGTACAGTACATCCTCGTCAGGAGTTTCAAAGGCTATGCCATCAGGAGTACAGAAAATTGTGCAGTTCATCTTACACAACAAGTCCCGTCCTAACAAATTTACAGGGCTGGTGTCGCACACGACAAAATGGTGCATCTCAGAAAATGTCCCTATTTTAACCTTAACTGGTTCAGTAAGATACGTTTTTATCTGTCTGTTGAATACTCCAATTACTTGGATTGTCTCATCGGAGAGAAAGGTTTTTAACATTAGCTGATCTAACAGTTGAACGAGTAGCGCCAGTATCTACTAGGAAAGTAATGTTTTCGTCATTTATCTTTCCATCCACAAAAGGGCCTGTCTGGTCTACTTCCAGAGTTGCGCCAAGTACGCGCTCTTCTTCCTCTCCTCGGCACCTTCAATAACTCTCTTCTGACTCACTCTCATTGCGTTGCAGCCAATACTGCGAAACAACACTAGCGCGCTGCAGCTTAGTTACCTGTTCTTCGGTGTAGAATCCTGTCTCATTACTGTATCTCTGAGGGTTTACGCGCTGTGGAAAAGGCGGTTTTGGCACCTGACACTGTTGGGCAACAACCTGCTGCTCTCGCTGTGGTTGACAACTCACCTCATTCTGCACCTGTGGATTCAATGATGCATTAAAGCCATTAGCACTTGGGGGTAATTTACACTTGGATTTCCAATGCCCTATCTTTCCGCAGTTATGACAAGGCCACTTCTTTTTGGCTTCTTCTATACTAATCTGCCCTTTTCCCTTTCCAATATTGTTTTTTTGTTTCATATGGCTCATGCCATTTGTCTGTTCAATCAATTGGGCTTCCTGTCTTTCTGCCACTTTAACATGAGCCCACATGGCTTTTTCTTTTAACTTATGTTGCTTGGCTTCAATCTCATCTCTAAAATATTTTGCATACCTCAATACTTCATCTATCTTTTTATTTTGCAAATCCACAGTATGCTGTTTAATCATTTCATTTACTTCAGGTCGCAACCCGTACACAAATCGATATACAAAATGACAAATCTTTCTCACTCAAATTTTCATCACCTCTTTATTGTTTAAAAGCCAATAACAATCTCTCATAATAGGCATGTACAGATTCTTTTACTTCTTGGTGAGTTCTATCAATTTTTACCCAATCAGTTTCTTTTGGAGGTACTTTATTTTTCATAAAGGTAACTACCTGTTCATATTTTCTCATTACCTCTGGATCAGGGGCACCTGTTTTAGGATCTCTAGGGTATTCCTTAGTAGGCCAACCTATTGTAATTTTACATTCTGCCCATAGATTTGCTGGCACAATTATGTCAAATAGACTATTCAAATCAATCCACAGTACTTTTGATAATTTGACAAACCTGTCTACCTGTCTATACCACTCCACCGGCTTCTCGCGTAGACGGGGGAAGTCATTTGTAAATGATAAAATGTCCTGTCTAGTCCAGGGGACATGCACATAGCATCCTCCTGGAATGTCCCTCATGGGACACTCAGTTACCACTTTCTCTTTTTCTCTTACTGGGAAAGCTGCAAACGTTTTATCTGCTGCATCGTCTCGTTTCCAAAACCACCTGCTCTTCCATGTATCTACATCGACCCATTTTCTCAGTAAAACAATTAGCTCTTTAATTTGAGTTAATCTTCCTGCAGTATTCAAATTCTCAATGTCCTTTTCAGCAAAGTCTACTCTGTATGGTTTCTGTAATGACGTTATTTTCTTAAAATCGATACCCATTTCACTCGCCACTTCTTCCAATTTTTCATGCAAATTTCTCGCTCTCCATGTTGTACTTTTACATAGAAACATTAGCTCTCCATCCTGATATGCTTTTAACTTTTCTGTGGGAATAGTTCCTACTATTAATTCTTCTAAAGTTATTTTTAATTTTGCCACATCTAAAGGTCGAGGTTCGGCATCTTTTTCTGTAAACTCCATAACCATTCGATTAGTTCATCAGAAGTAGGACCTACAGGAATTATTTCATTTCTCATTTGTTCCAAACTCTTTGGTGATCCTGGTACTGATTCTGTTGTCATTAGTGTTTTATTCGTTAGGCTCTTATTCACCGTCAAATTTTTAGGAGTACTTAATCCAGAAGTTTCCGCTTGCTTATTACTGTTGTAAGGGATCGTTAGACAATGTTCACTATCCTTTTGCTTATCAAAAATAGGCATCACTGGTCCTATTGTTACAGGAACAGTTACAGCTTCCATATTTTTGGTAAATTTCCTAATCTTTTCAGTTAACTCCAGAGTAGTTCTGGCTAATTCAGCTGAGTTTTCATTTGTCATTCTACCAGGCTGTGTCTTTTCTGATTCTCTAAAGGGATTTATTTATCTAATCTAAATTATTTATCGAAATTCTTTTCGGGCAATCAAATTTGAATTTCAGTCAATCAACACAAATTGCATGACATTTTATATTTACCTATTCTTGCTATCGGGGATCTTTTCTAATTCAATTGGCTCTGCAGAACTCAAATCCTTTGCTCAATTGTCCCAATCGAAAGCAGGCCAAGACTCAAAAGTCCGGGAAAGTTCTTTGCTCAGCACGACACAGTCCCAAAGATCTCCAAAGGACCAGGTAATCGTGCAAGCGAATCGATCACGCAAGTTCTGGACACTCTCCTTTGGACACGAACTCTCTCATCATCAAGCAAAGTAGAGTGTAGAGCAGTGGCGTGTATGTGGCATGTCTCTGTCTGTGGGTTTGTGTCCCCTCCCTATTCCACTACCCTTTTTGTAATAAAATTCTGGGTAACATGAAATATTTCTTGGGCTATGAAGAAATACGATTGGTCCATTTGGTGAAATTTGCAATATGGTCCTGTTTTCCCACTGACTTGGGTTCTCAGAGAATTTGCTGGGTCACTTCCTCAGTCTATGTCATACTCACGCAACATTGTTGATTCCTGGTTGTCTGTGACTATTGTTTCCTCCGGACAAGTTTCACTGACTGAAGTTTGGCAATCCTCCATGTTCCTATCCTTGACCAGGAACACTGTGCTCTGAATTGAGGATGCCTGGAGATCTTCGGAGCCATCCGAGTCTGCGCAGAAGACATCGCGCTCACGAGACGGTGGCCACTTCCGAACTCCATTTTGAATGTTATGGCTTGGTAGGCCCGAATGCCAACTTATGCAAAACAAACACAAAAGAATAATTAATATATGCGGAAATGAACATTCCAAGGTTAAACCCACACTAATCCCTTTATGTATTAGTATTTTCCTAGCTTATAGCAACATTTAAAGCAATAATACTCACCATTTGGCATCAATAGGAACGCAAACGTCACCAAAGCAACATAAATCATGCAATATTCTATCACCACACATACTACTGTTAATAGGCGTACCACAATTAGTTATTAGAGTTATTTTGCCATGCAAATAGCAATGAGTCCCACGTGTAATTTGTGTTTATAAAAAATGCACCTTGTTGATTACTATAACACAGCACACAGTTAATTCAAATTACAATATAAATTGATTACGTAATTAGTATTTTCATGCAAAATAGAGAAGATATACAAAATGTTACTTTACCTGCTCCATCACTACATTAATTAAAAGTAAATTAAAAACCACTAGCCTCTACTGCGGCGTCCCCGGGCTGCCCTCCTCTTCTTCTCCGTCTCTTGTAATCCTTGTGAAAACTGCGCATGCATGGGCGGTGGAGGCGGGTGGCGGAGTTCCACAGAGTTTGTTCGCAACTCCTTGGACCTCTGCATAGCCCTGCAATGCCAACTACGCCCAGGGTTACTGTAAAAACAGGTAGGTTAGACAAATAGAAGTGCGCATGTCTGTTTGGCCAGCCTAGGATAGCTGGCCAAATTTACATGCCCACTTCTAAGTGCTCATCTCCTGCCTGGTATATCCCATCCAGGCCCTGTCCTACACTTATACCAGAGGCAATCACAGAAAAATAAAATGATATTCTATCATTATCATTTAATTTTTGTGATTGACTCTGACAAGTGGGGCATTATGTAGGAGCCACCCATATGTGAAACACGGGGCTTCAAAACATGCATACAATGAAAAAGGAGATCAAGTTTCTAGTACTGAAATATTAAATATGCATACTTCTGTCAGAGTGTACCATAGAGTAGCAAGTGCTGTGATAACCCATTTTGTGTCTCAACATGCATACGATTAGAGGAAACATAGGTCTTGAGAATATGATGTAGAGGATGATGCATTTAAATGCTGCACATTTCTGTGCGGCTCTCCAAATAAACTAATATAGTTCACAGGGAAGAGTGTCAAGAAGAGCCACAGGAATATATGAAGCAAACCAGTGCTTGGGAAACATGTGCTCTGTAACTGTTAAATAGTACATGGCATGCAGACCAGGGCTCGAGTCGGGGTACCACGCGGGTGGACGGCGTCCCCCCACTTATTTTACCGGGGGCTCGATAACTGGAGCAAATGGAGCCACACATTTACTCTTTGGCCTTTCTGGGGCGAGATCGGAGCTCATTCAGAACGCTGCTCATGCGCTGGCTTCTCTGATGCATTCGCATCTAAGGGGTGAGCGAGGGGAGGCAATGAGTCAGCGTCCCCCCACTTCTTTTTTTAGGACTTGTGCCCTGATGCAGACTATCCAATAAATCTTTCTTCTGTAGAGGTGAGGCACATGTTGGGAATTAAATATTTGTTGTTGTGATCAGCAGTACAGAACTTTGTAAGGTTAATCCTGCAATCCTCCACTCAATGCAACATCGGCAGCTCCATGTACGGTGCCAAGATAAGCATTGACTAGTGAGTATGGTTTAAATGTTTCTATTCATCCATTCATTCATTGAAGCCTTGCTTTTTACAGGCTTTTTGATAGTCAATGGAGTGGGGTGAATTAGCTGAAAATCTTAAAAAGTCATTTATACATCACACATTATCCATATGGGGATTTATTACCAGAACATGTACGGTCTACCCCTAATATGGTGCTCTTGTAGAGAGGAGCAGACCACTCCACAAAACGGACCGACAGGAGGGAATCACTGACGCGCAATTCCCAAAATGTCAGTAAAATCGACCGGATGGATATCCCGCGTCAAATACACCAATCAAAGTTCCATGAACTCCTTTGATGGGCAGCAGTGATTTTGTTCTACTTCCGGGTTCTCATTCTGCTGAATCCGGTTGCTGGAAAACCCCATTTCCCTTTCTGACACCTGTTAGCTGATTTCAGCTGTAGCTGAGGCGGGCTGCTGGCTTTGTAGGTAGATTGATATCTTCCTACTTCATTGTACCTATCTATGCCAGAAACAAAATGTGAACGGATTTGTCGTGCGAGCCAGAGTGCCTAACTGTGAAAACAAATTGTTTTCTCTCATAAGGTTAAAATAAATGTTCTGTCAGGAACTGACGAGTAGCATTTATTTGTGATATAATTAATTCCCCACTGAGAAATATCAAAGGTGCTGCCCTCTCCTAATAGCCTTTGATGGAACCCGTTCTCTTTCCGCATTTCCATAAGAGCTGCCATTAAGGCTGAAGACGTTCGCCGTGTGCACATGCGCAGAGATGTAGTAGAAATCATTGGGGAAAAAAAACATGTTAGAGGAAAAAACGTCTCTCTAATTCTCTATAACACTTGAATGCACACGTTACCTCATCTCTTTGGCAAGGTTATTGAGATAAAAAATATTGGGCCCATTCACAAATCAATTCCATCCCGTCCGCTGGGATGGAGGGTAATAACGTCAGATGGAGCGTTGATGGGCTGAGGGCCCTTTGTTTATTCCCACAACAATCCGTCCGCTTCCCACCAATAAACCATCAAGGCACATCTGTGGCATTTATTGTTTTCAAGGTCGCAAATAGACTATTACTCACTGTTCAGTGGGAAAAAGAGCAAACAAACGATTGCGCAGTTCCACACACATGACAAACAAGGAAATAATTCTTTCAGTGACTGGATAGACACAGCCAATCGCAAAAAAAACTGAAAACTACCGCATCTGTAATTTAGCAATGCAAACATCTCCTAAGCCAGAGTATAACTCGTTGGACAGTGATTGAGTCCAGTTCAACATGGATGTCAGCGCTGACACAATTGCAAAGTCAAATATAACATTTACTTGATAAACTTCTGCGCTATAAACGTGCCCCAAAACACGTCAGTGCTTTACTAGGTGGGCATGGAAATGCATTAATGTTTTCTATGTGAAGAAAATAGGAGGGTGAAATGTGGACTTGCAATTTTACCCTAGCCTCTCACCAGCAGATGTTCTGCTCTCTAGGCAAACAGCAGGAGTACAAGGGGGGTTTTCATGCTGATGTTAGATAAATATATATGCCTGGGCCCAACTAGCAAAGAAAGTCGGAAATCATGGGTGGAGATCTTCGCCTACGACTTTCTGGAATTCAAATGTTCCCTGAAGTTTGCCTGTAAAGCTTTATACCAGGTGCAGTTTTCTGGCCGCAGTTCTGGGACGGTCATGTGACACTTCTGATGGGATCCCATTCCGACGGTGCAAAGTTCTCAATAAAGAAGAACTCTGAGCAGGGGGGAAATAGGAGCTCGTGGGTATATGCACAATTTTTTCTCCACAAGAAACAATACAAAGCTTACTCGATAACATGCACTTTGACAGCTTCAAAACCCAACTTTCATTGAATACCAAGTCACTTGGATTCACCCAGGACACCAACCTTACCCTCATGGGCATATTGCGTAGAAAACAAAGATAGCCTAGTCCTAACTCTCTCTTCCAAAGAAAGGGAAATCATTTCTTCCAGGAAGCGATTTCAGTACTGCTGTTTAAGCAATCGTACACTAACAAATGGACAGGCCCAGTGGAATTATGTGATTCTACGCCTGCAGCTTTTTTTATCATCATTATGGATTTGCCACATTTGCCACATAACCCATCATCTGCTGCATAATCTGCAGATCTAATAAAAAAAATTGTGTTTCTAGCTAAGGATCACACAATTTGGCTAAATGGCAATGCCAGGAGCGATCTTTGGTTTTCTGGTGTCACATTGAGCAGTTAAGCCACTAGATGGATATTTCTCTCACTGCCCTATTTTACATGGAAAAATAATTGTTTTTGTCTTCCTTTCTTGGCACATGAGATTGGAGCATGGGTAGCAGGCAGGTGCTACATGAAGGCATGGCTCAATTTGGGCTCATGAGTCCAAAAGGATCCCAAACGTAGCCAGTGGCAGGCAGTTGCCTTGAGTTTGCAATGGCTCCCCACCTCTACCTCTCAAATTTGCAGACTGAAAAATTTGAAATTCTGTGCAATATTGTTTAAGTTTTCCCTTAAAAAGTCCTATAAGACATGTGCTTTGCTAACTCATTATAGAAATGTTGCTAGAATATTCACCATTTTACATCACTTTTTAGGTCTCGCTGAGCCCCAGCGCTTGCGCTGGCTCGAAGAGACATTTTGTATGTGGGATTTTCAAAGTGCTGCTGGCTGGCCTAACGCTTGCGTCATCGCAATCACTTTCGCTTTCAGAGCGATCGCGATAACGCACACGCACACACAACTCCCGCTTCTTCCCCTCCAGCACCACATTTTGCGTCTCCGGCCGCTCGCGCGCGGCCAACACTTGTTAATATGGTTGTCAACAACCTGAGCACTGCCTTGCTTTTCAGGCCTCAGCCACACATCTGAAGTTTCTGACACATGGATTTAGGAGCGGTAAGGAAGATAGCTTGCACGTAACACATACTGTTTTATAGGGTGAACAGAATTCAGGAGAAAGCCATCCTGGGATGTAGACCGGTGAGTTGGGCTTAAAAACCATGCTGAAATTCTTGGTGTTACAAGTTGCGATTTTAGCACACCTCCCATGAACCCTTTTCTATAGTCTGTGAGACGGCCATTTTGAAGGTACTGTTTTGAGAGGAGGAACCTGGGAGTGAGTAGATTTTGTAGAAATCTGGCTTTATGGCCATCTCTTTGTTCTGAAGGTTAAGGTACAGCAGTTAATGAGTTTGGAGCCAGGGGACTTTGGAAGGTTGCGGCATTGCCACGTCTTTTAGTTGGTTCACCAGTTTATGGTCAACTGCCTCCTCCCTTTTACCGCTTTGCCATCTCACTCCACTCTTACCACAAGGCATTATTTCCAACCATCACACTCGACCCCTTCCACTATCACTCCTTTGTGCCCAGCACACCCTCTCACTCCTTATTGTCCCCTCTTGCTCTTTTTTCTACCCATCATCGTTGCTACCCGACTTCTTTGCTGCTTTCGCTCTCATGTTCTACCCATTTTTCTGACTCTTTCCATCACCATGTGTTCTTCTGCCCATCACACACACCGGCTCTCTCCTGTCACACCCTCAGTTTCTCTCCTTCGCTACTTCTCTGCCTTTTGCTTTTAGTCTCACCTTTCTCTCTTGAATGTCCTACCCATGTCTCCCGTTCTCTGTTGCTTCCCTTTCCACGTCTGATTCTGCCTCCCCGTTTGACCTTTCCTCTCATCTTCCTTGTCTCTGTGCATCTCTCTCCTGTCTCTGTTCCCCTTCAGAAGTTTCTTATGCCCCCTTAGCTCCCTCTCTCCCGCTCATTCCATGTATCTCCTTTTTCACAGATATCCAAGCGGGTGTTTTTTTCTCCTTCTCCGCCCTCTCCATGGCTCTCTGCCCCCACTGTTCCGACTCCTTCCATCCACTTAACTCGTCTTCTCCCCGAGTCACTCTCTACCTGTCCCCGCCTCGCCGCCTGCCCACCCCCTTCTCGCCTCCCCTCCGTCTCGCGCTTCTATCCTTCCATTTGCCTGCTCTGCACGTTCTATACACCACATCACTTTCTACCTTACTGCCTCCCTACTTTGAAATGCAATTTCCGTTCTGTTTTTCTTTACAATATGTATGTAAAGCGCTCTGATACCTACGGGTCAAGCTAGCGCTATATAAAACTTTTAAAATAAATTAAAAAAAATATATATCTTCCACCACCCCCATACGCATGTGCACGTCACATTTTCTTACCCTCACCCTATTCCTATCTGTCCCGAAACACAATCTTCGCTTCCCAGTCTCACTTCGTCTCGCCATCTCCGCCTGCCCACCCTTCACTTTTTATCACCCCCTTAATCCGACCTGCTAGTTCGACCCCTCTCTTTCTACTTCTGAAGTCTGACCGGCTCTCTCCCCCATCCATCACCCTCCTAGTCCCCCCTCCGCCCTGTCAGCTCGCCCACTCCACGACTGTCAAATCCCCACTTCTATCTCACCATCACCTTCTACCCACCTTCCTCCTCATGTATAGCGCTCACTACTCCTAACAAGACCCTAAAGCGAGCCGCAGTCCCTCTCGCCTCACCTTACAGCCCTCCCATGTTGCATCTGCCACCGCCATCGCTGGGTCATTAACCTTTAAGTCCCGACTTTATTCAGTTGCAAATGATTGCCATGCTGTTCTGTGGTCCATTTGGTGCCATTAAAGAAACGATCACTACAACTCCCAGAACCCACCGGGCTATCAAATCCAAGGACTCGTGCACTCTAGCAACCCCACCACTCATTTTGTGTGCCATCTCGTCCGGAGGGGCGATTCTAGTCTCCAGCTGTGCCTGTACTCTTCCCCCCTCACTTCCTACTTCCTCGTCTCCCACATCCTCCCACTTCGCCTCCGCTCTCCCAGAATTTGCTTGCATGCCCCTGTATTTGGCTTATATCTGCTAGAGCCTCGTTTCTTCCCTGGTCTACATACACTACCGCATTCTCCAAAGCCACCCCTCCCAGCCTCAAACTTCAGGTCACGATATGTCATTGCCCTAAAGCCTTATAATCACTCGCATCCGAACCGCCCCGTGGAGTCGATCTTCATAGACCACGTGCAGCGAAGGCTGGATGAGGGGGAGAGGCAGTGCAGTCATTGAGTGGGCCTGTGTAACCCCGGGAGGGGGGACGTACACGAGAAACCTGCAGTGTGAGAGGCGGGAGCTGTGCAGTAATCAGAATAATGCAACTGCTAAAGGAGGAGTGAAGAGCAGGTAACGAAAGCGGCCTCCTGCAGAAGTTCTGCAGTACCGGGGGATTATCGAATATGGATTACATGTAAAAAAAAAACCAAGCATTTACAATGCAATAGGTCTCGCATTTACGCGAGTTTGAGCTATTCACATTGCAAATAACAATGCCTTTTATTTGTTTTCGTTTTTCAAACATAAATAAAAGGCATCGTCATTTACAATGCCAATAGCTTAAACTCGCGTAAATGCGAGACCTATTGCATTGCAAATGCTTGTGAAAAAAGTTCTCAGGTGTTCCAAAGTTCATTAATTGCTCTTATGCCTCACTAGTTTCAAATTCCACTAGCCGCCACTGCACATGACCACAGCCAGGCTGGCACAGCATAGTCAGGCCCACCTCCAAGGGTCCATGACTGGGGTGGCACCACTTGGGGATTATGATTCACAGCAGACAGAGTTCAGGTACTGGGTTCAAGGTGGTTGGAGCCTTTTCTATCCCTGAGGCTCTGATCAAGAGGGCAGCCAACTAGCCCTTGAAGTCACTCTGGTGGTCCTTGGTTAATGATGCAGGTCCAGTCCTACTTAGTCAGGCAGCAGGGCAGGAGAGTAGCAGTCCTTCTTGAGGAGCAACACAGATGTCCTTCTGAGTCTTCCACAGGCCCAAAGGTGTACTGAAGAGTTGGGCCTGAGGGTCCATTATTTATACCTGGTGCCCTCTTTCAATTAGTAGAAGGTTCTGAAGGTTCCCACCCCCAGAGGTGCCTGGACTTTCTTGCCTCTCTGCCGTGGTCACAGCTTGTCTGGAGTCACAAAAGACAAGTGTCAAACCCATTGTGAGTGTGCTCTGGCTAAGCCTTTGTGATGTGTCAGTGTGGTAGGGGACAGCTCCTCCACCTCATTAAGTCAGAGATGGCCCATCTTTCCAACACCTATTCCCCCTTTGTGTCACTGTCTGGGGGCAATACACAAAGACCAATTGTCAGCTACGCCAATCCATGTGACCCAGGATAAAGGCTTCATGCACCAAATGGTTAAGATAAGTAAATGTCAAATTTCTAAAGGAGGCATTTTCTTACAGTCTAACTATATCAGGGTTTTAAATTACAATTCTGTAGCCACCAAACTCAACATTCCTCCTTGCTCCTAACAGAGAGTTAGTCCCAACCAGGCTGTCGCATGCACACACTGCTATCAAGCAGTTAACGTTAAGGCGTTATTACCTCCGCCCTTTCCGGATATCTGATTGCCCAATTGTGTGACTCCACTAACGCTTCCTTGGAACACTTTCTTGGGTTACGGCAGGAATTGCTCGATCCCTTACCGTTACATTGCGGGTCTTTCCGACCTTGCAGTCAGTAATTTAACTGATGATGATCCCGCTATTTTACGTTTGGGATTGAAACGTCTTTGACTCTTTGACACCTTAAAAACAATCATATGTATCATTTCAATGTGATATGGTGTTTCTTTTTCATTTATGCTTGCCAAATTGATGATATCTTTTTCAAGCATTAACCTTTGCCTGAGTCTTTCTGTTTGATTATTCTCTGATTGATGCAGAGTTTGTGTTCCCACTTTGTTGCTGTGTCACAAATTCTCAAATATTAAAGTATTCTTGTCCGGTAGGACAGTGCAACATAGATTTCATTGCATTTCTATATTTATTGCTTCTCTCCTATTGTTCTTGTGAGGGACCACTGTGTTTGTAGCAAACTTTCAAGGAGGCAGTTTCTTACAGTCTGACTTTATTAGGGTTTTAAATTAACATTCTATAGACACCAAACTCAACATTCCTCCTTGCTCCCAATTGAAAGTTAGCACTTGTTAAATCTAATAAGGCAATCCAGTGTTACCCTATGGGTGAGGTAAGCCTTGCAGAAGTGATAAATAAATGTAAAAGATTTTCACTACACGGACACGTAAAACTTTAAAGTACTTCTGAAATGTGGTCTCTAGTTGGCAGGCGTATGCACCCTGTCTAAGCACGGACCACCTCTCTAGTCAGGGTAAGCCAAATACACAACCTCAGTTAAACTGTGCTCACTCTCTGGTAGCTTGGCACAGAGCAGTCAAGCATAACTTAAGAGGCAAAGTGTAAAATATTTGTGCACACTTTAATTACAGTAACTCAATAAAAACATCACAAAAAACTCCACTCGAGTTTATAATACTAGAGAATATGTATTTGATTAAAACAAGACCAACATGACAAAAATCCAATTAGCAGAAGTTGACTTTTGAATTTTTAAAGATTACATGTGAAAACAGTGCTTAGAAGTCACTAGCAGTCAAAAGTTTACTTGAGGTCGCGAGGGACCGGTGCAAATCCAAAACTGAAGCCAACTGAGATTGACAGCAGGCTGGCTACAGGACCTAGACCGGTCCTGCTAACAAAGTACCTTGGATGAAATTTTGTTGATGTAGAAAAATCGAGGCATGGAGTCAAGGAGGCGCAGCATCATCATCGATCCATGGATGGAGGTGAGCGGGGCGCTGATCTACGCCTTCAATGGAACTTCGGTATTGAACCCTTTGTCAAGGTAGATGTAGCGTCAAAGTTAAGCTGTGCTGTCGTCGTTGAGCGGATTTGAAAGGCGGATCGCTGTAGTCGTCGAGCCGTGTCAGCTCTGGGGTAGAGGTCTTCAAACAGTTACTTTATCGGCATTGAAGGGTAATGCGTTGGTCACTGATTGGCACACAGTCACTGATGCGTTTAAGGTTACAACAGCTGAAAAACCCACTTCTGAGGCACAGGACTAGAGGGGCACCTCTGGCAACGATAAGACTCACAGTCGGGCAGAAACAGGAGAGCTGAAAGAAGTCTTTTGTGTCCCTTAGAGTTTAGAAAACAGAAAGCAAACCAGCAAGCCCTTGGAGAATTTTGGGCTCAAGAATGTAGAGAGCAGGTCCAGTCCCTCTCACTTTCGGGCAAGAAGCAGCAGGCCAATACAGCAGAGCAAGAAGCAAAGTGGCAGTCCCTCCTACGGCACAGCAGCTGTTCCTCCAGGCAGAATGTCTTTGGTTCCATTTCTGATTTGGTGGTAAAGGGATCCAGTATTTATACCCAAAGGAGCCTTTGAAGTGGGGGAGACATCAAAGAGGCCTTTGAAGATCAGAAGGTCCCTGTCTTTCCTGCCCTGGCTCCAGACACACTACAGAGGGGTATGTAGCTTGTTGTGTGGAGGCAGGCACAGCCCTATTCAGGTGCAAGTGTCAGCTCGTCCCTCCCTAGGAAGGCCCATCAGCCCGATGATGGTCCATCTGGATGCAAATGTCACCTCTCAGGTCACTTTGTGTGAATGTCTAGAAGGAATGCACAAAGCCCAACTGTCACTCAACCCAGACGTGCATTCAGAGACAGGCAGAGGCACAGAATTGTTAAAGTAAGAAAATGCCAGCTTTCTAAAACTACCATTTTCAGACTTACAACTGTGAGTCCAGAGACACCAAACTTCAAAATCTCTATCTTTTTCCAATTGTAAATTACACTTAAAAGATGTTCAAAGCCAATCTGCATGTTAACCTATGGGAGAAATATGCCTTGCAGTAGAATAAAATAGGGCTGCCTATGGCCTACCTTACAGGTGGCTTACATGCCAGGTCGAAAGGCAATTTAAACTGCATACACAGGCCATGCAGTGGCAGGCCTAAATTGTGTTTACAGGGCTACTAAAGTGGGTGGCACAATAAGTGCTACAGCCCCACTATTATACAGGCCCTGGGAACATTTAGTGCACTTTACTATGGAAACATAAGTACATTTAATATGTCAAGTGTGGATAAGCCAATGTTACCACGATTTGAGTACTGAGCATATGCACCATAGGACTAGTTAGTAGGAATATGGTGCCCAGAATCCTAAAGCCAATAAAAATGAGGTCAGACAAAAGGGAGGAGTAAAGCAAAAAGGTGGGAGGTGTCTTTGCAGAAAGGGACAGGTCAAACACAACCCCCCTCTAGCCCACAGCTAGGGTAGACTAATCAATACCTTGATGGACTTCCCTGCTTAGGGTGATAGAACATGGAAAATGGCCCACACTTCAGGGGCACTTGCCAGTATTATGTCTCTCTGAACCCAGTTGGATCCCTCTGTCTATATTCGCGGGCCCACTGAACTTGCCAATAGGAATCCCTTCTCCTCATTTATGGACCCCATCTGTGTGGCACCTAAACTTACTTTTCACACAGATGCATCTCAGTAGGCAGACTGTAATAACAGGTCCAATAGTGTGATGTGGCCAATTCCACCCCTTGGTTCTGATTCTGTCCCCAACCCAGCTCTGACCACACGGATAACAACCAGCAGAGGCCACTGACAGCTGTCAGTGTCAAGAGTCAGGTCCCAGGCTATCCAGGGGCCTCTAGCCTCTGTGGTTTCTCAAAGTGGGGGCAGTAGCCCCATGTGCCTTGCAAGCTTTTTCTACTTCACCTCTCACCAGTTCAGGGGTGGTATCATGAGACTGGTTACCCAGGCCAGGGTGTGTACCCTGAGGCAGGAAAGGAGTGAAGATGGGGTGGGCTCTCCCTCACCTTGTTCCTACCTCTGGGGTCCTGTATCCTCCACTTGGGAGTGGTACCACCAGAAAACAGAACTGTTAGTTCACCTGTGGTGACTGACCCTCTCAGTTCCCCTGATGCTAGGGGCAACTCATTGCCCAGAAGCCAGTCTATGGGCATCAGGGGAATAACTATGACCCTCCCCATGGACACCTCCCCACCCCACCCCACTCTACGGATACAAGGGTTATAAGGCAGACTAAGTCATCCCCATGGGCTGGAGTTACCCCACACACCTAGCTGGTGTACTGCTCTGAGGAAACTTGTCTTTCCACTACCAATTTCTGGCTATCTCATGTGTCCCTCAGAGCTATGACTGGGACCCCATTCACTTTCATTTGCTGGAAGTCATGACTCCCACCCTCAGTGATCACTAACTCACCCTCTGAGTCCACCTCCTAGTTAAGGGCGATCACAGCATGGTCTAGGGCCTGCCCCTGGGGGCTAATTATCCCTAAGACCACATTTGCCACCCCTGTAGAGGTAACACCAATGGGTGGTCTCTTTGGTAAGACAGAGTCTCCCTGCTTGTGTCCTAGCTGGGAACACTCAAAGCAGCTGGGATGAAAATGGGGAACCCTGGGCCACTGCCCACCAGGACCTCCTCCTTGTTTCCTGGAAGGCTGATGGGAACCCTTTCTTCCCCCCTTACCCTCTGACCTTTCTATGTGGCCCCTGACCTCCTCCTCACTCTGCTCAAGGGAGCCTGAACCACCCCTCTTGGGGTCACTCCCAGGTACCTTCATTTGGACCCTGGTGCGGATCCAGCGGTCGACCTTCACAAGATCTCTGGGGTCAGTGAGCTTGCTATCAACAAAGGTGTTAGCACAGATATGGAAAGCAAAGACTGAACATATGCTCTGTTGTAAACAAATTATACAGCCCCAGGTAATCTTTTACCTCACTTCCCTTCATCCAATCATCCAGTGCCTTGCAAAAGGAGTGCACAAAACCCAGCTATAACCCAACCCAGATTTGTATTCAGAGACAGGCAGAGGCACAGAATGGGTAAAGTAAGAAAATGCAACCTTTCTAAAAGGGGCATTTTCAGGCGTACAATTTAAAATCCGACTTCACCATAAGTTGTGATTTTAAATTGTATGTCCAGAGATACCAATCATCGAATCTTCATTGTTTCCCAATTGAAAAATTACACTTAAAAGATGTTTTAAGGCAATCCCAATGTTAACCTATGGGTGAGATAGGCCGTGCAGTACTGAAAAATGAGTTTAGCAGTTTTTCACTTCCATGACATGTAACAATCAAACACACATGTCCTGCCAGTTAATATACACTGCACCCTGCCCATAGGACTGCTTAGGGCCTATCTTAGGGGTGACTTATATGTAATAGAAGGGAAGGTTTGGGCCTGGCAAGTAGGTTAACTAGCTAGGTCAAAATTAAAACTTTACAGGGCTACAAATGTGTGTGGCACAATCAGTGCTGCAGGTGCACTGGTAGCATTTCATTTACAGACCCTGGGCACATTTAGTGCACTTTACTAATGCAATAAGACAATTGTGGATAAGCCAATGTCACTACATTTTGAGTAATGTGCAGATGCGCTTTATCACTGGTTAGCAAGGGTAAAGTGCCCAGAATCCTAAAGCCAACCAAAATTAGGTCAGAAAAAAGGGAGGAGGAAGGCCAAAACTTTGGGAATGATCCTGCAGCAAGGGCCGTGTCCAACAAGGACAAGTCCAACTTTTTAAATACAGGGCACCCTGCCCTCTGGGCTGTTTATGGCCTACCCTCGGGATAACCAACATGTATTATAAAGGTAGGTTTCGACCTGGCAAAAGGTTTATTTTAGCAGGTCCAATTGACAGTTTAAAACTGGACACACAGGCTGCAATGGCAGACCTAAGCAATATTTGAAAGGTTACTTACGTGGGTGGCACAATTAGTGCTGCAGGCCCCCTTTTAGAATTAATTTACAAGCCTGGGTACATGCATTACCACTTTACTAGGGACCTATAAGTAAATTAAATGTGCCAATTTGGTGTAAGCAAATGTTACCATGTTTTAGGGAGAGAGCCATGCACTTTAGCACTGGTCAGCAGTAGTAAAGTGAGTAGAGGCCTGAAGCCAGCAAAACCAAAGTGAGGGTGAAAGGCAAAACGTTGAGGGAAAACCATGCCAAGGATGTCAGGTCCAACACCCTGCATCTGAATGACAACACCCTATTCCATTGCTGTACAGACTCCACCCTGGTACTTCCAAAGACCCACTCGATGCTGCAGAATCTCTAATTCCGGGCTTGAAGAAATATGATCACACCACCCAAATCCTGATGAAACTCCATTGGCTCTTTGTGCCAGCCTCATTTACAAAGCTATCGCAAGCAGAAACCCTACTAAGCTTCCAAAAAAGCTCACCATCTCTAGAGGTTCTCGGCACACTGACAGAGAAAACCATCAGGTTTCACACTAAGAAGTGTAAAAAGAAAAATACAAGGTATGTCCATCTATAACAGTAGGATAGAATAACAACCCCCTATCCATCAGGACCACACAAACGCTGCTTCAATTTAGGAAAACAGGGAAATCAACCCTCTTTAAGAACACTACACCACAATGCATTAATCAGATACAAACCAGCTACCTCCTATCACTCGCAAACATTGTGCTTTTCTTTGCCCCTTATACAGTGCTCTGCTGGTTTTTGACTCTGTTTGCGCTTTAGAAATACCACATACATACACACATACATGAAATTCAGGTTTTACAGGGAACCATAAAATATTTTCCATAATCCCCAGTCCTCTTTCAAATATGGGTTTCATGCCTCGGTATCCTGAGCATTAAAAGTACACAGAAATGCAATATGAATATATTGCCATACACTGGGACAACAAGTTCGAATAGTGTTTATTACCCAAAACTGCCAAACAACGTCACCAACAGCCGACTTTTGAATTTGGGGTGCTCGTGTTTTTTCTGCATATTTCTCTTCCACATATTTTGATTTGCTTCCCCCAAGCAAGCTCCTTACTGGAAATTACTACCCTGAACCGCGCACCGCTGAGAGTTAAAAGAAGAACGTAGGGACCGTGCCAACAACTGCTTTACAAAAACATTTTAGTGTCCGCGCATTGATCTACCAGTTTCCATGGCACCCGGTGCACCATGATGGATAGCGCCTCATTTCCTTCCTCCTCGCCGGCCTACTCAGTCCATTTCCACTAAAGTATTTTCAGACACAGACCATGTCATTATCTGCTGAAAGAAATGTTGAAGTGAAATTCCATTTTAGCTCTCCAAATCTGGACATGTTTTTAATTGCTTACAACCAATAAATCTTGCCTTCTTGACGTATTAGATCCTTCCTTTAATACCTAGGATTTGTTACCCACAAGTCTTTGTATATTAGCATACCTGGGGCACAGTGGCATCTCTCTGGGCACCTCGGGAAGCTTGTGGGATAATAGCAGAATCAATCTTGAGGTCTCTGACACAAGACATTGGCTATCATTTTTCACCGTAGTGAGAACTTTGTTTGACTTTCTTCGAAAATAGCCCCATAATGTCTGATATTTACCTCTGGGGCAGGATATATATTCAATTATACATGACAAGAAGCACTTTACCTCTGAAGAATGACAGCTTTGTGTCCTTGTAAAATGCCTCTGCGCTGGTTGGCTACTTTCCAGGAAAGCTTTGCAAGTGCATAATCAATTAGCAATTAGAAAGAGTGTGGGCTGCTAAGGGCAAAGCATGCTGTCTGGTGGAATTGCAGCTCCTAATAGCCTCCATCTTGCTGTCTGTCAGAGATGTGCCATCTGATAGTCTCTATCTTGCTGCCCGTGAGACATGCAGCATCTGATTATCTACATCTTGCTGTAAGTTTGTATGTATTGGTATGCATGTACAGCAAACCTAACTCAGCGAAAAAGTGTACGGCACATTATAGGGGTGGTCGTGATAAATTATGGAGGTGCTCGTGAAATGGCACTATAATTTGGGATAGTATTTTTGTAGCATAACATAATGTGAATGGAATGAGAGGGGTTTTGGCACGACCATATGCATTTGACATATAACACAATCCTACAACCAGCAGTTAATTGAGCCAGTGGGCACTGCCACCACCTACTTTAAGGGACTGGGACTCTTTTTGCCACCTCCCGCATGTGGCGGTATGGAAGACCAGTATAAAATTCCCTGGGCAGGCTGGATGGGCTGCCTGTCCTAATGGGCCTTCCCAAGGCCTGGCATGCATGACACATTCTTTTCACACTCAAACTTGTCACAGGTTTAATCACTGACTCCTTCTAATCCCTCTCACCTCAACTGACTATCTGTTGGTTAACATCCTGGAAAGCTTAGGTAGGCAGGTTAGACCTGTCAACCTTAGGGTTGTCTCTTCTCCAACTTTTTGCCTTTTGCATCCCATTTTAGTTGATAGCCATTACTTGAAGGACTAGTATGACAACGATTCTACCACTGTGTAATTTAAACATGGTCAAAAAGTGTGGGCGGATGCCAGGGCCCTCCAGGAACCCTGGAATGGGCAATATGAGCTGATTGAAAGAAAGGGTGAGGCCACATTCCTGGTGGACCCCCAGGCATACCCACACTGTACTGTATGGAAATTGCCTCAAATCACACTTGGAGAGGTCTGAGGCTGAGGCTTTTTTGGTGACTGACGGAGGCGAGGACGAGGAGAGTGAAGCTTTCTCTGACCTCTTGGACTCCAAGGAGAAGCATGAGTCTGTTGAAGGAGCAATCCTTTCGCTCACTCTAACTCCTAAACAACAGAGAGACTACGACCAAGTTTGCGGCGATGCTCTTCTCTGTTCTTCTTTTCGCCGGGACTACCCACCTGTGTATCCAAGATGTGGACACGGGAAAAACTTCCTCCTAAGAATACATTTTACAGGTTTCAGCATTAAGGTTGAAGTGTCCAAAATGCTGGAGTTGGGGAGGGGGGGGGGGGGGATGATAGAACCCTCCAGTAGCCCTTGGTCCAGTCCAGTGGTTGGGTACTAAAGGCTGTCCCAGCGGGCACTACACCTGAACTGATGTTCCGTGTGGATTACAGAGGACTAAATTCTGTAATCAAGAATGATAACTATCCCATACCTAGGGCAGATGAGCTCATTGACAGATTAGAGGCTGCCCAGTATCTGAGTACCTTTGATCTTACATCAGGGACTGGCAGATCAACCTAACAGAGCGAGCAAATAAGAGGTTAGCCTTCTCCACTCCCGAGGGCCACTACCAGTTTAGAGTAATGCACTTTGGATTACAAAATGCCCCTGACACCTTCCAGAGGCTGGTGAACCAGGTCCTTGCTGGTATGGAGGCCTTCTCTGCTGCTCATATGGATGACATAGCTGTCTTCAGTAGCAGCTGGAAGGAACACTTTTTTCCCTCCAGGAGGTGCCTCAGGCCTTGCAACAGGCAGGCCTGACTATCATGGCAAGAAAGTGCCAGATAGGGCAGGGGTCACTGGTGTACTTGGGACACCTGGTGGGCAGTGGGAAGGTGCGACCCCTCAGGCCAAGATAGAAACCATTATTACCTGGCTGCCCCCTCAAAACACAGACTGAAGTCAGAGCATTATAGGGCCTCACTGCGTACTACATAAGGTTCGTCAAGGGATATGGCGCCATTGTTGTCCCCTTTACTGATCTGACTTCAAAAAAGCATCCCAGAAATGTAATTAGGACAGAGAAATGCCAAACTGCATCTGACTTCCTCCAGGTACAGAGCTCCCATGCTCAAGGCCCCTGATTTCTCCCGGAAGTTTATTGTACAGACAAATGCCTCAGAGCATGGCATAAGTACAGTGCTATCTCCACTTAATGAGGAGGGCCTAGACCAACCAGTAGCCTTCATCTCCCACCTGCAATGCCACGGACGTCACGCCCTCCCAGGAATTCTGCGACAAGCTTAGCTCCTACTTCCATCTGAAGATCAAGGCCCTCTATGACAACTTCAGCGAACCAGCACCGGACACTAAACCCGTACCCACCGCCGCTGACAAGCCAACCATCACGTCCTGGAATCCCGCAACCGTAGAACTCAGCGCCGCAACCATGAAGAAAACTCACTCAGGGGCCCCATCGGACCCCTGCCCACCTCACATCTTACACAGGGCCGCCGCTGTCATCGCACCCGAACTAGGACGGACGATCAATACCTCCCTCAGATCTGGCATCTGCCCAGACGACTGGAAACGGGCAAAGGTGACACCCCTCCTCAAGAAACCAACGGCTGACCCAAAGGACCTGAAAAACTACCGGCCCATCTCTCTCCTCCCCTTCGTGGCCAAAGTCACAGAGAGACTCGTGAACGCCCAACTGACCGCCTTCATCGAAGAGAACTCCATCCTCGACGCTTCCCAGTCCGGATTCCGCAGCAACCACAGCACTGAGACCGTCCTCCTCGCCGCCACTGACGACATCCGAATGCTTCTAGACCAGGGACACACAGCGACCCTCATCCTTTTAGACCCCTCTGCAGCCTTTGACACCATCTCACATCGCACGCTTGCAGCCAGACTTCACAATGCAGAGATATAATGAGCTGCCCTCGACTGGATCCAATCCTTCCTATCCGGCAGAACCCAGAGAATTCGACTCCCTCCCTTCCTCTCCGAACCCACGGAAATCAACTGCGGAGTGCCCCAGGGGTTTTCACTCAGCTCCTCGCTCTTCAACATCTACATGGCCCCCCTCTCCGCCATCGTCAGAAAACATGGGCTCAGCATCGTATCCTAAGCCGACGACACCCAGCTCATCCTCTCACTCAGGAAGAATCTTGAAGACACCAGACTCTGCTTCCAGGAAGGAATGAAAAACTTGGCAGCCTGGATGCAAGACAGCTACTTGAAGCTCAACTCAGAGAAGACCGAGGTCCTCATCCTCGGACCCTACAAATCCCCCTGGGACAACAACTGGTAGCCCTCTGCCCTCGGGAATCCACCCACCAGACAGACCACGCTCGTAACCTCGGCATCAACCTTGACTCCTCCCTCTCCATGAGCCGCCAGATTAACGTTGTCGCTTCCACTAGTTTCAACTGCCTTCGCATCCTCCGTAAGACCTTCAAATGGATCCCCCCCGACTGCATAAGGACCGTCACCCACGCACTCATAACCAGCAGACTGGACTACGGCAACGGCCTCTATGCCGGAATCAAGAAGACCCTTCTAAGCAAACTCCAAACCATCCAGAACACAGCAGCCAGGCTTGTCCTTGGGACACCGCATCACAAGCACATGACCCAACACCTACAAAGCCTCCACTGGCTCCCCGTTGAGAAGAGGGTCACCTTCAAACTCCTCACCTATGCCTACAAATCCCCCAACAACATCGGACCCAAATACCTCAACAAGAGAGTATCCTTCCACGTACCCAAGAGGAAACTCTGCTCCACAGACCTCATCCTGGTCGAGGTCCCCCGCATCCGCAGAAACAGAACCGGTGGAAGAGCTTTCTCCTACATCGCGGCCAAGACCTGGAACAAGCTCCCTGTGAACATCAGACGCTCCCCGACCCTGCACACGTTCAGGAAGGACCTCAAGACCTGATTCTTCGACTGATCCGGAGCCGCTCCCCCCCCCAACGCCTTGAGACCCTCACGGGTGAGTAGCACGCTATGCAAACCCCTGATTGATTGATTGGTTGATTGATTGATCGATTGAGGTTACTGTCCAGGGAACAGAGGTGGAGTGCTATTGAGATAGAAGCTTTTGCTGTGGTCTGAGTACTGAAGAAGTTGCGGCAATACTTATTTGGCACTCACTTCCTGATTCAGGCAGACAACAGGCCCCTCAGGTGGCTCATGCAAATGAGGGAAGAGAATCCAGAACTGTTCAGGTAGGTCATTTCCTTATAAGGTATGGACTTCAGGGTAGAACACAGGCCAGTAGTAGACAAAGCAAATGCTGACAGTCTGTCCAGGTTTTTTTACTCGAGTGATGAGAACTCCCCAGAGGTTGGGTAAATCTCCCCACTTTCAGCTGGGGTGTGGGACACACATGTTAGACCTGTTATCCTTCGGGTGCTCTTCCCCCAACCTTTTGCCCTTTGCCTCCCATTTTTTCTGATTCTTTTTGATGGCCTTCAGACTCTGAGCACTTTACCACTGCTAAACAGTGCTAAGGTGCATATAATTCTCCCCTAAAAATGATGATGTTGGTGTATACCTGATTGGCATATTTGTTGTACTGGTAAGTCCCTTGTGAAGTGGTATACCATATATCTAGGACCTGTACTTCAAATGCTACTGGTGGGCTGCAGCACTGATTGAGCCACCCACAGAAGTAGCCTTTTAAACCCGTCTCAGGCCTGCTACTGCAGTGCCTGTCTTTACAGTTTAATGTCACTTCGACTTTGCATTTAAAACTACTTACTCCCCTTTTATTACATATAAATCACCCCTAAGGTAGGCCCTAGGTAAAGGGCAGGCAGCTATGTAAGCAAGAGGTAGGACATGTACCTTTATGGTTTGGAAGTCCTGGTAGTGACAAACAGCCTATTTCATTTGTCACTACTGCACGAATTACCCCTCTCATAGGCCAGCATTGAGAATTCCTTAATTTACTTTTTACTGTAATTCCTGATCAGAGAGGAGTGGCTTTGTCATGTTTGATTTGTTTAAAATGGCAATGATAAATCCTCCTTACTGGTGAAGTTCGATTTAGCATTACTGTTTTAGAAATGCCACTTTTAGAGAATGGACATTTCTATGTACATACTGCTCTTTGTGCCTGACAGCCTGTCTCAAATATTCAACTAGGTTGGGTGATAGCTTCACTATGTGCATTTGCTCTAGACAGCCACAAATACAGAGATACAGCTGAAAACACAGGAAGGGCTGAGTGTGACAGAGAACTCATCTGCATTCTGATAGCAGATGAATTCCTGGGCAGTAAGGAGGAGAGGCAGCTCACACTTACACCGGAATAGACTGTGTCCTGTCCTCAAGCACTGATTTAACCCCCAGGCTTAGCCTAGCAGGTAGGACTGGGTTGAAAGAGATCCTTGTACACTTCAGTGAGTTCTTTTGAATCCCTCCCCTAACTCAAAGGATCTTTTGGGTATAATTTCTGGGTCTCTGACCCTCTAAAATCAGACACTTCTAGATCTTGAACTGATCCTCTGTCAGAAGGACTGCTATGCTGCTTGAAACTGCACTGATTTCTTGAAGGACTGCTTTTCTGCTCGTTGACCTGCTGCCTTCTGCTCCCTGACTCTGATGGAAGGACTCTGCCTTCCCTCCAAGTGATCTCCAAGGGCTTTCCGGCTTGCCTCCTGTTTTCTGAAGTCTCCGGAATACAAAAGACTTACTACAATTTGCTGGTGCTGCTGGACCCTGCCTTCTGTGGGTTCTAGCCTTGCCTGCGGTGCTCCCTTCAAGCTCTGGGCCTCAGAAGTGGGTTCTGCAGCAGCCTTCAGCACCTACTGGCCCTGGGCCTCTGAAATCAAACTTTAGTGCTGTTTGCAACTGCAAACGGGTCCTTTCACACTGGGACAGCGGCGGTCACTCGAAGAATCAGAGCGAGCCACCACAACATCGTGTCCTCGCACAGCAAGCATCACCGACCACGAGGCCCAGTCTGTCATCCGTGAGGCTGGCCCACTTTTCATGCCCACAGCATCATCATTACCGACACTCTACTTGCTCCTGGTGAACGTCTTCTATCCCAGTTTCCAAACTAATAATCAGGCACATAATGTTTCCCTTAAGTGTTATATTTTGATGACCAGAAAGTGCCCGGAATGGAGTATTTTACTAACCTCTGTGTGTGTGTGTGTGCGTGTGTGCGTGTGTGTGTGTGTGTGGATAGAGCTGGTCTGTATTTGTGACAAACGTTCGCCTAGGACCTGGCCCAGGACCTGATGTCCACTACAAGTATCCTATCAAGTAATGGCCAGGCTATACTATCCATGTTACAGAGTAGTTAAACTAGCGTTATAGTGGCCACACAGCATGTTTATGAGAGATCTGAGGAACAGCAATACTTTGTACCTGCACCAAGGGAGTGTTGAGTCTCATGAATCACTTGAAACGCCTGGGTTAAAGATTGGTGGATTTGAGTTTGGTGGACAAGATACTCCATCAGTCAGATATCCCATCTGCCATGTACATTACTGCCTATGTTACTTGTAATGCAGCAGATGGGGCATTCTTCATGTTTGCAATGGGCGCTCCCATCCTTGAAATCATATAAAAATGTTTTTTATTTAAATCATGCTTGTAAGGTAGCCTATTCAAACATATGGTAGTGCACATATTAATGTATAAACATGTTAACATGCAAAGCAGCAGGCAGAAATTTAGCAATGCATTGTTACTATTGACATAGAAACCATTGTGAAGACACATCAGGCTTGATTTACTGCCCAGGGCTCTTTTATTTGAATGATCTGTTCTGAGGTTACCCAAATGCAAAATAAAGTGTCCAAACTCAAATGTTTGATACAAAGGGCCTGATTCACAAAGGGCCTCGACAATTGTGGCGGAGGCCCCACAGTCGTGGTGGGGTGCTTGCACTCCTGGCAGGGGCCCGCATTCATGGCCACTGCCACAAGTGCGGCCCCCCCTGCCAAGACTGTGGTACCTCCTCCATGAGTGCGAAGGCCCTTTGTGAATCAGCCCATGTTGTACAGCAAAATATTTGTGTTGCAGTAGGCTGTGTAAAAACAAAAACTAGGGACAAAAGGGCTGGTGACACATTTATTACAGCAGATGTGACATTTTAAATGTTAGGGTCAGAACGACAGGTCACTCACACTATTAATTATTCGAATTTATCATAATAAATGTAGATGGTGCATGTATCTTGTCTACTTGACTCTGCCAGACCATATAGCTGATTTTAGTTGGTTAGGGCCCCCTGTGCAGGAATTTCCAACTCCTCTGCATCTTCATCTATGGTGATTCCCAGCAGACGTTTGTGACAGTGGGGGAGGTCTGCAACAAATGGTGATTAGGAGGCAAGTGACCTCATAGGCTTCAACAATGTATGCCATTGTGGCAGATTCTTCTTCAATGGCTGCGTACATGGCAGACAATGGATTTTGCCTATCATGCACCAGATTAACCTAGGCAGGCCCACGACTCTTGTAATAGGGAGGTACAGCTTTGACTTACTAATCCATCCTCCATGACGGATACGCGAACTCCTTCCATGTTTGGTCTGCCTTCAAAAGCCATTGTTGTGGCTGGGGAGAGCGACAGACCTTTTTACAGCTGGGGTAATGATCAGTTTCAAGCTCGCAATTTGGAAAAGTGGGGAGTAGAGATGATAGGGGATAATCACAGTTAAGATTTTATCAAGCCTGTATAGACATGTAACATGAGCAAGACAAATGGACGCAGCAGGGAACTGGAGGGTTGGGGGGTACTCTGGGGTAGAATAGGTCTGATAAATTATGTTGCCTGAAAGACCATGGGAGAGGATGAAAATGCTCTCTTGGAATGTCAACAGTCTAGGCAATAAAAAACAACTGGTTTAATATATACAGAGGGATATGCCAGATGTAATATGACTCCAGGAAACTCACTTGCTGGGGATCGAGTGTAAATTCCTGGGAAGAGGCCAATATGTTTCGCTGACACATACAGGTTTTACTTGAGGTTCACATGGGTTAGCAATACTGGCTGTGAAAATTCCTTGCCTTCAAATCACTAAAACTTGATCAGACAGTAGTGGCTGTATTGTGAGGGGAACAAGTCTTTAGAGGGAACAACAGACTTACTGTATGTAATGTGTATGTACCCCAGCGGCAGAAAAAAGAAATCCTAAAGAAAATTGGCACAATTCTCATGGACGTAAAATCCACCTTACCATCCTTGTAGCGGTAACTGGAAGTCATCCAATGACTCTTGTAGTCACGTTCTCTGTCTGGGGATCGGTGATGACTTTTCATCAAGTTGAACATTACAGACACAGTCCTTTCCTTTGCTAGCCAAGGTGCAGCCCAATCTTTGATGTAGCCTATCTTTGCTCGGTCTGAGGAGCAGCAGAGCTGTCCTTCTTCCATCCAGTCTTCAGTATAGACATGATTTGAGGTCTGAATGCCAGGGGTGCTGCCATTTTAATGCCCAATTTGTGCCCTTGGGGATGCGACAATTACTAGTGAATTGGCGTCCAGATCCCCACATGCCTATTGATAACTTCCTGTAAAGTGTGGCACCTAGCTAGCCCACAATACACCATTACCCCCCACTCTCAACTTGGCAGAACCCTTCTCATGGTAATTTGTGCATCCTAGCCATCCTAGATGTGGGGGTACCTAGGACTACCTACTCACGAAAAAATTGATTTGCCACCAGCTTCACCCTCTCTGTCCCCGATGCCAGCCTGTCGGAATAAACAAAAGCACAACCCTTCTCATTTTTGTCCACCATCTGCCCTTCAAAGCCAGCTTTGCCTTTGAGGTGGGCCTTTTGGGCTGACAGCCTGTTTGGCTTTCCTCATAGGGAGACGTCATACCTCTTCTAATGGCAGGCCCTTTATGTTCCTTCCTGAGCATCGTTCACACTTCACCCCAGGAGGGCTTATGTTTAGCAACCATAAATGGTCAGTGGAATACTTTTGGCAACAAAGTGGCAACTTACTAAGGTTGCCATTTTTACACAAATTACATTACATTTGACTTATGCATCAAGTCGGGTTTAATGCAATGATTCTTTTGATTCCGCGAAGTATCATATTTATTAGGCCCATTCAGAAATTAGCACTGCTGAGTTGTCAGCTTGTAACCCTGTATTCGCCAATGGGGCTATTAGCCTTTTTACAGTTCAAATGACAATTGAGGGGTTTAACTGGCGGGACATGTAAAAAACCTCTCCTACTTTTTTACATACAGGACCCTCCTATAGAGCTAGTAAGACCTGCATAGGAATGACTTATATATTAAAAAGGAAGGTTTGAAGTTTTGCCATTAGTTTAAATGCAAAGTTGAATTAGCAGTTTATAATTGCTCTGCCAACTAGCAATGGCAGCTGGGAGTCATGCTTTACTTTGTCACACTCGTGGTGGCACAACCAGTGCTGCGCTACACGAGGGACATTTAACTTACAGTCCCTGGGTACCCCTGGTACCATGTACTACAGACTTATAAGTAAGTTAACTTACATCAATTGGGTGAAAGCCAATTCAACATACACATTTAAGGGTCAAAGCACCTTCACTGAGGCCTGGTCAGCAGGGCACAGCAGACTGCAGAGTAATTACACCAGTACCTAATAATCAAAAAAGGGTTCAAAAGTGGGGGTGAACCTGCAAAAAGCCATTTTCTCACACATTGGGGGAGAGTTCCTCCATAGCAGAGACAGAATACTTTGCATGTGGATCTCTGATCACTCCCCACTGATGGTAGTCCAGGGGAAAAACTCTAAGCCTATTGGCACCACCTACAGCGTCAATGCCTCTACACTGAGAGACCCGGATTCTGATTCTGTTCTATATTTGGCTGGGAAGGTTGAATTGATTGAGTCTCACATTGTAGCCTATAAATGAGTGCTTTGTGATATGCTGCAGAATATGTTACCAAGGAAACAACTGGAAAAACTTGAAAGAGAGTTTTTAAAAATCTTTGCTGTAATTGGAGGGGTAGTACTAACACATCCTCGAGTGGATAAAAACAGGGAACTGGAAGTGGTGAGAACAGACTACTGCAATGAGGTACAGAAGCCATAACATGACCACACAGCAGAAACTTTATGTAGAGAGTGAAAAGGCAAGCCGCCTTCTCTCCTGGCTAAGCCAGTGGAAAGAGAAGGCCAGGTAGGTGGGTTAACTAATCGCTGAAACAGGGGAAAAGAATTACACAGGCAGCAGATATAGCACAAATGTTTATTTCCTATTACGGTGAGTTTACTAAACCCAGACACCTAAAAGGGGTGGAAGAGACTGAATTGTTCTTGGATATCCTGGATATCCCTTAGTTGAATGAGGATGATTATGAGTATCTAGAATGCAATCATATGGTGCAGGAACTATCTGAAGCAATACAATAAAATATATGCAAAATGGTAAACCCCTGGCCCTAAGGGCATGCCGGTAGGGTTGAACAAGAGACTTGAATCCCTGGTGGGGCTGCACCTATTGTAGATGTTCAGAGAGGCATATTAACCCCAGCATTAAGACTTGACATTATAGGAGTGATTCATAAAAAAGGTAAGTGATGGTTGGGACTGTGCTGCCTATCGTCTGATATCATTGTTAAATGTAGAAATGAAGCTCCTATTCATGATGGTAGCACTGAGACTTTGTAGAGTTGTGACCACCTTTGTCCTCAGGGAACAAACAGGGCTTATGCCTAATCGCTCAACCAGGCAGAATCTAAGGTGTTTGAACAGTGGTATAGATAAAATAAAAACCTCTGGACTCCCCTTGCGTTACTCTCTATAGATGCTGAAAAAGCGTTTGATTCGATACACTGGCCATATCTTTTTCAAACGTTGAATAGCTTTGGATATAGCACTAAATTTCATACCTGATAACACTCCTCCACTAGTAAGAGCAGTGGTAAAGGTGAATGAGACCATACTCCCCCATTTCCATTGGCGAGAGGGACTATGCAAGGTTACCTGCTATCCCCATTATTGTTTGCCCTGTGTATAGAACCCTTGGGGTGCTTGGTCACGTGAAACCAACAACTTGCCTGAATTGGGGGCAGAACAAAACCTCTGCAAGAGAAAATGTCCTTGTATGCAGACGTCGTTATGTTGTACGTAGCAAACCCTGTCCATTTTTGCACAATTTGCGGAATTTGTAACCTACTCGGAGTACAAGGTAAATTGGGGGAAATTGTTTTTTTACAAAATGGGCCAGAAAGGGATGTGGTCAGTCACATGAGAATAATCAGTGATGAATATATACCTAGGAATTCATATAAGTCCACAGTCAGAATTGTTCCTGGAAAGGAACATGGAGAGGGTACTGCTGGATGCTAGGGTGGGTACCAATACTTATAATGATACATGTTCCATGACTGTATGTAATTCAGAATATGCACTTCCTGATACCTGAATGAATGATTCTTTGATCGGAGAAGGAGATGCAGGATGCACAGAGAATTGTGCTAAAAACCCTTGTGCATATTTATGTGCAATGGTGAATTAGCAGTGCCACATCTAAGTGTGCATTACAGAGCTTCTCAGTTGTAGCAAAGGAATGACTGTATATATGCCCTTGAAGATGACCCTGCAGTGTGGCTAGATAGGTGCAGCTTGACAGCTCCAACCTGGTATTATTATCTTATATGTGAGAAATGGGAAACAACACTTCCTGCTCTAATGCTGATGGCTTTATTGGCCTGGGAGAATGCAACGGTTTACCTGGAATGAAAGGAGAAAATAGCAATGGAGAGACCCTTGTGGGATGAAGCTATGCAGTGGGAGGTGAACACATTGCAGACCTCTACCTGCTAGGACCTAATAAGAATCTCTAAAGTAGGGGATGTGTTGGAATATGGGATCATTAAATCTGAGGTTCCGTATGACACGGGACCGCAGTTTTGAGTGGTAACGAATGTGGATGAGTTTGGTATCTACGAACCGCAAATGACGAGTATAATGGGTGAACGCAGTTTCGCTATGCAGCCACGTATGGTTCGTCTCATTTTTGGGTTCGTTCATCTGGACCCTCGGGTTCCATTTTAGATACAGCATCCATTTTGTTTCTTGCCCTCAGGTAGCCAGCGAACGGGCTTCTTGTCCGCTCCGTGACCCTGGGACTCTCAAGCTTACACGAAGGACACGTGTTTCTTTGAGGTGACTTTTACGATGAGGGAAACGACACGACTAAGGCAGATGGCCCCGCTCGAGGCTCATCTTGCCGCGCCGGTCTATTGTTTCAGCCATGCATACATTAGACATGAGGTCTTTGACCCCTCTATCAAGTTTCCTTTATTGCCCCCAACACTCTTTTCTAACCTGTTGTGCATCCTTGTCCTTTCCTTGCATCTGTTTTTTCGTCCTTCCTCTTAATGTGTTTATGGTTAGGATGGAATGTGTTTATTGTGGAGGAAATATGTTTTTACAGTTGGGAACCGGCAAGACTGTCGTAATTATGTTCCGGCCTCCTGAGACATGAACGCGACCCTTTTGAAGTTTATTGTGGGAACTGAGTTGTAACCTTTGTTCGCCATACTGCGCTATGGCAAAAACCTGTATAAAAGGACCGACCCACTTCTACGAATTTGAAGCAGTCTCCGAGAACCTACACGTTGTGTACTTCTTGTGACCTCTGTATCCCTGCAGTAAATAAACGCTGATCTCTGACGTCGCTGGAAGTGTTCCGTGTCTCTGTGTTTAGTACGCCAGAACAGGTAACCCACGAAGGTTTCAGGTGTTGTTCCCTGGCACCGCTGGGTCTTAAGAATAACCCAGTCCTTCAGTTGGCGCCCAACGTGGGGCGACATCAACGGTACCGGTCCAAAGCCCGACGATCGTGAGGAACTTCGTGTGAAATCTCCGAGGGAAGGTGCACCCCGCTTCATCGATCCAGTTGTCGAAATAAGTGGCCCGACGTCTTTTCCCGCGAAGATCCCCGCCTCCTGACGGCTGCAACGGACCGATGCCCTGACTGTCGACCTGTTTTGGCGCCTGGCGTAGTCCTTTGTACGGCGAGACGATCGACGGACCTTCCTGGTGACGCCATTGTTCTCTCAGTTAAGTATTTGTGGGTCGCTCCCAGTGTTGCTTTGTCGTTTGCATGGTTCCATAGCATTCGTGGTTCTTAGTAGTTGGGTTTTATTTGACGATTGCAATTGCCAAAACCGAGGGTCTTGCATTTTTGTGAGGACATCGTAATTCGATAACCCTTGAAGTTTGTAAACTCGGTTAGTGTGCAAGATGCCTGGCCGTAGTACTTTGTTTGGGTTTCTCAAATGTTGCAGCATGGATTCCCGGCTGGAGGATTCATGTCCGATACCTCCGGTTGGAACTCCGATTTACGAGCTCTATAGTCGTCATGGCGTGGGTCCTATCGTATATAATGAATATTGGGTCCGCTACACTAAAAAGGATGGCGTCCTCAGTTGGCCATCTCATGGTAGTTTCGAGACTGCCGTTTTAGATAATTTGGAAACTAAATTGTTTAAAAAGAAAGCTAGGCCGGCCATGTTTGATTCCTTCCGGTTGTGGCGGAAAGAGGCCAAGCAGAAAGAAATCAAACAGAATAAGAAAAATAAAAGAGAAGGTGTTATTGCAGTGATGCGAAATGCCGAACAATATCAATTAGACAAAGATGAGAAAGAGCAGGAAGTTAGTGCTCGGCTACACCATATGGCAGTGGATAAGTGTTATCCGGTGCTACCTTCTAATATCGATAAGACAGGAGAAGAAGCGATGGAGGATCCGCTCTTGTCTTATCTGATGAAATCGCCACCTCCCTATGCTCCCGATGTTATGGGTCTCGTGCGTCCACCTCTTCCTCAACCCGCTGTTTTTGCGGCTGCTGGTCAGCCCGCCGTTCCTCTCGTACTCCCGAATCCCCTTGGGCCCCAGATCGTACATCCTCTTGTTCCGGCTTCTCTCCCTATTGCGCCTTTCCAAGTCCCTCCTCAGCCTGTTGTTCCCGCTGCTCCTGCTGCTGCGTCTACTTCTACTGTTTCCACCCCTATTGTTGCTGCGCCCGCATCTTCTTCCTCTTCTCCTTCTGTTCGTAGTCGTCTTTTGACTGCTGTTGCTTCTCTTTATTCTCCGCTTTTTGGGCGATACTTGGCTCGACTCTTTCAGATGTCGCTCAAAGGCGCAGTCAGCTTCCTGATGGTAGGGAACGTGAATCGTTGGTGAAAACGGCACGTAGATGGATTCGTAACCCTGTTAAATACACCTCACGTGTAGTGTTTGAAACGTTCTCCCAGTTTAATGTGCCTACGCAACGATTTGTGTTTGAAGAACTGTGTAACTCGTTGAAGGAGGAGTGGGACGATGATGTGACAGATAATGTACCGTCAGAGGTTTCTGAGCTGCAGCATCGGTTTGCCTCGGGTGTAATCGTAGGCGACAAAGTTCGAGAGGCTTTAGAGCGCTTGTTATCCTTTCGATGTACAGTGCAACCTCGTGCGTTGTTTAAGGACGAGACTGCAGAATGGATGGCACAACCTGGTCAATATCCTATGCGAGAAGTTCCTCCGGTATGGATGCCAGGTGATCCTGCTGCTAACCCTCCTGTTCCAGGCCGTTTCCAGAGAGTGTGGATACACCTCCCTTGGAAACGATCGGAAGTTTTACAAGTGAAGCAATCTTTGCCCGATCCCCGTAAGAATCCTGCAGGTTATTATAAGGAGCTGTCCCAATTGGTGGATGCTACTGTTATGAACCTAGCCGATATTGATATGTTGTTTGGCAATGTGGTGCCTCAGCCGATTTGGGCAAAAATTCGTCACGAGAATCACGCAGCCGAGTTAGGCGGTGACTGGGCTGCCCTTACGGCGGCAGATGCCCAGCAGGTCGGTGGGGCTAAACCTGAACAGCTTATTGTGGCTTTGCCTCAGAGGATAATTACCCTCATGAAAACGCTTATGCCAGCGATGCGCGTCAATTGGGACAAATTATCAGCATGCAAGCAAAAGAGGGATGAAAGCGTTTCTGATTTCTTTACGAGATTCGAGGAAGCGTTTGTTGATCATAGTGGTCAGGACATGGGATCTGAGGGTGGTCAGCGGCTGTTTGTTGATAAGTTTGTATCGAACTTGCTGCCCGACCTTAGCAACAAGTTGAAGAATTCTGAGAGTTCATGGGCTGTTTCTACCACTGCCCAAATATTGGCTACGGCCCAATATTACGAAAACAGAGAAAAAGAGGAAAGTGAGCGTGCAGATAAGAAAACGAAGGATCTTAAAACTAAGGTCTTATTGCAGCAAGCCTATCCTCCGCGTTCGCATTTCAGTGATACACAACAGCAAAATAGATCACAATCACAGTTCTCCAGATCGCAGACGCGAAATGCTTCTCCCGCACCTCGTTTTGTGCTGGGATATAATCAATGCGCATATTGTCGTGGGGAGGGCCATCTGAAGTTTGATTGTCCGGTTCTCCGTGATAGGAACAATGGTGTGTCGGCTCGAGGAGGACGTAGTGGCCCTCAACAGGCTTCCCGTGGTAGAGGTCGTGGAATTACCCAGAATCAGGCCGAACGCTTTGCAACGTCTTCAGACTCGCAGAATTGTTTCGATAGGCGCGAACCATCGTCCGGTCGGTCTGCACAGTATCATGTGGATGACTGTTATGTTGAGTGTGATGTTGATACGGATGGTATCTACTAGGATAGCCTTAGACAAAGGAAGGGAGAAGTATCAGTTCCGGTTGATCAGAGAGGGCCTTATGTTGCAGTAGCCACTTTGGGCGTCGTTGAGCCTTTTCTGTTGGACACTGGTGCAGCAAAGAGTTCCATCATGCATTCGAAACTCCCTGGCGCGCCTTTGTCTGGCTTAACGAATGTTTCCGTTGGATTTTCTGGCGCCCCCGTTAGCAATCCAGTTTCTAGCCCTTTGCCCCTTACAATTGGGTCTCATGAGCTAGAAGCTCCTTTGATTTTGACTACTGGTTGTGGTGAGAATCTTTTGGGTCTGGATTTGTTGAAAAGGTTACATGCGACTTTGTACTGTTCTCCTACGGGTGTGGAGCTTACGTTGGGTAAGAGCGTGATTTCCCCTATGTATTTATCGATCGACAAGCTCCCACCAGAATTGAGATCTCTTCCGGACTCCTTGTGGGCGACAGGTCCCAATGACGTGGGCCTGTTGGATATACCACCTTATGTTGTCCAACTGAAAGTTGGTGCGCGTTTACCACGCATACCCCAGTATCGTATTTCCCTTGATGGTGAAAGGGCACTATTAGCGATCATTTACGACTTGATCGGTAAAGATGTTATTGAGGAGACACGGGGTAATGTGTGCAATAGTCCCGTGTTGCCTATTCTGAAACGAACGGATCCCTCCAAGCCTCCTGTGTACCGTCTAGTTATCGACTTACGGGAGGTGAATAAGGTCGTTGTTCCGCAGTTTCCTGTGGTGCCAGACATTACAGCTTTACTGACTCTGATTCCAGCCACTGCGTCATGGTTCTCGGTCATCGATCTGAAGAATGCGTTCTTTAGCATTCCGATTGCTGAGGAAAGCAGAGATTTGTTCGGTTTCTCATTAGGTGGTCGCAGCTTCAGATTCAAACGCGCACCACAGGGCTACTGTGAGAGTCCATCAATCTACAGCCAAGCTCTTAAGAGCCAACTTGATGCGTTTGTGTTACCGGCTGGTGCAGCCTTGATTCAGTACGTTGACGATCTGTTGATCGCTGCTGACACCGAACAGCTTTGTAGGACTGCTACAGTGTCACTGTTACAGCATCTTTGTGACTTACATCATAAAGTGTCACCTTCCAAACTGCAATATTGTTGTCAAGAAGTAACCTATCTAGGTCACTTATTGTCAAAGGCGGGAAGAAGGTTGACCCCTGAAAGAATTGCAGCAATTGCTCGAATGTCTGTGCCAACAACTCAGAGAGATGTGCGTGCCTTTCTAGGTATCACGTCATACTGCAGACAGTGGATCCCGAACTTTTCACTGTTAGCGAAGCCATTGGTAGCTCTCACGTGCAAGGACGTTTCGACTCCTTTGCCTTGGACGGAGGAATGTCAGAAAAGTTTTTCTGAATTACGTGATTCATTGTGTTCGGCTCCTGTGTTAGGTACTCCTGATTACAGTAAGCCTTTCACATTATACGTCCATGAGAGGGACGGTTGTGCGTTGAGTGTTTTAACGCAACAATTTGGTGATAAACAGCGTCCGTGTGCATATTTTTCCTCGACCTTAGACCCGGTAGCTAGAGCGTTGCGGAGTTGCTTGAGGGCGACAGCGGCAGCGGCGGCGTCTATTCGACAGTCCGCAGGCCTGGTCATGGATAATATGCTCATAGTAATGGTTCCGCATGCAGTTGATACGCTCTTGAATCGGACAAAGACTCAACATCTGACGAGTGCAAGGTTGTTTGGGTACGAGCTGACCCTTTTGGCAAGTCATATACAGATTAAACGTTGTAATGTACTGAATCCGGCGACATTGTTGCCGATTAATATGGAATCAGATGATGTGCTGCCACATGATTGTTATTTACGGACTGAGGAAGAAACAAAAGGTCGTGTGGACCTGAAAAACACTCCCTTGGCAGATCCCGATGGTACTTTGTATGTGGATGGTTCTTGCTTCAAATTGCCGAATGGCGATGTGACGACTGCGTATGCTGTAGTGACGTTGAGCACGGTTGTGGAAACTGCGAGATTGAATCAGAATTCCGCACAAGCGGCAGAGTTAATTGCATTAACAAGAGCATGTGTTTTGTCGAAGGGAAAGCGAGTGAATGTGTTTACTGACAGTCAGTACGCGTTTGGTGTTGCGCATAATTTTGGAAGATTGTGGAGAGAAAGAGGATTTATGACATCGCATGGTACGAAGATCCAACACGGGCAGCTTGTGAATGATCTTTTGGATGCACTTACATTGCCTAAACAAGTGGCGATCGTTAAATGTAGTGCACATCGGAAAGTGACGGATGATGTTGGTCGTGGTAATGCGTTTGCGGATGAGATTGCTAAGGAAACGGCTAAGAATCTTGCGACTCGAATGTATGCCACGAGTTCAGTGAGGTGGCCGACGGAGACTGGTATGTGTGAGAATACTGTTGAGAGTGTGAAAGCAATTCAGAACGAAGTTACTGAAGCTGAAAAGACCAAGTGGAAAGAAAGTACAGGAAGATTGGATATGCATGGATGTTGGGTTGACCTGACGGAATGTCAGAGGTGGATGTTACCAGATGCGTATGTATTAGCTGTTGTGACGATGGCTCATGGGTTGTCACATATTAGTGCGAAAGGAATATGTAAGTTCTTGTCCCCTGTATGGAGGAATGAGGGTATTGCTAAGTGTGCCGAAAGAGTGGTTAAGAATTGTATGGTGTGTTTGATGCACAATCCTGGCAAGGGTACCCCCACTCCACCTGGTCATTTTGCTCCTCCTGCTTGTCCCTTTGAGGTTATCCAGTTGGATTTTATCCATATGGAGAGATGCAATAACCTGAAGTATGTTTTGGTTGTGGTTTGCGCGTTCTCCAGATGGATTGAGGCCTATCCTCTTAAGGATAATACTGCCCTGTCCACAGCAAAAATCCTGCTGAAGGAGTACTTTCCTAGGTACGGAATGCCACGGATTGTGTGGTCGGATAATGGAAGCGAGTTTGTGGGAAGTGTGATGCAGAGTGTGTGTAAGGGCCTTGGAATTCGGCAGAAATTCCACAGTGCTAATCATCCTCAGGCAGCGGGTTTGGTTGAAGGGTACAATGGTACCCTGAAGCTGAAACTCGCTAAGATTCAAGCTACGACTGGTCTGTCATGGCCTGATGCCTTGCCTCTGGCTCTCCTATCGACCAGAGCAACCGTACACTCTCGAGTAGGGCTTAGCCCATATGAGATTGTGTTCGGTCGCCCTGCGAATATTTGGGGAGTCCCGAGGCCTAGGGCTTTTGATAGTCTTGAGTATCCAATGTTGATTGATTATCTGCATGATTTGACCACTAAACTACGGTTAATTCATCAACAGGTCTTTGAAGCTCTACCGGCGCAGACAGAGGGTTCTGGACACCAGCTCCGGCCAGGGGACTGGGTGGTTACCCGAAATTTTGGTCGGAAACGTAACTTGGAGCCAAGATTCGTTGGACCCTTTCAAGTTTTGTTGACGACGAGGACAGCGGTTCGACTGGAGGGCCGGAAAAACTGGGTCCATGCCAGCCACACAAAGAAGGTACCGATCCCTTTACCAACTGACGGTTGGGTGAGGACTGGGATTTCGGCCACAGAAACTGAGACTCCTTTGCACTTTGTGCCGTTTAGTGACGCTCAACTTGTGGATGAGGATTCGTCACTGCCAAACCCATATGTGGAGTCATCAGTAGCAGAAAACCCAAGGTCTGACTCGTTGTCCACTTCATCGAATCCTGTTGCGCCAGCTGAACAATTGTTTGTAGAGCAAACTCGACCAGGAAGAAATCGATACTTTCTTCGTTCAAGGACTAATAAAAATTAATAGTATGATGGTTTTGACGTTACGAATATTATGGACAATTACATCCTTTCTTTTTGAGTTTTTATGTGCCTTTCCACTGCTAAGAGATTTGTAATAAATTTGAAAGCTTCGAGGAAACCTCTCCATCCGGGTTACCGTAGGGCCGTGCGGGTACTTCTTTCTGTTTAGCAGGTTTCTGACGCTAGGTCGGTTACTTTTTGTCGATCTCTAGGAACTCCTGGGGATTGATAATCGCTATTCAGAACGAAGTGCGTCAAGTACGTCACGGACGGTTTGTAGAGGATGGCATTCTCTAAGCTGTTGGAAGAAGAAAGGGTGTCGGCACAGAGATTAGAGTTATGGAGGGTTGTACGAACAAAATGTTTTTTGTTTCAGGTGTTTCTACTGTTTCTGACTTTATCTATGCTATTGGTGGGTGGAGTGTATTTTGGAGTATCGTTGTTCTTGCCTTCTGTTTCACCTACCTTTTCTCCTAACCTAAGTTCCCTCACCACTGTCTCCCCACATTCCTTTCATCCTTTGCCTCAGCATGAGCAGGTTAGACGTGCGGAATTCATGAATAATTCCTTTGTTCAACTTCTACATCAGCATCAGTTGGTGGTGAATACTACCAATTGTTGGGTATGTGGTTTAATGCCACACACTATGGATAGGGGTATTCCGTATTTGGTCCTTCCTTACAGCTCCCAGGGTTCAGCTCGAGCATTCCAAACTATGTTCCGTAGTGCACTAGATTCCTACCCTAGTCGAGAGCCACGGTCTGTCAATTTTGGTCCTGGGCCGTACCACAAGCCTTTGGCGATAGCCATAGCAGATCTGGATAGAGATGTTTTTGATGCATCACTCATTCCAGATGAAGAAGTGCAGGCCTATAAGGATCTGAGTGAGACTGAGTATAGTACGTCAGTGGGTGATAGACAGCTTAAGAGCTCGTCCCCGATATGGATTGTACCGCACCTTGGTAATTTCTGCTTGAAAGGTTTGGGTCGAAATCCGAGAGCACAACTTGGGAACAGTGCTTGCACTGATACGTATGTTCTACCCATGCTCTCCTCCCCTGTTTTTCTAACTGCTAAGGGCACCTATTTTGTATGTTATGAACGCGCATATACATGGTTACCCCGCGACTTTTCGGGTACCTGTTATATTGCGAATCTTTTACCTCCGACTTTCACAGTTGCTTCAGACTACCACAGAACTAGAGTCGTGAGAGGCGTTATTAGCAAAGAGGACACTGCTGGTCAAGAAGCAGGAGACTTCTTTAAAGGTTTCTTGCCGTTTTGGGGACCTATGGTTAATAGTAGGAACCTAAGACAGTTGACCCGTGTAGTTGAGTCGACTGCTAATATTACTGCAAATGCCCTTGGTAATCTAACAGCTGAACTACAGGCGGATAGACTCATGACGTTGCAGAACCGTATGGTTCTAGACGTTGTTCTTGCAGATAGAGGGGGTGTGTGTAAAATTATCCATTCGAGTTGTTGCATTTTTATTCCTGACAATGCTCCAACTGTATACCAAGCCATCTCGAAGTTGCACAAGATTTCCGAGTCCATACACGTGGACGAAGGTAATTGGACGCTCCTAGGATGGTTGTGGGGCCTAATGTCAACCTGGGGTTGGAAGATTCTAATGATCGTAGGGGCTGTTGTAACGTTTCTGTTCACGTGTTGTCTTTGTGTACAGTGTGGTCCTGCCTTATGTGGCCTATGTGCTGCGACGTGTATAAGGCGGCCATCTGTTACCAAGGAGACATTGATGAATAGGATGATGTTCCAGCAGCAGCTGAACGATCTGATGAATATTGACATAGATTCAGATCTTGACTAGTGCTTGCCTACATGAGGGCAAAAGGAGGGTCTGAGGTTCCGTATGACACGGGACCGCAGTTTTGAGTGGTAACGAATGTGGATGAGTTTGGTATCTACGAACCGCAAATGACGAGTATAATGGGTGAACGCAGTTTCGCTATGCAGCCACGTATGGTTCGTCTCATTTTTGGGTTCGTTCATCTGGACCCTCGGGTTCCATTTTAGATACAGCATCCATTTTGTTTCTTGCCCTCAGGTAGCCAGCGAACGGGCTTCTTGTCCGCTCCGTGACCCTGGGACTCTCAAGCTTACACGAAGGACACGTGTTTCTTTGAGGTGACTTTTACGATGAGGGAAACGACACGACTAAGGCAGATGGCCCCGCTCGAGGCTCATCTTGCCGCGCCGGTCTATTGTTTCAGCCATGCATACATTAGACATGAGGTCTTTGACCCCTCTATCAAGTTTCCTTTATTGCCCCCAACACTCTTTTCTAACCTGTTGTGCATCCTTGTCCTTTCCTTGCATCTGTTTTTTCGTCCTTCCTCTTAATGTGTTTATGGTTAGGATGGAATGTGTTTATTGTGGAGGAAATATGTTTTTACAGTTGGGAACCGGCAAGACTGTCGTAATTATGTTCCGGCCTCCTGAGACATGAACGCGACCCTTTTGAAGTTTATTGTGGGAACTGAGTTGTAACCTTTGTTCGCCATACTGCGCTATGGCAAAAACCTGTATAAAAGGACCGACCCACTTCTACGAATTTGAAGCAGTCTCCGAGAACCTACACGTTGTGTACTTCTTGTGACCTCTGTATCCCTGCAGTAAATAAACGCTGATCTCTGACGTCGCTGGAAGTGTTCCGTGTCTCTGTGTTTAGTACGCCAGAACAGGTAACCCACGAAGGTTTCAGGTGTTGTTCCCTGGCACCGCTGGGTCTTAAGAATAACCCAGTCCTTCAAAACCTTTGAGCAGTTGCAAGAGGAACCTGAGATCTCACATAAACAGACCTACAAATGTGAACAGTTCATACCCTGCAGGTGGGGACACTTGAGTGGGTGGATCTGCCTTAATATGCCCCTCTTGTGAATCATATTCGATTGGGAGAACTGGGCAAAGGAGCAATGTCCTATCTAAGTGAGATACTAATCAACATGCTGTATAACCTGGTGGCCCTCTCACTGAGATGAGAGCAGGACCTGGGTATCCTAGAAAACATTGACTGGGAAGAGGCCTTGATGCACCCTAGAGACGTGGCCATCAGAACAAAGGTTCCGTCTGATCCAGTTCAAGGTCTAGCATACTATGATACACCAAACTCCATAAAATGAAACTGACCCAAATTTCCACCTGTGGAAAATGCAATGGGAAGGAAGGCACTTTCTTCCATACAATGTGGGCATGTCCTAGGCTCCATGACTATTGGAGACTGATACTGCAGGTGCAAAATTGTAGAAAGTGAGATTCATTCCAGCCCCCATTTTGTGCTCTTGGGTATCCCATGTGATGTGGAGAGCAGTGGCTAGTGGGGATGGATTGGTGCATGGCAGCTAAAAAGCTGGTGTATGTGAGAAAAGTCTGTCCCAACACATTTGAGAAGCTTTGGGGGAAATGGAAATAGTTTTATGGGCTGAAAACCAATGAGCCAAGGACAATGTTGCTGGGGAAATACTAGCAAAGGGGTAGTGTGTTACTTTTAAGACTGCATAAGTCTTTTATCAGAGTAGCTGAGCAATCAATATAGTGAACTGTATATGAGGCATACCATAAAATGTGGGATTGAAGGCCCTTTCGATTTGATACTACTGATATTTTATATCTGCCTATAAAATGTGCTGATCCATGTTTTTTTAAGTATGAAGTGTCACTTGCTCACCGTTTTGTTTTGCAACGAAAAATGTTTTGGAATAATAATAAATATTCTTTTAAACAGATCTAATGAAAAATAAGCCTTTGTTCCCAAAGATGAGCACTGATGAACACCTCCACAAAACACCAGCATAAATTTAGGACGTACTCTCAGAAATGTGTTTCATTCAACATGGCTAGTTACTAGAATATACATTTTGTCATAGAAAGTAGAAGTAATATAATAATGCCAGTGGTAAATGCTTAAAAGGAAGCTTAATAGCCATTGCTTGAGATGTGGTTATGCATTGTAGAATGTTAAGTGTCTCACCTTTGGTCTTAACTCCCTGATGCCTCAAAGAATTGCCATTTTACATCGATACATATTACATTACTTAGAAATACGTGTCCCAGCACTCCGGCCTCCCCTGCTTGTGATCCCTCTTGTTGAATCCTGCATTCCATTTCCTGCGTCTTAGACTTTGGAAATAGAAAAAAAGCTCAGTAAATCCCTCTGTATGTATGAAAGTGGGTATGTATGCATAGATGTGCACTTAAGGAGCACAAACCTAGCTACAAAGCATGCACAGTTGAAGGAGATATAACAATGATAGTAGAATGAGTGTGTTTTGGGCAAAGTGGGGTCGGAATGCATGCTCCCATTGTAAAGAATAGGAATGCAACCGAACAGTGTTTGGTCGCATCCTAATTGCTGGGCTGGGACCGATGACAGGAGGTCGTTCGGTCTCAGTTCCCAAACCATGTCGGATGGACCTTTTAATCAGGCCCTTATTTGTAACAAAACTACATTGCAAAAGCCCAAATTGACAGTGATAAATTGCTAGTGCAATGGATAATAGCTGCAAGATGTTCATTTAAGAGAACCGTCCAACCATATTGCCTAACACTTAAGTCAATGACACATATTGAGGGATGCACAAAAATTCTGAGGTTTCACAATAAATCTAAACAAAACTCAAGTCGGATACAAATACACTTGCAGGTAGAAACCTTGCTATATACTGAGCTAACATTTTGTTATAACAAAGTGCCTGGGCACGAACCCCAATTGACTGCGATAAAGCGCTGGTGCAATTGATAATCGCTGCACGGTGAGCGTTTGGAGGTACCGACAAATGATCTTACGTACCACTGGGAACACTGTCACATACTGAGAAACACACAAGATATGGGTAATGCCAACAGAACTTCTCATAAAGTGGACTGTTTTGCTGGGTCAGTTAAAGGGTAGTCAATACCTCATGTGGGTGGTACAGGACAACCGGCCGGTGACAATGAGGCGAAATATGAACTCTCAAGGTTCACTGCGAAGATGGCGTACACTCTTGCTGATGAATGTGCCGGGAGACAATATAGTGGGGATGGCTACTGTTCATCTTGCCGATGGTACGTTCCTGTGGCAGCCATGAGGAAGAATCGAAGATCATGTGATCGATACGCTGGAACCCCCGATGAAACCCCTAGGCAAGGAGAAACATTTTGTCGACAGAATGTTTAGTCAAGTGTCGTCAGGATTAAAAGAGGCGATGTTGGCTTGCCAGCGCAAGCGGACTCCAAAGTTGTGGAGGGTAGTGTGGAGAAGTGAAAGGAGTGGGTAGAGAATGGGACCAGGACACAGTAATGTGTCATTACAAGATAAAGTCTTATCAGAATTGTGCAGGAATGGAGGGTACATTGTGGACAACTGACAAAGGTAAACACCTTCCAGGCATCCTCAAAGAGATGCGGATTTCCCTGCCGTGAGTCTGCACAAATCCACATTCATAAATCCCACTCAGGGGTGGGAAATGGGAGTTGGCAATGCCTACAAACATGTACCTGTGTGGGCATTGATAAGCTCCACTCCACCCACTTTCCATCCTGGACATAATCAGAAATGTATACTGGCAAATGGCTGTAGTAACCCTTTTCTAGGGGGTTAAGGAAAGGCTTTCTCCACTGGGAATACCTTTTCACCGTGGAGAAAAAAGAACAAAGTGTATGTTCGCACAGGTGGTCACCTCTCACTGTGCAAACCTCTCTGCCATGTAGAACTCCGCACAGTGGGAATAGTGACATGACATTCTCAGTAGTAAGACTTGAATCGTGTGCCTGGTGCAGCATTCGGCATTCTACTGGGAATGTTTGTGAATACTAAAGTTTTGCAAATCTGCGCCTGCATATAGACATAAATCTAGGGGTGCAGGTTCACTACTATTTTGTGTGTTGGGCCCTCGTGTGTCTGTATATCACTGAATCAGCATTACCTTTCACTGCAAGACAATTGAATGAATGACGGATGCCTTGTCATTCTCTCTCGAGTACTGGGGCCAGCAAAACAAAATCACACATAGTTCTGTGACAGTAGGTGGCAAGCTCATTAGATTAATTTATTCCTAGCACACTTGAATATTGATATCAATTGGAAAGAGGAACACTGAATGAATAATATCCATTCCCTGCAGATTCAACAAGAACGACCATGCAGGTAACAATATTAAAATTATCTGATACTTTTTTTGGATTTTTGTCTTTGATTTGCATCACAATAATATCCGATTGTGTATATGGCAAACACACCAACCAATCACAACAGAGAATAAATATATATTCAAAAGCGCAGATAAAAATAGCTTTAGAGATTCAGATCTAAAATTGAATTACACGAGCCCCAGGGGATGGACTTGATCAGCTATATATTTTCACACAGTATTTTAATCTGATCAGTGCATCGGCATCATTTTCCAAGTTTCACATCTACATGACCTCCTCCACAGCATTTCTTATAGAAATGAAAGGAAACATTCACTTGGAACTGCATGTGTTGTTCACACAGTCAGAATGAGCAGATTCTAGCAAATTTACATTTTTATCACCCCTGTGATATTCTTTACATGATGGTGAATTAATGTTGTTTTCACTTAGCAAACATTTCAAAAGAGAGCTAGCACACCAAAAACCAGCTCTTGCTGCTACATCTTATTTTTATTGGAAACTGTACAATGGCATGGCAAATCTTCAAAGTGGTATATGTTGAAAATACAAGTAACTTGGAAAAAATAAAATATTCTACCTTGTATCCCTCATAGGGGACATACATATGCATACATGTGTATAGTAAAAAGAATCATATTTCAATTTGCTTTGTTAACTGAGTTGAGAATGAACTAATACCTTTGCAGGCGTCCTGGCAATAAATAAGGCCAGGGAAAGAAGACTCAGGGGGAGATTTACAAAATCTCCACTCAGCGCAGCCCTCTGCAAGGCTGCGCTGCGTTGCGCTACAGGGAGGGAGCAGAAGAGAACCATAATTTGAAAGATATGTCTCTCTCCTTCCCTTTCCCCTGCGCAGGCGCTGATTTCAGCAGCTGTGTGCCATGTACACAACTTAGCGCCGTAGCGCTAGGGTGAGCGCAAGAGTGTAGCATAGGTTTTGTGTAGGAAGGGTACCCTTTCTGTACAAAATACTATGCTAGGCATGATGTAAAGCTTTTCTCACTTTGCATAAGAGCTGCACAGAGCAGCACTCGTACAAAGTCAGAGAAGTAAGGAGAAATGGAAGCATTTCTCCTTCCTTGCGCCTAGTTGAAAAGGGCGCAGTTTTCTCATGCGAAACCCAATCTGCTGTTTTTAGTAAATTGGGCTTAGCATGAGAAACATTGGGTGGGTGCATGGGAACGCCTATGCACCACCCTTGGTACGCCCCCATGGCGCAAAGTAATGTGTAGCAGCCCACTGCGCTGCTTCGCATTACTTTTACGTTATTTCCAGCGCTAATCAAGTTTAGTGCTGGAAAGTTAATTAAGAAAAAAAGAATTTGCGCCGTATTGTGTCACTATTGTGAAGCAAACACAGCGCAAAATCTCAGTAAATCTCCCCCTTACTGTTCAAAGAGAGATATCAACTATTTGGTGTAGACCCAGGTTTTTATGGCTTTTATTAACAACAGTAGATCTTGAATTTTACGCAGTGCAGTGGCGGCTGGTCCATAGGGGCGCCGCGGCAGCGCCCCACAAAAGAAACTGCTCACAGCAGTTCGGGCAACAGGAATGTAAGCAGACGAATTGCCAGCTTTCACAATTCGTCTGTTTACATTTCTGGGCCGGCCTGTGCTTCACCGGTGAAAGACTAAAGTGCGCATGTCAACGCACAGCGCACGCTGTCCAGAAGATGGTCTGACTGCGCTTGTGAGAGAGGATTGTTGCTCCTCACTCACATTCACAAACCATTAGGTATGCTGCGCATGCCTAGTGTAGTGCAGGCGTCTGAAGATAGGCTCCTGCTCGGGCAGTGATGCGTTTTTAGGTCTCGCATAGCGTCGCAGTGCAACGCACTGCTCGCTTTGCGAGGCATGCAGTATACACTATAGTGGGGGAAGCTCCGCCCACTCTACGCCCATCTTTTGGATAGGCTTAGATCATAAATGCTGCCATCTGATTGGTTTTTAGCCTATTAGTCCCTCCTCCTGACGGCCATGTTCTGATTTGTATCCTTCCATAGCTATCAGCCCCTTTATTTTAAAAACAATTTTGTTGCCATGGCTCACCCCCTTCCCTTTCGCAGTCCGTGACTTCTGGGGCCACCCCCACCCACCCCTGCACTCCCATTCGTGCCTTTTTGCCCGCCCGCACACCTGTTTTAAATGCAATAGGACTCGTGTAAATGCGAGTTCTATTGCATTGCAAATGTTTGTTTTTAAAATAGTGCCCCAAAAGTCAGCCAGCAGTTGCCTGGTTGTGGGCAGCAGCGCGCGTCACTTCCGCCTCGCTCGAGCCTCCCTGGAGCCCACACCTTCCTTTAAATATACATTTTCATACATAGTACGCATGTGTGCCATAAGTCTGGAAAAACAGGAAGTTTTGTTCTACTTCGGGCCCGCGGCTTCAAGTTGATACACCAGGGCCACCGCTCTCTCGTACGAGGGCTTCTTGCCTGTCCCCGCTCTCTGCCGGTTCTCGTGACATCACTTGGTACTGCTCCCAGCATAGGTGTGTGTGGCACACCTCACCTCCAGACAGCACCAGAAGGATGTAGATGGACAGTCACCCTCTAGCACTGTTCTGCCCCTTGACAGGGCTAACTGAGCACGGCAGTGCCGGTTATCCCCCTTCGTCTCCAGTACGATTGCAGCTTTCATTTGCAAGATTAGTCCAGTGCATTACATATTTTAATTTGCTTAATTTTAATGTGTACATTTGAATGTATATACATGCAATGCGATAAAAACGTGTGTATATGTGTTTTAGAATTTGTGATGGTTAATTATGGCATACGGCTTGTGCATGCCACAACCGTCATTCACTTTGTCACATTTGCAAATTTAAGTGACGTGTTGGCACCTAATTTGTTCAGCAGTGTATATGTTGAGTCCTCAAGCTTAATGCTACTGCATAGTAGGATTAAGTCTGCGAACTAAACTGCTTACCTTGATTCTACGACGCTGGAAATGTAAACACTTGTTTCTGGTCATGTGACGCTCGGTTCTATTTCCTTGTAGCACGCTGTTGCGTGGACAAAGGGAGAGTGGTCTCGGACTCTGATGCTTCCTCATATTTACTTTCTCAAATCTCAGTCAAATAAATGGTATTGCTGCCCGCAACGTACGATTCTTTCTGTCCGTGCCATGCACCATTCCCTGGTGAGGCTAAGGAAAGCCTCGCAGCCTAAGAAGTTGGCTTAGTGAGTTCTCTGACGGGTCACACCTGATAGAGCCTCTCCCCATGTGCGGCTTGTTATTGGAAGCACTGGCCTGAGGTCTGAATACATACATGGCACAGAGCACACCCCAGCCTTGCCCGTTGCAAAAAGTTTAGATTCCATACGTCACCAGAGTACTGACTTTCATTTTGGTAGGTTTCATTTTAAGCCCCAGTTCCTCTTGTTTGTAATCAAGGAAGTGTTTGCTGTCACTGGTTAAGGGGACAGTTGAAGGGTTGATTTATTTCTGTTATCTCACATTCCTTGAGTGGTGTTACGGTTTCACTACTCCGTTGTAGAAGTCGGATCTTCAGTCGGCCATGTCGCGATGGCTTGCTGATGTGTGTCGGTCTGTTCCATCTACCTGTCAGAATAGAGGGGGTGGTGAGTTTTTGTGTGTTTTTTTTTTAACTTTCTATTGTTTTTTTTGTGAACAAAACAGCAAGACATATCTTTTGCTCGTATCTTTTGACAATACAACATCCCAATTTACACCACGGACAGAAACAGCATATCGGAAATGTAGTCCATAGCCGGCATCAACCGTTCCCATTGCCGCCCCAAAATCTACTGCATCAATCTGAATCAGAGGTGTCATCATGTGGTGTCAGTGGTGGGTCACATATGCCTCCCCTGAGTTTTTGTGTTTTTGTTGAATTTAAAGTAAGGCACTTGGTAGCAGCCAGGGGTTTTGTGTGGTTCACTGGTCCCTTTGTGTTACTAATTGAACTAATTCCCTCTAGCGTCTGCTGGCTGCCAAGAACCGAAGTTGGAAAAGTGCGAAAACACGAATGCTGTGTGTTTTTTTCCCCCCACCGTGAGCTCAAGTTGGAGAACACTAACCATTTGTAAAACCAAATTTCACGAAGAGACATACAGTTTAGTTAGCATTTGTTTTTTATTCAGGGGCAACCCACTTAAGGTGCATGACTAAACGGTGTGTGCAGCCAACGGTATACCCTGAATGCAGCAATCGGAATGAGCTGAAGTGGTAGAGAGCACCTGACATGTTTGTATTTTTATGCCATTAATTGTAAATCAAACAGTTGTTTTCCGCATCACAGCAGCCGACGCACGGGCCGTTGCTTTTGTTTTCACTGATGATTGCTTCAGTCACTTGTACGCCTTTAGCTGCGTGTCACACACCTGGACTCAGGATGCAAGTTGTTTACTGGGGCTCAAGCAAAGGAGAGGGTTCCAAAGCGCTTGCCCTTTGTTCACGCTTTCCTTCGTGGCACACCCAGCTAGTAGACGTGCCTGACCTTGGCTGCCACCCCCTTAATCGATAGTTGATGTGAGGTGACAGCGCTGGCCCTCTCGATGCTCTTGGGGGTTCAGTTGTAGTCTCACGCAGAGCTAGAGTCTCGCTTAACTGCAGATACCTTTTTGCAGCCAAGTGTGTGAACAACTTTATATTAACTATTGTTTGTTCCTGGTTGTCAATTTAATCAGTTAAGTCAATCTTTATTCGAGTATTAAAAAAATAATCAGAGAGCAGCGTAAAAATACATAACATATTACAAAAAAGTGCTAGAATAAATAGAATATATCTTAATTTTTTTTTAAAGTTGATTTATGTAAACTAACTACTGATTTTAAAAAGCATCCCACAGATTAGCAATTATTTACGTTGTTTAACATTTGAAGAAAACAAAATGCTGAAATGCATTTCTCTAAACTGTAGTTCCTCAAAACAGGAATTAAAACCAGCGTGCGAGGTTAGTCAAATGTACAGAAAAACAATGTGCAGCAACGTCTGTGGCGAGGATTCGTCACAGACAAACTAGGATGGATTTTGACTTGCTTTGCCCCAATGGGAAACTGAGAAGACTACGTATGGTTCCCACTCGAAATAAAGATCTTTTCCAAGGGGTTATACTCATAATTAAATATGGTTTGGCCCCATAGAATAGAATAGATTTTAGGACTGCATTGCGGCATAAGAATGTTTTTTTAAGTTCTCAGTCTGTCTGATGCAAGTTTTACCCAGTCCAAAGTTGTCTTTGACCCATTTGACCCATTTGTCACCCCATGGGTGATCAAGTGTAGAGTCTCATGAAGCCCTCGCCTGTGCAGAGCAAGTACGAGTTGTTTGATATAGCGAAGCCGTGGACTTTCATATCCAAATCACAGCCCCTGCTGTCCTCAATAATCCACCTATTTAGACTAGATACATCGTTAGGTCGAACAGACAACCATAGAAGCCTCTGAACTAATTTAATATTGTCCTCAACATAGTCTAAACCCAATTCTTTATACATTAAATAATGCGGGAATTGGTCGAAAGGCAAGTAAGACCACTGCTGAAGCGGTTTTCTTCCAGCTGGAGGTTATTAGATCTGACGTAGCCTCCAGCCCCATAGGTTAAATAATACCTGGCATTTACATTTATATGTTTCCAACGGAGGTAAGATTGGTTTGTACCCCACACTGTGGGCAAAGTTAATCAAGAGGCCAGTTGGTTGACAGAGTCTTGGGGACCCGGTGGACAGACAATAATACCAAGAACTAGCCGAGTTGAAAGTCACATCAAGGTAAACAAAAGGATTATCTTTCCTAATACCAGTCTGGCCCAGGCCGATACTCATAAGAAGGCAGCAGATCATTGACAGATTAGCTCGGTTAGCAGTAGTGTAAGTCCATAAAGGCTAAGTGTAAGAGACCCTCCCTCCCTACATTGTATTTACACACGAGCAAATGGGGATTTAAACATTGCTCCAAAGTACGAAGTCCTTCTCTAACGCCATAATGTTTGAATTAATAGCTCATGCCATTATTCTATGCAAGACTATGCACCTGACAACTTTATCAATTGAGTCCAGCAAGAAAATAAGCCTGTAGCAACAAGGAGCTTGTTTATTTCCTTTTTTTATGTACAAAGTTATTATGGCTGTATGCCAGGAAGGTGATATCTTGCTGATACAGGCCATGTTCAATGTTTTGGGGATACCTGGTACCCAGAAATCCATGTTGGCTTTACAGAGGTCCAACTGGACTCCATCGGGCATGGTGCCTTCCCTGACGGGCTCTGGGAAATCACAGTTGTAACCTGTTTGATAAGTTTATTAAAATGGCTTTGCAATGCAAATTGGCGATAACCCAGATATGGAGAAGAGGGCAAAAGTACAGCAGTAGGGAAGGAATCCAATCCTGGATGTTAAGATGTTTATCATTGGGGGTTGAGACGTTTTCTGAATTGCCCCAATGAAAGAGCAAGTTTGGAGTTGTTCCAGAGTTGCGAGGTCCATATGCAAAGAAAGCCTGTTGACATGTGCATGTTCCTTCTTAGTCTTTTTTCAACCTCTATCATGTAAAGGTGCGTGTTTCTAGTAGCACAAGCACAATCGGACATATTGAGCTTAGAAGCAAGGTATTCAAGTTTGCTTGTAGACCACACAGTACTCTTTGAACTTGAGTCTGGCAGGGATAGGGGACAGTGCAGTTCCTCTAAGGCAGGTGAGATATGTTCAACTCTTTTTAGGTCGAGAATTCAACACCTCTTGTATATACTTTAGTATATACTTATATGTGTATGTACTTTGTGGGCTCTGGAGATCAGCCCTAGTACTTGTCTGCTTATGCTTGGGGACTTTTTTTCTGTTCAACTGATTTTATTTAAAAACAGAGCTTTGAACTATATAATTTCCTGCTGAAAGGCAATATTTGTCTCCATGTGTTCCCATACCTGGTGTGTCACGCAGTTTGGTGCTTACTTTCTCTCCATGTTAAAGAACAGTAGATTTTTCAGCACCCAGGCTAATGTGCTGCATAGCTAAATACATATAAGATCCCAAAGGCGAGACCGATTGTATTGCAAATGCTTGTTCGCAAAGTCGCCCAATGCCCTATCAAACGCCAGGATACAGAGTAAACAAGGGTCAGCCGCCTGGCCCCCCATCGCATCCAGTCAGTATTTCCTGTTGAGCGGCAAAAGAAAAGAGCGGGGAGAAGTTAGTTCCGCCACGGACGTGATGTGCGGGACCGGAGGAGATGCCTGGTAAGTTTTATTCATTAAATTAACCCCCACGCATATCCCCACTCCCCCGGCCGCGCGTGTGGCCAGCAATCACTGCATCTCCCACTATGAGTGTGGGTCGGGAACATTTTAAGTCCTGTTTTCAAAACACTTGGTGGCTACAGTACAGCTATGCCTTTTCAAAACCTGACATTTTATGGAAAGGCTAACAGCTGTCCACTTGCGTCCCCAAGTGCGAGCCCTCAATCATGCTGCACTGTGTGAAGCACACCGCCAGGAGCTACAATGCGCGTGGAAACTGTTTTTCACTCTATTTTTCAATGCAGAATGTGGCTTTGCATTCAAACTTTGACAAGAGGACGCATTTAGTGCTAAAATATAGTGGTAAATAATGGATTTCCAGTTGATGCAATTTTGCTGAATTTTTACACACCACTACCCCTTCCTGGAATTAAAAAAACCCATAAACTACAGGTAAAAAGGAACGGTCGAAACTTCATGAGCGCCAGAAGTAGAAATGTAAATGGGTTTGTGATGCACAAAAGCGCCACAAAGAAAACAGAGAGGAGGCGCAGGATAATCAGGAATTATTACAAAACCAGAAAGATAATCCCGTTATACAATAAGCAATCCTGTCCCGGTGCCAGATAATGCCTCCGAGGCAAACGGCAGCCTTGTTCCTAAAATACAGCTCTATGTTCATTGAATGCTCAGGTGCATTGAGCGCTTTGCAAAAGGGGCCCTAACTCTGTTTATTGTATATTTGAGTAGCGCTCCTTGGACTCTAACAGTTGTTTCCAGGCGCTCTGGAGCTGGGGTTTGTTGGAGGTCTTGGAGGCTTATGGAAGTGCTTGGAAGCAGGTGGAGTGTGATAGCGCTTTTCATGTTCTTCATTTTTGGAGCTTTGTTTGGAGTCTTTGAAACATCTGGGTGTGATTGGGGCCCAGGGTCTGAGGTGTATCCCTCTGGTGCGTGTTTGGTATTTTAGGAGCGCGCAGTATTCGCCTCAACATGTTCCTGTCCCAGGTCACCCCTTCACTTGACCTTGGGACGAAGGCTCCTTCTGGTCAGGCGTGTTGTCTACGCTCATTGGCCGCCAGCTCCTGCCCTTTCAACAGAGCCTCTGCCTGAGGCTGCTGCCTTCTAGCAGCCCCTCCCCTGCCTCCAGTGAGGCAAGAGCTAGGACCCTCAGCATGACTACAAGGCCCTCCTTGACCAGTGACGTGTCTTGGAATTACGGCAAAAGAACAGATTCTCAGCCCAGTCCTCGCCAAGCTGGTGGCAGAGCTCACTCATGGCAGTAGTGAGCTGCGTAATGGCCAAAGGTGAAACTTTTCTTCACACTAAATATGTTTGGAAAATCCCCGTGTCTGTGACGGCATCTGTGCTCGGGCACCGTCTATCAAGAGATACTGGTTCTGAATGCCCATCTGTGGGGCCTCCAGGCAGCTCGGGGAAGTGGTTAATCCTGGAGAGGCCTCGGGTCCGGATGGGCATGTTTGCAAGGAGTTGTACATATGTGTGTGGGGCCGTTCAGAGAATTTGTCTTCATCCATAGCCTAGTAATGAACACTTTGGCTATGGTTTCTGAAAAGGCAGAACCCTAAAAAGAGTATGAACGGATGTATCCCATGTCTCTCTCAGGTGACTGAGGATTCTCAAAAGCTATCTCCTTCCCTGTGGCCTACTGGCAGGCACTCACCCGGTGGCCAGATAGGACTATCCCCATCTCCCACCTGGAGTGTGGGCAGCTTTGAATGGCATCCGAATTACATATGTGTGCCATGCTGTTTGTTCTTTTAACAGACAAGTCCGGGGGAAAACATGGGTGAAATATAGTCCTCATGCCCTGATTACACTGGCAGTGAGTAAATAGGGAGCAATGAAACATGTCTTCTGTTCTTCTTAAAATGGTCTAAACGTGGTATGCTCTTTTTAATCACGATTGTGGGCATACACATTAAAGACGGTTGCTGTGTGCTGCACGCAACTCATTTTCAATGTATTTTTCTTGTGAGAAAGAATTTTCTCCTCTTTCTATGGGGGCCGAGGGAGGTTTTATTGAGATGTGTGCTACACACAATAGGATTATATAGAAAACATGCACACATACAACATTCTTCTGGTCTTGTTCAGTTGCTGGTTCCTTCGTATAGATAGGAAAGCTTTCGATGATGAAAAAGTGAGCATATTGCTGAGAACCTGCCAATGGGCTCCCTGGTGGCTGTTTAAGTGAGGCACTTCCTATGTTTTTATATATCTTTATTTTCATTTTTTCATATATGGTTTTTCCCTACACGTAGAATCCGTCTAGATGTATAAGAGCCTTTTCCATCCCAAAAGTGAAATAGGGGGACCCCATGTATTGAGAATCAGATGTTTGAGACATATCAAGGGCTTTTGTTATGAATGAATGGTTTGAGTGGGGGGTGCCGTTGACATTTTCCCCCCTAGAGCTCCTTCTTGTTTATATAGGAGTCATTCCAACTAATGCGCACAGGGTTGTGGACAGAAGGGCATACTGCTACAGACCCTCTGGGGCTGTCCTAAGCTTCGCCCATTCTGGTGAGGGTGAGGTGTAGGATCTCGGCGGCAGAGGGGCTCGGGACCCGGTCAGGTAGGTTCTCATTTTATTTTTTAGCCGCGACTGGGTACATTGCTGCAGACGTCTTGGGGTAGTGCTTTGGATTCTACAGAGTGCAGTGGTTTTATGTTCCCTGCATTCAAATTGCTGTTGTGATATTCTTTTAGATGTTAAAAGAGTGCAGTACGTGGGGTGTTCTCATCCTCCCCTCCTGTTAGCATTAGGCTGGCACTTGACATCAGATGCTCTATTGGTTTAGTGCACTGAATGTGTAGCTTCAATGTTCTCTTGGTGTGGCACATTATATGACCGTCTGGGCACATGGATTGGATGTTCTGTTGGTGCTTTGCGTGGTATGCTCCATGGTGCTGTGTTCTATTGTAGTAAGTCCTGATGGTGTAGTTCGGTCTACTAATGCTTGGATAATATACTGGAGCAGTGATTGTCTATTCCATTGTTGCAGTGTGTTCAGTGTTTTGTTTGTGTTATAGGTTCTGTTGGTCAAGTGCTGAACAGTCCTGTTGGTGCTGTGCTTAGTATGTGCTTTGATTCAGTGCACCTAAATGTCCTTTCAAAGTGGTGTATTCAGTGTTCTGTTTGTGCAGTCATTCTAAGCACTATCTCCTCAGGCATTATTACATATTGTGTTGGTGCAGTGTTTGAAAGGTTCTGGTAGTGCTGTATATGGTATGTTCTCTTTTTTGGGGAGATTAGGTGTCCTTCTGATGTTCCCTCGTGCAGTGCATTAGAGGCTACTGTCTCGCTGGTTGGCAACGCATGGGCAGGGCTAGCTACATGGCTCAAAACAACTAAGGGATGTAGCACTGCTGCACTAAACACCGATTCAGATTTAACACAGGCTTTCTACTTGGTATGTGATGATGGTTTTAATGTCCCCACGTTTGATTTGTGTAATGCAATAGAGATCACAGGGGTGACCTTAGTAAGACCCCCAGGGTGAGGGATGTGGAGGGGCCGGGCCAATGACTGGACAGGGTCATCAGACCTCAGAGTGGTTGACACCTTTCTGCTGTCTCAAATTTGCTTGAAAATACACAATTTTCCCACTCTTTTTTCAAAATTTTCTTGAGGGGAGAAACCCCCAGCACCTGCCGTAGGTGGTTTGGGCGAGCGCCACAGTGCAGTACAACAACTGTTTTACGCCTCCCCACTTTCAAATGGCACCATCCGCCACTGACGCAGTGGTGTTGAGATTGAGTTCCGCAACTGAGCCACTCTTATAAAAAATAATCTGCTCCCAGCTGTAGTCGCTTAAACCTAGGAACAGCTACCAAAAGAGCGTCGATGGAGTGAAATCTGCAAGGGGGCAAACAGTGTACACATTTTTGTTGGAGGTAGCAAGGACTGGTCTTAAAGAAGGCTCTATGCGTACAACAAAGGGGTGTGAAGCAAAAAGGCTTTGTTACCGGCAACCAGTGCAATGAGTCCAAATACATTTTGTATACATTGTAGCCTATTTAGAAGGCGGTAGGAAGGGCCAAGGACAAAGAATTGCAATACTCAAGTTGACTTAAAATGGCTGTCTGGATCACCGGGGTGAGCAGAAAGGGGAAGTGGGTGGAAGATCCTGCTCAGAACCAATGAAAAGCAAGTGCCAGGTTGTTATTTAACCTGCTTGAGAGGGGCAAATTCTCCTCTAGGTGCAAACGAGGGTTACGGCCCACCTCAACTGAAGGAGGAGCATTTGCGAGAGGGGGTAGCCAAAAAATAACAGGAAAAGACCGAGAGGGGCTGCGATTTCTAAAACACAGGTCTCTGTTTTCTGCACATTCAACTTCAGTGAGTTATGTGCCAACCACATAAAGACTGTTGTGATGCAACGATGGAGAGTGTCAAGAGGGTAGGAGACATCATTATCAATCGAGATCAGTAGTTGCTTATTGTCCATATAATTAATGATGTTTTTGCAATATTTCCTAATGAGCTTAGCAAGGAGTGGGTACATAAGCTAATAAGGGTAAGACTAAGTGGCAACCCCTGTGGCACCTCTGAATGTAAGCCCTGTATTTGCATTGAAAAGGCAGGAGATGAATTGCCTGGCATCTACCCTCCATTTGCAAGTGGCCGGGCATTTTAATGTATCTTATGTATTAAACTAAATTGTATATAGGGCCACTGATCGTCTAGGATTGCCTTGCACATAAAGAAGGGAACTGCTTGCTACTCAGGTATTTTAAGGGTAGGTGGCGAATAGGCAGTCGGTAAGCATGGCTGCGTGATTGGGCATTCAGGTGCTGATGTGTCATACACGCAGCCCAACCTGCCAATTGTATTGCCTAGATTTCTTATTCATACAGTTCTAAAAATAATGTGATACTAATACAAGATTGATGACTGCTCTGACGTAGGTAGGAAGACATTGCTTTACTTTGCTCTCCGGATATAGACAGTCAGCTCTGCTCTACATGCCAAGAACCCCTCCGTATCCTATATGCATGGGGGCTCGTTTATGAGCTTGTGATGCAGTGTAGCGCAGCATGTCACCTTGCTGCGTGATAGGGAAAGGGCAGGATGCACTGTATTTAAGGCAATACAGCACATTCCTGTCCTTTCCCTTGTGCTGGCACCCTTCTGGCAGCTCAGCACCAACACAGGCACCCTTGCACCGTGGTGCAAGAGTTCCTCTTCCTATATGTGCTGCAGAATGCAGAACACATAGAAAGCAGACATGCCTCCCAGGATTGTTGTTGTGCAGGAAGGTGTCCCTTCCTGCACAACAACAATCCTGCATGCAATACAGGCACCCTTGCACCATGGTGCAAAGGTTCCTCTTCCTATATGTGCTGCAGAATGCAGCACACATAGAAAGCAGACATGCCTCCCAGGATTGTTGTTGTGCACGAAGGTGTCCCTTCCTGCACAACAACAATCCTGCATGCAATACAGGCACCCTTGCACCATGGTGCAAAGGTGCCTGTGTTGGTGCTAGGCTGCCAGAAAGGTGCCATCACAAGGGAAAGGACAGGAATAGCAAGCACAATGCAGCACACATGGAAGAGGAAGAAATGAATAGAAATCGAGATATTTCTTCTCGCTATACTTCCCCTGAGAAGGAGTACGATTTCGGTGCATCCTCAGGTTTACAAGTTCTTGTAAATCTGGGGATGCATCAGAATCAATGGGAGTTGGGGAAACACGCACGCAACACCCATGGAACGCCTTCCCCGGGCAGAGTAACGCAACAAAGTGATTTGCACTACGTTGCGTTACTCCAGATTTTTTAAAACACGCAGAGCCACACAAAGTGGCTTTGTGAGGCTTCAAAAATCTGACTTAGAGGTTTGAGTCACGCATTTACCATGTTCCCAGGTGCAAACGTGATGCAAACCTTTTCATAAATAATCCCCCTTGTATTGATATTCAGTGCAAAGTTAGGGGTTGAGCTAAAAATGTGGTGTGTGTGAATAGGTTCCTACAAATTTGAGAAGATCTGTGGCAATGGAAAGAGTTTTATGGGTTGAGAGACTAAGAGGCCAGAGCAATGTTGTTGGGGACGTACTAGAAGGAGTGGTAGTGTGGTACATATAAGACCGCTAAAGACTTTTACCAGGGTTGTCAGCAACCAATAAAGCTAAATGTATGGGAGGCAATCCCCAAGAAGGTGGGATCGAAGGCCCTTTTGATTTGATACTACTGATATGCTCATAATCACTACCTTTATGCTGCTGAGCCATGGTTTTATAAGTATTAAGTGTCACTTGCTTGCTGTTTTGATCTGTTTTTCTATAAAAAATGTTTTGAAATGAAACAAATCTTTTTAAAAAATCTGATAGAAAATAAGCCCTCAAAAAGAAGCACTGATGACCATGTCCAGCTACCACCAGCACATATTAAGCACAACATTTCTGAAATGTGTTTCATTCAACCTGGCTAGTTATTAAAATATAAATATTGTCATAGAAAGGATAAGCAAACTGATGATGCCAGTGGTATATGCTTAAAAGGAAGGTTAATAGCCATTGTTTGAGAAGTATTTATACATTGTAGAACGTTAAGTGCCTCAAATTTGATCGTAACTCCCTTCTACCTCAAATAATTGTCCTTTTAGTTCAGTTTGATAAGGTGTCTATATATATTAGATTAACTAGAAATATGTCTCCCTCCACTCTGGCCACCCTTGCATATGTTCCTCCTGTTGAATCCTGCATTCCGTTTCCTGGGTAATGACTTTGGTAGTAGAAAAAAAGTTCATTAAATCCCTCTGTAGGTATGAAAGTATGTATGTATGTATGCATAGATAGGGGCTGAGCCTAGCCAGGCAGCAAGATGGCCCATCTGCCAAAGCAACAATCCGCCCAGTATCCAGCTCCATCGGGCTCGCACCCTGCTGAAAACAAGATGGCTTCTCATCTGAGGCTGTGGTGAAGCCCCCTGTGCGTCTGGAGGGCCCCTCCATGCCTTTGAGCTCCGTCTTGAGAAAGAGTGGTTCGTGGCCCATGCCGGGCCCTGGCCGCTGCCAGCTCCTCATGGCTGCCGAGCAGCTTGTCCCTGTGCAACCTGTGTGCAACTTGGCCCCAGTTGAGACACTGGAGTCGGGTGTGAGACTATTGCCCCTGAGACCATGCCTGCTTTGGACCTTGGTATCACCTGCCTCTGTGCCCATGAGTTGTCAGCTGCCTTGATGGGACCAAGACTTTGTGGCCTGCTGGCCATTTTCCAATTGGTGAGGAGAGGGGAGTCGCAGCCGGGAGTGACACCAGTGGCTGACACCCCAATCATATACTCCTGCTGGTCCTAGATCAGGGCATGAGGCCACAACAGGGCTGTCCCGGTGCCTGGTGTTGCCTCGCCTGACAGCACAGCTGTTCCCAGATGGGGGTGAGTGGATTCATTCATCTTATTGCAGCATGGAAGTCCAGCTTACGGCCCCCGGTGTGGACTGCCCTGGCGGCGCTGACCCTGTCACCCTTCCTGCCTTGCTGCGCTGAGGGCACCAGCCCCTTTAGGCCCATTTGGGAAGTTGTTCTTTTCTGGTGCCTCATGCCTTTGCTGACCTGATGGTCCCACAGGAGCTGGTGAGGCGCTAAACTCCTGCCAAAACATACACTGGGTCACCACTGCTACCCTTCGTATTGGGACTGCCTACCCCCTAACTAGCTGCATGCCCCACACTGCCTGTGGTGGTCCCAGGGTGTGCTGGGGCCCGGGGTAGAAGCCATCTAATATCTGCTGTCACCTATTAAGTAGGCCTGATTTGTATCTCCACTCCAGCTACTGCGTTTCTGCAGGAACACACAAACTGCACCCCTTTGCTGCTGGCCAGCCCTATCCCATACCACAGGGCCCTAGTCTGCACAATAGCCTGCCCTGCCATGTGGAAGCAGGACACTGAACAATTGAAGCTCTTCTTCAAAGCCAAACGGTATACTGTGCAGGAAGAATCCCATGAGGAACCTGCTGGAACATCTCTTGGAAACTCTCAGCAAGAAAGCAGCCTTAAAGAAATCCTGTTGGTGGTTAAAACCAGTCTGCAAGCAATAAACATAAAGCTATATCTCATGGCAAGCTGCCTAGACCACATGAAGGAGTGGATTGACAAGCATGTAAATCGACTGGAGCACCTTGAAGCACGGGTGTTGGACACAGGCAACACCCATGCCACCATCTGTTAACATCTTTTGTGCATGGACAAGGTCCTCGAACTTATCAGAGTGAAGAATGAAGATCTGGAAGCACGCTCATGGTGCATCAACCTTGACATCACTGGGGTCCAGTAATCCACGGACATTGACAAAATGGAGGACTATGTCGAGTCCATGCTAAGCGCGTTGTTCAGGGAGGCTGGGTCCCCGGTCTTCAATGAGGAACATCCCCTCCACTCCCTTTGACCGCAGCTCCCTGAGGTAGCCCTTGCTCGTTCCGTAGTAACTAGACTCCTTATCTACAGAGACTGAGACGTCATCCTACGCCTTGCCCTGGAACACTGTTCAGTGCAGTATCAGGGCAATGAAAAATCCTTCTACTCGGACTTCACCCTAAGTGCAAGCTGCCCGATGTCAGTTCTTACCAGCAAAGAGAGTTCTGCAGAAAGCTGAAATCCACTATTAACTCCTCTACCCAGTAAAACTGCCTATCCCTTACGAGGGTAAACCTCATTATTTCAGCAAAGCCAACGCAGCTCTCAAATTTGCCAAACATATCACTGCTGGGAACTTGTCTCCTCAAGTATCTTCATGTCATCAATAGGAGGTCAATTTCTGTGAAAATGACTGAGCCTGTGTGCTTGGTGATGTGCTGGGGTGTTGCAGCTGAGGATACACTCCTCCCTATGTGCGGGGGGGGGGGTGCCCCGGCACTCCTGGGTGTCAGGTGCACAAACTGATGGTCTTGCATGCTTCATTGACCACCAAAGTCTCTGACCTTGAGGGACTGCAATAGGAGCCCATTGAAACCTCTTTGGGTACCTCTCACCCCGTCGGCCACCCAGATAGAACTTGCTAGGGTCTTTCGTCTGGCCTGACACTGCCTTCAGAGATGTTTTCCATGCTACCTGAATGTTTTTTGGGTGGTTTTCGGGGTGGAGAGTGGGAATGCAGCCCTCAACCATGTTTGGGTGTTGGAGTGGATAGGGGGTGAGTTTCGTTTGGGATTTGCTAATGGTTGTATTTATTCTGCCTTGACAGGTACCATGCCTGGCCGCACACCATGCCCCTGCCCCTCCAAGCATCAGACGGCTATAGACCCTCGTACAACATGTCCAAAATGGCCTCCCTGCTTAGCGCCATGACCTCCACTAGATGCCTAATCTGGAATATCAGAGGGCTAAGTGACCTCCGCAGGCCTTGCTGGCCCACGCTTACTCAGAAGACTTCATATAGATATTTGCTGCCTCCAGAAACTTCACTTAACACAGTCAACAACTGTGAGACTGCGCGATGACCGGTGCGCGGACCTCTACACTTCCCTTTGCCCCAATTATGCCAGTGGAGTTGCGATATTGATGCGTAAGGGCTCGCTGTTCCAATTGCGGCATGCACTGTGTGATGAAAAGGGGTGTTTTGTCCTTCTCGTAGGCACACTACACAGACACCCCATTATCCTAGCTGTGGTTTACGGTCATAACACCGAAAGCCCTGATTTATTTTCCGAGGTCTGGAGGCTGAATGTAAGCCTGGGTCCAGGAGCTGTTCTCTGGGTAGGATGCTGTAACGTGGCCCTAGATGACAGGCTGGACCGCTCAGGCACCCTAATCCTAATGCTGCAATGCAACTCAACACACTCATACAGGATAATCACCTCAATGATATTTGGTGGCTCACACACACAACCACCACGGAGGTCACCTGTGTCACCGCCTTTCACAATGCGTGGTCACGCATTGATTATTGGCTGTTATCTCAGGACGTCTGAAGTTGGGAAACCTTAGTGGAGCATCTGCCCTGCACCCAATTAGACCATTCCCCCACCTCCTGTAGCTAGCGACCCCCCAAGCCTTCATCTGGTGACTGCCCCCAGGTGTGCTCTGGAGCGTGATGTTCCACGCCAAGATCCGCACTGCAATTATAGATTATTTCACCAATAATGAGGAATCAGTGACCTCCCCATTGACATAATGGGAGGCTTTTAAAGCAATCGTTCAGGGTGCTTGCATCGCATAGCAATCAGACATTCTCAGGTCGATACGCTGGCAACTTAGTAGGCTTGAACGGGACCTACAATACATTTAGTTAGAATTCTGTATCTCCAAAAGCACTACCACCATGGTTGCCGTTAGGGTAAAATTGATCAAACTCAATCAAAGGCCTCACGTGAGACTCATTATCATGGCCATGAGGCTATGGCATCCCACTAACTGGCATGCTTTGGAAATTCTGGACCTTTGCCTACATATGGAGCTCCTCAATGAAGGGCAGGAGCTCCAATCCACACCCACGAGGCTCAAGCAAACAATGACCTTCTTTTACTCCAAATTTTACGATGCAACATCTGTGCACTTTGCAGAGGAACAGGCTGCCTATTTCGATTCAATTCAGCTGCTGTGACTGGACTAAGCACACCAGGCTTATCTTAACTCTCCATTCACAGTGGATGAGATTATGCATGTTATTCAAAGCCTCCCTGGATATAAGGCACCAGGGCTGGATGGATTGACTACCTCCTTTTACAAGTAATTTGCCCCCATCCTGGCTCCTCACCTGCTGGAGATATACAAGGAATCATTGGAAGTTGGGACTCTACCCCCATCCTTGAGAGAAGCAGTCATAATGTCACTTATCAAGCCTCATAGGACTGCAGACTGGTGTGATTCCTACTGGCCGCTTTCTATGATTAATGTAGCCAATAAAATATCTGCCAAGCTGCTAGTGAACCATCACCTCCCACTAATTTCCATAATAGTGCGACCGGATCAATTTGGATTCATCCAAAATGGCCGACTATAAGGAGCTCCCGCCAGGGAACTCCACGTCTAGGGATCGCCTTATGGTGTGATCCTTTGAAAAAGCCCCCATCTAGTCGCCATCCCTGTCAGGTTCCACAGGAATCAATATTGAGACCCCATATGGCTATTGCAATGTGTCAAAGATTGCAGAACTATTCTGAAACCAGCAACGCGACGAAGATCGCAGGACTGTGCTGAAACCAGCACTCGGAAAGACTCCCCAGGCCAGGGATCGCCTTCGACGCAAATCCTGCTGAATGCCTCCAGGGTCCCACAAATGCTGCCTTCTCCACACCTCCTGTCTGCGGCCAGAGGTGCAGGAACATGAGCAAAACCTAATTCCAAGGGCTTGCTGCCTCTTCCAGATCTCCTGCGTCCAGTCAGAGTGGGCAAAGATGAGTGTGAGAAGATCATGCGGAGGTAGGGAGGGCCCTCCTGCCCCCTCCCCTAGTGCTGCCGGGTGCCAGCATATGCCCACCAGCACGGCTAACCCTGTTCACCCAGGAGGAGGAGGGAATTCAAGCAAGTACTTATTGTAGGGGTTTATGGACGCTGTCTTCCCAGTAGCCGAGATGCCAGAGCATGGGAAAGATTGAGGTGGCAAATGTTGAGGCTCATCGAGAACAAAGGGCTTCAGTGCATGGGGCTAGCCTCGTGCATTGAAACAGCTTAATAACAAAAAGGACAATGCAGTGAACAATCATGACACAGGCACAGCCAACCGGTACTCTGGTTGATTATAATATTGTTGATATCATAATGATATGCTATATTTTCATTATACTATTTCCATATTCTTAGTGCTCACTTCTTGCCAATATTGGCAGATTATATCTATGCTACTAGTTTAAATTGCACACCTCTCGTACACACCATTGTAATTTTTTGTGTTTAGACGCATGTATCTGTTTTTTTTGTGTTATGTAATTCATGTACTCTGATGTCCTTATGTAATGCAACTGGTTCTATTACAAAGCGCTCTGACACCTTTAGTAAACTACGCGCTATATAAAACACATAAATAAATAAATCCCTAGCCAGTCCACCTCGCACAACCTTCGTACAGTATTCGCTCTCATGCATATATAATTGATCCCAATCCCACTGCCGCCACCATGTTACTGGACGCCACAAAGGCCTTCGATTCCCTCAAATGGCCATATCAATTCCAACTACTTGCACATCTTGGACTTTGCCCTCAATTTCACCGCCAAATCCAGCATCTCTACACATCCCCCACTGCTCATCTCCTGCTCAATGGAATGCTTACCAAACCCTTCTCGATCACTCGTCGGACATGCCTGGGGTGCCCATTATTTCCAATACTATTTGTTGTGGCAATGGAACCCCATGCAGCCTGGCTGCGGCAGCATCATGCCCACCATGGCCATGGCTTCACAGCCAGAGGCTGGGTGGTATCAATGTATGCAGATGATGTGACCTTATATATCGCAAGCTGCAAGAAAACTTGGCCCCAAGTATCCGGGAGGTCATACGTTTCAGTGGCTCTTCTGACTTCCAAATCAAGTGGACTAAATCCACACTTTTTCCCCTTATGGGCTGCACACAGCCTTTGCCCACTGAATACGTGCTGCATTGGGCCTCCAACCTGGTTCGCTACCTGGGCATCTGCCTAAACCGGGATACAGATTAACTTTGGAGAGCTAATTACCATCGTGCCATGACATGTCTGAAGGGCAGAATATTGTTGTGGTCCCGCCTGCCATTGTCATTGATGGGGCGAATTGCCATTCCAAAAATGGTTATACCATCTTCCAAAACATACCAGTCCCACTTACAGATCACCTCCTGCGGAGGCTGCATTCAAATCTAGTTGCACCAATCTGAGCAGGTAGACAACCTAGAGTCACCGTGGAAATACTCACCTTGCCTATTGAACAAGAGGCATTGGGTGCTCCAGACATGGCCTTATATGCGCTCTGTGCTCTAGCGCAATACATTCACTATTGGCTCAGCCCATGCAATTTTAACCACACCCAGCTATTGAGGAGGACCACGCAGCATCTTGCCATCTGACCGCACTGCTTTATGCACCATACAAACCGCTACAAACTGAGATTGACACGGTGAAGTGTGTGCGATTCGCGTAGGATGGCCCGAGGCAGCGCGCCAGGCATCCCTGCTTATATGTGCCCTCTGTGCCCTGCCAATCGGGTGAAACCCCCTCGCGTCGCCTCTGCAGGAGGAGGGTAATAAGACCAGGGCATGTGAACATGGCCTCCCCAGCCTAGCCAATCCGTACACAGTGGACCACTTTCTACCTCCTTTCAAAACCACTGACCAAGATCCTTCTGTAACACCAACTTTGAGCTACCTGCTGCACAATCCATGCTACTTTCCCCACCCCTGCGCCCACCCTGCAATCCCTGAAGGACATACTTATCACCTCATCACCACGCAAACTGATCACTTGCCTGTCCTCCAACATGCAAGTCACTGCACCCATTCGGACGCCTGTATTGCATGTCACAGATGCCCAATGGTTCTATTGCTGTGGCCATATGAGAGCCCTCTCCCCCAACTACAGACTGCAGCTAATACTCTTCAAATTCCTCCGCAGGTTGTACCGCACCCTGATGCAACTCCACCGCATGGGACTGGCAGTGGACGCATACAGTCTTTGCTGTACTCCCCCTCAGGCCTCCTTCATACACCCTGCCTCGGAGTGTCTGCGTGTGGCGGACTTCTGGATTGGAGGCTACTCTGCCCTTAATGCCATCATTAGCCATTCTTTACCACAGACTCCCCTGTTAGGTCTCTTGGGATATGTCAGGGATGTTCCCCAGGGAGACTGTCGACTCACAGCTATGCTCCTTCTCCTGGCCAAATGCAGGGTTGCAATGCACTGGGGTCGACAGCCTGCTCCCACAATGGAGGCATGGCTGCAGGACACTACTCATTGTTAGTAGCAGCTATCCGGCTTCTGTGTGCTTCTGCCACCACTGTCCCGCCCCAAGGACATTTAGAAACCTCTGCTGATATTCTTTCGCCAAAGAGATACACGTCTACCCCTCGCCTGTGACAGGGGACCCCGCTCTTAACAGGCACTGAACTTACCTACTGCTGGAGTGGTTTTGCACCCACAAAATGGAGCCGTGTCAGACTTCTGTGCCTTTCAATGTGCATAATGACAAGTTGATATTGCAATGACTGTGACAATCGATGGATGTGGTTAAGGTGACATGTAATACTGTCCCCCTCCCTCCTCCCCTCTCCCCATCCTCGTTGATGTTGAGGAATGTTATTTATTATTAAAAGCCAATAAAGGAATTTAAAAAAATGTGGAGTTAAAGAGCACAAACCTAACTACAAAGAAACAGCGTGTTGCTCGGTAGAGGGAGATACAACACTGCTGGGAGAATGAGTATGGACTGGGCACAGTGGTGGAGGGCAGAGTGTGGAGAGGGATTGGAGTGGGAGGCAATGGATCAGAGGGATGGTTTTGGTAGAACAGAACCAGGACACAATAAGGTGTCATTACAAGGTAAAACCTTACCTGAAATGTGCAGGAATGGAAGTCACTGTGCAGCCAATGGACAAGGTTGAAACTTCCTAGGCTTCCTCAAAGAGATGTGGAGTCTTCACGGATCCACATTCACAAATCCCACTCATGGGTGGGAAATGGGAGTTGGGAATGTCTACAAACATGTACATGTGTGGGCACTGGTAAGCTCCACTCTACCCATTTCCACTCTGTACATGATTAAAAATGTATAGCGGCAAATGGCTGAAGTAACCTTTTCTAGGGGGCTAGGGGAAGAAGTAAGACTGCAAACGTGTGCCTGGTGCAGCATTCGGCATACTTCTGGGAATGTTTGGGAATCTCAAAATTTAGTAAAACTGCACCCGTATATAAACATAAATCTAAGGATGCAGTTTCACTACTATTTGTGTGAGTTGAGCCATATAGTGTCCGCTTATCACTGAATCAGCAATAGCTTCCACTGCTAAATAATAGAATGAATGACGGATTCCGTGTTATTCTCTCTCGAGTATTGGGACCAGCAATACAAAATCAAAGATAGTTCTGTGTCAGCAGGTGACGAGCTCATCAGATTAATGTAATCCTAGCACACTTGAATAGCTACCCCAAATGGGCAGAGGAACACTGAATGAAAAATATAAATTTCCTGCAGATTCAACAAGCAAGACCATACAGGTAACAATATTAAAATTATCTGTATCACAATATTATACGAATGTGTATATAGCAAAACAACGAACCATGACAACAGAGAAGATATATGTATTAAATACCACAGATAAAAATAGCTTTTAAGATTCAGATCTAAAAATGAATGAATCCAGGCGCCCCAGGGGATGGACTTAATTCAGATATATATTTATACACTGTATATTTGTACATTTTAATATGATCAGCTCCTTTTTCAAGTTTCACATCTATATAACCTCCTCCACAAAATTTTTTAAAGATAAAAGTCCACTTGGAACTGCACGTACTTTTCACACATTGAGAATGAGCAGATCCTACCGAATGTAGGGGGATATTCTCAAGAACGTGTGATAACCATTGCAAAAGTAACAACGCAACCTTCAACATCGCAGTCTATCGCGGGTAATTTACGCCGTGTTAACCAAGTATTCACAACACAGCGGTACCATGCGACAGTCTCCAGATAACGCGTCAACTGACAGCGTTAAAATCAACGCCACGCCGCAAAAATGCAAGACGCGAATGCAAAAAATCTTGCGATGAGGCCAATCGCGATACAAAAAGCAGCAAAAACCAGTGATAGGCCTGCAAATCCCACGCTTCTGGCGAGAAAATGCACCATAAAAGCAGACTAAATAAACGGTGAGATGACAACACACGAGCACAACCCCACAGCTGTGACGCAGAACAAATTACCATTGTCCAAATCAGATAGGCATTTCCTCACAAACAGCCACAATGTACATTAACATGCATTCAGTATGTAACCTGCGCCATTGCGGAAACAAACATGGAGCACACTGTGAAACCGCATCTATTCTTCAGATTGCAGAGGGACAAACAACACCCCCTGCACACCGACGTGCCATGCCCATGACCAAACAATAATGAAAGCCCGGACCAATGTAGGGGCAGTGACTCCTCCTTAAGTACATGTCGCTCATCTCATGGGACTTGAGTCACAGGGTGAACCCTTCATTATGGCGGCACATATCAGAGCCCAAAAGAAGCCCTGTTGTCACTTGTAAACCACAAATGACAGCCAAAATGGAATGAATTGGGACATGGGAAATGCCGAATAGTGGGATACCGTAACAACTGTGGCACACAGAACTGGCAGTTCGAATACGTTACATCCTAAACATCCTCACTGCACAGATGTGACACACCCACCATCCATTAACAAATTCCTAAATTGTCAGCACAACATGTCGCACCCACACTTGTCTGAGTGAAGTGCCTGTACAGATGAGTGACATGCACGCAGGGAATGTGTATCAGAATGCATTTATTAGCACATGCTGTGCCTGTGGTCAGTCAACGTACTGTGCCATTACTGCTAAGGACCCTCACAATGTGACGTCAACCAGAGAAGAAATTGTCAATGATGTAGTCTCTATGGGCTATTCCTGCTGCAGCTTCAGTGGGGTGTGGTCCACCTACCTCATCTTCATCATCATCGCCCGTTGCATCTGGCACTCGTATCCATGGGGCCCTGCTGCGTATACATATGTTGCCCAACACACAACATGCAACGATCATCTTGCACACGAGGTCTGGGCTGTACAGGAGCTTTCCACCTGTGACGTTCAGGCACCTGAAACGTGACTTCAACACGCCAAATGTGCGCTCCACGATGCCCCTGGTGTGTTTGTGGGCCAAATTGTACTGCCTCTGGGCCTGTGTGTTCGGGGCTCGGAGGGGTGTCATCATCCAAGCGCAGAGTGCATATCCTTGGCCCCCTGTGACAGTGCAGTGAGACATGAGTCAAGACTACGTACTGCATGGTGTATTGGCAGGCTCACTGGTTCATTGGTGTGTGATATGTGTGACTTAGTGATTCCTGTATGACATGTACTGCGTGTTGCACATGAGCAGCATCACTGTGTATTACGTAGCCTCACTGCTGCACCTCCCCCAAGCACATTCACTAGTGTACACAGCACAATTGCATCACATGCACCCCTACGGCACACCATTGTCATGCCTGTCTGCGCATTTCCACAAGCCTGACTATGACACAGTGATGATGCTGCGCAGAATGTGGCCGGCCACGTGTGTGTCGGCCCATTGCAAGGACAGGGCTGACACAGATGTACAGCACCTGCCTGGCTGAACCCGACATGCAGTTGAGGGTACATCTTTGGCTCATGCTGCGATAATAGAGACACACACAACAGTTGGCATGTGTGATCCCTGACCCCGAGTGGTCATGTACCCCTTCGGCAGAGCATGCACACCGGGGGCATGCCATATGGCAACATTGTCGATTGTGTGAGTGGTGGCGCAGACACTACAACAGAGACACACGCATCAGCCACATCCTTGGCAACGCCTACACTGAACCACACCCAGATCCACATGTGGTGGAGCCACACCCCTACTCAGTACTGCCGTATGCCTGTCCACCCCACTTACGCTCACATGGAGATACAACACGGTTACATGTCGCAGGTCTACACCATTGCCTGCGGTGACATGGTTGTGCACGCTGTACACAGCACAATTTAATGTGGAATGTCCCTGGTCCCTCATGCATAATGTCCACGCAGACACAGAGTGAGTTTGTGGGACTGGCTACGGGCACATGCTCCCGGCCCCTTTTATTGCCAGGGTCAAATCTCATGTGACGCCTGTGCTGAATGGGTGTTGGGTAGTGTAAGCCATCACTCAGGGGTTGGTTGGTGATGGCGAAGACCACAACAGTGAGCAGACAATTAGCAGTACAAGGTACGAACATCATGGGTCCCTGACTTGAGCAGCACAAAGTTTGTGGCCCCGGATGCACAGTGGCCGGCAGAGGCATACCGCCACAGGAGAGTGACTTGCAGTGCACTGAGGTAGTGCCACGCGAGCTGAGTGTGTACTCGCCGATGTCCAAGGGTAATGTCGTGGAGGGTTGCGGATGACAGTAAAAGGTGTCCTTCCAGGGCATGATGCAGAGGGCAGAAGCAAGCAGAAATAGGCAAATGGCAACAGACCCTACTTTTCCACATTGTCAGTATCAGCTACATGTAAATGAAGACAGCCTTCAGCCCATGGGCTCAGACGCCACCGACGTTCAAACAGACATTGCCCATGAATTTCAGGACACAAACTCAGTGGCACCAGAGCTGGAAGGGGATGCAGTCTGCGATGAGGCCTGTTCAATGACATGGACTCTGTCATGTAGAGAGCAAGACTCAGTTCAAATTGTGTGACCTACTCCACCACAGTGTGTTCCGGAGGCAGCGGTCAGCAGGGGCCCACAGCCATGTGGGGTAGGCATGCGCTGCACAGAGTCAGTGGCACCAGTGCAGTTGTTGGTAGTGTCCCATCACCTCTGTAAAGTTGAGCCTTTTCTCCTACGGACTGAAGCGCCTCTTCCTCTTACTCCTCTCCTTGCGTACTGTGACATGAACACTGCCATGAAGAAATCAAGACTCAGTTCCAAAAGTGCCACCTAGTTGGCCGCAGTGTCGGCCGGAGGCTGCGGTCAGCGCGGGTTAGCCACTGTCCAGCTATCTCCTCATGGATCTCTAACACACGATGTTGGAATGGCATGTGGATTAGATTTGTAGCTCACAGATGTAGTGGCACCAGAGCTGAGCAGGTGTGCAGCTGGACAGGAGGCTGTGTCCTGCCTGTGACAGACTGCATTGGAATGGTGTGAGGCCTGCAGGACCGCAGTGCAGCCCGAAGGCCGCAGTCAGCAAGGGCCCACGGACACGTTTGGTGGGAGTTCTATGCACAAACTTGGAGGCACCACATCGGAGGGAGAATAGTGACACAAACTCAGCCTTCAATCATGTACTCTGCCATGGTGCAATCAAGACTCAGTTCCAAATGTGTGTCCTACTTGTCCGCTGTGTATACCGGAGGAGTACGTCAATGAGAAAGGAGTTCCGCGGGCCTGTGTTGCGGAGGCCGTGATGGTCCGATGAGTCTGCCAAGGTCGGGGGCCTCGGGCTTGGAGCTTGCACCGGCACGTGGTGGGCCCTCTTTGACACACGCCGGTGTCGGCAGGTGAGCAGTGATGCCTGGATTCGCTGAGGCAGCCATGACGGCTTCGGGGACCAGCAGCCAGGGGAGCAGCAAGCGCACAGGATCCCAGGCAACACCACTCACGGCATAGGCCTCGTGGCGGGGTGAGAGGCACCACCCTGGCAGGGACGTTGGGCATTTGTCACCCTGGATGTGGAAAGTCTTTACACCACTCGACCACAAGATGACACTCTGGCTGTACTCAAACAGGCCCTGGACAACACAGCATGGCAGTACCACACACCTAAGCAGTTCATGTTAGAATGTGCGTCCTTGGCACTCAAGGACAACTATTTTGAATTTGAAGGCGCACTATACATCCAAAAATATGGAGCATCCATGGGGAGTGTTTTCGCTCCCAGTGTAGCAGGATTGTACGTCCATCATTTTGAGATGACCCACCTCTTTGACCAGAATAGGCCCCAAATTCCACAAGTGATATTCTACAAGCGTTACATTGACGATATCCTCCTCATATGGGAAGGAGAAGAAGATTCCCTTAAAACGTTCTGTAACTGGATCAACACCTGCGACGTCAATCTAAAATTCACACACAACATCCATAGACACAAAGTGGTGTTTCTGTATTTAGAGATTGAAGCTGATAACGGTACACTCAAAAGCAAGACACACTTCAAACCGACAGCTCGCAACTCTCTATTACACTTCTCTAGCTTCCATCTCAGAACACTAAGGGAAAATCTGCCATACGGACAATTTTTACTTTTACGTAGAAATTGCAGCGACATCCACAACTTCAAAATACAGGCGAAGGACCTCAACACCAAACTACAACTTCGGGGCTACCCCAAAAAGATAACCACCAAGGCACAAAAATGTGCTTGCAATCAGAATCGTGAAGGGCTGCTTGGAACAACTGAACACACAGATAACACGATCCCCCTCACCTGTGTGGTTACACACAAATCCGTCGGCAACAAAGTATCACATATCATTAAGAAGAATTGGAACATACTGCACACAGGTAAACTGAGAAGGGACAAACCCCTGCTATTCTACAGAAAGTCTAGACACTTTGGTTTCCACCTGACCCAGACAATCGTCCCCAACTAACAACACCGTCTTGAACGCATGGGGCCTGCCCAACATAGTGGGGCATTTCCCATGCAGTAGTTGCAGTGTGTGCCACATAACTGAAACAACAAAAACTCTGTCACTGGAAGCTGGCAAAATCAGGACCATCCAGAAGCACACCAATTGCAACACTGCACATGTCATTTACCGTATTACCTGCCCCTGTGGCCTCACGAACGATGGCATGACAAATCGGAAAGTCAAGACCCGTATCTGCGAACACCGCAGCACCATTCGCTACAAGAAAAATACTAAGAGGATGACCAACCACTTTCTAGAGGTTGGCCACACCACGAACGATATGCGGTGGGTCATAATTGAAACGCTGGATCCGTCCACCCCCAACATTGAGAGTTGCCTCCTAGAAAAAGAACAGCGGTGGATTTACCACTTATCAAGTCACCTCACAGGACTCAATGACAACATTCCTTGGATCTCCTTGAGAAAATAGACATGTCGACCTTGCTACTGATACACCCTGAGTATGGTTTGAATAACCTCGCTACTGACACACCCTAAGTATGGTGTGAATAACACAATATCCGGCATCGCTTCTCTTCTCCTCTCCCATAGTGCCACCCATCCATCTCCTCCTTTCTATTAGGAGCACCCCTTTGGCACTCCTTTCTAGTCTTTATACCTTGACTCTTCAGCCACTTTCTGGCTTATTATTGCCCCACTCACAGGTGCTTCCACATAAAACGTGGGTTCTTTGACCCCCTGCACCTGAACTTCTGAACCCCAGAAGCATCTACACCATTCCCCACCTTCCCCTACCCAATATGGTGCTCGCACTAGCGCAGCACGCCTTTACCCCCTTCCTAGAGCAGCACAATTTCTTCCTAACTGGCGCCCGCGCAGCACACTCTTAAGTTATCGCCACCTCCAACATGGCACACGCGCATGCACAGTATGCATACTCCCGCGCTCTAGCGTTACACACGCTATGACGTGCTTCCGCCCTTGCACCTCCCCGATACAGCTACATAGACAGCCACGGAGCACTGCGAGCACCAGCAGCCGGGACCCAGGGAGCTGGAATAGGTTTCCCGCTGGAATTTCGCTGGACCCAAGTAAGAGTATTATATGCGCGTGGACTACTTAGCACTTTGCCCCCATTTTTCCAACTATGGTCGCTTTTGCGGTGCCCCACGAGCACCATTAGCCAGGCCCCCTGGGGTTTAGGTTTCTCTTGACTAGTTCACTTCACCCCAGTAATAGCATTACATACGTGCTGTCTACTTAGTACTTCTTAACTCTTTACTGCCACAATCGCACACGCGATCTCAGAACGCGAGGGCAGTCGCGGCATTACCCTGACATTTGTCAACCATGCGGCTCTGATGACAGTAACACTTATGGTTTTCTTGATGCATTTGGACCATTAATGTCACCATCGGTCCATTGGACCACACAGCTGTTTCATTAACTCTTTCCCTCATTTTTTCCTCCTAACACCTTTACCACAGAGTGGGACTAAAGGCGGTTCCTCTCCCGGGCCCCCGATTTGCTGCCTTACACTACAATTTAGTGTAATTATGTTCTATCTCATTTCTCACTTATATTTTAATTTCAATTATACCTAAGCCTAACTCCACCACGCTAGGCACTTGGGACTTTGCACGTATCCTCCGTGCAATGTCACGAATGCCACCCCACTCATTCAGGGGGTGTGCCTCCCACACTCAGAAATTTACCCTGAGCCCTTTTTTACCCCACATGGTGCACAACCCAGCATGCATACCGTACCGTTTACAGCACAAGCATGCTATTTTTACGTGTAAGCCGGCCAATTTGCCACATGCCAACCTTTGTCATAAGCACCTGATCACTCAGCAACCCAATTGAACTCACCGATGTGCCTTCAATTAATAAATAGACAGGCACGTTTTACCACACGAAAGATTGCATTGTATGTTGCTTTTATATGTTATATGTGTCTTGTCTTGTCATTTCTCTTCCATTTATCAACCAAAGGGCCGACAGCATCGACCCTCCGCTCCTCTTCCAACACACCCTAGCGAGTGTGTTGTGTTTGTACTACACACGTGGCGTAATTTTGCCACTCACTTCCACTTTTTAGCACTAGATCCTGACGAAAGCCCCACCTCTCTTTTCACGGGGGCTGAAACATGTAGACCAACGACCAACTTTGACAACTACAAGACAAATTACTCCATTAGTTGTCGACCTATACATTTTTAACATACCCTTGGCCACCACGAATAAAATTTATATACGGTAAGGATCCCCAGAGGTAGTTTTAACAAGCACTTCACTTTATCACACCTTCGCACCACACCAGCTCCGCTGTAATAAGGCATCGTAGCACAACCGGGCGGTACTCGGCCATTCGGTTGGGAACCCAATGAGGAAGCATGACACCAACCAGGTTGGTGTGTGAGGGGTCTTTTATAATAATCTAATGATGTTTTGGCATTGTAGATATTCTCCAGTGAGTCCAAGGTCTCCCTACTCAGGTTCTGGGTACGTCCATATTGTTTAACTCATTCCGGAAGAGGACCACGCACAGGGCTACGTGCTTTTTATTCACAACCATACGCTGACCTGGCGTACGCCGGGCCAGCCCACTCCTCTCGCGTTTACAGGGGGGACGTAACAAGCTACATTTCCTTCATTTCCCCCACTGGCTGTGGTGACATGGTTGCGTCCACTGTTCACTACACTCCAAACACCAGCGGTGTATGTAGACATGGATGTGTGTGTGGTCTGCATACTGCAGTCTGTCCAACACATCCACGCCACACTTGGCATTGTGTGCAGTCTCATTCATCGATCAAATCGCCTCTTTCACACATGCCTGGTTCCCTCCTCTCCCCACATTCTGCTAATGTGTGGCTGAGGTGCCATGCCGTTGATGGCTCATGTACATGGCTAGGCCAGGTTCCCACAGTAAGTTGTGCTGTCGTGTCTGGTGGGTGGGCATGTTGTTTGGCATGTTGTATGTGGGCTTGTAACGTGTGCATTCCTAGAGTTGTGAGTAGCATGATTGTGGAGTTGAGGTGTGTGGTGTGTTCATTTGGTACTTACCAACGAGCAGAGCATTTCAGTAGGTGCCATCCTGGAAGCGCCGGTTGATGATGGACTGTCGGAAGATGTAGGGATCATGCACACTGCCTGGGTAGTTGGCGACGACATTGGTGAAGAGTCCCCGGTGGTCCACTATTGCCTACACATTGATGGAATGCATGTACTTTCTGTTGCGGTAATTGTGTGCAGTGGCGGCAGGGGGCACAAGTAGGACATGTGTGCAGTCTATTGCCCCCAACAAGTGCGGGAATCCAGCTATGGCCTTGCTTGGTCTCCAGGTGTCCCTGTGCAGTGTGGGTGAAGTATAGGTACTGGGGTACCAAGCTGATGATGGCATCCAGCCACAGGTTTGAGGAACTTTGATAGGGCTGGCTGTGAGACTCCTCCGGCTCTGGCGGTTGTTGTTTGGAAGGTACCAGAGGCCAACAGGCACAGCACAGCCAGCAGCTTTGTCTGCGGAGGGATGTTAGTTGTCCGCTGTGTTGGTACCATCAGCCTGTGGGCAATGATGTTCAGGATGCGGAGGAGGGTTGTCCTTTTGAGCCTGTAGTGGGCAATGACATGCTCTGGTGTTAAGTCTGTGAGGCTGGTGCGTTTCCCGAAGGTCTGCGGTCTGTGTCTGCGCTGCCTCTGTGGTGGCCTGGGGGTGGTGGCGGTGGGTGTTGTGGGCCTGTTGGGGCTCCGAGCTGCATGATCAGTAGCTCCATGGCATCTGTTGTCCTTCAGGTGTACCTCTGGGCTGGGCTCCCTTTTGTGGTGGCTCTGATGACAGTAACACTAATGGTTTTCTTGATGCATTTGGCCCATTAATGTCACCATCGGTCCATTGGACCACACAGCTGTTTCATTAACTCTTTCCCTCATTTTTTCCTCCTAACGCCTTTACCACAGAGTGGGATTAAAGGTGGTTCCTCTCCCAGGCCCCCGATTTGCTGCCTTACACTACAATTTAGTGTAATTATGTTCTATCTCATTTCTCACTTATATTTTAATTTCAATTATACCTAAGCCTAACTCCACCACGCTAGGCACTTGGAGCTTTGCACGTATCCTCCATGCAATGTCACTAATGCCACCCCACTCATTCAGGGGGTGTGCCTCCCACACTCAGAAATTTACCCTGAGCCCTTTTTTACCCCACATGGCGCACAACCCAGCATGCATACCGTACCGTTTACAGCACAAGCATGCCATTTTTACGTGTAAGCCGGCTAATCTGCCATATGCCATCCATTGTCATAAGCCCTGATCACTCAGCAACCCAATTGGACTCACCGATGTGCCTTCAATTAATAAATAGGCAGGTGAAAGATTGCATTTTATGTTGCTTTTATATGTTATATGTGTCTTGTCTTGTCATTTCTCTTCCATTTATCAACCAAAGGGCCGACAGCGTTGACTCTCCACTCTTTTTCCAACACACCTTAGCGAGTGTGTTGTGTTTGTACTACACACGTGGCGTAATTTTGCCACTCACTTCCACTTTTTAGCACTAGGTCCTGACGAAAGCCCCACCTATCTTTTCACGGGGGCTGAAATATGTAGACCAACGACCAACTTTGACAACTACAAGACAAATTACTCCATTAGTTGTCTACCTATACATTTTTAACATACCCTTGGCCACCACAAATAAAATTTATATACGGTAAGGATCCCCAGAGGTAGTTTTAACAAGCACTTCACTTTATCACACCTTCGCACCACACCAGCTCCGCTGCAGTAAGTCATCGTAGCACAACCGGGCGGTACTCGGCCATCCGGTTGGGACCCCAATGATGAAGCATGACACCAACCCGGTTGGTGTGTGAGGGGTCTTTTATAATAATCTAATGATTTTTTGGCATTGTAAATATTCTCCAGTGAGTCCAAGGTCTCCCTACTCAGGTTCTGGGTATGTCCATATTGCTTAACTCATTCCGGAAGAGGACCACTCACAGGGCTACGTGCTTTTTATTCACAACCATATGCTGACCTGGCGTACGCCGGGCCAGCCCACTCCTCTCGCGTTTACAGGGGGGACATAACAAGCTACATTTCCTTGATTTCCCCCACTGGCTGTGGTGATATGGTTGCGTCCACTGTCCACTACACTCCAAACACCAGCGGTGTATGTAGACATGGATGTGTGTGTGGTCTGCATACTGCAGTCTGTCCAACACATCCACGCCACACTTGGCATTGTGTGCAGTCTCATTCATCGATCAAATCGCCTCTTTCGCACATGCCTGGTTCCCTCCTCTCCCCACATTCTACTAATGTGTGGCTGAGGTGCCATGCCGTTGATGGCTCATGTACATGGCTAGGCCAGGTTCCCACGGTGAGTTGTGCTGTCGTGTCTGGTGGGTGGGCATGTTGTTTGGCATGTTGTATGTGGGCTTGTAACGTGTGCATTCCGAGAGTTGTGAGTAGCATGATTGTGGAGTTGAGGTGTGTGGTGTGTTCATTTGGTACTTACCAACGAGCAGAGCATTTCCGTAGGTGCCATCCTGGAAGCGCCGGTTTATGATGGACTGTCGGAAGATGTAGGGATCATGCACACTGCCTGGGTAGTTGGCGACGACATTTTGTGAAGAGTCCCCGGTGGTCCACTATTGCCTGCACATTGATGGAATGCGTGTGCTTTCTGTTGCGGTAATTGTGTGCAGTGGCGGCAGGGGGCACAAGTAGGACATGTGTGCAGTCTATTGCCCCCAACAAGTGTGGGAATCCAGCTATGGCGTAGAAGCCTTGCTTAGTCTCCAGCTGTCCCTGCGCAGTGTGGGGGAAGTATAGGTACTGGGGTACCAAGCTGATGATGGCATCCAGCCACAGGTTTGAGGAACTTTGATAGGGCTGGCTATGAGACTCCTCCGACTCTGGCGGTTGTTGTTTGGAAGGTACCAGAGGCCAACAGGGGATGTTGGTTGTCCGCTGTGTTGGTACCGTCAGCCTGTGGGTAACGATGTTCAGGATGCGGAGGATGGTTGTCCTTTTGAGCCTGTAGTGGGCAATGACATACTCTGGTGTTTAGTCTGTGAGGCTGGTGCGTTTTCCGAAGGTCTGCGGTCTGTGTCTGCGCTGCCTCTGTGGTGGCCTGGGGGTGGTGGCGATGGGTGTTGTGGGCCTGTTGGGGCTCCGAGCTGCATGATCAGTAGCTCCATGGCATCTGTTGTCCTTCAGGTGTAGCTCTGGGCTGGGCTCCCTTTTGTGGTGCAGGCTGTCGTCCGACTTTGCACCAGGTTAGAGCAGGTGTTAGTTTCCTGCTGCTAATGTGCCTTATTGCATGTTTTGGGGTCTTTTCGCAGATCTGGCTGGTCGTTGAGAATGTTGTGGAGTGGTGTGGTCACGGCTTTTGGCACGGGAACGCCTACTCTGCATCTCATTAGTGATAGTTGCATCTGTGGCGATGTTTTTTGCGGCTGATATCACGGGTAAACTGGTGATATGGGCTGTTATCCCCTGCTGGTGAATAGGGCATTCATTTTTATCGCAACTTTGGCTGCGATAAAGTGCTGATAACTCTGCGATAACTCCTTGAGAATATGCTCCGTACTTTTTTATCAACCCTGTGATATTCCAAGATGATGGTGAGTTTATGTAATTTTAACTTAGCAAACATTTCATAAGACAGCTATCGCATCTAAAACCATCTCTTTTTGCTACATCTTACATTTATTGGAAACTGTACAATGTCATGTCAAATGTTCAAACTGGGATATGCTCAAAATACAACTAACTTGAAAAAAAACATCTTCTCCTTTGCATACATCATAGGGGACATACATGTGCATCTAGCTGTATAATAAAAAAATCATATTTTAATTTGTTGTGTTTTGTTAAGTGATTTGAGAATAAACTAATACATTTACAGATTTTCTGGCGCTAAAATATTGCCAGGGAAAGATGACTGATTTTTTAAAGAGATATCAACTATTGGTTAAAACCCAGGTTTTATGGCTTTCATAAACAAGAGTAGATCTTGATTTTTACGCAGTGACATCGAGAGTGGGTTCCGCAACAGAGCCACTGAGAACAGCTACATCAATGGAGTGCAACCTGCAAGGGGGCAAACAGTGTACACATTTTTGTTGGAGGTAGCAAGGGACCGGTCTTAAATAAGGCTCCATGCATACAAGAAAGAGATGTGAAGCAAAAAGGCTTTTTTACCGGCAATCAGTGCAATGAGTCCAGAGGTACAATGGTGGCAGAGGAATGCGGCAGACAGCGCCAGTTTGGCAGCAGCATTTTGTATGCATTGTAGCCTGTTTAGAAGGCCTGTAGGAAAGTCCTGGAATAAAGAATTGCAATGATCAAGATGACTAAAAATGGTTGTCTGGGTCACCCGGGGCGAGCAGGAAGGGGAAGTGGAGTGAAGATTTTGCACAGAATCCCAGGGCCGGACTGGCCCTAGCGAGCATCAGGTATTAACCCGGGAGGCTGAAAAGGTGGGGTTCAGTTTGCAGTAGCATGGGCCGGTTTTGTTACTGGGAACTGGTGCAGTGGCGCTGCAACATCGACTCCCAGTAACAAAAGCAGCAGTGCTTCACACTGAGGGCTGGTCCAATAAAATTGTCAGGGCTTCTTTGGGTTCCCATTCGGCCCTGACAGAACCAATGAAAAACAAGTGGCAGACTTATATTTAACCTGCTTGGAGAGGGACACACTTCCTCTGGGTAGAAACAAAGGTTACAGTACACCTCAACTGAAGGAGGAGCATTTGCAAGAGGGGTAGGCCAAATATTACAAGTAAAAGCCCAAGAGGGGCTAACACAGATGTTTTAAAGCATGGTCAAAGCGGGTAATTACCCAGGGCCCCTACCTTCCAAGGGGATCCTTGAGAAAGTGAACGTTCTCTCTATTTCACCTATGTCTATTCGATTTAAATAGCTCATCTCTCCATCTCTGCCTACCTCTATCTCTGACTCTAGCTCTCTACCTTGTGTCATCCTGAGTATTTTTGGAGTCCCAGGCAAGACATATTTTAACTGTTTTTGAGTTAACATATAATTTAGTTTTGTTAGGGATCCTGTGAGCTTTAATTTGCAGGACATGGGTAATACAATTCAAATTTGCCTACTATAGGGCCCCCCAAAATATGCCTTGCTCAGGGCCCCAAAAATCCAAAAGATGACACTGGGGCTGCTATTTCTAAAATACCGGACTCTATTTTCTCCGCATTAAACTTCAGTAAAGTTATGTGCCAACCACATAATGACTGCTGTCATGCAATGATTGAAAGTCGCAAGAGGGCAGGAGATAAAATTGTCAATCGAGATCAGTAGTTTTGTCTTGTCCACATAATTCATGAAGTTTATGCAAATATCTCTAATGAGCTTAGCAAGGGGTGCATACAGAAGTTAAAAAAGACAGGACTAAGTGGCAACCTCTGTGGTACCTCTTAATGTAAGCCTTGTATTTGGATTGAAAAGGCAGGAGATGAATTGCCTGGCATCTACCCTCCATTTGCAAGAGGCCAGGCATTTTTATGTGTTTTATGTATTTTACTAAATTGTATATAGGGCCACTGATCATGTAGGATTGTCTTGCACATTAAATAGGGAACTGCTTGCAACCCAGGTATTCTAAGGGAAGTTGTGATTAGGGAGGTGGTGAAAAGGCAGTCGGTAAGCATGGTTGCATGAGCTATGATTAGGCATTCAGGTGTTGATGTGTTTTACAAACAGCCCAACCTGCCAATTGTATTAACTAGGTGTATTATCCATACAGTTCTACAAATTATGTGATACTAATGCAACATTGATGACTGCTTTCATGTAGGTAGGAAGACATTGCTTAATTTTTCTTCCCGGATTTAGACTGTCATCTTTGCTCTACATGTCAAGAAAACGTCAGCATCCTAGATGCGTGGGGGGTCATTTATGAGCTAGTGACGCAGTGTAGTGCAGCAAGTCGTTTTGCTGCACTGCACTGACAGTGACAGGGAAAGGGCAGAAATCCACCATATTTAAGGCAATACAGCACATTCATGTCCTTGCACTGGGGCCCTTTTGGCAGCCTAGCTCCAATGCAGGCATCCTTGCACCTGTGTTGCATGCAGGATTGTTTTTGTGCAGAAAGGGACACAATCCTGGGAGGCATAGACCTGATGATTTGCAATCCTGTGCTATTGCATGCATCCTCCTTTCCTCCTATTTTGCTGCTCTCTCCATGGCATCTCCCAATGCAGGCATTTCTCATACTTCCAGTTACTGTATCCCCAGTGCCATAGCTCTGGGCCGGGAAACAGCAAATACAACGACCCCCGAACAACGTGTTGCCTTTGTAATGCGGGCAGAATAACGAATGCGTCTGAGCCACGCATTACATTTACAACGCAAGTTGTTGCAAAGACATCCATTAGGTCAAGCGGCGTTGGACTTTAAAGTCCAATGCTTTCCCTACTGTTACAGTGACTGGAGTTGGAATGGTAAATTATACTATTCCAAAGTCCACTTGCATTGTAAATAGAATGCGTGGTGCAGACGCATTCGTTGTTTTGCCCATATTGTTAAGGAACACATGGAAAATGAATATTTCATACAACCCTATGGGCTGAGTATGGTACTCAACGCAGATGTAGATATCTCCTTACTACTAGGGACTCCTCTAACTTATTAGCAACAGTTTTACTGAGACTCTTTGAAGTATTAGAGCTTCATTTTTAAGTTTAAGAAGTATATTTTATTTGGTAAATATGTAAATGCAATAGAATACATCCAAGGGATAAGCATTAAGCATATAATGATAATGTTAAGAATGAGAAATATGAAATGGGAAAAGGAGAAGAAAGAAGGAGGAAGGGGAAAAGAAAAATAGCAATCATGTACTGTATGATAATGTTAATAAATGAAAATATAAATATTGGCATCGATTTTTCAGTTATAAATAATGAAAAAGAAAATTTATGGTGGTTTAGGTACTTCTTCAACTCAAGGATTATGGAAACGTTCTATTGGCAGCAAAGAATTGTTTTGGGAAACCAGAGGAGATCCCTCTTAATAGCGAGAGTAACTGGGTGAACATATCCCCTATGTAAACTATGATACTGATAACTCCATACCACCATGCCTGAAAAGATATAGTAGAAGTGTCCTTCCATGCCTTGGTAATATGTTGAAATGAAACGACAAGAAGTGAGTCAATTATATGAAAGTTATTAGATTGAGATGACCAAGCCTCTGAAACACTACCTAGAAAAATATTAGTAAAAGAAAACAGGATTTGTGTGTGAAAAATAGTATTTATCTGTTGCCAAATTTGTATCCAAAAATTATGAATAGAACAACATTCAAATAACATGTATTTAAGATCTACTGGAGAAGTGGTGCATGTCCAGCACGTAGAACAAATATTGGGGTCAATTTTATGTAATTTAGCAGGAGTAATCAAGAGTCCATTGTAAATAAAAAATAAAGTTTGAGCTGTATTCGCTGCTCTAGAAGATTTCCATTATTTAGTCCAAACTTTATTCCATATTAGAATTGAAAAAGAGGTTTGTTAAGTGCAGCTACTCCATGCACTGTGCTCTGCTTGGTCAGGTAGGTATACACAAGGCCCTCTTCCACCCGCAGGCTCCTACCTGCGCCTCATTCCTGGTGGTCCAGTGAGAGAGGCTTGCTCTTCTGCTGACCGCTGTTGTCTGTCTCTGTTTTTTGCAGTTTTTCTGTCTTTCTGTGCACCTTTTCTGTCTTCTTTCTAGTCTCCGTCACTGTCCTATTATTGTGCCTGTCCTGTTATTGTACCTGTGCCTGTGTTCTATTGCTGCAGTTTTTCTCTCATTGCCCTTTTCCCGCCACTGCTGCCCCCGCGGCCCCTCCCCCTGCCGGTTCCCGCTCCCGCCTCCTAGCTGCGCTTCCCGCCCCCTTCCCTACTTAATGATGTGCGCTGCGTGGCCGCGCACCTGGCGGGCCGAAGGCGCGCCAAAGCCAAGCCTGTCTGCACCAGTCCTCGACCCGACCGTGGCCAGCACCAGGAACCCTGGATCTGCAACCTCCCACCACTACAACTCCGCTGCCCTCCTTGCACTCAACCCCAGAAGGAACAACAACGGCCAGCGGTCGACGCCGAACACCACCCACGGCCAGTTCTCCTGCCGTCACTGCTACCAATCCTTCAACTCCAACGCGGCCCCCGCACCGAATGCCAACAACCCTGAAGCCCTGAAGGGCATCCTCCTCAACGTGCGCTCCCTGCACAGACACGCCGTAGAGATCTGGGACCTCCTCGACACCCTCTCGCCAGATGTCGCCTTTTTTAAGGAAACTTGGACCAACACCTCCTCCGCCCCCGACATTGCCACCACGTTCCCCGATGGATAAAAGATCCAGAGGGAGGACCGCCCCAACCGCCCAGGAGGACTCGCCATTGTACACAAGCGCTCCCTCTGACTCTCCACCTCCACCACGAAGGACGCCTTCCCCACCACAGAACACCTTCACTTTCAGATGCAGACCAGGCCCAGAACCACTCTCCGCAGCACCTTAGCCTACAGATCCCCGCACTTTGTTCGTTGATAGCATGTATAACAGTAAGGATACCAGGAATCTGAATATCATCATATAGAGAAGATAAATCCATGTTAAAAGAAGGAGGAGCGATAGAAGACAAATATTGAAGAATAGCTTTTTGATTAGAATGAGATTCCGGAGTCTAAAGAGTTTGAAAGAAATTTGTAAATTCTGAGTATATCTTTATTTTTATGAACAGTGCGATTAGTAGAAGTCAGAACAGAATCAATCTTAGTATGTTCTTTTTTAATGTTGAGGTAATTAGCTAGAATTTTCCCTGCCTTATTCTAATTACTATAATATTTGGCACTAGATTTAAGTAAATGCGAATTAGCAATTTCTGTGGAGAGTTGATTAAAGGTAAATTTAGCATTGATTAATTCCTCTAGATAAGTTTTAGACTCCGTGGTATAAAAAGAGTGTTCTAATTGTTTTATACATAAATTAAGTGATTGTAAATTATTCAAAGAAGATTTCTTCTTATGAGCTACGAAAAAATAATGCAATCTCTAGCGGCAGCTTTAAATGTGTCTCAGATAGTCTGAGGAAAAATACCTGGATTTTCATTTTCCAGAAAAAATGTGTTAGCAAATCTTTGAAAATCTTGAGTAAATTTGGGGTTTAAAAGAAGAGAACTAAATCTAGTATGATATTAGCCTGACCTGAAATTAATATGGAGCCTATGTCAGAGTGAGACAAATGTTGTGCAAGTGATTTAGAAATGAACAAATAATCAATTTGAAATTGAGTAGAATGTACAGGAGAGAAAAAAGTCTACTCTTGGAGGGTAGGATTACATAGTCTCCAAGTATCAACAAGGGACCTCTGATAAAAAGTGGATATAAATTGAGAATGCATATGTGAAGGTATGATTTTAGTTTTAGAATGTCTATCAATAATTGGATCAAGGACCACATTACAATATCCACCTACTAATAAATAGTCATCATTGTAAATCATCAGTTTAGATAATACCTGGGGCTAAAATGATTTATCTGTAATAGTGGGAGCATATAGATTAAAAAATAGTCATAGGTATTTTGTTACCTTTTAAGGAAACAAAAATCCGTCTGTCCTCAACATCAGCATCTTGACCGAGGGCTTGTATATCCAAATGTTTGTGACATAAAATAGCTATGCCATTGCATTTCCCTGAACCTGGAGAAGCAAGCATATGGAAAACCCATTGACATTTAAGTTTAGATACTTCCTTTTGAGTTACATGAATTTCTTATAATAAGAGAATATGACCTTTTAGACTAGAGACATGTGCGTATTGGTCAGTCTAAACATTTAACATTCCAAGATATAATTCTTAAAGCCATCTATACTGCAACCAACAAATTTAAAGTTTTAAACAAATAACAACAATGGGCAAAATGCAAAAATGATCATGTACGTAATAAGATTCAACAAAGAATAATCAGCAATATGGATAGCATATGAGAGAAAAGATATATTTGTGAAGCAAAAAGGAATAATAAGTAAGTAGAAAAAAGAAAAAAGGAAAGAAATAGAAAGAAAGATGAGAAGTATATAATATAAATGAGGAAGATCCAGGAAAAAAGCTATACGAAGAGAAGGAAAGATGAGGTAAAAGATAGAAAAGAAAGAGACAGAAACCATGTAAAGTATAAACAAACAGACATAACAAAAACATACATAAAAAATCAAGGTGGGTGAATCCACATAAGGAAGACTACACAATCGAACAGGAACCTCAGGATGGAGACGGGAAAGAGAAGACCCCATCCAGACGGACTAGAAGTCCCAATAATCAACGATTAAGACAGCACCTAACATGAGTAAAAGAAAAATATGTTATACAAAGACACAATAAACATTTATAAACAAGACAAGAAAAGGAATTATGCTTAGAAATGTTACAAACAATTAAGTAGTAGATAATCTGGCAACTTCCATTTCTTCTTCTTTACAATTATCCAAGAACTGCTTTAATAGATCGGGATCTTCATAGTTTTGTTTTGTTATGCCACTTTAAAACGACAAGGATGGAAAAGGCAATATCTGGCATTCAGATTCTGAAGTGCAGGCCTCATGTCCAAAAATGTCTTCCTTCTGTCTGCTGTTCCTTTAGCACAGTCCTGAGAAAAAAAAGTGGATCCCTGCCATGAGATTTTGCCTTGCAATTTGACTGCTTGTAAAACCGTTAGTAATTCAGCATACTCCAAAAACTAAAGAATGATGCCTCTTGGTTTGTTAGATGAAAATGTAGTTCATGGGTTATGACTCAGACAATGTGCTCTTTGAATATTTAATGCAGGTGTTTCAGGAAAAACAAGAGTGTTTGGAAGAAAAGATTGAAAAAAGGAGAGAGGATTGAAACCTGCGAGTTACTCCGCCAGCCCATAAATATGCAATTATTGCATCTGTTGCGATTCTCAAGGTTCTCAACTTGTTTTTTGAGATGCAAGATTTCAATATGAATAGAAGGACCCTGATTCACAACAGTCTGAAAAGAGTCCACTCAATGCTCTATGTGAGTAACGTTTTGTTCCATAATCGACCATTTGTCATCAAGGTTTTGAAGGGATCACTGACAAAATATCGAGAAGGAGATTATCGACCTGCCAAAATATCGAGGAAAAAATATAGAATGCCTAAATATCGAAACCCTATCCACAAACAGGTAAGTACAAAAATATCGAATCCAAAATATCGTTGTAAAAAATATAGTTGGTCAAAATATCGAATTTTTTAAATGTCTTAAAAGTAATGTAAAATTAATGAAATAATACATATAATTAACTAAAACATACTTAAAAATACTTAAATAACTTTGAAATTAATAAATAATTAATGTAAGTAAAAAAAAAATACATATATATTAACGTAATACTATTTAAAAATATTCAATATTTTTTGCGTAGGATAGCGGGCGGGTAAAATTTACTAATACCACTCCAGTAAGTGCAATAGTAGGGAAAGCGTTGGATAGTGGGAGGGTAAAAATTACTATTCCCACTCCAGAGAGTGCAATAATAGGGAAAGCATTGGATAGCGTAGGGGTAAAAATTACTATTCACACTCCATAGAGTGCAACAGTAGGGAAAGCGTTGGATAGCGGGAGGGTAAAATTTACTGTTCCCACGCCAGTGAGTGCAACAGTAGGGAAAGCGTTGGATCGCGTAGGGGTAAAAATTACCATTCCCACTCCTAAAAGTAGGAATACTCCTTACCATCTAAATGTGATGCTCTTTTTGTATTTGTATAAATTGTGCAAATTTTTTACCTTACTATTTATTTATTTATGATGATGCTTTTATGATTATTGTTAATAGTAATCGAATAAAGTTTTTCATTCATTCATACATTCATTCACTCCAAAGAGTGCAACAGTAGGGAAAGCATTGGATAGAGTAGGGGCAAAAACTACTATTTCTGCTCCAGAGAGTGCAACAGTAGAGAAAGCGTTGGATAGCGTAGGGGTAAAAATTACTATTCCCACTCCAGAGAGTGCAACAGTAGGGAAAGCATTGGAAAGCGTAGGGGTAAAAATTACTATTCCCACTCCAGAGAGTGCAATAGTAGGGAAAGCGTTGGATAACGGGAGGGCAAAATGTACTATTCCCACCCCAGTGAGTGCAACAGTAGGGAAAACGTCAGATGGCGTAGGGGTAAAAATTACTATTCCCATTCCAAAGAGTGCAACAGTAGGGAAAGCGTTGAATAGCGTAGGGGTAAAAATTACTATTCCCACTCCAGAGAGTGCAACAGTAGGGAAAGCGTTGGATAGCGGGAGGGTAAAATTTACTATTCCCACTCCAGTGAGTGCAACAGTAGGGAAAGCGTTGGATAGCATAGGGGTAAAAATTACTATTCCCACTACAGTGAGTGCAATAGTAGGGAAAATAATAATTTAATATTTTATTAAAAATAAATTAATTATTAATACCAACAAAAAATCAAAATTAATTACCAATCACACTATATTTAATAATGAATCAATTATAAATACCAATATTTAAAAAAAAAATACCTATTAATAATTAATTAACAACCAATTAATTTCCAATACCAAAAATTAATAAATAAAAATAATACCAATTAATAATTAATTAATACATAATAAATTAATTATCAATATACAAAAATGATTTCAATAATTAATTATTTACAATTAAATTACTTCCCACCATATTCCCCTATAAACCCACAACCCGCTACAAATAATAAATTAATACAATTAACATAATTATCAATTAAACAATTAGTACAAATTAATTACCAATTAATACAAATATTTACCAATTAATAATTAATAAACAACCAATTAATTTTCAATACCAATTAATAATTACTGAATAACAATTAAATTACTTCCCACCCTAGTCCCCTATAAACCCACAACCCGCTACAGAATTAAATTACACAAAAATTAAATAACATAAAATTCATTACTTTAAAAATATTTAAACATACATTCCAAAATTAATACATACTTTTAACACATATACTAACACTTAAAACACTACCAAAAAATCGATCTTTTTAACAACTATATTATGACTGTCGATATTACTTACTTCTATATTATGTAAATCGATATGTCTTACCTGATTTTCGATATTCTTTACCACTATATTTTGGCAATTCGATATTCTGTCCATTCTATATTAAAAACTCGATATTCTGTCCAGTCGATATTTTTTTTTCGATATTATGAGTGTTTACCGTTTTGAAGATGCACATTTGTTTCTTCCATATATGGTTTCAGCGCTCGTATCTCCTCAAGAATTAATTCCATAGATATTGGTGATGGAGATATAGCAGGCGAAGGTGGATCTTTTTTAACCTGTTTACCTGACAAAAGTGTTGAGGAGGCAGCCAACTTAGATGCCTGTATAGAAGTAGGAAGCAAAATATTGGATTGTGTTACTCCTAACAGGAGAGATGACACACCATGCTCTGACTTCTCCATATTGTCCAGAAGAATATTAAAAGGATTATAGACTGCAAAATATGGAGAAGTAGGACAAGTAGTAACAATAGGTCAAACAGACCTTGTTTCCCCCATAAACAAAGTAGCAAAAGCAGTAGGCTTTGTGAATTAAGGAAATATAATTTGAAGGAGTAAACAATGAGCCAAATCTCAAATCGCTAGAAAAGAAATAATAAAAAGGAAGCCAGAATAAATAAATAGCCTTTGGCTGGACAAGTTTAAAAAATGTCAATTAAAGAAATAATTCCTTATAAAATGAGAAAACGTTCCACACATATGGTAAAGTGATATTTGAAATGCCAGCAATAGAGAAATAAATTATGCAGCTCCTAGATAATGAAAAGTAAGTACATTATTGAAACAAAGATGGGCAGTCAGCAGCTGATCTTCCTAGGACCAAAACTACACTTTGGAGGTTGTTGGAATAAAAGTAAGATGTAACTAAAAATGTTTAACATCATTGTTTAATGGAATATTCCATTACATACACTTTATGACTGTGGTAACCAACGATATATCAATTAAATTTCCTTTTGCTGAGAGGAGAAATATCTGAGGTGGCGTAGCGGTAAAAACAAAATGGCGGGTGCGAGTCCTGTGATGGAAATGCGCAGGAGAAAAAAGATACAAAAACCCCAGTATTCGGCTTACCAAGGGCAACTTTGTTGCTATGCATTCAATGGGGAGCCCTTTATAGCAGCAGGGACCCCGTTTCAGGCGGTGCTTGAATGAGTTGCCGTCCGGAGGAGTCTCAGCCCTCCCAGTCCGCTGTGGAGCTTCACCCATACGCGACCATCTTCATCAGGGTGCAAGCCGCGCCCCCAAGTATAAGCACATTTAAATGCAGTTCAATTTACATAACATGTCATTGACTTGTCACCTAGCTTCCTTGATGTGCAGTCGTCAAAGGCCTGCATGATTTCATAGTGGCTAGTATGTAGTTGTTATAACAATGCCCTTGGTAAATTGCAACAGGGTAGGCTGGGATGCTTTCAAGCAAGAGTCAACTGTATATTTGATTGGCAAGCAGTTGCCCAGTCTTTGAATACTCAGCAACTGGATATTTGGCAATGATCCTGGTATATGGCCAGTGCTAAGAATGAACTGACCTAAAGGAAAATGTGCTTCTCTAGTTTATAGAGGGTTATGTAACAATACCAAGGATCTGTTAGTTCTGATTGTAGTCCAGCTTCTCTTGTACAAAGAGGGAAGATTTTGTGTTACATTTGGAATCCCAACGTCATAAAACAAGAGGCAAATGAGACAAGAAACAAATCACCAGCTCAGTAGTACCAGTTGCTTCACTAACACTCTTATGGCAAAGTACGGCGTTCAAGCCCGTTCAAGCCTCCTTGGCTTAATGCTGCGCTCCGCCACTTCAGAAACGCAGGGCTGCACCATATTTATAACAATATGGTGCAGCCCTGCGCTTTCTCCTGTGCTGGCGATAAACTTAGCAGCCTAGCGCCAACACAGGCACCCTTACACCATAGTGCAAGAATGTCTGCGTTGAGGGGAAGATAGTTTATGGGCAGGAAGGTCTGCCTTCCTGCACATAAACAATCTTTAAATGGCGTTTTGTAACTTTTATGTGTGCTGCTTAATGCAGCACACATAGAAGTTGCAAAACATAATTTCTTTTTTGATTGTTTATATGCAGGAAGAGTGACCTTCCTACACAGAAACAGTCAATGGCAAATTGTTGTTTCTATGTGCGCTGCACAATGCAGCACACATGGAAACAGCAAAAACTAGGAGAAATAAAGCATTTCTCCTTGTTTCGCCCATTTAAGACCAGGTTTTCCATGATCTTAATTTTGGCGCTGCCTCCTAGTTACGCCACCCTGGTAAATAGGGAGCAGCGTCAAAATCAATGGGTGTTGTGGTGGAACGGCCACCACAACATCAATTGCTCATCCCTTTCACGCTAAGTACAGCGTGAAAGAGTGCCTTATTTACAAGGCATCATTAAGCCACGCTAAGTGGTTTAACGCTGCCTTGTTAATAAGGCTAAGCCCCTATCACCACCACAACATCACTAAAAGAGACGTTGTGGTGGTGATAGGGGCTTGTAAATATGCCCCTAAGTCTGAAATAGGGCAAAGGTCAGAAAATACCATGCTGGTGTACTTAGCTGGTATGATACATACAAATTGCATGGCCAGTAGGTAGGACATAGAAACAACATATAACAATGCATTCACATCACAATGTGTGCACCTAGTGTTTGCCCAGTCAAACAAAGGGTGCAATATGTAATGCACAACCTTTAAAAACACTTTGCACATATATTGAAACTCTTCACACCTACACTTATGCTCTACCATACAGTAAACCCAGGCACATACAATAAAACAGACAATATATAAACACATGTAGCAGGCAACTAGCTAAGAGGAGGGTATGGCACTGCAATTCAAAGTGATATCATTGTCATGCATGGGTTGGTTCTCTATCTAAGATTACAATCAAAAGGCCACTTTGGAGTACAGAGGGACATGCCCCCGTAGTCAGACACTGTAAGTCAAGGATAGATAATGCCAAGTCTATGAAGAACCAACATAGTCAGCTTAGCCTAATAAAAATGAGTGGAAATGCTCCTTTAACATAATTTGAATCCATGTCGCTTAGTTCTTCAAGGGTGCCATGCTGCAAAAAAAGGTATATTACCTTGGAGTCCTGTATTGGTTCAAAGTTGTTGTTAGCACTATTTGGTGGCCCGTATACATCTGACATGGGTGGGTGTGAAAGAATTGTCCCACCCCTTGCATCACGTTCAAGTCATGCTCTGCACATGAAATGCTACATGTCTATCAAAGGTTCATGGGAAAGGTAATTTCCCCTGTTTTTCGCTGCCGATCATATGCGAGAGTTCAGCTGTGGAAGCAATAATGTCATTCTGTACAGAGATAAAGCCAAAGAATCACAGGACGGTGGGCAGAGGGACTGTGCTTATTACTTAAATGTGCATACTAAGATATGCAGTCATGAAAATGGATTGAATCCATGAAATCTCATCTTTCAGACCCACAATGTTGATTTCAAGCTACACATCCATCATTAATCTCTTGCTAGAAGTGTCCTTGTATAGTTGTTTTTGGGGTTCAATTTGGCAATCGATACCTATTCCAGATCGTTTTCTGAATGGTTTAATCTAGAAGATGACATGCTATTTTTGTTGTGTTACATCTGTACCTGATACTGCAACAGTGTTAACAGATGAGGCTGAAAATCTTATTTGAAGTCATTCCAATGTACTACAGGGACAGGTGATCATGAAAACCACGTCAGGGAAGTTACAGTTAGTATTCTGTTCTAATTTCCAATGGGGTATTTAAACCTAAATCCACAGTTTAAGTCATTTTAGCAAATTTACAACCAAACAATGTATGCATGGATAATGTCTTTTGGTGGGTGGTAGGCCCCACATTGTGCATGTTTGGTTGCGGGATCTGGTATGCACTAGAAGGTCTTTTAAGTTTTAGTTTCAAATGCAGGAGAACATGGGTTAATCAAAATATAACGCCTTTCATGTCAGTATTCACTAGTTCCAATTGATTACCCTTTAAGCTATATTGGACACAGTACTAAATGTAGGTACACAGATCAGCTGATTGGTTTCTTACCCATTAGTGGCATCAAGTCTCTGTTGTTGTTTCTTGCTTCTTTTCGCCATATTTATACTTTTTTCAGGGTATTGTCAGGCTGCCGTTTTATTTGAAAGGGCTCTGTGTTGAAGTCCTGTTAATTGGTGCTGTTACGACAAATTCTCACAAATTTACTGAAGGGCAGATTCTGTCTAAGTGTGTGTGGTACTTTCAATTGAGCAGTGTACAACAAACAATAGTTTCTAATATGACCATTGAGAAGTTATTGGAGCAAACCAAGAAAAGGCTCCTATGATAAAGTCAACGGCATTTCAAGCAATTAAAAAATGCGGGAACATCATTAGGAGTGAACAATCATTGAAAGACCTGAGAAGGAAGTCACAGGTTCCAAGGACTGAGAATGCAAAGAGAGAAAATAGAAGAGAATAAGAAAACCTGTAGATTAGTGCGGTATTTATATGTGCTTGAGGAGTGAAATTTGAGATAATTATCAGCCGCGGGGCACACAAACCTGGTGAAGGGAGATGGCTTCATGGATGCTAGCTCCCATGCCAAATTCACCCTGATCCAGAATATAAAGTAACTGGAATTACACCAATCCAACAAGGGAAAGGTGAATGGAGGGACAAGAGAGGGAGACCTCGACTTCAGACTCATCAGATTTGCTTCGTCTGTGCAGTTATCTTTAGTCGCTAGCTTTATGTTGTCGGTATATCAGCTACAGGCACGCTAGTACTGCTAGGAAACAAGGAGGAATGTTAAGCTATACCTGAAAACCTATTTGCTCTTCTCTTACTCTTACTTCCTAATACCACCTGGCACCCCTCTTCCCCATTGTTTATCTTGACATTACCTCTTTCCCACTGTAGACTGAGCTGGGGATGGTTTGATTTTCAGGGTTAGATAATGCACCTATAAGATAGTGCACACAATGTTAGACATATACTTTTCTAGTGCTCTGTGTGTTAATTATATACACTGTCAAACTTATAATCATACCATCTTTTACTTACATGTTTTCCCTTACATTAGAGGCCTTTGGGTTCGTGGTTCTCAACAGAATCCATATGTTCTATGCATCTTTGTGTATAGTTTTATAACATAGTAATCTGAAAAATCAAATGTTCTATATGCTTATTTATAAGCAATATTTCTAGAGTAGCAATGTTCAGCAACAATGGATCAGTGGTGTCTTAAATATTTCTCCCTTCTTGTTCTTGCAGGCTTATGCAGAAGAGACACAGGAGTATCATAGCATGTGGACTCAACTCATAGTTCTTGCCCTTGTGAACTTCTTATGCATTACAGTACTTTGTTGATGGGAGTTATTCTGCTTCATCAATGTTCCCTTTCCTTTCTCGCAGGTGTCCATATGCAGAATGTGTACACTTAGCAGCATGCAGAGCCACCCCACGGTAAGTACTTGAGGCATGATTGAATGTTACTGTACTTGATGATAAGTAGTTTGGTAATGTTCTTTCTTTATTTTCTTATATTGCACATCGGTGTAGACATAAAGATATGCAGAAGACTCAAAGAATCTGACCAAGGAGTTTTCAATCGAAGACGGTATTCAGGGAGACTCCAATGAAGGTGAGGATCAATGCTCGCGGTTGCTTCTGTGTTGCATATTCAATTACAAGCAATGATTCATTGCTGGGTGCAGTTTAAATAGTAAACAGCATACAAGAGGGCTGCTATTCACCTGAGATTTCAAACTGCGGTAGTGAGGTCACACAGGATTGCTGTTTATCCTTCAATAGGTGTGTGCCCATTCTTGTTGCCTCCACCATGCTGCCACAGAAGTAGGGTCTTGGTCCACCATTTCAGTGGATCACATCTGACAGTAACACACAGTGATATAAAAAATGAGAGACTGTGATTGCTTCAATAGAGGAAGTAAAAAGAGGAGATTTAGTGAGGTGAAATTAAATGAACTTGAGTGTAAAAATGCCCATGATAGTCTATTCATTAACCTGGAAAATTCAAGGCAGAATCAGGATCTGAGGGGGATGCTTCCAAAAGAGGTTAAACAAGAAAGTGGGGAACCTCTCTGAAAAACTAAAAGTAGTGAAAGAGTAGACCACACAAAAGGAAGAGGTCTCCTAAATTGGACAATTACTTTGGCAAGGTGAAGGTCATGGGAACAGGGAGGGCCGAAAGGGGTGCAATCCCTTGCACTAGCCAGGTCGGTATGACCGACTATCCATTGTCGCGAAGCACATAGAAATTAGAGAGTCAAGCTGCTCTTCAATTAAGATACTATCTTCCCAATGGATGGGAAGATGGGATGGAGATGTGTGCTTCTGGGTGCAGCAAGGACTGCTTGAAGAGTAAATGCCTGGAAGTACAGTATAGAACCGGCAAACTTGATTACGGACAGGGTTATTCTGAAAAAGATGAGTCTGACAGCGAGAACAACAGCTATCTTGGAAAGAGGCCTCGCAATTGAGGGACGAACAGCAAAAATGGGGAGACTATTTTGGACGAAAAATTTAAAAACTCAGTCAATTAGATGGGGAAATGAAGGGGCCTCATATTAGAATATTGGGGGAAAAACTGTAAAAAGTAGTAGAAGAACAAATTTGTGAAAAATGTGGCACTGTGGATTTGTTTCAAGACTAATATTATCCCCCCATAAGTGGCGATAAGGAAAGAAACCTTGAGGAAAGAATATATAAAGCACTTAGTCAATGAACAATGTCAAAAAACAGGGCAGGGTAGTAAGTCATTGCAGTTAATAAAAGAATAGACAGGTATGGCTGTTTCAGGTAAGAGCAGTTGGGCGAGGGCGGGGTGCGGCTGCAGGAAAGTTTTCAGACGACGGAATAGGTAAAATAAAATACAAAATAAATAAAACCACTTACCGTGCCCTCGCTGCATTGCTGACTCAGTAACCCATGTTTTGTAATGAAGGAAGCCTTTGGTTTTACTAGTCAGATGGTACACGCTGCATTGACCACATTTAAAGTGGTCCTTGAGAGGTTTGAAACCCCATTTATCATCAAGGTTTCTGGGAGTAGTGATGGCCAGGAGAACCACAAATAGCAAATTCGTTTTTTAAATTCTTTCCTTTTTAAAGGGGAACATGGGTAATTCAGGTATCAAGCCCCCTGCCAATACTGTGCACCAATGCTTTATTATGAATTTAGTGATAATCATAGTCTCTTAGTAAGTATAACACCAAGCGTTACTTCACTTTTCACTCCTCAAGCATGTGTGAGTGCCATCCTAAATTGCAAGTTTTCTTATTGTTTTCTCTTTCCTCTTTTGTCTTTTACTATTCACAGTCCTTTGAACAAGTAGCTTCCTCCTTAGGCCAGTAGATGGCTGTTCAGCCCTGAAGATCCTAATTTTTAAAGGATCTAAAAGCTATTGACTGTATCCTGTGAGCCATAGGTTGATTTTCTCTAACATAACTTGAACTTGTGAGTGATTTACACGTTTAAGTTTATTCTTACACTTTGAGTAACTTTACCAACATTGTAAAGCCACTCAAAAGTTTAGACTTGCATGTCTCCACTTCTGAACAGAGAGGTGGAGCAAAATATATGAGTGTAAGTTACTACTGCAAAAAAGAAATAGCAGTAAGTCTAGCAAAACACATGGCCAACCAATCATATTGTAACACTGTATAATGTTAAGTTAAATGTAATTATTTTAAATAGCTAAAATAGAAGAACAAATTTATAAAAATTAAAATATATTTATTATTTCTTTACAACATATTTTACAAACCTTTTTGAATTTAAAAATCAGTTCGATATTAAATTGTAATTAAAATATTGGTATTTTAAAAGTTAATGCAAATTAATTATATTTATTTATTTTTAATGGAGAACACAAAAATGCTATAGCACTATTAAACTAGTTTTGATTTGTTATGTTATGTTATGTTAAATGCATTTTTTGCGCGCACAGCTACTCGAGAGTATCCCGGCGCGAGTCTAGTGGGGTGCCATATTAGATTTCAGATAAAAAGATGCGTTTTGAGTTTTTTTTAAAAGCCACTGGGTCCTGAATAGTACGCAAAGTCAGCGAAAGAGCATTCCAAGCAGTAGTTGCCTTCACTGAGAAGGAGCCACCCCCTATCCTCTGCCGCTTAAAGCGTGGAACTTGGGCAAGGTATAGAGATGCGGAACACAGAGCCCGCGCAGGGGCATAATAGGACACCCGCCTCTGTAGATAAAGAGGCCCGCATCCATGAAGAGCCGGATGGGCCATAATCAATAACTTAAATCTCACTCTGGCTGCTACCGGTAACCAGTGATATAAACAAAGCTGGTTCTGTACCCTGTCCTTGGCTGACAGCCCCGTCAGTAGTCTGGCTGCAGTATTCTGGACCACCTGTAGCTTCTTCAATAGATAGCCTGGAATGCCAGAGAAGAGGGCATTGGCATAGTCCAGCCGAGACATAATCAGTGCACATGTGATTGTTTGTCTCGCTGCTGCTGGCAGAAGGGGAAAGAAGCTTCTAAAGGATTTGAGCAGGCCTAAGCAGCCACCAACCAGCTTCTTGATGTGTCCCTCAAAAGAAAGCCGTTCATCGAACCAGACCCCAAGGTTTTTTGCCGGTTTCCTGGAGGAGGTCGGACATGGGTAGTCAGGAGGCCAGAGCTGCTCTCGGAAATTCGGAGGAAACGTGCCAAATAGCAGAATCTCCGATTTCCCTTAGTTACATTTGAGCTTTGCATCCGCCATCCAGTTGAAGACTGAGGCTAAGCAATGTTGGGCCTGAGATACAGAGCCCAACCCTTTCTTCCAGGTGAAGAGCAACTGGGTGTCATCCGCATATGCCATCACCTTAGCCCCCAGCTCCTCGGCTAAATAAATCAGCGGAGTTATATAGATGTTAAATAGAAGGGGGCTAAGGGCAGACCCCTGCGGGACACCTGTTGAGACCCTCTGTGGGGAAGTGGAAAAGGGTGGCATCCAGGTCTGCTCTGTCCGAGCTTCCAAAAAGGAGTGGAGCCATTCCCACACAGCACCTAACATTCCAATCCTGGCCAGACGAGACAGAAGCAATGGATGAGGAACCATATTGAATGCGGCCGAGAGGTCAAGCAAGATGAGCGCCGCCCTTCCGCCCGCATCCAGGCAGTCCCGTATAGCCTCTGCCACCTCGACCAGCACTGTTTCAGTGCTATGTGACGGCCGGAACCCAGACTGTGCTGGATGTAAGATAACCTCCTTCTCCACAAAGTCGGTCAGCTGTTTATTTACAACCTTTTCACATACCTCTGCTAATGCAGGGAGGAGAGAAATAGGCTGATAGTTACATGAGCAGAGGTGGTCTAGCGATTGCTTTTTAGGAAGAGGTCGAATCTTAGCTTCCTTCCAGGACAGGGGAACAACCGCTTCCTGCAGGGAAAGATTGATAATAGTGGTCACTTCTACATTGACAGTCTCAGAGACCGCTGCCAGCGTCCTGGCCGGACATGGGTCAGATGGAGAGCCTGATTTTAAGGCCTTAAGAATTTTAAGACATTCCTGAGAGGCCACTGGCCTAAATTCAGACAGTAGGCATCCAGTGCCTCCTAAAGGGCCTACCAGAGCATCCTCTACGTGGGCGATCCGAGGAGTGAAGGTTACTTGAATTCCTAGGATCTTACCTCTAAAAAATCGAGAAAGAGTGTCACACCAAGAGGGAGAGGAGGCATTGCACTAGCTTGGGCCACGGGCGACATAAAACTCTGGACAATCTCGTAGATTTCCCTAGCATTATTATTGGCAGCTTCGATATGGATTGAGTAGAATTGCCCTTTAGCATGCTTAATCGAAGCATAATAAAACTTATGCTTATCTCTAAGCTTCCTCCTGTCCGCTAAGCAATATCCACCCCTCCTCCATATCCGTTCAAGGATTTTACAATCGTGTTTCAGTCCTTTCAGCATAGAGTTAAACTAGGGTTTAGACGGTGATTCTCTAGCCAGCCTACTCAAGCAGGGAGCGGCCACCGTCGCCACTGCTGACGAGACCCAGCTACAGAACTCCGCCACCTGAGCGTTGAGCTCTCCAACCAGTTTTGGTTTAGACGCTTTGAGCACTGTATTGAGTACAGATGGGTACATTTTCCCAAAAGGTGATTTATAGCTTGGATATGTCGGGGGCTCAGTCCTAGTTGCTTCCCAAGAGAAATATGTTATGTAGTGATCCGACCAAGTAACCGGACTGGGTCCACCTCTAGAATCTGAAAATTAGTGCAGATGGGGTCGAAAACATGTCCAGCCTGGTGTGTAGGAAGGCTGAGATGTTACTTAAGCAGGGCAAAAAACAGCCCATCCAGCAAATCCTGTGTGTCCTTGCTATCTATCCGATCCAGATGTATATTCAAATCCTCAAGGATCAAATAGTAGGAAAATCTGATCGCCCTGGTTGCAATGGAGTCACCCCAATATTGGAAAAACGGCCCTGCCGGTCCTGGGGGCCTATAAATCAATGAACCTCCAAGGGTGAAGTGTGCAGACAGCTGAATACTAAAATCTAGTGCTTCACAACTACCCCAAGGGGAGGCCTCTATCCTGTGCACCTTCCACTTATCCTTATATATAAGCACAACTCCCCCCCCTCGCCCAACCATCCGATCCACTGGAGAAATTTTATATCCTAAGGATATAGCTAGAGTAACAATCGGATCGGAAAAGGAGTCAAGCCAAGTTTCTGTCAAGAACAGTAAATCAAGTGATCGACCCTCCAGAAGATCAAACACTTCTGCACAGTGTTTTCTGAGGGACCGAACATTAATAGAAGCTGCCCTAATCAGGCCCGCCGATGATTGTTGTTCCCGTAAAATACCAGTCTCATCCGTGTCGACCTGACCTGACTTCAATTCAAGCCCACAGGCATAGCAGATATGCTTATCCATCTTGCTAAAGTCCCAGCGTTCCACCTGACAACCATGAGTGGGTGCAAGGGTCTGCAAAGCGGCAGCCGAGTACCTCCTTCCCACTCCGGCAGGCTCGCGGGCAGCACGTCTGGCCCTGGTCGCTTCCGGGGCGCTGACGGGAGCAGACTGCTAGCGGCAGGCCTGCTGCGCTCTTCCGCTGCGAGCCCGAGAAGCGCACATGGAAATAGCCTCTGCTGCGAGAGAACTAGACCGCCAACTCAACAAGATGGTGGTACCTTTCGGCACCAGGGAGGAGCCAGGAAGAACACCGGGAAGTATGTTAAATTGCAAACAGCAAGTATGTAAACAATTTTATAGTGCGGGTATGCGGACTTGATTTTAAAAATCACAATGGGCAGAGTAACAAGTTAAAAGTTTAAAAAACATGCGGCAATAGTGAGCGTGGCAAGGCACACCTACCCCTTCGACTCCCAGCCCTGAGAAGTGCGCATGGAAATAGCCTCTGGTGCGAGAGAACTAGACCGCCAACTCAACAAGATGGCGGTACCACTCGGCACCAGGGAGGAACCAGGAAGAACACCAGGAAGTATGTTAATGTGCAAACAGTAAGTATGTAAACAATTTTATAGTGCGGATATGCGGACTTGATTTTAAAAATCACAATGGGCAGAGTAACAAGTTAAAAGTTTAAAAAACATGCAGCAATAGCGAGTGCGGCAAGGCACACCTACCCCTTCGACTCCCAGCCCCGAGAAGTGCGCATGGAAATAGCCTCTGGTGCGAGAGAACTAGACCGCCAACTCAAAAAGATGGCGGTACCTCTCGGCACCAGGGAGGAACCAGGAAGAACACCGGGAAGTATGTTAATGTGCAAACAGTAAGTATGTAAACAATTTTAAAGTGCGGGTAAGCGGACTTGATTTTAAAAATCACAATGGGCAGAGTAACAAGTTAAAAGTTTAAAAACATGCAGCAATAGCGAGCGTGGCAAGGCACACCTACCCCTTCGACTCCCGGCCCTGAGAAGTGCGCATGGAAATAGCCTCTGGTGCAAGAGAACTAGACCGCCAACTCAACAAGATGGGGGTACCCCTCGGCACCAGGGAGGAACCAGGAAGAACACCTTGAAGTATGTTAATGTGCAAACAGCAAGTATGTAAACAATTTTATAGTGCGGATATGCAAACTTGATTTTAAAAATCACAATGGGCAGAGTAACAAGTTAAAAGTTTAAAAAACATGCGGCAATAGCGAGCGTGGCAAGGCACACCTACCCCTTCGACTCCCAGCCCCGAGAAGCGCGCATGGAAATAGCCTCTGGTGCGAGAGAACTAGACCACCAACTCAACAAGATGATGGTACCTCTCGGCACCAGGGAGGAAGAACAACGGGAAGTATGTTAATGTGGAAACAGCAAGTATGTAAACAATTTTATAGTGCGGATATGCGGACTTGATTTTAAAAATCACAATGGGCAGAGTAACAAGTTAAAAGTTTAAAAAACATGCGGCAATAGCGAGCGTGGCAAGGAACACCTACCCCTTCGAAATCATCAATTAATTTACATTTATTACATTAAAGACAATTATTTTCCAGAGAGTTTACATTAAAAAAATTAATTTCCACCTAAAGTAAAAAAAAGAATTCTTTGGCAATAATAAATGATGTACAAAATAATTTAGATCTATTTTAACAAAATAAATATTGAATTAATTTTGAAGTTAAAAAAAGGGTATTAAAATGTTAGATATTTTTTAATAATAAATAATATTTAATTAGATTGTTAACCCCTTCGATGCTCATGACGGAGCGGTTCCGTCATGAGCATCGGTTGGGCTGTGCTTATGACAGAACCGCTCCGTCATGAGCACAGCCCCTGGGGGAAGCGCTGGCGCTCCCCCCCGGGGGCTCGATTTTTAATCCAATTGGGGAGTTGGCAGCGGAAGAGTTTCCGCTGCCATCCCCGAGCCCCCCAACACTTCCCCATGACGTCAGCACGCACAGCACATGCCAACGTCATCAGGAAGCGCTGGACGTTTGTTTCCAGCGCGTCCAGCAAGGAGGTAGGTGTTTTGCCTCCGTTGGGGCGGGGGGGCTATTTTAGGATGCCTTGAGGCATCCAGGGAGAGGAAAGAGTATTTCCTTTCCCCTGATGTCTCAATGCAGGGCATTCCTGCTTCACGATCGCGCACAGCGTCGCGATCGTGGAGCAGGAATGCCCCACTAGACACAGGGATGGTTTTGTTTGTAAAAGGAAGCGACCCCTTAGGCAAGGGTCGCTTCCTAGGGGGCCAATTTAAAATTAAGACTTTTCTTCCCCGCATGGGGGCAGATCGGGCATTTCTTCGTCCATTTCTGGTCCCGGGGGGGGGCAGAAAAGCCCACTAGACCCAGGGATATATAGTGAATTGTAAGGGAAGTGACCCCTTGGGCAAGGGTCGCTTCCCGAGGGGCCATTTTATTTTGTAATGGGAATTCTGCCCCCCCCCGGGGGCAGATCAGCCCGTTTTTTGCCCTTTCCTCCCAGAAACCCCCATTAGACACCAGGGAATTAGTTTAAATAAAAAAGGAAGAGACCCCTTGGGCAAGGGTCGCTTCCAGGGGGCAATTTTTTTTTAATATGTATTCTGCCCCTTGGGGGCAGATCGGCATTTTTATTGGGCCTTCAGCCCCCAAGGGGGATAGAAAACCCCACTAGACACCAGGTACTCATTCATAAAAATGAAATGGGAGTGACCCCTTGGGCAACGGTCGCTGCTAGGGGGCATATTGTTTTTGTATGCGTTTTCTGCCCCCCCCCCCCCCCGGGACAGATTAGCCTGGTTTTTTTTGCCTTTCTGCCCGGGGGAGGGGGGAGCTGAAAACCCCACTAGTCACCAGGGACTTCTTTTAAATTAAAATGGAAGCAACCCCTTGGCCAAGGGTCACTTCCAGGGGGCAGTTTTTTTTATATGTGTATTCTGGCCCCTCTGGCAGATAGGTGGCAGATCAGCCCACTTTTGTGCCCTTTCTGTCCCCGGGAGGGGCAGAAAACCCCACTAGGCTCCAGGGATTTTCTTTTGTGAGTAATGGAAGCAACGTGGTTGCTTCCTGGGGACAGATCTGCCCATTTTTGGGCCTTTCTGCCCTAGGCGGGAGGGGGGAGGCAGAAAACCCTACTAGGCACTAGTGAATTATTACTTTTGCAAGGGGGCAAATTTCTGTCAGCTGTTTTCTGCCCCACCCGGCAGACAACCCGATTGACCATTTAGGTAGTAACATAGTGTGTTATAATGTTAATTGTTTTATTTTTTGTGAATTGCAATTGAAATGCTTTTTATTTCTTTTTTTTTCTAGGTGAAGGCTTTTGCTCTTATGACTCTTTCAGTTTGCGGTTTCGTTACTGGTGGTTCTGCTGTTTGTGTAGTTGCATGTGTTTGATAAGAGACTTTTTTGGTACAATGTAAATGAGTTTCATTTCTCTACATGAATTGTTTTTTGCAAATGGTGTAATAATAGCAGTATGTTTGGTTTTTGAGTGTCATTTGTGCTCGATGTGTATTTTGTTGTCTTGTGAGTAATTTGTGTTTTTCTTTTCTTTCTAGTGGGATACCGTTGGTTTTTGCTGTGTCTCTGCACAGTAGGTGCTGGTGAGTGTAGCTGTCTCTTGTAAGTTGCATAGTTTTTGAGTTTATATAGATCTTTGTGATAAAGGTACACATTTCTTTACTTACTTGTTTTGCACAGTGTTGGTTATTGTTGACTTGTTTATGCAGTCTCCTTTCTTAGTAAGGATAATGGCTAGCCGCAGGATTACTGCTCAGCAGGTTGTTGGTTTGCTTTTTGAGTCTTCCTCTGACCATGGTTCAGAGACTGACTCTGCATCTGAGGCAGAGGAGGCAGGGGACGATTCTGGCAGTGAGTTTTCTCTCCATATGGAATCATCGGATGATGAAGATACTCTTAGTGCGGATGAAGTGCCTGTGTTAGAGGAGGAGATTGATGTGCCAATGGTGGGCAAGAGGCATCTGGGCTGCAGCCTGGGGCTGCAAGGCTTCCCGTTGGTGTAGTGCGGCAAGAGGCATCTGGGCTGCAGCCTGCGGCTGCAAGGCATCCCATTGGTGAGGTGCGGCAAGAGGCATCTGGGGCTGCAAGGCTTCCCATTGGTGTAGTGCGGCAAGAGGCATCTGGGCTGCAGGCTGGGGCTGCAAGGCTTCCCTTTGAAAGTGATGACCTCGGGGTTGCCCCAGGCATGGTGCAGCCGGCATTGCCAGACTTTACTGGTGTTCCAGGGTGTAGAGTGAATACTGAAAACTTTTTGCCGATAATTTTTTTTCATTTGTTTATGGACGATGTGTTTTTGGCAGAGATTGTTGAACAGACTAATTTGTATGCCGAACAGTTTTTGAGGGACAACAGTGCCAGTCTTAAGCCACACTCTAGAGCTAGCCGGTGAACTCCCACAAATCTTGGGTTTAACTTTTTTGATGGGCTTGCTACGGAAGCCATCACATCAATGTCTTCATATTGGTCTACTAGTCCCTTGATGGCAACTGCTATTTTTCCGGCAGTGATGAGTCGTGACAAGTATTTGCTTCTGCTTCGGATGATGTATTTTGTCGATAATGGTTTAGCGTTGCCACGAGATCACCCTGAGTGTGACCGTCTTTTTAAGATTCGGCCTGTCATTGATCACTTTGTTGATCGATTTTCTGAGATCTATGCTCCTGGGAAGGAAATTGCAGTGGATGAGTCTTTGGTGTTGTTCAAGGACCGCTTGGTTTTTAGGCAATACATTCCTAGTAAGAGAGCACGCTATGGAATTAAGCTGTATATGCTGTGTGACAGTAGGACTGGATATGTCTCTAATTTCAGGGTGTACACCGGTAAGGAATCCAGGATTAACCCCCCTGGTTGTCCGTCAACTTTTGGAGTGACTGAGAAAATTGTTTGGGAACTTGGTAGAGGATTTTTTAACAAAGGCCACCATTTATATGTAGATAACTTCTACACTGGTGTGCGGTTGTTCAGGGAATTGGCCAAAGTGGACACTGTTGCTTGTGGCACAATCCGCTCTAACCGTAAAGGTTTCCCAAAAGAACTTGTTTGTCAAAAGCTTGTGCGGGGACAGTGCAGTGTGTTGCGTTGCGAGGAGCTTCTAGCTGTGAAGTTTTCAGACAGGAGAGATGTCTACATGCTGACTACCATCCATGATGAAAGCACTGCACCTGTGACTGTTTGGAGTCAGGTTGCTGAAGCGCGCAAACCTGTGTGCATTTTAGACTATAATAGGCACATGGGTGGTGTTGACAGAATAGATCAGAGGTGGGAACATTACGCTGCTCTTCGTAAGGCTTACATTTGGTACAAGAAGTTGGCTATCCATCTTTTCCACTTGGCAACCTTTAATGCTTTTGTTGTGTTCCAGGATTCTTGTCCTGAGTCAAAGATGACTTTTGCTTAGTTTCAGGAGTCTGTAATCGGCAGCCTTGTTTTAGTGGAACAGGCAAGTGTTCCTAGAGTTGGAGTGGTGGAGGATGTTGCTAGATTTAAAGATCGCCACTTTCCTGATCACATTCCTCCCACACCCTCAAAAGACTTTCCCAGTAGGAGATGTAGAATCTGTTGGCGAAGAGGTACCCGGAAGGAGACTCGTATGTACTGCCCCGAGTGTCCTTCTAACCTTGGGCTGTGTGTCCCTGCTTGTTTTAGAGCGTACCACACACAAAATAATTTTTGGGAGCATCCATGAGTGGTAAAGTGAACTGCCTTGTCTGTATTCTTTAAAAAATGTGATTCTGTTTTAAGGTTGGCATTAGTGCAATATATTTAGTTTCTGATTTTGTGTTAGTAGATTTGTATCTATTTTCAATTTGTTTGTGTTTTTATTTTTGTCTAAAAAAAATCCTAAATGTGATGGTGGTGTGTGTAGGCTGGTGCTTGGCTGTTGGTGTGTGTGGACTGGCGCTTGGCTGGCGGTGTGCGTGGATTGGTGATTGGCTGGCGGTGTGCGTGGATTGGCGATTGGCTGGCGGTGTGCCTGGACTGGCGATTGGCTGGCGGTGTGCGTGGACTGGTGCTTGGCTGGCGGTGTGCATGGACTGGCGCTCGGCTAGCGGTGTGCATGGACTGGTGCTCGGCTGGCTGTGTGTGGGTAGTGACTTGCTGCTGTTCACTACACACACTGCTAGCTGAGTGCCACTCCACGCAATCCATCAGCTTGTGTGGTTGCTGTGTCAGGAATGTGGGCGTGTGAAAGTGATGGGCCCTTGAATGGCGCTGTCTGCTGGTGTGAGTGTTGTAATGTGATGGGCCCGCGGCTGGCGGTGTGAATGGCTTTGTATGTGTCACACGTATGAAAGGTGTATGAATGGCCTGTAAAGAGGTTGGTGCCTTGTCGTGGCTTTACAGCTCATGAGCTGTGAGTCAATGGTTCAGTTTCTCGCCCTTTCAAATATCAACAGTGCATTTATTTTTGTGAAATCACTTGCTTATACAATTTTATATACTGAACCATCACTCACCCTCATGCCAAATCCAACCAGTATGTGTGTGTGCTTGAGGATTAGATGGCTGTGCAGTAATATTTGTCTTTCTGAAGCAGGGTGTACCTTGTCCCTTTTTGTGTAATGTGTTGTTCTTGTGCCTGGTGGTGTGATTCGTCGTGTGTGTATCATGTATGAAAGGTGTGTGAATGGCCTGTAAAGCGGTTGGTACCTTGCCGTGGCTTTGCAGCTCACGAGCTGCGAGTCATTTATTCGGTTTATTGTCCATTTAATTATTGACAGTGCATTTCATTTTTGTGAAATCTCTTGTTAAAAAAATTTAATATACTGAACCATCACTCGCCCTCGTGCCAAATCCAACCAGTATGTGTGTGTGTTTGAGGAACAGATGGCTGTGCAGGAATCTTTGTCTTTTTAGTTTCTCTGCCAAGGTGTACTTTCCATGTAAGAATAACCCACCAACTGTAGATATTGTCGTAAACCCATGGGAGTTCATGGTGATGTCTCTCTTGTGAATTCCCAAAAGTTATTTTATCCACAATGTCCTGCAAACCTCAAAATGTCTGTCACATTTTCCTTGCAATATTGTGCCAAAATTCTCACGCTGTAGAAACAAACAACTAATTATGTCAAAACTATCTGGTTTTGCAAGGGCGGTCACTTGGGTTTTTGACCCGGTGCTCGGCGGCCATCTAGAGAAACCTACCAAACCCATACATTTCTGAAAACTAGACACCCAGGGGCTTCCAGGGAGGTATGGCTTGCATGTATCCCCCAACGTTTCCTTACCCAGAATCCCCTGCAAACCTCAATTTTAGCTGGAAAAATTACTTTTTTCACACATTTTTGTGTGGGAAAGTTGTGGCATTACCGGGCTCACACAAATTTACCACCACCCAGCGTTCCCCCAGGTCTCCCGGTAAAAATGGTACGTCACTAGTGTGGGAGGCCCAAGTACCCGCGATAGGCAAGGGCCCAAAACGTAGTGAGGCAACATCAAAATTGCCTATCGCAAAACCACTTGGTTTTGCAAGAGGGTCACCTGGGTTTTTGGCCCGGTGCTCGGCGGCCATCTATGGAAACCTACCAAACCCATACATTTCTGAAAACTAGACACCCAGGAGCTTCCAGGGAGTTGTGGCATCACCGGGCTCACACAAATTTACCACCACCCAGCGTTCCCCTAGGTCTCCGGGCAAAAATGGTGCCTCACTTGTGTGGGAGGCCCAAGTACCCGCGACAGGCAAGGGCCCGAAACGTAGTGAGGCGACATCAAAATTGCCTATAGCAAAATCACCTGGTTTTGCAAGGGGGGTCACCTGGGTTTTTGGCCCGGTGCTCGGCGGCCATCTAGGGAAACCTACCAAACCCATACATTTCTGAAAACTAGACATCCGGGGGCTTCCAGGGAGGTATGGCTTGCCTGGATCCCCCAACGTTTCCTTACCTAGAATCCCCTGCAAACCTCAATTTTAGCTGAAAAAATCACTTTTTTTTTGTTATCAGAAATGTGTGGGTTTGGTAGGTTTCCTTATATGACCGCCGAGCATGGGGCCAAAATCCCAGGTGACCCCCCTTGCAAAACCCGGTGGTTTTGAGATAGGAAATTTTGATGTCGCATCACTACATTTTGGGCCCTTGCCTGTCGCGGGAACTTGGGCCTCCCACACAAGTGAGGCACCATTTTTACCCAGAGACCTTGGGGAACGCTGGGTGGTGGTAAATTTGTGTGAGCCCGGTGATGCCACAACTTTCCCACACAAAAATGTGTGAAAAAAGTGAATTTTTCAGCTAAAATTGAGGTTTGCAGGGGTTTCTGGGTAAAGAAACGTTGGGGGATCCATGCAAGCCATACCTCCCTGGAAGCCCCCAGATGTCTAGTTTTCAGAAATATATGGGTTTGGTAGGTTTTCCTAGATGGCCGCCGAGCACCGGGTCGAAAACCCAAGAAACCTCCTTGCTAAACCAGGTGGTTTTGAGATGGGCAATTTTGATGTCACATCACTACGTTTTGGGCCCTTTCCTGTCGCGGGTACTTGGGCCTCCTACACAAGTGAGGCACCATTTTCACTGCGAGACTTGAGGGAATGCTGGGTGGTGGGAAATTTGTGTGAACCCGGTGATGCCACAACTTTCCCACACAAAAATGCGTGAAAAAATAGATTTTTTCAGCTAAAATTGAGGTTTGCAGGGGATTCTGGGTAAGGAAACATTGGGGGATCCACGCAAGCCATACCTCCCAGGAATCCCACGGGTGTCTAGTTTTCAGAAATGTATAAGTTTGCTAGGTTTCCCAAGTTTCCCGCAGAGCTAGGGTTCAAAAACTACAGCTAGGCACTTTGCCAAAAAAGGGTCATTTTTCACTGCGAAATTGAGGTGTGACCACATTGCGTTTTGCGCCATTTCCTGTTGTGGGCACTAGGCCGACCCGCACAAGTGAGGTACCATTTTTCTTGTAAGACGTTGGGGAACGCGGGGTGAGTGGAAATTTGTGGATCCGCGCAGATTCCGGAACTTTCCACCACAGAAATGTGGGAAAAAGTGTTTTTTTGGACAATGTTTTAGGTTTGCAAGGGATTCTGGGTAACAGACCCTGGTGGGAGGCAGTCAAGTCACTCCATCCTGGATTCCCCTGGGTGTCTAGTTTTCAAAAATGTATAGGTTTGCTAGGTTTTCCATGGTGCCCGCAGAGCTAGGGTTCGAAGACTACAGCTAGGCACTTTGCCAAAAAAGGGTCATTTTTCACTGCGAAACTGAGGTGTGACCACGTTGCGTTTTGCGCCATTTCCTGTCACGGGCACTAGGCCGACCCGCATAAGTGAGGTGCCATTTTTCTCGTAAGACTTTGGGGAACGCGGGGTGGGTGGAAATTTGTGGATCCACGCAGATTCCGGAACTTTCCACCACAGAAATGTGGGGGAAATGTGTTTTTTTGGACAATCTTTTAGATTTGCAAGGGATTCTGGGTAACCGACCCTAGTGGGAGGCAGTCAAGTCACCCCATCCTGGATTCCCCTGGGTGTCTAATTTTCAAAAATGTGTAGGTTTGCTAGGTGTCCCAAGGTGCCCGCCGACCTAGGGCTCAAAAACTGCAGCTAGGCCCTTTGCCAACAAAGAGTCATTTTTCACTGCGAAATTGAGGTGTGACCACATTGCGTTTTGCGCCGATTCCTGTCGCGGGCACTAGGCCAACCCGCACAAGTGAGGTTCAATTTTTCTCGTAAGACTTTGGGTAACGCGGGGTGGGTGGAAATTTGTGGATCCACGCAGATTCCGGAACTTTCCACCACAGAAATGTGGGAAAAATGTGTTTCTTTTGACAATTTTTTAGATTTGCAAGGGATTCTGGGTAACAGACCCTGGTGGGAGGCAGTCAAGTCACCCCATCCTGGATTCCCCTGGGTGTCTACTTTTCAAAAATGTATAGGTTTGCTAGGTTTCCTAAGGTGCCCGCCGAGCTAGGGTTCAAAAACTACAGCTAGGCACTTTGCCAAAAAAGGGTCATTTTTCACTGCAAAATAGAGGTGTGACCACGTTGCGTTTTACGCCGTTTCCTGTCGCGGGCACTATGTCGACCTGCACAAGTGAGGTACCGTTTTTCTCGTAAGACGTTGGGGAACGCGGGGTGGGTGGAAATTTGTGGATCCACGCAGATTCCGGAACTTTCCACCACAGAAATGTGGAGAAAATAAGGTTTTTTTGACATTTTTTTAGGTTTGCAAGGGAGTCTGGGTAACAGACCCTGGGGGGAGGCAGTCAAGTCACCCCATCCTGGATTCCCCTGGGTGTCTAGTTTTCAAAAATGTATAGGTTTGCAACATTTCACTAGGTGCCGGCAGAGCTAGTGTTAAAAAACTACAGCTAGACACTTCGCAAAAAAAGGGTACATTTTCATTTTGAAAATGTGGTGTGTTCACGTTGGGTTTTGAGCCATTTCCTGTCGTGGGCACTATGCCTACCCACACAAGTGAGGTACCATTTTTATTGGGAAACTTGGGGTAATTCAGATTTGTAAAGCAACTGTTATTACCTATTGATTTTTGATGCATTTCTGCCTTCCAAATGAAAGACTTTGTGTAAAAAAGAAGTCGTTTTGAAAAATGACCGATAATTCTCATGCTAGTATGAGTATTCCCATTTTCGAAAATGTGCAAATATGTACTGTTTCTAAACTCTATAATTTGTTCCCATTTCAGAAATACATAGGTGTCTTTCATACCGATTTTTCCATGTATACATTTTCCCACAATAATTGCTTTATACTCGGAACATAATAAAAAACCATTGCAAATTGCTGCTCAGTTTTTGACTCTGGGTTCGTCGGGTTCTTGGTGAACCTACAAGTCCTATATATCCCCACAACCAGGAACATCCAGCGGATGTAACGGTATATTGCTTTCAAAGAGCTGTCATAATTATAAGAAGTTACAGATAAAAACGTTGACTCAAAAGGCTGTTTTTTTCAACTAATTTTCATTTTTTCCTATATTTAACTGTTAGTTTCTATAAAGAAACTTTGATGGATCTACACAAATGACCCCTTGCTGAATTTAGAATTTTGTCTACTTTTCAAAAATGTATAGCTTTCCACGATCCATTATTGCTTTCAGACCCATTTCTACCATTAACTGGAAGGAGGTTGAAAGAACAGAAAATAGCAAAAATAGGCTATGTCCCAGAAAAATGCCAAAACTGTGTAAAAAATGTTGGTTTTCTGACAAAAGTCTGTTATTCCCTAAACAGACCCTCCAGGATTTCACGTTTTCGCGATTTGCAAAAAAATCGTGAAATCGGCAGTTTTGTAAAAATGCCGCGATTTTTACAAAACTGCCCGCGAAATTTAGACGGTTGGTCAGCTCTTGGAAGGAGGCCCCTTTTAGGTGTCTGTGCTGACAGGACAGCTGTCTGCAATGTCAATATGTGTTGCATATTTGTTAGGCCTTTGTAGGGATCAGCAGATAAACGTAACAATGATGTCTGTCTAATGTTTCAGGAGCTGGGGGGAGGTCTCTTTTTAGCAGATCTCGCCCGACCTGCTGGAATGTCGGCCCCATGTGTGTATTCCTGCACATCGCCCTCGTGGGGAACAGGGGGCGGCTTCACTCCTAGAAGTAACCCCCTCCCACCCATGGTGAATCTCTGGTAGATGCCAGAAAAGAGAGATTTCGGAGAGCCTGAGCGAAGGAGGTGTGGGGTAAGGGGGGCTGATGTGACCAGCGGCAACTGCAGGCATTTAAATGAAGAACAAACTGCGAGGGATGGAAAGATGTGCAGCGTGGAGACGGGGGAGCTGCGAATGAGACGTGAAGATGAGGATTGGAAGAGATGGGGAGGGAGAAAGAGTGAGGGGGCGCAAACGAGGGAGGGCTGGATGATGTAGAGACAAGGGGAAGAGAGATTGGAGGAGGGGGAAAGGTGAAGAGACAAGAAGGGGAGAGAAGTGTGAGATGTGAAGGAACAGTGAAGGAGCTAGAAAGGGGAAGGTTGGAAAGAAATGGAAGGTGTGAGTTGGAGAGGGTGGGGAGGAAGATAGCGATGGCAAAGGAGAGATGGGATTGAAGAATTAGGTGTGCGAAAGGAGGCCAAGGCTAAAGAGGGGAGGGAAGGGAGAGGCCTTGAGGGGGGCAGAACGAGGTTGAGATGAGAAAAAGAGGAGCAGATGAGATGGGGGAAGAAGGGAGAAAGAGTACAAGATGTAGAGAGCGGTGGGACAGGAGAATAGAGATACGTGGAGAATGAGTAAAAGGTTCCCTGAGCGGAAATAGAGGGGGGCGATAAGAGCTTGAGAGCTGAAGTGGGCGAGGGAGGCATAGAGGTAGGAAGAGAAGAGGAGGAGAGGTGGGGAGATGGAATATAAACAAGAGACAAAGATAGAAGAGATGGGAAAACAAAGGAGAAGTGCAGGAAGTGAATGCACGAGAGAGGCAGGAAGGACAAACGGAAAGCAAGAGGAAAAGGCATGGAAGGAAGAGCCGTGCACTGAAAGGAACCGAGGCAGAAAATTGGAGTGAACGAGAGAGAAAAAAACAACAAAGAAGAGAACAGAGCGAGTAAGGAGGAAAGAGAATTTGAAAGAGAATGATAAGAAGCACTGGAGTGGGAATTATAGGGATTAGAAGTGATGGAAGCAAGAACAAAACTGAAAACGAGAAAAGAGAAAGGGGAGGAAGGAAATAAAGAGAAGAGAAAGGGAAGGGGCAATGAAAACAGAGTAAAGGAAGTGGAGCGACAAGGATTGAGAAAAATAACAGAAAAGCAAGAAAACGAAGAGAGAGAAGGAATGAGTCAACGATTGAAATGGAAATAACTGAATTATTTTAGGTCTGTGTTGACAGTACAGCTGTCTGCGATGTCAGTATGTGTGCCTTTTTGGATAGGCCTTTGCAGGCATAAGGTTGTCAATACTCATACTCACAAAATTCCAAGGAAATGGAAGATGGGCGGTGGCCATTGAACCTTGTTGCTGCATGACGAAAGGTTTCCTGTCTGTGCAGAATGCACTGTTCAACGTAACCGACAAGAAAACAACTACAATTATCAGGCTACATGAACTATCAATTTCGTTGGCGATGGCAACCAGTGCTGGAAAGTAGGGGGAACCCACCTGATCTCACTTCCGGCAGCTAATTTCCCAGAGAAAAATGCTGAATTTGTCCTTGGGTCTGATAATTCAGCAGCGCCTGCAAGCTGTTTGTATTCGGCTGGGTGCAGCAACGTGCAGGCAGTAGGAGGCCTTTCTTATTTCAACATTCAGCTGGGAGCAAAAGTTATCTTACCTCTATTAAAATCCCCTCGAGATTGCAGGGCACACAATGGTCTCTACAACAGATATCTTAACCCTGTAAGATATTTTAAAATGCAGCCTCTGTGTAACCAATTGAGTAACCTAGAACAGATTTACTGTCTCATTTGTCTTCTGTTACCAATATCTTTGCAGCAATTTCAAAAAAAGAAATATTATGTTGCTATCAATGTTGCAGGGCATCAGTGGCACCCGCAATTGGCAAAAGAGGGTGCCTGAGGAAGAGGTGTCCTGCCTCTCGGATCCGTAGGCAGTGGTGCCCCAATAGGGATACATACATGGCACTAGAACATCCCAGGGATAAATACAGCTTCCTTTCCCACGAGGTTAGGACTGGTGCTGTGCTTCCGTTGAGCTGCAGACACTTTAAACATGCCTATTTCAAAGTGTAAAACTCTGCTAAAACAGCTTCAATTGATTTCAGGCTGAAAATGAATGATTATGAGTAAAATAAAGTGCCGCAATAATGCCGCTAAATTTCCATATTTGTGCCGCTAAATTTCCATATTTGTGCCGTTATATTTGCTAATCCATGCCGCAATATCCTGGGGGGTCTGCCTAAAAGCTGTGAAAATGGTGATTTCAGCACACAAACAAACCCTTTTTTGATACCATTTGCAGAGAAAAACCCAGACGCTTTCATTTGCAGCCCATTTTTCCCATTTTTTAAAAAAATGCTGTATTTTGGCTAATTTCTGGGACCCCTCCAGGGGAATCCACAAACCCTGGGTACCTTTAGAATTCCCATGATGTTGCAAGAAAAGGACGCAAATTTGGCGTGGATACCTTATATGGTCAAAAAGTTAAAGGGGCCTAAGCGCGCACTACCCGAAATAGCCCAAAAAAGGCTTAGCACAGGGGAGGAAAGGCCTAGCAGCGAAGGGGTTAACTGTTTCAAATAATTGAATGTCAATTAACATTATCGGCCATTGGGTTTTATTTTAAGTCTCTAACTCCATTAGTTGGCCATGTGTGGAACTGGACTTACTCCTGCTCTGAGCTTGAGTACTTTTCTACTGTTTTGGGTTAGTTTTCAGCTTTAGTAACTTTGGACATGCAGTTTGTTAATAGCAACTAGCTTACTCTTTTGTGGGTGGAAGGGTGTATGTCCATCCCAGAAACCCATGCTAATCCTGCCTAAAACCCTCCTTACTCCTCCCTAATCATCTTCCATTTACCATTAAGTATGCCCCTTTTTCCAGACTCTACCCCATTCCCTCCCACATTTACTACTAATGTAGTAAACTTACATGTGTGAGGTTCTCTCTATAGAACAGGTAGGAGAAGTGAAAGTGGAGATTTACACTCCTAGGTTTATTGCAGTACTACTTAATGTGCTAAAAAACATAGGGGCACATCACAATGTTGGTGGGACTGCCACCGACAGGCCGTCAGTAGTGGTCCCACCGACAGACAGCCCTTTGGGCCAATCGCTGCATTAGGATGCAGACGGTTGAACTCTTGACTGTCGGGGGTGGACCGCCACCTCCACCAGTATCTACTGATCCCAACTGTCCGGCTGTCGAAATTGTGATCCTGGATGAAGGCAGTGCCTGCTCAGTCTCCGCCGTCAGGATCACGATGCCCATTTCCCACTGACTTTTCATGGCCATCCCACCACCACCAAAAGGCTGTATGACAAGGACTTGGAGGGCCCCAAGCAGGGCTCCTGTGGACCACTGCTAAGTGGCCAAGGGAGCACATGTGGTGCCCCCCAAATATCCATGATACCTGTGCCAGGCACCACATGATGCCTGGCACACGGTGCATGGATGTTTGTAAATTGCCTTTTTCTACTGTGGCTTGTGCTGCGGCCCTTTTTGAGCAAGCTTCAATAGAAAAGGGCAGTTTCCAACTGCCTACATGGCTATCTGACCAAAATATAGCATTGGGACCTCCCACTCCTTGTCAGCCGGTCTCAATCCTGCTTTGATGGCAGTCGGACATTCGTCCGACCTTCATTGTAATGAGCCCCATAGTTTGTAAATAGGCGCCATAATGTCTAAATGACTATATTAGTAATTACAGTCCGTTGTAAACTTGATTTATTCACCAGTATTGCTTACCACCTATGACCACCGAGCACATCCCCTATTCCAAATGTATTTATATTTTACTCACTCAGCATTCTCTTTTTTGATTACATCTATAATTAATGAGTATTCGATTGCTCTCTGTACTTGCTTTGATAGGGACTCTGCATGGAGTACAAGGTATCAGTGCAGGGCAGGCCCTGCGGCCAACCGCTTGGTGCACACGGCCAAAGGCTGTTTCTTAGAGCTAGGGATATGGATAAAACGTGCAATCTATGGTGACTATGGTATTTTATCTGTCTCTTGTGCAAAGGACTTCTTCCTCATCTGGTTGAAAAGACGATGATGATTTTCAAAAGCTATATACTACTCACATTGAATATAGGGTAGCGCTTTTCAAATATGTAAAAAACGGGCCGCTAAAATATACCCTATCTGGTGATTTTCAACCCTATATTCACTTGCATTTTAACGCACTACTACTTAGGCAGGAAGAATAAAGATGTTGCCCCTAAGTAGATAGTTTTTTAAGTCACACTATTTTGTTTTTCTGCACTCTGCCCCTCCTTACCATACAGAGTTGGTAGTTCCAACACGTGCTTTGCACTCCTGCTCCTTCCCTCTTTGGGTAAAGTCGTAGCCCATACGGGGTACCTTGTGGTCCCCGTATGTTGGAGGAACCCAATGATGAAGCATGTCACCCTCGGGTGAGTGAGAGTTTTCGTCCATAACAATTGTTATGCCCAATCCTGATTAGCGGCCTGTTTTTTACATATTTGAAAAGCGCTGCCCTATATTCAGTGAGAGTAGTATATACGTAGGAAGAGATATAGGATAGAATCTTCTATCCAGTAGCGTAATTCTTTCTTGGACCCTTCCGTGTGAGATTATATAGATTTTCAAAAGCTACCAGTTATCTGAGAGAGACATGAGCCTAACGTGGTAAAGTACAGTGGCTCCCAGTAGTAACTATTATACGCAGGAGCGGCCCGTGCATGTGAGAGTGGTGGGGTGGGGAACTCGACAGACAACGAGGGAAAAGTAATTAATTATTTAATTTTCCCTCATCATCTGTCGAGTACCCTCCACCCTGCCCACCACTCATACCTGCATGAGCCACTCCTGGTTATACGCTGTGGTGGTGGGGTTAAATTGACCAACAGTGAATAAAAATCTCTGAATTCTCTTAATCTTGCCAGACAGTCCCTTGACTTTCTTCTAAGACATTAGAGGAAATTCTCCCACGTTGCTAGTCATCCTGGGTTCACAGGCTCCTATAAGCCCACCCCCTGGAGCACAATCTCACCTCAGTCAACTCCTAAACAAAATAAATATTCTGCAAATAATGCATTTTTTCATTTAAAATGGTGCCCTAATGCGTCCAGAGTGAAGTCAGTAGACTCACAACATACTTAAATGGTGAGTGTAGATCTTGACCTCGTACAGAGTTTACAATCTGCAGAATAGGATGCAACAAGGTGTTATGGGGTTCATAGTCTGTAGAGTCCACAAATTTAAGGCGAGTTCTTGGTTGGGTTCTCGTCTTGAGATCGCAAACTCTGAACTTAATTCACAAACCTCAGGCCTCCACAACTCATTTTCTAACCTTTTTTTAACAATGTGGGATCCTTTTGCCCCCACCCCCAGAGAGATGTATTTGCCAGGGAGTGCCCTCCTTGTCCTATTATATGGCCATTACTCCATATTGAGTATTTACACACCGGTAATGGTAAAATGTTACCACAATTACATAAGAAAAATGCAAACGGCCAGAATACCAGCTGCTGTTCCTCATCGAACTTGTGTTTTTTACGCTATGCTTTTGTGTGATATGCGTCCTCCTTAACAAAAATAGACACAAGGTTTAATTTCAGGCTACAATGTAGCTCTAAATGATTGATTCATATTTTTTATAACTACACGTATTTGCACATAATTTTTCTGACCTTTTACATAAATACGTGAAAGCAAATAACATGAATTTTGCACATCCTCAATGAAAAAGAACCAAACAAGATAATGGGAGATAAAGCTCCCTTGTCCGATGTGGTGATTTTTAAAGTTTGTCATGCGTACTTGCTGCTTTGTTTTTGTCATTCCATATCTGCTCTTTTTTGTGGCCATTCCCAGCTCTATTGAATGTGTTTCTCTACGTACTGACCAGTGGCGGCCTGCCGAGGGGGTGCGGCGATGCAGCGCGTGCAAGGTAAATTGTTTTACTTATTTAGGGGCATATTAGCAAGGGCTGGCGATATAATTATTGCCGCTTTAGCGTCCGTTTTTGGGCGAAAAGCGGCGATAATTATATCGCAATATCATCAAGGACACGCTAGCACGCGTTTCCTTGATGTAGAGCCCGTTTTTTCACAGCCTCGCCTTGCATCGCTAATGAGATGCAAAAGAGGCGTGGCTGTGAAAACAACACATGTTAATATCGTGAAGGCAGCTTCGCGTTATTAACAAGGAGGTGCAGCGATAAAAAAAATCGCGCTACCTCAGCCTTAATTCAGGAATTTAACACCTGTTAAATTCCTGACTAAGGCATACTTTTAATGGGATATGGATTATGCTGATAGGACCACAGGGTCCTATCAGCAATGTTATCGCTGTTTTCAATGGAACATCGCTGGAAAAACAGCGATGTCCCATTGAAAACACCGCTATCGCTGAAATATTATCGCCATAGCGCTATGCGTTGTAAATACAGCGTTATCATGGCGATAATATTCAGTTATAGCTGGTGATAATTATTCTATCGCTATGAACGGCCAGCGATAATTATCGCTGGCTGTTGATAATATGCCCCTTTATTACTTAACCTTACTCCTCCTGTCTGTCATATGTCGGACTCCACTAACCCCCTGCCCCTCCCCCGCAGCACTCCCTCGGCAAGCCGCCACTAGTACTGACGGCACCATTCAAAGTTAATGAAGTTGCAATGAGGCATAGCCTGAATTATTCGAGTTTTTGGGTGTTTAGCCCCTGTTACCATTTTCATGGCGGCAGGTTTCTTCGTGGTAAAACGTGTCTGAGTAAAATTGCTGGGATTCAGAAACATGATTTGAACACAAGCTCCCATTTCTTCCAGAATCGGTCTATTTGTGGAAAAATACAATTTGCTTAGTATCAGAAAGATTCTATTTCTTTCATGCTATGGATCGCCCAAATATTTCTGCACTTAACAGCAGCCCTGTTTGGGGGTCTGCCCGCTTCTGTTTGTATTATTGACATTCTGCAGCGCACTCGCAGAGGCAAGCTGCAAAATTGAAGGATTGCTTTTCATCTCCATTTTCCCCTCACTGAAATAATGATCTCTCCGCTCCCCCGCAGCGCATTCCCATGGTGTGATCTTTGTGTTTATAATATATATATTGAATTTCGCTCATCAAAACAAGGGAGATATTACATCTCTTTAACTTGTTGTGTTCCACTAAATGCCAGACGATTTCACAGAGACAGAAACTGAAACTAATGTTAAACTGGTGCTGAATCGCATTGGTATCCTATAGCAGAATGAATTAAAATCTGTTTTGGTCCGGATTCCCAAAAGTATGCGTAAACCTATAGCTACGATTTGCAAAGGCTTGCACATAATTGAAGATTCACAAAAAGATAGAATGACTCCTATAAGTTCCCCTACATTTTCAAGCACTCTTTTTCTTCCTTATATTGAATCTTGCCATGAACACTGAATCACCAAAATGCCTGGGATAGCCCAAGTGACATCAGACATCCTTTAAAGTCGTGATGATATCCCAGGGTGAACTCTTTGTCCTATACATGGACCCTTAATAGCCTTAGGGCCGGATTTAAAGTTTGGTGGACAGGGTACTCTCGTGCAAACACGATGGAGCAACTCATCTGCCAAACTCTGTCCGCACGCCTGATTTAAAGAGAGGTGGGCTGTAAGAATTTTATCGACGGGGACCCCTTTGGCTCTGTCGAAAAAAATCTTTGTAAAATAGCCTGATGGAGTAGGGGCAGTCAGAGAAAGGGCCTACCCCCGCTCACTCTTTATAGGATTGGTGATGTAATGTCATTTTTTCTGTCCCTCAATGCCAGGAAAAGCTTAGCAGTGAGGGAAAGAAAACAATAGGAGTGATCTCCACACCCTGATTATCAATTCCAAAGTTTGGGGTCATTAGTTTCTTGTTTGTAAAAAAAAACTCCCACTTTGGGAAAAGGCTGGTGGATGACTGTCAAAACCGATAGTGGCAGCCCACCAAAATGTTTGCGCTTTAATGGCTGCCATCTCTTAATTTGACAGACAACAGTCCATCAGCATGGCAGAGATAATGCCCTCCTCCATCCTAAAGGATTATGGGCCAGATGTACATACATTAAAAATACTGATTTCCTAATACCATTTCTCGCCGAACCAGAATTAGGAAAACGGTATTCCCAATGTATATATGAAATTCATTGAGATTCATTTGGAGATTCAATGTGGGTCGGAAGTCGAACTTCCTCATGACTTAACGATTAATGAGGTAGGTCGCAGACCACCATTTCTCTGATTGCTTTTTAATAAAGCAATCTATTTTATTTTTTTAATGCAGCCCATTTTCCTTAGAGTAAAACAAGATGCGTTTAAAATGAAAATAATGAAACCCGGAAATTCAATTTTTAAGAGTCGGCAGTGGTTCATGGGACTGCTGCCTGCTCTCCAAAAATATTATTTACGTTATCAAAGGGGAAGGGGTTGCAAATGGGTTACCACCAGTTTTATACTGGTGGCAAAGTACTACTGATTTGCGACTGGAATATGGTCACCAAACAGCAATATATACCGTACCAATTTGGTATTTTGAATGGACGCCATAAACACGCCCCTTCCACATACCGAATCCCATTTATTTTTCCGGTCACAAGCACGTTTTACATCTGGCCCTAAGTGCTGTCCAGAAAACTTAAAATCAAGCCACTTAGTTTCGTTTCTGAGTGGCAAGAGAAATGGCAAGTAGTAGACAATGGAGAAACTGACAGAGCTCTAAGAGCTCTGTTTGTTTTCTGTTCCTGCTGCTAAATTCATGACCTCTGAGACACGAGGTAGCATCAACAGCAGCAAAGGCAAGCTATGGTAAGGTCTTTAACCTCTGGCTAACCCTTCTTAACATCCATGAATTTTTGCTGATTGTCAGCAAGGAGAACAATCCACGCAATAAGCATTGCAGAAAATACATTTACACCTTAACTTTTTTTCTCCATATGGAAAAATATTTTTCTCACATCCACATAATGTTTGGAACTTTTTACACGTAATTTGCAAACTTTCACGTTTGTTTGGTACAGATATTAAGTACACACATCAAACAAATTTGAAATATTGAATGCTCCTAAAATTATGCCTTAGCCAGATTTCAGCACATTATCAATCCACACCCTACCGTTCCTATGGCTTTACTTATGTGTTACTCAAGATGTGTCGTTTGCACTTTTCTATGTTTTTTTGCACCTGAGTGTAAACCAGGAGTATAAATGATTTAGTGTCCTTGACCTAACTCAGGCTTCCTTCACATATTTCAATATTGACTGATTAAAATGCAGACGTAAGTGGGTTTCTGAGAAAATCTGCTTACGCTGTGGGGCATCTACTTTAAGAAAATAAGGCTTTAGTAATAACAAGAACAGTAATAACCCACAAACTTGCAAGGCATCCACAAACTTTTTCAAGTCACATTCCCATCCCTGATATGTTGTAGGTGTACTTTTAGCAAAAGCACTGGTGTTGGAACTGGCACTTCTGCAGGGTCACTCTGAATATTTTGCCTTCACCCCACCTGTTTTATGAATTCGTTTTTTTGTTGGCATTAGGACTCTGTGCACTTTACCACTGCTAACCAGTGCTAAAGTGGTTGTCCTCACTCCCTAGAACATGGTAAAAATTATGTATACCCCATTGGCACATTTAATTTACTTGTAAGCCCCTAGTAAATGGTATTACATGTAGCCAGGGCCTTTGTAACAAACAGCTACTTGTGAGCTTGCAGTGCTCATTGTGCCATACACCGAAGTATCCTTTTAAAATATGTCTCAGGCCTGCCACGACAGGCTGTATTGCAGTTTTAATCTGCCATTTCGACTAGGCAAAATAAACCTTTATCCAGGCCTACAACTTCCCTTCTAATACATATGTCACCCCTAAGCTAAACCCTAAAGGCCCATAGTGCAGGGCGCCTTGTATTTTAAATGTTATTCATGTGGGTTTATGTTTTACATGCCCTGGTAGTGAAAAACTATTAAAATCCTTTTTTCACTACTGTAAGGCCTTTGTCTCCAATTGAATAACATAGGGTTACCTCATTACATTTAATAAATGATAACTTTTGGTTGAAAGCAGATGGAAAAATTGTGTTTGCACTAAAATGAATTGTAATTTAAAATCTTCTTTAATGGTAAAGTCGGAATTTAGGTCACAATTCTGAAAGTACTAATTTTAGAAAGTTGCCTTATTCTCGGAAAACCATTTGTGCCTTTTGGGTCATCTGGGTCACATGACTGTAAACAGCTCTGCTTTGGGGTTTGAATATTCCTTCCAAACCATAACACAAAAGGGGGGATAAGGTGTAGACGTGATGGTTGGGGGCGGAGCTGTACCTAACCCCACTTACATTTCAAAGGGCTTTGCCTCATGCACATACAAAGGAACCTGACACCATTCTTTTCTCCTTGAGACTTCTTGGAGCCTTGACAGGTGAAGGAAAGTACTTTCAAGAACCAGATGTGGGGGAAGTTAGGGAATCCCCCCCACTTCAAAGGCTGGCATCAGATATACATATTGGCCCACCTAAGCATCTCTTTAGTACACTCCTGGAACTGTGGACATTACAGAAGAAGGATTGTCTTGCTCTCCAGAGGACTGCCTTGCAGCTTGAGGCCTGCCTTGCTCCCCGGTGGCCTGCCCTGCTGCTGCCAGAGGACTGCCCAGCTACTTGTGGACTACCTTGCTCTGAGAAGGAAGACTGGACCTGCTCCCTGCATCCCAGGCTAACCTGAGTGATTCGAAGGGTCAGTTGGCTGACCTCCTGTCTGAGCTACAGAGAGGGAAAACAACCTCCAGAGGTCTCTCTGCAACTGCCCAGCTGACCTGCTGCACTGGACCTGACTGGCCCTGCAACTGGTTGTTGTAAAGTTCCTAGGGCTACTTCATAAACAATACTAAGACAAGTTTATATTAAAATGATGGTAGTGACACTAAGGATAGGAAAATACAAAATGATTTATTACAACATAAATTCATTAAAGGTTTTAAGGCTTCGTACAGATTGAATCACAGAAAAAGACTATATAAAATTCTAGCTGCAATCAATCGTCCATTCACACATACTTTATTCTAAGGATTTTTATACATTGTCAGCATAATGAAATGATTAAATGTCTGACCAAAAACATACACATAATAAATAATAGGACATAGAATCTCATGGATTTCTATAATTGTAGGGTGGTTTCCAAGATGTCTCAACGCGCGTTTCAGCAGAGAACTGCCTTCCTAAGGAGAGCCACCTCCAATCCAATATTTCTGTGAAGACAAAGTGTATCTCAACTAAGTGTCACTACTCTATTGTATATACAAAAATTGCACAATTACACAATTTAATACAACGTCCACATTTTAGAGCCAAAGACCAACTACCTCTCACAGATAAAAAAGAAAAAGAGGAAAAAGATGAAGAAAAGACGGGAAAAATTACTATGCAGGGATGAGTTTACTGTCCAGAGGAAAAATATGAAGAGAAGAAGAAGAGAATTACTATGCAGGATGAGTTTACTGTGCAACTAGCGAAGATACACCAACAGAAAATAAAAGAATACGACCAAAAGTGTGGAGAGAAATCTAGAACATGCCTAGGTAATTGTGTATTTACAGGTTAACGACAAGAGGCTCAGATATTACTACACTGATCAATGGAGATAATAGAATGAAAATGTGGAAAGAGCCCCAAGCCATTAGTGAATACCACTGACAAAAAAAGAATAAAGAATAAAAATAAAACAATATAAAGAGGACCTTACCAGGTGCAGATGTCACAATAGTCTTACCAGCTAAGCACAATGTACAATTATTGGCATATCATAAATGCAAGGTCCTAAAAAATCCGAGACGTTGCCATAAATACTAAGGTAGGGATGAAAGACCATTGTTATATATATATATAAAACGATATATAATGGCAAAGTACAGCCATAAATACGATGATGCTGAAAAGGGCATGGACCTTGGTAAAACAGAGATAAATATGTCTGGGCAAAGATGATATGAAAGTCCCAAATTTAACAAAATGCACTAATTTACAATGTTGGTGGAATAACTGCGAATGGTGTATTGACTGGTGTTCAATTAAAGAAAACAAAGTACTATATTGCAGTGGAAGCGGAATGATCGCAGAGTGATGGAATAACTGCTTACCCATAAGATATACACATAGTGGTGCAAAGTAACTCGAGGCAAAGCCCGATGGGGTGTAGAACTTCCGAGAACCTGGATCCGAAGCCCGATGAGGTGTAGAACTTCCGAGAACCTGGATCCTACAGAGTTCTATTAAAAATAAATAGACCAACAAATGCGTCAGGGTACAAAAGGGACTAGCTGTTGTAAAGGACGGTAGCAAAAAAAGTCAAAATAGCCCACTCGGGTACCTCGTTACTGATAATGGGACATTACGATGGGCGAGCTGCCATTCCCTAGGGACTCATGGATAAAGTAGGATTTTTAAAAATGAATCTGTGAAAAGATGAACATACACCGGTTGAGGTACTAAACAGATGCGGAATGAACGACATCATAAGAGATGGCAAAAATGTGTGTCGATAAGAAATATATCCCTGACTCCACATTATACATGTGGTCTGCATGTGTCAAATTAAAGATGGGTAGACACAATACTAACGGTAAATACTTAACCGCAACTCTTACCGTGGCTAAAAAAGGATCCTCACGAACAGCTCAGACATCTCTGCAACCGTGACCAATGAGAGGCTAATTTGCAGTAGGTCATACACGTGATGTAGTATAATAAAGCTCGTTTAGAGTGAACGCGGCGGCCATCTTAGAATGAATTAAGATAACTGAACAAAGCCAAATGTAGCACTGATAATACTGATATCAGATACTGAGATACCCTCATAGTACGATGAACATATAGGGATGCAAAAGATTAGTGGTTCTAAAGACACAGTGATTATCACGTAAATTACAAAAGAACAAAATAAAACGAATGACAGAAAAAAGAAAATATAAAATGGAAGAGGCGCATTGGTAAACAGTAGACCTAGAACCTCATACAACGAGGTTCTAAAATATGTGTTGCAAGAGGGCAGGAATAAAAAGCAAGAGGACGGAGCAATTATGGCACATGGACATATACGAAACTCAGAGCCCAGGTGGCTACTAGTATAATGTTACTGAAACTACGAGGTATGGAGGAGCAAGGTTAGCTGATGTTATAGTGTATGGCTTGTTCCCAAGGGATTTCTAGATTTAACCCATGGATATGAGTGTCCAGCGTAAAAATCCAGTATACTTCCCTACGCTTTCTGATTCCCTCAGAATCTAAGCTGTTTTCGTTATTGATTTTTTCTAGTATAAGCCATTTAATCTTGTCCTCTGTGTGGGTGTTATCCTTATAGTGTTTGAGTAAAGGTGCTGTACTTTTGTTGGTTTTAATGGCAGAGCGATGTTCGGTGAGGCGTGTTGAGAATGGTCGTGACGTTTCTCTGACATAGCCCATGCCACACGGGCAAAGCAACAGATATACCGCATTATCCGTTTTGCAATTGGTAAATGTTTTAAGATTAATCTCTTTTTCTTGGTACACATACCTCTCTGAAACAATGGCTCCATTGCAAGCCTTGCAATGTGCGCACTTATGGTTTCCAGTGATAGGGTGGTTGCCTCCAATGGTTTTCTGTACTAATGCAGGTTTAGATTTTATTCTAGAGCTAACAACCAAATCCCTAAGGTTCTTATTTCTACATGGCCCTGCAACTGGGCCTGCCTTAGCCCTGCTTGCCTTTGCTGGAGTAAGGTCCTGAAATCCAAGAAGTGCCTCCCCAGGTCCTGGACCCTTGGCTAGCATCAGTTGAGCTCCTCCAGTGAAGAAAGTTGAAATCCTGAAGTTTTGAGATCTTCGCGACCATGAACAGGCCAGTTTGCTGAGAATCTGCCACCCGCAATGACTGCCAATGCGTAGATCTGTGAACCTGACTCTACACCCTACATCAACAGCAGCCTACCATGACTGCCAACGCGAAGCTCCAGCAAATGATCCTCCGCCACAGCTGATTGGATATTCACATTACTTCGATGACCGTCTGCGATGCTTTTCCGGCTCCACGCGGCCTTTTCCACTGCAAACAAAACGCTTCATGCCAGACTCTGAGAAGGCAACTTTTTCAGAGAGACTAACCTGGTCCCTATGTCAGGCCCATGCTCAATCGTGGTCAGTCTCCACTTATGACTTTCTCCAGTCTGGCACAACCAGATGTACTACTGATTGGATTTTTGGTATCCTTCTATTTATCAAAATGTACTCTATGTTCCTAAATTCGATTGGGATTTTTCTTTTATTGTGTTTTCACTTCATCACTGTTTGTGTAGTCTACAATTTGCCTCTGTGTTATGCCTGACTACTTTGTGCCAAGCTGTCAAAGGGCTAAGCACAGGTTAATTTAGTGACTTTTGTGGTTCACCCTGACAAAGATTGTGGCTATTGCCTGTGTCGAGCTTCCACCCCGCCATAACCAATTAACTGATTTCTTATGATAGGAATTTCCATATCTATAATAGGAATGAATATGTAAAATTCACAACATAAATAGAGATGTACTTGAGGAGATTCTCCACCAGGAAAAATAATTTTCCTTTACAGAATAAAAAAAACATTTTTTAATTGAAAATGTCCTTTTTGAATGCACGTATGCATGCTAAAATGTGCTCCTCTTACATTTCCACAAGCAAAAACTATTTTGATTGTTAGAAACCTGGAATTCCATATGTACACTGATTTCACACTTTATGGGTGAATTTGACCTAAAGATTTTATTAATCCAGAGCTGAGTAATAGCATGAGTTGAAAAATGATCTTCAAAATTGCAAATTATTAACAGAAGAATAAAGAGCAAAAAACAATAGTTTTTACGTAGTATGGCACTACTGTACAGTTTAGTTTCCACTTAAGGCAAGTAGCACCAGGAGGATTTGTTGCACTGAGGTGTATATCACCGGAAAGCAGGTGTAATTTATAGGCCTGTGTGAAATTGCTACATTTTGCTTTATGAAGTGTAAAAAGAAATCACTAAATGAAATTTAGCTGCATCTTATGTGAAACAAAATAGACGTGGGAGCACATATCACATTCAAAAGTCAAACAACATACTAGCAAGTGGACTGGTACAGGGAGCAAAAGACAATAGAATACAGATTGTTAAATCATTGTTTTTGTTATTGAAACAAGGGTGGCTTGTCCGTAAGGTGGAGGAGCGTCACCCCACTAAGCAGGTCAAACAAGAAAAAATTAAATGATACTAACAAATTGTTATTATCATTTTATTTTTCCCCTTGCTCAGCTGGGCGGGGCAGCTCTGCTCAGAGAGCAGGGCAGGGGAAGAGTGGGTTTACCCAATCCAAGTGTGCAGGAGACTTTGGCCAGCCGCCTCAGGCCGGTCAAACCGTTATGCGCACTTTTCATGTTCTCCATACAGGCTGTAATGCCCTGCCTCCCATTCTCTGGCTGAGCGCTAAGACTAATCACAATGCTACATTGCAGCACTGTGATTGGCTATCGGGAGGCTGGGATCCAGGTGCTTCCTGCCCTGGAAGTGGGCGAAGAGGGAGAGAAGGCAGTGACGGCAAACAGCAGACAGGTAAGTCTTTTCTTTTTTATTTCTTCATTCCCCCCCCAATGCCCCACGAACCGACCCCCTACCGTCGTTAAATACCAGCAACCACAGCATTGAAAGCAAGCAATGGGCTAGGTGGGCGACAAGCAGAGCAAGAACTTGATATTAGGAAGGTTAACCTTTCACATTTTGTGGTAAGTGAACTCGTAGCAAACACTCTACAGTGTCACCTTCTGTGTTAATTTGTGTATATGCCCCCCACCATTTTGTGCTTTCCAGATTGAGCAGTGCTGTGAGAAAGGAAGGGCACATGAGTTAATTTAACCAGGCCCACAGTTTTAAAGGACCCTGTACTCAAGTTCAGGATAGCAGGGTATTAAAAGAGGAATATATCATTAAAAAAAGATAACACAGACTGCCTGTGCCTTTGTTATTTCAAAGTGAAGAGGAGAAATGGTATTTCACTTCAAACATTCATCACTTTGAGGCTGTGAGTGGTGCATTTGTTTCACTTCAATGTATACGATTTCTTTCTAATTTTTAAAGCACAAACATTCCTAAACTTTGAGTACTTATATCATTAAAGCAACAGTGTGAGGGGAGAATTTTATTTCCTTTTCTAGAGGTTTGAGTAAGCTGGACTGCATGGGAGGAGGGAATCTGTATATTAATACTGATGGTGGTAGACCAAAACTCTAAACTGTCTTCAGGGATCCTTACACAAGTACCTGGTATTAGTCTGAACTAGAATGATGTGATTTTGCAGGGTTATGAGAGAGTAGTGCAGGACAGGACTGAGATGGCCAACATGGCTGTATCACATGTTATTAATGTAGTGGTCTCTCTTTCTGGCTCTCTGACTGTTATCCTTGATCTATTGGCATTCTTGCTTCATACTCCTTCCTCACCCCACGCTGAAATTCAGCAATTAGCTTAGCAATTGTACTCCTGTCTCCAGTGGTTTATGCCTGTCTTCTTTGTCTCGGTATTTCCAGTCTTTCATTGGAGAGCCAATTTGCTTTCTGCTTGCATCTATCTTGTGAAATATATTACTTAGCTTCTTGGTGAATGATTTTCCAAATCTTATCCCAGGCTCCTTTGAACTCTGGTGCTGTTGAAGGCTTTGTGTATTGCATGGACTGTTAGAAGAACAAATCATACTTGACCAGACCAAGTCGGAACTTTCACTAGAATCATTACAATAAAAGTTAGGCTCAAATATTTTGCCCACATAATGGGAGGAGAACACTCTTTGGTAAAAACAAAGAACCTTATGTTGGGAATGATGGTAGGAAAATGGAAACAAGGAAGACCAAGGTTATGGTAGTTAGACACAGTCAAGAATGATACAAACAAGAATCCCCAAGACCCAAAGAAGTCTGTTATAGACTGAAGCAATTGGAGGAATTTTATACACCGACTCACCAAGAGTTCAACAGGACGTAATATATAAAACAACAAGACGCAGGTGGTACTGTGGGTCAGGAGTAAGGTGGACTGGGCATACCATATATCTCAAAGTCACAGGGACAAAGCTTTCCCATGGGTAAGCATTTCTTTCCCAAAATAATAATTTAATGTGAGATAGTCCAGTTAATGTAATCAAACTACAGCAATACTACTTGCCCCAGAATGCATTACTGTGATAAAATAAAACCTTGAACTAGAATCAAGGTGTGACACATTACTTTGAGCCACCTGACAGTAACGCCAGCTGACGTGAATGTGAGTTGTGCCAGTGCAGGGAATACACACGATTTTGAGGGGAAGCAGAGGAGAAGTGAAGGTGCATCGAGAAAAAGGAGAGGGAAATATAAGAGGGATGTTGCATTGAGAGTAAAAGAGGGAGGGGGAAGTAGCATTTTTAAAACGATTTGGAATCCTTGTTAGGTGCCCCAAATGGCAGGAGTGACCCCACCAAAGTGTATGCCCTAGAGCCCATATGAGCATGTGAAAACTCTGCAATTGAGCGTTTTGGTTATAACTGGACCCATTATTGTGGCATGCATGGGGCTGCCAACTTTTGAAAAATATGTGCAAAGAATAAGATGCTAACTGGATTAAAGAAACCGGAAGTAGGGGAGGATGTGATGTCTAGCGCTAAGATAGCTACACTTACTAGTTCATTATCAATCACCATTCAATGTCAAACACACGGCACTGTGCACTAGAGCAGACTGAAATAAAGTTATATTTAATAAGTACAATGTAATTTAGTATAATAATCTTACCAAAACATTTACAGATGTGTTAATTTAATCAGAAATTACTAATGGAGCAAGTAGCTTTAGAAAAGATGTGGCAGGGGAAAAGCTAAGACCGGAATGCTGCACATTGTGATGAAAGTCTAGGTTTGAATTATTATCTGGTGGTTTTAAGACAAATGTGTGGCTAGTTTAGGAGGGTTGCTCAGTCCACTAACACAAATGATCATGTGGGGATTTGGTCAAGACTTCTCAGTTGATAGTCTAGGTGATGAGGGTTTTGCTGTTTATCCTTTTCTGCTGGCACATGGCCTCTCATAATGCATGAGGGGAAAGAGGTTCATGGGTTTCCTTAGAATGACCTTGTCTGCACAAAGATTCCAAAGAGTCTTTGGTAGATGTCTTCTTCTGTAGCCAATAACAATGCAGTTGCTTCGAGGGTCCCATTCCTTAATCTTAATTCTTCTCCAAGTCTTGAGACCATGTTATTCCACGTGCAACCCTTGTCTTTAGCAATACCAGTCTTATTTCTAAGAGCTTCCCAGAAATCTTGCTTAACTGCTTTCGGAAGGTAGGAAATTACTATGTCCCTTTGATCTTATACCAGGATTTGACCTCTCCTGCCTTTCACTCTATGCTAGAACACAAGGCTGGATGGTGGTATCAGTCTTTGAGTTAGCGCTAACAGTTAGGTGGGATGGTTAATGAAGGGTCTGGCTTTTTGAGGGTGTGTTACCTTCAGAGTTAGATGATCAGGTTTGATGCTCTTCACATTTCCTCTCTGGTGGATACACCGCATCCGGTCTGCATCTATAACCTTTCTTTTGTGCTACAGCTTTACTATAGTTAGACCTTCAGAGGAAGATGGCTCTCCATCTGCCTTCATCTGAGTCATTGAACAAATATATTATTTGAGGAGGATTGTATTAACCTGGTACACACTGCCATGTTGATTTGCTGAGGAGGAATTAGAAAACAAAGTGATGTGTTGCTGCCTCTTGATGTGCTTTTTGCTTTTGTTCATTCCTTCTTTCATTAAGCTTTGATGTAATCCATTTCTCCTTCTGTTCAAAGACTTCTTATAGAAAGCCTGTGAAAGATGATTCGCCTCCTGTTCTCAACCACCCCATTTTGTGAGCATCTTTTGATCTTTTCTTCCTCCACATGGTATCCTGGGACCTCCTCATCCTGCCCATCGTGCTTATCATTCTGGGACATGAATGGAAGAGAATTATCCAGCTGAGGTGAGCATAGGGCGGCTGGCGCTGTGTTGTATGTCCTCAGTGATTTAGGAACCCAGGAATAAGAGGACCAATCTTTTAGGGCTGACTAGCACTAACAATAATAGGAATGAGAGGGAGACATTGGTGCCACCTTCTAAGCTCGCAGCTCTATGATTTTCTACAACCCTCTTCTCTTGTAGTTCTCAGGAGCAATATATTAGGGGTTATTGCAAGTGAGATTTCTGATTTTGTCCTCTTTAATTACTACTCTTTAAACTCAGTCGTGGATTGTAAAAATAAAATTTTTGGCTAGGAAAAATAGACAGAGAAGTATAGAAATGTGTGATAACACAACAATTTAATATTACCTTTCTACATATACATCTAGTAGGTTCCAAAACTAGAATCACACGAAGCACAATACTCAATTAATATTGTTCTAAAGGAATAAAGTAATGAGAATTAGGGCCCTAAGGTCCTATTGTTAGGAACATTCTAATATTCTATAAGCTCAAACACTTCTGGAAGTCTTTGAAAATGGCTATCTTTTGCAAACCATGACTGACACATACATTACACAGTAAAAACAAAACGGGAGAACACAATTGCCACTCAGAATCCATTAATTTGTAGAAACTCACCTAGTTAATGCATGTACTTTAAACTGATTGAGTCGGAAACAGTAAGTAGAGATTGCATCTCTCTATTTCCAAATTGGTCTGTGTGATGTTTATTCATTAACATGGAGAAATTCTGAGTTACATGTTTGAACTTTAGACACCTCACACGCAAAAAAAAAGTGTTCAGCTTTGCACAGATATTCAGCACCAAGACGGTCTAAGGGGCGAACATGCACCTTACAAATACCCAGCTTGTGGTTTCATACCAGCATTTAGCACTCTCCCTGTGCCATTGCAATCAACCCCTGGCCCAATCTCAAACAGCGAAACAGCTTTGCTAGCTAGGGAGACTTTCACAGATGAATTAATGCCTTTCCATCCCCAAGGCATCCTTTGGGACTCCATGACTTGAGAACATCTGTCGTCACCATCACCCCTGTTTCAGGTGTCTTCTCTGCGTCATGCATGTATCCTGCTCACCTATACCTAAAGCTAAAACCCTCCCAACTTCCTCAATACAATTACCATCATTTCAATTATGTTGCCTCATGTCACTTTGGGGCATATGTATCAACATCTCCATTTGCGATTCTCAAATAGCGATTTTTTGAGAATCGCTATTTGAGAATTGCAAAACGGGATGTATTTAAAAAATTGCAAAACTTTTGCGATTTCTTAAAATTCCTTAATTGCGATTAGCAAATTGCGAAATCGCAATTAAGGAGGCCCATAGCAATGAATGGGAAGTCCTTCTCAATTTGCGATTCGCTATTTGCTAATCGCAAATTGAGAATAATTTCAAAGGTGAAAGGGTGTCATGATGACACCCTGATGCACCCCTGAAATCAGCATCTGTGCACATATGGCGCACATACATGCCCTAAGGGCATGTATGGGCACCACATGGCACTTTGAAATATGCAAAAAAGTGCATATTTCAAAGAAATCGCAATTTACCACCAACTTGAAGTTGATGGTAATTTGCGATTTCTTAAGGAGAAATCGCACAACTTGGGTGCGTGTTACATTGCATTTAAGAAATCGCAATTTGCGATTTTTTAAATGCTTACGCAAACTTAAGAAATCGCAAATTTTGCGATTCCTTAAGATTGCGAGGCTGAAATGCCTCATACATCTCCTTTTGCGATTTTGTATTCGCAAATGCTGTTTTTTTGCGATTCGCAGTGTTTGCGAATACTAAATCGGTTGATACATATGCCCCTTTGTCTTTTCATCCTTGCTGCAACGATAAGCTTATCATCCTGGCCATTAGTATGTGGCGACTCTCAATGGGGTCAAAGATGGAAATGTCTAAGTTGCTGTGGGGTATATATGGCAGAACATGGCCAATGACAAGGCAAATTCTTCATTTCTGCTAGGAATCTCCTGCAGGAATCATGTGTTTGATGGCACAGTATGTAACTTGTGACTTTAAATGCATCTGCTGATCAGTAAGGTAGACAGCATTATTATAGCACCTCACCAATACTATGATGGGATGTGGAAGGAAATATGTGCTGAACTGGCAACTGCATCAAGATAATTTAGAGAGCGGTATGCTGGTAAATGATAGTATAAGACAAATGTGTCAGGTCCAGGTTGGTTGTCCTAGTAACTATGAACTAAGTCTACAGTCAGAAGATTGGATCAGTGTGGTGTCCCCATGACTGCAGTAGAAACTCTTATGTGAGAGCACCCAATCATTTTGCATATTACACCAGGCTCTGGAGTTTCATACTGCTTCCCCAAATAAATGGTCTGCTTGGGGTAGTTATTCATCATTCATGTAACCTTTGTGGTGCACAGTTCCTTCTTCCTTTAGGGTTGTGTGAAATTTACTTTTGTGTGATTATGTAAAATTTCAGAAAAAGTATGCAAAAATGCAAAAACACCATTTAGTTCTGTATTTTAGCACAAAATGTGTCTTTGATTCATATTGTACAGAGGTAACGGTTTCTCTAAATCCAATCCCCTATGAACACATTGAAATTTATGTAGCAATTACATACTACTGTAGCGAGTGCTTGACTGCTGTCCCTGTCGTGGCTCAGCCTGTAAAAGACATTGCCGGTGTGGGAGGGGGAAGGGAAATAGAAAAAAGAACTCCAATTAGCTACTATAACATTCCACTTTTGACAAAAAGGCACCCACCGATTGACAGGTTAAAAAATTAATGTTCAGTTACCTCTGGGCCGGCCGGCTGGCCAGTTATCGCCGCCTCTCCTGCATCCTCTTCCTAGCTTCTTGAGGAAAACAGGAAGCACGAAGCACGAGTGCTCCCACGCTCCCCTCAGCTAATCACAACACTGCAATGCAGCGTTGTGATTGGTCTGACCGCTGTGACACAATGCTCAGCCAGGGGCTGGAGAGGTGGGTATGTTCTTCAAGCAGGCTGTAATGCAGCCTGCATGGAGAACATGCTATGTGCGCATGACTGTTTAGCTGGCCAGAGGACCGGCCAATCACTCATTCTCACAGAGGGAGTGCAAACCACTCCTCCCACTGATCTGAGAGCAGCCCTCCCCCCACAAAGACGCCGCAACGGAAAAAAATTAAATGATAATAACCTCGAGTTATTATCATTTTATTTGTCCTTTTTTTACACCGCATAAAGCAGTGGGGCAACGCTCTTCCGCCTTAGCGGAGGAGCCACCACTGTTCTCAGGGCTGATGGAGGTGAGGTCCCCTGCCACTTTGTATGCTGGCAGGACACCCACCAGGGCCGAAATGACTTTCTTCTTGGATTTTCAACTTAGCCTCCTACCACCTGGAGGACCAAAGGATAGCTGCAATGCATTGCATAACTATCACCAAAGTTGTAACTCCCACTTTTCACAACACCAATCACCATCTCTGCACTTTGCACTTTCATACTTTAAACCATCATTTATTTAATCATTTACATATGTATTTATTTATTTATGATTTGTATATTTAACTGTTTTTTACAGGACTCTGCACTGATAAAGGTATAAGGCTACTTTACATTCGAACCTAAACAGATTCATTGTTGCATACTTATTGCTGGAAACAACATCTTCGGTCAACATCGGAGAGGTAGATATTATTGCAGATATAATTTAGAAAAAAATTGCTTTGGAAGATTTTCTGGAGTACAGAAGGGAAAGATTGATTTTGTGCTGGAGCCTGTCAGAACATTATTTACGTGCTGTATTCAATACAATAAACGTCAGAAACACAATTTAATGATGTTGAGCACGCGGACATCAAGAATTCCCTTGGCAAGTTTACCTGACCTCACTCCTAAAGTTGAGTGTATAACTAAAACCACATCGACTGAATGCCAACAATTGCTTCCATGAACCCTCCATAATGTACACTTCTGGGATTTCAGTTTGTCATAGATGTACTTCTGAAATATGATTAATTTGTACTCTATAAATGTAATCACTGCTGCCCATAAAGAGATTTGAGTACACGAAAGTAATTTTTCACCAGTAGCATACTTTCCTTTTGTTAATCAGAGAAGGAAATAGAAAGTATGTTTCTATAAATAAACCAATGTGTGCTAGAAATCGAATAAAGAAATGGTTAAGATTGTGTTACTGTTAAACCACCACTGTGAATTACTAGGTAATTTATTGGGGACTGCTTTTCTAAAAATGTTTATTCTACCAGCAAAGCATTTGGAAATTAAATATTTCTGCATCCCAAGATCACATTGCAACAGTTAATGGCTTCAATGGCTGCGCACTTCTCTGTTATCTGGAGGTTGCTAGCTTTTTGGTGAATTAATTTAATTTGCTAGATTTCTTCTCTTTCCTTTTGTGATTTAATATAATGCTCGCAATAGTAGAAATAAATTATTGAGATTAATATGTGTTCCAAAAATTATACAGATTCGCACAAAAAAGAATTCATCTGGGTGAGTAATCTTTTTTTAAAAATAACTTCCTTTCATTTAGCAGCTGATTCATGATACAAAACAATTATACGGATCACATTCCCATACTTAGGCCCCTCGCAGGTGGACTAGATTTTCTTTACAATATCAGTTCTGGCTTGTGTTAAACCTCTGCGCAATCCACTTTGATGCCCAGCTACTCCTGCTCCTTAACCCCCCACCGAGAGCATCAAGTACATTTCCAGCCCCCGCCCCAGTTTAGCTAAGCACCCCTCGATACGCCATCCATTGACCCCATATTTTTCTTTTAATTTGCGTAGGCAACCCCAGGCACGATAAACTGTCCGTTCCGCTAGTTGGCACCAGTCCAGGTCCTCCTTCCAATCTTTTATGGCTGGAAGCCTACCTGCTCCCCATAGCCTAGCTAGGTTGCACTTTGCCACTACTGCCGCCACCCCATGCCAGGCATTAACGTGTCTAGGCCATTTTTCCTCTACTAACATTTCCAGCAATAGCCACTTAACTTCTAACAGTACTTGCCGTAACTTGTAACGATTGACAATAAGTTGTCAATGAAAAATCATGTAAATCTTGTAATAGGCACTTGCTATGGGATTTTGCGCAAAATCTTTAAGTGGATCCCAATTGAATCCAGGAAACCATTAGTACAGGGACTTATTGTAAGTCGTCTGGACTACGGGAATGCCTTATTAGCCTCCATAAATGAAGATCTATACTCAAAACCTAAGATCTTGCAGAATACGGCTGCCAGACTCATTCTTAAATCTTCCATCGAGAGCTCCATCAGCCCCTAGTCTGAGCATTCTTCACTGTCTCCCGGTTAAAAAAGAGAGGTCGTTTTAAAATTCTATGCCTCACTCATAAGAGCATACATGGAACCGGGCCTAGTTACTTAGCCATAAAACTAAACTGGTATCAGCCAGGTAGACTCCTAAGATCCAGTACAAAACATCACCTCACCACGCAACGAATTCGCATTGTGAGAAACGGTGGTCGATCTTTTTCTTTTCTTGCTCCCAACCTCTGGAATAAGCTCCCGTCTCATCTTCTTTCCATCTCGGACCACAAGCTTTGTCGGAGGGAACTAAAAACTTGGTTATTTGACCATCAATAAAGTTGTCCAGGTCTGATGGCTAGCTCATATGGAGGCTTCGCAAGCGCCATGAGACCTTTCGGGTGATTTGTGTGTTTAATAAGTTCCTCTGACTTTGACTTTGCACACTTGTCACCTCTCTCATTGTTGCTATTATTCTGGACCAATCATTTTGTATGGCAGGGCAGGACCAAAGTGTGTGAAAAAATGTGCCCAGTTCCCCGAACACCCTAGGCAGCTGGCAGAATCTATCTGACCCATTTTCAACACTCTTGTCCTGGACAGGTAGAATCTCTGTAGTATCCTTAGCTGCACTAGTCATAACGTAGCCATTATGGCTATCTCTCCTGGGCACTGAAGTGCTTCACTCCTTTCTTCATCGTCTATGTCTTCCAGATCAGCCGACCATGCCTCTCATAGCAGGCCAAGATTGTCAGGCATATTATTCATAATCTTTTTATATGTCAGGGATTCTGCCTTAAAGGGCATCGGACACAACAGAAGCCTGCCCTCTAGGGGATAGTATTCTGGAATCGTTTCCCCCTCAGGGATATGGCTTTTCAGGGCATGTTGTAGCTGTCGATAATGGAGCATTTCTGTTTGTGCTAGGTCAAATTCAGTATTTAGTGTCTCGAAAGTAACTAGTGTGCCTGGCCTCCATACATCCTCCAGCTTTTCAATTCCTTTCATATGCCACTCCGTGTATGTTCTTATTTCTTGACTTCGCTTAGCACGTCACTGTCCTATAATGGGGTTTCCGCCGTAACTTTCCCTTCCCATCCCAGGCATCTGGTGGCTGTCTTACAAGCTTGTAGTACCGCCAATGTGTGATGTGAAGCCGGTTTCGGCCTTTCTTGCCATAGAGGAGCGCCGGGTAATCGCTACTTCCCATGGCCAGGTGAACCACTCTGTATGCCGTTTCCTGTCTATCCCCAAACACCCATTCGTTTACTACCACTAGTTGGGCAGCCCAGTAATAGGCTCCGAGGTCTGGGACCACCAGGCCCCCCTCGTAGACTCCCCGCTGTAGTTTTTCCACTGAGATTTGTGCCGCCCCACCGTCTCATAACAGGGACCTCAAGATACCATTAATTCTTCGCATATGAGATTCAGGGATTTTGAAAGGCGTATTTTGGAAACTATATAGGATTCACGGGAAGGTCGTCATTTTGAAGAGGACCGCTCTTCCCATCAGCGAGAGGGGGAGTGTACGCCAGTGGCCTACATCCATCTGGAAGCGATCTATCGGGGGAACAATATTGCATGCCAGGAATAGGTTTTCATCTCTAGTTATTTCAATTCCTAGGTATTTGAATCCGTCTGTGGCTATTGGGGCTGGACACCTGTTTGGTAAGGACAGGGAGCCCTGGACCAGCGGGAAAATCAGGGATTTATCCCAATTGATTTGGTAGCCTGCATAGCTTCCAAAAAGATTGAAGATCTGTAGAATTCTCGGAATGGAGGTAGGTAGCTTGCTTGCTTTCATACAGCAGAATATCATATGTGTTCAGCGATATTTTTTCCTCCCAGTTGTCATCCACTGCTATTCCTCGGAAAAGCGGATCTCCAAGAACCCAAGCCGCTAACAGCTCCAGAGCCAAAGCAAAGATCATGGGGGACAGGTCACATCCCTGTCTCAGGCCCCTTCACAGTTCTATTGCTTGTAAGACACACTCACCTTGGCTCTTGGTCCCTCATGTAGTAAACAAACCCAGGCACAAAAATTTGGACCGATGTCCAATCGAGGCAGTAAGACAAATAGCTAATTCAATTCCACACTGTCAAAGGCCATTGGGGCGTCTAGGTACAGGACTGCAACATCCTTTGCCCCATACTCCCTTGTCAGGGTAGTACCCCATATGATCTTCTTAGGTTTAGATGCATATTGCACTTTGGCACGAAGCCTGACTAGTTCGGATGAATCAGTGAAGGTAGCATTCCTGCTAACCTGTTGGCTAGGACCTTGGCTAGTAATTTAGGTTCTGCATTAAGCAGGGAAATGGGCCTGTGCGATGTACACTCCATTTGCGGCTTCACTATTTTTGGGATCACCACTATAGTGGAGGTTCTTTAGTCTTCTGGCAATTGTCTCTTATCCTTAGCCTCTAAAAACATGTTTAGGAGCAGGGGTGCCAATATCTGGGCAGTTTTCTTGAACAGCTCCAGGGGTAGCCCATTTGGGCCCGAGGTCTTACCCGATTGGAGATCCCCCAGGGCTCCCGTTATTTCTTCTACAGTAATGCCACTGTCTAGCATCTCCAAGTCGTCTTTCAATAACATGTTTAGGTTCATTGCTGCTAGAAGCCTCGCACATTCTTCACTAGACCTGGTGGACCTAGAGGACCTGTTCATAAAAGTCCACGAATACTGCGGCTATTGCCTCATCTCCCGTATGCCCCACCTCTTCCTGATCAAAGATTTCCGTCACCCAGTTTCTCTCACTATCCCTTCTCCTGAGCTAGGCGATGAGCTTTGTGGCCTTGTCCCCAACCTCATAAACCCCCCGCTGTATTGAGAGTGTGTGGACCCTAGCCGCTCCCTCTGGTATTGCCCGTAGTTCCCTCTGTGCTAGCTTTAGTTGGTATGTTAGGGCTCCCCTCCTGGTCTTCCCCTCCCATAAGCTCGAATTCTATGTTTACTATTTTTTACTCATGGTATTTTTGTCTGTCCACTTTTTTTTTACACCTGCCAAGGCCTGATATAACTGTCTTCTATGCTTTCCAGAGAACACAGCTTGAGTCCATCGATCCCTGACTAATTTTATCATACATTTAAGTTGTGCTACATTTAAGAATTCGAAAGACACATGAAAGATGCATTTGATTAGCATATAATCATGAGTTCAAACTGAATTTCTTCAAAATATACATGCGCACACCCTCGAAATAGAAATAAAACAGTCCTTTCTGCTGAAATAGCATGGGTGCCGTCGCATTTTTCGAGGGTGCTCATATATATGTATACATTTTGAGGACATTCTGTTTGAACTCATGATTATAAGCTAATCGAATGCACCTTTAATGTGTCTTTCGAATTCTTAAATGCTCACAACTTAAGTGTATGATAAAATTAGTCTAGGACTAATTGTTTTCTATACCAAACCTCCAACCTAGGCGGCAGGACACCCCTTGTTGTTTTCCCTTTGAACCAGGTGACCACCGGCAAGTAATCTGAGATGCCTCATGCTGGTTGGTGTGTATCTCGGAAGCTCCCCACAACCCTCCCCAGAGTGGAAAAATAGTCTATCCATGATAAACTCCCATGTCTCGCCGACTGGTGTGTATATTGGCACTCCGTCCCATTGTGGGCTCTCCAACGGTCAGCCCAACCCATTGCCTCCACAAAGCCTCCTAGAGGAGTTCCGGTGTTTGTGGCAGCCCTCCCCGGCCACCTGTCCTCCGACAGGGACATGACATCATTCATGTCCCCCCCCATAATTAGTGTGCCTATCGGTAACTCCAGCAGTTGCGCCCCTAGAGCTGTACTCGTTCCACTCTGTAACATTGGCAGGACGTATACTGAGCCCAGGTTCAAAGTTCTACCATTCCAGCTCCTGAACTGAAATACCATTCTACCTAATGGATCTCGCCATGTCCTCTCCGGGACATATGTTACTGTGGCTGTGCGGAGGATTCCCATACCCTGTGATCCTGACGTTTACCTAGCATGTGCTACTAATTTATATCCCCACCTGTTCAATGCTTTATATTGACACCCTTGCAGGTGTGTTTCCTGCAGCAAGACCACATCCGGTTTGTGCCGCTTGAGAAATTGAAGTACCAGTGTGTACTTTATTTTAAATCCCAAGCCGTTTATGTTTCATGACATAATTTTAAGCCTGCGCTGATCTTGCATTTCTTGCTTTGTTATGTGTACCTCCTTGCTTCTGCTCCTCTTGGATTTCTAAGGGTGTCCCCAGGCATACTACATCCTGTCCTGTTGAAGGAAGTGGCCCAATTCGGGTCACTCGGGTCACTAATGACCAGCTCTCAACCTTCCATACCAAACGAAGAGTTGGTCAGAGAGCAGAGAATACAAACCAATAACTGTTTATTTATGTACAGTGAGATTGAAGCCCAGTCTGCCCAGTCACTAGGAATGCTGCAGAGGGACAAGCATAAAGATACATTATGTATCTCCGGTTCCCCCGGGAGGGTGACAGTCCGGGGGGTAGCGGGGGCAATATGGGAGCTTTTTCCTCCTCTGGGGTTCTTTTTGTAGATTAGTCTTTGTATGGGGCGACAGGCACACTGCAAGTTGGGGGGCATTTTAGAGCTTACGCAGGGGTGCAGGGTGGGGGGTGGATTGGGGTTGTTGTTGGGGTTGTTGTTTTTGGTTATGCAAGGCGTAAAGATGCAAGCTTCTGTGACTCTAGTGCGGTTCCATGCGGGGGGGGGGGTGGTCTCCTTACATGTTGGGATGGGGGGTAGGGGCTTAAAAATACTCAGTTGGAATGTAAATGGCTTGGGGGATCGTATTAAGCGTGGGATTGTCCTGCAATTCCTGAAGAGATGTGCCCCTGATATTGTCTTATTGCAAGAGACGCACTTGATTGGTAACATGTGCTATGCACTCAATAGGAAAGGCTACAAGTTTGTTGCACACTCCGGGTTTTCCTCGGGGTCTAGAGGGGCTGGAATACTCGTCAGGTCCTCCCTGCCCTTTGAGGTTGACTCCACTACTGTTGACGATAGGGGACGCTTTGCGGCTGTAGCGGGGAGGTGGGAGGGCAGGACGCTGGTCCTGGTGTCGGTTTATGTCCCTCCTGCACTGCAACCTTCCACACTTGCGGACTTAGAGAGGACTTTGTTGGATCTCCCAGAGGGAATGTTGGTGGTGGGTGGCGACTTTAATGCGGTAGGCTCCGGATTGCTTGACAGACACCCGCCGAGGAGCTCGGGGGGGGGCCCAGAAATGGCTTCCGGACTTTGTAGATACCCTTGGACTGGTTGATTGTTGGAGACTACTGCATCCCACACAGCGGCAATACACTTTCCATTCCGGGGCGCATGGCAGTCTCTCCAGAATTGATTATGTGCTTACCCTAGCTGCACATGCCTCCTTTGTCTCTGAGGCCAGGCACATGGCACGGGGTATTTCTGACCATTCGCCGGTGTGGATCTGTATGGATGTTGGTAGAGGGATGGGGGGTAGGGTGGCCCCAATTAACCCGTGGTATCTCAGGGACCCTATGACTCGTAGTGCGGTGCTGAAGGCGGTCGATCGTTACTTCCAGGAGAATCTCGGCTCGGTCACGTCGGCTGTGTCTTTGTGGGAAGCGTTCAAAACAGTGCTTAGGGGAGAGGCCCTCTCCCTGATAGTAGCGGCCAAGCGTCGGCGAGACGCGGAGGTCGCCCAGATTGAGGCGGAGATCGCGGAATTGGAGCTGTCATTGGAAGGGGAGGTTACGGCGGCGGCGCTGCACAATTTGACCCTCAAGCAGTCGGAGTACAGGGCCCTTGTGATGGACGCGGCCAAAGCCTTGAGTAGGGAACAGCGGGGCCGTCTTTACGACGTCGGGGACAAGGCCGGGAAATTAATCGCGTGGCTGGATAAAAAGGAGCGGGTCAATCGTGTTGTGCCGGACCTCGTGACGGAGGATGGCGTCGTTGTCGCGGAGCCGGATGGCATAGTCCAGTGCTTTGCGGATCACTTCCACACGGTCTATACCTCCGTGTCGGGCAGGCCAGTGGGGGATTCGTGTGGACTCCAGCGTGATCTTGCGTTGCCTTGCCTTTCCGACATAGACAGGGACGATCTTGATGGCGATATCACAGTCGACGAAATCGCGGGGGCTATCCGTTCGTTACGTTCGGGCAAGGCCTCGGGCCCGAATGGCCTGCCAATTGAGTTCTACAAACTCCGGCCAGATAAGATCGCTCCGCATTTGCGAGCTATGTTCGTGGAGGCGCGGGAGACGGGATGCCTCCCACGCGACCAGCGCCTGGCAACAATCGTGGTCATACATAAAGATGGTAAGCCCAGGAACAGGTGCAGCTCATATAGGCCGATCTCGCTCCTTAATGCCGAGCCGAAGATCCTCGCTAAAATCCTCGCTAACCGTTTGGTCAGGGTGATCGGTGATCTGATCCACCCTGACCAATCCGGATTCATCCCGCATCGTAACACAGCGTTGAACCTTAGGCGCATCCACGGAGTGATCGCAAGGGTGGGGATGATGCGGGAGCCGGCCGTTGTGGCAGCGCTTGACGCAACGATGGCTTTCGATACGGTAGAGTGGGAATACCTGTGGGCTGCGCTTGCGAAATTCGGCTTTGGACCCGGATTTATGGGCTGGGTGAGGCTATTATATGAAGAGCCTCTCGCTCAAGTTGCGGTCAACGGTAGGGCGTCCCGCCCTTTCGGGCTGGGGAGAGGTACCAGGCAGGGCTGTCCTCTGTCGCCGCTGTTGTTTGCTCTTGGTCTTGAGCCGCTGGCGTCCTGGATACGATGGCACCCGGAGGTGAGGGGGCTTCGCTGGTCACCTGACCACGAGGACCGCATCTCCCTCTATGCCGATGATATCCTGCTTTATCTCGATTCACCCCGGAAGTCCCTCATAGTTATCTGCGACATTTTGACTTCCTTCGGGAGGAATTCGGGACTAACCATTAACTGGGGGAAGTCATATCTGTATGCCTTGTGTGGAGACGTCCCGGTTCCCCCGCGGAATTGCCTGATCCAGATCGCCCGGGAAGGCTTCATGTATCTTGGGATTTATATCTCCACCGACCCAACGGTACGGTATGAGAGGAACCTGGTCCATCCGCTGGCGCGCCTGAGGCGAGATGTAGCGGGCTGGCGGCGGCTGCCGCTTTCCCTCCTTGGCCGAGCTGTGCTATTCAAAATGATGTCTCTTCCCCGTTTTCTCTATGTCCTGCAGAACACCCAGGAGCTGGTTCCGGCCAGCTACTTTCGGGAGGTCGAGAGTCTCCAGCGCTCGCTGCTGTGGGACGGCCGTCCGCGTATAGCGATAGCAAAACTAACTCTTCCTTGGTACGATGGGGGTATCGCGCTTCCCGACATCAGAAGATACTATTGGGCCTCCCAGCTGAGTGCGATCAACCATGGAGTCTACGGCCCGGCGCTTAGCCCCGGCTTCGCTATGGACCGGTGGTTGCTGTGTGGGGGTGGCTACTATAGAGCACTTTACTCGAGGCCCCCGGCTGGGTCCCTCACAGGGCCGACCGAGGTGGCGGTGAATGTGTGGAAGACAGTCACGAACTCGTTGGGCTGGAAAGATAGGCTCACCCTCGCCACTCCGTTGTATGACTCAGATATGCTGGGGAAACTTTGGCACTCTAAGGGATTCGAGAAATGGGACCTGATTGGCATCTCCAGGGTGGGCGACCTGCTGGTCAAGGGGCGGATTAAGTCGTTTGACGAACTACGGACGGAATATGCGCTGGAGGGCACGGAATATTTCCGGTATGCGCAGGTGCGCCATGCGCTGCGGTCGGTGCTCGTTGAGGGGGAGAGGGTGCCAGAGTCCTCTCCCTTGGAGGACCGGATCCTGGACGGCCATATGCCGGAGAGCACAATCTCCCTAATTTACAAAAAGCTTGTGAATGTCCGGACCGACCTCCTCAGGGGGGTTCGGGATCAGTGGAGTAGGGACGGCCTTGAGCTGGACGATGAAGATTGGCAATACGCCGTCTCCTCTCCTAAGGAGGTCGCGATCCCCGCCAGACTACGGTTGGTCCAGCTTAAGATACTGCACAGAGTCTACGTCACTGGGCCCCGGCTGGTTCATATGGGCTTTTCCGAGGATGGGTTATGCAATAGGGGCTGCGGGATGGCGGGCACCTTCCTACATATCATATGGGAGTGTGGTGTGATTGCGGACTTTTGGAAGCGGATTCACGTGGTGATGCAGGAGGTCATGGGTATAGTACTGCACCCAGAGGCGCGGCGCTGTCTTTTGAATGTGTGGGGTCCTACGGATTATGACGCAGCGCAGACTCAATGGGTGACCCTAGGCAATATGGTGGCTAAGCGAGATATAGCACGACTGTGGGGATCCCATAGCCCGCCCACCCTGGATGCATGGAAGGACAACATGGACTGGAGCATGTTTCGGGAGAAAACGGTGTATAGTGCACGGGGGAGGCCTAAGAAATGGCATAAGGTATGGGGAAGTTGGAACCAATATAGGGGAGGCATATGTCTGCCTCCTGCCATTGAACCGCCGGAGGAGCCACTTTCCCCCTAGCCTCACTTCCGACTTGGGTTTTCCTGATGCACCTCCGTTAGAATGTTAGTGCCTCTGCTCTCCCTCATCCTCCCGATCGGTGGCTTTGATTTGATGTTGGAAATGGGGCCGCGCCCCCGCTGGAAACTGGCACGACTTTGTGGTGTATACTGCCTTGCTTGTTGTGTTTATTGTAGGTAGTTTTCAAAAATGAGACCTTTGTCATTCTCCTGCATTAGAGCTATGGAGGACTTCACGTGTTGCTTGTTTAGCTGCCGAACCTCCGGGATGTCGGCTGAATAGCTGTGTATCTGATTTATGCGAATAAAGGTTTTAAAAAAAAAAAAACAAAAAAAAAAAAGATACATTATGTACATTTCAAAACCAATGAGGGCACGCCCATAGTGGAACTTTCCAAGCAGATGCAGGTAAACAGTGAAATACAGAGGATAAGTCATGATTCAGATGTCGGGCACACATTATCTAGTGCCCTTGCCCACCACTAGACAAGTGGGAGAATGCCTCTTTCTAGTGAGAAAGGTAAGCGCTAATAAGAACAGTCTATTCATTAGTGAAGCGTGATGCAGCGGAGTTTACCAGCTCTACACATTCATACACGCAACACTCATTTGGGCCCATATACATTCATACACTCAATGAGCTAGTAAATATCCACTGGTCATCAATTTAATTTTACCCTAGGAAATGTTTATACCAGTATTCTTCCCATTCCTGTCTCCTGAGTAAATGAACAATTCGAAAGATCTAGTAGTACATTAGAATAGAGACGAAATACAATAATGCATTTAACTTTATTTAAAAGACTCAGAAGAAGTTTGAAAAGTTTTTTTTTTTTTTTTGTCCTCATTTGCCTGCCCCACTATCTCCAAGAGAAGCGCCTCTCCCCTTAGATGTCATCTGGAACTAGATACTATTCCATCCCAAACCCAGACATCAATAGAGTATAGACCGGCGAGAGACGTTCTCGAGAATGATGTTGTGGGAGGAGAGGGAAAAAGGATATGCGAGGGCTCTCAACCCCTCGGAACTCCATCTTAAACTTGGAAGGCCTTTCGAAAGAGACCACCAAGGCACCTGGAGTATGATGGCATAATCATCGGACCCGGCGAAAAAAAAAAAAAAAAAAAAAAAAAAAAAAAATAAAAACCCCGGAGGCTCAACGGAGCCAATTATTTCCACTGGGCCAACAGGTTCCAAAAGGAGAGGTTGCGTTGCTGACATGTTCTGGCCATATCCACCTTTGATGTGTCATATAAGGACTCTAGCCACCCTGCGTGTGATGGTGCCTTCTGGTCTACCCAGAATTTGCAAATCTGCCGTCTAGCCAGCAGAATTGCATAAAACAAAAAGCTCATTGCCTGACCTGTGGTGTTGTCGTCCACCCCAAATATGATTAACGGCAGAGTAATAGGGATATTCTTCTTAAGGATTGAGTCCAAAGTGATCTTAACTTCCTCCCAAAAGGTGCTAATAAGTGGACATTCCATAAACATGTGAACATCGGAAGCTGCAAGAAGATTACACTTATTACATGATTTTCCGGGCTGATATTTAGATAGCCTTTGAGGGGATAGGTAAGCTCGGTGGAGGGTAAACAGGTGATTCCGCCTCAACCAGGCCGGCTTAACCAGTTTATACAGGAGAGTGAAAGATCTTATCCATATGTCCTCGCACTGCATCCCTGTGGGCCCTCCCCACTGTGCGTCGGGTAGAGTGAAGTCCCCATCCGCCTCCTCCAGGATGACCCAGTACCAAAAGGCTACCTCTTTCCCCCCCACTTGTCTCTCTACCAACTGTTCTTCCAGGAGGCAACTCCTCCCCAAGTGTGTCTTTTTCCTGATCAAATCCCTGGACCAGCTGGCTAACTGGATGTATTTAAATCTGGAAAGTGTTGGGCCAACCTTCTCATATAGCTCCTCCCAACCGACCAAAGCCCCGTCCACCAACAGCTGACCCCACCTTTCTATCCCTGCCTCTCTGATAGGTGTTGCCAGACTGTCCCTCAGACACAGAGGCAGCCCCGGCGAGTCCCAAATTGGGGCAAACCGAGAATAGTAAGGCAACCCCACCCTTTCTCTGATCGCTTTCCACACCTTGGCCAAGGATAATAAGATCTTTAACCTCACCTTCTTGAAAAATTTCCCGTCTCCAAATTTAAATAGAAAACCGTCAGGTGGCAAATCAGCCCCATTCAACATGGCCTTAAACATTTTACCAATCGATGCACTTGATGGAGCCTTCAACAACATCCTGGAGTACGATAACTGAAAAGCCCAGGCATAGTATTGTAAGTCTGGGAGTGTGAGCCCCCCCTTCTCCCTCCTCCTTCTCAGTTTTTTCCAGGCTAGTCTGATGGCTTTATAATTCCAAATGAAGGAGTTTATGTCTTGTTGACATTTATAAATTTGTTTCTGATCAAAAGCTAGAGGGATGGTATTGAAAATGAACGTGTACTTGGGAAGGATGGACATTTTTACTAGACTGACTTTCCCCAAAATTGTCAATGGAAGAAAGGCCCAAGCTTTTAGCAATGCCCGACATTCTCGTGAAACCCGATCCAAATTGGAGTAAGCGATTTTACCTAACTCCTGGGTGATCCTGATTCCCAGGTAGCGCATAGATAGGGTAACGGCCAGGTTTGGGTTTTGGATGTTCCAGGTCATTACCTCAGTCTTTCCTTCATTGATTTCATATCCCGAAATCTGCCCGAATTCCTTAGCTCTCTTGATAATAACGGGGAGAGCCTGCACAGGGTCCGATGTATAGACTATTATGTCGTCCGCATAGAGTCCTATCCGCTTAGCCCAACCTCCGAACTCAAAAGAGGGAATGTTGTTATCATCTCTCAATATTTGAGCTAAAGTTTCTATATACATATTAAATAGGAGGGGGGAAAGCGGACAACCCTGTCTAGTACCCCTCGTGATTTTAATTTGTTCAGTATGAACTCCATTGACCAGAAGTCTGGCCCTTGGGTCGTTGTAGAGGAGCGAGATGGCACGACGGAAGTTATCGCCTAAATTAAATCTTCTCAGCACCGCGGCCAAGTAGGGCCAATTGACCCTATCAAAAGCTTTGGTGGCATCCAGGGTGAAGGTGGCCAATGGGAGACCGAGTGAGGTGGCAATATCTATTGCTCCGACCAGGTCGTGGGTAAGATCTGCTAGCTGTCGCCCTCTTATAAATCCCTTCTGGTCCTGATGAATAATTGAACCAATCTCACTCCCCAACCTTCCCGCAAGAATGGCCGCAAAGATCTTATAATCGTTGTTTAGGAGTGAGATTGGTCTGTAGGACCCGCAGTCGGCCGGGTCCTTGCCAGGTTTAGGGATCAGCACGATCGTGGCCTCATTCCATGATTCTGGCGGGGCCATGCCGTCTAAAAATATAGCGTTAAAAAGGGCAGTCAAAGATGGAACTATAACTGAACCCAAGGCACTATACACCTCCCCTGGAATGCCGTCCGGGCCTGCAGCTTTCGCTCGCTTCAGTAGTTTAATGGTGTTACTAACTTTGGCCTCGGTTATTTTGGTCTCCATGTGATCACGCTGGGCTGACGAAAAGGTAGAGAGGTGGGCCAGGTCTAACCATACCTCCCTGGCCTCCCTAGCCAAATGGTCATTGACGATATCCTCCTTGTAGATGTTTTGAAAGAACTCCTGAAAGGCGATCCCTATTTCTGTGGTGGTGGATCTGACCCTGGCTTCCCCGACCATTGTTATCTCCTTGATATATTTCTTGGCCTGGTCAGCTTTTATTTTCCAGGCCAAGATTTTCCCGGCCGCCTCTCCATACTCGCAACACTCATTTGGGCCCATATACATTCATACACTCAATGAGCTAGTAAATATCCACTGGTCATCAATTTTATTTTACCCTAGGAAACTTTTACACCAGTATTCTTACCATTCCTGTCTCCTGAGTAAATGAACAATTCGAAAGATCTAGTAGTAGATTAGAATAGGGAGGAAATACAATAATGCATTTAACTTTATTTAAAAGAACCACAGACTCAGAAGAAGTTTGAAAAGTTTATCAGAATTAATCATTTTGTGAGTCAAATCAGAACACACATGGATATACCAGAATTCTCCATAAGGAAAATAGTACAATAAGCTTATAATCGATTGCATCAATTAAATTCTTGCAATGACAGTACCTGAGGAGAGAAAGAATAGAGAGCAAGTACGGAGCATTTACCCTACAGTTATATTTACCTAGTATGGTGTGAGGACCCCGACAATCAGTGTGTCAAGGATTTCAGGACAGGGAAGGTGACCTCTTCTAGTGTAACACCAGCGTTACACCCCTCTCTGGTGCTACTCTCTCCGGCTCATTCAGACCCCTTCCTAGATATGCCTCCTCGGTTCTTCCGCGAATTTCCTTAGTGTTGGATTCTTCAGTCAGATTGCAGCAAAATCGGGCAGTATCTCAGCATAGCATCAGCATCTCAGCATCAAGTGTGTCTAACTATCTAGAACTTACCTCTGTTATACCAATTCAAATGTATGATCCACCCCCAAATGTTTCAATTCCATGTTCACCCGCAATTTGATTGGGCCAAGCAGTGGGGTGAGGACATCACACCATACTAAGTGTAATATTTTTCTTTAGTCTATTGTCTAACTCCCAGCCCCTTAATTTTAATACCCACAAGCTTTATTCCCACAAGCATTTCATATGTGGATCGATAAGTCTATATTACAATGTTGCGTCTCGTAGGGTCAAGAGTTGGGTTTCCCATGTCCTTGCCGGGCTTAGGGTTTTGCAGTCAGTCAATTACTTCACTTGTTCAGGACAAGCAGACGGTGCACATTTGTAGAAGCCACAAGGAAACAGAGACGCGGTCACCCTCCAAGGCCCAAATATGAACTATTAATAAAGTCAGAGAAGAACATGTTAGAATACAAAATTAAATGAATTCACTGTATACCACTTACTTCTACTCTAACCCCATTTACTTAATAAATCTTTCGCATTAATGGCTTGGTAAATCTTGCATAAGTTAGTTTTAGCTCAGCATGTGCGTTAGTGCGTTACTTTAAAGCAGCCATATTAAAAGCTATTGCGCAGCAGCAAAGATTTCCCCCAAGCGACAGAAGACATCATACTACGTAGATGTAGTAGACGCATGCACAGAAGAGTCTCCGCATTTTTGGTGGCCATTCTAGGACACTTGGGTTATTCATTAGTAAGGCACATAGGAAAGCGTCCCCTGGATACAATATGTAGAATGTGGTGCAATGTTCGTACTTACAGACAGGTTGATTATAATGTTACAGGTTATTTGAGAGGATTGCATGCAAGCAAATTTCTTTTTATGCAAAACCTTGCTCCATCAATCCCCTCTCAGATGGCATTTTATGCCATCACTAAATTCTACTAAATCAGATGCCAACTTTCGCATTCTACCATTTCAATGTCTTCAAATCTTTTATTCCTTCCTTTATCTTTCCTAAATTGGGATCCTTTCATTCTTTTGTAGATATTTCTCTTCAATTCTTCAAGTCGTATTTCTTCTAATTTTCTTTTTCTACCCTTCTCATTAACTTTGTACCTTTTTTTTTTCCCACTGCATTTGCGACAACATATTATCATCAAAACTAGCAAAGTTATGCCCATGATTAGCAATAATATTTGACCTAAAATACTTTTACCTATGTTAGAAAACCAACTACTGATGGTGGAAAAACTATTTGTTATTTTCTTCCATACACACCCTCCAGTGGTTTCAGTTCTTCTTCCAAATGTGTAATATTTTTAATATATCATCCAATCTCTACACTTTTGTCAGGTATATACGTGCAACAATGTTGCGCTTTCAGCATTTTACAGACTCCACCCCCTTTTGCTAATAATATATCAAGGGCAAGTCCATTTTGCAAAACCATGGATCTAACAGCAACTAATTCTGTATTGATCAGTAAAAATCCTCCAGCAGTGTCAGTAGATAACCGATCAACTACTGTTGACAATTGACAGATTTTTTGAGAATTTAGCAGAACCCCACTGAAGGTATCAATGCACCAAATATATCACCTACTATTTCCGAAAAACTAGCTCTTTTATATCTTGTTAGTCCACTACTGTCAGTATTGCTTCCAGTGATTCTTTTAACATGATAGACTTCAGGGAATACTATTCCGAAATAGCAACTCCCATACCAGTGATCAGGCAACCTAAAATAGGCTTTGTTTCCACAAATATAATAAATTCCAGGAAATACTGGATCAGTTCCTCCTTTTAGTCCCCAACCCCCAATTACTTAGAAGTTATGTTCACTTTCACTGGAACCAATAAATATGTTGTTATGTTCTGTTTTAAGTCTGTGGAGACAGATTTTCCCTTTCTTTTCAAAGTCCAGAGACATAGCAGCATGAGTCTTGCCAGTTATTAAAAGGTCTTCCCTTTCAGCCCATTTAGGTATCTGAGGTTTCGGTTCAGAGGCCCTTCTTTGGAAATCCTGTCTCCTGTGTTCTACTAAGTTCAAAAATATATTTTCTTCTTCATGTAATTTACAAGTTAAGCTACACTTATGTGCATCAGCTATATCTAATGTCATCATTGTTAGAAAATATTCACCCATAAATTGTGAGTCTCTAGTAAGCCTGGGCAAAGCACTACGCTACGCTCGCATAGTTTGCGAAGTTCGCGCTACTTCGCACTACGCAAATTGCACGTAGCACAGTGCGAACACGCGTAGCGTAGTGTTGCGTAGTGCTGCGGTCATTTTTTGCTTGCTCGCGGTCCTCAACGTCAAGTTGGCGACCGCGAGCAAGCAAAATGACATCCCGGCGAGACTTTTTCCTTGTTCGCGATCAGCAACATCAAGTTGGCGATCGCGAGCATGGAAAATAAACCTCCCGGCGAGATTCCCAACGCGAGGAGGTCAGGTTTCTCATTGCGAGTGGTCGCGTATGCTCGCGACCGCTCGCGATGAGAAACTACCAGTTCGCGTTGAGAAAGCTGCCACTCGAGTAAAAATCTACTAGAGCAGCAGAAAACTACAGCTCGCACTGTGCAAGATGCCATTTTCAATGATTGCACAGTGCCGGTTGCTTGTCCGCACTGTGCAGTCATTGAAAACGACATCTGGCACAGTGCGAACAACGTACTACGCAGTTCGCGAAGTGCTACGCGTAGCTTGCGTAGTGCGAAGTGCACTTTGCGTAGCTTCGCGAAGTGCTACTTCGCGAACTACGCCCAGGGTTCGTCTCTAGTACTAAGGACAGGGTTCATGCTCTTTCGCATGGGAACTTCTGAAAATATTACATCTACATTTCAGTAATAATACAGCAGTTTTCCAGATCTATAAAATAAACTAGCTAGTACACCTTATTGAAATACCATATGTCAAGGGTAAATGATGATAAGTTACCCCTTCGGCTACTGAGTTTGGAAATTTCATGCAAACATAACAATCACTAACTTTCATAGCTTCTACATAATGTACTAGGAGATTTGCAAATACATTTAAATCAGTTTCATTCTTATCTACAGGGTGGTGTAAATCTAGCTCACCTGGTGTTTCTAAGTCTACTATATCTCCTTTAATATTTGCAACTTCTGTATGTGTGTTAGTACTATTTTGGTTGTCAGTAACCATCAGATAAGGAATAGCTATTGCTAATATCACCCATATTATGAGGACCAATATTAAACTACATATACAGATCCTACAACACTTCTTTATACAGCTGTGTTTTGGTTTTCCAGCAACATTATTATCAGACATCTTGGGCAAGAAGATTATGAGGCATATGTATCAAACGATTTTGGATTTGCAAACTCTGCGATTCGCAAAAAAACAGCGTTTGCGAATACAAAATCGCAAAATGAGATGTATAAGCCATTTTCGCATCGCATTATTAAGGAATCGCTAGTTTTGCGATTCCTTAATTTTGCGTAAGCATTTAAGGAATCGCAAATTGCGATTCCTTAAATGCTATGTAACACGCACCCAAGTTGCGCAATTTCTCCTTAAGAAATCGCAAATTACCACCAACTTCAAGTTGGTGGTAATTTGCGATTTCTTTGAAAAATGCACTTTTTGGCATTTTTCAAAGTGCCATGTGGCGCACATACATGCCCTTAGGGCATGTATGTGCGCCATATGCGCACACATGCTAATTTCAGGGGTGCATCAGGGTGTCATCATGACACCCTTGCACCTTTGAAATTATTCTCAATTTGCGATTAGCAAATTGCGATTCGCAATTTGAGAATGACTTCCCATTCATTGCTATGGGCCTCCTGGCCCATAGGAATGAATGGGAAGGTATTCCTTAATTGCGATTTCGCAATTTGCTAATCGCAATTAAGGAATATTAAGAATTCGCAAAATATGTGAGAATTTTTAAATACATTCCGTTTTGCAATTCTCAAATAGCGATTCTCAAAAAATCGCTATTTGAGATTCGCAAATGGAGATTTTGATACATATGCCCCTATATCTTCTTAACTTCAGAACCTGGTATGAGATAACACCTTAAGCGTCTTTTCTCTTTCAGGTCGGTCTCACTTCTTCTTCAATTTGTTCAACATTCAGTTCTTCATCACTTTCTTCGTTTAAATCGAGATTTTCAAAGTCTTCAAGAATAACATTAGTCCACTCAGGACCCTTGAACTTGTTATTCAGTGTCTTCAACCTTTGACTCCTTCTTTTTGGCGTTACTCTGGAAGTTCCAGATTGACTAGTTACTTCATTTACTTGATCAGGTTCTTCACTGATTGTCTTAAGACGATATCTCAGTCTCTTGATAATTCTCGGCCAATTATCACCTTTTCGACTCTTCTTAAATTTCACTGCACTGCCAGGTTCTTCAAGACTCCTTTTATTTTCTTTAGATTTTGGAACAACTTGATTAGCTTCGTCTTCAGATTTTCTCTCTATCTGACCTTGTCCAGGGCTTATTATTTTGGTCTGTTCTGCCTGGATGGGTTCATCTACCTTAATCTGACCCTGTTCAGGATTAGTGATGTCTGGTTTTTCTTCTGTATCCTGAACTTGCGTTTCTATGCCTATCTGTTCAGATCTTTTTACCTCTTTACCTTCTTCTGCCTGAACGTTTTCTCTAAGTCCTAACTGTGCCACCTCAGACTCCGGAATGGGGCTTTAAGTATCTTCTGTCTGACTATATAGTTCTGTCCTTAGCTGCTCCTGCTTAGGCTCCCTAACAGTAGGTTTCCCTACTTTCCTGAGCGAGTTCTTCTATACCTGTCTGGTCCTCACTCTCTTCCTGTCTATTTAACTGTGTTTGACTTCTAGTTCTTATAAGTACTTCAGGTATATCCACCACTGGGATCCAGTCGTCCTGATAACTGCTCGGTTGATCTTGGTCAGCTACCTCAGGATCTTCTACAGGAAGTTTTTCAGCTGCACAATGTTCAGCACCATCAATTTCTTGTTTCAATTGTAACTCTTCTTCTTCAGGAGCTGGTAGCCTTTTGGTATGGCTTGCATGAATCCAATTAGGCAATCCTGCACACTTCACAGCTGTTGAGGTAGTCAATATAACTTGATGCGGTTTATCCCACCTTGGTGCTAGGCACGATTTCTCGAGTGTGATTCTTCACAACTACCCAGTCACTAGGATTCAGATCACGCGAGTGGCTCAGCTGTCTGTTGAAAGCGTCTTCCCCAACCTGATGAGAGATAGAACGCACTCTGTCAGCCAACTCTTTGCAATACTCCAAGACCAAGTCATCAGTTATATTCAACATCGTGTGTCCTGGTACACATGTTTGTCTCATTGCTCTTCCCATGAGTATTTCATGGGGACTCAATCCAGTATTTTTGTCTGGAATACTTCTGAGTCCCATCAGGGTGGATGCACACACCTTTCCGAGTCTTGACTTGATTGTCCCATTTAATTGTTCTACCACTCCAGAAGCCTCTGGACGGTAAGCGCAGTGCATATTATGTTCGACTTTGAATGCTTCACATATTAGTCAAATTATTTCATTATTAAAATGAGACCCTCTATCTGATTCAATCGTTACTGGAAAACCAAATCTAGGAATTAGTTCATTTAATAAAAGTTTGGCCACTGTCAAGCTGCCATTTCTTCGGGTCGGTATACTTCCACCCACTTTGAAAATAAACAAACTATGACAAGTACATATTTCAGCCCTCGACAAGCAGGCAATTGAATGAAATCTAACTGAAGTCTCACAAAAGGACCCTCTGCCATTCCAATCTTTCCCATGCAGACCACAGTTTTCCTGCCAGGGTTCATTTGTTGACATATTAAACATCTTTGGCAAAGGCTCTCTACTACATTCCTGAACTTTGCGTTAAACCAATCTTGTCTGAAAAGTCGAATCATTGCATCTCTGCCCACATGTGTGTCTCCATGGTACATTCTAGCCATTGGCGCAAGCATACTGTCTGGCATGACTTGTCTGCCATCATAACAAACCCACACACCATCTTCTGCCTTTCTTTGACATCCTATTTTCACCCACTCTTCCTTTTCTCTCATGTCTACTGCGTCCTGCAGATCTTTCACCTCCTCCCAGGTTCCCACTCCTGCAAGTAGCATAAGTTGGCAGCTGATTCCACAAGTTTCGATTTGCTTGTTTAAGGCAATCATATGCTTTGCACAAAGTTGGGCAACCTGGTCAGCCTATCGGTTACCGGCTGTCACATAATCATTTCCTGATTGGTGAGCAGCACACTTAACCACGGCCACCTCTTTTCGTAACTGAATTGCCTCAAGTAATTCTTTCACACAAATTCAATTTTTAATGGGGGTCCCTGAAGAAGTCAGGAAATCCCTCTGCATCTACAGTTGGCCAAAATCATGCACACCCCCATAACCATATTGACTATCCGTGAATATGGTTACTCTCCAATTTTTCCCAATTTTGCATGCTTTAATTAAAGCGATCAATTCAGCTACTTGTGCAGATCTGACAGCTGGTAAACAGGATGCTTCGACTATTCCATTTAATGTGCATACAGCGTAAGCAACACTCAATCCTCCCTCCTCGTGTCTCATGCATGAGCCGTCTACAAACAGTTCATGTTCTACATTTTTCAAGGGTTCCTCTTGTATGTCAGGACGTGGTTTGGTGCTAGGTTCAGTCACATCAAGACATTCATGCTCAACCTCATCTTTCACTTCTTCGTACGGATCAGGTAGTAAGGTGGCTGGGTTAATAACAGTACATCTCAGCTCCCAATATTATTCTTTCATATTCTGTCAGTCTACTGGGAGTAAGGTACTGTGTTTGGGTCCTGGTCAGTAAAATCACCACTGCATGAGGAACGTACACCTTGACAGGGTGTCCCATCACAATCGACTCACTCTGTTCTAGGCTTACACAAGTTGCAGCGACAGCTTTCAGGCAACATGGTAATGCGCAGGCCACAGGATCCAAGGTAGCAGAAAAATATGCCACTGGCCTTCTCATCAATCCATGTCTCTGTGTCAGAACTGAAAGTGCACAATTACCCCGCTCATAGCAGTATAATACAAATTATTTTGAATAGTCTGGCATGCCCAAAGCAGGTGTTTCACATAAGTATTCCCACAACTATCTAAAAGATCCTATACTTTCCTCATCCCATTCTATGGGATCTTTCACTCTCTTTCTGGTCATTTGTATCAGAGGTTTGGCTAGTAAAGCAAACCCTACAATCCACTGCCTACAGTACCCTACAACTAAAAGGAACATTCTTATTTCTTTTTGGGTTCGTGGCAACTGCATTTGTCTTATTATTCTAATTCTTTCAGAAGTCACCCTTTTAACTCCTCTTTCTATTTGATGTCCCAGGTATTTAATTGAATTTTTACAAAACTGAAGTTTTTCCGGGGACACTTTATGTCCACCCTTTGCCAAATGATTTAACAATGCAATTGAATCTGTAGCACAGTCATCTTGTGTGTTTGACGCTACCAATAGGTCATCAATGTAGTGCACCAGGACTGACTCTCTGGGCAATACAAGAGATTCAAGGCTTCTTTTTAGAATCTGATTAAAGATTGAAGGGCTTTCAGTGTACCCTTGAGGCACACGATTCCAGACATAAACATGCTCTTCAAATTTGAACGAAAATAAAAACTTGCTATCCGGATGCAATGGAATAGAAAAGAATGCATTACACAAATCGATTACTGTGAAACATCCTGCTTTCCATGGTATCTGATAAAGAATCACAGCTGGATTAGGCACTACTGGGCAGCATGGTACAACAATCTTGTTAATTTTCTTGAGGTCTTGAAGCACCCTATATTTCCCGTTAGGTTTCTTAATACCAATTATAGGTGAGTTACAAGGGCTACTCATTATTTCTTTCAGGATACCTTGTTCGATCAATCACTCTATCTCTGCTGCAACACCTGCCTTTACTTCTGGACCCATTTTGTATTGTCGAGTATTTGGGTAAACAGCACCTTCATTCAGGGTCACTCTTACGGAATCTACATTTGCCATTAATCCTATTTCTTTTCCAGTAAAGTTCCATATCTCTGCATTTACAGTCAGTTTGACTTCAGCAGGTAATTCATTCTGTGTCATCATTGAATATAATTAATTAACTTCTGTTCCCTGTTTAGCTAACATGAACTTGTAAACTCCATCTTCATCTGGGGTTTGTATTGCAACACCATCCAGTGTGCAAAATATAGAGCAATTGATTTTGCACAACAGGTCTCTTCCAAGCAAGTTTACAGGGCTTGAGTCACAGACCACGAACTTATGCATTTCTTTAAAATTACCAATTCGCACCTCCATAGGTTCTGTGATTGAAGTGCTAATCCGTTTGTTTGAAACACCTACAACTTGGATATTCTCTCCCGAGAGGGGCAGGTTAGGAATGTCTGCTGTTCTCACAGTAGACCTGGTAGCACCACTATCCAACAAGAAAGTGATATCATTTCCTTTCACTTTACCTTCTATGTACGGACCTGACTGATCTACCGGTAGGGATGCGCCAAGCACGCACTACCTTCTTCCCCCCTCAGGCACCGTCATTCCTGATCATAATCAATCAGTGGGTCCTGCAAAAGAAACTGTGATGTTACAAAAACATTCTTACCACTTCCTTCTGGAAATCCGGAGTCCACATAGTACTTGGCTTGACTCACAAAATTTGACTTAGGGACAGGTGGCAATTGACTCTGAAGATCTATACCCTGTTGCTGATGACTCATTAACACCTCATTCTACGTCTGTGGATTAAAATTTTGATTTGGGGCATTATTAACTTGTATAGCTTTACACTCGTTCTTCCAATGCCCCAACTTCCCGCACCCGTGACAAGGAAATCTTTTCTTTGCCTCTTCCCGATTAAATCTTCCCCGTGGCTTTCCCCCATTATTATCACCTTGACCTTGTGCTCTTCCTTGATTGATTTTCTGACTGTTTATTTAATTGGAGCTCTTGCTGTTCAGCTAATTTTACTTGGACCCACATTACTTTTTCTTCTAAAGCTTTTCACTTGTTATCAATTTCATCCCCACAATATTTAGCATATTTTAAAATTTCGTCAATGGGCTTTGATTGCCAACACAGCATGCGCTGCTTAATCATTTGAGATATATCCAATCTCAGCCCAGACACAAATCGATACACAAAATGAGTCATGTCTTTATTTTCTAAACTTTCAAATCCACTATACTGTTTGAACACCTGTAAAAGACATTCTTAATAGGTATGTACAGACTCATTCTTTTCTTGGGTTGTTCTGTCTATCATTACCCAATCTGTTATTTTTCGGGGGAATTTTACTCTTTGCAAGGTGATTACCTGATGATACTTTTTCATTACATCCTCTGACGGGGCTCCTGTTTTTGAGTCTCTTGGATATTCCTCACTAGGCCAACCCACAGTAATCTTACACTGTGTCCACAAATCTGCAGGTACTACTATGTCAAACAGGCCATCCAGAGCGTTTAACAAAACCTTCAAAACTTTCACAAACCTCTCAACTTGTTTGTACCACTCTACTGGTTTCTCTCTCAATTTTGGGAAGTCATTCGTAAAAGACAAAATATCCTGTCTATTCCATAGCACATGTATGCACCCCCCCGCCGGGTACTTCTCTCATCGGATACAACCTCTCAGCCTTGTCTGTTTCTCTCATGACATATTCAGATGTCGTTCGATTTATTTGTGCTTCTTCCTTTTTCTTTGCCCATCTAACTTTCCATCTTTCAAGATCTCCCCACTTTTGCAACAGAAATAACAATTCCCTGATCTGCAACTTTCTTCCAGACACATTCATGTTTTCGAAATCCTTATCAGAAAATTCTGCTGCTCTATATGGTTTCTGTAACACTTTGGATTTCCCTATGTCAATTCCCATTTCTGATGCCAGATTTGTCAGTTTCTCATGGAATGCCTTGGTATTTCGTGTAATGCTTCTACAAATAAACAGTAATTCTTCCTCACTGTATGTGTTTAATCTGTCTAGACCCACAGTACCAGCAACAATTTCTTCCAATTCTACTCTTAATTTTAAAATGTCTAATATTTTTGGCTGAGACTTTGGCTTCTCTATTTCTTGAGACCATCTCTCTATATCTTCTGGGTGGCACGCCTAGTTCCTGATGATGTTTCTAATCTAACTTCCTTTGAACAACTGGGCACATTTCTCTTCGGGGTTTCTATCATCGACTCCCTTATGGGCAAATCCATCAAAGATATTACTGATTCACATTCACTTGCTTGATCATCTATTATTACCTTTTCTTTTCTAGGTTCTATACTCGGGGTAGGCATTACAGGAATTTTAGGACAATTTGATTTTCCACCATATAATGGGACTACTGGACCTATTGTCACTGCTATGGTCAAGGCATCAGGATGTATATTCATCTGAGTTATTTTCTGGATCAGTTCATCTTTATTCTTATTTATTGCTTCCCTTTCCTTTTCTTGAAGTACCCTGTTGGCTGTGTCATGTACTATTTGTGGAACCAAATGTGTTCTTACCATTGGGGTGCTAGGGGTCATTCTATCAAATCCTTAATTGTAAGGAGGAGGACTTTTCATCAATACGTCCTCTAAATACCCTTCTTCTGTTTCTCCGCTATCTATCATGGTTAAGTGCTTGGTCTTCTCTGTACATTTACCTCCCATCTGCTCTTCTGATGTTAACACAGGATATAAACCTTCTGCAGCCATAGCCTGTCTCCATTGTTTAATTTGACTATCTCTAGTCTCTCTGGGAAATTTGGGGTAATATTTGCTTAAAGTCCTGTTACTTCTTGGTCTGTCACGTTCAAAGGCTTCCATTTCCCATTCTTTTAAAGCTTCATATTGAGTCAATCTAGGTCTGGGTTCTAATTCATTCATTTGTGTTCTTAAATTATACAATATTCTTCCATTAAAACGTCCGTATTCGGGAAATGCATATATACCATCATCCTTTGTGTATTCTGCCCAATTTTCTAACCATACACAGGTATGATAGCCACTCTCCACCATCATGTATGATGCAGGCATATTTGGAGGAGGAATGAGAATCCCCTCTCTTCTCTTAATGGGTTTGTCCTTTTTGAAATAATTCTTAACCTTTTTCATAAATGTCATTTTTCTCTTTTCTCCGTACATTGCGTGATTGTGCTTGTTAAGGTACTGCTCGTAAGCAAACCCTACAAATCTTCTATCTGGTCGAGTCCCTGTTAATGTTGGATCGTACATGCAAATTCCACTATTATTATTTTTCTTGGGATTTCTATTTTTGTTTTTGACCAATCAAAAGCTTGCTTTAATAAAAATTCTCCAATACCAGCGCGGTTTCTATTCTGAAGATCAATCAATTTCTACATTGTTCGCTTTCTTAGCCAATGCTTGCGCGGCTTTTCTGTGACGTCAGTTTCACTCCTTACTACTGACCCCTCCTTTACAATTTCGCATCAACTACACGCCCATTGTTTCAACCAATCCCAGCGCGGCTCTAAGTGACGTCAGTGCAGCACCCGTAACTGACCCCTCCTTTACAAGGTAACGTGAAAACTTATTTTCTCACAAACCTTTCACACAATTTCATTAATTAACAACATATAAACATTTGCTATTGTGTCTGACCCACTAATTCAAAGAATAGTAGAATTTCTTTCACTATGAGTAAAACCCTTGATTGAGTTGTGAAGGAAGGAAGCAGATACCGTTAGGGAGGGAAGAAATGGGCTCCTGCAGTCTTGTCAGTCAACACGGACATCGTGGAACACCTATTTGTCTGCCGGTCACCATTGGATTTGATGCATTATTTGGAACATTCATGAAGTATTTCTGAAGTTTGAGTTTGCGCACAAATTGAAAAATATCAACACGTGTTTGTCCACTGCCAGACTTCCGAAGCCTGAAGTGAAGACTCTTTTTCAAAGACTTCGGTAGGGGACACTGTTTCTAGCAGCAGCAGGGGGGACACGCTGATATCGCCGCCGTGAGGGCAACGGCCAGCATTGCCTACATCCCCCAAACGTCCCAGCCCGACGCCCGCAGTGACGCGGTAGAGAGCGCCTGGAGGCGCTAAAACACACGGCAGCCTCCTGCAGCGCGGGACGCGTGCGGGCTGCGCCGGGGCGAAGCCCGGGCCAAGGGCGGGCCCGTCCTTGCCTGTCATCGCAGGAGGAGACAGGGCAGGGCCCCCCCTCTAACAATTGGCACCCCATCTGGACCGGAATACGCCTATATCAAGGGAAGGTTCTGTACATAAATAGAACCGTGTACACCTCGAACTACGAGGGAACTGCTTACCATCCATGGTTCTCTTCTATTATTTGGAACTTGTAATTTTTACTCAGACATTTTCTTTGCCGCTCCCATTGCTGCTACTTTTTGGACTATTTTTGTATGTTTGACATAGTGGGATCTTAAATTTTTTTTAACATTTGTGTGATATCATTGTATCATAGTACTGTATCTCTTTCTAGCACGTGTCACTTTACGTTAGGTCTACTTATTCTGCATTTGCACCTTACAATAAATAGGTTGCCTAATGCTTAATACCCCAAGTTCACGCCCAATGAGTACAAAGTGGTAGACTATTCTACTTGTATTGTGCAATACGTGTCGTTTTAGGCATTTGCACAGTCTTCCCCGTAGTAAGATTATGGCAAGGAGGAAAACTGTTAAGCCCCATATTGATCGATCATGTACTACGATCGATTCGTTTTTGGTTAAAGCTGTTAACGTCCTCTCAGAAGAAATTAATCGAACCGAGAGACGCCTTTCTATGGGTTCAAATCTTATGGGGGCTGACCAGGGAAATGAGGCCAGTGCTCTCCTCGGCCCCCCTGGTGAGATTGAGATTAATACATCGACTAATAACTCACTGGTTATTAGGGAGTTGGTCCCGGACACCATTGGTACGGGAGGAAATAGTGGGGACTGTACTCGAATATCATTGTCCCCTAACTTGATTCCCCCTGAGAGCCCCCTGCCATTGGGAAAAACTAGGGGATGTAGAAAGAACATTTTAGAAAGGGGGAACTCCAATCCTAACCCCAAGCCAAAAAAGGCAATTAAGAGTACCCGTGTTGCGAAACCAGGTGTGCCAGTCGATCAGCCGAATAGAACAGATCTTATACCCCAACATTTAACCTTGGCTACTATATCTAATAAAATGATAGAGCTACTAAGGCCATTATATGATAAATTAGATACTTTGGCCAGAGAAATCCATAAAATTATTGGAGCGTTGGATAAAGTTAATGATAAACTCATTAAGGAGTCAAGTAGAACCCAACAGAAAGATGTTACTATAGGCCCAACTAATTTGATTACTGTTCAGGATAGGGAAGCTATTGATAATTCGAAGGAGCAGACTATTGCCTCAGAAGTGAAGAATAGGGGAAATTAAAGAATTTTAGTACCAGGTAACTCAGTTAATAACTATGGATCTAAACCACCTCAGAAGGATAGAACAGTGACTAAGCCGGACAAACTCATTATACCCAATTCTGCCAAACTAGATGGTTTAAGAGTGTCAGTCCATGAGGACAGGAAGATGACCTCGGTTACAAACCTGCCTCCTGAATGCAGTGCATATGTCGCTACTCTGGCCAATGTACCTAAACTCGAATTTGGTCAGGTAGAAGATCATGAGTCTCTCATAAATAAAGTAGTGTTTTGATTAGCCAATAATTGTAATTACCCAATGGAAGGGATAAACCAGATCCTGACAACACGTAGAGTAGGTTGGATCGGACCTTAAAAAAAATGTTTTGTCGGTGACTGCATAATTATTAATTTTAGGTCCCCGAGGTGGGCGTTTAATACACTCAAAAACGCGCCATTACCCTCATCTCGGGAAGTTAACACTACTCTTCTCCCCTTAGGATACTTTTATAGACATTTAATGGGAACACTCGAAAACGGAAATGCAGGTCAACCTAGAAATGGACCTCCTTCAATCCCTTTTTTGTACCCCCCGTATCCAATTTTACTGTCCCAGTAACTAATAAATATCAGGTGTTGGGTAATTTGGAGAGCAATGATTGACGTGAGGGACCGTTATGGATTAGCCAGGTAATAAGGGAAAGATGTGTATCCAAAAGTCCCAAAACAGGGAATCTAAATATTAAGAATATAACTAGAAAGGCCGATCTATGCATGCTGGAGCAGGGTGGGATTTTAACTAAAAATGCAATATGTCCATCCATTGTGTCTAGTGAACTAGAATGTACCTTACCAGAAGTAATTATCACTAGAAAAGAGGTGGGACACGGAGAACCTCTTCAGCAACTTGATGTAACGAATACAGCCATAGGGTATCAGGTCACTACTTGGAATATTGCTGGTTTTAATAGCAAAAAAGGTACTCCATCATGGTTAGATTTCATATTGGCTCAACACGATATTATTTGTCTACAGGAGACGTGGTGCACTGACCCAATTTATGTAGAGGGCTTTACCTCCCATTGGCTTCCGGCTCAGGCTTCGCCCTCCGGTAGAGCCAAGGGAGGTCTTTTGATTCTGATCTCCATTAGTTTAAACAAATGTAAAATTAAAAGTTGTATTAACGTGGGTATTTATGCTCAGATTATGTGGCTGGTTTCCCCTGTAGGTAAAGATGTTATTCTGATTAATTTTTACAACAATGTGTTTAACTCCTCACGTGGCTTAATTATTAACGATCTGGAAAGAGACCTTGAGAAGCTGACCAGTACTATCAGGAGGTCAATTGTTATCCTTTGGGTGGGTGATTTTAACGTTCAAATATGTCCATTATCTTTAACTAAAGTTTGTGGCCCTAGGAGGGGGGAATCTGATGATGATTGCCATATGCATTTTCCCCACTGCGAATATGGTACGGCTCTAAATGGTACTATGGCTAAATGGGACTTAGAACTGTTACATTGCACTACTGACAAACACAATATGAAATGCCCCACATTTACAGGTAGGAATGCAATGTCTAATATTGATCACATCATCATTTCCGGTAATAGTGCACATTTATTCTCCCTACCCTGGATAACGGATCAACCTATAAGTGATCATAACAGCATTTCTGTGTATTTACTATGTTGGGGACCAAAACATATTTTCAGCGCACCCCAAAGCTCATGCATTGTCCCTACTAGACCAAATGGTGTCCGGATAAAATGGGCTGGTGTGGACCCATCTAAAATCTTGCACGATGTTGTCACCCAATGCCAGAATGAAATTGAAGTTTGTTTAGGGGATGAGGTTGATCCTGCACTGATGCTAGAGAATTTCACCAAGATAAACACCATTGTGGAGAATCTTTTGATGAAACCAGTCTGCAAAAATACAAAACCTAAGGCGGGCTGGTTCGATACCAGATGCACGAAGGCCCTGAGTAATCTCAAACAAGCTTTGAGATGTAACCCTAGAAATTCGGACATAATCAAGGCCTTGCGTGCAGAATATGGTAGAGCCCTACAAATTAGGAAATCGGAACTCCAAGAAATAGCCTGGAAAGATTTAAGCCTGGCAGCCGACACAAAAAATAGCAAATTATTCTGGGATACTGTAAACAGCACCTACTTGAAGGATGACCATATTCCCGAAATTAACTCCTATATTAACTGCAACGCTTGGGTAACCCATTTTTCTAATGTTTTTAACCCTATTAATACAGTTGTATTACCCATCCAATCCAACCAGTACTTCGATGAATGGCCAATCTTTCCCTTATCAATTAGCATAGAAGAAGTTACCGATGGTATAATTAGCAGTAAGGGGGGTAAGGCACCAGGACCCGACAGGGTCCCCATAGATTTTTATAAGAATGAAATTGTTCTATGGTCCCCTTTTTTAACAAGAGTTTTTAATGCCGCCGTGGAGACCCAACTCCCTTTGTCATGGGGCCAATCCGTTATAGTACCCATACATAAGAAAGGAGTCAAAACCGATGTTTGTAATTACCGCCCAATATCTCTACTTGACTCGTCTATTAAGCTCATGAGTAGGGTCATGTTATCGAGACTAGAAGCTTGGGTTCAAGAGAAGGTAGCTCTTACTCCAGTACAATATGGAATTAGAAAGGGAGTTGGCACACTAAAGGAGTGTGTCAATTTGGACCTCTTGATTGGCAAGTATACCCTTGCTAGGGAAGGAAATTTATATTTATGTTTTGCTGACCTTAGCAGCGCCTTTGATTTGGTAGACCATTCAATTTTATGGCCATTATTGCTAGACATGGGTGCCCCTAAGGAGATAATCTATTTCCTAGCAAGATTATATGTAAATCTGTCAAGCAAGGTGCAGTATGGGCCTCTAGGCGAATATACTCCCTCTTTTAAGGTTAAAAGAGGCATTCGACAGGGCTGCGTTCTGGCCCCATTGCTTTTTTCTTTGTTTATTAAGGAAGCAGACGCAGCCCTGAAATTATTCGAGTCGGATGCCCCAAGGGTTGATGGTATGCCCGTCCCAATTCTTTTATATGCGGACGACGCGGTTTTACTCTCCCGTACTCCCATTGGTTTACAACGTCTTATGGATAATGTTACTGCTTTTATTGCAAAAGGAAACTTTTAATTAACAAATCTAAAACTTTTGTAATGGCCTGTGGCAGGAACCCTATAACATCCAGTACTTATTACATCGAAGGCTCCAAGGTTCAGACAGTTAAAACATTCAGTTATTTAGGCATCACGTTCGCAGGAAATAGGTCATGGGTCCAGGAACAGGATAATGCCTGTTCCAAGATGTTGAGAAACATTAATGGCATTTTTAGATTTGCTGTCAAACTAGGCAATCGATGCATCAGAGACATGTTGAAAATTTATGAGATACGATGTGTCACGGCAGCACTTTACGGGGCAGGTGTTTGGGGCCACTGCCAAGGTAATAAATTACAACAAATTGAAAATTCATTTTTAAAATGTCTACTGTGTGCCCCTTTATCTGCCTCTACTGAACTGATCCATAGGGAGGTGGGCATTAAATATATTTCAGACCTGGTTCCAATACGCCCTCTTCTATTATGGAAATCTATATGGTCAAAAGAGGAGACATTGTTTACGCAATCTATAATACGGGTCTGCCTTAAATTGGAAAACTGTCTAAAAATACCCTGGCTTAATTATAATATCCACTGGTTTAAGTTTTTATTCAACTGTGATATCCGATTGGACCCAGAGTGTACAGTTTCTGTTGCTAGAACTGAATCTCCCACCAAAGCTGTTGCCACATGCTACTTTTTTGTACCTTTTATACTCATCTTAGAAATTTTTTATCTAAAACCCTTCTTTTTATATTACAACACCAGATCTATTAAAAATGCCATGGAGTTGCTTTTTAGACTGGATGATCTACATTTGTGTTTCTATTTAGCCACATTTCTTATGAAAGCTATTAGTACTAGGAAATCTTTGATCATCGATAATTGACTGTATGCTTCTTTTCGGTATATTATGCATTTGCACTTTGAATCAGGACTGCCCATGTCCAAGTAACATGTTAGGGGCTCTTTGTGACTTATGCATTTGCACTTTTGTACTTGTCTCATCATGTTTATGAACTTTGATACTTTTATATTTTCAATCCCACTGTTTTTACATTTCATTTTGTTTTAATCAGATTGTTTTATGAATGTATTGCTTATATGGTTGATCTATTTGACCGAAAAAAAGCTTTTCAAATTGAATTGAATTGAAATTGAGTAAAACCCTTCTGCTTACTCTTCACACTCTACGAGTAAAACCTTGCCGCTTATTCTTCACACAAGCATCAGAGAACCTGCTACTCCTTCAGCATTACCCTTTCTAGGTGATATAATACCAAAATTTCACCAGCGAACTCCTCGCTACCAATTATTCTCACTAACATACAAGACATTTTTCCCTAACTTAGTGCTTCTAGTCCTGCGTAACTTTCAGTACTTTCTCGATCCAGACTAATAACCTCACTGCAGTGTGGCTTCCAATACCACCTGCTGTTCAATATTCCCAGGAATTTCCAGACAACGTAAAACAATACATGATGGGTTTTGGTTAAAACATAAATCAATAATTCATAATTTCAAATACAACCCTCACCTAACTAACTATACTAACCATGCCTCTGCTACCAAGTAAAACTGATGCAGTGGAGTTTACCAGCTCTCCACATTCATACACACAACACTCATTTGGGCCCATATACAATCATACACTCAATGAGCTAGTAAATATCCACTGGTCATCAATTTTATTTTACCCTAGGAAACTTTTACACCAGTATTCTTACCATTCCTGTCTCCTGAGTAAATGAACAATTCGAAAGATCTAGTAGTAGATTAGAATAGGGAGGAAATACAATAATGCATTTAACTTTATTTAAAAGAACCACAGACTCAGAAGAAGTTTTAAAAGTTTATCTGAATTAATAATTTTGTGAGTCAAATCAGAACACACATGGAGATACCAGAATTCTCCATCAGGAATATAGTACAATTAGCTTATAATTGGTTGCATCAATTAAATTCTTGCAATGACAGTCCCTGAGGAGAGAAAGAATAGAGAGCAAGTACGAAGCATTTACCCTACAGTTATATTTACCTAGTATGGTGTGAGGACCCCGACAATCAGTGTGTCAAGGATTTAAGGACAGGTTCAGGACAGGGAAGGTGACTTCTTCTAATGTAACACCAGCGTTACACCCCTCTCTGGTGCTGCTCTCTCCGGCTCGGGCTCGTCCGGACTCCTTCCTAGATGTGCCTCCTCGGTTGTTCGGCAAATTTCCCTAGTGTTGGATTCTTCAGTCAGATTGCAGCAAAATCGAGCAGCATCTCAGCATAGCATCAGCAACTCAGCATCAAGAGTGTCTAAATATCTAGAACTTGCCTCTGTTATACCAATTCAAATGTATGATCCACCCCCAAATGTTTCAATTCCATGTTCACCCGCAATTTGATTGGGCCAAGCAGTGGGGTGAGGACATCACACCATACTAAGTGTAATATTTTTCTTTAGTCTATTGTCTAACTCCCAGCCCCTTAATTTTAATACCCACAATCTTTATTCCCACAAGCATTTCATATGTGGATCGATAAGTCTATATTACAATGTTGCATCTCGTAGGGTCAAGAGTTGGGTTTCCCATGTCCTTGCCGGGCTTAGGGTTTTGCAGTCAGTCAATTACTTCACTTGTTCAGGACAAGCAGACGGTGCACATTCGTAGAAGCCACAAGGAAACAGAGACGCGGTCACCCTCCAAGGCCCAAATATGAACTATTAATAAAGTCAGAGAAGAACATGTTAGAATGCAAAATTAAATGAATTCACTGTATACCACTTACTTCTACTCTAACCCCATTTACTTAATAAATCTTTCGCATTAATGGCTTAGTAAATCTTGCATAAGTTGGTTTTAGCTCAGCATGTGTGTTAGTGCGTTACTTTAAAGCAGCCATATTAAAAGCTATTGCGCAGCTGCAAAGATTTCCCCCAAGCGACAGAAGACGTCATACTACGTAGATGTAGTAGAAGCATGTGCAGAAGAGTCCCCGCATTTTTGTTGGCCATTTTAAGACACTCGGGTTATTCATTAATAAGGCACATAGGAAAGCGTCCCCTGGATACAATTTGTAGAATGTGGTGCGCTGCTAGTACTCGCAGACAGATTGATTATGTTACAGATTATTCGAGAGGGTTGCATACGTGCAAGTTTCTTTTTATGCGAAACCTTGCTCCATCAATCGGAAACCCAATCTTGGAGAAATTAAACCTAGCAGAGGTCTTTTCTCAGAAATGGCAAGGCATTAGTTACGATCATGATTTAAAATGGTGTCTAAACAGAAAATGGTGATGTGAATGCTAACTTACATAGAATAATGTGGAAGCAGAAAAATTTCTATTTTAACACTGTCTCTCATAATGTGTCATGTTCTCAGTTTTTATATCAGGTTTAACTACCATCACTATAACTAATAAAAGCTTAACTCCTTTAACACCCCCCTCCCTGCCACTCTGCACTGTGGGACTTGAACTTCCCACTGCCCCAATTTGCAGAGCCCCTGTCGCCCAAAACTGCAAATCAACCATCTGAGGGGGTTGGCTGCCTCCGTGCGCTCATCTGGCCCACAATAACTGCCTGTCTATTATTTAATACCTACCCACAACAGACGCGACGGGAGGTGCCTGTTCTTGCCCACCATCCATTTAAATCGCACCCGATGTGGACGCGCGTGCCCCCAAAGTACTCGCACTGAGTGCTGCTGCTAGATACACGCTTTTAAAACTTGATTGTGTTTGTTTAACAGTTTTTAAAAATTTGCTCGCATTTTTTAAATCTGTACACTTTGCACTTTGGTAAAACTGTTGGCTTCCGCATCACGGACAGCCTTGAGTGCTGATTGGCTGTTTAGAGCCAATCAGACGCGACGGGAGGTGCCTGTTCTTGCCCACCATCCATTTTTTATTGCACCCATGCGGACGTGTACTCCCCCAAAGTACTCACACTGAGTACTGCTGATAGATACACGCTTTTAAAACTTGATTGTGTTTGTTTAACTGTTTTTTAAAACTTGCCCGCATCTTTGAAATCTGTACACTTTGCACTTTGGTAAAACTGTTGGCTTCCGCATCACTGACAGCGTTGAGCGCTGATTGGCTGTTTAGGGCCAATCAGACGTGACGGGAGGTGCCTGTTCTTGCCCACCGTCCATTTAAATCGCACCAGACGCGGACGCACAGTGACCAGCGTGCGGGCCGCTGGCGCACCTAAGGCAAGCCCGTCTGCGTCTGTCCGCGCCGGGTCGCTGCCAGATGCCATTCACCCCGCTCAAATTCCAAATGATAGATCAACTTATACAAGCTCCAAGCTCCTGGCCCTTGATTTAAACTGCCCTATTTGTTTAAAGCATATTTGGTCTCCTTTGATGAATTCATTTCAATGTGAACAATGTTTTCTTACTTTTAGGACTGTTGGGAGTGGTATTTCTCTTTGGTTCAACTCAGCTAAGGTTTTTTAGCTTAAATTGTCGCTCCCTCGCAAAACACCATGAAGAGATATTTGACCTACTCACAGGCGAATCGCCCACCGGAATTATTTTGACTGAGATCTGGCTAACACAGGATTTTGGTGCAGAATGCTGGTTGGCACTTCCCTTTGGCTATAGTATGTATCAACTCAACAGATCAATCAAGCGTGGTAGAGGTATTGCACTAATTCTCAAGGAGCCTTTTTCATGCAGTTTTAAGAAGGAGGATATTCCTGATTGTGAAAGTGCTTTTTTAAAAATCACCCTTAACCATAATTTTACGGTTTCAGGGTTGCTTATTTATCGCCCTCCCGGGTCATCTAATATATTTAGGGAAGCTCTAGTATATAGGGTTACCATAAGGCTAGTAAAGCAGCAAACCTCACCATTCTGGGTGATTTAATTTTAAATCTTCATCTGGAAGACAGTGGCAAAACGGATATTGCCTGCTTCCTAGCCGATTTAGAGGCCTGTCAATTGATACGTGTGACTGATTGCACTCATGTTACCGGCCATCTGTTGGACCCTATATTTTCTAATTTGGGTTCTATAACAGTGTATCATCCGGTTCCTTTGGTCTGGTGAGACCACTTCTTGGTTTCTTTTCCCTTTCAGCTGCCAGGGAAACCGGTTCTGAACTGCCCTCGCTCTGTGATGAAACGTCCATGGCATAAATTGGATGTTAGTCAATTCTCTGATTCTTTGTTAAGTTTGAAACCACAGTTCCCTTCTAATATAGAGGTAGCTGATACTCTCTTTCAGGATTGGCTGACTTAAGCGCTAGATACTAGCATTCCTGCAAACCTCAGTTCAAAGAAGAAACAAGGGCCATCTAATCCTCGGTTTAATGAAACCTTGGTGAAAGCTAAAAAGGTCTGTAAGCAATTGGAGCGATCCTGGAGGCATGCTTATGACTTGGAAGCAAAAAATAAATACCGTGATTCAATTAAGACATATCATAGGTTATGTTAACATTGCTGCTAACATTTTGGAGAGTAATAACCCCCCTAAAATGATTTTCTCCCTTCTTAGAAAGATGCAACACTCTAATGTGACAGCGGATCCCCCAGTCTCCTCCAACGGTCAGTGCGACAAACTTGCAGGTTTTTTTGTGCGTGAGGTGGAGACTATTTATAACAACCTTCCAACTTCCAGCTTCCATTTAGTTTGGGTAAACACTGATCGAATAGCCGAGGTCGAGGACAGGATAGTCATTCCTGAACTAACGTTGTGCACTTTCCCTCCACTCTCGCTCTCTGAGACGGAATCTCTTTGTCGTAAAATCAAATCAGGTTCTGCAGTCGATCCTCCGAGACCAGACCAACTTCGTCTAGTTTACAATTCAATTCTACCAGCGGTCGGGAAACTGATTAATCTATCACTGTCCTCTGCATCATTGCATGCAACATGGAAACATGCAAAAGTTGTTCCTCTTCTAAAGAAACCGTCTCTAGAGCCTTCGGACCCGGGTAATTTTCGTCCGATCTCCCAACTTCCTTTTTTAGCCAAAGCTACTGAATCCTATGTAAATACAGTCTTGGCTGAATTTGTAGAGCAGAACAAAATCCTTGACCCCTCACAAAATGGTTTTCGCCCCCGCCACAGCACCGAGTCGGTGCTGTTGGCTGTGATCGAGGACATCCGTGGCAGCCTAGATGTTGGGAACTCTGCGGCCTTGATTCTGTTGGATTTAAGGGCCGCTTTTGACACTGTTTCCCATGACATACGTAGGATTCAGGATATTGGGCTCAGGGGCCTGGTCTTGGCCTGGTTCCGTTCTTTTCTGGAAGGCAGAACTTTTCAAGTTGCTGTACCACCGTATCAAGTGTTTAGGAAGGACAAGGGTACCCCTTATGCGAACCTGGGGTGATACAATGTAGAAGAAAACAATGGTTCGGGATGGCCTAAGAAGGTCCAGGACAAAGAGAAACCCTTAAGAGGGCGGATGATTTTGTAAAGGTTCAAAGACTCATACGGGAGAATGATGCTTAATATAGAGAGACAGGGGACAGGAAAGGTCAATATATGACACTTATTTATTGTACATAGGATGAATTCAAGTGCTCACATATTTAGTGACAACAAGCGTGACGTGCAGGTGAGGGTGGACTTTTTAAAAAAGAACATCGCATTGGCAACAATAGAGAACCATTTTTTCTGGGTTAAATTAGTACAAAAAGGTTCAAGTTGCGTAAGGTCGACGACGTTTCGAACTCAATTATTTGAGTTCATCTTCAGGACAAATGTGAGCATATGAACTTTAGCATATGGGAAGGTAAGTAATGGGGTTGCAACGGAGGGCTCGCCACAGCAGTAAATGTCTCGATAGAAAACAATGGCTCGAGTATAAAACTTAGTCAAACCTGCTCAATGTATGGAGGCGGGGTTCCGGTGCCGGGAAATTAATTCATTTCAGGCGGCACATGGTTCAATCAATGGGGGTCTCGCGGGGGGTGGAGCGGGTCCTGGACGCGTGCAGGTACGCGCAGCGACTGGTCCAGGACCCGCTCCACCCCCCGCTCCACCCCCATTGATTGAACCGTGTGCCGCCTGAAATGAATTAATTTCCCGGCACCGGAACCCCGCCTCCATACATTGAGCAGGTTTGACTAAGTTTTATACTCGAGCCATTGTTTTCTATCGAGACATTTACTGCTGTGGCGAGCCCTCCGTTGCAACCCCATTACTTACCTTCCCATATGCTAAAGTTCATATGCTCACATTTGTCCTGAAGATGAACTCAAATAATTGAGTTCGAAACGTCGTCGACCTTACGCAACTTGAACCTTTTTGTACTAATTTAACCCAGAAAAAATGGTTCTCTATTGTTGCCAATGCGATGTTCTTTTTTAAAAAGTCCACCCTCACCTGCACGTCACGCTTGTTGTCACTAAATATGTGAGCACTTGAATTCATCCTATGTACAATAAATAAGTGTCATATATTGACCTTTCCTGTCCCCTGTCTCTCTATATTAAGTATCATTCTCCCGTATGAGTCTTTGAACCTTCACAAAATCATCCGCCCTCTTAAGGGTTTCTCTTTGTCCTGGACCTTCTTAGGCCATCCCGAACCATTGTTTTCTTCTACATTGTACCACCGTATCACTCGCAGGGGCATGCCATTAAGCATGGGGTCCCACAGGGTTCGATATTGAGCCCTGCTCTGTTTAACATCTATGTTCAACCCCTAGCAATGGTTGCAAAAACTAGAGGGATGTCGTTGGTATCTTATGCCGATGACACCCAGCTAGGCATTGCCTTTTCAAAAAAGTGTAAAAACAACCTTTTTAAATTTAATGAGGACCTGTTAGCGATTGCAGACTGGATGACAGCCAATTGCTTGCAGCTTAATGCCGCCATGTCGGAAATTCTTGTGCTGGGGAGAGATAGTGCTCTCTGTTAAGAACAGTAGTGGCCGGATAAACTCAAACCAGCGCCACTGCCTAAAGAGGCGGTTAAGAATCTTGGCTTCTGGATAGATAGGGATCTTTCTTTTGATACCCAATCTAAAGTTCTTGCAGGGGTCTGTTTTGGACTCCTGAGGGGGTTGAAACCTCTGCTTGGATATTTTGACCCAAAATTCCGCCAAACTATTCTCCAGGCCATAATCTTATCCAGGTTGGATTATGGCAACTCCCTTTATCTAGCCGCCAATAAATCTTGTATTTTACGCCTCCAAAGAATTCAGAATGCCGCGACAAGTGCTTTGTTGGCACTGCCCAAGTTTGCTCGGTATCTAATCTTTTACCTAGGCTTCATTGGCTGCCAATAGCCAAAAGAATCCAGTTTAAGTCCCTGTGTGTAGCCCACAAAATTCTGACACAACAAGGACCTCCGATCCTAGTGGACCTGCTAGTCCAGTACATCCCGAATCGCCCCCTTCACTCTGCCAACTCTGGACTGGTATTTACCCCCCAATTTCAAAGAGCCAGAGCTGGTGGTCGATCTGTTAAGGTTCAGGCGGCCTACCCTTTGGAATTCCCTCCCGATCTCTATCAGAGGACTCCAGAATCATTTGACTTTCTGACAGGCTTTAAAGACCTGGCTCTTCCCGGCGTAATTTGTTTTGTGTTGGTTGGAGCAGGTCTATTGGCACCTGTACTTTGGGTAGTGCTGGGACGCCCTGTTGCTGGGGCAGCTATGTGCTGTATAAATCCGTAAAAATAAAATAAAAATAAAATAACTCTCATTTCGCCCTCCCATCATCCGCCCCCACCCCAACTCAATGCTTGACACCCACATTTGGCAGTCAGTTCGGGACTGATACCTCCATCTAGTGTCTCTGTGCTCCCAATTTTCACTGCAGTCCCACCATCCATCCTGCATCATTACTTCCTCCCACGACTGCTCCCCAAACATCTCTGTATGTCCTCGGCAATCTAGTCTGTTTTGGGGCGTGGGCAGGGCCGGACTGGGAACCAAAACCGGCCCTGGCAAAGTGCTCGGCCGATTCCCCATCGGGTGGGGATGTGGCCCGAGCTATTTTCCAGGGCCGGTTTTGGCCGATTTTGTTACAGGGGACGATATTGCAGCTATGCTGCAAAAATGGCCCTGTAACAAAAACGGCTCCCAGGTGCCCAAAACCGGCCCCCACCCTGGTGCACACCGGGGAAATGCCTGGTGCCCACTATGGCCAGTCCGGCCCTGGGCATGGGACTTCATGCCCCCTTCCACTCCCCTTTGTTACATTCCAGGTTTAGGACCCGGGTGGAGACCTCTCTATTTCACAGGTCATTGTCGCTCGCCTGGGAGCCTCCCTCAGCTGGGACGTTTGGGTAGGTCCTCCTTGGGTCTCTCTGCTGTTTGGATCCTTTCACTCGCCACCCTTCCAGCCAATCCCTTGCTTCCTCTGGTGTGGTGAAGAACCAGGATTTCACATCTGCTATGATTTTTAGCTTGGCTGGTCGCCTGGACTATGGTAATGCGCTACTGCTGGAGTCCCCTAGGTACCTGATTGGGAGACTCCAGAGAGTCCAAACGGTAGCAGCTAAACTGGCCTTAGCCAGACCAAGACAGTCATCCACATCCATGGCATTGACGGAGCTTCATCGGCTTCCGGTATTCCAGAGGATACAGTTCAAATCACTGTGCATCGTCTTCAAGGCCCTGCATGGGATGGGACCGATACCGATGCAATCTAAGTTCAACTGGTATAACCGTACCCGCAGCCTTCGGTCCTCCTCGACCAAGCTGATTAATATACCCCGGATTAAGAAAGCCAAATCTGGAGGAAGAGCCTTCAGCTAAACTGCAGCACGTCTTTGGAATAGCCTGCCAGTTGAGCTAAGACAGATACAAGATCTGATGAAGTTCAGGGGAAAAATAAAAACTTGGCTTTTTCCTAGAGTGCAGACTTAGTTTATTAAATAGCTAGCTAGGAAGCAGGGTGGTAGAAGTATCTTACTGCAGCGCCAGGATGCCCTTTGGGTTACAGTGCGCTCTACAAATATAAATACAATACAATACAATACAACAGCATCATATATTTGATGTCTTTTTCCCTAAGGGTCCTCTTTACATCCTCAAATCCCCTCCTTTGTTTTTGGACCCAGTATATGAAGTCAGGAAAGAAACAGACTGTATAGTTCTCATATTTAAGATATCCCTGGTACCTGGCTGCTTGCAGGATGACATCTTGGTCTCTAAAGTTCAGCATCTGGGCTATGATGGTGTGCAGTGGGGCCCCCGGTCTTGGACTGGGAACAGGGCCCTTTGGTCCCGTTCAACGAGAAAAACTTTGACAAGCATTTGGGTTTCAGGTGATTGAGGATCAAGTCTTCCACAAAGAGGTCCACACTTTGGGCTTCTGCTCCCTCAGGGACTCCCACTATACGCAAGTTGTTTCGCCTGGATCTCCCTTTTTGATCCTCCACTCTTGCTTCCAGCGCTTCCTGCCATTTAGTTAACTTGCGCAGCTGTTCTTTCACTGATTTTGGCAAAGACTGGGGCTCCCGGATATTTACCTCCACCGTATCCACTTTTTCTGACATCTTTTGTAAATCTGCACGAAGGAGGCCCAACTCCATAGTTACTGAGCCTATTTTAGGATCAAGGGAGGACTGGAGGGTTTGAATTGCCACCATTATAGCTCCCAGAGAGGGCTCTTCAGTGGGCGCTGGTCCCGTAGCCCCCACGCCCTCTTCTATATGGGATCTTGGGACTGCGTATTTGTCAAGCTTGTTAGATTGCAACGTTGGGTTCCCTTTGGGCTTCATCTTCTCCTCCCTGTTGAATCCCCCATCCAGTGATCCCTCGTGGGTAAGGAGTGGGAGGGGGTTAGATATTTTCGTATTCCGTTCAGCTTCCAAACACAGTTGTGGCTTAGCCCCTTCTCCAGAAGCCAGTCTCCATTGGGACTCCCTGGCCACTACCCACAGTCTCTGCTCAGAGCCCTCCTGCTGAGTCACAGGGGTGTGGGGGTAAGAGGGGCCCTGCTCCTCACACTCTCTCCTTCAGGCAGATGCTGATGAGCCTGTCCCCTCAAGCTCCCGAAGTCAGTCAACTGGGCTCTCGATGTCCGCCTGTTTGAATTTGCCAATCCACTCACACACTAGGGAGTTCACTCCCAGGCCGTCTCCTCACCCTGTACCAGTCCGGGGTTTGCCTTGGCCTTCGGGCTTGCCGGATCGATGGCTCTTTCTTGCGACTTAAAAGGTCCCAGGCACCTCAGACCTGAAGCTGCCGCCCCCTGGGTGCACAAGCGTGGATGGCCCCGTTGTTCTCTTTGCACCTGTCTCTCGGAGCTCCTAGGCTCTCTTTCCCTAGGCCACCCAGGATTGTCCGTTCTGGCTACTCGTGGCTAGTTAGGGGGACATCAACCCTTTCACCTATGTCCCTTTTTTTAAGTTTCAGCCCCTCAGTGCCGCCCTCAACGAAGGCCCTTACCACGTCCGCCGTGATGTCTCTGGCCCATTCAGTGAAGTTCCCACAAAAAGGCCGCTATCCACGGTGCTCCAAAGTGACTCAGCTTTCTCTTGCGCCGTTCGATGGATATTATTCGATTCAGTTCCGATTCCGCCAGTCACCTTCACCCCTGCCTCTTCCTCCCTGCCAGTCGGATTTCACTGGATTTGCCTCGGTTGGGCTGTGAAGCACCCCCTCTCGCCCGTACACTTGATTGATTCGGGGTCAGCCCGATTCCACGGAACCTGGCAGTTGGCTCTGACTGATCCCTCCAAGTAGGGCCTCCAGCACCCACACTTTCTTCATTGTAGGGATCGGATAGACCTATGGATTTTTATCTACGAGCCATCTGCCCGCCGGAGCTCTCTTGCTAATCGGCCATTTTCATTGGGTGCCAAGCCACTCTCCCTGGTTAATACATGTACGGCTATATCTATCTTACTTTTTTGACAATATGCATAATCCCAGGGGATTATCCTCTATCATTATTGCTCGGGTTGAGGGTTAAAGGCTCTCCGCAGAGGTTTAAGCTTGAGCCACAAGGGAAATCCTTTAACAATACAGACATAGTTTAACAACTGTCATAGCCCAAGCCATAAGGTCTAAAATGCTAATAGAACATTGGACCACTAAGGATCCTGTGCTTTAAATTAACAAGTATTGGCATGGTCAATAGGTCTCGCCTTTGGGACCTGCTGGTTTGGCAGTGCCTTTGGTGAATCTCTTCAGCATTGGCAAAATACTGTGTAGCATGGCCAAAAGAAAAAAACATTTAGTGTACATGTGCTAAGCATGTATCTCATGACTTAAAGAAAGCGCACTCTACCACCACTGAAAGGAACAAGATAGGGTGACGCCATCTTTTAAGCAATGAGACATGTTGACTCCAACAATGAGAATGAATCACAGTAGAAAGACAAGCTTCGTGTGCATCCGTATGTTTATAGGCTTTCTAGGCTATCCACAATGTTACAATGCACAAGGCCCCTAGAGGAAAAACCATTCCTCTAGGAGCAAGACCACTGACCTCCTGGTCAGAGCCATGCTCTCTCCCCCAGCAGCTCCGCGGTAGCGCTGCGGCCACTGTCCCTGTGCAGGTAGGTGTTCAAGGCCTTCCTCCACACGCAGGCTTCTGCCTGTGCCTCATCCCTGGTGGTCCAGTGGGAGAGCCTTGCTCTTCTGCTGATCTGCTGCTGTCTGTCCCTGTGTTGTGCCCGTTTTTCTGTCTGATTTCTAACTTTTTTCTGTATTGTCATTGTGCCTGTGTATTTATTTTGCATTGTGATTCCTGCATCCTCGGTCGATTTTAGGACCATTTTCCTGTTTCTTGTCCTGTACCCATTGTTCTCCATGCCCTTTTCTCACCTCTGCTACCCCCACAGCCCCTTCCCTTGTCGGTTCCCACACCCGTCTCCTAGCTGCGCTTCCCTCCCCCTCCCCTATTTAATGGCGGCCGCTGCGAGGGTGACTGAGAAAGACCTCTGACCTCCTGGTCAGAGACCTCTTCATTCCCCAGCAGCTCTGCTGTAGTGCTGCTGTGGCTGCCCCTGTGTAGGTAGGTGTTCGAGGCCCTCCTCCACCTGCAGGCTCCTGCCTACGCCTCATACCTGGTGGTCCAGTGGGAGAGCCTTGCTCTTCTGCTGGTCCGCTGCTGTCTGTCTTTGTGTTGTGCCCGTTTTTCTGTCTTACTTTTGTCTGTGCCTGTTTTTCTGTCTTACGTCTATCTTTTTTCTGTGATGTCATTGTGCCTGTGTATTTATTTTGCATTGTGATTCCTGCATCCTTGGTTGATTTTAGGCTTGCTTTCCTGTCTTCCTGTTTCTTGTCCGTGCCCTTTTCCTGCTGCCCCTGTGGTCCCTCCCCCTGCCAGTTCCCGCTTCCACCTCCCAGCTGCGCTTCCCTTCCCCTCCCCTATTTAAAGGCGGCTGTGCCACTGGTGCACCTTCAAGCCCATCTGCGCCTGTCCATGACCCGACCAGTGCCAGGGACCCTGGTTCTCTGACCTCCCACCGCTACGACTCCACTGCCTTCCTCATGCTGAACCCCAGAAGGAACAATAACTGCCAGCGGTTGATGCCAAACACCACCCACGGCTAGTTCTCCTGCCAACACTGGCAACAATTCTTCATCATCCACAGCACCCCTGCGAATGCCTCAGCCACACCAGATGCCCACACCAGCGAAGCCCTGAAGTTCATCCTCCTCAACGTACGCTCTCTACACAGACATGCCATAGAGATCTGGGACCTCCTTGACACCCTCTCGCCAGACGTCGCCTTCTTCATGAAAAACCTATACAAACGTGGACATCGCCACTGCCATTCCCGACGGATACAAGATCCAGAGGAAGGACCGCCCCCGCCGCCCAGGAGGAGGACTCACCATCGCACACAAGAGCTCCCTCCGACTCTCCACCTCCAGCACGAGCGACTCCCTCTACCAACACCGAACACCTACACTTCCAGATCCAGACCAGCCCCAGACCCTGCTTCGAGGCATCGCCTCCATGGACTACTTACTCATCAGAGACCTGAAATTCCACCTCGACAACCGCAGTGACTCCAACTCCACCGCCCTCCTGGACAACCTCACCAACCTCAGATTGAAGCAATTCGTCACCACCCCCACCCACAAGGCTGGACACATCCTCGAACCCATCTTTGCAGATGGGACCAACATACACTTCAGCCACACCTCGCAGCCCCACTGGACAGACCACCACTGCGTACACTTCTCTTTCAACACCACCACTGTACACAAACCCGCCCCACACCCACCACAAAGCAATTGGAGCAAGGCCACAGAGGAGCACCTCTACTCCACCCTCACCCACCACCCCCCCCTCCGCCACGATCACTGCCAACTCCGCAGCCAAGGAACTACACCGCTGGATCACCAGCTGCACAGACACAGCTCGCGCCCCTCCACCACCCGACAAACAACACCCCCTAAAGGCCGCCTGGTTCACCACCAACCTCCAAGAAGCCAGACACTCCTGCAGATGTCTCGAGAAATTATGAAGAAACAGCAAAACCAACGAAGACCAGACCACCTACAAGACCGCCATGACAGAATACCACCGATGCATAAGAGCCAGATGCTTCATCCAGGACAAAATCCTCACCAACACCAGCAACTCAAAGGAACTCTTCAACATCATCCAGCAGTTCACCAAATCACCTAACAAAGCCACGGATGTCACCCTGTCCCAGGACCTCTGCAACAAGCTCAGCCCCTACTCCCACCTGAAAATCAAGGCCCTCTATGACAACTTCAGGGAACTGACTCTAGAAACCACCCTCCCCTCCAGCAATGACAGCCAGCCAACCATCACCACCTGGATACCGGTCACCACCGAAGATACCACCACAACCTTGAAGAGCACCCACTGAGGAGCCCCTAAAGACCCCTGCCCGCCACACATCTTCCACAGAGCCGCTGCCTCCATAGCACCCAAACTACGCCGGACCATCAACGCCTCTTTCAAATCCGGCATTTTTCCCAACGGCCTGAGGCAGACAGAGGTCAAGCCCCTCCTCAAGAAACCCTCGGCTGACCCGACGGACCTGAAAAACAACTGGACCAACTCTGTCCTTCCCTTCTCAGCAAAAGTCACAGCTGACCACCTTCATAGAAGAGAACACCATCCTTGACTCTTCCCAGTCTGGATTACGCAGTAATCACAGCACCGAGACTGCCCTCCATGCCGCCACCAACGACATCCATGTGATACTCGACCAGGGCCACACCACAGCTCTCATCCTGCTAGACCTCTGCTCAGGCTTTGACACCGTCTCCCACCGCATTCCTGCAGCCAGATTCCACGACATTGGCATATGGGGGACCACCCTCCCCTGGATCCGCTCCTTTCTTGCTGGCAGAACCCAGAGGATCAGACTCCCAACCTTCCTCTCTGAACCCACAGAGATCAACTGCAGAGTACCCCAAAGACCATTGGTCAGCCCCACGCTCTTCAACATCTACATGGACCCCCTCGCCACCATCGTCAGACAGCATGGGCTCAGCATAGTATCCTACGCCGATGACACACAGCTCATCCTCTCCCTCACGAAGAACCCCAAAGACATCAGACTCAGCATCCAGGAAGGAATGAAAGACAAGGCAGCCAGGATGATCAACGGCTGCCTAAAGCTCAACTCTGAGAAGACAGAGGTCCTCGTCATTGGACCCTCCTCCGCCGCTTGGGACATCACCCACACATTCGTAACCAGCAGACTGGACAACGGTAACGCCCACTATGCTGGAATCAACAAATCTGTGCTACACAAACTCCAGACCTTCCAGTACACCGCAGCCAGACTCGTCCTCGGCACCCCACGACATAAGCACATGAAACAACACCTGCAAGACCTCCACTGGCTCTCCGTCGAGAAGAGAGTAACCCTCAAGCTACTCACCCACACCTACAAATGCCTCTACAATATCAGACCCAAATACTTCAACAATAGAACCTCTTACCACGTATCCAAAAGAAACCTCTGCACCGCAGACCTGCCCTAGCAGAGACCCTACGCATCCGCAGAACCAGAGCAGGTGGAAGAGCCTTCGCCTATGTCGCGGCCAAGGCCTGAAACGAGCTTCCAGTCAACATCAGATGCCCCCCTACCCTGCACACCTTCAGGAAGTGCCTTGAGACATGGCTTTTGGGCTGACGTGGAGCTGTACCCCCCAGTGCCTTGAGACCCTCACGGGTGATTAGTGTGCTGTAAAAGTCCCTGATTGATTGATTCCATGCTATATAGCAAAAGCTCAAAAAGCCATGTCAAGAGCATTGGAAGGCAGGGAAGATGATAATTTTGAGGTCCCCCCAACTTAGGCAAGGACCTGGTAATCAGCACCAAAATCAAGGCCACATCATCCTGAACAATTTGGTAGGGACCCTGTCACCCTGGGATCACCACAGGTTGAGATATGGATGAAAATACATTTTAAAGGTGAGGCACCCCAAAACATTATGGGGTGAGTTTGCAGCAAGCAGTGATTTTTATAGTAGAGGCTCTACCTCTGTGCCAGCGAGAGCAGCAGTGATATTTCCTTGTTGTATTCTTTTAGAACACTGCCTCACGTGTATCTAAGCAGTCAATGCTAGTTCTGTAATTGGAAGTAACATCATGACATGCACACTTGCCACAATTTATGCCAACCCGTTAGAAATATTCTATGTGAGGAGACAAGAACAATAATTACAGACTTGTTTACTGAGTGAGTGCTGCGGGAAGGAAGTGGCGCGGTAGCGGCTGGGTGCCTTTAAGCTGACACAATAAAGATGAGCAGGAAAAGAATACAAAAATAGTCCCAGACATAAGCAGATAAGCACTAAAGTGGAACGTTGCCAGTAGTTGGGCGGTGCTCCTTGGGAGTAAACAAAACACAAAAAGTAGGGCAAAAGTGGAAGGATTAACCAATAGCAAGCAAGTATTTTTGAAGGACTATCGAAGGGACGAAGAAAAAGGCAGAGTGGATACAGCAGGTCTCGAAAAAAGCACACAAAGGCATCACGGCCATGGTAGCACATACACAGTTCTGCTTAAGGACACAGTTCATTCACATTAGTCTTGGATTCTGCATCACAAATGTATACATGTTCAGATAATTATGTAGGCCATCTAAATACCAAACTACCTTTGCAGACGTATACCCATTTTACCACCTTAAAGTCCTATGGACCAAACACTTGTTGGCTGTTTCTCGAATGGTACAAGTATACATGAACATAAATCATGATAAAGTGAATAGAACTGTTAGACATACACTTTTACTCAACATCTTCAGCATTGCATCTTAATCCGTTGGCTAACTTGACTTCCTGCTGAAAACATATGTGTGGGTAACACTCCTTCACAATTGTGATTTGAGTCGTCCAGCTGGTTCAGTCAATGACACCTTTAGCCAGAAAGGATTTTTGATAAGCCTACACTTATCAAAACAAGTGTGTTCTTGTGGAAATCCATTATGGTGTGAAAGTCACTATTGCTAATCTTAGCTCTCTTTTGCAACAGCAGTATGTCACCAGGATCATATGGACCAGTAGCCGGCTACTGTTGCCCTGTGGAACAAGAGATCAAGCACAGGTAGAGTGAGTCAAACTGATCCCAAGCATTAAGAGATCATGTGCGATGGGAGTAAGTTAACAGGGTTGTGCACCAAAAAGAGCTAGCCACCTTGGAGGTCTGTGCAAGATGTCATTGGGACCAGGTCCAACAAGAAATGATGACCAAAAAGAGCATCTCACTAGATATTGCTGCAGCAACAGATCATGTGAGAGAAACATATCAGCATGCTATTTTGTGTAAATAGCGATTCTCTAAGGTCTTTGCAGGATATTATGTGGTAGGTCAGCAAGTTAAATGGGAATATGTAGGTCAGCAAGCTAAATGGGAATATGCAGAAAGAGCACACCACTTGGAACAAGTGCAGGGAGAATAGAGCCAAGAGTGTCATGAGATAAACTACATGAACATCTTATTGCCTGGCAAAGAAAGACAAGTCACTATGGCTCTGTGTGAAGCAAAACAGCATGTGCAAGAAGAGCTGATAACCAGTGTCTAATACAGTGCAACAAGATCTGTTCATTTGAGCCTATTCACTGGAGGAAGGAGGGAGAAGATCACCAAGGTGTTTTTGTGTAGCAGGAGATCATCGGCAAGAGGCAATTGCACAGTGTGCGCTGATGAGGTGTGTTGTACATGTTGGAGAGGGTATCCTGAAATCTTCACTATATATCCTTGAACTAGTAGTAGTGTAGGCCACTCAATCACGTCACCCTGTTGATAGAGTCAAGATCTGACGGTGATTCACATACACAGAAGAGATTGCAGGTGCATATGTCACGCCCTTTGGCAAGATGAGCATGTCACTGTGGCTCTGCAGCAAAAGATTTTATATGATGATTGAGGAACAACCAGTTCTTTTGCATATTACACCTGGCATCTAGAATTTCATTCTGCCTCCCACAATAAATGGTATGCTTGGGAATGCTATTTCCTGCAAATGACCATCTTTTGTGTAGTATTCCCAAAGATGTTTGGCTTCTGTTTCTGAACCTATTTTTGCTGGCCATAGGACTATAGACACTTTACTCCTGCTAACCAGTGGTAAAGTGCTTGAGATCTCCCTGTTAAATATGGGAAAACTGGTATACACCTGGTTGACACATTTAATTTACATTTAAGTGCCTAGTATAGGATTCCACACTTACCCAGGGCCTGTAAATTAAATGCTACCAGTGTGCTGCAGCTCTCATAATGCCACCTAATAAAGAAGCACTGTAAAACCTATGTCCAGGCCTGCTATTGGGTGTGCAGTTTTAAACTGCCATTTTTCGCAAATCAAGCCTTCCGCCAACCTAAACCTTCCTTTTTAATAATTATAAGTCAACCCCAGAGTGCATGCTATTTCAAAAGTAGGGCATGTCTATTTAATGTTTTACATGCCCTGGCAGTGAAACCCCTCCAATGATTTCCCATCACCCATCTTCCCAGGAAGTTACATCACAGGATTTCCCATCATTCATTCGTGCAACAAGTGACATCATCGGATTTCCCAGCATCCATCTGCAGAGAAAATAACATCTCTGGTTTCCCACCAAAACCATCTTTATAGAAGAACCAAAGCAAGAGTACTTAATTTCCTATCACACATCTGCACAGGAAGTGACATCAATAGATTTCCTATCATCCATCTACAGAAGAACTAACATCTCTGGTTTCCTGACAAAAAAGAAGAAACCAAGCAAGAGCACTTCATTTCACGTCACCCATCTGCACAGGATGTGACATGACTGGTTTCTCCCTCACGGCATGCTATGCGCCTCACCCCTCCCAGGACCTACCGAATGGTGGCTGCAGCGCGGAAGCCTGCACCAACCCAATCTCTTCAGACCTTCTAGAGAAACTTGGTCTCATCAAGGCCATTACCAAACCTACTGACACTGCTGTACACCTATTGGACCAGATTTTATCCTCAATCGGCAACATCACAGTCAAAAAGACAGCTATTATGACCCAGACAGACCACACCCTTGCCAGTTTCAGCACACACATCCTGCATCACCACAGATGTACCACCACCAAAACTGCCCCTCTGCAGCGGGAAAAGCATCACAGAAGAGGAGTGTGCTTCTGCCAATGCCAATCAAATACCTCAACTGCAGGGACATCACATGTGCTGACACATTGGCTCATCTCAGGTGTTTCTCAACAGCAGGAGCCTGACCACTGGCCAGTTGGTAGACGGAGGAACTCAGGCCAATGAAACGCCACTGCCAGCAACTGGAGTACACATGGAGAACGGGTCAAGACACCACAGACAAAGACATATTCATATTAGCCATAAGACACTTCCATCAGCAGACAGGGAACACAAGCACACAGCTCGTGCAGATTGCATTAATCTTTCTTTTTTAGAGATTTTATTGAGAGGTTTGTCATCAGCAATAGGTTACCAGTACAATTATATTTGTATTAATCCAAAAGCAAAACTCACATAACCAAAATCTCCAAGTATGAAATGCCACTCAATGCAAAATCAGTCACAAAATTCCCAACACACGTCAACCTCCCCCACCACCCCTCCACCACTTGAGTCGCACCCTCAAACACTTGAAGAGTCTCAAGTGGTACTAGATGAATAGCCATTATTCCATGCATTTACCTAGGGCTCTCTAGTTATTGGGACTTTACACTACTGGCCTGCAATGGCCCGGTAGCGAATAAATGGAAGATATGTTCTACTGTCTACATCTAAAAACCTAATGTGAGGGTGGAGGTGCCGTCAAACCACCGTCCGATGGTGTGTGGGATTGCAATTCTGGCTCTTTCATGCTATCCACTAATGCCTCCCAGGCTCGTGCTACTTCTAGTAAGCACAATCACCTCTGGGCCTCACAGAGCAGGTCCTCCTCCTCACATACGGCCCTTTGCTCGAGCGCCTTATGCCACATAGCGTTTTTCGGGTTCGCTCAGGGGCCTTCCAATATCTTGTGATTTCCCTTTTAGCTAAGATGAAAGCTAGGTCTTGAAACCTGCTTGTAACTTTTGTTTTGGAGGTGTGTGGGAACCAGTGGAGTGTACAGTGGCCGAATGAAAAGGGAACCTCTTTAGAGATGATATCTACTACTGCTGTTGTGACCTCTTGCCAGTAAGCCATCACCTGTCCCATAACATGTGCTTAAGCTCAGCAGCTATCACCCCGCATTTTGGATATGCCGCCTACACTGTAGGGAAATATCTGTTAATGTGTACTGGGGTAAGGTAAGCCCTATGAATATTGTAGTAATGGATCCATTTAAATTGAGCGTTTCTGGGTACTTTTGGTACCCATTCCAGTATATCTGTCCAGTCTTTTTTCGGTATGGGACTCCCCAAATCTTCCTCCCAATGTGCTTTCCGAGTGTCTAGGGGCCGAAGCATGTCCACCCTAATTTCCCGATACAGGCATGTGACCGCTTTAACAGTACCAGCCGACAATGCAATATATTGGCAGTTTTTGTGGGGGTGTGGTTCTTTTGTTAAGGTTTCCAGGGGTTACGGAAGGCTATTGTCACAGCTCTGTGCAGCATGAAATGCAAATGTCCCCATGAATGATCAAATTCTGATCGGAATACCTCTAAGGGTAGGAGCACATTGGCCTGGAGCAAGTCCCCCACCCTTGCCTTTCCTGCAGCCGACCATTCAGTAAGTTTCTCCCAATTCCTGCCATGAGGTAAGACCTTTAACAACACGAGGGCCAGATCTGGGAGTATGAGATTGATGTGCATATTTTCCTATGTGTCATCCTCCGATAAACGACCTGTTCTCAGTAGTAACCCTGCTAAGCTAGTAAGCTCTGGTACGAATGGCACCACCATGTGATCTGGTGTTTGCCTGCCCGCCAATTTCCTTGTGTACCATTAGAGTTAAGCTGCTAAAGGACTCAAACTTTCTGAACTGCTTTTAAACTATCGCCCGATGTGTGCTGCAGTTTAGAATGGGCCACCTATCTCCAGCCAGAACCCAACAGGAATCCCGAGGTCATAACATTAATATTTGACGAGGGCTATCATTTTAAGAAAAGCTACCCTTACAGCCACTGCCAATGGGAGTGTCTGCCAGAACTCTGTGATTGACCTTAATGATCAGATGGCTGAACCCACATTGCCGTCTAGCAGTTTCTGCAAATTCATGGCAAATTTCGACACACAAATAAGTGAGGCAACGAGGTTTCAACCTCAGCTTTCTCAATCCTTCAGGCAGATAACTATTCACCTTCATGGGGAATAGGCAGGATTTCTGCCAATTTACTTGCAGACGCAAGAGTGAGCCAAAGTTTTCCAGCATGGCTTTAGCACCCGCTAAGTCTGCAGTCAAGGAACAAATGAATATTACAAGGTCATCTGCATATTGGGCTAAACAGTGATGTTAGATTCCATCTGAATACCCTGATAGCTGTTGCCCACTTTGCAAAGGCTGGGCAATGGCTCCATTGCCAAGGAAAAAAACAGGTGCAATAATGGGCACCCCTGCCTGGCCCCCAGTCCTACACTGTAGCTCTCGGAGATGGTTTGCCCTGTGCCGACTCTGGCTGTGGGGACAGTATATTGCAAGCGGTCAACACTAAAAACCTGGGGCCCAAGCCCTTTCAGTTTACATTGATGCCGCAACTAACAGCAGCAAGAAAATCGTTGCCATCATCAAAGATTTCACTGTGACTCGAACAACATTACCCAACCATAAGACCTTTTCAAAAACTTCTCGGATTTCTTCTGTAACAAAATTGCCTCCATAAACAGCAACTTTGACGCCCAATCGGACCCCATCTCCATCGCACCTCAATTTTCCATCATGGCTGAAGAGCAAACCTTGACTTTGTGGCCGTCGTCACTACTATCACTACCCAATCAACAAAGGGTTTCTACCGATCAGTGAAGCACTAACACCCATCCTCATTGTCTCTATCAACTCAGCTACATTCCTCGACATCTGGAAGCATGCCAACATCATGCCCCTGCTCTAGAAAGCATCCACTGACCCAGTCATGTTTTCCAACTACAGACCCATCTCTCTCCTACAATACCTGGCAAAGGTCTTAGAGAAACTAATCAGCTGATGACTCACTGACCACCTCAGCAACCACCGGCTCCTCGACGCCACGCAGTCCGGATTCAGGCCTAACCACAGTCAGAAACGGCACTCATCAGTGCCACAGATGAGATCCAAATGATCCTTGACAGATGACAGAGCCATTATTTTCCTGGAATTCTCAGCAGAATTTGACATGGTCTCACACCCAGTCCTCATCAGGAGCCTACATGAGATTGGCATCCAAAGACCACTTTCTGCTATATATGCTCCTTCTTAATGGATAGAACACAAGTTGTCAGGCTGGTGCCTTACTCCTTGGAAGCCCGCAAACTCATCTGCAGAGCACATCAAGGTCCATTGATGAGCCCCATCCTCTTCAATGCATACATGATCCCTCTGGCCAACGTCATCAGCGCACACAACATTAACATCCTCTCCAATGCCGACCACACATAATTTATAATCCCCCTCAGACAAAACCCCCAAGAAACAAGTTCTCCGCCTGCATGAATGACGCCAATAACTGAATGAAACTTACCTGTATGAAGCACAATATAGACAAGACAGAAATAGTGATATTTGGCAAGAACAACTCACAATGAGACTCCAACTGGTAGCCAGTCGAACTCAAACCGACACCCAAACTCAGCTCCCATTCCAGGAACCTCGAAATAATCATCAACAATAAACAGGATGTAACCGGACCAGTCAATGCCATTACTGCATTCTGCTTCCACACCTTGGAGATAGTGTGGAAGGTCTTCAAATGGTTTCCAAGCAACACTAGAATAACTGTCACTCACATCCTAGTCACCAGCATTGTAGGAAGGTGGAATCTGACTATATGGTTGCCCCCACTTTTTTCCTGGTGTTTGAATGGTTTTTGACTAGTCTGGCTGGGATCCTGCTATCCAGGACCCCACCCTATCTGCTTACTCCCTTAAATGATTGGTGTGCATATTAGATGCACTAGTGATTGGATACTGTGGTACCTTATGAGCCCCTAGTATATGGTACCTTAGGTACTTAGGGCATAGGCACTTCACAGGCCTACCAGAGGGTGCAGCATGTATTATGCCACCCCTGGGAAGCATTATCAATCTGACACCACAGGCCTGCTACTGCAGCCTGAGTGAGGTAGTGTTAGCACTCCTCACAGAGATATAGGTTTCTATATCTCACCATACACACACATATAAACCTATCAGCCACCCCTATGGCAGGCCCTATCAATCCAGAGGGCAGGGTGCGTGGTTTACAATGTGAGGTGGTGCCTCTGCCAAAGCAGGGCCCCTCTGCAGCTACCAGAGTCTATTCTCTATGGCTGTTTGTGGATGCGGTTAAACCGTATACTCTTAAGTGCATTACACTGCTACCTTTGGAATGACTGCATCAAAACATGTCGTGTTTGGTGTCAAACAACTTGGAATCATACCCCCACATCAGTCCATGATGGGGGAGCATGATCCCACCCTTCTAGAGGGGACGACATGTAAAACGATAGAAATCCTATAGAGCCCTGGCATCACAAAATGGATGCTACCAGCACAGACACTGGGCTGCCCTCCTGCTGCTTACTGATACTCGCAGTGGAGGAAGTCCAAAAAAAGGCATCCTGTCACGGGGAGGTGTCACCACCTTCCAGGCAGGATTTAGTGTATTGGGGCTGGGTGGATGCACTCCTAGAGTGCTTTGAAGTCCTGCACTGGGGGAGCAGTAGGCTCCTCTGTGCATATGCCAGCTCAAACCGGTTCAGGGGCTACCTGTCCCTGCTCTGGTGCGAAACTGGACAAAGGGAAGTGGGTGTAACCACCCCCTCCCCTGACCCTCCTAGAGGAGTGGTCATAGAGCTAGTCCCTCCCCTATCTTCACTATAAGATAGCAAGCTTTGCCATTGCAAATCAGATAACCCTGGACGACGCTCTACAAAGAAGAATCCTGACCCTTCGACGTTCCACTACCTTTGGAAGACAGAAGAATCTGCCTTGGAGTCAAGGAGTGACTCCCCTGCTTGGCAGGCACAAAAAACCTTAATCAACAGTTGCAAACTTTCCCGCTCCTGCCGGAGTTTGAAGTCCCTGCTGCCCCGGAAGTGGATTTCCTGACTTCTCGATGGCCATTGTGAGTCCTCAGCAGGGTTGTGGCGAGTGGACCCCACGAGTGACGAGGAACAGCAATATCCAGGGACCGTGCACTATTGTCAAGTGCAAACCCTTCACGACGTCCTACGGACTTGTGCATTGGACCATTTGTGGCCCAAGCCTCCAGCAGGTTTTGCAGTGAAAATCAGAGGCCTACCCTGTCCCGAGCGACCGTGGGCTCCTGTGAAGCATTTCCTGAAGGGGCGTCTTTGCAATCACTTGCCCGTTGGCTTGTGGGTCCCCCGAAGACTTTTTCATCAACTAAAAGGGCTCCCCTGGTTGCTCCAGGCCTGCCCTCACTTACCCTTGCTGGATGAGTCCCTCAGACCTTGCCGGTCTGCACCATCGACTTGCTTCAGTCTACATGAGACTTGCAGTTGCCAAGGCTTGTTGGTTTCAATCTGGTTGCCGTCACAGCCATCAGCTGCAGACATTGTTGGACACACTGAATTCAGCTGCTGGTCATCGTCGATCCCTCCTGGACCTCGTGAGCGAAGAGTCAAAACACCATCGATGACCTGAAATCACCCGACATCTGTGGTCATCCATCTTCCTGGCCACCGGTCACTGGCAAGTGACTTTGAACACTGTCCCTTCAATTTTCAGGTCGCCTCCATCTTGAATCCACCCTTGGATTCCACCGGACACTTCTTCAGTCGACGCAAGCAGCAAGCATTCTTTGGTCTCCATAGAAAACAGCGACGCGACCCGACACCAAAAGACACCTATGCACCCGGCTTCCCTGGGTGAGGTAACTCGTGCACTCTGGTGCCCTAGTAACTGTTGGCCCTCGAAGTACTTACCTTGTAAGTGGCTTGCTTGTAGACTTCCTCGAAGTACCCTAGAACTTTAAAAATCAAACCGCGACTTGCACCATTATAATCAATAGGGAACCCGCTGCTGTGTTCACACACTGTACGCATCTCCCGTGGGCTTGTTACTTACCTGCTAACACTGCAGTAGTGAAGCCCCAGCGATTCCCCAGGCCCTAGACCTTGTCATTTTGCAAGTCGTCATTCTTCTACCATTTTTTTTGTATATGGTCTGGTACGCCCCTATGGCTCCAGCCATATTTCTGCATAATTTATTGTGAAACGTTGACATTTGAATGTGTATCTGGCTTCTAATCTCATAAAGAGATTAGTAGAGTGTGTCTAGAAATAAATACATATATATTTGATATATATACCTGTGTGGTGTCCTTTCATTTGGTAATTCAAGAGATTATAAGGTAAAACAAGCTGCTTTACATTCCTCTGAGACTTAGCCTGAAGGCTTCTCTCCACAGCTATCACTAGGATAGCTTTCTTTAAAAGGTTTTCTTAAACATATCTACCATAAGAGTCAAATTGGACTGGTGCAAGGTGGCCACTATAACTAGTGACCAGCATATGCCAGGCCAACTTCTCACAAGCATGTTGCACTACGAGAACGCCCTGTATGCCTGGGTCAACAAACACTCACTAGAAAACTACAAACCCCCCAGAACTCAGCAGCCAGACTCATCCTGAACCTCCCACACAAAACACATTTTACACCACACCCCAGGGATCTCCACTGGTTCCCGATTCACAAACCAGCTCATTCAAACCGCTCACACACAAATTCAAGGTTCTACACACCTTAAGCCCTACCTACATGACCCATTGCATCTCCTTTCACCAAGTACCAAGACACCGATGCTCTTCAGAATATTTACTCACACATATACTACACATACACAGAACCAGATCAGGAGGGTGGGCATTCTCTTACATCTCTCCCAAAGTGTGGAAATAGCCTCCCACTCCACATCATAGCCTCCTTATCTTTTTTTGAATACTGTAAGAAGCTGAAGACCTGAATTTTAAATTAAACCACAATTATAAGCAGGGCTAGGCACACACACATGCCCAGTGGCAGGGTACCCTTGCATAACATAAGATAACATGTGGATATGTAAAGCAAATATTCATCCAAGGGTATCTTGACGCTGAAAAACAGATTTTGTGAAACCCAACAGTACTCATTTTATCGATTGCAGAAGTATGAAAGGCTGAGTAGACCAGCCAGGATTTGAACCTGTGACCATGAGGTCAACCACAGGTCCCTACATTGGACACATTAGTCCACTAAGCCATCATAAACGCAGATAACAGTCTTCCTTACAAATGCACATAACATAGCATATCATTGCAGAAGCAAGTAACTCCTTTTCTATGACCAAATAATTCCATTCAGATTGTGATAAGGTGCGTTAGGCATGCGCCACAATCCATGAGGTGCTCTTATATTTCTGAGAAGAAACTGCCCCAAAACCATACCCACTCGCATCCTCTGATAATATGCAATCAGCCTCCCTTTCTTCAGACACAGCACCACAGATTTTCCTTTCTTACCACATCAAAGCACTCAATCAGTTCACCGTACCAAACTAACTTTGCATTTTTCTTCAATAAACTCTGCACTGGTTATACCTTAAATGCGTAGTTTTCCACAAATTTTGAATAAAAAAACATGAGACCCAAAAAGCACATTAACTGCTCCTTTTTCTTGGGCACCTGTGCATCCATGATAGCCTCTACATGACTGATTTTTGGTAGAATCCCATCCTTTGAAATTACATGACCAAGGTACTCTACTTGTTGCTTCCCAAACACACACTTTTCTTTTTTCACAGATAAACCATTATCTCTGAGCATCAACAAAACCTTAGCGTGAGAACATGTGTCTTTACCAAAAATCAAAATATCATCCTGGAAATCTTCGCTCCCTGTATTCCCTTTAAAATCCTGTTCATTTCTCTTTGAAAACCGCAGAAGCACTTGCTAGTCCAAACGGCATCCTGCAGTACTGGTACAATCCTTCTGGAGTAAGAAAGCTGTACAACGCTTGGACTCGTCTTCTAGTTCTATTTCATGGTAAGCACTGGTCAGATCGCTCTTTCAAAACCAAGTAGCATTTCCTATTTGACAGAGTCAATTCTTGCAAGTTCCTCAACAGAAAAGTATCAATCCTTATTACTCATTTAAACCCTTCAAGTCAACACACAGGCATAAATCCCTATTAGCCTTAACGGAAATTACAACTGGTGAATCCCAATCAGAGCTTTCCACCAGCTCAATTATCCCTTTTTCACACAAACCCCTTCAACCTCCCTGGAAATATACCAGCGCATTTCTTAATTTCTGTCTAACAGGTTAACACACACAAAAAGAAGCTACCCTGAATGAGTGATTGATTTCAGAAAACTGACAAGCACCAGACACTAATTAGTGGGGTGCTGGGCATCTCAAAAAATGTGAAGGACTGTTCTCACACACCACCAGGTGTCATGCTTCATCATTGGCAGTCCTCGGTCTCTATAAACTGCATTTGGTGGAGAGCGGGCCTTCACCTGGAGGTACGGAGGCACTTCTAAAATCTAAGTGGGGGCCAGTGAGAACGTGATTGCTTAAGAACCAATGTAAACACCAAAATACATTTATTTGCTAGGTATTCACTTGATATTAAAAATCAGTGTGGGGATTTGGGAAACTAATACCCCATCACCACCAGTGTAGGCAGCATGTTTCTGCCATATTGGTCCAGAGAGTCTGTGACATTCATCAGGTGAAAGCCCGCTCTCTACCAAACGCAGTTTCTAGCAAGCGAGGACTGCCAATTATGAAGCATGGGATTTCTGAAGCCTGCTTGTTTATTACCCTAAACTCCAGCCACCAGGTGAGAGATTTCAGCACAGGGGTGTAAAGTGTAGACCTGCATCTGCACTCACTGTATTGGGTGGTGCAAAGTGGAAAGATTGGTACAGAGGGGGTGCAGGGAACTGTCTGCAGCACACACAGCAACATTAATAATGAGTGTAACATAGGGTAGTAGAGAAAGTTACAAAGTAGAGTTTAAAGGAAAGTAAAAGAGAGGACAATAATAGGACGACTGACATAAAGGAGAGACCGGGTAAAGGAAGAGCTCAACAAATAAGAAAGGACAAATCAAAAAAATGAGGGGAAAACACTGGGAGAGAGAGCAAAGACAAACAGAAGTTAGTGAATGTCAAAAAAGAGGGAGGTCTGTAGGAGAGATGAGAACAAGAGGAATGGGAAAGGTGGGATAACAATAGAATAAATTAAACGAAGCAAAAAAGAGAGAAAAAGAGAGAGAGCAAAAGAGAGCGAGAGAGAGTGAGAAAGAGGAACACTGGACGACTGTGGCTTGATATAGGTGTCAGTATTTTACGCTTCGCATAAAGTACAGACTAATCTGCACTACATGCATTTAGATAGAACGTGTGATTTTCACGGTCAAAGTTGACCACAGTTGATGTAGGCCTCTGTTTAAATTATTCATGTTAACATGAAAATATTCATTTGGCTGCTGTGCTCTTTTTTCTCATTTCAGGAACCAAGCTGTTACTGTCAACATTTAATTAAATATATTCTCTTTTCTAAAGGTTCTGTCTGAGTGTTTATCTGTATGCGTTTTATGAAGATCTGAATATTGAACCAGTGCACCTGTGCTGAGCACACGCCGACCGCAATCATCATTCTACTATAGAATATCTCTTGAATGTAATGCCACTGAGACTTCCAATTTTTGATGGCTGGAAAGGGGCCTTATACCAAGATTTGGTGAAATGTGTGATCCTGGTTGAGTGTCCCTCCATGGGAATCATGGTTATTGTCAAGAAATGTGTTTTAATTGTGCATTGCTGAGCTAGTTAGATTCAGATGCCCCTTTCCACTCTCTTGTGAACAAACACTCACTTTTGCTCCTGCCCATAGAGTAAGACCCCTGAGCCAATGCATTCTTACTTACTGGAATGAGGGTTACATATATCAACATTTGTAATTCCGATTACCTAATTGCAAATGTCTGCAAATCACAATTAGGTAACCGCTATTCCAAATGTATGAAACTCATGGAGTTTCATTTAGCGATTCCTAGGGTCACAGATCAACTTACCTCTTAGTATTAATGAGGTAGATGGTAATTTGCGGCCCCTGGGAATCGCTAAAATCATAGAGATGGTGCCCTGCTTGGGTCAACAGACCACCATGTCCATGATTGCTTTTCAATAAAGAACTATTTTTTTTAAAGCAGCCCGTTTTCATTAAAGGAAAACGGGTTGTGTTTAAGAGAAAGTTTCCTTTCTCATTTTTGAAGAGAAGGCAGTGGTCCATGCTCTTTCAAAACGTGTTTGCCTCCATTCCCAAAGAGGAAGGGGTCGCTTGTGGACCCCTTCCCATTTGAGAATGGGTTACCACCAACTTGAAGTTAGTGGTAAAATGCAAATGTTTTTGCGCTTGCATTCACGGTCACAACACATTCATACATACCTCTGCAATTCGGTATTTTGAAGGGACGTCCTCAATGCACACCTTCCAAATCAGGTTACCAAATCTCAAAATAGGCTTTGATACATAGGAAAAGCCTTTTTTGTGTTCGCAAACAGGCCGATTCCTCAAATCGGCCTGTTTGCAAATGCAAGTTAGCTACATACATGTAGCCCTGAATTCTTTATTTTATTCTGCCTTTTTAAGGCTTTGCTTGTGACACCTCCTGCATGACGTCTCTTACAAATTTCTTTATTTCCTTTAGTTTATCATATTAGGGAATCTTCCTTTCATGGGTAACTGAATTTGTTTGATTTTCCTCTATGGTAACTCTTAGCATTTTGTATTCACTTATATTGAATCAATTTGAATTATATACCGGATATATTCATGTGCTGCCCATTGCCTTTTGATAACCTTAAATTATTTGAATGTATAACCTTGCCAATCTGCTAATAAACCTTTATGGTTTGCAAATCTACTACTCTGCGTCATCAACGTGGGTCCTAATGTGCTTCACTGTCATTAATGTATTGTTGCTTTGTGGAAGTAATGCCTAAGTCTGGGACTAAAGGTCCATCAGTTTGACTGCAGCATGTACTTGAGCTTGCACCAACAATCTGCATGGTTCAGATCCACTGTATCAGAGGCAGACTCAGTCTGTTCCACTTCATTGTGTCTATAATTAGCAGCAACACATTATTGTATCCAAAATAGTTAATATTCCAACAAGTACATGAAATACATTGGTGAAACATGATCAATAAGATAGCATAAAGAACAATAGAGGTTTCGAAATGATGTAACCCCTTGTGAATACCTGGGTTTTCACAGGTAATGTGATGGGCACTTGCCAATAAGACTGTTCCTGGCAAACTTGTTTTAAGAGCAAAATGGAAGGTTTAGTCATTGTATTGTCAAGACAAGCTTAGTCACATTGGACTCAATGTAAAAGGTTTAGTCTTTTTATTGACACATTGTGAGACATTGGGTTTTTGGTAGAGGGGTTCTGAACCCTTCTCAAACATGAGCCACAATCCATGTCAGGGTGAACCACGAAAAGTCACTAAATTAACCTGTGATTAGCCCTCTGGTAGTTTGGTAGAAAAGCAGTCAGGTTTAAATTAGAGGTAACGTTTAAAATATTATTGCCACATAAGCAGTAAAAAAGTGAAAACACATACGCACAAGTTTAGAAAAATTGAGTAAAATTGAATAGATATTTTGACACTAAAATGACGAAACTCCAATCAGTAGAACTTGAGATATGCAATTTTAAAAATGTAGGTAAAAGTACCTTCAGTTAGGCCAGGAAAAGCTCTCTCTGATGCTAGCCAAGGACCTAGGACCTGGAGATACAACATTTTGGGGTCAAGACCTTACTCCCACAGAGGCCAACAGGGCCCGGGCATGTTTCATTGCAGGTCCAATGCAGAACGTCAGCTGGGCGGTCGCAGGGAACCTGTGGAGCTTATTCTGTCCCTGTAGCCCAGGAGAGGAGGTCAGTCAGCTGACCCTTGGAGTCACGCCAGCCTGTAATGAAAGGTGCAGGTCCAGTCTTCCTTCTCAGATAGCAGAGCAAGCCTCAGGCAGCAGGGTCGTCTTCTGGGAGTAGGGCAGTCCTTCTTCTGTAGTATGTGCAGGTCCAGGAGTGTACTGAACAGTTAGGTCTGAGAGATCAATGTGTATACACGGTGCTAGTTTTTGTGAGTGTGCCTAGGCAGACCCGTTGAAGTCAAATCTGGTAGGATACAGCTTTGCCCCCTTATTTTGCTAGGGATGGCCCATTCAGCCAACACCTAGTTCCCCTTGGTATCACTGTCTGGGAGGCTTATACAAAGGTTGACTGACACCAACACCCAATCATATGATCAAGGAAACAGTCTGCAGGCACCCAATGCTTAGGACAAGAAAATGACAACTTTTTAAAAGTGTAATTTTCAGAATTCCGACTTAAAGTTCGACTTTCCCATTAAAGAGGGGTTTCAATCACAATTCCTCAGACACCAAACAGGATATTCCTACCTGCTCCCCAAAAAAGTTATCACTTATGAAATGTAATAAGGTAATCAGATGTTATCTTATTGCCGAAGTGGGCCTTGCAATAGTGAAAAACGAAGTTGAGAGAGTCTCACTACCAGGACATGTAAACCTTAAACTTACATTTCTAACTTTTTAAATACACTGCACCATGCCTGGGCTGTTTCACTTCTACCCTAAGGGGGAATTATATGTATCAAAAAGGAAGGTTTCGGCTTGGCAAGAGGTTTATTTTGCCTGGTCGAAAGGGCAGTATAAAACTCCGTAACAAGCTGCAATGGCAGGCCTGAGATATGGGTCGTATAAATGGGTGGCACATTAAGTTCTTCTGGCCCACTAGTAGCATTTAATTTACCCGCCATATATATAGCATACTACTTTACTAGAGGCTTATAAGTAGATTAAATATGCCAATCAGATGAAAGCCAATCTTACCATGTTTTGGGGAGCGAATACAAGCACTTTGTCACTGCTTAGCAGTGGTAAAGTGCAGAGTCCTAAGGCCATAAAAAAAAACAGGAAGGGAGACGGTAAAAGGTTTGGGGGAAAACCACCCCAAGGATGTCAGATCTAAAACACATGACTTCTCAGATGGCAATAAAGACATTTAGATTTCAAAACACTGAAAGATTGTGACGCTAGTGATTAAGCACGTTTAAACCAACAGACACGCCTGTATGGAAGGTGGTAGACACCTGCCATAAGAATGGGGAAGGAGATGTTTGTGCTCTAAAAAAAACACATAGCTGCAAATTTCCACATTGAAAAAAATCTGCAGCCTGTACAAGAGGTGATGGACCTGACTCTGGACTTTTTCTGACAAAAAACACAACTTTTAAAAATATTAATATAAAACATTATAAAAGCCAAACAAATAAGAAACACAAAAAATAAAAGTAAGGTAAATATTAAAACAGCACCCATTTAGAAACAAATGATTTAGAAGGAGGCAGCTGTAAAATAAAACCAAGGAAAAAAGGTTGGAGAGGTGGTGCCAAAAGCGACCCTCTGCAGGAAAAAAGCAGCAGCACCACCAGGCAGCCACTTTCTTTTCTAGGCCTAAAAACAGTAATGAAAATAAATGTCTGACTTTTCGCGGCACACAAACCCATGTATTCATTTTTTCCTGAGAGCACTGATACTGGATTAGGAGCGGGATAGTCCCTGCTGGACTTTGGTGCTCCCCGCTGGACCTGTCTTTTTTAGTAAGCTAGTTAGGGAATACACAGAAGGCAAGCATAACGCATTTCAGGTAAAAAAAAAAAACACAAGGATCTCTGTTGTAAGGTTTACTCAATTAATTAAAGTTCAGAAATACATAAGGTGGGTCATCAAGGTTATGTCAAAAAGCATTCAATTTAATAGAAAATACAGCAATAACTCTGTAGAGGTCTAGTCAAAATCCAGCATTGATTCACCTTTAAAGGATGGGAAAAGGGTCTACTCCTAGCATGGGGAAATCACACCCTTTTGCAGGGCTTTCGACAAAAGCTTCATCCATTTCCAACATTAATACATGATTCACATGTTCATAACCAATAGAAATTAAGCAAAAAGCAACAGTTGCAATGGAATACATTAGGAAACTTTCTTATTATTCTAGTACATGGAGTTCTATCATACTCAACATCCATTCTCAGTACACAAAATGCTACTTGGGATGGTATTCAGTCTGGGACAGTTGTCCTTTCATTGTGTGTTGGAAGGTGGATTATTGGTAGGGGTAAATGTGCAGCTACCACTAGCAATAAGGCTACCAACGCAATATAAAGTCCAGTCAAGGTCTTAATACATTAGCACCTAGGTAGGCTTAACTTAGGAGACAGGTATGTGAAGCATTTAAAAACACCAACACATCATATAGGTAACACATAACACACAATAAAAATCCCACACCAATTTATCAAAATAGGAAATATCTTTATGATTAAAGTGATGCCAAAAGGACAATATTCCAATATAGGGACCCAGAGATATCAATTTTTAAAGATTAAACTCTTTCTAGTGCTTAAAAACATATAGCGCCAACTTGGGACATCTGTTTGAGGCTGGCTGCAATGGAGCCTTGGTCGGATACACTAAGTGGCAAGCCCAGTCAAAATTTTACTTTCACATTTTCGGTTGTCGAGCGAGGCTTCTCTTCAGGCCGGCATTTCAGTCAAAGATAGCAACAGCTTGGCTCAGTGCCGGACCTCAGTGAAATCCTGCAATTCTTGAGATCTGGAGCTTTCAGCGGGACAAACCTGAAATCCAGGCTGGGGGGTGGTTCAACGCTGTTGTGTGTTTCCTGCGTGGCCCATTGTAGTTTTCCCAATGTTAGCCTAACTGTGCACGCTGTAGGCCTAATTCTCCTTTGCACATGTTACTATATAAACGCTTTTGTGCAACATTGTAATTTCACATGGAACCTTCATATGTTTTTGCGTTCTGTTCTTATCCTGGTATTTAGTCTGAACACCATAGAGACCATACAGCAATGTCCCTTATTCTTACTGGCCAGGTACTAGCACCTAGACATTTAGTGAGACTGCAGCTGTTGTGTGCATACATGTCCTATCAAATAGATGAGTACAGGAAGCAAAAGAGAGTTCTGAGACAAGAGTACCGTGTCTGCTGAGATGTAGAATGTCCATTTGTGAATGCTAAGGTACAGGGTCTGCCAGTAATCAAAGAGATCTTTGATATATAATCATTTAGCTTCAGTAGCAAGGGATGGGGATTTAGTTTACTCTGTCCTATAAGATGACAGGGCTTGTCATTATATATGGATTATTAACCATGCTAACAGTATTTTTTGTATGTCTTTGTTTTCTAGTTGTGGCACGTATACTGCATTTCAGAGCTAGATAGTTCAAATAAACATTCTAGACTTGCTTTGTGTCACCTGGTTATTTTACTGTGAACAAGTGCAAGTGAGAGAGTGAAAGGGCATGTCCTGTTACCGCGATCCCTAAGAGGATCGAGGCTGTGGTATTCTGGGGTGCCAATTCACTTACTTCTTTGGTAAGGTTAGGAGTGCAAGTGAGTCACTATAGCTAGTTAGACTTGGGCTCATAGATACTGAGGTGGTTTGGTGACTCAGTCCCTGCATGCTAATGTTCCAAGCATAGGTCTGTTCTAAAAGCAGAATCCCTTAGCAGTCTGTTCTCATGAACGAGTCGGTCACCTTATGGAGCTTTTTCCAAAAGTTGCTCCAGACTTCTGGAACTTCTTCTTGAAGTTCCTCTCAAGGGTTCAAAGTGCTCACAACATAAATCCAAGGTTCCGGGGGGGCGTGGCCACGACGCCGACCAAGATGGCCGCCTGACGCGGGACCTCCGACGCACCGGAGCTTCTCCTCTGTCCCGGTTCTTCTCCGGAGAGCATTTCACCACCACAGACATTGGATTCTCATGTCGGAATGCAGCGCGCTTCTGGTGAGCGCTTTTTGATGCATTTTTAGGGCCGGGGTGCCCCTTTTCTCGCCGCATTCGTTCTCTCCTCAGAGAGCGGCCGCCATTTTGTTTGTGGCGCGATGCTCGTTTTTCTGCTGGCTTGGCTGCATTTGCTCCACATTGCCCTTTTTTTGGGGTTCTACGCCTCCTGAATGCTGTTTCATCCTTTCTGGGCGCTGCCATGCCACATGGATATCTTCTAGCCTGTGCTGCCCCACGTGGATGGAATGAGGTAATTTCTGATAAATGACTTTCCTGCTATGTTCCTGCCTCCTTTTTGATTGCGCTCATCACTGCCTCTGACGGGGGACGTCCATGACCTGGTTGGTTACTGACCCTGCACTCTTCATCTTTGCTTAGTTTGGCACTGGCTTGTCTCTGCTTACTCTGGAACATTTCTTTATTCACTCCACAAGCTCTCCTATGGTTACTACTCCACCTCTATGCGACTGAATGCCTTCACTTTTTTGGTCTTACCTCACAGTTGTCCTCTTGTTTGCTGCTTGTCATTTCTGATTGGCTTCTATGGGCAAGCTACGTAATCCAAAGTTCGTCTTTACCCCTTCGGGGAACTCTCCTGTGGTAACCTCTTCACCTCATACAACGACGGACTCTCCTCCCAAGGTAACACCAATGGCGGGAGTAACCCTCCCTCGCTCCTCCTCAGCACAGCCTCCTTCAAACAAATCCTCACCTCCGTCAGCTTCATCTTCTAAGCGCCTCAAACAAGATGCGTCTTCATCAGAGAAGCCATCATCCCCTATTTCCATGGAGATGCTTTTTGAGGAAATTCGTGCCCTTCGGCCTTTTGTTGAGGAGACCAATAGTAAGATGCAGTTTCTTGAGGAGAAATGGTCATCTATAGACAACAGAGTTACAGTTGTGGAGCAACAGGTTTCGGACCTTCATTCTACTTCCCAGAGGGTTTCCTCCTTAGAAAAATCTGTTCTGGCGCTACAGCAACACACGGAGGAATTGGAAAACAGGAACAGGAGGAACAACCTCCGTATTTATGGTCTGCCAGAATCTTTAGAAGGGGACGACCCTGTGCTCTTTTTCTCCTCCTTTCTCCCGAAGCTTTTGGATATGCCATCCACCACCTCCCTCAACATTCAGAGAGCGCATAGACTTGGTCCTCGTTCATCCACGTCAACCAGGCCAAGGGGAGTCATTATCCTTTTTTTGAAGTTCACAGATCTTCTCTCTGTCCTTTCAGCGTCCAGAGCCAAGCGCCAGATCTCCTGGTTGGGTCAGAGAGTATATCTTTCCCAAGATGTTTCAAATGCTACTGCCTCTCATCGGAAGGAATTTTTGTCCCTGCGAGCTCCGTTGAGGTCCCTTGGTGCTAGATTTGGTTTATTTCACCCATGCACTTTCAAAGTTACGTTACAGAATCAGACTTGGACCTTCCAGGATCCTGCTGAACTCAAAAATTTCATTCATATCCGTTCTAATTCTGCTATGGAGACGTCCTCCTCTTCTTGTGGCTGATTGTTTAATTGTTTTACACTTTCAGATTACTTGAAATGTCTAACTTTTGCTTCCCTTACAGGTTATCCATTTCTGTCCCTGTCTCTGTTTCCGTTTATTCATTTTCTACGTATTAGATTATAAATATGTTTTTCTTACCCACATGTTTCTAACTTCAAATTCCCTCATACCTTTGTCTAAGAATTGTGTCCAGTTTTTGCCCTTCAACATTTGAATTTTCACCCTTGGTTCGTCATAGTATGTCTTCATGTTCTCAAATGTTACTCATTCTTTATTCATTTATCTAGATGGACCGACATCCTCTCAACCTGGCTCTTCGGTTATGTTCTTTGTTCCGGTGCGATCCGGCCTGGTCTCCCGTCTCGGGGGATCTGTCTCGTTGAGTGTCGCCATTTCCCCGTTGTCCTATTTCGTACTCCCCTCAGGTATGTTCTCCTCAGTCGTCCCTTTGGGATATGTGCTGTCTCTCCTTGTACTTACTTTCCTTTCCCGTTTCCTTTTTCCTTTTCTCTTCCCTGTACTGGTTGATCAATTCCGATTCTCTTTTGTTTCTATTCACCTTTTTTCCTCTCTTCTCAACCTATTTCACCGATATTTCTCAAAGTTTTCTCCTTTTCGACTTGTCTTTTGCGTATGCCTCTTCTTCTTTACTTCTTCTGTCCTATTTGATTCTATGTTATTTGTTAATTCAAAGTTATTACATGGAATGTAAAAGGTTTTATTAACCCCATTAAGCGGCAGAGAGTTTTGTCCCATTTGGCCTCCTACAATCCAGATATTGCTCTCTTGCAAGAAACTCACCTTAATGATGTGAATCTCTGAAGTTAAAAAGAAGTTGGGTGGGTACAGTCTTATTTTCACCCTCTGACAACAAAAAGAATGGAGTTGCTATCCTTTGTCACAAGAGGCTTAAATGTACGGTTTTGTCCCAGGAGACGGACTCTGAAGGTCGTTGGGTACTGGCTAAATTATTGATAAACTCGATTCCTTTGACTGTTTTTAATGTCTATGGGCCTGTACAAGCAGACTGTTCTTTTTGGCCTTTGATTACAGAGAAATGTGTTCAATATAAGGATGTATCATTTGTTTTTGGTGGTGACTGCAACCAGATTGTTGATCCGTTCCTCGACCGCAAATCCACAGTCCGTTTCACACCACATAAACCCCACAAACAATTTCTTAATACTATTTCTCAATCACATCTTATTGACTCTTGGCGTCTTTCACACCCTGACACGTTGGACTATTCCTTTTTCTCTCCTCCTCACTCATCCTTCTCTCGTCTTGACTATATTTTCCTCTCTAATTCTTTATCTCAGAACGTTCTGTCTTCTTCCATTGAACCTATTGTCATCTCGGACCACGCTCCCATCGTGACAGATTTTGACCTACTCCCACCACAGCCTAAACCTTCCCGTTGGCGCTTTAACAGTGCACTCCTCACTGATCCCAATTTTTCTTCTTCTTTTCGCTCTTTCGTTGAGGAATTTTTCTCTCTTAATTCAGACCCTAGTATTTCCCCTCACACTCTGTGGGACTCCTTTAAAGCCTCCGCGAGGGGTTTCATCATTGACTTTGTCTCTCGGAAGAAGAAACAGTTTACTCAAAAGCGGAAATCCTCCCTGGCTCATATAAAAACTCTGGAGCACCAGTTCTACACTTCTTCTGATAAATTTATGTCACCGGATCTCCTGCGAGCTAAGTTAGAATTCAACAAATTAACTACAGATAATGCTTCTTCGATTCTCCTTCGCAGTAGTGCACGGTATTACGGAGGTCGCAATAAATCTGGTAAGCTCTTGGCCAATTATCTCAAGTCCCGTAAGGAGCGCACTCTTATAGACTCTATATATTCTTCTGCTGGCACTCTTCTCCACAAAGACAAAGAAATCCTTGAGCAGTTTCAATTGTTCTATCAGAATCTCTATACCCCAGAGTGTCCTCCCACTCCTTCCCTTATTCAGAGTTATTTTGAGAAGCTCCCTACACCGTCTAATTCTCACCTGAATTTTCCGGACCTTGACCTCGATCTCTCTCTCCATGAACTCTCGGCAGCCTTGTCAGCCCTTACTAAAGGGAAGACCCCTGGCCCTGACGGCTTTCCTGTGGAATTTTATTTACATTTTTCAGACATTTTACTACCTAAACTTTTAACCCTCTTTCAATCATTTTCCTCATCTGGCAAGGCTGAAGGCACTTTTCAAGATGCTTCCATCTGTCTGATCCCCAAAGAAGGTCGCGACCACCAGTTTTGTAAAAATTACTGACCGATTTCGTTAGTCAATGTAGACTACAAAATCTTTGCCAAATTACTTGCAATGCGCCTAGACCCCCTTATGCCTCACCTCATTGGCAAAGAGCAATGCGGCTTCGTTAAGGGCAGGCTTACTTCGGACAACTCTCGCCTTCTTCTTAACGTCCTAAATAAAGCTCCCTCACTATCAACCCCTCTTGCTGCTATCTCTGTTGACGCAGAGAAGGCCTTTGACAGGGTTGACTGGTCCTTTTTGTTCGCTTCATTGCGGTGGCATGGCTTTGGTCCCAAATTTATATCCCTTGTCTCTCTCCTATATTCTGCCCCCAAGGCCTCGGTACTTGTGAATGGACAACTCTCTCCATCTTTTAATCTTCAGAGGGGTGTTCGCCAAGGTTGTCCTCTTTCCCCACTTCTTTTTGTCTTATCTCTCGAACCCTTCTTATCCTCCATTCGCAATAACACTTCCATTTCTGGTTTCCCATATGGCTCTAATCAATTGAAACTTTCTGCCTATGCGGATGACATCTTACTATTTATTTCTGACCCTGAGTCCTCCGTCCCCCCCTTATTATCCGAGTTTCACTCCTTTTCTTTGGTTTCCGGTTATAAGATCAACTCGGACGAAACCGAAATTCTCCCTCTCACCTCATCCTGTCTTCCCCATCTTTTCTCTGCTACTGGTTTTGCCTGGAGTAGCTCCAAGATTAAGTACCTTGGCATTCTGTTTTCCAATTCCATCTCATCCTCGGTTAAATTGAATCTGTCGGCAGTTATTTCCAGGATTGATCAGTCGCTCTCAGCCTGGAATCCCCTCTTTCTCTCCTGGTGGGGTCGTTTGGATTCAATTAAAATGATGATCGCCCCTATTTTAATTTATACCTTCTCTATGCTACCGGTTCACATCCCTACATTTTACTTTAAAAAAATTGATTCTCTTCTTTCTCGTTTTCTCTGGAAAGGTAAGAAATCCAGAATTTCCATTGCCACCCTCCGTAAGCCTAAATCTAATGGTGGGGTTAACTTCCCTGATTTCCGTCTTTATCATAGATCCTTTTCTTTACGTCAGGCCTCGAGATGGATCTCATCAACTCTCTCTCCTTTCACACCCCTCTGGCTTCTTATTGAGCAATCTTTACTATTACCCTTCTCCTTTGCCGAAGTGATGCGATTCTCTTCCAGGAATCCTTTTTCTCTTTGCCCCCTATTCAAACATACCTCTTCTCTTTTAAGTCCTTTGGTTCTTCCCTCCGAGGTCACACGTACATCCTTCTTAAATTCTCCTATTTGGTATAACTCTCTTATCCTTTTAAAAAATAGACCCATTTTTTGGAAAGCATGGAGGGTAAAGGGTGTAATGTGGGTCAACCAACTTTTTGATGGTGTATCCCCTTGCTCTTTTCCCCAATTTCAACTTTTATTTCGGTGCCCTCGCTCCTTTTTGCGGAAATTCACAACCCTCATGGCAATTATCCTTGACCGTTTTTACTCTCTTCCCTCTCCATCATCATCGTCGCCTCCTCCTTCTCTTCTTAATATTCTTGCTACACTTCCTAAAGCATCTCTCATCTATAAATCTCTTGTATCTCCTAATCCCAATCGTGTCAAATCTAAAGTGGAGCTTTCTTGGGAAACGGATTTTTGTTGTACTTGGTCAACTACTCTTTGGGATAAGCTGTGGTCCAGATCTCTAAAAATCTCCCGCTCTGCTTCTCTTACTCAATCCTTATTTTATCTGTATCACGGGCTCTACCTCTCTCCTCTTACTTTATCCCGCTTTTCTCCCTCCTCTGACTCTAAATGCTGGACTTGTTCTTCTTCTGATGCTGACCTTTTCCACATGTTTTTTCTGTGCCCTGTTGTCTCTACCTTTTGGGGGAAAGTGTGGTCATGCCTCTCTCGTATCTTCCCTCTTCCTTCCTCTTTTACACACTCATTTCTCTTTTTGGGTAGCCTTTCTGACTCCTTGAATCTCCCTGCTCATCTACACGGTCTCTTTGACCTGACGCTTGCGCTTGCCTTCCAACATATTTCTTCCAACTGAAAATCTCTAGCTTCTATCTCCTTACAAGGCTGGTGGAATTCATTATGCCACTTTCACAGATTAGACGTCTCCTTTGCTTCCACTTGTAAACCTGCTCGTAATGTTGATTTTTTCTGGTTGCCTCTCACCACGTATTTGGACTGCTTGGCCCTAAAGAAACCTATATGTCTCAATGCAGAAAATTTTAAACCTCCTTGAACGTCTGGAACTCTCTCCTTTTGCTATTCAGTATAAGTTTTGTTTAATACTATTGCTTGTTTTATGATGGTAATTTCGCATCGCTGATTTTTTACGACTTTTACAATTTGAATATGTGTCGTAATTTTTAGATATTGTATGGTTTATATTATTATCTTTATATCTTCCTTTCCCTCTCCCCCTCTTTTCCTCCCTTATCCTATCCCTCCCATTGCCTCCTTCAATGTTAAAAATTCTCTTAAAATGCTTTGTGGTTTCTAATAGTGATATTAGCAATGTTAAGTTTCTCAATGGTTTCTGTATTATTGCAATGTATGCTGATATCTCTCTTTTGTCATCAACTTTTTAATAAAGCTTTCAAACATAAAAAAAAAAAGAGCTGCATGCAAATAAATAAATAAATAAATAAATAAATCCAAGGTTCCAGAGTCTCTGAGTTTCTCCTTGAAAGTTGGGACTACAGATCCCAGAGTGCACCAGGCAAAATACTGAAAAATATACTGGACACACTCCAAGCTGGAGGCTTCTTGGGTTAGATGGTGCAGATGAGCTCTGTTGACCTGTTGATTTCAGGGAGTCCACTCCTTAATTCTTTTTGAAGCACGGCAAAGTCCTCAAGACTATAGTGTGCAGCAGAAGCAGACCTTCAGAGTGCAATCCATTGGGGTACAGACCAGGGTTCCAGCAGGGCAGTTCTTCTTCTCATTGTAGTTTCATGCAGCAAATCTGAGCTGCTATAAATAAATACATTCGTATTTGTAAAGCACAAACTACTCACCCTTACAGGTCTCAATGCGCTGGGGGCCGTTGTGGAAATTAAGTGAGCTATTGCCCAGAGTCACATGGTGCTGAGCCAAGCTGCCGCCAGAGCCAGGGATCGAACGGTGAACCCTGTGCTCTGAAGTCAGCTGCACTGGCCGCTGCACCACACCTCTCCACTATGCAATTCTCACATATTTATTCAATTTTCTGAAGTGACAATTAGGGGGCACCCCTGAACAATGGGGCACAGGGTGCCACCCAAAAGGCTGACAGCTTCCTCCAAAGTGTGGCATTTTCTTATCCCACAATGCACTGCACTTTAAAATCCAAGTTGGAGATTTTGCCTCCTTAGGAGTAAGAGCTGCCTAAACCAACTCACTAGTGTGGCTCATTTCCCTTAACACTCCCTTTCCAGTTCTCCTCCAAATTCCATTCCTGGTGTTGCCATTTGGCTTGGGGGATGGAGGGGGGGTATAGGAAAAGCGGATAGACCTGGCTGGTATTCCTTACTGCCCTGTAAGCAGAGTTTGATTTACCCAGCCGTTGTCCTGTTCTGTTCTCTGCAGCTGCAGAAATTCCCCCATCAGATAATCTCTGCCTCCATGCATGCCACTTATTAAAGTATTCCCATGTTAGCCTAAGGAGCTAAAACTTTAAAATGGGGTGAAACGAAATTGGATGTTTTTCCCTCACCAGGGCATATAAAACATATTTTAAAATGTCTGTGCCTATTTCTACATGGCACCCTACTCTGGGGACCACCTAAGGTACAACTTTGGGGTGATTTATATGTAAAATAAGGTAGTTTAATAGTTAAGGAATACCTTTAAATCCAATGTCAAATTTGCATGTAATTCAATTCAAAAGTAGCTAGCATAGCAGGGCTGACTTTTAAAATGACAATTACGAACAATGAGGTGACCCTGATTTAACCCGAATGACCTAGGTAATGAATGATACAAACAAACAATCGTCCGATTGGAGGAAGTAATCAAAACACAGAGAGATGATTGTATCACAGTCTCCTAACAATATATGAAATTTAAACAACACTGAGGGAAACAAACATTTCAGCAAACAGGAGAAATGAGTGTCACACACACAGAATATTTCCTTATACTCCAACAGATGTTAGTTGCAATTTTTTTACTTCATTTATAAACGTGTGAATCAAGAGTGTTGATGCTCATTGATAAAGCTGAAATTAAAGGATAAAGAAGGTGCTCAGAAGGGTTGCTTGTGAGAGTGTTGAGAGGAGAGGAATTGAAAGGGTTCCTGACCCTTTTCTTTAACTTGATTCCTTAATCTAAAAGCCTGGTTTAATGCATACATATAATATTAACTCCATCCCTTGGGAGCAAAGCTGATCATTGGCAATTGTCACCAGACGGATAATAAATATTAATCAAGGCTAGGTCAAAAGGGCGTCGACATTTCGACCCAACACTTGGGAGGGGCCACTGAATACCGCAAATGCAGGTCTTCATCATGACTTGGAAAGTGAGAGGTAAATGAGCGACCTGGAAGAACAGGATAGTTTTATAACCAAAATTGTGTCAACCAGATATTGTGTGTGTTTCGAGGAGTCAAAAAAGCGTCATTCAAGTCTGACAAAAAATACCAAAAATAATGGCTTCGAAGGCTCAGTCTTACAAGCTAAGTTAGTAGTGGGCGATATATCTTCACGAGAATGTTAACAAGGGTGTATAAGTTCCCAAATATACATTCATCAAGAGGTTAAAAAACACAAAAACCTCAACACAGGAATGGCTCACCTTCAATAAGGAAGTTAGGCGAGTGCCGTTCCTGGTGGTTCCCAGCAATCCAACTGTAAATTTGATAAATCATTTATCCAATAACCTAGGAAGGGAGAGAAAATCTCCATTAAAAAAACACACCAAAAGCTAGAATCATTGGTGGTCACAGCATTGGTATACCCAGTCGTAAAATCCAGAATGTGCCTGATTACCTGCAGTCTCTAGAGTGGCATCTTCCTACACGGCTGACAGCAGCTGCCCCGAGCCGAGTATGGGCAGAAAATAGTTGTCCGAGGAAGTCAGTGGGCATGCTACTGTTGACGCGGCATGGAGAAAGTCGAGTAAATGAGCATCCTCCGTCTCATCATTGAGGCCCCTAGCGGCCACAAAGCAGTAACTCCACGGCCTAGATCGAATGGCCTGGATGGAACAGATTCCAAAGGCAGCGCTCAGAGGCAGAATTAGAGGACAGAAAGAGTTATCACATTCCGGTATATTGTAAGCACATACATTGAGTAAATTGAACACAAACTTTACAGTGAGAAGTCATCTTTCAGTGTACATGTTGAATTGTCAACATACGCAGAGATTTTTTATATTTCACAAATATTAGGCGTTATACTCCAAATTGCAAAACAGGGGCTGTACATAATACATATTTTCACATATAGAATTCCGAAGATCAGGTGTTACTGATTCCATGTTAGAGCACAAATGGTTGTTTAGCTGGGAGATGAAGGTAAAACCATACACATATGCACAATGGTATAGAATAGAAGTTGCATATAACGACATTTTCAAAGGATTATGTGTAGGGTTATATTCAATTGCATCCATACAGTTACGTAGAACAAAGGAATACACTTTAAAATGGGGAGACTCAACTGATATTGCATACAATGACAATTGCCAGGTAACATCCAGAGGTACACATTTATCTGCATACCTTCATATGTAATTGTATACCATGGCCAGGTCTTGTATATTGATGCAATCATACCCCAATACGTGATGTATGCACTTTCATCCAGAGGGTGACCTCATGCAGCTATGAGGAGATTAACAATGTATGGTCAAAGATCAGAGAAGGGAAGTGTTCCGGAAAAGGTAGTCCTTAGGACGTAGCGTTTACCCATTACTGAGACTCGCCACCTGTAGTGATATCTCTTCATACTCATTCAGACCTCTGGTTACTGTGTTCAATAGGTGGATCTGCTTCCATTCACATAGGCAAAGGATATTCCCATGGTCACCACCCCTGGGGTTGGGATGTATCTTTTCAATGATTCACCACCTGATGCTATCAATCAGATGTTTCTCAATGGTAAAGTATTCAAAAGGTGGTGCACCTTGCACATTGCATCTAATCCTGCTACAATGTTGCAGGATCTGAGCTTTCACTTGTTCACATAAGTTATGTCAGTACTGTTCCAGTTGGTGTGTTCTATTAGTGTTAACGCCTGACCATTGTGACTAAAAGTCTTGGGGGCATAATTACAGTCCCCTATCACCACAGGAACATCACTTTTAATGACGTTCCTGTGGCAATAAGGGCATCGCCTTATTTACAAGGCAGCGTTAAGCCACTTAATGTGGCTTAACGCTACCTTCTAAATAAGGCACCCTTCCATGCTATACTTAGAGTGAAAGGGGTGGGCAATGGGTGTTGCGGTAGGCGTTCAGCCGCAGCACCCATTGATTTTGCCACTGCCCCCCATTTACAAGGGTGGCCTAAATAGGGGGCAGCTACAAAATTAAGACCTGGGTAAACCTGATGTTAACATGGCAAAATGAGAAATGCTTTATTTCTCCTCGTTGAAAGAATTATTGTTAATGTGCAGGAATGTGTACCTTCCTGCACACAAACAATCATTAAAAATTGCAATTTGCAACTTCTATGTGTGCTGCACAATGCAGTACACATAGAAGTTTCAAATTGCCATTTGTGATTGTTTATTCCTGCACATAAACAATCATACTCTCAATGCAGGCACCCTTGCACTACTGTGCAAGGGGGCCTGTGTTGGTGCTAGGCAGCTAGATTTAGCACCAGTGCTACGGAAAATGCAGGGATGTGCCACATATTTGTAAATACAGCTCATCCCTGCATTTTTACAATGCGGAGCGTGGCATTAGCATTTTGTGCTTAAAGCCACACTCAACCATTCCCTTGTACATATGCCCCTGGGTCTCTAGTGTCATTTCACATGCGTTGCACCCCCTGCACTTAAAATGGCCCTTCAGTGCTGAAAGGGTCCACAGTGTTTGGTTAGTGAGTTTAGGTGGATCCCACAGTAGGAAACTGACTACATAATCTTTGTGTTCTCCCCCCGCCCCTTAAAGGAGTGGATGGGAGGCTGTGCCATATCAATATCATCGATATTAGAGACCAATAGTGATTGATGATTTTCTTTATCTCATTGCTGAATGTGTTGAATGTCCTGACACAAGTCATCCTATCCTGAGTCAAGTCATTCCATTGTTTGGGTTCAAGTAGCGTATCCCTAGGGCAAACTTTTACATGCCTTCTTTGCAAGGTTCTTGGGATACCCCCTCAAAATCAGGCATTTCAATTGGTCCATAGATTCTCTAAAGTAATCCTGTTTGTATGAGCAGTTCCTTTTGATGCAAAGGAACTGCCCATATGGCAATTTATCCCTGAGGTGTCTCAGGTGGTGACTGGAGCAATTAAGGAGAGTATTCCTTGCACTTTTCTTTGTGAATAGAGTAGTGTACAACTGGTTATTGGAACCCTTAATCGTAATATCAAGAAAGTCATAGTGTTATGTGTTCACTATAGCACCTGTCAGCTTTAAAAATGTACTGGTCCCTATAGTTGCCCATATAGAGGATCGCCCCTCATTTAAAATAACAGCAGGCAACACAACAGTGCACATTTAAGTGCCTCAAAGCTGCTGGGCCTTAGAACATTGATGCCTTACTATGTAATAGGGACATGCAGGTAGGTTGTCAGTACCAATTGTATTACACCTAATTACCATGCACATTTTTAATCAGAGCATTGGCCCTGGTCCTGGCTAGCAGAGCCCAGGGCACAGTCAGTAAAAGTTACAACCAATACCAGTAAAAAATTATGAGAATGATAAGGGGAAAAAGGATGACTATCTCACATGCCCCCCCCCCCAAACGAAATGTGATGGGTAACTAACCTACATCCTGGTAGTTCTAATCAGCTAAGTGGAAAAACCTGGAAAGTCCATGTGCATTGGCATAGTCAGTCCTCGATCTGTGTTCCACAGTGAAGTACATCCCCAGTAGAGAAATGGACCACCTGAATAGCTTTGGACTCTCCCACTCATGTGCATGACCGATCTGAGAGGTCTGTGGTAGGTATGAACATGGAAGTGAGTACCAAACAGGTATGATCTCAGCTTTTTCAGGGGTCGAACCACAGTAAACGGTTCCCTCTCAATGGCACGCCACCTCAGTTCTCTGAGAAGAAGGCAACTAGCTGATCAAGACCCTTCTCATTTACCTGTGCCAGCACTGCCCCAATACTTTGTTCTGAAGCACAAATTCCTTTGTGTCATCAGGGGCGAGCACTTTGTTCAAAAATAGGGCTCAGACCTTTATTGTATTGGTGCAGAATTTGGGTGACACCAGAGCTATTAGCCTATCGGCAGGACGTAGAGGAGGTCCTCAGATTACCTGGTGCCCTAAAAATACCATGGGTCAGGTAGATCCATCCATCCTTTGCCCAACTAGGCTGTGCAAAACATTGGACCACTCCAACAGAACTCGGCGGGGTAACTAAGGGTGCCAGTAAGAGCTCATACTGGCAGCATAAGAAACTTACTTACATTGAGCTAGCGGTAATAGGTTCTATACCTGCTGAATTTCTTGAATTTAAAGTAGATTTTAAACTGGAACCCTTCTTTGATGAGGGTGAGCCACTATCAGCCACAGCATTATATTTGACATTTTGTTATGGTACCCTTCTTCTGTGTTCTTTTACTTCTAAATGGCGGCGAGCTTATGGCAAGCTGGAAGGAACTTGCCTTCTTTGTGCCGGATCCAATAAGACAATCAAACATGTTCTGCTCTTTTGCCCAGATTACAGGGGATATTGGGGAAAATGGATACTTCCATTTTGTTGGCTACTGGGCAAACGAGAATATAGAACAGTAATTAGGATTTTGGGAACTGATTCAAGGCAATCTATAGTTTTTGAAGTCTCACAGTATCTGCTATGCATGTGGAGATTAAGATCCAAATATTTGCATTCCAGCGATCCTGGCTCCATTGCAGTTTGACTTGCACACATTCTTTATGTAAATTGTTGTTTTGCTGTGGTGCTTTTTGTAGTAATTTATCCAAGTATCGATTGATTGAACTAATCCTGTGTTTTATGTACTTTTATAGCCTTGTGCCGATTAAGGGAAGGTTAGATTTATTGCAGATGGAGCACGGTTGCGTAAAGTAGTGGGCAAGTAAATATAATCAAACATTTATAGTACCTGCATATAAGAATCAAGTTGCCCCTTTCTGTATTTTCCTATGGTCTAATAATGAAAGGACAGTTATGTTATGAAATGAGACTGCTCATGTTTATGCTGCTAGTGTTAGCTGCTCTTGTAAATTGTGCACACTTATTACTGAGATATCTTTGCTACAACCATAGGATGATGACAGCGGCAGTTGTTTTTCTGATACTTGAACATGATTTAGTGGCAAGCTCTTTTTACACAGTATTAAGATGACTTATCATGGAGATTTTAACATTGGGAGATTTCTAATTGTGTTTTTGATGGAATTGTTACAATGATGTGTATGTTTCTTTTATGGCTTTTTAACTGAATAAAAATCTTTGCAACTTATACACAAGGAGTCAGGATTTGCTCTTTCAGCAACGAATTGTACAGCCCCTCATAAGTACTCATTTGATTACCACTAATCAAGCCCTCTGGTGCCTTCACTGAGATGTCCACAAAGTACACCCAGGACTGTGTGTTAACTTTCTGGGTGTCACTGAGCTTCAACCTGTACTGCTCTGGGGGTCAGACCAAATTTCTTGACTAAATATTGCCTCATGCGGGAGTATGATTTTGCCTCATCCCGTTGTAGGGTCAGGAGCCAATCCCTCCCAGCTACTAGGATCAGTTCCCATCGGAGTGAACTATAATACTTATAGTGGACACCTCTCATCTCAAGGGCCCTTTCAAATGCAGTCAGCCATTTGTCTCTGTCATCCCCCTCAGTGTACATGGGAACTATTCCCTTGGGAAGCATGGAATTAATCCCCCCCAGGCTTTTCAGCATCTTCTTTATTGTCACTGCCACCATTCCTTTTCACTTTCGCCTCCTCCCACTTCTCTCTAGCTTGTTCTAACTTATTCTCTTCAAGAGCTATAGAAGCTAACTGAGCCTTATGCTCTTGCCTTAGGAGTGTCCTATCTGGATCCTCTGTGGAGGAGTCTCTCCTTCCCCCATTAGCTGGAAGTAGAAGAGACAGATAAGGTGTCATCCTCCACCTCCTGGAGGTGGTATTCCTCTGAGGAGCTGCTTGTGCCCAGGCCTTAAGGGACCTAATAAATTATGCCTTCCTGATCTTGTTACAATTAGGTAGCCCCTGGACCTACAATGAACCCTAAGCTCAGCCGCTGTGAGTTAGTTCAGTTAGCCGGATCAAGCTCCATGGTATCCTTAATTTTGGGTCACACACATTTTACAAATCAGAAATAGAACACATTTAGAAAATTCAGAAAGGTGGATTAAAAATCAGTTTTAGTCCAAATTTCAAAAATTCCAAAATCAAAAATGTTTGTTCTAAGTCAATTTAGCAGATTATGAAAGAGATTAACTTACTTTAATTATATGGTGTTATTTAAACACAAGTACCTATCCCACCGCTGCCACCAAATGTTTGAAGGTGTATTATTGGTTGGGGTAAGCGTGCACCTACCCCTAGCAATAAGACCACCAATGTAATATAAGATCCAGTCAAGGTCTCAATATATTAGCCCCTGGCTCAAACGTCACTAGCTGATTGCGAGCAGGCAGGCTTAACTTAAGAGACAGGTGTGTGAAGCATTTAAAAACACCACTACATCAAATAAGTGAGATACAACACACAATAAAAATCCCACACAAATGTATAAAAGTAGAAAAAAATGTGTGATCAAAATGACACTAACACGATACAACTCAAATATAGGGATCCGGAGATATGAATTTTTAAAGATTAAACACTTTCTAGTGCTTATAGCATATAGCACCAACTTGAGACGTTAGGTTGTGCTTGACCGGGTAACAGTCGAAGTTTGCAGCTGACTGCAATAGAGTACTGGTCGGATACACTAAGTGGGAAGCCCTGGTTAAAAGTTTACCTTCGCACTTAGAGTCTTTCTGGAACATTTTCTCTCCTCCTCAAGCGAGGCTCCTTTTCAGGCCAGGATTCAAGTTGACGACTGCAACTTAACTCAGCTCGAGGCCTCAATGAAATCCTGGAAGTCTTGAGCTCCAGAGCTTACAGCAGGACGATCCTGAAATTCAGGCTGGATCTAAGTTCAACGTTGGTGGCCTGGCTCTCGTAGACGGGTCGGTCACCTTATGAAGTATTTTTCCAAACGTTGCTCAAAACTTCTCCAAACTTCTGGAAATTCTTAGTGAAGTTCCTCATAGGTTTAAAAGTGTCCACAACACAAATCCAAGGTTCCAGAGTCTCTGAGTTGCTACTTGGTAGTTGGGACCACAGTTCACACAATGCACCTGTCCAAATCCTTAAAAGTCCACTTAACGCACTCCAGGCTGGGGACTACATAGGGGAGATGGTGCAGGTGAGTTCTGTTGACCTGTTGCTTTCAGGGAGTCCATTCTTTAATACTTTTTGAAGCAAGGCAAAGTCCTCAGGGCTGAAGTTCCAAGCATGCAGCAGGAGCAGTCCTTCAGAGAGAAATCCTTTGGGGGGGGCAGACCAGGGCAGTCCTTCTTCTCCTTGTAGTTTCAGGCAGCAGATCTGAGTTACCATGCAGCTTTCACATATTTATTCAATGTTATGAGATGACAAGCAGGTTGTTACCTTCGACCAATGGGGTGCAGGTTGCCACCTAAGAGCATGACAGCTTCCCCCAAAGCACTGCACTTAAAGTTTAAGATGGAGATTTTATCTCCTTGGGAGTAAGAGCAGGCTAAACCAACCCAGTGGTGTGGCTCATTTCTCATAACACTTCCTTTCCAGTCCTCCTGAAAATTCCATTCCTAGGGCTGCAATCTGACGGAGTATAGACAAAGGAGGTAGCATTCCTTACTTTCTTGGAGGTGGCATACCTTAAAGTCCTGCTCTCTATGAAGCACAGTTTGATTTACTCAGCCTCTTTCCTGACCTGTTCTATGCAGCTACTGGGCTCCCCCATCAGATAACCTCTACCTCTATGTAGGCCATTTATCACCTCATCAAAGCAGTTGGGCTAAGCCTGCTAAAGATGACCAATCAGGAGATGCTGCTAGAGGCTGGAATTTGGCTCACAGAAAAGAAAGTTCTATAACTTTTTTTCTGTATAAGTTATGATAAATTCCTCAGTGGCAAGTTGGATTTATCATTACCAATCATGTAAGTCTTATTGTAGCACACTTCTGTCAATAGATACACTATATTAGAGTATTCCCATGTTAGCCTATGGAGCTAAAAGGTTACAATGGGGGGAAATGAAATTGGCAGCTTTTCCCTCACCAGGGCATATAAAGCACCTTTTAAAATATCCCTGCTTATTTTTACCTGGCATCCTACCCTGGGGGCACTTAGGGTAGGCCTTAGCCGGGACATATATGTAAAAATAAGGTCGTTTATTCTTTTGAAGAACCTATAAATCCAAAGTTGAATTTTCAAGTAATTTCCATTCAAAAGCAGCTTGCAAAGCAGGGCTGACTTTTAAAATGACAACAGGCAACACATTAGTGCAAACTTAAGTACCTCAAAGCTGCTGGGCCTCTAAACGTACATGCCCTACCATATACTAGGGACTTACAGGTAGGTTGTCTACATCAATTGTAATTACACCTAATTGCCATTTCCATTTTTAATCAGAGCACTGGCCCTGGGCTTGGCTAGCAGAGCCCAGGGCTCAGAGTCAGTTATCACCAGTATCAGTCAAAAAATATGGGAGTGTTCAGGGCCAAAAGGATGACTTTCCTACATTGGGAAAGTACACTCTGCAAAGGTGGCTATGGGAAATTTACAATTCTTTCTCATGACACAGTGTAAACAGCAGTTCAGGTCACATTAGACTGCAAAGTCATGGAAATGGATGATGAGACCTAAGTTGTCCTGAGTTAGAGAAACATTCATTCTTACACTCTAAGCATGGACATTTTTCCAATTTAAGCAGCCCACATTCACACTTGCATACAAGAAGCATACTTCACATTAATTATTTTCTATGCAGTTCGCTGGACAAGCACAATACAGACAGCTTTCTATCTGAGACAGTTACATTTACATAGACATTCTGAAAATTGGAAGATGGGTTAAAAAGAGTGCCATGAAAGTCCCAATTTCCATTGGAAAGGGCTCCTCCTAGAAATTGCGCAGTGTGCACATATTCTATAGTTTTTCACGTGTGCATACATAATTGACATGATAGAAAACAATAGAACTTTGCGCGAACCCAGGTTTCAGACAAAAGTTTCAAAATAATACTATAGGCCTGCTCGACCAATTCACACAATAGGGCTTTAAAAAAGACAGTACTAGTGGAAGGAACTGTATGCCATGAAAGAACATACATACAGGGACTGTAGAGCTTGGCTGCATACCGGTTTTCTTTCACATAGTCATTTCGAAGAAATAGTTCGTAAATTTAGGAAGGTTGCCAGGTTTTCATTGTGTGGGGTCCAGAGACCGCTTATAAGCTTAGTGATCTGGGCAATTGCTAGCACACAGATTCATTCACAAATTCGTAGTGTACTTTCATAAATGTTGTAGGTATTTCGAGCAAAGCATGTCTGAAAAGCTGTTTGGCTTTAACTGAGTGATGGTGGAATTCCCTCCGAAGAATAGTGGGAATCACATAAAAAACACATATTTAATATCACTATGGTAACAACCTCCTGCCGTGCGGTTAAACATAAAACACAAGCATTTGAAGACCCATCTGTGGGTACCTGTAGCAGCATATAACTGTTAATTTCCATTAGTTGCATTATTAATTAACAGAAATAATGTGGTAGGCTACGCGAGCTGTGTGAATATTTATTTTTCTAACTGAACTGATATTTTGAAGTCTCTGTTAAGTCGGTTATGTAGAGATCAGGGGTCTCCAACCTTTTCTGTAGTGAGAGCCACTTCTGCTCAAGAAAAGTCTTCCCGAGCTACTAGCAAATTTTATAACTGTAAAATAGTGACAACACTATGACTACCCAAAGTAACATTTCCAGTAGTTACCACCCAAGTATACCAAGTGTGGTTACCAGCAGAAATCCTGGGAAAAAGTTAATCAATATTAAATGCCTCCCCTTGACTTATGAAGTAACATTCACATCTTGCCATGCCCTGTGGCCCAAAGGACATAAGCACAGCAGTACGTCTCCCCAGCTCAGTTTGAATTATCATTCACCAGTTTCTGAAAATGCAAATTTTTCTATCTAATACCACTTTCCACCGAGGGCAAACAAACTTAATATTCCAGAAGAAAACCCATTTTTTAAAATTATAACTGCCTTTAAAATATCCGTTTTCAGTTTTTAGGAAATGCACAATCCCAAAACATCAGCTTGTCATTTTCATCATGTACTCCCATGTACAAATGCCTCATATGGACAGGCTGCTTTGAATTTCCAGGTATTACAGTCATATGCCATGGATACTCACCATAGCACCACAGATGCTTGTATTATGCCAGTAATGACCAAAATTATACTAGGGCCACAGTTGGGCCAAGGCTGGAAACCATAAGGATCAGGGATGAGACCATCTATCAGTCATGACCATTAATATGCCAGGAATAGGTACATATAGGCCAGTCATGCTCTTAGTATGTCAGTGATGGCTGCTAGTATACCACAACTAGACCAGAAATGCTAAAATAGTCAAGGATGATCATTTTATGCCATTGGCACTATTATGCCAGGAATGGACACAATTATGCCAGCCATAACACTCTTATGATGGGGGATAGCATATACATTTGGCGGTTCTTGACACCAGGCATAGTTTCAGGAAGCAATAGTGTTTATTATGGGCACACACATAAATATTGCTGAATCACTTAATTTACTGTGGTCTGGATCATACCCTGTTCTCTTCAGGTCTTGGGCTGATCATGCATCCAACAGACATGTTTTCAGTCTGACTCCCTCAACCCCCCACTTTGGTGGGTCAGCACTGATTACTGCTCAGGCTACTGCTGCCATACTTTTTTGACGGTGCTCTGTTCACACACATGTTGTGACTAATAAAGGAGGGACTACAACATGGCCAATCTCCTTTTGGCTTAATTACATTGAGATTGGATACAGACTGTCATGTAGCAGGCCCTATAAGCCGACACAGTGTGTGTTTGAGTGTTAGTATGAGTTACTGCCATAAGTTTGGCTGACTGTCACTCTAAGGGTCTTGAGATGATTGGACCTCAAACACCACCTCTTTAGTACACTTCTGGACCTATGGCTACTCTGCCAGGAAGGACTGCTGTTCTGCTCAAAGGAATGCTGCTATTCTGAGGGAACTGCTGCCTTGCTGTGCGGACCTGCTGCCCTCTTGCCTGGGTGAGAAGTAATGGCCCTGCATCTGTTGAACCCAGGACCACTATGGTGAATCCAAAGGCTAGTTGGCTGGCTTCATGACTTGAACCTCAAGGACAGAAGGCTGCCACAACCTCACCTTCCAGCACCTGGACTCTGTCAAGTCTGAGATTATCCAACTAAGTGGTGCCACCCCAGTTCTGGGCCCTTGGAAGTCGGCATAAGTTGCTCTGCCAGCTTCTGTGAATCCGTGGGACCAATGGATCTTCTCTGCTGTGCAGCCCAACCCCGAGCAGAACCGATGCATTGCCGCTGCTTCGTGGATCGGAACCACTGCAATGACCTGCATCGCAGCCCGCCACCTCATTGGAACTACTGCTGAGTGATGCATCCTCAATGTCAGATTGCACATCGCAAGCCTCGCCGCATCTCCGAACCGACGCATCGGTTCAGCTGCATGACATATCTCTGAAGCAGATCCTCGGAACGCTCTGAAATCCAGGATTTAAGGTACTTTGTTCAGCGGACCTCACTGGCTCCCTGTTGCTGGCCTGCACTCCATCGCGGTCAGCCTAAACTTGCGACTATGTTCTGCTCTGGCGCGATCAGAGATTCACAGTTGGCGCTTTGTGCTTTTTGGTGCCATTTTCACTGAAATCTTGAAAATTGCATATCTCTTCTACTGATTGGATTTTTGTTTTATGTCTACTGATTGGATTTTTGTTTTATGGCCTTGTTTAATGTATTTAAAAAATATTACATTCGTCTGATCTGGTGTAGAATCAATATGTGGTGTGTTTTCACTGTGTCACTGTTTGAGGTGTTCCACAAATACTTTTACATATTGCCTCTAAGTTAAGATGGACTACTCTGTGCCAAGCTGCCAGAGGGTTGAGCACAAGTTAACGTAGGGTTGGCTTGTGGCTCACCCTGACAAGGATTATGGTTGCTGTTAGATCAGGGCTACCACCCCAGTCAACCAACAACCCTATTTCTAACACTATGGATTACTACACGTCATATCATGGGTTTGCTGGTCTTTTCTCTGTACAGCATTGTGACACCTTTAGGTCATGTTCACGCTTTATAAAACTCTCAAGATAAAATCTCTCTCACACACGCACACACGCACATCCACACGCACACACGTACACACGCACGCACGCACACACACACGCACACGTCAGATAATCTTCTTTAATGAAACTAGCTCATTTAAAATATGTGCTCATTTGTCCGCTCCTGCTTCAGCTGTATACAATGGTACATTTTGGTAAAGCAGCGTATTATAGTCATTCACTTTTGATTAGGAAAAAACATTTTTTTCTGCAGTAAGCATCCACAGCCCTCTGTTTGGGAGGAAAAGCGTGAGCCTCCCCTTCAAACGATGTTAACATTATAGCTGAACCAAAGGTCAAACGAATGCTCATTAAAAGCGCTTGAAAAGTTTAACAAAGCCATCTACATCAATCTGCCCTGAACGTCTTCTTACCGCACAGATCCTTCTTCAGCGTCGGCGGCGGATAAATTTAGCAACAGACTACATCTCAGCCCTGAAGCCTGCATGGTTACAGGCAGGCTGGCATCAAAAAGGGCTCTATCATCACAGGGTCTGCAGCGAGCGCGGTGCAGGTGCTAAGCAACTTAAATAGACATTTTGAATATGCTGCAAACAGCCCGGCTTCAAACAGCGGTGGGCGGGCTGAGCATACACGGTGAAAGCGAGAGGAAGTCTTGAATCAATATATTCATTGGAACATTTGGCAAGGTAAAAGAACATCTTACCTCGACCAAAAACTGCCGATCCGAGATCTTGGATACAATCTTACAAGAGTTTGGTGCTGATCTGGAAATAAGCTAGCAATGCCAACTCTAGCAGAAACAGACACTGGGATAAAAAGAAGCGTCAATTGTCGTGGTTTTATTGAACGCTATGGAGCATAACACCATTTCTGCGCCTTATCATGATTTGGGGAACAGATTCCAATGCACTACACTGACATCACTGCGGTATCTCATTAGACCCATGTGTTCAGCCAACGCTGAGTGTATAGAATGTTCCTGTGGAATATAGAATGCGTGTTACAATTGGAGTCTGGTCAGTTGCTCTCTTGCAGGTGTGGTGGTGTGCTTGCTCTCTTGCAGGTGTGGTGGTGTGCTTGCTCTCTTGCAGGTGTGGTGGTGTGCTGGCTGGGATGTTTCCTATGAACTGCTATATTTAAATGAACTGTTTGGACTCTCCTCCCTTTGTGCGGTCTACTTCATCACAATAACTCAAATAATGGTGTTTTTTCTGACCAAAATACTTGAAAAACTCTTGCTGTGACTATTTGTGTAGGTGGATAAAATGATCTGGGAGAAAACTGCCATTTTTATTTTCATTGAATGCATTGGTTGTGTACAGCGTTTTGCACGGCAAGTGTATCATAGTTCACTTTTGTGCAGTTTTATATAGCAGGAACGTATCTCAAGGGTATTGGAGCACTTTGCACGAGAACAGGATTAATTGATAATGTTGGTACAAAGTCACCATGCCACAGGCGTTTCCCCTAAATTCCAAACCGCTGATGAATGACGGAAATGGGCACCATCATGTTCTGTTGAAATGTGTTGCCTCAAAACCATGTCACTGTGCATTTTTGAACAGTGCACTTTCATCAATTACTTGGCCTTTTAGTGCTCTGGTACAGAGTTGTCTATAGCTGTTGTTTTTCTTTTCATAAGAAGGGCTTGTTGGCAGTGATGTCCTTGGACATACCCTTGCCCTTTGAGCAACTGTGATGTGATACGTGTGTAGGGTTTTTCGTGGGAATGAGATCCATAGGGGATGGGTTCTGAAACCTGCCATCCAAATATATGTTCAGGATGCCCCTTTTAGTGGTTTTACAGTGAGGTGGGGGATAGCCAATGTTAACTGTGGAGTTGCAGCCTGTTTCTCCAAGTTTAACTGGGACCCGTATCATATGGGTTTTCCTAATGATGCAAGAAGAATACTGACCTCTTGGTATGTTTTATTGCTGTTGCCATTTGAAAAATCACATATATTTTCTTAAAAATGCAACTCAAATACTTGTTTTTTTCTCTGTCTTCCACTAATTACAATCGCTCCAAGAGCCCAAACACCACTGAATTTTCACCTCAGGACATGTATGTTTAGGGCAGAAGGAGTACTCTCTGGTGCCAGCCAAGGGTTCAGGACTTGGAGGACTGCCTTTTGGGGATCAGGACTCACTCCAGCAGAGTTCAGGCAGGTCCATTTGGTGTTCGTCAGCTGGCCAGTAGCAGGAGAGGCTCCTGGAAGCTTGTTGTGCCCCTGTAGCTCAAACAGGAGGCCAGCCAACTGACCCTGGAGTCACTTACGGAAACCTGGGACCAAGAAAAGTGGGCTCAGTCTTCCTTCTTCACACAGCTGGGGAAGTCTTCAGCTGAGTCTTCCACAGGTCCAGGGGTGTTCTCCTGTGAGATTCTGAAGGTCCCAATTTCATCCTCAGCGTTAGCCTGTGGTTGAGGGATGTCCCTTTTCTCTAACCTTCCTCCTTTCCTGGGTTTTGCGCCAAACTGACTGTAGTAACACAGGACAGGCAGTCCTATTTCTGAGCTGCATTTGTCAGTGGCAGAGCAGTTAGCCTTAGAATTCAGAAAGGGGGTGAGCAAAGCCTGAGACTACAGTATGAAGCTAAGGCAGGCTAAGCACAGCCCCCAGGACATCCTGCTCAGGAGAGGAACACCCTGCCCTACACCAAAGGTTCTTTGCGTTCCCATGTATGGAAGGAAGACACAATACATGTTGACAGGCATGTGACTCTGACGCTGGCAGAAAGGCACGTTTGGTTTAGGTAGAAAAATGCCAATTTTCTAGAAGAATAGTAGTTTAATATCTGATTTTACCAATAAATAGGGTTTTAAATTATAAATAAATTAGTGAGAGGGATAGCCTTCTACCAGTGAAAAACAACTTTAGGAGTTTTTCACTGCAGGACAAGTACAACTTAAATACACGTATTACTTTTTAAATACAGTGCACCCTGCCCTATGAGTTGTTGGGGCAACTCATAAGTATTAACAAGCATTTGCAATGCAATAGGTCTCGCATTACGCGAGTATCCGCTATTGACATTGCAAATAACAATGCCTTTTATTTTTGTTTTCGTTTCTAAAACAAATAAAAGGCATTGTCATTTACAATGCCAATAGCTTAAACTCGCGTAAATGCGAGACCTATTGCATTGCAAATGCTTGTTTCTATTGATCACGTAAGGTTCCTGACAGCTGCGCTATCAAGCCATACCAAATCATTCATAGTATAGTATAAAATGGGGAATGAATATCTGAAAACTATGCAGATGTCAAAATGCATCAACAGGAGTTTAACCGGTCATGAAATCTCCTAGATCTTCAATATTTAGAAACTGCCACAAATATGGCACAGGAAGATGATGTTATTTATGTGAGACGTATCTATTGAGCACACATTTTGCCATTAGTGTGGTGTAAGAGCGCAACGGAAGCCCGAAGCCCTCTTCATGCAAATTTTGAGGATTTTGACGTAGTAAGCATCTTGCTGTTTAGCATATATGCATTATGCTGCCGTGTATCGAAGAGATGGACAACTCAACATACTAGAACATGTTACAACAGTACGAAGGTCCCATGCCCGCAGGACCTGCACTCGCATTGACATACAGTGATCTATACATCCCACCTGTACCGACACACAACACAGCACTGGGACAAGGGAGAGCCAGGCAGAATTATCAGCCCACTCTGCTGATTAACCAGCGGGACCGCCATCATTTACATTGGAGACACCTGAGAAAACATTTGAATTCCACTCCACGGCAAGACCTTTTTCCATTCCGACTCAGCTAACACTGGGGCCTTAAAAAGGGTCCATGATTACTGCGATAATCCCAGGCCCTGCCTGGCGTCACGAAGCACGTCCACGTTTGAGTGGCATATATTAAACATTTACGCTACATGTCAAGACTTCTCATTGCCTGTTATCCCCTGCAGCCGGGCCCTGCTGACAGAGGAAGGCGAGCTGCTCCCCTTCCTCCGCATGTTGTGGTCTGTCCCGGTGCTGATCCCTGGTAGCGGAGCTTGTCTAACCTTTCCTACCACAGGCCACCCCTCGGATCCCTCGGCAGTGGAGTGGCCCAGCACACTGAGGGAGAGGAGCTGCCTCCAAGTGTAACGGGGAACGACTGGAAGTAAAAAATCTGATTTTACCAATCGTAGCAGTGTTTACTTCTAAAAGAGACTGTTATTGTGTACTGTATTTATGTATTATATGTAAAGGTATCTGTATTTCAAAAACCCTGCTAGGACGCAAACTAGCCCCGGACATAGGGATCACCGAAGAGCAGGATTCGTGACTGTTTACAAAGGGGCAGTTAACGGGCGTGTTTCTTCAGTGGGGTGAGAAGGTAGTGTTCACTTAAACAAGACTGTAGCTACAGAGTCTTTTGCTGTTCATGTGGTAATCTAAATCAAAGATTGTAGCAAGGCCCTTCCTGGCAGACCTGCCAACTAAGCATCCGGTCACCAAATGTACACCCGTCACGGGATTAACAGCTCTGCTTGGTCTGGGGGGAATGGGGGAGACACACCAACCAGAAAATGGGGCACGGTGATTAATTGTATCAGGAACCCTCACACAGACTTTCAATGTAGAGCGAGGGCAGCACTTGCCAGTGAGCGTCTTGTCAGGAAGGCAAATGCCAGAATCCGGTAAAGTAAAAGAGGCGAAGATAATTAGCGAGAATACTGCGCATGCCTGCAGGATTAACAAGCGCTAGTAATGTTGCCAGTTGTGGGTGTGCCGGCAGAGGAGGCTGGGTCTGCGCAGCAAAGCGGCCGTGTGGCCGCGAAATTGAAAGTGATCGCGATCGCGATCAAAGCGGCCGCGAAAGTGAAAGTAAGCGCGGCGCGCGCGCCCGCGCACATGCACTGTAGCTTTAGGCTACGGCAGCACTTTCAAAAAACCCAGATATAAAATGTCTCTTCGAGCCTTTGGCTCGCGAGACCTAAAAAGGAAGGTTTGGGCCTGGTAAAAGGTTATTTCCCATGGTTGAAACAGCTGCTCAAAACTGCTCTACAGGCTGTAATGGTAGTATTGAGACATGTTCTACAGTGCTATGTTAGTAGGTGGCACAATGGATACCGTTGCCCCCTAAAAGCATTTAATTTGCAGCTCTCAATACATGTGCTACTCCTACTAGTGACTTATAAGTTAATTAAATTTACCAATTAGGTATAGGCCAATTTTACCATGTTTAAGGGAGAGAGTACAAGCAGCTTACTAGTGGTTAGCAGGGGAAAAGTGCACATGCCGTATGCCAATAAAACCAGTTCAGTAAAACAGAGAAGTGAAGGCAAAAGGTCTGGTGGAATTACCTGCCATGGATGGTCTGGTAAAACAAGTCGGAACAGTACAAAATAATGAGCAAATCAGATAAATGCTATGTGCTAAGTGTGCAACAAAATCAGTGTTTAAACGGTTGCCATCTCTAGTAGGGGGCAAAATAATCTGACTCACCCCCACATTTAAGGGTTCAAGTACAGTTTTCTTGCATAAAAATGACTAGGAACTGCAAGGTCAGTATGGTATGATCATTGCTCACACAAATCACATTTTCACAATTCTAGATGTCACATAACCCTATCTCCTTAGCACTAATCCATTACATGAATTTTGATTTGCCTCTTCTGAACTAATGTCATCTATAGGTATTAGAACAAACTAGTTACATAAACAAAAGTTACGCATTGTAAATGAATGTAATACTGCGTACAAGTGGAGGGACCTTGAATTATGTTGCAAAATGGATTTCTAATGGCAGGATCTTCATGAACAGTGTCATTCAGAATTAAACAATCTTAATCTTGCTGTAAGTAGTGTCAAGTGAGAAATATAAACACAGAATGAGTATCGTGACAAGTATCCCATTTCAGTAAAATGAAGTCGAGGCCCAACCTACTTAGACTAAGCCAGAAAAACCACCCTTTAACACATTACAATAATATCGTTGCAATTGCATTAGCTCCATGACAATATACAGGTGTAAGTCAGAGTGGAGAGTGACTAATATTATTACACATTTTAGTGTAAACGTAAAAAAGCATCTACAGCTGCAAAGAATGTGGTAAATTGTTGTTATCTATTTACCTTTACAGCAGTTACATTGGAACCATATTTTCCCTCAGCTCAGCTTAATTACATTTGAATAGGCCTACCTCTCTTTATGAACACACCCACTTCACTCCTTTGTTAGCCGCTGCCGCCATCTTCTGTGTTCAATGTCCGATGATACAATACAGAAAGAAAAAAGCCCTTGGGGCACCAAGAAGGATATCTCTGCTAAATAGATTCCAGTAAGGCTTTTCCCTTTCAAAGTAGGGAAGCAGGAAAACCAGAAGAGTCAGGCTATACAGTAGGATTTGACCAGGCAGTGCCTAATTCAGAAAGATGAGCTGGGAGGGCCAAATATAAGGCTGGGTCGAAGTTGAGAGCCCCACACAGTTGAGGCAGAGACTCATGGCTTTAGATTTCAGGTAAATGCAACTCTGGGATAGTCTTTTGGGCACAAATCACATCCCCAGGACAGTAACTGTATCCTGAAAATATTATTAGGATTGGTTAGGCCTTCCCAATAATGACAGAATGGTCTGTCAGTTAAACAATATCCTAATTGCCTCACTTCAAGACAACAATCTGCCTAGATCTCAAGAGCAAGGAAGACTTACCAGTCTTTACTCTATAGGTCTTACCTAAGTGCCAGAGTGTTAGAGTGTGCTGTCTCTAGCTCTGTCTTTCTTCGGGGTGTCTCACAGTGCTAAAGGAGGTTTGGCTTCTGACACGGAAGCCTGCTTACCTTTGTGGATCCCCCACCCTGATGCTGGGATGAATGTACATTTGGAAGAGAGTGGAAGCTGTTAACTGCCTGATACCAATTTTAGTGGGTCATTTAGAAATGGAAAAATTGGGTGGACCTGAAAACAACATTGTTTGAACTTATCGGCAATTAGAAAAAGTCAACTGGATTCTGAACAGCCAGTCCCTGAAACCTAATGTTATTTTTCAAGGTAGCATCTGAAATTGTTCACTAATTTTGGACTTTAAAAGAAATCACCTGAACAAGCTGGCAAAACCCCTCTGAAAATGTGTCACTTCATCAGTTTCACCCTGTTTTTTTTCCTGCTCCAAACTTTTTGACTGGAAATTTGAGGCTACAGCAAGAGAGCTCACTCCGCATTCCAAATGCATTGAGTACTTTATAGCTGCAACTTCAAGGTTTCCCTGATTGATTATTTTCAAGCACCAGAAAACTGGTATTTCCAAACAGAGAAATCTTTCAGAGGTACCTCTAACAACTCTTTTCCGATCCCTGTTTTAGTCATGGTAAGTAAAATGAAGGACATAACACATTTTTATATATCTGTACATTTCCCATAGCATATTTCTTTTGCTAAATATTTTTACTGTTATTTTCAGAAATGCATCAATCTTGTATACATAATAGTCAATCCATAGGCTCTGGGGAGCAGCAGTACAAATAATCATGTAGACATTAACACATGAGTGGGGTCATCTAAATATAATATGCGGGCACTTGCAAGACAGTAAAACAGTATTCATTTTGTCACTCAGTACTGAGGCTATGCGGGATCATCTGTGCTATTTACAAAGTAACATTAGAGAAACTAAGTCAGGGACCCCATATTTTGGTGAATTTCCTTCGACATCCTCTAGTCTTATATGTAACCTTTTCAGCTGACATGTAAAGATCATCCCCCTTTTCCATTCTTGTAGTGTGGGGGTTTCCAATTTGCCCCAGTATTTGGCCACATCTCATTTTGCCACTACAAGCCCTAAATTAGAGAACCTGTGTTTAGCTCTGGGGATATCCACTTCTTTGTAAATTCCTAATAGCATGTATTTGGCGCTCATTGGTAACGTTACTTCCAACACCCCATTTAATTCAGTAGCATCATCTGCCAATATTATTGAATGTTGGGGCACTCCCTCAGTGTATGTATATACAACCCTTTCTCTGTCCCACACCGTAGGCAGTTCGCTTAGCAAGCCCTACCTATGAAAACGGGCCCTGCATAGAAAACTCTGTGGAGGACCTTAAAGTGTATTAGTCGAAGTCTTGATTCAATGGCAACTTCCCTGGAACTCATTAGAGCTGCCTCCCAATCTAGGTCGTCTAATCTCCCACTTCCTGTTCCCATCAGGCCTGCACTTTTGCTAAGGTCTCTGGTCTATTATTAGTAATGGTTTTATATGTCCAAGATATTGCCTTTTGTGCAATTTCCCCCATGACCAACCTTCCTTCCAGTGGTGCATATTCCGGTATGTTTTCTATGTCTAGTGTCGCTGCCTTTCATGCATGTAACAATTGTGGGTATTTATAGTGTTGCGTCGGGTTCAGCTGGTATTCTCTTTGAGGGGAGCTGAAGGGAATAAGGGTTCCCCATCTATGATGACACCATGTTTAGAGATTCCTAGGTTATCCCAAGTTTTAAAACCATGCAGCATCTGAATTCTGCAGGTATGACCATTCCCATAGGGGGTTTCCCAGGTGATTAGCTTATTCCATTTCATCCACTTTTCTGCCCCAGCCAGGCATCTATAGTCGCCTGTGTAGTTGGCAGCAGTTTCTTCACCCTATTCCCACCATGTAGGTAATGTATATACGTGTGTGGTTGGAACTGGGTCCGTTCCAGGGTATATGTAGGGTGTTCTCATGGCAGGTGGCTCCAGTCATTAATTACGATCAAATTGGCAGCCCAGTAATAGGCTTTGATATGAGAAAGAGCGATACCTATATTGATTCCGTTGCAGGGTGTGCAGTGCCACTCTGGGGTCGCCACTGTTTCAAAGAAAAATCCACATTTCCCCTTCAATTTTGCCAAAACTTTCCAAGGAATTTTATGGTAGGTGTTCTCTACCACAGATAAGAGTTTCGGCAATGCTATCATCTTATACATTGCAGCTCTACCCAGAAGTGTCAGTATTTTCCACCTTTCTACACCATTGTGGAATTCTGATAGGACCCTTCGGATACTATGTTTCATGCCAACTTCTTTATCGATAGTCACATATATGCTCAGATATCGAAATCCCTCTCTGACTACTCACAACTCCCCTGGGACATCACTGGGTGAATAAATCTACCTGCAGAATATTAGCTAGATTTGTCCCAGTTAATCCTGTAGCCTGTATGTTCCCCATATATTTCAAATGCGTGAAAAAGTTCTAGGAGTGTCTTATGTGGGTTTGCAACATATGATAAAATATCATCGGCTTAAAGGGCAATCCTGTCATCACCGATGGAACCTGTTTGTTCCCTGAATCCCGAGAGGCCAGGTTGCACATGTATAATACATGCCAGGGGTTCTAGCACTAGGGCGAATAACAGTGGTGACAAGGAGCATCATTGACGCATGCCCCTCTCGATATGGAATTCTGCTGATAATTCGCCATTGGACGTCCTCTTCGACACAGACTGGGAGTACCAGACACCAAGAAACATGATTATGGAGTGCTGAAACCTAGCATTAAAGGAGAACTATTTTGAATACAAGGACACTGTATCTCCAGAAGCACAGGACCAGCATGGGGAGCACGTTCGCTCCCAGTATAGCATGCCTGTACGTCCACCATTTAGAGAGAAAAAAATCCTGAATGCTAACAACCCTTTCCACAACCACATACATACATGGAAATGATATATCGACGATATATTGATCATCTGGAATGGAGACAGAAGAACTGCCAACCGTTTCTTAACTTGGCTGAATTGCCAAGATGAATTTCTCAAATTCAGGAGTAGAATATCAAACAAAGAATTAGTTTTTCTGGATTTGAACATCTACACTACCAGAGGCAAACTTGTAACCACCACTCATTTCAAGTCCACTTAAAAAACTGTCTGTTATTATACAAGAGCTTTCATCCCTGTGACAACCTTCCATATGGTCAATGTTTGCGCATAAGTAGGAATTGCACAGAGATTGAAGACTTCAAACAACAATCAGAAGAATTGAAAAAGAAACTTGAGGCACGTGAATAACGAAAGGTAATAATTGAGAAAGCATATAAAAGGGCTCGTAACAACTGTAGAGAGAGCCTTTTGGAACAACAACCCCAGAAGGAGGAAAAGAACTGCCCTATCTGTATCACAATGTTCAACTCCAACTCAAATCAAATCACTAAAATTGTAAATAAACATTGGCGAATCCTAAACAGTGGAGGGATGAATCTCCCAAAACCCATTTTCTCACACAAACAAGGGAGAAGCATCAGAGATATGGTGGTACACACTAGACCAAGGGAAAAGGAATCCATAACGCAAACGACTATACTACCACCAACTACAGGCCATCATCCCTGTGGGATGTGTAATGTCTGCAAACTAACCAAAAAGAGCAAAGAAATTGTCTTCCAAGATGGAACCAAATGTGAACAGAGACGTTTTTCCACATGTAACACCAAACATTTGGTATATCTGATCACGTGCCCGTGTCACATGCAATATGTGGGCATGACCACACGCCCCATAAAAATCAGGATAGGTGAACATAAAAGCAATATCAAATGTAAGAAAAATACCACAAAAATGGATGCTCACTATCTGGAGAAAGGACATAAGTGGGAAGAAATCACCTGGACAGTCATTGAGCAAGTACAGAATGAGAGGTACCTTTTTGAGAAGGAACAACGCTGGGTGTTCTGATTGAGGACCCATGTGATGGGGCTGAATGATGAGATTCCTTGGAATCAATTGTAACACTCAACGTCTGTCAAACAATAAAATAGAACAAATAAGACCAGCATGCCAAGATCAATTGCACACACAAAAATCAAAGTGTTTTGAATGTTTTAACAACATAGTCTTTGAATCTATTTTACCATCCACGCCAATTTTTTTTAAATTAAATTTAGAATTTATATAATGTTATAAAATTCTGCATTCTAAGAAGAGCTGGACAAGCACCAGTTCTCTACAAACACACACAAGCAGTTCCGGTAATCACCTGGTGAATGTGCAGCCTGAGCATGTAAGTAAGACAATGGCTAGTCTCTAAAATAGCCAACCGCTTAAACCCTGATATTCAGTAAAAACCTCTTAAGGAAGTCGGGATTCATTCACGTGCCTGCTTCTCTTTTTCGCAGTGTCTGAACAAGGGCGCACCCACCTACCGTACCAGCTCATGGGGCTAACACATCTTTAATCATCAGTATGTATATTTTTTTATCAAACAATGTATGTAAATAGGTCCGTGAACATACCACGCACAGAGATGCTTGCCTCTGATAAACGTGTATGCCTTATATAATTTTTACCTTTCACCAAACAAAAATCTCATGGGGCCATTTTACTGTGTATACAAGCATGCATGCGCATAATCACCTTTGCGTGAGGTACGAATGAGACAGCCGTTCAACCCCTTTACACAGGAGTTTGAACGAGCGGCACGATAGAGGTTTCGTCAGAGTGAGTGAAAAAAAATTCCACCCCCCCTTTTTTAAGATAACAATGCCGTACCTGGTCAGACGTGAAGAGTGCATATATCAAACAGTGAGTCAGAAAAACGTTCCGTATAACAGGAAATGTGTTGCCTAAATCATTGAGTATTATGCTCACACTAAAGTGAAGAAAAATATATCACAGTGGTAATTTACCACCTTATTTCCAAAAAAGTACCAATGATATATAATCGCATATACAATGATGATGTGTTTTACTGTTGTATGTTGTTCTTTCCCCTTTCTTTCAACAGAACAATGCCATATTACCAAGAGGGTAATCTTTGAAAGCTTAAACTAGGCATTCTATACACATGTACCGCAGACCAATAGGCTGATGTACACAACTCAAATTTTCAGAAGAAAATATTGTAGGGATCGTTTTTTGGTCCTGACGAGGAAAGCCAGGGGGATGGCTTTCTGAAACATGGTGACCCAGTAGGAGGTGACAGAGATAGATACACCTTCCACACTTCCCCTTTTTAATAATTCCAGCTAGGGAAGGCAATAAAGATATTTTTTCCACTAGCCAGGAATTTTTTAAGTCTTCACATTATTCTTCTATCCACGACCCTACCACCCTATGCACTACACATATTTTCTATCACGATAAAAAGTGCTCCCGCGTCTACGTAGGTCGTAGCACGCCCCGCTCCGTAGAGGGACGGGAAGACCCCAATGATGAAGCATAACATTGAATCAGGTTTCAGTATGTGAGGGGTATTTTAACAACCTGAAAGCGTTTCCTTCTATACAACTGAAGATGCCTTGTAACACATCTCCTTTTATACCATTATAAAAAATTCACAACATTACGGGAAGGAAGGTATCAAGTAGTATAAAGGTAGAATCTTTTTGTTGAAAAGTTACATTAAAGGAGGGTGATTCTACCTGGATCCCTCTCTACTCCCTCCCTTTGGTTATATGAGATAATTTGACATTCACCTTCACACAGTCTTTATACAGCAAGTCAATTCAAGCCTGGAACTCTGGATTGAAACCATACTTTCTCTAGAGCCTGTCTTAGTAATGGCCAGTAGAAGGCATCAAATACCTTTTTGGCATCTAGGAACAACAGCATATGTCTTTCCTACTGTGTATTGTGTTGAGCTAATTATATAGTCTACGAAGATTAAATGTCATAGACCTCTTTGGCATAAAGGGCGACTGGTCATGTATAAGATCAGAGATAACTTTCAGAAGCCTTGTGGCTAGGATCAAGGCTAGAATTTTAGTTTCACTATTTAATAGAGAGATTGGTCGATAGGAACCACAGTCAGTCTCAGGTTTGCCTGGTTTGTGTATCACCGCAATCATACTTTTCTGGAGGTCATGTGGAAGGGTGCCATTATCTTTAGCCTCTTTGAACAACTTAAGGAGAGAAGAGCTTAATAGCCTTGCATTTCATTTAAAAAGATCTGCAGGAATTCCATTTGGCCCTGGGAACTTCCTAGGGTTTTAGGTTTCCTATGGCCAACAGGACGTCTGCTCATGTTATATCTTCTTCCAGTGTCTGCAAGGCGTCTAATATCAGTTTTGGGATATCCACTCCATCACGATAAGCTTCGATTTGTGAAGTAGGGGCCAGCTAGTACGCTTTATAAAAAGCAGCATCATATTTGACAAACTCATGAGCAATCTCACCAGCTGCCTCATATATGGTAACGCTGTCACCCATTATTGCATGAACTCCTCTTGCCTTCATCTATCTCTTACTTAGCCATGCCAATAGTCTTCCAGCCTTGTCACCAGAGTCATAGAAACATCAGTGAGTTGGCTGGAGTGAGACTTTAGCCTCCTTCTGTGCCAGTGCCTGATATTCTCAACGGACAATTGATATGTCAAGCAGTATGGAAGGGTCTGTAGTGAAGCCCCCGGCTAACCACCTAACTGTAGCTATTATGTTTTGCGCTCTGTCCCTGAGCACCATTTTGTATGCTTCTCATAGTGTGACCACTGAGGACACTAAGTCCACATTCTCTTTAAAATATAGCTCAGTGTTCACCCTAATTTCACAAGCTACTCTCTTGTCTCATAGCTCCCAGGCATTTAATTTCCACCCTTCCCCAAGGTTACGAGTACGCTTCCCAATGGAAAGCCACAGTTGTGTGTGGTTGGGTAGTCCCCAGGCAAGGTAGTCTGCCTTTCCTATTTCTCTTACCTCTCTCGACGGGGCGAGAATGTAATCGAGCTTGGAGAATACCTTATGCACCCCAGAATAAAAAGAATATCTTGGGTTAGTGGGTGGCAGAGACGCCATAAGTCTAATAGACTGAGGGTCTTCATGAACCCCTTCAATGTTGTTTCCTCTCTCGGGGTCGGACCCAGGTTTGTGTGGTCAAGTCCTGGATCCATCATGTCATTAAAGTCTCCCCCTATGAAATCGTCTTCAGATCACTTTACCCGCTACATATGTCCCATTGGAGTCCCTTCATGTTTCTTCTATCTGAAATTGTGGTGTTTTTTTAATTAGGATGGCTATGCCGTGGGCGCCTGTTGTAAACCCTGCATGGGCCAATGTCCAAATGCACCATTACCTAGAAATCCACTGTGTATGCTCCGAAAGGGTATTTTTTTAAAAAGAGTACGTCAGGTTTTAATCTCTCAATATATTTTATGGCCAGGTCATGTTTAATCTTGTTCCCCAGCCTATTAACGTTCCATGAGAGCAGGGAATTTTCCTCTTGGTCAGTCCTGCTGATCCCATTCGTCTAAGTGAGAGTGCGATGACAGTCACTGTGTTGATGTGTCTGTCTGTAATAATCTATAAACAAGTAGAATCCACCCACACAAGATAGGTGAAAAATGGAAAAAGGTTTTGGGTTGGATGTGTTTCCTACAATGGTGGGAAGCACTTTGTGATCTTTAAATACCCCTCACACACCAAAAGGGCCCTTGGTGTCATGCTTCATCATAGGGGTCTTCGCGCCTCTCTACGGAACGCGGCGTGCTACTAACTGGTGGGTACGCGGGAGCACTGATGTAATCACTATGGGTTGTGAGTGGTAGGGTCAGGAGTGGATGGTGAGTGAGTTATTAAAAAATACCTGGCAAGTGAGGAGTGTCCACGTGGACACGTTCCCTCTCCACTCCCTCCTTTGATATGTATGTCTGTAATAATCCTCATGTGCCAAGAACTTGCCCCACTTTCCCAACAAAGAAGTTCAGCCCTCCTCCCCTCCCCCCTTTTCCCCACCCCCCATGCACTCACATTGATTCGTCAACATGACAGCTGTGTAGCGGGAAGGTCAGAGAGGTCTGTCACCACCCATTCCCCTTAACAATACCCTTCTGCCCCTTTAAACCCTAGAAATCTCCCACCTTAGTTGGATCCTGTGGGGAAAGAAAAAGAAAAACAAGGAATAAGAAACATAGGTCACTTTGACATGACGCTATCGCTCTAAACAGTTCAGGTGGTGAGCCGGTTGCCGACAACTCCACCAGGGCCTCCTGGGCCCGTCTATTCAGTCACTCAGTTCCCACATCTCTTTGCGGTTATTTTGGTTTCACTTGGTGCATGGGCTGATGTTCCTGTTTCAGTGCTGACAATGGATGCCAGCAACAGATGGTTTATTTCATAATATGTGGACTGAACATGATCAGTGAAGTCTGTATGTGCATCCCTTGCGAGTGTTCCTTGGGATTTCCTCCTCACACTTGGAGTCACACCAGCCTCCGTATCTGAGGACAGCCAGGTTTTAGAGGGGCACCGCTGGAGCAGGGAGGGGGTCTTCTTTCATTTGTTGCTGAAATTGATCTCCAGACAATGTCTGTCCAGTCTTTGTGATTTAGGTTGTGAGCTTTGTTGAGAGCCAGCAGGACATTGGATCTGGTCTGATCGTTAAGGTATTAAGGGTTGGTGTTCCTTTATCCACATCCAGACCTGCTCCAGCCATTGGAAAAAGGTTATTCTTTCCTTGAATAATACTTTGAGCTAAGCTGGGAACAGTCACATGTACTGGATGTTCATTGCTCGAGTTTTACTTTGACAGAGTCAAAGGTGCATCTTTGTTTTTGTACTTCTCATGAGTAATCAGGAAAGAACATTGTTTTTGCCTGCTTGTATTGAATTTCACCCATTCATTTCACCTCTCTCAAGATCAAATCCCTATCTGACTCCTCCTCTGGGCCTGTCGGGAGGGCCTTCATTTATGTATATATGTCAATCTTGCCTTGCTTCTGCTGTTTGGAGTCCTTATCTTTGGCCATTCAGAGTCCAGGTTTAACAGGGGCCTCCCATTACTTCGGGCTAAGGAGTGTGTCCAGCAGTAAGTCTCCACCTCATTTACTGGGCCTCTTCAACGAGGTCCCCCAGCAGGGGCCCCCCTCTGACACGCTGCCGACCACCAAGATCCTGAAACTCAATTATCACCCCTTTGTTGGCTTCAATGGGAGCCTGTGTTCTGTCCGACTACACAGACTCCCATTGAAGAAAGGGGTAGTTGCGGAAAACTTTGCACCACGTGGTGGGCACCCCATGGTGCCTGCCACACTGTGCATGGTTGCAAAGAGGGGGTCCACGGGTACCTCCACAGGCCCCAAACAGAGGCCTCCGGGTGAAGGGGGGCCTGCTATCGCCGCCAAAAGTCAGATTCAGAGAGCCGATCTGTGTTGGACAAACCAATTTGGAAAGGCTGTCCGAAGCTTAGTCAGGAACGCGGTCCATAGAGCCGTATGAGTCGGCTCCGACCAACTCGGTTTCTCCAAACGCCAGTCAGAATCGAGTCGGAAGGACCAAACGGTTACCTAACATCCTAATCCGTGAGTTGGAATTGTTTCCAGGTCGGTCGGAACTGTTTCCAAGTCAGCCGGAAATGCGGGTTCCAAATCGGATTTGGACAAACCAATTGCAGTTCGGAACCTTTCCGACCGACATCATAATCGGCCCCTTACTGTCCTCCGCCTCTATGGGTATGTTATGTTGTACTCTATGGCAACAAAATAAATGATTGCCCATGAAGAAGTTATATTTCACTAGAGTGTTCCAGGGTCCCCATGAGCAAGGACACCCTGGGAGGGGCCCCGCACTTTATCAAGGAGGGTAGCCCCACTCACCAAGCAGAGCACGGCAGGCCCTGGGTCTGAGTCTTGAATATAGCCTACACATATGGCTTTGGTTGCTCTTGTCTTATACCTACATTTGTAGGGCAAAGGTGTGGCCACTATGAAGTCTCACAGAGGGAGGTCCAGTGATTTTATTTTGTCCTGTAAGTTGGGGGGGGTGTCCCCTAGCTGCTTCAGTTCTCCCCAGATGAATGTGGGCAGGGTGGAGTCCTCTGTTCCCCAAAAGCAACCCTGGTCCAGGAGAACCACGGAGTTCCACAATAATATCAACCAGGCACCTGCAGTCGCGTGGTCCCTGGCGGCAGTCTTAATCTTGGACCCCTGTGACCTCTGCAAGCAGGGCAGCAATCAGGGCTTATTTGCAGGTCCGTTCCGTGGTGTCTCTGCATGTAGAATGGTTTTGCTGCTCCCTGCTTCCAGCAGCCAGCTGCACCACTCGATCCCCCGGACGGCACTCTCCGAACGTGTTCACTCTTTATCGCTCGTGTTACAGTGGTTGGTGGTGCAAGCTGTTTTTCAAGTGGGGGCCTGGGGGTAAGTTCTCTTTCCTCTCTTCTGCCACCGCTGTCACTTTCCCCAGTTCATCTGCTCCCCCGCTGCTCTCTCTCGGGAAGAACCTCCAGGGACATTCGGCTCTGGAACACATGTTCGCACCTCCCGCTTCTCCAGGCTCTGTAGGTAGGCCTCGCTCTTTCTTTGTGCAGCCCAAATCACTATGCCAGCCCAGATACAGTATCGCCACTGGAGGACGCCAGAGCTGTATTTTCGTGTCATCTTCACCCAGCCTTCCCCGTCCGTAGGTAGATGGGTTGTGACATACCACCGGTTCATTCAGTGAGTGTGATCTGGACCGCCAGCTCACCTGGGGCTACCACACCTCCATCCTCATATTGTAGGTCTCCTCTAGGCCCCAGCCTCAGGCTCCCTGTTTCAGCCAACACAAGTCTCATTGTGGCCAAAATTGGGACACTGGCCACATTTCTGTCTTCTCCGACACTTCAATAGAAGTCGTATTGATCGGATGGAGAGATATGAGCAAGATAAATGTGCGGATGAAGTGACGGGTCGACGGAGCCAGAGCAAGACGCTGTCAGTCGACCATCTTGTTGGCCACGCCCCCCTAACATATTTTTGTGCACCTTTTTCGTGGAGAAATCTTAGGTACCATTTTTGCTCTTCACAAAGTTTGATCAATATATCCAATTCTGTTTATTCTTCTAACGTGTCTTCTTACATTTGTGTCTTTTTTTAACCAATCTGATTTACAAATGTTAGGTTTCTTTTTTATTAAGTGTCATGTTGTTTTACTAGGATTTTACACACACCACCTGCATTTTCTCGAAGGCCTTCCTGCTTGTTCCAAATAAGAAAATGTACAGCTCGGATTGCTCCCAGAAACCAGTTTAACTTTGTGGGGCAGATTGTTTCTGTTAGATGGAAGCACACGTACAACTCATAGAAAGATTTGTCCTTTGTTAAAGGTTGTAGCAACATTAGAAAGGGGTTTAATGAGTCTGGGATGTGTAAAGCAGTTAAATAAATGGAGGGGAGTGCCCAAGATGGCAGGCGGGACAGTTGCTGAAACGCGAGCTCCGATCCCCTTCCAGCTAATATCCCCTTGCCACGCCAGTAAGAGAGGTGTAAGAGTTAGTTGCTGGCAAGGGGTCACTAGATGTCATGTTGTGCTCGACCGAGGTGCCGACTGGTGGCCGCCTGGGACCACAACAGTACAGAGGCTTCAGGCTGCATCCGGCTCACTGTGAGGAGGCTGCGACCCATACGGCTGATGGGGTGGCCGATCCAGTCCCCCGACTGGCAAGACCTCAGCCCCTAGATTTCCTGCGGGTATCGAATGCTGTGTTTGTGCATGCGCTCGAGGGAATCCTCTACTCGATCGGGAATGCCGGGTTGAGGTGCCACCCGGTAGTAGCTGCTGAAGCTGGCGGTGGAAGGAGCAGACCGCCTCCTCGATAGAGACTAAGTGCCATTTGTGGTGAGGGGCAGACAGCGGTGGTCTTCCTGAACCCCCGGTGAGGAAGATTGCCTGCTTGCTCTATGGCTAGCCTGCAAAGTGCAAAACTGGATCCTATACCCCACGGCTATCTAAAGGATGATGGAGGCATAGGTACTTCCACCCGCTCGCTGGAGCTACCGCCTGCTGTTTTGGACCTCTCATTTTAATATTAGGTGAGACAGTGACTTGGGACGAACCATGTCACACATTACCTGAAGCACCTGGGATGTTGTGCTGCCTGAGGGGATGTACCTCCCACCACGTAATTATAACCGCAGGGACAAGGTAGTTTTCCACTGCATGGCCTCCCTCTTGCACCACAGAACTGTGGGGGGGCTTAGATAACCCCTAATATTGCAGCTCGTTTTAGCTAGGCCTGTATACCTGGACTCACCAATTATCCTTTGAGAATGGCTAATGCCCTAAAGGACAGGGGTGGCGACATCCCCCAGACCCAGGCTCTCATGGAACTGGCACCATCCACCGTGTATCTCATTCTCCAGGATCAAACCCAGAAATTCTCAGGGCTGATGGCAGTGGGCAGCAGCCTTAAGGCCTCTATCAAACTGAAGCTGTACTCTTTGATAATTGATATGGGGATTCTGAAGCACGATCACAAAAACTGAAAGATAGAGTGTAGTCTGCAGAACAAGCACTTGAGATGGCCCACTTCACAATCACAGACCATCAAGCACAGATCAAGGTGCTGCAAAAGTAGGTGGCACTACTACGGGCCAGGGCGGATGATTCAGAAGGCCACTTACGATGGAATAACATCAGGGTGATTGGTCTTCCGGAGGGGGCAAAAGGACCAAGCATGGATCAGTACCTAGAAACATGGCTGTCAGAGGAAGTACTCAGAGGAAGGATCTCTACATTTTTTTCAGTGGAATGATCTCTTAGGGTACTTGGCCACCCTTCAGTACCAGGAGCACCTCCAAGACCAGTGGTAGTGCGACTCTTCAACTTCAGGGACCGGGACAACATATTGTAAATTGCCCGCACTAAGGGTCCCTGTTTGGTACAGAACAACAGGTTACAATTTTTCTGGATTATACCATGGATGTCCGCAGATTACGTGATGCATTTTCTGATGTGATACTCCGGCTCCACACCCTGACTATTAAGTACACGTTGAAGTTTCCAGCAAGGCTGAGGGTTGTCTCTGACACTGATTCAGTGTTTTTTTACTACTCCAGAGGAAACATGTTCTTGGCTTGAGAATAGGGAGGATCACCAGCGCACACCTACATCGGAAAATGAAGGTGAGTGGCATCCTCAGATGCGCAGGAGGCACTCCACTAAAAGTGAAAGGTTGCACTGCACGATGCAGAACCACCAAAGTGCTGGCTGCATTGGGCAGAGCGAAGGCGATAGCCGCGGTGGGGCAAAGTTTGACCCCTGTCAGGTGGACAGGAACTCTGATGACCTAAATGAAATTCAGCGAGAAGACAACCTGGTGCTGGAGCTGCCAGAGGATTTGCAGAGTGGTCCGCAGATCACCCCAATGACTCTGGACTTATTTAATTCTAATTGAGTATTGTATATGCTTTCTTTTTCTTCTTTCCTTCTTATTTCATGACTTTCCCTAGCCCTAGAGCATGGCGTGGGACAGCGTGTGCACAGGAGTGGGGGTGGGGAGGGGTGGAGGTAGTGGTTAGCGGGCAGACTCTCGCAGTTCCACACCAATGTTTGTGAGCGAGGGTGGGTTTCGTTATAATGATGGTAGTGGGGAGAGGATGGCAGAGGCTTTTGGCTTTGTTTGTACTTGGGATGGATCACCCCCGGAAGAGTAAAGACTCAGAAGTAACAGCCGAATAGTTACTGGCACTAAGTGGCGGTGACCGATTGAAGGTGTGGCCAGGGAGTGGGAGTTGCAGGCAACTATTACAAATGGTTAAAAGTTTGTTCGTTGATGTTTCTTTATTTTGCTGCTCAGGTCCTCTATTGTCCTGGTTACTTCTTGAATTATTCTGTGAAGCACCATTACTATGCTTGATGAGGGTGACATGACCTCCCAAGCACACACAGTTTGGTCCTGAAATTTGAGGGGCATGTGAAATTTTGGTAAGCATCAAACAATTTGTTCCTACTTGCGGAGGCGCAATGTTCAGTTTGTATGCTTCCAAGAAACTCACGTGATCATAGAGGAACTCATCCAGCTATGTAAAAGGTGACAGGGACCCGTGTTGGGCACCACATGCTCTGCCCATGCCCTGGGGGGGTTCTACTATGGGTGGCATCTGGAGTTCCGTTTGTTCTGGGGCACAGTCTGATTGACCCAGAAAGCTGTTATATCATTGCAGAGGGCATGCTGGATGGTGAACCCCTCACATTGATGGTAGTGCATTCCCTAATGTGGGACAGCCCATATTTTTTGACTCGCTCACTCCTGCAATCCTGTGGTCACCCACAGCACCAGCCTGTGGTGTGGGGATTTCAACTGTGCTTCTGACCTGGTAGAGGACAGATTGACTCCCCCGGTACCGGCTGCACAATCCCACGTAAACTCCAGACAGCTGCGCCAATGGGCCCATGATAGGCAAGTCGAAGGTGTGTGAAGTGCCCTGTATCGTGTGAACCATGAGTATTACCACTACTCTCATGTACTCCACACACGTGTAGATTTAATATATGCTAGTAGTGGACTGATGTCTGGCCGTACGGAAGCCGAATATTTAGCGAGAACATTATTGAATCATTGCCCGCTGCGTGTGACCTTTGGAAGGGGGGACGAGCTCCACCACCGATAACTACCTACATGCCGACTTCAGCCAAGGGCACTAGATGATATACCATATAATACACGGGTGAGAGAACACATCACTCACTACTTCATTGAGAACAAAGGCAGTTGAATGGGATGCATTCCAGGTAACAATACAGGTGGAATGTATGTCATCACACTTTGGCATTAAGAAGGGTTTATAACAGGAACTACTTGAGCTGGAGGGGCAACTGAGGGTGGAAGAGCGACGACTGACATTGGACCCGGAGGGGCTCCATACACTGCAGGATGTTAGATGCTCAAACAGGCAGACGGTGCATTTTCTCTCTATCTTCGACTACAGGGAATACACCAAAAGGCAACATGGCTAGTAAATAAGACTGGCAGTTTATTGGCCTGGTTGCTTAAGTCTGAGTAACCCCACACCATTTTAGGGGCCATCCTAATGGACTCCCAGTTAGCTATTCATGGGGAATTGAGGCATTTTACACAGCGCTTTACCAGGCACCAGTGATGATACAACCCAGCGACATAGTGGCATACTCCCGTCCCCTTGATATGCCGCTACTGAAACAAGAACTATATGAACCACCGACACTGAAAGAAATTACCATTGCTATTAAGGAGATAGCTATTGGGAAGACGCCCGACATGGATGGGTTGCGGTAGAGTTCTACTCCACATACCGGTCCTGACTTGCCCCCGCCAGCTGAAACTGTATATTGGGGATAAAGAACTGGGTAGATTGCTGGACAGCAGTAAGGAAGCCTTAATAGTGGTACTCCCAGAGGCTGGTAGATAAACCCTGGAGGTAACACCGTATCAACCCCTCTCTTTACCCAATCTGGACTATAAGGTGTTGAGTAAGGCACTATCCAATAGATTAACGCCTATGGTACACACAGTAATTCACTCAAACCAGAACTGGTTTATTCCGGGCAGGAATAATTTTCTAAATCTGTATCAGTTATTTGAGGTTATGAATGGTTCCCCAGACCAATACTCAGGGATAAGTGGCCTCCCTTGTCATAGATATGGCATTTGACACCCTGGATTGGAACTATCTACAGGTAGTTTTGGTAAAGCTGGATCTGGGATGGGAGTTTTGTAACTGGATACGAGTGATGTATGCGCTCCCCATCGCCAGGGTGCATACAGGGAAGATAATTTCAGGCAGTTACAGGATGGGAAGAGGCAGCAGGTAGGGTAACCCCATGTCCTCCCTGCTGTTTGCCCGGGCCATGGAGCCACTGACATGTATGCATAGTAAGCAAGTACATGACTGAGGCTATACTGATGCCAGTCGAACCTTCCATTCTCCCAGGAGTCATGTTGACTTTGGACACCTTTGGCTGTATCTCCGGACTGCAAATTAACTGGGGAGAGTCATGTCTAGTCCCATTGTTACAGACTAGATGTTGCCTGTTGTTACGGAAGTATTACACCTACAAGTATCTAGGGGTGCAAATATATCACTCTGAGTGGGATCCGGTGAAGGGGACCCTAGGTAGGGCACTGCCCTTGTTTCGCCAGTCACTGCCCTTCTGATTACAGCTACCTCTTTCACCTCTGGGGAGAGTGTCCATTGCTAAAATGTTAGTCCTCCCATGCCTCCTATATTTCTTTGTGGTGCTGCCCGTAATATTAATGAGCTGTGGCAACAAATGATGGATGGAATGCTGAATGAATCAAACAATCATCCCCAGTCAAGGGATCTAGGTTACTTCCATCATTCTTTTGCTCACTATGATACCCCAGTTTGAGCCCTCGTCAACCAGGCTAGCTTGAACCCAGTAGCACAATGAGCCCGGCACCTATGTCTGGGCATACCCAGAACACTTAGGGCAAAAAGTGCTGCAGTAACAAATGATGGAAGAAACGGGTCCCAGGATGTATGTTTCTGGTCCAGGGAGGACCTGGCTTGGCAGTTCGGGCTGGACTGTCACCATAAGGAACAGGGTCCAGACTGATTTGTATATAGCTGGGTCTTAACTGGGGTGGCATGGTGAGAATGATGGATTTAACCCAGATCTATTGACTGGAGTAAATGTTTTGATTTGATCCGCATTCCGTCTACCATTTGTGTGTCTTTTGGTGATATTGAAGATACCCTTCTTTGTGGACCTTCGGCAGTTACTGGCTGCCTTGATCAGGGTGAATAAAAGGCATAAGTGAAACTAGAGTTGTTATATGCCATACTAGAGGATGGTGGGTTGGAAGCTCCCAATTACGAGTTCTATAATGCCACAGCCCAGCTCCAATGGCCCCTTTGATAGACTCTGGATGGGACCAACCCAGTGCGGCGATTAGTAGGCACTGCTTTTGGAGAATGCTCGCCCATGGAGTGGCTCTAAAGCTCCTTCCATACTGCGGTTCCCAATAGAGTTGGTAAAACTGGCAGCATGGACGTGGAAGAAATATATACTTAGGGTAAAAAGAGATATCCCCTGTGCATCTGACCTACTACTCTAGGCCCTCCCACAGAGCAGACAATTCACTAGGATCTTCCCAGTGGAATCTTGAAAAGCTGCCGGAGTTAAGACTTGGGGGGATTTAATAGTGGACAGTAGTTTCTGCACTTTCGAAGAGTTGCTGGCCGGAGGTGGACTGGACACGGGGCAGTTCCTTTTGTATTCTGCACTGAGGGGAGTTGCGGGGAAGCTGTGGAAATTGGAAGGGGCCTCTGTACAGATGGCTGATCCAATGGACTTGATGCTGACATTGACAGGCCGTAGACAGGCTATCTCACACATATATAGGGCACTACAAGATTGGAGCACTGATTTTTTACAATTTTTGTTTTTTAATATTTTGCTCAAAATATTTATTGACAAAGATATAGGAGGGAGGCATACAAGAAGTTTTTGGGCTATCCTCTCTTGTGGAGAGAAATTGCTTCACAGATGATATCCTGATGATAGGCACTTCAATTAGCACATATTGCTGCAATCTTCCAGACCCTGGAACACAAATATGATCAGCTGACAGAGCAACCGTAGATTATGTCTCTGTGATATCAATCCACCGCTCACGATCGACAAAAGAGAGGTCAGTTTTGATACTGTTCAACATCATGTAACATATCCTGTTAATTCCTAAAATACCAAGGTCTGTATAAACCCTACCATGTGAGCTTTCGTATATATTTATCCCAGTCTCCTGCAGACAAATAGATATGCTAAAGAAAAACGAGCATTTAACATCGATCAGGCCATTGGTTTAAAACTAGTCGTAGCATATATAAATCCTCTGACATAACACTTTTTTTTTAAACATCAGGCACATGCATCAAGAAAAGCTTTAGCAAGTCCTTAATTGCGAATATTAAGGAATCGCAATTAAGGACTCGCAAAAGCCTATGCATGTAGGAATCGCTATTAAAATAGCGATTCCTTAACATTCATTAATTGCGACTCACAAATTGAGAGTCGCAATTAATGAATGGCTTCCCATTCATTCCTATGGGCCTCCAGGCCCATAGGAATGCATTGGAGATTGCGGGAGCAATTTGCGAGTACCAGTAGGTACTAGCAAATTGCTCCCGCAATTTCTAGGGTGCAAGGGTGTCAAAATGACACCCTATTGCACCCATGTATTTGAACTCTGCACACATGTTGCATACACACATGCTCTAAGGGCATGTGTGTGCGCAACATGAAACATAGAAAAATGCAAATAAGTGCGTTTTTCTAAGTTTTAGCAAATTACCATGAAGTCCAGCTTCATGGTAATTTGCTCCCGCTAGTAGCGAAATCGCTATTTTTTAAACTTTAATGCATTGCATTTAAGGAATCTCAATTAGGGATTCCTTAAATGCAATTGCTATTTAAGGAATCGCTATTTTGAGATTCCTTAAATTGCGATTTTTGCATTTGGGATGATGCATCCCAAATGCAAAAATACCGGTCGCAAAGGGGCAGATTCTGAGAATCTGCCTGTTTGCGACCGGTTTTGTGGTTGATGCATGTGCCTAAATATCTTTATTACATTTTTTCTACATGTTTACATAAATTTCCAATGTCAGTACACATTACACCAATATCGATATTATCCATTTTTGCCACTGCGGACACAAATCAATATATTACTTTCGCACTATTCCTGATATATTGTGTACCCACGGTGCGAAACTATTTGTACATTTATAAAGTATCATTAGTATCTATCACCTCTACATGCTGTCATCTCCAATCGAGGGGCGGGTTGTGTCTATCAATTACACCCTTTCATGACTGGAGCCATTTATATAGAAGTATATCAGTGTAAACTGAAACATAGTGTTAATACGTCACTGAGCTTTGAGTCTATCATATACAGTGCTACATATCAGATATCAGCTTTCCTTTTCTTTTTAATAAAGATAACATTTGAACCACATCTAAGAAAGCCTAAAGAAAAGACAAATAAAAAACTTTTTAAAGAAGAGATATCAATCATTTGCAAATACAGGCAGCTAGTATGTCGAGTGTCATGAAGTGTGATCTTGACTAGGTCTGCGCGTGGGCGGTGAGTGTGGGTTGCTGTTTCTGTTGTGTACTCTGCTGTTGATGTACTAGGATATCGCGCGGTGAGAACCATGCCTATGTAATGTTTTGTGAGGAATGCGAGGTCTGAGGCTTGACCGGCTTCCGATAGTGAAGTATCATAGAGTTGTGCCATGTCTTCTATTCCTGGGTGACATGTCAGGTGTTGGTTCCCATGTGTTGCATAGGTGCCGTAATATCAAAACTTGTAAGGACTTTAAGCATGTCATCCCAGGTATGTGCAATGGGATATTTTCGCAGCCCTGCCATTTCTTCCCTGTGCAGGGTGGTGCTCTCTGCCTGTGCCCAGACCCCTAAGGACTTCACCCAATGTGAGGCTTCCGGTGGGTCCTTGCATTTCCACCTCTTAGTTATCAGCCGTTTTGCTGTTATAAGGCCTAGGTCTCGAAATCTGGAACTTACTTTGTTTGCTTTGGTGCGTGTAAATAACCCGAGGATACAGACCTCCCATGTAGCAGGCACTTCAACCTTAGTGCAATTTGTGAGTGTATCTAATATTATGCGCCAGTAGGGCGAGAGCAGGCGGCAAGTCCATAACATGTGTAATAAGTCAGCACGTAGTAGACAGCATCTCGGGCATTCAGATGTATTGATGTTAAAATACCTATTAATCTTATCTGGTGATAGATACGCCCTATGTAGTAATATACGCGTCTGGATAAGTTTAAATCGTGCATTTCGTGGTATGTGTGTAGCACTTGCCTAGACGCGTTCCCACTCTTTATCAGTCCAGGGACAGCCCCTATCTTCAGTCCAACACATGAGGAGTTGCTGTAATGGTCGTGTCACATGGGTGCGCAAAGCCTGCACTAACCAGTGTATCACATGCGATCCCTCCCCCATTACAGGTAAATATTGCAACAGTTGATGCGTCGGCGGCTCATTAGTTAAGTTTCCCCATGCTAGTGTCAACGTCCGTTTTATAGTTGCATGTAGAAGGAACTGGCCTGCTGGTAAATTATTATCTGCCACTAGTGCCTCAAAAGATAACAAGGTACCATCTGCATATAAGTCTCCTAGTGTCTCCACTCCCGCTTCAGACCAGGGCATCAGTACTGTGTCACGTATAGAGTCTCTGCCTCTGGATGTCCCGACGATCGGCAATATTGGGGCATATGGGATCGTATCTGTTGTGAGGTGAAGGCTTCTCTTATAGCATCTTTGAGCCAACTCAATATGCAGTTGCACTGGGCGGCGGATTTTCGCCAGTGGATGAAACAATCCATAAATTTTGTTTTGTGTCCATATTGACGACTCAGTCGCCATGTCTGTCAAGTTTCTCCCACTTAACCACTTAGTGACCCACTGCAACTGTGCAGCTAAATAGTACAGCTCCAGGTGAGGAACTGCTAAGACTCCATTTTCTGGTGGCGCATATAGCTTCTGTATTGCTATCCTGGGCCTTCCTGTATTCCAAATTTGACCCCGGGTTAATCCCTCCAGTTCCCTAAATAGTCGTACTGGGACATATACCGGGAGGTTTGCAAAATAATACAACAGCCTTGGCAGTACTATCATCTTATTTAAAGTAATACGGCTCATTACATTAAGTGGTAGACTCTTCCAGAATTGCATCTGCGCCCTAATTGCGGAAATGACACGCACCAGGTTGCCCTCTAGTATGTCTGTTGGGGGCCTGTAGATATATATGCCCAGGTATCATAACGTGGTCCGATACCAAGCAAGTGTAGTTTCGTTAAAAATTATGTCCGTCATAGCCACGTCCTCGTTGAAGGAGTAGGCACCTGATTTAGCCTAAATCACCCTAAGGCCGGATACGTCCTCAAAGCTACGAAACAGCGCAGATATCTCCGGCGGTATTGCATGCAAGTCTCTTATGTACAACAGCAAGTCGTCCGCGTATAAGGACACTGTATGAAGTCCATCACTCAAGGGGATGTCCAAATCTGCACCACTCTTTCGGAGACGAGCCGCTAAAGGCTCCATGGCAAGGGAAAAAAGTAACGGGGATAGAGGGCACCCTTGTGTGGTGCCTCGCCTGACCCTGATGGTATCGGAGAGGATCTTGCTTGTTCGCACTGTAGGGCGTTGATAGAGTAGCTGCACTAATTGCAAATATCCATCGCTCAACTCGTACTTACGCAGGACCGCTGCTAGATAGGGCCATTCCAGCGAGTCAAAGGCCTTTTCCAGATCCAGCACTAAACAGCCAGACCGAGGCCAGTTCACCGTTGCATATTTTTGAATTCTGAATAATCTGCGGAAATTTAGGGAAGTGCTCCTGGTTGGGACAAACTCGTTTTGGTCAGCGTGTATCAAAGTCTGCACAAACGGGGCTATTCGTTTAGCTAGGGTGGAAGCAAGAATCTTATAGTCCGTGTTTAACAGAGCCAATGGGCGATAAGAGCCCAGGAGTTCAGGACTTCTGCCCGGTTTTAAAAGGGAGATCAGCGTTGCCTCATTCTGCGTAGGTGTAAGCGTAGAACACTCCAGAGCCGCATCATATACCTGTAGCAGTTCTGGTATTAATATATCTCAGTAGGCCTTGTAAAATTCCACCGGTAGTCCGCCTGGACCCAGCGCTTTTCCGTTCGAGAGGGAATAGATGCTATCCCTTATATCCTCCAACAGCAGAGGAACACACAGTTCCTCTTGTTGGTGGTCTGTCAGTTGTGGCAACGTTATGGCAGAAAGAAAGTGCTGTATGTCTGCATCGGTAGCCATCAGACAAGATCTGTACATCGCGGAGTAATATTCTACAAAAGCGCTATGTATTTCACTCTGAGTGTGCACCAGGGCTCCCTGTATATTTCGTAGTAATGTCACCGGTGCAATGGCAGCATCCTGTCGTATCAGCCAGGACAACAGCCTACCAGGTTTATCCCCCATATGATGGGTGCGTGCGGAGTGTGCAGCATAATTTATATTATGGAGCCGGTCCAGCAATCTGGAGTGCTCTTCTCTAACGTGCTCCAGAGGCTCAGCACCACGCTCTAACGCTTCCTCTTCTCTTTGGAGTAGTTCAGTTTCAATGCGTTTTAAGTCCGCTTCCAACTGCTTCCACATACCCGCCTGTGCGCCTAGGCAATCACCCCTGATCACTACTTTAAACGCATCCCATTCCACCTGGGGCGCCGTGGCTCTATCAGTATTATCTTCAAAATATTGGGCAATGTTGGAAGCTAGCAAGTTGCGAAATGTTGCGTCCAGTAGGAAATCTGGCTGCAAACGCCAGGTTGGGATTGGCGGACGGGGGTGTTCCCATAGCATCTCTAAGATATGTGGGTTGCGGTCAGAGTGTGTCCTGCCCATGTAATAAATTGCCGATATATTGGGAAGCAACGTTTCCGATAGCATATATCGGTCTAGTCACACATTCAAATCATGAGCGCCAGAATAATAGGAATATACCCTGTTGTTGGGATTATGGTGTCTCCAGGCATCTTTGAGATGCCACTGCATAGCCCAGCTAGTCAGTGCCAACATGGCATGATATGTGTTTGTACCTGGAAGTGGTGGGAAAGAACGGTCCAGGGATATGTCAAGCACACTATTGTAGTCTCCCCCCAATAACATGGGAACATCGTGCCATGGCGCCAGGGTGTGTGACATTGTGTCAAAAAAGGCAGCTTGCTCTGCGTTGGGAGCATAAAGAGATGCAATCATGATATGCCGGCCATCCAGAGTGCCCTTAACTACAATGTACCTGCCCTCCGCATCTATCAATGACTGTGTAATTGTCAGCGGTACCCCTGATCTTACCCATATCAGCGCTTCTAGCGCAAAAGCTGAATATCCTGTAGCATATAATTGACCACGCCAGCGGCGATGCAATCGCGGAATTTCTGCTTTGGCCAGGTGAGTCTCCTGCAGGAGAGCTATCTGTACACGGTGGCGCTTTAGGTAGGAATATATCTCATACCTACGTGACGGTGAGTGCATGCCTCTCACATTCCAGGTACCAATTTTAAAAGAAGACATAGGACCTACAGTGTACCAAACATTTATGTATCCGCACCAACCCAGCAGTTATATACATTGTATATAACTGAGCGTCACACATCCCATCCAGCATTCTGACCTGTGGGGCGTTACTTTGCATACTTCGAAATACAATAGATGACATCTCATAATAAAACCAAAATAGAAACATAATCAAATAGAATTCCAAAAGGCCGATGATGCAACTAGCAATCGCCCAAACTCTCTATGAAGACAACAATCTAGACAATCTAGGGGGATGAGCTGCGTATTATGCTTTGCAAGCCTGCAGTTTGAGCATCCAGCGTCCTAGAGGCTCTCCATCAACAGGTATCACATCATACAAATGAAGCATTCTGCATACATCTGCTTGGGAGTATTTACCTAGCAAGTGATATATAAACGGGACCACATGTCAACAGCTGAGTGCATAAGTAGGGCCCGCCTCCCCTCCACTTGGTAGGGTACCATCTTCGACCTCTACTTTTACAATCAGAGGGATAGTGACAAACACTACAGATGACTATTTTACTAGTGGTTACGCGTTCCCACCCATACACCCCAATACCTCACATCTTGGGTTATGTAGAGAGAGGATTTTGCAATGTTCATATTATTGTGTCCGCAGTCTGTGGAGTAACATCCGGCTGATCAGTTGAATCTTGCGAGTCTTGAAGACCATATATTTGTTCATCATCACTGGATAGGCCCTTTTGACTGGAGTTGGATGCGGTTTCAGTCACCACAGAACCACTTATCTCTGCTACCGCTTGTAGGGAGTCTCGTTGTCCACTAAGAATCAGTTCTGAGTGTGGGCCCATGGTTGGTGAAGGTGGTGTTCGTGATCCCGCTGCCCTACGCTCCCTTCGGCAGCGGTGAAAGGGGCCCCTTAATTTCGGTAATGTTGTCGTTGTGGCGATGTCTCGAGGTCCCGCAGCAGCAACGGTATCCAGCCAATCCTCTGCCTCTTCTGGCGTGTTAAAGAAGTGCGTTTTGTCACTTGCAACCACCCGTAAACGTGCCGGGAATAACAGGGAATATTTCAGATTGTTTTGTCGGAGGCGCTTCTTTGCTGCCATGAACGAGAACCTCTGACGCTGCACTTGGATAGTGTAGTCCGGAAAAAACATTATTCTATGATTGTCTATGTGGATTTCTTGGAGTTTCTTGGTTTCCTGTAGAATGGCATCTCGGTCTCGATAATTGAGGAGCTGGAGTAGTAGGGGCCTCTAGTTCGATCCGGTAGGAGGGGGTCTCGCCGGGACTCTATGCGCACGCTCTATGACAAAGTGCGGCGATAGGGACCCCTCAGGCAAGAGATTCCTAAGCCAATTCTCCATATGCGTGGTGGGATCTCTACCCTCCCACTGCTCCGGCACACCCACAATGCGTATGTTGTTGCATCGTGCACGCCCTTCAGCATCCTCGGCTCTGTCCTCCAGGAACTCTACACGGTGCAATCAATCTTGTACATGCTTATCTGTTTGAGTCCCTTGCAGTTTGACGTCACTAAGCGTGGCTTACAGGACAGTAGTACGGTCTGTCAATTTCTGATGGTCTGCATGTAAATGAGTAAGGTCAATGGCTACTTTGTCAATTTTCGATTCAAGGGAGGTGCGAGTCTGATTAATGGTCGCTTCCAGCCGTTCTACTGCAGCGAGCACCGCATCCAGTTTGCTTGTAGCTTGATCTGTTAATCCCTGCTTCGCGATCTTGTCCGATTTCCGTTTGGACAGCGGTGGTATGGTCTGCACTCCCCCTGCACCAGCCCGCGCCCGGGTACCACCCGACATTAGTCGCAGTGTTTGTGTACCTGCATCATTCCACTTCGGATATGGCCTCCGCACGACGTCTCTGGGGCGCGGATATCACAGCGTGTCCTTCTCCGCACCAACAAGCCACGCTCAGCAGACACCACACATCTTACAGACCCAGCAGCGGGGCAGTTGCACCACGTATCAGTGTCTCCACTGCAGTGCAGTCCCTCGCCGGTCCTTACAGCCACTCAGTTCATGTTAAGTAGGGGTGCATCAAGCCATCCCAGCAAGCAATCAAATCTAGTTGACTTTAGTGGTGCTACGCAGACCGCCCGACCAACCCGCAGGCATATCACTGGTGGCCGTATAGTGATCACCAAAACAGCAGCCGGCACCTCTCCGCCTCCTCAGGCTATGATGGGCTGGATATCAAAGCGCCTTAAGGTTTGTATTGCTATAGTTTCGGAGGTGCACCACTTTCTTAAGCTTCAAGCAGCTATTGGAGCAGGCGCAGGCTTCCTCTGTGCGGTGTTTTACAGCCCTCTCTATAAGTGCGCCAGTAGTGTGTTTCTTTCTTTCGTTTTTTTTTTTGTTTGCTTGTTTTTTATTTGTTTTTCCCCACAATCAGCAGGCCTTCAGAAAATGTTTAATATTTCACCACCACTCATGCATAGGAGTGTGTCCCTTCAGGAGCCAGCTTGCGGTGGTGAGCAGGTAATTCCAACTGGACAGTGTTTCTCATAAAGTGGTGCGTCATGGGGCCAAAGGCACCGGCGTCTGCCCAGGCGGTACCAGCATACTCTAGTCCTGCCTCACCATAACAGCCGCCAGCAACTAGAGCGGTGAAGATTTACTCACCGCGGCCCACCAGTAGTGCAATAGGGGCTCCGATCACAGCCCTTCTCCCGTCAGCAGGCGCGCTCATGAGCGGCAGAGGGCAAATGGCTGCAGCCCGCGTGTCGGCCGGGGCCCTCCCCCACCGCGACCGCACCACCGAAGTAGCGGCAGCACAGAGGACCCAATCCGTGTATCTCTCCACCGCTTTACCCCGGGTGGCAACAGGGCCGAGGGAAAGCACACCGCAGCACCTCGTGGTCAGCTACCGAAGGGCTGCCACCGCCGCACTCCTCACAGCAGTCGGCAGCAGCACCGCGTCAGAGCCAATATCCGCAGCTCTTTGCCCCTCGCGTGAAAGGTCTCTGCATTAATCCCGTTGCAGCAGCAATGGCTTAGTGGGCGGTTCGGGCGACTTCTCCACACACGGCCCACCGCTCTCGTTGCAGCAGCTCACGGGCAGTGCAGGGTTCACAATCAGAAGTGGACAATCAATGCATCAGGGATCCCAACCACATCCCGTCAGGGATTATCGATTATTTATTCAAATGCAGTCTTTATTTAATCTCGCTTACGTTAGTGCGACACATCCGCGCCATTGTCCGTGGCCTTGTGGGTGGAGCCAATCCCCGGGCTCGCGTAGCTGGAGGTGCCCTCGGTAGATGCATATGCACTTCGCTCCCCTCGGTCGGAAGCCTTTCAGCGGGGTCCCGGCGAGCCTTAACCAGCAACGATTCGTCAGCACCTGATCCCGCCTATTCTGCACATATCAATAGATTTCAGATGCGGCTGCAGTTGGAGAACCGGGCCTGTTAGGGGGAGCCTCCGGCGGAGCTCTACCCAGACACGTCTTCCTCCATTGCGGCCGTAGCCACGCCCCAAGATTGGAGCACTGATAGGGGTTCCCGATGCTTAAGGACTGGTGGGATGAGAAATTGACTATGGATATACAGGACCCCACATGGAGGAGGTGCTTGGGCTCAATTAAAACATCTACGCGAAATGCAAGGTTCACGCAATTCAATTATGCGTACCACACTTACCTTTCTCCAGACAGAATAGAAAAAATGTTCCCTGGTTTTGGGGCGGGGTGCCATAGATGACAACACGTTAATGCAGACTTCCTCCACATGGTGTGGTTGTGTCTGATAGTTGAGCTCTTCTGGCGGGCGGTGATTTCCTGTGTATCAGATGTCACTACATTCTGTCTCCTACATTCATGAGTGGTGACCAAAACTACGAAACAGCTGAAGGGTCTCCAAGCATTGGCATTGGTACTAGCAAAAGAATGTATGGCATGAAGGAGTGAACCTGCCCCTCCAATGGTGTATGGCAGAGGGATGTGATTAGATGGGCAAATGCGGAGCTCCCGGTTCGAATGGATGCCAGAGAACAGGATGGGAGAAATAATGTCATGAATCAATGGAATGAGTAATTAGCCAAATTGAATGTAATTCTTGCCTCCACTGACCATGCTACTACTTCTTGAACATACAGTCGCTTGTTGGCTGCATTGGGTTCTTTATGCACGGTTCTGTTCCTAAGTATTGTTGTTGGTGTTTTGTGGTTATTGTGGTGTTTTCAATGTGGTATTGCATTACTTTATATAGTGGCTGTTTTGATACATTGTCTTCTGTTCTTGAGTGGTCTTGTAGGTTTTGTGTATTGCAATTGTGTTGTTTTTGAGATGTGTTGGAATCTTTTCTAGTGTTGTAGTTTTTGTTTCATGTTTTCTGTTACTATTTTGTTCTGTTACTATCCTTTACTGATGTTAACAATGCTGCTCTGTTTCCAGACAAAAGTAGTATATTTCATTGAAGTTGCAGTTAAAAACAGATAGCACTGACAAAGATGGTAATATGCCATTATCATATCTCTTTAAATGTCGAAAACCTATCAGCCAAAAGCCATGTTACAGACCATGCCTACAAATTCTTGTTTCCAAGTTTACTTTGTGTAATTTGTCCCTGGGCGTTTTGAGAGGTCACAGAGTTATCAAGTCTTGCAAATACTTAGGGACAGATTTATCAATCTTTCATGCAACGCAGTGCAGCAAGTCAACTTGCTGAGCTGGGCTGCTTGAAAGTGAGAGGGCATCCTTACACCATGCTGCTGTTGTTTGAACATGAAATAAGTTGAAAAACAAGAGACAAGAGGCGTTTGGAGAAACAGTAACAGTTCTTTAACTAAACAACATGGCTGGGAGCGCAATCACAGGCTCAGGGTCTGAGCACTGTGTCAATTTAAAATCGGTCTAACACAGACTTTTATACAGTTCATAGAATGTTTCCAGCGATCTGTTTTGGTAAGGAATGTGTACCTCTGTCTTTTGAGACATAAATTAGGGTATTGTATGAGGAATCCAGGTGTGCCTCGACCTTGCGTGTACATAATGTGGCCAGTGGGTAGCATGTCCAGATGTCTGGCACGGGGAGCACATGATCACTGCGTATTCTATGTGTTCTGCATCTGGATTGGCTAAGTGTTTCTAACTTCAGGTGGCATCTGACTTTATGGTGTTTTGGGAGCATGTGCAACCCTCCAGCCCTGTGTGCTTTATTGGGGCGAATCTCCATGGACCATTGTGGTGTGTGTGGGATCAATGTGTTAACGTGTTAGTATACAGGCTGCGTGTTACCCCACCTGTGATCTGTCAATCAGTAAACTTAATCCTAGGTCTCAGGGCCTGCCTAACCACAGATTCTTAGTCAGGGTGATGTGAAGTTCACAAAGGGCAAATTCATCAATAGAGATGTGATTTCATTTTCATACATGAATAAATGCTATACATGAATGGTTCTATTTAAGTTGGGATCAGTAATATACAGACTGGAGACTTCTATTTCGAATTTGGGTTAAAAGGAAGTAAGTATTTACAGGATTGTTTTTTTCCAAAAACGCTGAGTCCTGAGTATGGTCTTACGGACATTGAAGACTGAAACGTCGACACCACATCCTTTATAACCTCAAATGTTTCAAGTTTGGTTTCCTGTTAGATCCTATGAATGTTAAGAACTGAAGGATTGTATTTCTGGGACTGATCACTTTCACTAATACTAGTAATTCATGGGATTCTTTGCAAGTTCCAGTGTTGTGAATATTGAAATGTGTATACTGCTCGGATAATTCTTTTTGTAATAACATGTATAATATAAACTAGATATTATTGAAGTAAAAGAATATCTATATTTTGATTACACCTGTGGCTGTTGTTTCTAATTATATGATTAGTCATTCGGATTCACTTAGTGGACTGATACTAAATGTGGAATTAATTTGGATTTAAATAATTCCTCAAGGAATATTTTGTAAGTGATGATTATTGTACCCAGTTCCTTCGGGAAGATTGGGTTGCCCTATTGTGTTATTAGAAATGTTTTACACAGCTCTGCAAAGTTCCAACCTGGGATGCAGTTTGTTTTCCATCCAAAAACAATAACTGCAATACAGCTTTTACTTTCTCCTAACATCGCTAAGCAGGGGAATATGTAAATTATTTTTGTCTCTTTCCTACTTACTTTTAATGTATTAAGTATTATTGCTGTTATAAATTATTGCAATTACTTTTAACATAATGTTGGAAATTCATGTTGGGAAAATATGTGAAAAACATTGACCGTATATTGGGGAAGATAACGTTTCCCTAATGAACACCTATCAGGATATAGAATGCCCAAAAGATTTTGCTCCCATGACCCACCTAACAATCATAATTGTACTCATGGTTCATGTAAAAAATTGGGAGAATTAGTTGATGATGTTCCTTACCTGCCTAAAGTAATAATCCCAAACCTTGTTAGGGTGAATTACTAAAGTCATAAATAAGGCTCCCCGTTTTCTGTTTTTACAGATTTTTACAAATAAAAACAGAAAGAAAACAAAGTGTTTTCTGACTGCATTTATTTTTGAAAAGTGGATAAATACAGAAAATGGTGGTTCTTTTAAGTGACTCCCCATGCTGTCTTTCGTGAATTATAATCGAACAGCTGAGCAGATGGATAGCAATGGAAATTAAAAAACAGGATGACATTTCTTTAACCCCTTCAGTGCCCGCCCCTTTCCCCGCCCAGTGCCGGCCGTTGCATTAGCGGGCGGGGTCTATGACGAGCTGGACTCGTCATGGGCACAGCGCCACCGCGGCCCATGACGAGTCCAGCTCGTCATGGGCACTGAAGGGGTTAAATAATGGCATATGTCAACATACAGTTGTGGCATAATACTAATATTTACAAGTGGATGTATTGTTGTGTAATATTTGACATTTGGAGGTGCCCATGTGAACAAACTGGTGTCGGTTGGAAAGGTAGGAAGAAAGACAGTGAACTGCACTGCCAGTGAATCACATTCAAGACTCCATTGTGTGGACGAGGGTGGGATGATCAACTGTGTCGAAGGCATCTGAGAGGTCCAACAATATCAGGAGGTTTGGGTCATCTTCATTTGTGATCAGGAGTGTGTCATCTACGATGTGTATGGAAGCGGGCTCTGTGTTGCATTATTTGGTCTCTGTGATGGTTCATAATCGACATAGCTCCAGTGCGGTGGCTGTGGAAGATGTGTGGCGGGTAGGGGTCAGAAGGTGCTCCAGAGTGTATGCTCTTCATGGTCTTTAGGGTGTCTTCTGTTGTGAGTGGGGTCCAGGTAAGAAGGGTCTGTTGGGTGGCATCGCTGGGGATGGGGGATGGGGTGGTGCAGAGAACTTAGTCGTCAAAGTTGTTGTATAGCTTCTTGATCTTGAGGTGAAAGAAGGAGCTGAGTCTGTTGCAAAGGTCTTGGGAGGGAGGGACGCCAGTTGTTTCGCTGTTGGGTTTGGTAAATCCTGTATGATGGCGAAGAGTTCCTTGGATATATGAATGTTGGAGAGGATTCTGCCTTGGAGGAGGTTTTTCTTTGTGGATTTGATGAGGTGGTGGTGTGCTGTGGTGGCTGTTTTGTAGGCAGAGCGTGCTTCCAGAGTTTTGCTGTTTCTCCACGTCTTTTCAGTGGTCGGCAGGAATGCTTGGATTCTAGGAGTGATGTGGTGAACCAGTTAGCTTTCTTGTTGTGGTATCTTGTGGTGGTCTGGAGGGGGGCGAGTGTGTTGGCGCAGTTCCATTGATGGAGGTTGCTTGTCGCGGTGTTGGCATCTGTTGTAGTTGCGGGTGGACTGCAGGTGAGGGCAGAGGTGAGTTGTTCTTTGGAGACTTTGTTCCAGATTCTGCATGGGAGGCAGTGCACATGCTTGTGTGCATTGGGTTTAGTAAAGGAGAAATGGATGCAGTGGCGGTCAGTTCAGAGCAGTTGCAAGGTGCGGCTGAAGAATATGTTGTTTCCTCCTGTGAAGATGAGGTCGAGTGTGTGCCCCACTGTGTGAGTGGGGATAGGGACAGATTTCTTCAGCCATATCTTGGTGAGGATCTCTAGGAGGGCGGTGGTGTTGGGGTCCCTGTGGCTGTCCAGGTGGAAGTTTAGGTCTCTGAGTATTATGTAGTCTGTGGAGGCAAGGGAATGGGGTGCGATGAGGTCGGCAATGGCATTGGTGAACAGGGTGCGAAGGCCAGATGGTCAGAAGGCGATTGTTCTGCAGAGCGTCGTTCTTGGGTTGGTCTGGATCTGTAAGTGGATGTGTTCCATGTGGGGCGAGGCGTCGTCCGAGTTGGTGGTTGTCAATCGGAGGGAGGGAGCTTTTGTGGATGATAGCAAGGCCTCCTCCCGTGCCGTTGGGGCGTACTTTTCTCAGGATCTTGCATTTAAGCCTGGGCGTTGAACTACGCTCCGTTCGCGGAGCTTGCGAAGTTTAGGTAACTTCGCGATTCGCGTAGAGCGCGAAGTTGCAGATTGCTACGCAATCTAGCGCGTAGCGTAGTAAATTTGCTTCCTCGCGCGCTCAATATTCATTCTGGCGCGCACGGTAACGTCTTACCTTGATTCTGCGATCGTCAACTTGCTTTTCTGTCTGTTCGCGAGCGCCACGAGATTTGTACTATGGCTGCCCAAGCCCGCGAGAGTGTGCGACCCCGAACACGTCATTGGTGCGCGCGAGCTGACTTCCGGCGGCTGTTTTGGTAAGATCGCGATCCCGAACATGGAAAAACTGCAATCTGGCAAAGAATATCTCGCGAGCTTCATAAAACCTTCTCTAAAATGATCATTTTGCTCAGAAAACTCCTCAGATTGTGATCTTGCTGTAGTCTTTTGTGTAAGAAAGAGTCCTTTAATTTTTTTAACTCTTTTTTTTCAAGAGGAAGGAAGTGCCCCTGAGTCTAGAACTTCCTGTTCCTGTCCAGCAGGCTCCTCCCACGTGCTTTGTGCATGTGTTGTTCACTTTCATTTGGATTTGGAGCTGGAAGGATCACTTTTTGTGTCTGTCTGCTGCATCATACCATTGGATTGGATTTATTTGAGGAATTTTTGATTTGAGATTTAATTTACTACAAGTAAGTTGGAGAATTGGTGTGTTTTTTACATTGGGGCTTGTTTGTACCTACATTTTTCTGGGATTTTTATTGTTTTTAAAAATTATTGTTGTGGTGGGTGGCCTGTACTACTTTCAATAGGGGCCTAGTTGTTTTTCTCTGCAATTTCAGCCAGTAGGATACCCATGGGTCCATGTTTTGTGGTGTCTGTAGAATTTCTACATCATGTAGGGCATGGATGGCATAGGATTGAAATGCTAAACGTGGCTGTGGTGTATTTCACTGTTGGTGTGTGTGTGTGATTGTGTGATTTACCTTTGTTGGATGTGTGTGCTTGTGGCCTAGTAGTCTTCCACTAGGCCCAGAGGTAGTCAGCCTCCAACCTGTGGTGCGTGATTTAAATGTACAGTTGGTGTTGTCTGGTGATTTTCCTTTACTCCATGGATGGCTTTGGATTTTATTGCAAAAGGTGTGTTTGGGGTGCAATAGCATTTTTTGGGTGTGTGCTAAACAAATTGGGCTATTTTGGCCAGCATGTAAGGCAAGGGATTCAGCTGGCGAACTTTCGGTAACTCTGCACAGCGCGACAACGCGGACTTACAGTTTTCGTCATTTTTGCGCTCGCAATATGCGTGTTCGCGCACGCGAGAAAGCCTTTTTGTACAGTTCGCGATCCCGAACACGCAGCTTTTGCAATCTGGCAAACAATATCTCGCGAGCAACATAGACCCTTCTCGAAAACGCTTTTTTGTGCATTTCTGCACAAAAAACTCCTCAGGCTGTCATTGAGCTGTAGGTTTGGAGCAGGGGAGAAGCTGTTATTTGTCTGGAAAACATTTTTATGAGAGGGATTAAGTTCCACAGACACTACAACTTCCTCTTCCTGTCCTTTGCAATCACTTTTTGTTTGTTATTGTGGTGGGTGGGCTGAGCATGTGTGTGGCGGCCATTTTAGGAAGGCATGCATTGTGCCTTTGCCATAGGCGTCCATTGACTGTCTCCCATTTCTTGTGGTTGTTGTGGGTGTGTGGCGGCCATTTTGTGAAGCCATCCAAGCAGTGTGCTTGCTTTTGCCATCCGGTTCCAAGCTTGTGGCCTAGTAGTCTTCCACTAGGCCCAGAGGTAGTCAGCCTCCAACCTCTGGTGCGTGATTTAAATGTACAGTTGGTGTTGTCTGGTGATTTTCCTTTACTCCATGGATGGCTTTGGATTTTATTGCAAAAGGTGTGTTTGGGGTGCAATAGCATTTTTTGGGTGTGTGCTAAACAAATTGGGCTATTTTGGCCAGCATGTAAGGCAAGGGATTCAGCTCGCGAACTTTCGGTAACTCTGCACAGCGCGACAACGCGGACTTACAGTTTTCGTCATTTTTGCGCTCGCAATACGCGTGTTCGCGCACGCGAGAAAGCCTTTTTGTACAGTTCGCGATCCCGAACACGCAGCTTTTGCAATCTGGCAAACAATATCTCGCGAGCAACATAGACCCTTCTCGAAAACGCTTTTTTGTGCATTTCTGCACAAAAAACTCCTCAGGCTGTCATTGAGCTGTAGGTTTGGAGCAGGGGAGAAGCTGTTATTTGTCTGGAAAACATTTTTATGAGAGGGATTAAGTTCCACAGACACTACAACTTCCTCTTCCTGTCCTTTGCAATCACTTTTTGTTTGTTATTGTGGTGGGTGGGCTGAGCATGTGTGTGGCGGCCATTTTAGGAAGGCATGCATTGTGCCTTTGCCATAGGCGTCCAAACTTGTGGCCTAGTCGTACAGTAGGCCCAGGGGTACAACTCAGCAATCATCACGGCGGGTTTTTGTTCCTTGCTATTCTTCTTCCTAAGTGTACACAGTACAAATACAACAGGATCCCTGGCCTTGTCAGTCTCTTAATGGCTGGCTATACTGTTGATGTTGTTCACTGACTTCATGAAATTTAATAATTGTGATGACCACCCACGAGACACCAATAAGTTATATATTATATTATGGATCTTTTGACTGATGTTCTTCTGGCTTTTTTGCTTTTAGGTGCTCAAAAGACAGAGGTGTGTCATCATCATCCACTGTTGTGGTGCCAGACCGACGTCCTGCTGCTGTAGTGTACACAACGTGACGTGTCAGTGACCTGACCAGGCATCTCTGCAACTTGTGCAACTGAGTGCTGTTTTGACATCTGTTGAAGATGCCCCCAAAGAAAGCAGGTAGCAGGTCCTCCGGTACCAAGAAAGTTGCCATGGAGAAGAAGGAACAGAAGAAGAAGGAAGTGTCACTTAAGTCTGGTGTGCCTCCCAAAACCTTTTTTGGTTCACCAAAAATGAGGCCTGCAGCAGCGGTGTCGGGGGGGCAAGCTGGGGGCAGCACCTCCACATCAGTGGGCCCAACCCACCAACCCATGCCCAAGCAGATGAGTGTGGAAGAGGTAGCCAGCCTTATGGTAGAAAGCAGTGATGCTGAGCCTGAACTAAACTTATCGCTATCTCAAAGTAGTACACAATCAACGCAGGAGGGAAAATCATCAACCCAGCAGATCAGTGGTCAACAGCCGCAGCCACCGCCCGCAATAGTAGCTGTTGTTCCTCTCGAAGTAGGGGCAGTTCAGGAAATTGAGCCTCATGCAGAGGAAGAAGAGGAAGCCACTCCTTTAGAAGTTGCATTGGCTTTTAAATCCCCAGCAAGGAAAAGGAGGGTTAGTACATCAAGTTCTTCACCAAGCCCCCCTTCTGATGATCTAGATGTCACTTGGAAGCCACAAACTGAGTCTGAGAGGGAAACACATCACAAGAGCAGGCATGGGAAAAGGAAGGTTCCAGAAAGCCTTACACTTATGGATGTTGATGTAGAAGAGCAGGTTGATGATGATGATGATGATGAGCCAGTCATCACAAACATCACTCCCGGGCCTGAGGAGATGGAGAGCAACATTTTTACATTATCCAAAATGGATGCGAGGGATGTAGCACGCATACCTCCAACACAGGTAACACCAACACGACCTCCAGCTTCCATATTTACATTAGCAAAGGGCCGGCAGCGTCCTACATCCAGCACAACAAGCACCACCTCAGCAGAAGTAGGTAGTGGTCCTGCACAGAGTCAAATTCAACACACACCCTCCAGTTCATCCGGCATTGGAAGTGGGAGTGGCACCTCCAGCAGGAGACAAAAGTTAAGCTCCCCAGTGTGGGACTTCTTTACGGTTAGCGGAAAGGAGGAGAACATTGCTGTATGCTCCGTTTGTCATTCCTGTGTTAGCCGTGGAAAGCTTGGTACAAACTATGGTACCGGAGGCCAAATGACCCATCTGAAAAAACACCACGCAATCCTGTGGGAGGAGCACCTTAGGCTCATCAAAACTGGAACCATTGCTGTTGGGCTTAAACGAGTAGAAAGTCCGCTCACGGTGGAACAGGAAGAAGAGGGAGACATTCTCTGTGCTAGTGGTACACAAAGTAGCCCTGTCCCCAGCACTGCAGTGGTAACGCCCACATCCTCAGCCACATCTCATTGGCACAAGAGTAAAGCCAGCCTGAGACACCAAGGAGTACTGCTGGCCCAAAAAGTGCGACGTCGACCACAGGAAGGAATACCATGCAGCCTACCATTCTTAGCATGTTTAGTAGGCCGGAGGGGCAGTACGCACGCAATCACCCAATAGCACGTTTGTACAATGCTAAGCTGGCAAAAATGTTAGCACTGGACCTTCTCCCTTTTTCTTTTGTTGAAGGGGTGGGTTTTCTTGAGTTTGTGACCACGATCTGCCCAAAATGGAAAGTTCCCAGCCGCTACTATTTTGCAAGAGTTGCTGTTCCAGCACTACATCACGACGTGCTGGAATTGCTTGGAAAAGCCTTAAAAAAGAGTGCTGTTCAGAGTATACACCTGACAACAGACATGTGGACCAGTTGCCAAGCCACTGATTACATGTGCATCACTGCACACTGGGTCTCTTTTTCGGGTGTTAAAGATAAGATATCTGACGGCGTTGTTGACACCGCTGAGATTTTTAAAGACACTCGCAAACATGCAACTGTAGCCATGTTTGCAATGGAGAAATCTCATACTGCTGCTAACATTTTGGATGAGTTTAACAGCAAGGTGTTTGAGTGGCTGCGACCAAGAGGTCTTACCATTGGTTTTGTTGCCACGGACAATGGCAGTAATGTAGTTCGGGCCATGAAAGATGGTGGCTATTTCAGGGTGCCATGTTTGGCACACTGCATTAACATTGTTGTGCAAGACTTTCTGAAAAATGAAAGCAAAGTCAGCAGCTTACTGACCACCTGCAGAAGAATATGCACACATTTCAACCATTCTTTTAAAGCCCGGAAGGAGCTGAGGGTGATTCAACGTGAGCATAAAATGCCAGTCAAAGCACTCATCCAAGAGGTGCCAACACGTTGGAACTCAACGTATTACATGCTTGAGCGTCTGTTTGAGCAGTACATACCACTTAATGCTTATGTCATGAAAAGGTCAGGGGATCCTACAGTGAAAGGCATGAGAGTTGAGATGGCCCAATGGGACCTTGTCAAAAGCCTGACAGAGATGCTACTTCCTTTTGAGGTCTTCACCCGTGAAGTGAGCCGGGAGGACTGTACTATGGGCCAAGCTATCCCATTGTTGTACATGCTAGAGCAAGAGCTGAAGGAGGTGGCAGAAATGTACGCAGGTGTGGATGACAAAGTAGACGCACATTCTTTGGCAGACACCTTATCCGCTCGCTTATCTCACAATACAAGGATTCAAAATAACATTCTGTCAGATCCACATTACATTACTGCCTCAATTTTGGATCCACGTTACAAATTATTGCTGTGCAGTAATGAAGTCATTCCTTTTTCAGAAGTGAATGTTGCCCAGTACAAAACTTTGATAGCTGAGGAAGCCACTGAGTTTGAAAACGAAAGGATCTTCATTAAAGGCCCGCCCCTCCAGGGCAGAAAAAGTACTGCAGGGCACCCAGAACGAAGTTCTACTTCAGAAGCCAAGAGCAGTGCGTTTGCCTCCCAGCAGTCAACACTGCCAGCAGCAATAACATCAACAGCACCAACAGGATCATCAGGCACATTTACAAAAACGGCAGGTGATTGGTTTCTACGGAAAGGGTATTGCACATCAATGACTGATGCAAAGGCAAAAGAGGCCCAGGAAATCGGAGCACCCCTGAATATTGAGCGGATGGTTCAGGCCTATCTAGATGACACAACAGAGGTCTACATGGAGCAAAGCCCATTGGTGTATTGGTATGGGAAAAGAAGCCAATGGCCAGTGCTCAGCAGGCTGGCGATAAAGTATGTGGCTTGCCCTGTTGCAAGTGTCTCTTCAGAGCGTGTTTTCAGTGCTGCTGGTGCCATTGTTACTGTCAAAAGGACCAGTCTCTCGCCCAAAAGTGTTGAGAGATTAACCATGATCAAAATGAATCAACACTTTATACCACCGGAGTACAAAATACGTGAATCACAGGAGGAAGAGGAGAGTGACTTTGATGACATAAGTAGTGGATTGTTAGACGTACTGCTGTCCGAACCACCAGAGTTTGAGGACGAGCTCCTCTTCCCTGACAACTAGGCTTTCAAATTGTTCTCCCTTCCTTTATTTGTGTGTGACTGTGTGTATCTGTTTTTCTGGTTCAAAATCTACATTCACAACAAAGCCATCAACAGTCTCCTCTTTTTATTTCCCTATTGGAGTTGCACGTCTGTGCATAACTGTCCACTCCACTCCTCAGGGTCCTGCTCCATGTTCCTTACTCTCCCTAAGTACATTTCAAGCAAGTCAGACATTGGATGGAGATGGAGAATAGTACAATACAGGTTGCCTCGAACAGTCCCTCCATAAGAAGTGAAACGTGACTCCACCTATATTCCATTTTGTTTCCAATCCGAAAGAAACTCATCACTGACTGGCAGAAGGCTAGGCAGGCATCAGATCAGACAGCCAAAGAGAACACCAAGACAGGTAATGAGAGATTATTGTGAATGATGGTGGCATGCATTGCATTGGATGCTGGCTGACTACGAAGAATTGTGCATGCCATGAAGTAGAACTATACTAGTTTATCGACAAAGTAAAAGTGACTCAGGTGTGGTGATAGTTAATGTTTCCTTGTTGTTTAATAATGACCACATTGTACTCCTACCACTGCAGGTGCCGGCCAATATCCGTTACAATTTGGTAATATGGAATATATTATAAACTTAATCAGTCACTACAGACTGAGTTGGTGTTGGAGAATACGTACCACACGGTCACCTTCATTGAGGATGTTGAGCATACTATCTTTGCACACAGTCAGTTGGATTGGAGAAAATTGATGGAATAACTGCGTTTCATGGGCTGACTTAAAAGGTAAAAAGTTTGAACAAGAACCACAGCAGACCTAGGCTAGATGTCCGTGTAGTGGTGTGGACTGGAGTAGAGTGTAGTGGTATGACGGACAGTGGCGCATTGATTTAGTCACTTCATTGGGAAAATTCTAGGTTGCTGCAGTGCATTTGACATTTCTCTGGCTCGGTCAAAATGTAAGTAAGGGGTAGGGTGCCTGGCCTGTGCCGCGGTTCTCCTGTTCTGTGGCTGTGCTGGCTCCTGAATCCTGTCCCGTTTTTGTTGTACCTTAATGCTGTAGAGTAGACACACTATGTAGCCTATCCAAGCTGCCTCAGTCTGAAAGTGTTCTCTCCAGAGTGTTGTCTTGCACTCCACTGTAATTGAGTTTATTGTTGTAAAGGCTGTAATTTTTCAATACCCCGTTTGTTTTTCCATCTACACTTACAGGCCGGCCTTTACCCTGTGCTACAGTGGGAGAAACGACTCACACGTACCTTACCAATCCGCATCAGGCGTTTCATGGGCTGACATAAAAGGTAAAAATTTTGAACAAGAACCACAGCAGACCTAGGCTAGATGTCCGTGTAGTGGTGTGGACTGGAGTAGAGTGTAGTGGTATGACGGACAGTGGCACATTGATTTAGTCACTTCATTGGGAAAATACTAGGTTGCTGCAGTGCATTTGACATTTCTCTGGCTCGGTCAAAATGTAAGTAAGGGGTAGGGTGCCTGGCCTGTGCCGCGGTTCTCCTGTTCTGTGGCTGTGCTGGCTCCTGAATCCTGTCCCGTTGTTGTTGTTGTACCTTAATGCTGTAGAGTAGACACACTATGTAGCCTATCCAAGCTGCCTCAGTCTGAAAGTGTTCGTGTTGTCTTGCACTCCACTGTAATTGAGTTTATTGTTGTAAAGGCTGTAATTTTTCAATACCCCGTTTGTTTTTCCATCTACACTTACAGGCCGGCCTTTACCCTGTGCTACAGTGGGAGAAACAACTCACACGTACCTTACCAATCCGCATCAGGCAGGCAGTGATACCCAAGATTGATGTGCGGAGTGTCCATGGAAGGGAGGACCAAGAAGAATGACGAGAATGATGCAACTCCACATTTGGACCAGGATAATACAGTAACTTTAGTATCATCATTCGTCTTTACATTTATTTGCTTGCTTTTTTCTCTTTAATCATTACGACTGTGTGTTGTGGTTTGTTTGTTAATTGATCCAACTTTTTTTTAGTTTCCTTAGCTAGCTTGAAAAATAAAAGTAAGCCCGGTACAGCATGTAATTGGGTTCGGTCTGAGCTCTGAGGGCGTCAGACAGGCAAGGCAAATTTCAATTTCGTCCCTGACTGTACTGTCTCATTGGGTCATAGTAGTTATAGTACAACTCATTATCATTAACCATCAAGTTATCCTCCTCAGCATGCATGCATTTGCTTTCTCTGACTTCATACTTTGATTTCTTTGATAATGGATCATGGTCGTCTTACAAGATTGTGTTTTACTTTTGTTGTGTCCATGCATATTGTCTGTTTTTCTTTCTCAAACCTTTCCCAAAACCCCACTTCCCATCCAATCATCAGTCCCTAACCCTCTTCCCCCGGGCTGTGTGATTTATATTGAGGTGTGATGTGATGACTATGTACACCAATTGATCACACGCTTGCTGGGGCAGATGTGGTGAAAGCAACACTAATTGAATTTCAACTAAGGCAGGGCAAGGATCTTCTTCTGCTTGACCACCCATGCTGTAGTTTACTTTGTGTTCTGTTCCACTCCTCCTCCCAGAGTCTCAGTCAAGTGACTTTCTCTTTCTTTTTTCAAACGCTATTGCCAGTGTCTACTACTACCACCACTATAATGGCATCTACTCCGTCAATTTGGGAAACCAACCATGCAGCCATAAGTGTGCCGAACCTCATCATCAATCACAGGTAAGATACGTTTGGTGGGAGGTATGGACTAGGAGGAGAGACTGACAGTACTATTATGACAATTAAAAATAACTCAGTGAGGGGTACTGCATGTATCGGTTTGTGTGTTACAAAATCGGCAGATCTTTTAAATCAAACACTGGCTGTGGGCATGCAGCAGCACGGAAACAAAGTAAACAACCATGTAACTTACATTGAATTCGGAAAACTGTAACCCACCACAAAATACATTAACATCGTATAAATAAATAGTAAGTATATTGTTAATGTCCCCTAACAAAAATAAACTATCCCGCTCTGACCTAACCCACCGCCCTCCCTAACCCCAACGAAATGAAACGAAAGTCCCAATGTCCGTAGAAATCCCCAACGCCCACAAACCCACCCACCAACAAAAGGAATTAAAAAAGGGGCAAACGACGAGGTCCTCTATTGTCGGCGGGCCTTAAGATGTTTGTCCACCAGGATCTTTACCCGCTCCTCCATGTTCTCCTCCAAGCGGGCCATCCGGCGGAGCAGCTGGCGGCGAAATGCCCTACAGTTGCATCCAGGGTGGGGGGCAGCAGTGCTGGAAATAGAGGCGCGGCGGCGGGCGAATGCCGGACCACGGCGCCGTGAAAGTGGAGGCCGGGCCTGACTGGGGCCCGGGGCATTGGAGGAGGCTGCAGCTGCAGCCGCCTCCTCCTCCTCCTCCTCCTGAGCCACCAGCCGGCGATAATGCTCGCAGATGGCCTCCAGTTTCCGGCGCCGGGCCCTAGCGGCCAACTCCTTCCTTGATGGTTTAGTGGAAGGAGTATCATCTATATCAAGAAAGAAAAAGAACATGTTGGAGCCAATACTCTTAGCAAAACAGGAACACTAAAATCATTCAACACATAGTGTCACAGTATCACTAGCAAGCACAGTTCATAACATTTGGGATTTGGTGCTGGGGTAAGTATCTCTAATCCTACTTCCTTGGACTCTAACATTTGTGACCGTTTCAGACATTATTTATAAATATAATCGTACTATGTATGTACTCCGGTACACCAGTCGTGCTGTTCTTTTCTGTAGTTTAGCCCAATTACATAACCTTGTTGTAGGCGGCATGCCAGGTCCATCAGCTAAGCTTGCACCCAAGAGAAACAGATATGAGCCACATGATGCAGACTCACGTTAGTTTTATTTACTACTACTGCCTGCAGGTGGGGAAGCTCATCTTTTTGTCTGACGGCTTACGGCCGTTGGCACTGGTCATACTCTGTTACATGAGGGCAAATGGCATGCACAATTTCACTTACACCCTGCCATGGGTACTACAAAAAGGCTGATTATTTATCGGATCCAACGATCATTGCTTATATTCATATTATAGATGCTGCTAGTGCTAATACGATATACGACATCCGGTCGGTAGCGGTCGGTGGTGGGAGTGCTGCCGGTCGGCGACGTGGGAAGGTGCAGGGTGGGGATAGTAAACGATGGATTAAGGACATTCACAGGTAATTAAAGAATACATTAAAAAAAAAACATTGCTGCACACAGTAGCACACACTGCATCGCATTCGGCGGTGCAGTGCGCACCTTGAAAATAGTTTTATTTATTTTTATGTTGATTACCTGTATTTGGCCGTAACAGTAATACACAGTTTACTCGCCAGTGCCACCCACCCATCCCCTCCCCATGTCACCGCCCGCCAACAATCCCACCACCAACCGCTACTGCAGAGGGTACTTTGCTTTCATTGATTGTGTAACCAATATACATAAACATTAAACAACAGATAGGCCACCCTTTGCAGGCTGGCTGCCCCAATCGAAAATACATTAATAATAATAGGTAGGGAGTGGTCCCCAGAGTGGGAGGAAGGGGTTTCCGCTTGATAATATATGACGTGCTTGCAAACTACTGCAAGTGTACTGTATGCTCATAATACTACCTTGATTCCTCTAGGCTTTGCTACTGTCGCGCAGTTTCTGTTACATTTTCTTCAAAGTAAGAATCTCCAGTGACACTTTCCACCTATACTGTCTCTTGGTGATAGTACATCCAGGCATACATCCATTAAAGTAAACGTCTATCCTTTTGTATATATCTCTTACCAAACCTTAGTTGGTTTCACCAACAAACACCCATGCTTCTGCTCCTTCCTTCCTTGCCTTGGCTTTGAGTTTGAACCAAAAACACCGCTGATTCTTGCTATCTAGTACCTTCCACCCATACTGTGTCGCCCACCCAGGCAGGCATTCTTCCACCCATCCTTCAACAACCCATGCATCTGATCTTATTACTATCAGACTCCTATACATGCTTCCAACAACATATCCTTTTCTGCCGGTCAGTCATATTGTTTATCTCGCCCGTCCTTCCACCCTTAGTGCTTTCCCTCTGTGTTCAACACATCCATGAAGGTCATCTGATCTGAGTTTGTCTTCTCCATAAAACATTCACAGCTGATTTTGGAGTCAAATAGAAGAGGCCATTGGTTACTCTACTCACGCTGGTAATGCTACGTAAAGGGTGTCTTCTTCAACCGTTGTATAAAGTCGCACAGTACAGTGAAATAGTGAACACAGTTCCATCTAGCTGTAATGTCAAGAAGTAATGAATATAACTTACCGCCGCCGGCCACTGCTGCTGGATCCCCCCTGGGCCCTGTGTCTCCTGCAGGTGCCGCCAGTTCGCCTGCCCCCTCCGGAATGGCCGCATCGCTGGCCCCGACGGCACTGGTGTACCTAGAAAAAAGCATCACAAATTTTTTAGATGCCTGTAAACCTCCCCCTATTTTAAGTGTTCACTTGGAACATTGAAAAAAAAGTTAATGCGATGCAACATACATCAGCACTAGACAGTAAGTACAGTCAGTAGACAGACACTAGTAGGATATGGTTCCACTTCCTAGGGTCATCTAGTCCTACTCTACTCTTTTGAAAGTTAGCCTGAGCCATGAGTAACCCTTTTAGATTCATCATGTCGACTACTACTCTTTTGGTGCATATTATACCTGCCAGCTTATTGACATGTGCAGTAGATGCCTTTAAGGCCGCTTGACTGTTGCGTACAAGTGAAGAGGTCGAAAAAAAAACAACATATTGACTTTGTTTAGTTTATATTGCTTAGCCATCACACATACATGTTACACTTTTTGGCATGACTGCAAAATGCTAGCATCATTCACCAGTATACTATCTAACGGCTAACTCGCAGCGTTTTTCTCATATATCATAGGCGGAAGATTCCCTTCTACAAACCAGAGATTTACAGAGCATATTGGATGCAAGATGATGTAACCAGTATTTCTACGTTCTACGGTGAGGGATCTTCCAGAATTATAAAGATCTTGGCTCTTGTTCTTGTTGTCAATCATGCACTTGTAAATGTTTACTGTTTTAATGTTAGGCTTTTTGCTGGCTTATTGACTATGGCTGTCGTAAATTAAATTTCATATTAACGATGTACAGAGTTTGATACTTGTTTCAAATAAACCTTTTGAACTTACACATAGACTCTGTGGTATTTGGTGTGGTGGAGTGGACTTACACAAGTGTGTGAGCAAAATGGTGTTTGTTATTATGTTCTGGGTTGTCTCTGTCTCAGTCATCATCAACATTGTGTATCGTCTTCGTGGGGGGGTCGGGAGTGGGACCCTAATGTGAGACACTATAGCTAGTCTGTTAGGGGATCCTGGGTTCTTTGGACTGAGGTGTGATCAGTAAGATCCAACCTCCCATCAGCACCATCCTATTTTGTTGTGCATAGTTCTGTATGTGGCTCTGCAGAATCCTAGACAATAGTAGTATCATGTACTATCCAATCAAAAATACTAGTCAAATATCTGGTTGGGCATTTTGTTTGTGGTAATTGTCAAAGCCTCAACATTGAGAAGACTTGAAGAGGACAACCCAAAGGACAGGACCCAGTGGCTAGAGCTATTGGTCAATCAGAGTTTTATTGTTGCAAAGAAAACCTTCTATTAAAGAGTGGGCAACTGTGCAAGCTTCGCTACACACAGAGTAATAATAGTAATAGTAGTAGTAGTATTAGTAGCACAGAGAGTCATAGCAGAGGGAGTTAGAAGCAACTTCGAGGCAGGGATAAACAGAATTAGTAAACAGATAGTCAAGGTCAAAGAAGTAAGCTTTTGTAAAAAAGAGATTCAGAAAGTGGAACCATAATTTAGAGTTTGGGAAAAAAAAGATGCAGTAACATAACATTTAGGGAAATATAAATGTCAATCTAACCAATGGAGGACTTACTGGGGCCAGCTGCAGGAGCCTCAGTAGAGGAGAGGTCCTGGGGTTCCCCCGCCGACTCCGACCCCGTCTTCTTGCCCCTGGGTGGTGCTGATGATCATGTAAAATATAATAAAGAAAGAGACCAACATTAAGGAGTGCTGTGAGAAAAATAATAAATCATTTGGAAAAACAATAAGTCAAAGAACATTTTAGGAAACAACAAGTGCAATAAAATTGACCTATCTAATCAGATGGATCGACTACTGGCTGCTTCCTAGTGCATTTACGGATCGTCTACTTATTTATGAACACTCCAGTGTTCCTTGATCATTCTGATTCCAAATACTAACAAAGCCTAGTAAGTACCACCTGACCTACACCACCTATTCCAGACGGGCCAATTGTTCACTAAGTCTGCACTTCAATTTTTTTCAGCCATCAAATGCATAGATGAGATGGAGGACACATGCATAGTTGCATACATTAGTGCATACATACAACAAATTGTGGGTTGGTTGCATAATGCTGATCTAGTTCTGCTACTGACTGACCATGCTAAGCCTACCACTCACTAAACAAAGTACAAAAGGTTCGACGGAGGACTGGGGTAAGCAGCACTCAGTGACAGAGGATGCGTCACGCAGACCGCATAAAACAATTATTAACTACTACTAACAAACTAAACCTAGTATCCAATATCCATCCACCACTATTTCACAGTAGGACAATGGAAGGACTAGAGTCTCTCTAGCAAATCGCATTACCTAACTTCAGTTCTGTAAAGTAAACTATTACAGCATCAGCACAAGCTAGCGCAAACTACGTTGCAAACAAGTAAGAGTACCACCGTGCACCTGGGTCCTTAAATAAAAGAACATTTTGCTTTTTGGAACGTAATTTACCAGCAACGCTTGGCACGCAGCAGTAATCTTGTTGTTCATCTAAATTAATATACACAATCAGTTACTCACCAAGCCCGATGACCTCGACACCTAGCAGGTCCAACAGGTCCTGCTCCCGGTCCAGGATGTCGGACCACCGGTGAGCTAGCTGGTTGTGGGTGCGCCGGATCCCAGTGCACCGGAACACGGCCCGGCGCACCTTCGCCCACCGACGGTGCCGCTCCTGGGTAGCGTACCCGGAGCCGGGCCTGCCGCCTGCTGCCAAGGTCAAGGGGAGGAGGCGCTGGATGAAGAAAACAAGAGCCGCAACCTCCTCCTCCCCAAACAGTGGCCGGGCCTGCACCCCTGCAGGACGCATTCTGCCGCAAGGCAGGCGGCGCTTCTCTGCGCCTGCAGGTCCCTTGCCCTTGGGACTTGGTGTGCCCTTGGCCATGGTTCTGGGGTGGGTGGGAGGCGGAAAAGAAAAGTCAGAAGGGGAAAAAAAGTTAGGGGGAAGAAGATAGAAAGAACTTTATAAAAGTAACAAAACCACTGTAAAAGTAGAAATAAAATGCAAAATATAAACTGAGGCAAACAGAGAGATAGATAATAACTAAAAAAAGTCAGGAAAAAGGCTTTAAAGACAAAGGATTGCTATGATAAAGGGAGGATACAAAAGTAGGCCCAGAAACATGGCATAGAGTGAAAAACAAGATGGCCGCGCCCATTCGCGACCACGTGGGTAAGTTTGCGCGATATTTCTCGCGAACATGTACTATTTATCGCGAACAAGTAAAATGCGCTCCCGAACACGTCAATGCACATCGCGAACACGCTATCCGCGACCCGGAACAGGAAATAAGGCATCGCGAGCGGGCGGGACTATAGAAAAACAAGATGGCCGCACCCATTGGCGACCGCATGGGTAAGATCACGAGATATATCCCCCGAGCATGCAAACAGTTCCCCGAACATGCTTACCGCGCTCGCGAACAAGAAAAAGCCATCGCAAACAGGTTGCCACAAGCAACTACGCAAGCTCGCGAAGCTTCGCGAAGGTCGCGTAGTGCAATGACATCTTCGCGAAGCTTCGCGAAGCGCGACTACGCGAACTACGCCCAGGGTTACTTGTATTCGTCGGTGATGGGGTTGAGATTGCGGGTGCGAAGCTGGCGTTGGTCCAGGTGTCTGTGAAAAAGGCAATGTCGGGGGCAGCAGCGGCCTGTGCAGGTAAGAGCAGTGGGGCGGTGTGTCCTGGTGGGGGCTTCCGATGGATAATGATGAGGGAAATTAAATATTTATTTAATTTTCCCTCTTCATCTTTTGTAGAAATTCCCTCCAACCAGGCCCCACCACCCTACCGCTCTTACCTGCATGGGCCGCAGCTGGTTGGAGGTGTGAGTGTTGAGGAGGTCCCAGATTTCTACGGTGTGTCTGTGCAGGGAGCATACGTTAAGGAGGATGCAGCTCAGTGGTTTGCGTTTGCTGACATCCGGTTGGCTGGGGGTTGCTGCCGGGTCTGGAAGTGGGTGAAGGTCACAGCAGCAGTGTCGGCAGGAGATCAGGCCTTGGCTGTTGCTTGGAGTTGAGAGCTGTCAGTCATTTTTGTATCCGGGGTTGAGTGTGTGGAGAGTGCTGGTCTCATAGCGGTGGGGGGTCGGGGGAAAGGGTCCCTGACACTGGTCACCGTCGGGTAGTGGAGAGGCGCAGACGGGCTTGCCTTTGGCGTACCAGTGGTGCGGCCCCCACTAAGTAGGGGCCAGGGAGGGCAATCAGCTGGGAGCAGGAGCAACACGCTGGGGGGGAGGGGCTGTGGGGGCAGCAGCAGTAGGGAGCGGGGAAAGAGGGATGTTGGGATCCTCTTGTACATTTCTCGTGCGCATTCTCTTCTGTAGTTCCTTGCATGGAACACAGAATGCGCAGCTTAGGCAGTTGCTGCCGGGGAAGCGGAGTTGCTGGGCACAAATAAAGAAGCTCTACAAACTTACATGCAGCTGTCTTCTTTTCAATGGCGACGAGCTGCCCAGCCTCCTGACTCCCTCATCGCTTGTTGGATGCCGGCTGCCGGCAAGACTACCATGCTTGGAAACAGTTTCCATGAAGCGGGGTCAAGTTGACGGACGCAGGAACAAAAGGAACAGGGATATTTGGCAGCGCGACGAACCAAGACAAGGGATTAATACTTTGTGTTGATGTGAAGGATCATTGAACAACTTTTGTAACTCCGAAGAAATTTGGTAGGGAAAGTCGAGCAAAGTATGTTCGTTTAAATTGGCAGATTGCTCGTGCCAGGGGCTCGCGCGCACTGCTCAAAACAACTTTATTGTTTATTGAAGCGCATACGGGACGTCTGACGCACTACGCAAAGACGAACCCATTTGACGTGGCGCCATCTTGGAACAGGAAATCTTCATTGATCTCGGCAATGAAATCCGAAGATAAAAGCGCGTTTTACATGGAAAATCAGCGATGCGCACGCTAATAAAGTTTTAAGGATTGCAAAAGCGGGCCGGTATTACAAGCATTAAGCGCATTGTATCAGCGATGCGCACGCTAAAACAGTGAGAAGCATTTTTATGTAATTAATGGAAAATACATAACTGTCGTTTAAGAAACATCAGCATTCTTCGGTTCAGACAATATGCAGATTTCAGCATAACTGTATCTTTTGTGATAAACAGCAAACCACCAAGTTACCTTGAAGAAGTTGCCGTGCCACACTAATGGGACACTTAAGGGTGTACTGAAGCTGTCATACTGGAATAGCTAAACGTAGAAATACTTCAAAAGACAGTTAATGTCACTTTCTCTTTCAGGCACCATAAGAAATTAAACTGTGACACGCACACTATTGATTTCACTGACATAACTACGGTGACACGCACACTACGCGTGTCATCAGGATTTATTAACTGCAATTTCTACCTGTGATAATCATAACAAACAAACGAAAACACGCATGCTGGAAACTTTGCGTGCATTCTTCTACAAAACACGTACACAACTCAGTGAGAGTCATTTTTACATATTCTTGTGGTTTAAACCTTTTGTTGCATTTGTGGGGCAGCAACTCACCCACGCACGGCCAACAAATGGATCATGTAATTTCACCACCCCCCTTTTAACAGTCATCTGGTACTCCCCCTTTTGTTTGGCATCAGTGGAAGGAGACATTCAAAGCCTACCTTGAGGCAAGTGATGGAGACACTTACACCTCAAAAAAGAAAAAAGCTTTACTGGTTTATAATTTGGGTGCAGAGCTAAGGAATATCCTAAAAACCCTACCCCTCGAACTTGTGAGAACATGTATTAGTGGTGGTGATGATGGCAATTCACTAATAGTGGATGACTATGCTTCACTAGTTAAAACCTTGGACAAAAGATTTAATCCCAAACGTAACATAGTATTGGAGCGTCACAAATTTTTGCAACGTGCGCAGGTTCCTGGTGAATCCATAGATGACTTTGTCGCTTCCCTGAGATTATTAGCTGTCACTTGCAATCATAGAGAATTTAGAGACGAAAAAATGTGTGATCAGCTAATCGAACGCACATGCAACAAGAAGATCCAAGAGAAACTTTTATCTTCTGAGGATCCTGATTTGGAGACTGCTCTCATCTTAGCGAGAAGCATTGAGCATTCTCAATTTTGCATGAAAGAGATAAGTTTGTCTACACCATCATCATCTGCGTCTTCCAATGAAGTTAAATTAGATAGTACTAAAACCACCACCAAACCCATCAAAGGAACCTACACAAATGCAAATGTGCCTCGTACTTCTCCGCCTGCTGCCAGTTTGCCCAAAATGAAATCTGAAGGACATGATCTCCCTTGATACCGTTGCGGGAGCAGATCTCATTTGGGCAATTTTAAATTTTGCTTCGCCATAAATCAAACATGCTTCAAGTGTGGGAAGAAAGGACATTTGTCACGCATGTGTAAGGCTACAGTGCATCACAAGAGACCATCACAAACTGTCAAAACGATCGGAGAGGACTGTGTTAACTATGATGAAGAAGATGAATCTTATAAATTACTAATGTTGTCCTCTTCCTCCATTCAATCAGATGGGATGGTAGAAATTGCTTCTATTGGTGATCTTCATCGAAGGAAGTCACCTGCGTGTGCCATAAGGTTGAATGGGAAAGACATAACGTTTCTTGCTGATTCTGGTTCTCCCTTTACCCTCATTAATACCAAAGATTTTGAAAGTTTAGGTAACATTCCTGTTGACCAGTCTAACATTAAGATCTTTGCTTATGGTGGTAAGAGGGTTGAAGTTCTTGGCAAATTCAGGGCCAATTTGGAATTTAAGGGTGATCTAACACAAGGGACTGTATTCATAGTCAAGGAAGGTGCAAACTTGTTGGGATGGCAGGAACAAGGTGAGCTTGGGATCATACTTGATCCCAATCATCCAGATATGGTTTTATCTAAACATAAAGCTAAAGAATATTATTCCAGTTTTCCTGCTAATATTCCTGTGTACTCAGGTACTGCTGAGTCGCCATCTAATGGTGATTGGATTCAAAGTTATCCTGAGATTTTTAGTGGTGAGTTAGGTAAGCGCAAGGGTTTTCAGCACTGCATCATCCTCAAGGAGGGCACCGTGGCTGTTGCCCACAAAGTGCACAAGTTACCACTTAGTATGCGGGGTGAGCTTAGACAGGAACTTGAGCAGGTTGTGTGCGATGGGCATAATTGAGCCCATTGAGGGGTCCGAATGGTTGTCCCCCATTGTTTTGGCGCACAAGGTGGACAAGTCACTCAGAATGTGTGTAGACTTGCGCGACCTTAATAAATGTATATGGGTGGACCGCCAACCCCTGCCAAACATCAATGAGATGTTGTCGATTTTGGAGGGTGCGAAGTATTTCTCCTCACTCGACATCTCTTCTGCTTACCACCAGGTGGAGTTATGCACGGATTCGGGACACCTCACGTCCTTTGTTACACCCGAAGGAGCATTCCCTTATGTACGCATGCCGTTTGGTTTGGCTTTGGCTTCTGCAATGTTCCAGCGTCTTATGGGAAACCTGTTTAAGAACACTGCAGGAGCCGTTTTTTTCCAAGACGACATTCTGATTCACGGAAAAACTGTTCTAGAGCACAATGCCAGAGTCAAGCAGGTATTGGAGATTATCAAGTCTAGTAGTTTAACATTGGGGAAAGACAAATGCAAATTCCTTCAAGAGGGTGTAGACTATCTACGACACCACATTTCTGGTAACGGGGTGGAGCCTAAAGTTAGGCTTCTTGATGCCATTCAAAATGCACCTGAGCCGTAGAACAAGGACCAGCTTTGCCCTTTCCTGGGGCTAGTTGAATACTACGCTAAATTTGTTGCTAATTTCTCCGATAGGACAGTATGTTTGTGTGAGCTTTAAAAAAAGAATGCAAGGTTTACATGGTCGGACCAGTGTGCTAGTGATTTTAAGCTATTGAAAGAGGCAATTGTTCATGCACGCCCACTCAAGTTATTCAACATTAATGATTGTTGCATTGTTACCACTGATGCGAGTAATGTGGGTTTAGGGGCAGTTCTCATGCAGAAATGATCTGACAATAAGGAGGAGACCATTGCTTTTGCCTCTAGAGCACTTCAGTGAGCGGAGTGCACATACTCCACGATCGAGAAGGAGGCCCTGGCTTTATGGTGGGGTGTACAATATTTTCGTAACTTTTTGTGGGGGAATGAATTTGTCCCTAGAACGGACCACAAGCCATTGCTTGACCTTTTTACCACCAAGGGTGGTGGCAGAGCCACTCCTCGTATTGCCAAACGGCAGTACAGACTGAATGAATTTAATTATCGTTTGGAATATGTGGCTGGTGTGAAGAATCATGTGGCCGATTGTCTGTCCAGGTTACCGCTCACCGAAAAATTCTCTGAATTTGAGGATGAACATTTGGAAATGGTATGTGCTGTCGGTACTGTAGCGAATGCTGGAGTCGCTTTGCCTGAGGTTGACTGGAAGTTTGCCCTGTCTGAGGATGTTGATATCAGCAAAGTGATAGATTTTGTGGTTCATGGTTGGCCTAACAGAATGGTTTTGGTTCCTGAGATGATTCCTTTCAAAAGGGTATGTGATGAGTTGTCTTTGGTTGACGGGATTCTGCGTAGAGGTAGATTACTGGTTGTTCCCATGACCATGCGTACAAAGGTTCTGGATCTGGCCCATGAAGGTCATCTGGGCATCCGTGCCATGAAACGGAGGGTCAGGGAAGATTTCTGGTGGCCAGGCGTGGATGAGTCCATTGAGCACTGTGTTCGCGATTGTGGAGCGTGCATTTTGAGTGATAAAACTCAAGTGACTTATCCCTCTTCCACTAGTCCGGTTGTTGTGAAGAACTTACCTTGGTCCAAGTTGGCTTTCGATGTGGCTGGTCCGTTTGGTAATTTGGGAAGTTCTCCCAAATATGCTTTTGTATTAATCGACTACATGTCCAAATGGCCTGAAATTAGGTTTGTGGAAGGGATCAATTCTGCTACTGTCATCAATTTCTTTAAAGATGTTTTTCTCCGTGAAGGGTTCCCAGAGGAGTTAGTGACTGATAATGGTACCCAGTTGGTATCTGCGGAGATGCAGGAGTTTCTGAAGATGCATGGTATTAAACATATTCTCACCTCCCTTTATCATCCCCACAGCAACGGTTTAGTTGAGCGCCTGAATCATGTGATTAAGGATCAGTTACAGTTGGCTTCAATTAATGGCTTACACTGGAAAGTGGCGATTTCAGACATGTTATGGGCTACGAGGACTACTCCTCACTCTAGTACTGGCATGTCTCCATTCACTTTGTTAAGAGGAAGGGTAGCTGGTTCTAAGCTAAATAAAGACTGGATGTCAAGGAAGGATGTGGATCTAGAGAAGTTAGGTAGTGTAACTGATGTCAGGGCTGCTGCTCAGGCTAATCAAATTGTGTCAGGGTATCTCCTGTACGTCAAGGGGACTGGGTGAGAATTAAGAAACCTGTTCGTGTGAGCAAGGGATTCTCCCAGTTTTCTGCTCCTGTTAGAGTGAGTGAAGTGAGAGACCATGTTGTTGTACTGGAGAATGGAAAAATCTGGAACAAGTGTGCTGTCTCAGTTGTGCCTGAGTCAAAAGCAGAGTTTGTGAGAGGTAAATTTGGGGTGGACACTCCTTGTACGGTTGTACCTCCAGTGGTGATGAGCCCAGGGTTTCCAGTACCTGCCAAGGACACAGTTCCTCGATGGTGTCTTCCCAGAACCAGGGCTCCTCCCACCAAATTTCAGGATTATATTAGGTTTTAGTTTTTTTTTTTCTTCCTTTTGCGTTTATGGTTAATCTGTCTTGTTCTTTGTTTATATGAAGAAAGGGGGGTGTGTTGGGATGCTCTTGTACATTTCAAATGCGCATTCTCTTTTGTAGTTCCTAGCATGGAACACAGAATGCGCAGCTTAGGCAGTTGCTGCTGGGGAAGCGAAGTTGCTGGGCACAAATAAAGAAGCTCTACAAACTTACATGTAGCTGTCTTCTTTTTAAGGGAGCGGGGAGGGCAAGAGTCAAAAAGAGGCAGAAAGGGAAAAGGCAAAGACAGAGATGCACAAAAGATAAAAAAAGGCAAAGAGAAAGAGGCGCAAAAGAGAAAAAGGCAGAGAGAAAGAAGCAAACAGAAAAAAAGCAAACAGAAAAAGGCAAACAAGAGAAAAAAGCAAACACAAGAAAAGGGTAAACAAGAGAAAAAGGCTAACAAGAGTAAAAGGCAAACAAGAGAAATAGACAAACACAAGAAAAAGCAAAAAGACAGAGGACAGAGTGAATAGCAGAAGAGCAGGGTGCTCTTCCAATAGACCACCAAGGATGAGACGCAGACAGGAGCCTGCGGGTGGAGTAGGACCTTGAACGCCTACATGAGGAGCTCAAGCCGGAGCTAAGGGCAGGCCCATAATGGAGGAGTTTGCCGGGGGAAGAGCAGTGATTCTGACCAGGAGGTAAGAGGCCTTGCTCTTTTTGCCAGCAGTGCTGCCATTAAGTAGGGGTAGGGGGATCAGCTGGTAGGCGGGAGCGATGCTCTGGGGGGCGAGCCAGCAGCAGCAGCAGGGAGCGCAGGAAGAAGGAGCAGGAAGGGCAAGAGGGAAAATGAGGCAGAAAGTGTATAGGCAAAGAGAAAGAGGCACAAAAGAGGAAAAAAGGCAAAGAGAAAGAGGCGCAAAAGAGAAAGATCACCATTGATGAGGTGCAGGCAGGAGTCTGTGGGTGGAGGAGGTCCTCAAACACCTACCTGAGGAGCTCAAGCTGGAGCTAAGGGCAGACCCTTAACGGTGGAGCTGCGCGGGGAGAGCAGTGACTCTGACCAGGAAGTGAGCCCTGTCTCCCTTCATTAATGACAGTAATCACCTGCTTCAAGTGCAGGTAAGTTGGGAAGAGACTTTGCATGGAAAACACACTCCCCCGCTTCATCACCTTTGATGGTTTTTACCTTTTGCTTATCTGACCCCTATGCTGCTGTCTATCATAGTTGGGTTGCCATCTTGGTGGATTAAAAAAAATCACTGTGTTCTGGGAAAAGTGTCACCATAGTGGCATGAGAGAAGTGCAATTCACCTTTAATTTATTTTTATTGCCATTGGTCAGACAGTGATCTGCTCCCAACAAGCACTAAGGTTGGGCCACCATTATTGTAAAACTGCTGATGGGGAGACTCTAGAATCTAGGCAGTGAGGTAAGCCTATTTCAAACATTAAAACATCTGGCAGATGAGGAAATGCTGCTGGATTTTCTCACCATATGATTAAAGAAGAAATAACAACTACCTAATTAAGTCAGTAAAACTTATAATTAAACATAAAAGTAGTTCTTATTAAACGTAAAAATGTTAAATAACAAATAATCAATAAAATACTCGCCAACTTCTATCTTTTTACATAGACTTCCTAAAAGAAAAAAACACGCTTTGAAACAGCGATGAACTTGTAGAAAATAACAACTATCACAAACCAGCAAAAAGGTATAGGAAAATAAGTATACATAAATGAATACAAAACTATAAACGTATCCAAATAGTGAGCAAAAATAAACCTAACAACCTCAACCTCTTAATACTACCAACAAATCATCATTTAAAGATAAACTTAAAATGTATTTTATCCAACAGAAAACAAAGCACCTGCTCCACATTAGAACACCCCCAACAGAAAAGCTGCACAACTGTGTGAAACATCTAAACTGGATATACCTGTAAGTATACATAATAGAAGTAGTTGCATATATTTACATGTAAATTATAAATGTACAAACTTTAAAATATTCTATATATTTACACGACTTTTAGATACAATGACAGAAGCTGCAAAGTATATCATTTCACAGAAAGGAATGCAGTCATTAACCTCTTCAGTGCCCCGCCCTTTCCACGCCCTGTGCCGGGCGTTTCATTAGCGGGCGGGGTTCATGACGAGATAGTCTCGTCATGGGCACAGCGCAACCGCGCTCCATGACGAGACTATCTCGTCATGGGCACTGAAGGGGTTAAATCAAATGGGCTTCACCTACAGCCAAGAATGTGCATCAACAGAAACTATAAACTGGAAATTTACTAATTATTATTCTAGCACATGCTATGGGAGGGCAAATACAGACGATTATTTTATAATTCATGCACAACCATCCTCCAATTGTCACAGAAATAGAACTTAGGTTGGGGAGTTATTGCAGGATATAAGAGAGGCAAGCACTATCTCCCATGAACCCATACACAAAATCCTTAATGATATAGTACCTAAAGGCCCCAAACACATCACAAGCCAACTGCCACATATCCCCATTTTAAAAGGTTTATTTGCATGAACTAAAAAAGCCACCAGTGATACACCATCTGCCCCTACAAAATACCAAGACCAGTACATACCGGAACATTCAACAATGACAAATAATGAGAAACCTTTCCTTTTCCTTGACACCCACAATAACAAAAAATGAATCCTAATATTCTCTACAGCAGACGCCTTATGCAAACTGAGACAATATGAAACATGGATGATTGATGGGACCTTCAAAATGTGTTTCAATAATTCACTCAGACGTACACCATACATGGTGTATATCAAAAGACAAATATCCCTTTTGTATATGCCCTACTGTTGAATGAACAAAGCAGAACTTAGTACAACCATATCAAACAAAATACAAATAATTACTACCCCCAAAAAATAATCATAGACTTTAAGCAATCCATGATTCAAACCATTCTAAAACTTCACCCTCACACAGACATATAAGACTGTTACTATCATTCCAATCAAAGTACATGGAGGCACCTCCAAAAATATGCACTAAGGGACCTCCGAGGCCATGGCCTCCAGGACACCACAGCGCTGACGGTCTTCCTCCCGCTGCATTAAGATCTATGCAGCCTGAAATGCCGACCGAATGCTGTTCCCGCCAGGGCTGCTGCGGTCTGCAATGTTGTAGTGATGTGCACTCCGATGTCATCAGGGCTGTGGTTTCCTGGTGAGCCTATTGTGACAACACAGTCATACTCACGGTCTCCCTGCAGTGGTTACCCAATGGCTGTTGTCCGCCCTGGTACACTTGCAGCAAAGCACCGCAACAGTGACCATTGGATGGATTAAAGAACAATGCAGCCGGTGTACATTTGCCAAGTGGACATGCCTGCAAATCACACTATATAGCACACCCCATCCACGACCAGGATCCTTTTCTTCTCACCTACAGCACAGAAGATAGGAGACACCATTTTGACCCAAGGCAGCCCCCTTTTTACTTTCATCTCACCATTTAGCACTCTCCACCACCTTTAAATGTAACTTTTCATTTTGTCATCAATATCCCCTGTTTGTTTATCCTTTCATATAGTCATTCACATTTTTGGGGGGGGGGTCATGCGTGGCAAAAAAAAAACATGGTTCTCTGAGGCTTAATTGACAGTCATAGTTGATGAAAGCATCAGAGTAGAGCCCCAACATTTTGGTTCCCAAGTCCTGCATACTCCTTTCAGTTGGAAAATGAAATAGTGGGACAGGATAGTCAACAGAGTGAATGTTTTTGGTACCACCCTGAGCACACAGGGTGAAATTCGGAGGAGGTGGAATTACCTCTGGTTGAAGGTGTGTACCAGGCCTGGGCGTAGTTTGCGGAGTTTTGCTATGCGCAAAGCCGTGAAGTTACAACAAAACTCTGCAAAGTTCCACGGGAGGCGGTGTGCAGTGCGAACTGCAGTTTGTGCTGGTATTCCTGCCACTCGGGTAGAAATTCTACCCGAGTGGCAGCTCGCGTTCGCGTACTTACTGTTCGCGATCGCGAGCGGGGAAAAACTCTGCAGCACATCGTGAAGCGAAGTTTTTTTAATTCCGCGAGCTCCGTGGAGTGCGGAGTGCAGAAAACTCTGCAAACTCTGCGAAGGGAGTGAAGTTCAACGCCCAGGCCAAGAGTGTACCCGGGCCTTCAAGCACCACCTGGAGGAGGCCCATAGGTGGCCTTCCCAGCGGTCCATTACAGTTCATTACAGTGTACTGTTTCATAGAAGAGCACATGTATCAATCTCCATAACATGCCTTCTCACTTGTCTGCCATGTTACAACTGATTGTCACTGATCATGCAGGTTACCATTTGTCAAGTGTTGGTAAGTCTGCATAGATGTCACTACAACTACAAAGAGGCCCTGTTACTGTATCTCTAACCAAGATGCTATACTTCTTTTGTCTCTTCTCACTTGTCTGCCATGTTACAACTGATGTTCACCTATCATGCAGGTTACCATTTTTCAAGAGTTGGTAAGTTGAGATGGAAAAACTACCACTAATACCATGAGGCCCTGTGACTGTAACCCTAACCAAGATGCTATACTCCTTTTGCCCCTTCTCACTTGTCTGCAATGTCACAACTGATGTCCATATCCAATTTTTATTTTTGGAGCAGGCAACTGGCTGAGTGAAGTGAGTAATAATCTCATGTTGTCAGTTGTTCTGGGAGACAATTATACCACACAGGCAACTTGTCTTCCTTGAATGAGGAGTGATGTTCCCTAACTACTATCTCTCATATGATGGTGACCCTATTACATGTGACAGGACATAGATTACACAAAACATGCAGTGACTGTATGACTGTTCCCATTGGTAATTACTAGGCCTGGGCGAAAATTTCGCTCCGTTCGCGGAAATTGCGATAATTTGACATTTTTGCGTTCAGCGGAGAGCGCGAAAATGTCAAAATTTCCGGTTTCCGCAGCTTGGCGATAATTTGTTTCTTGCTCGCGCTGTAAATTAATACATTCTTGCGCGCGCGCGATCACCTTACCTGAATCCCTGCGTTCCCCGACAATTTTTCTTGATCCGGTCGCGTTCTCCATGAGATGTTGTATTGTTTTTAGCCATTTGCGCTGTCTCGCGACAGTTCGCGCCCGCAGTGATGTCATGCGTCGCGCGATCACGTCTTTCTTCTCGCGATCATGCACCGCGAGACAACTCAAAACAAGATGGCCGCGCCCGCAAGCAACCACATGGGTAAGTTGGCGACCCGCAACCATGCAGAAAATCTCGCTAACATGCCGGAAAAAAACTTCCGCATCTTCGTGATATTTCCGCTTGTTTGCGATAATTTTAAACATTTTCGCGATAATTTGCGAAAGTTAATTTCGCAAATTCCGCCCACCCCTAGTAATTACAGGTAATACAGGGAAATCAGTGTGCAAACATCACTGGCGCCATCTGCATTAGTGCCCACATGTTGACCACTGTGCACTACTAAAGAGTGTTGTAATGTGTCATGCTATTGGAACTCTAGTGATCCTACATCTTCATGCCATAGATATTGAGGGACACCCAAAACCTTCAAAGGTGTATTGGCATCTAGGTGTACAATCTATGAATGGCGTGATCACCTGTACCAAGCAGGATTGACGATGTTATATATGACTATATGAGTACTTTACTGTATGAAATCAGAGTAACTATCCCCCAAATGTTTGGACCTCAATGTTTTCAGGCAACTTTAAATGCTACCTGTGATACATAGCTAAACTACTTCTGTCAAGCTTTTATTACGTTTTTCTGGAAGTGGACATATGATGTAATTTGGAGTCCAAAGTCTCATCAATTTGCAATGAGCATTTGCATGTGATTTGATGTCTGCCACAACAATAATAGATGGTAAATTGGTGTTTTACTTGACCCTAATGATATCATGATGTGTTATGTGTGAGCATTGCATATATATCTTAAATTGTATCCATCCTATTTAGTTACATCTGTTTTGCAATGATATGATAACAGGTGCCAAAGTATGCAAGGTCAACTATCCTAGTATGGACATAAGGATTGAGTGTAGAGTATTCCATCTATGCATTTGGGCCTGTCTGGAGTAATGACATGAGTGAAGCCAACTGTTTGCAGGTTACGTAGCATGCATGCATGTGCTCATGCTGTATTTGAAGTCTATAGAGTGAACCATGAAGCTAGTGTGATACGTGCAATTCATCAATGTTTTCAGTTGATTTTTGCTGGTTAGTTGTGGGAATGCAGTTGCAATAATCCCATGCTACATGCCATTTCAGATACATCCAGGGCAAGTGAAGGAGAAGGGGCCAGCGTCAGTGGGGACACAGCTGCTCACAGTGGTTCCGGACGTGAGACCTCAGATATGGAGGGACCCAGTGACCAGGAGGGTGAGATGAGTGCCACGGAGGACAGCAGCTCAAGCTCATCATCATCGAAGCTATCCTCTAGTGGACACTCCCAAGTGGTGAGAGACTCCACATGATCAGTATCTCCTTCATCCTTCTCCACCACCCGAGTTCCATCACCACCTTCTTTGTTATTCCCCTACAAGTAAGCTTTCCCACTCCACTAAGAGGGAAGTAGTCTCCTCTGCTCCAGGCTCCTCAGCACCTACCCCTAGTAGCCCTGCTGCCCTGAGTGAGGAGGACATTGACCTCCTTAGGAAAATCTCTGTGGGTCAAAATGCAGATCCAGGGGCAAGGCAACCAGTTGACACAGATGATTGCCTACCGGGAAGGCATTCACACTGCAATGTCTGGCCTACAGATATTGTTCAGGGCCTCGCCTTCTCCCTTACTGCAGTGTTCCACCCATTCAACCTTCTACACACCTCCTGCCCCTTCCCCATCCAAATTCTGTATTCCCATTCCTGTCCCAAGCACACCTAAGCAAGCACACACTTCAGCAGACAAAAGCACAGCACACAAACACAAGATTTAAAAAAACAGAAACATTCAAGCACTCATCAGATACTCACCCCCTCAACATCCCCAGCATACCCCATGCACCACAACAACAGACACAGACCTCTTCACCCCCACAAGCTTACCCCAGGCACCACAGCAACAGACACAGACCCCTCCAACCCCACAACCATACCACCAGGCACCACAAACACAGACCCCTCCACACCCACAACCATTACCCCCTTGTACCACAGAAACAGACACAGACCCCTCAACCCCTACAACCAGACACAGAGCTCTCCACAAAACCTAGCACATCCACAGCACACACAGGCAAAAAACACAAACACTTACAGTCACCCACGCAACAGACACCGACAAAACACACGCTTCGGACACCACACACTGTTCACACACCCAACCCCTCTACCTCCCAAACCGAACTCCATCTCAAACATCCTACCCATTTTCCCAGTGAAGATGTGTTGTTTGCCTTTGCCCTTAGCCCTGTTAAACCCAAGACCACCGCTCCCAAAGTCTCAAAGACCACTCCCAAAGCCCAAACCATACCTTTCACATCCCACTCCCCTCCAGGGGAACTGGATCCCCACCCCTCTGAACTCAGCCCAAAACCAAAAATAAAACCCCCGATCCCTTCTACGTCCCACTCCACCTCCAGAGAAACTAGATCCCCACTCCACTGAGTCAAGGCCCAAAACCCAACAAACCCAAGAAAACCCCTCCCAAAACTAAACCCACCCCTCCCTAAAGGCAGCCCCCCCTTCCAAGTACCATCTTCGAGGTGCCTGCTATGTCTAATGGATGCCCCTTGGTGAGGAGGTTCCCTGGCAGTGTCAGCTAGGACATGTTTGTTGGCACAACACATAAATCTTACATGGACTGGCCATTTGACTTTGTTGGACATTACGTTCAATAAAGCGTTTCTAGTTTTGCAGACATTGGTCCAGCTATTACTTTTGTAATTATTTGATATTATTGTCTAGTTAGTTGAGTTTGTTTCCTCCCTGATTGCTGACCCAGTTGATGTGGTTAATTTGATGTGACCTTGGACCCAGTGCTGGAGTTACACAATCAAGGTGAAATGTTGGGTGGATGTCTCTGAGGGATGAAAAACTAATAGGGCAGATACTGTATATATATGTATAACTTACATATACATGCATGTAGGTTGGAAATGTATTTAAAGTGTTTAAAGTTGCATTTTTGTTTATCAATACAAGGAGGGTGTTACATTTTTATATCTTTATGTAATTATGTATGAAAATATGTACATTTTTCAGTGTGTACCTTACACCTACTCTAGATGTGTGTGAAATGCTGTTAGTGTCTTGTCTGCTTTCCTGACTTGCACAGACACATTACCTACACATGCATGGCATTTGGTAATGCTATTGTTTGTCCCTGATATACCTCAATTCACAGGTCCTGTGTACATTGAGCTTTTGAAAAAAAGACATTATAGCACTAACCTATGTCCCTGTCACAGAGGTAGCCAATAATGACAATTTACTAGTGGAAAGCCCTTTCCACCAACAAACTTAAGTCAAATTTGGCCCCCTGATGGACTATTTTGGAGACACTTGGGTTTGCAGACTCGATCACTTTGGACACAGATGCCAACCAAAATGCCAAATACAATAGTGGATTGTCTTTGACAACACCTTGGAACAGGAAGCCTAGATAAACAATGCAGTGGTAGGATTGCACAAATTCTTCCATTCCACATTTGGCAGACCCCCACCAACACTGTACACATATATAGAGGCTTAACAAAATAGCAAAGCTACCAACAACTAAGAATGGAACAATCTGTTACCAAAATTGGCCTTATTCTTCATAAACGTACTCAGAAATAATAGCCAAAAGCATATTTTAAAATAAATATTAACCTACCAAATTCCTCAAAAACTATGACAATTTCTATACCAACATACCAAATCTTTTTTTAATTTTAAATCATAGATATTATTAATGAATACATCAGTCCAACAATTAATTAAACTCCAATATTAAGGAAAACTCATGTAATAAAATGTATAAATTATTCAAAATAAAATGTAACCATAACCATCCCAAAAAAGTAAAGAATGAACCCAATCCATCATGGAAATTAATTACAACACATGAACCAAACAATTTCGCCTAACAATCAAATAATATCAAATACAAATATAATAAAATTACATATCCCACCCAAAAGGAAATTAAAGAAATCAAACTCACTGTACTGTAGCAGCAGATTTTTTTCTGTATCCACATAATGGAAAATAGTAATCCACCAAAAATTGGGAACATATTGTCCAAATGGCCCTTGAAGCAATCCAAAATATCCAGAAATCATAAAAGAACCTGAAACAGTGTTTTAAAAAATAAACACATCAGGAAAACCAAAAAAAAGGAAATCAAAATAAAAAGCATTGGTTTATTGTAAACCAAAAATGATTTCCTTAAAAAAAACTAAACATAAATGTCTGATGCCCGTAGGACACGTTCGTAAATACAAACCTGTAAATGATATAAAAAAATCTACTCTGAAACACGACACCCCCAAAAAGACATTATCTTAACAGTTAACCATCATTTATATAACTAAGATCAGTAAATTTAACATGACATAGGGATATATTACTAAAATAGTGTCCAAAAATGCTAAACTGCAAACCAATGAAAAACAGCTACAGTAATGCATTGAAATATACAAAAATCCCACAAACAACACTATAACTACCTTCTAGACCTCCCCCCTAAACGACTCCTACCCTCAAAACCTTTTTAACTCCTTAAAAATGGACTTAGCTGTTCTGATGAATAGTAGCACCTTATTGTGACCCGGTTCTTCGAAAATATACAAAAAATAACAGAAATAGGTTACAAAATAGAAGGTACTGGTAAACAAAAATGGCTGCTAAGTAAAACAAGGCTATCTACCTATAGAATTGAAAGGGAAATATTGTAAAAATGCCAAATAAATGTAAACAATAAAAAGAAATACATTAAACATGTAGAAAATGTTGTGATACAATTTTAACAATGTATAAAGTATAAAGTACATAATAGTATAAATTAGAAACAACTATTTAATATATACTTAAGAACAGATTTTAAAATAATGTTGAAAATATGTAGATAAAAAAATGTAGGACATTTTTTAAAACTGTTTAACATTAGAAAACAAATCTTGAAAATGTACAACATACAATACTATGGAAATATAATTTACATTTATTTATTAGTTAAAAATACAAATAAATGCTTTATTTGCTTCACTTTATAGAAATGTTTGTTTTTGTGATGAAATATATATAATTAAAAAAGTCAAAATATACAATTAAAAAAGTTTGACAGGATGAATTAAATTAGAAACATATGTGACGTATTATCAAAACAATGTAATTAATATTATTATTGTTTACAAACATATTCCTATTTTCTCATTACATTTCTAAATACCAATAATACTAATAAAATAACACAAAGTATTTCCACTAGATACAAATAAAAATAGGTAAAAGATTTCAGAATAACAATATAAAATTAAATAATCACACCCCAACATAAAACATTTTTTTACAAATATTAGGCACTAACGAGTTGACATTTACTATTCCCATTCCAATCCAACCATATTAGGGAAAGATGTTGGACACTAAAGGGGTGACATTTACTATTTCCACTCCACTCTCTACCAATTGGGGAAACTGTTGGACACGAAAGGGGTGACATTTACTATTCCCACTACAATAGTAATACAATTCACTGAAGGTGGTGAGCACTAAAGAGGTGAGATTTATTATTCCTACTCTAATCTAAACCAACTTGGGGAAGGTATTAGACACTAAAAGGGTGATATTTATTATTCCTCCTCACATCAAAGCCCATTTGGGAAAGGTGTTAGACACTAAAGGGGAGACATTACAATTCCCACTCCAATCTAAAATAATTTGGGGAAGGCCCTGGAAACCAAATGAGTGACCTTTGCTATTCCCACTCCTATCTAACCATATTGGGGGAATATGTTGGTCCCTAAAAGGGAGACATTTAATATTCCCACTACAAGCTACAGCTATTTGAAAAAGGAGCTTGATGCTAAAGACGTTAAAATTACAATATCCACTTCAATAAAAAACATTTCTGACAAAATAATACAGTTTAAACAATTGAAAGAAACTCTCAATATTTCATTTAAGTACACTTTTGTTTACAAAAAAAATTAAATAACAAACCTATATGTACAAATTAAAATAATAACATAGAAAAATGTGTTTTTATTACTGTTAATAATTACAATTTCTGTGATTTTGTAATTTTATTTCGAAACTAGAAACTGTAAAATGACAACTAAACTATTAGTCGAAAATTAATAATCATAAAAACAATGTTTACATTGATTTTTAAAATATTTTGTATTTACAATTTTTATTTTTTAAAGCAAATTCATCAATTTATAATGAATTTAACAAAATATAAAAAATTGCATTAATATATTTCTAAATATTTCATATAATAAAATGTTATCGGTATGTTTTAAAAATATGTATATTTTAAAATTGTATTTTATGCCTTGAATATATGTATTCTTTACAATGTGAATACCATTTGAAAATATAAAAATAAAATAAATTCAGAAATTCATTAAATTGCATATCTTCAACATAAATTTTTAATTATTATGTATTTTTTGTAAGTCTCCCCATCCTTATCCCCTAAACACCCAATATGCCCCAGTAACAATAAGTATTAATAAATATTTCCTCTACATTATTACAACTAAATATATAAATTGCAACAATGTCATAACTGAAACATATCAATAAAAACACATAAAAATGCAAACAAATACAATAAAACACAGTACAATAAATCACATACTAATTAACTTACAAATAATATTTTATACAACTATATTTTGCATATCGATATTATAACAGCATTATTAAAAAAAACACCATAACCAATATTTTAAACTTTGATATTCTTGATGACGATATTTTTAATGTCACAATATTCTTGGCATAATCTTTTTGAATCACGATATCTCATTTCAGTGATGCTGACAAACACCGGTAAAATAGTGTTGCAGCAGCTCTTCAACTATTTAAGACATGAGCCAGTCCAACAGTGGCTGAGAACGTGTCTTAGGTTAGTGTTCCCAGAGCTCTTTTTATGTGATCTGTGATGAGACTCCTGAGTCCTTTCTGTTTTTTTATTTGGTTTCAATGACACACGCTAATGTTGCGTCCAAGCCTAATCTAAAAATATATTGATCAGAAGAGGATTCCCTGAGCAGTTGTGGCAATATGGGGGCGTGGCCTCGGGCCGGCATGGCCACTTGGAGCTGAAGCTCTGTGTCGACCCCGCACTCCAGGCTGCAGAAACAAGCTTTCCCGCACTCCACTCCAGAACAAAAGGCAGGTTCCGGCGCCGGAATATGGTTGGAGGTGCTTGGGCATAACATTGCAGCCCTTACCTGAATATCTGGCTCCATATTGACAGTTCACGGTTCCGCGCTGAACGAAGATGGCGGACTGATTGTTCTGCGCTCCATCGGGGGTGAGGCGTGGACGAGAGGTGTCTTAGCTACCGCTCTCTGGGCCGCTGATGGATTGGTAACAGTCTGGAGGGGGCCGCAGTGATTTTTGGAGCTAATGTTTGAGCGCCAGGATGGTGGGGGCCGCGAAGCGAGTTGAGCAGAGCCCACCTGGCTCCCACATCACGAGGTGACTGACCCTGCAATGGCCGCCGAGAGGAAAGACTGAGTGGGACTGCCCAGAGCCTCGGTAGCTGAAGAGCAAAGGGAGACAGGCCCATCCTTTTCTAGTAAAATACTGTGAGTACCTGGCATACGTAGGGAGCGGAGAGGGGTCCCTGGGGCCACTACACACGCGAAGCTGAGGCCGATGGCTGCCTGACCCTAATATGGCCGCCAGTATCTTTAGACTTTAAGTTTTGCACTCCGGCAATCCTATCAACGCACGCTGCAGGCCCCATCCCCAATGTTTATAACATGGATAGCAGCAGAGACTTCTCTGAGAACCACCCCCTCTGTCATATCGATCTGGCCACGGACCTTTTTTACTGAGCCAAACTTTTCCTTACAGAACCCTCTCAGGACAGTGCCTGACCTCAAGATGGCGTCTGGATTTCATTCGGACCATGATTTCTCACCCCCCATGCCCCAGGCTACTCTGATATTCTCTGAGTACACCTGATCACTATCCTGTCAGCGGAGTTCGAGCATTATGTCCGACGCCCGGTGGAGCTGCTCGGTTCAGCTATTGAGGAGATCGGCACTGGTTCATCCCCTCGGCCGTCACCTACCCAGCCGGACATTGGGCACAGTTTCTCCCATCCCTCCCCCTCCTATAACGAATTCCTTCAATAGAACTATGACTTTGCCCCCTTGGCGGAATCCATAATTGTTCGGACTTATCGCGGAGCTAGAGTAACCTTTAGCTGATGCCCGGTGGAGCTATCTTATGTAACTAAAGAGGAGCTTGACTCTGGATCACCCCCTTGGCTGGCACCTATGCAGCTGGACATCAGACATTGTTTTCTTCCTCATCTCTCCATTATGTTCCCTTCCCTCCCTCCCTCGGTCTTGTTTTTCTAAGTTTATTGAATGCACTAGCAACGGATGTAACTGTAATGTAACTGTAACTGATGTAACTCTGTAACACGTCTTAATCCTCATGTAAAGCGCTCTGATACCTCCGGGTCTAGCCAGACCTATATAAAACTCAATAAATAAATAAATAAATAAATATGGCCAGATCTACCTACTTAGGAGCTAAGGAACTTTGAGCGAGTCTCTGCATTGGCTCAACATCATGTGTTCCTGGGCAAATCACTTAGGGGGTTATTATGAGTATGGAGGTCCTGGGACCGCCGTACTTGAGGTCCGACCACTGCCACCTCTCCAGGTCTCTCTGCCGTATTCCGAGTGTGGCAGTCAGACCACCACAGGACCGCTGCCTCGCTGTGATACAGGATCCAGGTTCAATGGCAGTGTGGAAAGGGGCAGGAATATGCTTGTGGTGCCGATGCCGGCACCGCGGGCATATTCCGAGTTGCATTCTCACCGCCCATTTCGTGGCAGTGAGTCCACCATTAAAAGGGTGGCAGACATGCAAAAAAAGGTGCCCTAACAGGGCCCCTGGGCACATTTGCCTATGGGGTTGCATGCTGGGGGTGAACATGTTGTACCCCCCATTATTTGCACCTTTATTCCTGCACTGTGCGGCATCCACGAAATGGTGCAGGCCACACCCTGCAGGAACGTGCAGTAGGCGCTGTCACTGTGGTGACCTGCTTGTTAGGCCGAGACCACTGCCGTGATCCTGCCCCTTCTGGATTCAACTTGGAATCCGGCAGGCGGGTGCACCATGGTCTTGGCGGTCCTCCTGGGAGCGCAGCGGTGGCGGTCCTACACGAGGACCACCAAACTCGTCATCAGCCCCTTAATCCCCCTCATCTAAATTAATGTTACCTTGTGTAATGTAACTGGTGCGCATATAAAGGGCTCCAATCACTTAGGGTCGAGTTACATAAAACTGCAAAAATAAAAAGTTAAAACAGGATGTTTACATATCTGTGATTTTGGAAGCAAACACATACCTAAAAAGAACGAATGAATGTATAATCTTCAGAGCACAGCAATGCTAAGGACACAACGCTCCAAAACTGCATTAGTATTGCATTGTAATTGCATTTACTGTAGTTTTCTCTAAATCGTCGCTTCCTGCACTTGTCCTCACAAGCTCTTTCTCTTCGCACGAATATCGCATTTTCTGCTGTGGGACGTTGCTGTAGATCGTTAGGTGGGCGGGCGGGCGCTGTTTCACACTTCCTCCTGGCACTGCGCTATCTGGTTGAAGCAGACAACTGGCCGCATTTGCAAGTAAGGAAGGGCGATCCGGCCTGCAAGCAGCGAGTAAGCGTGTAGGAGCAGCTACTATTTTGTGATGCTGATTAATGATGTCTGCCTGTCAAAATGTGTTATACCGACTGGCATCGCCGTTCAGCTCCGTACAGAACTAATAACGGGAGGGAGTCTGCAGCTGCGCCGACAGCGGGCCGCGCGTGATCCCCGGCTCAGTTTTCGTAAGCCTCATATTTGAATTCCGCACATCAAATAACGGAGGCTTTATTCATGCAAGTCTACCTCAAGGGGGGATACTATCTTCGAGGACGCTTGTGAAGAGACACGGAGCCCTGAGCCAACATTTCAAAAGTTAATCTTTGACAAATGTGACTTCTGTGGAAAATCTCAATAAAGGATACAACCATCATTAAATGCAATTTTGCAATTCATAACTCCCGGTATGAAAAAACATGAATAGAAATAAATTCAGTCTAGATGGTAAGCCTAGATTGCTATGGCACGATTTGGAATGTGGAAACGATTTTTCAAATTTAAAAAACTCCAAACGAGGATCTTTCCTTCGCCCTCAGTGTTGGGAGTTTTTGGTAGACGAAAAATATTCAAAAAGTTATCACTGATTTCATTTATTGTATCTCCTCGTATTGCTATGTGGGAAGAGCGTTGCATAAGGGGACATTCCAAAGAGCATACGAACACGTTAGTTCAAAATAGCCCCTGTATATAAGAATCTCCCCAGAATATTCTCCATCAGGTGCAGGCCACGCACATAAACCTGAGAGTTCATTTGAAGGTCACTCGGATTTTTGGGCCTCTATTGGAGAACAACACCTCAGCACAGGCCAAACTTACCTACAGTTCCATATAAACTTATGTCGTACACATATGATATGGTATTACATTTTGAAGGCTCACATGATAGCTGCGGCATGATATTATGATGCGTTTTCCATTCCTTGGGGCAGATTTACAAGCCTCTTGTGTTTTACTTTTACGCTGCTGTTGCGTCACAAAACGCAACGGCGGCGTGAAAAATGCCGCAGATTTACAATGTGAAGCATCTAGGGAGATGCATCACGGTGTAAAGCCCTGTGTGACATTATACCTGCGTCAGGTATAATGTATGCAGGGTGGGCGTTCCCACGCAGGAAAGCCTCGTAAAAGTGACGCAGTGAAATCTACAAGATTTCACTGCGTGACTTTTAGGACGCCACTGCGTCAAAACCTTACGCCTGCAGGCGTAAGCAGTAAGCAATAACAATGTCCACAAGGAACTTATTTAAAGTAACACATTTTTCAATAAAGAGTTCAATTATATACTCATAACTGAATCAATCACAAAAACAAGAAGAAAATTATTTCAATTAGATTTGAAGCAGTAACCTGGACACTTGTTTACTTCAGCCGAAGTAAAATTAATTTATTTTGCGAATAACAATTTATTCACATAAACATTCAAGGTCAAGTTTTTTGACATTATAGGCACAATGATATAAAGTGAGAAAGTGAACCCAGTGAAGTGATTATAGCCTTCAAAGTGAAAGATAAGTGAATAACGACGTTTCAACCCACATTGGATAAGGGGTCTCTTCAGGACAGTTATCTGGGAACTAATGGTAATGAAAGTCTGATATTTCCACAATTTTCTATATTCAACCACTGATCAGAACAGGGTTTGGAGGAACTTAGTCATTGATCCAGCATTTATAGTTGAACAGTCTTGTTCTTGTCCATGAAATGTTAGCAGCAGAGTGTTTAATTACTGAAAGATATCTCTGGGCGGCGATTTAAGCGTCTCCATTCATCCGGTGCACCGTGGTTGAATATAGAAAATTGTGGAAATATCAGACTTTCATTACCATTAGTTCCCAGATAACTGTCCTGAAGAGACCCCTTATCCAATGTGGGTTGAAACGTCGTCGACACAAACTAAGAGAGAGCGAGAAAGATTCATGCTACTGTTGAATGCCTCTCATTGTTTTTAAGACCTCCTTTGAATTCTTATTCACTTATCTTTCACTTTGAAGGCTATAATCACTTCACTGGGTTCACTTTCTCACTTTTTATCATTGTGCCTATAATGTCAAAAAACTTGACCTTGAATGTTTATGTGAATAAATTGTTATTCGCAAAATAAATTAATTTTACTTCGGCTGAAGTAAACAAGTGTCCAGGTTACTGCTTTAAATCTAATTGAAATAATTTTCTTCTTGTTTTTGTGATTGATTCAGTTATGAGTATATAATTGAACTCTTTATTGAAAAATGTGTTACTTTAAATAAGTTCCTTGTGGACATTGTTATTGCTTACTGCAAAATACCCAGTTCACAGGGACATATGGGTTGCTCTTGTGTTTGGCTATATTGATTGTGCAGGCGTAAGCAGTGATGTAGTGTATTGGGAATAGGCCGCAACATGCATTGCTGGAGTTGCGTTGTGCTTGCGACACGACTCCAGCAATGTCGGCTCCGCTGCCGACTTTGGTGCAGGAAACCAGGGTTCGAGCCTCGAGGTCGCGTCCACATCCTGTGATTTTGGGCAAATCACTTAATCTCCCCGTGCCTGAATATGTAATGTAAATACGGTGCTCATGTACAGCGCTCCAATACCTTCGGGTCAAGTTCGCGCTATATAAAAGATGCAAAAAAAAAATGCTTGACTTTTCCGCCAACAGATGCGTCAGAATTTCTGACACATCTGCCAATCCTACGCATCTGTCAATCCTTGCGCCATAGTGCACTGTATTGTAAATATGGCGTATCTATGGTGGTGCAAGGGTTTTTCATGCAAGCGCAGGGAAACTGATGCATCTATTCATATGCATCAGTTTCTTGTAATTCTGCCCCCTTGTACGTAGTGTGTTCTTGTTCCCCAGCCTATCTGCCCACTGTACTTTCTCTTCTCACCTGCCCTCTGCCCGTTCCATGCATTCTGTTTTGAGACACTGGAGATGCTAGTGTCTAGTAGTATTTTTAATTGCCACATCTTAAATAAATGATCGTCATTTCTTTGGAATTGCACACACCACCTGCAGAGCAAACGCAAGGCCCGATTCACAAAAAGACCTATGGCTGGCAAAGTCAAAAGTGCGGCACAGCGGTGCTCAGTGCGGAGATGCCGCCGAGAATGCATAAACTCCGCACTCCTAACTTTACCAGTCATTAGTGCCCTTGTGACTCGACCACTTTATATCCATGGAGTTTATGAATGAAAATGTAAATTCCTGATCAGTGAAGTTTCCTTTTAATGGCATTTGCACACATACAAGTCAGGACAAGTTATTGAAAACTAAAAAAAGTACGTTATGATAGTGGGCCTGATTACAAAAAGTTTTTGGCAGACTCTATTTAATGCCCTTCATGGTAAGTTGAGGCAGTGCTTGTTCGATGTTATCAATTTGCTCAAAGCAGGTTTGAATATGTCCATGCCCTACTTTCGTGTTTCTTGAACATGTCCATGCTCTACCTTCGCATTTTTGGGAATGTCGTTACTTATGGTTACTGCAGTAATTTTGTGACACTCGTTTCCGCTTTATCAACCTAATACCGTTTTATAAAAACTGGATCCTGAAGGTGGCGATGTAAGAACGTTTGTGCACATATATTGTGTGGTATTTTGTTGAGTTGTTGATGTGTTCTGCTGCTTTTTATGCTGCTGTGTTTTTGTGGTGCACTATTGGAATATGGTTTTGTTGCATTGTCCTGTAGTAGTGAGGTTTTGTTGTGATGTGCCCATGTTTTAAATCTGTAATTATGCTGCTTTGAATATGTTTTCGTGTTATGCTCAATTGTTTACTTTGGATATTTCAACAAATGCTACTAGATTTCCAGACGAACCCAGTACTCAGCGTTAACGTTTCCATGGGAAGCAACCATTTTGCACTGTCCAAGGTAATATAGAGCTGCTCTCACTCTGTAACTGCTTAAGACACCAGTGAGCCCGAAACATTGGCAGAGACTGCCCTAATTTTTTGTCTGATATGGATCTAAGTCTAAACAGCACGCACAGTGCTCATTTGGGGACCGATGTACGAAGCATTTTACCGCTTGCTAATGGCCCATCTGGTCACTTGCGACCGATAAAATACTTTTTGGCATGTACCAACCCAATTTTGCGAGTCAGTAACATTTTACTGACTCACAAAATAGGGTTTGTGAGTCGCTATTAGGAAGGGGTGTGTTAAGGGCTAATAGCGAGTCGCACTGGTATGCAGGAATGTTTTGTGACAGGGAAATTGGTGGCAAAACATTCGCAGTTACCACCAAATTCAAGTTGGTGGTAACCTGTGTGAGAAGTTGGCCTGGTAAATGCTGTCCACTAATTAAAGTGGGCACCTTGTACCAGTCCAAACAACCCTTATTGATGAGTAGGTTAAAGACAACTTTTATAGAAAGCTATCCTAGTGGTAGCTGTGGAGAGCAGCCTTCAGGCTAATTCTCGAAGGAATGTAACGCAGCTTGTTTTACCAGATCAGAACCTCCTGAATGACCAAATGAAAGGAGAACCACACAAGTGTTATATAAAATATATGTATGTATTACTAAACACTCTCTACTAACCTCTTTATGAGATTAGAGCACAAGATACACAATACTGAATCAATAGAACGATAGTAAATAGCACAATACACAGCAGGCTCCAGGGGGAGACCGAACCATATACTAAAAAAATTGTATAACAACAACGACTTCACTAGACACAGTGCCTAGAGCACATAGAATCGCTGGGACCCCAAAGAACCACCCAAAGTAGTGACACAGGGGACCCACAGAGTATGGGTGCAGTGTGAGAACACAGATGCGAGCTCCGTACAACTCTATCGGAAAGTCGCGGTTGGAAAATTACAGTTTAAGAACACTTCGGAGAGGACTTCAAACAAACCCTTTGGAACATAGAAGGTTCTAAGGCCAACACCCTTGTGAGTACCGAGGTACCCGTGATGCCTATCCCAGAGGAGCTGGGTTCATTGGGTCAAGTTGTATCGGAAACTATCGTCGTTTTCAATGGTGTGATGCCAAGAAGTGCTGCTGCCGGGAAGATGTAAAGTGTCCGATGGAATCGAAGCCTGGATCCGAGGTGAGAAGACTCAGAAAGCAGAGGGGACAGAGTCTGGGTCACTTAAGGGTGACCAGGGGCTCAGTAGACGAATGCCACACCAATGTCAGGTGCTTCAGGTGAGAAGATTGGATGCTTGACTCTGCAGCCACGGGGACCAGGAGGCGTTGACGATGACCAAAGTCCAGAGGTGAGCTGTCCCACGAATGGTGTCGAGTGCTGGGGTGTCAGTGTCCGGATTGAACACCAACAAGCCTTGGCAACGGCAACCCAAGCGGGCAGAGGAAACAGGTTATGGTGAGGACCAGCAAGGTCCTGTGGACTCTCCAAGCAATGGAGAGTCAGGGCATGTCTGGAGCAACCAGGGAAGCCCAAGGGAAGTCAAAATTACTTTCACATGAACCCACAGGCCAACGGACCAGGGATCGCGAAGGGACCTCAAGCTGAAACACGAAATACCAGCCCACAGAAGACTCGTGAAGTGTAGGCCAGAAATCTTCTGTGGAAATACTGCTCGGGGTCAGGACTACACGTAGCCTAAAGCACAGCCTCAGGGATTGCCAAAAAGCATATGCTGCTGCAAAAGTACACAGTGCACAGGGGTTCGGGTTGTATGGTCCCCACGAGGGGTACTGGTCTCAGAATTCCTGAGAGGTCAGGTCAACCTCAGGAACAATCGCGAACCCACCTCCTGTGTTGCAGAAATCTTCTGAGTCCACAGGAGCTCGGGAGATGCAAACTGGTCAGATGCATTAAGGTGCCTGCTGCTGCAGAGGAGTAACTCCTTTACTCCAAGGGAGATTCTTCTGTCGTATAGCGAAGTGTAGATCGTCAAAGTACTTGGTTTCTACTTGCAGAGTTTAGTCCAGGTAAAAGCTAAAGTCCTGTAGTCAGGGTTCCTACTTTATACCCAAGGAAGGGGTTGGACAAACTCTGGGGACCCACCTATGAACCTATGGGAGGATCAGGACAGAGGGGTGTCCTTTGTCCAGTTTTGCTGGCTCCTGCAACCGGTTTGAGCTGGTCTATGCACAGGGATACCAAATGTGCCCCCAGTGTAGGCCAAACCCAATGAGTCGCAAAGTGAGACCTACCTCATGAACATTAATGAGGTAGGTCTATTTGCAAACCACAGGGAATCGCAAAATGTGTCTAAGACACATTTGCTCATGGGTATTTGCAATTTCCTAGTTCTGAATCACAAACATTTGCAATCAAGAAATCGCAAACTGACTTTTTTGTACATCTGGCCATAAATGACATATTGCCACAAGTGTCTGTGCTGTAAATATATTGCTACCAGTTCCGTTACACCATCATGCGAAAAGAAAATGGCAAATATCGTTGTAAAATCAAAAAGCTGATGGCACTCATCATAATCAGGTAAACTTCAGCCTACTCCATCTCCACTGAAATTTCATAAACATTTCAAGATGTAAGTCATCACCATAGTCAAATCATTTAAAAACAGACTAATTGCTATCAAAATGTTATGAAGTATCGAGCCTAGGAGCATATAATTTAAGCAAGCATTTAAGCACACTGCAGTATTGCAGTAATACTTCTTTAGTTATGTTTCCTATAAGATGAAGTAAGTTCTCAGTTTGAATACATTAGGGCCTGGCTCACTAAACATGTTGTGTCCTTAAATGACACTTTGGCCTTCAGTTCAAGTTTGGTGCAATAATGTGAGGTATTTAAAGCATCTGATAAATACCACTACCCCTTGGTGACATTTACCACATATGGTAAATACCTCCTGCTCCCAGTTTTCAGCTTTCAAATGAGGCTTAAAATACGGAATCAGTATTAAACACTCAAAATTCTGCAGGTTTGACCTTTATTACAGGCCTGGCCCCTGATACATTTCCGCACACGTTCCCTGCCGGAATTCATCATAGGAATTTTACCAGGATGTGAAATTTATCACCCAACTCGTAATTCTAAACTCTGTGCAAACAAGAGTGTGCATAGGGATTGGTATATAGCTCTAAATGTATAAATGCGGTCTTCGGCCCTGATTATGAGATAGTAGGGAATCGTTCAGGTATTTACCAAACCCAGGTAAATAGCAACACAACTCGCTGCTGTATTTATTAGGATAAGTAATTACCTCCACATCCTGTCTGCTAAATCAGAGGTTACATGCAGAATTGGTGTTTTCTGCACCAAATTTACAATGTTTTGCCCCTAATATTGTTTTGACTGCTTCTTCTCCGGCTGAAAAGTGTCACTAGAACATTGCAGGTGTGTAGGGTTGAGTGCAAATCTTGGAATTTACACCCATCTGTAATCAGGGTCTTAGGCATCACAGTGTTAGACTTGAATTCTGAAAATGATTTGCAGATTCAGTATTCTCTTATTTCCATTAATGGAAATTGCCTGCTTACAATAACCAGCTCTCTGGGTAGTGTCAGTAGCAAGTAACTTGATTACTCTCCATACTTGCAGTAGGATGATAGAGAAAGCAAATTAGTATTATAGAAGGCAGGTGGTGGACTCTCAAAGCCTTCTGCACATCATCCAAATCAAAACTTTGTAAGTTTATTTAATTGTGTTTCCACTTGTGGTGCACTCTGGCTCGAAGAGATGGACCTTGATGGTTCTGCAACCCCTACTTTTGTATAATGTTAATTGACTTAAGTTCATTCTAAACACCAGTTTCACCCTGAACAAACAGATTGCTAAAAAATGCCTGGCACCAGCTCAACTACAGATAGTGAAACTGTTCCTTCCAGAAAGTGACTTCAGAATAATTATTCAAGTCCTTGTACTCATGCATATGGATGGTGGCAATGTGTTGCTCCCTGGCCTCCAGCACATAGGAGCCCATTGAGTGCGTGCTACACACTGGAACATTTCTCATTGCTGGTCTGAATATATATAATGGAGTGTCCTCCATCCCGTTGGAATGCCACTGACTCCTCTTGCTAGCCCAGGCCATCTTTATAACCAGCGACATCATTTACAAAGCATCGGAACCAGCACACCTACCTGTCTGGCTGATGATTTCACATGTGGCTCTTGGCACATCCATGGCAAGGGCACGATCAGAATGAAGGCAAAGAAGTGTAGAAAGAGAAAAGACATCAACAGGCCTGACCCATCTATTCACCCACTATCTGGACCAACATCTCCATATCCATCAGTACTGCCTTAATCCTGCTCCATATGTACATACATGCATCTGAATGCACACAGACGTTTTCTGCTACAAACAGGATAAGTGAAGGCTGTGGCTGGCAGAGCTCATTCCAATATTTCAACATGCTGGCAACAAATAGGAAGAGAAAAATCCGCCATATGTAGTATGATCAAACTGGATTTGCGATGCTTTTCTGCCAGAGTGGTTAAATCTTTGAAGGCATTACTTTGGGAGGGGGCTGAAGTGAAAAAAAATCCCCCAGGTGCATTGGGCAGTAGATTTTGTCTCTTTGGGTTGCCTCTGGCAGAATATCCACTATCTTTATGATTTCAAATAGGCCAATTGTGCCTGAAATGCTGCAAATGTACAATTCACTTTATTTTGAAAGACTTCCTATTATCATGCTGCTGTAAATCAAGACTTAAATAGGAGGCTGCTGGAGGTGTAGATAGGAGATATGACATCTTTGATAGATTTTCTTCTACATACACACACTTAATCAAGCCAAAGATTTTCTTTCAGGGTAGGACAGTAACAGTACTGCACAGGAAGGTGATTCTCAATGTAGCCACATCCTAACATGCACAAATAATAAGACGTGTGTGCTAATAGATATATATGCTACACTGACCCACTTTAGGAGTACTGATGGAAACTAATGAGTAGTGTATTCCATGAATCTTAAGAAAGTCTGAAGTCATTCACATTTAGGATTAAGCCTATAAAAGTACTTTGCTGGCATTTTAAAACATCTCTGTGAATTGATCCCTTGTTAATGGCCCTTCTCCTGTTAGAGAGAGAGAAAATACCTAGAACTCTTCCAAGAAAATAGATTAGATGCCTAATTGAAATTTTCAAAAGTCTCAGTTGACAATTCCTAAAGCATGTAGGATTATGATAAAAAATGATGATTGCAAAACACATCAAAATCTCACAGCATTTTCTCTTCTAAGTCATAGTTCAGTATGAGCAGTGAATGGTGCATAAGATAATAGTTGTGTTTCAATTTTGCAGAAAAGAGCAATAAATTGCTTGGGCAATTATTACTGCATTTGAGGGAACTCCACAATGTTGGTTATTCATTTAGGATGGATCGTAAAAATTTAGGAGTTTTTGATGTTAAAGGCCACTAATAAGTAATACAACTTGGTTGTTCCTTGGCTCATGTTATGAGCAACATTGTCAATTTCTTGGGAAGTGCCATAAATTATTAAAGTATTATTCAAAAAGGCTTTGACAATTTGTGAAAGCAGCTGATAATGAATGTGTCACAATGAGTGCAAGCTACAGTTAGGAAAAACATAATGGGGAATACATTTTGCTTTCAACCTAAAGAAAATGAGAAGATCCAACATAGAACATATTCTAGAAAACCCTGGAGCATATCTGTGTGCAGCAACCAATATTGTATCACTGTTCCTGGTGTACTGTTGGGTCTATTGCCTCAATGAACAGTTCGTACTTCATAGAAGAGGGTTATATAAAGAGTTTTCCCCAGGGAAGGCGTGTAAAGGTAAGTTAAGAAAAGGTAAAATTTATTGTTTTGAGTCGTCATTGAAATCATATAAACATGCACAATAATAAAATGGTTAAAACCATTCAATTGCTTGGCATGACTTATATTAGCCATGGATTTTCAGCTAATTGACCAAGGCCCTGGCGCCATAACAGACAATTACAGCCCTTTCACGTGGCACTTATAGCCTGTTTGCATCAGTTTCCAACAAATACAATGCTTAGTGACACCAGTGGGGATGTAGAAGATGCTTGAAGCTTCTGGACTCTTTCCAAAGCTCTCCTTCTCCATCTGGGATACACAAATGTAGAAACGGGAGTATTCCAGAGTGGAAAACATAGAGGTAAGTATTTTTCCACTATTTTAAATAATTTTCTTTTTAGTAGTAAATAATACAGGTACAAAAGCAATAATGACACGATTAAGAGGAGGGTGATAGCAGAAAATCTACCCATAAACACTGAATTCTCCATTCCCTGCCATTTAAAAAAAAAGTTTTTAAAGTTTCATTTAAATAAAAACATATTTATTATTGAGTTTTGAAGCAATAATATTTACATAAAAATTTGTAAACATAAAATTATAGGTCTAAATTAAATGTCAACATAATCTGTCCAATTTAGTATTAGTCTCTATGGATGCTATTTTATCCCAAAGTGGGATTTGGTTTTTTAAGAAGCAAAAATGAATGACTCTCTCACTGTTGGAGTTGTCTCAAAATTGGGTCTCTGCAGCTGACAGAGCTTATGAGGCAAAATGACACAGATGGACTTGGAGTATATCTCAGCTCAGAGCCATGATGCTCTACTGTATGAAATGTCATCAATACCAATCTCTCAGATGAAGAGGACTGCGAACAACTCATGTATACCATTCAACATATTTATTTTGAGAAAAATTAATCTTGTGCTTCTAATGTCAGGTTGTAGAAATTATGTGCACATTTTATTGCACACATGTTAAGACTTAAAGCTCTCATAGTTTGCCCTAAGTACCAACTATTCAAATGAATACATGGTATGATTTAGAAGAATACTATCAAAACACATGATAAATGTACCGAACATTTTTTCACAATAAAGAAAATAAAATCATATTGCAAATGATTAATTATTTCATGAGCGTCTATGTGAAAACATGAATACGGGTGCTCCTAAAAGATACACAGGACAAAATAAATGAAATCTCCACACTGTTCACAAGCACCTGATATTGGAATGCTGCAGACTCTACGCCCTCTTGTTGGTTCATCTATTTTCTCGTGATACCTTTTCAAGAGGAGACCAAACCTATTAGCTTGTAATACCATTTTAAAGGTTATCACTTTCAGAGGTAGGCGTACTGTGCAGAACATTTTCTCTGGACATACTAATAAAGTAGTCTTTACCCAAGAGATTTTTAGAAGTAATTGACATACTGATGAAGATGATTTTTACATGAGGCACATTGGTGTACTGGAGACATAGAGGTAATATTATGTTTTACTTATTCTGTTTATAGTTATCATTTACAGTTCTCCTGTCCTCAGTCTTTTTGTGATATTCGACTTGACTCACTGCATTTGGGACTTAATAAACATTCCCAGCAATACACCTAGAAATCTGTCTTAGGCGCACTACTAGAAATCTCTTGTGACATCTCCCACAGGCTCCTATTTCCACTATATGGAAATCTACATAGTATAGATTTAAACTCAGGGGGAATGGAGCCTCATCTTCAAGTGTACATTTTTTCACTGAAAAAAGTAAAATTGTGTTCCCATGGAGAAAGCCCTTCTCTTACACTCATCTAAATCTGCCATGATCTGTGCCCATTCCCATGTGGGAATGGGAGTTACTCCAGTCCTTGGTTTGAGAAATCTTCTGTCCATTTCCCTGGATTTCAGTCTTTGAATGTCAACAAACATATGATAGAGACAATCACCACTTTAACACTCACTCTCTATTCCTTGCATGAGATTCACCACTGAGGATTTCCCTCCACTTGTAACAGAGTAATCCACAGTAGTAAATCCATTTATGTCTACCAGGAATTAATTTGTGGGTGGCTGGCACACATAAATAGAGATTGTTTCAGTTATACATTCATGTTTATAGACAAACATATGCTTGTAAACTTTGTTCAGTTTCAGGAGCATTTTTAAATTGATTATATATTATATTGTCATCCTGCTCGTGGTATTCCTCAACCAGAGTGTAAGTAGTTCATAGTGTGTTGACAATATGTTAATCCATCACCTATATCCTTACCAACTCCTACAGATCCATGTATGAAGTGTGATGCTTGCTTTGAATAATTTTAAGCCTGTATGAGGTACACAGGCTATAAAAGCTTTGAGCACGGAAGAGTAAAACTGTGTCTTCTTAGTATGCAAGGGGATAGTTTGTTTGATCATTCAGAAGACTGTTTTCAACCTTCAAGAAGAGCAGCTGGTGAATATGATGAGCAAAGTGAGTCAACTGACAGACTGAAGAAATATGTAAGCCAAGAAGCATGAACTGTGGAAGAAAGAAAGTTGTTATGTTATGTTATTTGCACTTTTAGAGCGCACGATTACCCTTGGGTGTCCTGGCGCTAAGTACTGGTTGCCTGGGAAGCTAAAGGAGTGCTACTGCAGAAAAAGCCATGTCTTCAGGCCCCTACGAAAGGACAGAAGATCAGGGGCAGTCTTGAGAGAAAAGGAAAGCTCATTCCAAGCTCGAGAGGTGCAAAGAGTGAAGCTCCTGCCTCCCCAATTAACTTTTTTTGCTTTGGGGACTTGCACTTGTTTAGCACTGGTAGAGCGTAGCGTTCTACCAGGTACATACCAAAGGAACTTTTGCTTAAGAGATTCAGGAGTGATGCCATTAATGGCCTTAAAAGCAATACAGAGTGCCTTGAAGCAAACTCTTTGTTTTATCGGAAGCCAGTGTAATTTCTTAAGCTCTCCTTTCACAGAAGCAAATTTAGGTGTTCCGGACAGCAGTCTGGCTGCTGCGTTTTGGACTAATTGAAGCCTATACATGTGCTGTTTTACTATGTTCAAATAAAGGCTGTGACAATAGTCCAAACGCGATGTTATGAGGGCCATCACTACTGTCTTGAGATTGCTCTCTGTCAAAAAGGTCTTAATTTTCCTAATGATTCCAAAAATCATGAAATAAGCTGAGGTCACTAGGCTTACTTGATCGCCCCTGGTGAGTGTGTTATCGGCTAACACCCCGAGGTTTTTGGCCTTCCTAGTGGGTACAGGGCAAGATCCCAGCTCTTCCGGCCACCAATCTGGTGTCCATACCAGAGGATTAATCCCAAACTTTAAGACCTCAGTCTTGTTGGAATTGAGCTTTAAGCAGTTAGAGGACATCCAACAAGATATAGCACTCATGCATTCATAGAAACGGTCCCCAGTTTCTTTCTCATCTTCCTTCAGTGACAACACTATTTGTGAGTCATCAGCGTATGAGGTGAGCTGAAAGCCAAATGATCTGATGACTCCTTCCAGTGGTGCCACATATATGTAAAAGAGAGTTGGGCTAAGAGAAGAGCCCTGTGGCACCCCACATGGGAGTGTAAATGGTCTGGAAGAATAGCCGTCCAGCTCTACAGTTTGAGATCTGTCAGCTAGGAAAGATTGTAAAAGTTTCCAAGCTAGGCCTTTGACACCAATCTTAGACCGACGGTCCATCAATAACTTATGATGGACCGTGTCGAAGGCCGCGGACAGAATTAATACTGCACTACCTCCTCCATCAACGGCCTCTCTGATTTCCTCAGTGGATTTCAACAGAGCCAACTCAGTACTGGGATCTGCCTTGAACCCATATTGCGATGGGTCCAACAAATTATTGCAATGGAGAAATGCACTGAGTTGGATGTTCGTCTCCTTTTCCAGAATTTTAGCAGGAAAGGGGAGACACGAGATTGGCCTGTAGTTATTGGGGTCCTTTGGATCCAGATTCTGCTTCTTCAAAAGTGGAAGAACAGAAGCTTGCTTCCAGATACCAGGAAATATACCAGATGAAAAAGCATCATTTAACAGAGGAGTCAAGGCCATTCCAATTACTTCAGACACTTGTTTAATGATTAACGCAGGGCAGGGGTCGTTGGGGGCTCCTGAACGAATCGAGGTCAAGACCTTGATTGTCTTTGATGCCTCCAGTTGTGAAAAATGGTCAAATTCCAATAACGAACTACTACTGCCAGCTTTATCCATATGCCAGGCATCAAATGGCGAAAACGTCTTATCACATGTGGCAAAATTATGAACAGAATTAAGAGTACAAGCTGTTATGTATGGTTCTGCATTAGAGTTCATAATATAGTAAGATGTCACCTCAAAAGATAATAATAGCAAAAAGTGTAGAACTATCCAAAAATAGATAAAAGAGTATAAAAGTAGAAGCCATGGACTAACGAAGGGAATAGCCGCACAGTAGCCGAGCTCTGCTGTGCCACTCCCGAAACATCCGCATAATACTGTTTGCCCTGGACAGATTTCCTCTGCAGGGTGCTTAATGAAGCTTGCTGTTGCTGCCCGGTGACCGTATGAACTTTGGGTCAGATCAGAGGGGCCCAGGTGAAGAGACGACCACCGCTCTCTCTTCCCGCCGCAGCTGCGCTGGAGGGGAGAGACGTGCCTTGGCAGAGAAGCGCTAATTGACGCTGCGGCTGAGGCCTGGGCTGTGGGTTGTCACTGTGAAGGCAGCCGGTCGGCGCTCACTCCTTGGCTACATCGGATGCACGGGAGGCACCCGGCGGAGATGTCCTTTAGGTTGGTGATCGTCAGGGGGTGGATCCGGCACCAGCAGAGGCCGATTACCCTCAGAGCCGCCATTATCCTCACTCGATCGGAACTCCGAGTATGGAACGGGGGCTTCCCGGAGAAGAAGGTTGCCTGCACCACCCGTCCAGACCCATCCAGAGCCAAATCAGCCAAATCAGCGAGCCGCCGTCACGGCCGAATGACCGTTTGCTAGTGAGTCTGGAGCGGTGAGTCACAAACAGGAGATCCCCCCTAAGAGCAGAGAGTGTATGGGGCGCCTCACGCCTTTGGCCCGTGGTGCGCTGGATGATATGTGGGGCTGCAACATCCTGCACACCTCCTGTTTTGTCTCCTCAGCCTGGGTGTGAGGAACCGGAGGTGACCTGCTATACAGCGGCCTAACAGGCATATGCATCATCATAGGGTTTTGCGATTCCTTAATAGCGATTATTAAGGAATCGCAATTAAGGAATAGCAAAACCCTATGCATGTAGAAATCGCTAAAGAAATAGCGATTCCCACAAATTCCTTAATTGCGACTAGCAAATTGCGAGTCGCAATTAAGGAATGTCTTCCCATTCATTCCTATGGGCCTCCAGGCCCATAGGAATGAATTAGAGATTGCGGGAGCAATTTGCGAGTACCAGTAGGTACTCGCAAATTGCTCCCGCAATTTCGATGGTGCAAGGGTGTCAAAATGACACCCTATTGCACCCATGTATGTTCACTCTGCACAAATGTTGCATACACACATGCTCTAAGGGCATGTGTGTGGGCAACATGAAACTTAGAAAAATGCAAATAAGTGCATTTTTCTAAGTTTTCGCAAATTACCATGAGGTCCAGCCTCATGGTAATTTGCTCACGCTAATAGCGAAATCGCTATTTTTTAAACTGTAATGCATTGCATTTAAGGAATCTCAATTAGGGATTCCTTAAATGCAATTGCTATTTAAGGAATCCCAATTTTGAGATTCCTTAAATAGCGATTTTTGCATTTGGGATGATGCATCCCAAATGCAAAAATACCGGGAGCAAAGGGTCAGATTCTGAGAATCTGCCCGTTTGCGACCGGTATTTTGCTTGATGCATGTGCCTGATAGTCCACTGTCGAGAGGGGCGACAGACGATCCCCTTATGAGAAGGCCGCTATAGTGCTCTGTGGGCAGTAAGAGATTAGAGCACCTGGTTAGTTACCCGCCCTGGAGCTGGATATTAAGTGGAGGTAACATGAGTGTCCAGTGGTGGAATCTCAACGCTGCTGGGAGGTGCCGCCTAATAGTCCATCAGCTCGGGGGTTGGGGTGCTACCTGCCAAAACCAAAAACCAAAAACCGAAAACCAAAGCCAGAACCCCACTGCAGGCGGCTGTGAGTAACTGGCGCTTCCCGGCCCTCCATTGATCCCTCTCTGGCGGAGACAACATGGCGTCAGGCCGCAGCGGGCAAAGTGCCATGCAGGCAAAACTAGACAAGTATGCGTGGCGGAAGAACCAAGGGGAAGATCATGGCACCGCCACGACCCAGAGTGAGAGCCGAGAACCCACAAACAAAGACATTTTAGCGGCGATAACCACCATACAGACCTCCCTCGAACCTTGGATCACCACGGTTGCCACGGAGGTTGCCTTAATCAGAGAAGATAAGCGGAAAATGGCGGACCGAGTTAGCTCTGTCGAAAACATCACAAAAGACCTGGTGGATGACTCGACCCTCCTAAAGAAACAGGTGACCAAACTTCAAACTTCCCATGAGGCGATGGCTTTGCAGCTGGATGATTAAGAAGGCCGAATGAGGCGTAACAACATTCGGATTCTTGGTGTTCAGAGGGGCAGGCCGCCGACCTCTTTGTTGAGGAGCTGATTCTACAACGACTTCAACCACGGGGTCTGTCCAAGTGTTTCTCCATTGAACGAGCTCTTTGTGTGCCTGGGGGTAGGCTGAAGCCGGAAGGCCCCCGACCCCTTCTTGCTCGAGTGTTTAGCTTTCGGGTCCGAGATGTTATACTCCAAACTGCATGGGCAGCACCCCCACTGACAATCGAAAACAGTAAAGTGTCCTTTTTTGCAGGTTTCACCCTGAGAGTCCAAAAACAATGTCGTAGCTTCCTGGACGTGTAGCACGCACTCAGAGAACAGGAAATCAAGTACGTCAAGTTGTTCCCAGCAAAACTCAAGGTTGAATCAGATGACAAGTTATGGTTCTTCATGAGACCCGAGGAGGCCTGGGACTGGCTTGACGGCTGGCGTACAGTAGGCAAATCAGCACTTGCGGCCGGCGTGGCCAGCGACCTGCGACAGCAACGGCGGTCCCCTCCTCATTCTGATTCAGAAACACGGAGCCCAACGGGGTGAAGATGAACATTGGACAAGTAAGAGGGACCGACTGCTGAGACTTTTACTTTAGCGCTTAGGTGGGGAGAAAGTGTTGTACTTGGGATGCTGCATATTCCTGCATGGAGCGAGGGAATCAAACTCTTTCTGTATGACCATATGTCGCCCTGGTATTTAGATGCATCGGGTATTTTTCTTGCTGTGTAACCCAACATTCGATTTAAGTATGTTCCGCCCTCGGGGTTTCATGGCCGGGGCTCTTCTTTAGGTTTATAGATTGTTGCTCTAGGGAGTGGGGTTGTTCACAGACCCAAAGGTGATGAGGAGGGCGACAGGCACTCTGCAAGTTGGGGGTGGTGGGTGGTTTTATGCCCGTTGTGCAGGGAGGGGGGTGGGGTCCAAATTGGGAGGGGGGATAGGGTTTTCTTGTTTTCATTTTTCTTGTTTCTTGTATCGGTACATTGTCACTCTTGGTTCCCCTGCAAATCAATTGGTCCCACTGTCCCTTGTGAATGCAATCTACATTCGAGATGTTTCTGTCCACCATCAGGTTCTGACCGTGGGGTGTAGGGGTGCTCTGGAGGTCCATTGGCTGCTGTGTTCCTCAAGATGATTTATTTTCCCAACAAAATAGTTAGATGGCATCGGGTGTGGCTCTTAACCTCTTGACCTGGAATGTCAACGGCCTGGGGGACAAAATTAAGAGGAGTATAGTGTTGCAGTATATGAAACTTTATGCGCTACATATTGTGATGCTCCAGGAGACACACTTGGTTGGGAACTCCTGTTGGGCCCTGAATAGATGGGGGTATCGCATGATCGCTCACTCAGGATTTTCCTCAGGCTCCAGGGGGTGGGGATCCTCCTCCGCAGAGGCTGCCCCTATATGATACACAACACCTGGACTGACGTGCAAGGTAGATACTCAGCTGTCACGAGCACCTGGAAGGTACAAGTCCTTCACGTAGTCTCCATATATGCACCCCGGGTTACAGCGCTCGACATTACAAGACATAGGAACTCTACTACTGGAACTATCCTTGGGAGTACTGATACTGGGGGGCGACTTTAATTGAACAATGGATGGATCTAAGGACCGTCTCCCACCCCGTGACAATCCGCCATGGGGCTCCCAACTCAGTGAGTTCGGCAACTCCCTAGGCGTCGTGGATGTCTGGAGATGGCTTAACCCGCTCAATACTCACTTCACGTTTCAGTCAGGGGCTCACAACAGCCAGTCTCGAATAGATTACATATTCACACATGCACAAGACATCCAGGCTTTTACTACATCCAGATGTTTAGCACGCAGTAAATGTAAATGTAAATGTCAAGGTACTTATAGAGCGCACTGTCACCAGACGACCACCTTGCGGTGTCGCCTTTACGGTTTCCTGGCGCTGATACTCATACCGCTGTGGAACCCCTCCTGGCTTTCCCTGTGAAGTGTCCACTCCTGGGCACCCCCAGGGTGAAGCCAGGCATCCTTAGCGCTGTTGGGGCCGGTGTGGAGGCTAAGCAAGCTATTGCCCAGAGTTGCAGCGTGGGGCCCGTGATTAGAATAGGCACCGAGGCGAGAATAGACAGGTCCGAGGAAATTGAGCCCGAGCCCCGCCGAGGCAGGAATCGAACCCTGGTCCCTGGCCAGAACTCTGCTTCAGGGTCTGCCGCTCTAACCATTGAGCCACACTCCTCCACACAGTATCACTGCAGTATCTCTGATCAGTCGCCAATTCTCACGACATTCGGCCTGAAGCAGGCTCAGCGCCACAATACCTTTTTTGTAAACCCCTGGGCACTAAAACTACCTCATGTTAGGGAGGTGCTACTTAAAGACACTGATTACTACTTTGCGGAAAATGTGGGGTCCGTCGCTTCTGCGGAGACACTTTGGGGAGCATTTGGTGCTGTTATCAAGGGCCGTGCACTGTCATTAATGGTGGAACACAGGACTGAGCATTCCAAGAGGGTGGTGGAGATGGAAAGAGATATTTTAATTAGGGAAGAGGCCATTGCGTGTGCCCCGGATCCGGAAGCACAACATACCTTAAACATGTTACTGCAGGACTACAGGCAACTTTTCTCAGAAGATGCCACAGCACGCTCCCTGGCTACCCGCCACTGAATCTACGAGCAAGGTGAACACACGGGTAAACTCCTGGCGTGGTTGGAACGGAGGGAGCAAGCCTCGAGATGGGTCCATGCAATTTCTAGCCCCAACGGTACACTCCTCACTGACCCCCAACAAATTGCTTCTCCTTCCGGCTGACATCCGTACCGCCCCCATTGTGGTCATACACAAATCAAATAAGCCGGCGGACGACTGCAAATCCTACCGTCCTATTTCCCTCCTCACCGTCGAGGCAAAGATCCTGGCCAAACTGCTGGCCAACAGACTCCTTCCATACATCACTGGACTGATTCACCCGGACGAGTCCGGATTTATACTGGGGAGGAACACAGCCCGGAATCTGCAACGGTTGAATGGGGCCCTTGGTAGACTCTGAACTATTAGGGAAGAGGTGATCTTACTGTCATTAGATGCCACCATGGCATTTGACACTATTGAATGGGATTTCCTCTTTGCTGTATTGGCTCGTATGGGCTTTGGACCTATAGTAATAAAATGGATCAGGCTGCTTTACACGCAACCTACTGCACATGTCACTGTCAATAACCACCGCTCAGCTACCTTTTCCCTCCTGCAGGGCACAAGGCAAGGTTGCCTGCTGTCTCTGCTGCTCTTCGCCCTTGTGTTGGAACCACTGGCCGTCTGGGTTAGGGGTGACCCAAAAATACGGGGACTGAAATGGATGGGACACGAAACCTGCACCTTGCTTTACGCGGATGACATTCTTCTCTATCTGGCCTCACCTTCGCGATCCTTGCGACGTGTACTTCACATATTCCACATATTTGGTGCCCATTCCGGATACAAGATTAATTGGTCTAAATCCCAGATGTATGTGCTATGGGGCGACCCCCCCCCCAGTCCTCTGGGCTACAATATACCGGTGGCGTCTCAGGGATTTCGATACCTGGGTATTTTTGTGACCCCGGATACTAGACTATTCTATGAACATAATCTGCTGGGGCCCCTTCAACGTCTCAAATCAGATGTCCTACACTGGCGGTCTCTTCCACTTACCCTCTTGGGGCGAGCGTCACCTTTTAAGATGCTCGCGCTTCCTATATGCGCTGCAGAACACCCCCATTACTATCCCAGACTCCTTTTTCTCCAGAATAGATAGCGTTGTGCGGGGACTACTATGGGAGGACCGTCCACCGCGTATAGCAATGAATAAACTCACTATGGGATGGTATGACGGTGGCATAGCACTACCAGACATGCGACTATACTACCAAGCTTCACAATGGACCGCAATAAATAGATGGGTGTTTGGTGCACGCGACGATCCAAATTTCCGTATAGATCACTGGCTCCTGGGGCCGGGCGGCTACAATGGGGCACTATACACCAATCCCCATAAGCTTAACTTAACGGGTCCTACAGCCCGCACGGTGGAGGTCTGACATGGAGTCCTGAGGAAATTGGGTTGGCACAACCGCTTGACTAAAGCTACACCTCTTTGGGAGCCCGACATGTTGGGACGGCTCAGTAAATGCCCTGGTTTTGATAAATGGGACACAATTGTTATATCCACAGTCGGGGACATGTAGGTGAGGGGGAAACTAGCCACGTTCACCGAACTTCAGACTAAGTATCAGTTGGCACACACTGGAACCTTCAGGTACCTGCAGATTAGCCATGCCATCTCTGCGGCCATGCCTAAGGGGCTCCCCTTGCCTGAGTCTTCCCCCCTAGAGGACAGGTTGATACTTGACCCTGTGGACCAAAAAGCAATCTTCTTCACTTATAAAAAGTTGGTAAATAACCAGACCGACCCGACGCAACGATTACGTGAGGGCTGGGAGTCAGACCTGGGTAACATCGATGATGAAGACTGGCACGACACGCTGGCCTCCCCCAAAGAAGTGGCCATCCCCATGAGACTACGTCTCATCCAGCTGAAAATCCTCAACCTGGTCTATTTTGACATCAAACTCCTTTTTAGACTGGGTAGACGGCCTGACCCCCTTTGTCTCCGTCATTGCAATCAGACTGGCACCTTCTTTCACATATTATGGGAATGCCCACAAATCAAGCATTACTGGGATAAAGTCACGAAGCAAATCGAAAGGACATGCGATAAGTCACTAAAGCCATCTCCCCAGCTCTGGCTCCTCAATATATGGGAGTCTACTGACCTTTCCCAGGCAGAGCAGGCGTGGGCATCAATGGGTTGGGCCATCACGAAACGAAATATCGCACAGAAATGGGGGTGTGGACACGGTCCCAACTTTACTCGACTGGGCCAAAGACATGGATAGAACAATGATTGCAGAGAAGGCCGTGTTCAAGGGTAGAGGCTGCCCCAAGAAATGGGACCACAAATGGGGGAAATGGAACAAATATAGAGGGGATATCTGCATCTCTCCTACTATAGAACTACAGCGTGAAAGACACACTTTGATAGCTTTACTAACTGATAATGATGAGCCCTCACCTCTGACTCACTAAGGTTGTAATATCTGTATATGTCCCCATTACTTATGTATTTTATTGATGTGTATACCTCTTCTGCTTAATGAATCGTCGCATAGGTGGTTGGACAATACTCTGATTCAGCAAATTGGTGGAACCTGTGTTTATTTTCATGTTGTTGTAATGAAGGTGGAGTCATGTATTATGGGCCTGACTATTGCTTTGATATTGCTCTGTACCATCATTTTGTTGAAAATAAAAACTGTTTAAAAAAAAAAAGTAGGAGCCATGTTCATCAAATAATGTGCATACCATTGCATCTCCACCTGTGACAAATAATTTTAAAAAACACGAGTGCAAGAAAGGTAATAGTAATAAAAACGTGGGTAATTGTTTTGCAGGTGTATATAGCGCGAACTGGACCCGAAGGTATCAGAGTGCTTTACATGAGCACCAGTTGCATGACAGACAGACACATTCATTTTTAGTCACAGGGAGATTAAGTGATTTGACCACAATCAAAGGATGTTTGAGTTTCTCACGAGATTCGGACCTGGCTCCCCAGTTTCAAAGTGGGCCGCTCTAGCCGTAAAACCAGGTGACTGATGCAATTCTAGAAGTCACAGCAATGCTAGGATTAAAGGTTGTCTTGCCAATCAGAAATAATATTTTATATCTGATACTGTTTGCAGGAATGCAATGGATATCAGCAATAAGAATACACACATGAGCTGAAATGACATCCATACATCTGTAAGTACCGCTTCAACTCCAATTTTGGAAAGAGCTGAAGACACATCCCTTTAACAGGCACTGTGTCATGAAAAAGTAAAAGTCCTTCTCCACTCTCAGAACCTGGGTTCCCCTTTAAACACGAATTCACTGCATCATTGACCATGTACAACATTCTACTGCCTTACTTACATGCATACATACAGGCCGCAGGCACTTTTCTTTGACATGTGACACTGCAGATTTAAAACATAGCGTAGCCAGAGCAAAGTAGTGATCTCTGGAGCCATATATTTTTGTCATGCATGTGGGTAGTGTAAATATGCACTAGGGCCCACATATGCCATTAAACCTTTAGGTCACAGGTCCATTTCTTGCATCATCTCACACGATGTTAATGGAAAATGTAATAGGCCAATGAGGTGTAGCCAATGCACATTATATGTTTTAGGGAGAAAATGCACTTGATGCTCTTCTTCTTTAGCAACGGCAAAGTGCACAGGCCCAAAGTCAGCAAGACCAGGCAGAAAAAAGTGGAGGGCAAAACGTTGTTCTTTCTTCCTATCAATATATCATCTTATAATGCAGTGGCATCTGACACGTAATAAAGAAATGTGCATCTACTTTTGAAAAACTGCAGCAGCTGATGCTAAACGGAAGGGCATAATGCACCTTCGGGTTCGATGAACTTGATTAAATGTTTGCATTCTGGGATTAGTTCTACATGATGAGACACTACTAAATCTAATGTGGAAAATAATTTGCATTTCGACATATTTCCAATTTTAGATACACTGTGGCAATTTATTGAAATGTGTATATTTAGTGAGAATAAGCCCAAACTGCAATAAGTAAGCTCCCAAACAAGATTTTGTCAGCGAAAAAACCTAAGGTATGGCATTCCATCCTCTGAGCCAGGAGAACAAATCTGCACTCTAATGTAACAAAAACACATTTGGGGGCATATTTACAAAGAATTAATGCCACCAGAGCATCACTTTTTTCAATGTTCTGGTGGCGTTAAGTCCTTCGCCCTATTTAGAAGGCGGCTTTAATCCATTTAAAGTGGGTAAACGCTGCCTTGTAAATAATGGCCTCTATTCACACAGCACTTAGCGTGAAAGGGAAATGCAATGGGTGTTGCAGTGGGCGTTCCGCCTATGGGGCAGCAACAAAAATGTCTCCAGGAAATACCTGTTCTTAAGCAGGGCATATGAGGAGAAATATTTAATTTCTCGTGTTTTGCTCTTTCCATGCTTGCTTCATTCTGCAGCACACATAGAAATCGCCTGTAAAGATTGTTTATGTCCAGGAAGGTGTCCATTCCTGCACACAAACAAGCTCCCCTGCAAGTACCCCTGCAGTGAAGGCACCCTTAAAACATGGCGCACAGGTGCCAGTGCTGGAGCTAGACAGCTTCTTTGGTGCCAGCGCTATGGGAAACGCAGGGGTCCACAGCATTCTTGTAAATACGGCACATACCTGCATTTCGGAACTGACAGAGTTCGGCGTTACCAATTTTGGCATAATACCACACTCTGCCAGTTTCTGGTAAATATGCCCCTTGGTGTCTCTACTGAATTTTTCTATTTTTTGTTTTGTTTTATATAGCGCAAACTCGACCCAAAGGCATCAGAGCACTTTACATGAGCACCAGGTGCGCTACAGATGGACACATTCATTTCTGTGAGGCACAGGGACATTAAGTGATTTGTGCAGAATTACAGGATGTTGAGCATCTCTGCCGAAACTCGAACCCAGGTACCCAGCACTGAGGTAAACCGATCTAGCCGCTAGGTCACATCCTCTCCTCTACTGTTCAGGGAAAATCTCAACCCATAACTGCTTTCATGATCATTCTCAGTAATCTGTGCTGATAACTATCTTGCATTGACCTCCACTACATCTCTAAATTGTGTACACCTCTTGCTACTCTTTATCAATCCTCTACCCAACTTCAGACATATATAAAACTGCAAAAATAAGCTAAAGTGAATTGGGTAATACTACTAGGTTTCCACTATATTCTTGTAATAGCTATAAGTGATACTCATAATAATTAATTCACTCATTCTTCACACATCTGTTTAAGATTTTTTGTATGATTGTTTACTATGCTTATTAACGTGTTTTACTGATCTCTCCATCAATTTTATGTCAAGGAGGAAACCTACAATGTTCCATTCTTGTCCCCATTCTCAAAGTTGAATTTGGCTGTAAACTTACAGTTACTACGAAAGTGTCCTTTTCGACACCTGCTAGGAATACACAAAGGGTATGATGGCAATCATGAGACCATTTGCAAGGCAGCAAACTCAGCCAGGAGCATGGAGATCCTCACAACCATAAATCAAATTAAAATTGGAAAATGGATGTTTCAAGGCGTAGCTTGCATTGAAAATCTATGTTTCTTAATAGTAAGCTAGTTTAGAACCGTATTGCATCACATTTCTGGTCCAGACCCTAAATGCACTCCCTTGGTTGTTCTTACATTTGGCCTGGGAGTGTGCCCATGTTCAAGCGTATTGGGTGCAGGCGGTGCCTCACATATGAGGGGCCACAGGGCTCACTGTTCCGCTAGTGCAGCTGGCCTGCCTTTTGGGCGTGGTGAAGCGACCATGGGGACTTAGGATCACCTATCGGCTAGTCCAGCTGGCCTTGTTACTGGCAAAGTGGCGAGTGGCTATTGGCTGGATGGGGGTTAATGCTCCAATGCTGACACACTGGCTCAGGGACCTGCTAGAATGGGGGTGGCAGAGCAACAGCACATGGGGCTTTCTCACAATGATGAGGGTGCCTCTGAGGCTATACTGCAATGGGCCCAACTGCTGGGTGTGTTTCATGGTAATGATGATCAGCCCACTGAGGATGGGTCTGACATAGAGGATTGAATAGGGATACTATTGTGTTTACTTAAAGGGTGCTCAGTGAAGCAGAAAGAAGGTTTCCACCGCTGGGTGTGGATCAGTACATCTTTACAATACTATTGAAGTGTGGAACATTTGAAAACATATTTGTGGGGCTCAGCTCATGAGTCCTTCATCAATGTATTTGAAAGTAATGGCACATGCAAAACATCAGCAAGACTGGTAAGGTTGATAGTAACATTTTAAGAATTTAGGTCCTGATCTAGAGTTTTTCAGAAGGAGTATGTATGTCCGTCGGGATAGGGGAGGACGTTACCTCTGTTATCTTGAGGTTACACTCCCTGCCAAATTTAAAGATGACCACCTGCCCTACGGCCATCTCAGTACATTGAAGAGAATTGCGATCACGGTGGTTCTTTTTACTACTGAAAGATAGGTGCACAGCAATTGTCAGGTTTGACAGCTGTCCACCAAACATTTGACACTGATTTGTTTTTCAAAAACAAACTCTCAAGGTGGGAATTTATTTTTGAAAAACAAAAAGCTAATGACACTCACACCCTGGGAGTTATGTCCCTGGGTGTGGAAGTAACTATGTTTTTTTCCTAGCTGTAGCCACCAGGTTTTTCCTGTGAAAACCAGGTGGTGATAATAGGAAACGAAAAAGGCATTACACCGCCTGCCCTAAGTAGGGAGGACACTGTAATGAGTTACCTCCTACGGCCCCTACTCGATTGGTCAGGGAAAATATCCTGTTGACTGTGCTAACAGGGGTTCAGTTGGCAGAATACTTAAGGTCTGCCCGTCTCTAAATGAGGCGAGTGGACCGAGGATCTTGCTGCAAGGATACTCCATCGCATTCACGATGGAGTACCTTGCCCTCCAAACTCTAGATCAGATCTTAATTTAAGTATAGTCCTCATGACTTATGGAAAAAATAGAAGGCCAGATGCTTTCCACTATTTTCTCTGATAGATGTATAAAATTCTTCATCATCTTTAAAGACAGATCTGTTAAGGGCTACCTTGAAGACCTTCTCTCTGCTAAGTCGTTTGTAATTCAATGACTTCATAACTACCTCCTGAAAATCTGGATCTTTAGCTGACCCATGTCGTCCGGCCACATTTCAGGAATGTCTGTGCTCCAACTTAGTCTCTACAAGCGCCCGAGCAATGCTTGCAACATCCTTTGAAACTGGTGACATTCCTGGAAATCTTAAACTCGTCACTATGAATCCTTTCTTAAAGAATCCTGGATTATAAATCAATTTTACCTAGAATCACATATGTATTGTATAGACAGTACTAATGTAATCATGGCACCCTGATTGCAATATCAAGAATAAACTGACCAAATGCTAACATACCAATGGAGCAGGGTTTTCTATACTTTAATCTTCGTGTGTAATTATTAATCAATCCCCGCCATGGGTCATATGGACCTACGTTCATCAACAATGAGAAGTGTAAAGGAACAATCATCTACATCAACATTTTTAATGACTTCTAGAACAGTCAATAAAGAGAGTTTTGTATGAGTACAGAGCTTTATTTTCCAATACCTTTAGTTTTAATCAATAGCATTGCATAAGAATTAGTCTTTTGAGCAACAGAATTAAAAATTAACATAATTCAATAATTGATATTTCAATATAAGATAAAATAGAATATTAGTCAAGATAACAGTGAATATTGTAATAATGTAGCAATTGTGGAATATATATGAATAAAATAAAAATAAGGCATAAGTTCAGAAGCTAAATAAAGAGTACTGAGGAGAGAGTAAATGCAACATCATAAAGCCTTTGCACAATAAGCACGAAAATATTCTGAGTTTTAAATCAGCAAACAAAGAAATAGATTAAACAATTTTCCATAAAGAGAGATATAGGAAACTCAGGGCCTGATTCAAAAAGGCAATTTAAGACATAAGTCTAACTTTATGACTTTTGGTTGTTACAGAGGTCCTTTACGAGTCGTATCCTTACATCCGCAGTCGGGCAGCAATCTCTGCACCCGGACCGTACTCTCCGCACCCAGGCCTTACTTTCCGGCTCCGGCCGTACTCTGCAGCTCGGGCCATACTCTCCGGCTCAGGCCGGATGAAGTGTAATCAATTGTCCAGAATACAATGTTTTATATAAAGGAACATTAGGAACATGTGACAAATGGTAGAAGAGGTCATGAAAATCAGTTTGGGCAGGAGAAGGGTGTGGTGGGACACCACATTATATCCCAGAAGAGTTTGCTCCTTTGCATCATGGTACATGCAGTCCACGATTTGTGCTGCCCTCAGTGAACACACTGAGGGGAGCTCAAATCGTGGACTGCATGTACCATGCACACTGAGGAGATCACAAATCATGGACCTCATGTACTATGATGCAAAGGAGAAGACTTTTCTGGGATATGATGTAATGTCTGGCTACACCCTTTTCCCTGCCCAAACAGATTTTCATGACCTCCTCTACCATTTATCACACGTTCCTAATGTAAAAAATGTATTCTGGCCAATTGATTACACTTCATCTGGCCTGAGCTGGAGAGTAAGTTCCGAGCCGGAGAGTACGGCCTGGCTGCGGACAGTACGGTCCGGGTGCAGGGATTCCGGCACGACTACTGACGTAAAGATACGACTCCTAAATGACCTCTGTGAATACCAAAAGTCGTAAAGTTAGACTTTTCTGTCAGATTGCCATTGTGAATTGGGCCCTGTAAGTTTAGTTTTCATTCAGAAAGTTGGGGAAGGAATCTAGCTACTCTAGTAACAAGCACTAATTTAAACACACAACATTCTAAATAGCGGCACGTGTCTTTTTGTATCCTGTATCATCCAATAGGATTGTAGTAAACCCCTGGGAATAGGTAAACTTCCCAGCTTCTCACACTCGTACAATAGTCTTTAGACATTAGTCCTTGAAAAGTTACAGCATTAACACTCTGCATTCCAGATTGTTCTTCTCATGAATCATCCTTCATGTTGCCGCCTCTCCTCCTGGTGAGAGCTATCAATTATCTAATACAAAACATATGCCTGTTCACTAACTAATAGAAAACTTCTGGAAAGTTTCAACCTTTGCAGCAAAAGAGAAAACAGCTTGTGGAAAAGTAATAGTGCAACTTGCATGGCATTGATAGTTAGGCAAACTTAAATCAGCACTTATTTACTTCAGTTGTAAGCCATTAACATTTAAGTATGATTAAGTACTACAAACGTTTCCAAACTCTTCAATTATAATTGATAAATCTATGGCATGCAGAAGACCCAAAGTTGCCCAAGGATACATTTTTCAGATACATCTACAACACAGTGCTAAATAATGTAACATTTTGGAGGCCATGACCAAAAAGATGGCAGATAGGACATTAATCGTGTGTCCATCACCACACAAGTATCAGCTATAATTGTAATTCCTGTGGAGAAGCTGTTGTTCCCTGTTAGACCTGGCTGTCAGCCTAAGGGTGGTCTTCCCCAAAACGCGTTGTCTACTTTTCTCCCTTCTTATTGCTGAAATTCATTTGTTAACCTTACGTTTGTGTGCACTTTACCACTGCTGAACAGTGCTAGAGTGCTTGTGCACATTCCCCTAAACATGATTTGATTGGCTTACACCTGATTGGCATATTTAATGGACTTATAAATGTCTTGTAGTATGGTATACTTTATATCCAGGCCTGTAAATCAATTGCTGCTAGTGGACCTGCTTCACTTATCATGCCACCCACTTAAATAGTACCTTAAAATATGTCCCAGGACTGCAATTGCAGCCTGAATGCAGTTTTAAACTGACAATTCGGCTTTGCAATATAAATCTCTTGCCAGGTCTTAAACTCTCCTCTTATTGCAAATAAGTCAAAGCTAATGAAAGCCCTATTTAGCCCATATGGCAGGATGCATTGTATTTAAAAGGTTAGACATCTACTTTTAAGTTTTACATGTCCTGGTAGTGAAAAAACTCATAAATTCATTTTTCACTTCCGTGTTGTTTACCTGTCCCATAGGACAATATTGCCTTATTACGTGCTAACTTTTGATTGGGATCAGGTAACCAGGTCATATGTGGTACCTTTTGTAATGAAACGTCCTCCATCATGGTAAAGTTTTGAAATATTGAAAATTCCACTTTTAGAAAGTTAGCATTTTCCTCCCCATTGCAATTTGGTGCCTACAGTTTCTCCTGCGTCACATTACTGGGGTAACCGGCAGACTTTATTAATTCCTCCCAGACAGTTACACAATAGAGAGATTAGGTGTTCCTGAATGGGCCACATGCTGGCTTGGGTTGTTGTACTGTTCCTACTTTCTTATCTGGGACTGAGTCTGTGCATACCATCAAAATATGTTGCCCTAATTCCAGGCTAGCTCACAGTACGCCATCTGGACCTCAAAAACCTAAAAGGTACTGGATGGTGTCTAAAACCTCAGGACATGACAACCCTCATTTCTCCGAAGAAAATCAAGGAAACAGTTTTTAGCTTTTTGTTAGTAACTCAGGCATGCCCGACAGGAGATACAAAAAGTACACAGATTGACATTTCAAATACTTATTGAAGCAACTGGACTCCTGTATAAAATGCACATGCTGTAATGATTAATAGAATGAAACAAAAGAGAGTAACTGGCATCACTAGAATGGTGAAGAAGATAAACAGTTCAACCAATGTACTGTTGCACTGATTATATGAATACATGTAATTGTTCTCCTACGTCTACTAAGAGCTTTCCATCCTAATAAGCATAGTGTGTGCTAATCTGCCAGAATCCCTGAGAGTGGTCTAACCCTCCATTTACCTGCTGGCGTGTGTAATTGGGTAGCCAGTATTGGAAACGGCATTCGTCCTTCTCAGTATTGTGTTTGGAATTCAGCTGGGCTGGGATTCAGGCATGGGACGACCATCGACAATCTATCTAGATGCTTCTCTGTCTAAACAAAGGCAGTTACAGTTTATATAATAAGCTGGAACTATTCATCCCATGCTTGATTCCTGGTCCTGTTTTCATTGTTTATCCTATCCATCCAGAGCTGTCGCCAAAGGGACAACAACAAACAACAACATTTTGCTCAGTGTACAAAGTAATTGCACAGAATGTTCTAGGGCCTGATGATGTGCCTACAAAGAAGTGTAACTCTGAGCAAAACTATTTCTAAGTACTTCAGCTCATGAGGCCGCGCAAGCAAATGTGTGGTAAAAGTTGTAATTTAAAAAGATGTCAACTTTAAACTTGGGAATGTAAAATGGAACTGTTTGTACCTGGGCCTATGCAACCACACAATGGGGAGTGGAGCTGAGCACAGCCCCACTTGCAACTGAATAGGCTGTGCTCGGCCTTCATACAAAGGTCTTATCACCTCCACATTGTCACTGCAGCCACCTTGGAGCCAGGGTAGGGGAGTCGGGAAATTCCACCCACTACAAAGTAGAATCCTCTAGAAGCTTCTCCCAACTTTAAAGGCAGAATTGTGTATACAAATAGGGCCCTCAGACTTACTCTTTAGTTCTCGACCTGTGGAAGGACTCTAAGAGGACTGCCTGCTGCTGTGACCTGCAGTGCACTTTGCAACACTGCTTTTTTTTGCCTGGAAAGATAGCTTTGATACCTGCAACCTGCCTTAAACCTTCAGGGACCAGCCCTGTTGTTTGAGTCGTGCATCTTCACCTGAACCCAGGACTGCCAGAGTGACTTAAAGGGATAGTATGCTGGCCTACTGTTCAAAGCCACAGGGGCATCATTGGCTCCCACCAACTTGAACTTGCACCTTGACCCAGCCTAAGGGTGTCCTGAGCTCCGAAGTGGTGCCCCACAGGCCCCCAAGCCTTAGGTATGGTGCCAAAAGAGCCCAGATAGGAAAAGGCCAAAACTGAGGACTTGGGAAAAGTTGTGGCCAACAACTGCTCTGAGAACCGGGACCAACCTCCTTGTCTATTCACCTAAAGTCCATCGCGGGTCGGACTGACTTTGAGGCTGCTCCCACTATGTTCTTCTCCACAGCAGCAAATCTTGCTCAGCGGTCCTTCACCAAAGGGGCATCTGAGCCACTGGAACTGTCTTCAGCTACAGCCTCCTGCCTCGTCCCGATTGACTCCTCGGACTCCGCTTGCAGCCTTGCCTCCTAAGCTTTGCATTTTCAGAACATTTTGCTTGAAAATTCTTCTAAGTTCAAAGGTAAGCGCTGAATGGGCACAAACCACTTTTTGTATCTGAACTGCACTCCATCGCGGTTTGCTATATATTTTGACTTTGACCCGGTCTCGCTGACTAAACTTGCGTAAAAATTCATAACTCTACTTTTTTAAATTAGTGTGTTTTTTTGTGTTGTGTGTTCACTCTATTACTGTTTGTGTGCTGTATAAATACTTTACACATTGTCCTTAAGTTAAGCCGGACTGCTTTTTGTGAAAAGCTAATCAGGCATCAGCACAGGTTAATTTAGTGACTTTTTGTTGTTCACCCGGTAAGGGATTGTGGCATTTGCCTGACCTGGGCTCACACCCCAGTCAACCAACAACAGAGTTTCTCACATTCCCACTTTAAATGTCTGCAAGGGCAAAGAAGAGAGATCAAGACCACTTTGTGCTAGGGCCTCATGGGAAACATAGTGGCTTTGGAGGAGCCAAGTTGAGAAGAGTGCTGCCAAAACAGGAGAGTACTGTTCCTTCATGTGCCTGACTTGAGGAAGTGATAGCTCCAATCGACTGTGTAAGTGAAGGTCTGGGTCACTGAGACTGGTGTTCACTCCTCTTGTCCTCTTGAGGTTCTTCTACTAAATGTGAACCATGATGGTGCCCATTGTACGAGATGATGACACAGCTGGGAGATAGAGATCACAACGGCTCATGACTGCTTGTACAATGGAGCTCTGATGGCAGAGAAGCAGCATGGAGGGACAGTAACCAGCCACAAGCCAGCTTACATAACACCAGATAGAGGCACTCAAGAGTTCGACACCTCTCTGCATTGATTTAGGTAGTAGCTGCTGGTGGAAGGCTTGCAATTAACCCCTTGCATGCGTGCGTCAGCCAACGGCCGTCGCGAGCACTACCTCCGTAGTGCTGCACACGTTTGTTGGCCGACGCAGCTCCGCCCGTGCAAAAAATCACCCGCACCGCGGCGGAATTAACACCATGGTTAACGGGTTAATGTAGAGTGAATCATTTGTGATCCTCATTGACAAGTACACAGTGTTAGTGCAAGCTTCAAATTAGAGGAAAAATGCATAATGTAAGTCATCTGCTAAATATTAGAGGGTATATTTATCAACGAGTTGTGTCATCCTTGCGCCATGCAAGGGGGCACAAGGGTGATGCAACTACTAATTTAGATTCATCAAACCACGCAAGGCCACCTTGTGTGGCTCTGGGTGGCTTGATAAATCTACAGTAACGAAATGCAGCGCTAATCTTTGTCTTTATTTCTCCTTATTTTTTCCTCTTTCTATGCAGCACTCCCAGAAAGAGGAAAATGCCTCAGAGGATTGTTTTTGTGCAGGAAGGTTCCCCTCCTTGCATACAAATAATACAGTCTGCAATGCAGACCCCCTTGCACTGTGGTGCAAGGATGCCTGCGTCGGTGCATGCAGTACACTGTGCACCCCTTTCCTTTACCTTTCATGCAGCACAGGAAGGTGACTTGCTTCTCTGCTGATATATTGGGAAAAATGCCCCTAATTGCAATTGCCTAACCAGAAGAAGGCACTCTACTGCTATGTTGAGAGTACAACATCCCCAATCAGCAAGATGAGACAGACTGAATTTAGTGCTCTCAGCCATTTCCACCACATGATGTCAGCCATAAGCGCTTGATCACTGCATAAACCTCAAGTCCTTACACATGAAGAACAACATGGGGAAAATCAATACCATCTGACTGGCACCACAACCTTGCCTCCTGATCCTGGTGAGCATTGGAGATCAGCAGCAGCCCATGCAGGTAAGAGCAGTGGGGCCAGGTGGGGGGGATTTCGACAGACCATGAGGCAACATTAATTATTTATTTAATTTTTGCTCGTGGTTGTCTGTCGAATCCCCCCCCAACCCGGCCCACCACTTTATAGTAGACCACTACTGATTCCATGTCTATGTTTCTTGAATGCATGTAAAGATATGTTTCTGGGTATAAAGTTGCAAATGTAACAACTGGACACTTACATACCAACACTGTGCAGAGAAGATTATAAGTGGGTGGCAAACAATCATCTAGATAGGTCACACCCACCACTACCTTATTACTGCTCAAAAGTATGGCCAACTGGGAGATGAATGATCTTTGGCGTTTATCCTTTCTGTCAAAGAGGCAATTACCGCACTACTCACCTATGTGGAAACCCCATGTGCAACTGGAGAGATTCTTGATGACACATCACTTGGAAGTTGCAGTGGCTGATACTGAGTGTCTTTGTAAAATATTGTCAGATCACTGTCCGGTATTACTCATATTGGGATGGGTAGTGTACCTGCAGGTATTCCCATGGCAGACAATAGAAGCAAGACAATATGAACCCTTTTGAGGTGAAGTGGGAGGCGCTATTATCAAAAATGAAGGGATGATTACCGTGAAAAGATGGCCTGGTATTTGATGCATAGTTATGGAAGTGGCACCCTGCACCAGTCCAGACAACACCAGGCTTAGTCCAGAAGGAGTGTAAAGCAGCTTGCTTTACCAGAACATAATCTTATAGGTGTTGATTAAGTGAAAAAGAACATTATATTTATAAAAGTATGTATTTATTTTAAGACACTCACTAATACATACAGTTATCTCCTGGCCAGAGATATACACAATGCATACAATACTTTACAATAGAAGCAGGTTAGTAGCACAGAATACACAGTGGTCACCCAGGGGAGACCAAACCATATACTAAAATAGTGGTATGCGAACCACGACTAGAGTCAAGACTATACCCAAAAGACATAGAAGTCCCAGGGACCCAAGGAACCACTCAAGGTAAGTAACCAGGAGCACCATGGAGGCCGTGTGCAGAGTGGGAACACAACTGCAGGATCAATGCAAGTCAACGGGTAAGTTGTGGTTGTAATTTTAAAGAAGAAGGACTCTTCACAGTGGACTCTGAAGAAACCCCTTGGAAGACAGAAGGTTGGGGAGCCACCCTACTCCTGAATACCTTAGGAACCAGGATACCTCCACCAGGGAAGCCGGGTGCATAGGTGTGAAGTGGCATTGAAAACCGCTGTCAAACCGAATGGAGGACTTCAGGAAGGTGGAGCTGCTGGGGACAGTGAAAGTGTCCGGTGGAACCCAAAGGTGTATTCAAGATGTGAAGAACCTGCAAGCAGAGGGGACAGAGTCTATGCCACTCAGGAGTGACCGGAAGGCACGGAAGACGAATGACCACCGATGTCGGGTGCTGCAGGAGAGCTGACAGTGACCTTGAAACTGCAGCTGTGTTGACCAGGAGACTCAGCGGAAGACCAGGAGCCATGTACGATCTGTCCCATGTCGAATGTTGAAAATTGAGGAATCGGTGTCCGGTTGGTGATCCTCCCAGGTATAACTAAAGACAGCTATTTCATCTAGATATGCTGCACTATAAGCTTCCAGACTTGTTAGGACTTTATTCAGCAGCCTCTGAAATGTGGCAGGTGCATTCTTCAGACCAAATGGCATCACAATAGACTGATAATGACACTATGGGTTAAGAATGCTGTTTTTGGCTTGGCATCCTCAGGTATTTTAATTTGCCAGTAGCCAGCTGTCAGATCAAATGTGCTCAGAAACTTGGCTGAGGCCAAAGTATCTATGAGTTCATCTGTCCTGGAAAATGGATGAGCATCAGTCCTAGTGACTGCATTGAAGTCTCTGTAGTCCACACAAAACCTCATCTCTCTTTTTCCACCCTTGGTGTGAGGTTTAGGTACAAGGACTACTGGACTACCCCAGGGGCTATCAGAAATGCTCAATGCCCCCCAACTCCAGCATCTTTTGGACCTCTGTCCTGATGCAGTCCCTTACATGGTCAGGCTGTCTCTAGATTTTACTCTTCACAGGCAGACTGTCACCTGTGCCCACTTCATGGGTACACCAGGTGGGTTGACTGGGTGTCAGGGAGAACATACCTATCTACTGATTGAGGACTTGCCTGCAATCAATCTGCTGTTGATCAGTGAGGCTGCCTACCAAGGCCACTAAATCTACCGATCCATCATCAGGGTTCTGAGAGAGGAGAACAGTCCCTCATCAGTTGCATGAGCAAGCCCATGTCAGCCCTTTCAACAAAAGATTTTAGGTGATTTACATTAAGTACCCTGTGGGGACTTCTTGGAGTACCTAGGTCCACCAGGTAGGTGACCTCACCTGTTTGTTCAAGGATGGTGTGGGAGCCACTCCACTTGTTTTGAAGAGCTGTTGGGACCACAGGCTTAAATGCACACATTTCTGGCCTGGCTGATAACCAGTCAAGACAGCCTTTAGGTCATGCCCAGCTTTCTAAAGTTCTTGGCTGGCTTCCAGGTTTTTGCTGCCCTTCTTCGTGTCCTCAGCCATGTGTGAAACCAGGCCAAGGACATAGTCCATAATGTCCTGGTTAGGAGGTTTGAGAGGTTGCTCCCAGCCCTCCTTCACTAGACAAAGTGGACCCTTAACTGGATGTCCAAACAGAAGTTCAAATGGGGTTTTGCCAACCCCCTTCTGAGGAACCTCTCTGTAGGCAAAGAGAAGGTAGGGTAGTAAGACATCCCATTTTCACCTACGCTTGTCTGGGAGTCCCATGATCATCCCTTGAGGGTCTTGTTGAACCTTGCAACAAGCCCATTGCATTGTGGATGGTAGGTTGTGGTATACTTATAGTTTACTCCACACTCTTTCTACATTGCAGTTATGTAACTTGACATGAAGTAGGTACCGCTGTCAGTTAATACCTCCTTAGGGAAGCCCACTATGGAAAATATTCCCATGAGGGCCCTAGCCATCACAGGGGCTGTGGTGGTCCTAAGAGGAAATAGCTTCTGGGTACCTAGTGGCATGGTACACCACCAGATATAACTATGCCCAGATGCAGTTGGAGGGTTCAAGGGACCAACAATGTAAATCCCTACCCTATCAAAGGGAACCTCAATCACTGGAAGTGGAATTAATGGGGCCTTTGTTATGCCGCCTGACTTACCATTGGCTTGGCAAGTGGCACAGGAGCGCCATAACTCCTTTGTGCATTCAGACATATGGGGCCAGTAAAAGTGAAGGACAAGCCTGTCCCAAGCAAGAGGAATATCATGTGCCATGGAGAGGAGAAAACCTATGGGGCTTTACCAACCTCCTGGTGGCACCAGGCTTGGGGTCTCTATCCTCAGAATACAAAAGCCACTCATCCCAATAGACCCTATGTGGTCCACTGATATTCCCTGCTTCCTCCTTGGCAGCTGAGGGGTTCAAGCGAGGGGCAGGTCTGCTGCTCCAAACTCAAGTCTGCCTGATCCGGCCCAAGCTCTTCTGAACAGTTCCTTCACAGGGGCTAAGATCAGCTCCCTCAGGAGACTGATCTTCACTGAGAGTTTGTGAGGAGCGCCATTCCTTACCCTTCCTGCTCCTTCTCTTGGGGAGCAACTGGTTCATGTTTTCAGGATCCAGTGCTTTTTCAGTGGTGAGCTGTTTGGCCTGAGCACAGGTGACATCAACACACTGGCAGAGATGTCCATCATCTCTACATGAGTCCTAAACTCCACTTCAGACCAGGCTGAAGTTCCTAGATAATTGTCCAACAAACAATCTACGGGTAGGTCTGGAGCTACCACGATCCTCTTAGGTCCAGTTACCCCTCCGCAGATGAGGTTCACGACTGCCAAGGAATGGTCAGCCCTGTCATTGCTAGCCTTGGTGACTTGGTACACTTGTCCAAGTATGATCGGTTCAGGGGATACAAGTTTCTCTGTCACCATAGTGACACTGGCCCCTGTATCCCTCTACCCCATTGCTTCTTTTCCATTGAATAAAGGCTGTTGTCTTTACTTGCCCAAGTTAGTGGGACAGACCAGTAAGGTGACAAGATCCATGCCACCATCACAGACTAAAACAGCCTGAGCTGGTGCTCTGACTAAGTCAGAACCCATCTCAGTACCCAAGGTTAACCCTACTAATCCCTTGTTTGCTGTACTACCACTTGTACCTGTGCTAGGGGGAGCCGGTACCTTAGGGACAGTGGTAGTAGGAGTAGTTTCCTTGGCCTTTGGACAATCAGCATCTTTTGTCTAATGGGACTTCACTTCACAGAGGTAACACCAAGGTTTCTTTTTGCTTTTCTTGGAATTTTGGGACTCATGCCCAGATGCAGGTTTCTGGGCCCTTGAGAAGACTCCTTCTTATCTTTGGCTTTGTCCCCACCCTTATCCTGAGATCTAGAATAATCTTGATTCTTCTGGTCACCTCCATTGCAATGGTTTTTCTACTTAACCCTGGCGCGAACCCATTTGTCTGCCTTATTTCCCAATTCTTGGGGAGAAGTCAGATCAGAGTCTACCAGGTACTGGTGTAAAAGCTGGTTCTGACAATTATTAAGGATCTGTTCCCTCATAATCAAATTGTACAATCCTTTGTAGTCCTGTGCTTCCATGAATATAAAGAAAAAAGGCCCCCCCAAGTTGCTTTTAGGTCCAAGAGGAGGGGGGGAAACAGAAACTAGCTAACACGAAATACCTCTGTTCTGACCTATATTGCTTTCAATGTGACCTGGACAGGTTCTGACATGCCATCAAACCCACCGTTAGTGTACAACACACCAAAATTTAGCAGAGTAAGTTTTATTCTTTATTTTATTGCATCTCTGGCATATTTCTTTAAATATTCAAAAGGTTTTTTTTATATAAATTACATCATTTTTATCTTTTTGTGTACATTTGATTTGAAAAATACATACATATATACATATCTTTTGTTGTCTATTCAAACAGTAGCGTCAAACTTGATGACTAACACAATACTGATTACTTTAAATACAAATGTGCAAAACCCCACAGCAACCTTCAACTGTTCATACTCACCACACAATCTCAATCATTCAACCTACAGTCATACCTATAAACAAAAACCCCATGAGATTCAGCCCTGTGAGGGGTCCAAAGTTGGTCTGGAGAGAACAGTATTTGTTAGTACAGACAAACACTGCTTCTGATGGAGTCTCTCAGGGACCACTTCTCAGGGGAAATAATGACTGTAGTCCTAGTTTCTTCCTAGCTCTCTGGACTTCTAGGGACTCTTTGTCAAGGGCCAACTTATCTTGCCTGAGCCTATGTCTTGCTTTCTCAAGTTCAAGCAGTTGGTACTCCATGTCAAAATAGTTGTCCCTCCTACCTGATATGGAGGTCCCTACAGAATGCCCTGAAGCCCTGGATTCTCTAGAGGGGGATCTAGACCTCCTTGGTCTACTCTGGACCCTCCCAGGAGGAATAAAGGGAGACACATTTCTGGGGGCACCCTCTGTGCCATCTGCACTATCCTCTGGGGGATCTGAGTTCTCCAGGTAGGAAGTCATCCTTGTCAGGGTTAGAATTAAGTGCAACATGAAAGTGATTTCAGCTACTGATATAATACAAGCAAGGACAGGTGTTCTTCTTTTTACTCTTCTATTTTTCCTTTTTGATGGCTGAAATAAAAATTTTAGCCTGGAATGTTGCAGGCCTTAACGGGAGGAACAAGAGACGCTTGGTGGCAGAGGAATTGTTGATGTATAATCCACATTTAGTTTTATTATCAGAAACCCATATTGCATATAAAGATAAAGGGCTCCTTAAACAATTGGGATATGAAATTGCTATTGCTTCGGACCAAGATACCTCAACTAGAGGAGTAGCTATCTTAAGACACAGACATCTAAAATGTATAATTGAAAAATCACTAACGGATAAAAGTGGTAGGTGGGCCATTGTGCAGGCACAGGTTGAAGGTACTAAATATGTTTTTTGCGTAGTATATGGCTCAAACAACGACAACTATCAAATAATTGATAGACTGAATATTGAATTGCTGAGCTGGGAAGGTGATAAAGTTGTGAGGGGGGATTTCAATTGCATAATGAATTATGAGATAGACACCACAAGACGTCATGCATTTCAGAGGATGAAAAAGACACGTACAGCAATCAACGAGCTAGGGCAAATACACGGTCTTAAAGATGTTTGGCGGACAGTACATCCCAATATACCGGGCTATACTTATTACTCTGCTGCACATAAACTCTGTTCTCGTATAGATATGGCCTGGGCATCAGAAGAGATTATAAAATTATGCACTATGGAGATATGCCCCAGGGTTACTTCAGACCATAACCCCATCCTTCTGAACTTTAAGATATTTACAGCAAGGAAACAGATTAGGGGCTTTTCATTTCCTAGATATCTCCTAACAGACGAAACGTATCTATCTAACATTAAACAACACTTAAGGGAATATTTAGAAATTAATAATGGTTCTGCGATACCAACAATAGTCTGGGATTCGTGCAAGGCTAGCATCAGGGGGTTCACACAGCAATATATTTGGACACAGAATAGGCAACGCAAGATAGAAATAGATGGGATCCTTAAAGATGTCAAGATCATGGAGGATCAATATGCAGAAGCATTACTAAACGGCTCTTTAAATTTAGAAACTATAGGATATGAACTAATAAACTTAAAATCAACAGTAAAACAAACTTTCAGGGAGAAAATAGCGGTTAAAATTAATAAACACAAATTAACTCAATACGAAAGCGGGGAAAAAATTGGGAAATTTCTAGCCTTTAAAGTAGCCGACGAACAAGCTAAGACACAAATAAAGAAAATTAAAGGCTTAAACAGCGAGATATATGAACAACCGAGCCAGATATTAGCGCAGTTTGTCACATATTATAAAAATCTACACACGCCAGTGGCTCAGCCACAAATGCTTGATATTATAAAATATGTCCAGAGGTACATTAAAAAAACATCGGTAGCTAACGAAGTGTCAGCAACATTGCTGGATGATATCGCGCACGACGAGATTAGAGCCGCCATCTCTTCTCTGCCATCAGGAAAAGCATCCGGAGATGATTCAATCCCTTTAGAATTATATAAAAGATGTTTAGATGAGCTACTGCCAACTTTCTCCCAACTCATTAAATATATTGAAGCAGGGGGGAATGCTCCAGACTCTTGGAATACAACTCGGATAATTTTTTTTCTAAAAAAGAATAAGCCTCCAGAGGAATGTGGGTCTTATAGGCCGATATCACTCATAAATACGGACGCGAAAATCTATGCTAAAATTCTGGCAACTCGTCTAGCACCCATAATGCCGAAACTTGTTTCACCTCAACAACACGGGTTTATTGTAGGACGGGATACTACATCCCATGTGAATACGGCTATAGCAACGTTTGATATTGCCAAAGTTAGAACCACCCCACTCGGTATGATATTATTAGATGTAGAGAAAGCATTTGACCGAGTGGGATGGGATTTTCTCTGGGTTACATTATCTACATTTGGCATCAAGGGTAAATTTTTACATATGATCAAATCACTATATCAATATCCTACAGCTAGGTTAGCTTATGCAGGTTTACAGTCTGATATGTTTCCAATTTCACGGGGTACCCGTCAGGGTTGCCCTCTCTCACCTCTTTTATTTGCATTATCAATAGAGCCATTTATATTAGCACTACAATCGCAAACTCGGATCATACCTTTTACACATAACTCAAATGAACTAAAAATCACGGCATACGCCGATGACATAGCTGTATTTTCAACGGATGCTAAAACCGCATTAAATGAGGTGGTTAAAGAAGCGGAAAGGTATGGTTTGGTCTCTGGCTACAGACTTAATATTAACAAAACTCAAATATTAATGAATTACAAAGACGTTGGAATAACGACAGGGATATGCAATACGGCTACCTACCTAGGGGTCAAGATAACCACTAGAATAGATAACATAATAGAAATAAATTACGAGACTCTTCTTAAGGAGACTGCAACATTGCTCAAAAAATGGCATAAGGTTCCTATAGGTATTGGGGGCCGTATAAATATAATCAAAATGAAAATACTACCTAAATTTATTTATTTATTTCGGTCTATCCCGCTAAGATTAAATATGTCCTTTTTTAAACGATTAGATGGTATCTGCGGCAGTTTCATATGGGGTTATAAAAAAGCCCGTAGGGCTATTAGACTACTTAAACTCCCATATAATCAAGGAGGTCTGGATTTTCCGGATTTCAAATTATACTTTTGGGCAGCTTTTTTTAAACGACTAAGAAGTTTAATACACCCCGTAGGATGTAACGCACCGTTTTTCTTTAAGCTTATGCTCGGCAAGGAATATGAAATGTTTCTGTTCAGAATTAATGATCCAAACTTTTTTAAGAGAGTCAGATTCAAGGTGGCACGAGATGTTGTCAATATATGGTTTGCAATTATTTCTAATTGTAATACATCATTTTATCACGATAAGCTGCCCATATGGGGCAACCCAAGTTTGCCAGAAATTTTTCAAGATATGGAGGGTAAACGATGGGCTAGCCTGGGCATAAAATACCTGGGCGATATATACGATCAAAATGGGTTTATGACTTTTGAAAAAATACAGACTAAATATAAAATAACGTCAGGCATGCAATTTAAATATTTTCAAATCCGAGATTATTTTATTCGCAGAACGCAATTGACAAACATCTCAGGTTCGCTTATATGGGATTATATGCATAAAGATAACTCAAAATCAATAATTAGCACTGGCTACAAAATCTTATGCTCATTTAAGTCAGATGACTGTCACAGATTAGCTGAGCGCTTGGGACATAGTGCAGGGGCATCAGTGACAGCTAACACCATATCACGTGCTTTCTCTAGGCTTAATAACTCTGTATATTCTTCTAACCTTAGGATACAACAATTCAAAACAATCTGTCACTTATATTACACCCCAGAAAGAATATCAAAATGGACCTCCCATGGCTCTTTTAGCGAACGCACAAAATGCCCAAAGTGCAATCTACAGTCTGCTGATCTAAAACATATGTTTTTTTATGTTCTGCACTAGAGAAGTTTTGGTCAACGATAACTGATCTGATTTCTCAAAAATTAGGGAGTGTAGTGACGGTCTCAGCAACAGAGGTATTAGTTGGAGCCCAGAGTATTACAAGCAGATATGCAGATCTAATCTCAATACTATTGGTTAGCGCAAGATTAACAATCGCTCGTGTATGGATTTTACCCACACCTCCATCGACCATTGAATGGTGGGGATTAGTTAAAGAAACATATGATATGGAACTAGCATTGGCAAAAACGAGAGGGACGAAGGCACTATGTAAAGTAAATAAGATATGGGGTGTACTATTCTGAAAATGTTTGTAAAAGGGGTCCCCCCCCTTTTTTTTTCCCCCCCCCTCCCTCTCTCCCCTGCAATGAGGGCTAATAGATATATAGGTAGATATGAAGGATAATATATTTATAGAACTGATATAATTACCTGTTCCAATGCTTGTACTTATTTGCTTAAAACTTATCGAATTGTATAATATGTATTAATTTTTCTTTTTCTTTCATGTTGGTAATAAAGAAATTTAAAAAATAAAATAAATTGAATTAAGTGCAACGAGGAGTTCCACTCCTAACCCATCTTCTGCCCCTTGCCCACCTACTCTGTCCTGTTAATCTGACCCACTAGCTTTCTGCAGGTCATCCAACACTAACACCTCTAGGCGGCGTTGAGTATTAGGTCTTTTCCCTGTCTTAAGCTTCCTAGAGGAGCACAGGGCCCTCAGTTCCTGGAACGTGAGGTCACTTCATCTAGAAGGCAGAGAGCCACTAGCATCTCCTTTAGAGACAAACTATGTGTAGTTAGGTGTTGCACCTACCTAACCTAGTGGGAACTAAACTCTCTGAGGTTGGAGAAAGGGTTGTGCTAGACCCTTAACTACCCAACCCTAAGTTCAGTAGAACTTACTTATTTTAATCTTGTATTTATATGTGCCTAATATTAGTGATGATTTTTCAAATAATCCACACCAAGATTATCTGCTAAATCAATGCAAACTTGAATCCCCACTGCTGCACACCAATGTAAGAAGCTGGCCTGGTATATGATGCACACTTATGCAAGTGGGCACCCTGCACCAGTCCAGACAACCCTTATGGTGATTTTAGGGGAAACAGCGTTTACAAGGCTGTCATTACATCGTGCTACTATTACAACGTGGTCGTTACAACGACTGCGTTGTTAGTACGCGATGCCTTTTCATCGCAAGTCATTACAACGACTTGCACTAGGGGGCTCTACTAGGGGGCTCTGAGGTATTGGAAATGGATTCCAACACCTTCCCTACTGTTGCGCAAACTGGAGTAGGAATAGTAATTAATACTATTCCTAAGTCCAGCGCACCCCTGGTGCAAGTCGTTGTAATTACTTGCGATGTAAATGCATCGCGTACTAACAACGCGGTCATTGTAACAACCGCATCGTAAAAGCATGCGATGTAATGAGACATATCCGGTTTTTAGTGGTCTTAGACAACCTTAGAAGCTCTCTAAGTGGAGGCTGTGGAGAGCAGCCTTCAGGTTTAGGCCAGAAGAAGTGTAAAGCAGCTTGCTTTACTAGAAAATAATCATATAGATGTTGATTAAGTGAAAAAGGACCTCACAGTGTATTTGAAAGATAAGATACTCACTAACACATACGGATATCTCCTGGTCAGAGATACACACAATGCACACAATACTTTACGATAGAAACAGGTAAGCAGCAAAGAATACACAGTGGTCACCTGGGGGAGACCAAATCATATACTAAAATAGTGATATGTGAACCACGACTCAAGTCAAGACTACAAGACCATACCCAGAAGACGTAGAAGCGTCAGGGACCCACCCGAGGTAAGTAACCAGTAGCCTCACCTGAGGCCTTATGCAGAGTGGGAAGACGACCGCTGGATCAATGCAAGTCAATGGGTAAGTTACAGTTGCAATTTTAAAGAAGAAGGACCCTTCCCAGTGGACCCTGAAGAAACTCCTTGGAAGACAGAAGGTTGGAGAGCCCCCTCACCTGTGGATACCTTAGGAACCAGGATACCTGCACCAGGGAAGCCGGTGCATAGGTGTGAAGTGGCATGGGAAACCAGCGTCGGAAACTACTGTCAAACCCAATTGAGGACTTCAGGAATATGCCGCTGCTGGGGAAGGTGAAAGTGTCCGGTGGAACACAAACGTGGATTCAGGATGTGAAGAATCTGCAAGCAGAGGGGATAGAGTCTATGCCATGCAGGAGTGACCAGGAGCACAGAAGACGAATGCCCACCGATGTCGGTTGTTGCAGGAGAGCTGACGGTGACCTTGAAACTGCAGCTGTGTGGACCAGACAATGCTGTGGAAGACAAGGAGGCATGAACGAGCGGGAGCACCAAAAAAAACTGAAAACTGCAACCAATGAAGGAATAGAAGAAGGTGCAATGTCAGGATCAGCAAGGTCCAGGAGACTCACCACAAGCAGGGAAGTCAGGGCAGGCCCTGAGCAAACAGGGGAGCCCAAAGAAATTAAAGGTGACCCTCAACAGGACCCACAGGCCGTAGGCACTGGTGTCACAGAGGACCTCAAGCAGGTCACCAAAGATGGAGACCCATGATGCAAGGGATGTGGTGAGAACAAAGATCTTGGTCACTGGAGATGTTTGAGGGTGGGGCCACTGGGAGCCCAAATATTTTGTTGGAAGTAAGCCAACAAGCCTTTGCAACAACAAGTCGATGCGGTGCACAGGCGTTCAGTTCCTGTGGCTCAGACGAGAGATACTGGCCTCAAACTTAGCGAGAGGGCAGGCCTTGGGGGATTTGAAGAACCACTACCTGTTTTTCTGAGCCTTTCAGAGTCCGTAAGAGCCCAGGATCAGCCGACCAATAAGCTTAGTTGCAGTGCCTGCAGATGCAGGGAAGTGACTCCTTCACTTCAAGTAGATTTCATCAGGTGTCTTGAATGCCCACAGGCCTTGGAAGGTTTCCTGTATGGAGCACAGGCATAGACGTTGCAGCAGACGAGCAAGGCAAAGAGATCAGGAGCAGCAGGAGTCTTCACGGTTGCAGCCTTGATGCCCAGAGCGAAGTCCAGTGAAGTCCAAAGGGCCCAGACGGTCAAAGTTGAAGTGGTGTCTGAATTGAATCATGTCCCACGAAAGATCTAGGGACCCACTCTCAGTTAAAACCCTTAAATACCCTAAGGAAAAGGTTGGGACGAATCAGGGTCCCTCCCTACGGAGGGGCTGGACAAGGGGGAGGATACTCCCCTGGCCTTTGTCCAGTTTCAGCTCCCTGAACTGTTGTGAACTGGACTATGCATGAAGGGCACCAACTGTGCCCTGCATGCAGACTATGTGGCACTGGCAAGCACCCCCACCCGGCCCCAATACACTAAACTCTGTCTGGCAGGTGGTCACACCTCCCTGTGACAGGATGCCCATTGTTCTGCCTACCCCTGCTTGAACTTGGCTCAGCAGCAGGAGGGCAGAATTGTGTCTCTGGTCGGTGGCAGCCATGTTGTGCTGTTTGGGTCTAGAAGACTGGTACCGGGAGCACTGAGGGCCTAATGGAGGGTCTTTACAGTGCTTAGAATCATACCTCCCACACCGTTTATGGTGTGGGGCTATGATTCCAACTTGTCTGATACCAAACACGATAGGGTTTGTTGCAGCCAGTTTCTAGATGAGCATTGCGTAATGACGCGATGGCCTTCTATATGTTATATGGCTGTCTCACTTACAACCCGGGAGAAAGGACTCCATAGTTTGTAGGGGTGTCCTGCTCATGCAGGGTCACCCTCACACTTGGAACCCTGCTTTCAGTATTGAAAAGGCCTGCTGTAGGGGTGACATAGATTTTAAATGCAGTGACCCTAGATATAGGGAACCTATATCTGTCGTAAGTGGTGTTAGCACCAGCTTACACAGGCTGCAATGGCAGTCCTGTAGTGACAGTTTTGGTCTCCCATAGGTGGCATAATACATGCTTCAGCCTATGGGGGACTTCTGGGGTACCTCTGCCCTGGGTACCTTAGTATACTAGGGACTGATAAGGGTACCCCAGTATCCAATCTGGGATGTACCTAAGTACTTACCATAACAATTTAGGGGGGAAAGCAGAGAGACTGGGGTCCTAATTACCTGGATCCCAGTCAGAATAGTCAGAAACAGTATTGCATCAAGCACAAAGTGGGGGTAACCATAGAAACAGATCCTACTTTCCTACAATTACTACTAGGGAAACTGAATATAAGGCATTCACAATGTTCCTAAGAGGCAAACACTTAAGATTATCAATGGGGGGAGGGCTTTGATAAGAGATATTGCTAAATTGGAAGCAAGAATGTAGACAGTAGAAAGGATAGTTTTGCTTAGTTAGCCCTGACTGGAGTGATGCCCTTCTTGACTGTAGACAAAGACACCTGAGGCTCTCCCTAGATTGTAATGCCTGAGCTATCGAGATTTCATAGTTAAGCAGTACGTAGAAGGTGACAGATCATGGAGGTGGCAGCAACTCCAAGGGGCATATTTGCAACAGGCAGCGATAATTATCGCTGACCTTGTATACCGCATTTTTTTCTATCGCTGGAATATTTCGCCAGGCTAGCGTATTAACAACGCTTAGCACCATGGCGATGTATATTCCAGCGATAGCGCCCTTTTCCATGGAACATCGCTGCTTTTCCAGCGATGTTCCATGTAAAACGGCGATATGCTTGATGATACGACCCTGTGGTCGTATCACATGAATCCACCTCCCATGTTAGGTATGCCTTAGACAGGAATTTAACAGATGTTAAATTCCTGCGTTAAGGCATACTTAGCACGATTAAAATAATCTCTTCCCTGCATTGTAAATATCGTGAAGCTGCCTTCGTGATATTTACCCATGTTGTTTCCACAGACACGCCTACTTTGCATCTCATTAGCGATGTGAAATTAGGCGTGCTGGAAACGGGAGCAAAATCAGCAAAACACTGGATAGCGTGTCTTTGCTGATAAGAGGATAACATTATTACCGCTTTTCGGCCGAAAACGGCCACAAAAGCAGCGATAAACTTTTATCGACGCATTGTTAATATGCCCCCACGATTGCCAGTGACATATTTAAGTGATAATGATCTACGCCACAAACAATGCAAATACATGATATTGTTGCTGGCTACTTTACTGCCATCAAATTCACACAATTGAGCACATTTTGGGCAATGTAGAAAATCTAAGGGTCAGAATGGTCAGTGTGTGGGTTCTTTTTGGCTGTTTCTGGGCCTGTTTTATGATCAGCTGGGCTGGTTGATTTCTGTGATATTAAAACAAACACTAGTTCAAATCCATGAAGTCTTTCATACCTTTCCAAACACTTAGCATGTTTTACACATTCAGTACTGCCTTAATTTATAAACATGGACCCCTTGTTTCAGCTATCTAATTCACTAAAGGGGGACACTTTTATTTTGGTGCCCGGAACTATTTCCTGTTCTAGTCCGACCCTGATTCAAGTGGCATAACAGCAAAATTTTATAAGGTGTTTGATGGTCTACCGGCCCTAGATTGCTGGAGGTGTACAACTCAGTTCAGGCGCTAGGTAAGCATTGCCTTATGATGCAAAAAGAGATTATAGTGGTGGACAAGGATTTAGCAAATAATACATTGAAAATACACCATACTCTGGTGCATCCTGACCCAAATGGATTTGTTTTGAGGAGGAGCGCATCATCTAGTTTAAGGAGACTGATGCAACTGAAGGCATCCATGCTAGCGACTGCATGAGGAATATGTGACGTTACAACGCATGCCATTACATTGCATGCCGTTGCAAGGCTAAACTTTACCCAGACCCAGGGGAGCGCTGGAAGTTGGAATAGATTCATTTTCTATTCCAATTCCAGTGAGTGCAACAGTAGGGAAGGTGGTGGAGTTAAATCTAACACCTTCTACCCACTGATGCACACCTTTTTCATTGCAACGGCATGCATTCTAATGGCATGCGTTGTAATGGTTGCTTTGTAAAGGCTGTTTCCCCTGCATGAGGCATCTTGGTAAAGTCATTAGACAAGGAAAAAACCTTTGATGCTCTGAGGTGGCATCATTTAATTCAAGTGCAAGAATGTATTCATTTTACCCTGGTGGATTAGGGTACTATACACTGAACCAGGAAGGGTGGAAGCATCTTGAACCAAGGCTGCCCACTGCTGCTGATCTACTTCTCCCTTGCGATTAACCCCTCAATTGACAGGTATGACTAAGGGTTGGTGAAAGGGTCATTACTGTGTGAGGCATGCATTATGTTATCTCCCTGTACACCAATGTCTTTCTTCTCCATGTCAGGAGCCCGGAAGAAGATGTGGGTCCAATGATGGAAATAATGGATCATTTCGATCTTCGGTCAGGTTTAAGCGTCAACTGGGGAGAAATCCTTTTGTTTCCGCCTCAAGCCACATGAGAAAACCAAAATAGTGTCAGTAAGCTTTTCTCCCCTTTGATGGTTTTTGGAAACATTCAAATACATATGGGTATAAATATGCCATAGTAGAGATGGCCTACTGCAATGGACCCTTGGTAAAGCACTGGCAGCACAGTGAAAATCAGTGACATTCTCAAGCATGCTGCTGTTGTCCTATATTGGAAAAGTAGAACGTCTAATTTCATATTAGTCGTCAAGGGAAAGGGAAAAATGTTGGTATTGATTGTATAGTCAGTGAATAACATTAATATAAGGTGTTAGACACTGTTCTCATATATGTTAATACATTCAGAAAACCAAAATAAATATTACCGAAAGCAAAGAGGTTAGTTAATAAATCAATGGAATTAGCATAAACCAGAATTATAATGAATGCAAATAATGCAATGTTTCTTTAAGAGATTTGGGGGCATATTTACAACGAGGCGATAAAAAATTATCGCCGCTTTAGCGGCCGTTTTCGGCCGAAAAGCGGCGATAATTTTATCGCTATATTAGCAAGGCCACGCTAACGCGTGAAACCTTGCTTTAGCGTGGGGATTTCTCACGCCCAGCTTTGCATCTCTAATGAGATGCAAAGTGGGCGTTGCTGACCTGACATGACAGGAGAAATGTCGCTAAGCGACATTTCTCCTATCATCAAGCCCCAGGCTATGAAGCATAGCGTCAGGAAAAGTAGCGATAACACCTGTTATCGCTACTTTCCTAACACCTGCTTCAGGACTGACTTAGCCATGATATCGTATGGAAGGAGGATATCATGGCTACGTTTGTGAGTCCCTATCAACAAGCTAACATGAGATTATCTCTGGGTTTCCAGCGATAATCTCACGTTAGCCAGTTAGTGTGAGGATTTTTATCGCTATTGAGATAAGCGTTGCTAATAGCACGCTATCTCAGCGATAAAAATCCACGCTAGCCGGCGATAATTATCCTAGCGCTAAGTGCGCTTTGCGATAATTATCGCCGGTTGTTGTTGATATGCCCCATGGTAAGCACAGTACATGTGTCAAATAATCAAACAACAAGCCCTAAATATAGAAATGAACTACGGGGAATCTAGCTCTCTTTAAGTGCCAAGCAGACTGACTGACAAAAGAACCATCTCAATCAAAGTCCCAAACTGAGTGCTAAGCAGAGTGACATATGGTCTGTCTCTTTCCCAAATAATTTATTTTTCAATATTTTAGACAAAGAAAGAATGCCATTTTCATATCACGATATTATGTATAGTTTGATTGGTTGCTATAACTTATTGCAACCATTCAAACTAAACACTCATTTGACACCTACTTCTATGTGATATCTATTCGCTAATATTGCACATATTTTGTTGCAGTTAGAAAATCATATGTTTTTATTAAAGAAACATGAACAAGAACAATAAGCTGCTTTGGCACATAAATACATCAACATGTTTACGGAGGCTTAGCTAAGCAGCCTCGATTGATGCAACATTAGGAACATCTTTTCTGGGGAAGCTTATGAAACATTTTCTTACATGAAAGTAGAGACCATCGTTTGCAGCTGAATAACAATTGTTTTCTCAAATGGAATGAAAATATGAACCAGCAGGGCTCGTTCACACCACAGATAAACAAGTCCTCTATTAAATGCTACAGCCTGAAATGGCCTAGTTATGTTAACCAAAGGCAGTAAAAAGTAGGCACAATATTTGAATATGAAAATCTGCCAAAAAAAAACACTCTTTGATAAAGACATTTACCACATTCATGACATTTTTAAAACTCATCATTCTTGATCTTGAAGGATTTTCACAGCTGTAACGCTCTCATATCGTCATAGATTTTCTTCTGTACAAAAGTAATCTCTTCTTTTGCCAATTGTCTCACTGCCTTATTCCTGCAATTACTCCTAGAACCCCTAACACAAGTGGGTTCACATAACTTGAATATTAGAACAACTTAAAAAATGGAAGCAGGTAAGCACAAATGTAACAGTCAGACACATGCATTATTTTTCTATACTTCTTCAACAAATGTATATAAGCGTTTTCCTGAAATAACTCATCAAATCTATTTTTATGTTCTAATCTCTGAGTCTTAGTAACATTCGAAGACATTAAACTATCAGTAGTGCTTGAGAACTATTCATCACGAAAGATATGTTTATATTAACACCCTAATAAGGGCAACAGAAATAAAAAGAATAAAAATAAATTGGAAAGCCATGGAAAGTCTTTCTGTTTTTGAAGGCATCTTGTCCAGCTCTTTAAATTAATCTTTTAAATATGAATGTAATCATCGAAAGCAAAAATAGTACAGTACAAAAAGTATTCCAAAGGTAATTAAAGTAACCAAAAGTATTTTAAAAGTACTCCAGAAGTAATCAAAGCTAGTTAAAAAATATATCCTATCAAAACCAAAAAATGCAAAAAGTGAACATTCAGTCTTTCAGAAATGTATAGCAACATTTCACTTCTTCATCAGGAAACTTGTTCAGCATTGCATCATTTCTCAATCTCTTTTACTCCTTCATTGCTCCTGTAAACAAAAATTGAAGACATCTTAAAATCAGTATATCTTTTATCCAGTTCAATCTTCTCCAGATATGTCCATTCAGAAGCAGTATTATGTTTGTTAACACTTTTCTCTCTTGTTGATCTTCTCGTTGCATCAGTTTGTGTACTCTTTTCTTCTATTGTTTTTCCATTGTTTAGTTCAAATTTTTTATCAGCATAGACTTTTGATGCTTTGGCAAACTTTTTTGCAACTTTTTCAAAATCGTCAGGCACTGCTTCTTTCTCTTACACTTTTAACAAAAAAGCTTGAGTCAAGCATTCATTTACTTCTCAAGTTTGATTTTCTCTTGTTTGATTTTCTTGATTTATTCGAGTTTGCTTTCTTGATTTTCTCTTTCTTGGTTTTCTATTTCTGGTTCAGCTTCCTGATTGCCTACTTCTCATTGTTTACTTCCCCCCTCTGGGACAACATATCAAACTCAACTCTGACCTTGTGATTATACTGATTCTATCACTACCTCTTCATCAGCAGTGCACACTCCATACATGTGCTATTCGTGGATCCAATACTTTTTTTTAGAATTTTGAAATGGGGATTAAACCAATGGTTTTCAAACTGTCTCACCATCCCCTTACTTCCCACACAAGTAAATCCAGTGAAAAATCTCACTTTATGCAGTAGCAAAGAATTTGGCAAGACAAACCTGCCATCATCAGATTTTCATAACTCATCCTAGTGCAGTTTATATCTTGCATTGTCCCACATTTTCTTTTCGTCATGGGTCATTTTGTTTTGTAGATCTTTTACCTCATCTAATGTCTGTATTGACACACAAGTAAATACATGTTCAACCGTGCTGTCTGATTGGACATCTGTCTCCATTGGCGTTCTCATCACTTTGCCCATCTGCTACACATTTCACCACTGCAATTCTCAAAGACAATTTCAAAGCATATAACTATTCAAAACTTAGAGGTCTATTTCCAATCTAACTACAAACTGAGGTCATGAAACCACTTTGTCACCACAACTGACCAGCAATTGTGACTATCAGTGTAGACTGTAATACTCAATTCATTAGCAAGCTCTTGTAATGGCAGCCAATTCAATCACTTGTGCCAAAGTTACACTGTACAAGTACAATGCCTCAGCAATGCATGCAAATTGCACGTTACTGGTAATTTGCCTTGGATGTCTCTCCAGCATTAGTCCTCCACAAATAAACTAAATCGGCCAAATCGATAGGTACACCATGATTGTCAGCTCTTTGTTTGGTGCATAATTCTGTCACAGCCACACAATCATGTTCATCATTATCCTTGACATCATTTGCATTGTTTAAATCACTTAGGGGTCATAAAAGATTTGCAAGATTTAAAATCTTATATCACTTTATTTATATACTTGAAGTTGCCAATATCACCAATTCTTATTTGGTAAAACTCAAATTAATCATGTCTTAAGCTTTTGTGCATGTTAAAAGCCTCTCACTGACTGAGGCACTAGGTTATTTATAATGAGATCTATGACTATTGAATTGCTCTGAGTAATAGTCATTTAAGTTGCAGCAACCGATTTCAGGCACCCATGCAAAGCCACAACAACTGGATAGAGGGCACCATAAGCCATGCTATAGGTAATTTATTAGTGTCATGTGACTGAACCTAAACAGGAAGGGACCACCATTCTTTTTTATGAGAAAATAAATACATTCTTTGCCATAAGCAGGAATTTTTAAAGCAGATGGTGAACACAAAGCATGTTTAAGCTCCAGGAATGCTTGCATGCACTTGTCATTCTATGTACAGGACCTCTGATGTTATTAAGTGTCAATCTCTGTAATGGTTTTATAATCAATGAAAAGTTGTACATCCCCTGACAACAGCAGCCCAGCATTCCTAGAACATACTCACTTCTCTCTGTGTTGTTAGCGGATTCATTCTAAAAAATGCAGAGATATCATCTTTGGACACTTCCCTCACTCCTTTCTGAATTTGATGTCCCAAATAAAAAACGTCTGTCTGACAATACTGTAACTTTATTGGTGAAACCTAATGCCCATTGTCAGCAACAATGGACATTAGCTTCAACAATGTAATGGTATCCAATTTAAAACCTTTTTTTGTTTTTTGTAATCATCACATCTTCAGTGTACTGCATCACAACTGACTCACAAGGCAACTCCCAAGATACCAGAATCTCTTTAAGTCCCTAGCTGAATAATGAAGTATTCTCGGCATACCCTTGTGGAATCCTAGCCCAAACCAGGATTTTATTTTTAAGCTTAACACAAAAAGATAATGATAAACCTGAAGTGGAGAAATTGAGAACAATAAAGAATACAAATCAGTCACTGTAAGCCATTGTGCATCGGCTAGAATCTAAAACAAAATTACTCATGGGTTTCTTCCCACAGGGCAATATCGAAATGTTATCCTATTGACTTTGTGAAGATCTTGCACTATCCTTCATTTCGTATTAGGATTTTACAAGCCCATTTTCTGTGAATTACAGGGTCTTCCCAAAACATCTTTTAAAATGCCTTACTTCCCCAACTTTTAAATCACAGGTGTAATCTCTTTCTTAGCTTCCAGAGAAACTCTTTTTTTGGAAATCCATGGCAACACTGCATCTTGTTTCACTGTGATTTGACTGGTTTGTACTTCTAAACAGCACAACATCTATTCCAGTAAAATCCAAAACCTACCTTTTCACTGTCTGTCTTGAATCTGGAGGTAGGTTCACTTCTGCAAGTACTGTAAATGTACCCCCTCTCACTTCTTGTGATTTCACTTGTAAATCTAACTGTAGACACCATCCGACATACATTAAATCAAACAATTTTATTTTAAACTGTAGATCTCAACCTAACACATTTTATTGGACTACTTTCACTAATGATGAATTAATGTTTGCTTGTTGTTGAACCTATTGTTACTGGAACATTTGGTGAGAACTTTTTAATCAATTATTTATTTGAGATACCTACAACTTGGACGTATTATCCCAAGAGGAGTAGGTTAAGAACATCACTGATCTACTTGTGGAATGGGTAACCCCTGCACCTAAAAAATAATATGGGATGGCGATGTATTTCTCCTTCTATAAGTCACTAATCACTGATGGTCTCACTTGGGGTTGACATAAATTTTCTTGAGATTGAAAATTATGTAAATTCTGTGGAAATTATAGGCTTAGTTCATGAGCTGCCTTGTATTCTGCATATTCTGAACAGATATTGGAAGCTAGGAACATTGACTGTGGCACCACATTTTCTGCCATTGGGATCATATTCTGTTGCAGAGGGTTTTACTTGAGGCACTATTTGTGTCCAAGTAGCATATTGTTTTACATTAAATCTACAGCTTCTCTTTATATGTCTTTCTTAACCACGAATGTGACAAACTCTAGGTCTCATCTGTCCATTAGTAGCATTTTTATTAAAACCTCTACCACTAGCTCAAGAATTATTTCCTTCACCTCTTCAATGACCCTGAAGTTGCCCACTATTTCCCTGAGGAACTAATATCTGTTCTGGTTGCTGAAAGAATTTAGTTTGTGCTGTCATCAATTTCTTATTTGTCAGTTTCATTTTAGAATCAAAAGAATGACTGCTATATTTCACATCTGCCAAAATCTCATCAAGATATTTTGCTTGCCAACATATCACACCCTGCTGAATTTGTGAACTCAACTCAGGACCAAAACCCAACACAAAAGCTGAACTAAATCCCGAAGCATCATCTCTCATGAATCTTCCATCTCACTGTACTGCCTATAAATCAGTATCAATCTCTCATAGAATGCATGTACTGACTTTTCTGCATTTTGAGTTGCTCTCATGATCTCTGACCCATTAACCTGTTTTACTGGAACCTTTGGTTTTCAATAATTAATAACTGCTGTACACTTTTCCATCACCATAGATGAAGGCTCATTCAATGGTGCATTCCTATGCGGCTCTTCATTTGGCCACTTTTACTACCAATTTGCCATCAGTCCACAAATCATTTGGACAATCATTGAAATAAAGTTCATCCAAACCAGCCTACAGTACTTAGACTATGTAACACGTTTTCCACCTGCTAAAGTAGAAATGCTGATTTTATTGATTAAGACAAAACTACAGAAAAGAATAATGAAATTTAAACGTGCCCAGTACACATGCAGAGAAAACACACATTAAGAATGAGATAATTTGAATTGTCCAGCACTGTAAAAGTGTGTTTGGATTAGTTAGAGTAGAGTAGAATGAATAAACATAGTGATTTTGAGATGATTTTATAACCGTAAACTTATTAACAAAAATGTTATGGGAAGAGAAATGTGAAAAATTGCAAGAGTGACTCAAAATATTTTTACATCTTATCAAATAAAAATTGTTTTCATAAATCTAAAATCTACATAATATTAGGCACTTACAGTAAAGTGTTTTGCACCAATACATGTAAGTGCCTTATAATATGTAGATTTAAAGATTTATGAAAACGATTTTTATTTGAAAAGATGTAAAAATATTTTACTCGTTGATACTTTAGAATTGTAGTAAAAGACCATACTCACAATTGAGCATAAACTAAGCAAATGTTTTGAAATGCTTACATATGATATATTTAAATTATTTTTTATCATGTCTTAGCATAATTTAGGAGTGTTATACTAAAATGAAATATGAATTTTAAAGGCATTTTGAAATGACTTTTCTCTTTTGACTGTAATTTTCCATGACCTGATGTGGTGAACATTTACACTGTTCCCAATGTTACATATTTTGTCCCAAACATGTCACCTTCCTTAAACGACAGTTGCACATCTTTTTCTTAATTCTCCATTGTGTGGATTCCAAGGAAACTTAGCCTATTGACCGTGTCCCTGGAAAATGCAACATTGTTAAGGCTTTTTGTCGACCAATCTGTGAGGATGCAGTTTCTTCGGGTTTCACAATACACTATTGGGAAAATCTGCTAGAGTATCAACTTGTACCTGCTGAACAGAAGAGTGACCACATGGGGTCACTCCACGGTGGACTGACAATTAAAATCATGATGGCAAATTTTCCTTATAAAGTATACTGCTTTTGAGGAGGAGCTAGGACATTTTAGGATATATTTTTCAGTCATTCTTGCTGGACACTTCTTGTGGAAACTTGGTCTTGCACTCTCCAGAGGGCTCTTTGGCGATGCTATTGAGGATCAGGGACGTTGCCATCATTCCATCACTGTCTTGACTCTATTTTGCCAGCTGAACGTTCATGATTTATTTCTACTTTAGGTTAATAGGACTCTTTCCTAGTGAAGTTTAACTTGAACCCTGTGGCCCTTTGAGAGATTCCTAAGTGGAGCTATCTGATTGATTTAGAAAGCGCATTGCATTATTTGCATCTCACATATTTCTGACGCGCGCTAATTCCCTTGATTGATTAACTATTCTTTTTGCCTTCTGTAACAATAATTGTAATTATTGAAAACATCAATAGAATTGGGAATAGTTGTTCGAAACTGTGTTATTCGTTGACTGTGGGTTGAGCCCTGGCCAAGCAGCAACTACAATCCTAGTCAGTTTGAACTACAAGCAAAGCCAAATTAACATGTGCTCATACCTCTGGTAGCTTGGCAAAGAGCAGTCAGGCTTCTCTTAGGGGCACTGTGCACAGTATTTGTGTAAAAACTTCAAACAGTAAAACAGTGAAAACACCACGCAAGAAGATCCCAAACCACGGCCAGACAAATAGAGTAATGTTGCATAAATAGAAACAAGATCAAAATGTCAAAAATCCAATCAGTAAAACTGGAAATATTCCTTTTTAAAGTTCTAGGTTAAAATAGTGCCAAAAAGCACAATGCATCAACTGGGTATATCTGGTCATGCGGGACTGGGACAAAGTCACAAGTTCAGGTGAACAGTGATGGAGCACGGGCTGGCTACATGAACCCAGTTGGGCCCACTGAACAAAGTACCTTAAATCCTGGTGGCTGAGCATTGTGTGGGTCTGCGTCGAAGATGTGCTGTGTAACCAATGCTATGCCTCAGTTCTGAAATGTGGCGAGGCTGCGGTGTGAGATTCTATTGTGTTGTCGTCAAGACTGGAGAACCTTGCCACCATCGGACTGAAATAACTGGTCTCCTCCCCAAACCACTCAGCAGGACACACGCTAGACCCCATCTTCGACGCAAGCAACAACATCTCCATCAGCCACACCTCAGAATTACATTGGAAAGCCCCCAATTGCTCTCACTTCTCCTTCACCAAACCCATCAAACACCACGGCGCCCACAGCGACCCACACATAAGCTGGAACAAGGTCTCTGAATTCCAACTTGCCACCTCCCTCCTTAAAACCTCTCTCCATGAATGCCAACGCCTCAGCACGCAACTTCCACCCATGGATCTCCGACTGTGCCAACACACTGGCCCCCCCTTAGGCAATCCCCCAGCAAGCAGCTCTCTGGGAAAGCCAGCTGGTTCTCCTCCTCCCTCCAGGAGTTCAGGTGCATCTGCAGATGACTTGAGAGAAGATGAAGGAGCAGTAAGACTTTGGCAGACCTTGAAGCCTTCAAAATCTCCCTCACCACACACCACCACCTCATCCGAACCACCAAGGAAACTGCCATACAGGAACAGATCAACGCAAATGCACACAACAGCAAAGAACTCTTCAGCGTGATCAAAGAATCCACCAAACCCTGCATGGATCACACAGACATCCCCCTCCCAAGAACTCTGTGAAAAAACTCTCCACCTTGTTCCACCACAGGATCATAGATCTCTATGATAGCTCCGCAATCGAGGACCCACTTAACACAGCCACAACCACTGCACCCGAACACCCCAAATCCCAGCCAAACCTGCTCAACTGGACCACCCTCACCTCTGATGACACCCTGAGGATCATGAAAACCATCCACTCTGGAGTCCCCTTGGACACCGGCCCCCACCACATATTCAACCGTGCTGGTGCCACCATCGTCCCTGAACTCTGTGGCACCATCAACTGCTCTATCGAATCTGCTACCTTCCCTGAAGACTGGAAACATGCAGAGATCAACCCCCTGCTGAAGAAACCCTCTCCCAACCCAACGGACCACAAGATCTATAGACCCATCTCCCTGCTCCCCTTCTCGGTCAAAGTCATTGAGAATGCCATCAATGCCCAACTCATGGAATTCATTGAAACCAACCACACCCTTCCAATCTGGCTTCAGGAGCAGTCACAGCACCGAGACTGCACTCCTCACCGCAACTGATGACATCCGCACTCTCCTCAACCAAGGGGAAACCACAGCCCTCATTCTCCTGGACCTCTCTGCAACCTTCGACATAGCCTCCCGCAACACTCTTTGCACAAGACTTCACGACAGCGGCATCCATGGCAAAGCTTTAGAGTGGATCCGACTGTTCCTCGTTGACTGAACCCAGAGAGTCAGGTTCTCAGCGTTCTCTTCAGAACCTTCAGAGATCTGCTGCGGAGTCCACCAGGGATCCTCTCTGAGCCCCACCCTCTTCAACATCTGCATGGCCCACTTGCAGCCATCGTCAGAAACCACAGACTCAACATCGTCTCCTGTGCCGATGACACACAGCTGATTCTGATCCTCACTGACTAACCTACAGCTGCTAATAGCAACTTCCACGATGGGATGAAGACAGTAGCTGCTTGGATGAAGGAGATCTGCCTCAAATTCATCTCTGACAAAACTGAAGTCCACCTCCTGGGCTCCACTTCCTCCACATGGGATGACTCTGGGTTCTTGGAACCCCCCCACCCCCACCGGCTGCGCACACAACCTCAGCATCATCCTTGACTCCTTGCTCTCAATTAACTGCCAAATCAACGCAGTATCATCCTCCTGCTTCCACTCGCTCCACCTGCTTTGGCAGATCTTCAAGTGGATCTCAACCGAGTCCAGGAGAACGGTCACCCAGGCGCTCATCAGCAGCAAGCTTGACTACGACAACTCACTCTGTGCAGGCACCACCCAAAAAATCCAAAAGAAATTGCAATGCTTTCAGAATGCCTCCACCAGACTTATCCTGGACATCCCCACTGCAGCCACATCTCCAGTCACCTGAGAGACCACCACTAGCTCCTGATCATCAAAAGAATCGTCTTCAATCTCCTCATGCATGCTTACAAAGCCCTCCACAACACCAGACCGAATACCTCAACTACCGCCTCTCCTTCTACACACCCAACAGACAACTCCGCTACGCCCAACTGGCCCTGGCCACTATTCCACCGATCCGCAAGACCTCAGTTGGAGCGAGACTCTTCTCCCTGCCTATGCATATCAGGCAATCAGGGTCACTGCCTTAATTCAGGAAGGACCTCAAGACTGGCTCCTCAACAGAACTGCAGAAGTCCCCCAGCTCCTAGAGCCTCGTACGGGTGATTAGCAGTGCTCTACAAGAACCCTGATTGATTGATTGATCCCATTGATGGGGCTTTCGATGCAAAGTCCTGGTGTCGGGGATGCAGCGAGCAGCTGGAAATGCGACAGTGCTCAGAAGCTGCAAGGCTGTGATGTGGAGTCTGGCATCATTGAGGCTGCCATCTATACATGATGCAAGGACCTGTACTGGTGATGGGCTGCACCAATGGCAATGTGTCAGTTCCGAAGACTATGGGTCTTTGCAACGGGTCCAATCCACACAACAGCCAAACAGTCATGCACACCTAGGATGTCATCCACCTGGCTGTATTGCACAGCCTGGGTGGAGAACTTACACAGGCTCCCAGTACCTGCCTGAGTGCCGAACCATGGCATCCAGCCGAATCATGTGGCTGCTGTCATGCTGGTGTGTCTGAGAGCCTGTGTGCTTCCTGCTTCTGGAGTCAAATGAAAAGGACTGAGAACCAGCGGCCGGCCTGAAGGTAGGTGATTTTATTTTTTTATGTTTCATCCTCCTGCCCACCACCCCCTTTAAATAGCAGCCACCACTGTGCATTTCTATCTGACTCTATGTGCCGCTCTAAAAATAATCACAAAGCATTAATATTCTGAGGTCCTAACTTTGGCAATCCATATATCATTTACTTGATTTTACTTAGTACCTAACGCATAATCATATATACAATTCATGTGCAGTATTAGCTTGGCAAAATAATTCTTTCTGTTCTGCCACAGGATCAATCCTAAGAATAATGCAAAAAACTCCCCAAAATGTTGTTAGCAATGCCTAACATCAAATGTACAATAAAGTGCAATGTTTGTTTCCTAAATCCAACTTGATTTTCAGAATACGCTCTGCATTCACAAAGGTCCTTCAACAAACTCTCAAGAAAGCAAATGTACTTGGCAAAAAGGAAATCCTGAATCCTAGTAGTAATGGTTTGACAGCAACAACATTGTAGCACACATTCCTTACAAGAACGCCTGAAAACAGGGGGAAAGATATACTTGATACTCCACAAGGGCCACTGCCATCTTCAATGTGAAGGTTCAGCAAATGTTGGGAAATGTGGTTTGTTGTTGGGGTGCCATCACAGTGTGGCTCTCCACACATGTGAAGACTGACTTCAGACAAAGCCAACCCTCTGTTGAAACCACCAACCTTTCCTTCTCTGAAATGGACTTGACGCAAGTGGGTCCATTACACCACCAGCACCCACAGAGCAATAAGCATCTTATTGGAGCAGCAAGGAAAGAAACAGCATTTAATTTCTAGTCATCTGTGTGTTATTGGCTTCCAAATAACAGCATCCTGTTGTGAGGGTGGCAAGTCTTTCATGACAAGTAAAAAACATACAGACTTCTACAGAAAAAGGCTGTTTCATGACAGCTAGACGGTTATTAAAAAAAAGTGTTACTGTATCAAGCAATTGAGAGGTATAGTTGGAAGGCCAGAGAATTTGCCATCCATCCCACAAATATTTGGTGGTGTAATATTGCACTGCAAATATCTAAAAATTGTGTTTGATTTTCCCTTTTCCTCAGCGGTAATTTCTGATAGGCTAAACTAATAAGTTGAGGAAACAACCACCTACACAAACAGAAAAAAGTCATGAAAGAAATAGAACAATAAACGTCAAAAGATCCTTGCGTTGGAAGAGACAAAGAGAAGATGACTACTTTAGAAAGAAAATGAGGTAAATGTTTCATAAAGGTTAATGAATTTCCTTGTCTCCTACTCTTGTCTTACTTTGAATTCTGTTGTTAGTGTTTCTCATCCACTTCCTTCAATTTTCACTTAAATTGTTCTTAATGCAGTTCTAATCCATTTATCTTTTTTAAGGGATAACAGCAGATGAGTCATATCAGAGTGGTTGGTTTACAATTACTGTGAGTCCACAGAAAGCATCTGTTTGTTTTATATTGAAATTGACGTTGTTCTTACTTTTTTTAAGTTATAAAGTTTCTGATCTTTGCTGGGTAAAGTCCGTCCTGTTTTGTGGGAGAGATCCCCTGCAAAACTATCATGCTTTTTAATCCACAAATTCACAAAAACTTTACAACTTTACAAAGTTTACTATGTTCTCTAATAAACTTCATGAACTGTGCAAAAGTAAAGTGTATTAGCTTTGCAAACATATGAGGCCCTCATTGTAAGTGGAAAAAGGAAAAGGAAATAGTGAAGGGTGGAATGTCTGAATTAATCTCAACCATTAGTTATATTCGCATCAGCTTTCCAGTACATCATTTTTTACCCACTATGCCACTGGAGTCAGAGACTCACATATGCAAATCATCAAATCAAACTGGACTTATAAAGTGTGGTGTATCGCCCATGAAGGTATCCAGGTGCTGAAAACCCTGCTGATTGTAGAAAGTTCAGTAGAACAGAGAGGTCTTGAGTCCTTTCCTGAAATCCAGCAGAGAGGATAATGACCGAAGGTGAACTGGAAGGTTGTTCCAGGACTTCGCAGCGAGGTAGGAAAAGGAGCATCCTCAATTGTTGCTTCAGCAGATGCGGGAGCAAGAGAGAAGGATGCGGAGAACAGGTGTCTGGAGGGCTGGTGGAAGTTCAAGCATTGGCTGATGTATGCTGGTCCTTGGTTTTGGAGGGCTGTATCATGGTGGATCAGCATCTTGAACTGACATCTCTTCTGTATGGGGAGCCTGTGGAGCTTCTTGAGGTGGGGGTGGGTGATGTGGGTCCGCTTTGGGAGGTTGAGGATTAGTCTGGCTGCTGAATTCTGTATGGTCATCAGTTTCTTTAGGAGGTGTGAGGTAATTCCTATGTAGAGTGCATTGCTGTAGTCCAGCCAGCTGGTGACTAGGGTTTGAGTGACGGTTTGTCTGGTGTTGACGGGAGCCATTTGAAAATCTTACAAAGCAAGCGAAGAATGAGGAGGCAGGCCGGGGAGACTGCATTGATCTGGCTTTTCATGGGGAGCTTGCTGTCCAGGATGATGCCAAGGTTGGCGTCATGGTCTGTCAGAGTGGGTGAGGGTCCTAGTTCGGAAGGCCGCCACGTGTCGTTCCATGAGGAGGTGTTGTTCCCAAAGATCAATGCTTCCATTTTGTCTGTGTTAAATTTTAGGCAGCTGTATTTCATCAAGTCATCGATGTTCATCACGCATCTATGGAAGCTGGCCATTGTGGTGGAGGTGTCTTCTGATAGCGAGAACGTGAACTGGGTGTCGTCGGCATAGGATATCATGTTTAGTCCATGGGTTCTGACGATATTGGCCAAGGGGGTCATGCAAGTGTTGAACAGTATAGGTTTGAGGGACAAGCCTTGAGGGTCACAACAGATGATGTTCTTAGATCCCAAGTTGAAAGGTGGTAGATGGATTATCTGGGTTCTTCCGATTTGGAAGGAGGTGATCCATTTGAGGACACCTCCTTGGATTCCAATGTGGTGAAGCCTCCTGATAAGGGTGTGGGATATGGTGATGAACGCTGCTGAAAGGTCGAGGAGGATCAGGGTCGCCATTTCTCCCTGGCCAAGGAGGGCTCTGATGTCATCGATGGCGGTGATTAGGGCAGGTACAATGCTGTGATTGTTACAGAATCCGGATTGGGAGGTGTCCAGCAGATTGTTGTCTTCTAGGTGTTCCATGAGTTGTCAGTTGATGGCCTTTTTGAGGACTTTAGCGGGAAAGGGGAGCAGAAGGATGGGACATAGTTCTTCAGTTTGCTGGGGTCGGTGGTTAGTTTCTTGAGAAGGGGTTTGACTTCTCCAGTTTCCATTCTTCAGAGAAGGGTACTGTGGTGATGGATGCATTGAAGATGGCAGTCAGCTCGTTGCTGATCATCTTGCTCCTGAGGTTGAAGATGTGGTGGGGACAGGGGGCTGTGTCTGCTCCTTAGTGGATGGAGTTTATGATGGCTGTGGTGTTTTATGTGGTGAGCTGGTCCCAGGTAGTGAGCAAGTGGTCAGGTTTTGTATCTCTGGTAGCGAGGAGGCTGAGGATGTTGACATTGGTGGGTTGGGGTTGGAAGTTTTTGTAGATGATTGGGGATCATGCCGTGGAAGAAACCTGCCAGGGTGTCACAGGGTTCCTGGGAATGGGTGATTATGTTTTCACAGGCTGAAGGGTTGGAGAACTCTCTAACGAAGTTGAAGATTTCTCTGCTGTGATCAGAGCTGGCTTCAATGCGGTTGGCAAGGGCGATCCTTTTCATCTCTTTCAGGAGTTGACGATATTGTTTGAGGGATTTTTTGACTGTGGCTCGTTCTGTGGTCTCCTCACTGGTTCGTCATTTCATTTCAAGATGCTTGCAGTTGCATTTTGTGGTTCTCAGTTCTGTGGTGTACCAACTCTTTTTGGAGGATCTCTTGAGTTTGGTGGGCTTGATGAGGGCAACTCTGTCAGCCCAATCGGTGTTCCAGGCAGAGAAGTTCTTGACAGGCTTTTCTAGGTTGGTTACGTTTTCAGGTTGGGAAGTGTTGAGTGCATCAGTCCACTGGCTCACTGATATTTTGTTCGAGTTACGATGTGAAATGTTAGGGCAGCTTGTTGGTGGTGCCGGGGGATCCTGTGATGATGAAGTGGACAATGGCGTGGTCCGTCCGGGTGAGCTCTGTGACATGGCAGTACTTGACTCTGTCACTGACCATGAAGATGGGACCGAGAGTGTGTCTTGCGATGTATGTGGGGTTGGAGATCATTCTCTGAATTCCTTAAATAGGATAGGTCCGGCCTAAACTGCAACACCAGATTCTCTTCATGTTGGAACACAATTAACCCAAGACCTGTTTCAGCCTATTTTGGATGCATCAGTTAGGTGTAGCTTGAGTTCTATAGCACAGTGAGCAAGAGACCCATGCCTCAGAATACCTATTGTGCCTTGTTTGTCTCTCTAAAGTAATCAAAAAATGGATAGGTGAAATGCTTGAATTCATCTCAGCCACTGGTAATTATTCCAGACTGCAATCCAGTACATTATTTTTTTACCACTAATCTGCTTTAGACAGAGACCAGCCATACCAAAATCAGTTGTGGTCCTTCTCCAATAGGAGCAGTCCAACCAAAACTGTCAAACCAGGTCGACATCAAAGAAGAGATTTGGCGTACATAGGCCTACTAAGTGAGGTACAACTTGATTCCTATGACACATTGGGCATACCTAACTCACTTAGGGTGTTTCATTGAAGAAAGCAAAGCAAGTGAATGCTTAAACTAATCCCAGCCTCTGGTTGCGGCATGGGCCCCCATTCCAATTACATTGGACCCGATTCACATAGGCAATCTGAGACAAAAGGCTCACTTTATGACTTTTTGTATTCACAGAAGTTGTTTTTAGGGGTGGGCGGAATTTGCGTAGTCGCGCTACACAAAGCTCCGCAAAAAGGTAAAAAATCTCTGCGGAATAGCTTGTTCGCGGTGCTTTTTTCCTGTTTGTGAACGCTGTTTGCATGCTCGGGGGGAAATATCTCGCAAACACGCATTTTGAGAACACGAACAAGCAAAAAATTCCACGAAGACGCGGAAAGCAGAATTTTGGGCAATTCCGCGTTCTCCGCAGAACGTGAAATTACCCAAATTCCACGAGCGGAACGGAATTTACCACCCAGGCCTAGTTGCTTTCGAGCCATATCTTTACGTCCACAGTTGGGCCTGAATCGCCGGCTCGGGCCGTACTCTCCGGCCTTACTCTCCTGCTCTGGTCAGATGAAGTGTAATTAATGGCGGGAATGCAATTTTTACAAAAAGGAACATTAGCAACGTGTGATAAATGGTAGAGGTGGTCATGAAAATCAGTTTGGGCAGGGAAAAGGGTGTGGCCGGACACTACATCATACAGCCCGGAAAAGTTTGGGCCTCTGCATCATGGTACATGCAGTCTACAATTTGCGCTCACCTCAGTGTTTACTGTAATGTTACACCAAAGTTTGATCCCTGGGACTGGGTCAAGGGCACGCTGCATATCCCTGCACCATGTGGCAGGCACCGCATGGTGCCAGACAGGTAGTTGCAGGGATATGCAAGTGCCTTTATTTTTGCATTGCGGCGGGGGCTGTTGAACGCATCTCCGCCACAATGCAAAATATAGGTAATGTGACCGGCATGGTGGCGGTTGCATCGTAATTTGGATTGTGGGCACGCCGCCTCATAGGTGACCAGTCCAAAATCCAAAACGATGTCGGACGGACGGAAGTCCGTCTGCCATCGTAATGAGCCCCATAGTCTCCAGAATTAAATTTGACCAGAAACTAAAGGGAAAATGGGTTAAGGCATCGAAGTTTCCGTCTCTGCTGAGATGAATCAACGAGACCATCATCACGACAACGTATTTTCGGAAGATACGAGACCCCTTGATCTAATAATCTGAGAAAATTAATAGAGGTGACAACCACAGTTGAGTTGTGGAAAGCAGAAATGACACACTTGGTTCTTTTCCAGGCTTATACAAGACCATATGCTGGTGGCACTGGGCTATTTAATGGAGGCCATCATTAAAAGCATCGTAGGCAAAGGATTTCTAATTAACTTTTGCCAGCACAGGCACCAGTTTGGAAAGTGCTGTGGTCACAGTACCGATCGGCTGTCCTCGTATGCTTACCACAAATGTTTAAAGCTACCTGTATGGGAAATGGGCCTTTAAGTACTGATGATCAGATTAATGTCAGTTTTAATCATTTATTGCTTCTATCATCAATACCCTTGAAGAAACTTTCTCCCCAATTTGCTTTTTCTGAACCGTTTCTGTTATTTTTATGTTTCAAAATACAATATAATTGATCCAAGAAATACATATGGTTGTTTTCGATTTATTCTTTTTTCCTGTATGTTAACTGAGTAGTTTACAATTCTCATTCATTGTGGATATTAGTAAGAGGCATCAAAAAGTAGGTATGGCGGGCCCGATTCACAGAACAAACGTAAGACAAAATCCTAAACTTGGTACCATTTTGGTATTCACAGAATGCACTTACTACTTCTGGTATTCACAGAATGAACGTACTACTTTTGCGATTCACAGAATAAACTTACTACTTTTGCTATTCACAGAATGGATTTAAGACTACTAACTTTATGTCCGCACTCGGGCCGGAAATTCTGGCCCGGAGGCGGGGCTTCTGGCCCGGAGGCGGGGCTTCCGGGCCGGAGGCGGAGCTTCCGGCAGGAAGGTGGGGATTCCGGCCGGTGGTGGAGATTTAAAATCTCCACCTCTAGGCCGGAAGCTCCGCCTCCGGCCCGGAAGCCCGGCCTCAGGGCCGGAAGCTCCGCCTCCAGGCCGGAAGCTCCGCCTCCGGGCCGGAATTTCCGGCCCGAGTGCGGACGTAAAGTTAGTAGTCTTAAATCCATTCTGTGAATAGCAAAAGTAGTAAGTTTATTCTGTGAATCGCAAAAGTAGTAAGTTCATTCTGTGAATACCAGAAGTAGTAAGTGCATTCTGTGAATACCAAAATGGTACTAAGTTTAGGATTTTGTCTTAAGTTTGTTCTGTGAATCGGGCCCTTAGTCTATTTGAATGCACAGACAGTTAAATATATCCCTTGTTGGCAACATTACCTGAGACTTTTTTACACAAAGCCCACAAGGGTATACTGGGTCGCTCATGTTGATATATTTACTTATAGAATATGGGCATTTCTATGTTCTGAAACTATTTGTGTACTTTAGGGCCTGGCTGCAGTCAATACCAGAGGCCAGAGGAGTATATCTTCAAAAGCCCCAAAGGCAGCTATAAACCATTGGCATGCCCTGGAATGCCAGACCTCTGCCATTTGGTATGCAGACAGAATATCGAGTTGGAAATTTCGACTTATACAAATATTAAGTTGGAAATATGGTGATACACAAATATCGACAGCAAGAATATCGTGGTCAAGAATATCAACTTTAAGGTAAGAAATATTGTTTTTAAAAATATCAGTCATTAATATAGTTTCCAAGAATATTGTTGTTTTAAATATCGATTTTTTAAATTAATGTGATGCATTTTAGTATGTATTTTAAATGTATGTAATCTATTTTTTTTAATATATGTGTTAAATTTGTCGGAGTTATCAATTTTATTTTAATTACATTTTGCGTTTTTTTTAGTTCTGTATGGGTTGTGGGTTTATAGGGGAATATGGTGGGAAGTAATGTAATTAGAATAAATTTATGATTCTTTTTCATTTAGTAAAATTTATTTCATTTAGATTTTGTAGTGTTAATTGTGGGAAGTAATTTATTATGAATTAATTATTAAATGGTTGTTAAATAATATTAATTAATGAATTGGTAATTAATTTTTAGGAGCGGGTTGTGGGGTTTTTAGGGGTAAAGTGTGGGAAGTAATTGAAATATCATAAATTAATGATTTTTTTAAATGTATTAATATTTATTTGATTTAGATTTTATAGTGCTAATTATAGGAAGTAATTTATTATTAAGTAAATATTAATTTGTTGTTAATATTATTAATTAATTAATTAATTGGTAATCAATTATGTTAATTGCGTAATTTTTTTAGGAGCGGGTTGTGAGGTTTAGGTTAGGGGTGGGGTTTTTAGTTAAATCAGGAAGAATGGCGCTCGGGCTATTGCGTGTACTATCTATGGACCTGTGTCGGTACGGTGCTGCCAGGTCGGGGAAATAACCCGATAACCCCCGGGAATGTGTGAATCACATGATCCACACTGTAAAGTAGGCACAGTCCTGGGCACACGTGCTGAGGATATTTACAATGTTAACTTCAGTCTCAAAGCGTTATATAGATGCAGTGGTTGACACCAGTATGAGTTCGAAAAGTTTTTTTATATTGCACCAACGACTATGTTTGTCAAAACAAAACCAGCCGACACGTGTTTCGTCACTAGGAAAGGTCCTGTGACTCATCAGGGCTGTATTGCAAATGGATAAGAAGTTGAGCAGGCCCCATAAAACCGGTTATAATTCCAACCCGATTGGGACGTGTGGAAGACTTAAAGTTATGTGAATATCGGCACTGGAAAGTGTGCCGCGTTGAGAGTGAGGTGCTTGTGGATGGTTGTGGCCACTGTGGGAGTGTATGATGAATGTATAAGGGCAGATCTATAAGGAAGAACTGCAGCATGACACTGCAAGCTCTTTAGACAAGGGGTTCAGTTGTGCCTGATAGTTCACTGAGTCGGAGAGGGCGTGCACAGGAAAACACCTACCGGGCTAGTATTGAGCTGTGCGGTGCGATCAGAGCGACAGGCTGGGGCGGGTGCGCCGAGGTGGCGGAATGGAAGATAATGCCTAAGGGTTCCAATGGGTGGAGATCCAGTGTCTGGCGGCGATGCGGGGTTCAAGACGCCGGGTTGGCGGTGGGCGGTGTGGAGCCCAAGAGCGGGAAGATTATACCGATCACGTAGAGTGCGCGTGCAGGAAAGCGAATGCGCCTGTCATCTGTTGCGATCAAAAGCCGGAAGACACTGGAGCCGTGTAGATGATCAGGGTGGAACAACAAGGAAACGGGGTGTGCTTTATCCGGTGAGGTTTATAGGGGTAAAGGGTGGGAAGTAATTTATTTTTAATTATTTAGTAATTATTTGTTAATTATTACTAATTAATTAATTACAATTTAAATAGGGTAAATGTGTAATTAATTTTAGATGTGAGTTATGGGGTTTATAGCGGTAAAGGGTGGGAAGTAATTTATTTTTAATTAATTATTAAGTAGTTGTTAATTATTATTAATTCATCAATTTATAATTAATTAGGGTAATTGTTTTTTTTTTGTGTGTGAGTTTTGGTTTTATTGGGGTAGCGTTTGGGGAGTAAATTAATTTTTATCTGGCTTTGTTTTTAATTAATATTATTTATTTAATTGATAGTTAATTATGTTAATTATGGAGGTACATTTTCTTTTAATTTAGATGAGTGTTGTGAATTGTGCGGTGTTATAGGGTAGGAAATAAAAAAGTTTACATTCATGTAATAATTAATGTTTTCGCTTATAAATAATTTCAAATTAAAATTAAATATTTGTTTGTAAATTATTTAAAAATGTATTTAATATAATATTTCTAGGTATTTGTCATATCTATTTAACATTATAATATGTTTCTATTTTTTTGATTTTTTAAAAATATTTTTATATATTGTTCATTTTTTAATGTTTTGTGTTGGGGATAATTTGGTTTGTTTTTAATAGTATTTTCAACCCCTCAGCTATCCAATGCTTTCCTTACTGTTGCACTCACTGGAGTGGGAATAGTCATTTTGATTCATCCGCTATCCTACACTTTCTCTACTGTTGGACTCACTGGAGTGGGAATAGTAATGTTTACCCCTCCGCTATCTAACACTTTCCCTACTGTTGGACTCACTGGAGTGGGAATAGTAATTTTTAAACCTCCACTATCCAACACTTTCCCTACTGTTGCACTCACTGGAGTGGGAATAGTATTTTTACCCCTCCACTATCCAACACTTTCCCTACTGTTGCACTCACTGGAGTGAGAATAGTAATTTTTACCCCTCTGCTATCCAATACATTACCTACTGTTGCACCCACTGATGTGGAAAATTTACGTTTAAAGACTTTTAAATAGTTTCATTTTTTAATTTATGATATAATGTTTTTATTTTTATTTTATACTATTGGTGTATGTATATTTATTTATTCCAACATGTTTTTGTAACTAATTATATGTGAAATGTCACAACAGTGACACGCAACAGAAGTGACCAGAAAAGTATGGACACTGGTCATCTAGCCTGTCATCTGCATGTCACTTTTTAAATCTGTATAAAGCCCAATTTAGCCTTTCATCCATCCTTCCCCTGAATTCAATAAAAGCCACACTGTTTACTTTATTGAAACAGCTGAGATACTGGATGGGGTTCAGTAAAAAGCTAATTATTATTATTACAATCTGCATCGGCTCAAATGTGAATTAAAAAGGCATGAAGACATGCGCATGGATTAGTACATCTCATGCCATGCACTTTAAGCACTTGAACAATGCAGCACTCTCCCAGTGACATCATGTCCGTTGATTCTACACAAACATGTTATCAATTGCCCTTTTGTTGTACGTCATCATGCGTGGTGTGGATAACAGTGCTCTTTCATTGCTATGCCCTTCAAGTATAATATGTGATTTACTAAGAATGACTAGTTAGACGTAAGTCCATTTTACAATTCCACAATCAGAAATAGAAAGCTAAAGATGAACTATTCACAAACTACAGAGCTTTCATTAATCATCGATGTTTTAACAAAGAACACAATTATTTGTCTCAGTGTGGGCTTTAAAAAGTGTTGACATTGTTCGATGGATACTGCTTGAGTGGGATCATCTCTTTACATATTTTTGCATTACTCTGACAGATGTCATAATTTGTATGCATGCACCATTTGTCATTATAAATACCGATGGCACATTTGGAAAGCTGAACGCGGACAATAAAGGCTGGCAACAATAGGTTTTCTTTCCAGTTGCAGCTGAATGAACGTTTGTAGTGAATCGTTGAGAATAGCAGGCACTCAACCATGCTCAGTTTCCAAATAGCTGTCATAGAAACTGCTCTGTGTGGACCTTTTATATCCTAGGTGTATTTCAAAACCGAAAATAAAATAGGTAAAGTGGAAGTGGTTCTCTGACACCATATAGAAACCGAAAATATCTGTGATACAGAAATATTGTGTCAAAAATATAGCTTTTATGTACAAAGTACAAGTACAAAAACATTGTAAAAAATATTTGACACTAATATCAAAAAAAATATACAAAATATTGTTTTATATATACATATATTGTTTTCCAAAGCCACGAGTCTTTTAAAGCGCATGCAAAGACCCGCAGTGGATCACGGTTAGTGCATTTGTATAGTACGGAGCATGCTGGGACACGAAGTCCTAATTGGAGTACAGTGTCGCCCCCCTGTGGGCTCCATGCAGTCATCAAAAGTGTAAGCAGGTTTTCGCCCTTCAGTGGGCCCCCAGATGCCATGCTGATTTTTTAACTCACAGCTGATGTGCTTCACGCGGTGTCGGCATGGTTCCTGTACCGCGTAGCCTTCCCTGCATTGGACGGGAATGGTTCAGCCTCCCACGGCTGGGTAGCCGTGTTTTTCATTTTGTTTTCCAAAGCCCCAAGGGTTTCAAAGGTGCACTCAACATCAGTTGTAAACCCGAAGGGTTTTATTAAGGCATAGAACCAGCATCTTTTACATGGGGTTAAGATTCTTGTCGATGCGTTTCGAGGCAGGCAGCCTCTTCTTCATGGACAGCTTGGATGACTGCACAGGTGGCTCCAATCAGTCTTTTAAAGCGCATGCAAAGATCCGCAGTGGATCACGGTTAGTGCATTTGTATAGTACGGAGCATGCTGGGACACGAAGTCCTAATTGGAGTACAGTGTCGCCCCCAGTGGGCTCCATGCAGTCATCAATAGTGTAAGCAGATTTTCGCCCTTCAGTGGGCCCCCAGATGCCATGCTGATTTATTAACTCGCAGCTGATGTGCTTCACGCGGTGTCGGCATGGTTCCTGTACCGCGTAGCCTACCTTGCATTGGACGGGAATGGTGCAGCCTCCCACGGCTGGGCAGCCGTGTTTTTCATTTTGTTTTCCAAAGCCCCAAGGGTTTCAAAGGTGCACTCAACATCAGTTGTAAATCCGAAGGGTTTTATTAAGGCAGAGAACCAGCATCTTTTACTTGGGGTTAAGATTCTTGTCGATGCGTTTCGAGGCAGGCAGCCTCTTCTTCATGGACAGCTTGGATGACTGCACAGGCGGCTCCAATCAGTCTTTTAAAGTGCATGCAAAGACCCGCTGTGGATCACGGTTAGTGCATTTGTATAGTACGGAGCATGCTGGGGCACAAAGTCCTAATTGTAGTACAGTGTCGCCCCCAGTGGGCTCCATGCAGTCATTAATAGTGTAAGCAGATTTTCGCCCTTCAGTGGGCCCCCAGATGCCATGCTGATTTACTATATATATAAAGATAAAAAGTTGTTATTACATTTTTTAACATATATCTTTAATATAATGTAAATTAAATCTGTTAAAATAATATTTAAAGATATATAAAAATACATACTTATTTGAACAAACACACACACATATATATGAATGTGTATATATTTATGTACACATATGTAATATAAAACAGTTTTTACAAAAATATTAATTATGATGTATATTATAACTTTCAGATTTTTTTAAATATACCAATATAACAAAGATATTATCTACTGGCGGTCGGCAGTAGATAGTTATAGTTAGGACCTACTTTCCATAGGAAACTCATTTTTTGTTTTTCCAATAACTTTGGTGCCAAATGACGAATCTTCGCGAAAGTTTCACAGCTTATGGCCCGTCATGGTCAGCTGCTATCCTGAAAGTTTCGGGGTGATTCGCCATGCGGGGGCCGAGAAAAAAGGGGGGTCCCAAAACTTGTTTTCTCTATGTTATTTCCAATAGGAAACTTTAGACACGGCTACAGCCTGACCTGCTGAACGGAATTACACCAAATTTGGCAAAAAGGTAGCCCTAGGTTCAGAAATAACTATTTTTCTTAAATGGTGTACATCCGTTCAGTAGTTGCTGAGAAAATCAAAAAATAAAAGTTTAGATATCTATGGCCGCAGTGGATCCACGCTCTCTGTCGATCACGAGCTGCATTCTAATTGGCTGTCAACACTTCAAACCAGGAAGTGTTGGCAGCCATCTTGTGCCTCGGTAGAACAGAGGCACAAGAAGAGAGAAAAAGAAACGCGCAAAACAAGAAAAGGGGGCAGGGTAGAAACACCCTGACTCCCTAGGCCTGCTCAAGGGGTCCCACAAGGATCCCCAGGGCCAAAAAAGCATTTTTTAAAACATAAATAGGCAGAATTTGCACTGGGTGCGCGAATCCAGCTGCGAAAATAAAAAAAAACGAAGCGTGGACTCCCACGCTTCGTGGTAATGAAGCTCCCTGGTGGGCCAGGTCCCCGAGGCAGTGAATAAAATGTGTGGGGGGGCCACACACACTGCCCTGGGGACTGCCACCTCCCTGGAGCTTGATTAAATAGTTGGGGGGGCACGCAGCCCCCCCATCCCCGGGGACCGCCACCCCCCAGGGCTAATTTTAAACTGTGTGGGGGGCCTCAAAGCCCCCCCAAGCCCCGGGGACCGCCACCCACGGGGCTTTTGAAAAAATAATATTGAAACCTGTACACGCCCCGGGGACCGGCACCTCCCCGGGGCACTAAAATGCTAATTTGGGGGTCCGATACGGACCCCGAGCCCCGGGTACCACCTCCCCCGTGGCTGTGGTTTGGATGGGAGGGGGGCCGCGCGGCTCCCCCTCCTGGAGTCAGTGATGGCCCTGGGGACTGCCACCCCCCAGGGCCGGCTCCTGCAGTGTACCGGGGTGCCTACCTCGGGACACTGCTGTTTGCTATGGCACGGCGCAATACTCACGGCTCCTGCCCTGTCATAGCAAACTATGGTTTGATTTTTGGAAGAGAGAGCAGGAAACCTGCTCTCTCTTCCAAAAACAAAACCAGATTACTTTTCCACATGGGGAGCTGCATCTTAGCAGTTCCCCGTGTGGAAAAGCAATGCCGGCTCCCGCAGGAGGCGGGGAGCCGGCAGGGACCGTGGGGGCATTGGGGCTGCCCCCACGGTCCCCAACGGAGAGGGCCAGCTCTGGGGGATGGGGTCCACAGGGGTCCCTGGGGCTAGAAGTGGCCTGGGAGGGGGGGCCACGTGGCCCCCCTCCCCTACAAAAAAAAAAGGCAGGCCGGGATGGGGTCCCCGGGCCATAATTGGCCAGAGGAGGGGGGCCACAGAGCTCCCCTCCCCTAAAAAATAAAAAATAAATAAAAAAAGGCCGGCCCCGGGGGATGGGGGTCCCCGGGCCAATAGAAGGCTCAGGAGGGGGGCACCGCAGCCCCCCCAAAAAAATATATATTTATGTGGCCATGCCCAGGGGGATAGGATCCCCAGGGCTGGAATTGGCCACGGGAGGGGGGCCCACATGGCCCCCTTCACATTCAATTTTTTTTTTAATGGGGGTAAGGCCCTGGGGGATGAGGTCCCCAGAGCCCAAAAAAAGTATTAAGAAGGGGGGCCACACAGCCCCCCTTCTAAAAATACATAACAATACAAAACACCGCGATCGTGCTGGAGGCCCTGCCCCCTTCCAGCAATACTCTGCAAACGCACCCTGTGGCACGTTTTACAATGGGAAATTAATTCCCCTTCAATACTGGGGGTCCTTGGGGGTCAACGAGCCCACCAGGTACCTCCAGTAAGTGCCACACGGCTGCGTTGCAGTGAGGTGGTCCATGCTAAGCACCTTTTTACACCTCTCTGCAACGCAGCTCTGTGGCGCTTACTGGAGGTACTTGGTGGGCTAGTTGGAATCCAGGGACCCTCAGGATTCAAGGGGACTTGATCCCCCAACTTAAAACGCTCCACAGGGCACGTTTGCACAGTGGTGAAAGGCGGGGACGGGGACTGAGGTGACATGTGTGCAAACACGCCCTGTGGCGCATTTTAAGTTGGGGAATTAATTCCTTTTCAATCCTGAGGGTCCCTGGGGTCCAACTAGCCCACCATGTACCTCCAGTAAGCGCCACAGAGCTGCGTTGCAGAGTGGTGTAAAAAGGGGCGTGGCCTGGGCCACCTCTCTGCAACGCAGCGCAGTGGCGCTTACTGGAGGTACCTGGTGGGCTACTTGGCCCCCAGGGACCCTCAGGATTGAAGAGGAATTAATTCCCCAACTTAAAACGCACCACAGGGTGTGTTTGCACACATGTCACTTCAGGCCCCACCCCCTCCATTCACCACTGTGCAAACGCGCCCCCTGGTGCGTTGTAAGTTGGGGAATTAATTCCCCTTAAATACTGAAGGTCCCTGGGGGCCAACTAGCCCACCAGGTACCTCCAGTATATGCCAGGGAGCTGCATTGTAGAGAGGTGTTCAGAGGCCACGCCCCTTTTTACACCTCTCTGCAACGCATCTCTGTGGCACTTACTGGAGGTACCTCGTGGGATAGTTGGACCCCAGGGACCCTCAGGATTCAAGGGGACTTAATCTCCCAACTTCAAACGTGCCACGGGGCACGTTTGCACAGTGGTGAAGGGAGGGGGAAGGGGCCTGAGGTGACATGAGTGCAAACACGCCCTGTGGCGAATTTTAAGTTGGGGAATTAATTCTTCCTGAGGGTCCCTGGGGTCCAACTAGCCCACCACGTACCTCCAGTAAGCGCCACACCTATATAGACACTCACACACCACCACTCATCCATAGAGGTACTTACACACCTAGTCAGTCATGCAAATAATTAATCACACTGCCATTTACTCACCTATACAGTTATACACACACCTGCTGAATCACACATGCAAATACCAGCACATTCTTACGCTCTTAAACAATCACTGATACAAGCACACACTCATCCATACATCCACTCTCACAATCACACACTCTCACTTATAGCCATTTATATACTCTAACACACATATATACTGCCGTTCACATATGTAGTTACTCACACATGTACCACTGAGATATACATTCACTCACTAACACCCCCATACACACACTCACCCACCCATACAGTCCATCACAGATGCACTCTTGAAACCATGCACCCAGTGAATCACCAACTCGCACATGTATGCACAGAGTCACACACACCCCACCCACATAAACACTCAGGAACCTATACAGATATTCAGACAACCAATCAATAACCCATATAGACACTCATGTAGCTATTCACAAATCCATGTAGCCGCGTACACACCAACAGACAGACAGATACAGACATTCACACAGTTTAGTCACTAACCCATGCATTCAGTATGATTCATTTAATCACTCACTTATAGAGTCAGTCACCAACCTACTAAATCATCCATTCAGACACTTAAACACCCACTCATTCTTCAATACGCCTTTCCCTATATATATTAAACATATTTAAACTTTACAGAAAGACACAGTCACTGGATGATGTCATCAGTGATGTCATCAGTGATGTCACTGACAATGTCATGAGTGATGTAATATGTGACGTCATCAGCAGTGCATTGTGAGGGCGCGAGTTATAGTTAGCTGAACTAACTATAACGGGGGAATTTCTCTGGTTTTGTACGAGTGAAATGTCCAACTAACTATAACTTTCCCTAAAACCTATGTTTTTTTTCAGTGAATATATATATATATATATATACATGCACATAAAATCAAATAATAAATATAATGAATAAACAGCAAACCTATTCAAAGTATTACCAATACATCTATACATAAAAAGTAAGCAATAGATAAAATTACTCTTGGCTAAAAAGTTTAGACATTTCATAAATGTATATATAAAAATATAAAAAAACTCTTAATAATAATAATAGTAATAATAAATACTTAAACAATACTAATGAAATTATTAAAATCTAAGAATAATAAAAATACTATTCCCACACCAATATGTGCAACAGTAGGGAAAACGTTGGACACGAAGGGGTAAAATGTACTATTTCCACTCCAGTGTGTGCAACAGCAAAGAAACCGTTGGACTCAGGAGGGGTCAAATTTACTTTTCCCACTCCAGTGTGTTCAACAGTAGGTAAAGCGTTGAAATCAGTAGGTGGAAAAGTTACTATTCCCACTCCAGCCCATGCAACAGAAGGAGAAGAGTTGGACTCAGGAGGGATTAACTTTACTATTCCCATTCCAGTGTATGCAATAGAAGGGACAACATTGGACTCAGGAGGGGTAACATTTACTATTCCCACTCGAGTCTGTGCACAATTAGGGAAATCGTTGGATTCAAGAGCGGTAAAATATACTTTTCCCATTCCAGTGTGTACGACAGTAGGGAAAGTGTTGGACTCAGTAAACATTACATTTACTATTCTCCCTCCAGTCTGTGCAACATTAGGGAAAGCGTTGAACTCAGGAGAGGCAACACTTAGGGGTCTATTATAATGGCGGTGGCGATCCGCCCGCCATTATTCTCCGTCCGCCTCCCATTTCCCCCCGTCATATTAGTATGGCAGGGGGGACCCCATCGGACGGAAAGACCATCCACCGGTTTTCCGCCGGTCTCACAGGAGACCGGGCGGAAAAGGGGCCTAACGTGGTGGCGATGTCTGCAAGACACCACCATCCATATTAGCATGCTGGCAGAGATGTGCCTTTCCAAGGCGGTGTTGCCGCCATGGAAAGGCATGCGGTCCTTCCCTATGGGGGCCCATAGCGGGCCCCCAGGTAGTTGTGGGGGTGGGGGTGCACATGGGGGGTACCTATTGGCATGGTCAAAGTGGCAGGCACCACACGTTCATTCCCAGCATTGTGGTGGGCGGTGCTGTGAGCACTGCCCGTCACAATGCTGGGAATGGGGGATGCCACTGCCACGATGGTATCCTAATTGCCGGTGCAGGACCACCGCACCACTGTCGGCCGGTCCCAGCACTGCTAGGGTGGCAGGCGTACAAAAGTCTGCCAGCCATCCTAATAGGTCCCTTAGTATTCCCACTCCAGTCTGTGCAACAGTAGGGAAAGCCTTGGACACCAGATGGGTCAAATTTACTATTCTCACTCCAGTCTGTGTAAAATTAGGGAAAGCATTGGATTCAGGAGGGGTAAAATATACTATTCCCATCCCAGTGTGTGCAACAGTGGGGAAAGTGTTGGACTCAGGAGGATTTAAATTTGCTATTCCCACTCCAGTCTGTGCAACATTAGGGAAAATGTTGAACTTGGGAGGGGTAAAAATTACGATTCCAACTCCATTCACTACCACAGTACAGAGAGAGTACTTCACTTAAAATAAATAATATATTTTGACAACTTTATTACATACTCAAAAATATACAATTCTAATATAAAAATAAAAAATGTTTAAAAAAAGATAATTATTAAAATTGTAAGAATTATTATCAATAAAAACAAATATTATGAATGTAATTAAAATACTACGCTTTGGGCCTCATTACAATGCCGTTCTGACTAACATTGCATCGTAGTCGTTGAATGCAGTTCGAACGACTGCTGGAAGACTACCGACTCCAAAAGCCTGTCTCCGACCACTGAGATGGAGGTCAGAGAAAAGCAGAAGCCATAGAGCTGTATAACGGGTTCTGACCGCCGTATGGAATACAATCTGCATTTCCGATGAGCTGACTTTGGTGGTCCGACCGGCTGCCTCGTGAAACATTATGTATTTGGGGTGTATACTCACCCATATCAGCTTCTTCCCTACAGTCACCAGCATGGATCCCTTTTCTCCAGGTTCCCCCTACACCACGGCAACTGAACCCTAAAGACTATGACTCTGTGGGCCCCAGAATTCAGGTAAGTCTGTATGCGATAGGTATCCCATTGCAGGGCTGTGCACAGATCGCCACACTCCAGCAATGGATTACATGCAGCACAAGGCATATCCCCACATATGTCATGCATGTGTGTACATATATTTTCTGTGAGTTTGTACGCACTTGCAGCTACATATTAGGGGATATGTGCACCCCCGTGGATGAGACTGCTGCACTAGCAGCGGTTGCATCGTAATATGACAGGAGGAACTTTCCTGGCCTCAGAATTGGATCACTGCCCTTGCAGCAGACATTTGGTCCGACTGCCATAATAATGAGGCCCTATATTCCCACAAACACAATAGCCAACAATCATAATGTAGTGGAAATGAACAAAGTATAACACAATTAACATTGAATAATAAAAAAATCTAATTTTAATTAATAAATATTTTTTAATTCAAGATAACTTTAATAACTTCTCATCCTATTCCTCTACAAACTGAACGACACATACCTAAAATATAACTTAACAAATAGGATAATTTTCACAGTTAACATAACTATCAATTAAATCAATATAATAAAGTAATAATTAACTGTCAATAAATTAATTCTGAATTACCTTCCCACCCTGCAACTCTAAAAACACAACAACCCACAGCTAAAATATATATAAAAATTGTAATGTATTTTACATAATAATTTATCAATTAAAAATTCATAATAAATAACTAATATTTCATTTATTATAATTAATTTACTTCCCACCCTATACCCCAACACACCCCACAAACCACTCCTAAAACTTAGGGGGTCTATTACAATGTTGGGCGGATCGCCACTGCCCGCATGGCGGATGGCGATCCACCTGACATTATCCCCCGCCCGCCTCCCATTTCTCCCCCACCATATTATGATGGGGGTACCGCGGCGGATGGGAAGACCGTCCTTCGCTTTTCCGCCTGGTCGACGAGTCGACCGGGTGGAAAAGGGTTGAATATGGTGGTGGTGTCTGCTAGACACCGCCATCCATATTACAATGTCTGCGGGAAGCAGCCTGAAAGGCATGCGTTTTTCTAAGTTGGGGGCCCGTTGTGGGCCCCCAGGATGTTGGGTGGGGTGGGGGGCACATGGAGGTAGGTACCCCCCTGCATTTGCATGCACGACATGAAGGTACCGCACGGTGCCTGCCACGTTGTGCATGCAAATGCACAAATGCCTTTTTTGTATTGCGGCAGGTGCTGCTGACAGCACCGCCCACCGCAATGCAAAAAATGCAGGATGCGCCCACCAGTGTGTCGGGCACATCTTAATTGTGTATGCGGGACCACCGCACACATGGCGGGCAGTCCCATTTCACGATGCGTTGTCCGCCCGCCATCGTAATAGAGCCCAAAAATTGAAAAAATACATTAATTATACAATTTACATATTTAGCTGCCAAATAAATAATTAATAACAAATAATTAATATGTTTTTAATAACTATAATTATTTTACTTCCCACCCTGTATTCCTACACCCTCCACAACCCTCTGCAAGACTACAAATTACAATAAACAATTAAATTACATTAAAAAACAACACTCTGGGGTCGATTCCGATCCTGTTTTTTTTTCCCGTACGACTCGTGTCCGTATTTTTTTTACGTACGAATTGTACAAGTACCGTACAAACGGTGAAGTACGATTCGTACGGGAAAAAAACATACGAATCGCCTCGGGAAAAGTCTACGAGACGTCGCCGGACAGTTTTACGTACGGGTCGTAAAACTGAAGTCCGAGCGCACAAGTCCGATCCGTACCGGCGTTCCGAATGCACAAGCGTATGGAAAACGTCCCGTACGGAGCGAACTGTGTACGACCCCTACCCCGGGTACACTTGTGCCCGGGATACGAGCCGTATGGCCCCCCCACCCCAGCCCCATATGTACGCGCCGTACCCCCAGCCCCGTATGTACGCGCCATACCCCCAGCCCCGTATGTACGCGCCGGAAAGACCAAAGTCCCAAAAACCAAGGGTGGAGGTGGCATGCTGTTGTGAGATGTTTGACAAGCTATGGATGTGAGGAACCAGCAGAGGAGGAATGGTTTGAAGAGGCTTGGGTCACCCAAACACTAGTGAGATTAAGAGATTTTTAAAGATGTTCTGAATTTGACACCTGCCTTATCAAGTCATAGATATAGCGGGGTGAGTTCCATATGGAGCCCAGAGTTTAACCACCAAATCTCTTGTATCAAACGTTTCAGTTAGTCAAAGGACATTTTTTGGCAGGCCTGAGGCTTTGGTCATCATGTGATTTGTGAGGTACTTCGGAATTCATTCGTGGAGCTCCTTAGGTCAGCATTTCCCAAACTGTGGGTCAGAGCACACTGGTGGGTTGCAAGCTGAATTTTGGTGTGTTCCGAAAGTGCTGGTCTATATATAAGCAACATTTAAATTGATGAGCCCTGTTTGTGCATCAGTGCAAAGGTGATGAACAATATCCCTAAGTCAAGGTTTAAAACAGACCTTACAAGTTTTCCCATGCAAGACTCTGAGTGAACCATCCAACATTTGTGGCGAAGATGTTTTTTACTTCACAAAGCCATTTCAACAGAGAATGTGCTGATTATATGTGATCATACGCCACTCATGTACTACTTTCACAGATACATTGACGAATATGGATGTGACCTAATGGCCAGAACTGCTAACTTTGGATCTGGAGAGCCATGTACAGTCCCATTTCTGGATGAATATCCTTTGATTCAGGGACAATCATTAATTTCCTAAGCTTGAATTGAAATGAATCTGACCTTGTGCAGATTAATCCAGGGTCATGCAAAGTGCTTCAATGTGCTGTGCTCCCTCAAAAGCAGCAATGAATTGCTGATTGGTCCTTCTGAATGGGTCCCACCTTCGACTCAAAGCTGTCCAGCATTCAGCAGCCAAGCTTGATATGGGTGCTGTGAAAAATCTGAGCGTATTCTGCCCAAACTTAAATGCCTTTAGAGGGGCGGATTCTGTGCAAACTGGCATGTGTTTACTTCAGCAATCATCTTATTCAACAGAAAAAGGAATTGATGGCTGTCGGCTACTTGTAGCAAACTCCCCGTATCCCACTAGTTAAAAAACACTATACGGAGTGCTAACCAAGAATTCCCATTTTCTGCTCCCAGGCTTTGAAATTCCCTTATGCCCATCCTCAGAATTGTTGCAGCACATTCATATGAAAACTAAATTGAATTAGAATATATGCTGAATGCTAGCATATAACAAGTATCATAAAATAAAAGGGTCTTTGCAGGATAAACAGCATAGTCACAAAATCAAAGTCATTAGGTCACAACAGGCAGAAGGGATCTACTTTTATATGAAACAAAACAAACATATTCCTAGGATTAGTGCATCAGCAACCCACCACTGTATATCAAACATTTCAGACCCCACAACAGCCTAAGTCATCCTCATTTAGGGCCATATTTATCAAACATTCATGCAACGAAGCCAGCCTCATTGCTGCACTGCGTGAAAAGGAAAGGGCAGGAATACACTGTATTTACTATTATATCACACATTGCTGCCCTTTCCTAGCTCTGGAAAACTTTTGGCTGTCTAGCACTAACGTGAGCACTCTTACATCATGTTACAAGGGTGCCTGCATTGCAAGGAGGATTGTTTTTGTGCAGAAAGGGACACCTGCCTATGCAAAAACAATCCTCACAGGTATTTCTTTTTTATGAAGTGTTCTGCACAATGCAGCACACTTAGAAAAGGAAACAATGAGGACAAATAAAGATATTGCGCCTCTGGTGGGGACGCGGCCAACTCTGATGCATTCCCAGGTCTACCAATGCTGCTGAATCTGGGAATGTGTCAGAATCCATGAGAAGGGTGTGTGGGAACACCCATGCTCCACCCTTGGCATGCCTCCCTGCTGCAGAGTAATGCAAGGCAGCAATTTGTGATGCCTTGTGTTACTCTAGATTTATCAAGCCACTCGGGCCACACAGCTGGCCTTATGTGGCTTGATAAATCTCCTTTAGGTTCCCCTTGCATGGCGTATGGGCGAAGCAAAACCTTGATAAATATGCTCCTAAGGAAAGTGTCTTTTCAGCTGCCAAGCACTAATTAATTTTTGAGCACCACACTGCTGTTTCCTGAACCATTTGGATGACCCGAAGTCATGCAATATCTCTTCTTGCTACTAAGCTATATCACAGGAGAGCCAGACATATCTTGACATACGAACCACCACGCCTCCACCTTCATACCTAGCCAGATTACCCGTATCCAATGGCCTACTAGAAATCAAAGTTAGCTAATCCACCACTCCCCCCCCCCTCCCAAACAAATGGTCAAATGGAAAAAGGGATCCTCGGACCACAGCCCCTTAAATACAAGTCATCAGTTGCCCTTCAATACTTCAGCATCAATGTATGTGTGTAGTAGGTCCAATGGAGAATTTCCAACATATCAACCCCTGATCTCATTATTAACTTGGCTAAATTAAGAACCCCTTCCTCTCCATGTCAATAAATGTGCCCAGGCCTTCATTCTTTGTGGACCACGAGCTATCTCAGGAGATGCAGCATTGGTGACCAGAGATTATATGTTATGAATATTGCATGTTTCATCAGTGAGTCTGTTAGAATTCTATGTTCTGACTGCCCTGAGACCCTGACTCTTTGCGGTACATGTACATTTTGTGCTACAGCAACAACTGCCCGCGGTGACTTCGTGCTACAGTTACAACTGCCCACAGTGACCAACAACAAGAAGCTACATCAATCATGGCCCATTATGCTCAACGGCTTTCCCACTACATCAAAGACAGCCCGTACTGCCCGACCTGTTCGTCACGCTATATCAACAACCATTTGCCACACTCTCGCTGCTCCTTGCGGCCTCCTACACCGTGAACGGAACTCTTCGCACCAGACTCCATGAAGGTTACATTTCCAGCAGGCTAACATTGTCGCTATATCTGGCCCTTGCCCCATCACGGTTGGCCTGACCTTGTGACCTTCCATGGTCTAAAATGCCTTGATGACCGCGAGTGGTGCTTTGTACTTTTAGGCAATATGGCTACATAAAACCTTAAAATTGCATATCAACTGTTCTACTGATTTTTGTATTTCTGGTATCATTTTATTAATTAAAATGTCCCTGGGATTGGAATTTTTCTTGTGTTGTATTTTAACTTTATAACTGTCTGTGCACGGCATACATACTTTGTATATTGCCTTTAAGTTAAGCCTGTCTGCTTTGTGCCAATCTGCCAGAGCGATATGCACAGGGTAATTTAGTGACTTTTGTGGTTCACCCTGACAAGGACTGCGGTTGCTGCCTGATTGGGGCTTCTACCCTCCCACCCAAACCAATAACCTGATTTTTCTACAATGACTTATTTTAAGAAATGCTCGAACATTTCCTATTGTTAGAATCGGACCACCAATGTTGTATTATAGACACAATACATATTGTAACAGCCAAAAAGCATCCCTCACCTGTCGTTCGATGCGAAAAAAATATATATTTTGGTATAAAGGACTGGATATATATGAGTGGCATTGATCTGCTGGCAGTTCTTTCATTGTTCAGTCAATCAGGACCAGTTAGCCTTTTCCTTCACTTTGCTGCCCTTTAGAAGGCAGGGCAGTGTCCGCAGTGCAGCAAAGTACAGAAAGCGAACCCCAGAGGGGCTGCTGTTCATTTTCTCCATTGTCGTTTTGTAATTCCTGCCTCGACTATTGATCCCCCTCTGTTTGATAATAGCATGTTGGGAGTCAGTAAGTCTATTCACTACTCAGCCTTTCTGAGATAACCTTTCTTTTGACAGATCTCAAGCCCCGGAAGGTTGGAGCCTCAGAATAATAGTAAACTGTTTGTTGAACTGCAGTGGCCTGAGAATGCACATTGTGATGAAAACGTGTGGAGACAGCACCCAAGGAGCCACAAACAAGCCATGGACAATCAGCAGTTGTGCTAATTAACAAACGCATGCTTATGATTCTGAAAATGCAACCAGGGTGCCCTGCATATGCTTGAAAATGAGACAGGAAGAAATACTGACGATTTGGCGCAGGAATTTAAAGGATATCTGAAAATGTACTGTTAATAAATAGGGCACTCATCTGAGTTAGTAACTCTCATTCGCACAAGTGCAAGGAAACCCAGGATTTCCTTCAGCCCTTTTAATAGAACTGCTATTCATAAGGGAAAGGCAAATTGTGCTGCTGGTGGGCCCCCTCCATGTTTTGTTTGTCTGAGAGGTTCTCTTTAAGTTTTATTTTTCGAGTCATTTGAGCCCCTCAGTCCACAGTGACCTCAACATTGCAGATCTACTGCACCTCAGGGGCAACCATGCCGTGCTTTAAGACTGGAAATACCCTTGAATGGCCTCTCCCCCCTGATCTCTGTAGTGGCAGCCCCCTAGCCCTTTTCCTAGGCCCAGACGCATTAGAGAATGTTACAGCTTTTGAGAGTCAGTGGGTACACACAGGGATGGTGCTTATATGCCTCCTCATGTAAATTAAGTCTAGGGGCTTGTGTCGAACAGAACCTAATTGTATTTATTGTTTGGAAATTAATTATGTGTTTGATTTTGTGCTTTGATTTTGCAAAAATGACTATGAACATAAAAACAAGGGTAGACATAGCAATGGTACTCGTTCTCAGTTTACCTGTGGGGTTACCTTTAGAGGATCACAAACATCGTTTTAGTGCAAAATGATGAACACAATATGTGAGATGACTGCTATTCACTGAGAAGCAACAAGGACAGCCATGCAACCTACATATTTCTTTCACCAAATTCGTTTCCCTCCATGCACTGTGTGATGGGAATACATCAGTTTCCTACCAGACAAGGGGCCTTATTTATAAGGCCTTGCGTCACTTTTACGCCGCTGGTGCGTCACTTTTTGTGACGCACCAGCAATGTAAAAAACGTGCCTTGTTGCACCATGTTTACAAAGTGACGCATCTAGGTAGATGCACCACTTTGTAAACCCCTGCGCCACATTATAACTGCGCCAGGTATAATGTATGCAGGGGGGGCGTTCGGACGTAAGAAAGGGTCGTAGAAGTGACGCAGTGAAATCGATAAGATTTCACTGCGCCACTTCCAGGCCTCATGGCAGATGTAAGACTAACGCAGACACATTTCACATGGGACTTGCCCATGTGTAATGACCCATTGCTACAGTTGTGTCACTTTTGTGACACACACCACCAATGTGTCATTTTTTGCACCTACAGATACGTCAGAAATTCTGACGTATCTGTAACTCCTTGCGACATGATGCGTCATACTGTAAATATGGCGCATCATTGGTGTCGCAAGGAGGGCGCAATAAAAAGTGACGCATCGCTGTTTTCACGCATCGATGCGTCACTTTTCATAAATGAGGCGCAAGGTTTTTGAGTTCTTCCTGCTTTGTCGTGTAGGAAGTAGACCACAAAGTGCACTGTGGGAGGAGTACAAGACCTGTTCTAACAAGAGGTCACTTTAAGGAGAAAACCTCTGACTCAAACCCATTGTTTGAGTTTTCACATTTTTTGAATGTACTAGAGCAAATGGCTGTGGGCTGTTGCTCAACAACCAAGGGCTGTGGATATGTTCTTCCTCTTGTTCAAGCGCAACAGTGACACAGCCCTGTGTGAGATGCATTCTGTACGTGAAGCTGAGTGCTGCACACTTCTATCCTGGCGGCTGGGGCTGCACCTACTGAAGGCTTTCCTGCCCTGCTGCTTAGTTTGCCTGCATGGACGCGAGCCGCATGCCTGCAGTATCCAGACAAAGAGACACAAATGGGCATATTTACAAGCACGTAGTGCCGCTGGAGCATCACTTTTTTTGACGCACCGGTGGTGCTCTATACAAGCCCATTTTAACAAGGCTGCGCTAAGCCACTTTGAATGGCTTAACAGCCTTGTAAATATGGCCTTCTGCAACACAGTTTTCCGCGGCAAAGGGGCGTGTAATGGGTTTTGCTGAGGGCGTTCTGAGCAACACCCATGGCTTTTTGACACTGCTCCAGATTTACAAGGATCTGTAAATCTGAGGCAGGGCCAAAAAACACCTCTCCTGAAGGAGGCATTAATGTGGCGGGTATCCTTTCTGTAAAATACCTAAGCTAGACTAATGCACACACCCTAGCGCTATGGCGCTAAGGTGTGTGTGTGGCGCATGGCAGCTGAAATCAGCTCTAGCGCAAGGGAACGGGGGAGAGAGCCATATAGCTGAACATATGGCGCTCTCCTTCTCCCTCCCTGTTGCTCAATGAAGCACAGCCTCGCGGGGCGGGGGGGCTGCTCTGCACTGCGTGAATTTTTTTGTAAATCTCCCCCTTTTTGTGTAATTTGGGTGCTCCGTATAGCAACTGCATTTCATTTCATTCCATCCTTTTCTTTCTGAATTTGATTTGTATTGATTTGTCAATATAGTCCTTGTGAATATAGGTATATAATTCAGGTATTATTAAATTCTTTATGTAAAATAACATGGCTGAATGTTCGATATTTCTTCTAACTGCGATAAGTGTGTTTTAACACTGCTTCGATGAACAATCCTACCACCTCCTCTAAGCTAGGTCTTAGCTGCTCCAGCAAGCTACCTAGAAAGTCATCAGGTTTGGGGGGGTGATCTTTCCTTGCTGGCCAAGTGCCATATGTCTTGGTTAATTGGAATACTCCTGAAATCTCGTGATTCATATTGGTAGGTTGTTCTTAATGGTTTAAATTGTTTCATTGAAGTTTTCATGGAAACAATAAACACAGCACCCACCTACAACCACTGGCCGATGGGGAATAGCATGGCTTATACTTATATTGTTAAATCAGGGAAGGAGAAGAGAAAGGAAAGAAGATAAGGAAAAAAAACAAGAATAGCGAGAGAGTAGAAAGATATAGACCTACCCATTACCCAGTACCTGACACAGTAGGGTTCTAGCCATCGGGTGGCACTTCCTCGTCACGGATGGGTTGCTCACTAGCAGGGGGAGTAGTGGGAAACCGAAGGACCCTTAAGTATCTTGGGCAGGTGAGCTCAGCAAACTCAGAGGACGAGTAGGCCACGGTGGATCCCCAGGTCTTATCAAACCTGGGCAGCATGTGGCTGATCCCCGCTGTGATCCTTTCCATCCCCACTACCTCCAAAACTCTATGAAGCCAGTCTAGTTTTGTTGGGATATCGTCCGTGCGCCACCTTGCTAGTAGCACCTGTTTAGCCGCCCCAAGTGCCAGATAATCGCTCTCCCCCTGCAGGATTTAAGAGGATATGTAAGAGGGTTAGGAAGTCCCAACAAGATATAGCTCGATAACTTAGGAAGCTCCGTTTGGTATATATGGCCAACATCAGCTAGGATAGCATCTCAAAAGGCTTGTATCTTAAGGAATTGCCAAAGTATGTGAGTCAGAGTTTCCACCTGACCGCATCTACGCCAGGAGAGATCATCGCAACGTGGTCGCCACCGGGCAATGTGTGCCGGGGTTTAGTAGCAATAATGCGCAATTTTCAGTAGCATTTTCTTACCTGAGGTACTACATGAGGATGCCCGGGCCCTGCGGATAATGTCTGCCCACTCCTTAAGGGAGAATTCCTGCTTCAGTTCTGATTCCCACCTGCGTTGTGCTGGAGACTTAGCAGGGTTCCTGGCTTTGTTCAGAAAGTTATAGATATCTGATAAAAGACGTTTGTTGGAGGTATGGGTGATAAACCAAAGCTCAAATTCAAATTCAAATTCAGCTTTATTCGATTGTAAAGTAATGCAATCATAAAAGCAATTTATACACATTTTAATCATAATAAAAATGAGTATCGACTATTCAAATTAATTCATATAAAATTATGGCAGTAGCTATGATCAAAATATCGCACGTAATATCATCAAATGGAAATTCACAACATTTCATTGACTCTTAAAATGATAAACTAAGAAATTCCTCAGAACATTATGCTCTTCCTATAACTGACCTTTTTTAAAAAAAACATCGCAATTTTCCAAATCATATTAGCATTATCCATGGTTTGTAATGCAATATACGCTGGTCGACATTTTCTTATCCCCATAGATTTCTGCATTGGGAAAATCCAGATTTTCCTAATAAGAGTATAGAATCCACAAAAGAAAATAACATGGATAGTGGATTGACTTGAGCAATTATCACAAGGACAGGGTCTCATGGTTCGGCTCCAGTCATTCATATCGGGAAAACTAATACGTCTGTGGACCATTCCAAGCCTGAATCTGTCATATCCTTCTGGTACGAAGGTGAATTTTAAAAACACTTAAAATTATTTGATTTTCCAGTACCGTGGGCTTCAGTATTTCGGTCGTCAGCCGTGACATTTCCAACATCGCAAGACCTTCCTTTTTTAAATCTTTCCAATGTACCACTTGCATGGAATCGGGATCGTTAAAAAACTCCAAATGGCCCAGGTTTTGCAAAAATTTATGAACATAGTTGACCCAGGGTATCGTTAAGGTTTTTTCCATCTTTAAAATATCCTTTCAAATATCCCTGTTTAACTCTGTTTTTTCTTTTGTCCATATTCGGTGCCACAAAAGAATCGGGTCCAAATTAATAAGATCAGACAAGTAAGTTAAACCCAGTTTGGCATGGCACACATAGGAAGATGTTGTTCTAGGTACTGACAATATATATCTCAGAAAATTATTTTCCACAGACTGTAATGACTGGATATTTGCAATGCCCCACACCCCTGAACCATAGGTTGCAGTTGGAATACTTTTTGCCTGGTAGATCTGTAAAAGCTCTACCGGGGGTCTTCTCCCTAACTTTTTTGAAAACTGGGCAAGTGCCGAAATAGTTCTAGTAAAACTTAATTTTTTAGATCTAACTGCCTGAGCCCATAAGTCATCTTGGTGGAATAGTATTCCAAGATATGAAAAAAGTTTTGTTGCCTCAATTTTTTGATCAGCTATGAACATCTCCCGACATTTTTTACTGCCCCTACCACATCTCATGACATATGTCCTAGAAGTATTCACCATAAGTCCTAGATCATTCACATACCCATTAAAACCATTTAAAACCTTTTGTAGAACTACTTGAGTTCGTGACAGTAAAACCGCATTATCAGCATATAAAAGGGCGGGAATAGAACAACCATTTATCTTGGGGTAGTCGACCTGTTTCTTAACCAGTGCTTCCTCTAAATCATTTATATACAAATTAAAACGGAATGGAGCAGGCACACATTCTTGTCTTACTCCCCTACGTATTGGAATTGGAGTTTTACACCCACCCTTAATGTCAAAACGAACTCTCATCTGAGCATTACAATAAAAGCGTCTTCAGAAATAAATAATTTGTTGTTCAACGCCTATCTTTTCTAAAATCTCCCAGAGTTTGGCGTGTTTTACAGCGTCAAAAGCGGCGGTAAGTTCTACAAAAGCTAAAAACAAACTTCCCCTTTTTCAACGTCCATACTTTCCCACCAATAGGGCTAAATTTAGGCTCTGTTCAATAGTGCCCACTCCTTCACGGAAGCCATATTGAAGGTCGGAAAGGACGTTATTGTCTAATGCCCAGTCCTTAAGTCTTGCTAAAATTACGCACTCCACAATTTTAGTCATTGAGTCTAATAACGAAATAGGCCTGTAGCATCTAGGATCTGGCGATTTCCCTTTTTAAAAATGGGGACAATGATGGACTCTACCCAGGTTAATGGAAAAGGCGCTAAACAACTTGCGTTCACTACTTGTGCTACAATTGGCCCCCATAAAATTAAATTTGATTCAAACAAATCACATGGGATGCCATCAGGTCCTTCCCACCTTGAGTAACCGAAATCGCCCTTGTCACTTCCTCCAGGGTAAATTGGAGGTCAATATTTTCTATATTGTTAATTAGTGGTGGTTCACCTAAACTGTTATCAATGTAACCTACCTCCTTGACGACCTCTGTGAAATGCTGGACCCATTGTTCCTCTGTGATGGCAAACTCATTGGCGGGACCCCCATCTTGCTTCAAGTATGGAGCTTTAACCGCCTTCCAAAAGGCACTCCTGTCTCTGCTTGAGGCAGCCAATTGGAGGGACTCCCAAGCTTCCTTTTTCAAGCTAGCTTTCCTCTCCTTAATGGCTAGATTTTAAATTCTCCTAGCCTCCCTTATGGCGTCCTGATTTCTGGGATTGGTATGAAGTGCTTTTTTAAGATTCAGGTGTGCTTTGGTACAATTCGAATCAAACCACCCTGTTGATTTTACTTTACAATTTTTTTGTACAAAGAGGTGCCTCCCTCACAGCACTAGAGATTAATACAAAGGACTCAAGTAGACTACCAGGGGTTGCTAACTCGTTTAGACATGTGTCAAAAGTAGATTTACACTTATTTACTACGTAATTTATAATACATTCAGGATCAATCATAGACCATTTCAAAGCAAAACCGTTAGTTCTATCAAGTGCAATTGACTCTAAAGGCTGGGGGCAATTTTTACCTTTACTTGAGCTACTCGTCCACCCTTTAATTATAATACACAGTGGGAAGTGGTCGCTCAAAGATATATCCCCAATATGGAATGATCTGATTCTTGGAGCATGGTTATTTGACACAAGTATAAAATCTATCGTTGAGAATAAGCCCCGCCCGTTAAAAGTGTAGCCTGTTAGTGCTGGCTTAGGGCACATTTCATTCATGAAACCTAAATCTAGCGTACATAACATCTCATTATACAGCTCCCCCAATTTGGGAAGACAAAAATGCGTACAACTAAGCCCTTCGTTGACATCGTGGCCACACATAATAATATCAGCATTTAAACATAAAACACAATTAAAATCCCCTCCTAGAAGTACCATTTTGTCTTGAGCACATTTATGCCATAATGATTGTACATCACTTACTAACTTTTTCATCACAGATTCTACATCAGGCAGGGGAATATTATTATAAAAATTGATCAAGATGACAGATTGCTTACTATCAATTTTGATGTTAACTAACTGATAGTAGATATCATCTAAATGTATTTCTACCTTGTTAAAATTCATAATATTCGATATATATGTACAAAGGCCACCTTTGAGCCTACCTCCTTTACTTTCAGTTGCCCTGGTGTGCAGTGTTTTAAACCCATTAATATGAAGCGGGTCTCTTGCCCACGTCTCCCGCAATCAAAGAATATAGGGGCATATCAACAACAACCGGCGATAATTATCGCTAAGCGCACTTAGCGCTAGGATAATTATCGCCGGCTAGCATGGATTTTTATCGCTGAGATAGCGTGCTATTAGCAACGCTTATCTCAAAAGCGATAAAAATCCTAGCGCTAACTGCCTAACGTGAGATTATCGCTGGAAACCCAGCGATAATCTCACGAAATGTGGCGTTAGCTTGTTGATAGGGCCTCACAAACTTAGCCATGATATCCACCCTCCGTAGGATATCATGGCTAAGTCAGTCCTGAAGCAGGCGTAAGGAAAGTAGCAATAACAGGGGTTATCGCTACTTTTCTTGCCGCTATGCTTCATAGCATGGGGCTTGATGATAGGAGAAATGTCACTTAGCGACATTTCTCCTGTCATGTTAGGTCAGGAACGCCCACTTTGCATCTCATTAGAGATGCAAAGCTGGGCGTTAAGATTTTGTGCGCTAAAGCAAGGTTTCACGCATTAGCGTGACCTTGCTAATTAGGCGACAAATTTCTATTGCCTCATTGCTGATATGCCCCATACTGACTTTGTAGATATTCGCACCAGAGGGAATTGGTCAACTTTGGTTTGCTATGTTCCAGGACACCAATTTACGAAGAATTTCCTCCGTATTATTAGTCAAGATATTACTGGGCGATTTAGATGGAATAAGGTTAGTGGCAGGCTCCAATGACTGTGAGCGGGAAACATCCTGAGTGTTAATTATCTGGCTGGCACAGGGCATCATTATCACTTTATGGTCGGTATCACTCTCCAATGGCTGGGAACTTTCCTGAATTGATGTTACATCATTTATAATCAGGTGTTCTCTATTAGTGGTGAGTACGTCCCTACAATCTTTGATTAATGCAAATGCACTAATTGTTAATTCATTTTCAGGACTTGGCAGAAAATCTGGGTGGGATATGGTTGATTCTCGATCGATAAGTCAATCGATATCTTCCATCAAGTCAAATACTTCGTAGCAATTGCTAGTTGGCACCGAATAAAGATGACGTCTATTCTCTGGAAATAAATCCCGCTGCCAATGGCACTGACCACCACTCGGTGGATGATAGAAAAACCCCAAAGGAAGAATATTAATGCCATTTACATTAATCTGCCCACTTCCTGCTCTGTCCAAAATGAGTCGAACAAGATCTAGAGACCCAAAAGATAAAATTACACAATCACCTGATAACCGTTTAGTGGACTTACCAATCAATGATACCCTACGTACCATTGTGAATTCAGTAAAAAGAACATTATTTAACCCCGTTCTCGTACTCAGTAGATGACTAGCTTTGTTACGTAGTATTGACCAATGTTCAAATTAATTTAAAGACAATTGTGGGACGTTTGCTAGGACCACAGTATAAGGGGTCGCTTCTGGCGGAAGATTTAAAATCAAATTAGGGGATATGCCACAACTCCTCCTCTGGTTAAGAGCCGGACTACATGGCTCACCTAAGTTCCTATCCAGATCCCCCACCCTCACAATTGGTGCGGATCTTTTTGGAGCCATCGACTGTGTCAATGACTTATTCAGACTTTGGTTGATCTGATTATGGGCATGGGACAATAGTCCAACTTTTACGTGGGAGGACCTGGGTTTCGTTAGATCATGGTTAATATCCGGGCGGGGTTTAACATTGATGCCCTTTCCCATATCAGCTCCTCTCTTTTGGGACATCGAGCCAGTGCCCCTGCTATTGCCTGCGTCAATATTGGGTAACTGAGTAAAATCACGAGGCTGTTCTAATACATTTAGCCTTGCTTCAATTTGACATAACTTCTGCAACAAAGGAGCAAGAAGGTTAGATACCAATTATTCTAATCAGCTACATAAAACATCCTCGCTTGACCATACAGGGGAACTATTTACATCAGTGGCCAGTGACAATGGTGGTGAACAGGCATTATCGTTCGCCGCCGGAGAACTAGGTTGGCAGACTGTGCTGCGAGTCACTCGTCGTTTTTGTTTCTGGGCCACACCTTTTTTCTTCCTTGAGATAGGGTCATGTCCTTTTTTTGAGCCTTTATTTATGCTTGCTTGCTGCCCTCTAGTGCTAACACCAAGAATACGTGACGCTGACACATGCTCAGTCAATGTACTCAATTCCGAGTTGTTGGGATTACTAGAGGCACCATATATATCCGTAATATTGTCAGCAGATGGATGGGCAGAAGAAATTTCCAGGCCATTACTAGTGCCAATACCAGATTGAGGATCCAGAGACAACCGCAGCTCGGTTAGTGCAATTTCATGATTAAGTGCAGATTCAGCATGAACAAGAAAGGCATCTAGGGTCCCCACCACCCCAGAGCCCACCCCTGACTTGCGTCTACTCATGATTACAAATAATTAACAGTTGGCCTCAAATAGTCGTTATCAAACAGGACTTAAATGTAGTCCACACTTTGGATAACCATACAACTTAATACCGGTACATAGATGATCGAATTGGGGCCCAGCCCAGCCTCTTTCAGGCTCGGACGGGCGCAGATGGACCCGCCCTTGGCCCGGGCACGGGCCGGGCATGCCCGCGCACGTCCCGCGCTGCAGGAGCCCTTGCGCTGTTTTAAGCGCCTCGTGGCGCATCTGGTGATGGGTGGGAAGTGCGCCATCAAGGCTCCTGGGAAGTGAAGTCCACCTCTGCTCCACTCGTGGCGGTTTTTGCGATGACAGCAGGGCAGGGCAACAAACAGCAACCAACAACCAGCGGTAAGTATTACCAAAAATTAAATGTTTAAGAACAAACTTCTGCGCTGCAGGAGCCCTCTCGCTGTTTTAAGCGCCTCCTGGCACGTCTGGTGACGGGTGAGATGTGCGCTCACAAGGCTCCTAGGAAGTGAAGTCCGTCTTTGCTCCACTCATGGTGGTGTTTGTGATGACAGCAGGGCAGGGCAACAAACAGCAACCAAAAACTAGCAGTAAGTATTACCGAAAATGAAATGTTTAAGAACGAAGCTCAAATTTGGTAAGAAGGCGGCCTGCATGTGTGCGCACCGGTGGTTGTATGACCCAGTGGCATAATTCCAAGTACTGCCAGTACGCCTCCTTGGGAATCCCATAGTTCTGCACTAGCTGGGGGAAGTCCATAATTCCCTGTATGTCAAAAAGGTTGCCTATGCTCTTACAGTTAGCTTCCTGCCATTTCAATTACGCATTCCCTGTATCAGCAGGAGGGAAGTCCGGGTTCCCTATAAAGGGTGTCAGGGGAGACACAGCGGTCGAGAGTTTACATCTCTCCTATACCCTGTCCCATACCTTCATGGTGGATCTCAAGACCGGGGAGATGTATACACCCAGCGAATGATATCGTTTGGGAAGCCAGGGGACCTTACAGATGTGGATACCAGCTACCCCTCGGTCCATGAAGCACCAGTGTTTTTCAGATTCCAGTTGGTACCACTTTACCATGTAGCGTAGTTGCACCACCCCATAGTAACACCCCAACTGCAGGACCCCAAGGCCCCGATCCTCTTGCCTCAGATATGTTAGGTGGTGTGCAATGCCTGCCTTCCTCCCACCCCATATGAAGCCATCGACTAGTTGCTGTAATTGAGACAATATTTTAGGAGGCGATCATAGTGGGAGCGTCTGCATTATGTATAGAAGACGGGGCAAAATTGTCATCTTGATTGCAGCAACTTTGCCCAGCCATGAGAGGTCATGTTTCTTCCAACTGTAGTTCTTGACGAACCTTGGCTAAGATCTCTGAATAATTCACCTGGGCAGCCTTCGCATTAGTCGGAAAGACCCGAATCCCCAGATAGGTGATATCACTTGAGGCCCATGATAACGGGAACTGTGCCGCTATCTGTTGTTGATCTGAGTTAGAAAATGTTAGGCTAAGGGCCTGTGTCTTTCTCAGGTTGATTTTAAATCCAGACGCAGCGCTAAACGCATCGATCTCTGCTGGCAGGGGGGGGAGAGAAAGTAACGGCTGCATCAAAAAGAGCACCACGTCATCCGTGTAGAGTGAAATCTTGTGCTCACTATCTCTCATACGGATCTCGGTGACAGTGGGGAGATGCGGACGCATTCGGCAAAATGCTCCATATAGAGCGAATAAGAGAGGGAAGTGTGGGCACCCCTGCCTCGTGCCCCGCCTGATCTGAAAGGGACGAGAAGCAATCCCATTCACTCTGATGCAAGACAGCGGGCTATGGTATATACAGTTCACCCATTTCATGAATCTCTCCATTATACTAAACCTGCCTAGGACCTGGCAAAGGTAGGGCCAGTGAACCAGGTCAATTGCCTTCTCGGCGTCTACCGACAGGAGAACTGCCGGGGTCCTGGTACGTTGCGTCTTATTATCCAGGAGGTGACACAGTTGCCGGGTCCCGTCACTGCAATTACGCTCCGGGATCAAACCAGACTGATCCGGGTCGATCAGGCCCTGCATGTGCGGATCAAGCCTTGCAGCTAAAATGTGACATTGAGCAGAGAAATAGGGCGGTACAATGCACCTTCTTGGGGGTCCTTCCCTGGCTTGGATGACTACCACCTCAGCCATGGACATCGATGTGGTCAGCTTCCCAGTCTCGCTAAACATATTAACCAGGCGTGTCAGGAGGGGGGTAAGGTCTGAAGCAAAGATTTTATAGAAGTCGGCCAGGAAGCAATCCTCTCTCGCGGCTTTCCCGGGGGATAGTCCATGAATAGCTCGGAGGACCTCCTTAGGTCTGATATCTTCTGCCAAATGGGCCACCTCTGCTACCGGGAGAGGGGTCACCGGAGCCACATGTGTATACTCCTCGGCCGCCGCAGGGTCCAGGTATTCCGTCGAGAAGAAAGCAGTGTAAAAATCCTCAAACTCTGCGGCAATATCTTTATCCAACCTCAGGGTCTCTCCCTGGCCGTTTCTAATCTCTGCGATCCAGTGTGCCGCTGTCTCGGCCCGAGTGCATGTGCCAGGAGCTTCCGAGCCTTGTCCCCCCCCCTCATAGTAGCACTGTCTACTGTGAAGCAGTGCGTATTTGGCACAGTCAATAACGAGGGCCCTCAATTGTTTCCTCGACTCAGTAAGTAACCGCCGCGTTTGAACCGCCCCCCTGCGACTGTGGACTCCCTCCAGTTCCTTAATTTGATCTTCTAATTCCTCCCGTTTGGCTCTGTGGTCTTTGTTCAGGCCCCCCGCGATAGCAATACAGTGTCCTCTCAGGACCGCCTTCAGCGTGTCCACCCCAACAGTGTCTACATCATTCACCTCCAGGTATGCTTTGATAGCACCTCATATCTCTGCAACATTGGCATCGTATGTTAGCAACTTATGGTTCAATCTCCACGACCTCTGCCGGGGGGAACCCCTGGGGAGAAGCAGAGATAAAACAATCAGGAGTGGTACGAGCATGCCGTCGCCCCGACAGACACATCTGTTGTAGCTGCCATGACCCTGGGCAAGGTCCAAATAGATATATTCAGGCATACTTTTGGTGTGCCGCAGAAAAGAAGGTGTATTCCTGAGCTGTCAAAAAGCAGTGTCCCCAGGCATCCCTAAGCTCGACCTCATCCAACCTCAGTAGCACAGTGCCGGAAATGGATCTGGAGTGCCTCACCCAGAGAGCCGATCTATCCAGATGGGCATCTGGAACCAGGGCATCTGGAACCATATTGAAGCCCCCCCCCATCACCAATTCCTCATCTGGGGACTCTAGGATTGTGTGTATCGTGTCTTGGAGAAGGTCTCCTTTTGCTCGTTGGGACTATAAACAGAAGCTATCATGTGAATGGGCACCCCCAGCGATACACTCAGTGCCAATATTCTACCCGCTACCTCCGCATGTACCCTTATCACTGTCCCTTGGAAGTGTGTGGATATGAGGATTGCTACCCCAGCCTTCTTCCGAGCACCCGAAGAAAAATATTGTCTGTTGAACCATTTTGACTGACGGGAGCGGTTTCCAATCCGCCCGCAGGAGGTGGGACAGATAGCACATTTGGCATCTCTCAACAAAGCAAGAAGCGCTCGTCTCTCAACAGGGGAGTTAAGGCCCCGAACATTGAAGCTTATAATGACCACTTTAAGTCCTGTCATGGGTGTATGGTTTGAGTGTACGCCTTGGCAATGGCTGGATATTGGCAGACAAACCTACCTACATATGCTCTCCCAGTCCTTTCCGACTGCCCTAGTCTAGTGGAAGGCCCCTCATCCGCTCTGTCCCCGACCTAAATACAATGCACCTGCCGACTGGTAGAATGTAATAAACCCCCTGTGTGTGTTATGGCGTGGGCTCCGTCGTTCGGCCTGCAACCTTGTGTTCCCCTCCCATGCGGTTGCAGTCAGGGAACGCAGACGATGTGGTGCTGACGTCCATGGCATTCCCGCCGCACGCAGGAGCGACGCCCAACCTCCCCCGTCTCCGCTTGCCACCCGTGTGTTCCTATATTGAAGGGCTACCCTACCTGTCTGAGTGAGGGCTCCAGTTCTCTTATGGGTAGGAAAGAGAAGAAAAGAGAGAAGAACAAGATAGAAGGAGAAAAAGCTAATAAACCTTCGTAGCGCCCCCCAACAATGATAGGTCTTACTTTCGTGCAAGGGTCCATGAGTCTGACGAACAGTCATCACCTCTCCAAAGGTGGGGTCCACCCAGCGGGGCAGATGATTCTAGCCCTTGGACTTGGACCTCCTTCTCCACCTAGCGGCCACAGGTCGGAAACAGCTGAGCTCACTCACTGGCCTGCTCACCAGTACCCTCCCTGTCTTGGATCTGACATAAAAGGGCTTCCCTTTCCTTCTGAAGCTCCTCATCAGATGGTTTCTCCTGAGGCCCCTTCTCCGGTTCAATTGAGGCAGCTTCCATGAGGATGGACCCCCCTCTGTCACTTCAGAGTCTCCTGTCTCTGCCAAGGCACTCCCAAGGACTTTCCTTGCCTCCTTTAGGTTCCGCACCCCATGTGTCTCCTTGTTCCAGATGAAGGACAGTCGAAATGGATGTCCCCATCTGTAGCACACTCCTTGCTCTCGAAGGAAGGCTCTGACCGGTCGCAGCTCTTTGCGCCTCTGTAGGGTAAGTGGCGAGAGGTCCTGGAAGACCCCCACCTGAAGCCCCTCAAACTCCACCTGTCACTCAGTCCTGAGTGGAAACAATGATGATCTCTTTCTGGCGGTAGGAATGTAGGCAGGTAAGAATGTCCTGAGGCTGACTGGGACTGGAGGCGGGCCTCCCGGCGCGATGGGTGCGATCCAGCGTGATCTCCTTAACCTGCAAGTCTGGCGCAATGTGCCAAAAGAAGCAGAGTACCCAGTCCTTCAGCCTGCCTCCGTCCGCTTGAAGTGGTACACTCTTGATGCAGATATTGGAGCACCTCGAGTGGTTCTCTATATCTTCCAGCTTGAGGTAAAGCTCCTTGTTCCGTTCGCGCAGGTCCACAAGTTCCCGGGAGTGTTCAGTGATTTCCTCCTCTCTGCGGTCTCCGTTGCGTTCCAGGGAGTCCACCCTGTCTCCCACTTCCTGGTACTCCATGCGCAGCTGTTCGATATCCGAGGCCACATCTCGCCGCAGAGCCGCAAAGTCTTTCCGGAGCGAGCTAAACAGCCACTCCATAAAGCCCTTTGTGATCGGTTCCTCTGCTAGCCCGGTGTCCGGGTCCATCTCCCTCTCACTCGGTTGGTGCACCTGAGGGTCTGGTCTGTGCCCCCCAGCTTTCTTCATACTCGGCTCCTGAATTAGGTCCTTAATCGATGCGTCCTTCTTGGATGGCTGTGTGGTCATTGCCGTGCTCTAGAGGGGTGCAGGCCCATGAACCCTTCGTCCAGTGTTGCTTCAAGCAAGGCCCAATGCTCTGCTGATCGTCCACTTGGTCGTGGTCTCGAGAAGCCCAGAGCCAGACCCAATGGCCCATCACTTTGGGGTGGTTATGTTGGCCACCCCCAGACAGCCGCCTCCCGAGCTCTGTGATTTCACTCTCTAGGCTGTTGCCACTGATCCGTTAGGAATGGGCCTAGTCACAGTGTACACTCTGGCTGGTATGCTTAGGGGAGGGAGATTCCCCTACATCTGTGTTCCAGATTCACCGCCACCGCTCTGGGGGATTGCACCGCCGATCACAAAGCAGAGCTTAGAGCGATGGTGGGCTTGCAGGGCTCGGCCTTGATCCTGAGCTTCTGATGACTCGCCCACTTGGCTTTCTGCAGGCTAGGATTCCATCCTGGCAGTTGCACATGGGATGTCGTAGGGTGGGTAAGTCAATAGGCCTATTCGACTGTCGAGGCCACGTGGAAAGTGCTTACCGCTCACGCAATGGGCCCAGCGGCATGTGGGTTTCAAAGAGCAGCTTCTACAACTCCTTGGCCACAAGGTATGTTCAGGGCATGCTCAGGGGCCGATTCCAGCAGAGGCCCGCAAGGTCTTGATTTCGCATCACTCACAGTGATTTCTGCATGAGCCCAGCACTCCTCCGTGTGCCGCTATGCCAAGACTGTTCAGGCGCGCACCCTTTATGAGCAGCTCCTCGGGCCTGCCTCCCCTTCGCTCGGAACCAGGCCGCCGATCTTGGCACCGGTGTCAGCGCTGTTTCCTCCCCATGCACCCTCACTCATGCAGCAATCTGTGGGGGGTGTCGATTGCGGGCAATCCAATCCTGCACTTCCAGTTAATCTGGATCTGGGGGAGTAGCACAGCCCGCTGTGATGGGGACAGGCTCCAGGGGATCGCTCCACCCCCGCCGGCGCTGACTCTAGGCCTCACCTCGGCCTCCGCCTCGTGTTCCTAGGCTCTGATGCTGGCTCCCTGCATTTTGCGATGCAGCGCGCGCAACGAAATTCGTTTTATTTATTTAAATGTGTACTTACCTCCGTTCATCCATATTCCGGTGTTTACATTTCCCCACCCTGCCCCTCCCCCACCCCGCCTCACTGCACCACCAAACTCCCTCCACGGACCGCTACTGTGTATATATTTTTATACTTCTGCACCACCTTAAAATTCATATAACTTGTGCACCTCCATACACTGTCTACTCACCTCACTCGCCATACTGCATTAACGATAATTTGCCCCTTCTCCATGTACTTTCTACGCCCTTGCATATTACAGAAGTTAAAGCATGTTAAATGATGTCATTAATAACAACACTTATGACATCTGAAATTTTATAACGTAGCAGAACATAGTGCATGGTTCAGTGGCAAGTTGTATGTAATGTAAACATGGGCGTAGTGCTCCGCTCCGCCCGGGGAGAGTGCGTAGTGCTGCCTACTTCGCGGTCCGCAAATTAGGCGTAGCCGGCAGACTACGCACACGCCACGGCGGAGCAGAGTTGCCCGCCACCCGCTTCCCGCCTCCCGCCCGCCCTCATTTTAAAATTACTTACAACGTTAAAAGTAAGGAAAATTACTTACCTGAGCTGCGGCGTCCCGGGGCTCCCTCTTCCTGCTTCCTCGCCGACTTCTTCCTCACAAATGCGCATGCGATGGGCGCCCGCGCATGCGCATTTCTTGGGAGAAATGCGCATGCATGGGCGCCAGCGCATTTGTGAGGAAGAAGTTAGTGAGGAAGCAGGAAGAGGGAGCCTCGGGACGCCGCAGCTCAGGTAAGTAATTTTCTTTACTTTTAACATTGTAAGTAATTTTAAAATGAGAGTGGGAGGGAGGTGGGCGGCGCGTAGTGGGGCTACGCGGGGTGTGCGGGTGTGCGTAGATTTGGCCCCACTCTGTGATGCTCCGTGTAGCCCCACTACGCCCACTACGCCCAGGGTTAATTTAATGTAGTGTGGTGGGTGAGGTGAGATGACTGTGTATGGGAGTGAGCGAGTTATATGAATTTGAAGGTCGTGAGTAAATATAAATGTAAGTTTTAAGTATGACATACTAATTTGAAAGTGGTTCATAAACGATAAATAAGAAATATAACTATAACCTTAGACTGTCTTATTTTTGTGCAGTTTAAGTTGGGTTTGTACAGCAAACATAAATAAAGTTTTTCTAATTATAAATTATGTTTAACCTTTGTTTTTTGTGTTAATATTTGTTTGTGTGTGTGTGTGTGTATGCATGTATATATATATACATATATATATGTGCGTGTGTGTGTATATATATTACCTACTGGCGGTCGCCAGTAGGTAGTTATAGTTAGGACCCCTTTTCCATAGGAAAACCGCAACATTCTATTTGGAATAACTTTGGCGCCGGTCGACGAATCCTCGCGAATTTCTCAAAATAGGTGGGGCGCTACGCTCCGCTCCTACCCTGAAAGTCTCGGGGGGATTCTTCAAGCGGGGGTTGAGATAAAAGGGGGGTCCCAAAACGCGTTTTTCCCATGCATTTTTCCATAGGACCTTTAGACAGGGCTACAGCCCGAACGGCTGAACAGAATTACTAGAAATTTGGCAGAGAGGTAGTCCTCAGGTCAAGGAAGTGCCTTTTGTAGGTTTGGTGTAAATCTGTTCAGTAGATTTTGAGAAAATAGCCTTTAAATCAATATATATATCTGAGCCAGCTTACGGTACGCTTACCGTAAGCTTACCGTACGCATACGGTGGCGTGCGCGAGCGCGATTCTGATTGGCTCTTAGATCTTAGTAAACATTCGAATCGGCCGAAACCAGGAAGCGGCGGCCGCCATTTTCTCTCTCGCACTGAGAGTTAGGTTGTTAAATAAAACCAATAAACATGTAATGGGGCTGTTTAGACAGCTCCCACACACATAGCCATGATGAGGGAGTCCCCAAAGACCCCCCAAGGCCAAAAATTGAATTTTTATTTTTTCGCTAATTTCGCCGATTACGCTTACCGTACGCGTACGGTAAAAAATGTAATAACAAAAACACTATCCACACTCTCCCCACCCCCTTTGCTTTTGTTGGCCGCAGTCCACCAAATGTGCAGGGCTTATTAGAGGTATGAAAAACCACAATATTTTAAACAAAAATAATAAAAGAAAAAATTATCCACACTCTCTCCACCCCGTGTGCAAATGGTGCCCGAAGGGCACCATTTGTGCATGGCTTATAAAAATTACGAAAAATTAAAATATTACCTTTCAAAACGAAGTGCATCATATGTCCTCCATGTGCGCACGGTGCGCGAAGCGCATCGTGCGTACATGGCCCATCTAGCGTAACGTGGGCACGCGGTGCGCGTTGCGCACCGCGTGCCCACCGTGCGTGCACGGCACTAACTGCGTAAAGTGGGCGCGCACCGCGTGCTCACTGTGCGCGCACGGTGCGCGAAGCGCACCGTGCGCGCACGGAACGAACTGCGTTAAGTGGGCGCGCACGCCACGAATGGCGTAAAGTAACTTAGCATTTAAAAAACCATACAAATTCACTGAAAAAACCATAGGTTTCACACACGTTATAGTTAGGAATTAGCATTTAAAAAACCTTGCAAATTCACTGAAAAAACCATAGGTTTCACACATGTTATAGTTAGCGGAAATTTTACTGATAAAAAACCAGTGAAATTCCCCCGTTATAGTTAGTGCAGGCAACTATAACTCACGCGACCGCAATCTTCTGCTGATGACATATGTGTCTTTATGAAAAAAAAATATTTGTAATATATGTATAGCTAAAAATGTATGGAAGAAGACATGGGCAAATAAGTGTCTAAATACAGTATTAGCATCAGCAGAGGATTGCGGTCGCGTGAGTTATAGTTGCCTGCACTAACTATAACGGGGGAATTTCACTGGTTTTTTATCAGTAAAATTTCCGCTAACTATAACATGTGTGAAACCTATGGTTTTTTCAGTGAATATATATATAGTTAGGACCAAGATTCCATAGGAAGAGCATTTTTTGTTTTGCTTATAATTTTGGAGTCGTTTGATGAATCGTCATGAAATTTTCCAAACTAATTCTTTGTTCATATCAGCTGATATGTTGAAAGTTTGGGGGTGATTCGTCAAGGGGGGGCTAAGAACAAAGGGGGTCCCAAAACGTATTTTCTCCATGTTAATTTTCATAGGAAATTTTAGACAAGGCTACAGGTCGAACGGGTGAATGGAATTACCCCAAATTTGGTAGGGAGAAGGGTCTTGGTCTAGAAAGCATGCTTTTGTTTATTTGGTGTAAATCCGTTCAGTAGTTTTGGAGAAATATCAAAATGTACAGATATCGATATTTGGGAATTCTGCCTTCTGATTGGCTGAGGGTTTACGAGCACGAGCTTGCTGCTGTTTGGCTGCGAGCGGAACGAGCGGTTGCAACTAGGAAGTGTTGGCAGCCATTTTGTGATTCCGTTGAAGCGAGTAAGGGGAAAAAAGGTCAAAAAGAGTAGGAAAGAGGAGGAAAGGAGTGCTGTGAGGTTTGTGGGGTGGTTAGGGGGTGATACACAGGGAGTGTGAAGCGATGTATTCACCCCTACCGGTGTGAAAGTGCTGTTTTGCCCAGAGTAAGATGGTGCTGAGGTGAGGTGCCGGTACACTCGAGGATTAAACCGTGAGCTGATTGCTGTAAACTGATGTGCTCTGGGCGCTGTAGCATACTGGCCGCTGTAGCATTGCTGTGCAAGTGGTGTTAGTATGGGTTTAGACTATAGCGCTGTGAGTTCTGTGGGGTGGTTAGGGTGTGCTATAGAGGGAGTGTGAAGTGAAGTATTCACCCCTAGCAGTGTGAAAGTGCTGTTTTGCCCAGAGTGATATGATGCTGAAGTGAGAGGCCAGTACGCTCGGGGATGAAACCGTGAGCTGATTGCGGTAAACTGATGTGCTCTGGGTGCTGTAGCATACTTGATGCTGTAGCATAGCTTTGCAAGTAGTGTTAGTATGGGTTTAGACTATAGCGGGAGTGGGAAGCAAACTACTCACCCCTACCGGTCTGAAGACTCGAATGGAGTGTTTTAGCAAGCAGGAGTAAAGAAATAATCATGAAGAATATAATGCAGAATGTTGCAATGCCACAGAAGACAAATGGTGAAATCAGGTGTGTGTAAGAAAGTGGCTGTGTGGGATAAAGCTATGGAGTCTGCAAGTTATATAAAAAGTGTCTTTATTTAAGTGCCATAAATGGAACCACTTGTGCAAGAGCTAAGGCATCCAGCTGAGGAAAACTCCAACCGCTTCTGCTGTATTCAAACCTAAGCTCCTGTATCAGTCAATTCCACATTACATGTTACAGTTCCATGTGACATAAACAATAACTATTAGCCATGAATGACTGTAAATTGTAGAATGAGAATAAAGGTAGGATACGATTACCACACTATGCCAACCAGTTCCTAAACAATGCCGTGTTTTTTTATCTTGATCGCCAGCTCGTGAGCAGAGGCTGAGGATGAGCTACTTTGTGTGAAAGGGCTTTGTGGATAACAGGCAGGCAGAGAGACGTGTGTACAAAGAATAGATATGGTTTCAAAATGGATGTTGGGTTTAGGCTAATTTAGCAAGTAAATAGTGTATTTGCATAGGACATACATCATCCATCTCTGGTTAGTGTGGAGACGTAAGGGCCAATAATGAAAACACAGTTCAAATGCCTAAGCATACTTAGAAAGTTATTATATGAAAATAGTTCAATTGAAGTGTATTAAAATATTTTATAGGAAAAAGTAAAAAAAGTTGGAAAAAATCAATCCAAGGATAAAGTGAATTTCTTACAAGTCTTGGAGATTGCAGTCCGGACGTTCTTCAGCGGCTAGAGATGCTTAATGTTCCAAGAGGCAATTGTTGCCATCGTGTGAGAAAAGCGAAGCGATCCAATTCATATCCTCGAAGAGACAGTAATGTTCCTGGAATGTTGGAGCAGCAATTTGAATGGGAAGGCAATCTGCGATGTTGTCAAAGGTCGCACGTTGCAAGAGATCTTTCGCGGCTGCGCAAAAATCCCATTCCGCCAGGATACCTTTTTGCGTTGCTCCACTGCCGAACAATCAAGTTCATGTTTTTTAAGATACTCCATTACCTGCTGGATATGAGAAGCGTTTGCTGGGATGTTGGCAAGGCATAGATCCAATTGCCAGTCGATGGGGCAAGTTTTGCAATAAAAAGATGGTCTCACGCAGATTGTATATGTGTAAATAAATGTCATGTTGTAGCTGGCTCCGATAATAGATAGAGGCAGGCAGCTGAAAAGTTGTTCCATTTTTTCACGGTATTGATGTAGCTTCGCGTAGAGGTGTATCCTGTCGGACATGCTTGTTACCACAGGGAGCGCAGCCATTTTTAACAAGCTAAAATAGTAGTAGGATGGCCGCAAACAGAGCGAGAATTATGGACACTGTTGCTGTTATTCCAGACATGATTGAATGAATGAAGTCTGGTATTAGACTAAAAACTGTTTGAAAGCCTGTGAGAAGGCTGAAGGAGACATTGTTAAAAAAGGGTGCCAGATCTTAAATGCCAGATGTGTTGAAAATTGTGTAACAATTCACAAAGTGTAATGGGAGGTTCGTATTTAAAAGAGAGAGTATTTTACTTGAAGTTCGTGCTATCTGCAGCCGATAAATTACTTTTGGGAAGTGAGGGACACTTCTCTTTGAAACAAAAGCACTTTCAGTTTGCTCCGTTTAATAAAATCTGTTTTCAAAGTAGGTATTGAAGGCCAAGTTGAACTTTGGGAGTTACTTTGTGTGGGTGGGAATAGAGATTGCCAGAGGAAGTTATCCGGTTTGAAACAGTAAGGACAGACAGTATGCCAGCTCACATTGCGTAGCAGTCCATGTTATTAAGAAGCAGATAACTGCCATTAGAAAGCTATGTGAATGTTGGTCTGATTGTGGGAGTTGGCATGCTTTTAAGAAAGCACGCAAGATTGGGGGCTGTTAGCTAAGAAGCGTTGTGCAGTTGGACATTTTTGCATAGTAATGAATGACTGCCATTGTGGTCCCACTTTTCACCTGTGAGAAAAACTTCGGTATCCACTTTAAGACAGCGATATGTAAATGGGAGAAACCACTGCTCGTAAATAAACGTGCTACCTTATATAATCACATTCAACATGACAAACAACATGTACACCTAGCAGACACAATGACACTACATATTGTGGGAACCGTGGCTAGCCATGTACACAAACCAAACATGGCACCTCTGCCACACAATGCTGAATGCGGGGAGAGATGGGAGCAAACTATGTGCGAAGGTGGCAAGTGATTCTCGATTATAAAAGTATACAATGCAAAGTGTTGAGGGGATGTGCCGGAGAGACTTGAGTATGCAGAGCACAGACATGTACATGTTAACATACACTGATGGTCTATTGAGTGAAGTGGACAGTGGACGCAACCATGATAGTACAGTCAGTAGGGAAGATTATGAAAACATAGCGCGTACGTGCCCACCCCCAAATCTTTAGCCTAGTGGGCTTGCTCGGCGTATGCAAGGCTAGCATAGGGGTATGAATAAAAGGCAAGTTTCTCTGGGTGTGGTTCTCTTCCGGAATGGTGAACATGTCTGTCAGCTTACACCACCACGAGGCTGACATCGTGAGCGAAGGCGGCTGCGGGAATAATGCTCTCAGCCTGCTGGTACCCAGAAACCCTCATGGCCGCTGCAATGCACATATGCCCCACAGTTCACATTTCGACACCACATGCTGGCGGAAGCTCCGGGGCTGAGGTCTGCAAGCTGAAAAGGCTCCTGAGATCAACGCAGGCAGACTGCACCCAGCCTGAGGCCCAGCACCGTGGAGTGCTCTGTATACTACTAACACAGTAGTCCAACAGGTACAAATAGTGGAACGTTGTCTTGATCCCACAATGGATGATGTTAGAACTGCATCTGAGAGTGCAGATGAAGGTACTCCTTTCGACCAGCTGTAACCAACTATAGGTCCCAACAATGGAACAGTGTCTTGATCCCACAATGGACGATGTTAGAACTACATCTGAGAGTGGAGATGAAGGTATTCCCTTCGACCAGGTGCAAGCAACTCTAGTTCCCAACAGTGGAACGGTGTCTTGATCCCAGAATGGACGATGTCCGATATTACCTGCTGCTTGGTTTTCACAGAACTCCCTCCGTTGAGGTGCATCAGACTCTGTGCTTCCGTAGCTAAATGCTGCACATGATCATTGGGGTTGGCTGACTGCAGTCGCTGGAGTACACCGCGGGACAGCAGGTCCGAACAGTGGAACGGGATCTTGATCCCAGAATGGATGATGTTAGAACTGTATGTGAGAGTGGAGATGAAGGTAGTCCCTTTGACCAGGTGCAACCAACTCTAGGGCCCAGCGGTGGAACGGTGTCTTGATCCCAAAATGGACGATGTCCGATATTATCTGCTGCTTGTTCTTCACAGAACTCCCTCCGTTGACGTGCATCAGACTCTGTGCTTCCATAGCTAACTGCTGCACATGATTATTGGGCTTGGTGACTGCAGTCGGTGGAGTACACCATGGTACAGCAGGTCGGAACAGTGAAACGGGGTCTTGATTCTGTGATTGAGGATGTCAGAAGTTAAAGTTTGTGATGATTTGTGTGTACCCCTCCGATCAGGTGCAACCAACTCTGTGCTTCCGAATCCAACGGCACGTGGCCGTGAGGCGTTAATGACCACTGCCTCTGGCCTACACTGCAGTTAGCAGGGCTTACATTTCAGATCGAGTGGTGATTGTTTAATTACAGAATTCAGTAGGCAACTAACTACAACGTCTATTGAAATATACACAATAGCCTTTTAGTATACTTGCTTGAAGAAGTTTTTTAAGATGACTTATAGGTCTAGTACAATGACCAAATTCTTCTTGGTAGTGGTAAAGAACACTGAATAACAGTGTACACAGTGGACAGCAGAGATCGCAATTCGAATTGTTTTGATTTATTTATTGCAGAGTTTTGTGTAATTTATGTTGTTGTATTTTGTGAAGAGGAAGTGAGGAAAAGTATTCATGGAAGACTGTGCTCACTACTGCCTTCAATTTGCACTGCAGACAGCAGTGTTCACAATTCAGATCGAGTCGCTACTGTAGATGACGCAGTCCTGTAGGCAAAAGACATTGCTCCAGTGCGCTCTGTCTGCACCACGCATACGCATCATCACAGGGTCCGCACACGGTTTTTGTTGCTTCGCGTACGGCAAACAGGACAGCTCAAGTCAACGCCACGTGGCTGTGGGCCCTTGATGACCGCTCTCTGGCCTACATTGCAGACAGCAGTGTTTACAATTCAGATCGAGTCTCTATTGCAGATGATGTAGTGTTGTAGGCAACAGACATTGCTCCTAGTACGGCCCGCCCGCAGCACGCATCATCGCTGGCTGTGCACATGCTGAATGCTTTTGATGTGGCTATCTGAGTGCACTAGACCTGATGGACCCTTTATGATACAATCTTTTTGTGTATTATTTCAGATCGACTGCCTGTATCTCAGTATACCACAAGTTATGGGTCTTTTACGATATAATCTTTTCTGTATTATTTCACATCTAGTGTCCCTACCTTACTGCAGCACAAACTATTGACCCTTTTATTATTGAATCTCTGTGTGTGATCCAGTGATTACTGTTGTAGTTGATGCTAGCAGCAACCATTCCCTGAGGACTGGTTTACACTCACCCCACACGCATTCAGCACAGACGTCACTGGATATGTGACCCTGGTAATAAAAAGGAGTCGAGCGCACGTGCCCGTACCCACTTCCACTATCTATCTGTGTCCGTGTGTTCATTATCTATGCATGATAATGCCCCTGGGCCTTACCACATTACATTTTGCTGTGGATAGCGTATGCAACCATGTTACCTCTGGCAGTGGGGAAAAGTTCTGTTATGTAGCTTTTAGATGCATGGCTATCACAGGTAGAAGGCTACTTTACAGAGCATGAATATTGATGAAGATGATGGTTGCATATTGTGTGTAGTGTCAGAGATGTCTATATAGCAAAATGTTTTCAAAAAAGCTCTGTAAGCAGAAGAGGAGTCTCTAATCAAACGCTGTAGAGAGAATGACTAAAATGGGTGGGGTCCTCCAACTGTTACAATGAGAAATGTTATGAACCAATGAAATGCTTTTCTTTAAGGTCACATGGCAATCGCGCACCGAGCGCACAAGGAGGCTGCACCCGATGCGACTTTGAGAAAATATATTTACCATAATATAAGTTTATTACAGTTAGAAATATATACATTTTTAAAATATTTTAGATTATCGCTTGTTCTCATATAGACTTTAAACTTATTTAGATAAAGTTTTGAGACGAAAAAAAAACATGAGGGAATGGCGTTCCCGGCGCGACACCATACGTCTATGACGTAGCACAGGGCCTGGCAGCGTGCACTCGTCGCATACGCAACGCGCAGCGGGCGTGACCCCATACGTACATGACGTAAGTCGCGGCTTGGTACTGCGTACCCGTCACATACCAAAGTAGCAGCTGGCGTGACCACATACGTATATGATGTTACGCGGGACGCGGTGCCACAAACCCGTCCGATACGAAATGCGCATCCTTTACGAGTTTAGCAATATGGCGGATAGGATTCGCGTGCTGATGGAGCTTGGTACACTACCGGTACGGGACTTCAGTTTTCTAAAAAAAAAACAAAAAAAAAACGATACACATACTTTTTTTTGAAGATATTGAACATTACATATTTTTCAAATTAAAAAACAAACAATAGTAGGGTTCCAAAATTTTACTAAAAAAAATAGAAAAATATAGATTTTATAAATATTAAAATATGAAATTAACATTTACAAAAACTTTGAAATTCACTGAAAAATCCATAGGTTTTACAGACGTTATAGTTAGGAATAGCATTTAAAAAACCTTAGAAATTTACTGAAAAAACCATAGGTTTCAGGGACGTTATAGTTAGTTGGACATTTGACTCATATAAAGCCAGAGAAATTCACTGTTAGAGTTAGTTGAGCTAACTATAACTCAAGCGCCCGCAATGCACTGGTGATGACGTCACATATTACATCACTCATGACATGGTCAGTGACATCACTGATGACATCACTGATCACTGTCACTCAGTAGAAACGAGCACTCAAGCCTCTCTTTTACAGCATGCTGAATCTCACTCACCATATGGAGGCCAATTGAAGATAGTTCCTCACCCTGCCATACTCCACTTCACTTAGAGGTATATCCACAGGTGCCGGTTTCGTAACCGAAGTCCTTCCATTTGTGGTAAATGACGACTTCGTGTCATTGTCATTTACCACACCTTCCTGGTGATTGGCGGAGGTTCAGGCAGTCATATATCCACTATCCACCAAATACCACTTCCTGCAGAACAAGACTTATGGGTGGGTGCTGTTTTGTTCACCAAATTCCAAGCAGGAAATTAACAACGCACTCCACAGATCCCATATGCTTCAATTTATTGCTGGCAAACATGTTTCAGCATTTTGCCTTTTTCAATGCCTAGTATGCATATCAGTTATGTTGCTCCCATTTTAAATATCCTTGTACGTTTTCCTATTGGTCATGAAAGAGTATGATAAGTGATGACGGACAGTCTCAATTGCTTTTGTTATTGCATCCGCCATGTCAGCATGAATGCTTCTTATCATCACCAAAGTGAGTATGGCTTTGTGCTCACATGCTGAAATGGCGGGCTATTGTCCAAAGTCACATGATGCTGAGCTGAGCTGCTGCCAGCACCAGGGATCAAACTGTGAGCCCCATGGTCCGGAGTCAGCTCCTCTGGCTACTGCACCACACCTCTACCTAAGAGACTCATGCACCTAATAGAGACCCACTCATAGACATATGCGTACAGTCTCATACCCACATAGAGACTCTTATACCCCCTCACAGACCCACCTGGGCACTCGTGCACCCACTCACAGACCCACTCATATACTCATGCACCCACTTACAGATTTACTCAGAGAGTCATGCACCCATAAACAGACCCACTCACACACTCACATATGTACTCACAGACCCACTGATACACTCACACTCCCACTTACAGATTATTGAGACACTCATACACCCACCTATACATTCCCTTTGTCACTCATATACCCACTCACACACCCATTCAGTCACTCACACACTCAGTCACAGACCCTCTTAGAGACTTCTGCACTCAGTCACTCAGTCATACACTCAGAGGTTTACACACCCGCTCACAAACACTCAGATAAACATATACCCACTCACTCACCCACTCAGACATCCACTTATACACTCATTTATCCACTCACAGATCCAGTCATATATATGTATTCACTGAAGAAAACAAAGGTTACAGGGGTGTTATAACTAGGAAATGGGATTTAAAAAAAACCTTAGAAAGTCACTAGAGAAAATAAAGGTTACAGGGATGTTATAGTTAGGCTGACATTTCACTCATACAAAATCAGTGAAATTATGATGTTATAGTTAGCTGGGCTAACAATAACTTGCGCTCCCACAATGCTCTTCTTATGACTTCACATATTTCATCACGCATGACATGGTCAGTGACATCACTGATGACATCTCAAATCACTGATTATATCACTGATGACATAATCTACAAAATCTCTGAAGCATCCACTCAACCCCATATAACCTTTCATAAACCCACTCCAACCTCCACACTACCATTCACAAGCCCATTTACAGACCCTAACCAGTACTTACATAACCACTCACTGATTCATAGATCTACACACATATCCACTCACTTACCTGCACAGCCACAAATGCAGCCACTCACTAAGTCACCTATAGACCTACTCACATACCTGCTCACTCACCCATTGTCATTCATGCAGCAACTTACTCACACATACACCCACTACTTACTCATACATATACTAAGACATACTCCCTCACCTATACAGTCACTGACACAAGCACACACACTCACCTATACAGCCATTCTCAAATTCCCTCACTCATACAGTCACTCATATACCCCATCACCTATACTGCCTTTCACATACCCAGTAACTCTCTCATACTCCACTGACACATCCACTCACTCACCCACACAGCCAAACACACACTCACTCACCCATACAGCCACTGACTCACCGATTCACTCATCCATATGGGCAGTCACACAACCTCTCAACCACCCACACAAACACTTAGACATCCATACAGGTACTCGGGCAACCAATCAATCACCTATACAGCCACTCACATACCCACTCACACACCAATACAGTCACTTAGACACAAACTGACAGAGTGATACAAACATTCACACAACCAGTCACACTCCCATACATTCACGGAGACACCTAATCACTCACTTATGCAGTCAGACCACTGAATCATCCATACAGGCACTCATACACCGATTCTCCAATACACCATGGCATATGTATTTAACACTCAAAGGGGCATATTATCAACAATCGGCGTTAAAATTATCGCCGCATTAGCGGCAGAAAACTGCCACTAAAGCGGCAATAATGGGCTTGATAATATGACCTTGGGGATTCCAATAGAAGCCCATGTTCTGGTGTCAACATGGGCTTCTATGGGAATTCTCTAGGGCATATTATCAAGCCCATTATCGCCGTTTTAGCGGCAGTTTTCTGCCGCTAAATCGGCGATAATTTTATCGCCTGTCTTGATGATATGCCCCAAACTTTTTAAAAACAGTCACAGTCAGTGGATGATGTCATTAGTGATGTCATCGGTGATATCATTTGGAGATGGCCTGAGTGATGTCATCAGTGATGTCACTAACCATGTCATGAGTGATATGTGAGGTCGTAAGCAGTGCCGTTATAGTTAGCTAAACTAACTATAACTGCTGAAGTTTTCTGATTTGGTATGAGTGAAATGTCAGCCTAACTATAATGTCCCTGTTAACCTTTGTTTTTTTCAGTGAATATACATATATATGCACTGAAGATGAACAATCCCACTGAAATTCACCAGTTATATTTATCTCAAGTGACAAACACCCACCCTAAAATTGTTCCACAATAAACAATTCTTTAAAAGATAAATGTATTTTAAAACAACTTGATGATCATAAAGGGTGGTGGGGTACTGGAGGTTGAGAGAGAAGGCGCACTGTGAAGAAAGGTTTTCAAAATTTCAACTTCACTCACTGCCACTACTTGTGGGACATAAAAGATGTAATGTTCTAAAACTGATTGTCATCTATTGCATCCTATCAGAGCATACCCTGAAAAATGTTGTATATAACAGGCAGACTCAGATGACACAGTGACATCGAAGCCTCAGGTCCACCATTTGTGCAGTTGCATCCATAAGACCTAAAACAGAAGCAGTGGGTGTAGCACCATTTTCTTTTCACATAGTATGATGTGCTTTGTCAAAAGTTAAAACCCACCTGACCACTTCCACGAGGATGCACATTTCTTACAATCCTTTACAAATTTTTATGCAACCTGCAAATAACATGCACCCAATGCTGTGTGTACTTATATACCTGCCACACTTTGATACATCGCCCTCTACGTTTGAAGAAATACATTCTGCAAGTCAACATTCACGATTTGTGCTTGGTGCTAAATGCAACCATATACAGGATTCCTCTTTTTCGAACAGGACCACCTGCTGCAGCTCCAGCATCCCTGTCTACATCCACAGGATATCTATCTTCATCAACATTCCCGTTTACAGCAGCCACTTGTCCAGTGCACTCCATCACTGAGCAAGTCACAGAGACTCCATACAATGCTTTTTCAATGTATTTGACCTTGTTATTGCTATGACTATCCAGCGAAGATTTCAATAAGTAAAATCCTGAGTTTTCATTCAGCATGTAATGCAGCGTTCATAAAGAAACAACTCTTTTAATTCTAAACACATGCAGATCCTTAGAACATTGATGCAAACTATGATGCATTTTCAGAATGGCAAGAAAGCATCACAACCGAAATATGAAATCAACTTTCCCTTTAGTTATGCTAATGTGGAATATAAATAGATTTAAGTTATTCTTAAAAGCAGGCTCCTATATAAAATGTAGGCCAAAATGTAACTACTTTTAAATATATTAAGCAGAGGCAACACTTTATGTCTTCCAAATAAATAAGTTTAGTTAAACTTAAAAAAAGTACTATTTCCACTATGAAGTATTTTCAGAACACTTTCCAGTAACGCATTTCAAAAATAAAACTGGTAACGCATTTCAAAAATAAAACTGGTACTGAGACAAACAACTTCAAGTGAATAGGCCAGGGCATGAATTAATCTAGTTTTACTTTTTCAATGTAAAGAAAATCATTTATGTTATGAAACACTTTCAGTTCATCATTCATACTTGTCAGGCCGCCTTACCCACAACTTTTTGTGAAAATTGTGAAGCTAATGGAGCAGTGTAATTTTGATCCCATCCTGAGGTACTATAGGAGTGCATCATGATCATGTGTACTCATATATATCCTGCATGATTAACGTTACAAAGAAAAATTGAGTATTGCATATTTAAAGTACTCCATGTGAAAATTAATTAGACTTATAATTATGTGCATAGAATATGACTAATAAAGGTCTTTGTAATATTTACATATTAATGTGTCAGGAAGCTAACGTTTAGTTGTGTCTCATTGCGAAGTTAATAAACAGGATATGTATGTGTAGATTAATGTTTAAACATTTATGTGTGCAACAAGCAATTATTTCCATGTTGGTGCATTTGAAATTACCTCTTTGTAATTTTGTGCAATTTATTCATGTATTAAGAAGCTGCTTTTGTTATCTGTGTAGAAAGGTGCACATATTTGCACCCTGTGCACTGCTAATTTGACATGAGTTTGGCCTCGAGAACCTAGCATGTAATTAGTATTTAACCTTCAATGTAGAATGGATTTGCTTGTATTTTTGTTTTCACTGCAGGTGTGGACAAACCTCATTAGTTAGCATAGAGGGGTTTTGTTTCTATTAGGTAGCAAGGTATGAGAAGATGAAGTTTGGCAAGGAGAAATGCTGCAATGAGCAAGGAGGCGAGTCTCATGGAGAAGGAGAAGAATGACCAAGGACAAATGAAGTTGCAACTTATCAAATTGGGAAAGGCGGTGCAAATATCCAATTTGTGCTGGAATCATGAAAAAGTACTAGTGAAAGTATATGTGATTGTCTACCTTGAATGCAACTAATATCGTATGCTGTAAATTAGTAAGGGTCAGTAAGACAACTTAGGACTTCAGGGGGAGCCGATCTATGTGTCTGCTTGTGTGGCTTTTTGCTACGTGACCCATGGTTGGAGTGCCTTCTACTAAAGACTCTGACAGCTGACACATTTCTAATTTCACCTTTATTCAGTGCTTCTTAGTTTAGGGCTGTCCCTTTAAGGTAGTGTAGGGAGAGATGGCATGCTCATGCTTACCTTTGAGAATCATTTGATGCAGTTTAATACTCAATTCTTTTTCATGATTATTAGCATTGACATTGTAGAATTAGTTATCTGCTTTGTGTTATATAGGGTGAATCTCTTTAAGAGACTAATAAGGGTCTTTGTAATATTTACATATTAATGTGTGTAGGGAAGTTACATTTGGATGTGTCTCATTGTGAAGTTCATAAACAGGGTGTGTATGTGTAGATTAATGTTTAACCATATATTTGTGGCGTAACAAGCAATTATATCCTTGTTGGCGCATTTGAAATGATATCTTTCTAATTTTTTGCAATTTATTCATGCATTAAGAAGCTGCATTTGGTATTTGTGTAGAAATGTGCACATATTTGTAACCTGTTCACGGCTAAGTTGACATTAGTTGGGTCTCAAGAACCGTCCAGTTCAAGCTCACATTTAAAGCCTAGCATGCAATTCGTATTTAACCTTCAACATAGAATGTATTTGCTTGTATTTTTGTTTCCACTACAGGTGTGGACAAAGCCTCATTAATTAGCATAGAAGGGTTTTGGTTTTATTGGATAGCAAGGTATGAGAAGAGGACGTTTGGCAAGGAGAAACACGATAAAGGGCTAAGAGGCGTGTTCTCATGTAGGAAGAGAAGAATTACCAAGGACGAATGAAGCTGCAACTTATCGATGTGGTAAAGGTGGTGCATGGAAAAGTACTAGTGAAAGATATGTGGGATTGTCTACCTTGAATGCAACTAATATCATATGCTGTAACTTAGTGAGGGTCAGAGAGACATCTTAGGACTTTATGGAGAGCAGATCTATGCTTCTGCTATTGCGGCTTTATACTATGCGACTCATAATTGGAGTGCCTTATACTGAAGACTCTGACAGCTGACACATTTCTAATTTCACCTTTATTCAATGCTTCTTAGTTAGGGTTGTCCCTTTAAGGTATGGTAGTAGGGAGGGATAGCATTCTCGTGCTAACCTTTGAGTCTCATTTGATTCATTTTAATACTCAATTTGTTTTCCTTATTATATGCATTGTCATTATAGAATTAGTTATCTGCTTTGTGTTTTATAGGGTGAGTGTCTTTAGGGGATTTGGGCTCATTTTGTTCGTTCTGTACTTCTGTTTGATAATGTTGAGGCTGGTCTATATCGCTTTGTTTCTAAATTTATAAATTAATCTATAATAATTGCAGATTTAGTTGTTGAGTGGATTATTGTGTAACCAAATTGGTTACACTGCATGGAGATTTAATTGTGATTGTTTTCTCCCTCTTACCTCTCAACCTGCTGCTACAAAGATCATCTGATTGAAGATAAATGTTCAAGTGGGCCCCAGCTCTCTCAGTTGGTCACAGAGTAGAATGGTTAGTTCTTGAAGTAGAGGGAGATAGAATCTAACCTAGAACAGTCTACACCCCAACCCCATTGGCCCTAGTCCAGAGTCAAGGATCAATAATTAGAGAATAAACGGAGCTCCAGTGAAATGCATTGAAACAGCGGCGACAGAGGAGAGAGTATCAGTAGGGTTGTGTTATGGGGGTTATGCTTAGCTTGTGGTGCAATATTGATTGTGTGGTGTCTGGCAAATACACTGTGAGAGTTGTGTAAATGTGGTGTTAAGTTGCTGAAGTTGAAGGTCTGATGTGATCCAAGATCCCAGGAAATATAATAAAGGTGCAAAAGACATTGTGTTGTAATTGTCTGTTAAGGTGTTGTGGGATTTGTCATGAGACGTCATCAATGGCCCAAATTGAGATAGGGATCTTTTGTGTGTAAGACAGAGTTTTAATTAGTGTTTTTGACCATTTTGCACAGAGGGGAACTTGTATTGATTTAAGTGATTCCCCGCTGGTTGAGGCTTTGTTAGTTGGCAAGGGTTTGCACCCCTGTACAAGAAAGGACCCTTCCTTCTAGTCAGGATAAGGGAGTTACACTCCTAAATAACCACTGCTCACCCCTTTGGTAGCTTGGCACAGGCAGTCAGGTTCATCTTAGAGGCAGTGTGTAAAGCATTTGCACATAGCCAACAGTAATACAGTAAAGACACTACAAAAGGGCACCACAACAGTTTAGAAAAATATTCGATATTTTTATATATCCAAAACAAAACCAAAAATGATACAAATCCACCATACCGTTCTCAGAAATCTTCAGTAATCAAAATAGACTTGAAATACAGTTCCTTGAAGTCAATAGCTGCGTCTGGGGCTATCATGGCATCATGAGCAACAAATCCAAACAGTTCTGTCTGACCGCGGCATCACAGGCCAGCTACGGTGTTGGGAAGACCCGCAAAATGGTACCTTTAGAAATGTAGGGCATCAGCAACCTCTTGATGAGCACCGTAATACCGGTGTCCACAGGCGTTGGTTACGGAGGTCAGTGCAGGAGTCGTCGGGCCCCTAAAGTCACACGCATTGCAGATCGAACTCCTCAGGGTTGAAGTCAGGAGCGCCGGCATTGGCAGGCATCGGGGCTGCAGTGCAAAGTGCTGCGGTGTGGCATGCGGTGCCCTCAGGTCACGGTGCAGGCAGTGGCTCGGTGACAGTTGTCCAGTGGCGTTGGTGAGACCAGGGCTGCGGTTCCAAGTGATGCAGTGTAAATGTATATGTAAATGTATAGGTATTTATATAGCGCCGATCACCACTACGGGTATCTCAGCGCTGTACTCATACCGCTGAAGGAACCCTTCCTGGCTTTCCATGTGAGGTGTCCACTCCTGGGCACCCCCATGGCGAGGCCAGGCATCCCAGCGCTGTTGGGGCCGTTGTGGAGATTAAGCAAGCTATTACCCAGAGTTGCAGCGTGGGACCCATGATTAGAATAGGCACTGAGGCGAGAATATCCGGTCCGCGGAATTTATAGCCCGAGACCCTGCCGCGACGGGAATCGAACCCTGGTCCCGGACCAGTGCTCTGCATCGAGGTATGCCACTCTAACCATTGAGCCACACTTCTCCACAGTAAAAGTCAGGGTGATGTCAGGTCACAGTACAAGCAGCGGCATCATCGTTGCTGAAGCGCTGTCGTCGGCTGATGAACTGGAGTCGATGGCACTGGCATTGGTGGGCCAAGGCTGTGGTGTGGGATGAGGATGGTGCATCATGTAATTTACGAGCAGTGCCCTTGAACCACGGTGCAAGCAGCAGCATCGATGTCGGCATGGAGTGGCGTCATCAGGGATACCAACGTGGCATCGTGAAGCGAGGTGGTGCAAAGTGCATTGCCCACAGGTCACGGTGCAAGCAGCGGCTCAGTAGCGGCATCGGATGGCATCATCGGTGAGACCAGGGTTGCAGTGCAAAGTACGGCGGTGCCCTCTGCAGTGCCTTCAGGACACAGAGTCAGATTGCGTCAGATTGCTTTTTTCCTGTTGCAGCACAAAACACACAGTCCCCAGTGCTGGTAACAGATGAACTTGAAGTCTTTGCTGTTCCTGAGACTTCTTGAACAGGAGGCAAACTCTAATTCAAGCCCTTGGAGAAACTTACAAAGAGGAAGTTGCAGAAAGTTCAATCCAGTCCTTTCACTGCCCAAGATAGAAGAAGCCACTGCAGGCCAACACAGCAAAACACACAGCAAAGTGGTAGTTTCTCCTCACAGCTTCCCCAGCTCTTCTCCTTGGCAGTCTTCTTGGTTCCTAAAGAGTACTAAAGTTCTGGGGTCCAGGCCCCAATATTTATACTCCAAATTCCTTTGTCCTCTCAGGCTGAGAGTGTCTGTGCTTATTCCAAACCAGTTTGGTCCTCTCTGGCCCAGCTTCCCAGCAGGAGGCCAAGATAGCATTGTCCAAGGCAGACAGGGCCCATGCAGGTGCAAGGGAAATCTCCTCCCACCACTCTAAATGCAAACCGGACCAATTCAGCCCAGCCCTGACTCATCCAGACTCTCTGGAGTCACTGTACATCCCCAGCCCCTGTCACTCCAAAGCCAGACAGTCAATACACATCCTAGCAAAGGCATCCAGGATGGCTAAGCAAGAAAAATACCTACTTTCTAAAAGTGGTATTTTCAAACACAGAATGTTAAAATCACCTTTACTAAAAGATGCATCTCTAGATTCTGAGTTTAGGCATACTAAACTTTATCTTCCTACCTGGTGCCTATGGCAAGTTATATTTATAAGATGTAATAAATGAACTCCCATGCTTTCCTATGGGCCAGATGACCTTTCAATAGTGAAACACAAAATTGCCAGTATTTCACTATCAAGACATGCCACACACATGAGAGCATGTCCTAGCTTTCACAAACACTGCACTCTGCCCACAGGGGTACCTTGGGCCTACCTTAGGGGTGACTCACATGTAAGAAAAGGGAAGGTCAGGGCCTGGCAAGTGGGTGCACTTCCCAAGTCGACATGGCAGTACTAGACTGCACACAGACACTGCAGTGGCAGGTCTGACTTACCTTTGAAGGGCTGCTTGTGTGGGTGGCAAAACCAGTGCTGCAAGCCCACTAGCAGCATTTGATTTACAGGCCCTCGGCACACACAGTGCACTTTACTAGGGGCTTACCAGTAAATCAAATATGGCAATTATGGAAACAACAATCCATAATACAAATTTCACAGAGAGCATATATACTTTAGCATTGAATAGCAGTGGTAAAGTGCCCAGAGTTCTAAAACCAACATCAGCAGGCCAGTAAAAAATAGCAGAAAGAAGCAAAAAGTTTGGGGATAAATCTGCAAAAAGGGCCAATTTCAACAGGCTTCATTTGTGAATGTATGTTTTATTTGAGTGATAGAATTCTTTCTATGTGTTTAGAGGATCGGACAATTGTTATTTGTTGTTGTTTTTTTCATATAATTAAAGGTGAGAGAAGGTGTGGGGAAAATTGTAAAGAAGGGTGAACTGCTGTGAGCAGTTAGAGTGATGTCCGAGTGTGCCGTGCTGGGATAGGTCAGTTGGTGTTGCGCAGCGCTGTGATTGGTTGTATTCATCACCTGGTATCGCCTTGTTATTGTCTGGTGCATTGTTTCAGAAATTTAAATGTATTGCCTCTGAATTTGATTATAATTGACCAGGTGCACCATTTAAAAAATGAGTTGTTTTAAAGCAATAAGGACTTAGTTAGTTAGCAACCTGCACTCCTTTTGTTCAATGTTCTATTCAGTTTAATCCTTTTTAGGGTGCAATCCTGGAGAGTGCCCTGTCCCATGGCACCAAAAAATGTAACGTAATGCTGATGCACAACTGTGTATCAGTCCCAGGATGCGACACCTGCATTATAGATGAGAAAATCATCGTTCAACCAAAGTTCGTTCATTTTAAACACATTTTATTCGAATCTTTTGGCATATGAAATTGATCATTTCGATTTTCAAGTGCATGTATTATGCTCAAAGGCCTTAATTACAGCATGTCGAAAGAATCCAATATAGCCAATGATCATGATGAGATTACACCCAATGCATTTCGGGCTTTCCGCCCTTCGTCAGGGGTAACTGTAAAACATGGAAAAGACCACATATCAGAAAACCCTCAAAAAGGCACGATTCAAGTAGTTTTAAACCATTAACAATAATAACGCTAAGCGGTTCAATCAGAGAAAACACTATGATGATGTCAGAATAAAAAACGTCCCATCTGTTCATAGAGCAAATACTACCCCCCGTGATAAAAGAAAAAATCACAATGAACTCATGTTGTGACTCGATTATAAATCAAAGTGCAATACACACAAAACCTGCAAAATGCCGCTCTCGGCGTTGCCTACCTCAAATAGATTCGAATAAAATGTGTTTAAAATGAACGAACTTTGGTTGAACGATGATTTTCTCATATAGAATGCAGGTGTCGCATCCTGGGACTGATACACAGTTGTGCATCAGCATTACGTTACATTTTTCGGTGCCATGGGACAGGGCACTCTCCAGGATTGCACCCTAAAAAGGATTAAACTGAATAGAACATTGAACAAAAGGAGTGCGGGTTGCTAACTAACTAAGTCGTTATTCCCCTTTCTGCCCTATCAGCACCCAGCACCCATCACGAAACTCACCTTAAAGAACAATCTTCGCTGAAAACTGGACTTGATAATAACAACGGATTACTTAGGAAGACTTTTCAAGAGAGTTAACATAAACGCATTGTATTTTATGTGTTTACAGGGTCTTAGTATATTTGTTTAAGCAGGGTGGAGTTAGATTTTATTTAACGGGGTTGGTGAAACTGATTTTTCAAACATGGAGTGTTCATCTGAAAGTCGCTCCACACGACTAATTAAGATGTTTGAGGTAGGCAACGCCGAGAGCGGCATTTTGCAGGTTTTGTGTGTATTGCACTTTGATTTATAATCGAGTCACAACATGAGTTCATTGTGATTTTTTCTTTTATCACGGGGGGTAGTATTTGCTCTATGAACTGATGGGACGTTTTTATTCTGACATGACATTCATCATAGTGTTTTCTCTGATTGAACCGCTTAGCGTTATTATAGTTAATGGTTTAAAACTACTTGAATCGTGCCTTTTTGAGGTTTTTCTGATATGTGGTCTTTCCCATGTTTTACAGTTACCCCTGACGAAGGGCGGAAAGCCCGAAATGCATTGGGTGTAATCTCATCATGATCATTGGCTATATTGGATTCTTTCGACATGCTGTAATTAAGGCCTTTGAGCATAATACATGCACTTGAAAATCGAAATGATCAATTTCATATGCCAAAAGATTCGAATAAAATGTGTTTAAAATGAACGAACTTTGGTTGAACGATGATTTTATCATCTAGAATGTAGGTGTCGCATCCTGGGACTGATACACAGTTGTGCATCAGCATTACGTTTCATTTAAAGCAATAAGGGACATGACAGGAGGATATGTAGATGTACCTACTAGAGTTGGTAAGGAAGTGCCACCAGAGGATATGCCAGCTCATTATAGGGCAACGAATGTAGGGCTCCACATTATTATCTTACTTAAGAATTGTCTCAAGGTCGCAGAGAAAGAGGGTGCATTAACGTTTCCACGCTATGGTACTTTTAATTTGAGAATAATTGACCATTTGAGAGGAATATTGTTTGCAATGAAACCATTACCTAGACCCACACAGTTTGAAGTGCCCAATGCATGGGAACATGCAGCGCATGTAATACAAAGAGAGAAATATCAAGGGAGGGTGAAGAAAGCGGTGTGTGTAAATGTTGATGTGAGATGGGCTGAACAACAAAAGAGATGGGAAATAGACATGATTGAGAGAGTGAGATTATACTCTGCCATAAAAAGCGAAGGAAATGATGCTGAGATAAGGAGAAAGAAAAAGAAATGGGTAGGAGATGGGCATGAAGACAGTGTCAGTAATGTAAGTGACAGTCTTTTGGATGGACTGTTTGCCAAACGCCCACCCCCATATAACCAAACGTACTTTGGAGGTGGGGGAAATTTGAGTTTTACTAGTAGTTCTGGAAGTGCTTCATAACTGTTTCCTTCTAATCCTGGTGTTGTATGGGTTATATCAACTGGCAGAACATAGACAATAGCAGGAGGAAATATGGGAGCATGCGTTCCAGGCTCTTCAGGAAATTGTAACCCCAATTTTGCTTCAAAACTCCTGGGTGCTCATACAGTGATGGTTACTATTGGCCCTATATGATCCTAGTCTTGCTGGGAACGAAAGTTAGAGAGTGTCCGCTTCTACAGAAGCAAAGATATCAGAAAGAGGAGCAGATAGCCAGAGAATGTCATTTGTCCCATTAATTCCAATGAATGTGAGCTCACCGTGTGTAGCGAGTGCAGATCCTTCAGTAGTGAAGAATGGATTCAGACATACAAGGAATTTTCCTGGATTGGCAGGCATGGGTTCACTTGTATGGGAACCTCTCCCCAATGTACGTAATAGTACGTACCCAAGAAAACACTTCACAGAAAAAGACTTCTGAGGGCCAAAATCTATTTGATGTCCAAGCTTAAGAGCAATGGTTGAAGGGAGCATAATAATAATATTTCAAATGAAAATAAGAATGTGGAGATGAGCCATTGAACTATAAAATCTGCTGTAAAGGTAGATTTAATAGATGCAGTTAAATTAAAAACTGAGTTGGATGAAATGATAAGTGGGAGCTGAGAGTTTAATCAAATAGATACCTACTCAAAATAAAATGTTATTCATGAGTAAAGATGTCAATAGGAGAGCGAGATAGATTCATGAGATATTTTCTGAATTGGCTCAGAGATATGATGTTGATATAGAATGAACAAAGGCTTTACAAAATAATCATAGACTTGCATTTAGCAATCAGGACATAGAAAATTGGAGATTACCAGGATTGAAGACCCCAAATCTGAGAATTATTTCTAAATAGTCAATTTGGAATACATTGGACAAATGGTAAGAAAGATGGGCAAAAAGAAAGGGTTCTAGAAGAACAATGAGAGAACATTTTTCTTTGGGGGAAACGGGAACAGGCATCAAGGCTTTCCCCTTGCGGGAAGTACCGAGTGGAGGTTATGTGCATGTACCCTGGAGTAGACGTGACCTTGCAGCATTTACCAATGATTTCCCGAGGTTGAAAGAGAAGCCTGTATAGTGGTACAAACAGGTTGATCGATTTGTGAAAATCTTGAAGGTGTTGTGATCGATCTGAATAAATTATTCGAGATTGTAGTCCCCCGTGATTTGAGGTCAACATGTAAAATAGCTACAGAATGGCCCGAAGGTGAGCCTGCGAGAGATCCAGTAATGCATGGTCCGTCACCAACAGTGATGATGAAATATGAGCAGGTGATTGCTTGGTTGAAAGCTGAACTGCCACCACAGGATATTGATTTGGTAACGATTGATAGGACGGCTCAACAACCTAAGGAGATGAGTAATTCATTTTATGAAAGGTTGTTGCAGGCTTTCAAACAGTATAGTGGGATGGACACACTAGAACCCAAGGATATGGGACAGTTTGTGTCCTGATTTGTGACTTGGCTGAGACCTGAAATTAGTATGATTATACAACATTTGATTTGTTGGCAGAATTAGTCAGTTGACAAAATTCTGTGTTATGCTAAATATTGTTGGGATCAGATTGCGCTGAAGCACAAGAAGTTGCAGGAAAAGCTGATGGTAGCGCAGATGAAGGCTGCTCAAATGGGTCAGGGACAGCCTTATGTAGGGAATACTTCCCCTATGCAGGGAGTCTACCAATCTGGGGCTCCGATGCAACAAGTGGAGGAAGTCAGGGACAAAGAAGGGGAAGAGGTGTTCCTATAGATCCCAAGAGTGGAGTTAATGTTGCCACTTTAAAGAAGTCAAATCCATGTAATTTTTGTAGCATGTTTGGGCATTGGAAGTACAAATGTCACTTTAATCCCGCAAAACAGGAACAGAATGGAGGGTTTAATCAACCAACAGGCTCATGGTATGCAACCCTAGAATGTACCCAGATCAAGATTACAAAATTCAACTGGTTCCCAAGGGCCTATGACGCAAGTACCAAAACACATGTTGCCACAGCAAGCTGAAAATAGCGCCTAATTTAATCAGAACGCATACATGAATGGGAATCAGAATCTGCCCCATCATAATGTTCTGTACCAACAGTTTCCTATATTTGGTGCATCTAATGGATACTGCTCAAACCAGTCCTTATGGTGGTGCCCGAGAGGGGAGGAAGACTGTACACTTGGTGCAGTCTTGGAGGTAGACCAGAGTGGACCATAGATTGATGCCGATGTAGATGGCCACAATGTCACTTTCATGATTGACACTTGTGCTACCTGCTCTACTGTGATAACAGAAGAGAATCCAAACCTAATCCTCTTGGGAAAAACAATGTAAGTTGTAGGAGTTGCAAATAAATGCTTGTCAAACCCCCTTACTGAAGAAGTGCCTGTGAAAATGGGGAAATTTTAAGATAATCATCAATTTGTGATGTGTGATTCTAGTCCTGTGTGCCTGTTAGGACGTGATTTGCTGTGCAAGTTAAATTGCACCATCTATTGCACGCCAAATGGTATTGAGCTTCATATGAACAATGAGGACATTGGGCCCGATTCACAAAAGTAATCTGAGACAAAATCCTAACTTTACGACTTTTGGTATTCACAAAAGGCATTTAGGAGTAGTAAAGTTAGGATTTTGTCTTAAGACCAAAACATAAGACAAACGGAAGACAAAATCCTAACTTTTGCTACTCCTAAATGCTTTTTGTGAATACCGAAAGTTGTAAAGTTAGGATTTTGTCTCAGATTCATTTCGTGAATCGGATCCTTTACCTTCAAACTGGCAAACCCAAACTTTTGCATTTCATTGTTCCCCATGTTGACAGTAGTAGACTTACCACTGAATCTCAGAGACACAGTGAGAGACCTAGTTAGGGATTTTTCTGGAAAAAACATCGGACTCATGTGAAGAGTTGAGCCAATCCGTGTCCAAGTTGAGATAAAATCCAAATACCTGAGAACACTGCAGTATAATCTGACGCCCCCAGACAGTTGCTGAAATTACACCTGTGATTGAGACTATGATTGAACAAGGCACTCTGAAAGAGATCCTGGGGAGTCCATGAAACTCACCCATTATGGGCTTGCAGAAGCCGAGCAGTAAGTACCGCATAGTACAAGATCTCTGTAAAATAAACAACATAGTGGTTCCTTGTTGTACCGTGGTACAAAATCCATCTGTGATATTGTTTCAGATTCCTTGTGAGACTGAATGTTCACTGTCATTGATCTTTGCCAAGCCTTTTTCTCTGTTCCCCTCCATGAGGAAAGCCAATTCTTATTCGCTATCCAGTTGGGGAATGGTGTTTTAACATATCACCATGTCCCACAAATGTATAAGCAGAGTCCTTCCATCTTTAACCAGATCTTCAAGAAAAGTCTGGAGTCTCTGGTCATGCCCAGTAATTCTGTCCAAGTCTAGTACATCGATGACCTTTTGACTGCATTGAATACTCGAGAAGCATGTAAAACTGATAAAATTGCCCTGCAGAACCATTTGGCTGAAAATTGACATAACGTGTCTACAAGTAAGTTACACTGCTGTATGACGGAAGTCCTCTACTTAGAACATCACATTGTGAAAGGTGCAAGAAAGATGTCACATTAAAGAATCTGTGCGATCATGCAAATGAATCCACCTCGCATGCAGAAACAAGCCAGGATAATTCTGGGAATGATGGGCTACTGTCGCCAGTGGATGCCCAACTTTTCCCTAGTGGCTAAACCTCTGCAGAGGTTGACACACAAGAATGTGTCTGATCCAGTGCCCTGAGACAATGATTGCTAAATGCATTCCTAGAGCTGAGAGAAAGCCTTTGTCATGCTCATGCATTAGGAATGCAAGATTACAGCAAAGCGTTTTTGCTCTTTTGTAGTGAAAGAGAAGGTTGTGCTCTCTCAGAATCGTGGGGGTGCCAGTAGACCAGTATACTTGGGCCAGTAGCATCAGTGTTGCCCAGGTGTCTCAAATCTGTTGCTGCAACAGGTGTCAGCATAGAGAGATGTGAAGCATTGTAATGAGTCACCCTTTGACTGTCTATCTACCCCATTGTTTTGAAATATTGTTGACTTGAACTAGTAATCAGCACCTAACCACTAGTAGGCTCACAAGGTATGAGCAGACTAATTTGGAAGCTAAGCCTGTCTTGCTGTCACTGAACGATGCACCAAACCCCATCCTGACATTTCTGGTGAGCCATTGTCTGAATCTGATTACACCCTGTTTGTGGATGTCTTTTGCCTCAGATACTAATGAGGGAAACCTGAGGGCTGCTTATACTGTCTGTAATGTTACGGGACTGGTGAAAGCTGCATGGTTTGAAGGAGTTCTCTGTGCAGCGGCAGTACTGATTGCTCTTACAAGAGCATGCTGCATCTCAGACCATCTGAAAGTAACAATATTCACTGATAGCAAGTATGGATTGAGTGTTGTTCACGACTTTGTACAGTTATGGTCTCAATGGGAATTTATGACCTTGTCACGGTCCACGATCTGCAATGAAAGAAATGTGAGGAACCTGTTAGAAGCCCTACAAATGCCAGTCCAAGTTGCTGTTCTCAAATGTTCTGCCTATTGTAAAGGAAACAATTTTGTAGCAATTGGAAATTGCTATGTAGGTGAAGGTGCATGTTACTGTCCATTAAACATTTGGACTTTCAATGGTGAATATAAAAGTGTTATGATTCGCAATGTACCCCAATATAGGCTTCGGTAGTCACCTAACCATTAACCTACATTTACCCTGCCCTTGTACTACATAACGGGTCTGGTGCTGACCTTTTACCTAGTTAGGTGCAGCATAAATGTCATTTGGTTTTCTTAGAAAACTAGCATCATTTATTATGCATGAGGATGCTCAGAATCACAGCAGGATTATCATCTTCTGCATAATAGATATACATAAGGTTCACCATTGTCATCATCCTCGGCCGACATGACACAGCAAGGTAGAATCTCTGAGGGTACCTTTTGGGTATATAAACAGCATATCTTTGCTGGGGCAGGCAGAGGAGAAAGACTTCCATGCTGATATGAGACACTGAGGTCACTGCAAGCAGATACTCCAGCACACAGTCATCTGACATCCCTCGTGAGGTGTCCAACTTGAGACCAAGACGGGGTTCTTCATTCTGACACTTCAGGCAATGGGGTTGGCTTTATCCTAGGGGGATTCTTGGCTATACACCTACGTACACCTACATACATGCTAGGCACATCTAGATAGGGTTATCGTCATAGGAGTATGCATTATTGCTGTCATGTAATTATATGCATGCATATAGCCATTGTTTTAGCACTATGGCAGAATTCTACCTTCTATTTACCCTGTTGGTGCCTATTACTGTATACGTTTGTTTCTGTCTTATGGTTGTTGCAGTACACATATTTTACACTAGAGTGATTCTGGTTCAATAAATGCTTATTGAAATGGTCCCCATTGTTTATTCTGTGTTTCTCTCTGAGGCAAAGTGAGCACGAGTGACTGAGCAAAAAGTACTGTACTGTTTCCACGATCCCTGAGGGGTCAAGGTTGTCATGTTCAATAGTCTCCCGAATCTATTCACTCCTTGGTGGAAGGGGCACATAGTGGCACTATGAGCTAGCTGGTCTATAGACAAACATATCTGGTCGGGTGTCTGGAATCAGTCTGGACACCAATCCAACAGTTTATGTTGTCTAAACGTGCAGATCCTATTTAGATTTATAGGAACTACACAACACAAGTATGGGAGGTAATGAAACCAATTTCAACCTCTTGATTATAATTGCTGATACATGGGAGGAAGTAAAGAGATTACAAGAGGAAGTTACTGATGAAGAACAGCAAGGTTGGATCAGAGTAGGATGTGTGAAACAAGATAATGATATTCGGATTTCAGGAGATGGAAGAACAGTGCTGCCTAATAGTTTGTTGCCACCGAAGGTGAGATATTATCATAGGTCAATGCATGAAGAAAGGGATGCCATGGTGAGGTTGCTTAAGCAGGCTTGGTTAAACCCAAAATTTCGAGCGATGGCTGAGGCATTGTGTTACAGATGTGTGATTTGCTAGCAAATTAATGTGGGAAAATGAACTGCTGTTCCACTGAGTCACATAGGAAGATCTCGAGGTCCTTTTAACAGCATGCATCCGGATTTCATTGGATGCCAGTATGTAGTGGATTGAGGTACACTTTATTAGTAGTGTGCATCTTTTCACGTTGGGTGGAAGCCTACCCAACTAGGAGATGTGACAGCCTCACTGTAGCTAAGCTGTTGTTGAGGAAACTCGTTCCGAGATTCAAATTTCCAACCTCTTTGGAATCAGACCGAGGAACTCATTCTAATAATGAGGTTCTGAGAATTCTATGTGCAGTGTTACAGGTGGAGCAGAGATTACATTGAAGTTATCGGCCAAAAGCTTTAGGTATCATGGAACAGGTCAACGGCATTTTGAAATTCAGGTTGGCTAAAGTGTGTGCTTCAGCATCTCTGAAATGGCCTGATACTTTGCCTTTTATGCTGATGAGTCTCAGTGTCCCAGATCGAAAGACAGGATTGTCGCCCCATAAGATAATCATAGGAAGGGCTATGCAGTTGCCTGCTGTGCCTGCAAGTATGACCAGGTTGAAGCAGCGGCAGCACTGCCACATCAGGAGCAGTGCCATGACCTTAGTCCTGGTGAAGAAACATGTGGGAAAGAACTGTCTTGAGCCCAGATGGCAACTATGACTGCTATGAAGTGCGGTGGTCTTCCTAATTAGGTGCACCCATCCCACACTCTTAGAGTCCCGTGTTCACTTGAATGATTAACATCACATCTCCCAGAAGAGACATCAGGAGTGGTGGAAAGGCCACAGGAAGAGGTGAGCGAAGCTGTGGAGCACCAGACAGAGCCTGAGACAGCACTTGAATGATCTGAGGGGGTTGCGATGAATCTGAAGCTGAATCTGAATTATCAGAAGCTGACTGGTGTCAGATTCTGACCCCAACAAAGGAACTAGTGCTGTGGGACCACGAGTAGTGGCAGAAGAAAGCTGGCCAGAAAGTAAAGAAAGGAGACGGTTGAAGTTACCATCCGAAAGAACTCTTGCAACTATATCCAAAGCATATGGTAAATCTGAGCTGAGTGGAAATGAAATTGAAGGATCAGATCTTAGAAGGTCCAAAAGATCGCGGGTGCCTTGTCGGAGGTACTCTTCTCCTAAATGGACTTATCTTGCTACTGATGACAACAAGAGTAACTTCTGGAAGTTCTGGATTAATAGTGGAGACTCAACTGAGACTTTCAGAACTTGACTCATTACATATACACTTCAATATCCAACAAGACTGCGTGCTTTGAGAAAGTTAGTGCTGAATGAGACCGAATTTCCCTATCTAAATCCAGAAGTATTTTATGGGCTTGCTGATGGATTGAGAGTAATGATATAGGAGATGCTTATTATTGAACTTGTTCCTCATATTATTAGAGATGACGAATGAACTTTGTTGAGTTGCTTAAAGAAGAAAGCCTAGGTCCGAGTGGAAGAAGAATACAATCAGGGTAAACATCTGAAAGAAATCAGAGTAGGGCTAGGGAAGCCTCATGAAGATTGTTCATATTTTGCAACTAATTTTGAGTACAAATAAAGACTGTTTTGCTCATCAAGAAGTAGGTTTAGAGGAGCAAGATGGCGGCCGCGCGGCCGTGTGAGTGAGCAGCTCTGCACCTCGGCAGAGGAGAACGCCAGGATTATCGTGCCTGAAGGGTGTGTGGACGGTCGCTGACGGGGATGGTATTAGCAGCTTTCTGGTTCACCTCGGAGGACTTTTTTCGGCTTTTTCCAGCTTTAACCCCGACACTGCTGCTGAGGGCTTGTTGAACGCGGGAAAGTACGCAGGTTAAGCGGAGGAGTCGGATACGGCCTCGAGGCGGAGGCGGAGGCAGACATTGCCTCAACTTAGCATCGGATGGCAGGCAGCTGGGGGTCGAGTTAGAGCTGGGGTTGCAGCAGGAGTTAAGAGGCAAAGTGGAGGAGATTTTCTACTGTGGAGACACGCACATGAGCACTAACTGAACACAAATTGAACTGAGTAATCCCGGCGATTAGAGAGGCTGCAACTGTTGCAATTGTTGCTCTGCTCCACCGGTCGGTGGAGATTTCTTTATTGTCACATTGTTACAAGCTTGCGGTGGGGCCCCTCTGAGCAAGCTCTAAGCCGTGGTTGAGCGGTTCAGAGGTTGAAAAGCATGGCGCCGAAATGTAGAGGTACACGAAAAACTGTTGCCAATAAAGCTATCAATACCAGTGCTAACATAAATAATGCAACCAGTCCTAGCGCCAGTGCCAGTGCTAGTGCCAGTAATAATGTAAATACATCTGGGATCGCGGCCCTCTCCTCCAAACTAACTGATATGAAGGTCACAGCATTGAGTGGCGGTGGGGGAGGAGTAGGGGTCGGCCTGACCAGTGGTAACAGCGATAATGTTGAGCAGACCGCTAGTAACAACACCCCTATTACTACTATAACACCTGGGAATTTGGATGCTGCAAAAACACCTGTGCTACATGCAATTTTTATGAAAAAAAAGGCGTTGCCACTGGCACAAGACCCACTGTAGGGGAGACAGGCGGTGACGGGGTTGATACCAATGGCTTGACCCCCTCTGAGCGCAGTATCTGGAATGGAGAAGGGGGCATGAATGGGCAACGAACAGCTACAGAGGACCTGGTAGATACAGACCCTGCATTGTCTGATGGCAAATTTTATTCAATGCCAGATCTATCCGCTGTTTTGGAGGATGACGGTAACAGTCTGCAAGGCGAGTGGGGTGATGATGAGGTGGCACTTACAGACGAGGAAGACTTGTCGGAGAAATCCGGTGACACGGCTCATTCACCCACACAGATGAGAGGGCTGGTGGATTATCAAGACACGGTCCAGCGAAACCCCGAAACCGAAGGGGTCTCACAGGAAATGACCCCTTTGTACAACCGCTGTGGGAATCGGGGGAAAATGAGTCTCAACTGCAGGAGCAGGACCAAGATCAAGGCGTTAATGGAGTAACTCTGGACTTAATATATAAGAGCATTATGGCCCACCGGGCTGAGACCAAGGCTGAAAGTAATCGCACTCAGGGTGCAGTACGGAAACTACAGAATACTACGCGGCAGATGGTTAAGTCCGTTAACGAACTTACCACGCGGGTGACAGACACAGAGGAACGCATATCGAGCACTGAAGATATACTCACTAAGCAACAATCCGCTATAGAGACTCTGCAGGCTACTAGAGTTGATATGGAGTGGAAAATGACGGATTTGGAAAACCGCGCTCGGCGCAATAATCTGCGTGTTTTGGGAATTCCAGAGATGAAAGAAGGGAAAGACGTTCGAAAGTTTATAATTGAGACTTTTGCAGAAGCATTCCCAAAGTTAGCTGAATGGCAGTGGGAGAACGAGATCACTAGGGCACATAGATATCCATTTGTACTGCGCAAGACTCACGGGGAGTCAAAGGCCCCGGCAGGTACTAAAGCTTTTCCACGAGCGATATTAATCTGTGTGAATAATTTTGTTCTGATGGAAGCACCATATGATCTTGCCCGCCCGGACAAGCGGCGCAAGGGTTCTGGATGTGACTTTTTTATCAGGCCGGACTATTGCCCAGCAACTGTGTCTTTAAGATGGCAATTTCGACAACTATTTCAGCCATTTCAAGCTAAGGGTGCGCAGGTATTCCTCTTGAACCCTGCTAAACTCAAGGTGATTCATAAGGGGCAACCTAAATATTTCACCTCGGAATCTCAGGTGCAAGCATATCTGAAGTCTATTGACACCAATGGTGGAGCACCTTGAAAAAAAAAATGGTGGGAAAAGGAACAGAGAAACAAAAAAAAACAAAAAAATATAGCTAGTTATAGTGCGACTTCGCTGTGGGGTGTATTATGTACAAGAGGTGAATCAAATAATAGAGGGAGGAGAGGCAGCATCAGCCTGCACCAATTGGACATTTTTGGCTTTGCAATGCTATCTGTGTATTTTTTGTCTTTTTTAGTTATTTTTTTTTTCTTTGGAGCAGAAAAGCAGGTCTGTTTAGTGAGCGACACTCGAGCTTGACTATGCAATTAAAAGTATATATGGAGTAAGGGGATAAGGTGCCGCTCTGAAGGATGCTCATACAGAAGGTTAGAAAATATGATCAGAAATATGGCGCTTCAGTAAGAACAGATAGCAGATAAATATAGGAGAGGGCAATGGCCTGGCAGGTCCTCTGTCGAGGTGGATCTCGCACACTCGCATCACTAAGGACTATGTCCTTTTGCTCACAAGGGGTGGCTGAAGTGGGGAGGGGGAAAGGGAGGGTGGTCTCGGTGTGGGGCCAGCGGGGTTGGGGGGGCCAGAGGGGGGTGGATAAAAAGGGAAAAACAGAGATCACAGGTATATTCTTTATTGATTATGTGGAAGTAATGCAGGACAGGGAGCAGAGTGTTTCTTCTTTTTTAGAGTTAGAGTCAGATGGCAGTTAGAATGCTAAGAATAGGTACGCTAAATGTGAGAGGATTGAATGCTTTAAATAAAAGGCAACGAGTCGCTCGGGAATGGCAGTGGCTTAACTGCGATATTATTGCACTTCAAGAGACACATCTAGCATGGTCTAAGCGAAAGTATTTAAGTGATCTAGGGTACAGTGTGCTGGTGTGTACTAAGCAGTCTACTACAACTCGCGGGATGGCTATACTAGCAAGGAAAAATCTGGATGATGGTGGACGAGTTTTAGAGAACAGTGCTGGTAGGTGGGCAATCACGGAATGTAATGTAGGAACTTTTAAATGTACTGTTTGCTCCATCTATGGATCAAATTTTGACGAGGCCTGGAACACCTGAATGTCGAATTAGCAACCTGGCCCGCTCCCGTAATTCTCTGTGGGGACTTGAATATTATTCTCCATTTTGGAACATTAGGTAGTGATCAATATATGTATGTAGGTAGGAAACCAAAGGTATACAGGGCGCTAAGATCTATGGTGAATGCACATGGGTTAACAGACGCTTGGGCCTATCACAGGAAGACTGATCCCGGATATACTTTTTTTTCGGCTACTCACCAAAAACTATTTCGCCTAGATTATTTCTTAGTTTCTCACAATTTGCTTCACGATGCACAAATACAGGTTTATCCCCGAGTGACTACCGATCACGGGCCAGTAGTGTTGTCTATTCGGATACTATACCCACCCTGCAAGCCCCGTGAATTTTCTTTTGATCGTAAGTTATTGCTGGATGCTAAATTTCAAGAATATATGAGTGAGTGGGCCCGAGAGTTCTTTAATTCAAATAGGGGAAGTGCAGGGGTTGGGATAGTCTGGGATACGTTCAAAGCAGCTTTTAGGGGCGAGGTGCTCAGTTATGGATTGTATGCTCAAAAACAGCTGCAAAAGAAGCTACAGGAGCTTTACCAGGATTTAGGCAAGGCGGAGGAGTTGCTGACTCAAGACATCGCTCATAATAGGGACACCCATGATACATCAGCCGAGGTGACGCGATTTAAGGCCAAGGTTAATAATCATTGGAGCAAGGAAGCAACAAAGACCTTTGAGACTAAGAGAAAGGTGCTGTATGAGTATGGGGAGGCAAGTGGGAGGTGTCTGGCCCAGAGAGTGAGGACTAGGGAAGCTGCTCAGCGAATTAAAAGTATGAAAAATGAAGCTGGACAAAATGAAGAAACCGAGAGTGGAATGCTAGAAGTCTTCAGAAGTTTTTACGCCCGGCTATATACAGCAGAAGAATATGACAGCAATAGAGCTCTGTCCTTTCTGGGGCAAAATGCCGGGCAAAAATTAGATCAAGGATTAGCAGATATATTGGAGGCCCCTATAGAGATGTTTGAATTGGAAGCGGCTATTAAAGCATTACCAGTAGGAAAGGCTGCGGGTCCTGATAAGCTTCCGCTTGAAATATATAAATCTTTTTTTCAAGTTTTAAAACAGGACATGTTAGCCACATTCCGAATGGCGCAGAAAGGGGAGCATCCTATAACATGGGGCGAAGCGAGTATAGTAGTGTTTAGAAAAAAGGAAAAAACGCTGGATTTACCAGGCTCATATCGGCCTATCTCATTATTAAATACAGATGGGAAAGTATATTCAAAGATTCTAGCTACCAGACTTTCAGAAGTGATAACCCCTTTGGTTTCTATTTATCAGCATGGGTTCATCCCAAAACGTGGTACAACCGGGTGATTACTCTAATTGATCACGCAAATGTGTCGAGGAATCCACTGAGTCTCATATTACTGGATGCAGAGAAGGCCTTCGACCAAGTGTCGTGGGCCTTCTTATGGGATTTCAGGGATTTGGGCCTAATTTTATTAACTCAATTCAGGTGTTCTACCAACAACCTAGTGCACGGATCAATGTAATGGGGCTTCAATCATCAGTGGTACCAATACAACGATGGACTAGGCAGGGATGCCCATGCTCTCCGCTGCTGTTTGCCTTGTATATAGATCCCTTTTTAAAAATGATAGAAAAGAGCAGCAGGGTACCTCCAGTCAGGATACAATCTCAGCAGTATCGTGTATTGGCGTACGCTGATGATGTAGCCGTGCTTTCACCAAGACCGTCTATGGCTATGCCCGAAATCGAAAATCTTGCAAGGGCATATGGATCGGTATCGGGGTACAAATTAAATACCGCTAAGACTCAGATACTCTGTATGAATATTAAGTCTTACGATGATCCGCGAGTCTCAGACGAGGTTATTTATCTGGGAGTGCAGATTAGCGCTGGAGCCTTGACTACGGTAGAAGTCAATTGGCAGAAGCTGATACACGGGGTCCGCAAGCAGCTTGATCAGCTAGAATGTTTATATTTGACACTGGTTGGTAGATGCAACATCCTGAAAATGACGGTATTACCTAAGGTGTTATATCTTTATCGGTGTCTACCATTAGAGATTACCTGTACACTTATTTCACAATTGCAAGCAATTTGCATGAGGTTCATGTGGTTCCAGGGGAAAGCGCGTCGCTCTAAAAAGTACATGATGCTCCCTAGGGCAGTGGGTGGCTGGGTAGTCCCTGATTTTCTTTTGTATTACTATGTATGTATGTTGCAGCGAATGAATATTCTATTAACCTGCCAGGGACCTGTGGAGCCAGCACTGCAACCTTCTATATATTCTTTGCTTTTAGGGGCCGAAGCTAGGAACCGTCTCTTTATTGACATCGATTGGAACTATTACAAGCGCACTAGGTTCAAGATGATTGCCGCTGCGTATAAGGTTTGGAAGGTAATAAGGAAGCAGTATAATATTCGAAGTGTGTCTATCTATACCCCTTTAATCGCACCGATATTGCATCCCAGTATTTGCTGGGATCGTATAGTGGTTAATTGGCGTTTAAGAGGCCTAATTACAGTGGGAGATGGGTTAAAATCTTTCTCCCAATTGAAGGAACAATATCAGCTGTCCACTTCGCACTTTTTTAAGTATCTGCAGTTGCGTGAGTATTTTGTTAAACTGAATATTGTGAATGTGTCTAATCCTCTTATTGAGGCAAATAAAAAGCGCGCTCGCATAGGGGTACTATTTAATATAATCATTGAGGCAATGTCTAACGACTTGGATGCTCATCGCATGAAATGGGAAGAAAGATTAATGTGCCCTGAAATACCGCTGGAGCTCTCGATTGAATTGGCTGGCCGCTTATTCATGTCTGCCAATCTTAAGACACAACATTATAAGACTCTGTTCTATCTTTATCGTACGCCTGATAAAATCGCAAAGTGGGGTGGAGATCCAGATGGAAAGTGTTTCAGATGTAATACTCTACATGCTGATGTAGCACATATCTTTGGTACCTGCGTTAAATTATCAGAAATGTTCAGACACATAAACAGGTTTTTATCCGAGATTCTGGGCGCTCCTATACAATTGTCAATTAGTGAGATTTTGTTGGGTATAGACACAGGTGGTGCGCGCACAGACCCCAGTAATGAAGTTTGTTATTTGATATTCATGGCAGCAGCAGTGCTAAGGATGTGTATCGCCTCAGTGTGGTTATAAACTGAGGCCCCCCCATTTGATGTGTGGAGAACTCGTTTTCTGTTCACGTATAATATGGAATATAATTTGTATATCTTGAAGGGGAGGCGGAAAAAGGCATTGGGGCAGCGAATATGGGGTGTTGTCAGGGCATATATGGACACGTAAGACTGAGGTGTTAAGCTATCTAGCGTACCTACTTTGCTTTTGTTCTTCTCTGCTCTTTTTCTTTTCTTTTTCTTCTTTCTTCATTAATATTTAAGGACAACTTAATATAAACTGATTAGTCATATATTTGTTTGTGATCTGGTAGGACCTAATGGAGGTGTTTTGATGTTGTTGTTTTTTTTTGACTAGATCATGTCAATGTTAGCAATGAATGATACAAGGGAACTGTTTCATGTATCAGTAGTATAAGTTGTCTTTTAGTCTGAAATATGCCGAATACTACTGTAATTTAAACTCTGTGAACTGATCCTGCATTGCATAATTAATTATAATTGAATGTTTGGTTATTTTTCTTTCTTTTTCTGTTTGTACCCGTGGTCTCTATCTAATAAAGAAATTAAATAAAATAAAAAAAATAAAGACTGTTTTGCTGTTTGCACAGGTGGAGACCAACAGAGAAGATTTTGTTGCTGCTATTTCTCAACTTGCTTGGTCTAAGTCTAAATAGTATGGAAACAAATAATCCCAATCATAGATGTAGGTACATAATAGGTACTGTATTAATATTTGCAGTGTTAGGCTTGATAGTATTAATTGTAGGATTACATTTGGATTCAACTTATGACAAAGAAGAGAAACATACATCTGAGCAGAAACCACCACACAAAGTAGATGAAGGTTTATATTTATTAGGAGGGCAAAATGTACATGCACATTTATTCAGAGGAGATTATACATTAAATGCTTCTACTAAATTGCTTTACGAATATGTTAACACAATGGAAGCAAGGGACTGAGGGTATCACATACCATTGACATTTGGCATTACATGTAGCTTATTGCTTAGCATTTTCTAAGGAAAGAGTTATTTTCAGTATTATTTTTCTAATTATGATTTGTTTTTATTCAGAAGTCCCGCTGTTCAAAGATTTCAATAGACATTCATATGCACAGGTTGCTGAAACTGTTAGTAGATATTTTGCCCCAATTAAAACGTTAGATACTGTTTATGCACATAGGCATAATTTGACCTGTGTTCTTATTGACATCAAAACAAAATCATAAATCAAGTAGAAGATAGATATAGAGCAGTAAAGACTAATGCAGCTAAAGGAACTTGTGTTATGAGTTGGTCACAGGAAGAGATAGATCATCAAACAGCAGGGAATACTGGAGCATTGACATTAGATTGGCAACACCAAGCACAATTGTCCATACACAATGATAAGAACAAATACAATACTAGTCCTGTAGGGGAAAGTGTGTGTGATCATACTTTTGAGGTTCGAGGAGCCTGGACATTGTTCATGGATAGAAATGACCCTTTGATTTATTTTATTAGTTTCACAAATGCTTATTTTAAGTTGCTGAACAAATGACATGGAACATGTTATGTAGGAGTAATGCTTCCAAAGATTTATCATGTGGAGAATTTTGATCATCCTGTTTTGGGAGGAGAAATCTAGGTCCAAATGAAGTGCCAGTGCTGGATAGATAGTGGGAGATATTTTTGGCACTATAATTCCAAATGTAGGGGTGACATTGAATGACAGTAAGATCAGAAAGCTCTCTACTGTAGTTGATAAATTGTCTACTAGTACGGCTGGAGCTTTGTTGCTTGTAAATACTGAGATGGTTGCTAATAGGACGATGGTTGTGCAGAACCATTTTACATTAGATATTTTGCTGCACAGGAGGATGGAGTCTGCCTGATGTTGAAGGTTCAAAAGTGTTGTACTTACATCTCAGACAAAAATAAGGACTTACAGAAGTACATAAAGAATATTACTGACATACATAATGAATTGAGTGGATTGGCATCAGGCAGTGCTTGGGATTCAGTTGGACGTGGATTTAGTTGATCATTGATCTTTGTGCAGTAGTGTTTATTGTGAGTGTGAAGGTGTACAGGAAATACAAGGCAAAGAAAGGCATCTCTTGAAGAAGGGAAGACATAGAGTTTGAAAGGAAGCAGATTGAATACTACAATTAAATGAAGCGTTTGGAGGAGTTCAAGTGAAAAACAATTGCCGCAACAAGGGTTTAATTTGGTTAACCTGATAAAATCAAGAGATAAGATTAAGAGATTTTGTGATGGCTTGATACGCCATCAAAGCGGGGATGGGAGCAGTGTAATTTTAATCTCTTTACCCTGTTACTGAGACAAAGAGCTTCAAGTGAACAGGCCAGGGCATGAATTAATCTTCTTTTACTATTCCAATGTAAAGAAAATAATTTCTATTTTGAAACACTTTCAGTTCATCATTCATACTTGGCAGGACGCCTTACCCACAACTTTTTGTGAAAATTGTGAAGCTAATGGAGCAGTGCAATTTTGATCCCATCCTGAGATACTATAGGAGTGCATCATGATCATGTGTACTCATATATATCTTGCATGATTAACGTTACTAAGAAAAATTGAGTATTGCATATTTAAAGTACTCCATGTGAAAATTAATTAGACTTATAATTGTGTGCATAGAATATGACTAATAAAGGTCTTTGTAATATTTACATATTAATGTGTCAGTGGAAGCTAACGTTTAGTTGTGTCTCATTGTGAAGTTAATAAACAGGATATGTATGTGTAGATTACTGTTTAAACATTTATGTGTGCAACTAGCAATTATTTCCATGTCTGTGCATTTGAAATTACCTCTTTGTAATTTTGTGCAATTTATTCATGTATTAAGAAGCTGCTTTTGTTATCTGTGTAGAAAGGTGCACATATTTGCACCCTTTGCACTGCTAATTTGACATGAGTTTGGCCTCGAGAACCTAGCAATTAATTTGTATTTAACCTTCAATGTAGAATGGATTTGCTTGTATTTTTTTTCCCACTGGATGTGTGGACAAACCCTCATTAGTTAGCATAGAGGGGTTTCTATTAGGTAGCAAGGTATGAGAAGATGAAGTTTGGCAAGGAGAAACGCTGCAACGAGCAAGGAGGTGAGTCTCATGGAGAAGGAGAAGAATGATCAAGGAAAAATGAAGTTGCAACTTATCAAATTGGGAAAGGCGGTGCAAATATCCAATTTGTGCTGGAATCATGAAAAAGTACTAGTGAAAGTATGTGTGATTGTCTACCTTGAATGCAACTAATATCATATGCTGTAACTCAGTAAGGGTCAGTAAGACAACTTAGGACTTCAGGGGGAGCCGATCTATGCGTCTGCTTGTGTGGCTTTTTGCTACGTGACCCATGGTTGAAGTGCCTTCTACTAAAGACTCTGACAGCTGACACATTTCTAATTTCACCTTTATTTAGTGCTTCTTAGTTTAGGGCTGTCCCTTTAAGGTAGTGTAGGGAGAGATGGCATGCTCATGCTTACCTTTGAGAATCATTTGATGCAGTTTAATACTCAATTCTTTTTCTTGATTATTAGCATTGACATTGTAGAATTAGTTATATGCTTTGTGTTATATAGGGTGAATCTCTTTAAGAGACTTGGACTCATTTTGTTTGTTCTGTATTTCTAGATGATAATGTTGATGCTGGTCTATATCGATTTGTTTCTAAATTTACAATTAAATCTTACTAATCGCAGATTTAGTTGTGGAATGGATTATTGTGTAACCAAATTGGTTACACTGTATTGAGATTCATTTGTGATTTTTTATTCCCTCTTACCTCTCAAGCTGCTACAAAGACCATCGGTTGAAGATAAATGTGTAAATGGGCCCAAGCTCCCTTACTAACCTTCATTTAGATTTGATCCTGACATTGCATGATGGTTCATGTTGGTGAAGGGGCATAAGCCAGGCTAGCAGGTGAGAGTAACTTTGGGGAAAAGTCACCTTTTGTACCTGATCCATAAAACATTGAAAGAGCTGTGTAAGTATTGGTAGCTAGTTGGTCTAAAATGCCTGAATTGAAGGTATGGTAGATTTTCAAACTTTGAATGAAATGTTTTACTTCAGTTATCTGTCAACAGTGTGCTGTTTTTTTTAAAAGTAGTAAACTTCATCAGCGCTATTTAGGGATTACTACAATGATAATATATCTCTCAACAATTAATTACACCAGCATTCATTGCAAAATATATCTGCAGATTACTCCAGGTCGGAGACAACAGCATATTGACCATGGTGAAGCATCTACATCATGTAAATGTGCTGCATGGGAACTAGAGTATTCAATATGTAATCTCTGGTAAATCTACTTAAAAAACATCAGTAATAGCGCAAATCCTTTAATGCAAGTGCTTCTACTATAATGAGAAGTGTAAAAAACAGCGACGGATGGAATGCTTGAATTATTCTAAGCCACTGGTTATCACTCGGGGCACATCCCATACTGTTGTTATTTAACACACCATGCCACCTCGGTTTAGACGCAGGTATATGCAAATCAGTCTTGACCCTGTTCCAATAGGAAAAGCCCAACCTGAAATGCCAAGCAAGGTCCTCCCTGAACCGGAACACAAGAAATCCCAGATCAGTTTCAACCTAGTTATGTGCTCATCAGTCAGGCACCGTTTGGTTCCAGTGACATAGGGTGCATGGGCCCACGTCTAGGCATACCTGTCCTACTCTGGGCAACACAATGTGCCATATTCTCAAGGAGCTATCACCGAGTTATCGGCACCTTAACACAGCCAAATTTGCGATAAACTTACCACCCCATTCACAAGCTGGTCCCTCCGAGACCACCACAGAGGCAGCATGGACAAAGATTGCGGACCCACAATAAATGCACCAGCATCACAGACTCAACACCAGAGGATGCCATTGCCCACTACAGGCTCAAAAGGGCAACCATCCTCCGCATCCTGAACATCATTGCCCAACAGGCCGACGGCACCAACACTGCGGACAACCAACATCCCACCCCACACAAAGCTGCTGGCTGTGATGTACCTGTTGGCCTCTGGTACCCCCCAACCAACACCCACCAGAGTCGGAGGAGTCTCACAGTCAGCTGCATCCAAGTCCCTCACACATGTCCGGGATGCCATCAGCAGCCTGGTACTCCAGTACCTATACGTACACCACAATGCTCAGGATCCGCTGGAGACCAAGCAAGGACCATAGCTGGATGCACGCACATGTTGGGGGCAATCCACAGGACACATGTCCTACTTGTGCCCCCTGGTGACACAGCACACAATCACTGCAACAGAAAGCACACGTCTCACATCAATGTACAAGCAACATCCGAACACCGTGAAATCTACACCAACGTCGTCGCCAAATACCCAGCCAGTATGCATGAGTCCTTCATTCTCCAACAGTCCATCATCAACCAACGCTACCAGGATGGCACCAAGGGAAATGCACAAGTTCATGCACCCTTGGTAAGTTCAAAATGAATACCCCACACACCTCAACTCCACAACCATGCAACTCACAACTCTGGCAATAAACACGTCACAAAATCACATAAAACATGCAAAACAACATGCCCACCCACCAGACACGACAGAACAACTTACAATGTTAACCTGGGCAAGCCGTGAACATGAGCCATCAACGGCATGGCACCCCAACCACACAATAGCGGAATGTGGGGAGAGGTGGAAACCAGGCATGTGAGAAAGAGGCAGGAGAACCATGATTGGGAAAGTACACAATGCCAAGAGGGGCGGCAATGTGCTGGACAGACCGCAGTATGCAGAACACACCCATATCCATGGCGACATACACCGCTGGTGTATGGAGGGTAGTGGACAGTGGACGCAACCATGTCACCCCAGCCAGTGGGGGAGTATGCGGAAATGTTGCCTGTTACATCCCCCCCGTAAGTGTGAGTGGAGTGGAATTGCCCGGCGTACGCCAGGCCAGCGTAGGGGTGTGAATAAAAAGCACACAGCCCTGGGCGTGGTCCTCTTCCGGAATGCACAACGGGCACTTCGGTCAAGTAGGTCACACACTATTCGAATTCAGTCTTGATTTAGGCATGGCTGACTTGATGTCATTGTACAGGCCTCAACGCAGACTGCATCCCCTTTCAGCCCCGGTGCCACTAAGTCTGTTCCCTGACATTCATAGACACTGTCTGGTCGTACATTGGTGGTGTCTGAGTCTATGGACTCATGGGGTAGTTTTCATCCTTGTGTGGTTGATACCTAATTGGTGTTGGCAACGAGGCTGTCGCTTTCCACCCCACTATTTGCTGCTTCCGGATAACATCAAACCTCTGCATCATGCCCTGGAGGACACCTTCCACTGACCCCCACAACCCTCTGCCACATACACCTCAGACATTGATGAGGACCCGCTCAGCACGAATGGCCCATCTGACTGCACTGCAAGTCACTGTCCCGTGGCGGGGTTCCTGCCCTGGTCGCTGTGCATCCGCGGCCACTAACTCTGTGCAGCTCATGTCAGGGACCCTGTCTGAATGAATATTGGATCACCTCTGTGATGGTGGTCTTGGGGTCATCAACGCCATGTGCATGTGGCCCTGCGCTGTACGCTGCCTCTGGCCTCAAATGCGGACCACCAGGGCTCACACATCAAATCGAGTGCTGACCGGCCCGGACGTCACATCACTGCAGGAGGCACACGTCACCATCGCCAGGGCAAACTCCAACCACCATCTGCCAGAGTCGAAACAGTGGTACTGGCAGACCAACGGAGTTGCTCAGACCTGTCGTGGATGCCATCATCTGCCAGCTACCCTGCTCAGCACTCCAGGTGCCAATGACTCAGTGCACCGCAACCCATGGACTGTTACTGTTTGATTCCTGTGCTGCGGAGGGGTTGCGCAGAAATGTTACCTCAGGCAGTGTGGGAGACCTGTGACGTTGATGAGGAGGTTGATGCAGGTCTAACACACCCCACTTCATCTGCATCAGGAATGACCCGAAGGATCACAATCCTAGACATTTTCTTTACATGAGCGTGATCATCTCCAGTGCCCCAACCTTGGTGCACTGCACCTCACGGACACTTATGATTGTATGTTGGGTGACCTCTGTACTTGCTCCGGCTCCCTCCATGTTGCTCAGCAGTTGACTCTGTTATGCAGGTGTTTTTGTTTCCTTTGCACTGGTGTCCAGTATTCAAGTTGTTGCCAGCACCAAGCACTCCATGCGGGCTGGCTTATACTCACCCCACACACATCCAGCACAGGCGTCACTGTACATGTGGCCCTGCCAATAAAGGGGCCGGGCACCCGTGCCCGTAGCCAGTTCTACATGATATTTGCATGTGTCCCTGTTGTCTGTTGTATGCATGAGGGCCTTACGACATTACATTGTGCTGTGTACAGCGGAGGCAGACATGTCACCGCAGGCAGCGGGTCAGAGCTAAGACATGTCGCTTTGTCGTCACCCACTCAATTTGTAAGGGGAGTGGACTGGGCCGTCGTAGGCAGAGCCAACGTGAGTGTGTGACTGATATGTGCGTGCCCCTGGGTGTGGCTCTGTACTGGGAATGTCCGTCTGCATGTGTCTCTGTCGCTGTGTGGGTCTCCTTTGTGGGGTGTAGGTGGTCCCTGATGGAACTTGGACATCCACTTATGTGGTCAAGTTCGGCTTCCGTAAGCTGTGACCCCACCCGCACCTGTTCGGCCACCTCCTTTTGGCATTTTGACACCTGGCATTGGAATGCGATGTGTACCTAGGTGGAGTGTTGGGAGCCAGCCGTGGTGGCGGGTGCTTCCAGCTGTGTGATCTGTTCAGGGGCTGGGGTCTTCTCTATGTAGATTGGCTGCCCTGCTCCTGGTGGTGGTTTGCCTGGGATGTCCATGAGATGTTGTAGGGCGTCGGTGTCGAAGGTGTGGTGGTGGTCTCCGGCATCACTGCTGGGTTGTGTGGTCTGACCTGCTGGAGGTGTTTTTTCTCTGTCTGCAATGTGAAGGGGAGATGCATGTTGGCATGTATGTTGGCGCATTGTTCTTGTAGACATGCAGACTGTGTGACAATGTACATTGTGACTGTTTGGGCGGTGCTGGCAATTTGAGGGGGGCAGTGGACATTTGGACTACGTGACGGATGTGAGGTTGTACACGTACATATGCCTCTGACAGTTTCCTGCTCTGTTCAATGTGAGTGGCCTGTTTCTGCACATGTGCAGATCCAGTTGTGTCCCCTGTTTTGCAGTGTCGGTGTTGCACTTTGTGCCACATTGTCATGGGATGTGCTTGTTGGTTGACAATGATTGTGATTTCCATGATAACGTGACTGTTATTGGAGGGGAAGTGTCACACAGGTCCTTTGAGGTTCCTGAGGCTTTGAACCTGAGCTCCACAGTCGTTTAAATAACTTCACATTGTTTCATCTCTTCTTGCAGCTTATCTCTGTAACCTAACCATATTTAGATAGGAGCCGCTTCTTATCACCAAAACATGGATCAAAACTTGTACTAATTTGAACTCCAAAATTAAGAAGAGAATAAAGAGGAAGAGGACACCCACTGAGGCGCCACAGGTAGAGGTTATGAAAATGTGACTATGTTACACACCTATTGTGTTTCAATTCCATGACATATCTGTCTTTCTTCAATGCTAAATACTCTAGTCAAACTACAGGTGCAAAAAGCTGAATTTTCAGGTGCAAAACCACTTTTCCAATTCAGGAAAGTTAGTTTTGCACTCATAAAATAATTCACTCACTCATTGGTTTTCGTGCGAGTAAATCTGTTACCATCATGGAGAGTGGGCACTCCAGGATAGGGATGTCGTTGAGATTTATTATCATCGGCAACCTACACGTTTTAGGATATGTTCAAGCCATTTTCTCAGCTTTCCCAACAATTAAAAAAGTTAGTGATTTGTTCTTCCATAGGACAGGAATAATGGCTTATACCCCTTAATTCTCTACCCTCACCGTTATCGGTGAGGGTATAGGGTTAAGGGGTTTCTTCATTGGGGAACCCATTTTTCCAGTGGCAGAAAAGGATACAAAAAAGTTAGCAAATGCATATTCTCTGGTGATGCTAATTTTCTCATGCAAGAATACTCGTGTATCTTTTACCATTAGAAAATGGAACTTACAAATATTTTCCAGGATTATGACTGGAGAGATATGGGCCAGATTCACAAGGGGCCTATTCAGAAATCTAAATCTACAGGTGGAAATTTACACACATAGGGCCTTATTACGATGTCAGGCAGAAGGCCATCCGACAACTCATCGGTGGCGGTCAGCCCGAAATCTGAGGCATCAGTCCGATCGTGGTTTTATGATACAGGCCTGACCGATGCCTGTGGGGGAAATCCGCTCTGCCACTGACAGGCTCACGGAGCTCGTCGAGGCTGCTGGTGGATCGTAATCCCCAAAATAAAGGCAGTGCCAGCTCAGGTCCTGCCGTGGGGATTACGATGCATGTTTCCAAGAGCCTATTCATGTCGGTTCCTCTGCCATGAAAAGGTTGGCCGAAAGGGTCTTCTGGGGCAACTAGCAGGGCCCTTGTCACCCCATTTCCCTCAGCTATGGGCCTGGGGGGTACCTGTGGTGCCCCCTAAACATCCATACATCGTTTGGTAGGCAGTGCTTGTTGCCTGGCACACGGTACATGGATGTTTAAAAAGTGTACTTTCCCTATTGCGGCTTGTGCACAAGCCACAATAGGAAGCATACACTTTCTTATCGCCATGAAGGCGGTTGCATCGTAATTTGGGAAACGGGACCTCCGACACCTTGTCAGGCGGTCCCATTTCCGACATAATGCCAGTCGGACGCTCATCAAACCGGCATTGTAATGAGGCCCATAGAGGTCTATTCACAAGCTGCATTTTTTAGTAAGCTCAGTAGTACTACGAAAGTACTACTGAAGTGCTACAAAATGCTATTCAAAAGCTTTTGACTGCAAATCTCCAGCATTCCTATGTTTTCAATGGGGAGATACCAACACATGCAAGTTTACTATTTAGGGGCCAATTACGATGTCGTAAGGAAGGGCTCCGGATGGGATTCGGTATTGCAGAATCCGATTTGGAACCCTTGTTTCCTACCGAATCGTACAGTTTTCCCAACAACCGATTGCAATGTACGGAAACTGTACGAACATTCCGAATCGGTTCCGAAAGGCATTGGGTAGGTCCGAGTCTTTCGGAGCTGAATCATTCAGCTCAATGAGCACTGTTCCCGCACAAGCGATGATGATGAACGATTTGGACAGCTGTCTGACTCTGTTTGCCTAAGAGGAAACGATTTTTAGAATCGGTCTTTGAGGGCCAGTTGTGGACCTACCTTCACCCAGAGGCGACCGAGTGTGGCCCGTGGAAGTACCCAAGGGACCCCTCTTGCCAACAATGCACAATGTGGCAGGCACCACAGAATGCAAGGTTTTCTCCAAACACCCCCTTTTTCAATGGTAGCCTGTGTTCTCGGTCACAGGCTCCCATTGGAATCAATACGAGTCTGACCAAACAATGTTGTGAAGCATCGTAATCGGTCGTCGGTAGGAAATGAGTCCGGAACCGATTCGTTTGGGAGAGGTTTCCTGAAGGCATTGTAATCGCATCCTTTGTAATAAATGTGGGAGGTACCAGGGTGAGCGGCTGGAAAAAGGGATACACTTACTACTAAAAGGCAGGGGTTTAAGGAGGGGTTTAGGGATGGTTAGGAAGGGGTCTTGGAAGGAACATACACCCACTCACAAAAGTGCAAACTCATTGCTCGTCACAAACTGCACTTCTAAAGTTAATAGTGCAAATGCATTATTTTATTGGTTCTACATTAAAAATAAATATACACCATTAAATTACATTAACATATAAAATATTTTGACTACTTTTTTAAGTAAATTTTTTTGGGGGCACCTTACTTTAAACTTGACCATAGGGAAATTGCACTGCCTCAAATATTTGGCTTGTGTATACCAACTGTTGCAGTCCGTAGTGTACCTTTAAAATGTATTTGTGTATTAATTTATGTATTTTTTATTGTTTATTCACCAGACCAGTAAAAGCATTAGAGAATCGTTGAATAGTTATGCATGAAACAGTACAAGTGTTCACAACATATTAACCTACAGACACAAAATGTGTGTGCTGTCCAGGGATTCAATGAATACCTGTGCGTAGTTCTGCAGCTTGCTCAGTGCTGGTGCATTTCACATTTCACATTTCATAGTAAAGTTGCCAATGTTACCACTACAATAAATAACTCCTGCCATCCTGCATGAAATTCAAAACATTTTGTATGACTCATAAGTCCATGAAATCACTAGCCTAACTTGCAAACAAAAGCTAATTATTTATAGACTTTCATAAAAATTGCATCTTGTCATTGAGGCTAGAAATACCCAGCAAAGGCAAAGAAAAACTGAAAACAAATGTCTGACTTGGCAGCAAAACTTTTGGAATTAGTTTGCTCCAACTCCGAGTCTCCCTAACCCACTAGAAAGAGGAAGAATCCTCCTCTTCTACAAATTTTTGATTAACCCTAGCTTGCCCTCATTTCTTGGCTAGATAGCCCGCCCAGATATATCCGGTTCATGTTTTTTAACACAAACCGAAAGCAAAGTCTACAGGTGGGATTACCAATCGAACGCAAATCGTGGTTTGCGTTGTATTGTAATGCAACGTACTATAGAAGTGCTACAATATGATAATCTAAAAATTGCGTTACTTTGCATCAAGGTGGCATTCCATGGGTGGTCCATGTGCATTCCTATGCAACCACCCATGGGTGTTGGCAAAAAGCATTATATACAAATAACTATAGATGGGGATTTTTGTCAAAATCCTGCACCTTGCTGAGGCAGGCATAATGAGGAGAAATGCTTTCGTTTCTCCGCGTTTTTCCCTCTTTGTATGTGTTCTTAATTCTACAGCACAAATACAAAGAGGCAAATGCCTTAAAGGATACTTTTTCTTTACAGGAAGAGACACCTTCCTGTACAAAAACTATTCTTACTAAAACACTGACATCTTTGAACTGCGGCACATGGGTGTCTGTGTTGGTCCATGGCAACCTAAATTGCACCAGCTCAGGAAGAGAGCAGAACAGCATCACATCTTATTAGCTAAGGCACTCTTTGGCTCGCTCCCGTTGACGCAAAGCAGTGCAGCATGTCAGGAAATGACCAAGAGCGATCCAAGTCCCAGCCGCAGAACTCCCCACTTTTCTAGAACCCTGCGGCTACTCCCTCATCATCCTGATGGCCCTCGCCCCTACTAGGAATCTCTGTGGGGGCAACATCTAGGAGAAGCAACTGTCGTGCATAAGGTGCTTTAGCAGTGTCTGTTGTAAAAATCTACTTACATTCAGAGGCTTTCCTTACTTCATTGACTCTGCAGACTAAGTATTCCGAGGATAGGTAGTATAACGTCTTCAGGCCGACCCTTCTATGGCTGGGGTGACATCTTGCAGTGTCCTGGATGGCCCTCTATGGCTGGGGCTGCACTTTTTCAGGACTTGGATGGTACTGTGTGGCTGAGGCTGCGCCAAAGTCTCACAAGGGTCCCTCAAATCTTGGGCTCATCAAAAACTATTTAAACCCCACCCAGGAACTTACTCAATGCTTTTCATTGAGTTTTCCTGGTGGGTGGAGTTTCCTGCTGGCATCAGCTTGAGTGTTTTCGCTGGTGGGCAGAATGACCTACCCCCTGAAATTTTCGGTTGGGTTGTAGGGTCTGGGGACAGGGGGCAGCATGATTGGTCAGGGTGCGGGGTCAAGTTCAAAGTGGACTCTTAGGGATTGGGACATGTCACAGGTGCCATTTTAATTGGTAATGCACACAACGACTGGGCTAGGGTCATTCTGTCAAGTTTTTTTCAAGTTTTTCACCCAGTATATTTTATTGTTTTTTTTTTGTCATAGGCCTGAGTGGCAGTGTTTGGCAGCTCTTATTACCCTGCAGGAGACTGGCAAGGCCGATTTGCTGGTGGTGGGGGCCAAGCAGTTGGCAGAAGTACCCCGCATGGTGTGGACGAGACAGAGGCCATCAGGGGGGTCGGTGGTGCCACAGTTTCTGGTGTGCTCACCCCGAATTCATTATCAGAAGCACCTGGTTTTGGCAGAAGGTGCACAGAAGGAGGTTGTGAACCCAAGTGCAGAGGGGTGGCCATATCTGGGAGAGTTCCCCGCCACACTGCAAGGAGCAGGAAGAAACAGGTCAATTTGTGTGCCCCCCCACTCTCCGGAAAAGTGTCTAAGGTATGAACAGCAGCTGTTTACGGACAGCCGGGAGTGTTTAGTGCAGCCTGGTAACCCCGGTCTGAAGGCAAAGCTCGATTCTTTGCAGCCGGCTCTGGGACGGCATGAGATTGTGCTTCAGAGCAGCAGGGACTGGACTTTGCTGCAAGCTGAAAGAGGTTTTGACTGTTGTGGAGAGCTGCAAACTCCCTACAGAAAAGGCAGAGAATGGGCATGTCAGCTCAGATGGGGAGGGCAAACCTCCGCCATACCAGCCCCCAAGGCCAAAGGTTATCAACAAAGCTGATCATGGAAGTGATATCACTAGGGCTATTTAACCGGAGGGCTCAGGGCGTACAGTTGGAGGGCGACAGGTTAAGGGTGTTGCTTGTTTGGGTATGTTATGGCCTGGAAAGGGCCCAGAGCCAGAAACTCTGCATCCCTAGCATAAGATCGCCATGTAAGAAACCTCTACATACACACTACTTGTCCACTAATAATCCCTAAAACTCCTTCTATACTAATTACTCACCTCTCAAATACAAACACTGAGTAACTTTACCTACTCAAATCTCCCCATCACCCTTCCAAATTTTCCATAACAAATACATCCACTACACACAACCTACCACAGATGATACAACAATTTAATAACCACAACTTAAATATTCTACAAACACAACGTCACTTACCAGAAGGAAACTAAAAATCAAGGGCAGGAAAGAAACCTATGATCTCAATGTTCCCTGATTGCACCTTCCTACAGCAAACCCCATATTCTACACAAATCCCAAGGCAACATGGAAGTTACATACCATGACAACCCACAAACCTCTCTCCCCCTCCAAACGCACACATCTCAAAGTCCCTATGTGTCAAACCAACCTCCGTTTCGCCATCATCAAAGATCACAAGCACAACCGAGCCCCAAAACCTCCACATCAAAATACCCTATTCTCCTCCAGCACCAACCTTACTACAGAACATGAAGAAGAAAGAAACCCAACAACTAATATACCTAATCTTCAATGCAAAATCCATTAATAAAAATCACTTTAACATCTGTAACCTACTCTCAGAAACAACTCCAGATCTCATCTTCATTACAGAAGCTGGCTCAGCGCAGATTCTGCACCCACATCCTATAAGGCCATCCCTCCTGATTTTCACATCATTAACAAAAATCATATTGACAAAGTTGGAGGAGGCCTAGCTGTCATCCATAAAAGATAAATACAAAAATACACATACCAACCATTGAAAATCTCAACATAGGTGGCTGTGAATCCCCGATGATAAGATGTTACCCCACTCCAACCATGACCTATTCTTTCCTTAGATAGACCACCAGCAAACAATGCCAATTTTGAAGATGTCCTACTTGATACAATAACTAACACCAATCTTGAGTACCCAAAGCTATACATTCTACGAGACCTCAACAAATAGCTTCAGAAGAAGAATCTAACCACAACTATAGCTATCACAACCAACCTTGATTCCTTTCAACCTACAACAAATGGTTTTTGGCCAAACACACTGCGCTGGACACATTATACATGTCATATGTGCACCTTTAGGAATATCCACAGTTACAGACAACTCCAGGTAAGCTCGAGGGACCACAACATCATAACCTTGAAGATCCACACAGCTTTCAATGACAACATGTCGAAGCCAAAATTTACCAAATGCTTGTACAGACAATGGAAAAAACTAGACATCCAGCAACACAACACCCACCTTGATTAAACCTCAATAAACATACAACTGAAAGACAGGAAACCCTTCGACAGCTAGACTTTCCCTGCACTGGGCAAACAGATACCAACAAACATCACATCCAGAATTGACAACAGAAAGAACACCGCATGAGTTAATGACAACATCAAATGGAGTAAAACACAACTCAACATACTAAAGTGCAGATGGAGAAAATAAGGAGATGAAACAGATAAAGGCAGCCTTACAAACCACAAAAAGACACCGCAACTCCACATGCATAACTGAAACATACTACCCTTCCAAAGAACTCCATAAAATTCTAAAGGAATTCTGCAATCTAGAGTGCCTAAACACAGAAACAGCATGATCACAAGACTTCTGTGAAGAAATCTCGAGTGAATTAATCTAAAGAGTGACATATATTTAAAATTACTTGAAGAAGACCATGGAAAACCCCACAACAATGCATGACCTAACCACCACATAAAGAGACACGAATAGCCATCCGTCCACGCATACCTTCAATACCCTGTCACAAAAAGATTTCCTAAATATTATCAATGCAGCCAGACCATCAAGATCACAGTCAGATCCAGCACCACCAAGAATATTTAAAGATATATGTTAGACTTGGCATCTTTGGTGTAGTTTCCTTTAAATTTTAGTCTCTACCTCCTGACTTTGTGATGCAGGCCCTGTAAATCAAATGCTACTATTGGGCCTTCAGCACTGGTTGTGCCACCCATATGAGTAGGTATGAAAAGGTAACTCAGTCCTGCCACTGCAGAGTCTGTGTGCAGTTGTTAACTGCCATGTCGACTTGGCAAGGGCATCCACTTGCCATCCCCTAACCTCCCTTTATCTACATGTAAGGCACCCCTATGGTAGGCCAAAGGTACCCCCCGGGCAGGGTGCAATGTATCTGGAAGGTAGGACATGTACTGGTGTGTGTGACATGTCCTGATAGGGAAATACTGCCAATTTCGTTTTTCACTATTGAATGGCTATCTTGCCCCATAGGATAGAAGTGAAGTTTATTTATAACATCTTATAAATATGACATCCCATTGGGACAAGATAGAGAAATAAAGTTTAGGCTCTCTGAACTCAGGATTTAGTAACACATCTTTTAGTAAATATGTTTTTTTAAATGTGTGTTTGAAAATGCCACTTTTAGAAAGTAGGCATTTTCTTGTTTAACCATTCTGTGTGCCTCTGCCTGTTTGTGTATTGGCTGCCTGGTTTTGGAGTGACAGGGGCTGGGGATGTGCATTCACTGTAGACAGCCACTGGGGGTTTGAGGTGTGCCTGGCCCCTCCTGGATGACTCAGAACCGAGCTGAATAGACTTTGGCTGAATTTAGAGTAGTGGGAGGAGATTTCTTCACACCTGAATAGGGCCTGTCTCCCTTGCACAATGCTGTCTCCACCCCCTGTGATCATACTACACCAGTGAGGACAGAACTGGTTTGGACTTGGCTCCAAGACCCTAGCACAAAGAGAACAAAGACATTTTGGGATATAAGTATTAGACCTAAAACCCCTGAAATTTAGACTACTTCTGGAATCAAGAGGAGCCTTTGCCAAGGAGAAAAGCTGGAGAAACTGGAGGAGGAGTACTGCCCTCTGGAGTTGGCCTACAGTAGCTCTTTCTGCCAAGGAAAGGAGAAGGACTTTGCTATGTGCTGTGTCCCCCTGCTTGAGGAAGGTCTCCAAGGCTCCTCTGAACTTTCTTGCTGGGAGTTATGACCTTCCAAGAGGTGCCTGTGACTGTGTTGGGCCTCTTGGGGTTTTCCTGCTGTTGGGAGCTGGAAAAGCAAAGCAACTACAAGAAAATCGATGCATCACTCTTGTGTTGTGGCTGTTTTACCGCGCAGTATCGCTGTGCGAGAAGAATCTCCACGCATCACCGTGCTGCTGCTGAAACCGGCGCGGCACCTGTCGCTGCTGCAACAACCGATGCATCGATGGGATCGCGGGTGAAGAAACCCATGCAGCGCCGCTTGATGCCGCCGCATCGATCGCCGACACATCCCGGATTTCCATGCATCGTACCTGTGCGGCAAGATTTCCAGATGCATCACCCACGGACCAGAACTGCCTCAGAATCGATGCATCTCTTCCCCCTACAGACTGGATTCAACACATCAATTCTCCTGTGTGCAGCAGAACTGTTGCATTGCCCTTGTGAATTTTGTCGCAACTGCAGGTACTTGGAGAGAAATCACGCATTCATAGTTTTCTATGGACTAAGTTGTTTGAAACCTTTTTAATGTCATATTCTTAATACATGTATATAGGATTTTTTGTCGTTTTGGTCTTGTTGAATTTTGATAAAGATATTTTATTTTTCTAAACTGGTGTGGTGTCCATTTGTGATGTTATCACTGTATTACTGGGTGTTTTGAGTACAAATAGTTTACACATTGATTTTGGAATACGTCTGCTTGTGCCAAGCTACCCAGGGGGTTTAGCAGGGGTTATCTAAAGTTTATATCCCCCTTACCCTGACTAGAAGAAAGGGTTCCTATTTGGACAAAGGTACCTACCTCTACCAACTAGAGACCCCCATTTCTAACAATACACTTTGCTCAACCTGTGCAGGAGAGGTAGCCTGATAACTACTCAACAGCTCCCTGTAACCTGGTTAATTCCCACCTGAGCTCACAACCTCCTACATGAGACTGCTTTTGAGAAAGCATTGTTTACTTAATTCACTAACTTTACCACACATTATGGCATACTTTCAGACCAAAAGTCTGGTTTCAGACCAGGAGGTGCACAGAGTCACCCATCATATTTAGCTGGGATGTTCTACAACTCAGTGGACAAAAACGGAGTAAGTGCCTTATTGCTTCTGAATTTATTTAACACTGTCCACCACCTCATGCTACTGCAAAGACTTCACAATATTGGAATATGTAAAAGTGCTTTAAAATAGATTACTATTAATCTCACACACAGGCAAAGCCTAGCCTACCTACCCCATTTTACATCACCTCCACACACACGTGGTGTTCCTCAGAGATCCATAATACCCCCACTATTATTCAACATCTACCTAACCCCTTCACCAAATCTATTTAAATCATACATCCTCACCGATTACAACTAAGCAGATTACACCTAAATCATTTTAAAGATGGATAGTTGTGAAGACCTCTACAATTCAAAACTTGAAGACTGCCTTTGTGCCATAAACACACACATGCTGAATAACCACCTAAAGCTCAGTACCGCAAAGATAAATATTATGGTATGAGGACTATGGCAAAACTACCAGCCTACCACTATATGGCTTAAGGAACTTGAAGCCCCGCTGAAAACATAGAAGTAAGAAACCTAGGATGAAACATAGATACAGACATATCCTTGATACCACATGCAAACAATGTCACAAAGAGGGTCTTCTATGCAATTTAAACACTACGTTGCATCTTCCTATGTCTTGCATACCACCATAAACTACAAGCATCTTCACAATCATAATCTCCAAGCTTGACAATGCCAACATCCTATACCTTGTTACACCTGAGTCAATTATACGCAAAATACAACACATCCAAAATGCTGCCACAAGGCTTCTTCTCCACCTTTACCCAGGTGAATGCAATACTCCAGTCCTTCAAGCACTCCACTGGCTACTTATGTCACATGGAGGTATTAGGCCTGGTTAAGAAAGTATCTTTACATGCTCACGTTCTTAAATTGACTTCTCTCCCTAATCACTATGACATTTGACACACATTCTTTTGCGTGCACACACATCGTAGGCACTCTATCAGAACACCTTGAACATTTGTACAAGGGCTAAGTTCAGCATGCAAGCTGTTATTTGTTTTTGGCCTCTCTGCAACAGAGCTATCACAATAGAATAAACAATAGCAGCCTGGCTGGGGCATCAACATGGTAACATGGAGGATGTTACTTTATATATGATATCAAGCGTGAGTTACCAAAAATTATTGCGGAAACCTATGTTATGCTAAAATACTTGTAAAGCTCTACGTATACCCTAGGGTGTCTTGGTGCTAGCTCAACAGAGAGCAGGGAGGGGACAGACGGAGGGCTAAAGAGTGAAAAGCAAGGTTTTCAGAAGCTTTCTGAAAACCTGTAGAGAGAGTGCTGATCATATGTGTATTGGCAGAAGATTCCATTCCTTGGTTGCTCCCACCAGGAAGCTGCTTCCACCCCATTTGGTTTTCTTAAATCTAAAGGTGGTATCTTTGTAGGATCTGCTTGATCTCAGGTTCCTGTTGGGAACGTACCAAGAAATTGATTTTCTCAGAAAGTCTGGTCCTGTGGCATTCAGGGCTTTGAATTTGAGGCAGAGTGCCTTAAATGTAATATGATACTTAATCGTTAGCTAATGTAGATCTTTGATTGCTTTCGAAACAGAGTGGTGTTTGGGAAGGTCAAGAAGGGATCTGACGACGGCATTGGGAATACCTGAAGCTGCTTGAGATATTGTGCCTGTAGATTAATGTAAAGTCCATTACAATAATCCATTTTAGATAGGATTAGAGAGGATATAACTGTTTGTCTACAATTGTTATGAAGAAGGTGTATAATTTTTGTTATGATTCTAAGAGTATTATAAGAGGAGGATAGAACTGAGTTGACTTTTTTGCTAAAAGTAAGCTTATCATCAAGCATTATCCAGAGGCTTTTAGCATTTGTGTTGAGTTGGGGTAGAGCACCCAGTTCCGATGGCCAGCAAGTGGTAGACCAGAGATGAGGGTTGCTTCCCAAAAGAATCACTTCAGTTTTATCTGAATTAAGTTTGAAACAGTGCTTACTCTTCCATCTGCCAATCTCTCCCATGCAATTATGAAACTGCTTTCTGGTGTAACTGGTGTCATTGGCAGCGGATAGAATGATCTGCGTGTCATCTGCGTATGGAGAAAGAGAGAAGCCAAAGGATTGGTCCAAGGGGGCAAGCTCTCTTACATAGAGATTAAACAGGATGGGACTAAGCGATGATTCCTGTGACACCCCGCAAGGTAGAAAGAAGGTACTAGAGCTAAAATTGTCCCGTTTCATAATGTCTTTCCTGTTCTCTAGGAATGATTTAAGTAATTTTAAGGCTATGACTTTTATGCCTAGATCCTCCAAGCAGGAGAGCAGGGTTGGATGCTCTACAGTATCAAAGGCCGCAGGCAGATAGAATAGGATCAGCACGGCTGTTCCTCCTCCATCGAGGATGAATTTTAGGTAATGCATTGCTTTAACAAGGGCTCTCTCCATGCTATGTTCTGATCTAAATCTGAATATTGTGGGATCTAGTAGATTGTTCTCTATGATAAATTGATTTAGTTGATTGTTCATGATTTTTCAATTATTTTTGCTGGAAATGGAAGTCTGGAAATAGGCCGGTGGTTAGATGGATCTTGCAGATCAAGAGTGTTTTTTAAAAAAAGATGGAGGATGGAAGACCTTTTCCAGGGAGTAGGAAAGATCCCTGTGCTAAACATAGAATTAAAACTATTTGAAAGTACTTTGGCTAAGATATCTGGAATTAATTTTAGCACAGATGGAGGGCAGGGATCTTCTGGAGACCCTGATTTAGTGGTCTGAATGAGGTTCAAAGTTTGTGCTATTGTAATTGGGGAAAAGTTAGTCAGAGCGCGTCAAAGGGTATTGTTAGTCATAAGGCTCTCACAAGTCCCAGTGCCCATTTGTAATATTTGATTTTTAGGATGGTGGGATAAGTGATAGATTTGATCAACTTTATTTCTGAAATGTTGATCAATGGTGTTGCAGAAGGTTTGGCTACTGCAGGATCCTTTATTTCCTGGTTGCTTGGTGATGCTATTTATCACTGGAAATTGTTCTCTGAGCAAGTTTTTTGCTGATTTGATCTGTGAGACAAAAAAATATTTTTTTCTTTGGTCAAAAGAGTTTTGTATTTGGCTAGAGCATGTTTGTTGCTTCTTTTTTGGGGAGCTCATACTTGAGTCTCCATTTCCTTTCTTGGCACCTACAGTGTTGTTTTTCTAACCTGAGGGTCTCTGAAAAACAAGGGGCTGAGTTTTTTTTCCCTGTCTTGTTTGGTCTTTTTAGTTGGAGCTACTGGGCTGAGGGCCGTATCTAAACAATTAGTATAGTCCTGAATAGCTAGCTCGGGGTCTTCCACGTGTGTATGCAGGGTTTCTGTAAGTTGTAGCTGTAATTGATTACTATCTATTTCAGACCATGCTCTATAGGTGGCCACGTCTGATTTATTGTTAAGACCTACAACTGAGCTTACACCTTTTAGCTCACAAAAGATGGCAACATGATCTAACCAATAATGCAGTAGAAGATTGAGACCAGTGATGGTTATTTGAAAAAATGGCATCTAGTGTATGGCCAGCCACGTGTGTGGTGTTTTGCACATGCTGCGAGGGACCAAAGATATTTATGAGTTCCACCAGAGCTATGGTATCCTTGTCTTTTTGAGATTCTAAATGAAAGTTTGGCTACCCAAGAACTGTAAAGTCAGTGTGGCAAATTTCATCCTCTGGGAGGGAATTGCTGTTGTTAAGAAAATTGCTTCTGGGGCCTGGTGGCGATAAATAAGAGTTCCTCTAAAGGATTTCTTTTTGGATAATTCAAACCAAAAAGATATGGCTTCACAGTCTTCATTGGGCATGGCTGTAAATCTGGTCTGATTTTCTCCCTGTATATAATTCCAAGCCCTCCACCCCTTTTAAGTGGAAGGTCCAGTATGTGCATCGTGTAACCCAACGTGGTAACTGTTAGAAGTTCTGGGTTTGAGGTACTATTTACCCAGGTTTCTGTAATAAAAATGATATCTGGTTGTTTTGCATCAATTACCTCGGCCATTTTAAAGGTGTGCTTTACCAATGAACGTGCATTAATTAGGGCACAGCGATATTAAGGAGGCTGCTTCTGTGAGTAGGATTTACAGCACCGTGTAAGAAGGCTATGCAGTAGAAAAGGAGCTGGAAGACTGAAATCGCATTGCTTACAGTACGAGCTGCTACCAGACTAAAGAGAAATCATGTTAAAATGAGTACAGTTTGCTTTCCTTTCCTTAAGAGCTAAAAGATCTTTACCTGAGAAGTAGATTATGCTTCTACGATCTGAGGTAAAACCAGCAGGTGTTCCGGCGCTCGGTGCAATCCAGGTGCGGAATGACGTAGACACTCTTGCCTTTGGCACGCCGGCACCATACTATGAATATATGGTGCAAAAATAGGGCACGCAAAAACATTTAGACCGCATCCCACCTAAAATAGCAGCTGCAGTCATGTAGGGATGCAAAGCAGCACCGCTCCCTCCACTCAATCAGCACGGAAATGATGCGGTGGACCAGGGAGCAAAAAATTAAGTCACAAAAAAAACAGTAGACTGACTGCCAGAAGAAATTAACCCAACAGGTTGTCAGGAAGAATTAAAATCGCTAGCTAAAAGAAGGACAAAAGAATAAAAAAATAAGGTACAGTGCATAAATTGGGAAACTTGCAGTAGTGACGCTTTATCTGTATCTAACAATCTATACACTGCGTGTCAGTGCCATGCTATGAATTTATGGGGCAAATGTAGGGCACACAAGACAACTACACTATGTAACAATAGGCAGAGAAAATTTGGGATCCAGACCTCGCAAACCACAAATTGAGTGTAATTCTGAAAAGGGTGACTCGAAGCAGGTATCAGACTTTTCTAAGAAGAAGTGAGATAATAAGGAACATAAAGGAAAGACTAAATCGCAGGGTGGATCTTCTCAACAGGAGGCCGCCGAAAAGCGCTATAATCTGTGTAACAATGATCATATTAAAATGCCATCAAATCAAATTAGGAACATATATTGAGCGCACAAATCACCCGAATGTCTCATGGCGCTGGCGGACGACTTGGAATTGTCAGCATGTAGAGGGAAGAAGCCGGACTAATGATCGAACAGCCATGTTTTTAATTCCCGGCGAAAGTGGTTATGGTCATAGGTGATGCGTAGGTATAAAGGTAGTTTGTTCCAGAGGGTGGGCACAAGAAAGGAAAAAGCCCGTCCCCCGTTTTTGACAGTACGAACTCTGAGAGGAGTGAGGGGGTATCTGTTACTGGATCTTAAGGGCCTGTTAGGCTGGCACCAGCTGAGTTTTTTAGTCCAGTAATTAGGACCTCTACCATACATGTTTTTATGTGCTAGGCATAAGGTCTAAAAGCAGGTTCTCTTCTTCACTGGCAGCCAATGAAGATGTCTTAGGCTGGGCGCTGAGGGGGAGCCAGATGGGAGATTTACCACCAGCCTGGCTGCTGTGTTTTGCAGGACCTGAAGCCTGGAGAAGGGATCTACATTTATTGCTGTCAGCGGAGCATTGCCGTAATCCATACGGCTGAAAATCAATCCCTATACTAATGGTTTCCTGGCTTCTAGCAGGATCCACTTAAACACTTTGCGCAGATTGCGCATAATGCCAAAACAGGAGTCAATTATGTGGTTAACTTGTTTCTTCATTGATAATTGGTTATCAATTTGGATTCCTAGATTCCTCACTGTCTGCTTTGGGGCTGGGCAGGAACCGAGGTTTTGGGGGCACCAGTCATCAGACCAGTGCTCATGGGCCTTACCAAAGAGTACTATCTCGGTTTTGCTTCCATTTAGTTGTAGGTGGTTGGTGTTCATCCACCTATTTACATGGGCCAAGCAATTCTTAAAGCGTGATTTTGTGTCCATAGGGTCAGGACCAAGGATGATCAGAATCTGAGTTTCATCGGCATATGACAGTACGTCAAAGCCGTAATATCTGATCACCGTGGCCAGTGGGGTCATATAAAGGTTAAACAATGTAGGGCTCAGAATAGAGCCCTGTGGCACTCCCATCTTCACAGGCCTGCTGCATGAAACGAAATCGCCTATCTGTACTGCAGTAACTCGATCCATTAGATAACTCTTGAGCCATTTCAGGGCCTTCCCCCTGACACCAATCTCCCAGAGTCATTGTTCAAGAATGCTATGGGATATGGTGTCAAAGGCAGCTGATAGATCTAGCAGGACGAGAATGGATGACTGCCCTCTATCCAATGCTAATCTGATGTTGTCTGTAACTTCTACCAGCGCTGTTTCGGTACTATGGGCGGCCCTGAAACCTGACTGTGAAGGATCCAGCAATCCATGACTCTCGAGATGGACAACGAGCTGTTGGTTGACCAGTGACTCGAGTACCTTCCCGAAATAAGGGAGCAGCGAGATTGGGCGTTAGTTTGAAGTGTTGGGTCTGCAGTAGAGGTTTTTAGAATTGGCCTGACTCTAGCTGCCTTCCATATCTTTGGGACCACTGATTGTGAAAATGACCTATTAAATAGATTGGTGAGACTGTCAAGAAGCACCGGAACAATTATAGGCAGAAAACGTGGTAACACGGGATCTACTGGTCAGCCCAATTTAGGGGCAGATTTACAAGAAAGTGACGCATCTGTAGAGATGCGTCACTTTCCCTGCGCCAAATCCTTGCGTCACCATGGATGCGCCGTATTTACAATACGGCGCACCGTGGCACAAGGATTAAAAGATGCGTCAGAAATTCTGACGCATCTGTTGACGGAATAGTCACGCATTGCTGGAGTCGAGTAGGAAGCACGACGCAACTCCAGCAATGCTCAGGGCCGCCCTATGCCTAACATGCTGCGTCAATTCTTGTGCCTGCTTCAAGCTGACGCAGGGTTTTGACGCAGCATGAAAGTAAAAGTGACTCAGTGAAATCTTGTAGATTTCACTGCGTCACTTTTACGGGGCTTCCTGCGACGGAACGCCCACCCTGCATGCATTAAACCTGACCCAGGTTTAATGTTGCGCAGGGCTTCACTACGTGACGCATCTCCCTAGATGCGTCACATTGTAAATGGACCGCAACTTTTACGCAGCCGCTGCGTCTCAAAAGTGACGCAATGACGGTGCAAAAGTGACGCAAGGGGCTTGTAAATCTGCCCCTCAATATTTAACATGACTCTGGACACTTCCTCAGGGTTGTATTGGGATAATTCCTCTAAGAGGGGGGAAAGGCCAGTAAGGGTAGTGTGGTATTCTTCCAGGGTGTTTGAATATTCATGTGGTGGAAAGGAGCTATGGAATGTGATAGTTTTATCTTCAAAGAATTTAGAGAGAGAATCAGTCCAATCCTGTGAGACAAGGACATCTGTCTGAGCAGGAGGCATCGGGAATTATTTTAAGATGTTATAGAGTTCTATATTGGAATTTGCTGCTTTTTCGATCCGGTTTAGGAGGAAGATTTTGTTTTTTACTTTGTCTGAGATTTTCCATATAACTAAAATGGACATTTTTATAGTTCTCACGGTCTATTTGGTCTTTACTTTTCCTCCATTTATGTTCCGCGGTCCTGCAGGGGGTCTTTAATATTTTTAGTTGCTCTATAAACCAAGGGGCAGTTCTGGCTTTTATTTTGATCCTGGTGAGAGGAGCGATCTGATTCAGCATAGTTGTTATTGCTCTCTCAAAGAGGGTGGCTGCCTGATCAATGTTATCCTCTTAACACTGTGGAGGGAGGCTAAAGTAAGCTGAGAAGGAGGTGGAAGGGACTTTCCGCCATGACCTTCTCCATATAATTTCACTCCTGATCTAATTTTTTATGGTCTGAGCTGGGATTGTGAACTTCAATAGGTCATGATCTGACCAGTAAAGGTGATGGAGGTTCTACTATGATGTCTATGGTGTTAGTGAATAGTAACTCGCGTGTGTGGCCCGCAGCATGGGTGGGACCTGTCACCATATGAATTAACCCTATGGTGCTCATATTGGTAGTCAACTGATTAGTGTCAGGTATTATTCATTTTGTTCCTTTTAAGAAAGGTGGATAATCAGAGCGTAGATCAGAGAAGTATGTGAAACTGAAGAAGGACTCACAACCATCTTCTGACTACATAATAAAAAATGAAGATCAACCTAAATAGTCCAAGCCTGAATTTAGAAAGAAGAAGGTGGCTGGTATTGAAGTAAAGCATGCCACGGATATTGAGGACACTGCATCTGAGTGGGGAGTGGGCTCTGACTATGCTGGACAGCACAGCAGAAATCATGATAGTTCGCCGGAGCCTGATGCATTGTCTGGCAGCATTATCGTTGAGTGACTATGTCCAGGTGGAATCGAATATAGGGGGTGCAACTCCAAATGGCGGGGGACATGCAAAGATAGATTAATGTTCTCTTTTGGGAGAACTTGTCACTCGGCTATGATATTCTCTTGGCTGAAAAGGATTGGCCACCTGAATTTGTGTTGGATTGCCCAGTAGGAGAAACTGTAATTTTACCTGCTTTTTCTGACCTTATTCCAGAGACAGTAAAGCATTCATACACCAAGGAGAGGTCTTTAGCACTAGCTCCTGTGTTATACCTCAACCATGTGTGGTGGGATGTCGGTTTCCTTATCACATTATACCAGTGAGGTCGACACCACAACTTCAAAGACAATACCCCATTAGACTTGAGGCTAAGAAACATCTTTGAGAAATACTCACACAACTTGCATAACAAAGTGTAATGGAAGGTTGCACCTCCCCTATGAATAATACTTTGTTTCCAGTAATGTAACCTGGCTATTCATATAATCTAGTATTAGACTGCAGACACTTGAAAATAGCTACACACACATTCGCTGTACAAAACGCGCATAATTCTGCACTTATGAACAACATAGGGTGAAAGAAATACAAAACATCCCTAGACATTTTGAATTGATTTTTCTGCCATAACATAGCACCTAAAAGCAGGTATTTGACCCCATTTTGTGTGCTCAAGTCCCAAAAGCAGCTTTGTCAATTACCTCAAGGGTATAAGAACAGCCCAGGGTTGTTTTCAGCTTGGGTTACAGACCTTTGGCAAGAATGTGATGACCAGGCATTGTCCTATGTCGATGACATCTATCTGAAGGATGTTGACCTTTCAATACACTTGGCAAGAGTGGATCGCATACCATTGGGATTTGCTGACATGGACTACATATTTAATTTTAAAAAAATCAAAAATCGCTCACCTCAATGTCCTATTTTAAGGATATACTCTGTCAAGTGAAGGCAAAAGCCTAGCGACACATTTCCTTGAGAAGTGTGCACTTCCACAATCATGAAACACCTTAAAGAAACTCCAATTGATTTTGGGTTTCCTGAAATGTGGGAGAACTTACATTTCAGATTACATAGAGTGGGTAGAACCGTTCTATTACTTGATATATCCAGGCTTTTGAAGCACACATTGAACAACTAAACACACACAAATACTATGTTCAGTACAAGCTGACATGCTAGCTTCAAATCACAACAAACCTGGTGATCCGTATCATTGCAGGTGTATCAGGCTATGCCTATGTAACATTCAACAAAGGTGACACTGTACCAATTGCATATAAGTCACATTTATACACAAATGAAACATTTTGCAACTGGCAGTGTGGGCTAAGAACAAGGGCCCACTGGTGTAATATCAGGACAATTCCATTAGCATACTCTCATGCTTAACTTTAAGTGGTCACACTGCTCCAGGGCCACGTTCATACAAAATCCAATTTTAAAAGAAAAGGAGCGTGTAAAAGCCCACCCTTGGTTTATCTTTCCAAAATTCCAAGAATAATACTGTTCATTCCTTAATTATCATCAGTCCATTAAAACAATAATCACTTGGGAGTCTTGTGTTTCTAAATGGATCAACAAAAAATGTATTCAATCAATGCTTTTCATCAAAAGCAGTCAACGCAGCCCAGCCAACGCGTTTCGTCCCTATGGATATCATCAGGGTTCAATATCACGATTCAGTCAGAAGACTCTGTTAATTCCTCTGTTGTGTCTTTCAAAGTGCAGCACAATTCACATAAATGTTTCATATCCTGTTCTTATTGATCTCGTGCTGTCAGTCCCAACAACGTGTTCATGGAGACCTCCTGACTGCTGCTCATCCAGTATCCATCAATTAAATACAGCATTTAACTAGATGGATACTGGATACTGAATGAGCAGCAGTTATGAGAATTGTCACAACAACCCATTGTCCTGTTTTGCAATTCTTGTGTATCACCCGCCATTATTTGTCATACCAATCTTTATATTTACCTTGTTGAAGCTTCACATTTGTGACAACTTACTTTTCTGGTAACCTAAACAGATCTTCCCCCATTTAGCCAATTTGGAGTTAACTATGACCTAGGCTTCCTACCTTTTAACAATACAAATGGTGAGATGCCAGTAACTGAATTAAGGGTGATGTGATAAGACCACAACATTTCTCTTACGTATTAATCTACCAAATCTCCTACTGTACTTGCCAGTAATATAGTTTCTTTTAAAATCCTGTTAGTTCTTTCTACTAAGCCACTGGCCTGGGGGCAATACAAAGATGTTTTATGTGGGTTAGAGAAACCTTCTCAGGAATGCAGACATTTCCTCTGAAACAAACTGCACCCCATTGTCAGTCACAATATTGCTAGGGTTTCCTTCTCTTGTAAAGGTGTCTGTCAAAAATCCCATTAAAGATTTTGTGCTAATGTTATTTACAGACTAAGTAACTATGCGTTTTGAGTAATAGTCTACCAAGACAAACATAAAACGTTTTGCCACTGTGGGAAAATTGAGGCGTCCAATGATCTCTAACCCCAATGCGTCCCATGGTTTAGACGAAACATCTACAGGCAAAAGGGGAGTTCTGTGAATAGATGTAGTTTTGTCACTGGAGCTACAAGCATAGCAATCTCTTACTTTTCTCTCAACCAGGGTGTTGGACCCGGCCTCGTGGCGTGGTCCTTAACCCCCTGGATTGTGCCCGTTCCCCGCCCCGGCCGTCACGGGCCATCCGTCTGAACTGCACCAAGGCCCTTCACCCGGAGCTGCACGTGGACGCATACTCCTCGTGGCTCCGCCATCTTGTTGGCATCCACGTCACACCGTGCACCCGCCGGCGCGACCCCGCTCAACCCGGCCTCGACCCCAGCGAAGCCCCGACATCGAGGCACCACGAACTAGCCAGGGGGTGCCGCAGGAACCATTCATCGCCCCCGGCGGAGGACAGTATCGATGGGACCCCCAACTGTCCTCCCCTCTCGAGGTGTGATCGCCCTGCAACTCCCATGGGCCTGGCGCCTCTCCTGCTGGGCGTCTGGCCACCTCCACCCGGCCACTCCGCCCCCTCGGGCGCATAGGTCCGGACATCAAAGGGCTCCAGACCTATATCTGGGGCGACCCCACCACAGCTCGGCAGTTGTATCCCGGAGTCGAGAGCCCTGCTGATTGAATCGCGGCTGACCCTACGGAGAAGAACTCTTGTCGGAACCATCACGAGCCCTGCTGACTGCGTCGCGGCTCCTTCCTGTGAACCCTTTCTGAACCACCTGGAACATCGGAGCCCTGCTGACGCCGTCGCGGCCCAACCTCGCTGAAACCTCCCTCGGAGCCCTGCTGACGACGTCGCGGCTCGAGCTGAGCAGAAACCATCTTGAGAGCCCTGCTGATTGGATCGCGGCTCTCCACGAACTGTACGCCAGAGCCCTGCTGACGCCGTCGCGGCTCAACCCCTCCGAGATCCGGAGGTCCTCCAGCTTGAGGATAAGAACTGGGCCCCAGGTACCCTCGTACCGCATTCCTGCCAAAGACTGTCCCGCTACCCCGACCCTTCCAAAGAGACACTGAGACTTTTGGTGGCTCCCTCGATCCCTTCGTGTAAATATTGACCTCGTAACCTTTTTATTGCTGATAAAGAATTGCTTGTCACAAGACAACCTCCTTGAGTCCTGTGTGGTGGTGTTACTGTGCTAGGACGTGATAGGAGAAGGATCTCTCAGGAGACTTCTCGGCAGCGCTCGGCTACTTCGTGCAGTGTGAGGGCCCCCCCTTGGTGGTCGCACCGACTCCTCGGGGTCCGCCTTCCAACATTTGGTGGCCAGCGACGGGATCCGAGCCGAACGCAGTACGTACCAGCCAGTACCCACTAGCTACCCATCCAAACGAACAGCATCATGAGCAGCCAGGAAAACAACGCGACAATGGAGTTCCAGCCCGAACGGCTGGAAGAATATACGCACAAAGAATTGAAACAGTTCTGCAAAGACAAAGGCATTGCAACCACCAGCCTAGGTACCAAAGAGGAGATGCAGAAAGCTCTGAGGGCATGGTTGGAGGCCGGGGCAGGCCCCTCCCAGGAAGAAGGGCCCTTGCCCCTGACTGAGACCGCAGCAACCGCACGGACTCCGGCAACCGGAGGAAGGAAGAGCCTAGAAACCGGCCTCTCCGAAGAAGAAATACGAGAGCGGGAAAAGGTCCGGAGCCACGAGCTAGAGCTCGCCCGACTGCGGCTGGACGGTGAACTCCAGCTGGCAGAAAAGAAACTGGCCCTAGAGCAGCTGCGCCTTCAAGAAGAGATAGAGGAGAAGAGACGACACCGGGAGTTGGAGGAAAAGAAACTAACTCTTGAGCACGAGCGCAGTCTCAAGGAGCTCGAGATCAAGGCCAAGAACGGAGGGACTGACACCCCCAGTACTAGAGACACTCTACCGCCTTCCGAGGCCAAGGTACATATCCCGAAAGAGGTCGTCAAGGAGTATTACAAGAATGACGACATCCAACAATGGTTCAAGGCCTACGAGGTGGCCATGACCTCTCATCGGGTGCCCCGAAAGGACTGGGGCGCGGGCCTGTGGGGGCGGTTCCTGAGTGAGGGGCGGGACACGCTGCTCCAGCTACCAGAGGAGGTGATGACCTCCTACGATCACATGAAGGAGGCCCTGCTCACCCGCTACGGGCTAACAGCGGAAATGTACCGCCAGCGGTTCAGAGACTGCAAGAAAATCCCGGGTACCACATGGGTGGAATATGTGGACTTTTTCAGTCGGGCCCTAGAAGGGTGGATCAAAGGGAGCAAAGTAACCACCTACGGGCAGCTGGTCGACCTCATCGTGTGGGAACACCTTTCCAACAATTGCTTCGTGGAACTGAGACAGCACCTCCTCGACAGCAAAATGACCGACCCGCGAAAACTTGCCGTCGAGGCCGATCGATGGGTCAACTCCCGGGTCCCCCGGAACTCAATGGGGGAGTACCAGAGGAACCCCAACGGACCCCCCCGCCAGCGCGGTGGGGGGGGAGGGCCGAACAGGAACTGAGACCCTCCCGCCGGGGCCCCCAGGAGCCCCCCTCGAGGGCCACCGCAGCCACATCTCTCCCCGAGCCTAGCCCGAAAGGTGGGCCCGGCCCGACCCGGACCACGGCCGCCAGTGACCTGCTACGGCTGCCAACAAACAGGACACTTTGCCAGCGATCCGGCCTGCCCTCTGAACCGAAGAAACGGGGCCGGCGGGCACCCGCCCCGGCAGCTGACAGCCGCTGCCTTGGGGGGAGGAGAAGAGGAAGAGGAGGCCCTCGACCGAGAGAACACTGAGTGGGAGCCGGCAGCCATGTCCCTGGTCTGCCTGGGTAGCCGAGAGATGGTACCCTGCACCCCCATCCCAACCAACACCCAGAAGTACCGGCAGCAGGTCACGGTCAATGGACAACGGGCCGAAGCCCTTCGTGACACAGGCGCCAGTATCACCGCGGTCCGCTGCCACCTGGTGACCCCTGGGCAGATTCTACCGAATGTGCTGTGCCCCGTACGGACGGCCGACAACAGTGAAAGCCTATGCCAGATGGCCCTGGTCCCCTTCGAGTGGGGAGGGGTGACGGGCCTGCTGAAGGTGACAGTGCGCGACGACGCCCCGGTCGACTGCCTCCTGGGGAACGACTTGGAAAGTTCCCCCTGGGCTCAAGTAGAGCGACGAGAGCACCTTCGAATGTTGGGACTGGCTGATTGGGCCTGCGCCATCACCCGGTCCATGACCGCCCAGGCCCCCCGCTCATCCTCGACCTCCGGGACCGCCCAGCCCGAGGGGCTCACACCCCCTCCCACCAGCAGCGAGGAGGAGGCGGACACCGACCCTGGACCCAGCGAATCCTCCCCCGAAGAGATGGCTTCTCCGAGCGCCCTCCCAGAGCTGACACAATGGCGACACGAAGGGGGCCCCACCCGAGAGCAGTTCCAGCAAGAACAACAGTCCTGTCCCTCTCTCGAAGGGGTCCGACAACAGGCGACCGCGCAAGCCGACGGTGACCAGACCGGCACCCACTGGATCTACTGGGCCGAGGGCCTGTTGTACAGTGAACAGAAAGTAGCAGAACTCGGGGCCAGCCGCGTGTTGGTGGTCCCCCTCCGCTTCCGGGAGTTCCTTCTCCACCTGGCCCATGATGTGCCCCTCGCCGGACACTTGGGGCAAGACAAAACGTACAGTCGTCTGGTGACCCACTTCTACTGGCCCCGGATGCGGAGAGATGTGGACAACCACTGCCGGTCCTGCCAGACCTGCCAAGCTAGCGGAAAGACGGGGGGTCGGGTCAAGGCCCCCCTCCAGCCCTTTCCAGCCGTCAGCACCCCGTTCGAACGGGTCGGAATCGATATTGTGGGACCCCTGGACCCCCAAACCGCCCTGGGCCACCGCTTCATCCTGGTCCTCGTGGACCACGCCACCAGGTACCCGGAGGCGGTCCCGCTAAGAACTATAACGGCCCCTGTGGTAGGCCGGGCCTTGATGGGGATCTTCTCCCGAGTCGGATTCCCCAGCGAAGTGGTGAGCGACCGCGGCACGAACTTTATCTCCAGGTACATGCGGTCTCTGTGGCAACAGTGCGGGGTCACATACAAGTTCACGACCCCCTATCACCCTCAGGGGAACAGACTGGTTGAGCGGTTCAACCGAACATTAAAAGGGATGATCCAGGGCCTGGAAGAACCCCTCAGGCGGAAATGGGATGTCCTGCTGCCCTGCCTCCTGTTTGCCTATCGGGAGGTCCCGCAGAAGTCCCTGGGGTTCAGCCCGTTTGAACTATTGTATGGACACCCGGTCCGCGGACCGCTCAGCCTGGTCAAGGAGGGCTGGGAGATGAAGCCCCGAGGAGCCCCTCCTGACGTCTACCGATACCTCCTGACCCTCCGAAACCAGACCCGCAGGTTCCGAGCCATGGCCGAAGCCAACCTCGAGGCCAGCCAGGAGGACATGAAGCGGTGGTACGATCGCAACACCTCTACTATAGAATTCGAGCCAGGACAGAAGGTATGGGTCATGGCCCCGGTCGAACCCGGCGCCCTCCAGGACAAGTGGACCGGGCCCTTCAAGGTGGTGGAGAAGAAAAGTCCCGTCACCTACCTGGTCGATCTGGAGTCCCCCCGGAACCCCCTCCGGGTCCTACATGCTAACAGGCTAAAACCCCACTTCGCCCAGACCGAACTAAGCCTGCTGCTGGCGACTGACGAAGGGGGCGAGGACGACTCCGAGCCCTTGCCCGACCTCTTGCAATCCGACATTCACGATGGATCGATCGAAGGGGTCCAACTCGCCTCGTCCCTGACCCCGGAACAGCGCAACGACTGCCAGCAATTACTGCGGGACTACGCAGCCCTCTTCTCTCTCACCCCGGGGGTGACCCACTGGTGCGTCCACGATGTCGACACCGGGGAGAGCCCCCCCATACGACACAGAGCCTACCGGGTGCCTGACCGAGTGCGGGCCTGCATCCAGGCCGAAGTAGCGAAGATGCTGGCCCTGGGGGTCATCGAGCCTTCCGACAGCCCGTGGGCCAGCCCTGTCGTCCTGGTGCCCAAGGCCGCAGCTCCCGGTCACCCCCCGGAGTTGCGATTCTGCGTGGACTACCGAGCCCTGAATGCAGTAACCAAGACAGACGCACACCCGATACCCCGGGCCGACGAACTCATCGACCGCCTAGGGGCCGCTCGCTACTTGAGCACGGTGGACCTCACCGCCGGGTACTGGCAAATCCAGCTCACCCCCGGCGCCCAAGAAAGATCCGCCTTTTCGACCCCGGATGGGCATTACCACTTTCGGGTGATGCCCTACGGAATGAAGAACGCCCCGGCCACCTTCCAAAGACTGGTGAACAAGGTTTTGGCCGGGCTTGAGGCCTTCAGCGCGGCCTACTTAGATGACATTGCCGTGTACAGCAACCACTGGGCCGAGCACCTTCTCCACCTGAAGGCCGTCCTGGCCGCCCTTCAGCGGGCCGGGCTCACAATCAAGGCCAGCAAATGCCAAATCGGCCACGGATCCGTGACCTACCTGGGCCATCAAGTGGGGAGCGGGCAGGTGGCCCCCCTCCAAGCAAAGATAGATGCCATCCAGACCTGGGAACCCCCCACTACCCAGACCGCTGTCCGGGCCTTCCTGGGCCTCACCGGATACTACCGGCGGTTTATCCGGGACTATGGGAGCATTGTTGGCCCCCTCACAGAGTTAACGTCCAAAAAGCAGCCCAAGAAGGTACACTGGACACCCCGCTGCCAAACAGCCTTCGACACCCTAAAGACAGCCATGTGTACTGCTCCGGTGCTGCAGGCCCCGGACTACCAGAAGGAGTTCGTGGTCCAGACGGACGCCTCCGAGTATGGGATCGGGGCCGTCCTATCCCAAGCCGACGAAAAGGGGCTCGACCAACCAGTGGCCTTCATCAGCCGACGACTACTGCCCCGAGAGCAACGCTGGAGCACTATTGAGCGTGAGGCCTTCGCTGTGGTGTGGGCCCTCAAGAAGCTCCGGCCCTACCTCTTTGGCACCCACTTCCGGGTCCAGACCGACCACCGGCCCTTGCAATGGCTAATGCAAATGCGGGGCGAGAACCCCAAGCTGCTGCGGTGGTCCATCTCGCTACAAGGGATGGACTTTGACGTCGAACACCGGCCCGGCAATGACCACGCCAACGCCGACGGCCTGTCCCGCTTCTTCCGCCTTGACGAGGAGAATCCCCAAGGAGATGGGTGACTCTCCATGCCTTCGGCTGGGGGGGACGCCTGTTGGACCCGGCCTCGTGGCGTGGTCCTTAACCCCCTGGATTGTGCCCGTTCCCCGCCCCGGCCGTCACGGGCCACCCGTCTGAACTGCACCAAGGCCCTTCACCCGGAGCTGCACGTGGACGCATACTCCTCGTGGCTCCGCCATCTTGTTGGCATCCACGTCACACCGTGCACCCGCCGGCGCGACCCCGCTCAACCCGGCCTCGACCCCAGCGAAGCCCCGACATCGAGGCACCACGAACTAGCCAGGGGGTGCCGCAGGAACCATTCATCGCCCCCGGCGGAGGACAGTATCGATGGGACCCCCAACTGTCCTCCCCTCTCGAGGTGTGATCGCCCTGCAACTCCCATGGGCCTGGCGCCTCTCCTGCTGGGCGTCTGGCCACCTCCACCCGGCCACTCCGCCCCCTCGGGCGCATAGGTCCGGACATCAAAGGGCTCCAGACCTATATCTGGGGCGACCCCACCACAGCTCGGCAGTTGTATCCCGGAGTCGAGAGCCCTGCTGATTGAATCGCGGCTGACCCTACGGAGAAGAACTCTTGTCGGAACCATCACGAGCCCTGCTGACTGCGTCGCGGCTCCTTCCTGTGAACCCTTTCTGAACCACCTGGAACATCGGAGCCCTGCTGACGCCGTCGCGGCCCAACCTCGCTGAAACCTCCCTCGGAGCCCTGCTGACGACGTCGCGGCTCGAGCTGAGCAGAAACCATCTTGAGAGCCCTGCTGATTGGATCGCGGCTCTCCACGAACTGTACGCCAGAGCCCTGCTGACGCCGTCGCGGCTCAACCCCTCCGAGATCGGGAGGTCCTCCAGCTTGAGGATAAGAACTGGGCCCCAGGTACCCTCGTACCGCATTCCTGCCAAAGACTGTCCCGCTACCCCGACCCTTCCAAAGAGACACTGAGACTTTTGGTGGATCCCTCGATCCCTTCGTGTAAATATTGACCTCGTAACCTTTTTATTGCTGATAAAGAATTGCTTGTCACAAGACAACCTCCTTGAGTCCTGTGTGGTGGTGTTACTGTGCTAGGACGTGATAGGAGAAGGATCTCTCAGGAGACTTCTCGGCAGCGCTCGGCTACTTCGTGCAGTGTGAGGGCCCCCCCTTGGTGGTCGCACCGACTCCTCAGGGTCCGCCTTCCAACACAGGGCGTCCATATAAGTGAATCAGTACTCGGCTCTGTCATATTCCTGCCCAAATTACCTTCTTGAGCTAAATATATGATACCTTCTTGCATGCCCTCTGGGGGACCTATCCTGTCTGATCTGCATATGTGGTCTCCTATTAATGTAGGCTAATTTCTCAAATTCCAAAAGGGATGGAGTTAATTTGGTAGCTCTTTGCACTTCTCGGGTCACCCCTTCCAAATCTTGTTTTTTACTTTGTTCAACAGTTCGTCTTTTCCCATTCATGTCTCCCATTCATCCTTGACTAGGGCTGGGACTGAGATGGCTAGCACAGTTTCTTCCAACGGATTATCTTCCACTATATTGGTCTCCACAGGCATACAAGACAAGCAATCAGCTATATGATTTCTTGCCCTCGGAAAGTACTCTACTCGGAAGTTATAACCTTCTAATCCTAACACCCAATTAGAAATCCTAAGTGTAGTATTAGCCATGCTCTCAGTAGAAAATACAGACACCAAGTGTTTATGGTCTTTTCTTACAGTGAAAGGTAAACCTCATAAATAAAATAAAAAATTACTCATTGCCCAGTAACAAGCCAAAGCTTCTTTCTCTACTGCAGAGTAATGGCACACTGCCTCCTTAAGTGTTCTTGAGGCAAATGACCCAATTATCTCCTGCCCGTTTGTAATTTGGGATAAGATGGTGCCTAGGCTCTTTTTGCTGGCATCAGTAGTAAGAAAAGAAGAGTTTTACAATTGACCTTAACATTTCTTAAATTAGGGGCATTTATTATTGCTTCCTTGATCTTTGAAAAAACGTCCTGACTCTTTGGAACACATTCAAAAGGAAACCTTTTTTTTAGTAGAGACATTAAACGATGAAACAGGTCAGCAAAACATTTGACATATTGTGAGATATATTCTGCTGAACCCAGGAATAATTTCAATTCTTCTAAATTGGTGGGAGTGGGGGCTAGCTTGACATCATCAACAAGACTGTACTTGGGTTTTATTCCCTCCCTCGATATGGTGTGTTGGAAACGGCCCTTTTTGCAGGGTTATCCCCAAACTTTTTGCTTCTTCCTCCTTCATTTTTTCTGACCCGTGGTTGTTGGCAATAAGACTCTGGGCACTTTACCACTGCTGATCAGTGCTAAAGTGCATATGCTCTCTGTATAAATTGTGATATTGATTGGTTATCCATGATTGGTATATTTGTTTCACCTGTTAGCCCCTAGTAAAGTGCACTGCGTGTGCCAGGGTTGGTGATTCAAATGCTACTAGTGGGCTGCAGCACTGATTGTGCCACCCACAGGAGTAGCACTAAAATGATGTCTTAGGCCTGCTTGCAGTGCCTATGTGCAGTCCAGGACTGCCATGTCGACCTGGCCAGTGCACCCACTGACCAGGCCTTATCCTTCCCTTTCTGTACATGTCAGGCATCCCTATGGTGGCCCTAGGTACCCCCCTGGGCTGGGTGCAGTGTATCTGAAAGGTAGGGCATGTACTGAGGTGTGTAACATGCCCTGGTAGTGAATTACAGCCATTTTCGTTTTTCACTGCTGAGAGGCTATCTTGCCCATAGGATAGAATGGGGAAGGCTGTTTACATGCCTATCTTCCCATAAGGGCAAGATAGAAAATCCAAGTTTGGTATCTCTGTGTTCAGAATTTAATTATACATCTTTTTAGCAAGATGGTTTTTAAATTCACTGTGTGAGAATAGCACTTTTTAGAAAGTAGCTATTCTCCTGTTTAACCTTCCTGTGTGCCTGTGTGCTGGTTGGCTGACTGGTGTCAGGTGATGTGCTAGTTGGCTCCAGGAGCCTGGATGAGTCAGCAGCAGGGTGAATAGGGAGATCTGCTTTAGATGGGTGGGAGGAGTAGTCCCTGGGTCTGAATAGGGCTGCCCCTGACAAACACAAAGCTGGCTCCACCCCCTGCTGGCCAGGCTGAGGACTCTGCCTCTGCTGGCACAAAGAAGGCCCCACCTCCTGCTGAGCGTCTAACGACCCTGCCCCTCACTCTGAAAGGAACCAGGTGCTCCAGAGCAGAGCACACCCAGGAACCGGTTTGAGCAGGGGAATCCCCCCACTGAAACACAAGAGACAAAGACTTGGAGGGGTATAAGAAGAGGACCCCAGACACCTAAAACTTTAGATCACTTTGGAACTAAGAAGAAACCTCTGCCAAGGAGAAAGCTGGAAGAAACTGAAGAGGAGAAGACTGCCTGCTTGCTGTTTTGCTTTGCTGCCAAGGAGAGGGGAAGGACTTTGCTGTGTCCCCTTCTTTTGATTCTGATCTCCAAGGGCCTGAGAAGAGCTGGCTCCCTGTTAAGAAGTCCCAGGAACAAAAGGACTTCACCACCAGCTCCCCTGGAACTCTGCTGAGAGAGTTCTGACCTGCCTTGGAGTGCTTGCCCAGTCTTGGGGCTTCAGGAGGTCGTTTTGCTGTGTTGAGGGAGCTGGGAAGCAGAAGCGTGAACAAGAGTGACTGGTACCCAGCGCATCATCCGATTGCGTGTCGCAAGACGAGAGTGCGTGGAAAATTTCATCGCGGCACCATCGCAGCACGCAGGGTCTCCGCATCGCCGAGTGCGTCGAGCATCGTCCCGAAGCGTGAAGCTTCCTGCCATTGCGAGGGTCGTCGCAGAACCAGTTTGCGGGCCGCACCACTGCCGGTGCGTGAAAAGTCTCCAATCGCTGCGTGCGTCGACGCAGAGTCCCGTTCCGTGGCGCATCGAGAGTTGCGGCGCCGGAAGGCAACGCTGCGCCACGCATCGCACCACATCGAAGAGTGTCGCATCGAACCTGTGCGTGAAGCTTCCCCCTAAGAAACCTACGCAACGAAAGCCAAAGGTATCGCATCCTCCCCCTACAGATCGGAGCCGGCGCATCCACCTCTGCTGCGTGAAGCAGGGCTGCTGCAAAGCCTCCCCAGGATCTCAGGAGCATCGCATCGCCTTTGCCATCTTCCTTGTTATAGCTTTTGGGAACCTTATCGCAACTACAGGTACTGTTGGGCACGAAAGTGTCGCATTTTGTGCATTGAGAGCCGCATTGTGCAGGACACTGACTTTGACATCCTGGAGTACTTTCTGCAAACTCTTGAACTATCCTTAAAGTAACCTTTTTGAAGTATATGTTGGTTTGTCTGTAATATTTGGTCTTGTGAAGTTTTTAGTAAAGATACCTTATTTTTCTAAAACTGGTGTGGAGTAAATCTGTGGTGTTTTCACTGTGTTACTGTGAGTGTTGGTACAAATACTTTACACATTGCCTTTGATAGCCTAGACTGCTCAGGCCAAGCTACCTAGAGGGTGAGCAGGGGTTATCTTAACAGTGTATCCCCCTTTCCCTGACTAGAAGCAAGGGTCCCTACTTGGACAGTGGTACCTACCCTGCCAACTAGAGACCCCCAGATCTAACATTGGTGGCAGCGGTGGGATTGAACTTGTATTTGTACTTGACCCACAGTAATTGGTGTACATCACTAGGAGTGCAGACCAATAGACAACCACATACTGTATTATTTTTTATTCTATTTTTGAGTAACTCTTCAAGAGCATCATGTCTCAGGTGGCAACAAGTGAGAGGGCAGAATTGGAGTTTTCCATTGAGGATTTGTATTCGTACAAAGTTGAGGAGCTCAAGCAATTCTGCAAAGACCTTGGTTGCCCTGTGAAAAGCGGATCTAGAAAGGATGTGCTACAAAGATTCTTGAAGGCCTGTTGGGAGGCCCAAGAGGAAGATGATGCAGATGAAGAGAATGGTTTTATTCCCCAAGATCTGCCCGTGGGCAGAGCAGTCTCAAGGGCTGGCAGCTCCCATTCCAGTAGGGGGCTCACTCCAGAGGAGTTGGAGGAGAATCAAAGGGTGAGAAACCATGAATTGGAAATAATGAAAATGAAAATGAAGCAATCGGAAGTAGACAAGGCGGCGGAGCAGAGCAGGAATGCCCGTGCCTTGGAGGAGAAGAAATTGCTTCTGGCTCATGAGTTGAGGATGAGGGAGCTTGATTTGGAGCTCGAGAGGCTTGAGGCCATGAGTGTCTCAGCTGAAGAAGAATGGTTAGCTCAAGAAGTGAGCTTTGCTGAGTTGGAGGTGGAGTCCAGCTCAGATGGTGGCAGCAAGATTGTAATATCCAGTGCTGAGAGAAAGGTACAAACACCCAGAGATGTGGCGCCTAACTTGAGGGAGGGGGTTGACATACACCAGGGGGTTCAGGTTTATGATGTAGTTCCAGTGGAGTGCAGTGTCCCTGAAGTGGATTGGGGAACTGGCACAGGGGACCATATTCCTAGTAGTGGGAGGGACACTCTACGGACCCTAGATGAGAGGTACAGGGAGAGGGGTTCCCCCATGGTAGAAACCTTGGTGTGTGAGTGTGAAGACCGCCCAGAAGAGTGTGAGTTGTGTGACAGAGACAGTCAGGTACTGTCTTGCCAATCTCAGGAGAGTGGTGTGGGGTACTTGTGTGAGGCACTGGAGGGTGAGGCAAACGGTAGCTTGGTTAACAACTGTGGGGGGCTGTGTGATTCATTTGTTGGAGAGCATATTTTAAGTCCCTGTTTTCCAGAGCTGTGCCAACACCCGGTGGAGTGTGAGTTCTCTGGTTCAAGAGAGCTTGCGTTGGAGGCAGACCTTTGGTTGGATGCCAAAAGGTCTGGAGAGGCATTGGGGAGTGATCCCAAATGGAGTGGCCCAGATATCTTCCAGGCCTGTGAGGTGGAAGAGGTTCAGTGTAGCCCGGTTAGGTCCCAGTGTAGTGGGAGGGGTGTAGGGGCTCACGTCCTGTCTCAGTGGAGAAGGGGTGAGTGTGGGACTGTGGGTCCCAAGGTGCCCGAAACCCAGTCTCAGGGCCTGGAGGGTTTCTTAAGGGAACACCAGGTTGGGGGCCTAGACGGTGTTAGTAGGCCATTTGAGGAGGATCTCCTAGTGTCAGGAGAACCTGGAGCCTCTGTAAACAGAGCTCCAGTGGTTCTGGTGTCTGGCGGTACCGCTCCAGTTGGGAGGGTGCAGAAGTCCAGACTGAGGGGTGAGAGGGGGATGTGTTCCCCAGTGAGAGAACCAGTGTGTCAGGGACAAGCCAGAAGGGCTGAGTCCCCTAGGAGTGACCATGGTGACACCACTTCTGTCCTGGGGGATCTTCGCGCACTGTCCGGTGGACAGGGGCCGGGAGATCTGCGCCAGGCAGACTGTCACGAGACACATGAGTCATGTGTCACCCTCGGGGAGATACTGTGTGAGTCCCCAGAAGTCCTGGCATGCCAGGCAGGTGTGCAACCGGAGGGTTTAGACCCTAGGTTGGGAGACCAGTTGCTGGAGAGAGGTCCTGAACTGGAGGGAGGGACATCTGTAAGCAGTGTCTCTACCAGTTTGTCTTGGAGGTGTACCACTCCGAGTAGGAGGGTGCAGAATTCTGGAAGGGGGTGCAGAGGGAGGGAGTCCTCGCCTCTGACCCCGGTTCACCTGGAGGGTGTAGACCCTAGGTTGGAGGGCCAGGTCCGGGGTGTCCCCCCTGACCTGGGATCCCAGTTGCAGGATAGAACCCCTGAACTGGTGGGTGAATGGTGCAGGACACCTGCCGCAGGTGCCCTGACTATTCTAGAAGGGGGTACCGCTCCAGGTGGGGGGGTACAGAGCCCCAAGGAAGAGGAGGACTGGGTATGGAAAAGCCTACCCCAGCCTCCTGTCCAGCCACCGGATACAGGCCCGGGGCTGGTCGGTCAGTGCCAGGTTGTCAGACCCGACCTGACAGGAAAGGAAGTGGACAAAGGGTGCCCAGCACCTGGGGCTACTGCCCCCCACCTTCTGATGCCACAGGGGTTTGAGGGCCCTGAGAGGCATAAGGCCTGGGTCTCATCCCTGACCAGTGTCACTGGTCACTGCGGCTTGCTGTCTGTCTGTTGGGACACACCTGTGGGCAAGTTAAGGCTAGGTGCTGCACAGGTGGTGTCCACAGGTGAAGAGAAGGGTTCCACATGGGTTGGCTTGGTGGACCCTGAGAGTATGGATGGAGAGATCCAACCGGGTTCAGGAAGGCGTAGAACAGGAATAGTACCCTGCTGTTTGGGCCAGTTTCCGTGTTCTATCGCCCTAAGCAGGGAATCCCATCGAGGTATCGCTTGGTCTACCCTGGCTTTAGGCTGGAAGGGGGTTGTGTTGGAAACGGCCCTTTTTGCAGGGTTATCCCCAAACTTTTTGCTTCTTCCTCCTTCATTTTTTCTGACCCGTGGTTGTTGGCAATAAGACTCTGGGCACTTTACCACTGCTGATCAGTGCTAAAGTGCATATGCCCTCTGTATAAATTGTGATATTGATTGGTTATCCATGATTGGTATATTTGTTTCACCTGTTAGCCCCTAGTAAAGTGCACTGCGTGTGCCAGGGCTGGTGATTCAAATGCTACTAGTGGGCTGCAGCACTGATTGTGCCACCCACAGGAGTAGCACTAAAATGATGTCTTAGGCCTGCTTGCAGTGCCTATGTGCAGTCCAGGACTGCCATGTCGACCTGGCCAGTGCACCCACTGACCAGGCCTTATCCTTCCCTTTCTGTACATGTCAGGCATCCCTATGGTGGCCCTAGGTACCCCCCTGGGCTGGGTGCAGTGTATCTGAAAGGTAGGGCATGTACTGAGGTGTGTAACATGCCCTGGTAGTGAATTACAGCCATTTTCGTTTTTCACTGCTGAGAGGCTATCTTGCCCATAGGATAGAATGGGGAAGGCTGTTTACATGCCTATCTTCCCATAAGGGCAAGATAGAAAATCCAAGTTTGGTATCTCTGTGTTCAGAATTTAATTATACATCTTTTTAGCAAGATGGTTTTTAAATTCACTGTGTGAGAATAGCACTTTTTCGAAAGTAGCTATTCTCCTGTTTAACCTTCCTGTGTGCCTGTGTGCTGGTTGGCTGACTGGTGTCAGGTGATGTGCTAGGTGGCTCCAGGAGCCTGGATGAGTCAGCAGCAGGGTGAATAGGGAGATCTGCTTTAGATGGGTGGGAGGAGTAGTCCCTGGGTCTGAATAGGGCTGCCCCTGACAAACACAAAGCTGGCTCCACCCCCTGCTGGCCAGGCTGAGGACTCTGCCTCTGCTGGCACAAAGAAGGCCCCACCTCCTGCTGAGCGTCTAACGACCCTGCCCCTCACTCTGAAAGGAACCAGGTGCTCCAGAGCAGAGCACACCCAGGAACCGGTTTGAGCAGGGGAATCCCCCCACTGAAACACAAGAGACAAAGACTTGGAGGGGTATAAGAAGAGGACCCCAGACACCTAAAACTTTAGATCACTTTGGAACTAAGAAGAAACCTCTGCCAAGGAGAAAGCTGGAAGAAACTGAAGAGGAGAAGACTGCCTGCTTGCTGTTTTGCTTTGCTGCCAAGGAGAGGGGAAGGACTTTGCTGTGTCCCCTTCTTTTGATTCTGATCTCCAAGGGCCTGAGAAGAGCTGGCTCCCTGTTAAGAAGTCCCAGGAACAAAAGGACTTCACCACCAGCTCCCCTGGAACTCTGCTGAGAGAGTTCTGACCTGCCTTGGAGTGCTTGCCCAGTCTTGGGGCTTCAGGAGGTCGTTTTGCTGTGTTGAGGGAGCTGGGAAGCAGAAGCGTGAACAAGAGTGACTGGTACCCAGCGCATCATCCGATTGCGTGTCGCAAGACGAGAGTGCGTGGAAAATTTCATCGCGGCACCATCGCAGCACGCAGGGTCTCCGCATCGCCGAGTGCGTCGAGCATCGTCCCGAAGCGTGAAGCTTCCTGCCATTGCGAGGGTCGTCGCAGAACCAGTTTGCGGGCCGCACCACTGCCGGTGCGTGAAAAGTCTCCAATCGCTGCGTGCGTCGACGCAGAGTCCCGTTCCGTGGCGCATCGAGAGTTGCGGCGCCGGAAGGCAACGCTGCGCCACGCATCGCACCACATCGAAGAGTGTCGCATCGAACCTGTGCGTGAAGCTTCCCCCTAAGAAACCTACGCAACGAAAGCCAAAGGTATCGCATCCTCCCCCTACAGATCGGAGCCGGCGCATCCACCTCTGCTGCGTGAAGCAGGGCTGCTGCAAAGCCTCCCCAGGATCTCAGGAGCATCGCATCGCCTTTGCCATCTTCCTTGTTATAGCTTTTGGGAACCTTATCGCAACTACAGGTACTGTTGGGCACGAAAGTGTCGCATTTTGTGCATTGAGAGCCGCATTGTGCAGGACACTGACTTTGACATCCTGGAGTACTTTCTGCAAACTCTTGAACTATCCTTAAAGTAACCTTTTTGAAGTATATGTTGGTTTGTCTGTAATATTTGGTCTTGTGAAGTTTTTAGTAAAGATACCTTATTTTTCTAAAACTGGTGTGGAGTAAATCTGTGGTGTTTTCACTGTGTTACTGTGAGTGTTGGTACAAATACTTTACACATTGCCTTTGATAGCCTAGACTGCTCAGGCCAAGCTACCTAGAGGGTGAGCAGGGGTTATCTTAACAGTGTATCCCCCTTTCCCTGACTAGAAGCAAGGGTCCCTACTTGGACAGTGGTACCTACCCTGCCAACTAGAGACCCCCAGATCTAACATGGTGTGACCCAAATATTTTACAGACGTAATTCCAATTATGCATTTGTACATTTGTATTGTGAGGCCTTGTTAGAAATGGGGGTCTCTATTTTGCAGGTTGTTACCCTGTCCAAGTAGGTACCCTTCTTCCTAGTCAGGATAAGGGGAATACACTACTGAAACAACCCCTGCTCACCCACTTGGTAGCTTGGCACAAGCTCAGAGGCAGTGTGTGAAGCATTTGCACATAACAGTAATACATTGAAAACACTACAAAAGAACAACAGACCACTTTAGAAAAATATCTAATATTTTTGTGTGTTAAACGAGACCAAAATATAATAATCAAATGCTGTACTTTGCAAGAATAACATAAAAAATGCAGTTCCTTGAAATTGGTAGCTCCGTCCAGCACTACCATGGTGCTGAAAACATCCAAATCCAACAGTGTCGGTCGACGCATCAGTGCGGACCGGCGTCGGTGTCAGAAGACTTGTAAACAGTACCTTTTGTTCCGGATGACCGCGCCGGTGTGTTCCTGCAGCGGCGGTTGTCGAGGCTGTGGCCTGAAGTGGAGCAGTGCAACTTGCAGTGCCCTCAGGTTGTGGTGTACACAGCGACTCGGTGGCAGTCATCCAGTGGCATCGGGGAGACCGGGTCTACTGTATGATGCGGGTGGTGCTCGTCGAGGATTGGCAGTCAATGGGGCTGGCGTCGGTGGGCTGGGGCTGCAGTGTGGGAAGGGGCGGTGCAGCATATAGCTTACGAGCGGTGCCCCCAGACCACGGCGCAGACCGCAGTGGCTATACCAGCTTGCAACAGCGTCATCAGTGAGAGCAGTGGGGTTGGGTGAAGTGAGGCGGTATAGAGTGCGGTGCCCACAAGTCACAGTGCAAGCAGCGACTCGGTGACGGCAGTGGTCATCGTCGGCGGTGAGACCAGGGTTGCGGTACAAAGTGCGGTAGTGCCCTCTACCGTGCCTTCAGGTCACTGAACTGCCGGCGGTCTGGGTGACAGCGTCAGGTTGTGATTTCCCTCTGTGGCAACTGAGACACGCGGTCCCAAAGGCGGTACCCAGAGGAAGGTGAAGTCTTTGCTGTTACTGAGACTTCTTGAACAGGGGGCAAGCTCTACCCCAAGCCCTTGTAGAAACTCAAAGAAAGAAGTTGCAGAAAGTTCAGTCCAGTCCTTTCTCTGCCCAAGACAGAAGCAGCTACTGTAGGCCAACATAGCAAAGCACTCAGCAAAGTGATAGCTCCTCCAAACAGCTTCTCCAGCTCTTCTTTTTGGCCGGTTTCTGAGTCCAAAAGAGTTCTAAAGTTCTGGGCCCCAATATTTATATATTTGTTCTCTTGTGGTAGAGAGTCTCTGTGCTTAGCTCAAACCAGTTCCGTCCTCTCTAGTCCAGCTTCCTTACAGGAGGTGACAACAGCATTGTGTAAGGCAGACCAGGCCTATTCAGGTGCAAGGCAATCTCGTCCCACTACTCTAAATGCAGCCTAGGTCTATTCACCCCCATCCTGACTAACCGTGGGTGTAGTGCTCCGCTTCGCCCACGGAGTGCGCATAGTGTTGCCTACTTCACGGTCCACGAAGTAGGCGTAGTAGGCAGGCTACGCACACGCCATGGCAGAGCGGAGTTGCCCGCCACCCGCCTCCCTCCCGCCCTCTTTTAAATGCCCTTACAATCTTTAAAAGCATTTTAAAGTAATTAAAATGACTTACCTGAGCTGCGGCGTCCCGGGGCTCCCTCTTCCTGCTTTATCGCCTACTTCTTCCTCACAAATGCGCTTGCGCAGGCGCCCGGGCATGCGCATTTCTTGCAAAACACCTTAGCATCATGTATAAGGCTCAATATTTTATTAATTTTGGGTAGGGAATGTCTAACTACCCATATGCAAGCGTTCAAATCTCTCAAATCTATACAAAGACGTACATCCTTGCCCTCATCCTTTGTAGCTATCACTATTGGGGCTAACCATTTCGAATATTGGATTTTTGTCTATGATTCCTTGTGACTCTAGCTTATTTAATTCTTTTATAAGGGGTTCTTGTAAAATCAAGGGGACAGTATGTGATTTATGTACTTTAGGGACTGTCCCTGATTTCATTTTGATGTTGTGCTTTAAATCCTTGAGTAATCCTACAGTATCATTGAACACATCTGGAAATTCCTCACAAATTTCCATCCCTGTTATAGATCTATCCACTGACATTACCTGCTTATCTACATTAGGACTCAGTTTGATTCCTAAATCTTTCTGATCTTTGCAATTTAGGAGACTAGATCCTTGCCTAGCTAAATGAACTTTTCCTACTGTGATTCTTTCTTTGAATGTTATGTGCATTCTTAACGTGCCTACCGGAGGTATGGGATCTCTGGTGGAGCCACCAGGATTTCTGTCAGGTTCTTCAAGCTCATATCATTTCCCAGCAAACTTCTCTTCAAATGTCCCTAAATCTATTAAGGAGAGCAATCAGCCTATACTTCAAAAACTATACGATCCTAACTTATTTCAGACGTGGGATAACTCAACTCTTTTCTTTCACTCTCCTCTACATGGAGCATAAATTTACACTTCTCTGCTCCATCTGTTTTGACCAAATGCACATTCTGTGTTTCTGAATTTTTTCAAACTTTAGCAAAATAGCCTCTCTTGTTTCATTTCCTACAGCTTACATTACGTGCAGGATAATTTGGATTGTTGGCCATGTGATTTGTGTTGTCACGTTGGAAACACCTCAAAACCCCTGGTTTGCTAGTTTGTCTCTGTACCTCTCCACGCTTCCTGTTTCTATTCCCATTTTTACTGTTACAAAGTTCTTCACTGGGATTTCCACTGTCATCAATTTATGTGATTAAATGTAACTTATTTGAATCTTGCATTCTTTGACAGACTGGTTAATGCATCCAGTAACAAACATGCCCCTCTTAGGATAATTAAAGTAGCAAGGCACCATGAGGCACAGAGATGGTTCTCTGCAGACCTAAAAATCCAAAAGCTGGCCTTGCCCAAATAGAAAGAAGGTGGAGACGGAATTACTCTCCCGATAAGAAAGTCTCCTACCTAGCTCAACTAAAGGACTATAAGAAATCTATCCAAATCACTAAGGCTAGTTACTTCTCTGCGAAGATCATGAACTCCATTAATAAATCAATTGATATATTCTCAATTGTCAACGAGTTGTCCATCCCTAAAAGAGTCACAATAAAACCATTGCCATCTCAGTCACTTTGTAACTCTTTGAGCGTCTTCTTTAGTGATAAAATTGCTAAGATCAAATCCAGCATCATTGTAAGCCCTGCATATGAGGCTTTGCCCACGGCTTCAAGGAACCCTAATTCTTTATACCAATTCCCACTGATCAGTAGGGAAGCCTTTTTGGAACTTTTGGGCAAGGTTAAATCTGGTTCCCCCACAAACAGCTGCCCTCCACACATCCGTAAGGAAGTGTAAACCCGTCTTCTGAATGAATCACTGAAGCAGGGTTGTGTCCCCAGAGCCTTTAAAAAAGCTGTTGTAGTCCCACTTCTGAAAAAACCTGGGGCCGACATCTTGGCCCTACTTAACTATTGCCCCATTTCTCTGCTTCCCTACTTGTCCAAAATACCGGAATCTTGTGTAGCAAAATGCTGATGTTCATTTATTGAACAATCCCAGTTCCTTGACCACCATCAAGCGGGATTTCGCCCATCTCACTTTACGGAGACATCCAGGAACAGCATGATCGGATCTGTACAAAACCTGCTGTGTGTGTCATGATCCAGGCAAGCAGGGAACTCTTCACCAGGGACTGCCAAAGAAAAATCAGTGACAACACCACACCTCAACATTCTCAACGACCAGCCTGATCGCCGATAAGATCACAAAACAGACGATAAGGCACGTTATCAGCAGGAAATTAACACCTGCTCTGACCTGGTGCAAAGTCGGACGACAACCGGCACCAGAAAAGGGAGGCTAGACCACAGTCACACCTGAAGAACAACAGATGCCATGGATCCACTGATCATGCAGCTCAGAGCCCCAACAGGGCCACAACACTCTCCGCCACCATCCCCCAGACCTCCCCCGCCTTCCTCCCGGACCCAAACTGAGGCAGCGCAGACAAAGACAGTGACCTTCTGAAAACACACCACCCTCACAGACCCAACACCAGGGAATGGCATTGCCCACCACATGCTCAAAAGGACAACCATCCCACACATCCAGACCACCATTGCCCACAGGCCCGACGGTACTAACACAGCGGACAACCAACATCCCACCTCAGACAAAGCTGCAGGCTGTGCTGCATCTGTTGTCCTCTGGTACCTTTCAAACAACAACTGCCAGAGTTGGAGGAGTCTCACAGCAAGCCCAATCCAAGTTGCCCACAACTGTCTTCTATGTCATCATCAGCTTGGTACCACACTACCTATCCTTCCCCCACACTGCGCAGGAACAACTGGAGACCAAGCAAGGTGTCTACGCCATAGCTGGCTTCCTGCATGTGTCAGGGGGCAATTGACTGCACACATGTCCTACTTGGGCCCCCTGGCAACACTGCACACAATATCCGCTATCGAAAGCACACGTATTCCATCAATGTGCAGGCGATAGTGGACCACCGGAGAATCTACACCAACTTTGACGCCAACCACAAAGGCAGAGTGCATGAGTCCTACATCTTCCAACAGTCCATCATCGACCAGAGCTTCCAGGCTGGCACCTATGAAAATGCGCTGCTCGTTGGCAAGTACCAAATGAACACACCACACACCTCAACTCCACAATCATGCAACTCACAACACTGGGAATACACACATCACAAACTCACATACAACATGCCAAACAACATGCTCACCCACCAGACATGACAACACAACTTACTGTGCCAACCTGGGCCAGCCATGCACATAAGCCATCAACGGCATGGCACCTCAGCCACACTATAGCAGATTGTGGGAAGAGGTGGGGACCAGGCATGTGCGAAGGAGGCAAGTGACCGATGAATGAGAATGTACACAATGCCAAGTGTGGCGTGGATGGGATGGCCAGACTGCAGTATGCAGACCACACACATATCAATGTCGACATACACCGCTGGTGTTTGGAGTGTAGTGGACAGTGGACGCAACCATGTCACCCCAGCCAGTGGGGAAGATCCTGGAAATGTAGCTTGTTACGTCCCCCCAAGGGGTGTGAATAAAAAGCACGTAGCTCTGGGCGTGGTTCTCTTCCGGAATGCCCAACATCTATGCCAGGGCGGCGCCCCCCACCCCGCCACGAGGCCGACGCCGTGAGCAGTGATGCCTGTGATCCTGTGCGCCTGCTACACCCCGGGCCGCTTGTCTCCGTACCAGTCCTGCCAGGCCCTGCGCACTCAGGCCTCAATGCACACCTGCGACACAGGCCCACAGTGCTCTCTTTTCATTGATGTACTCCACCGGCATACACAGCAGACTCGTAGCTCACACATTTGGAACTGAGTCTTGATTACACTTTGGCAGAGTACATTAATTATGGCTGCTTTTATCTCACTATACTCCCTTCAATGTGGTGCCACCAAGTCTGTGTATAGCATTCCAACCACACGTGTCTGTGTGCCCACGCTGACTACTGCCCTCGGGCCGCACTGCGCTGGAGTAGGTCACACATTTGGAACTGAGTCTTGATTTTTCAATGGCAGAGTATATATCATTGCATGCAAGGAGAGGTGTATGAGGATGACGCGTTTCAGTCAGGAGGAAAAAAGGATCATCATTACGGAGGTGATCTAACATTATCAACAACTGCCCTGGTGTCACTAACTGTGCATCGCAAGCCAATGACACGTGGCTGTGGGCCCCTGCTGACTGCTGCCTCCGGCCTACACTGCGGTCGAGTAGGTCACACATTTGGGACTGAGTCTTGATCATACAATGTCCGAGAACACACATGAAGGCAGGGTTTAAATCACTATACTCCCTTCGATGTGGTGACACCAAGTCTGTGCATAGCATCCCAACCACACGTCTGTGGGCCCTTGATGACTACGCCTTCGGCCTACACTGTGGTCTAGCAGGCCTCACACCAATCCAATCCAGTCCATACCAGGCAGGACACGTCATTGTCGCTGACTGAAAACCCACTCAGCTCTGGTGCTTTTACCTCCGTCAACCACAAGTCACCCCCAAATGCCATGTCAACGTTGTGTGTTAGAGTTCCAGGAGGAGCACGGGCCTACACTGCGGTCGAGTAGGTCACACATTTCGAACTCAGTCTTGATTTGTTTATGGCAGACTTGATATCATTGTACAGGCCTCATCGCAGACTGCATCCCCTTTCAGCTCCGGTGCCACTAAGTCTGTTCCCCGAGATCCATGGACACTTTCTGGTTGAACTCTGGTGGAGACTGAATCCATGGACCGGGGGTCGTCATCACCATCATGTCGGTGATACTGACTTGGTGGCAAAAACAAGGCAGTAGCATTCCACTCTTCAATTTGCTGCTTCCGGACAGCTTCTACCCTCTGCATCATGCCCTGGAGGACACCTTCCATTGTACCCCGCAACCCTCCGCCGCATTCACCTCGGACATCGATGAAGACCCGCTCAGCTTGTGTGGCCCATCTCACTGCACCGCAAGTCACCGTCCCGTGGCGCTGTGCCTGTGCCTGCCGCAGTGCATCCGGGGCCACTAACTCTGTGCAGCTCAAGTCAGGGACCCTGGCTCCTGAGATATTGGATGGCCCCTGAGACAGTCCTCGACGCCATGTGTATGTGGCCCTGGGAGGTCTGCTGCCTCCGGCCTCAACTGAGTTACACCAGGGCTTACACATCAAATCAAGTGCTGCCCAGCCCGGACGACGCATCACCGCAGGAGGCACACACCACCACTGCCAGGACCGCCTCCAACCACCAACTGCAAGAGTCGAAACAGTCGTACTGGCAGACTAACGGAGTTGCTCACACCTGTGGTGGATGCCATAATCTGCCTGATACCCTGCTTTGCACTCCAGGTGCCCAACCTCAGTGCACTGCAACTCACGGACACTTCTGTTTGCATATTGGGTGACCTCTGTACTTGCTCTGGCTACCTCCATGATGCTCCGTATCTGTCTCTGTTATGCTGGTGTTTTCAGTTTCCGTTTTAATGGTGTTCACTGTTCAAGTTGTTGCCAGCACCAACCACTCCGTGAGGGCTGGCTCACACTCACCCCACACACATTCAGCACAGACGTCACTGTACATGTGGCCCTGCCAATAAAGGGGCTGGGCGCACGTGCCCGTGACCAGTTCCACAAACTATCTGCGTGTGTCCATGTGGCTATAATGTATGCATGAGGGCCCCAGGCCCCAGGCCCCACAACATCACATTGTGTTGTGTACAGCGGACGCCAACATGTCACTGCATACCTTGGATATGTAGCTTTATCGTCACCCACTCAATACATAAGAAGAGTGGACTGGGCCATCATACGCAGATCCAGCGTGGGTTTGTGTTTGATAATTGCGTGCCTCTGGGCGTGGTTCAGTACTGGAAATGTGCAAATGCATGTGCCTCTGTCGCAGTGTGGATCTCGTTTGTGTGGTGTAGGTGGTCCCTGAGGGTAATTAGACACCCATGCATGTGATCTAGTTCGTATTCCATGGGTTCGGACCCCACCCACACCTGTTCGGCCACCTCCGTTTGGCATCCTGACACCTAGCAATGGAATGCCATCTGTGGCTCGGTGAGGTGTTGGGAGCCAGCCGTGCTGGCGGGTAGGGGTGGACGGAATTTGCTAAATTAACTTTCGCAAATTATCGCGAAAATGTTTAAAATTATCGCAAACAAGCGGAAATATCGCGAAGATGCAGAAGTTTTTTTCCCGCAGGTTCGCGAGATTTTCTGCATGGTTGCGAGTCGCCAACTTACCCATGTGGTGGCTTGCGGGCGCGGCCATATTGTTTTGAGTTGTCTCACGGTGCATGATCGCGAGAAGAAAGACGTGATCGCGCGACGCATGACGTCACTTCGGGCGCGAACTGTCGCGAGATAGCGCAAATGGCTAAAAACAATACAACATCTCATGGAGAACGCGACCGGATCAAGAAAACTTGTCGGCAAATGCAGGGATTCAGGTAAGGCGATCGCGCGCGCGCGAGAATGTATTATTTTACAGCGCGAGCAAGAAACAAATTATCGCCAAGCTGCGGAAACCGGAAATTTTGACATTTTCGCGCTCTCCGCGGAACGCAAAAATGTCAAATTATCGCAATTTTCACGAACGGAACGAAATTTTTGACCAGGCCTACTGGTGGGTGCTTCCTGGTGTGGTCTGTGCAGAGGCTGGGTTCTCCCCTACATAGCTTGGCTACCCTGGTCCTGATGGTGGGTTGTCTGGGATGTCCATGAGCTGTTGTGGGGCATCGGTGTGGAAGGTGTGGTGGTCCTCTCCAACATTACTGATGAGTAGTCTGGTCTTCTCTGCTGGAGGTGTTGTTTGTCCCTCTGCAATGTGAAGGGGAGATGCATGTTGACATTGTGTTGACATGTATGTTGGCGCATTGTTCTTGTTTACATGCAGACTATGACTATGTACATTGTGACTGTTTGGGAGGTGCTGGATTTGGATGCAGGACAGTGGACATGATGGTTGTGAGGTTGTGCGCATACATTTCCTTCTCACAGTTTCCTGCTCTGTTAGATGTGGTTGGCCTGTTTCAGCGCATGTGCGCAGCCAGTTGTGTCCTCTGTTCTGCAGTGTCGGGTCTGCACATTGTACCACATTGTCGTCAATGTGGATGTGCTGTGATTGCTATGTGTGTGTGCTGCAGTGTGCCATGGGGATCAGGGACATGATCCAGGGTCATTGTGGGTGTGCAGTGTGCTACACATCGTTGTGCATGTGTGCCATTGTGCCCATCCCCCCGTCCCTCCAGTCCCTGGTCATTACTCACCATGTTGATGTTGTGTCAGGTCCTCTCGAGCTGTGTCCAGACTCCCACCTCCTTGCAGAGTCTCCACACAGATGACTGTGGCCCTGTTTCCTCACGCACCCCCTGTAGCTCAGGACTCCCACCTCCTGTCGCCGTTGCTGCCTTCCTGTTGTCAGCGGGTTTGTGCTTACTTTGGCTTTTTACATCATGCCAGCGCCTCGTGGCCTCCTCCATTGCCCTCCTCGACACTCCGACTGCATTCACGTAGGTCTAACTGTGTGTCAGTTGATGGTAGTGTTCTGTCACCTCCGTGACGCTGATCTGGTTTTCCTGCGAACTGCAACCCGTCTTCCTTCACTCTTCTCCTTGGCCTTCCCTGACCCCATTGTTCCTTGCTGATGGTCTGTGGGGCTAGTGGGGTTCGCGTTGGCCTCTGCACTCAGTCCGGGTGCATCCATGGTGCTACGCAGTTTCTTTTTTTCTCCCTTTTTTTCCCTTGCTTTTATAGTGCATTTTTCCGCACGACGCGTGGGATTTGCAGGCCTGTGGTGGGTTTTCGCTTATTTTTGTATCGCGATTAGTCTCATCACAACTTTTTTTGTGTTCGTGTTTCACATTTTTGAGGCGTCGTGTTGACATTATCGCGGACATTTGACTCATTATCGTGGACCTATCGCATGGTACCGCCGGCTTGGAAATACCACGTTACCACGGTGTTATTTTACACGATAGACTGCGATGTGAAGAGTTGCGTTAAGCTACTTTTGCGGTAGTTATCACACGTTCTTGCGAATATCCCCCATATTCTTTGATATGGAAAACAGAAACTCTGAGAACTCGTCTTGTTGAGACGATGTAATTCTGATTTGCAAGTAATAGGCTTAATATGTGAAATATACTTTAATAATCCAATGATACAAAATCCAAACAGGTGGTCGGCCATGTTCAGAGGTGCTCATTACTTATTTTACCATTAAATGCATTCAGAGAGTAACAGTGTGTTTGTAGAGTTTTACCATTCACTTCATGCTGTGGAGGAATTCAGTTTCAGGCTCCTTTATGTGTGAGTATGTTATGTGGTATGTGTTCTTTTTTTATGGGTGTGTGGTGTGTAATGACATGAGCTATCACCAGACAGCTAAAGGCGTCTGGAGGTGAGACCTAAAGATAACTGGTAATCCTCAGCCATATCTTGTGGCATACTTCATCACTGGGTTCCTCTTTACCATGGCCATGCCCTTGACGCACAGTGGGCACCCGTGAGAGCACTTGTACATGTAATTTTGCATCACACCAAATGTAGGGTTGAAAAAGTACTGTAGGATATTGAGGACTACAGGGTGGACGTTCTCCCAGTGGCTTACCCTGTCTACATGTTTGGTTCTTGATTTGTAAGTGGAATGATGTGGTTTTTCATAAATATTTTATTTTTGTGTTTGACGTACTTGCTGGACCATGTATTATGTTTTAGACTAATGAATGTACACAAAGTGATGACATCAGCCGAGCCCTAAGAGTTTGACACTCCAGATGGATTTCTTGGGGATACATACCGGTGACAAGTTCCATGTAGTTAGAACCATTACTTTTGGAGCTACATTCTCTGTGCAACTAAAGCTTCTTAACCCCTTGGATGCTCATGACGGAGTGGTTCCGTCATGAGCATCGTTTGGGCAGTACTCATGATGGAACCGCTCCGTCATGGCACCCACCCATGGGGGTAGCGCTGGCGCTCCCCCCATGGGCAGCCCAACATGTTGGCACTAAGGAGGAGCTTCTGAGGCCACCCCCGAACGCCCCCTCGGCAAACCTGTGACATCAGCGCGCACAGCGCACGCCAACGTCATCAGGAAGCGCTGGGACGCCTGAAAGCCATTTGCTTCCAGGTGTCCGGAGGAGAGGGTGAGTGTTTGGGTCCTCCGGTGGGGCAGGGGGGGTTTTGGAGACGCATTGAGGCATCGGGGGGAATAGAGAGTATTTCCTCTCCTCTGATGTTTCAATGCAGGGCATTCCTGCTTCACGATCGCGCACAGCATCGCGATCGTGCAGCAGTAATGCCCCACTAGACACCAGGGATGTCCTTTTTTATGACAAGGAAGTGACCCCTTGGGCAAGGGTCGCTTCCTCTGGGGGAAAATTATCTTAAAGACTTTTCTGCCCCCCTTGGGCAGATCGGTCATTTTTTTGCCGTTTCTGGGCCCGGGGGTGGGGGGGGGGCAGAAAAGCCCACTACACCCAGGGATTATTTTTCAATTTAAATGGAAGCGACCCTTTTGGCAAGGGTCGCTTCCAGGGGGCCAATTTGTTTAGTTTGGGAATTCTGCTCCCGGGGGCAGATCGTCCCGTATTTTTGGGCCTTTCAGCCCCCAGGGGGGGGCAGAAACCTCCACTAGACACCAGGGAAATATTTTAAATTGTAATGGAAGTGACCCCTTGGGCAAGGGTCACTTCCAGGGGGCCAATTTTTGTTTTGTAATGGGAATTCTGCAGATCAGTCCAGTTTTTTGGCATTTCTGCTCCCGGGGGGGGGGGGGGGGGGGGAACCTCACTAGACACCAGGGAATTATTTTAAATAAAAATGGAAGCGACCCCTTGGGCAAGGGTCGCTTCCAGGGGGCATTTTTTTTTATGCGTATTCTGCCTTTCTCCAAGTATCCCAATAGAAATGGGACCTCACTCGCGTGGGTGGGTCAAGGAACCATGACAGGCAAGGGCCCAAAACCCTCAGAGGAGACATCAAAATTTGCCTATCACAAAACAACCTGGTTTTGCAAGGGGGGGTCACCTGGGTTTTTGGCCCCGTGCTCGGCGGCCAGCTAGGGAAACCTACCAAACCCACACATTTCTGAAAAGTAGACACCTGGGGGATTCCAGGGAGGTATGGCTTGCGTGGATCCCCCAACATATCCTTACCCAGAATACCCTGCATACCTCAAATTTAGCTGAAAAAATCACTGTTTTCACATATTTTTGTGTGGGAAAGTTGTGGCATCACCGGGCTGACACAAATTTCCTACCACCCAGCGTTCCCCCAGGTCTCCTGATAAAAATGGTGCCTCACTCGTGTGGGAGGCTCAAGTACCCACGACAGGCAAGGGCCCAAAACATATTGAGGCGCCATCAAAATTGCCTATCACCGAACAGCCTGGTTTTACAAGGGGGGTCACCTGGGTTTTTGGACCCTTGCTCGGCGGCCATCTAGGGAAACCTACCAAATCCACACATTTCTGAAACCTAGACACGCGGGGGATTCCAGGGAAGTATGGCTTGCGTGGATCCCCCAACATTTCCTTACCCAGAATCCCCTGTAAACTGCAATTTTAGCTGAAAAACTCACTTTTTTCACATATTTTTGTGTGGGAAATTTGTGGCAAGGGCCCAAAACTACAGCTAGGCACTTTGCCAAAAAAGGGTTATTTTTCACTGCAAAATTGATGTGTGTCCATGTTGCGTTGTGCGCCGTTTCCTGTTGCGGGCACTATGCCTACCCACACAAGTGAGGTACCATTTGTCTCAGAAGACTTTGGGGAACGCAGGGTGAGTGGAAATTTGTGGATCCACGCAGATTCCAGAACTTTCCGCCACAGAAATGTGAGGAAAATGTGTTTTTTTTACAATGTTTTAGGTTTGCAAGTGATTCTGGATAACAGAACCTGGTGAGAGGCAGTCAATTCACCCCATCCTGGATTCCCCTGGGTGTCTAGTTTTCAAACATCTATAGGTTTGTTAGGTTTCCCTACTTTCCCGGCAGAGCTACGGTTAAAAAAGCTACAGCTAGGCACTTTGCCAAAAAAGGGTCATTTTTCACTGCGAAATTGAGGTGTGTCTACGCTGTGTTTTGCCCTGTTTTCTGTTGCGGGCACTATGCCTACCCACACAAGTGAGGTACCAGTTTTCTCAGAAGACTTTGGGGAACGCAGGGTGGGTGGAAATTTGGGGATCCATGCAGATTCCATAACTTTCCACCACAGAAATGTGAGGAAAATGTGTTTTTTTGGACAATTTCTTAGGTTTGCAAGGGATTCTGGGTACAAGAACCTGGTGAGAGGCAGTCAAGCCACCCCATCCTTTATTCCCCTGGCTGTCTAGTTTTCAAAACTGTATAGGTTTGCTAGGTGTCCCTAGGTGCCGGCACAGCTAGGGTTAAAAAACTACAGCTAGGCACTTTGCAAAAAGAGTGGTGTGTTCATGTTGCGTTTTTAGGCGTTTCCTGTCGTGGCCACTATGCCTACCCACACAAGTGAGGTACCATTTTTATCGGGAGGCTTTGGGTAATTCAGATTTGCAAAGCAACTGTTATTACCTATTGACCTTTGATGCATTTCTGCCTTCCAAATGAAAGACAATGTGTGAAAAAGAAGTCATTTTGAAAAATGACCGCTAATTCTCATGCTAGTATGAGTATTCCCAATTTCTGAAATGTGCAAATATATACTGTTTCTAAACTCTACATTTTGTTCCCATTTCAGAGATACATAGGAGTCTTTCATACCGAATTTTCCATGTATACATTTTCCCAGAATAATTGCTATATACCCGGTACATAATAAAAAACCATTGCAAGACGCTGCTCAGCTTTTGGCTCTGGGTTCGTCGGGTTCTTTGTGAACCTACAAGTCCTATATATCCCCACAACCATTAAGGTCCAATGGATGTAACGGTATATTGCTTTCAAAGAGCTGTCATAATTAGAAGAAGTTACAGGTGAAAACGCTGAAACACAAAAGGCTGTTTTTTTCAACTAATTTTTAATTTTTCCTATATTTAACTGTTAGTTTCTATAAAGAAACATTGATGGATTTACACAAATGACCCCTTGCTTAATTCAGCATTTTTCTACTTTTCTAAACTGTTTAGCTTTTCATGATCTATTATTGCTTTCATACTCATTTCTACCATTAACTGGAAGGAGGTTGAAAGCACAAAAATTAGCAAAAATAGGCTATGTCCCAGAAAAATGCCAAAACTGTCTACAAAATTTTGGTTTTCTGAGAAAAGTCTGTCATTCCCTAAAATCTGGGAAAATTGTGATTTCAGCCCCACAAACCCTTTTTTGATACCATTTGCAGAAAAAAAAACAGACGCTTTCATTTGCAGCACTTTTTTCCCATTTTTCCAAAAAAAACCAACATTTAGCTGTATTTTGGCTAATTTCTGGGACCCCTCCAGAGGAATCCACAAACCCTGGGTACCTTTAGAATTCCCATGATATTGGAAGAAAAGGACGCAAATTTGGCGTGGATACCTTATGTGGCCAAAAAGTTACAGGGGCCTAAGCGCAAACTACCCCAAATAGCCCAAAAAAGGCTTAGGGGGAGTTTTTCGGTGTTTGACTGATCAGAGATTGATATAATGAGTATGAACGAGTTTGGAAATAGCAGAAGGATGAAAGTTCACAATCAGCTATCAGCTGTGTCATGTCAGCAACTATTTGCTTTTGTCCCAAGGTTCCCCTGGGTTTTTCCTTTCAGCAGGGTTAATGGGAACCAATAAAGAACTCCCAAATTGCAAATCTGGCGCTCTTTTGGAGAGATTCTCCATTGGTCTCTCCTGTGTGTAGTCTCAAGGGTGTTTTTACACAACTCCTAACTGATGGCAGTTTAATCAGCGTTTTTGGAGTACTTAGTTGTAACCAGGGCAATGGCCTACGTACCTCCTTCCGCATAGCACAGCAGGGTCAAAAAATGTATTGTTCAATTGATTAAAATCTTTACAATAGAAAACACTCTGATCATAAAATGTATAACAAATTAAAATATTTGACAATGCTTAATTACATTAAACCAAGAGGGCACCATATTTGAATTTTCATGATTTTCCTAGTAGCGTGCAATTTCTGTAAGAGCTGTGTGCGGCCAGGGTCACGGAGTTAATTCATTGCAAAAGTGACCCTTTCCGTTAAAGCATAGTAAAAATACAACAATGGAAAACATTTTAACTTCCAGGCAGACTATCAATGTCTATTACTTTGTGGCTCTATATAAAAGAAAAATAATCCCTACACAAAGAAAGGAAAACTCTAAAGTCACAGGAGGACTCGGAGAAATAAGATGAGCGGTCAGTGTGCCAAGCAGGGTCGAAAACGATTAATCCAGAAAGAAGATGACAATTAACTATTTGTTTAATGAAGAGCAGCCCGGTGCAATATAGTGGTGATTGGATTACTGGCACTCCCACTGCATGAGCCTTTTTGCCGCTCTTGTGATGAACTTGGTGAACCGGATGTTAAGCATCCGATTCTTAATGTTCATAGATGCTAAGATGGCTTGGCGGAAGGAGCGAACCCCAAGTTTGTTCCATTCACCCCGTAGCAGTGTGTGCTTAAGCAGAACGAGATCGTCTGCATATAACAGGTTACTGACTTGGATTCCACCAAGTTTTGGAGGGTGGGAATTAACACGTCAAGTGACTGTGGTAGATTTGAGATGAAAAGATTATAAAGGAGGGGTGCCAACACGCACCCTTGTTTTACACCACAGGATGTTTGTATTTTCTTTGAGGTGTGGGATCCGTCACCCAATTTTACACGGATCCTGGTGTTAGTATGGAGCTGGATATTGGCCTTTAGGAGGGCAGATGGGATCCCCCATTTCTGCAACTTAAACCATAGTTGAACCCTGGGCACGCGGTTGAACGCCTCCTTGAAGTCGACAAAGCAACAATGAAGTGGCATTCTTGAAGCTGATGCTTTCGCCATCAGTACCGAAAAAGCAAGCAGGTTTGTTGTTGTTCCTGATTTTGCCACAAAGCCAGTCTGATTAAAAGGTAAAAGGTGATTTTCTCTAGCCCAAGATGACAGGTCTTCAAGCAGCAGACTGATGGAATATTTAGATTCGACGTCCAAAAGTGCAATCATCCTATCGTTTTTGGGGTTAGATCTCATGCCCTCTTTAAAGATTGGATGGATGATGGCTCAACGCCAGGACTCTGGAATGTGCTGGCTAGACTAACAGTAGGAGAATAAGGGGGCCAAATGTTTGACCCAAAACTCAATATCCACCTTATATAAGACCTGTGGAAGTCCATTTGGCCCAGGGGCCCCATCCAACTGGCTGCTGGATATAATTTGTGCCATTCGGGTCATCAATACTTCAGATGCCTTTAGTGCCTGATCCAAAAGCTCTTCTTGCTGGAGCGGGATTTCTGTATTGGTTGTGACTAGTGTCTGGGGGGCCATATCGGTTATTGGCTCAGGTGTTCCGGAACATTTTGTGCCCAGGGATGGATGCAGTTGGCTTAGGGTGATCTAGGGGGCAGATGGTATGAATTTAGCAGATAGTTTTTTTTCCTTTTTTGGGCACTTTGAAATGAGCCGTTCAGAATGATACCCATTTGTCTTCGCTAATATTTGCACTGCTTTGCCCTCTTATGCCTGTTGTCCTTCTGTTCACAATGGGACAGAATGCCATTGGGTTAGGATTTTTAATTGCAAAGACTAATTTTGTCCAAAACTGGGCGGAACTTTTTTGTTTTTCTCTGAATATTGCTTGCCTAAATGCTTTTTGAGCTTGCTTGTAGTTGTTGTATAACTGTTCATCCCCCGGGCACTTCCGAGCCTGTCTTATTGCTGAATTGCATAAAGATTTTAGATTTCTGGTCTCTGCAGAAACAATTGTTACATTCCCGTTCAGGGTTTTTTGTGGAATGGCTGGGAATTTATTGAGTAATTGACTTAAAAATTACTCCCATACTGTGGTGTACGTGATGTTGCCAAGACTCCTTGCACCTAGCAGGCCTCTGCACTTTGTCATTATAGTCGGTATGGAGAAGTCTGTCCATTTTAACCCTTTGAGATTCTCTGTAAAGATTCTGCTTGTTGTTAGACGTTTTACATGCCAAGCAATGCTGAAAGACAGAGTAATTACTTGAGGGCGATGATCGCTGTCTCCTCAAGCCACGATGGTGGAATTTCCTGTACAGAAGAGCATTTTGTTGTTACATACGGTGTATTCTAAGAAAGAGTGAGTGTTTCCGTTTGTTCTTGTCCAATATGAGGGTTTATCCAGCTCAATAAGGCTGTTCAAAGTTATATAACCCAGACTGCTAAGTTGTAATACCATGTATTCACCTAATTTGCTATAGTTATTGCCGGTGGGCTTTATTTGTTCCATAATGTATTGATTACCCCCTGGGCACATATCGTCGAGCTTGTCGGGGGGGGATCTTGGAAAAGGTTTGTGTTGAAGTCACATGAGATTAGATAGGGTGTACTTTTATGAGTACCGACAGGTACCGTGTTCCAATTGGGGGAGATATTTTTATGCTCCAGCTGTTAAATTAGTGAGCCTTTAATAATATCAGCTCCTTTATTACCTCTGATGCTAATGTGATTAGTATTGATTCGGTTGTTTGTCTACCTTTTATGGGTATAAATTCAATAGATGTTATAACGTTAGATTCCATGTTATGCAGTTCTGGAATAAATTTGAACAGTTTAAGTATTTTCCCTCTGTTTAAGATGTTGTGCGGGCATTGGGAGGAGTACTCCGGAATGAATAGCAATTTAGATGATGGATTTGCTATAGCCGGATCCTGTCCTGGGGCCATGTAAAAACTCTTAACCTTTTTCTGTGATTGATCAATTCTCCGTTGTTTAGTAATTGCTTGTTGCTGAAATCCTTCAGGATCGCTATGAAGGTAAGGGACAGCCCTAGTGGGAACAATTTTACACGTTTGCAGTATCCAGATTTTTTGCACGTTATCGGAAGGCTTTCCTTACAACCTGATTTTAATTCATCGTTGGGTTGCTCTGTGACAACCGTTCTTTGTTTTGGCTAAATCTTACTTGCTGTGGTCACGGGGGTGGGGTGTTGGAACTTTGAATCCAATTGGTATGGGGTTCAGAGCAGAAACTGGCTCAGATTCATTTCTTTGCTCGGCTGAGGTCTGAGATTATAGTTTGTCCGGTAGGGCTTCCCATCTACTCCCAGAAATTTGCTTGGGCTCATTGTGGTGCCATAATACAGATGTTACGTTGCATGTTGTGGCAGCTAAGGGTTGTGGGGATAGCTGTTGTAGCAGAGACGAACTGCTCTCTGTATAGCCGTGCTTGTTGAGCCAGATCGTTGATTGCTTTTATGTCTTAAATATGTATTGCTGATTCTATTTTCTGTCGCAACACTGCGCTTGTTATGCTTTTTTCGTGATCTCCTTCTTTTCCCTTTTTCTCAGCTGTTGTTTTTGTAATGGATTGTTTGCTGTACCGTTGCTTGGGCTAATAAACCGTAGGTCCCTGTTACCCCGTGGGGTGTTGTCTGTGACGTGGTCTGCAGATCTGTCCTCAATGCTATTGGGTCCCTATTATCTAATTTTCCTTGATGGGGAGTTCTACACTTAGTGATAGCAGCTTGATTTCCAGAGGGCAAGTGGGCCGCTGGAGCATCTTTCGACAGAATGGGTGTACGCACACCTAAATTCATGGTACCTATGTACATTCCTCGCTTCACGCAATGCTCCTTGAAGACCGTCGGCTCAGTTGGGGCTGTTGAATGAAAATGCTGTTGCTGAGGTTGGTCCTGACTGGATGCTGGTGATTTCCTAATTTCTGTTAAGACTGTAGCAAGAAACTGAGGGAGGGAGGATAGACTGTCAATTGTAGGGGAACAACAGCATACTGATTTTACCTTTTTGCTCGTTGGATTGTGCTTTTGTGATCAGTTTATTGAGGTCTTCCAGTTTGTGTTTGATCCCTGCAGTATAAACTGCGAGTGTGTTTTAAAGGTTGACTTGAAGGTCAAGTTTATCCAAATAGTTTAACGCAATTACTGTGGATTGAAGAGTTTGCAGAAGTTGGGGCCAGAGTGCATTAGACTCAGTAACAGCCTGGTCGCGACCTTCATGTAGATCCATGATCCTATTGAAATCTGCCTGAAAAAAGTATAGGTCCAGTAGGGAGTGATTGTTGGACTCACCTTGCTTTATTTCAGGGTGGTTATGATGAGCAGGGTTTGCTGGCGTTATTGGAGTCAGCAGTTTGATGTTACCTGGCGATGACCTGGTCCATTGCACTGCATGGAGGCTGAGAAGGTTCTAACTCCCTGCAGGTACAATGGTGTAAGTTTGTGGGTTAAATTCATGATGCCAGGACAACTTCAAGTTAGAGTGAGAGTCCTCTCTTGATATAGTGATTGGGGAAAAACCTTGTGCCTTGTGAATTTGAAAAGTTAGTGGCTCAAAGCAGTTTCATCACATAACTGAGAAGATAGTCTTGACTTGGGGTTTATTGGAGTGTGACGTTCTTCCATTTTTGATGGGCCATCTGGGTGTAGGCGGAGTCCCTGCTCATTAGGGTTCTCATGAATAATGGCATGTACTTTAATTTGTGCCAGATCTGCTTTCTGGTGTGGTCATGTGGGATGTGTGAACAATGCAGTTGTTGCACCCTGGCCGTTTGGTGCAGGTGGTTTTATGCCGCTTTAAAAAAAAAAATCTCTCAGGGTCCTCTTTAGTGCGTCAACTGCTATTGTACCGCGCCTCTTGTCTTTGATATTTAGTTCATCTGGTAGTATTAAAGTTTCCACTACTGTCGTACAGCCAAGGGTAAGTGGGTCCTGTTCTGGAAGCTGGGATGTTAAAACAGTCCCCTTATCCATAGGCTCTAAGGTGGATTCTGGGCTGGGCTTCTTGTGGTGTTTGGATGGTTCTTTCCTTAATTTTCCAGACCTCATCATGTAATAATTGTGCAATAATTGTGACTTGAGCTGACTCCTCCGACTTGCTCTTACTTGGTGCTCTCCGATGTTGGTAACGGGGTGGGGGGGCTAAACAGACCATATCACCCTAACCCCTTTGCCTTTCTAGTGGGATAAATCCAATAGGATAGATCTCCCTCCTTCCCACTCGGTGGTAACGATTTAGCCTTCAACTCAATATGGGTGACTGTAGGGAACCCGATTGACCCAATTGAGCCTACCTGCTGACTTCTGGTGCTCCTCCAATAGTCCTTCTGCAGTTCTCGGGCAATTAAGGAGACGGCCTGAATTATGGGAGAGTGAACAGGGGGGGGGGGCGATCTGGCTACAACGCCTTTGGCTCCTCAGCTTCTGGCTACTCCTCTGGTCTCGCCCTGCACTGCGGGGGGAGGGGGTCTGACTGATTTGGTGGGAGTCAGCAGGGGCAGGAACACAGTGCCTCCAGATGCATCCAGATGCTGCATGGGGCAAGGAGGGAAGTGCAGGCAGGGGCCCACACCGACTCGCAAGCCGCAATGGCCTAGCACCGGCCAGTGCTTAATTTGGGCCGGTGCTTGCCGGAGCTCAGCACTGGCAATTACTTTTCAGAGCCGGGTCTACATGAGGTGACGAGTCTGCATGACAGGACGTCACGTTTTGCTTGGTGTTAGAGCTTACTGATTCGGCGCAGAGTGTTGTTGTGACTTCTCGATGTCTCCCGAGTCCCGCTGAGTGCTTCGCTGTGACTTGTGAGCCGGAGACTGATAGAGCAAATATTACTGCATAATTTCAGACAGTCAGTGGATCAATCATATATGTGTGATGGCGGTGCATCATGGTGATGGCGGCCGTTAGTTCAGTAGTATTGCCGGGAGGTGGGAGGGAGACAGACATTGATTGGACAATGTGGGCTGGGCCTAGGATAGATTTGGTTGTGCGCGCTGCGCGCAGATTCTTTTCCAATTGCCACGCGGCACCCCCGCACTTCCACAAGTCATGATCAGCACGACCACATTGAGGGCAGGCTGCAGTGCAGCAGTAGTACCAGGCAGCGGGCCCAGTAGTTAATAAAGGTAGTGCCCTGGAGCGTAACCGTAAGTAGTACGCACGTCATAAGCATTAGTCATCATTCCATGCCTCCATTTCTTTTATTTTAGCACCACTGTGTGCCTGGCCTGCGGCTGCCCCACGGTAGTACGGTAACGGTACACCTAATACTAGTATACATGTTTATTTATATCAGAATAAGCCAGGGCAGGCCTTCAGAGGTTAAGTTGTTAAAGAAGCCTTGACGTAGTATCGTCATGATATAGGGCCGGCGGTCGGCCGGGTTGGCGGGTTCACAGTTAAAGGCGGCAAGGCCCTGCCCAGCCCCTGGCCTGCTATGATTATGAGATCCTCCCTCAGTGCTTAACAGTGGCTCCGCTTATACTAAATAATTCCATGAAAAGCAGGATGCTGTGTAGGGCAGGCAGCATGGTGCGCACAGATTTTTTTCTGATTGCCGCGCCCGGCCGGCACACCCGGCCGCACCTCACGAGCCATCATCAGCCCCACGACGTGGGGCAGGCAGGCAGCACCAGGCAGGCCTACCTAGCTATATAATCCAGTAAGTCAGTGTAATAAATAAGGCGGCGCCACGAACGCCTGGCCCACCACGAGAAGTAATACTCTACTTTACTAACTAAGCAGGTCATTCCATGCCCATTCCAAACCAACGCTGCTTTTTTTTGTTTGAGCGTGTCGGGCACTGTGGTAGCTCCGGCGGCGGCTCCACAAGATTCAATGACTCCTGCCTCCCTGGCCTAGATGGCACTTGAGACTGGGACTGGAGGAGTCAAGTAAGGAGAAGGGTCTACAGTGTTGAGAGACAAGACTGTGTGTGCTCCTATGGATGGTCACAAACACGTATACTTCCCTATATAGGGTACACAAATGCGGGTTGGCATTTGCACACTCCTCGTTTTTCATGTGACACTGTATATGTTATATATCTTTCGATATCACGCATGCATGATAGATATTTACCAATATATTCGTATTTTCCTTTTACGTCTTCTGCTAATGGCCTAATAATTAATAAAGGATACGTGTTGAAAGAGGCCTTATTGTTCATTAAATGATGCAAAGTGTCTATCCGTGACGATAGAAGGCCCCTGATTTTACACTATCAACGCTCATATGTGGGTACTATGCGTGTGTATAAGAAGGGCACGAAAAAACCCTTGTGTGACATTGTCTTGAATATTAGATAAACGCAGCAGATCGAAACTATATCTCTTTTGTGAATGAGTGCCCTTCACACAGACGGAGCTTTGCCGGCACATTCGTCTACAAGAAACTGAGTGCTGCAGGTGTACTGCCCGGTTCAGTGACTTAATATCGAGAGACAAAATATCGACTACACAAAATATCGACGCCAAAATATAGAAGGACAGAATATCGACTCCCTATCTACAAACAGGTAAGTACTAAAATATCGATTCCAAAATATAGAATGTTAAAATATAGTTAGCTAAAATATCGAATTTTTTAAATGTATTAAAAATAATATAAAAGTAATTTAATATTAAAAGCAATTACATACAACATACATAATATATTATAAATAAGCTTAAAATGTAAACAAAATAAAAGAAATGTACAAAAAGTAGAGATTTTGTTGGATAGTGAGAGCGTAAAAATTACTATTCCCACTCCAGTGAGTGCAACAGTAGGGAAAGCGTTGGATAGCGTAGAGGTAAAAATTACTATTCCCACTCCAGTGAGTGCAACAGTACGGAAAGCGTTGGATAGCGTAGGGATAAAAATTACTATTCCCAGTCCAGTGAGTGCAACAGTAGGGAAAACGTTGGATAGCGTAGGGGTAAAAATTACTATTCCCACTCCAAAGAGTGCAACAGTAAGGAAAGCGTTGGATAGCGGGAGGATAAAAATTACTATTTCCACTCCAGTGAGTGCAACAGTAGGGAAAGCGTTGGATAGCGTAGGGGTAAAAATTACTATTCCCACTCCAGTGAGTGCAACAGTAGGGAAAACGTTGGATAGCGTAGGGGTAAAAATTACTATTCCCACTCCAGTGAGTGCAACAGTAGGGAAAACGTTGGATAGCGTAGGTGTAAAAATTACTATTCCCACTCCAAAGAGTGCAACAGTAGGGAAAGCGTTGGATAGCAGGAGGATAAAATTTACTATTCCCACTCCAGAGAGTGCAACAGTAGGGAAAGCGTTGGATAGCAAGAAAGGAAAAATTACTATTCCCACTCCAGTGAGTGCAACCATAGGGAAAGAGTTGGATAGCGGGAGGGTAAAACATACTATTCCCACTCCTGAGGGTGCAAAAGTAGGGAAAGTAATGATTTATTTTTAAAATAAGATTACATTAATTATCAATACCAATAAAAAGTTAATTTAAAATAATTACCAATGATTAACAATTAATTACCATTGAAAAAATAAATTAGCAATTAATAATAATTAATTACCAATTAATCCAAATTAATTACCAATTAATAATTAATTATCAATTATCAATACACATAAATAAAAATATTATTATTTACTTTATTACAATTAATTTACTTCCCACCCAGTTCCCATATCAACCCACAACCCACTCCCAATAATAAAAAATACAATTAACATTGTTATCAATTAATCAATTGATAAAAATAATTTTGCAATTAATAAACATTAATTAGCAATTCATACAAATTATTTACCCATTAATACAAATTAATTACCAATTAATAATTAATTACCAATTAATTATCAATACACATAAATAAATATATAATTATTTACTTTATTACAATTAAATTACTTCCCACCTAATTACCCTACAAACCCACAACCCGCTCCTAATAATTAAAAATACAATTAACCTAATAATCAATTAATCAATTAATATAAATTAATTACCAATTAATAATTAATTATCAATCAATTAATTATCAAAACAAAACATATAAATATAATTAATATTTAATTAACCATAATTAAATTACTTCCCACCCTATTCCCCTATAAACCCACAACCCGCTACGGAATTAAATTACGCAAAAATTAAATTACATAACATTCATTAGTTTAAATAAATTAAACATACATTACAAAAATAATACATAATTTTTACACATATACTACCATGCATAACACTAAAAAATATTCGATATTATAGATATCTATATTTTTTTATTCGATATCATAGTAATTATATTTTAACATTCGATATTATGGAATTCTATATTTTTAAATTCTATATTATGGAAATCGATATTTCGTACCCCTATTTCGATATTCTGACCTATCTATATTTTGATAATTCGATATTCTGTCCACTCTATATTTTAACTTCGATATTCTGGGCAGTCGATATTTTGGAATCGATATTTAGGGTGTTCACCGTCCTGCCCCTCTGTAATGTTGTCATCTGATGGGTGTGGTGCGTGTGATAGTGGTGGCACTGCCATGCCCCTCTTCTCTCCTGACCTTCTCTGCGACAAGAGTTTCACTGTCCCTGCCGTGCAATCTATTTCCCTTACCTTCCTGGGCTCTCTGGCGTACTCCCCTGCCTATGCTGTGTCTATCATCCCCTATCAGTGCCTGTCCTCTCTGCTGCACTGCACTGACAGTGTCAAGTGTTTCACTATCTCTGCTTGTGCAATCTGTTACACTTCCCTACCCGTGCACTCTGTCACCTCCTTGCCCTGCGTGCCACTACCCCTGCAGTCTATTTCACTTCTGCTTCTGCTTCCTGTGCCCAATTTTCATCCGCCCCTCCATGTGCCATGTGTCTCACTGTCCCTGCCAGAGTCGTATGTTTCACGTTCATTGCCCATGCTCTTTATGCACTCCTGCCCAGGCAGTGCTCTGCGTCCCACTGTCTCTCCCTGTGCAATTTATTTCACGTCCTCTTCCTGTGTTCTACTGCCACTACCGTGCAATCTATTTCACTTCCTCGTCCTGTGTTCTGTGTCCCACTGCCCCTACCTGTGCAGTCTATTTCACTTCCTCATCCTGTGTCCCACTGCCCCTACCCGTGCAGTCTATTTCACTTCCTCATCCTGTGTTCTGTGTCCCACTGCCCCTAGCCGTGCAGTCTATTTCACTTCCTCGTCCTGTGTTCTGTGTCTCACTGCCCCTAGCCGTGCAGTCTATTTCACTTCCTCGTCCTGTGTTCTGTGTCTCACTGCCCCTAGCCGTGCAGTCTATTTCACTTCCTCGTCCTGTGTTCTTGGTTCCTCTGCCCCCTCTTACTTGAGCTTTCTGACCCACTGCCTCTTGCCCATGCCATGTATTTCTCACCTTTGCCAGTCGTTTCTAGTCAAACATTTTGCTCTCTGGTTCACTGCCTGTGTCTGTTTTCTCTCTCGATACATTTGCCTATTCTGTTTCACTGCCCTAGGTTGTTTTGTGTTTCACTGATCTTGCCTGTTAATCTGTCACAATTTTCCCACTTGTGTCCTGTTTCACTGGCCCGTTTAGCCTCTTTATTTCAATGTACACGACAGAGTAATCTTATTCTCCGTCCTGTGTGTGTTCTTTACTTCACTGCCTGTAAAGGTGCTCTCTCTTTCACTGCCAATACAAGTGCTCTTCTTTTTGCTGCCCCTAACCGTGCTTTCTGCTTCTCTTCTCCTGATTGTGCGATTTCACCTATGTCTGTGTACTGTCTTGTCTGTGCTCTTTTTCACTTCTACTGAATATGCTCTTTCTTCTGCTTCTGCTCCTGCCTGCGCTCTCTCATCCTCACTGTCCTCATATTGCCTGTTTCATTATCCCTACCTCTGTTCTCTGTTTCGCCACACCTGCCTGTGCTCTCTCTTTCACCCACTCTGCCTCGGCACTCTCTTTCAGTTCTCCAACTTGTGAACCTCAGTTTCACTGCCAATACTTGTATTCTGTTTCACGATCCATGCCCCTGCTCTCGGATTTGCTCCTTCTGCTAGTGTTCGTTGTCCTGCGAGTGGTTTACTTCCACTGGTTGTACCTCTGTTTTATTGCCCCTACGCATGCTATGTGATTTGCCTGTCCTGCTTGTGTCCTCATGTTCTCTGTCACTGGGTGTGATCTCCGTTTTAATACCCTGCTTGACACACACACCATAATTATCAAAGCTCTGCAATATTCTTTAGGGTCAGATTTCCACCTCTCTTTTGAGTCAGTGCAGAACTGCAGATACACTTGCTGCGGTGCCGACCAACTTTTGCTTGCAAAAATATTTACCGCGGAAAAGTAGATGCAAGTATATACCGTAAAATGGAAGCTGCACACTGACATAATTTACCTTTGCTCAATAAGTAATTTTTGCAAAATTATTCACAATGGGCACTTAACCATGACTGGTAGTGTTGCAGCCGGGATTCTGTGGAGTTAAGAAGTTAAAGGCCCTGCCCTAGGCTTGAAGTATCCTCCTCCGGCTCCATTCCTTCCCTAACAGTTCCTCTTAACTTAGAGAGGCCAGTAAATCAAATGTGCTGTGAAACGATGTTACATAAACTGGTTGATTGCCTTATTTTATACCAGTAAGTAGTTGCGCACACCCCCGGCTGGCACACATAATAAATGAGCCCATAGAGTAGACGTAGGTAAAGCTCTTTAATCGTGCCATTGGTGCTTGTAAAGTATTGTAATGGTGCCTTAATATGTATTAAAGAAGACAATGTGCAAAAACAACTGACCGGAGTAGGTCCGTCAGTCAGCCTGGATTGTCCTGCATTAATTAAATTCGTTATATTGCCCGACATAGTGGCTTCCAGCCCTAGCCCTAGTGGCGGGTGAGGGGCATGCTAGGGGGGCTAATGAATACCGCAAGCCACCTGAGCATAACAGCATTTGATTAAACAGGGGGCCCTGTGGATAGTGGACTCTTCGTGCGACTGGCTTTCTTTGCTTCTTTATTTTTGGCGGAGGCTGGCATAGCGGAATTGTCTACTGCAGAAAAACCTGGGGCTTAATTAAGTTTATTTATGCCTCTACTTTCTTCACTTTATTATTACTACCAGCCTGGTAGAAATGAGATAAAGTGAAGAAAGAGTACCAGACACAGAAGCATGGTAGCAAGAGGGAGGTCAGAGGTGAGGTGAAGAATAACTTAAGTTAGAAGAGGGTAAGGAGGAAGGGTAGGAAGCAGAGAGACCGAGGTAAAGAGGGGTGAGGTCAGATACTGAGAGAGATGACGGAGCAAGAGATGGGCAAGGAGAGAAAAGAAGATAAATAGAAAGACAGGGTGTTGAGATAGGGATAGGTAGAGAAAGACAATCAGAGTTAAAGGCAGACAGGGGGTGGGGGTGAGAGATTTAGAGAGAAAAACAAAAGCAAGCAAGAGAGAGAAAGAATACCAGGGAGAGCCTTGAGAGGTGAGCGCCAGATTAATTGCCCACTTTTCCTTGAGGAATCTGTGGGTTACAAACCACCCCAATTACATATACAACGTTGTGATCCTCATCCTCTCTTCGAATGCAAATGTCCTCTAGCCCAGTTGATGAATGATGAAATGTATACCCTGTGCGTTTTTAGTCTGTCAAGAGAAGACTGCAGTGTTGCTAAACTTCCTCGCGGCTGAATACAGACATTTATTTTTGTGTATTAATTTCACTTACTAGATGCTGTTCTTTGTTTTCCAAGGTTATCTGGAGGAAATATGTTATGGTCGTGGTCCAGCGCCCGATTGATTTGTCAGATAGCCAGGTCAAGAGATGCTTGTGTAGCATGCAAGAACGCTGAGGCTTTTGTGGGCCGCCATCCATTTGTTGACCTAGGATGTGCCCCAACACCTTTGATCATCAATGTTTCAAAGACTTTGATTCCAGCCCTCTAGACCTCTAAGCGGCGAGGTACCCACATTATGGACAACCAACATCACTCACTCTAAAGGAAGGAGTTAGACTTAGCTTCCTGGAGCTGGCAATAAAGGCACTTTGGATTTTTAGGCACCATCCCAGTCCTGCAGGTTAGCAGCTACACTGTCGACCATATGACATTGCATTTAGTTTGCTCCTGTCTTGATTTATGGTACTAGCAATCACTAAGTCAGTAACGTTAAGCGTTACCGCCTCATAATACAGTAACCATTCTGGCATGAGTATCGTGAATCCTTAATTTTGAAGCGTATTAATCAAAGTCAACTTGTGATCGCTTTCAACCACTGCTTATGAACATTGTTTAACCCATTTCTCGGTTTCATAACTGTGTATTACCTATTCTTTTGTTTGCTTTCTAAATGTTCTTCACTTATTGTTGTGATGTGGTTTAACCACAACTCTGATATATTGTATGGGGCTCATTTATGAACCCCTGCGTCACTTTTGCGCCACCGGTGCATCACTTTTTGTGGCGCACCGGTGGCGTAAAACATGCGCCATGATGCGCCATATTTACAAAGTGACGCATCTACCTAGATGCGTCACTTTGTAAACCCCTGCGCTACATTATACCTGCGTCAGGTATAATGTATGCAGGGTGGGCGTTCCCACGTAAGTAAGCATCGTAGAAGTGTCGCAGAGAAATCTACGAGATTTCACTGCGCCACTTCTAGGGTGCAAATGCGTCAATATCTTACGCCTGCCTCACAGCAGGCGTAAGACTGACGCAGGCCCTTTCACATGGGGCTTGCCCCATGTGAAAGGACACATTGCTGGAGTTGCGTCACTTTTGTGACACACTCCAGCAATGCGTCACTTTTGCGCCTACAGATACGTCAGAAATACTGACGTATCTGTGACTCCTTGCGACATGATGCGTCATACTGTAAATATGACGCATCATTGGAGTCGCAGGGAGGGCGCAGTGAAAAGTGACGCATCACTGTTTTCACGCAGTGATGCGTCACTTTTCATAAATGAGGCCCAGAGTACTTTCACTTTTTCAGTGCTTGATGGCTCTTGCAGCTGAGGAGTCTGAAACCTGAAAAGTATTACAATCTATTATTCAATGTAGTAGAGAAATTTTTATTTTGTGCTATGTAAAATGTTGCAATATTTTTAATCCAATTTAAGAATTTGGAGTTGACCGAAATCAGTTTTTTTTAAAGAAAGCAACAAAAACACACAAATTGTACAAAGCTGTCACACAATGATGAAATTCCACGTCTTTTTAGAGCCAAACCAGATGGCCATTTACTCTTCATTAGCTGACGTATGTGTATGTTTCTGCCGGCACCTGCTGCTATAGTGCTAACAACACTCGAATCCAGAGTACAGTCACCCAGACTGCCTCAAATCAAAACTTAGCAACCCTCAGTAAGTTTTCCAGCAGTTCAATTGAAGCTCTTAATTGGTTGTACTTGGAGTCAATTGTTTTAAGGGGCTTTGATGACCTCAATTTGAAGTTGTTTCTGTAGTTGGCGGCCTCAAACGCCTTACTCTATTCCGTGAATGTATTCTGAAACAGGAATGAGATAATACAGATGAAAACGTTTTTGATAAAAGGATGCATTTTCTAATCTTTGTGAGATGTTTGCTGGAAAACAGCTCGTTGGTGGGATCGTTGCTCTGCTAGGAATGCACTTCAAAAAGGCTTAATTGTGTCTGCTGACCTTCACATAATGGCTTCCCTCCTGCTGAGAAAACAGACCTCCCGCTCATTATCAGCTATTGTGCATTGATAGCACAAGCTGTTTGATGCATTTAAACAGCCAATTCTGCCTTTTACAGGTACCGACGCTGCTTGTGCGAAAGAACATTAGGTGGCTAAAACCAACCCTTTTTTTAAGTCAAATGTTTCTAATAGCTGGCAGTATTTAATTCTAATGACACACTCCAAAACCTCCAGGCTTCAATGTATTCACTTTTATGTGCCGTCAGGAAACATTAAGTCATCTGTGAAATGATCTTAAAATATAAATAGCTGCACATCCTGCCATCTCAAAAACGCAAACAATAAGACGTGCACTTACATCCCACAGTTAAAATTCGGAAACGTGAAGAATACGTGTTTCCAGGCAAGTGTCATGTTCATTACCGCGCGCGCTTTAAATAATTAAACGAATCTTTTTGACCTTACTAGGCACGGAGAAAGCTATGTTAATGTTCAGAAAATGTACGAGGAAAAAAATAGGTTTGGAGAAAGACAATTTGAGCAACAAGCAAAATGTGTGTGAACTGGTAACCAAATCGTTTTCTCAAGAGAAACACAATGCACAGCAACTGAGTATCTGTCTGCGAGAAACATGTAAATTCAAATACAAAAACCCTGCAGGATTCCAAGCTCACCAACCACACCTTACTCAATTACATTATCATACACAATTCCACCGAGGACACACCATAGTGGGTCAAAGCTGCCAGTCGGGGGTGTCATCGGTTGTGCGCCCATGCCAGCTCATGATGTCTTTGTCCAGTCATGCTCTTTAGTTGTACCTTTAAATGCAGGAGCCCAGGAGAATCTACCACATGCACATTGTCATATGCATAGCAGGCATGTACATGGACAAGACGGCCGTGCTCAATAGGACAGACACCCTGAAGAAACAAAAAAAATACAACAACGGACGGCATATGCAGGAAAATGCAGTACCTTCATAAAAAACATGAAATACACTCAAGCAGCCACCGACAAAGTCCGTAGTGACCACACCTCGCCGTACAGAATACAAACTCGAATAATGATGCAGCATGTACGCGTGGACCAATGCTGTGCTTGCCACTGTTTACGGTAGAAAACACAAGCTTTTGCTGAGCTTTTGTTCCATTCTTCTTCGTATTAAGATGTCTACATTGCTGGAAATGAAAAGCATTTACTGTCAGAACTCACAAATTGTGGGCGGAGTTTAGGAAGAGTGGCAGTTTAAGAGTGCCGGCTTCAAGTACAGTCAATGCCAAGTTAGCCAAAGGGCAGCCAGCACATATGCATCCGTTTCACGTGATTTGCTTCCTAAAATGGGATAGCAAAGTTATTTTGCCTTAATGTATTCGACACAGAAAGAACATATTTTAAAATAATTTGTAGAGTTAATGCACCAGTGGTATATTGTGTATTCAACAGGTTTGTGGGTATAATAATGGAAATACAGCCCAAGATATTTAATGCATTTGCTTCACATAAGTGTTTGTTATCTCTGGTGATAGATCTGTATCATCCTCATCATAAAATAGTGTAAAGGGTCAGTGTGTCTGCTGCAGAGTAGTTTGTCTAACATGCAGGTCAAATCCTTGTATCTTAGCAAGATAGCTCAGTTGGTCAGTGCATGTGTTACAGAGTTATTTGAATTATTGGGGATTAAGGACCTGATTTAGAACTTGGTGGTAGTACTGTTATCCTGCCGCGGCAGTGGGCCCAGGTACCCATCACGCTGTATTTAGATGTTTCGGCAATAGACAGGAGTCCGCAGCTACGGCAGACTTCTCTGCTGACTGACAGTACTCCGTCGCCGTCATGCCGGTGGGTTTTCGCGGAGCAGATTTAGATGTTCCCGTTGTCTTGGAAGTTTCTTGCCGTTGATGTCCTGATTAAGTGAGACCATGGTGGTGTGGAGACAGGTAAGTACTACTTACCTGCCAGCTTAATACACATATATGTTGTGAATCTGCCAATATGTATATGTAGGTAATTTGTACTGCACATATTTTTACATATAGTATTGCACACCAACATACACACACTATTGAATGTACACCCACCACAAAAGCCTACCTCAGATCCCAGCGACAACGGGTTGGCTGAGCGTCATGATCAAGTAGCAGCAGCAGCACAGGATGGACAATGAAGTTCAAGATAGAATCGGTGATGGAACCCCCAAAAAAGGTGGGTTTTCACCTCTTTTTCTCCCCTTCTGCCAACTCGAGCTTGGAGGTTTACCCACCACAGTTGCCTCGGAAACGCACATCCTAATCTGGAAGGCGGGAATATTGGTGGGATGCCCTCCGACAGCAGCTTCTGCCTCTAATGCTGTTGATGGTGGAGAAAGTTTCTGGAGGAGGTGGCAGGACTGCAACGGTCTTCCCCCAAGTAACAAGCCAATATCTAAATCGACGGGGTGAACCCCCAAGGTGGCAGGCAGGAAGACCGCCGAAAAAGCGATGGTGGGACCAGTCCCCCCAAGATCTAAATCAGGCCCTAAAAGTTCCAATCACGGTAAAATAATTTGGCGGATTATGTATCCACTGCAGACATCTGTTTGTGACCTGCAAAACACTGTTAGACCTCCCGCAGGATTTAACTACATATATCATTCGTATGAGGCTGATAAAATGGCTACCATTAACATGGGTATTGTAGGAAAGGAAGTCACATGTTTGAATACTCAGGTTATGCACTTTTTATTTTGAAGGTTTGTTTTGAATTCTGTTCCTTAAGATTTTATATAATGATAATGGGTTTCTTTTGAAATGTCAGTTATCCCTGAAGAAGGGCTTTGAGCCTGAAATGCATTGGGTCAATATTTGCGCAATTAACCAGAATGTATTGTTGATTCTATCGTGCTGCATGACAAAGCCTGGAGGGGCATGTATACAGCATCTGGAGGTGGAATTAAGTCGCCTCCATTTAGGATTTGTAAAAGCTTGAAGAACAATGAATAAAAATGATTTCTATGAAGGTAAATCAAATTATACTTTTCAATCAACAAACCCATGCTGCGCAGCTTGTAACTGGAGTGAGGGATTGCCCCAGTCTATTTTGGAACTTTACATAGGTGCTCACTGGGACAGGGCATGCAACAAGCAAGCACACATAATCTACTTAGAATATCAATCATGTTAAAAAAGTGATAAAATGGTGTACATGGACTCATCTTTCATCTTGTAGGAAATGACCATCATTTGCATGATGAAACCCCATATTTTTGTCCTATTTGTTTTTGCTGGCTGATGAATTCTGTGCACTTTAACCCTTCTAACCACCAGTAGTAAAGAGCCTATGCTCCCCTTTTAACATGATCAAACTGGAATACTCCTAATTGGCATATTTTACTTGCATAGAAGTCCATAGTATATGCTACAAAATATACCCAGAGCCTGGAAGATACAGCACCTATTGTACCAGCCACTACAGTGGCACTGCGAACATGGCTTCAGGCTGACCATTGTAGCCTGATTGTATCAGTGTGAAAACTGCAATTCCACCTTGCAAAACAAACTCCTTTGACAGGTGAAAATCTTGTAGGCCATAAGGCAGGATGAATGATAATAAAAGGTAGGAAATGTGGAAATTACATTTTAACATGCTTTTACAGTGACTAGCACCCAAAAGCTACTTTCACTGCGGCAGGCCTAGCTGTTTTATGTAGAAAACCAGAGTATACATTCAAATATTAATATTGTATCTTGAAATGGGACCAGCTAGAAAAATGATGAATCAACTATTTTTAATAGATATTAAAATTTCAATTGTAAGAAATTGTGTTACTGGTTGGGGGTGGTGTGAGCACCACCCAAGTAACCACAGTTCTTGTCAGGATGATCCACAAAAGTCACTAAATTAACCTGCACTTAACCTTCTGGTAGCTTGGCACAAAAAGCCGTCAGGCTTAACTTGGAGGCAATGTGTAAAGTATTTATGCAGCATACAAACAGTAATAAAGTGAAAACACAACACAAGAAAAAACCCACATCAACTTAGAAAGAAAATTGAGTACATTCTAATACATTATTCAACACCAAAATGACAAAAATCCAATCAGTAGAATTGGAGTTATGATTTTTTTTAAAGATTTAGGTGAAAATAGTGCCACAAAGCCCAATGCACTAAGTCACTTCTATGTCTGGAAATGGATTATAAAACAGGGAGCTGGAGTCTCCCAAATGGTCAACAGTCCACCTGGAGAAGCACAGGAAGACTGCTGCCTTATGTGACCGGAACTGGGGATGAAGGTCTGCCAGTCTCCTAGATGAGTGAAGGGACATTACCTAGGAAAATCAAGACCACCTGCCCTGGAACTTGGAGCACCAACACCTGACTACCTGCTGGAACAAGAATACCCTGTGAGCAAGAGAAGAGTGGCTGGAGGGAGTAAGGTCCAGTTGGGGATCCTGCTGAGTGGATCCCCGGAGCGAGGTGTGAGATAATTGGTGCTGCACTGATCAGGTCACCCACCTGTGTTCTGAAAAATGTTTGCAACCCCCATATGCCAGAGCGGGTCGCTGCGAAAATATTGCTGCTGTTGTACGGATCGGGCTGTCTGCCCATTTGCTGAAGAAAGTCTGCAACCCATATGCCAGAGGGGCCATCATGATGATATAGCTGCTGCGCTGAACGGGCTGTCTGACCATCTACTGATGAAAAGTTGGAGACCCCGTAAGTTATAGAGGGCCATCATGATGATATCACTGCTGTCATACTGATCAGGCGGGAAACAGCGTTTACAATGCTGTCATTACTTCGCAGTATAATTACAACACAGTCTTTACAACGACCCAGTTGGTAGTACTCAATACATTTACATCGCAAGCCATTAGAACGACTTGCTGTAGGGGGCGCTAAGGTATTGGAAATGAATTCTAAAACCTTCCCTACAGTTGCGCAAACTGGAGTAAGAATAGTAAATAATACTATTCCTAAGTCCAGCGCGCCCCTACAGCAAGTAGTACTAAGGACTTGCGATGTAAATGTATCGCGTACTAAAAAGCGGTCGTTGTAACGACCGCATTGTAAAAGCACGCGATGTAATACATTGCGTTGAATATGCTATATTTGATCAGGCCATCTGCCCATGTGCTGATCAAAATTTGGCTACCCCGTATGCCAGAGAAGGTTGCCATGAAAAGCAAGGGTAGTCCCCAAGGAGCACCATACACAATACGGTAGGACCTCACCATGTACAGCATGTGACCACAAAGAGCAGCAGGTCTTAACCCATGTGCTGGAAGCTCCGACCGATGCATCGAAAACTGAGTTACTGCCCCTGACCTGCCAGAGGGGTTAGAGGGACTTACTGCATCGTCCAAGCAGTGCCGTGGATGGCCAGCCATCTTGCTTGCAGAAATGAGACTATTGCTCATCGCTGGCGGCTGCTTCAGTCTGCTATGCCGCTGGAGTGCTGAACTTTCCAGGGTCATCCATGTGACAACACCTGCAGGTAAGACTGATCATTAGACCAGAGAGCCCAGGGGGAACTTGCTCTGCCTCGTAGGGCTACGGTGCTGGATCACCTTGACATCTAAAAAGCCATTCCTTAGACTCTGACTTGTTACAGAGACCTAACTGGAATGTTACCAACCATATATGGGGAATAACCACTGCCAGGAGACAGTACATGGGAATCAGGACACTGCTAGGACAGTGCTAGAGTGCCCTGCTACCTGCTGATCTCTGCCGTACTGAGGATGAGGACTGGATCCCATGCCCCCCCTCCCCCTACCCCGAGAAGCCTTGGACTGGTCAACCAACACTACCACTGAGAGTCAAAAGCTGAAGGGGAGGTACTTGGCCCAGCTGCTCAGCATGCATAGCAGGTCGGGCCCCAGGACATCAAGAATAAAAGGCCTTAACAACCAAAGTTGGGCCCAGTAGCACCTGCTTTCCCCATGACCCTATGAAAGGGCTTCTGGCAGTTATTTAAGTACAACCATCTCTCAAGTTTGTGAAAAGTTTGGGCTGTCCTTTCGTTGCCGCCTAAAGGTTCTCTGTATTGTTTGGAAGGATCTGTATTGACTCTGTCCTGACTACCATATAAAATGTTTCAGCTTTTCGCATCCTCAGAGTGGATTACATTCTGGGGGAGAGAGGATGGCTGCGGAGATCCCCGCCTCCGCTTAGCCACAGGTGACCGTTGCTCCTCCCCACGGCAAAGTAGTGTGCGCGGATTCCTGTACCTGCGCGTTTGTGCTCCGGAGTTGAGGACGCAGCGGAGGCTGCCGGCTCTCAGGAGCTTTTAATGATTTTCTCCTGAACTCTGGGAAATTTATGCAACTGTGCCGCTCAAAGGTGATCTCAATGCACAGTGCACCATGGAGGGTTCATCACGCAGCAAACCCGAGTTACGGAGACATGGTCGGACCGTTGGACCGCGGGTGTTGATGCAGGAGACCAGTAGGAGGCCAACGCGCTGTCGAGGTGAGGCAGGTAAGTCGAAGTAAGGCGATGTTTGGTGTTTGGTGACTAGCCTTAGCCTCTGAATCAGGGAATTCAGGCAACAGGGCAATCAAAATGTTGAAGCTGGGAAATTAGAGGTGAGCCTGCAATCAATTAATATATAAAGCTAACTCTGCTAGTTGAAGAGGACGTGGACAGTCAGCATAATCAGCCACAGGGGGGCTTATGGTATCAGAAGCAGCAGAAGCAGCAGCTTTCTCTCCTCAAGGTCCAGGCTCGCAGCAAGTAAAACAAGACTTGTGCTTATAATTGGGGCTTTAAACACCTGGCGAGCAGGTCCTAGGATTCAAGGAAAGATGGGGAAACATCTAAAGCAGATGAATGCTATTGCAAAGGTCGAATCCGCAGCAGGGCTTAAAGCACAACTAGTTTAGCTCAAGCAAAAGCGGTGTCATCAGCGGCCAGAGCAGGGAATACTTCAAACCGGCCCGGCTTGAACTCAGGCTTCGAGAGTTCTGAAGAAGAGCCGTCTGAGCTTCATCTAGGTGAGGAGGATCCTATTGTTCTGAAACAAATAGGTGGCTCTACCGGTGGAGAGAAGGAGCAGGAGCAGACTGGCGGGTCAACAACAGTGACAAACAAGAACGAGATAAAAAGTTCCAAAGACTTTCCGTTTTTTTTAAAAAAGGCATCTCAGCCAGTATCAGCCAAATCAATGGCAAACCCATTGCAACTGAACGAGGGAGGCGGGGGGCAGAAGAAGCACTAACAAGCCCCTTGCAGATTCTGGTTATATCTCCACCCCCTCGGGCCCTGGCTTCTTCTGCAGTCGCCCTTACTTCTCAAAAGGCCGGCCAACCTTTACACTGCCAGTACGGTTTATCTACACCATCGGTTCAGACTCTGGCTCCTGATCATCCTACCTCCAAAGACATCTTAGAACAGCAGTTGGAGGCAGAGGCACAGCCTCAGATGCCTAGTAAGGCGGGTCCGGAATCGCCAGGCCAGCTAGCTAGGAAACAGAAACAGGGTGGAAAATCTCAACAGGATGAGTCTGAATCATCAATCGAAGGAGCCTATCCACAACTGATCGAAATAAAGACTATGCTGAATATCATCTTGGATGAGATAAGAGAAATGAAAAAATCTCAGGAGAATGAGATAGCTGCCCTACACCAGTGTCTTGGGAACATTGAAGAGGCGGTGGCTTGTTTTCTGGCAAGAATGCAAGAAGCTGAATCTAGGATTGCCCTGCTAGAGGATCAAATGAATTCCATGCTCCTGAGAGTAAATGTGGCAGCGAAAGATAAAATTGCTCTCGAGAATAATCTTGATGAACTGGAGAATCATTCTCGCCGCTCGAATCTTCAGATAGTTGGGGTACCTGAGGGGAGTGAGGGAGCTAATACTCTCTAATGGGTCGAATTGTTTATCATCAAAAAGTTTTGTCTGAATTTACTGGAGACTTAACGATAACAAGGGCACATCGTGTCCCCTCGTATCCCCTACCCAATCCTGAGTTTCCATAAACTATATTGACTGACTTTGCAGACTACCACATCAAAGAGAAAAGTCTGGCTAAGGCAATGCAGCAGAGACAGTTTTCTATCAACGAGGGGTCAAAATGCCGGGTCTTTGCTGATATATCTGTGGTAGCCGCACACATATGCAAAGAGTTTGTGAAACTATTATATCTCTTCAAAGCCCAAGGTGCACAAGCTTCAATTGCCCAGCAATCTAAGCTTAGAGTTCTAGTGAGAGGGAAATTCCATATGCATTCAAATACAGAGGAAGCCCAGGAATTGTTGAAAGAGATCTCTTCTTCAAAATGAATATGTGGACGATTTATATTCAGGGTTTCCTTTGTCAGGCGGGGGGGGCGGGTCACCGAGGGTGCAGCTCCAGGGCACCCCACAGTGTATGGGGTGTGATATGTGGTTAGCGGTGTTCAACACATTTCTCGGGGGGATCCAGGGGGATGGGGGTGGTAGGGGGTGGGTTCATAGCAGTGAAAAGAGCAGTAGTACAAGGGACACAGATGATGGGAATAGGGTTATGAATCCAAATGATTATTGTGGCTATTTGAAGCATAAATATGGCTAGCAGATGTCGTATTATGTCGGTAAATGTGAATGGTATGTTAAATAGACAAAAATATGGAGGACTTATAAGATGGTTGGCCTCTTTTACGCCTCAAGTCCTCTTTCTCCAAGAAACCCACCTAAAAACAAATATACTGAAGCTCTCTATCCCTGTTTTTTTTTTTAATGTTTTATTGCCACAGCCAGGTTGCAATGAGAGGAGTAGCCATTTATTTTTGTAGAAGCGTGGCCTCGGAATTTGTCCAAGTCCAGAGAGATCCTCAGGGGAGATGGTTATGGGATGTGGCTAAGGTAAATGGGGTATACTGAACTCCTTCAATTACTATGGCCCAATTATGGACGATCCCTCTGCGTTGTTGAAGGTACATGAAATTCTCAGAGGAATCCCCGGCCAGATTAATCTGGGAGGGGATTTCAACTACATCCAAGATCTTAGAAAGGACACCTCTAAGAAAAACAGAAGCCAAAGACTAAAAAAGTCTTTGAGGCCTTAATACAAGATGTTCAACTGATCGATCCATGGCGAAAAGCTAATTTGGAAACTTGCGATTATACCTGTTTCTCCCGCCAATTTCAGACAGCATCGCGTATAGATTTTCTTTAACATCTCGATTCTTGAACCTCATAGAGGTAGAAATTGGGGCCAACCCATTTTCGGACCACTCTTTTGTTAGGCTGGACCAAGAAATCAAAGATGGGAGGAGGACGAGATTCAGATGGTAGATGGACTGCCTCCTGCTCCAGGATCTTCAATGGATAGAAGGCCTAAGAGAGTAGATACTTGACTACTTTAAAATAAATGAGGGGATGGGAGAACCATTTTCAGTATAGGGTGGATTTAAGGTGGCTGTTCATGGACAAATATTTGCCTTTTCGGCTACGCAGTTAAAAACTCGATGCACTAAAATAGCTGAACTACAGCAGGCAGTCAAAAGCGCTTTAAACCAGAGAAATCCCCATTTACGTGGTCAGCTTGAAAAGGCTAGGAAGGCGCTAAGGGATTTTTTCTTAGTAGAAGAAATCAACAGCTCCCGAATTTTTGAAAAACGTGTTTATGAAGAAAGCCAAATGGTTGGCAAATTACTAGCAGGGTCTACTAAGACTAGACAGGAAGCGGCCCTAATTACAGAGGCCATGGATCCCAAGATCAGATCAGTAGTGACGGGTAGGGATGGGATTGCTCGAGTTTTTGTGGAACATTACCAACAGCTCTACACTACTAAACATGTGGTTAGCCAGGATGTAATACAAAATTACTTTGAAGGAGAAATTCTCCCGAGGTTATCCACTACCCTCGTGGACCAGGTGCAATATGAAATAACAAGTGCTGAGATTTTGGCAGCCCTGAATTCAATTGCAGGAGCGAAAGCATGCGGAGATGATGGGTTGCCTATAGAATTTTATAAAGCACTTGCAAAGGAGCTGACGCCCTTTTTGACAAAGCATTTTAACTATGTTAGAGCTGGAGGCGCTGTGCCCTCAGTCTTCAAGAAAGCCATTATTGTTAGCTTTGTGAAAAAGGGTAAGAACCCTATGGACGTGAACTACTATAGACTAATCAGCCCTCTCAATGCTGATTATAAGATTTTAATGAAAACTTGGGCTCAGTGTTTTACTCCACTAGCCCAGGAAGTGATCCACAGAGACCAGTCTGGGTTTGTTGCCAGGAAGTCAATGTCATATAACACAGGGTTTTTGATAGAGGCTCTCGACTCCCAGCATGCATTATGATGGTGGACGCCGAAAAGGCGTTCGACCTGGTCAATTGGGACGCCCTTTTCTATGGTCTCGGTAGGTTGGGTGTTCCCCTTCAGGTCACAAAAATGCTCAGGAATATCTATCAGGGGGCCCAGGTGCAGCTGGTGATAAATACAAATAAAGTAGGGTTAGTAAATATAAACTGGGGGACCAGACAAGGGTGCCCGCTCTCCCCTTTATTATTTACCTTTTTTTAATCAAACCCCTGGCTATTAAAATCTGTATTAATATAGCAATTAAAGCCCCGATCTTGGGCATGTCAAAATTAATGTTGTTTGTAGACAATATTATTTTATATCTCATTCCTGAGAACCATAATATGGACCAGGTCTTAACTGAAGTTAGTCAATTTGAATTAAGTGGGGTGCTATACAATCAACCACAACAAAACTGTGATTTTAACCTAGAACACTGACACAGATTTTCTTCTGGCAAATCTTACACATCAGACCCTCAAGTCGGATCCAATACGGTATCTGGGGATCTTTATCTCAAATCAATATGGGCAGTTATATAATTTTAACTATGAGGCCACGCGGAGCAAAATAAAGAAATTGTTGAATAATTGGTTGCGTTTGCCGCTAACCTTGATAGGTCGGTTAGCCCTTATCAAGATGCACCACTCTGGTCTAAGATCATGAATGTCTCACTTCTTCAAGGTGAGATCCCGGACTGCTTGAAGGCGGGCCTAATGCTCTCTATTCTCAAAAAACCCTCAGCTGGCCCTGTTGACCTAAACAGCTACCGCCCAATCACAAATATACCCACCCTGGCAAAACTTCTGGAGAAATGTGTTCATGAACAACTTCGCAAACACACTGAGCACTTTCAACTTCTCTACCTATTTCAATTGGGCTTCTGCACTGGACACAGCACCAAAACGGCCATCTCTCACATTGTGGACGACGCTCTCACTTTACTCGGCCAAAATGAAGCCTGCCTTTTAAATCTGCTCGATCTCTCATCGGCATTTGACACTGTCAAGCATGACAATCTACTCTTCCTCTTGGAACACAGGATGGGGCTCTCAGGCACGGTCCTTAAATGGTTTTCCTCTTTCCTAAGCAACAGAACACAAAGAGTCAAATCCAACCAGTCTCTCTCCAGCCCGAGTCCCTGCACACTTGGTGTCCCCCAAGGATCCTCACTCTCTCCCAAACTCTTCAACCTTTTCCAGGAACCACTGACTGTAATTCTTAAAGTCTCCAACATCCAATATCACATGTCTGCGGACGACACCCAACTCTACATGAAAATCTCCTCACCTGAAGACATCAAATCTCCCAACGGAACCCTTCTCAAAACCCTCAACTGGCTAACCTCCAACTATCTCAAATTAAATGCCCTCAAGACGGAATTCCTCCTCATTGCACCCGCTAGGCAAACCCCCAGTGTGGTGAAATTTCTCTGTTACGTCACCACCCTCAACTGCACACCTCACATCGTGGACTCCACTAAATCACAGGGAGTTGTGCTGGACAAAAACCTAAACATGCAAGACCACATCAGATCATCCACCAAATGAGCGAACTTCCAACTTAGCATCCTAAGAAAACTCAAACCCTTCCTTCCCCAAGATGACTTTAAATTGGCGGTGTAAGCACTTGTCATCTCCAGACTAGAATACGGCAGTGCGACTCTTTGCGGTCTGCCAAAACTCAGTTTAGCACTATCAGAGCATCTCTAAATGCTGCTACTAGACTCATCACGGGTTCCAAGAAGACCAACCACATTTCCCTGACCTGAAATCGCTCAATTGGCTTCCATTTGAAGCAAGGATACAACTAAAGATCGCTTGTATGACCCATAGAGCACTACACTTCAACACCCCACTCTACCTGACAAACAAGCTGGAACTCTTGGGTGGCTCCAGGTTACTCTATACTGTCTTGTTTGCTCTTGATGTATATTGCCCTACTTGTCGTTCTCACCCAACCTGCTTCCTATGTCCACCTCAATTTCATCTTGCACCTGCTGTATATTGTCCCACTGTTTCCCTGATTTCTCTTCCCTAGCTATTTTCCTTTGTCTAACTAAACCGAATGTAAAGCGCTCTGATACCCACCAGGGTCATGTTCGCGCTATACAAAACTTTAAATAAATAAATATATAAATGTCCATACTCCCTCTAATTATTTTCTTGTTCAGAAAAAAATGCATTTAATTAATATCAGTTCCTTCAAAGAGCTCGAATCTATGTTTAGAGAGTTCATTTGGAGTAAGAAAGCTCCCAGGGCTAAACTCACGGTGCTACAACTTGTTATCAGTCAGGGTGGGTTAGCATTACTGCACATCCGTACATACTACGGATCGGCTATTTTAGATTTCAAAGCTTGTGTTCTAGGCCCTCCTCCACCCACAGGTTTCCCTGCGCCGCATCCCGAGGGGTCCAGAAGACCTCTATCTCCTTTCTCTTGTTCCGTTTTTCACTCATTTTTCACTTGTTTTTAACTCATTTTTTCACTCGTTTTTCTACCCCCTTTTTATTCCCCTTTCTGCACTTTTCTGCATTTCTGCTCCTTTCTTCTCTGTTTCCTTTTTCCTTTACTCCTCCTTTTCCCTCCTTTCCTGCCCACTTTCCCTGCCGCTGCTACCCCCGTGGTCCCTCCCCCGTCAGCAAGACCAGTGCGACAGGCCCAATCCAGCTCCCGTCCCTGCTCCCAGCTGTCCAGTCCTCCCCGACCCCTACTTAATGGCGGCCACTTAGCGGGCGTGCAGCGGGCATGCCGCTGGCGCGACGCTGGCATGCCAAAGGCAAGCCCGTCTGCACCTGTCCGTGACCTGACCGCGACCAGCGCCAGGAACCCTGCACCTCTTCACCACCAACGCTATGACCTAGCAGCACTCCACGCACTCAACCCAGGCCGCAACAACAACTGCATGCTAGCCTCACCAGATGACACCCACGGACCCTTTAGCTGTCACCGCTGCCGACAAACCTACACCACCGCTAGGAACATGGACACAGCACAACCCGACCGCAAGAACACAACCGTACCAAAGCCCTTGCAATGCATCCTCGTCAACATCCGATACCTCCACAAACACGATACCGAAATCTGGGACCTCCTTGACAGCACCACCTCTGGGCCAGATATCACCATCGCCATTCCCCAAGGATACAAGATTTCCAGGAAGGACCACCCCACCCGCCCGGGACGTGGAATCGCCATCGTCCACAAATCCACCCTCCGCCTGAGCACACTCCCCGACGAAACCACAGACCTAATGGAACACCTTCACTTCAAGATACTGACCAACCCTACCACCACCCTCTGAGGAACCCTCATCTACGGACCCCCTGGACCACATGGACAGTTCACCAACTCCATCACGGACATCATCTCCCCGCGTGCCATCGCATCCACCAACTACACCCTGCTGGATGACCTGAACTTCCACCTCGACATCCAATTGGACCCCAATGCCACATCCCTCCTGGAGAACCTCCACAACATTGGACTCCGCCAAATCGTGACCGAACCAATGCACTCAGCACAACACACCCTTGACCCCCTCTTCACAACAGGAAACTTCATCACCTTCAGCCACACCATGAACTCCCATGGACTGACCACTGATGCGTCCACTTCATTTTCAGAACACCCACCATCCGCAGACACCAGCACCTGCTCCCACGAAGAAACTGGACCAGAATCACCGACGACCAGCTGACCTCCTTACTCAGCAACTCCACCTCAACCATCGCGGGAAACGACGACCCCAACACCGCAACCCGAACCCTGCACTGATGGATCTCCGACAGCACCAACACCATAGCCCCCTAAAGAAAAACAACAACACCCACGCCAAGAAAGCCAGATAGTTTACGACCGAACTTTGAGAGTCCAGACGCACTTGCTGCCGCCTGGAAACGGCCTGGAGGAACACCAAATCAACAGAAGCACACAACAACTTCAGAGCCGCTACCTACGCCCACCACCAACTCATCAGAAAAACAAGAAATAAAGCGATTGAAGACAGAATCTCCACACACGTACACAACAGCAAAGAACACTTCAACATCATCAAGGAGTTCGCCTAACCCACCAGCGAGTCGACGGACATCCCTCCCTCACAAGACCGCTGCGACAAACTTAGCACCTTCTTTCACCACAAAATCAAGAGCATCTACGACAACTTCGACGAAGACAACCAACACACTGAACCCCATCCAACCACCCCGACACCCTGAAGCCAGCGATCAACAACTGGACAGCCCTCACCACCGATGACACACTGAAGACAATGAAGTCAATCCACTCCGGGGCCCCCACGGACCCCTGCCCCACCACATCTTCAACAGAGCCACCAACACCATTGCACCCATACTCCCCCACACCATCAACCGCTCCCTGGTGACCGCGTCATTCCCCGACGACTGTAAACACACTGAGGTCAACCCCCTCCTGAAGAAACCCTCGGTGGACCCCACCGACCTCAAAAACTACAGATCGATCTCCCTGCTCCCGTTCCCAGCGAAAGTCATCGAGAAAGCCATCAACAGCCAACTCGCCACATTAATCTAAAAGCACAACATCCTCGACTCCTCCCAAACCAGCTTCAGAAAAAACCACAGTACGGAAACCACCCTCCTTGCCGCAACAGACAACATCCGCACCCTACTGGACAAAGGAGAAACAATAGCCCTCATCCTCCTCAACCTCTCAGCGGCGTTCGACACAGTCTCTCACCGCACCCTAATACGCAGACTCTTCGACGCAGGGATCCAGGACAAAACTCTGGCCCTCGAATGGATCCTCTCCTTCCTCTCTGGCAGAAAGCAGCAGGTCAGACTCCCCCCTTTCCTCTCGGACCCTACACCAACCACCTGCAGTGTCGCTCAGGGGTCCTCCCTCAGCCCTACACTCTTAAACGTCTACATAGCTCCACTCGCCCCCATCGTCAGAACCTATGGACTCAACATTGTGTCATACGCAGACAACAACCAACTCATCCTCTCCCTATCCAACGAACCCAACACCGCCAGACACAACTTTCGAGAAGGCATGGAAGCCGGCACGAAATGGATGAAAAACAGCTGCCTACAACTAAACACCAACAAGACAGAAGTACTCATCATGGGCCCAAGCCCCGATGCCTGGAACGGCACCTGGTGGCCCCTCGCCATTGGAAACCCGCCCACCCCCCCGGACCACGCATGCAACCTGGGAATCATCCTGGACTCCGAGCTCCGCCAGATCAACTCCGTCTCGTCCTCCTGCTTCCACAATGTCCGCCTCCTACGTAAGACCTTCAAATGGATCCCCCTCAAACACAAAAAGACCATCACTCATGCCCTGGTCACCAGCAGACTCGACTATGGCAACGCACTCTACGCTGGAATAAACAAAAACCTCACCCGCAAGCTACAGCACATCCAGAACGCCGCTGCAAGACTGGTCCTCAACCTGCCAGGACACTGCCACATCTCCCAGCACCTGTGCACACTCCACTGGCTCCCCATCAAGGCCAGAGTCAACTTCAAGATGCTCACCCACGCACACAAGGCCCTCCACGACACCGGACCAGCATACCTGAACAGCCGACTCAATTTCCACGCACCCCAAAGGACCCTACGATCAGCCCAGCTCTCCTACGCCGTGGTCCCCTGCACCAGAAAGACCAGATTGAGAGGCTGCTCCTTCTCCTTCCTCACTGCCAGAGCCTGGAATACCCTTCCGCTCCACCTCCTACAGACAACATCGCTACCCATCTTCGCAAGAAACCTCAAAACCTGGCTCTTCGACGACACTCTCCATGATGGAGTGGAACCTGCACCACTCCTACCCCCAGCGCCTTGAGACCCTTACAGGTGAGTAGTCATGCTTAACAAACGCCTGATTGATTGATTGATCTATTGTCCTCAAATGGTTTATTAGATCCTTTATTGCTGGATAAAATGGTACAAGATTCTGGCTCGCAGATCCCGAAATTTCTAAAAACCGCAAAACTCCCCAAGAGGACCAGATATAAAACTCTTCTGGAATACTCTTTTAGATTACAGCCCTTTTTTAGGCAAACTGGTTCTTCCGGGTTTCACTATTTGAAATGAGGTGACTGTAAAAGCTTTGGTCTCCAAAGTCATTCTAGTTACCACAGTAATTAGAAGGAGTGTGGTCTAGAAGAACTGAGGCTCTTTTTAATTCAGAATAGAATGGCAAGAGGTTCAGGTTAGATGCGGTGACCCGAGTAAGCCTGTTTTTTTTTATATTTACAAATTATATATTTTTTAAATAGATACAATCTTTTGTCTAGTGGTGCCCTGACTAAATTGGCGACCGCTCTATTTGGAGCAAAAGTTAGAGGGGTGGGCAACTGGTACCGTTTATTGTGTACCCAAAGCGAGTCTCCATTGGTCCAGAAATTCTTCGAGAGAGTAACCTGGGACACTCAACGTACTTTTTCTAGCTAGGAGTGGCAGGCCATATCTCTGCTAGGGAGTAAGATTTTAAGAGCTGCCAATTTTAAAAGAATTGCCTTTTTGTCCCAGTGGATTGCATACTCTACTCCCAAAGCCCTCAACAAGAAATTTCCAGAAGTGGAGAATAGATGTTTTCGTTGCCAGGCAGAAGGGGAAGGGGCTTGGCTACATATTTTCTTCACATGTCCAAGACTAGGGATATTCTGGGGTAGGATTTTTTCGTCCATCAGCCGGGCAATCCAGAATCGGATAGATCCCGCGGCGGAGGTTGTCCTCGTTAGTATTAGGAGATCTGGGACAAATTTGACAAAAGCGGAGACCTTTCTCAGCTATTTCCTCCCTTGTTGCTCGCTCCTTAATTCTCCAAAATTGGAGGTCGGCGGAAGCACCTTCCTTTGCGAGATGGCTAAACAATATGAAGCAAACCAGGACATTTGAAGAAGCATATGCAAGGCGGGTGGGATCTATAAAAAAGTTCACTGCGACTAGGAAATTTCAAGTCAATCTTGAAATTATGACTGTATAGAAGCCTGATCGACTGTAGCACCTTAACACTTCAGCACTTTAAAAAGTTAGACTCTTATATCCGTAAAATGTGGGTAGATTATTTTAAGCGTATTTGGGAAACAGGTTTTTTTCCAGACTATGGCTGCAATTTGTTTCTTATGCACGTATTCTCCACTTCTTCGCACTGGTTTAATTGTATGATCGGTATTTGCTGACCAGATGTTGTTTTTAAATGTCTTTGTTGAAAAACGGGGATCCTGTTATATGTTGGGCCAGAGGCACAACTAGAGCCAAATTTCAGGGGGTGGGGGGGCTACTAAACCTTTGGGGGGGGGTTCTGAAACTTCCAGCAATATGCAAAGTGGAGATGCAAGGGTTCTAAGAAGGGGTGAAAACACAACAAAGCCTCGTTAACAAGTAAATGGCCTTTTAAAGACCTGTGAAGTACTCGGGTGCGGCTGTTTGTGTGCCCGGAAAGCTGTCTCAGCCCGGGCTGACACACACGACGGGGGTGGGGGCTGAAGCCCTTTGAGTCCAATGGGCGTTGCGCGCCTGTGTTGGGTGCTATTTGCTATTCCGCACTTACTCGCATCTTCATAGTATGGTTTTAACAAGGATATGTATGTGTTGAGCATATGTGGTTTTTAAACTCCCTGAAAATGTTATTATTGTAATGTCCCTGATGCTCTGCTCAATAAAAAAAAAAAAAAAAAAGAAGAGGATTACATTCTGCATTAAACCCTAATTTGTCAGCTCCTAAACGGCAGCAGAGGTCAAGGCTGGGTCTGAAGAGTATTGCTGACTCTGTGGCTAGCTTTGGGACAAGTTACCAGCGTCATTTGTTTAGTGCTGGTACGAAAGGCTACAAAGATGAACTAGAAAAGTATTGCTTAGAAAAAGAAAAAACATTTAAAATATAACGTAATTTAATTATTTCAATGTTTATGTGTGTACATTTATTGCATAATAACATTGGGGGTTGTCGGAGTACCTTTAAACTATTTTCTTTTTCTGGTGTATGTTACTCAAACGAAATAAAGTCTAAACCCCTAGCATTATGCAATTTATATTGCGTGCAGCAAGGGCAGCCATTAACAGTGCAATAACACACTAGGCCCTCATTAGTTCATTACAGCTGGGTCAGGTTTCAAAGAGTACAATATGTAGCGACCGGTTACGAGTTTGTCTCGGTCATCGGTATTAACGTGGTCTTTGGTGCCCAGTTGCCCACTGAAATGATTAAGTAGTTAGGACATTGAATAGCGAAAGACTTGACATTCATTTGAAGGTGTATTTACTTGTTCATGTGGGTTTGTTTTCTTCTATTTTGTGTATTTTGTTTTTAACAATGTCGTGATTTACACGATTATGCCTTTCATCCTTACAATATGAGTTCGATTTTACGAAATAGTTCACGTGAACATCTTTAAACTCAGAACCTATACTTCCAAATAGTAAGGAAGCACTGAGGGGGAAGAGTTCGAGAGTAATTTAAAGTATTTCGGAACTTCGGATACTTGTTTGCTGAGGCGATACCGCAGGCCGCGCGGCTCCCGCAGTGCAGGCATTTCTGTCTGACGGGCTGTAAGCTCCTGGGCGCGCATTCTCACCGGCCTCTAATTGCTGCATCTTGCGGTTAAAGGTTTACTGGAAGGCGGGTGATGAAAGCAGGAGGGAGCACAATAACTCAAGCGGAGACTTCTCACATTGTCCGTTTGGGGAATTCACAACATGTTTTATTTTCTTGCCTGTGGTTTTTTGGATTGAATCAATAATTCTTTTGTAGGCATTGACGCCATTTTGTGAAGCCAGGGTGGGAGGCCGTCTGATGTTTGCACTTTCTTATTGTCAGTAGCACAATGCACGAGGTCCCGGGGCAGGTCACTGTCTTAATGATGGCTCTTAAAACTCAAGAAAAATAAGCCCGATGACCTTCTAGGGTACATTGTAAATATCAAGGCGATTTTCGCCTTTTTCCAAAAGCCCAGCTTTGACCTTATCTTTGAAAAATACCCCTGGGGTCTACGTGAGAGAATCACCTGTCAAATGTGTGGGTAAAAAGAAAAACTCAACTTGCATCTTTGAAAGACATCCTGTACTTGCCCAAAACCCAAGGACATTGCTGTTCCAGGACTGTATATTTCAAATATGATCGCCATTGGCCACATTCGTTTTAATTTCATATCTATCAATTAACATACATATTCCATGTATTACTATTTGGGAAAATCTATTTTCCACTGTGATTACACAATTGCAACTGACTACGTCATTTTGGAGAAAAATCTCGACCTAAAGGCACTCTACTCTATACTGGAATGGCTTTTCACAAATGAACATTGTGCAATAAAATGGGCTTCATCTCAAGTTTCTTGCAGGGATAATGGCCATGGTACAGCAATACTTATACCTAAGTTGGGAAGTGTATTGTATTCCCTGATTTGGCCTTTTCTGAGCGTAAAAGTTGAATAGCTAGCTACAATTGTTTTTGTTGTGGAAGTTACACCATTCTGGAGCAGGGAGTTAACACGACTAGTATTCCAGTGCTCAGCGATATTATCGTATTCTACAATGTGCTAGTACTAATTAGAAAATATGATTGTATACATCAGAGTCGGAGTGAACACAAGGAGGTGATGGACAGAGCGCTAAAACTTTTCAGACATTCAACACCAGTTACAGATAGGGTTGAATCCATCACCATTCTTTAGTTCACTTCACCACCCCAGTTCAGACCCAGCCATATGCAAATCAGTCTTGACTCTGTTCCTCATGGGAACAGTCCAGCCTGTACTGCCAAGCCAGGTCTTCTTTGGACCAGAAACAAGCATCCTGGGACCGATTTCGGGGTAACATCCCTCATCAGCCAGGCTAGCTTGAGTCCAGTGGCAAAGTGAGCAAGAGACCCACATCTGGGCATTACCTGCCAAATTGGGGCAAACAAAGCATAAATAAGGAAATGATGGACGGACTGCTGAAACATTTCAGACACTCACCCCAGTCACAGATCTGGGTTGAATCCATCATCATTCTTTAGCTCACTTCGCCACCCCAGTTCAGACCCAGCCATAGGCAAATCAGTCTCGACCCTGTGCCTCATTGGAACAGTCCAGCCTGAACTGCCAAGCCAGGTCTTCCCTGGACTGGAAACAAGCATCCTGGGACCGGTTTCGGTGTAACACCACTCATCAGCCAGGCTAGCTTGAATCCAGTGGCAAAGGGAGCAAGGGACCCACATCTGGGCATACACTGCCAACTTAGGGCGAACAAAGCAAGCACAAGGAGATGATGGACGGAGCGCTGAAACGTTTCAGACACTCACCCCCAGTCACTGATCTGGGTTAAATCTTCTAAGGTAGAGGAGTGTCTCCCCACTGCTCTGCGGGCAGTAGTTAAAGGAAAACAAAAATGATAATAACCAATGTTATTATCATTTTAGTTTTCTGTTTCTTGGTGCAGGGCGGGGCTGCTCTGCTGGTAGAGCAGGGGCCAGGGGGAGGAGTGATTTGGCCACTCTAAGTGCGCATGAATGTTTGGTCGGCCGTCTCAGGCCGGCCAAACATTCATGCTCACTTTGCATGTTCTCCACCCAGACTGCAATAGAGCCTGTGTGGAGAACATACCCAGGCTCCAATTCCCTGTTTGAGTGCCAAACCATGGCACTCAGACCAATGAGAATGCTGCATTGCAGCGTTTGCGATTGGTTTAGGGGAGCCTGGGAGCCCGGGTGCTTCCAGACAGGAAGAAGATAAGAAGATGGAGGAGAGGCAGCAGCCGGCTGTAGCCAGGTAAGTGTTTTTTTTATCTTGCTCAATCCACCCCCTCTCCCCGCCTCACCACCCCCATCTGGTAGGAGCCGCTCCTGCAAATATCTGCACTTTCATAATTTTTTACATGACAAGACACCCTTTTGCCCCATTTGTTTGGGAGAATAAGTTATCCTGGGTACCTTTCCCTCTGAGCTGTCCATTTTGATGGGACATTTCTGCTAACACCAACTCTCACTCAAGAGAAAAATAGGAGATTAGGGTAAACATATGGAAAACAGAAAATAATGAAAGCTATAGATTATTTTTTGGGATCTAGGCTCTTAAAAGACAAAAACACACTTGGGCATAGTACTGGTGTTTATTCATTTTGTCCATTAATAGCTGGATTCAATTTAAAAAACATAAATGATTTACAATGTGCATCAAAATGCATTGTAATTCATATTAAAAATGTTCCGCTATTCCAATTTAATATTTAATATGTTTTATTGAGCCTCGATCAGAAGGACAGGGATATTCTTAGTGGCTTCTAATTTTTTTATATAAATGTTTGGCGTTACCAGTGAGGAGACCTTTGGTTATGTGAAGTGGAAAACACATCACACAGACAAACTCATATCCTATTGAGCTATTTGTTAAGAAACTTCACCAGAGGATTACTAAAATCACAGATAAATGTCCCTCAATTTTGATATTATTCTGAGTTTTAAAGGATAACAAATAGATGTGCCCTTCCAAGAATTTACATAGCCACACATTCTGCTTTGATTTTGCTTGTAAATCCTGCTCTAAATGTATATTTATGCTCTACATGTTTACTTTTTACATACTTTTTTTTCATGTCATTGATATTGGTTAGGGTCCTTGAACTAGCAGGATGAGTCAAGCAGCTTATGATGGTATGTCAAACAATTTCAATAAATGGTTAGCCATGGTTGTGTTTATTATTATTATTATTGTTATTATTATTATTATTATTATGATCATTAGTACTACTACCACACACACATGTGAATTATATTATGTATAATAGTACCTATTATTTATTTTTCTTTTCTCATTTAGTCACTAACATAAAAAAAAATCAAGTACGTTTTCTCACCCATCAAGAAACTCTTAGATTGCTAATATGGTCCCTAATCGTCAGACCTCTGTGCCAGCTGGAGTCCTCCAGGACTAATTGGCCGGTAGGGGTCTCTTTTTCATATGTATTAGTAAAGCTTCATGCGATTCCACCTCGGATAACAGTGTGCAGCATTGCCTTAATGCCTCTGTCTACACACAATCCACTTTGCTTTGAAACTGGCAGAAAATCTTTGTGTCAGTGAGAATTGTGTACATTTTTTAAATTGTACTGAATCAATGAAATATTCTTTCTGCAGAGCACCCCAGCAGGGGACACTATTTATCCTTGAGTGTCTGTTGTCAAAAGTTAATGCAATTTGTAAAAACTGATTCACACCTACAATTGTATGACAACACAAACCCAGTATTAAATGGTGATCAGATACAGGATATATTTTTAGAGTACATAACATAACTGTGAGAAATTGGTTCTCTAATTGGCAGAGGTATGCACCCCATGTCCATGTAGTGACCACAGTCCTATTCTGGGTAAGCTAGATGCACACTAAAAGATAACCTGTGCTCATCCACTGGTAGCTTGGCACAGAGCAGTCAGGCTTATCTAAAGAGCCAATATGTGAGGTATTTGTGCAGCACACTCGCACAGTAACACAATGAAAACACCAGAAACATACTCCAGACAGGATTAGAAACATAGAAAATAATGTCATGAATAAAACAAGACCAATAGGTAGAAACAGATGCATGAATTTAGAAAAGCATAAATCAAAAAGTTGTGCTTAGAATCAAATACCGCCTAGGGGTTACTTGACATCACACTGGACTGGGGGTGAATCCAAAGTTCAGGATGACTGTGACAGAGGGCAGGCTGGCTACAAGACCCATGCAGGGCCAATGAAAAAGTACCTTTAATGGAGCAAGTGTTGATGTTGAAGACTCGAAGTGAGGAGTCGAGGTGGCACCGAGTCGTCCTCAATCCCACGGATGGAGATAAAGCATCAGCGCCAATCTGGGCAGTTGATGGCTTCATCGACAACCCCCCGTACGTCAAGCTGCGTTGTCGGTCATGCTGCACAATCCGTTGAGGCAATGTCAGCGATCATCTCCTGTGTCGGCATCGAAGGGCAATGCATCGGCTCTAATCTGCGCAAAGTCATCACTGCGTCTATTTTGATGGTTCTGTACAGCAGAAATCACCTTTCAAGGGCCCAGTACTAGATTGGAACCACTTGTCAGGGCAGGACTCACAGATGGCAGAGTCCCGGTGCTGTGGCAGAGTTGAAGGAAGTCTTTGATGGCCCTGAGACTTAAGAACAGGAGGCAAGCCAGCAAGCCCTAGTAGTCACTCTGGGTTCAAATGAAATGGGTCCAGTTCTTGTCCTTGCCCTCAGCAGGTCACAGATCAACAGGCAGCAGGGCAGTTCAGCAAAGCAGAAAACAGTTCTTTCAGAGCAGCAGTCAGACAAAGTGGCAATCCTTGTAGCACAGCAGTCCTTCCTCCTGCAAGAGTTCTTCACAGGTCCAGTAGCGTGCTGTCGTGGTAGGGTCAGAGTATCAGTACTTATACCCAGTTGTGCCTTCGAAGTGGGGGGGACTTCATAGCAGGCCCTTGAATTACACAGGTCCCCTTACATCCCTGCCCTGTCTGACAGGCTATCTGTGGGGGGTAATCAGCCATTTGTGTGGGAAACAGAACAATGCCTATTCAGATGTAAGTGTTAGCTCCCCCTCCCTTTCCTTGGCCAGGAGGAGCTATCAGAATGTTGATGAATGCAAATGGGTTCTCTGTCACACCCACCCTTCCTGTATTTGAGGCTGTCTAGAGGGAATGCACAAAGTGTAGCTGTCACCTACCTCGGATGTGTATTGGAGACAGGCTGCGAGGCACACACAGCAGTAAGAGCAGAGAAGTGACGACTGTCTAAAAGTGGAATTTCTAAAACAGTAATGTTAAATCCAACTTTACCAGTAAAGAGGAGTTATCATTACCATTCCAAAGTTATGAAACATGATGTAGCTACTCCTTTCTAATCGGGAATTACAGCTTTAAACTGTTTTAAGGAATTCCCAAAGCTAAGCCTATGAGAGGAGTAGCCCTCACAGCACTGAAAAATAATTTCACTGTTTGTCACTATCAGGATATGTAAAACTTCACAGTACACGTCTTACCTTTTACTTACGCAACACCCTGTCCTTAGGGCTATCTACGGCCTTCCTTACAGGTGACTTATTTGTAATAAAAGGAGAGTTTAAGGCTTGAAAAGTGGTTTTAAATGCCAAGTCGAAGTGTCAGTAAACTGTACACACAGGCCTTGCAATGGCACGCCTGTGACTCCTTCCCACCATGTGTACCATGTACCCCAAAGACCCCTGTCCTATCCAGCATTTACTGGCCTTGATAGTCAGGCCTGTCTGTTTCAGAGCCTGAAGAACTTCCTGGAGATAAAAAAGGTGATCCTTCTAGGTGCTACTGAAGACAGCTATGTCATCCAGGTAGGCAGAAGAGAAGGCAGGTAGAAGCAAGGGCATGTTCACCAACCTCTGGAAGGTGGGAGGGACATTTTTGAGTACAAAGGGCATCGCACAAAATTTGTAGTGGCCCTCTAGAGTGGAGAATGCTGACCGCTCCTTGGCACCTTCTGTTAGGGTGATCTGCCAGTACCCTGATGTAAGATCAAATGTACTTAAGTACTGGCGGCCCTAATTGGTCAACCAGCTCATGAGCCTGGGGGAAGGGATGAGAACCTGTATCTGTCACTGAGTTTAGCCCTCTACAGTACTCACAGGACCTCAGTTCAGGTGTGGTGCTTGGTGGGGCAGCTTTTGGTACCAGAACCAACAAGACTGGACCACGAGCTACTGGAGGGTTCAATCACCCCCAATTCCATCATCTTAGAGACTTCACTCTTAATTCTGGCCCTCACCTTATTTGACAACCTGTAAAACGTATTCTTAACGGGGTGGTATTCCTCTGTGTCATGTGTACATCATGGGTACACAGGTGGGTAGTCCCAGGAATAAGGGAGAACAGAGAAAAGTACTGTCCCAACAATTGGTGGCAGTCTCTCTGCTGTTCAGGAGTTAGAATGGGGGAAAGGAGTACTTTTTCAATAGACCCATCTTTCTCCTTGGAGTCTAAGAGTACAGGGAGAGGTTCACTCTCCTCCACCTCTTCTCCATCTGTTACCAACAGCATGGTGATCTCAGACCTCTCAAAGTGGGGTTTGAGGCGATTGATATGAAGCACCCTGTGGGGTTGCCTGGGGGTCTTAAGGTCACCAGGAAGGTGGCCTTACCCTTTTTCTCAATCATATCAATGGCCCATTCCAACAGTCCTGGAGGGCAATGTTTTCCACACATCCCATAACCCACACTTTCTACCCAGGCTGCAAATCCACAGTGGTAGAATTTTGGTCATACCACTCTTTCTTTGCAGCCTGACTGGCTTCTAAGTTGTCAGAAGCTTGCTTATTGATGGTATGTATGCAGACATGAAATTTGTGCCCCTGTGAGACACAACTTTCTTGGGGAAACCCAAACAAGTAAACATCCACATCAGGGCCTTTGCCACTGCTAGTGCAGTCATGGTCCACAGAGGGATTGACTCCATGGAGCATTATCCACAAGAACCAGGTTAAACCTGTTGCCTGATGCAGTCTGGGGATCCATAGGTCCAGCAATGGCAATGCTCACCTGCTTAAAGGGTGTGCCAATGCCAGGCAAGGCATTAAGCGGGGACTTTAGCCTCTGCCCTGTCTACCCACTGACCTGACAAGTCCTACAAAATGCTTCTGAGGAGTTCTTAATCTAAGGCCAATAAAAGTAGGAGACAAGCCTTGCAAACGTTTTGTTTTGGCCCAGTTGTCCTGCCAGGGGAATCTTGTGAGCCAGCTCCAGTAGGAAGGCCCTGTAGCATTGGGGAACAACCAGGACCCTTGTTGTCCCATACTCAGTAGCCTTAGGATCAAGAGACATCACCTGCTGCTTGGGCTTGGGCTTCGGCCTGTTGCCCTATGCCCTCCAGAGTTGGGCACTCTCTCTGTGACTTACAGAAATCCTCCTTCGTGGGTCCTTCTTCCACTTGTATCAAATGGAGTATGCTGTTCCTGGACAAGAGAGAGGAGGTGTAGGAAGGCCGTGTCCTGGTCCAAAGGTGGGGACTGGGAATATCCCTATTTGGGAAGAAGATCCCTCACACGCCCAAGTTGGGTGTCATGCTTCATCATAGGGCATGTTACTTGTCAGGCCAGTGCTGCAATGCCTGACGGGCACCCTATCAGGGACTCTTTGTTGGAGGTCTTTTGTCCCAAACCGGTTGATGGAGTGTGGGTGAGGGGCTAGATGGTGTGGATACGAGAATGTAGTGAGAATGTGGAAAAGGAAGGATTTCAAATGGTGGCCGGTGGTGCTCTGGAATAACAATTTTAATCAGATGAGCCCATTGGCCCCATTTAAAAACTGCACTGACATGTTTCTTGCCTGTAAGTGTCAGAATGATCACCCAGCAATTCTTCAGGACCGAAAGTAATGTTCTATCTACACTGAGGTCAGACCACTAGTACATTCACATTGTTGGTCCAATAGACATCTAGTAACCTAACAGTGAGATACCTAAATAGTAAGTAGACCAACCCGTTGCGGGTGTAATACTTGCTCCCTCGATTCAACGGTGGAAGGACGATGCTAAATTACTGCGTCAGTTCTCAGCATTTGCTGAAGCGGACAGCACGTACCCTGTCCTTCACTGTCTCAAGCAGGTCAATGTCCTCCTGAGTGGGCTCAGCTGACCCACCGTGTTCCAGAGTCATTTTTAAATCTTCTGTGACCAACAGGAGAGCTGTCTCTGTGCTGCACTAGGAGCAAAGACCAGTTTGTGTCTGGTGCAGCAAATTATTGGTATGTAGAAATTCAGATAGAAAGCCATTTAGTAGTGACTAGTGAGATCATGTATAATTGGAATACTCCCCCCCAGAAATCCGCCACACCGGGGCACCACCACACTAAGTGCAGGAAGGTGGCCTGTGAAAAGGTGCATCAAAAGCAGTTTGCATCAGCAAGTAGCCCTATGTTGAAAAGGTGTGTTGGAGTGTGGTAGAAGGGGTGTAAAAATTTAAAATGTAGGAGTCAAAGCCTGTAGTTGGGAGATAGTAATGCTGTCTGGCCACAGCAATAGGTCCATTGAACGTCTGTAAGAGGGAAGTCTGTGTCTGACATCCATGCAGCATGGATATCTGCATGAGGACCAGCGCAGATGTCTGCATGATGGAATATAATCTAGAGACTAACTTGTGTGATGATGAATTTGTTAGTGTATGCTCCAGGGCTGGAAGTGTTGGGGGTGCTGGGAATGTGTTGTGTATAGCACGGCAGGTGGCCTCAATTTGGTGGTGCAGAAGCACCTCCAAGACTGTAGGGTGGTAAGTAGCTGATGTTTTAAATGGGGTAGAAAATGGTCCTCTGGATACAGATCAGAGAAATTTGTGTGGCATCGCGCTCTCATTCGCACACTCTGGCACCCACGTCCATCAAGGGTGGCAGCCCAGGATTACGCCAAAGCAGAACATATGGAGCATATAGGTAAGGTAATTTGGCACATTTCTGCAAACCATCCAATGCCCATCTTATGCATTCACTAGTGTCCATCCCCCTTCTGGGAGCCCTGCAGGGTAAATAAAGGGCAGTGGTAAGTGGCCAGTGCACCTCCCGCTTCGTCACAACAGCCACATGTGGCTGAAAGGGCATTGAGTAGAGCCAGTAATTTTGTACCTGGGCACACAGCACGGGCACACAGCACGTAGTGTGCCATATCAGGAGCACCAAGGCCGCCCTGGGTGAATGGTAAAGTTAGGATCTCTTCATTAGATGCTGGGCTGTTTCCCAACCCAGATGAGTGTGATTAAGTTAGAATGTAGGTGGCACAGATATTGTGTCATTAGGGGGATGGCCAAGTTGAGAAAAATATATAAGAACTTGGGTAGGACGACCATCTTCACTATCAATATTCACCCAGCAATGGATAGTGGCAGGCAGGAACCAGATTAGACTTTAGTCTTTGAACCAGAACATGGTGGGGCCATAGTTGATCCCCAAGCAACGCACCAGCTCAGATGCCCACTTGAATGGGTATTCCATGGGCAAATGCTGGGTACCATCAGTAATGGGAAATAAAATAGATTTTGACCAGTTAATCAAAATACCCGAGTAGCCACCAAAGTGACTTATCTCGTGAGTCAGTGGGGCCAGGTTCACTTGTGGGTTATGAATGTAAAGGGTGATGTTGGCATACATGGAGACCACCAGCCCCCTGGAGATAAAACCAAGGCCATGGAGGGCATGATGTTGCCTGAGCTGGGCCTCCAATGGCTCCAACCTTAAGGCAAAAAGAAGGGACGAGAGTGGGCATCCCTGTCGTGTTCCACGGCTCACCACGAGTGGGTCAGACAACATTCCATTGAGCCACACAAGAGCATTGTGTGAGGTGTATAGGAGCTGAATCTGATGAAGGATTCTGCAGCTTAGTACCTGATTCGAGGGAATCGAAGGCCTTCATGGCATCAACAACGGCAGCACAGCCGGAACCTGGGGGTCTACATGGTGCATAGTTGCAAAGATCGTATGCAGATTATGGAAAGCGAAAGGGCCCGGGATGAACCTGGGTTAGCCGGACCTGACCATTGTGGATAGCATAGGGAGAAGATGATTGGCCAGGATTTTGGCAAACATCATATTGTCCATATTCATCATGGACAACGGCCTAAAGGGAATGCCCATATTGCGCTGATTTATCTGGTTTGAGGCTCATCACTATGACCGCTTTCCTGAGGGGCAGGACTCCATTCTCTAGCGAATCTTCGAACATTGCTAAAAAGTAGGGTGCGAGGGTAGGGGAAAAATCTTTGTAATAAGCAGTTCTCAGGCCATCCAGGCCTGGTGCCTTGTCGCCTGGAAGCCCACGAATAACCTGTTTGAGTTCCTCCACCATGATAGATGAATCGAGCTACTCCCATTGAGGGTGGTCCAGCCTGATGAGTTGTATCGCATCAAAATATGTTGTTAGAGCGCAAACTCGTGTGGCAGTTCATAGCATGGCATGAAAGGAGGTCATAGTGTCTCATAGGGCTATGTGGGTGGATTGAAGGACCTGCGGCTTGCGTAAAAAGCAAGCAAGCATCCTAACTGGGTGATCAGAGTCCCTGTAGCAGCGGGCCTGTGCCTTCTTGTCCAGATAATGGGTTTCATGGATGGCGTCCTTGTTGCCCCCGTATAGTTTAAGGACCCTAGATTGCTTTACAATACACATGCAGTGTGTATGGAGCATCGATTGAGCCCTCATTGTGTTTGAAGAACTCTGTTATATTTTTACAGATCTCTTCATGGAATGCAGCGTTCTGCAGCACCATGGAGGGCAGGCGCCAAGGAAATACACAAAGGGTTGATGGAGGGATCAGAAGCTCCATCAAAGAAGGGGTGTGGTTGGAGAGGGTGCCGGGGAAGTGTGACACATTGGTGACCCAAGTCTGAACATCCCATAAGACTAACCAATAGTCAATCCTGGGACATGCATTATGGTGAGCCGTAATGCAGGTGCCTTCTATTTTTGCAGCATGGATGTGCCGCCAGATGTTGTGCAAGTAGTTATACTTTAAAATGGTGTTAAGGGTCAGAGCAGCATGGAGGTGTGGGTGTTTGGATGTCCCAAACCTGTTGAGTTGGTCGTTTAATGTAACATTGAAGTCACCTCCCATATAATGACACCGGGTCAAAGACCAGAAATGATTCACCATATATCGGATAAAAAGTCTGGATCATCAGTTTTAGGGGCCATAAACAGCAGGAAATATAACTGTCTAGTGGTGCAGGGTGCTGGCGAGCAGCACATATCTGCCACTGTCAGCGCTGCACTCATGTCTGTCACTGTAGGCCTCTACACAGCAGTATGGTGACTCCTCTAGTATAACTGGAATATAGATAAGTGTCATCTCCCCACACCTGCATGCCCATAGTCCCGGTGCCGGGAGCTTAGTGATATGTAGTTCCTAAGGGACACAGCCAAAGCCGCGTGACCCCACCCCACCCGGGGCGAAACACCTGTACTGTGGCAGGTAGATATAAGAAGCCAGTGCAGGGGCTTTATACTTCCCATCGCCCCATGTCTGGTGCAGTAGTCTCAGCAACAGAAATGGATGAGCAGGAGGCCCGGGAGAATGCCCAGCCCCGCCAAGCTTGGGAAGGACATGCCGTGGTCACCCTTGCATCCTGCATAGCAGATGGCCCCTGGGATGCCCAAAAGCAATCAGGGGGAACACTGTCCATCAGAGAGGCCACCTCACTGAGTAGTTGTAGTGAGGAGTACCCAGAACAGCGGATAAATGACAGATTATAATTTGGCTGACAGGGTCCTCTCAAGCAGCGACCATCTTGAGGCCCGGCTTGGCTCCACCATACCCATTAATAATGAAATACAAATAATTTCTAAATCACAGACCGGAGTGTATCATGTCCAGAATGGGTAAAAAGGCAAGACAACTCTTTTTGAAATGTAATTGAATATTGTTTATCATGTGATTTTATATAGTCCACTACATATCAAAATAAGCCATTATAAATCCTTTCATAAAGTCAATTATGTGGAAAGTGTAATGGTGTAAGTTTAGCACTTCTGAACATGCTACAGTACCCATTGACTGATGGAGGCAAATAAAGAAGATGGGAGATTGACAGAAGGAAAGTCCGTTTCTTTAAGATGAACATTGAATAAATAGGTACAATACAGCTAGTTTCTTTTTTTGCCAATATCGTTGCATATAAATATACAGTGTTTCATGAGTGCATTAGAAGACTTCAAGGGTGGGATGGTTTCACTTACTATGATACTTGTTGGGGCTATTTCGAACCTTTAGCTCAGTTTCGACTATTATCTGGTCACTAATAGTATTTATGGTATCGTGGGCGTATCATCCTTCAAGGACAATACAGTATCTATAACACTGGTAAAAGTGTTCAGAAATCACTTCTAAAATCACCACTTCTGAAAGTATTTTGCAAGTTTACCTTGTAAAGGATGCCCAGGTACGAAGAGAGAAAATAGCACACAAATACTAGTAGGCAAACAATGGTTGAATTACTTAAAATCCACACCATTTAAGTCATTGCATTTCCTTACTGTGTTACTGTAAGATGCAAAGGAAACACGCTGTGACAATTCATTATATATTTCAGCAATTACTAAAATATAATTGCATACTTCTTTCCCTGCGCACTCATGAACAAAATATCAAGGTGTGGGTCACTCTAGACTATGTAACGTTATCTGTACATTATTTATCTGAAAAGGGGATTTAATATACAGCACTATGCCAAAAAGTAATCCGTTGAAAATGAACGTGTTAACAGGTTGAACAGTGGCACTTACTAAACCATAAAAAAATACAAGAAGTTCATTAATGTAACTCATTTATACCGTTAGATGTTAAACATGTGCTGTCAAGGACACAGTGGTGGGGGCAAGTGGTGGGTGCAGGGAACTTATGTGCCACAAATGATGGGCTTGCAAGTGTTTTGTATAAAAATATATTTAGAGAGTTACAGTAATGGTGATGTAGAAATTACAATCTTACAGCACAAAGAAAACAGATTTCTGGGCTTTTCAAACACTGGCTTCTCTGGTGTTTAATAGGGAGGCATTGAAAGTTGTGAGTCTTGAGAGCACATAATGCCCAGCCACAAGTTTGGTTTGGGGTCACGGTGCTGCATGAAAATAAATTTTAGGAGCTGGTGGTATAGGTTCAATGGAAGATGTTATCCACTGGGAGATAGAAAATAAATTCCCTTCTCTCTTAGATCTTCCACTTCCCATTCCTGTGAGTGACAGCTTCTTACTCTATTTTTTTAAACTCTTATCTCCTTGTGTCTTTCCCTTCCGTAGGCAGAGCAGAACATCGAGAAAATCTGGCCCTATTCGCAAAGTGATCTAATCACTAGAGTAAAACTTAGATGTGCAGATGACTTGTATTCTGATTGTACAATCACACTCACAAAATATAATTACTTACTCATACATTTTGAGTGAGTAAATCTACTCCCATGTGGACAGGTGGAGAGCGTTCAAAGACTTGTAAGTTTATGCTCACTTCAAAACTGATGTGTTCATGCCCACGTAAGGAATGGGAAAGGCATTGAAGAATGTGATTCTGTGCAGAAACTAAATGTCCTCTTCGTGGAAAATTCACAGAATAACTGCATGAGAACTCTTCAAAACATTATGTCAATGTAACCTTTGTTTTACTTTATGTCAATGTAACCTTTGTTTTTTATATATATTATATATATATTACCTACCGGTTGCCAGTAGGTAGTTATAGTTAGGACCAAAGTTTCTGTAGAAAAAGCGTTTTTTGTTTTGCTAATAACTGTGGCACCGCTTGATGAATCTTGATGAAACTTACAAAAAACTTCCCCTTTTTATTTCAGCTGCTGTGTTAAAGTTTTGGGGTGATCCGTCAAGTGGGCAGTGAGACAAAAGGGGTCCAAAAAACATTTCCCCCATGTTATGTCAATGAGGATTTTTCATTTTTTTAACACAACTGCAGCCTGCACCGCTGTAGGGAATTACGCCAACTTTGGCAGAAAGCTATATGTTAGTACAGAAAGTGTGCTTTCTGTGATCTGGTGTAAATCCATTCACTAGTTTCTGAGATAGTTCACTTAAAAAATATAGATATCTGGGGACGCGAGTCCTTGTAGTGGACTTGCAAATCCTACTAAATTTGATTGGCTGCCAACACTTCAACCAGGAAATGTTGGCAGCCATCTTGGGACTAAGCTTGAAGCAGATTCCACAAAAATAGTAAAAAATAAAGAAAAGGGAGCAGGGTAGGAATACCTTGACACCTCCCTGGGGTCTGAAACTTAAATAATGCGGAGGCCGCATGGACCCACCCACAGCCTCAGGGACTGCATTTGAGGTATCATCAGTGATGTAGTGATGCCACTGACCAATCATGTCATGAGTGATGTAATACATTAGGTCAAAAGAAGTGCATTGTGGTAGGTGTAAGTTATTGTTAGCTCATCTATCTATAACTGCTGAATTTCACTGGTTTTGTATGAGTGAAACCTGAGCCTAACTATAATGTCTCTATAACCTTTGGTTTAAAAAAAAAAAAAAAAAAAAAAAAAAAAAAAAATATATATATATATATATATATATATATATATATATATCCAAATACCGCTCAGAAAATTGAAGATGACAGGTGATGCCTCGACTCCAAAAAACAAGCGGACACGGACTTCAATTGAGTGCTGCTTTTATTTCATATGCAGTGTCGTCTCGACGTTTCGGCTCCAGTGAGCCTTGTTCACATGACAACGTGAGTAATGTTAGTGACCCAATAAATGGTGACGGTATAGAGTTCAGGGTTCAACATGAGATCATGTGATCGTATTATCCATAGACATAGATAAGCCACTTCAATGCGGTATCATGGCTGATTGTGCAAATAAGCAAATGCTGGTCTAAACTCTAGGCCTGGGCGAAGCACTACGCTACGCTCGCGTAGTTTGCGAAGTTCGCGCTACTTCGCGCTACGCGAACTGCACGTAGCACAGTGCGAACACGCGTAGCGTAGTGTTGCGTAGTGCTGCGGTCATTTTTTGCTTGCTCGCGGTCCTCAACGTCAAGTTGGCGACCGCGAGCAAGCAAAATGACATCCTGGCGAGACTTTTTCCTTGTTCGCGATCGCGAGCATGGAAAATAAACCTCCCGGCGAGATTCCCAACGCGAGAAGGTCAGGTTTCTCATTGCGAGGGGTCGCGTATGCTCGCGACCGCTCGCGATGAGAAACTACCAGTTCGCGTTGAGAAAGCTGCAGCTCGAGTAAAAATCTACTCGAGCAGCAGAAAACTACAGCTCGCACTGTGCAAGATGCCATTTTCAATGATTGCACAGTGCCGGTTGCTTGTCCGCACTGTGCAATCATTGAAAACAACATCTTGCACAGTGCGAACATGTTACTTCGCAGTTCGCGAAGTGCTACGCGTAGCTCGCGTAGTGCGAACTTCACTTTGCGTAGCTTCGCGAAGTGCTACTTCGCGAACTACGCCCACCCTTACTAAACTCAATACAAATGAAAATCACTTCTGAATTGCTATAATGCATAAATATGTGCAAAATACGCTGTTTAAATACTTGACAATATATAAATAAATAAGTCAGTTAAAAATCCATATTTACAATTTAAACATAAAATTATGTAAAAACTAAATGGCATGAATGCCATGGCATTTATGGATTGTGCAGACCAAGAGAAGATAAAATATAAACGCAATGATTTTGCATATATTAATCTACCTCAAATGGAGAATTTATTTTTTTATGTTTGCTTATTTTCATGAAACATGATGACACTTGTAAAGACTTATACTATCGGCATAAATGCCTATGACTGATATCGTCCAGTTGTATAGATTAAAAATACAGATATAAAAACCAGTAAAAACACACATATGCAAAAAATAGTAAAAATAGACAGAGTTCCTTATAGCTATGTACATGACCTATGGTTTGCTCTGCTTATTACTTTGGATACACAAATGACTTACACCATGTGCCTGAAAAATTATTATAGTGAAAAAAATGTTTCTGCACACGGATGTAAAAATTCATACTACAAATAATCCCAATTGGATACAAAAAATAAAATCTAGGTGAACATGAATGTGTTAATAACAACTCATATTCAAAAGTAATGGTAAACATACCATCAAGATATCATTAAGGTTTCGATTCCATGAAAACTACAACGGGATATATGATTGAGGGACCTGTCTGGTGTCCTAATGTGGGAAACTACGATTAGATACTGTAAAGTTATCAGATAGTGTTTCTACCAGGCATGTTAGGTAACACAAGAACATCCCCATTGCAAATATGAAATATACCATGAAGATTGCCAGCCGGCAATCAATGTAAATGTATCAAAGACTCGAGACCTACTAAAAGATTCAGTTGAATTTAAATAGCAACTGCCTAGGGGCACAAGTTCTGATAAAAGCTAGATACTGAATAGTTATGATAAACATGTATACAAATCTTCAGTAACATTCAGTCCCATGGGGTACTTAGTGTCGAGCTGCAGGATATAGCGGGTTTCTAATTTGTGAAGTTTAGTCTCTCTATTGCCCCCCCGTCTGCTAGCATTGACGGCGTCAATCACAAAATATTTGAGGAGACGATTATCACTCTGATGTAAATCTTTGAAATGTCCAGCAACAGGGTAGGTGTTGTCCTGATTCGATATGGCTCTTAAATGTTGCGAAATCCGTTTGTGTACGGCCAATTTCGTACTACCCAAATATCTTAGGGGACAAGGACATTCCAGTATGTATACAGCAAACTCTGTTTTGCAAGTTAGCAATTTTTTAATCTGATGTTCGGTAGAGCTAAACCCATCCTGATATGTTTTAGTATTTACCCCATGTGTGCAGGATTTACAAGTCTTGCATCTAAAAAAGCCGGTGTTGGTTTGAAGCCAAGTGGACTTTTCAATGGTTTCAGGATTAGTATCCACTAGATGGTCCCTCATCGAAGGAGCTCTACTGAATGTAAGGGAGACTCGTGAGGGTAGTAAGGGACCTATAATAGGATCATTTAAGATTGTGGGCCAATTACGGTTAATGATCCTATAGATGTCTTTGTGCTGTTTACTGTAACCAGTTATGATTCTGAAAGTGTTCTCTGAGCCTAAAGAATTACCAGTAATGTTTGCAACCTGAGTTACTTCTTCAGTTAGGGCCATGGTGGTATAGACACTCAATAGTTCTTGTCTTGTGTACTGCATTGATTTGGAGAGGGCACTATCAATACTTTGTTTGGAGTACCCCCTTTCCATGAATCTCATCTTACTTGATAGCTGTGCGCTCTCTAGATCTGAAGTATTACTACAAACTCGTCTGATTCGGAGTATTTCCCCATATGGAATGCTCGCAATTAGATGTGCTGGATGTGCACTACCCGAATGCAATAAAGTGTTGCCAGCTGTTTTCTTGCAGAATAATCTCGTCTCAATAGAATCATTTTTGATATAGACTTCAGTGTCTAAAAATGTGACAGATGTCTGACTCATTGTAACTGTAAAAGTAAGATTGAGCTCATTTACGTTAATGTTGGAAACAAAATCCTTCGCTTGCTCCTCATTTCCCCTCCATACAACAAAGAGATCGTCAATAAAACGAAACCACGCTACCACATATTTGTCTACTGCTTCCTTGTGTTTGACTCTGAGGACCAGTTCCTCCCAAGCGCCCATATGTAAACAGGCAAAACTTGGAGAGAAACTGGCCCCCATAGCCACTCCCTGTAGTTGACGGTACAGAAGATTATTAAACATGAAGACATTGTTAGTTAAACAATATTTAAGCATTTGGAGCAGCATACTGTTATGTTCAATGTCCAGGCCATCCCTCTGGTTCAAATAATGTGCTACTGCCATTAAACCATCTTCATGCTTAATGCTCATATAGAGTGCGGTAACATCAAGAGCTAGCATCCAATAACCATCGATCCACTTGATTTGTTGAAGCTTACAGAGGAAATCCCCAGTTTTTTGACAGGTGGCTGTAAAAAATAGTCAATGTAAACTGACGTTTTCTCTAGTAGCCCTCCCCTAGCAGATATAATCGGCCTGCCTGGGGGTTTGTTCTCATTTTTGTGTACCTTTGGGATAAAATAAATTACTGGGGTTACCGGATAGTCAACCTTGAGGAATTTGTACTCAGCCTCAGTGATCAGCCTCTTGTTTTTCCATTTGATTAATTTTAAATGATATTCTTGCTGTGTAGTCTTAAGTTCACTGGTATTGCTCCTCTCGTAGCATTGACGATCATTTAGTTGTGAGTAGGCCTCTTTATCATAATCTGTTCGCATCATAAGCACCACATTTCCACCTTTGTCGCTTTGTCGAATGACAATATTTTTGTCTGAGCTAAGTTTTTTTCATAAGTGCTTCGTAATCTGATGTTTGCTTGTTATATTTCTTTTTTTGTGTCACTGTTTTTTTGTAAAGTTTTTTTATTTGCAAGGTCGTATTCTCATGGAAAATGTCAATTACATCCCGTGGCACAAGAGGATTGAATAAAGAAGGAGGTTTGAAAGGCGTGTTGGCTCCTGTGCTTGTATAACCTTCTTTCTGTTCATAGCCTGTTCCATCAGTTTCCCAAAGTTCAAGGAGCTCCGCTGTCAAGGACGTTTCTGATGAATCCTTAGTCAGAGGCGGCTGAACATTTAGAGATGATTTACCTATGTTGCCCTTCATGGCAAAATATTTCCGTAGTTTGAGCTTTCTTACTGCTTTGTAAATGTCACTTCTAGTGTTGGCATAGTTCATATTGCACGGAGGAACATAAGACAGACCTAACTTCAGGATGTCCTCATCCTCTTTGGTTAGATCACATGTCGTAAGATTGATTATGGTCTTATCACCTTCATTGGATGGCTTTAATCCTTGGCTATCCATTGGCCTCTGCCCCTCTTTTTGCTTGTGAAGGCAGTGCCTCTTCCTCGCCCTCTGCCTCTGCCTGCATTTGTAATATATATATATATAATGACTTAAAAACAAAGATTACAGGGACATTTTTGTTTGGAAATAGAGTTAAAAAAGCCTTGGATATTCATTAAAATAACCAAACAGGGGAGTTATACCTAAGCTCTGATTATACAAACACAAAAACATAGAAATTCTGCAGTTATAGATACATGAGCTAACTATAATGTATACCCCCACAATGCACTGCTTATGACCTAACACATTACATCACTCATGACATGTCCAATGACATCACGGATGACATCTCAAATACATTACTGATGACATCATCCACAGAACCACACACACACCCATGCAACCACTCACACATCCACACAACCACCAACACACCATTCACAGACCCATACAACCACTTACATACCCACTCACACCCATAGAACTACTAACGCACACCTATACAGACCCATGCAACCACTCACACAACAACACCACCACTCACACACCATACAGCAACCAATCACACACCCACACAGGCAGTCACACATGCAGTCACGCACCTACATAACCCACTCATAGACTCATACAGCCACTCACAAACCAACTCCCAGACCCACAGAGTCACTCACACCCACTCACAGACCCATAGACACACAAATCAAATCAAATCAGGTGTTTGTTAAGCGCGACTACTCACACGCAAGGGTCTCAAGGCGCTGAGGGTGTGGGGGGGTTCACAGGTTCCAGTCCATCAAGGAGGGGGTCTGTCAAAGAGCCAGGTTTTGAGGTTTCTTGTGAAGATGGGGAGCGATGTAATCCGTCTGAGGTGGAGCGGAAGGTCGTTCCAGGCTCTGGCCGCGAGGAAGGAGAATGAGCGGCCTCCCAATCTGGTCTTTCTGGTGTGCGGGACCACTGTGTAGGAGAGCTGGGCTGATCGTAGGGTCCTTTGGTGTGCGTGGAATTTGAGTCGGCTGTTCAGGTGTGCTGGTCCGGTGTCGTGGAGGGCCTTGTGAGCGTGGGTTAGCATCTTGAAGTCAGTCATAAACACAGAAACATCTCACACACCCACTCAAATGACCATAAAACCACTCACACACCCAATCACAGACTCATACAGCCACTGACCCATTTACATACCCATACACTAGTACAGCCATTCATACACCCATACATCCACTCACACAGCCAATCACACACCAAGAAAATCACTCACACACCCATAGAGCCAATCATACACCCACTGGCAAAGCTGTACAGCCACTCATAAATCCACTGATAGATCCATACAGCCACGCACACACCTACTCACACACCCACACAGGCATTCAGACACCTACTCACACACTGATACAGACACTCACACAGCCACCCAGATAACATATGTTACAAATAGTACCACTCATTAGTAGTACAGAGAGTATACTAATTAAACATATGTAGTAGCTTAGTATATATCTTTAAATTGAACAAACTTTTATGAAACACTCACACTCACTACATGATGTCATTAGTGATGTCTTTTGAGATGTCATAAGTGTTGATATCACGGATGTCACTGACCATGTCATGAGTGATGTAATATATCAGGTCATAAGCAGTGCATTGCGTTGTCGTAAGTTATAGTTAGCTCAGGTAAGTATCACCGCTGAATTTCAATGGATTTGAGTGTGTAAAATCTGCGGCTAACTACCATGTCCCTGTAACCTTTGTTGTTTTAGTGAATATCTAAGGCTTTTTTAATTCTATTACATATAAATATATATTCACCAAAGAAACCAAAGGTTACAGGGACGTTATAGCTAGGAAATAAAATTTTTAAAAACCATAGAAATTCACTGATTAAACCAACGTTTACAGGGACACAGATTTCACTCATACACACATTGTGGGGGCATTAGTTATAGTTAGCTCAGGTAACTATAACTGCTGAATTTCCATGGTTTTGTATGAGTGAAATATGAGCCTAACTATAATGTCCCTGTAACCTTTGTTTATTCAGTGAATTTTCTACGATTTTTTAAAATACTATTTCCTAACTATACCGTTCCTGTAAACTTTGTTTTTTTTGTGGTAAGGTTTTTCAAATTCTATATCCTAACTATTCCTATTGTAACTCTCTGCTGATTAGAACACCAGACTACCTGTTCAAAATACTTTATAGGCTACAAGTGTTTGCTGCTAAACTGGCACTAAACAAAACTAGGTTTGATTCAGCAACCGAAACCCTGAAAGAACTTCACAGGTTGCTGGTTAACGAGAGATAAACCATAAAGCTTTTAATTGGAAAGGACCTAAGATCCTAAAAGATACATTTTGTTACTAAAAAGATCTTCTACAGCAAGCCTTATCTGTGTTGCCAGATTTGGGAAGACCAGGTTTGGTGGGAGATATCTTCAAGGGAAGGCTGCACAGATATGGAATAAACTCCCCAATTCTTTGAGATTAAAAGCTCAAATCTGGTGAGCTTTAGAAAAAGCCTGAAAACATTGCTTTTCCCCAGATAGACAAGACATAAATATTTACCCTTATCTATATTTTCTTTTAATACTGATAATAATAATCATGTCCCTGTAACCTTAATTTTTTAAGTGAAGTTCTATGTTTTTTTAAACTGATAGTTGTATTTGCAGAGTGGTGGAGAAAGGGGGCGTGGAATGAGGCTCACAGCCCCAACGTTTCTGCTCAACAGAGACTTGATCATGGGAGGAAGTCTCTCTTTTTTTTTGAATTGCCCACGTGGTTTTCATTTAAACGCAGGCGGCATTCTTTTTCAGAGTGCACAAGGGAATTCTAGCAGACTTTCAAATGAATGGAGAATAGTGCAATTTAATCAATATCCTTTAAATCAGAGAGACTTCCTCCCGTGATAAAGGTTCTGTTGAGCAGAAATGTTGGGACTGTGAGCCTCATGCCCCTGTATAGTTCCGGAGTCGGTGCACCTCTTTTGATGTTGAAAGGAGGAATTGTTGGTTTAAATTCAGGAGGCCTTATGCCTGAAGCACTGGCTGCCCTGCTACGGTCGGGGTCCTCGAATGACAATCTGAGGATCATGATATATATATACGCACAAGTGCACTTTTGAAATTTGACTGTTGGTTTCCACCCATGACCAAGGCCAATTAGCGTTGAAACGCGTAGGGAAATGGAAGCATGCTGTGCTGCTGGGTGCTGAATAAAAGCCTTGTCTCCATTATTGGGCCTCAATAATCTTTTGTTCATGGCTGTGTTTTGATGGGCTGCTCCGTGCCCATTGCCTTGAGGCCGCCCTGTAGGGTTGGGGGCTCCTATACTCTGAGGATGGAATTGTTGTATTAATTGGGAGCATGACCCACTCACACTTACAACCTACATAAGGAGATGCCACTGTAGAGAAAAGAATGAAAACGTGAGGAAGGGATTCAAGTGGGAGCACATCCTGCACTGATCGTTCTGGAGAACAAACTTTATTCAGACCAATCGTGGTATGACAGCACTACGCAGGATCACAAACACAAACTCAACGGACTGGTACCATTAACACATTCCACACCAACATCAGTGCAGGACCTAATAAGAACTGAATAAAATGAGGACATCCAGAAATGTGTTCTTGAAAGGATTTTATACTGCACTATGGGAGTTGTATTTTGACATCAAGTCATGTGACTATATGTTTTTAAAGAACGCACAAGAGCACTTTTGAAATTTGACTGCTGGTTTCCACCCGTGATCAAGGCCAATTTGTGCCGAAACGCGTAGGGAAATGGACGCATGCTGTGCTACTGGGTACTGAATAAAAGCCTTGTCTCCAGTATTGGGGCTCAATAATCTTTTGTTCACAGCTGTGTTTGGATGGGCTGCTCCGTGCCTATTTCCTTGAGGCCTCCCTGTAGGGTCGGGAGCCCCTATACTCGGAGGATGGAACTGTTGTATTAATTGGGAGCATGACCCACTCACGCTTACAACCTACATAAGGAGATGCCACTGAAGCGAAAAGAATGTAAGCATGAGGAAGGGATTCAAGTGGGAGCACATCCTGCGTTGATCTTTCTGGGGAACAAATTTTGTTCAGAACAATCGTGTTATGACAGCACTACGCAGGAACACAAACACAAACTCACCTGACTGGTACCATTAACACATTCCACACCAACATCAGTGCAGGTACCTAATAAGAATTGAATAAAATGAGGACATCCAGAAATGTGTACTTGAAAGGATTTTTTACTGCACTATGGGAGTTGTATTTTGTCATCAAGTCATGTGACTGCATGTTTTTAAAGCACGCACAAGTGCACTTTTGAAATTTGACTGCTGGTTTCCACCCGTGATCAAGGCCAATTAACGCCGAAATGCGTAGGGAAATGGAAGCATGCTGCGCTGCTGGGTGCTGAATAAAAGCCTTGTCTCCAATATTGGGCCTCAATAATCTTTTGTTCATGGCTGTGTTTTGATGGGCTGCTCCGTGCCCATTGCCTTGAGGCCACCCTGTAGGGCTGTAGGGTCAGGGGCTCCTATACTCGGAGAATGGAACTGTTTTATATATTATCTACTGGCGGTCGCCAGTAGATAGTTATAGTTAGGACCGTGTTTCCATAGGAAATCCGCAACATTCTATTTGGAATAACTTTGGCGCCAGTTGACGAATCCTCGCAAAATTTTCAAAATAGGTGGGGCGCTCCGCTCCGCTCCTACCCTGAAAGTCTCGGAGTGATTCATCAAGCGGGGGCCGAGAAAAAAGGGGGGTCCCAAAACACGTTTTCCCCATGCATTTTTCCATAGGGACCTTTAGTCCAAGGTACAGCCTGAACGGCTGAACAGAATTACTTGAAATTTGGCAGAGAGGTAGTCCTCAGGTCAGGGAAGTGCCTTTTGCAGGTCTGGTGTCAATCTGTTCAGTAGTTCCTGAGAAAATCAAAAGTAAAATCATATATATATGTGGGCGGAGCCTAACCACACATCTCATCCTGAGATCTGATTGGCTGTCAGCACTTCATCCAAGAAGTGTTGGCAGCCATCTTGGGACCAATATACATGATAGCACCTCATTAAAAAGCATTGCAGTAAATAGAAGGTTTTAAGACTTTAGTTACATTATAAATCATTTGTTGATGGTACCATACTCATTTTAGGAATTGTGGTATGTTCTAAGGTGATTTCACCATGTGAAAAAGCCTTCTGCTGGGATATCATGATTGAGAGAAAAATATTTTCTCATGCTTTTCCCACAGAGGTTTGGAAGGTGATCTATAAGCTAAACTGAGAGCATATTTTCTGTAAATTCACATTATCTTTCTCAGTCATGTGAGAATGAAGTCTGACATTCTCAGTAAAACATGTACATCCAACAAGGGCAGAGACTGTCAGTTGATTCCTTTGTGTTCTACTGCAGCTTCCCAGAGTGTTCCAAAGAACAACTAGAGCGCTAACAGTCCTACTTATGATAAACGTATGGCACACCTGAAGCCAACTTGCTTGTATGAAAGTGGTAACTCTTAAAACATTTAATTTAAAAAGGAACAAAATGAGGGAGTTCATTTTTCCATAAAAAGTATGATTAGTGCTGCAGAAAGAAAAATTAGGGCACATTTTGAGTGACTTCTCAAATCCTCTTCTATTTCATTAAACAATTCTGACATGCAGACTGAAACATGCACTTTCAATACCAGCAGAAGTTTTCCCTGGTGAGCAGTAGCTTTACTACAGTGATCTAAGGAGCAAAAAGAGTGCTAACATTCTGAATGAATGGCAAATGTGTGACACATCTGAATGCCTTCTTGATGGAATCAAAGTAAAAAACTGAAAGTATTTCCTACTGAGGAGACTGCGGTAAATGAGGAAATGAGGAAACTTCATAACAAATAAGTCTCCCAAGATGGCCACCAGAGACAAAAGAGCCCAAATGTAGCCCAAATATCACCCAGATGTAGCCCACATGTAGCCCAATGACAGAAGTGTGCAAAACACTCATTTTTTGTGTATTTGCAGTTTTATATAGTGCAGACTTGTCAGGTATTGGAGTGCTTTACATGAGCATTGGTTACATCACACAAGATCAAATTCATTTTGGTTGTAGACATGGGGAGATTAAGTGATTTGACCAGAATCACAGAATGTTGAGCTGAAGCAGAAACTCCAACCTGGTTCCCCAGTTGCAAAGTCTGCAGCTCTGGAAGTAACACCACATCCTCCCCCCTAGGTGCAACATTTAATCAAGTGGTCAACTGGATTAAAAAACATAAAGATTACAAATAATTTAAAAGTGCTTTGTCGCTATTTGAAAACTCAGAAAATATGTCCTCATTTTAGTTTTTTAGAGCACTAACCATAATTTTGATGCAAATAAGACCCTCTCACATATGAAGTTTCTAAAGGAAATACTCTAGGTATTACAGTTTTGATTACATCAAGATGACGTCTGGCGTTCCACACTTTTGTAATAAATATAGAATGTTAGCAATCTAGTTGTTCATTGGGATACTGTTGAGAGGCAGAGGCCAGGGGCACGGACTCTGAAAATTGAAGGCAGGTAGGAGAGTGCAGAGGCAACAATTTAACCACACTGAGCAGGCAGGAAGGGCAGTGGCAGCACAACAGACTATGGAGGGCAGTGGAAAGGGGAGCGGGGCAACAAACCAACAATACAGGACTGGCAAGAGAGGCTGTGGCAATATAATAGACCATTGTGGGCAGAAGGAAGAGGCAGTGGTAGTACAACCATACATGCCAACAGACCCGTTTCAGCCAGGAAACGTCCAATGTTTTTAAGCTCAAATGGGCTTTATTTGATCTGTCTCCTGTCTACAATCTCTTCTTTTTCAATGTAACTCAAAGGGGAAAATCAATACCTCAGTTTTTTTCAAAATCTCCCTCTTACCAAGTTCAAAATGTTCGCAAGTATGGTACATTGGATCATGGTAGGCAGGAGGAATTGGGGTAGGGACATGGACTCGCATAACAGAGGACAGGAGGGACATGGAGAGGTGCACCAAACTGACCCTACAGGGCAGGCATCAGGGTTTGCAGCAGCACAATACACCACACAGGACATGCAGGACGTGAGTGCAGCACAACAATCCATAGAAAGCAAGAGGGAGGGGACAGGACCATGCACATGGACAACAGAGAACAGAGGGGCAAGAGGCAATGGTAGCTAGCTGACCATAATGGACAGACAGGAGAGAAAGCTGCAGCATAGCAGACCATAAAGGGCAGGAGGGACGGATCAGGGGCATTACAATGGAACAGACAAGCCATGAGGGAGGGAATAGGGGTCTGCACATGGAAACATAGGGCTGGGGGCAAGGGGGCAGGGCAGGAGCAGCAAGATAGCCATGGAGGTCAGGCAGGATGGGCACTAGAAGCAAGACACACCATGAAGGCCAACAGTGAGACTGTGATGGCATACACACAGACCATGGAGGGAAGGTGGGAGGGGGTCAGGGGCAGCTAGCTGACCACACAGGGAAGGTGGGAGGGGACATGGCAGCACAGAAGACCATGCATGGCAAGCGGGAGGGTTAGTGGCAGCACAATGGCTATGATGGGCAAGAAGGAGGGTGCAGGGGCATGCACAAAGGACCATGGAGGATAGAAGGGAGGGTCAGGACCTGGGCACAGACAAGAGAGTTCAGGGGAAGGGGCCTCACAACAGACCGCGCGGGGCAGGCAGGAGGAGCAGTTGCAGCACAACAGACCAGGGAGGGCAGAAGGGTTTGGCAGTAAAATGGACCATGGAGGACAGGAGGAAGGGGATAGGGGCATCGCATGTGGACAGGCAGGGTGGAGGTAGCAGGGACAGGTTACAGTCATCTGACAATGCTAGGCAGGTGGGAGGGGAGTGGCAGCTCAACAGAACACTCAGAGTAGATAGGAGTGGCAGGTCCATGGAACATGGTGGGCAAAAAGGATGGAGCAGGATGGAGCAGGGGCATGCACAAAGACATCGGAGGGCAGGGGGAAGGTGAATAGGGGCAGCAAGCTAAGCACAGAGGCTAAGCAGGAGGTCAATAATGGGCCATAGAATTGGGCAATGGAGGGCAGGAGGAGTGGACTGGTCCATCATGCTAAATGGAGGGCAGTGGCAGCACATCAGACCCTGCATGGCAGGAGGGAGGAGGCTAGTCCATGGATTCAGACAACAGAGGATAGGGAGGAGGTGGATGGGGCAGCAAGCTAACTGGTGGGTATTAGGAACTTTATTGTTTTTAAAATGTGTGTCTGTGCGAACTACTTAAAATATGAACAAGTATGCAGCATATTCTCACTTTTATTCAGGAAGAATAGGACGTTTGCGACTGTGACTCCGGGCTCACTTGGCAGAAACACCCCCTGACCCTCCAACCCCATCGCAAAATGTAATGCCCGTGAAAAGGGTAGGTGGACGCAGTGTTATATAGAACATAGTCCTGAGAGCACGATTATAAATGAAAACTAGATATAGTATATGGTATAAACTATGCACCAAAAAGTGTGATATAAGATGAACCGGGGCGTGAAATATAATATGCAATACATTGTGCGCAATGACAGATTCATTGGAGAGCGCGAGATAGCACAGGCACTAGCGCGTGCTATGCGATATGCGCCTTGGAGTGTAATATGCACAGGGCAGTGTTGTGTAACCTAACTAGTCTCTAAAGTTGTAATATAAAATATGTGCTGGGGAGTGTAACGTTGCATATGCACTGTGACAAAGATATGGATCCCAGATTGTAATATGTATGGCATAGCACTGTGCGTTCTAACATAGGCATCGAGGAAGGCACATTAGATGAGGCAATATAACCCATGTGAAGGCAAGTGTGGCATGAAATATTCACGGGGTGGTGTTACAGTGCTCATGGGCTAGAGAGTCTCATAGCATATGCACTAGCTGGTAGAATACAACACAGAGGTGTGAGGCACTCGGCGGGCACTGGTGGGTGTAACACAGCATTGGGATCAGCCAGGAGCACGCTGTGACTCTCAAGTGAGGTTTGTTTCCTTTCCAGAGAGTAAAATAAAAAGTATTACACATCCGGCGGTGGATGTGTATTTTATTAACCGTGAGGGGGGTTTCATGCATAGTTTGGTCGAATTTTTGTCGAATCCCCTTTGAATGGCTTGGTGTGCGTGTATATTAAATGTGCCCGTCAATAGCTACCCATGTTTGTATACATAAACGACAAGGGTGTCTACTTGGGGAGTACCCACCGGTGGGGGTGCCGGGATTAGTCATGGTAGGGCGTCAGACACGTCAGAGCTTCACTAGCGGTGTAAATACATTCCATGTGGATTCAGTCTATGCATAGTCGCCTTAATTAATATCACGCAAATCGCCATGGTGATAGGTACGTACGGTTTGTCCAGCATGTCCTAGGTGTTCCTATAAATATATATTTTTTTAAAATAATAAAAAACAAAGGCCGGCCCCAGAGGATGGGGGCCCCGGGGCCATAAGTGGCCTGAGGAGGGGGGCAACGCAGCCCCCTCCTAAAGAATTTTTTTAAAAAGGCCAAATGTATTTTTTTCAACAAAAAAAATTAGTGTGCAGGCCCTGGGGGATGGGGTCCCAGAGCCAGTAAATCAGAAAAAGAAGGGGGGCCACACAGCCCTCCTTCTTAAAAAAAAAAAAATAAATAAAAGACCGGCATCGCACCGGAGGCCACGCCCCCTCCTTGCAGCACTCTGCAAACGCGCCCCCTGGCCAGTTGTAAGTTGGGGAATTAATTCCCCTTCAATACTGAGGGTCCCTAAGGGCCAACTAGCCCAACAGGTATCTCCAGTATGCGCCAGGGAACTGCGTTGCAGACAGGTGTTCTGAGGCCATGCCCCTTTTTACACCTCTATGCAACGCAGCTCTGTGGTGCTTACTGGAGGTACCTAGTGGGCTAGTTTGACCCTAGGGACCCTTAGGATTCCTGGGGACTTAATCTCTCAACTTAGAATGGCCACAGGTCGCGTTTACACAGTGGTGAAGGGAGGGGACAGGGCCTGAGGTGATGTATGCAAACACGCCCTGTGGCACGTTTTAAGTTGGGGAAATAATTCCCTTTCAATCCTGAGGGACCCTGGGGGCCAACTAGCCCACCAGGTGCTTTCAGTAAGCGCCACTGCTCTGCATTGCAGAGAGGTGGTGCAGGCCATGCCCCTTTTTACACCTCTCTGCAATGGCGCTTACTGGACGTACCTAGTGGACTATTTTGCCCCTAGGGATTTTAAGTATTCAAGGGGACTTAATCTCCCAACTTAAAAAACGGCCACAGGGTGTGTTTTTACACAGTGGGGAAGGGAGGGGACGGGGCCTGAGGTGACATGTGCAAACACGCCCTATGGCGCGTTTTAAGTTCATGTCATGAGTGATGTCACTGACCATGTCATGAGTGATGTAATATGTGACGTCATCAGCAGTGCATTGTGGGCGCGCGAGTTATAGTTAGCTGAACTAACTATAACGGGGGAATTTCAATGGTTTTGTACTAGTGAAAAGTCCAGCTAACTATAACGCCCCTGAATCCTATGGTTTTTTCAGTGAATTTCTAAGGTTTTTTAAATGCTAATTCCTAACTATAACGTGCCTGAAACCTATGTTTTTTTCAGTGAATATATATTATCTACTGGCGGTCGCCAGTAGATAGTTATAGTTAAGACCTATTTTCCATAGGAAATCCGCAACATTCTATTCCCAATAAGTCTGGCGCCGGTTGACGAATCCTCACGAAATTTTTCAACTTTTGGCCAGCTCCGCTCCGCTCCTACCCTGAAAGTTTCGTGGTGATTCGTCAAGCGTGGGCCAAGAAAAAAGGGGGGTCCGAAAACGCATTTTCCCCATGCAATTTCCCATAGGATCTGTTGTCGCAGCTACAGCCCGAACCGCTGAACGGAATGACACCAAATTTGGCAAAGAGGTAGTCCTCAGTTCAGACTCGTGCCTTTCGCATAAATGGTGTGAATCCGTTCAGTAGTTCCTGAGAAAATTTGAGTTACAAGTACATAAATATCTATGGCCGGGGAGGATCCGCGGACCCTACCCGTACCGTAAGCGCACCCTCCCCGAACCGAGCGCTCACCCTCCCGATCGCACGCTGAATGCTAATTGGCTGTCGAGTGTCTGTCTACATTCGAAACCAGGAAAGGGGGCAGAGCGGAAATACTCTGAACTCTGACTCTCTAGAGGTGCTTAGGGGGTCCCAGAAGGGCCCTCTGGGGCCCCCCTTTAAAAAGAAAAAAATGGCGAAATGCGCGCACGGTGCGCGCATTCTATCGCATTGGATGCACGGATTCTCTCGCGGTGGGTTTGCGGATCCAAGGAAAAAAAAATGATATTGTTGGGAGATAAAGATTAAGCTTAAGTGTTTTGTTCTTGAGTGGCTCTAAAAAGAGCTGTTGTGTTCATTGAGAGTTTTTGGTACTTATTAGTAAGTACCTATACATATTCTAAAGTTGTTGAGGAAGACTCTGTTTCCTTCATCAGTAAAGTGTACTCCATCTCTCCTATACATCTCTTGCATATGAAAGCGCAGATTGTTATTGTAAATGGACCCCATTCTGTAGTCTCGGAGAAAAGCAGAAACAGATTTATGCACATGTTTCCTAGCTTTCTCAATCTGTGGACAAAAATGATCGGACCAGTTCCATTTCTGCCTTTGGCATATGTTAGAATACACAAAGGCAGTTTTAGGGAAAAGTGAAATCAGTTCTGCAAAGGTGTCCTTCATAAGCATTTCCAGACCTACCCCAGTCAAAGTGCCTAGGCCATTGTCACCACAGTGCACTATTATGAGGTCAGGGTGTTGGATTTGCATGAAGGATTTCACCAATGGCATCAATTGGTGCCACTTTAACCCTCTCTGTCCAATCCATTTAATGTCTACATTTGGCAAACCTAGGTCTTTGTGAATGCCTTTGTTTTCTGCATACCTTTGGCTCCAGAAAATGTAGCTGTGTCCCATAATCCACACTCCAAGCATCTTATAAGGAGGTCTGGATGCACTCAGATGGTCTCTGTAAATGAAATAGCAGTTTGGAAAGTAAGATGTTTCTAAAATGGTGGCTAAGATGCAATTTTGAAAAAAGACAAGAAATCATTGGTTGTTTGACAACCTTCTACACTGAAAGGTAGGGTGCATATTTCTGTTTTTAAACACATGATTCTTATTGGTTAACAAAAACTGATTGTAAGGAACATTATATATGATAAGCTGATATGTTGAGAAGTCAAGCACACTTGCTGTCTTGATTAGCAACTTTGTGTGCTGAACTTGTGACCTGTGTGCTCAGTACAGTGTTCCATGACCTGTTTCTATGGTAACAGGCAGAAGGCAGATTGGGGGAAGGGTTGAAGTTTATGTCATTTGGAAAGGGTTGAAATGTTTAACCAATAGAAATGTGTGTTTGCTTTTGAATTTATGTGGGAAGGAATGTGATTTGATGTTTACATGTATATGTCTGGAAAATGAGAGGGAAACATTATCATTCTTTGGTTCTGCTGACAGGTGCACAGTGCAGAGATTCTGTATAAGAAAATCTGGTGTGTGACTGATATCTGGTGTGTGACTGATATACTTCTTAATCTACAAAACATCTTGAAAGGTGAGTTATTTAATTGTGAGGGGATGTATGTAGACTATTTTTATTTTAATCAGACTAAGGTATTTCTTCTGCTAAAGTGTAGGGAGTATTTATTTTTCTCTACAATCCTATTGACAGTGTGTAGACAGATAACTATGCAGTTTTTATATTTTGGTAGAATTAGAAACCAGTCATTGTTTATGAATTAGTGAAATGAGTTATGTTTCTGCACTAAAATATAGTACTCCTTGTAGATGAAGAAATGTGTTTTGGTATAGTGCAAGGGATAGTGTTGTTTGTCTAGAATCACACAGAGAGCCTGTGTGCATTTGGGAACCACTGTGAGAGAAGCATTTGGTAACATCGTGTATTTGCTGACAGATAACTCTTTTAAAACCTGTCATGTTGTCAAGTTTTAGTAGCATTAGAAGCCATCTTTGCTTATGCGTTGATTAAATGAGCCAGGCTTTGACACAAAAGTGCACTCTTGAAATATGCACATTGTGTGCAGTTCCCTTACCACTTGTATAGTAGTAAATACATTTTGGTAAACTCCTAAGGATAGTGGTTGTTGTCTAGAATCACACTGTGAGTCTTTGTGCATTTGGGAACCACTGTGAGAGAAGCATTTGGTAACATTGTGTATTTGGTGACAGATAACTGTTTTAAAACCTGTCATGTTGTGAAGTTTTAGTAGCGTTAGAATCCAGTCTTTACTTATGCGTTGATTAAATGAGTGAGGCTTTGACACAAAAGTGCAGTCCTGAAATATGTAGATTGTGTGCAGTTCCCTTACCACTTCTACTGTAGTGAATGAGTTTTGGTAAACTCCTAGGGATAGTGGTGCTTGTTTAGAATCACACTGTGCGTCTGTGTGCATTTTGAAACCACTGTGAGAGAAGCATTTGGTAACATTGTGTATTTTCTGACAGATAACTCTTTTAAAACGTGTCATGTTGTCAAGTTTCAGTAGTATTAGAAGCCAGTCTTTGCTTATGCGTTGATTAAATGAGTCAGGCTTTGACACAAAAGTGCAGTATTGAAATATGTACTTTGTGTGCAGTTCCCTTACCACTTCCATAGTAGTGAATGAGTTTTGGTAAACTCCTAGGGATAGTGTTGTTTGTCTAGAATCACACTGTGAGTCTGTGTGCATTTGGGAACCACTGTGAGAGAAGTGTTTGGTAACATCGTGTATTTGCTGACAGATAACTGTTTTAAAACCTATCATGTTGTCAAGTTTTAGTAGCATTAGAAGCCAGTCTTTGCTTATGCGTTGATTAAATGAGTCAAGCATTGACACTAAAGTGCAGTCATGAAATATGTAGATTATGTGCAGTTCCCTTACCACTTCCACTGTAGTGAATGAGTTTTGGTAAACTCCTAGGGATAGTGGCGCTTGTCTAGAATCACACTGTGAGTCTGTGTGCATTTGGGAACCACTGTGAGAGAAGTTTTTGGTAACATCGTGTATTTGCTGACAGTTAACCTTTTTAAAACATGTCATGTTGTAAAGTTTTAGTAGCATTAGAAGACAGTTATGGCTTATGCTTTCATTAAGTGAGTCAGGCATTGACACTAAAGTGTACTCGTGAAATATGTAGATTGTGTGCAGTTCCCTTACCACTTCCACTGTAGTGAATGAGTTTTGGTACACTCCTAGGGATAGTGGTGCTTGTCTAGAATCACACTGTGAGTGTGTGTGCATTTGGGAATCACTGTGAGATAAGGATTGGGTAACATTGTGTATTTTCTGACAGATAAGTCTTTTAAAACCGGTCATGTTGTCAAGTTTTAGTAGCATTAGAAGCCAGTCTTTGCTTATGCGTTGATTAAATGAGTCAGGCTTTGACACAAAAGTGCAGTCTTGACATATGTACATTGTGTGCAGTTTCGTTAACACTTCCATAGTAGTGAATCAGTTTTGGTAAACTCCTAGGGATAGTGGTTGTTGTCTAAAATCCCACTGTGAGTCTGTGTGCATTTGGGAACCACTGTGAGAGAAGCATTTGGTAACATCATGTATTTGCTGACAGATTACTGTTTTAAACCTGTCATGTTGTCAAGTTTTAGTAGCATTAGAAGCCAGTCTTTGCTTATGCATTGATAAAATGAGTCATGCTTTGACACTAAAGTGCAGTACCATGTAGTAATGTCTTCACTGCACCAGAACTGAAAATTTAAAAGTTTTACCCAGGCACTGTCCTAGAAGTAGTCTGATGATTTAGTCAGTTTCTAAGTACTTATTTTGCGAACCATTCATTACAAAAATAGACTGCTTCAAATGTCTATGCAGTATGCATGTAGTTTTCTAACATACTATACACTTGTCTTTTACACCTTCAATTCCCTAGTCAGTATCCACACACTTTCAGGAAACACCCTGTCACTCCCTTTGCAGTCTTCTAGTGACCCATTCAGCACCATGTACTAATCCATTCACTGTGCCAAAACCCAAACACTTATAAATTTACCAAGACACTCTCTTTCTAGTACTCTAATGATTCAGTCACTGCCTAAGTATTCATGCACTGAGCCAGGCCTTAGCACATGGACTGCTTCAAACCCCTATCCACTATGCATGCAGTCTTCTAACCACCTAGGCACTTGTCTTTCACACTTTCAATTCCCTAGTCAGTATCCATACAGTCCAGCAAACATCCTGTCACTCCCTTTGCACTCTTCTAGAAATTATGCCAGAAAAAAAAAGAAAAAGAAAAGAACAGAGACAGGAGGATTATTTGAAGAAACATCAACCACAAGTATTGAATGAACAAGATAATGTGGCTAAAAGGAAAAAATCTTCTGGTAAGATCATGAAGCAATTTATTAAAACTGTTTGTAGGAGCAAACAGAATGTAGATAATGCCGCAACTTCTGAGAATTTTTCAAGTAAGAAAAAAATTCAAAATAAGAGGAAAAGTAAAAAAGCAAATGTTCAGTCAAAGGAGATAAAGTATGGTAAAGGAAGACAAAATCAGTTTAAGGAATTACGTAAAAAAATATTTTACAATAGAGTAGTGCATAATTTGCTGAAAGATGTGAAGAAATATAAAAAGAGAGCTTTATTTTATAAAAAGAAGAAGCATATTGAAAGCATTGTGGAAAAGGGTATTGAAGTAAAAATAAAACTGTTTATTTTAGTGTTAAACAGAATTCGATCACTAGATAAACCAATATATGTAATGAAGGCCAAAAGTAGGAGGAAAAGAGTTATTAATAAAAAAACAAATTGTGATGTTTTTTTGGTAGAATGGAAACACGGTTCTAGTTCAGAGCCTTTTTTTAATGAAGAGAGTTATTCACTGAGTGAAAAATTATTGTATGCAGTTGACACCAGTGGTAGGGGATATGAGGTTAGTGATGGATGTCCAATGGAGAAAGAGAAATGGTTGAAAGAAATGCAGAAGAAGTGATAGATGATGAAGTTTTAGGGAGACGTGCTAATAACCCTGTGTACACTTGGGATTGCAATAGTGTTTGCAGTGTACGACAGGAATCTATTGAAAAATTATGTAGTTTTTTACGAGCCTATGCTAAAAAAAGTGTAAAACAAAAGATTAAGCTGTTGCAAGGACTAGACCCTTGCAGAGTGAGAAAACATACTGGTTTGCAAGGTCATTGTCTGGCTTGTCTTTCTAGGAAAGTTTGTGAAAGTATTTTTCACCATTTCAGAATGCTGGCAGTACATCATACTCAAATGCGGAAGTTAGTGAGAAGGTTGTATTATGCAAAAAGTCCAACACTAAAGTTAAGTGAGTTGAACAGTGCTCTTTTACGTGGGTCAGTTTCAGATGTGAAGCAGGTCTGTGAGGATATTGAGTTTTGTTACTCTGGGCCCCAGCAAGAGAGTGAAGAAACTGACACATTAGTATAACAAAATGTTGAAGACAATGTAGAACCCGTAATTACAGAAAAATTTGAGGATGGAATCGCAAAGTTTAAGGTAATTTCAGGTGAAAGACCAAATGTTTCTTGTATTTGTTGTCGGCGAAGTCACTATAAAAATCAGACTAGGGGTGTCAATCTGTATTTAAAAAGTGAAATAGAAGATAATGATAAGTGGATGGAATTTGCAACTTATTTGTTGGTAGAGGATTGTTTTGATTTGGGATGTGAGCAGCGTATTTGCAAATATTGTTATAACAAATTAGATGCGAATAAAATGCCTGCTAGAGCTGTTCATAATAATCTAGAGTTGGTTGCTATTCCTCCAGAGCTGATAGATTTAAATACGTATGAGTCTATTCTCATACAATGTGTTCACCCGTTTCAGGCTATTGTTCGTATGGAGCCCAAAAAAGGTAAATTACCTCCATCAGAGATGCAAAGAGGATTGAAAGGACGAGCTGTGTATTTACCATTAGATTTCAGGAACAATATTGAAACTATTGGTGTAGATGATGCAGAAAATGAGCCACTAGTCATTCTAGTTAATGGTGTTCCTACTAAGAATAAGAACATCTGGCAAGAGTTAGTGGATGTTAGAAAAGTGCAAAAGGCATCATTGTATCTGTTAAAAAATAATGAGTACTATAGAAATGTGTTTGTTGGAGAAGAAGAAATAGATTTAGCAGAAGATAGTAAAACATTAAGTGGACAAATTGAAAAAGTGGACATGTCCAGATGTGAAGAGATCTATGAACATTACAGTGTACATCCACTTCATTCCAAAGAGGTGATGGGGAATACGATTGAGTTGTTTCAAATGAAAAAAGCAACAGGAAGTCCCATGAGTGTATGGGAAGAGAGCTCGGAAGCTCGTTGTTTCCCGTAGTTGTTTCCAATAGGAAAAGGTGGATGATATGATGAACGTCCTGTGCAGATTCCTGCATCTGAATATCGGACAACAAGATTATATGCAGAAGATCCAAGATTTCGACAATGTATCCCTTATATGTTTCATCTTCTGTTTGAAAGTGACTTGTCTGGACTTTCATATGCAGTAAATCACATTTTAAAAACTGGAATGCATCTTCAAAATGTAACTGCAAAGGATTTTATGGATAAAGTGCATCAGAGAGATGATCATTTAGAATCTCAGTTGATTAATCTGATGGCATGTCAGCGTGGGACTAATGAATATTGGTACCGTCGACATGGAGAACTGAAATGTATGCTGCGGAACTTGGGAACTCCTACACGGTTCGTTACACTAAGCTGTGCTGAGTATGCTTGGGATGATTTACTTGAATTTCTTCGAGAGGCAAATTCCAATATAAAAAATATTGAATACAAGACACCTGGAGAATTGTGCTCTTTGGATCCCGTCAATGTATGCAGATATTTCAATCATAGATTTGAAGCTATGATGTCTTTCATCTGCGATAAAAAGAATCCTCCTCTTGGAGAAGTTGTGGATTTCTTTTGGAGAAAGGAGTATCAAGCAAGAGGTGCTCCTTACATTCATATGTTTTTATGGGTCAAGGACGCCGCCAAATTTGGAACAGATTCAGATGAAACTGTTTTGTCTTTCATTGAAGATTATGCCACATGTGCTCTTCCCAATAGCAGAGAAGATAAAAACTTAAAGCAACAAGTCTTACGATTTCAAAGCCACAGGTGTGGAAAATACTGTCGACGAAAGTACAAGTCAAAGGATAAGTTCTATACCAAATGTCGTTTTGGATTTCCATGTCCTGTATTATCCAAAGGAAGAGTGAACAGTTTTATGTCAGCTGTACGACATACCATCACAAGAAAGTCTCCGAAAAACACCTACAACTTAAGAAGAAGCGAAGAATCAAAATACATAAATGACTACAATCCAGTTATTTTATCCATGTGGAATGCTAACATGGATATTCAGTATGTTGCGAACAATTCCATTGCTGTTGCTCGATATGTAACGTCTTACATTACTAAATCAGAAAAGACTGAATTGAAAGAAATGTGGGAAGAGATTTCTCACGAGAAGACTCTAAGTAAGAAATTATACAGTTTCAGTTTGAAGATGTTATCGCATCGTGAAATTGGAGCATATGAATGTTCAGATCGGTTATCATCTGCAAGTCTATATTCCAAAAGTAGAAGAATCATTTGGGTGAGTCTAGGCCTTGCAGGAATGCGAAATCGGGTACTGAAATCTGTTCAAGAAATTGAATATTTAGCAGAAAATGACCCTGAAAGTACAGATATTTTGAAAACCAATATGTTGGACACATACTATCCAAATAGAAGTCATCATCTTGAGAACATGTATCTCTATGAAGTGCTGCAAAACTACACTTTTAAACGGAATATTACAGAGAACAGCAACGATGGAAAATATGGAGTGATTGGTTCTGAAGGATGTCTGGTGAAACAAAGGAAAGGAAATTTAATTAATCACAGAAAACTGAGTTGCAACACTGCTGACAAAAGGGAATTTTACTATTTAGCCCTTTTGCAAATGTTCAAACCATGGCGTTCTGAACTGGAATTACTTGGAGATTTTCCCAGCTATGAAGATTCATTTAATGCTTGTAAAGATAGCATACAATGCAGTGCTTTCGCAAATTATGTCAAAATGTTGAATGATGAAATTGATCAAGAAGCTATAATTGCAGCTGAGATTGCTAGAGACAGTTCTCAAGACAGTCATAGTTCTGCTGCACTGAGTCAAGATCCATTAGGACAACCAATTGTTGAAAATAAAGCAGTGATTGCAATGAATGAGGTGGAAACAGCAATATATTAAGCACAAGAAGATGCAATACAGTTAGGAAACTTGGAAGAGCAACTAAATGTTGAACAGAAACAAATATATCAGCAAGTGAAAGAGCAGATTGACCATGGATTACTTCATGAAAAGAGAGGGTGCTCATGTACATCATTTCAACACATCCGAATGTATGTGAGTGGTCAAGCTGGAACAGGAAAAAGTTTCTTAATTAAAGTAATTACAAGTTATCTGCAAAAAACAACTGAGTCGCATTTGTCTTGTGTTGTCACTGCTCCAACTGGGTTGGCAGCACATAACCTTAAAGGAATTACTTTACATTGTTTACTAATGCTGCCAGTAGAGAATGAGAACAAATTGGAATACCACAAGCTATCTGGAGAAGCTTGTTGTGAAGTTTCAAGAGTCCTGAAGAAAATGAAACTTCTCATTATTGATGAGGTGAGCATGGTTTCAAACTTGATGCTTGCCTTTGTGCATTTAAGAATGCAGCAAATTCTTAAAACAGAGTATGACGTGTTATTTGGAGGAAAACACGTCATAGTTTTTGGAGATCTACTGCAACTGACACCGCTAAAAGGACAACCGGTATGAAGATACCAGAAAGTCTCTTGGCAGTGTTGGTAATGTGAACATTTGGAGTAATTTTGAATACAAAGAACTGACAACAAATATGCGACAGGCAAATGATGCTGAATATGGAAGTATTCTTCAAGATATAAGAATTGGAATTCTTTCAAAACAAGGGAAAGAAGCTTTGGAGAGTCGATTACTTTGCAATGTCTTTCCAAATGAAAATGCAGTTCCTGCTAAAGTGTAAGTGGAAATTGCTAAAAATAAGTCAGTGATTTGCTTAATGCCAACACTGTGTGAGTGTTCAATATTCAACGAAGAATTATTAAAATTGGAAAATGAGGAAATTGTAAAAATGGAAGCCATCAATAAAATACTGCACAAAGGAATCACTATTATTTTGACGGGTAAGTTGAGATCAAAACTGGATTGTTTAGAAAAAAATATCTAAAACTGCTGGTTTGGAAAAGACACTGTATGCGTGTGTAAACTGTCGGGTAATTTTAAGGCGTAATTTGGATATAGAGAAAGGTTTAGTTAATGGTGCAATGGGCAAAGTGGTGGATTTTGTGAATTATCAGAAAAAAGAAGGAATTTAATTTTTAAAAATTAAACTTGATCAGATTGATGAAGTTAAAGAAATTGGTCGTTGTTCAGTTCGTTTTTTGCTTGTTAAATGTTTATATGTCCGTAGGAAACAATTTCCATTTTCTCTGGCATATGCAGTGACTATTCATAAATCGCAAGGATTAAGTGTAGACAGTGCATTGGTGAACATTGGATCTACCGTATTTAAAGAGGGTATGGCATATGTTCCTTTGTTGCGAGTCAGAACATTATCTGATTTGTTTTTGATTGATTTTGATGAGACAAAGATTACTGCAGATGCAAACTGTGTAAAAGAGTATAATAGGTTAAGAAGGGTGTATGCTCCAAATTTAGGTCAATATCCTGTATTTGAAAAGCGTGTGGTTGGTTGAAAAAGAAGGTTAGAGAATATCTGTTCTGAAGGTGTCAAGAAAAGAAAAGAACAAGATAATGTTGTGATTGCAGGTAAAAAGAAATTGGACACTGTTGGAGAGATTGTTGGTTATCAGTTTGAAAATAGTTCTGGTGTCAACTGCTATGCTAATGTAGTGGTCAATGTTGTTTTTTAGCTTGAAGGTTTGCAAGAACAAATTATGGAGACTCGGCAAAAAAGATTTTGTTCTCTGTTGCATTCTGTTTATGAAGAATTGACAACAGATAGAAGTAAAATACAATCTGTTTCAGATGTTCGTAGTCTTTTGGATGTGGGTTCTGGTTCTACACAATTTACATAAAATATCCAACAAGATGCTCAGGAATTTTTAATGTATATGCTTACCATTTTTGAAAATGAAGGTGTAGAAATAGAAAATATTTTTGGCCTTTCTTACAAATGGGAACATTATTGTGAAAATTGCATGTATACATGTAGCACCAATGTAGACACTGAGAGATTTCTGTATTTAACATTACCAGACTGTAAATCAGCGTCTTTCAATAAATTAGCGAAAGGTGCAATACAAAACATGGAGTGTAGCCAATGTAAATCAAAAATGTTATCCACATTATTCTTAACAAAATATGGAAAATGCATAATTTTAATGATGCAACATTGTACAGCTGACGGAAGAAAATTGGACACTTTAATAAAACAATTTGTAGCAGCACAACTATCAATATCAGGAAGGACTTTTGTAGCAATTGCAATATTTTCCATGATGGACCTTCCACCACATCTGGACATTACACTGCCTATCTAAAATGTGACAAAGGCTGGAGACTTTGTAATGATGCCCAGTTGGTTTTCAAACAACGTTTGCCTAGTGAATTACCAAATTCCTACCTAATATTTTTAAAGCCAAAGTTTTAGGAAGATAATTCACTCTCGGAGGAATTTATTATTATAATTTAATAGGACTACCATTGGACAATTTACATAAAGAAGAAGTGCAAAAATACCATTTGGCCTCAAGGAAAGGTATATTTTTAAATTATGGACTTTTTGGTGGTCATTTATTCGGTGATTATTTTAATGCGGCAACATTTACAGTTTTTATAAGTTAAAGTTATAACATTTTGTAATCTGTAAGCATTTCATATATGTATGATTTGTATTTTTTGGTATTTTACTGAGAATAGTATGTTGTTTTTTTTTAACAATCTTTCTGATTGTTTTTTTTTGCCCGCTGTTAAGTGATGAGTACGATTGAAATCACTATTTCTAGTGAAATTCAATATATTCTGAGAACATTGAAAAAGGCAAACAAATTACTTTGTGGAAATTATGCTGTGTTGTAAAAAATGTATTATTACATGTTATAATTTTTTTTTTCTTTTCTTTCACAGATCAAAATTTTAAAATAAGCAATTTTTAAGAATTTAGATCTGAATGAAAATGTGAAAAAAATGTGTACCATTTTTTATTCCTATTACTGTGAAGGTAAGTTTAACTAAGTCTCAATATGCAGAATGAGGAGGTCTGCAAGAAGCTACAAAGTGGAAACATGTTTCTAAAAACACTCTGTTTATACCTATGTGGTTTTGAAATCTGACCATAATCAGATATCATGTGACCTGCAAAAAAAGAGATTTGAGGGGTTCATAATATTTCCTATTTTAGCTATTGAAGGACCGCAATTATTTCAATCATTCTCTCTTTGAACATCTTTGCAGACAAAACTCTGTGCTTACCTTTTATCATTGGCAAGGAATTTTAAAAATGGAAATATGTCACTTTTTGTAACATAGTTATTGTGTAAGATACTCTTTAATATTTACAAAGAGAGGAAAAGGCACTCTGTGCACTTTTTATACTCCATGTAAATACAACCTCATCATGCAGACCACTTTGCGTTGATAGGGTGTTCTATAAGTGTTGTTGTGCATGATTGCACTGAATACTCAAACAACAAGACACATGTCTAGATTTATCAGAAATCATAAATCTCGATATGTGTGTGAATGGTGCACCATTCTAAAATTGGTGTAGGAAAGCACAACAAGGAGAATTGTTTTCATTTCTCCACATTTTTATATCTTCAATGCATGCTGAAATGTTCAGCATACATTGAAGGAGAAAAATTCATTTTCTCATTGTTTTTGGGCAGGAAGGTGTGTCTTCCTGCAGAAAAACAAACAACACATGACACAGATATCCTTGCACTACGGTGCAAGGGTGCCTGTCTCACCACATGGCTGCAGTTTAAGCAGCCGTGCAGACAGAAGCATAGATTTGCAACATATTTATGTACATATGTTGCATCCCTGTGCTTCGAAAGTACTACAGCACACTGCAGTTAAAGAGGTTACTGTGTGATGCTGCAGCACTTCCTCATACTTCTGCACTTATACATTCACCATACGCTACTAATGCATTCATTCAGTCAATTACGTACTACACATACATTCATCTAAACTAACATTAACAAAGACATCAGTGATGTCACTGACCATGTCATGAGTGATGTAGTATGTGACGTCATCAGCAGTGCATTGCGGGGGCGCGAGTTATAGTTAGCTGAACTATCTATAACAGGGGAATTTCTAGGGTTTTGTACGAGGGAAATGCCCAGCTAACTATAACGCCCCTGAAACCTATGTTTTTTTTAGTGAATATATATGTATACATAGACATATACAATTAAATCTCTTCAAACAATCTTTTTGGCGTTTTAATTGTTCGATCCAAACTTGTTCTTGGAAACTGGGAACTGTCACCACCACTGTCTAGGATCTGCTTCAATGGTGTAGAGGCAACAGCATCCACTGAGGTTTCAGACCCAGTCTCTCCTTCAACAATAAGATCTGATGAACTATTAGTTAATTGCTAAAAATGAGAAGAGTCTCTGGTAATAGACTTGCCAGGGGGCTGGGCAGTCACCATGTGTCACTTGGTAGACACCACTTGAAAACGTTTTGCATCAAATGGAGCAACAGATTTTTTTCTCCGCTTTTGATGTGCGAGCACTGGATCTTCTTTCTTAAAGACGATGTTTTTCGCATGTTGTCTTTTGTCATCATACGCTTTCATCTTTTGTTTGTTAATCAAGTCCTTCTCATGAGTTGCTTTCTCATCTTTCTTTCTCTGATTGGTCCATCTCAGTAACTTGGTGTTCATTGCTCTCACAAAAAATCCATACTGCAGGATTTTTACCTGTGGGTGAGTGAGGTGTTGAACGATAAGCTCTCAAGGTAGAATTCAACACAGTTTTCAAATTGAGCTTCTCAAGAGTAGCACACTGCACTGATTTATTTTGCGTACTCATAAAACGCTCAACAAGTCAGATGGCCTGCGGCCACAGAGGTGTGCTCTTCTGATGCTTTATATTCAAATTCCAAGACATCTTTGAACTCTTGACTATTAAAAGGCAGGCCATTGTCAGACTTCACAATGGCAGTAACAGCCTATGTCACAAATATGCCATCTAGTCCTACAATGTCTCATTGTTGAGTGGTAGTAGAAAGAGCTTCAATTCATGGAAATCGTGAGTATTCATATATAATAACAATTACTTAATGTCCATTGTAAAGTGGACCGAAAAGTCAATGGCTACTCTCTCCCATGCATGCTTTGGGAGTTCTGACAAATGCTCACAAGTCCATACTGCAGCTAAGCTTTCTTTTTCAGGTTGTAAGTTCTGTTCGGGAGAAACTTCTACTTGCGTGTGTCACAATATGCCTTTGAGCATTCAGGTGTCTGCTGTGCTGTGCAAGGATAGCATCTAACCTGAATGGGCTTGCGTTAACAGCAATATCTGTATGAAGATTCGGATTGAAGTATGCCAATTGAGTAGCATTCTCAATGGCTTTTCTCACATATTCATGTGACCAATAAAATTAGGCAATCTTTTTTGTCAAATTTCTCAATGGAGCACTTACAGTGGCAAAGTCTTGTATGTATCTTGAACACTAACTGGCAATGCCAAGAAATGCCCGAGTGCCTCCGTCTCCATCAGAATTTCCCTCCCACACCAATATTTCTGCTGGGCCAATCCCAACGTGCCTTCCCACCGATGTAACTGTGGCGGGTTGACCTCCACACCTGAGTTGGCAGTGTCGAAGGTATATAAAGTAGAAACTTATCTTTTTTTTCTTTTTCTACTTCCATTTCCGACATGAACCTGATCGTTTAAGTCCTTCCTTTGCTGCTGCTACTTCCACAAGGCAAATCAACCTGCCATCGCCAGAATCGAAGGTAAGCTTCCTTTTTTACTTGTTTCCATTTGAATTGTCTGTTTGCATTAGATCTGGACTTGTGCATTTTTAAATCTCTCTTACAAGCACAATGTGTAATGCATATGTGTGTAATGTTGTCATTTAATAGATTTAAAGATACACACCTGCATTAAATTTATTTTAATATTGTCACATTTGGCGCAAACTTCCTTCATGCTAATGGACACTTACACAAAAGATGACATTAAACAAAATTCATAATGCTTTCATACAAGTGTGTTTCCTCATTTTTTTGTAAACTATCAAATTATAAATATATTCATTACAATTTTTTTGGATAGCTTAAATGTACTATAATTTAGAAATAGCATTACACAAGGTACAATTTTTTTTAAAATTATAGGTAAAATCAATATTAGTCCGAAACTGAAATCATTGTATTTATTTATGTAACACTTCTCTTTGTCTAGTACATTTTCAGTATTTTGTTATATTTAAAATATCTTATTTTTTGTACGGCGTAATGCATATGTGTTTATTTAATCACTTATTAGGTTTTAATAAACACACCTGTATTAACACTTAAAAACAAAAGAGTCAATTATTTTTTTGGGTGTAAGTGTCCATTATCATGATGAATGGTTGTGCTGGTTGTGGGTGTGGTGGTGGTTGTGGTGCTTGTGGGTATGCTGGTAGTTGCGGGTGTGGTTGTGGTGTTTGTTGTTGTGGTTGTGGTGGTGTTTGTGGTGCTTGTGGGTGTGGTGTTTGTGGGTATGGTGGGGGTTGTGGGTGTGGTGGTGGTTTTGGGTGTGGTGGTGGGTGTGGTGTTTGTGGGTGTGTTAGGGGTTGTGGGTCTGGTGGTAGTTGTGGGTGTGGTGGTGGTTGTGTCTATGGGTATAGTGTCAATAGTGTGTGTATGTTGTTTGTGTGTTTCTTTCTGTGATTCTGTTTTTGTGTGTGTGTGATTGTTACTGCTCTTCAATTTATAATTACAAATATGTAAAGAAGTACTAAATGTCACAGAATTGTATAAGAAAGGAAAAACTAGGGTCTGTGCCCCAGACACAAGAGGCCCGATTCACAAAAGTAATCTGAGACAAAATCCTAAATTTGCGACTTTCGGTATTCACAGAAGGCATTTAGGATTAATAAAGTTAGGATTTTGTCTCAGTTAAACTTAAGTTTAACTGAGACAAAATCCTAGTCAGAAAGTTAAGATTTTGTCAGGTAAGAGAGCAGCGCAGCATGGCAGCAGAGTGACAGTCCTTCTTGCAGCAAAGCAGCACAGCAGTCCTTCTTCTGCATCTTCCACAGATCCAGATGTATAATAAGGTCCAATATTTATACCTGGTGCCCATTTTGAAGTAGGATAAGTTTCCATAGGCGTACACCTCCCTGAGGTCACGCATCCACTTCCTCCCCGCCTTGGCTTGTCTATGGACACAAAAGACTAGTGAAAAAAATCTTTGTGAGAGGTATCAGGTAGAGCTTTTGTGAGGTGGTAGCTCCTTCTTGTTAGTCAGAGTGGCCCATTCTGCCGACACCTAGCTTCCCTATGTCTCACTGTCAGGGAGCAATACACAACGACTGTCTGTCAGCTATGCCTAGGCATGTGTCCCAGAAACAGGATGCAGGCATCAAATGGTTGGACCAAGAAAATGCAAACTTTCTAAAAGTGGCCTTTTCAGAGTTGTGACTTAAAATCTGGCTTTACCATTGAAGAGTGTTTCAAATTACAATTCTTTAGACACCAAACTCTATTTGCCTACCTGCTCTCAAAAGTTAGCACGTATTGAATTTAATAAAGAATCCCAATGTTATGCTGTGGGAGAGATAAGCCTTGCAGTAGTGAAACATGAATTTGAGTTTTTCAATACCAGGACATGTGAAACTAAAATGTACATGTCCAACTTTTCAACTACACTGCATACTGCCTTCTGGACTGCTCAGGGCCTACCTTGGGGTGAAATTACATGTATTAAAAAGGAAGGTTTGGGCCTGGCAAAAGATATATTTTGCCTGGCTGAAATTGCAGCTTAAAATTGCAAACTCAGGCTTTAATGGCAGGTCTGGGGCATGTGTAAAAAGGCTACTCAAATGGGTGGCACACCCAGTGCTGCACGCCCACTTGTAGTATTTAATTTACAGGCCCTGTGTACTTGTAGTATCACTTTACAAGCGACTTGCAAGTAAAATAAATGTGATAATTAGGTATGAGCCAATCCTACCACATTATATATTAGCACTGGTCAGCAGTTGTAAAGTGCACAGAGCACTAAACGCCAACAAAAATAGGCTCAGAAACCAGGAGGGTGAAGGCAAAAGGTTTGGTGATGCCCCTGCAGAAAGGGACAAGTCCAACCAGTGAAAAGACACATTAGGACACAAAACACTGGAAACTTGAAGGAGACAGCACTTAGGATAGTAGAAGATATGTGCTTGATAGACTACATTTCACAGACTCACATGCACAACCCAATCTTATAGAGGACCAACACATGCAGGAACACTTAGGGGTCAATGTTTGCAAACCATGAATTTCAACTCCTCCTGAACAGAGTTCCCTTCTCTGGTAACAGCTTTTCGCTCTAGTTTGTACTCTACTGGTTCAATCCTTCAACTTTGTTGTTTTCTCCCTTGTTTGGTTTCCATCAGTCCTCTGGATTCCTTACCCTGCTCGTGATACCTGCCTTTTGACCTTTTTATCTGTTTGTCTCCTTGTTCAGGCCTCTTCTCTTATATAGTAACTTCTGTGTGGGATTGGCCGCATGCCAGGGTCTAGTTCTGTGATCCCATCTGCTTTCACCAGGTAAATCCTTAACTTTGTTACACTTATATATTGTGTTGAGACACTGGGCCCGATTCACAGAACTAACTTAAGACAAAATCCTAAACTTTCTACCATTTTGGTATTCACAGAAGGCACTTACTCATTTTGGTATTCACAGAAGGAACTTACTCATTTCGGTATTCACAAAAGTTAGGAGTTCTAACTTTAGGACTCCTAAATGCCTTCTGTGAATACCGAAAGACTTAGAGTTAGGATTTTTCTCAGTTTAGGAGTAGTAAAGTTAGGACACCTAACTTTACTACTTCTAAACTGAGAAAAATGCTAACTTTAAGACTTTTGGTATTCACAGAAGGCATTTAAGAGTTCTAAAGTTAGGACTCCTAACTTCTGTGAATACCGAAATGAGTAAGTGCCTTCTGTGAATATCAAAATGAGTAAGTGCCTTCTGTGAATACCAAAATGGTAGTAAGATTAGGATTTTGTTTTAGGATTTTGTCTTAAGTTAGTTCTGTGAATCGGGCCCCTTGTTCTTACAATGTCGGGTTTTCAAACACCAGCTTTCAGTTGTATGTCTCTGAATCTGCAGCATCAGCCTTCTATCAAGCCCTTCATGAGGGTATGGAGGAGGCTCTTTCATTAGCGGTGTACAAACATACATCCATTACTGCACTTATTGATTTCATATTACAAATTGATGCCCAACAAACTCAGAGAAGGCAAGAAAGATATTGGATTCCAGGAAAGATATAAGTCCTTGTTGAAGCCATCAAAGAGAACATTTGTTCGATCCATGTGCCCATGCAACTAGGAAATGCTGTACCTCCAAACTCCAGTCTGCATTTCCAGAACATCAGCCTGAAGGAGTGTGTCTCTCTCTCTCCCTCCTTACACGCTTTTTCCTTTAGTCCGGGTCTTCATTAACATCCATGTACCAGTGCAAGGGGTTAAGTTGACCTCTAAGAGGTTGGCCTCATCATTCACACTCTTGAAACACTGGGTTCATGACAGTGATCAAATTGTATCAATTTGTGTACTATTTTATTTTCCACATCCCATTCTTTGTAACCTTTTCTCATTTGGAAGTGTAATGTTTATGTTTCTGTATTTGTATTTTTTCTTTCAGATACAAAAATGCCACCTCTCTACATGAAAGAGAATTCAGTGGAACAAAACGTGGATGTCACCAACTGTCCTGAAGATTGGTTTGAGGTCCTATATGAAGATGGGTCCCATGACTTCAATGACCAATGGGTTCTGGGGTCTAATTGAGCGCATAATTGAATGGTACTTTCGCCTGGGATTACGTTAATTCACATTCAGTCTCAGAATCCAATTAATTCAAGAGCCTAGAAAAAAACCACAAAAATATTCAATACATACTATCTAACCTAACTTACGACCTGCATCCACACCTCCAGCCTCTCTAGCAACAGTGGGCAACTCTATTAGGACTTGGGTGAATCTGCATTTACAAGGTTTTTTACTGGATTCATGTATGAAAATAAGGACCTTTTGTATTCTGCAATTTACTATTTTTCATGGGATTGTCTGTGATGGATCAAATGATTAAAAGTTACATTTATTAAGGGGATTTTGTCAGTTTGCATAGCTGCCAAGATCCCCTGGTTCATGTGGGACTAGCTGCTCCAGTCCAATTTTTCCTTTACATTTTGGGACTAGTGGTTACATATTAGGATCCACAAAACTACAAGACCCAGAATGCAAAGAAAAATCGTATGTTACAGCAGCTGATCATGCATGGACCTCGAACATTTTTATCATTTCATAAGCTTGTGTAATGTACAGTTGGTATGTAAAATAACTTTACTGATGTGAATACTTCTCTTTCAGCAGTGCTAGAGGTCAGTCCCTCTGAATTGCCAATTGGGTTCCATTCAGCTGTCAATCAGATTTACAATTTAAACACAGGCAAGAAACTACCAAAAACACCTCTCTTATGATATATTGACATTTATCTATCCTTTAGTTTTCACTCACACACTCGCCACTCAAGCGAGAAACTAATTTGAAAATAGAAATAAAGTGCACAAACAGCAAATCTTCACATCGCTATCCAGAAAAGGAAAACAAACAAAAATAGCAGAGTGCGTTAAGGCAGTGCCTGCGGTATTGCGATATAACCACACAGTTAAGACAGGCATATCTCCATCATGCCTAATAGGCAGAAGCACAAATACTACAGGAAGTGCTGCTTGAATGTTTGTACAACATATGTACAAACATTCAAAAGTAAATTTGACAATGGAATGTGCAGACACCCTGACTAGACAAGTGGCTATAGACGTGCAGGGCAAAACTACTAATCTATGCATCAAGCACATCCAAACCAATAGGTGATGTATATGACCACACCAATAAAGTCAATAACTAAAGTACTGAGTTAGGACAACCCATTGCTTTATTAAACAAAGTAGATTTTCTCCAGCATATAACTATTGACTAACACCTGGAGCCATTAAGGAATTGACAATGATCTATCCAAAGTGCTTGGTAATTCTGCTTGGTTAACACTGTGGAGTTGTATAATGAAGCACAGAAGTAGCTGATAGTTCATGAAAGTAAAAATGTGGTTCTGCTAAATAGGAAGGTAGCTATTTTTACAAAGTGTGAATGTATGTGCATGTAATGTGCAGATATTCTAAGAAGTGATTTTTGTGTCTATCCCATTGTTTGAGGGAAATGTAATAATGTTTCTCACATAGTCCACTAATGAAATCTGAGATTCTATAAGTGAGTAGACCTAAAAATATTATTTTATTTTATTATTTTGAGGCTTCATGCAACAGAATATATAAAGTAAAGGCCACTGACCAATTATCTATTCTAGCCTAATGCCAATTTAAAATGAGTTGTGCCAGTGGAAATCTGACAAAGAGAGTAACAACTGTCCAGGAATCTTCCTTATTCTTTAAGCTTTTATTTCCAAACAAAATGTATGGCGATACCAACAGCCGTAAGCAATTGTGACATGTGTGTAATATGGAATAAAACGGAAGTGATATGAAATATTGGAGAGGTTTGCAAATTTTTAATGATTGACAAGAAAGAAATAGGAACATAAAGCCATGTCTTTAGCAGATCAATTGTGTGGTTAAATAGGTAAAATACTGATGAATCCACTTTAAGTGGGGGTCTTGGTGTAACTTGATTCCCAAATAGACAGCCTGTTTACATAAATTTACATACATTCAAAGTTGAAAATCTGAAGTGTTTAGGGCAAGAATCTGAAATGTATTTGTGTTAAGATTTTAGCTAGAGTCCTGCCAGGAAAGAAGTAATATTTTCACATGTACAAAGTGGAAGAGAAATGCCTCAGAGAAAACAACGCTATTCAGGTTAAAAAATATCAGAGGAACTTAACAATTTAGTAGGGAACCATGTTATCTTATTGCCTAATTATTAGGCAGATTGCAGTAAATTTCGTAATATAGCTAGACAGTTGCCTGCCCACAATTTAAGTAATTATAATCAACTGCATATACTTCTCAGATTATATATTAGCATTTGGTCCTAATTCCTATCATTGTACAGACCTCTTATTGCTCCCACCATGCTACCTATACCATGCTGATCTATAATCTCATTGCTATTAGTCGAAGAAAAACTCTTTTGTTAAGAATTGCAATAAATGTCCTGGATACTGGCTATTCTTGTAGACATTTGAGTATCATGTCAACATATCTGTCTAATGTTTTTGATAAGACTATATTTAGTTGTCCTTAACTTTTCGGTTATATTGATAGTCTTATGATTTCCCGTAGAGATTTTGTAACATATTTACAGTGAGAAGGGCTTTAGGTCAACTCCCTTCTGCCACTGGGTGATTTGGGTCAGTCTCCTTCCGCCACTGCTTGCCTAGGGAGTGCGTTACATTGCACCGCAAGGATGGTGAATGTCTCATGGCTTTCACTGGATGTATATCTGTTCTCCTTCATGCATTTCCATAGTCCTGTTGATACATCACCAAGAGAGATTTTGCCATAAATCTGATTATGTATTTACAGGTGTTTTTGCTATTAAATGTGAAAGATTTATCCATCCTCTTGTTTCCATCATTAGGATCAGAGGGCATCCGTTCCATTCTCACATACACATATAAATGTGTAGTATTTGCTCTGACAATGACTCTTCCAATCTAAACAAGCACTAACAATGCAATGGGTCTCGCATTTGTTTGTGTTGAAGCTATTGGCATTGTAAATGGCAATGTATTTTACTTATGCGTTATGGAGTGTATGTATGTGGTGTGTAGTGCAACTATGTGGGTTGGATTGGATTAGTTAGTTGTGCAATTGTGTAGAGTATAGACGTGTGGTGTGTAGTGGATTTGTGTAGTGGCATTATGTGGCATGGTGTGCTGTGAAAATATATGGTTAGCAATTTTGTGGCATTCAGTGTACTGGCATTATTGTGTAGTGGGATTGTGTGGAGTGGTAACTTGTACAGTTTAATTGTGTGGTGTGCAGTTGCATTTTGCGGCACGATGTAGAATTGTGTGGTGTGGATTGGATGTATGTGGTGTTGTGTCATTGTGTTGTTGAGTTGTATTATGTGGTTTGGTGTTAAATTATGTGGTGTGGGTTGGAAATGTGTGGAGCTGAATGGTGTGGCATGGAACTTTGTGTATAGCTTTGCGTTTATGGTGACGGAAAAGAACGAATAGGTAGGAGCTAAGCATCAGATCTATGAGTTTAATAAAGAAAGAGTTGGAGCTATTGGCATTGTAAATGTAAATGTCCCTTACCTATGTGTTATGGATTAGAGTGGATGTATGTGGTGTGTACCAATTATGTGGGTTGGATTGAACTTGTTAGTTGTGAGATTGTGTGGTGTGAAACTGTGTGGTGTGGATCTGTGTAGTGGAATTATGTGGTATTGTGTACAGTTGTACTATGCGGATCGTGATTATGTATTTTTGAGAGTATTGGAATGATGTGGTGTGAGACTGTGTGTAATGGAGTGTAAGTATGTGGAATGGTATTTTGTGTTGTGGAGTGTTATGTAGTGGAGTTTTAAGACGACATTGTGTACAATTGAATGAATCGTTTAAAAATGTAATTATCAAAAAATGTCTACTTGTTTTTTTTGTCCTTGCAATGCTGGCAACCTCCTTCAGCCTGTTATAATGTTTGTTTGTTATAGCTTTTTTTTTTGTTATGCAGGGACATAAACAATAGGAGTGTGGAGATTGAGAAATAGTACCTGAATTACAACACGAGCAGCGGACGGACAATAGGAGAAAATCAACTGATGACAGATTCTGAGGGCTCACTGAGGTGGTGCTGAGTAATGCTGAAGTCGTGCTAAGGTGGTGGTGTGCTGGTACAGATGTGATGCTCAGGTGATGCTGAATGAAATTCAGGTAGTGCTAAGTGATGCTGAGGTAGTTGTGTGCTGGTGTGGAGGTGATACTGAGTGTTACTGAGTTGGTGCTGAGTGACGCTGTGGCACTGATTCATGCTGAGGTGGTGGTGCAGTGCTGGTGCTGAGGTGGTGCTGTGTTGAGGTGACGCTCTGCTGATGCTGAGGTGGTGATGCATGGGTGATGAGTTGCTGCTGAGGTGGTGGTGGTGCACTGATGCAGAAATGGTGCTGTGCAGTTTATGTTGTGCTGTGCTAGTGCTGAGGTGGTGCTGCACTGATGCTGAGTTGGTGGTGAACTGATGAGGAGGTGATGCTAGGGTGATGAGGTGGTGCTGAATGATGCTGAGGTGGTGCTGAGTAGGGATGAGATGGCGATGAGTGAGGCTGATGTGGTGGTGCTGTGCTGGGTCTGAGGTGGTGCTGAGCTGGTTCTCTGGTGGTGCTGGGTGATGAGTTGGTGCTGTGCTGAGGTAATGCTGCGCTGATGTTGAAGTGGTGCTGCATTTGCGCTAAGTTGTTGCTAAGGTGGGGTTGCTTTGGTGCTGGGCTGATGGTAATGCACTGATGCGGAGATAGTGCTGTGCTAATGCTGAGGTGGTGCTGCGCTGGTGCTGAGGTGGTGCTGAGTCATACTGAGGTGATGCTGCTACACTGGTGCTCAGTTGGTGCTGAGCTGATGCTCAGTTGGTACTAAGTGATGCTGATGTGGTGTTGTGCTGAAGTGGTGGTGCACTGATGTGGATATGGTGCTATGTAAATGCAGAGGTGGTGCTGTGCTAATGCTGAGTTGGTGGTGCACTGATGAGGAGGTGGTGCTGAATGATATTGAGGTGGTGCTGAGTGATATTGAGGTGGTGCTGAGTGATGCTGTGATGGTGCTGAGTGATGATGAGTGGAGTTGAGTTATGCTGAGGTGGTGGTGCTTCACTGGTGCTGAGGAGGTGCAGAGTGATGCTGAGTTGGTGCTGCGCTGATGCTGAAGTGGTGCTGCATGGGTCCTTAGCTGCTGCTGAGGTGGTGCTACACTGGTAGTGGTGCACTGATGCAGAGATTGTGCTGTGCTAATGCTGAGATGAAGCTCATGTTGATGTGGTGCTGCGCTGGTGCTGAGTTGGTTGTGCACTGAGGGGGTAGTGCTGTGTTGATGCTGAGATGGTACTGCACTGATGAGGAGGTAGTGCTGTATTGATGCTGAGATGGGGCTGTGCTGATGCTAAGGTGGTGGTGTTCAGGTGGAGCTGTGCTAATGAGGAGATGGTGATGCACTGGTGCTGCACTGATGCTGAGTTGGTGCTGCACTGGTGGTGGCTCACTGATGAGGAGGTGGTGCTGTGTTGATGCTGATGTGCTGTGCTGATGCTGCGGTGGTGCTGAGCTGGTTATCAGGTGGTGCTGAGTGATGTTGAGTTTGTGCTGTGCTGAGGTGGTGGTGCGCTGATGCTGAGGTGGGTTGCATTGGTGGTGGTGCACTGATGCTGAGATAGTGCTGTGCAGTGCTGATGTTAAGGTGGTGCTGCGCTAATGCTGAGTTGGTGCTGCACTGGTGGTGCACTGATGAGGAGGTGGTGCTGTGTTGATGCTGAGACAGTGCTTAGGTGATGTTGCGGTAAGGCTGAGTGATGCGGATTCCCTCACCACCATCCTGTAATAGTGTTTCTTAAGGCTCCATAACCACTAATGTTCAGATGCATTTAATTAGTTATAAAGCTTACACATACCAGTGTAGGGTGTCAGAGCACTTTGCATCACACACAAATTAATTACACAGAGACAATCAATCATACATGTATACATTAGTGTAAAGGAAATGTTACATAAGACAGAGGACTACAGTGTGTAGGAGTCACAAGTCATGCATATTGGTAGGCAGCATTGCAAAAGAAGCACAAACTCAGAATTGAAAACAGAACACCATAGTTGGGGGTTCTCTTAAATAAAAAGAATCAATTTCCATCCAGATGAACCCTTTTTGCAACTTTAATATCTCTTCTAATATTTACTTTGCAGTGCATGCAGTTTTTTTTATGACAGTTATAAATTCACTTTTCTGTTAGGATTTTAACTTATAAGCTGCAAGTAACAGAAGATCAGTAACCCATTTTCCTATTTACAGTTTTTATGCACATTGTAATCTGCATGGTACACTTTCTGTGCAGCTGGCATATTAACCCTCTGGCTACCGTGCAATGAGTTAAAACTTCTCCCACTAGACAACTCTGATCTCTCCAGCGAGAACATCAATCACCGGAGTTATCTTGATATTTTTACGTCTGGAAATTGCAGGGGGCCAGGAATGTGTGGAATGCTTTTAAAAGTAAAATAAACTCGGAAACATTGCCCCTCTGAAGTCAGTATCCAGTGCTCTAACTCGCAAAGCCCTTGTGCTGGCCCTGTGTACATTTTAAAGTGGACATTTGTCCAGAAGGAAATATTTTGACCTCAGCGCAAAACTGATGAAGAGAAACTTCCAACTCCTCCAGGCAACAGCCAAGCACAAGTCCTGGAGGGAAGGAAAAACACAAGCAGCATACATATTAAAGTATAATTTCAAGCTGTGTTTATGTTTTGGTTTAACTTTTTACATGATTTAGAGCTGAAGTAGCTAGAAAGCATGGCTGATTGCTGCTGGCTTCTGACAGGAAGGACAAGACGTGAATGCTGCAATAAAATGTAAGCAGTTACGTCTGAGCACCCACAGTGTAACAAGAGGTGTAAAGCATAACAAAATAGTCCCCCAAATGAGTAGATCAACAGTACAAAGTGTAATGATATTATACTATGTCCCTGCTCCTTGGAGGAAAAAGGAGAGACAAAGAGGCAGGACTGGCCACTAGTAAGCAAAGATTTTTAAAAGGACATTGAATCAAACAAATGAGAAGCAAGAAATTGCATTTGAACCATAGAGATATATGTATATAAATATACAAGAGATCGTACACTTATGCTCGACCTAAAAATGGGTTATAGGATATGGTGCAATGAATGCTCCATGGTGGGATACTTCAGACCAGTAATAAAGCTGAAGTACTATTTATGGGAGCTTTCTTTGCCTCAGACAATCCAAACAAATTTTGGTGCTGCATGGATGAAAAATATCATACAATCATTGTCACAATTGAAGTAAATTCCAAACTTGATTATAGCAATAACGAATCCTTATTCAGTTTTCTTTCAAAATGCTAAATCAAACAACCTCAGTTTTTTAAGAACACAGTAGTCAGATTAGTTCTGAAAGTAAGGAAATTCCATAATAACCAGGTGAGCCATTTAATGACATCAGTTTAAATCAAACTAAATTCAAACTTTTCTGTGTTTTCAAATGTCTTAAGAGCACTGTCCATATGCACATACTAGAAAACTATCAGCTCATCTTCCGACAAAAAAGTTGTTCACCTAGTCAAATGTTGTTAAAGGCCCCTTGAAATAGACTTTAGTGGAAAGAGGAATAGATATGTTCATTGCTGGGGCATTGGATTTGGATTTCATCCTGGAATATATTAAATATATCCCTATTACTGCGAGCTCACAAAAGTAGCTAGAATATGACTGTTCAATCTTTAGGTTGCACTGAATGGGATATAGATGATTACAAGCAAATTACTATGTGCTTCTTTTTTTCCTTTATTCCAGCAGTGCCTAGAGACAATTATGTTTGAGGATGTGTATTATAAATACAAAAGTAAATAAATGAAAGTGATTTGTGCTTGTAAAACTGTTTTACACTAATGTTGCACCAAGGGTCCTAAGGAAAATCAAACGTCAGTCTGTCCATGTAAAGTCAAAATATTCACTTCCTCTCAATTGAGTCACCTTTCCTTCAGCATCACATCATAACTGCCCTTCTTAGATATAGGCCAGTGGTCTCTAAAGGAAATTCTCATTCTGCCCTCATCCATGACTTTGATCTTGATGCTATTACATTAAAAAAAAAACATGACTATGCGCATCCTCCATACCACTATCTTACCAGTAGGATAAAATATCCTCCACTTTAATTGATGTAAAAAAGATGGCGGGGCTTCAGTTTCCCACACGGTCTCTGAAAACGTCAAAGTAGCTGTTAGACCTGACATCCTTGGTGTGGTATTCCTTCAAACCTTTTCCCTTCACCTCCTGATTTTTACTGAGCTTGTTCTTGTTAAATTAGGATTCTGTGCACCGTATCCATGCTAACCAGTGCTGAAGAGCTTGTGCTCACTCCTTCAAACATGCAGGGCAACACCACACCGATCCCATCTGATACCTGCACTGGTTCCAACGTAGAGCAACGCAAAGCCCACAAAGCCTTGCAGCCCAGCTGACAGCTTCATTTTAACTGACACAAAGCAATGCAAAGCCCCCAAAGCCTCGCCAGACAACTAAAAGCTTCAACTGAACTGATCATGAGTGACGCAGAATCTTCAAAGCCTCTCAGTGCAGACCTCGCATCAAAAGCATATGGCACAACTCTCAGCAGTACAAACTTGTTCCTTTGCCCAGCTTGCACTCCCTTGTGGTCAACCTGAATTTGTGACTTTGTCCTTGTCGAGCGTGGCCAGATACCCACAGTTGCTGCTTTATGCCTTTTAGTGCCATTTTCACCTGATTGTATTTATTAATTAAAATGTACTCTTTAAAATTGTTTGGGGATTTTTCTTGTGTTGCATTTTTACTTTATTACTGTTTGGGTGCTGCATAAATACTTTATACATTGCCTCTAAGTTAAGTCTGACTGATTTTGTGCCAAACTACCAGAGAGTTAAATACAGGTTAATTTAGTGACTTTTTGTGATTCACCCTGACAAGTAACTCCATAATATCCTTGTGCAGTGTCTCACTCTTGAGTTTCCAAATACAACACCTATACCACTGAGTACAGGCCTCTTGTGCCACCCGCCTGTCAGCAAAAAAGAGCCTTACAGACAGATCCCTTTGTCATAGCACTGATCAAGTTATCTTCTCTAGGAAAAAGAAGACCCACATTCCTCTTCAAATCAGTCAACAACTAATTGCAACACTGCACTTTCCATACCCACCCACAATTAGGGATTGTCCTTGACTTGACTTTCATTAACAAACATCACACACAAATATCTAACCCTTTCAAATTAGGATGGTCAGATCACTTATGTGTTCCTTCCACAATCTTGTCCTTAGCGTACCCTCCCCTTGCTAAATTCGAGTAGGAGATGGAAATGGTAAAATCTAGAGACCTCAAGTACATTGACTACCAGCCACAACAAAGTCAATATATGTAGTATAAATGTGCTAATGTATGCAAACACAGGTATGCACATCTGGGCACAGAATATTTGTGCCTTGTCTCTGTTCAACTTGTCTTTTTCTGTGCCTTCTACATCTGTGCACTGTAGTATATCCTCCAAGCTTATGCAGGTTTCTGTCCCTTAAACTTCAAACTTGAAGAATAAAAATAGGTCTTAAAATGGACACACAGAAAGAGTTTAGCAGCACAAGGGCACAGCAGTGCGCATTTTTGGATGGCTATATTTGCTTGTGTTAGCATAATAATTCCAGACCTACTGGTTTTTCCAAGTCCTAGTACAAGGTAGTACAAGGGTTTGTCACATTTTATGGCTGGTTCTACTGTCTTCAGTAAGCCTCGTGCATTCTTTTAGTCTGTAGAAATTTATTTGAAATCTTTAGAAATTTCTTCCCCTACTATCCATTCAAATGTGGAGACATTTATGGAAAGTTCACACCCATCTTGCACAGTCTATTTTAGAACCACATTTCAGTACACAAATTTGGTCCATACAGCCATCGGTTGTGCGTGTGGTTACCCACAATCTAAAGACTTTGGGGGTCATCACCACATCCCCAACAGACACTGTTGTGATCTTAGGAAAGGGCATATTCCCTCCCAACCCCTTATGCTTAAATTAGCGTAGGTGTATTTGTGCAGTATATCAAATTTCGAGCTTAAAGTAGATTGGAAATCATTTATTAGACAAGTGTTTGTAGTCTTACATGTTTTTCTCCCATTATGTTTAGACTCTATAGTTCTGTGTTTTACGCTGTGTTTTTCAAACTTGTCATTGCTGTGCAATGTTTTAATGTAAATGATGGATATATGAGTTGCAGATTTCCCGTTGGGATTTTAAAATATGAGACTGCAGTGTATATTAAATATTTCATTAAAAATCCATACTTTTCACTTTTTTTTTGGTACAGGTTGTTTGAAGTCTGGTGTGGCTCATATCAAGGTGTGTGATAGGTAGTGATTGATTGGTGGGTGATGCATTGCTAGAATAGTTCTAAACCGATACAGGGAGATTAAATAAAGCAGTTAAATTAACACTATAATCATGAATTTTGCAAGGGACTGGAATTATGTTATTCTGCAGCAGTGTCATTTTGCAGTCAATTATGGATTTACAGCACATGAAACATAATCCACCAACTGTTGTATATTTTTTTATATTTCAGCAGAAAAATGGTCATTATTGCTCAGAGTGACGCAAACGTTACTAAAAAATACAGCATGCCTGGTGGCCTGCCGTGGCAGACACTTCATTAGATTAACTGGTCAGCCTTTAGTTACTGTTTGCTGTTTTTAGGTGTCAAACTGACACCAAAGAGATGAAACTTCAGTCCAGATTTATGAATGTGTGCACAAATGGTAAAAAAATAATATAATGCAACCAAAGAATGAACTCGAATCCAGACAACTGTGTCATCGGAATGGGGAACAATGTTTTTCATTTGCAATTCGTACATTTTTAGCGCCCTTTAAATAAAAGGCGATTGCAGATTTTTTTTTAAGTAGCAAATTGCACCATGCCATCTAGCTCGATGCATAGGCACTGCGTCGTCATAGCTGGTATCAGGGCTTTATGTGGGATGAAAAAGCTGGGGGGTCTCTCAAAGAGGCGTGGCCAATGTAATGAAGGGCGTGGCTTAAAAACACGTAAGCTAAAAATCTGTGCTTAGCATAGTGTGCCACCCGACTTGTATTTTGCTGTTTCTGTCATTGCATTCAGATATATGATACAACAAGTAACATCATACCTACAACAAGTCAGGCCTATTGTCTTTGTCACTGGTTGTTAGTTGCCTAAGATAAATAAGCAGCAACTATGGCTTGTATATAATATTGAAAAAGGTTCCACTTAAAGCCCTGGTGACGCCCACAACAATGTTGCTGCTCCTGAGTTTTAAAAAGAAAAGGGAAATCCAGAGAGAAAATGACTCTCTTTAAAGGATTTCCCTTCCCCTAAAACCCTCACCTGGCATGACGTCATGCCGTAACTTCTCCACTAGTGAGAAATGAGCAGTGTAAGCACACATATATAGATGTGCCACTGCAGTCCAGAAAATAACAGACCGCCTGTGCCAGGGCACAAACCAGAGCCCGATAGAGACCAGTTTCGAGGCTCCCTTTAAAAAACTGCCGGTGCTCAGCCATGTAAAGCCCTGGCTAGCATCATGTGCAATTATGGTTATATCTTACCACCAGGGCTTTAAGTGGGCCGGGTCCTGCGGGTGCTCAGCAGTGGCAGTTCTTAAAAGCAGGTTCTGAGACGGGTCCCTATCTGGCTCTCCATTTTTGCCTTCACCCTCAGAATGAAAAACGTAAATCTTAACTCCAATGCAGTACCACACTTTACTGGTTTTTCTGTAACTTTATGCAACTAACAGCCATTGACAAAGCCAATAGTCCTTGCTTGTTGTAAGTGTAATGTAAAAACACAACAAGAATTGAAAGGGGGTTCTAAGGGAAAAAGTTTAGAGACCAGCACGGATTCAAATCCCCAATGTAGTACAGTATTCACAAAAGAAAATCCGTGGCTCTAACAGACTCAGGCGCATAAACAGTACAGGTTATCGAATCCCTCCTGATTCTAAGGGGAGTCCTTTAAAGAGGACAGAATCCCATCACCCACCGAGGTAGCATGCTTCATCATCTGGGATTTCCTCTTAGTTGTAAAGCCTAGTGCAACCAAGGGATACACCCCCCTCCCTAGGAGGGGGGAGCTCAGTGATGTTTTAGGTGATCAAGAATAAGATCTACTAAGATCCACTAGGGGTAAAGCAGTATAAATATTTTTAGGGTGATGGTTGCAGTGCGTGCAGTGATGAAGTGAAAAGTGATTTAAAATTGGCTACCCGGAAGAAAAACACCTTTAATTGGATCTATCCTGGTGTCAAATATAAAACCAGTGTTTGTGCAGCTTAGCCCAGATAACTGCATTAGTCCGAAAAAACAGGACAATACCTGTTTTTTCTTCCTGGTAGCCAATTTTAAATCACTTTTCACATTTCAAAGGGCTTCAACCACCCCCCCATGCTCTCCCACCACCCCTGTGTGTCCGCCAGGGCTGAAACAGCTTCCAGGGTACACACACACAGACAGTTTTTAGGTCGAGCCTACAGCAGCGCATGCGCTGTTGCTCGACTTTTACAAGGGGCTTTTCAAAGTGATACCCACAAGCTTTTCTTGGCCTGAAGCTTGCGTGCATGTGCGCGTGCACGGGCGCAGCCACCATCTGCCTTTCTTATCTCTTCCTCCTTGCTGGCCATTACTTTCACTTTTGCGGCAATGGCTCTCCTCCAAGAATATTCAGGAGAATATTTTGAGTTCTAGCTACCAAAAACTCAAATTCCAAGCAATGATGTAGTGTACTGCAGCAAATACATCAACTATTGGGAGCCCTAATGCAAGGTAATGTTTTTGTACAAAAGGCACATAAATTTTGTTCTTACAAACTCTCTTACCATACATGTAAAACTTTCGAGATAGCCTCAAACTCCTTCTGAAATGACTTCACCAGAGGTTAAAGATGCTTTTCTTGAAAGTTCGGTGCTCAGTTTGGAAAGGTCCCAATACCAAGACTGGGTTTGTGCTCAAATCAGTAAGGCCAAGCCTCCATTATACCAAGCAACAACAACAATACCAATACTGATACTTTTTTTGAACTCGCATTAAATTACGAGGGAACATATTGAAAGAAACAACATGAACCTTAGACCTCTCTTTACGTCTGATTAATCAATACATTTTCTTTATTTGTTTTATCAATCCATCAATAGTTTTTTTTAATTATTCAAAAGACTTATACAAAACAAAATTGTTACCACCAATTTAAATAGAATTAGCTTACACTCTTTTCACACCCAAAACATTCTCTTCATGCATCTCCAAACGTTCACATTCACTACCCACATCATTCCAAAAACTCAATCATACATCCTCTCAAATCTGAATGACATTATTTCGTAATCACTAAAATTTAATCCATACAAGCCATAGAAATATGCTAGACAAAGTATCCTCTGAATCTAACAATTCAAATTAGTTCACAATTCTCATGTTGTTTCTTTCAATATGTTCCCTCGTAATTTAATGCGAGTTCAAAAAAGTATCAGTATTGGTATTTGCAGTTTGGAAAGGTGGCCCAAGAATCCGCGGGTGTTAACTCATTTTTAATACAGAAATAGGCACCGTACTTTCAACTAAGTGCATGCCAACTGTGGAGCCCGCTGGAACCAACTTCATTAGCAGCCCTCTGTGTGATTCCCACATCTGGCCTAACGTAGAGGTGTGGCTTCACTGCGATTGCATAAACTGCATGGACAGTGTGCATTTTATAAACCACGGGAATAAGTCCATTAGAAGGCAGACCACTGCTGGGATCGTGTGAAATCGACAAGTGCAACTTGGTGAACTTTTTTTTAACCTAAAAAGCTTCGGTTTAAGCGGGTATTTCTCGTGGTGGGAAACTGTGAGTGGTTTCTATGTGTAGGCAGTATGGAAGAGTCCACGCCAACTGGCCCTCTCCTGCCCATTCCACCTTGCCCTCTCCTGCCCACTCCATCTTGCACTCTCCTGCCCACTCCACCGACTCTTTTTTTTTTTTTGATGCAGATCGGCGCATATAAATTCTACCTACTTCCACGGACAGAGTAAATCTACAGTCGCACGCACATACACTCATCATACACTAGGGCCCATCACACTAACATTCATTACTATTACTCTATCCACACTGTATATATGAGCGAAACCTATACCAATCTGCATCCAGTGCGAGGTCAATGTGACCATAGAGATATGGCCTGAGTCATGATTTTAAACACAGGGAATACATTCGGAACTCAATAAATGACAAAGAAATAACCACCCGACACTGGAATTCAAACAAAAATCATCTTTTATCTAAATTAGTTCAAATGAAAGTCAATCCATAGCAAGATCATTATTCTCATAGTTACCCATTCTAGCTAAATGGGTCAGGACAGGTCTCTCAGTAAAGTCTCCCGAGTCGCCGTCCTCTCGATCAGCATCGATCCTCACGAACATAGGTTCAGGAAGAAGTGGCCTTAGACCCTCTCTAGTCTAGCATTATTTATAACAAAACTAACGAAATAAAAGTAACAAACTAACTCTAAACGTCCGTTGAGCCGCTGAGCAGAGCGAGCAGGAAAGGATGTTGTCTGGCAACATTTAGAAAACCTCCGCTCAGAAAAATCACAAAAATAAAAACACGGAAGAAGGAAACTCAAGTTAGGAAGCGATACATTCATGAATGCTTTTCCTCGGAACCATAGCGAAACCACCGCAGGTTTATCACAGTTCATTGTGGCTTTATTCTTTTCCAAGGGCAATTGGAAGCAAGCCCGGGGCTGCTGTCCTCACGGAAACTTTTAATTCAGACAGAGGCTGTGGTCAGGTGACTTCCAACCATGTTCAGCAATGCCTCTCGTCACATTTCAATCACTCGAGTGCAGGCTGCAAATAGCGGCCATCTTGGTTTAGGCCAAAACGGACAATCTTAATTAAAAGAAACACAAAACAACGTTACCACATCATAATGATTATACAGTGTTAATTCCCACTAATACTCCTATGTGTATGTAATTACCTAGCCATCTGCAACACAAAGAAGCATTAAAACACGTTATTTTTAAAGCGTAAACACGAAACAAATAGCACTTTTTTTTACACTTATTTAATTAATTTGCTCACCAATTTAGTTCACGTATTAATAAAGCAACATAAATGCATTCCCACGTGTAATTTCTCTCATTAGTAATGTTGGTTAATCAAGACTTTAAACAAAACTAATAATTAGTGATTATAAATCAGTAATTTTAATCATAACATATAAACAAAAACTGGAGCTTAAATCTCAATAAATTTTCAATAGAAAACTCTGCTCCAGCAATCCCCCCTTTGGTGATATATTATCACCACAAAAACCAACCCAAAAAAAAAAAAATGTTGTCCCAATTTTTAGGAGAAATTGAAAATGTCTTTTATGACACAACATTAAACACCAGATTCTCTCTCATCATCCCTTTTTGACTCCAAGTAAACACTCTCCCTCAATTCTTCTAATTCTATTTCTTGTGGGTCTCTCTTTGACCTCTTTTGTTTCTTTTCAGTATTTCCTCTAATTATTCTCCTTTTCCCTCCCCTGTTTTTACAACACAAACACCCCAATCTTAATATCAATAAAGCAACAATTACACATGTCAAAGGAAATAATATTTTACCAATAATGGTACTACCTATCTTAGCCATAAAACTCTTAACAGCAACTATCTTATTAGCTATTTTAGTCCAGATACTTTCAGCTTCCAGTGGTACTAATTCTTCATGCAAATCAGTAATATTTTTGATATAGACCTTCAGATCTTTACTTTCATCAGGAATGTAAGTGCAACAATGTTGAACTTTCAGCATTCCACAGACTCCACCCTCCTTGGCCAATAGAATATCAAGGGCAAGTCGATTTTGCATAGACATGGCACATACGGCAATCATCTCCGTATTTACCAAAAGAAACCCTCCAGCGGTACTTGTCGATAAGCGATCCACCACTGTTGACAGTTTCCGAATTCCATATGCATTTAAAGAAATTCCCACTGCTGGAATTAAAGCTCCAAAAATATCACCTACAATTTCTGACCAAGTTTCTCTCTTAAAACGTGTTAGTAAATTAATGTGTTCTACATCTTCTATCCTATCTATATGGAAAATCTTTGGAAAGACCAGGCCCACATAACACGTGCCATACCAATGGTCAGGCAACCTGTAATAAGCCTTGTTCCCACAAACATAATACACTCCCGGGAAAACTGGATCTTCTCCTCCCTTGAAACCCCATCCTGTTGCAATGAAGTATGTATCATGACACTCACTAGTCCCAACAAAATATCTATCATATTGGGATTTCTTTCTAGTAATGCATAGTTTACCCTTCTGTGGTGCATCTAAAGCCAAAGTTGGACTAGCCTCATTCCTCAATTCCTTTCCCATCTCAATATCCCATATTGTCTCACTCACTTTATATTTCCCTGCCTTTTCATGCATGCTCATTCTCCTTTCCTCTACCATGTCTAGGAAAGCCTTTTCTTCTTCTTTCAAACTGCAAGTTAAATTGTTTCTAAAAATGTAATCTAATGTTAATTCTTCTGTCTCAATAAAAATCTCACCAAAAATGTTAGCTTCTTTAGCTGGATTCAGCTTTTTGTTCATAGGCAATTGCCCAAAAATGTTATCTTTGTTAGACATCTCATAATCTATTTTCCCTAACAAATAAAAAACACTACTTAACAAACTACATGAAATCCCATACGTAGCTGATAGATGGTGATAAGTAACACCTTCTGAAACGGATGCAGGTAATTGCATACAGACGTAGCAATCCCTAACATCCATTGTTTTGACGTATTCGTACAACAACTTTGAAAAAACATTGCTAGAAAAATCATTAATTGACCTATCTTTATGTATGTAAATGTTACTACTTCTAGTCGGAACTACTTTCTGCGAACTCTTCTCTATATTAGTCACATTTTCAGTATGTATTCCAAAAGTGTCTATTGTAACCCTAAAGGTAACTAATAAAGCTAGTACACCCCATAACAGCATTAATAATCCAGTACAACAGCAGCACATTCTACACCATCTTTTCAAGAAGGCACATCTACTTTGATTATTCTCTGTGTTAGCCATTTTACTACTTTGGCAGTGTCTTTTGACTTAGCCTCTTCTACTCCACTACTGAAACACTAGAACACTAGATTATTTCAAACAGCTAATTTCAGACTTTCTTCTTTTCACGTTTCTCCAAGTGACTCCTTTAGTTCACTCAATTTGGATTTTCATCACTTTTCACTTCTTCTTCAGCAACATCGAATTGTATCAGATCTTCAACAACATCCTGAGCATCCGACTCTTCTCCAATGTCAGTCAAGATAACTTTCAGGATTCCAACAGTTTTCTCCTCAACCACTTCTCGTACGGACCCCTCTGGATTTCCTTGACTTTCTGCCTCTTCACCTTCAGACAGTGCCACGTACGTCCATTCCGGTGACCTATACTTCTGGTTAGGTTTTCTTATTCTCTTGATCTCTTCCGGTTCTTTTGTGACCTTTTGTTTATCACTCTTTGCTTGATTCTGACTAGACACCTCGTTCACCTGTTCAGCTCTCGATGAATTTGCTCGTGTCAGTCTGTACCTCAGTCTCTTTATTCTGTTAGGCCAAAGATCTCCTCTTACAACCCTCTTTGGTCTCACTTTTTTATTATTTCTTTCTCCGATCCAAGTTCTCTTTCTCAGAACTCGACCCTCTGATTTCTCGTTCTCACTCTCATCTGATTCTGTTTCATTTGCCTCTTGTTCTTCAACAATTTTCTTTCGCTCCACAGTCTTTTCCACCACTGATTAAGATTTCCCTATTCCTGTCCCTCCTCGGGTCTCCGACACGCAATCTTCTTGCTGTCTACTTGTCCCTTCACCTAGCTTATCAGGAATGTTCCCTACTCCTCCTCGGGGGTCTTCCGCAATCTGTCCCTCTCTAACTTCTTCTGACCCTGCTTCTTCAGGTGTAATCTCAAGTGGATTTTCAACCTCCTCATCTGATTAAGGTGTAGTCTCTGTGGAATTGCTCTTTTCTCTTCTTTCTTCTCCACTGCTTGTTGGAACTTCAGGCACTCTTACAGAATCCGATCTCTCCTCTGAGACTCTCAATGTTTCTCTTGAAGCCTCTCTTGGAAAGAAAAAAGAATCACCTGACTCTCTTTCTCCTTCCCCCCTTTCAGGATTTTTTTTCTTCTCACTGGTTCAATTTCTGCATCATCACTGGAATCTGACTCTTCAAAATACTCTTTACCAGTCCCATCCTTTGGATTTGGAACTCTCAGAGTATGACTTGCATGCACCCAGTTTTTTACACCAGCACACTTTACTGCAGTTGTTGTAGTCAGAATAACTTGTCTTGGCCTTCCCCACCTTGGAACCAAGCAATTTCTTCTTCTGTGTACTTTAATCCTCACCCAGTCCCCTGGACTCAGATCATGAGCTTGCTTCTTTTCAAGTGTAGTAGCGTCTTCTCCAACCTGGTGAAACACAGAATGAACTGCGTCAGCCAGGCCTTTACAGTAATCCAAAATCATGTCATCAGTTATTGTCATTAAGTTGTTGACAGGCACAAATGCATGTCTCATCGCACGTCCCATTAATATTTCATGTGGACTCAACCCTGTGGTTCTATCTGGAGTATACCTAATAGTCATTAGCACTAGAGGCAAGACATCAGGCCATTTCATTCCAGTGGCTAAACACATCTTACCAATTCGGTTTTTGATTGTGCCATTCATCTGCTCAACAACACCAGAAGCCTCTGGTCTGTATGCACAATGTAGCTTCTGCTGTATGCTCAATGCTTCACAAATTAAACCCATGAGCTCATTATAGAAGTGTCCACCTCTGTCTGACTCAATTGTCACTGGGAACCCGTACCTAGGAATCAACTCTCTTAACAGTAACTTTGCCACTGTTATTCCATCATTTCTCCTAGTCGGATAGGCCTCCACCCATCTTGAGAACAAACAGACTACCACTAGAACATACCTCAATCTGTTCACTTGGGGCATTTCAATGAAATCTATTTGCATTCTGGTAAAAGGACCTCCTTCTCTGCCTATTGTTCCTAGACTCACCACTGTCTTTTTCCCAGTATTGAACTGCTGACAAATCAAACATCTCTGACAGATGCTCTCTGCAATCAGCCTGAACTTTGCATTGTACCAGGTTTGTTTGAAGGACCTAATCATCGCATCCCTCCCCAGATGTCCCTGGCCATGATACATTCTTGCCATTGTCGACAGCATGGAATTAGGCATGACTGGTCTTCCATCTCTATAGATCCAAACATGATCTGTCTCTCTTGGGGCACAACCTGCCTTAATCCAATGTCTCATTTCCTCATCTCCTGCCTCATCCTGCAACTGTTTCACTTCATCCCACGTTTCTAGGACATTAGTAAACATCACAGAACAAAGAGACATCTCCCTTTCTCGTCCCCGGTTAATCGAATTATTGTTCTTCACACAATACTGTGCTATGTCATTGGCAAAACAATTACCAAGAGTAACAAAATCATCTCCTTGTCCATGAGCAGCACACTTCACAACTGCTAGTTCTTTAGGCAGCTGTATTGCCTCAAGCAACTTCCCAATCACCTCAGCATTCTTTATTGGAGTCCCACTCGACGTCAAGAAACCTCTCTGTAGCCAAAGTTGGCCAAAATCATGAACGACTCCTAATCCATACTGACTATCAGTCATCACAGTCACTCTCAGATTCTTCCCAATCTTGCAAGCTTTCGTCAATGCCACCAATTCGGCCACTTGAGCAGATCTTACTCCTTTCAAAGACGAAGCTTCCATAACTACTGAAACTTTGCACACTGCATATGCTGCACTCAGCACACCATCATCAGTCCTTAGACATGATCCATCCACAAACAGCACATGATCACTCTCAGGCAGTGGCAGATCTCTTATGTCTGGTCTAGGTTTTGTGCAGTAGTCAAGCACATCCAAACAATCATGATCAACATCATCTCCCACATTCACATTTTCAGCATCTGGCAACAATGTTGCTGGATTAACATTTACACATCTCTCAAGGGTCACATTTGATGCTCCCAGAATGATTTTCTCATATTTAGTCAGCCGACTATGTGACATATATTGAGTCCTGCTTCTTGTCAAAAGAATTGCCACATCATGAGGTACGAATACCCTTACAGGATATCCCATTATTATACCCTCACTCTGTTCCAAGCTTCTGCATGTAGCAGCTACTGCTTTCAGGCAACCTGGCAAACCCACAGCTACGGGGTCAAGTGTCGATGAGAAGTATGCAATTGGCCTTCTCAGTTGTCCATGCTTCTGAATTAACACTGAAAGTGCACATCCATTTCTCTCACTGCAATACAATTCAAACTCTTTCTCATAGTCTGGCATTCCCAAAGCAGGGGCTTCACACATTCTGCTCTTCAACTCTTCAAATGCTGCCATTTGTTCTCCATCCAATTCCAATGGGTCTCTCACCTCACTTTTAGTCAATTTAATCAGTGGCTTTGCTATCAGGGAGAAATTACTTATCCACTGACGACAATAACCCACCATCCCCAGAAACATCCTCACTTCTCTCTGGGTCATCGGGGCTCTCATTCCTCTGATGATTTTGATCCTGTCATCGGTCACCTTTCTCAGACCCTTTTCAATATTATGTCCAAGATAATGCACCTCTTTCTTGCAAAATTGCAATTTGGCTGGAGATACCTTTAACCCTCCATCTGCCAGATGATTCAGTAAAGCTATGGTATCTACTTCACAAGCTTCACGTGTCTTCGATGCCACAAGTAGGTCATCGATGTACTGCACTAGTACTGAGCTTTCAGGCATGATCAAACTCTCCAATGATTTCTTCAATAACTGATTGAATATCGAAGGACTCTCTGTATACCCCTGTGGGATACGACACCATGCTAAAATACGCTGTCCAAACCGAAATGCAAAAATCGTCTGGCTGTCATGATGCAATGGAATTGAAAAGAAAGCATGACACAAATCAATCACCGTGTACCACTCAGCATCATGAGGAATCTGATACAAAATCACTGACGGATTTGGCACAATGGGACAACATGCCACCACAATTTTGTTAACCTTTCTCAAATCTTGTACAATCCTGAACTTTCCATTAGGTTTCTTTAACCCCATTATCGGTGAATTACACGGGCTACTCAGTAACTCTCTCAAAACACCCTGTTGAATCATCTTGTCAATTATAGGGGTTATTCCCTCAATTATTTCTGGTGTCAATCTGTACTGAGGAATATTAGGATAAACAATCCCCTCTTTCACTGAAATCTTCACTGGATCTACATTATTCATCAATCCCACATCTTCTCCAGTAAAATCCCAAACCGCTGTTTTTACTGTGTGTCTCACCTCTTGAGGCAAATCATCTGGATTAAACACTGCATATGTACCAACAATCTCACTCTCTCTATTATCTAGAGTCATCCTGTACAAAACATCCTCATCTGGTGTTTCAAAAGCTATTCCATCCGGAGTACAGAAAATTGTGCAGTTCATCTTACACAATAGGTCCCTACCTAACAAGTTCACTGGACTAGTGTCACAGACTACAAACCTGTGCATTTCTGAGAATTTCCCTATTCTTACCCTTACTGGTTCGGTAAGACGAGTCTTAATCTGTGTATTGGCTACACCAACCACTTGGATTGCTTCATCCGAGAGAGGAAGATTTCTTATATCTGCTGACCTGACAGTTGATCTCGTCGCTCCTGTGTCTACCAAAAAAGTAACACTCTCCCCATTTATTTTCCCATCTACAAATGGTCCTGTCTGGTCTATTTCTAGAGTTGCACCAAGTATGCACTCTTCCTCCTCTCTTCGGCACCGTCAATAGTCCCCTTCAGATTCACTCCCCTCATTTTTTAGCCAGTACTGCTGTACCGGGTTTGAACGTCTCGGTTTGTTTACCTGCTCATCATTGTAGAATCCCGAGTCATGGTTATACTTTTGGGACCCTCTATTCTGCGGCAAGGGCGGTTTTGGCTCTTGACTCTGCTGTCTGACAACCTTCTGCTGTTGCTGCTGATGATTACACCCCTCATTCTGCACCTGTTGATTCAAGGGTTTATTCTCATTACTCACTAATGGTGGATTGGTACACTCGGATCTCCAATGCCCCAATTGTCCACAGTTGTGACAAGGGAACTTTTTCTTTGCTTCTTCTAGATTCCCCTTTCCCTTTCCTGCATATCTGGGCCTATTTCCTGGATTATTTGCCTGTTCCACCAACTGTGCTTCTTGTCTTTCTGCAACTTTCACCTGTGCCCACATTGCCTTTTCTTTCAGCTTTCTCTGTTTTGCTTCAATCTCATCACTGAAGTACTTTGCATGTCTCAAGATTTCATCAATCTTTTTACTCTGCCAATCAACTGTATGGTCACGTATTCTTTCACTGATTTCAGGTCTCAGGCCATATACAAATCTGTATACAAAATGACTCAAATCCTTATCACCCAGGTGTTCATCCCCACTGAACTGTTTAAAAGCCAGTATCAGCCTTTCGTAAAAAGCATGAACTGATTCTTTTGCTTCCTGATGTGTTCGATCTATCTTAACCCAGTCTGTCTCTTTCGGGGGTACTTGATTTTTCAGGAACACAATAACCTGGTCATATTTCTTCATCACCTCTGGATCTGGTGCTCCTGTTTTCGGATCTCTTGGATACTCCTTTGCAGGCCAATCTACAACTATTTTACACTCTGCTCACAAGTCTGCCGGAACAATTATATCAAACAGACTATTCAGGTCAATCCACAGCACTTTTGACAATTTCACAAACCTGTCTACCTGCCTATACCACTCGACGGGCTTTTCTCTCAGTCGAGGGAAATCATTCGTAAATGATAAAATATCCTGTCTAGTCTATGGGACATGTACATATCCTCCTCCAGGAATCTCTCTCATAGGATAAGCATCCACTGTTTTTTCTTTTTCTCTCATGGGAAAAGCTGAGTAAGTCCTGTCCACTGAATCTTCCCTTTTCTTGTACCACCTATCCTTCCACTTTTCCACATCACCCCATTTTCGCAATAAGGCAATCATTTCCTTAATCTGTTCTGTTCTGCCAGCACCATTTAAATTCTCAATGTCCTTATCGGTAAAATCCACCCTGTAAGGCTTCTGCAAAGCTTTCACCTTATCCATGTCAACTCCTTGTTCACTCGCTATTGCTCTTAACCTGTCATGTGTACTTTTAGCCCTCCAGGTGATACTCTTGCACATGAATAACAACTCTCCATCATGATGATTTTTCAATATATCTGTAGGAATTGTTCCTGCAATAAGCTCCTCCAGTTCTATGCGTAACCTGGCTACATCAATTGCCTGTGAATATTTATCCTTCTTTTGAAGAACTTTCAACCAATCATTCAAATCCTCAGCTGTTATTTCTGTAGACTTTTTCACTGCACCCACTTGTTCTGCCATCCTCTGTGGTTCCAAAATCGTTCCTCCCAAACAACCAGTATTCAATCCTGAATTAGGCTGCACATCTGATCCTCCACTGCATGTGTCATGTCTCGACTGTCTCAAATTATTTCCTCCTGTTCTCATTCCTGATTCCTCCAAAGAGCAAGTACCAACCAAACCATTTCCAACATAGGGAACTGTCAAACCACTTTCACCCATTCTTTGCTTATCAAAAATAGGCACAACCGGACCTATGGTTACAGGCACTGTAACAGCTTCCAGATTTTTCATCAGCTCTCTAATTTTCTCAGTCAGCTCAGATGTGGTTCTGGCTAATTCTCTTGTTTTCTCGTCACTGACTCGATTCTCTCTCTCCCGCTCTCTCTCTCTTTCCCTTTCCATGAAAGAGTTACCACTTTTCAAATCAGGTGTCATAACCTCAGTTTTCACAATTCGCAAAGTATCTCTTATTGGAGTAGCAACTGGCGTGCTCTCTTCTGGTTCTGGTCTATATGGAGGTGGTCTCTTGCAAATCATGTCATCTAAGACCTCATCCTCATAATCATTAGCCCCATACCTTCTCACTTCTGCATCAGGCACCCTATCTGTACCCTTCCTCTCTTCCTTCTCGTCAACTGTCCTCATAGGATATAATCCCTCTGACATACTAGCATCTCGCCATCTCCTCATTCGATCATGATGAGTTTCACGATCATATTTTCTCCCGAACATATACCTATAATTGTCTCCACTCCTCTGCTTTTCTCGCTCATGCACCTCATCTTCCCATTCCACCAACGCCTCGAAGGATTTGGAACTCTCAGAGTATGACTTGCATGCACCCAGTTTTTTACACCAGCACACTTTACTGCAGTTGTTGTAGTCAGAATAACTTGTCTTGGCCTTCCCCACCTTGGAACCAAGCAATTTCTTCTTCTGTGTACTTTAATCCTCACCCAGTCCCCTGGACTCAGATCATGAGCTTGCTTCTTTTCAAGTGTAGTAGCGTCTTCTCCAACCTGGTGAAACACAGAATGAACTGCGTCAGCCAGGCCTTTACAGTAATCCAAAATCATGTCATCAGTTATTGTCATTAAGTTGTTGACAGGCACAAATGCATGTCTCATCGCACGTCCCATTAATATTTCATGTGGACTCAACCCTGTGGTTCTATCTGGAGTATACCTAATAGTCATTAGCACTAGAGGCAAGACATCAGGCCATTTCATTCCAGTGGCTAAACACATCTTACCAATTCGGTTTTTGATTGTGCCATTCATCTGCTCAACAACACCAGAAGCCTCTGGTCTGTATGCACAATGTAGCTTCTGCTGTATGCTCAATGCTTCACAAATTAAACCCATGAGCTCATTATAGAAGTGTCCACCTCTGTCTGACTCAATTGTCACTGGGAACCCGTACCTAGGAATCAACTCTCTTAACAGTAACTTTGCCACTGTTATTCCATCATTTCTCCTAGTCGGATAGGCCTCCACCCATCTTGAGAACAAACAGACTACCACTAGAACATACCTCAATCTGTTCACTTGGGGCATTTCAATGAAATCTATTTGCATTCTGGTAAAAGGACCTCCTTCTCTGCCTATTGTTCCTAGACTCACCACTGTCTTTTTCCCAGTATTGAACTGCTGACAAATCAAACATCTCTGACAGATGCTCTCTGCAATCAGCCTGAACTTTGCATTGTACCAGGTTTGTTTGAAGGACCTAATCATCGCATCCCTCCCCAGATGTCCCTGGCCATGATACATTCTTGCCATTGTCGACAGCATGGAATTAGGCATGACTGGTCTTCCATCTCTATAGATCCAAACATGATCTGTCTCTCTTGGGGCACAACCTGCCTTAATCCAATGTCTCATTTCCTCATCTCCTGCCTCATCCTGCAACTGTTTCACTTCATCCCACGTTTCTAGGACATTAGTAAACATCACAGAACAAAGAGACATCTCCCTTTCTCGTCCCCGGTTAATCGAATTATTGTTCTTCACACAATACTGTGCTATGTCATTGGCAAAACAATTACCAAGAGTAACAAAATCATCTCCTTGTCCATGAGCAGCACACTTCACAACTGCTAGTTCTTTAGGCAGCTGTATTGCCTCAAGCAACTTCCCAATCACCTCAGCATTCTTTATTGGAGTCCCACTCGACGTCAAGAAACCTCTCTGTAGCCAAAGTTGGCCAAAATCATGAACGACTCCTAATCCATACTGACTATCAGTCATCACAGTCACTCTCAGATTCTTCCCAATCTTGCAAGCTTTCGTCAATGCCACCAATTCGGCCACTTGAGCAGATCTTACTCCTTTCAAAGACGAAGCTTCCATAACTACTGAAACTTTGCACACTGCATATGCTGCACTCAGCACACCATCATCAGTCCTTAGACATGATCCATCCACAAACAGCACATGATCACTCTCAGGCAGTGGCAGATCTCTTATGTCTGGTCTAGGTTTTGTGCAGTAGTCAAGCACATCCAAACAATCATGATCAACATCATCTCCCACATTCACATTTTCAGCATCTGGCAACAATGTTGCTGGATTAACATTTACACATCTCTCAAGGGTCACATTTGATGCTCCCAGAATGATTTTCTCATATTTAGTCAGCCGACTATGTGACATATATTGAGTCCTGCTTCTTGTCAAAAGAATTGCCACATCATGAGGTACGAATACCCTTACAGGATATCCCATTATTATACCCTCACTCTGTTCCAAGCTTCTGCATGTAGCAGCTACTGCTTTCAGGCAACCTGGCAAACCCACAGCTACGGGGTCAAGTGTCGATGAGAAGTATGCAATTGGCCTTCTCAGTTGTCCATGCTTCTGAATTAACACTGAAAGTGCACATCCATTTCTCTCACTGCAATACAATTCAAACTCTTTCTCATAGTCTGGCATTCCCAAAGCAGGGGCTTCACACATTCTGCTCTTCAACTCTTCAAATGCTGCCATTTGTTCTCCATCCAATTCCAATGGGTCTCTCACCTCACTTTTAGTCAATTTAATCAGTGGCTTTGCTATCAGGGAGAAATTACTTATCCACTGACGACAATAACCCACCATCCCCAGAAACATCCTCACTTCTCTCTGGGTCATCGGGGCTCTCATTCCTCTGATGATTTTGATCCTGTCATCGGTCACCTTTCTCAGACCCTTTTCAATATTATGTCCAAGATAATGCACCTCTTTCTTGCAAAATTGCAATTTGGCTGGAGATACCTTTAACCCTCCATCTGCCAGATGATTCAGTAAAGCTATGGTATCTACTTCACAAGCTTCACGTGTCTTCGATGCCACAAGTAGGTCATCGATGTACTGCACTAGTACTGAGCTTTCAGGCATGATCAAACTCTCCAATGATTTCTTCAATAACTGATTGAATATCGAAGGACTCTCTGTATACCCCTGTGGGATACGACACCATGCTAAAATACGCTGTCCAAACCGAAATGCAAAAATCGGCTGGCTGTCATGATGCAATGGAATTGAAAAGAAAGCATGACACAAATCAATCACCGTGTGCCACTCAGCATCATGAGGAATCTGATACAAAATCACTGACGGATTTGGCACAATGGGACAACATGCCACCACAATTTTGTTAACCTTTCTCAAATCTTGTACAATCCTGAACTTTCCATTAGGTTTCTTTAACCCCATTATCGGTGAATTACACGGGCTACTCAGTAACTCTCTCAAAACACCCTGTTGAATCATCTTGTCAATTATAGGGGTTATTCCCTCAATTATTTCTGGTGTCAATCTGTACTGAGGAATATTAGGATAAACAATCCCCTCTTTCACTGAAATCTTCACTGGATCTACATTATTCATCAATCCCACATCTTCTCCAGTAAAATCCCAAACCGCTGTTTTTACTGTGTGTCTCACCTCTTGAGGCAAATCATCTGGATTAAACACTGCATATGTACCAACAATCTCACTCTCTCTATTATCTAGAGTCATCCTGTACAAAACATCCTCATCTGGTGTTTCAAAAGCTATTCCATCCGGAGTACAGAAAATTGTGCAGTTCATCTTACACAATAGGTCCCTACCTAACAAGTTCACTGGACTAGTGTCACAGACTACAAACCTGTGCATTTCTGAGAATTTCCCTATTCTTACCCTTACTGGTTCGGTAAGACGAGTCTTAATCTGTGTATTGGCTACACCAACCACTTGGATTGCTTCATCCGAGAGAGGAAGATTTCTTATATCTGCTGACCTGACAGTTGATCTCGTCGCTCCTGTGTCTACCAAAAAAGTAACACTCTCCCCATTTATTTTCCCATCTACAAATGGTCCTGTCTGGTCTATTTCTAGAGTTGCACCAAGTATGCACTCTTCCTCCTCTCTTCGGCACCGTCAATAGTCCCCTTCAGATTCACTCCCCTCATTTTTTAGCCAGTACTGCTGTACCGGGTTTGAACGTCTCGGTTTGTTTACCTGCTCATCATTGTAGAATCCCGAGTCATGGTTATACTTTTGGGACCCTCTATTCTGCGGCAAGGGCGGTTTTGGCTCTTGACTCTGCTGTCTGACAACCTTCTGCTGTTGCTGCTGATGATTACACCCCTCATTCTGCACCTGTTGATTCAAGGGTTTATTCTCATTACTCACTAATGGTGGATTGGTACACTCGGATCTCCAATGCCCCAATTGTCCACAGTTGTGACAAGGGAACTTTTTCTTTGCTTCTTCTAGATTCCCCTTTCCCTTTCCTGCATATCTGGGCCTATTTCCTGGATTATTTGCCTGTTCCACCAACTGTGCTTCTTGTCTTTCTGCAACTTTCACCTGTGCCCACATTGCCTTTTCTTTCAGCTTTCTCTGTTTTGCTTCAATCTCATCACTGAAGTACTTTGCATGTCTCAAGATTTCATCAATCTTTTTACTCTGCCAATCAACTGTATGGTCACGTATTCTTTCACTGATTTCAGGTCTCAGGCCATATACAAATCTGTATACAAAATGACTCAAATCCTTATCACCCAGGTGTTCATCCCCACTGAACTGTTTAAAAGCCAGTATCAGCCTTTCGTAAAAAGCATGAACTGATTCTTTTGCTTCCTGATGTGTTCGATCTATCTTAACCCAGTCTGTCTCTTTCGGGGGTACTTTATTTTTCAGGAACACAATAACCTGGTCATATTTCTTCATCACCTCTGGATCTGGTGCTCCTGTTTTCGGATCTCTTGGATACTCCTTTGCAGGCCAATCTACAACTATTTTACACTCTGCTCACAAGTCTGCCGGAACAATTATATCAAACAGACTATTCAGGTCAATCCACAGCACTTTTGACAATTTCACAAACCTGTCTACCTGCCTATACCACTCGACGGGCTTTTCTCTCAGTCGAGGGAAATCATTCGTAAATGATAAAATATCCTGTCTAGTCTATGGGACATGTACATATCCTCCTCCAGGAATCTCTCTCATAGGATAAGCATCCACTGTTTTTTCTTTTTCTCTCATGGGAAAAGCTGAGTAAGTCCTGTCCACTGAATCTTCCCTTTTCTTGTACCACCTATCCTTCCACTTTTCCACATCACCCCATTTTCGCAATAAGGCAATCATTTCCTTAATCTGTTCTGTTCTGCCAGCACCATTTAAATTCTCAATGTCCTTATCGGTAAAATCCACCCTGTAAGGCTTCTGCAAAGCTTTCACCTTATCCATGTCAACTCCTTGTTCACTCGCTATTGCTCTTAACCTGTCATGTGTACTTTTAGCCCTCCAGGTGATACTCTTGCACATGAATAACAACTCTCCATCATGATGATTTTTCAATATATCTGTAGGAATTGTTCCTGCAATAAGCTCCTCCAGTTCTATGCGTAACCTGGCTACATCAATTGCCTGTGAATATTTATCCTTCTTTTGAAGAACTTTCAACCAATCATTCAAATCCTCAGCTGTTATTTCTGTAGACTTTTTCACTGCACCCACTTGTTCTGCCATCCTCTGTGGTTCCAAAATCGTTCCTCCCAAACAACCAGTATTCAATCCTGAATTAGGCTGCACATCTGATCCTCCACTGCATGTGTCATGTCTCGACTGTCTCAAATTATTTCCTCCTGTTCTCATTCCTGATTCCTCCAAAGAGCAAGTACCAACCAAACCATTTCCAACATAGGGAACTGTCAAACCACTTTCACCCATTCTTTGCTTATCAAAAATAGGCACAACCGGACCTATGGTTACAGGCACTGTAACAGCTTCCAGATTTTTCATCAGCTCTCTAATTTTCTCAGTCAGCTCAGATGTGGTTCTGGCTAATTCTCTTGTTTTCTCGTCACTGACTCGATTCTCTCTCTCCCGCTCTCTCTCTCTTTCCCTTTCCATGAAAGAGTTACCACTTTTCAAATCAGGTGTCATAACCTCAGTTTTCACAATTCGCAAAGTATCTCTTATTGGAGTAGCAACTGGCGTGCTCTCTTCTGGTTCTGGTCTATATGGAGGTGGTCTCTTGCAAATCATGTCATCTAAGACCTCATCCTCATAATCATTAGCCCCATACCTTCTCACTTCTGCATCAGGCACCCTATCTGTACCCTTCCTCTCTTCCTTCTCGTCAACTGTCCTCATAGGATATAATCCCTCTGACATACTAGCATCTCGCCATCTCCTCATTCGATCATGATGAGTTTCACGATCATATTTTCTCCCGAACATATACCTATAATTGTCTCCACTCCTCTGCTTTTCTCGCTCATGCACCTCATCTTCCCATTCCACCAACGCCTCGAACTGTGTCGGCCTTGGTCTAGGCTCTAGACACATCATTTTTTCCCGTAAATTTCTTAACACGGCCAGATTAAATGAACCATGTTCCGGGAACGCTAAAACACCGTCTTCCTTAGTGTACTTAGCCCAGTTATCTAACCATATACAGGTATGATACCCATATTTCGCAACCATGAAGGATGCAGGAGTTCTTGTCGGAGGTAGCAATTCACCTTCTCTAGTTATTATGTTTTTATCCTTGTCGAACCACCTTTTAATTTTACCGAACAAGGATTTCTTCTTCTTTTCCTCTGGTTGGTAATACATTTTAACGTTTACCACTATTCTCTAGTCCCTTCCGCAACTGTACGATCTTTTGTCCAATAACAGCGCGACTCACACCAACGCACCAATCCTGGAGCGTCTACGTCACCCTGTACTCCTTCCAATCCCTGCGCGGCTCACACCAACGCACCAATCCCAGCGCGAGCACTGTTCTGATCCACTATCCAATCACAGCGCGGTCTGTCTCTGGCGTCAGTGGTTGCTGCAGTCGCTTCTGCTCTGTCTCCTGTCACTCGTCTACCCCTCCTTTACAAAGCCTTTTCAGTAGACTTCGTTTCAGATTCTACAAAATCTATTAGTTACAACATATAAATATCTCCATTGTCTGCTTCGCTAACCACAGAATAGTAAAGAAAATTCTTTCTCACAAGAATCCCACTTCTCTCTAGAACAGCGCCTACCTCTGCTCCACTACGGAATTATTACTTTCGTTGACACAGTAGCACATCCCTCTACTCTACCCTTCTAACATGCATCCATTAACTGTTTCCTCTAGGACTGCTCCAAAGAGTCTTACAATCAACTAAATGCTCATACATTCACGCACTTTCACTCCAGAAAAATGTAGCACACCCACACAGAATCCTGCCTTTCCCGAGAACAGCGAACAGTCTGTCCCACTACAGAATTATAACACACGTTAACCAAGCAGCGCTTACCTCTGCCCAGTCCTTCAAACAAGCTCAGAGAATACCTATTACTTCTCCAGCAGTAAGCTTTAACAGCAAACCTTACGGATCTCTGGGACTTAAGACCAGAGTTTCACAGATAACCTTCGCTACCATACGCACTCCTTTTATACCGAAAATATGTCTCTAGTAGTTACACACGACGATGTCACCGATTCCGAACCCAGACAATGTGACGCGCAACTTCAATTGTCACACGTTTTTTCCCGCATACGTACAGGGCCAACAATCCCGTTTTTCCCGAGAGCAGCACTCACTTCCCTCTGCCCTACTACGGAACCGTCACCAGCTCCCCACGTTCCAGAAGCCGTACACACTACGTAAAACTCAACACGACGACTTCAACATATAGTATCAGTACATATACCAACATCAATCAATAAATCAATGAATCAAAAGCCTATGTACAAGCAATCTATAAGATCAAGACAATAATCTCTAACCATCATACTGCTACCAGGAAACTGCTGCAGATCGGCGCACATAAATTCTACCTATTTCCACGGACAGAGTAAATCTACAGTCGCACGCACATACACTCATCATACACTAGGGCCCATCACACTAACATTCATTACTATTACTCTATCCACACTGTATATATGAGCGAAACCTATACCAATCTGCATCCAGTGCGAGGTCAATGTGACCATAGAGATATGTCCTGAGTCATGATTTTAAACACAGGGAATACATTCGGAACTCAATAAATGACAAAGAAATAACCACCCGACACTGGAATTCAAACAAAAATCATCTTTTATCTAAATTAGTTCAAATGAAAGTCAATCAATAGCAAGATCATTATTCTCATAGTTACCTATTCTAGCTTAATGGGTCAGGACAGGTCTCTCAGTAAAGTCTCCCGAGTCGCCGTCCTCTCGATCAGCATCGATCCTCACGAACATAGGTTCAGGAAGAAGTGGCCTTAGACCCTCTCTAGTCTAGCATTATTTATAACAAAACTAACGAAATAAAAGTAACAAACTAACTCTAAACGTCCCTTGAGCCGCTGAGCAGAGCGAGCAGGAAAGGATGTTGTCTGGCACCATTTAGAAAACCTCCGCTCAGAAAAATCACAAAAATAAAAACACGGAAGAAGGAAACTCAAGTTAGGAAGCGATACATTCATGAATGCTTTTCCTCTGAACCATAGCGAAGCCACCGCAGGTTTATCACAGTTCATTGTGGCTTTATTCTTTTCCAAGGGCAATTGGAAGCAAGCCCGGGGCTGCTGTCCTCACGGAAACTTTTAATTCAGACAGAGGCTGTGGTCAGGTGACTTCCAACCATGTTCAGCAAGGCCTCTCGTCACATTTCAATCACTCGAGTGCAGGCTGCAAATAGCGGCCATCTTGGTTTAGGCCAAAACGGACAATCTTAATTAAAAGAAACACAAAACAACGTTACCACATCATAATGATTATACAGTGTTAATTCCCACTAATACTCCTATGTGTATGTAATTACCTAGCCGTCTGCAACACAAAGAAGCATTAAAACACGTTATTTTTAAAGCGTAAACACGAAACAAATAGCACTTTTTTTTACACTTATTTAATTAATTTGCTCACCAATTTAGTTCACGTATTATTAAAGCAACATAAATGCATTCCCACGTGTAATTTCTCTCATTAGTAATGTTGGTTAATCAAGACTTTAAACAAAACTAATAATTAGTGATTATAAATCAGTAATTTTAATCATAACATATAAACAAAAACTGGAGTTTAAATCTCAATAAATTTTCAATAGAAAACTCTGCTCCAGCACCCACTCCCCCGACTCTCTCCTGCCCACTCCACCTGGCCCTCTCCTGCCCACTCCACCTGACCCTCTCCGGCCCACTCCACCTGACCCTCTCCTGCCCACTCCACCTGACCCTCTTCTGACCACTCCACCTGACCCTCTCCTGTCCACTCTACCTCTCCTGCCCACTCTACCTGATCCTCTCCTGCCCACTCTACCTGATCCTCTGCTGCCCACTCCCCCTGGCCCACTCCTGCCCACTCCACCTGACCCTCTCCTGCCCACTCCACCTGACCCTCTCCTGCCCATTCTACTTCACACTCTCCTGCCCACTCCCCCTGGCCCTCTCCTGCCCACTCTACCTCACCCTCTCCTGCCCACTCTACCTTACCCTCTCCTGCCCATTCTACCTCACACTCTCCTGCCCACTCCCCCTGGCGCTCTCCTGCCCATGCTACCTCTCCCTCTCCTGCCCATTCTACCTCAAACTCTCCTGCCCACTTCCCCTTACCCTCTCCCGCCCACTCCCCCTGACCTTCTCCCGCCCACTCCACCTCACCCTCTCCTGCCCACTCTACCTCGCCCTTTCCTGCCCACTCTAACTCACCCTCTCCTGTCCAGTCTACCTCACCCTCTCCTGCCCACTCCACCTGACCCTCTCCTGTCCACTCTACCTCACCCTCTCCTGCCCACTCTACCTGACCCTCTCCTGCCCACTCCACCTGGCCCTATCCTGCCCACTGCACCTGGCCCTATCCTGCCTACTCCGCCTGACCCTATCCTGCCTACTCCATCTGACCCTCTCCTGGCCACTCTACCTCACACTCTCTTCCCACTCCATCTAGCCCTCTCCTGCCCACTCCACCTGACCCTCTCCTGCCCACTCCCCCTGACCCTCTCCTACACATGCCCCTCACCCTATCCTGCCCATTCTACCTGCCCCTCTCCTGCCCACTCTACCTGACCCTCTCCTGCCCACTGCACCTGACCCTCTCCGAGCCACTGCACCTGGCCCTCTCCTGGCCACTCCACCTGGCCCTCTACTGGCCACTCCACCTGACCCTCTCCTGGCCACTCTACCTCACACTCTCCTGCCCACTCCACCTGACCCTTTCCTGCCCACTCTACCTCACAATCTCCTGCCCACGCCACCTGGCCCTCTCCTGCCCACTCCATCTGACCCTCTCCTGCCCACTCCACCTGACCCTCTCCTGCCCATTCCACCTGACCCTCTCCTGCCCATCCCACCTGATCCTCTCCTGCCCACTCCACCGGACCACTCACCTCGTCCTCTTTCACATTCCCATGAAATTCATGGACCTTAGTGCGTAATAATAAAATATAAATAAGTGCAGGTACCCAAACGTTTTTTAGGAGGCCATCACCCACTTCAGCACTGGCGCTATATCACTCATGGCATGGATACTGCCCTAAGTTTGGTTGGAGCAAGCAAATTAAGAGAGCCTGCCTTCCAGCAAGGGTCACCAAACTGACTGAACTATGACTATCACTCTAGAGTCCTGCTAGTCAGACTAACTCCTGCCTGACATCTGACTGACTACCTCTTGTCCAGCTCTATCAGTCTTTCACTCACTGGCGTGAACAGGGCACTTTTGTTATCCCCCTTTCCCTTTAGGGTGTGACTGTAAATGTTATCAGATTCATTACAGAACCAGAAGCATCATCTGCCTCTCATTCTATCCCCCAAACCACCATCACAACAAGCTCTGCACTTCAGCAGGGAGGCCAAGCAATGGATGCTCATGCATGGCCTCTGAGCTCCCAGGCTGAGCAGCTCGGTAGTCCATCCGTCAGAATCCTGCAGGTCCTTCGGGCTCTTGTTCTACAAACCCGGCACCTTTTACAGCAGCAGAATCCAGATTTGCACAAAGTTGAAATATAGTGCGCCAATCACATGTTGTACGCTGTACGTGGAAACATACTCGCCCGTCTAAGCTCCGCACGAGTCTGGCGTCATTTATGTACAAAGCAATCTGTGGCATGATAGCATACAGATACAGTTACTATATCACATCAACACGGATGGCGCCTAACTCCGCCTTAGCCATGCCTTCGCGGCATAGCCAATAGGTCTCACTTTTGGGACCTTATAAGTATTTAGTTATGCAGCACAATATCCTTGGTGCAACAACATCAACTGTTGCATGGCTAAACACTTATAAGGTCCCAAAGGAGAGACCTATTGGCTATGCCAATGCTTGTTGAGGTTATTGCAGCTGCACCAGAGTACTTCACAGGTCTTTAAAATACAGTTTACGTGTTAACAAGGCTTTGTTGTTTTTTCTCCCCTTCATCTCCACTCTGCCTATTGCTGGAAGAATTAGCACCCCCCTCGAAATTTTCAGTAGCCCCCACACAGTTTTTCTCCCTACTTAAAGCCCTGCTTACCACCAAAGGGGCGGGGCATGGACTCACTATTTTAGCAAGCATGACGGCACGAGTGCCTTCCTACGCTCCATGATGTTTGTGCGAAGGTCTTGGTTTGCGCTACAAATGAAAATGAAATGGCGTCTTAGATGGGTGCACGTGACGCAAATGACAGTTTCATTCAAATGAGCGCGTGCCTGTATTTTCCACTCATTTACAGAGGCAGGCGGTACCGATGAAATATGGCGCTGATGTTTTCGTTCCCTCTAGGCTCGAATGCAAAGTGCTCTAATCAAAGCATCATTGCTCCATAGTACATCCATACTGGTTTGATTTATAGTTTACGCGATGATCATGAATGGGTTTGCACTTTCCAACAGTCAACTCAAATTGAAACGTAATCGTTCAATGAAAGGCCTGTTTTTAGCTTGCAATTTCAGTTAACGGCCTGAGAATGATAAATCAATAGAAACCGTAAAGCGAACACCGCTTAATATCAGGGAAAGAATGATAAGCAGAGGGTAACCTTTACATTGAAATGTATCCCCGTGAAGTTTTACAATCCTGCTTAGTCCAAGGTTAACAAACAGTATCTAACGCTTTGTGAGACGCGCATGCGCGAGGTATTTGCATGACAATTATGTCACAGAGGGATACGCACTTTCATATTATTCACTGTTAAAATTCGAAACAAAAGTAATTTGCTACCATAGGCTATAATTAAATCTTCATTAGCATCATGCAAAAAATACCACCACGGTTCCCCGCTCAGTCTAAAAGTCTCCCCTGGCGCTCGTATTCTCAGTCCTTCTCTGCAGCACCTCGTTATCACAGGGTAGGGTTCATGCACACTGCCGAGACGTCGATGTACGACATAGCTTCGCACACATGGCACACAAATAGCGCCTCGTTGCGTTCCACCACATTAGAAAAAAGTTTACATTTTTACTCGGAATCAACCATAGTGACCACACCGTCATCCGCTTCATTCAACACGCATGCACAGACGTCACTCAAGAATTACACTGACAATTTCATTGTGGGTGAAGAACTGCTGCAGGTTTATTTCATACAACATAAGTATGACGATAAATGGGTTATCTTACGGGCGATCCAGGGCAAGCAGCCCCTCGCTGCTCCGCCCGCCTGGTGAGCCGGCACGCACGGTGGGTCGATGCCCGGCAGTGCGGCACATATTTATTTTCAGATCATCAACTGGGTCACGTGATCTGTTTCCTACTCCCGCCCCTTCTGACAGGGGCGGAGCGTGTTGTGGCACACCCCCGGTTGGTCAGGCCCCCCAACCGCCCGAAGGACTAACGGGGCGCCGTCGCGGTCTTCCCAGAACCCCCTTCGGCTCATGGACCTTGGCTCGGGCACCCTTACTGTGCCGGACAGGGGTACCCTTACTGTACCGCCTGTCGCAGAGGTACCCTTACTGTACCCGTCTGCCTCCAGATCGCCCTGTAACTCCGCCTGCAGCGCAAAAGAAAAACATTAAAACATTCCAATAACGCGCTGTCTCTGCCACGCAGGGTAAGCGGAAAGGGTGGGAATACGCGTGTCCGGGCAGGAGCGGCGCGCAGGAAGCAGAGGAGGAACTGGGCGAGAGGGACGCATATGTAGGGGGGGGCTAGCCTCGCCCCCCTAACAGCCCACCTCCACCTGCACCCTCATTGGGAGATCTCCTCCCTGGGCGCGGCCTCGCGCGCGAGGCAGAGGAAAGGGGAGGGGGAAGGCTGCGACGGGCGGCCACTAGAGAGCTGCCCTGCTGATGTCCCACTGCGTGGGACGCGGGCAGCGGCATTGTGACCACACCGTCATCCGCTTCATTCAACACGCATGCACAGACGTCACCCAAGAATTACACTGACAATTTCATTGTGGGTGAAGAACTGCTGCAGGTTTATTTCATACAACATAAGTATGACGATAAATGGGTTATCTTACGGGCGATCCAGGGCAAGCAGCCCCTCGCTGCTCCGCCCGCCTGGTGAGCCGGCACGCACGGTGGGTCGATGCCCGGCAGTTCGGCACATATTTATTTTCAGATCATCAACTGGGTCACGTGATCTGTTTCCTACTCCCGCCCCTTCTGACAGGGGCGGAGCGTGTTGTGGCACACCCCCGGTTGGTCAGGCCCCCCAACCGCCCGAAGGACTAACGGGGCGCCGTCGCAGTCTTCCCAGAACCCCCTTCGGCTCGTGGACCTTGGCTCGGGCACCCTTACTGTGCCGGACAGGGGTACCCTTACTGTACCGCCTGTCGCAGAGGTACCCTTACTGTACCCGTCTGCCTCCAGATTGCCCTGTAACTCCGCCACAGCTCTGGGGAGGCTACCGTCGCTGCCAGAGCCCCCCCTTCCTCCCTTTGCTGTTATATGTGCCCTGCCCCTGCGAGCCAGCTTATAATGGGCTAAATTAGGGGTCCTGTTCTGTAACCCGTAAAAGACGGCATTAATTTGCAACATTACTCAGAAGCCCAGGGCAGACGAACAAAGGATGTCTGTTGGCCCCACTGCCGTAAGCTTAGCCGTGACTGGTGTTCCTAACCTTCTAAGCGATGCCACAGCCGATCATCCTAACGTAATTATGGGAAGATCTAGCACCTGCATATGGAGCCAGAAATGAACCATAGCTGAATTCTGCAATCCATCCATTCCCTCCATATCCTAGCACGAAGGTTTTAATTTCAACTCTATCTACAAATGTGATGTATAGATAGCGTCATGGTTCCTGAGTTGCTGCGGCTACTGCGAGGATTGCATGATTTCTCGGCTGGGCAAAACCTTTTTAACGCAACTGCTACTAGGACGCCTTTATCATGACTCCCAATATGACTGACTGAGCTGCCGAAGAATACATCTCTCAGCTCGGGGACCCAGATTGTGAATGTTTCCCAACTCCCTGGCTCCAAGAAAGGCTGAGCGAGAAGAGCAACACCTGAATCTGTTTCTCACGCTGGGAAATATGGCATTGGTAACAAGGCATCGGTGAATAGGCACTTATGGACCTGCACTTATGGACCTGCAATCTTATTAAGCTTTTTCAATTGGCCAAATTAAGTGCCTTCCTGCCTTGTAATTGTGTTCAACGGCTACAGCACAACAAGCAGGGTGAAGGTAGCGTGTGAGTCAGCAACTATACCTACGTATATAAACACAAGCTGACATCACGGGTATAAAATGTGCTTCCTGTCGCAGTGTATTATCCTATTGTTTACTGCAAACTGACCCATATCTTAGCAACATCTCCTCGTTTTTGCCTTTCCACTTGCAATTTAAGCTACATTAAATTGGACGATAAGAGTCTTATACTAGTCCCGCTGTCCATCCCAATCTTTTCCTGCTCTCCACTGGGACAGCGTATCCAATTGCCTCGCTTGTTGAATAGAAGCTAGCTTTCGGACTTTATTGCTGCTGGAAAGGTAAATAGGTTTGCCTACAGTCCTTGTTATACCGGTGTTGCTGTGCTATAGGTAATTCGTTGCACCGCCATAGTGGCTTGAAAATGAAACGTCTTATTTTATCAAATGATTTGTTGTGAGCCCCAGTTATGATTTCGTTCATATCTTCATATTTGACAGTGTCTCTATCTTGCCAATACCTGGGTCACGTCCGCCTTAAATGACGACATTACATCTGGCTTTACGCTAGCCTTGCCCATTCACCTGTCAAATGTCTGTGGAGAGCAGCACATCTCTGGTCATGCTCATTACAGAAGGTGTTAAGCCCTTTCCCTTACTAGAAAGTTTAAGTGCAAAATTCAAGAGGTATGGTCGCTCTCTGCTCTCTCAATTATTACCATGTAGATGAGGGCATGCCATACACGGGTGTCTGGTTGAAGTATGCACAGGTAACTGACACTCATTCTGGGGTGTCTGGTTGAAGTATGCACAGGTCATTGACACTCTCCCACGTGCAGTGCTGTGAACCGTTTGAAGTAGTTCATCAGATTCAGCCCGCCACCCCCTAGGTGGAGGCTTGCACTCCCAAACTTCTGCTAGTGTAAAACCGGGCCACACCTCCAGTTCAGTGAAATTTAGTAATTCACGACACTGACAACCCCAGGGGCCAAATACTGGGCTGTGTAGATGCGGCCCAATACTACTATGAACAATTAGCTTGGAGTGGATGGGCGTAACCCTAGGCTGGCTGAAGGCAAAACCTTTGACAATCACTCCTGGCAGGATGTGCCAATGCAGGTAGAATAAAGAGTTATCCAGCCCGCCGTACTTCCTTTCCCAGTTCGACACAGGTCGAAGAAGAATGCCCCTTCCAGAAAGGTCCTGGCCTTATACCTGAAGCCTATCCATACAGCATTCTACCTGAAATCTACAGCATTGCTTTGTAAAGATTTTTCTGGTTCCACATTGGTTTGTGATCGATATGCTCTCCCTCAGTTTGAACAAAATCTTAGCTAATCGTATGCCTGCCTAATTCCCAGGGCTGTCTGGCTTAATGCTTTACGCCTGGAATTGCCCCACCAAACGTAGCCTTGCACAGGAGCTTAACTTGGTTGTCTCAACTCTCCTTTTAGAGATCGGAATGCCCCCCGTGCTCCTTGTGCTTACTTAATGGACCCGCTCCTTAGTTTCCAGCACACAATGCACTCAAATGTCATCTGGCCCTGGTGCCTATCAAACAACAGTGACAGCCTCCGTCACCTTCATACAATACATAAACAAACCTCACAGGTCGCAGAAGCGGCAAGCCAGGCTAAGTCTCAGTAAACCATGTCACTCTGTGCTGTCCCTGGCCTCCCTGTGGGACAGGGAGAATAACCGCAAAGATGTTAAGCATGATAGACAAACCCAGGCCTTCCGCCCGTCTCAAAACAGCTCATGCTGCTGCCTTTCCTGTATAGACTAAGCTGCCACTATGACTAGTTTGAGAGAAACCTTACCCCAGCTGTTTTCTAATAGCAAGGCAAAGATGAGAGACAGCAGCATCTCTTGACTCAAGCGTTAAACTTACAATAATAACATTGGTCGCTCAATTTCTGTGTTACACCTTTCCACAAGCTGACCATTGCATCATGGTTGAGACTGGGTTTAGGCTGAACCTTGACATATTTGTACATCCGCTGCCAGGGAACATATATCTATATATATACCGTCCCTTATCCTGTTGCACCACTTGGGACACAACTTCGTCCCTACCGGCATGGAACTAATGCCAACGAGATTCCCCCCCTAGTACCGGATAATCCTAATAAATGCTGCATATTGGGACAAAGATACCAGGGAATAAATGCAAAGGGGGGCTCTCGAGTGCGTGTGAACCCATGTCAATGCGATTAGTAACAGTAGCTCTGTTCGAGCTAGAACATGCGACTTTATTCATTTAATCAATTACTCGGCAAAGCATGCCATTCCCCAACTAGGACATACACACCACCGCCTCTAGTGTCCTGCAATACCAGCTATTCCGAATTTGGCTGACGAAAACTACCATTGGCCAAAAGCTAAACTAAACTCTACCATATGTTTCTCAAAACGCATACCATAAACCGTAATGAGTACAGACTCGTCATAGATCACCCTGCCCCCCCAAACCCTTCCCCGGGAACTGGAGAGAAATGAACTCAATTGCGCAGGGCAAGAAATACCAGAAGTTACTGCTGACCCCGTTTCCAAGACCACACTCTCAGATGCATTGAATTAGTTCTATAGCGCCACTCCTACCAGTGTAGGGTGTCTCCGAACTTTGCATCTCACACAGAATCCGCCGAGCCAATCAATCATATGCATGTGAATCAGTGTATAGGAAATGTAACCTGAGCCAAAGGACGCAAAGTGTAGGAGACTCATGTCATCCCCACTGGCAGGCAGTTTAGTTCAGGGCTGCTTGGTGTGGTGAAGCAAAAGCTCAGTCAGTTTCTTAGCCAACTTAACCCTCTTGCAGCATTAATCAATGTTCTAATAATGTATGCTTAGCGGTGTGTATGCAGCTCTAGGATGAGCGTTTGTGGCTCGCTGTCGACCATCAGTGCTTTAAGATATACATTGCAAGTAACCAAAGGATGCCTCATTTGAACACAGTAACCCGCTGACCTATTCACATCATATGCACTCTGAAATCTACTTGGCACATGTTTTATGCAGCGGGCGATTAACCCCCTGCCCTAACTACACCGAAGTCAAATCCGCCACTGTACAAATTCCTGATCTTTCTCCCGGAAGATAACGAATTACCCGAGTTATCTTGACATGTAAGTGAGGCCTGGAATTGCCGCGGAACGAAACGCAGCATCCGGTGCTTCAAAGCATAATAAACTTCCAAACCGGCAGGAGGAGACGGCGGGGAACCGCGACAGGGGACAAGATAGCGGAACCTGGTGGCATGTCAAGAAAAAACAGGGATCGGTGGTGAGCCCCTGAAAGGAATAACTGTCTTCTGAGAGCAGCACCTGCTAGGTGTGAAGGGAAGTGTACAGCCTACTCTCGAATGGATCCTGGCTGAACAGTGTGGGGGGGTTAGAAGTCACATTATGGAAAGGTGGACACATACAACGAAGTACACTCAGCGGCACCGGGGCAGTGACGTATGCGGGGTTTGGTTCTACTCACAGGCCCTCTGATACGCCAAAACGCACCTAATATATCTTTCATGATTTAGTCATATCTAATTAAATTGTCTCCATAAAACATGTCATGACAAAAGAAAACAGTCCTTATCGTTATGTAAAGTCCTCAATGGGTGCCTTCCAGACAACACGTGGTTGTGTAGTGGTGATGGGTACTGTATATGTATGTACCACTATCATCAAGGAAGGGGTGGGGGACCAACCCTGGGCCATGACTGAACCCCTAGCGACTCCACCCTCTTTTCTCTGCCCCACATTGAGCCCATTTTATGAATTCCCCGAGTAAATGCTTTCTAATTCCTAGACTGCCAGTGGCCCTGCTCGTAGTTTTCTTTTAGGAGAAATGAATCATATTTAACGTTGGAGCATTCATCTGCCCAATACCTTCATTGTATCTTTACAAGGCCCTGTTTGTGCGCACGGCTGTACTTTCTAAGCCTAAAAGAGTAGTAACCCCAACATGTTAAGACAAAAGCAAAGTAAAATAAATACATGAGCTGGGTGATGAATGCCTAGCGCTGTGTCTCTATGTGTCTCTAAAGCATACAAACAGCACGCACTTCCAGGCACTAATTGTGGTCCGATTCCTCCCACTCTTGGTTAATTAAGAGATGCCACTGATGCTCTGATATTTACCCGCTCAGAGGTGCGAGAGCAGTAGAAAGGGAAGCAAACGGGATGTCTGCTCCACTGCGGAGCTACTCAGACTTAAGCTGGGAGCCCAGCACCACGAGAGAGGGAGGAGCAAGATCCGCCCCTGAATCCCAAAGACCATAATATACTACCCAGACCGGACCAGAGGAGCTTCGAACCTCTTCAAGGCGCTATACAGATTAATAATACCGTCTCGGAGAATGTGATTGGACAGCTTCAAATACCAAAAGAACGTGCAGGCTCGGTGTTTCCTTTCTGGCATTGATGGCCCGTGTAGATGTAACAGAAGAAAGGCGCCTTCTTATTAATGTTGCGTGTTATATAACGCATGAAACCAACCCACCGGTCTTGGCGCGCTTTACACGAGCACCGTATGTACCTTACACGTTCAGGAAAAAATAACAGGATGTAAGCCGATACCAAGATTCGAACCTGCTTCCTCAGCTCTTAAGTCGACAGCTCTGGTCATTGCGCCACAAGAGGATACACCGGAACTCCGAGGGACCACGTGATGTCCCGCAACACAGACATTGGGAATGTTTGCATCAACCCACGGAGCTGTTTTAGCTGCTGGCTTTCCAAACAAGAAACCACACATGTAAAGCCCGAACAATCACGCGTCAGGGCCTCCAGGCGCCAATTTGCCGCAGGCTGCGGAGAAAAGCGAGACCGATTGCATTGCAATTATACCCAGCCCCTTGCCCTGGCATAGCCAGGGAAAAAACCTCGTGTTTGTAATCAGGAAGGATTGGCGGATAACGAACACAGCACATATGTTGCGCATTGACACGGCCGGTGCTTGAAGGGCAAAAGACGAATGTCCGTATCGGCCAAATGTGCTGTACAAATACAATTATTACCGCCTGCAATTGCGCAATAATGTGTGAGGCTGGCAGCACTATACCATTTTAGTGCGCGCGTGTTAGTAGTGTCTATATATTGGGGGGGCCAGCAGTGTGTGCTAGTACTGGGCACTAGTACTTGTTTGGGGACTGCAGCGGAAGTTATAGAACTGTGCACGCGCCTCAGAGGTGTCTGCGTATTTGGGGGAGCCGTGTGTGCGTGTGCTAGTACCGCGCACTGGTATCAGCAGAACCTGTTTTAATGGGGCCGCAACATGCGTGTGTGACGTGTACTCGAGTTGGGCACGCGTGTTGGGTGAGTCTTCGTCCTAGTGGGCAGCAGTGTGTGCGAGCGCGCGAAATAGTACTGTGCACGCCACGCATGTCCGTAGTGTCCACGCGGTCTGACTTGAATCGTGCATCCCTCAAATGACACCTTCCTTAATCCTCGGTTGAATGCGAGGAGCGCTGCACGGCATCCTCGGTGCGTTGCCGCCACCGGAGAAGACCCAATACTTCCGGCATGTTCCAATCAGACGTGGGCAGCAAAGACGCGCGCGGACCGGCAGTGCGTGTACTGCACGACTGGAGGGGATCCAGGGGGGGGCGGTAACAATTTGCGCGCGCAGCAGGAGGAAAATGGTTGGTATTTATTTAGCGCGAACTCGACCCCCGGTATTGGAGCGCTTTTCATGAGCACCGTGAAGCGGGGGAAAAATGCTAGCATGTTTATCTGGCGTGTACTCGACCCGCAGGTATTGGAGCGCTTACATGAGCTCCTTAAAGCAGGGGCAAATGTGCGCATATTAATATGGCGCGAACTTGACCCGGAGGTATTGGAGCGCTTACATGTGCACCGTAAAGCGGGGGCAAATGTTTGCATAATTATATGGCGCGGACTCGACCCGAAGGTATTGGCGCCCTTACATGAGCGCCTTAAAACCGGGGCAAATGTTTGCATATTAATAAGGCGCGAACCTGACCAGGATGTATTGGAGCGCTTACATGTGTACCGTAAAGCGGGGGCAAATGCTTGCATATTTATATGGCGCGAATTCGATCCGGAGGTATTGGAGCGCTTACATGCGCACCGTAATGTGGACGCGACCTCGAGGGCACGAACCTGGTTTCCTGCACCAAAGTCGGCAGTTTTGTAAGCCGGCGGACCACATTTCCTACCAGTCCCGGGTGCAACCATCTCAACGATGCGGTACTTGGGAACCCGCCCGGGGCACAGCGCTAACTATCGCGCGCCGGGGAACGAAAGACTAACGTCGGAGCACCATAAACACAAAGCCTAGACAAGATGGCCTCGACACCCGTACAACGGCCCGACACACTCGCAACCTGCCGCCCCATCCTACAAAGGACCTCCCCGATACCCTGCCACCCCGCCGTCGCACCACGGAGATGCCCCCCCAGCGACACCCGCATCGCCCCGCAGGGATACGGGCGCTGCTTGCGCCCCCCACACCCATGGCCATCCGGGCCCCGTCCACCTGGTCATGCCCAGGGACAGGGCCGGGGTGGGGGAGGTTCGCAAGACTCACCGAAAATTAGATGGTATCGGAGTATCCCAGAGAGCACGACGACGTTGAGAGGGGGGCCCCGATCGCAGCAACGTGGTGCAGACGGCAGTTAATACACGCGTGTCCGGGCAGGAGCGGCGCGCAGGAAGCAGAGGAGGAACTGGGCGAGAGGGACGCATATGTAGGGGGGGGCTAGCCTCGCCCCCCTAACAGCCCACCTCCACCTGCACCCTCATTGGGAGATCTCCTCCCTGGGCGCGGCCTCGCGCGCGAGGCAGAGGAAAGGGGAGGGGGAAGGCTGCGACGGGCGGCCACTAGAGAGCTGCCCTGCTGATGTCCCACTGCGTGGGACGCGGGCAGCGGCATTCTTCTAGCCCAGCACTTCGGTCAGTGACACCACCAGCTGTGGGTCCATTCAGAAACAGATGAGAAATACAGTGTTTTCTAAGGGATAACGTTACATTTCTTGACAATCGGGGCCATAAGAGTAAGGTTCTCCTGGTTCATGATCTAATGTTATTACAGCACATGTATAACATGCTAGTGCACTAAGGGCCATATTTGTGGCAAAGTGGCACAGTGCAGCAGGCCCCCTTCCTGCGCTGCACCTCTGCACTGGGAAAGGGTAGGGATGCTCCCTATTTGAGGCATACTGCACATTCCTGTTTTTTTTCCCCTGTGCTGGCACAAGATGGGCTGCCTAGTGCTAACGCAGACACACTTGCACCTTGGTGGAAGGGTGCCTGTGTTGCATGCAGGATTGTTTTGTTAAAGAAATGGCACCATCATGTACAAAAACAACCCTGAGAGGCAGATTCCTCCAGCTATCTGTTCCTCAGAATGCGGCACTCATAGAAATGGGAAGTAACAAGGAGGAATAAAGATATTACTCCTGGTTATGCCTCTCCTGGAGAGCCATATCATTTTGGCCCATTTCCAGGTTTACCAGATTTGGTAAATCTAGAAATGCATAAAAAAGCATAGGAGGTGCCTGGGACCACACACACAATATCCATGGACCACCTCCCTTGTGCAAAGTAATGAAACACATCTATTTGCGCTGCAATGCATTACACCAGGGGGCATATTTACTGGAATTGTTGATCAGGGTAGCGCAGCAAGCTACTTGCCATGCTGCCATGTGTCACAGGGAAAGGAAGAAAGGCATTGCATTTATCTAATACTGTACATTTCTGTCATTTCCCTCTGTGCTGGCTCCCTTTTGGAAGCTTAGCGCCAACACAAGCTCCTTACACCATGCTGCAGGGGTGCCTGCATTACAGACAGGATTGTTTTTGTGCAGGAAGAGGCACCTTCCGGCACAAAATCATTTCATAGAGGCATTTTCATCTTTCTATGTGTGCTGCAGGATGCAGCACACATAGAAAGAAAAAACATTTTGATGCATTCCCATGTTTACAATTCCAACCATGGTAGCTGCATGGGAAGACCACAGCAATGCCCTTGGAACGCCTCCCTTGTGCAGAGTAAGGCAATGTAGCGATTTGCGGTGCATTGGAATACTTCATATTTGTGAAGTCATTCAAAGCCACCCAAAGTGGCTTTACATGGCTTCATAAATAAGACTGAGAGGTTTGTGTCATGCATGTACTGCGTTGCGTGGTGCATGACGCAACACTTTTGTAAATATGCCCCTGAGTGTCTGGGTCATAGTGCAGTAAGCGGAAAAGGCACTAGACTAATCACAACACTAATTCCACAAGCGCACATAGTGCTAATGATTTGTTCTGTGTGACGTACTGTGTGAACTTTTGCACTATACATCACACTTCAGCTTGCGTGACATATGCCCCAGATTTGCTGAGAGTACCATTTTTTCAATGTCTAACTGGGGAAATTTCGATAAATGTACCATGTGCCCCAGTTTTAAAGGATGGAAAACTGAAGCATAGTAGGAGAAGATTCTCAACGTGAACCTGCATAGTTAGTTAGTAGAACTCAACAAGTAGCACTTTTAGCGATATAGATACTGTATTTCAAGTTGCATTTATATTTCTATTGTTTATTACCACATAATATTCATATTGGGACTTTAGTGTATCATTGTGTAATCTGTTTAAATATGGACTTCAGGCCGACCACGATAGAGCACAGGCCGGGTAAAGTGATCAGGTTAGATCAGCTGAAAAGTTCTAGCGCGAAGAGTTGTGTTTGCGTTGGAGGAGGCTGCGTGCAGGAGGCTTTTGACAAGAAGAGCAGACAAGCATCACAGAACAGCTGTTGCTGTAGCACGATGATCCGGTCATCACTGGAGCTTCATAGTGTCAGAAGTCAAGGGCTGCCATTGCTGTAGTGTGAAGTGCAGATCTTGTGTTGCTGATCATCACAGGCAGTCACTATCGATGCGAAGAGCAGGTGTCAACAGAGGTTCGCATTGGCAGTCGTCGCAGGTGGCAGGGTTTTGGCGTGAACAGGCCAAATGCGTTCAAGATGCTGCAGGTAAGGGTGGGTGAATAATGAAAAATACAACAATCAGGGTAACTAAGAGTGACCTTCTCAACAACCAGCTGGAGACATGGTAGAGTACTGGAAAAAAAAAACCTTTTGAGCGGTCTCATCTACAGGAGACAGATGGAAGAAACTTTGTTACTCTGAGAAGTAAGAGAAAGGTCAGAATCAAAGTAGACACCCCATATATGTGCACAAGTCGAAGGATGGTGAGGGGTACCTTACTGATGGTGCTTACATTCAGAGGGTCAAAATGTGAGTTTGTTCTTTCCACTCATCGTGATAATCTCGGTTTTATCAGTATTGAGTTTTAGAGAGTTATGATACATCAGTCAAACTATATAAAGTTTTACTCTTACTACAGAGGAGTGAGGATCAAGCTTCACCCTGATATGAGTGCTGTCCGCAGAGCAAAGGAGGCTAAATCCAAAAGCAGATGAATTGAGCAAGGGAAGGACAGAAGGACTGAGGAGGGTTGGACTGATAGATGCGCCCGAGGGATCCCGTGGGAAATCAATTTGGAATTTGAGCAGAAAGTGTGATGATGAATCCTGTGGGAGGAGACCTAGATCAGTGCCCCTTATCTCTGTTGTAGACAGGCAATGAATGATATAGTCATCAGAGACTGTGTCAAAGGCTATCACGAGTTCAAGGAGGACCAGGGAAGCTTCAGGTCCACAAGTGCGCAAAGGTCATGTAAAATAGAGATCAGGACAGATCCTGTGACATATGGACAGGTCCTCTGGGGCTTTTTTATCACAGGCACCACATTGACTGTTTTTAAACCAGGTGGGGACATAGGCTATGGAGATGGAGACAGAATTATTACAAATTGACGAAAAAAACAAAGTAGGTATTAGAAAGGAGTTTTTCTGTATGATCCAGAGATAGTGGTAGTTTATCTGAGAAAACAGGAGGTGAGGGTATGCCAGAGTTTAGGAGTGGACTAGAGAAGTAAAAAGCAAAAGAAGAAGGCACAGATATGCCGTGCAGATCGTGGTGATTGCGAGGGCGAAGAAAGTGGAGGTTGTCACACACTGTTGTGAGGGCTTGAATGAGGTGGGGCTAGATAGGCATTGTCAATTTCACATAGTTCCTTTTAGAGTTACTAGAGTGAAGGATTTTAGTGGTATTATAAGAAAGTTGAGTAGAGCAAACACATTTTATAGGGATTAATAGCCTCCTATGGAAAAATCTACTTAGGGTGGAGTAATGACATCACCATATCTACAAATTTCTTTGCAGTAAAGTGTAGCAGCCAAGAGTGTGCACTTAAGTGAGGCTTTTGCTGGAACAGTAGAGTATAGCGAGCTAAGTAGAAAGTTACTGTGATTGGTAAGATCTTTGTTTAGCAATAAATTAAGGCCAAGGCAGGTGGGTTGGAAAGAAAGCAGAGACATTAGGTTGGACTGTTAACTGTTAAACGAGGTTAAAGGAACTCTGGGAGTTGACTAGAATAGATGATACTGACCACATGGGTAATTCCAACCACATACTGAAATTCCCACTCGCAAGTGACTGACAATAAAATCAGAGAGAAAATATGAAAGAGGACTACTAAAGGGGGGGACAACAACAGTGAATACCTGAAAGGGAGCAAACAGGGGATATAGAAATTGAAAGACCAAGAAGTTCTGCTGGGACACATGGATCAAGCGGGAGGGGAAGAGTTTTATAATTTTTTTAAGAAATAGTTTCTGCCAACTCCCTTTATTAAAAGTATAGGATAAATAAATAGCTTGAAAGTCTGGAGGCTGGCAAGGGGTAAATCAAGCATAGAGATCTCATTAATCAAGGCTTTAGTAGAAAAGGATATCATAATGAAGCTCCTGGGACAGTAAGCATCTCCCCTAGGTGGAGCTACTGCACCTCAAAGCTACTACACCAATCAGCAAGGGCCTGTGCAAGGAGATTGTGGGAGACTCAAGTGGAGGGTCTTCCCAGTCTCAGGGACCATCATCTCAATTTTGTAGAAGATCCTAAAGTAGTTTCCTTAATTTAGAAAAACACATCTCCTACACACATTGCAGGAATTCATCCAGATGACGCAGAGCAGCCAGTCCCCTTTGCTTGGACTCACCACTATCAAATATTTTTCCTTTTAGTTCCCCAGAGATCTTGAACCAATACGTGGTTTTCCTGTCTTCCTTTAATCGAAATTTGCTGAATCTTGAAACAAGAGGTTTAGCTCTAAAAAGAGCCCTCACTCCCAGATGCATCTACGTGCAAATGATGATCCCGACCCCCAGATTGTGTCCTTCTCTCTTTTCTCTCCATAGTATTGGAGGGTTCATTGCCATTAGTGAAGCAGAAAACACTGCCTTATGTCACAACAGAGTTAGAAAAAACTTAAATTAGAAACTCGTAGAGCACAAACAAAATTCAGGCAAACCTATGATGCCCAGTGCAGATTACATTTCTCGTCATGGCTTTCTTGTGCTAACAAAAAATGAAACAGTCTGCCTGTCCGACCATATCAGTCGGGTCACCAACATGGCCTCAGAACTACACTCCTCAAAAGCAACTCAAATACACACTCAGCCGTCCCAATCACTATGTGAAAAAATGTGATAACAATTAATCCTATTTTCTCTGACAGGATTCTAAAACTTAGGATCCTAACAATGGCTGAAAACATTCCACTTTCCATAAAAGTTAACAGGCGTCCAGTCAGCATGATTTATTCATTCTTAAGGGAAATTCAGTCAATGACAGAAGAACATCTTAGTGATGCTATTGCGTCCTGTCACACAACTGTTTCTCTAAACAAGCAATGTTTTGTTCACATAATAAAATCAGTGATGTATTTCTGCAAAAAGATCTACTTGCCATCTATATCAGCTCTCTAGCCCAGGAAATCTTCTTCAAGGCAGCATTATTGAGACCAATTTAGCTCGGGGAAACTTCTTCAATGCAGCAGGATCGAGACCACTTTAAAAAAAAGACTTTGTTAGATCTGCAAGAACCTAACAACTTTTACTTCATATCTATATTGCCTTTCCTGGGGAAACTGTTGTATAAAGTGGCCTTCACTTAATTTCAACAATGTGCAGAAGTTAAACACCAACGCCCGAGCACACACTTCACTCAGTACAAGTCAAAATAGCATAACACAATTCTTGTATCTTTCTTTGTCTTTGACAAACATAAATGTGAATTGTGTGGTGTGGATGCACTACATTACAATTGTATTTATGTTATTGTCCAGCTGTGATGAAGTCATGGGGAACACCCTACATGACAAAACACACGTTGGCTGGCTGGGCAACCAAAAAGAAAGAAAATTAAAGACAAAGAAAGATACAAGAATTGTGTTGTGCTGTTTTGACTTGTACTGAGTGAAGTTTGTTTTCAGGCGTTGGTTTTTGATTACGGAGGGATCCTTGTGGTCTCATTCTAGGGGGTTGGGTGATTCCCCCTTCCTTTGGAGCACCACCATTGAGATATACACAATATATTCACACCCGTTAACCAGTGAGCACCAGTACAACTGGTATATCATCACCAGACAGGACAGAGCTATCAATGTGCAGAAGTTAATGATCTTCTTGACCTGTCTCATAACATTTTTATTCAAATCCTCACCAGTCTGGGGTTCTCGGGCACTGTATGTAAATGGATTTGATCTATTTACATACACTATTTGAATCCTGTGTTCCTGTCAGACAGGACTCAGATGGGTGCCATGATTCCTTTGAGAACCAGATATTGATCCATAGAGTTCCCCAAGCCTCCATTATTTCACCTTTTCGTTCAATCTTTACATTCGACTGTCTCCACCAGGCCAAAACCATGGTTTTCATGTACGCCTATGATATGCAGCACATTTTCAATTTCCCCTATATCCTCTAAGTGATTCCAACTATCATTCCCCCAAGATGAAGTTCAAGTTTTTTCCATCACACTGCAGTGGATGGCACCCACTTTCCTCAAGCTAGATCTATTAAAGAAAGAGACGCTTTTTACATCGCCACCTCATACAAATTGGGTCATAATATCCTAGCTCCCAATGGTGGGCACATCTCCAGTATAAGCCTGAGTAGTAAGCATGGCTTTTCCTCCAAAACTGATATCAATCCCTATACCTCCTCGCTAGTCCACTTCTGCATTAGCGCCAGGACACTCCTTGGCGTAACAGTTTGCGCTCTAGAAATGCTTCCACATTGACAGTGACAGTAGATCGCAATCTAGGTGTCCAGATTGACAGCAAACTTACTCTGGACTCGTAGATATCCAGAGTTGCCTCGTCCTTCTTCAATTGACTTTGTAAGCTCTGAAGAATCCTCCCCTACATTTAGAAAAATCTATGGGGAATACTTACAAGCCCCTATCGCCACCGGAGCGTCAATTTTAGTGACGTTCCAGTGGCATAACCAGTAACAGATAAAAGTGCCTTGAAGGGATTTCATTAGCTATTCTCAGTCACGTTTTGTACAGGGTAGTCACTTGTGTGTTAAGCCCCAAATGGTGGCTGAACTCAGAACAATCTAAACAATAATGAAGTTATTCATAGCACTAACAACCAATAGAGCACTTATAGACACGGGTATGTGCAGAAAGGTGTCCCTTCCTGCACATAAACAATTGTCCCTGTAATTCAGGCACTCCTGCATCAAGGCGACAGGGTGACTGCACTAGTGCCTGGCAGCTTTTCTTGCGCCATCACTAGTGGAAACACAGGGATGCACCATATTCTTATGAATACAGAGCATCCCTGCATTTTAAAAATATCGGCGCACGGTGTTGCCAATTTTGCCGTAGCACCGAGCTCTTACATTTTTTGTAAATATGCGCCTAGATTGCCCTTCCTGATAAATATCTGTGATGACCAAAACTGGTATAAAATGTGGTGCTTCAGATGATTACCCAGACTTGCTATAGATCTCATATTAATCCAGTCCCTACACCGGCAGCCCTTCCATGTCAAAATCAAGATCAAAGCTTTCACCATAGTGCACAAGGTCGTGCATGGTAGTTGGCCAAAACCATCTATCCACTAAACTCCTTCCCTACATTCCTTCACAAACTGATCGCTCCACCCATCAAAATCTTTTACCTGTCCCTAAAACAGCAGAATGGCACCCTTTCCCCTTCATGCACAAAAATCTTCATTGTTTTACGAATCTAATAACGGCTTTTGGTCACCTCAATCAGCTGTGATGTCCTCATTCTGCTCTCCCCTCTGACTGCCTGGACATGGCAGTGGCCCTGCATGACCTCATTTTGCATTCCAATTGGTCTTAAAGACCGCATTACCTCTTGTTATGATGTCATATTATAGTTGAAAACTTTCGTTTGACTTAATTGCAGACCAATGTCACCATTTTTGCAATCCCCTAGGTTTCATTACTATTACTAGTGAGCTTACATAAACTTCTTCTGCACTACAAAACATAATATTTACTTGTTTTTTTCTGTTTTAACATTATTACTTCATGAGTAAAACTCATAGGAAAGTCCACACAGGTGCAACAGTAAAGCATCGTGGATTACATTGCTGTGGCTATAAGTTTAAATGTAGCCTCCATTGATAAGATGTTGTATGTGCTCCACAGCTCCGAAGTGCTTCTTTCACGAAGACATCAGTCCTAAGAGTATTGATTTTAGCAGCATGTTCCTCCTTGTTGCTGGGCTTATGTGGTATCACAATTAAGATGCACCAAAACCTTCTCCTTCATGGCAACTCCAGCAGTATGCAGATCCAGTTCATCCCTTTTCATGCTTTCAATCAATGTCTATCATGACAGTGCATTTTTGTTATTACTGTGGTGTTTACTCCCTAAAGAATGCAGGGGCATATTAACAAGGCGGCGATAAAAAATTATCACCGCTTTTGTGGCCGTTTTCGGCCGAAAAGCTGCGATAATTTTATCGCCTTATCAGCAAAGACAGCAAAGACACGCTATCAAGTGTTTTGCTGATTTATCGCCCCTTACAACAACGCCCAGCTTTGCATCTCTAATGAGATGCAAAGTGGGCGTTCCGTGCCAGAATAACTGGAGAAATGTCGCTAACCGACATTTCTCCAATTATCAAGCTACACGCAAACAAGCAGAGCGATAAGAAAAGTAGCGCTAACCACAGTTATCGCTACTTTCCTTACGCCTGCTTGTGAGCTGACTTAGCCATGTAATCCAATGGTATGTGGATTACATGGCTAAGACCACCCTGCCCTATCAGCAAGGTATCGCTCGTCGCAGTGTGATTATCGCTGGATTTCCAGCGATAATCACACTGTTTTCCAGCTAACGCATGGATTCCTATCGCTTGGGAGATAAGTGTTGCTGATAGCACGCTATCTCCGTGATAGAATCCAGCGTTAGCCTGCAATAATTATCCTCACGCTAAAAGCGCTGAGCGATAATTATCGCAGGCCCTTGCTGATATGCCCCCCAGTGTTGGTAATCCCCTTAAACATCACTTTTTTATGCAACCCACACTGTTGGATGCCTCCTTGGAATTGCATTTCTTTTTATGTTAGGCTTGCAGTTTGTGTTCAATGTGCATTTTTCCTAAAACCTATGCATGTGAACAATCTAAGGGCAAAGAATTCTTGTCTGTGAATAGCCTATCTTTAACATTCTCACAGGTTGAAATCTATTGCTTGGCATGTTCAGTGTATTTTTCTAAATGTTTCCCTTGCATGTAATACTTGATCGTTAGATCTAAAATGAACTTGGGGTCTTATTTAGAGTTTGGTGTGGCAGAGTTCCCTATCCGCCAAAATCCTCGTTCATCAGCACTATTTGGAGTACGCAAACCACCATGTTTCGGCTGGTGGCATTTCCACTGGCTCTGCGGGTGGATATCTTTGAACAAACGCTGGCTGACACTGGCCCATTGGTCAATGTTTATCTCAGATGGTGCGCAATATATTGGGTGGACCTTTCAATGTCCTTTTTCACTGTATACGACCACCAGGGAGAAAACACTGAATGTGTCTGGGATATTTATTTTTTATTTTTCAAAATGTGAAGGATAGCTTGATGATTAGTTGTGGAAAATTGGCCAATCACTGTTAGGTTAAACTTGAATACACTACAAATACCTCTCTAAAAAAAGGGCCCTTTGTACCTTAGAATACATAAAAGAAATACATTGGTGGAATCCCTGAGTACCTGCTGAAAGATTTAGAAGGATCGTTTCACCTTGAATCTCTGACTCTAAGAGCTAACTCGAGAATCAGAAAATGGTCGTCTTGATGCACTATATGAATTAGAGGGTCTGGCATCCCTCTAGCGGAAGAACTTCTCTAATGGGGAAATTATTCCCTGTCGTCTGCTTTGAAGAAATCCAGCAACCTCGATGAAAGTGGACATTTTTTGTGATCCTGAATGGAAGTCGAGAAAATCCGTTCTCCCACCTGAAACCAGGGAAGGTATTATAGTTCTGAGAACTAGACACATACAGGCACATGCATCAAGTTAGGATTTTGCGAGTCTTTAATTGCGAATATTAAGGATTCGCAATTAAGGACTTGCAAAATCCTATGCATGTAGGAATCGCTATAATAATAGCGATTCCTACACATTCCTTATTTGTGACTCGCAAATAGCGAGTCGCAAATAAGCAATAACTTCCTATTCATTCCTATGGACCTACAGGCCCATAGGAATGAATGAGAAATTGCAAGCAGAATTTTCGAGTACCAATTGGTACTCACAAATTGCTCATGCAATTTCAAGGGTGCAAGGGTGTCAAAAGGAAACCCTGTTGCACCCCTGAAATTGATCTGTGCTCAAATGTTGTGCACACACATGTCCCAAGGACATGTGTGTGTGTAACCTACAACTTTGAAAAATGCACTTTAGTGCATTTTTCGAAGTTTTGGCAAATTACCATGAAGTTAAACTTCATGGTAATTTGCGCCCCCTAGTAGCGAAATCGCTACTTCAAAGTGGTTCTTGCATTGCATTTAGGGAATCACAAAATGCGATTCCTTAAATGCAATCGCAATTTGAGAAGTCGCAATTAATTGCGAATTCTCAAATTGCGAGGGCCTTGACCCTTGATGCATCGCAAAAGCTAATTTTGCGATTGCAAACGGCCGACTTTTGCGAATCGCACCGTTTGCGATCGCAAAAAGCTTTGATGCATGTTCCAGTTTATTATTAGATGTTTTTAAAAGCAGATAAGTGACTGCTAAAAGCGAGTGAAATTCTTTTTTGAAGGAATTCATTTTCCGAACACTTGTGTTGAATAATCCACTGGGGTGCATTGCTTGGTTTTAAGGCCAAAGAATGAATTGATCGCTGCCTCCCAATTTACTGTTTGAGATTCACAGACAAAACATTGTTTCTTTAATGATTTATGTCAGAGACGTCCTTTGATGCAGAGAGTATCTCAATTTGTTTTTAATGCTTCTTGATACCCACATCACATTTACTACAGTTCTGTGACACTTCAGTTTTATCTTGTGGAATTCTTTATTGTCTGGGTGTTTTAGTATTGATTGTTCACACAGTAAGTGTTGATTTCTTTTAAATATTTTAGAGCTCATACCAGTGCCCGGGATACCAATTGTTCATTTACTACTAAGTGCTGAATTAACTGTTGGAGCTCAGCCAAAGTAAATGGTCTGTAGTGAAGGCCAACATTGTTTCCCACCCAAACCAATGCAGGAAGGCAATTGAAATCTGTTCTGCAACGTAAAATAGGTTTTTGCCTTTTAGAAAACAATGTGAGTGACATTTTGAAGGGCACCATAAAGAAGAACCTAAAACGAAGCAATTAATGTATGGACTAAGCCATCATTTCCTAGTCAAATGATATCCATAGGCCTGTGCAAAGAATTGGAATACTGAGTGATGCATAATTTGCATCCCATTTCCCAGGAAAAATGTAAATACAGATCTTTCACACCTGCTCTTTACAGTGAGTCACATAAGCCACTGTCAATGAAAAGTGACACATGGATTTATTTAGGGGCTGATTCACCAAGGGCTTGCGCACTCCTGGTGGAGGTCCCGCATTCGTGGGGGAGTCTCCACACTCTTCCGTCCCGAGTGCGGAGACTCCCCCGCGACTGCGAGGTATCCGCCACGAGTGCGGAGGCCCTTTGTGGCTGGCACTTAGAGTTTTCCCCGGAATTTGGAGATTATTTTCAGATCCCTCTGACTCTAAATGAGGCCCATAGTATTCCATCACTATTAAGAGAAACAAATATATACAGTATTTGAGTATCACAGGTAAATGCAATATTTACTGATGAGGTGACCCAAACCATAATGGTACTGATTAATAAATGAACGCACATAGGGTCTGCATCTCTGAGACAGCAAACCCACTAAGACAGCTCATGTTCACTGCTGGTTTTCTTCACAAACTTGACGTGAGTGCAGAAATGATTACCTTGCTCTCATTCACATAGAAGAGTGATTGCCAGCCAAAGGGGAAAAAACAACACTATTTATTTCACTGTTGGTAAGTGCAATACAGTCCCTGCATCTGTCAAAATGTCAAAACGATTATAGTTTATTGAGACAAAGATAAGAGTAAAACGTAGCTGTGGCAGCTCTGGGAAGGATATATGGACACACAGAACCATGTGGAATTTCCTGTTTGGGAAAAGGCTGCTCGTCATGGTTTAGGTGAAGCAGATGGTCGAGACTGAGCAAACACTGTAGGTGTGCAATGAGTGTTGTGATATATTCTCATTAGGGGAAGGGATCTTGTTATGGTTTCATAATAATTGGGACCGTGCCTGCATGCTCTAGTGAACTGCTGTGCACCTTGTTCATAGGGTTTGCTACAGTGCATGAAACATTCTAATAATTGTAACCATGCACTGATGACTGTGATCTTTTTGAATGAAACCTCTTATCGTATAATAGGAAGTGGAGTTCAGTACATGGTGTGGCATTTACATGCGTCTTGCAATTCTATACATTGATTGCTCTATCCAGAGGAAACACTTTGGAAAGCAGCGATGGAAATTGTCCTCAGATTAGAATGAAAATGCTTTGGAAAATATGGAATTAAAAACGCCAGAATTAATTTCTGTCTACCGTAGTAAAGAACATTTAGGCCCAGATTTACTAGGCTCCTGCAACAGTGCAAAGGGATGCAAGGAGATGCAAAGTTAGGTTTGGTATTTACTTTCAGGCACTAAAGACATTTTGAGCTGAAAACGTGCCCTGTTCTAAGTGCAAAAAGGATTTCACCCTGGACACCAACCTCACCCTCAAAGAACACATTGCTGAAAAAGGAAAGATGGCCTGATACCAGCTCTCTCATTAAAAGAAAGTCAAAAACGTCTTCCAGAAAGTGACTTCAGAGCTGCTAATCGAACTCTTGTGCTCTTGCATCTGGATGGCTGTAATGAGATTCTCCATGGCCTCCTAGACTCCACGCTGGCACACCCCTAGGGGCATCCTGCATGCTGAAGCACATCTAATCCAGGGCCTGAAGAAATATAATCACATTTCTCCCAGCCTGACGGAACACCATTGGCTCTGCTTGCCAAACTACATCATCTTCACAACCAGCTGAATCGTTTACAAAAGTATCAAGACCAGTACCCTTGCTTATCTTGTAGACAAGCTCATTGTTAGAAATTTGGTTTCTGGTTGGCAGAGGTATGTACCCTGGCCAAGCAGGACCCACAATACTAGTCAGGGTAAGTCACATAAATTCCCTAAATTAACCTGTGCTCACCCCCTGGCAGCTTGACACAGAGCAATCAGGCTTAATTTAGGAGGCAATGTGTTAAGTAGTTGTGCAACACTTCAAATAGTAAAATGTGAAAAAAGCACATAAAAAGATACCACATCTGGTTAGAAAAATAGACCTTAATTTAATAAATAAAAATTGACCAAAACAACAAGAATCCAATAAGTAGACCTCAAGATATGAATTTTTAAGGAATAAATTGAAAATAGTGCCAAAAGGCACTAAGCGATAACAAGGGACATCTGGTCGCGCTGGACCGGGACAAAGTCACAAGTTCAGGCCTACCACAATGGAGTGCAGGCCGGCTACATGGACCAGGCTTGGCCTGCTGAACAGAAGTACCTTGGTTTGCAAACTTCGACGTCGAAGATGCAGAGTGAAGGGGATGTGTTGCATCGACTCAGATCCTACATTGCTGGCAATGCATTGGTTACGATCCTTGCAACGGCGATAATACATCCACAGTGAGGATGATGCGCCACGCAGTGGTGATGTGTCTGTGTCAATCCTTGCTAAGGTGGAGATGCATTGGTGTTGATCCTCACAACAGCTGGGATGCATCTGCAGTGTAGGGGATGTGCCGGTTCTGAGTTGTGCGTCAACGTCAATGCATTTTGTTCTGCTGGAGCAGCACTGTTAGACCCACTTCCAATGGTCCAGGACTGTATTGGCACCACTTGGCAGGGCAGACTCACAGAGTTGCAGCAGGATAGTTGGAAGTCTTTTATGTCTCTGAGACCTCAAATCAGGAGGCAAGCCATCAAGCCCTTGGAATCACTCAAGAGATGTAGCTTCAGGCCTTCTCAATCAGGTCAGAAGTGCAGCAGGCATCAGGTTAGTACAGCGAGAAAGCAGTTCTTCCAGAGCAGCAGTCCAGCAGAGTGGCCGTCCTTCAGCAGCACAGCAGTCCTTCGTCCTGACAGAGTCTTCACAGGTCCAGAAGTGTACTGAAGTGGTACGGTCAGAAGTCCAGAAGTCCAGTTGTTATACCCAGTATTGCCTTTGAAGTGGGGGAGATTTCAAGAAGGGCTATGCACAGAAAAAGGCCATCTTTCTAAAAGTAGCATTTTAAATTGTGATGATAAATTGGACTTTGCCATGAAAGAGGATTGATCATTACAATTCTAAAGTTACTAAACATGACATACCTACCACCTTCCAATTCGGGAATTACAGCTTATTAAATGTAACAAGGAATCTCCAATGTTAACCTATGAGAGGGGTAGGACTCACAGTAGTCAAATTTCTTTTTAGGGTTTCACTACCAGGACAAGTAAAGCTTAAAAGTGCATGTCCTGCCTATGGGCTACCTAGAGCCTTACTTAGTGATGACTTAGATGCAGCCGCGGCCCGTGGAGGGAGTTCCGTGGGGCGGTAAGGCGGGGCAGGGGAGGGGCTGGGTGGGGGGGTTCTAAAAACTGGAATATGGATAATTACAGGTAAGTAAACAATTAAATAAATAACACGAATTTCGTAGCGTGCGCTGCATCGCAAAATGCAGTGCGCAGTGCATACTACCACGTCGGTTAGTATTCCCTCATTAAGATGAAACGCGGGGCACATTAAGAAGCAGAGGTGTAGAGAATAATGCCCTTACATACATCTTAGGGGCTTATTGTCAGGGTGACTCTAAGCAGTATAGGACAATCTCATGCTCCCCCATTTGGGATAGTTTTAAAATCTGTCCAAATCAGAGATATGGGATGACCGGTGGTGGAAAAAGGGGTGTGTGAGAGAAATTGAAAAAAAGAGAGAGAGAGCGAGAGACTATAGCTGTCAGGTTCAGGAATTGTGATAATAGATATCCAGGACATGCATGGGTTTATCAACACGAATGTAATCTGATGAAGGGAAATTAGTTATGACAATTATATGAACATGTTCAGTCAAGGTGTACATGATATAAAAATGGAGTCTGGTCCGCTTTAGTAGTGGAAGTTGCTGTAACTGAGCTACCAGGAGACTGCCAGAGAACTAAACAGGGAATTCATAATATTGAAGCAAACCCAGGTGGAGCAGAAGCAGCGTGGTCACAGCTGTCAATGAGGAGGTGAGGAAAGAGAAACATTCTTTGTAAACAAAGGTCCGATAAGCAAACCTGGAGTAGGAAGGAAAATAAACAGCAAAGCCCTTATGACAAAAATAAAAAGGTGGATGGACATGAGATGGGTTCAAAATGAGAAGAGTAAACCAGCAGCTGGTGTTTCCAGGCAATGGTATTCTGGAGGCATGATGTCTTATCCTGACTCTTCTCTTCTCATCCTGGAAGTCTTCTTCTGCCTACAGAATACTTCTAACACTGTGCTGGACATGCCTTAGTCTGAGCCCCTGCAGCCATGCCCTATACAATTTACTGGTGCACCAACCACCCTTAGGCGATAGCCTTCATTGCACTCTCTTGTTTGACCCAATCCTTTTTGGTTGCCATCCTGGACCTTGGTCTAGTCTAATTCTTGAGTTGTGACATAGACAGGACTCGATGTTCTGGTGAATTCGTTTAGGCAGATCAGCATGATACCAAACCGATACGAGGAAAAGAACAATGGACTATAGAGGGAATATTTCAGTTCTTCTCTGCACTTCCATGCATGTATGGCACTGTAAAGGAATACTGGTCATTCCCCAGGGACAGGCGTTTTGAGCTACAATGGTCAGTCTAGACTGACCTTATATGGGGTACATAAACACCCTCACAAAAAGAAGGAAATACCAGGGAAGAAATCTTTGGGTGCATGGTTTATGGGAGCAGTCTTCCCTTCCATTTGGTTCAGGGGCTCCCAGGGAATTCTTTAAGCAGAAGGCTGGTGCATGTATAGGATACCTCCAACTCTGAGCTGGCAAGCTCCTCCACCAACTTTGGTATTCTTCCTCTCCATCAGTCAGTGAAAAATCACATGATGAATCACTAGTGGTTTGACAGGCTGCTAACTGAGGAAGAGATAGGAATGCAGATATTTGATTGGCAGTTTGCCCAGTTTAACCTAGTATTGTAATTGGTTTTGTAGAGGGGTTGGATGCGCAACATAGGCCACAGTGATGATTAATTCGTATTTAGCAAGTCCCACTTTTATGCTTTAAACACCAAGGGCCTCATGTAGGTAGCCAAATACCGGTCGGTAACGGCCGATTTTCGGTAATTATACCGTTACCGACCGGTATTTTGGCTTTTGAGATGTAGGGGGCTCATTTCTGTATTCGGTAATTCACAGAATCGGTAAAATTACCGAATCGGTAATTTTACCGATTCGGTAAATTCCGAATACAGAAATGAGATGTAGGGGGAGTGTGTGGGTGTTTTTAGGAGTCGGTATTTACCACCAACTAATAGTTGGTGGTAAATAATGAATGGATGTGTTTAAGCATTTTAAAGCGCTTAGACGTGTGCAATGTGGCAGACATACATGCCCTTAGGGCATGTATGTGTGCCACATGTGCACACATGGCCGAATCAGGGGTGCAACAGGGTGTCAATGTGACACCCTGCCACCCTTGCATGTGTTCCCCCCATTACCGAATCGGTATTTACCGATTCGGTAATGAGGCATACCTTCCCATCAATGGGAAGGTATGCCTCATTACCGAATCGGTAAATACCGATTCGGTAATTACCGAATTTTACCGATTCGGTAATATTTCCCAAATGATTACCTACATACAAGTTACCACTTCTTAAATACCGATTCGGTAACGTTCGGTATTTAAGAAGTGGTAACTTGTATGCTACCTACATGAGGCCCCAAGTCATGTGGGATATAAGGTACACCTTAGAGTGACTTGTTAATGTATTTTCTGTATTACAAAGCGGTTTCCAGTTGTTTGAAAGAACATGAGTGAGTGTTATAAATGTACTTTACAGCCCACGTGTGGGATTTCATATTTATGCCAATGTTACATTATAAGGAGTTGGGTTACTGTGGTCTTAATTAAAGGTTAAACAGCCAATCAGTTTTAGATAATTTTATATTATGTTTAGAAGTCAGAATACACACACTGGGAGACTGAATGGCAGTTAACTGCTAGTAAAAAATCAAAGCAAAAGAAATGGACACCACTTGGAAAATTCAGTTTCTCACAATGCTACGGTATCATGTTGCAACAGCTAAACTCCAGACGCCAGTCATGACACTGGTACATCAGTGATCACGAAGCCTACAATTCAATGTATAATGCCTAATACATTCCAGTTACATTAACACAAAGTTGGAATTAATGCCGCAAGCAACATTTATTAAGGTATATTTGCTACATGGTTATGCATCTGAAAATTTAAATTCATTCATAATTTGAGTGCAGATTTGAGGCAGAGCTTCACAAAGATACATCCAAATGAGATATGTGGTAAAGCCAAGGGTGTTACTGTGAGAACATCAGTCATGAGGTATCATTATTGAAAGCCTTATTATTATTATTATTATTAGCATTTGTATAGCGCGAACAGCTACCTCCGACGGAGGTGTCCCGGCGCTAGCATCCATACAGTGAGGGGGGGAGGGCCAAGAGGGAGGCCTATAATGTTAGACGGTACAAGGGAGGACAAACAGCCACGTTTTCAGGGCCTTCCTAAAAGGTAATTCTGCCCTTATCTGACGCAGGGAATTGGACATCATATTCCACAGTGTAGCCGTTCTTACAGAGAAGGCGCGCCCTCCCAACCTCGCTTTTCTAAAGCGTGGAATAGCTAGGAGGTTCATGTTGCTGGATCTAAGAGTTCTGGCATTCTGGTATTTTTGGAGCCTACGTCTCAGATAGAGTGGGCCAACCTCTCTAAGAGCTTTGTGGGCTAGGACCAGAACCTTGAACATCACTCTCTTCTTCACCGGCAGCCAATGTAGGCTTTGCAAATGGGGGGTGATGTGATATCGTAAGGGTACATTTCTAATTAGTCTGGCTGCAGCATTTTGGATCCTTTGAAGTCTCCTCATAAGATAGTCAGGGAGACCAATGAAGAGGCTGTTAGCATAATCCAGCTGAGAGGTGATGAAAGCATAGACCACCGTCTTCCTGCATTCCATAGGAAGGAAGTGGAGACATCTGCGCAGTGCCTTCAGTTTCCAGAAGCACTGCGAGGATATGTGCGATATTTGGGCCTTGCCTGTTAGTTGGGTGTCAAATCTAAAACCCAGATTCCTGACTGAATTGACCGGAATTGGTGGAGGATTTAGTTCTACTGGCCACCAGAGCTCAGATTGAGGGGGAGAGGCTGATTAAAAAATAGTATCTCGGTCTTATCAGTGTTAAGTTTCAGGCAGTTATCCGTCATCCAAGATGAAATATTCAGAAGACACTGCCGAAATTAGTGAATGCATTCTTACTCTGCTCTTTGAAGGAAAAGATAAGTTGAGTGTCGTCAGCATACGAAACAACACGAACACCCAAGCCTTTCACAATAGATGCCAGAGGGGCCAAATACACATTAAACAATGATGGGCTCAGAGCGGATCCCTGTGGGACCCCTTGTAGCAGTGCCCTAGAGCTGGAGACATGGGGATGGAGGAAGACTTGTTGAGATCTGTCTTCCAGAAATGAAATGAAATGAAAAATTATATTTATATAGCGCATAGACTACCCGGAGGCCTCGCAGCGCTTTAAACGACTGGAACCAACGTAACACGATCCCTGTAACTCCTAGTGAGTGGAGCCTATTCAGAAGGATCTTATGGGAGACCGTGTCAAAAGCCGCCGAAAGATCAAGCAGCACAAGCATGGCGCAGTTTCCTGTATCCATCGTCTCACGTATTGACTCTGCCACCTCTAGAAGAGCTGTCTCGGTGCTGTAACCTGCCCTAAATCCCGACTGAGAGTCATGCAGGTGATTATTAGATTCTAAAAAATCCGACAGCTGCCTCTGGACCTCTTTTTCCAACATTTTAGCTGGGGCAGGGAGCAGAGAGATCGGTCTGAAGTTTTTCAGCTCTATTGGATCAGCGTCCTCTTTTTTAAGGATAGGACGGACAAAGGCTTTCTTCCATTCAGTAGGGAAGATTCCCGTTTCCAGGGAGGTATTCCAAACATTATTCAGAGCGTTATTAACTACAGGGGCTAGGAGTTTGAGAACTCTGGCCGGGCAAGGATCGGAAGGGCAACCAGACTTAACTTTCATTATATCCCTCAAGGAGGCGTCCTTCTCAAACCGGCGGAAGTCTGACCATTTACCTAAAAAGCCATCTAAAGGCACACCTTATGAAAGTCTAGGTGAAAATCTGCATGCCATATCAATTAATTGGTGATCAAAATTCTGGTAATTACAAAATACAATTTTTATTGGAGTTTGTAGTAGGACAGTCACCATTACTATCATAGAGCAACTGTGCAAGTAGGTATGCAAACATTCAAGAGCTATGAATGTCTACAGTACACAAATGCTATTTAAGGGAGATCAGGTGGGCGGATAATAATGGGTGGGTAAGATACGCTATGAAGACAAAATGGAATGAAATATATCGCTCCTTTGCAGCGTCGAAAAGTGTCAATGTGATTGCATACCTCTTTAAGAATGAATATTCATTGTTTTGGAAAACATGGGCTACCAAAGGGATCTTCCAGGTTAAGCAATTAATACAGGATTCTCGTTGTCTTTCCCTACAAGAAGTTCAGTCCACATTTGATCTACCTATTTCCTAGTTACTGAGATACGAATCTTTATGATTGAATTTGACGAATCAACTCTCCCTACTCTCTAGTTCCCCTCTTCCTTCTCAAGCTCCACTGATAGAACCTTTATCCACTGCCCCTTTTATTAAAGCCTCTCATGTTTACAAATACCTGTATTTTTCCTCTTTCAGTCGCCCTAAAAGTAAAGTTGAGCTCTTATTGGAATATGATTGACAACATACTCTTTCTGTTCAAACATGGAATTCCATTTGGACACGCATACATCACACCTCATGTAATTCGAGCACCACACAGACCCTTTATTATTTTTATCAAAGACTATTTTTAACTCCATTATCACTCCAAGTATAGTTCGGACTTATCCCCGAATTGTTGGGTATGTCCCACTATTCCTGGCTCTTTCATGCAATCCCTTTTTCTTTGTCCTAATATTGCCCGTTTTTGGACTAGGGTATGTGAAGCTATATCCTCTATTTGCACTATCAAATTTCCTTTTGACATATACTGCATTTTTTTGGGAAGTAATTCTACAGATTGGTTTGGTTCTCGCAAAACGGGCATATTTGTGGACTTGTTAATTGCCATTGCCTTTCAGGTAATCACCTCTAACTGGAAGGATGACTCTAAGGTCTCTTTTTCCGCTTGGTGGGACCTTCTTTGCTATCACCACAGACTAGACAGAGCTTCTTCCAAAACTTCTCAACAACTTATTCGTAAAGAAGCCCTCTGGTCTCCGCTTACCAATTATCAATCTGCTTCTGCACTACCTAATCAAGATAGATCATTTGTTTTTCAACCACCATGAGTACCTATTTCTTTTCTTCCTTTTTTATATGTCACATGTACAGTTATCATTCTGTTTCTTTTTGAGATGCAACATAATTATTATATTATTAATGTTTCAATACAATATCAGATGAAGATACCTCTATATCTTTATTCCCTTTTCTTTCTTCTTTCTTTTTCTTTCCCCCCTTCTCTGTTCTCTCTCTCTTCTTTCCTATTTTTCCTTTTCTTTTCTTCCTTTCCCATTCTTTAGATCTTCCCTTCTTCTGACAAAAATTAAAAAATGTAAAATGCTATTTTGTCTTTAGGTACAATTTCTTTTACTGCTTTTCTTCTTTGGAATATCTTTATATTTTGGACACATTTTTGTGTTATTTATTCCATTGAACCATTTATTCAGTTTGCTAATCTATTGATATTCCTTTTATAAGTTTTGTTGTATATTGTACCTATGTTTCTAATTATTTCAATAAAGCTCTTTAAACTTTAAGAATGAATATTCATGGAGGTAATGATAAATAAGCTACTTGAAACTAAATCATAAGGTGCCAAAAGGTATCATAAGTTACCACTTTCCTTGAGATCTTATGGCTTCCCCAATTACCTTTGTCTAAGATTTCCAACTGAACACAACTGCAATTGTGGCATAGTGTCTCAGAGTTGACAGCACTTTGAAAGGCTAATTACTAGTGGTATAATTTATTAAAGTATTCCAAACATCAGTAAATCTTCTCCTTAGTGAGTAACCCCTGAATGGGATTGCTATGTCAAGAGTTGTGTCCATGGCACAAAAAAGCAAAGTGGAATACTACCCAAAGCATTTACAAGTGTGTGAAATTAGTTCAAGATTTTCCCCTAACACTTTTTTGTTCATTTCAATTAGGAAACCTAAGTAGGTCGGTATGCCCAGATGAAGGTCGCATAGCTCTTCGTCAAAAAAGACTAAAGCGACACATCAGTAAAAATGCAAAAAAAGCCTGAGGTTGCTTGTGTTTCTATTCAGTGGAGATGCGGCCAGCCAACTCTGTGTGGGCGGTTACTTTTTAGGGTAAGGCAAAAGCTGAGGTCCATATGTTTGACCCTGATGTTGAGGCAAATTGAGCCAATAACAGCAACTGACAGTGGTTAATACAAACATTGAATTAATTTCTTTCAGTCTTCTTGGTGAGGGGTACTACTTGGATGAGCACACCCAGGCTAACTGTAGAAGTCAATTTCACAATACAGGATAGTGTTTGTTCACTGCACATTTATTCATGTCCATACCGTTACAGCACCAGGACACATCTGTCCAAAGTGTTTAAAATATAACATTCTTTATGAGAACTTAGAATGTTGTACTTTCATGCATTGCACACTGCACTGAACGAAGCAGGCAACCTGCGGAGCACAACCTGAACACAAATCACCTCAACATCTTCCCCCTTTAATAATCAGAATAAATAAAACCTTAAATACACTAAAGATTCTCTTCAAAAAGAAATACAGACATTTGAAACAAAACTCTAAACATATGTTGCTTATACAGCTTGAATAGAAGTGAAACACTTGATAAATGGGATACAAGTAAAGAGACATTCTGTTGATTCACTCTGACAGCGCTACCACTAACAGTTTCCACTAATGCAGGTTCTCTAAACTGTCGGGTTGGTTACTTAATGAAAACCCAGTCTCCAACTCGAAATGAGTGATCATTATATGCAACACCAAACTTGGCATGAAACCATAATTTCATTTTCCTTTGTGCCAATTCAACAGTGGGACGTATATATCCCTATCTATAACTTTCTCATGAACTGAACAAGACTGACATTCCAACCATAGAGGTCACATCTCACATGTGGGTAAATGACCCCTCAAAATTTCAAATGGGACTTTTCCTGTAATTAAATTTGGACTTACTCGATGAGAAAACTGCATGCTGTCCACAGCCATTCTTACATCCATCGTGTTCTTAACTGCCCATTGAACACACTCAAAGAGTGTGCCATACATCTGCTCCACTAAACCATTTTCTTGAGCATGGTTTAGAGCAATTCTTTTGTGAATTATCCCAGATTTGGTTAGAACATCTTTAATCTCTTTTGAGACAAATTACACTGCGTTGCCGGATACCAATTCTTTTGGAAAACCCTCTTGCAAAAATATTTTATGAAGAATGAAATGACATTGTTTGTGTTGGGCTCCTGGATAAACTCGACCTTCCTACTGTATTAACCAGCGCATATCTTAACCTGGCTGATAAGGAATTAAAAAGGGCAATAAAATCAGCAGCCAATTTTGACCATGTTCTCTTTGTAAAATTCACAGGCTGAAGTGGCAGTGTATAAACTTTCAAAACGGTATCACTTGTTGAGCAAATAAAACACTCTCAAACTGTTTGAATAATGTCATTGTCCATACTGGGCCACCAATACACCAAACTTGTTTTCCTTTTGGTGACAGTCTGCTCCAAATAGCCCTTATGTTCAATTTGTATAATCTTGACTCTTAAAGCCAAAGGAGGTGTAGATTTGCCTCCCCTCAGAAGTATTTTCTCTTTCTCTAATGTAAGCTCATCTGCAATTAAAAAAAGGGTTGCAGACTTGTTGTTAAAGATTTCTCTTTTGGCCACTCCTCAATAACATATATACAAAACATCCTCAAAACATCACCGTTTTCCAAACAATCCAACCCTTCACCTTGATCAAACGTCCCTTTAATACATACGTCAACCGTAGCTATAAGACAATCCTCATCCTCTTCATTCATGTCACCCCAGCAGTCATTGAAGGTGAGCTCAACAGATAGTCTACCCTAATGTTTTTGCCACCTGGGATGTGTTGTATGTCAAAATTGTATTGTAAACATTTTGCACTCAATCTGGCTAACCTGGGTGTAAGATCCTTTATAGCATCTCCCACCAAAATTCCTACCAATAGCTTGTGGTTTGTCAAAAGAACAAACTTTCTCTCCCAAATAAAACTCTTAAACCTTTCAACTGTTTAACAACATGCCAGTAAATCTTTTACAATCACTGAAACATTTTTTCATTGTCCCTTAAAGCCCTGGAAGCAAACCCTACCATTCTCTCAACTTGACGGACCACTTGAGGCCACTGTTACTTGCATCAACTGTGATCACACATTGAGCTAAAGGATCATACAGTGAAAAAAAATTCAGCAGAACCAATTTCATTCTCCAAACTGACAAAATCGATCTGTCAATTCTTATCCTAGTAAAAAACTAATTTTTTTTAAGTAGTTATTTCAAATCTTCTGTTTTATTAGCAATGTTTTTAATGAATTTTGCATAGAACTTAAAACACCCCCAAAAGGATGCGACTTGTTCCTTATTGCCAGGTAATGGCATCAACTAAACATTGACATGGTTCTTTACATATACAACAAATCCTGCCTATTCTAACCTTTCCCAGACCATGCACATAGTATCATTGTGCTCCTGCATGTTTCTAGCTGCTACCAGTATATGATCTTAGAATGTGACCACCCGACTGATACCGTTCAACACCAATTCCATGATGCATGGCAATATTGTGGCAGTGAAAGCTAACCAGAAGGGCATCCTTTTGAACTGAGATGTGCGTTCTAGAGAAATGAAAGCAGTGAGATGTCTGTACAAAAGTTCTAGCACCAACTGATAATAAGCGGATGCTAAATCAATCTTACTAAAATTCCTTGCTCCCGCAAAACTTGTCAAAATGTCATCAATCCTTGGCAGAAGATGAGAATCTATCCAGATTGTCTTATTCAAACTGCGTTGATCAATGCAACTTCTCAAATCTCCTATTTCGTTCATGACAATGACCAAGGGAGAAAGCCACAATGACAATTGAACAGGCTCAATGACCCTCTCAATACACATCTTTTTAATAACATTTGCTAAATGCTTCCTGGTGCTGAAAGGCACATTCCTCTATTCATGCTTAGTGGGTTCTTGAACTTGATCCCTGATCTTTCCAATCGCCCTTCGAAAACTTTAAGAAACGTATCAATCCATATGTTGTTTATGTCTGTATCATTCTCGCTCACTAAAGAAACTTGGAATTTCTACCCGGGCCTTAAAGTTATAACAAATAATCCCTGGTGATATCACCCCAAAATGTTGAGTCCTTTCTTAGAAATGTAAACTTCCCACAAATAACCTTCTCCTTAAACTGCAATGTGATCTCAAAATATCCAAGCAACTCAATTCTCTTACCATCATAAGACACAGGGCACCTGACTGGCATCATTAACTCTTTGTCTGCCTACGTGTTCTTGACCCAAACCTCAGTGATGATTGTCAACTAAAAGTTTCAAAACCATACCATCAAGACATATGTCTGTGTAAGGATCTCTACGTTCAGAATCTTTTTCATCCCTTATCAACAAAACACTTAGGGTCCAATTGCGATTTTGGCGCAGTTGGTGTGTCTGTGTCAAAGCCACATCAGAACCGCCCGGCCAATAATGACTTTTTTTAAGTCATTGGCCGGCATTTCCTTTGCCGTTCCCATGGTGGTGCACCTCAATGGGAACTTGTGTGTATCCACAAGTGGTTATATGCTTGGCGGAACTGCGGCCATCCCACCACATATTTCGATACCTCTGGACTGCAGCACCTCCGCCAGGCAACAGTGGTTCTCTGGTGGAGTTGGCGGTCCCAATGTAGCGTGACCACTAGGGTTGCAATGTGGTGGTTGCCAGACCGCCACCACCCCACCACCACGAGTCTGGTGGTTCTCTGACTGCCAGATGCTTAATCGGGCCCTAAGTCCTTTGTTTTATCCAATAATTCAAAAGTGCCATCACCATTATCACACTCATAGTTATACATCAAACTGTTTCTCCAATTTTCTAATTGCTTCCTGATATTCGTCTAGTTATTCCTCTTCATTTCATCCTTCATGTACCGAGGTAGGTGTTCATAGATGGCTTGCACCTTAAAACCTAAATTAGGCTCCAACAGAAACAATTTTCTCCCTGTGCACTACCTGTTTCCCCCTTTGTCACCCAAACAACTTGTAAAAGCTTGAACCATGTTTTCCGCTTGATCGGAAGTTTCCCGGGGGTTAGCAAGAAAGGCAAGGTTCGTTCACTGACTGCATATTGGGAAATGAACCTGTAATCTTGAGTTAATAAAATGAGCCAAAAAATAAATGCCAGATGAGCAGTACTGAGCAAATGTACAAAGACAAATACACAATAATAATAAAAAAAAGCGACATTGTTCCCTAGATACTTGGATGGCACTACTCAATATGGACGACTTAGACAACAGAACTCTTCATGGGAATATCAAAGACTCGTAATGCTTTATGGTAATTCATTCTATATTCTTCATGACAGAAAGTCTGATACAGTGCGCATCACTGATTACCAAGTGTGAGTTTCTCTGGCTAACTGAGGTAAAAGTCAACAGTGTGCATGTCACTGTTAATTTACCAAGTGTTGCAACGAGATGCGGAACCAGGAAACAGCTGCCATGAGGAACTGGAGGGCAATGCGCATGAGAAGAAGGATGCGCAAGCCAACCATCGCAGAATATAATTCTGCAGTCATGTTAAATTACCTTTTAATAAAGATAACGGGGAGCTCGCAACTGAAACAGGGTATATGCCAGTACTACGTGCTAGTATGGGACAGTTCGAGGCTTCAGCAGAAATGTGTGCGTGCTTTAAATTAAAGTACACAAGAAGACCCTAAGCCGGCACCCCACACAGTCAAATCTTAACTCACTGTGTTACCCGCACCGATTATATTCACCTCTTGGCGTAGTATACAATGATTGGGTTCTTGGCCAGAGACATGGCTGAAACACCACACTAGACCAAAAATGTTTTTTCTTCCTTGCTGACTAAACTCACTAGTCGTATTATTAATCTGGAGTCCCTCTGACTTAAAAATGTGCTTGTCGTTTATTATTAGAAATCAACTTCACCACACAGGACTGTGTATGCCCACTGCAACATTTATTCATGTCCATACAGTTACAGCACCAGGAGACAGCTGTCCAAAGCGTTTGAAATATAACATTCTCTATGAAAACTTAGAATATTGTACTTTCATGCATCACATGCTGCACTGCACGAAGCAGGCAACCTGTGGAGCATAGAAGCACAACCTGAACACAAATCACCACACTTACCTCCCCATTCATCATTGATAAAAAAGGTTAAAACATTTTTAGAGTTGCAGGTGTTACTGTTCAGCGGGGTTATTACCAGTAGCTAAAATCAATGTAAACGTTCCACCCATCCATTTTGTTTTCTTCTCAATAATTCGCAATAATTCCTAGAAATAATATTGCAACAAATACCTTCTTTTAATTGTTTACTAGTTTTTGTACAGTGGGAACAATACCCAGTGGGTGTCACAATTATTGACATAAGAACAGTTTCATACTGCCAAACTGCAAAAGATCAATATACATTCTAATGGTTTCACATAAGAAAATTTGCATACTGCCTAAAAACACGTAATATAAGAAGGTTTTTCACAGGGGGCTATGCACAAGAACTGTACCATTCTGCTTAAGAGTAATTTAGCCAAAACTGTTTCACCGGAAGTTTCACAAGGGCAAAGAGTTCAACAAGATTGAAGGAGGCTAGTCAATGATTAATTCCTTTACGAGTATGTCTGGGCTTTCTTCACAAAAGATGGCCTCCCCAAGATCTCATAAGGACTTGTGTGAGGATGAGGTGGTGTGAGGAATGGCAATTCTTCTGCACAGCCTAGTCTCTTCTTAGTGCAAAAAGAACAAATGATGGACAGAATGCTGTACAGTGTCAACCATTCACCCCAGTACAGAGATCTGGACCCAAGTCCATCGTTTTTTTGCTCACCGTGCCATTCCAGTTTGAACCCAGTCATATGCAAATCAGCTTTGACCCTGCACCCAATGGGAACAGTCCAGCCCGAACTGCCAGGCCAGGTCCTTCCGCAACTGAAAACAAGGACCGGTTTCAGCCAGGATAGCTTGAGTTCAGTGGCATGGAGAGTCTCTTCGTAGAGCAACAAGCAACATGGCTGCCACTATGAAAATGATTTATGTTGCCTCCAGAACCAGATGTTGACAGGTATCTCTAACAGTGGGAGCTGGAAGGGCTCATCTTCAAGTGAGCAGTCCTTTTATTGGCCTTCATCAATGACGCTCATCCAGCAACAGACGCCCAAGCACTTCACTCTGCAGCAGCTCAGGGAAGCAACCCTGCTGTACATGACTACACCACGTATATTCATTCACTGAGTAAGGGTCAGACCAATTGGTGCATGTGGGACCACAAAGAAGAGAAACCATCTGATGGTGGCAGTGGTGGTGTCTGGTGTATCAGCTCGGTGAAACCCAAGGAGCTCCAAATCAATGAAAGTAATTACCTTTTTGCATTTTTAAAAATTACTTTTCTAATCTATATGTTAAAAACATTCCCTATCCATGCTCTAAGTTGGTGTATGATGTCATGTAAATATTCTCCTCTGGAAGCTTACCACTCAGCATTCCTGAAACTGCTTGATACTGTGTATGCTATGTTTGCCAGTGGATGTGCTGTGTAACAATGTCATTTCTATTTAATGTTTTTCTCTTACATTCTCGAGCACACTCTGGTTCTGTCACCTAGTCCTGATCAAATTGTATTACTTACTATGTAACATGCTTAATCGTAGCATTGTTGTTTTCTCTAAAGTGAGAATCTGTGTAATTGTAATTTCATGCCCTGCAGTGGGTCATTAGGGATAAATATAATACATGATAGTAGGTTGCATATTACAATAAAATACTGAGCAATATAAGCCCAGTAGAAGTCACGAGAAGCTGTCAAGGTCACAGGTAAACAATAATATGGTGGGTGTGGGAGGGGAATACAGCAACGTTCACTGAATATAAATTTTACTAAGCTTTTTAGTATTGGTTTAGTGACACTTGCATCGCTTATTGCAAATGAACGCCAATGACATACTGATGTTGCTTACATGATTGTCTGAGAGAGAGAAGTATGCAATCATCATGGTTCAGAAGCGAATATGCCTCTTCACTCTGCATACCATTATCCCTCATGTTGTCACAACGCGGTCGTAGCAACGACCGTGTTGTGACAACGCATACCATTACCCCACAAGTCGTTACAACGACTTGCGGAGGGGGGAGAAGGTGTTGGATTTAAAATCCAACACCTTGCCTACAGTCCGCACAGACTGGAGTTGGAATAGCACATTTTACTATTCCAACATCCAGCACCCCCTCCGCAAGTCGTTGTAACGACTTCTGGGGTAATGGTATGCATTGTCACAACGCGGTCGTTGTTACGGTATGCGGAGTGAAGAGGCATATTCGTTTCTGACCCATGATGATTGCATACTTTTCTCTCTCAGACAATCTCGACTTGCGGATGGGGGGCGCTGGATGTTGGAATAGTAAAATTTCCTATTCCAACTCCAGTCTGTGCGGACTGTAGGCAATGTGTTGGATTTTAAATCCAACACCTTCTCCCCCCTCCGCAAGTCGTTGTAATGACTTGCGGAGTAATGGTATGCGTTGTCACAACGCGGTCGTTGTTACGACGAGTTGTGACAGCATGCGGGGTCACGGATGCGGGATGAAGGTAGTTTACAGACAGAAACACAATTTGTCTCTTTCACATGGCAATACATTGTTTTGTTTTCATTTTACAGAGAGAAATAGGAGGCAGGCATTGTTGTGATAGCCAAATTCTGCATATTTCCCCCTCTTCCTACCACAACGACTGTTTGCGTGGAAGCATGACACATGAACAGATTCAGAAGTCTATTTACAGAATTAAAACGAACTTGGGTGCCAATTGCTAATCTTGTTGCTGACTTGCAAAAATATGTAATTTGTGTGTAAGCAGAAACATTTTCATAAGATAGCAAGATTATGTTTAAGAACATCCTCGATAGTACTGGCCTTTTTTCTATTTTTCATCAGTCAGGAAGGCGAAGCATTTTTTATTTGTTTGACAAGGAGGAATATGAAAGTAAGTTAATATCTGGCAGTCATGCATGACATGGATGACATCATATTGTTATATTCTTGCAACTGGTCTTGTAAGTAACATATCCATGCTTTATGGCAATTGTAGTGTTTGTTTTAACTAAGCAAAGCATTTTGTGGCAATGTTTTGTAATGAGTAAGCCCAACACCAGATACATCGTTTTTGGTGTCTGGCAAATCTAAGTATGTCAAATGTTAGCATTACATGCATAAAGGTATTGTATTACAGTGCAACATACCTATGTTTGCAGCAAAGAAGTTAAGAATATAGTGGGCATGCAGACAGCAACGATGGCAATAGTTCAATTGGCAGGATTACTGGCGTAATCCATCTCCAAGTAAAAGTTATTTAAGGAGATGGCAACAATTAATTAAGCATGTTTCCTCTACCATAAACAGCTAACATTTAGAACAACCCATATGTGTATCGACACTTCCTTCATTTTGTCTGTTTACCTTTTATGTCCCCAGAGTGTGCTGCTTATGTTTTATCTGACTGTATCTGTGTTGTGCTGATTTGTATGTATGTATATTTGTATATTTCTGGGCATGAGTAACTGGCCCTACCTGGTTTGTCCTGGCATTTCCCTAACTTTCCATTATGCACCATGGCTTCACATTTTCGTGTAGCCACCTACCCTGATTTATAATTTCTGCTCTTCCTTGCCTACTCTTCTTCTCTTGCAGCCTATTTTCCACTCCTGCTTCTTCATTCCCACTCAGATTCCCAAGACATCTTACTGATGGAGCAAGGACTCGTTTGTAAGAATCTTGTTTGTACTCAATTCTCTCGTCTAACTTATTAACATGAAATCCTAATTGTGTCTTGTGACTAATCATCAGGCATTTCATAAATATAAAAGGTTGAGAAGCTTGCCTATGTGTTTACGAACCAGTAATACGGATAGCGGACTAAACGTGGCTGTAACAGGGAAAACTTTACTGTGCATGCGTCAATTGCATCTACGCAATGTGACGTCTAACGGTTTGGAATTTCCTGCGCATGAGCAGAATGCAATAATATGGCGTCTTTAAGACCCACATGCACGGCAACTGCTTTACTGTTTAGAAAATGCTCTATTTTACTAAAAGCTAATGCAGGGAAAGTACTAATAAATACAGGGAAATAGAGTAGAAGTGGGTGGTATACAGTGAAACCATTTATTTGTGAAAATAATATTTTCTCTCTTTGACCTTTTCATTAGTTCGTATTTGGGCCTTTTTGCCATGACTCGAGTGTTCTGAGTGAGAGTCATCTGCCCATGTCCAATCGAGAAGCACACTGAAGGATGACACCATGTTTGAATCACAGCCAAGGCCACAGACTACTAAATCCTGGGAAACCAAAAAGTCAAGAGTTCAACCATTTAAGTTATATGGACATTGCTGATAATTTGTTGTAGATATGAATAAAATCTGAATGGGAAAATAAAATTGAATATACATTAAGGGGATGGATTTATGAACAAAGGACAACTTGATCGAAATGCTATGCCAACATGGTGTGATTACTTAACACCCTTGCCTGTCCAATAGGAATTCGTATTTTTACAATATTGCAATTTTAAGGGGTGGTACATGAATCCCATAAGGTATAATTGGGGTAGTTAGCTAGTTAGAAGGTGTGGTTGTGATCAAGAATGCGAGGATGCTGTGAGCCAGAAATGCTGTCGGAGTGATGCTGATGAAGAATCGATTACAGAATTTCTTACCTTAAGCAATTTATTAGAAAAAAGATTGTGGAAAAATCTCGAGGAGGAAGAGAGTGTCAGGGAGGGGTGCGACGAGTCATCGGTTCTAGAGAGGTCCACTATACTGTCCTGATTCCTGTCCTAAAGCCTTTGTTGCATTTTCTGTCGTAGGGGACCTTTATCAGCTCTTTGGCCAGGGAGTTTGTCTTCACACCATCTTGGGTAATATACATTTTTTATATTTTCTGATGTACTGCTCTCTCTCTTTCCTCTCCTTTCAGAGCAAAGTCATTGAATTGAATCTTAAAGTGTATTTGATTAATCAAATCATTCTTCCTTGATTGATGGTGCCTATGGTGTGCATTTGAGATGGTTCACTCACATTTAAAATTTAGATAAAGGTTTTTAAAACTTCTTGTGTCTGTGTTTATTTTGTATATAACATTGTAAGTTAATTAGGCTATGTGTATCTTCACCATCAACTAGTTCCAACTAATTTGGTCCATCAATCAAGTGGAAAGAACTTATTGATCAGTGAAAGATTAGTTAAGATGAAAAACTAATTTTGAGGAATTCATCAACTATATAAAACTTTGAACTCCAGTGGTTTTACCAGATATCGTGTGTATATGTTTTGGGGGGCCCAGATGAATATAAGGTAGTAGAGTATCTGTTGTTGGTACGCCACTGGATCAGTAACACCCCATTTTAGAGGACAACATTCCATTCACAAAGCTCCATTCTCTTTCCCTCTCTCTTGTTCACTCCTTTCCACTCACCTATAACATCTTGCACTTTTAGAGTGCCTTAGAGAAGCAGATGCAGACAGACAAAGTACATGGCAGATGCCCCTTGTCTATTTGTCAGAGTGGTGTAGATTCCCTGGCATGGGCTCCTGTTTATATATTGGTCTACCAGTGTGTTTGGATGTAAAGGTATTGGTCTCTGTGTGCATGTATACCCGGAGGTATATTGCTCTAACTTCATCATTGCTAATGTATCATCTATGTGATTATGGCTGTAGACACTGTGAGCCTCTAAGCAAATGTGCATCCACTGTAGAAGTAATAAATATTGGCTTTGTAAATGCTTTTAATTCTTATGAAATTAAATGGTTCAGTCACCCCTCCTATCAAGGATTTGTAGTCACTCGCCTGCAGCCATTTATCTGCCACACCCTGCTGAATTTATATTGTGGCCACCTCACAGTTCTGATTAACCCGGGGAAGCTCCACGTAAACACAAAGGTACAGATATAGACTGAATACACTTTCTGTAGGAAGAATGTACTCTGCTGCATGTTTCACATGTATTTATCGTCTGCTAAGACCCGCAGCACATCATGTTGTCTGCGTCTTATCCTGTCGCCCTGCTGGTAAACACTGAGGGCCTTATTTACGAGGTTATGGTGCAGGGCAGAACTGCAAGGAATATCTATAAAACATGCAGCATACCTGTCCTTTTCTCCTGTGTAGGCGCCCAATGGGTTGCCATTCTCCAATGCAGGCACCCATGCGCCATGGTGCAAGGGTGCCTGCGTTATGGGGCTTATTTATTTTGTGCAGGAAAGGACACCTTTCTGCACAAAATCAATCAATTGTGGTGATTTCCTCTTTCTATGTGTGCTGAAGAATGCAGCACACATAGAAAGAGGAAAAAACAAGGAGAAATAAAAACAATTCACCTCGTTGCGCCTCCCTAATGCTACCCCTCGAGTGGTGTTAGAATCTGACGCATTCCCAAGTTTATGATTCCTCGTAAATCTGTGAATGCTTCAGATTCCATGGTTGTTGCGTGGGAACACCAACAACAACACACATGGAACGCCCCTTTCACTCAGTGTTCTGCATGAAAGGAGCACATATTTACAAGGCCATGCAAAGCCTTGTAAATATGCTGCAAAACATTGCGCCAATGGAGTATCAAAAACATTACGCTCCGGCGGCACAAAAGTGCTGCAATTGGCCTCGTAAATGAGGCCCTGAATAAGTGCTGATAGTTTACCAGGAAAATCACCTTTAGACTCTGCAAAGGAATAACAATCCTGCACTCCAATTCTCCATATTTACTCTTATTCTACCAGAAACATTTCTAACACATTCCCAACCTACATAATATGAAAAAATGAAACAAATATATTTTAGTACAAAAAAATTAATAAATTCACAACAAAATACAGCATGCCAACAAAATAAAATACACCAATACAACACACTAACACACTGGACAGCACAAAACACAGCATAGGAATGTAATACAACAATGCAGCTACATAACAAAACACACTTACGGATTAAATCAACTCAAAGACAACCACACAATACCACTAGAAAACATTACAAGAACTTAATTGCACACAACAATACAGAAAAATACGAACACAGTAATGAAATAGCCATGCAACAACAACAATACACTGTTATTACAGAATAATACCACAATAGAAATGGAAAACACATTAATACAATACAACAGAACAGCATAAACCAACAATACAGTTGTACAGTATTATGCTCTTTTGTATTGTGTTTATGCATTGTGCGTTGTTTCATTAAGACATGATATGGTTTTCATTGTTATTCTGTTGTATTTTGATTTTAATTTTGTTCTGTTGTCGTATTGTTGTTATTATGATGTGTTGTGTTTCTATGTTGTATTGATGCATTATATTTTTCTGGTGCATTGTTTTTTGTAATATTGCATCATTATTTTACTGCCTTAGTGCCTTTTATTCTGGTATTGTGTTGAATTGTGTTGGTGTAGTTCTGTTAGATTTTGGGTTGGTTTTTAGCCTGTCTGCTGATCTATTGTTACCAATTATCTTAAGCATACATAATATAGGTTTTATCTTTGTACAGAGGATTCATCTCTCTCACATCATGCAGTTGACTCTTCTGTCTAAGAATTCATCTCTTGTGGAGCGCTTATATTGAAATGCATGAGAGACTATTTTACATTCCACAACTACACAAAATCATCACATATTCAATGTTTTATCTACCACATACATTCTATATAGAATATAGAAAAATACATATTTTGTTTAGTTTTTTCATTGCAGCAGACAGCAAAAGCACAGCAAAAGCAGCAACAGAGCAAACTTAATTCACTCCCATACAGACACAAGTACAGCAAAGGTAATAGCAACGACAATTTTCACAAATGCACACATCTCCCCCCACACACAGACATGCATGAACACACACACACACACACCCACACAAAAAGCAATGAAGCTTGATTAAGACTGTTGCAATACAACCAGTGTTAGAACTGTCTAATTAGGGTGGTCTTCCCCAAAACGTTTTGCCTTCTCCTTCATTTTTGCTGATCTTGTTTTTGTTGGCCGTAGGAATCTTTACACTTAACTCCTTCTAGCCAGTGTTAAAGTGAGTGTGCTCTCTCCTTTAAACATGGTAAAATTGGCACACACCCAATTGGCACATTTTTACTTGTAGGTTCCTAGTAAAGCCATACTACATTTACCCAGGGCCTGTGAATTAAATGCTACTGATAGCCAGCAGGTATAAATAATGGACCCTCTGACCCATCTCTTCATTACATCTCTGGAGCGGTGGAAGACTCAGAAGGACTGCTATGCTTGTTTGCAAGTAGGACTGCTACTCTGCTGCCCTGCTGCCTGAGTGAAAAGGACTGGTCCTGTATCTTGATCCCATGACCATCAGAGTGACTACAAGGGCTTGTTTGCTGGCCTCCTGATCAGAGCCTAAGGGACAGAAAACCCCCTTGCAAAGCCTTAAACTCCCCTTTTTTATTACATACGTCACCTCTAAGGTAGGCCCCACATAGCCCATAGGACAGCATGTCTGTAATTAAAATATTGGACATGTACATTTTAGTTTGACATGTACTGGTAGTGCAAAACACCTAAATGCATTTTTCACTACTGTGAGGCCTGCCCCTCCCAATGGATAACATTGGAGATTGCTTATTACATTTAATTCGCTGCAATTTCCAAATTGGGAGCAGGTAGCTATGCCATGCTTGGTGTCTTTGTAATCATGATGAAAACTATTTAATGGTAAAGTAAGGTTTCTGATTACAGTTTTGAAAATGCCACTTTTATTAGGTCAGCATTTTACTGCCCTTAGACCTTTTGTGCATGCAGCCTGTCTTGGGTCATATGACTGGGTGTAACTGGGAGTTGAACTTCCTCTCAGACAGTGGCACAATAGTGGGATTAGGTGTGCCCAAATGGGACATCTGCTGGCAGGATGGGGGCGGAGCTGAGCACAGTCTCTCTTGCTATTCAATAACAGTGTGCCCAACCTCCCCACAAAGGACCTAACAACTCCACATTACTACTGCAGCCAGCTTCGATCCACGGCAGGGAAGTTAGGAAATCCCATGTGCTTCAGTGCCACTGCCTAGAAGCTTCTTCCACCCTCCAGAAGGAGGGCACCAGGGTATGAAAATATGACAGCAGACACCAACTCTTCAGTAATTGGACAGAAGGCTCTAACAAACTTGAATCCATCACTGACTCTTCCATCTGTTAGTTCTAACCTGTCAATAGTACCACCCCAGTCTTAGACTCTTGGAAGTCAGCCTGAGCGTGCTCTCCCAGCCCATTTGTGGACATAGCATAACCAATGCATCTCCTCTGCTGAGCGGCAAAAACCCTAGCAGAACCAACAAATTTCCTTTGTTGCGAGGGTTCTTCCAACACAAGGACTCCGCATTGACCCCCGAGCCCGTATCAAAACTGCCACATGTGTGAAGCTTTCCCGACGCAGGCCCTCCCATTGCAAATCTCTCACCAATGCTGTCCTCGGTGACGATGCAGGTTCTCACATCACAGCCTCATAGCTCCTCAGAACTGACGCATCGCCTCAACTGCATGAAGCATCACTGACTCTGGAATTCACATTGCAAGACCATGTCAATGGGATCCTCTACAGCCACGCAGCACCTGGCATCACAGCCTCGCAGCACCTCAGAACCAACGCATTGCCTTGGCTTCACGATGCATCCTCAGTGTGTTATCTTGCAACGCTCTGCAACTAGGATTTAAGGCACTTGTTCAACGGGCCTAACTGGGTGCCTATGGCTGGCCCACTGTCCATCGTGGTTGACCTCAATTTGTGAATTTGCCCCAGTCTGGTGCAACCAGATATCCACCGTTGGCGCTTTGTGCTTTTTGGTGCTATGTTCACTGAAATCTTTAAACTTGCATATCTATGGTTCTCTTGATCAGATTTGTTTCGTTTTGGTCTTGTTTTATTTATAAAAATGTGTTACATTTCTAAATTGGTGTGGAATTTTTCTTGTGTTCTGTTTCATTTTATTACTGTGTGAAGTGTTGCATAAATACTTTACACACTTCCTTTATGTTAAACCCGGCCACTGTGTGCCAAGCTACCAGAGGGTTGAGCACAGGCTAATTTGGGGTCTGCTTGCACATCACCCCGACAAAGATTGCGTTTGCTGGTTGAGTAGGGTTTCACCCCTTCTCAACCAGTAAACCAATTTCTTACAGGCTTTAAATGTTTATTATGTATTTTATGCTAGATATTGGTATTTTTTTAATTAAATTAGTTGTCATACTTACTGATGTGTAGTTGGTAAGAAAGGAACAGAGTACAATGATTAAGAGCCCCCAGTGGACGTTTAAAGTAGTTTAGGTACTGGTGGCCTAACCATGTCACTCTCTTCAAACCAGTTAGGAATCATTTCACCCCATAAAGCTTTAATAACTCAGCAGGAGCAATGAGACAGAAAATCATGTGGCCCAGTGGGTGGTAAAGTAAGGTATGTAAGTGTGTAGGGAGGGTACCATGGACAGTAATGCAATCAAGGTCAAGCATTTGCAATGCAATAGGTCTCACATTACTGAAAGTTTGAGCTATTGGCACTGCAAATAATAATGCAATACCAATAGCTCAAACTTTCAGTAATGCAAGACCTATGGTATTGCAAATGCTTATTTTAAATGAGCTGCGGCTGCATCCTGACCAGGCTGCTCAAGGCACTCTAGCCCACTTCCAACCATCCACAACAAGCAATGGCAAAGCCAGCAGGTTTTGTCTTTACAAAATGTATTGGCTCTGTCAATTGTTTTACATATTACACAGTTGTTGAGCTGCTGTGCAAAATGGCTTACAGTAAAAAAAGAAAAAAGCACTATGATGCAGTCAATGGTGTGTGCATCATAGTACTTTTTTGTTTTACATGAAGTCATGTTTCACAGAAACTCAAATGCTCTACAATATCTAAACAAAAAATTGCCAAAGCCAATAGATTTCGCATAAGAGAAACCTATTGGCTTTGCCAATGCTTGTTGTTGAAGTTGGCAGGTATGATGGCCTGAGTGAACTTGTTCTCCCTCTACAGCAGGAAGACACTATACTGGAGGCAGGGCTTTAAGTGGAATGAAAAACCTTTTCTCCTTAGCTGGCTGTAATTACCCTCAATTATTTTGGGAAAAACAGGATAAGTGGCATTTTTTCTTTATCAGCGCTGTTGGAAATGCTGTTCCCCAGTTCCAATAGTTGTTTAATTTAAGAAGAAGAATTGTACAAGATATAAAACGAATCTAGGGTATGTAAAGATGAACTTACCAAGCGCCATCTGTCGCCCTCAAGGAGTTTGTGGAGCGTGATCTCAGCTTCATGACACCGCTCATTTTGTTATCCAATTCCAAAGGGTTTGGGCACTGAGTTTCACTGATCATACCGCTCCCATATCACATGCTCCATGGAGAGCAGATATCGCTGTTGACGTCCGACTGTGGCAGCCAGGTTCCAGCATGGGGCCAAAAGAGAAAAAATGTATGCCGGTTAAAGGGGGCAAAAAAAAAAAAACAGACACACAGGGAAAGATCACAGTGAAGCAAACACCCAGGCATGAAGTTCATCACCGGGAGAAGTCCACAAATCAGGAATCGCAATGAAGGGGTGGTGTGAAATAACATTGCATTCGTGCTCCAAGTTGCAATATTATGTATCAGTGGTATGCCAGAATGGTCACCATGCCGCTGCAGGGCTGACAAACACTTTGAAAACTAGGGTGGGCTGCCAGCAGTTGGTCGGGAATAGAGAGTGGGGACCTGTGAATTTAAAACAAGAAGGGCCCAAAGAACCTCATAAACAACTACAGCGTGAGTTGACGGAAGTTGGCCGGTGCTCCTGAACAAAAAAAAATGGAAGTGAAGTTCGGGAACGCCACCAAAAGGAGCCAGGAATGGCAAGTGATGCAAGACTGACCCAATGAAATAGAAGGGGGGTTACACTCTGTTTAGAGAGATTACAGCAGGTCTTGCAAACAGCGCATGCGCGCTGATTCTTGACCTAAAAATAAGGCTCAAGACAAAGTAATAAAAACAGAAATTACCTGGGAAGGGTAGCCTCTCAGAACCCAAGGACCGCTAATGACTGCACCTGTTGCACTCTCATAATACTCTGCTACATGGCATCACCCATTCCAGCAAACAACAGATTCGAGAGTCATAAGCAAGATAATACATGAGCATACACATAGCTGGTATATTTAAATTTATATTAAAATTGAAACCAAATTCAGGGCATATTAAAAGGCGCAGTTGTACAAATTGTCTGATATCTTTAAAAATAGGACATTCATTTTTGGCCTAATATTATGTGATTAACACCGAGGAAAAGCACTTCATACAGAACTAAAGCACATAGTTGATATCCACTGGTGGGATGTCAACCCGTTTTATGTTTGAGCTGTTCATGATGCAGAATGTATAGCTTTTCACTTTTACCCTCAGAAATAAAAGGAATAAAAATAATGTACTGCAAAGGCACTCAGATGGGGAATAAACCTTTCAAGATGATGAAAACAAAACAGCAGGCCTTATGCATATTAAAATGCAAATGTCCGCTCGCAGCATGTAACATCAGCCTGAACAAATGAATGCCTCCTGAATGCTGGATACAAAGAGACCGATGCACCGAAAGTGTCATTTAACACAACATTTCACCTGCAACAGACTTTGTTACATTTTACTTCAAATAATCTGTTAACATCAATTTTTTTTAGGAACAAAAGATAAAATAGCAGGATGACACTCTTCTCTGCCGCTTTTATCGTCGCTGAGCAAGTACGTGCTGAACACAGTCAGGAATTAACTCTCTGACACCCTTTGTTCAAAACATTGCTGGTCCAGCAACTCTTTCTCTAGAGCCCTGGGGTAGGTTCAGAATTTGAAAAAAGACCCCAAAAATATAATATTATCAGGGGATTTTGAACTACACCGTATCAATCCAAACGACTGCCATCTTTTAACTGAGCGCAGCTGTTCGCAACATTGACCTGTGTAGGATGACCGGGCATGCACGGTTTTGCAAAAGCAGGAGCTCTGAGGACAGAACCCCTGATTCTGGTGGAGTGGTCGACCACCACGTTATCCCAATTATTGCTTTCATATCTCATCAAATTTAGTGTCTGAATAATGACTACCTTGCAAAGACTTAAAAGAGACTTTAATGGCAGCCTACTACAAGGAAACTGTGAAGGATATGGAAGAATTAGCACCTATGAAATTAAAAAGTCAGACGGCAAAGAACTCAGCACAAGTATGCTTTAAGTACCTGAGCCAAGACGGTAAAAAGCAGCCAGGCTTAACTCAGAGGCAAATTGTGACGTATACATGCAGTGCTGAAAGAGTAATACATTGAAAACACAACAAAAGAAAAATCTCCAAACCAATTTACATAAATGGAGTACATTTTAATAAATAAAATGGCACCAATACAACATAAATCCATTAAGAAGAACCAGAGATATACATTTTTTTAAAAACATAGTTCCAAAAAGCACAAAGAGCCAACCGCAGTTATCTGCTCATGTTAGGCTGGGCCAAAGTCAAAAGTTAGGGCTGACCGAGATGGATAGCTGGTCAGCTAGAGAGACCATTTTCATTCTAGTGGAAAGGATGTGGCCTAACGGCAAGGTGGGTCGACCTCAAAAATGGGGAACCGGATTCGAGTCTCAGCAACAATGCTCAACATCCTGTGATTCTGGGCAAATCACTTAATCTCCCTGTGCCCAATAAAAAAAATGTCATGTGTCCTTATGTTACCCAACTGGCGCATTCCTAGCATGACGTACGTCTGACGTAGGGGAATCTGCAGGACCACGGCGAGGAGGAGGAGGGAAGCCCAGATACGACGTGATAAAGGTAAGTGTGTTTTATTTAGTTTAATTTTAATTTTTATTTAAAAAAATATTTATTGTAGGGGGTAGAGGTGGGAGGGTCCAGGGCTGAACTCCGCTCCGCTGCAGAGTCGGAGGTTTTGCATGAACTTTGCATTCTCCGCGGAACGCGAAGTATGCAAAAATCCGCAAACTCCACCATCAGAGCAGAGTTCCCTGCCCAGAGTTAAAATATAGTTCCTATTTGTATAAATTGATGTTGGATTTTTATTGTGTGTTGTGTCTTATTTTTTTAATGTAATGATGTTTTAAATACTTTACACATCTATTTACTAAGTTAAGTCTGACTGCTTGTAAACCAAGCTACTAGGGTTGAGACTTGACTGGAACTTATTTGTGATTGTGGTGTCATTACTAGATGTAGGTACCTACCTACACCTACTAATAAACCACCTTTCAACACAACTTTACACTAAAGAGGATTGGCCATTACTATTCAAAAGCTACTATGCGTTAATCAGGAATTACAGCTTAAAACAGTTTAAGGACTTCCCAATGTTGACCTATGAGAGGAGCAGGCCTCACAGTAGTAAAAAACAAATGTGGGTGTCTGTCACTGCCAGGACATCCAAAACCTAAGGGTACATGCCCTACCTTTTACTTACACAGCACTCTGCCCTTAGGGTTACCTACGACCAAAAACAAGGCATGACTTATATATAATAAAAGGCGAGTATAAGGCAGCACAAGAGGTTTTAAAGGTCTAGTCAAAGTGGTGGCAAAGTGCACACCCAGGCCTTTCAATGGCAGGGCTGCAGACCCACTAGTAGCATTTAGATTACAGCCTTGGGTATATGGGGTACCACTTGATAGGGGACCTATAAGTAAACTAAATGTGCCATTTGGCTATACACCAATGTTACCATGTTTTAGGGGAGAAGCATATGCACTTTAGCACAAGTTAGCAGTTGTAAATTGCTCAGAGTCCTAAAGCCAACAGTAAGATACAGCAAAAAGAGGAGGCAAGCAGGAAAAACATTTGGAGGAAGACCACCCTAAGGATGGCAGGTCTAACATTGGTATCATTATTTTTATGATTTTTTTTTAAGTACACTAATGATGAAGAAGATGAGTTACACTTGGAGTGCTCTGGGTTGTTCTATATATTTGATAAAATAGTGAGTTTAGTAACTTCCATGATTGACTGTAATCAATGCATGCCTAATGGATCATGGTGTTTCCCTTTGATTCTATTCCACGCCCATTATTTTGAGGGCTAAATTATATTCAGCTGATATTTCCTCACTGATTTTAAGACTTGATTCAACACCTGATAGTAGTTATGTGGGTTTTGTACCTACTACTAGTAAGGATTCATAGTTTCTGATTGTGTTATCTGGGAATATCAACCTTTCATTTGTTCTATTTTCTCTGCATTATACTTGATTCTGAGACACCTACGCTTACTTGGAGGCAGTGATTATATGTATGGATCTGTACGAGTCAAATATATGTTACCTAAGGCATGATAAATCTGTGCCCAAACTTTGCAGCAGGAAACAACTATAAAAGTAATTAAAACATGTATACGTATGATTTTTAATCCATGCGAGAGCATAACTAATAAAGACATATCGTGTTCTCAGTCACTCAGTCACTGATATTTTTAGAATCCCTTCTTTCCTTTTACTTTAGACTCACATTGGCGATCAGTACATCGGTAGGGACAGATGTTGAGGTGGTGCACCACTATTACAGGGTTTGCCAGAGGGCAATCTGTAGGGTAGGATAGTTTTTTTCAGACCTTTCCCTGTTAGGGTTTCACCAATGATGATGAGTCTGGGTGGTCTTCCTAAGTTTACCTTGGACGCCTCCAAAGGTTTTCCCTTGTGGTGTCTCCCTTTTTTGTTACTTAGTGCAATACGTTGATGATTTTGCTACAGGGTGAGCTACCCATTCTGAGTGCTTTTTGTTTCAGTGAACTCTACTTAGATATGGTGCATGACATTTATCTCAATATGCCTCTTTATTCTTTAAACATATAGAGAGAGATGTATGGAGACAGTGGCAGAAAATAGAGATGGATGTATAGGGATAGAGACAGAATACAGAGGAAGACAGAGGCAGATAGATGGACACTGGTAGATATAGCATCCTCTCAAACCAGGGTACTCGCAAATGACTACGCCACATATGGAGCTCAGTTAATGTCTTTATTCTTCTGCGTAACCACTAACCCCGCATTCTAAACCTTAATTTCACTACACTCTAACGCTTACATCCCATTTCATAGTCCATCAGGAGCCAGAAGGGTTCCGTCATTACAAACTCACACAACATTTCCTTTCCCCCTTTGTTAAATAAAAGAAATAATTTTTTACAAATACGTACATTGAAAGTCTTCAATGGGTCATCATGGTGCTTGGATTACATGTCCCGAGTGTGTCATCAGAAACTGGGGACTGGCAGTAGAAATGTCCTTAACTAGCATGAGTGATGAAGAAACAGTGTCAGTCAGGGGTTCTTCACTTGTCCTTCAGAGACATAGTCTCTACAATGACATCAGGGCCTGACGAGTGATGAGCCACATGCCGAAAATGCAAGGAGTCCCACATAATAAACTTCCCATGACTTTGGGCACACATCATGTGTCCTTTGCTGGTCACAACATGAAATGGTTGAGCATCAAAAGGAGCATCAGACTTTACTCTTCAATGCTGATGAACAAGCACTCAATCTTCTCCAGTAAATGTGACAACTGTGGCATGCCAGCTCTGGCCCGCATAGCCTCTCATTTTTCTCTTATGATCCAAGTCTTTCAGGTGTGTTTCTTCCCCTGTATTGGTTCTTCTGTTGGTCCATTGAGGTAACTAGGTCGTCATGGTTCACTCGAACATTAAGGTTGCAGGACTTTTACCTGTGATTGCATGAGGTGTTGAACAATAAGCTCGAAAAGTGGAGTTGAAAACAGTTTAAAGATCGAGCTTCTTTAGTACAGCACGCTGGACACATTTATTTAGAGTACTCATGAAACGGTCCATAAGGCCATTGGCCTGTGGCCACAGAGGGGTGCTCTTCTGAAGCTTCACAATAAGATGACTGAGAAAGTATCTGAATTCTCGACCGTTGAAAGGTGGGCCAGTGTCAGACTTGAAGATTGCAGGAACACCCCAGGTCATGAAGATACTGTCTAGTCTCTCTATGACAAGTTCTTGAGTGGTAGATGAGAGATCTTCATTAAGTGATGTCCGGTGTCAAGAAGACCAAAGAAGTCCACTGCAATTCTTTCCCATCCATGGAATGGCAACTCTGACATATTTAACGGGTATTGAGTAGTTTTTGATGACAGGGAGTTGCATAAATGATAAGCCTTTAGCTCTCGTTCAACTCTCTAGTTGAGAATTGCAAACCAGACTCGGTCTCTTAGAGCTCATTTTGTGGCAACAATTCCCGACTTCCTCCATGGGCCACTTCGATTATCTGTTGTTACAGACTCTCCGGAATGACAGTTCTCGAAACAGTCAGGATGTCTTCATGAGTGGTGGACAGTTCATTTTTCACATTCTTAAACTTGTGATATTCACTGCACTGGTAAGAGGTTGAGGGTGCTGGTATCAAGAGGTGTAACAATGTCTTTCAGTTTCATCGTGTCAATATCTTGACTTGTGCCAGTAACAATTTGTTCGAACAAAATGGCAGCTGGGGTACTTGATTACACTATGTAATTTATAGGAACTTCGGCCGTTTTAGAATGGGTGCCAGGGAGGGGGCGTGGCTTGTGCCCAAGGAAGATGGCGCCGCTTCCGTGACTCGCCTGAGGAAGTGGGGCAGTCTGAGGGATTTTTGCATGCCGAGCACGACTTGACTTCCAGGAAAATCAACTAATGGAATTCGGAACATGTGCGCTATGAGGTGAAACAACTTTGACTTTTTGCCGACGCACCTTTCCCTTTTTATATCGACTTGCGCTTTCATCTGGTACACTGGCCGCCATTTCAGTGCTGCTCGCGCGCTAAGGAATGCTGCTTGCATGCTGAGGAAAGCTGCTTTTAACAGGCAGCTTGTTTCTGGAGACTGCTTTCTTTTTTCTACATGCTTCATAAGAGCCTCTGTTAATAATGGGGTGGTTTCCTTTAAAAGACTCAGTTTGCTGGCTTTCTCTCATACTCTCTACCTCATGTGAAGGCTACACGCTTCAGTGGCAACACTTAATCTCCTCTTTACTCATGTGCTTCCCAGCTACATTCTGCCTTTATCCTGACGCTTAGTTATGTCGCCTGGGATCAGCAATCTACAATACTTTGATATTTTGCTGACTACTTCATGTTTTTGGCTGTTGTGCATTGAACCTGTCTTACTAAGGAGCTTTTGGCTGTTCATTTTTGAAGAGATATCTTACTCCTACATAAGCTCGCATAGAGACGTGTTCATCCTCTCTCCTTTGGGTTGTAGGTTATTAAATGCATATTTCTTCTTCTGTTTTTATGCTGTTTGGAATTACTTCAGACAAGCACGACAAGCTCCTCAGTCCGTACTTTTTCCATTACAGCGTACTCTATATATGGCTATTAGTGGAATTGCCCATTTAAGTGGCAATCTTTGGGCTTTTGAGCAAGGTTCTCATTTTTTCTATCGTTTATGGGCAAGTTGAAAAAGGTACTTCCAGTGTAACAATTAATAAATCGTACGTTTATTGCCCGCTCAAGGCTCTGTACTCATTATGCCCAAATGGAGAATTCCTTGGTCTCGTCACCAAAAGCAGCTGCTTCTTCATCTACTGCCAATGGTTCCTCTGCAGGCAATAAGGCACCAACTAAATGCTTGAAAAAGGATCCCCCTTCTCCACCTAAGCAACCCGCGCCTGTCTCCATGGATCTTCTTTTTGGAGGAAATCCATGCCCTAAGACCATTTGTTGAAATCCTCACAGATGGTGGGGAAAAATTGGAAGAAAAAGTTACCAAGGTTGAACATAACGTTGAAACGTTAAGGGCATCTTACGTTAAAGTTGAAGCTTTTCATTCCCAACTCACTTCTCTACAAAAACAAATTGAAAACATTTTAAACAGGAACTGGCGAAATAACCTTCATATTTATGGCCTATCAAAAGGCTCAGATGGGACAGATCCTATTTCTTTCTTCAAAAAATTCTTGCAGACAATACTAAAATTACTTGAGGATACCAATCTCAACAGTCAACTGACTCATAGACTGGCCCACCGCATTCAACATCCTCAGGCACGAAAAGACCGAGAGGTGTCATATTGTATCATTTGGAGTACACAGATCTCCTAAAGGTCTTATCCGCAGTTAGACGCCAAAAGCGTATATCATTCTCAGGAAACCAACTGTTTTTTTCACAAGCCTATGCTAAACCCACCGCGGACAGACGTAAGGAATTTCTTGCCATGAGACCAGCGCTACGCTCTATTGGAGATCGGTTTGGATTATTTCATCCTTGCCTATTCAAGGTCACTCATAATAAGAATACTATAAATTAAGAGGATCCAACAAGGCTGAAGAGCTTCCTCAACGCACATTGCCCAGAACAGATGGACACTTCCAGCACACGTCTTAAATGAACCTTTTTATTTTGTCCTTTTACATGAGTTTTAGATACTGAGGGGTAAATTCACAAGAACGTGTAATAGCTACCACAAGAGTAGCGTAACGCAACTTTCAATACCACAGCCCATCACGGGAAAATAACCCTGTGTCAACGTGGGATTCACAACAAGGCGGTAGCATGTGATAGTTTGCTGAAACCGTGGACAATGTCTGCAATAAAACCACCTCGATGGAGATAAAAACACAAACCACAACACCAAAAAACCTGAGATGGGCCAAAACGCGATGAGGAAATCAGCGATAAGCAGCGCCAGGCCTGCAACACACACCGGCAGGTGGGAAAAATCTCCATAAAAGAAGAGAAAACAGCCACACACAAACTGACCTTCACCCAAGCACCATGGAGGCAGCCGGAGCAGGCGCAGAGGACAAGCACAACCCCACAAGCAACCCCGTATGACCAGCCAGGGACCTTGGGGACAGGGAAGGGCAAGGACAAGAAGACGAGGAAGACGATGTTCAGTCTGCTGGCGAACAGGATCATAGTCATGGAGGTGATGGAACACCATCAGCAGCTCTTCGTCACCTCCAACGTGTCACTGGGCACCAAAACTGCAATATGGCGGGACATCGTCGACAAGGTGAATGCCGTTGGAGAGCACAAGCGGACAATGGATGAGGTCAAGAGGAATGACATCAAGCGGAAGACCAAGGAGAAACTCTCTGCCAACCAGAAGGCAGCAATGCAGACTGGAGGTCGGGGCCCAGCGCCACAGCTGGAGCTGGATGACATGGAGGAGCTGGTGTTGACAGTCATCAGTGTGGAGACTGTGGCCGGAGTCTGGGGACCGGACACTGCTCGACAGGACCCAACACAACTGCAACAGGGTGAGGGACCACCAGGTACTGGGGGATGGGTGGAGATGGGCACAATAGCACACATGCACAATCAAGCAGAGCACAGTGCACACCCACAATGACTCTGGGTCATCGCCCAGATCTACAGACTGTCACAATGTACAATGCCATGCTGTCTGAATGTCAACTTGTACCATGCGTCTACACACATGTGGACACATTGTAATGCACCATCTCCCCTTCCCATCGCAGGGGCACCGTCAACACCTCCTGCAGAGCAGTCCCAGCCACTCTTCACGGATGACTAGGAGAACAACGCCAGCATCGACACCCAAACCATGCAAGACATCATTGACCTCATCAGCCACTCACCTCCAGGCTCTGGGCAGCCCAGCTACATCGATGAGACCCCACCAACCACCCAAACCACCCAGCAGGAGGCACACACAGCCCGGGCACCCTCCCAAGACCTACAGGAACAACACATGGCCTTCCAACGCCATGTGCTGGAGTGCCAGATGGAGACGTCTGAGCAGGTGCGGGTGGGCTTCGGCATCATGGCTGCCAAACTGGATGCCATCCTTGGGTGTCTATGTCTGCTCCATGGTCTCCAACGAGCCCTGACATCGCTAGAGTCATGATGTGGAGAGAAGAACACCTGTCCGCTCAGAGTGGTTCCAGCTATGCCAGCCGTGAGCTGGCACACATACGGGGGCTCATGGAGGACATGGTGCGGATGGAGGCGGAAAGGATGGCAGCCACTGCTGCACATCATCGAAATGTAGCTGAGATCTACCATGCTCTACATACCTCCACCATGGAATTGCCGCCACAAGGCGTGGCGCCGATGAATGCTGCTGCCCACACACCATCAACATCCATGCCCCCTGATGTGTCAGTGCCTCCCAGTGCGGCAGGCGTATCCACTTAGGCACCTGGTGTGTCAGTGGCACAGAGTGCTCAATATGTGTAAAGGACAAGGGCACCCACAATGAATTGGTCAGGGACCTTGGGAACTAATTAAGTACAAGAGACAGTGGTCCCTGGAAAGTTAAGTTGATCGTATGTAATGAATATAGCCTCAATCACTGCTACATTTACGCCACTATCCAGCCGGCTAGAGGCACTTTTAATATATACAATAGTTAACAATGAAACATAAAATGCAAGTCAAATAACAGTGGGACACAAGCCTACATCCGAAGACCTACATATCAGACAAACAATTAAGGTGCAAAAGGCTCAGGCAGTTTGTTGTTGTTTCAATTAGTTAATACTTAAATGGCGAAACAACTAATATGAAATAGGTCGCCTTCACACAAGATTATATTCAAGAGATAATGTGTGTAAGGTGGACAACTGTGTCGCCGGCGTTTCGATCCTTATCAGAGGGATATCGGATCATCATTAGGACTAACGAATAAAGGGTTTTGTTGCGCACAGGGTTAGTGGGAACCCAGGCCTGCTTACGGCATGGGCTGACCACCACGTGGCGCTGACTGGGGTTGCGCAGAGTTAGTAGCACCTGGCGCATTGCGGCAGGCACAGGCACCCCGCCACGGGACGGTGACTTTGGGTGCACTGAGTCAGTGGCACCTTAAGCTGCTGAGCGTGTGGGCACCCTGCGATGATGCCCCGTCCCAGCGGTCCGGGCAACTCAGGTTTCGTGTGCCCTGCTGGACCGCGGTGTAGAGCCAGCGGGCAGCGTGGGCCTACCACCACATGGCCTCACTTCCGGGTTACAGACTTAGTGGCACCCATTGGGCTGATCGGGTGTGTAAAAGACACACAATTGATGTACGTAATGCTGAACAAATCAAAACTGAGCGGGTGTGCAGCCTGTGATGTTGCCGGGTGCACTGGTATGTCCTCTGCCATGGAGTATTCAAGACCCAGCACCAAACGTGAGACCTGTTAGCTTATGGAGCATGGCTGCATGGTGTGGAGGGTGCCAAGTCCGCAGGCCCAAGGCTTGTGGCTTGCAGTGGCACATGGTGGGACATTCAGTCTACATGCCGGTGGCGGAAGGTGAGCAGTGAGACCTGTGTGTGCATGGGCGGGCATTCAACGTGGGCGGCGGGTGCCTTTGTGATGCCTCTGCCTGGGTGGGAAGGGGCGGGCATGCTCCGTGGACGGCGGTTGCCTTTGTAATGCCTCTGCCTGGGTGTGCATGGGCGGGTAGGTGATGTTATCTTGTGCAAGTGTGTGTACTGTGTCAGTCATGTATCGGGCCTCTGTTTCAGATGACGGCTCTGAATCAGATGTGTGTCCTGGTGCACTGCTATACATACCGGCTCGTGGTTGGAGACACACCGGTGGCAGCAGGTGAGCAGTGTGGCCTGGGTGCGCAGGGGCGTCTCTCTCTCTTTCTCTTTCTCTTTCTCTCTCTTCCTCTCTTCTTCTCTCTATCTCTCTCTCCCTCTCTTCTTCTCTCTCTCTCTCTCTCTCTCTCTCTCTCTCCCTCTCTTCTTCTCTCTCTCTCTCTCCCTCTCTTCTTCTCTCTCTCTCTCTCTCTCTCTCTTCCTCTCTTCTTTTCTCTCTCTCTCTCCCTCTCTTCCTCTCTCTCTCTCTCCTTCACTCTCTCTCTGTCCTTTGATGTGCGCAGGACACACCTTCTCATCATGTTTTTTGTCTTGCACGCTGTGACCTACGGACTGTCCCGTGGGGAGCCGCCATGTGTGTTCATTTAATTTCGGTGCTCATTTTAATAAAGTGATTTTTTTGCTTCGAAAGGGAATGTGTGTTGCTCATTTCTGTGACGACACATGCATTTCAACTGTTGTGATTGTGCGAAATCATGCAGAATATTTTGTACATGTTTTTGTGTAGCTGATGTGGCATGTCTTTATTGGAGGGGGTGCCAAGGAAGGGTGGTCCAGGGGATGGTGTCAGTGAGAGTATTGGCGCTCTTGGGTGTCCGGGCCGCATGATGTGTGGCTCCGTGGCATCTGTTGCCATTCCGATGTGGCCCTGGGCTGGTCTCCCTTTTGTGGTGCTGGCTGCCGTCCGACTTAACACCAGGTCAGAGCAGGTGTAGATTTCCTGGTGTTAACGCGCCTTATCGCCGGTTTTGTGTTCTTATCGCCAATCGGGCTGGTCGTTGAGAATGTTGAGGTGTGGTGTTGTCGCGGCTTTTGGCACGGGAACGCCTACTCTGCATCTCATTAGCGATAGTTGCAGGGATCCTTTGTGGCGATGTTTTTTGCAGCTGCTATCGCGGGTAAACTGGTGCTTGTGAATGGCAGGGTAAATTAATCTCGACTTCGGCTGCGATGAAGTGCCGTTGATTTGGCGATAGCGCCTTGTAAATATGTCCCTAAGTTTGTTGCTCTACTTGCGAGATTATAGTTTGAACTATGTCACAGTTAACTGTTTTATATGTCTTCTTTAACTTTTCCATTTCAGATCACAACCTTGTGACATTTAAATTTTGAATATGTATTGTCATAATACACTTTCATTGTACTAATCACTTCTTCTTTTCACAGGTTCCATCCTCGTGTACCTGACCTGTTCGTCTTGTTTGTTGTTTACATCCCGAAGTATCCCCTGCCTTACCCCATGGAGTCTAGACACGTCATCGTTCCATGTGGCCTCATCCCCCCCCCAACCCTTCATTGTTTCAACCTTTATGTAGGTATGGTCTTTTTACTTCTAATACTCTCTACAGTTTTCACTGGCTCTTCTATACTTCTTTTTTCTTCCTTCTATCATGAATTCTTCTGTCATATGTCCCTTCTTCCATTCTTGTTTTTCTCTTACTCTTTTACTTTTCTTTTTCTTTTCTATTTTCTCATAATTGTTGTTCTAGTTTTTGTCTTCGTCCTTATCATAAAGTTTATTCAAATGGTTTTTCATTCTTCACTTCTCAATGTTTATTACATGTTTTATATTGCATACTAAGCAGAGTACTACTGGTTCATTTTGTATTTCATTACTTTCACTGCTTTTATGTTTTTGAAAATTGTAACTTGGAATGTCAGAGGCTTAAATTCTCCTCTCAAGTGACAGAGAGTTTTATCTCATCTTTCCAAGCTAGATGCTAGTATCGCCTTATTACAAGAATCTCATCTTACAGAGAGTGAGTCACTTAAACTTAAAAGGAGTTGGGTTGGTGAAATCTTCTTTTCCCCGGGAGATGGTAAACAAAATGGTGTTTTAACCTTGTGTCATAAAGCATTGAATGCCAAGCTAATTTCCCGAGAGTCTGACTCAGAGGGTAGATGGATTTTCACTAATCTCTTGTTGGGGAAGACTCCACTATCACTGCTCAATATATATGGCCCTACAAGTGGGGATGTTTCCTTTTGGACTCATGTTTCTCAATTACTTTTAACCCCTTCGGTGCTCATGACGGAACGGTTCCGTCATGAGCCACGGTTGAGCTGTGCTCATGACGGAACCGTTCCGTCATGACCACGCCCGCGCAAGAAACCGTCAGCACAGCGGCGGAATTTGCGCAGCATGGAAGGGGTTAAACAATCCATCAGCGAATTTCCTCCTCGCTGGAGATTGTAATCAAGTGATGGATCCTTTTCTTGACCGAAACTCTAAATCTCCTTTTATCCCAAATACATCACATAAAGTTTTTTTACGTACCATTAAACAAAGGAATTTATTGGACGCCTGGCGACTCTGTAATCCTTCCTTGGGAGGATACTCTTTTTTCTTCCCCCCAAATCAAACACAGTCCAGAATAGATCATATTTTCATCTCACATAATATTTCCCAATCCTTACATTCAGATGACATAGGCCCTATACTTATCTCCGACCACGCTCCTGTTTTGATTCAATTGGATATATTACACCAACCAACACAACCCAAAAGATGGTGTTTTAATAACTCTTTGCTTCTTGACCCTAATTTTACTGCCTCCTTTACCTCCTTTTTTCATGATTATGTTAGAAATTTAACTGATGATCTTTCCTTTCATACAGTTTGGGATGCTTTTAAGGCTAGTCCTCGAGATTTTATTATCAGATTTGTATCAAATAAACGCAAACTGTCTCGCAGTCTACACACAGCAATCCTTACTAAGATAAAAAATAATGATCTTTTTATACCTCCAGGTCAAAAGATTGCCTCAAAGATCTTATCAATGCTAAGATTGAATTTAATGAAACATCTACTGAACATGCTTCTCTTTATTTATTAAAGTCTACGGCAACGTTTTATGGCGGCAAAATAAATCAGGCAAATTACTAGCTAACTATCTTAATATTAAGCAAAAGAAACATCACATTGATTCTATTATTGACAAGAATCATACCCCAAAACTTAAAGATCCTGAAATACTCCAAGAATTTGTAAATTTTTATACCTCTATATACACATCAGAAAACACATCTTCCGATGAGGATCATTCACAATATTTTTCTACAATACAAAAACAAACCAACTCCCAAACAGATTTAGTTCCTTTGGAAACTGATATCACACAGGCAGAATCACTAAATGCTTTAAAGACTCTTAAAAAGGATAAAGCCCCAGGCCCTGATGCTTTTACAGTTGAATGTATCTGCACTTTGCCCAGTTGCATCTTCCTCATTTGCACACTCCTGTTTCTTCTTTTATAACCTCTTATCACTCCTCGGGCTCCTTTTCGGAAGCCTTGATATGTTTAATACCAAAAGAGGACAAAGGTTTACGTTATTGCAAAAATTATAGACCTATATCCCTAGTAAATGTTGACTACAAAATATTTTCGAAATCATTAGCCCTACGACTAGAACCATGCCTTCCCTTGTTGTTAGGCAAAGTACAATCAGGCTTTGTCAAAGGTCGTAACATCACAGACAATATACGTTTATTCTTTGACATCCTCTCCAAGTCGACTCATTACTCGGACCCACTAGCAACATTTGCCCTCGACTCTGAGAAAGACTTCGATAGGGTATATTGGCCTTTTATTTTTCATGCACTCAAATGGCTTGGTTTTGGACCAAAAATTACCTCCTTAATTGCTCTGTTATACTCTGAACCCAAAGCTGCTATCTCTACTAATGGTCTCACCTTATTTTAATCTTAAAAAAGGGGTGCGTCAGGGTTGTCCCTTTCTTTTATAACCTGGCACTGGAACCTATTTATCCAGAATTCGTCAAAATCAATCTATAACAGGGTTTATGTCTGGTTCTCAGCAGATCAAATTAGCAGCCTATGCAGATGACATCTTAGTGTTTCTTTCTCAACCACAATCCTCACTCACAGTGGGGCATATTATCAAGGACGGCGTTAAAAATTATCACCGGTTTAGCAGCAGGCGGCGATAATGGGCTTGATAATATGCTCTTGAGAATTCCAATAGAAGTTCATGTTCTGGTGTGAACCGGGGCTTCTATTGGAAATCTCCAGGGCATATTATCAAGCCCATTATCGCCGCTTTAGCTGCAGTTTTTTGCCGCTAAACCGGCAATAATTTTAACGCCGTCCTTGTTAATATGCCCCAAAATTCTTAAAAGAGGTGGATGCCTATGGATTGGTGTCTGGTTATAAATTGAATAGTGGGAAATGTGAGATACTACCCTTGACCAAATACACTTTTAAAGACGACTTTAAGATTTCTAATTTCACTTGGAATTCCAAGCACATAAAGTACCTTGGCTTGTGGTTCTCTTCTTCTGTGATGACATCTATCTCTCTTAATCTTGATAAGTGTATGGACAAACTTAAAACACTTACTGCAGAATGGCATCCCCTTTATCTTTTTGGGGGGGTCATTTGGATACAATCAAGATGATGCTCACCCATATAGTACTTTATATAATTTCTAATATACCATTATCCATTCTAGTTAAACTTTTCCACAAGATTAATTCTATCCTGCTATCTTTTTTATGAAACATTAAAAAAACGAGAATGGAGCTACAGAAATGGCAAAGGCCAAAATCAGAAATCAGAAATATCATAGAGCTTTCCAGTTAAGACAATTATCGAATTGGGTTTCGGGCTGCTTAACAGACAAGCCATTATGGGTAGATTTGGAAACCTCCTTTATAGCCCCGTTTTCATTTCAGGAATATCTTTCATTTTCTCATAAGCCACAAAACACTTCTATCCCAATAATCAAACAATCTTGCAAGTTATTAGATGCTACCCTTTGTCTCATCCCGCAGGACCTAGATTCCTTCCATAACTCCACTATTTGGAATAACAAACTTATTCTTAGCAATAATCGATATTTAGAGCCTCTGTTAAACTTACAACTATGCCTTCCTCGCCTCCCCAATCTGAACATTTATGGCATACTCTCTTACACATTCATCCCAAAGCCTCCACCATCTATTCTCGATTGGTGAACCCTCCCACGAATCGAGACAAAACCAAAATTGAACTTTCCTGGGAAAAGGATTTGGAGATAGTCTGGCCTATCTCTTTATGGAACAAAATTTGGTTAAAAATAAGAAAATCGTCTAGGGCAGCCAATACTACACAAACAATTTTCTTTATTTATAACAGATTATTTTTTACTCCCACACATAAGCACAGGATACACAGTACAAATCCCACTACTTGTTGGACATGCTCTGAAGACAATGCTGATTTGAAACATATGCTTTTTGCATGCCCACATGTATTTAAATTTTGGGAACAGGTTTGGTCCCAGATTAATACCATTTTTCATACTAAAGCTCCCCTCTCTTTTGCAAACCTTTTTTTAGGAAGTCTATCTACAGATTGAGGTAGCGCACACCCAGAGACAAAACTTGTTGAATTATTATTAGCAGTTGCCTTTCAGCAGATACCAAAAAACTGGAAAGATGCTTCTAAACTGTCTTATCTAGCTTGGTGGTATTCTGTTTGTCACAATCATCGACTAGACTCAGCTATGGTACATCCCATATCTCTTGCTACAAAGCGATTACAACTATGGGGTCCTATTACACATTTATTGGATCACCAGGCAAAGACATCCTCTACACCTACCCCCTTAATACAAGAAATTACTAAGCCTCCTTGACTTCCTACTTTTCACTTCTAGAAACACAGTTGTGCCACACCCTTACTAGTCACAATAAATTCAACAAAAGCATATATCCCATGTATATATGTCCCAACACAATGTATAAGAGTTTTTACATCCGCAGGCGAGTATATCCTCTTCAGATTATATGTAGGTTTTCAAAGACCATCCACGAGTCATATCCAATGAGAAAACTCATTTATTCATGTAAGACAAATTCCCCGCAGTTATTGAAGCCAACACGTGTTTCATCTGTACAGATCAGTATTCAGACTTTTTCAAGGCAGAATGGATGAACATAAGCCAGAGTACCACAACGCAACAAGTCCTCCTTGTTAGTAGTGTCCAAATATAAAAAAAGACCACTTAGTCATATAGTTTCTAGAATAGCTGGCAAGTCCACCGCTATAGCTGTAATGACGTCAAAGTAGTGCTAATGATTGTTATAGCAAAAGTATCAACACTCAGGAAGCCCCAACTCAGGCCAGTAGTGCCCCACGTACTGTTGTGAACAATGTCCCTCTGGTGGAGAAGCGGAATAGACCTCTGTTTCTGGTCTGGGCCAAACCTTCATAAGTCGGTCCCCTTCCACACCAAAGTGATAGAAAGACACACCGTTCGTGTGCTTCTCCATGCCCCACAAAAGACCTACTTTTCCACCAAGACTTAGTTTCCATTATTATTTTAGCACTATGTATAAGATTGTATATTATTATTAAGAATTCTCATGTTATAACTTTTATGAACCAGATCTTTCTTTTTTGACTGTATTATACTTCTTATCATATTCTTTATACCATTTCAATTGTAATTGTATATCATCATATTATTACCTCTTTTTTCCTGTATTAATGCATCATTTTATGGATACTTGTAAGAAGCATTGTTACTTTTACCGTATTGAAATTCTTAAATAAACCTATTCTTGAAACTAAAAGAATGGGTGCCAGTGCATTGAAGAGGCACATGTAAGAAGTAGTCTGCAGGGTTCTGATCTTTCCCTGGGCATGCATGATGGAGTAATAGTACTCTTGCAATCACAGACCCCAACTAGCAATACACTGAGGCATTTTTGCTTTTGGATTTCCAAATATAGTCAATATTGCTTGATAATGGGTCACACGCATAAGGGGTTTCCCCTAATGAATATGGGGAAATGTTTACAAGCCCACACCACTGCTAATATTTCTGTCTCTGGTTGGGAATAAGCATGTTCAGTTTGGGACCATCTTTGGCTTGCATAGGCCACAATACGTCTTCGAGCATTTGGGTGTCCGCTGTGCTGTGCAAGTATGGCGCCCAACCCAACAGGACTATTGTAAACAACAACCTTATTATGAAGCTTTGGATCAAAATATGCAGTTTCAGTAGTATTCTCAATAGCTTGCTTGATCTTTTCGAAACTTTGCTTGCATTCATGTGACCAAAGAAAAGAAACATTCATTTTTGTGAAGTCTCTTGATGGCGCACTGACAGTGGCAAAGACTCGTATGTATCTTGCGCAATAATGGGCAGTTATTTGGGACCTTGATAAAGAAGAAAGAGATAAAATAACGGGTTACTGAACAACCCAAAACTCACATTTGAACCTATATGGATGTGATTTTTTGGATGACATCGTACTCTATGAGAGATAAGGGACTTTGACTCTTCCATTCCTGATGAAGTCCTAAGGGACAAAACACACTGGATAGGCTGGCATGCTAGTGTGTTTAACCTCATACTTCAATAAAGTGGATTTGAATATACATGCAACACTCCAGAGGAATTGAATTGAACTATGATTGTGAACACACTGAAATATTGCATCTTTTTGTAATGTCTTGTTAAATGCTAAAAATTGAGCTATATCTGTGACACACTGTATGCTCCTTTTCATTGGTCTGATTTGGTATTGTTTTATTTGTGACTTCTAAGCAGTGGGGTCACAGAAGGTTGAGCAGAGGTAGAACTTACATTAATAAAATGGCCCACTACTGCACCATTGAATGACCCACACTGCTATTGCTTAGTTTTGATCAATGATATTGCATTTGAGTAAAGATTCAAGTTCTTTTTCAGCAGGTTCCTGTAAGTAAAAGGCAATTTGTCAGTGTCTTTGAGCAATACGATGCACATCCTCATTAACGTGTAATTGGACTTTCATAGTCTTGAGTTTTGCCAACCCATGAAACAATGAAGCCAACTGACTTACTATTTCATGATGAGCATTTATGTTATAGTACACGAATGTCAGCCCCATATGAGCAGCTGTGTTGAACCCGAGTAAACAGGTACTTGACACCATACCTTGGAGCACATGGATCGGTTTTGTTTTCTCATGCTTCATCATTGCTACAAATGAACCTTGACTTTTAAGTGGTGTCGATGCAGCCAACATATACACTTTAGTTTTTAATGGCATAAATTGGGAAAATGGAGACAGTTCATTATATTTCTCACTAGGCATAATATTTATTGATGCACTACTATCAATAATGAGAGGTATTGAACAACCATTGACTTTGAATGTGATTTTTGGACACTGTCTGAATGACTTTAATGCTGTGACATGTCTAATTTTCTTGGGCTGGTGTTTTCCCTCACAGGTGGCCAGTCCAACATGTGCATGCTTTTCTGAGGTGGCCATCCGAATAGCACTACCATCTCCTTTACTTTCATTTGATATTTATACAGACGCACTGTTTGACAAAGATTTAGATGTCAATCAACTTCGTTTGGTGTCAATTTGCCTCAGCTGATGAGGTCGCTTGGACTTAATGGTACGCGTCGAAAGTCACTTCTGTAACGTTTGGGCGGCCATATTGTCTTAGCACCGTGATGCACTTACTTTTTCCTTTGTCTTGCACACTGTCACAAAATAGATCTCCGTTCCACCCACTCACGAATTGAAGGACGGTGCACCAGAATGAAGTCAGATAATTCCAGATGTATTCCAAAATATATTCACTCAAACGGTATCCAACAGTCAAGGGGTTACAAAAAGGTTGTTCTTTAATATTTATCGAATTTCTTTGAGGGACTGGGTTCTACGTGTACCTCAACACAAATCTCCTCAGAATTTAAGAAAATCCAAAGGTCAATATAATTGCCAAGGGTCCTCGTCAATGTCAACGTTCGCACCAATCGTCCCGTAATCCGACTACCTCAAAGAAATTCGATAAATATTAAAGAACAACCTTTTTGGAACCCATTGACTGTTGGATACCGTTTGAGTGATACAAGACCTAGACACTTTTTGCCCTGACGAAGTTCCATTCGGAACGAAACGCGTTGGCTCAAAAGTCAAAAATAAAGAATATATTTTGGAATACATCTGGAATTGTCTGACTTCATTCTGGTGCACCGTCCTTCAGTTCATGAATTTTCTTATCTGGTTTCCAGTGGATAGGAGTATTGAAGAACTTATGAGAAATAAGAATTGATGGAATTCAAGGTAGGTTTGAACTTTCCCATTGTTCACCTCCCGATTTTAGTAAATACTGCTAGGTACAAATTCAATGGGGACCTTTTGTTTTCTTATTATTTTTTAGAGACTTAATAAGGAATTAGGTGTGAGATGTTTCTATTTCAAAGATCAATTTAGGTTAGTGCGACCTTTGTTAATATAAAAGTAAGGAGTTCTTGAGTAGCCTTAATTGGAAACTATCAATGATATTAATGTTTAAGACAGGTATTATTCCTCATCCATCACAGAGATTTGGGGGCACGCTGTTAATTAGGGACCAGTAATATAGAAGAGGGAGCTTTATTATAAGAACATAATAATTATGTATGTTTTTATGCAGACATAAGTTCATATATCAGGTTACACTGGTTCAATGAGTAACGTTAGGGAATGTGATTTTCTAACATGTAAGAAAGGGAGATGGATGAATTCTTTTAAAGTAAATGGAGAAGAGAATTTTCAATACATGTTTCATTTCCCATTGACTACAGATATCTGGTTGCGCGCTGCAAATTTATGACACAAAGTATTCAATGTTTAGAAAAAGAAGAGAATTCTTCTCTCTAAAATACAAGGTGTGTGAAGTTTAACAATCATTACTATAGTTTATTGGAAACTGTTAATTTATTAAATTTATAGAAGTCACTGTTGCCTTTTTCATTTGGTGAGGGGTGTTATATATCATTAGTATAGGAAGTGTCTGTATTAGAATCAGATAATTTAAACTAAATGTTTGTTGCATCACATGGTTTTGGTATATTGTGAAAATCGGGTGTAAATTGTATATTTATTTGTTTATTATTACAGCCCTGATGAAGTCCTAAGGGAAGGACGAAACGCGTAGGCAGAAAGGCTGTTGATGTATAGAAAATGCAACTGTGATCTACAAATCAATTTTGTATTGACGATTGAAGCAACGCGTTGAAGAATCAGCAAATTTGAAATAGGAAAAAAATAAAAGGTTACTGAAACCTGAAGGAAAGATTTCATGGACTCTATTTTTTGATTTTCCTTCCTAACTGTACTCGCTGGTTTCCAGTGGAGTATAAGTGCGGCATCCTCCGGATGAGATTGCACAGACAATATACCTAATTGTTTACTTAAGAAGCTGAGGTGCAGAACCTTGGTCAGCCGTATTTTGATTCTTGCATTGTCCTTTCCACAGCCTTTCCAGATCTGCCCAAGGAGGGACCTTTACCTCCATGTGGAAACAAAAATCCACATCTGAAGCACAGCTTCTTTCTCTTTAGAGAATTCACTCAGTGTTCCTCGTACTTTTGCTTTGTCTTATTTCTTATCTTCATAACTGATTCTTCGGGGCACCTCCAGCCTACATGTCAGAAGCTTGTCGAGCAGCACTCTCTTCAGCTCTGGCTCCAGACTAAAAGTTGTTCTCACCATTCTTCTTCTGAATGAATCTGACAAGCATCCGTCATTCACGCTGAGGCGTACAGCTTCCTCATCATTAAAGTAGTTGAACTTACAGTGTTTGATGAGCGTATCTAGTCTCTCAATAAATTTGTCAATAGTCTCACCGACTTTTTGTTCTTGGTTGAATATGTACCTTTTGTAATCTACATTTTGCATTAGATTGAACTTGAGATTCAAGGCTGCTTTGATTTGACTGTATGTAATTTCATCATTTCACAGTATTCTCTTTATGACTTCCTGTAGACCTTCATCAGCCTGGTTCTTAAGGCACTTGATAATTTTTTTCACATACGCCAAACGTCGATTTCGACTTCGACGGAGGCACACATGGTACGCACAAGCAAGTTGCTGGACTGCAGCAAAATCTCTGTGAGAACAATGTCGATCTTCAGGTTACTAACTCCCTAGCTCGTTGCCAGTTGTAGTGTACTCCTTAGCCTGGGTACTCACCAATAACTACATCACACAGGGAACTTAGTATAGTACGTCTTTATTCATCTGCAGGTAACCACTGACCCAACATTCTAAACCTGCATCTCACTTCACTATGGTATAATGCTTACGTCACAGTTCTACGGAGCCCATCAAGAGTCTTGAGGATTCCATCATTACAAATTCACACAACACTACAATAGATAGAGACAGGTTTATAGATACAGAAGGAGGCAAAGGCAGAGAGCTAGAGATATATAGAAATAGAGACAGACAAGTAGAAACAGATAGGGACAGATAGATATAGAGACAGCATTAGAGAGAGAAAGCTAGAGACTGAGCGAGATGGTCAGAGACAAATATAAACATACACAGGAATAGCGAGAGACAGACTCAGATAAATACTTACAGATGGTTAGAGACAGAGACTGATAGACGAGAGTGATGAATGGAGATATCAAAACATAAATCGGCTGCCAAATGAATGTGAGGTCAAGCGCACTGTAAATATTTTCTTTTAATTGCCCAGAAGTGACACAGCCCTATGTTGCTAAAGAAACAGGCTAACCAAGCAACCAGAAACGCTTTCTTAACAACTGCGTAACCAAAATATTTGAATCAAGGCTGTAAATAAAGGTTTTACATAAATACAAATAATCCCAGAGCCCACGGTCTAGAGCACATCATCCTCAACCAATAAAATATACTCCTTGTGTCAAATGATGTTATGGCAAAGTGCAACCATTAAGTTTAACTGACAATGAAATTACCTAAGGCCTGCTGTGTTAACAAAACAGAAGTAAAGATGACACTACAAAGAATGCAAATAGATTATGAAGGCTGACCTATTCAAACATTCTATCTGCAGTCTGAAGGCTAACACAACCTTTGTTTGACATTCAATCTAACCAATGGCAAAGGAAGACTGACATAAGCCAATTTTTTTCTGTATATTATTATGTTTACTAAGTTCCTTATTTAAGAAACCATGAGACTGGCAGGTAAACCTGTTTCTAAACCAGACCTGAAAAGCATTAGAGGTAAGCTAGTCAAGCTGATTAGCGCACCTGCTGCAGATGTGTGTGTGTGTGTGTGTGTGGGTGCATGTGAGTGTCTGCGTGTGCGCAAGTGTATGTCCATTTGAGTGTGTGCATTGCTTTTTTGGTAATAGTTAGGTTTCATACACGCCAGGCCTGATTGTATGCCAATATGATAGCACCAACTCGTATGTATGTTTATGTGTTTTTTTCATCATCAATAAAATTAGTAACATCGAGTGGGACAATGATTAAATGGAGTAGATAAATTGCTAAAATGGCGCTAATTTCCATCTACGTGCTATTTAATACAATGTTATCTATCATAAGAATGTAGACCCCTATTTGCGAACGGTTTGCATCCCGTTTGCACCATGCAACGTGGTACATGTGTGACACAAACCTTAAGTTAGATTTATGAAACCATGCAAAGCCACTTTGCATGGCTGTGAGTGGCTCTATAAATCTGGAGTAAAGCAATACAGCAGAAATCACTGTGTTGCCTTACTCTGCGCAAGGGAAGTGTTCCCATGCAACACCCATGGTTTTTGATGCGTCCCAGATTTACCAGAACTGGTAAACCTGGAATGCACCAAAAAGATATGCCTTCCTAGGAGAGATGTAATGAGAAGAAATATCTTTATTTATCCTTGTTACTTCCTCTTTCTATGTGTGCTGACTTCTGCAGCACACATACATACAGGATTATGCCTCTCAGGAAGCACACCTTCCTGCACAAAACCAATCCTGCATGCAACACAGGCACTCTTGCACCATGGTGCAAAGGTGCTTGTGTTGGCGCTAGGCTGCCAAAAGGGTGGCCACGCAGAGGAAACGGTAGGAATGTGCTGCATTGCCTTAAATATGGCACATTCCTGCCCATTCCCTGTCACACAGTGCAGCGACTTGTTGCGCTGCACTACATGACAATTTCGTAAATAGGCACAGTACCTATTTTCAGTGGTCATCAGATATTACGGAAGTAAAAATTTAACTTTCCATTCTGTGTTATGGCTGGCCTGCATTAGCAAGCTCTGTACACATCAAACTACTTAGCCTTGCCATTACATGGCAAATGATAGCATAACATAATACAGCATTGATGGTGATTTAGGAGACAGTGCTAGGATACTTGACTGTTTGTCAAATTACGTCTCAATTACGAAGTGTCCTCTGAAGGATCCTGACCATAAGTATACACTAATTATAACAGAGAGGTGACTATAGCTTCATCCATTAGAGAATCCTGACATATATTTTAAACGACAGATTGTCAAATTAACACTAATAAGCTCAGATCAGAAACCAATAGAACATTACAGAGAATAACATCTCAAAAGGCCTATTTATTTAATTTCTCCTTAAAAGCTATACAATATATTTAATTAGAAATGCCACAGGTGATGCAATTAATAGTCCTCTACAATTGAGAGCTAGACAACAAAACCTTCGTTTGGTAACGCATACCAATGATTTTTTTTTTTTTTTAAAGAAGTAGACAACATGCTAATGTTATGTCCTTTTAAGATTTATTTATTGTCGATTTTTTCCCTGTACTTCGGCTAGACATGCTATTCGCACTCACTCTCAGTTGCCATAGAGATACTTCTAGAGTAATAATCTAACTTGTGTCTGATTCTGTAATCCTGCATACTTTAAAATGCAGTGATACCCTTGGCGTGGAATTCTTTGTTTTGTGTCTTCATTGGTCCAAATGCTGCCGCAAGTGTGACCATATTGTCAAGGTCAAATAACTCATGGGGATTCTTCTTGCTTTTGAATTTACATCTTATTACATTTGACAGGAAGTTCCACGGGAGAGAAAGAGATACATTGCTGAGTTCTTATTAGGCCAATTTTCTTAAAAAGAAATAATAATAATAGGAATTAAACGTTTTACAAACAAGTTTTAAAACTAGGCGATGCACCTTTGGTCTTAAAAAATATATTTGGCAACATTCACAAAGGGGAAGTAGTCCCTTGGAGACCCCTTTCCATTTGCGAATGGGTTACTGCTAGCTTTCAGTAGTCAGTAAAATATTAATGTTTTGTGACAGGAATTCAGTAGCAAAATATGAAGACATTTCTTTGCAAATCGGTATTTGGAAGAACGGAGGCCATAGAAAACCCTTCCAAATGGTATATGCAGTTGTAAACCTAAATTGTGGTTCAGTAAATTGTTATCGAATTCCAATTTGGTGTTGGGTCATACGATTAAGCCATTTTCCGGCTGCAAAGGATCTGATTTTGTGAAGTGGACCATTTGCAACTGCAAATTACCTTAGTAAATCTGGCATTCGAATTTTCACCTGGGAGATGTATGCCTGCACTAGGAGCCATGCTCCTGGATAAGACAGCATTAGAATCATTTACTTTCCTGTGAAAAACAGAAGTCTAACTATGTATATGAAATTATTTATCTCAGCTGCTACAATTTCCTGGGATAAACAAGTTCCCAAAAATATTCATTTCCTTTTGTTTATGTTAGGTATATAAATTGTTGAGTCTGTAAAAATGATGCAGTCCAGTGCAGTTTTCAGAGTGTTTTAAAGTAGGAGCCACATTTTTCTGTCTGATTTAAGCTACTTATTTTAAAATATGTTTTAATGTATTAATCTTGAATACACTTGCATATAAGTCATACAGATCACAATTTTTCATAGACAAAATATATAATCGTTTAAATTAGGTTTATCATTCCCTTACATTTAATGCAAAATAAATATTATTTTGAAGCCAGTGCACATCAGTACAGGTAGATTCAACTACTGGGAGAAAGTGAATAATAACACAGAGGCCCACACTCATATATAGTTCAATATATATAAAACGTCCAATAGACCAAGGAGTGCAAGAAATTCTGAGTGTCTTTATTTCAGCTTCCATCCACCAGATTTCATTGGGCTTGATTTTTTAATCAAAGGCAGCCGACATGTGTTTCAACAAACAGTGACTTTTTCAAGGCTGCAACAGTATATCAAGGCAAAAGACTATATTTAGGAATTATCAAGATCAGACAAAATGTATGAATTGCTTAAGGAAGAAGCCTATTGGATTTTTCATATATTGGTCTATATGTGAGCAAGTGCTTTGGTATCATTATTATTTAGTTTAAGGATTGGGAACTTCAGTTTTTTGGCCCTCATACATCCCAGGGTAGCTGATGTATAAACCATGAGAGCACCATGATACTCCAAGGATTGCAAGTTAATATTTGACCCCCATTTTTGAATGCTCTGGATGTGTGATTACTAAACCACAGCTACTGTTTTATTGTATTAATGTGAGAAAATGGATTATTAGTTGGGGTGGATTGGTATCAACCACATGTAATAAATGACTATGTTGTCACGTCCAGTCAAAGATTACAGCAATTTAAACCTGAATTTAACCCCGGTAGCTGTGGCACAGACCAGACAGGCTTAACTTAGAGACAATGCGTAAAGCATTTAGATGTACTAAAGCAATTAAAAAGTCAAAAACACATCATGATAAAAATCCCACTCCAATTTTAACAAATAGAGTCAGATTTAGTAAACAAAATGGATGTAACTGACGAAAGTTTAAAAAGGGGTACTGGAGATATGAAGTTTCAATGTTTAAGTAAATATATCACCAAAAAGCAAAAAAGCCAATGGTCTGGGTAGATGCGGTAGATCAAGACCTGACTTAGGAGCGTTTCCGAACAAGGGGCTTATTTTTTCTGAAAACAAAACTCCTTTCTGAGCGAGATAAATCTGAAATTCAGTCCAACACAATGGAAATGCCGGATGGTTACTTTTCGCAGTTTGTCCCCTCGAAGTCCTGGAGTAGAAGCTTTGGAAACATTCTCAGACCTCTTTTGGTGCTCAAACCACCACATGAATTCACTGCCTAGGCACCCAGGTCTCAGGTGGTGCACCTTCAGACTCTCAGTGTGTGATAGAATTTGACACTGGGTTGTCAACATGAGTGGCATACCCCCCACCCTGCATGTTCTATTGAGCTCAGAGGAGGGAGGTGTCACTGCCCATTCAGGTTAGCCTTTTCGTCTGAGAAAGTTCACACCTCATTCACAATTCATTTAAGGCTGAGCACTGGCCGGGAGTAGCTTGAGAGCTAATGTAATTTAGCCTTCTTAAACTCAGACAGGTAAAGGGTAACTTTTCCCTATAAGAACACTGAAATGTAGAGAGCTCCACTGAACAAAGCAAAATGAGCTTGGCAAATAATGCCTTTCATAAGCCTTCCGTTCCAGCATTCCAATGTTTGTCTTTTTTTTTCCATTTTTATTTAGAACATTCTACCCTCAGTGGTCAGCATGCTCTAATAGCTTAATAGCCCTTCTACCTTTGGCTATGCAGGTTTTTAAAGACCCTTTCCCTTGTTATAGGTCTTTCAACTGAAGCTCATATTCTATAACTTGGGCTCTGTGTCTCTCAGAACCTATGTATACTGAGGAAGCAGGCTATAAGGCTATAACATTTATTAACATTCAATTTCACGATTATTTATTAAAAGTAGTGGTTGAAATTATATATCTAGCTAGTCCCTTTCCTGAGTTAGTAGTATTAGTACTTTAATCTGCACTGTGGTTTTCTGTATAGGACAGCTACAGTTGAAATAGATTGGGCCTTGGCACTGTAGGGACTTGTTAACATTAATTTTCTACATGTCCCACTTTTAAATACTATGCACCCTACCTTGTGGACTACAAGGCCTACATAGAGGTGACTTACTTTCATTTAAAAGGGAGGTTAACTATTATAAATGGTTATTTTAAGATATCGAGCTGCAGGTTTGAACTGAAGCAGTCTGACTACAATGGTAGGCCTGAAACCACGATTTCTTTGTCACACTAGTAGATGGATGGCAAACTAAGTGCTGCAGTCAATAGGCGACCTTTAAAATTGTATGCTATGGGTGCAGTTTCTACACCACATACTACGGTCTTATACTAGAGTTAAATACGCTAGTCAGGGATTAGTACATTTTTGTATGTTTTAGGGATTAGAGCACATACATTGGGCTTTGGACATCAGTGCCCCTGTGTGAAAGTTGAGGAACCAGCAATAAAATTTAGCAAAAAAATGAGGATGAAGTACTGACTAGAGCAATTGTGAACAATTTAAACCTGTATTTAACCCCGGTAGCTGTGGCACAGACCAGACAGACTTAACTTAGAGACAATGTGTAAAGCATGTAGATGTACTAAAGCAATTAAAAAGTCAAAAACCATCATGATAAAAATCCCACTCCAATTTAAAAAAATAGAGTCAGATTTAGTAAACAAAATGGACATAACTGACTAAAGTTTAAAAAGGGGTGCTGGAGATATGAAGTTTCAATGTTTAAATAAATATATATCATAAAAAGCAAAAATTGCCAATGGTCTCGGTAGATGCGGTAGATCAAGACCTGACCTAGGAGCGTTCTGAACAAGGGGCTTTATTATTTTTCTGTTAAACAAAACTCCTCTCTGAGCAAGATAAATCTGAAATTCAGTCCAACACAATGGAAATGCTGAATGGTTACTTTTCGCAGTTTGTCCCCTCGAAGCCCTGGAGTAGAAGCTTTGGAAACATTCTCAGACCTCTTTTGGTGCTCAAACCACCCCATGAATTCAATGCCTAGGCACCCAGGTCTCAGGTGGTGCACCTTCAGACTCTCAGTGTGTGACAGAATTTGACAGTGGGTTGTCCATATGAGTGGCACACCCCCTACCCTGCATGTTCTATTGAGCTCAGAGGAGGGAGTTGTCACTGCCCATTCAGGTTAGCCTTTTCCTCTGAGAAAGTTCACACCTCATTCACAACTCATTTAAGGCTGAGCACTGGCTGGGAGTAGCTTGAGAGCTAATGTAATTTAGCCTTCTTAAACTCAGCCAGGTAAAGGGTAACTTTCTGAATGTTACTTTTCTATATAAGAACACAGAAATGTAGAGAGCTCCACTGAACATAGCGAAATGAGCTGGGCTAAAAATGCCTTTCATAAGCCTTCTGTTCCAGCATTCCAATGTTTGTCTTTCTGTTTTCCATTTTTATTTAGAACATTCTACCCTCAGTGGTCAGCATGTTCTAATAGCTTAATAGCCCTTCTACCTTTGGCTATGCAGGTTTTTGAAAACCCTTTCCCTTGTTATAGGCCTTTCAGCCGCCGCTCATGTCTATAACTTGGGCTCTGTGTCTCTCAGAACCTATGTATACTGAGGAAGCAGGCTATAAGGCTATAACATTAATTAAAATTCAATTTCACGATTGTTTATTAAAAGTAGTGGTTGAAATTATATATCTAGCTAGTACCTTTCCTGAGTTAGTAGTATTAGTACTTTAATCTGCACTGTGGTTTTCTGTATAGGACAGCTAGGCCTGCCACAGTTTAAATAGATTGGGCCTTGGCACTGTAGGGACTTGTTAACATTAATTTTCTACATGTCCCACTTTTAAATACTATGCACCCTACCTTGTGGACTACAAGGCCTACATAGAGGTGACTTACTTACATTTAAAAGGGAGGTTAACTATTACAAATGGTTATTTTAAGATATCGAGCTGCAGGTTTAAACTGAAGCAGTCTGACTACAATGGTAGGCCTGAAACCACGATTTCTTTGTCACACTAGTGGATGAATGGCAAAATAAGTGCTGCAGTCAATAGGCGACCTTTAACATTGTATGCTATGGGTGCAGTTTCTACACCACATACTACGGTCTTATACTAGAGTTAAATACGCTAGTCAGGGATTAGTCAATTTTTGCATGTTTTAGGGATTAGAGCACATACATTGGGCTTTGGACATCAGTGCCCCTGTGTGAAAGTTGAGGAACCAGCAATAAAATTTAGCAAAAAAATGAGGATGAGGTACTGACTAGAGCAATTGTGAAAATAAAAAATAATGTCCAAACCGTAACTTCCTTGGAGGGTTTCAACACCTATTGGGGCACACATCTATTACTTTTAGATATGAGATCAGTCAGTAAATAACTTCCTGCACTGCCAGAAAAATCCCCTCACATGCTTTGAAAGGGAAGAGTAAAATAGCCTTCAATGTCTAGCAAAATGTTCCTATTTTAAAACTAGGGAGTTATTCTGTGACAGAGAATTTGGGCCGTTGTTTTAAAGATATATCATGTCTCAAATGACCAAAACACATATTTTCCCTTTCATGTATTTTAAAAAGCAAGCTAAAATGTTGCATTAACACCTCAAAGCTCATTTACTTCAGCTTGCTTTACAGGAAATTCTTTAAATTCAACAACTCCTTTTCCAACAAAATGGTGTTCAGGAGTCCCTCAATTTTGTCTTGAATACAAAAGCTTAGTAGTCTAGCTGTCACTGCTGTGTTGCAAGTGCATGTGCATGTTTTACTCACCATGCCAGACTTTGTTTAGAGAATTTACAGAAAATGTCTCCTCATTGTAGTAGAGCATTAACCGTAATTGTTATGACAATAAAAGCATTGAATTTTGATAATGTTCCAGCAGAATTACGTTTTGGTGTGCCTCATTTTATAATTATAGAATTATAGTGTTCTACTTATTTTTAGAACTCTGTGCTGAAGCTCAGGGGGACACTGAGAAATTAACTGACAGACTGCTGCTTCTGTTGGAAGTACATGTTTTTCTCAGATGAATGGGAACTTGAAGGTATACATCCTCCAAGTCTAAAGATGTCATGAATAAAGTAGAAGAGCCAGTGGTATGGTGTATTGAATAGTCTCCATCTTATTGACAGACAGATTTCTTGGAGATTAAGAATCATCCCGGTACATAACTCAGCTGTGGAAGACCGTATTCAAGCAATTAGATGTTGTAATGAACAAATAGATATGTTTTTGACTCTCCCCCACATACCTCCAGACCCAAAGACATATGATGCCATTTCCAATCATACAGATGACATAAGCTCTAATTACATGATCTTTCTGTTAAAGAGTAGAATAGAGATATATTATACTGCCGTTACTCTGTTATGTGAGATGTGATGTCTTGTGTTTTTTGTTGTGCTTTACTGTTACAAAATGAAAAATAAAGACATAAAAAAGGATCAACTCAAAGCATCCAGATGTTTTCTTGACAAGGAATATGTGGGAATTAACAAATAAATACCATGATCCATGAACTTTGCTTACCTGTAATTACAGGAAAGACAAGGATCTATTTTCGGATGAATGTCATGGTGCATTTCTTCCAAGGCAGGAGAGTACAGCAATGCACATATATGGACACTGGTAGGTGCAAGGCTATGTGTCTGCAACCGGCACACTACACAAGAAAAATTGATAGGGTCAGAACAGACTACAGATCCCATGGTGCCATGGGACTCTCCAAGTCCTCCAATGGTGGCAGCCATTATGGTTTCATGGAATTAAAAGGTTTCTCATGTTTCAGAGAGTTCTTTGCTAGCAAATCAAGATACTTAATTGTTGCAGCTGGAATCCTCTTCTCAGAGTTGGAATACAAATGCTACCCCTGGTGTTATCAAAGTATTTTGCACTGACAGAAGTATTGTGGGATACAATTGAGTTCAAGGATTTACAGTTTGATATTCTGAACATAGTAATTTGGGAGTCATCCTTTCCAATTATATAAACTCTAACCTGTGCTATTTTTTTAAATACAGAAGCAAGAAGGATCCTCATTTATCGATCTGCTTATGTTGTCTTCAGTCATAATGTGGTATTCAGGTATTGACAAAGGTGGGGAAATTACTACTTGCTGATATAAGAGAAAGTTCAATTCTAATTTGTAATATTTACAAATCAATGGAGGTAGCTCCTGACATAAAACCAAATATTTGACTTCAAGTTTTCTGTTGCATCTAAAAGTGATATTCAATTTCTGTTTCAGATCTAGGAAGTTGCAGAGTTTCAGTCTCCATTGATAGTCATAAGACGAGCAAGAGAAGTACAGAGACTGTTTCAAAGTAGATCTAGACTATCCTGTTTTAGGTAAAACTTAAAAAACTGGAAAAACTCAACCAAAAGGGAATCAGCCCTCATCTGTGTTAACACATAAACACCTGCCAACCGTAAAATAAAATGCCATTGAAAGAAAGGAAAGTGAGAGAGAATGAGTAATTAATATTTCTTCCTGAACAATCCTAAACAATATACCTTTCTTATACAAGCTATTAGTGAGAAAGTCTGGTCTAAGATTACTCTGCTTGATTTTCGTTTTTTAGGACTGTCACTAAAATAGTGTTTCTTCTTCTTTTTGCTTCTTCCAGTTTTGTGTGCTTGGAAAGGGTTTAGAAGCATGTCTTGGGCCTGATCTAAATATTTTATACGCTGCTGGAAATATGGAAATATTAAAATCACATTTAATCTTTTTTTCAATGTTTAATTATTTTGCAGATTGGTGAAATGGCTGGCTCATACGAATGTTGGCCAATATGTACTATTATTTTTACCAACACACATACAATGAGTAAAAATCTTTGATCCAGTCACCCTATTTTTTATAAAGTTAGTATTGATAGTAGGTGAACTGCTAAACACTCCAGGCTTTCAGCATTCAATGCAAGGTTTAGTAGTGGGTACGTGTGTAAAGAGTGTTCTCACCATGCACATTGGATAGTGGTGAAAAATGACATAAGGCTTTCCACTAGCCAACAAAATCATAGCTGAAATGTGCCCCATTGGTATGTGTGATGCTTTCAGCTAATCCTGGTGTTTTACCCAACTGCACTTTACTGCTGGGGGTTTGAGCCCATAGTTACAACGTTAACAGCAAAATCTCAAGTACTGGAACACAATCTGATGTCTGTTAAAGGTCAGGACTAGCTAATTGAGAAACTTGCCATGTGTGCACTTGATAGCTATGAATGCCTCACAACAGCAACACCACCTTAATGTAGTTAGGAAAAGAGTGCAGAAAAGCAGTGGTGAGCATGTTTAAAGCATCATGTTTCAGTTGCCTTAGAATGCATGTCTACAAATTAATCTGATGTAATTCAAATGTTACTGTTTGCAGGGTAACCACTCCTACAATGTTATAATATTCAGTCAGGAGTATGTGAATGACTACCAACTGTGCGCAGGAATGTGTTTATTAAAATAATTGAACATATCACTCCTATTGTCTAATGCATCAATAGTCCTGTAGTCCAGAATCCTGACAGAGTGAGTGTTGAGGGTAATGGGATATGAGAGAGGTTAATTGAATGTGAGCCTGAGTGAAAATGCAATACACATACTTTCTAGGCTTAAAAATGTGTAACACATGTCCACTAGACACACTGTCAGTGGGAAGACACTACACACCGTGCAATACATCTTCTTTATAATAAATGTGTACTTAATAACAAACAAGGCAAAAACATGTTTTGTAAACGTTGGAAAAACAAAGGCTTGTTTACTTTGAGGGCAATGCATCTGAATAAACACTGTTAAGAACTGATTTCAAAACGTTTTAAAGTGCTGAGAAAACCCTGAAATCCTCAAAAAATAAACACTGAAAACAGGACAGCCTTGGTATATCATATGTTATATTTGGGCTAGAGCATGGAAATATAAAAGGTGAAATACATCAAGACTTTTTTTCTTGTTTCAGATATCAGTGCTTCTCCATAACCGTATGGGCCAAGCTGTAAGCACAGGCAGAGTGAAGATATCCAATGTTTCTGATTCTCTCTTTTCTCACTTGCTTTCCATAGGATCTACAGCTGAAGAGCTTAAGATTTTTACATGGATATCAGCTGGTTCGAGAAAGTTAGGTGATTTGTATTGCTGCTTTCAGATACAAATATCAAGGTTAGTGCAAAACTGACATAATACCCCTCTCCAGGAAGGCGGGGTGAGACAGATAAGTTTCTTGACTACTACTTCCTTCAGACTGCCACAGAGTTCCCTCCTCTTGGTCTTTAGTCTGCAATATTCCCAAAAAAAGGCAACTGGAAAGTAGGTCAAGAACTCCGAACTGTCTCGCTTTCATTTTAAAATCCCCTGTTTAACCAGGTGCCATATTCTTTAAAAAACTAGAAAAAAGACAACCAATTGCACTGCAATATTGGCTGAGGCAAGACCATGATTGGAAGGGGTGCTGCACAATGCTTTACTCCAGGTTCCATGAATGACTATTGTTTTGTTTTTGAAGTGTCGCCTGTTAGACCAGTCATGACTGGAGGAAGAGATTTCATCCCATTAGCCAGAAGAACCTTCAGGGAAAGGGTCACTGATGCAGCTTTTTATTTGGATAGAAGGGAACAAAGTGTTTTTGCACCTTAAGTACCTGATGCAGCATGTCATCTTTGAACCCTTGAAGTGGACCATCATGTTATCTTATGTAATATTACAATATTTAGAAAGCGCATGGCTTCCCCAGCGACGGGGCATCCCAGTGCTAACAGTCTAGTATAGTCGGATGCAGGAGCAGCTTAGTGATTGGAGAATAGCCAAGTCTTCATGAAGGCACCCTTCAGCTTCTTTTTGATTGGTCACACCTGGCAATGATCCAAAACAGATGCATCTATATGCACTGAAGAAGAACGACGTCCATCAAATGCAACGTTTCAAAGAGATTTAGCCTGGACCTCCATGTTAGACAAAAAATTAGATTAGTCTGAGGTCTCCTGCATCAAAAAGGCAAGAGGACAAATGTAAGTGGCATAGGCACTTGCTCCCATAGAAATTTTGACTCCAGCGTACTTATCATGGGATTCAGCATCTACATGTCAGTTCAATGGGTCTGAGGAAGAGCCATCCTCTGCTGTCAAAGTAAATCATGCCACAAGACTAGGCAAGCATGTGATACTTTTTTACAGGTGTTGACATTACAATTCAGCTTCAAGAGAATTGACATGACATAAACCCAGCAATGGCAACCCTGTCAAGATTGTGCCATTCATGATGAGTCAGTTCCTGTGCTACTGGATGCATATGAAGCTTAGCAGCAACAGTCTTGCCAGGTTAGCTGAGCAAGGCCCTGGTCTGGTGTTCAGCATCTGGACTGCCACAATTCTCTCTGAGTTAAGAAAGTATGGGCCCGATTCACAGAACAAACTTAAGACAAAATCCTAAACTTAGTACCATTTTGGTATTCACAGAATGCACTTACTACTTCTGGTATTCACAGAATGAACTTACTACTTTTGCGATTCACAGAATAAACTTACTACTTTTGCTATTCACAGAATAGATTTACGACTACTAACTTTACGTCCGCACTCGGGCTGGACATTCCGGCCCGGAGGCGGAGCTTCTGGCCCGGAGGCGGGGCTTCCGGCCCAGAGGCGGAGCTTCCGGGCCGGAGGCGGAGCTTCCGGCACGGAGGTGGGGATTCCGGCCAGTGGCGGAGATTTAAAATCTCCACCTCTGGGCAGGAAGCCCCGCCTCCGGGCCGGAAGCTCTGCCTCCGGGCCGAAATTTCCCGCCCGAGTGCGGACGTAAAGTTAGTAGTCGTAAATCCATTCTGTGAATAGCAAAAGTAGTAAGTTTATTCTGTGAATCGCAAAAGTAGTAAGTTCATTCTGTGAATACCAGAAGTAGTAAGTGCATTCTGTGAATACTAAAATGGTACTAAGTTTAGGATTTTGTCTTAAGTTTGTTCTGTGAATCGGGCCCCAAGATTTTTGTGCTTTACATATTTCCCTTTGGATGTTGACTCAAATGATCTTCAATTTCATCCCTATCGCTGTCATGTTGTGGACACAGCAAGTAGGAGGAAGAAGACAATGCCAAACTTAAGGACAAGAAGGAGGTGAAAACTAGTTTTACTTCCTCTTTTATCCCTTTTTCCAATATGTCTCTCCTCTAATAAATCTACTAAAGTTACTTTCATGAGGGTGTTCAGCATTGTTTTTAGAAAGTGAGGTCTTGGAGCAGTACTAGGGGATCAATCTTTATGCCTGCCATGTTAATCCATTGTAAACATAACAAATGGGACAAAGTATCCAGGTCTTATGTTTATTGAAAATGAAGGTGGTGCAGACCAATTCATAAATGAGTGAAAGCCTGGTCAAATAAGGAAGATGGGCTTGAGCAACAGTAAGTTAGCTAAAGACAAGTCTGAGCACCCAATCAAATATGTTATGTTATTGTAGTTTATAATGTGCACAACTACTCCAAGGAGTGTTCCGGCATGAGCCTTGAGGTGTGAAGTAATGTTAATTAGTTGAACAGAAATGATTTGAGCCATTTTTTTAAGGAATGTAAGGAAGAGAGTTCCAGGCTGTGGCAGCCCTAATGGCAAGAGAACTGACCCCCATTCTTTGGAGGCGAACATGAGGTATCTGGGCAAGAAGCTGGGATGCTGACCTCAGTTGTCTAACTGGGGTATAGAACGTAAAACGTTTCCTTAAATAAACTGGGCCAGAAGCATACAGGGCGAGGTGTGCTAAAACCAGGGCTTTTAACTTAACACGTTCGGCGACAGGCAGTTAGTGAAGTGCGCAGATGTTGTCTAACGCTGCTTCTAATTGATATATTAAAAAGAAGCCTAGCCACAGCATTCTGGACTACCTGCAATTTGCTAAGAATGTAGTCCTGTAAGCCAATGTACAAAGCATTGGCGTAGTCGATACGTGACAGAATCAGCGCCCAAGTTACCGTCTCCTTGGCTGCCCTGGGAAGAAGCAGGAGAAACTTCCTGAGGGATTTTAGTATCCCAAAGCAGCTCCCGGCAAGCTTCTTAATCTAGGTCGAAAAAGATAAGTTCTCTTCAAACCAGACTCCCAGATTCTTGACGGGTAGACCTGAGGAAGTTTGCAGAGGATAATCGGGTGGCCAGAATGTTTCTCTAAACTGGGGAGGGAAATTCCCATAGAGGAGGATTTCCGATTTGTCTTCAAATTTTGAAGAGAAGAGGGCTCAAGGAAGACCCTTGCGGCACAGTGGCCACCAACTGAGGTGGGGATGCAAACGGAGGGAGCCAAACCTGTTGCGTACGACCCTGCAAAAAGGATTTCAGCCAACCCCAGGCCGTATCTGAGATACCTATGTCCACCAAGCGGGCCAAGAGCAGCTAATGGGGAACAGTGTTGAACGCTGTCAAAAGGGCCAACAGTATAAGGGCAGCCCTTCCGCCAGCGTCCAAGCAATCCCAAATAGCTTAAGAGACTTCAACTAAAGCAGAGTCAGTACTATGCGAGGCTCTGAACCCAGATTGGGCTCAATATATTCAGCGAGTTGTTTATTGGCAGCCTTCTCAGAAATGTTGGCCACACAAGGTAGGACGGCGATAGGACGATAGCTCCCAGGGTCCCGTGGGTCCAGTGGCGTTTTTTAAGAGTGGCAGAATATTTGCCTGTTTCCACGCCGCCGGGACAAGAGACTCGTGGAAGGAAAATTAATGAGCCTGTTGACTTCAGGGTTGACTGTCTCTGCTACTGAGGCCAAAAGCCAGGCAGCACAGGGGTCAGATGGAGTGCCTGATTTCAGGGCCATAAGAATCTTGAGTGAATCCGGCAAATCAATAGGTGTAAAAGCCGCTAACGAGGGAGAAGAAACCGGTAAAGCCTCTAAGAGCGCAGCTACAGCAGTGATCTGGCTCCGACCAGTAAATGTTGTCTGTAAGTAGCGAATCTTATTAACAAAAAAGTTGGAGAGTTTCTCTCACCATGCGTCCGAAGCAGGTAGCCTCATAGACTTAGCTCTAGGAGCCAGAAAGCTCTGACAATAGAGAAAATTTCCTTAGCGTTATTTCTGGCTGAATCAATGTGATCTGCATAATAGAGACCTTTAGCCTGTGCTATGGTAGTGTAGTACATTTTCTGGACTTCTCTAAGTGTCGTCTTTGCTAGCGGGCAGTAGTCCTTCCGCCAGCAGCGTTCCAGTTTTTTGCATTGCTGCTTCAATGCTTTCAGTTCAGATGAGAAATAAGGTTTAGAGGGAGACTCCCTGGCCCGCCTATGAAGCGAAGGAGGAGAGAGAATATCCACCACCTGCGTGATCCAACCAGTGAAGCCAGTCAAAGCTCCCTCTATGTCAGTAGGAAAATCTGGTCTTGCCTCTACCAAGGCATGGCTAAAAGTCAGAGGCTCAATTTAGGCGGAGGCAGGGCCATGTCTGACCTGTGCTGGAGAATTATTGCCCTTAGAGGACCAAGAAAACTAAAATAGAAAATGGTCAGACCAGGGTACCGGGAGAGGGTCTTCGATCGTGATGGGGAAGTTGGAACAAATGGAGTCAAGGATATGGCCACCACAGTAGGTCGGTAATCTAAGCCACTGAGTAAGCTGAGCAAAGCTTAGAGAATCCAAACATTTCCGAGTCGCCCCTTAATCAGTCTGGTCAAGATGGATATTGAGGTCCCTGAGAAGGAGATAGTGGGAGAACCATAGGGCCTGGGGACAATAACGTCCTCCAATGCTTTAAGAAAGGCCCCTACCGTCCCTGGGGGCCTATAGACCAGAGGTCCCTCCAGCGTGGATTGAGGAGAAATGCAAATACTAAAGTCCAGGATTTCTCCCTCACCCAGCTGCAAGGCCTCACCGTGATGAGCCCAAGTATCCCTATAAATAACTGCTACCCCGCCACCTCTACCACTTTGACGGTCAGCACGGGAGATCTTATATCCCTCTGGGGTGGACATCTCCACTATTGGGTTGGAAAATGTATTCAACCAGGTCCCGGTAATGAAAAGAAGATCAATCGGATTGTCCGAGAGAAGGTCAAAGATGTCCTGGTGGTGTTTCCCAAATGAACTGGTATTTTTTTGAGTGCTGCCTGAATGATGGACCCCGTCTTACTCTCATTAAGCGCGATGCAAGACCGGGGACAACCATCCAAACCTGACCCCAGGCAGTAATCGCACTGCTGGCAGACCGTGGAGGAATGGGATAGTACCTCCCACCCATGTGCAGGAGAGCAAAGACGTGGGCGAAGCATCAGCAAATTGCTACGACTATATGTTTGAGGAAACTCACGCTGAGAACAGGATCGAACAGCGTGGCTGGCACTGGCCGCATCCGGGATGCTGACGGGCACAGACAGGCTTGTCTTAGGTGCGCATTAGGGTGTGCCAGTGGCGCGTCCACGCAGCATGCATTTTTATGTGGCAGTAAATTCATTCTAAAATGATTTTAAAATGAAGAAAATAGCAGCAAGATTCAGTGTGCAAATATCGCAGGTAAAAGCTAAGCGGAACACCCCTCAAAGCTCCAGCATCCACACAGCGTGCATTTTAATGTGGCAGTACCGCCAACAACTAGAGAGCGCACTGCCCAAAATGGCGTCTCTAGATGTCGAGCGGAGAAAATAGGAAGTTGCAACCCCTCTGTGGCAGACAAAGCATCAAATTACAAACAGTAAGCTCCCAACAGTGCACAATCAGTTTTAAAATGATTAAAATGATTTTAGAATGATTAAAACAGCAGCGAGATTCAGTGTGCAAATATCGCAGGTAAAAGGTAAGCGGAACACCCCTCAAGGCTCCGCCATCCGCACAGTGTGCATTTTTTTGTGGCAGTACTGCCGACAACTTGAGAGTGCACTGCCCAAAATGGCGTTGCTAGTTGTCGAGCGGAGAATATAGGAAGTCGCAACCCCTCTGTGGCAGACAAAGTATCAAATTCAAAACAGTAACCTCCCAACAGGGTGCAATCAATTTTAAAATGACTAAAATGATTTTAGAATAATTAAAATAGCAGCGAGATTCAGTGCGCAAATAACACCCCTCAAGGTGGTCCCTATGGATCTGGTTCATGTCACTACATAAATGCAAGCAGGTACCCTTAGCAGCCAAATCAATGAAGAAGTGACGTGCACCAAGAACCCCACCATAACTGCTCACTGGTACACCAAAGAGATAGAGCTAGCTTTGAAATCACCTGGTGCTTGTTCCATTGCTAACACTGCCAATATTAAAAAATAGGTCCTGGCTCGCAATCGATAAATGGTACACTAAATGCAGTGTTCATGAACTCACCCTTAATAATACTGATCTTACATATGAGATTAGATGTAACATTATCCTTACTGAAACAGTATTTTCAGACCAGTCTTTGTACATCTGGCCCTTTAGCTCCCTGTGTCTAAAACAAAGAAAATGATCTGTAACATGGTCTGGATCTGTTGTAATATTCTCTAATGCACTTGTTCGAGTTTTGCTCAGTAAGAAACTGAAAAGTACCAAAATGTTTTGCGTGCAGACGATACAGACACATTGCTGGATTGATTTTGCATACACACAGAACAAACCATAGTTTTTTTCAAATATTTCAATCTTAGCTTTCACTATGCCCTTGAGCTTCTGCATTGTGTATACATATTTCAGTCACTGAAATCGTTGTGTGAATCAGAGGCCTTCCACTTTTGAGTTATTGATAGGCAGGCCTATAAAAGCCATTGTGTGTTTAGCTTATCGAACAATGAACTGATATATTATCCTCTTCTATGTCTATTTTTACAAACATCACTAAATCTTGGGTTAGTTGGATGCTAGGAATGTCATTAATGTACAAGAGCACTTCCTCCCTGAAAGTTTTGATAGGCCAACATGTTCACCGCATGATAGATCTGGCCAGTTGTACCACAAATCATCTAACAGATAGCTGAGTCACAAACAAAGCCGTCTGCCTCACCAGCATTAGGGACCATCAGAAGCCTATTGTTAGAAATGGGGGTCCTAGTTGGCAAGGGTTTGCACCTTTGTCCAAGTAGGGACCTGTACTTCTAGTCAGGATAAGGGCGTTACACTCCTAAAATAACCCCTGCTCACCCCCTTGGTAGCTTGGCACGAGCAGTCAGGCTTATCTTAGAGGCAATATGTAAAGAATGTAAAGAATTTGCACATAACCAACAGTAACCCAGTGAAACCAAGTGAAAGCTCTACAAAAGGACACCACACCAGTTTAGAAAAGTTTCCAATATTTTTATATACTCAAAACAAGACCATAATCCACAATACAGTACTTGAAAAATAGATACTTTGCAGGATCAATCAATGAATCACGGGTTTATTAAGCGCGACTACTGTCAAAATACCTCAAAAACACAGTTTGTGCAAGGCGGTAGCTACGTCCGGAGCTACCGCGATGCTGAAAACAATAAAGTCTAAGAGTTCCAGCCGACCGCGTCGATACGGGCCAGCAAAAGTGTGAAAAGACTCGGTAACGGTAACTTTCTCGTTGCAGCTTACACAGAGGTGTGAGCCGGTCGTGGCAACCGTCGCGGATGCGTTGCAAAATGGAAGCGGTGCAGGGCGTGGTGTCCTCTCAATGGGGTGGAGGCAGCGGCTCAGTTACTATTATCCAGACGGCGTCGGTGAGACCAAGGCTTAGGGTGCAGGGCAATATGGTGCTCGATGCGGTGCTGGTAGGTTGCGGCGCAGACAACAGAGCCGGTTTGTGGGAGCTGGTGTCGGTCGGCCCAGATGGCTGTGTGGGACAAGGCAGTGCATTTTTGAAACTTTATGAGCGGTTTCCCAACCAAAATGCAGTCACGGGTGTTGAGTCAGCAGCAGCGCAGCACAGGAGAGACCAGGATGTCGACGTGAAGTGAGGCGGGTTGGACTGCGGTGTCCACAGGTCGCAGTGCAAGCAGCGGCTCGTTGGTGGCGGCGACCGTTGTCGTCGGTAAACCATGGTTGCGGTGCAAGATGCGGACGGTGCGGTCTGCGGTGCTGTCAGGACACAGAGCCAGCAATGGAGTTGGTGACGGAGTCGGTTGTGGTTCCCTTCTTTGTGGCAACTGACAGAGCGGCCCCTGAAGTGATACCCAGAGGTTGGTGAAGTCTTTGCAATCCCTGAAACTTCAGAACAGGAGGCCAGTTCGATTTCCGGCCTTGGAGAACTCAGCACAAGTAATGAAATTTCAATCCAGTCCTTTCACTGCCCAAGGCAGAAGCAGCAACTGCAAGCCAACCCAACAAAGCAACAATACAGCAAAGGGGGCAGTACTCCTCCTGGCAGCTCTTCCAGCTCTTCTTCTTGGCAGGTTTCTTGATTCCAGCGAGTTCTAAAGTTTAGGGGTTTGGGCCCCACTTTCTATAGCCCAAAATCCTTTGTCCTCTCAGGCAGAGAGTGTCTGTGCCCAGCCAGAACTTGTTCTGTCCTCCTTGGTGCAGCTTTCAGCAGGAGGTGGACACAGCTTTGTCAGAGGCAGACCAGGCCCATTCAGGTGAAAGGAAATCTCCCCCTACTCTAAATGCTGCCCAGGTCTATTCAGCCCTTCCCTGACCCATCTAGACTCTCTAGAGCAACTGATGCTCTCCAGTCCCTGTCAACCAAAACCCAGACAGTCAATCCACAAACCTAGCAGAGGCCTACTGGATTGCTGAGCAAGAAAATACCTACTGTCTAAAAGTGGTATTTTCAAACACAGAATGTAAAAATCACCTTCAGTAAAAGATGCATCTTTAGATTCTGCGTTCAGGCCTACTAAACTTTATTTCTCTACCTTGTTCTCAGGGCCAGTTATGTTTATAAGATTTTATAAACAAACTCCCCATTCTGTCCTATGGGAACAGGTAGCCTTGCCAAAGTGAAAAACAAAATTGGCAGTAATTCACTATCAGGACATGCCACACACACCAGGGCATGTCCTACCTTTCACATACACTGCACCGTGCCCACATGGGTACCTTGGCCCTACCTTAGGGGTGACTGACATGTAAGAAAAGGGAAGGTTAGGGCCTGGCAAGAGTCGACATGGCAGTCCCAGACTGCACACAGGCTCTGCAATAGCAGGCCAGAGTTACATTTATCGGCTGCTTGTGTGGGTGGCACAATCCAGTGCAGCAGCCCAGTAGCAGCATTTGATTTACAGGCCTTGGCGCACACAGTGCACTTTACAAGGGACTGACAAGTAAACCAAATATGCCAATCATGGAAACACCAATCCATTACACAATTTACAACAGAAGCACTTGCACTTTAACACTTATCAGCAGTGGGAAAGTGCACATAGACACTAAGCCAGAGTCGAAACCGTGAGGTCAGAAAGCAAAAAGTCTGGGTAAACACGCCAAAAGATGCCAAGTCTGACTCCTATATAATGTGAGAGCCTTAAATTATGAGCATAGTGATGCTCTCTGCCAGCCTCTTACCAGAGATTCCTCAGAGACCCCCTCTCCAATTTTGCAGCTCATGTATTCATGTATTTGAGATTTGGGGTTTTCTGACTCAGATCATGTGGTTCAGATAAGCACAAGATCATCTTGAAACTGGATATTTGTGTAAATGAGTGATTTGGTTTTTGTGGACTCTCTTCCTCCTCCTGTCAGCTCTCCCTTTTACAAAGCCCAGTGCAAAAGCCGGTTTAGATGGAAGGTATCCCTACCTCGCTGCTGGATCTCTACCCTGGGCATTTCATCATTCTTCAAAGTGTCTCCCTTTTGCGGGTTCTGCATTCTCTGCAAGACATCCTGCTAGAAATCACCAGAGGGAAATACAGGTTGCCTAAAATGATAGACATGAAGTCAAGGAGCAACGTCATTCCTTGTGAGCAAATAGCTGTTAACAAATTTGGAATGTATGACAATACAACACATACATTTACTATGCATGCCTTTACAATGCATTCTTTTACATCGCATGCCATTACATCGCATTTTCACATTATACCTTTACAACGCATACCATACAATGCATACCATTAGATCGCATTTAAGGTAAGTGTTGGATAGTATAGGGGTAATAATTACTATTCTAACTCCAGTGAGTGCAACAGTAGGATAAGTGTTGGATAGTTTGGGGTAAAAATTACTGTTCTAACTAGTGAATACAACAGTAGGGTAAGTGTTGGATAGTGTAGGTGTAAAAATTACAATTCTAACTCCAGTGAGTGCAACAGTAGGGTAAGTGTTGGATAGTGTAAGGGTACTATGTGTTGTAATGGTATGCGTTGTAATGACTTGCGATATAATGCCTGCATTGTAGTGACATGCATTGTAATGACATGCATTGTAGTGACATGCGATGTAATGGCTGCGTTGTAATGACATGCGATGTAAAGGATGTTGCGATGTAATGACTGCGCTGTAAAGGTTGTTTCCTGAATCTGAGGTTTCTAACAGATTCCCAAGTATTCTCACGTATTGTGTGGAAATCCAAAGAAGATTTCGTATTTGGTTGGGAGTGTTCTTGCTCTAATGTAACCCAACATTTCTGGTTCAGCTCACTTGTCAATGCCAAGGCTACATTTATTTGTAAATCTACAGCATTTCTTTCTAAATAAAGAAATCCCTCCCCCCCATCAGAGAGTGATGTGAAGAGTACTACTTTAGCTACTTGTGGAGAATTGATGGCCCAGAAGAAAGTTAGTACTTTGCATTCTATATTTTTTGAGGACCTATATCAGAAACTTTTATAGGCACAGTTTCAGCCAGCATAGAAAAAACAATATGGAAGTTATTAACACTGTTTCTACTTCTGAACCAGGATATTCCAGTTTTCCTCAGTGATACAAATCCTCACACAGTTCCTTGAGGAGATGAGGAACAGCATGTTTCTAAATGTCCTAGGCATTTGCTGGGAGCTGTATCTCTAGATACTGCATTCTAACTCTGGATCAATCAAAGTCAGTAGGTTGTACTAACATATGGCTATCTGTTGCATCATCAAAAAAAACATTATTTTGAAATTTGTTTAGCTGCTTTTAAAGAGATCTCTTGGAAGCAGTGTAAGTAGTGTAATATAACATTATCCCTTGCTTGTCCTTTTTGTAATGACACCTGATTGGCAAACAGAAATGAGAATTGGACAAATTCCCTCCAAGCCCCTTTCAAACACTGAGGTGCAAATCTTAGCAGTGCAGTTCGGCGAGCAATTTTCAGGCTCTGTCTGGCTGTAAGTATTAATTACAATTTGGATTTATGGATTCCTTCCAGAACCTGTATCTCAGGAAAAACTCCTATGTTTTCTAAAGGGACCCTCACCCACATATCTCTATGTGGCATGCTTCATCATCGAACATTCCGTGAGTACAGGACAGAATATAAATGGCTTCCATGCTAGAGGTCTTTGGGGGGAGCATTTCCTTGATGGGATTATTAAAGAACCACTGCAAACTATGATTGCTGGCTCCGACCTCCGTTCTGCTAAGAACGATAACCAGTACACTGTGACTTGCTTCCTTACACCTAGGACCAAGGTATGAGGGTAAGACTGGTGTGGCATAGGGTACTCCTGCTATGCTCCCTTTAGTGTAGTCTTAGATACAGATAGGAGTAAGCAAATTTTTGCAACAAATAAAATGGTTGAATTGTTGATATTGTTTAGCTATTCTAATGATGCTGATTACAGTAACATGTCTCATCCTTATAATAGTTTCAGCTCATGCTTTCTTTGCAAGAATACAATCATTTCAATAAATGTTTTAAAATGCATTGTCGTATCTTTCTTGTACTTACCTTGGGCATGCAAGAGTGACCAAACACGGAAACGTTCGATCTGTTTCCATGGATTCCTTGGGAATCAGTATCGTGCTTGAGGTTGCCAATACCATCTGTTACCCTGGTCAGTTTAGGGGTTAGATGTGGTACTATGAGCTAGTCAAAACCCACCAACACATACTGATGGCGTTAGACTTGGCATTGTTGGCATGGTTTCTCCTGACTTTTTGCCTTCTGATCTCCTCTTTTGCTGACTTCATTTTTGCTGGCATTAGTATTCTGGGCACTTTACCACTGCTTACCAGTGCTAAGGTGCATATGCTCTGTACTCCAAACATGATAACATTGACTTATCCACTATTGGTATATTTAATTTACTTATAAGTCCCTAGTAAGGTGCACTATATGTGCCCAGGGCCTGTAAATTAAATGCTATTAGTGGGCCTGCAGCACTGATTGTACCACCCACTCAGTAGCCCTTTAAACATGGGTCAGACCTTCCATTGTAGAGCCTGTGTGTACAGTTTTAAAGCGGCCATTTCGACTTAGCAAGTTAACCTACCTCTCAGGCCCAAACCTTTATTAGATGTAAGTCACACTTAAGCTAGGCCCTAGGTCGCCCCATTGGCAGGGTGCAGTCTATTTTAAAAGTAGAACATGTACTTTCAGTTTTAATTTACTTTCTAGTTCATTTTTTACTCATGCAAGGCCTGTCTCTTGCATAGGTTAACATTGAGATTGACTTAAACGCCTTTTAAGTGTAATTGCCAATTGGGAGGAGAGAGAAATTTGGAGTTCGATGTCTCCGGACTTTAAATTCTGAAAAGTTGACATTTTCTCATTTTAACCATTCTGTGCCTCTGCCTGTCTCTGAATACACATCTGGGGTGGGTGCCAGCTGGACTTTGTGCATTCCATCTAGACAGATAAAAGAGAGCTGGATTGTTACATTTGCATCCTGATGGCCAATGACAAGACTCATGGACGCTCCTTAGGTAGATTCGTAGGGAGGCAATGGCACTTGCACCTGAATAGGGCTATGCCTGTCCCCACACAAAGAGCGGCATACGCCCCTGCAGTATGTCTGCAGCCAGGGCAGGAAAGGCAGGGACCTTTAGATCTTCAAATGCCTCTTTCATGTCTCCCCTACTTGAAAGGCACATTTTGGTGCAAGTACTGGACCCATGACACCACCACATAAGAACTCTACTGATACCAAGGACATTCTGCCTGGAATAAGAGCTGATATACTGGTAGCCACTTTGCTACCTGCATTGTTGTGTTGGCCTGCTGCCTGCTGATGTTTGGCTACAGGAGGGACTGCCACTTTGCAACTTGCTCTTCTGCCTGTAGCTACTTGCCTGGGAGTGAGAAGGACTGAACCTGCTCTCTACATCGTTGAACCCAAGATTATCCAAATGGCTTACTGGCTTGGCTCCTGTATTGTTGAAGGCTGAAGGACACAAAAGACTTCTTGGAATTCTGCTGGTGCCCCCTTCCCAGGCCTCAGAAGTGGGTTCTTGTGGGAGGGATGGGCAGAAACAGAAGTGAGGAGGCAGAATAGTTTTAATTGTGACGTGCATTTATTCATAATTTAAGTCAGGGTGACCTTGTTAGCTGGCTATCTTCTGTAATGTTCTCCTTTTTCCTTTACTATGTCTTGTTTCTTCCAGGTCTTCTGCCTTCTTCCGGAAGGGACCCCTGGGAGGCTTGAGGATAAGAGGAGAAGAAAAGAGACAATAAGTATTTATGTTTCCCCACAAAGGGTTGGACATACACTTTCACCACACCTGGGTGAAAGAAGAAAAATAATTGCGCCAAACAGACCAAATGAGTGAAAGTGCTCAAAAGTGCTCAAAAGAAAATTTGAGTGAAGACTTTCCCCTGGAGTAGGGTTTTCCTATGAGATATCCCATATCACTGATGCATTTATTGGTTGTCTAGAAATGCCCAAAAAGTGTAAGAGTTCCTTCCTGTTCTCTTATTCCTTTATGTTGGGAGAAAATTCCTCAGTCGTATCCAAGGGTCAAAAGGAAACAAATAATAATAAAATATCTATTGTGCCTGTGGTGTGATTGTTTGATTTTCTGTACACGCCTCCCCCCATTTGCTCTATCCCCTCTTCCTGTATAAAAAAAACTTGAACAGAAAAGAAAAAAACCAAAGAAATGGAACCGTAGGAAAGAAACGTTAGTCAGTAACCTCCCTCCTAACTTCTCCTGAATCTCCACTTCCACACACCCACCTTGCAGCATCACGTACCGCCTCTGCAGTAACTCTCCTGATCTGCAGCGGCTCCTGCACATCCTACTTGGGCAATCGCCACTCCTCGCACCACTCATCCAGACTCCCTTTGAGTTCGGCATTGACAGGTCTCTCCGTCGTCCACTGGGGTATCCTGCAGTTCTCTTGCAGTCTTCTCTTTCTCAGCGTCTTCCTGGTTGCTTGGTTCATTCCTCTTACCTCCTCCAAGCGACTGTCTCTGAGGCTTTCCTTTTCTCCTCCCTCCTGCGTCTGCGATTGGCTCCACCTCTTACTTTCTTCCTGTTTCGCCTGTGTGAAAGAAGGATAGCTCTTCTTCAGTGTTTTAATAGGGTTTTTCTTTTCTTCCAGTATGGCCAGATTCTGCAGAACCCGTGGGTGGCGGAAGCCATCGAGGTGAGTCGGGAGGGCTTATATTGGGGTCCTCTAGTGATTCAAACCAGTTCTGAAGCTGCCTTTCTGCAAAAACGAGCACATCAACCTGAATGCGTAAGAAAAATTGACGCATCACTCCTCGATGCTGACAGTGTGAATTGATGACAATGCATGTCCTGACTAAGAGGCTCGATGATGATGATTCAGTGCTGATTCTTTGATACCACCTGGAGGATCGATGCCCCAGAATCATCAATGCCATCTGCAAGGTTCATCTTTGGCCAGTGACCCAACTAGGGGGAAAGTTCTGACGCATCGTGTGCTCGACATCAGCGCTTTGCTTCATAGAAGGTACTTTTTTAGTGGGCCTTGTGTGGGTTCTGTTTGGATTTTTGTCATTTTGGTCTTGTTTTACTCAGATAAATAATCTCCATTTCCCTAACCTAGTGTGGAGTCCTCTTGTGGTGCATTCACTCTGTTACTGTAATTAAAGTATGTACAAATACTTTACACATTGCCTCATAATTTAAGCCTGACTGCTCTGTGCCAATCTACCAGTGGGAGAAGACAGGTTATTTTAGGTTGTGTATCTGACTTGCTCTGACTAGGATTGGGGCTCCTGCTTGGACAGGGTGTATACTCTGCCAACCAGAAACTTCCGCTTGTAACAGATGGTATATGTGGACTGAATCCCAATAGTATGATGTTTGTGTTGGTCTAATACACAGTCCTGCTATATTTGTAGGAACCCTATAATACTCCTAACTGCTACACTTGGTGTATAGGTCCACATTGCATTAGCTTGGCAAACACAGCTATGGACGCATTCAGTTCACCCTTCTTCACTATTTTAGGGGCATTCTAAACCATACACGAAGTTATCATCTCCATAATATTTGTTATTTACAAGTGTGAGAACACAAAAAAAGAAAATTAAAAGCAACACTATGTTATTGCAGTGGCTAGTACAATGTCACATTAAATTGATGTACCTAAATGCAGCACAATACATGTTTGCTAATATCAGTAAACGTACTAGTAGCAAATTGGGAGAACACTTTAGAATTTAGCCCATCATGCGCGGCACTCCTTCCCATGTTTCTTCAATCATGAAAGGGCTCTATAAGCAAATTCTTTGACCTTGGCCCAGTAGTCATGGAGATGTCTTGTCAAACCTCTAGTTATGTGAGATGTCTCTTTTTGAGGCACTGGGTCAAGACTGATTTGCATGTGGCTGGGCCCAAACTGGGGTAGCGAAGTGAGCTTAAGAATGATGATGGATTCAACTCAGATCTGTGACTGGGTGTGACCATTTAGGAGGTTTCAGCACTCCATCTATCATCTCCTTGTGTTTGCTTTGTTCGCCCTAAGTTGTCAGGGTATGCCCAGACGTGGGCTTCTTGCTCACTTTGCCACTGGATTCAAGCTAGCCTGGCTAATGAGGGGTGTTACGCCGAAACCGTTCACAAGATGCTTGTTTCCAGTCCAGTTAGGACCTGGCCTGGGAATTCCGGCTGGACTGTGCCCATGAGGCACAGGGTCAAGACTGATTTGCATATGGCTAGGGCCAAACTACGGTAGCGAAGTGAGCAAAAGAATGATATGGATTCAACGCAGATCTGTGACTGCGGGTGAGTGTTTGAAAAGTTTCAGCACTCCGTCCATCATCTCCTTGTGTTTGCTTTGTTTACCCTAAGTTGGGGGGGTATGCCAAGATGTGGTCCCTCGCTCACTTTGCCACTGAATTCAAGCTAGCCTGGCTGATGAGAGGTGGTACCCTGAAACCGGTCCAGGATGCTTTTTTCTGGTCCAGTATGTTATGTTATGTTATTTCAACTTATAACGCGCACAGCTACTCCGGAGAGTGTCCCGGCGCGGCTCAAGGAAAACAAGTAAAGACCTGGCCTGGCAGTTTGGGCTGGACTGTTCCCATGAGGCACAGGGTCAAGAATATTTTGCAAATGGTTGAGTCCAAACTGGGGTGGCAAAATGAGCTAAAGAATGATGTTGGATTCAACCCAGATCTGTGACTGGGGGTGAGTGCTTGAAAAGTTTCAGCACTCCATCCATCATCTCCTTGTGTTTGCTTTGTTCGATCTAAGTTGGCAGGGTATGCCCAGATGTGGGTCCCTTCCTCACTTTGCCACTGGATTCAAGCTAGCCTGGCTGATGAGGGGTGTTACCCCAAAACCGGTCCCAGGATGCTTGTTTCCGGTCCTGTGTGGACCTGGCCTGGCAGTTCGGGCTGGACTGTTCCCATGAGGCACAGGGTCAAGAATGATTTGCATATGGCTGGGTCCAAATTGGGGTGGCGAAGTGAGCCAAAGAATGATGATGATCCAACCCAGATCTGTGACTGGGGGTGAGTGTTTGAAAAGTTTCACCACTCCGTCCATCATCTCCTTGTGTTTTCTTTTTGCAATTATCCAACCCAACGCCACTAGTAATCATGCAATCACTGATCCCCACCATTCCTCCATTATCCCTAATAGTACTATCTTGGAATCCATTATGATTGTCCTACCCACAACTAATGCAAAGGTACGGTGAATTTGTGGGCACTTCAATACGGTGTAAAATAAGGTTGAAATTTCTGATTTCTCATCTACAACAGTTTGTATTTTATCTCATCTTCATTACCCGAAGCCTCTTGGGGGTGTAGGTGACTCTGTGGAAGTATTTGAGTTGTTTCAGGTGGATACAGGATGATATGACCGTAATTCACGAGGCCATCTTGGCTTCACTCCACTCTGCCTCTTCAACCGATTCCATGTCTTGTTCCCATCTGCCGCAGACATACCCCAATGGTTTGGGTATGTTCAATACAAAGGATCAGCAGATCCTAGAAATGCCTTTCCCACTTAGTTGATCCATGGTGACTTTCAATTTGAGTGTTAAATTTGGTTACTATTGCCAGTATATCTTTATTTCCTTAGAGTCCGTGGTGCAACTGCATTTACCAATACAATTAGGATCTGTGTAGGGAGAGTTCAGTTGTCAGCTGTTGAAAGCTTTTATGTGATTCCTCTCCCATAAATCACATAGTTTAAATATCCCAATCAAATTCCAGGGTTGGACTCTGACCAGGCGTGACACCGGTGGCAACCATACACCTTGTCAAAGAGGGATTTCATTGATCGCGATACACTCTCATCTCATCTAGCTCAATGCTCCGTGCCAACAGTCGATTGGGATGCTAGTGACTGGGGCCATGCACGTGACATTGTGGTCCCATACAATAGTTTTAGCAATTTATGTGCGTTTAAGAGATCTGATTCAAGTCTAACACCAGGGTTGTCTTGGTTTTCAAATATAAAATCATTATGTGGGATCATTTGCATTACTCAGTAGTACAGAAGAATATATTCCAGTCTCAAACCTATACATAGGGTGATTGCACACATTTTTTAAATTATATTTGTTCCCCACCCGCCCATCAAGTAAATCTAAACTGAAGCTTGTAGCTTCATGTGAGAATTCAGGGGCATCATATGGATACTCCTGCAGTTCATACAGAAGGTGTAGTAGTGAGATTATTTTGCAGTAAAAGAAGGGAAAGCCGCTGCCTTGTCAGGTTCCACGATCGATAGGGAAAGTGGTAGAAAGGACTCTATTCCCACATACTTGAACCTTTGGACCAAGCATAGGAAGCTAATGCATCTCATTAAGTGAGGGACAAAATTTATCTTGGCCAGAACCCGTTGCATATAGGGAGTCATTATTTTCAAAGTCCACCAGGACCACCAGGACTAATGCACTCAGTCCTCGTAAAATCAGCCCTGGCTAGAGCTAGAAGCAGGCATAGAGGCAGTGAAACATGCTCCTTGCAGGCATAAAGCCATTCTGATCAATGTCTGTGTATTAGGGAGAGTATTACTCCCATCAGTCTGTTTTTTGAAAACTTTTTTATTGGCATTTGTAGAAAAACATTGCATACATTAGCACATTGGGAAATGCAATAAATGTGGGCCTGTGAGCAGGAGCGCACAGATGATTCTTGTGTGATCTTCTGAACTCGCCGGCCTGGGGTATGTTGATCCCCGCTCTGTCACTGAGTTATAGACAGGCTTCCGAGGCCTGTGCCTGGGCCTATCCCACTAGTGTTCATTGTGGACGCCGCGCCATACGGGGACTACTCAGTGTGTCTATTTCCCCTTTGTGTTGTATCATATAGGTCATAGTATTGCAGCCACCTGGTAACTAACAACGAACTGGGGGTATGTAAACTGGGGAGTGCACCATATCTTGGATTATAAGCAGTAGGAGTCTTGCGCCGGAGAGCTGTACCGTTACGTGTTAAAGTGTTGGGGTTTCGCAGGCGCGGGGAGAGTTGGGGGGATGGGGATGGAGACAGGAGCTTTGATCATTGTCTATGAGTGGGCCTAATGAGGGAACAATTGCAGTCCGTAGTTAGAACCCGCCGGGTGCCTGGATCTCCTGCGTGTCACCCTGGGTGTGCTCCTGAGTCGCGAGGGTCCCCGGGGAACCAGCCGTTCGCGGGCCCGCCGCCGTTAATGTTTCCTGTGCGAAGGAGTGCATTAGCATTGCCCAGGGCATGGAGATCGGGTGTTTGCGATGTCCCTGGGCTTCCTCCGTTCTAAGTAGCGTTTCCTCTGCCCTACCCCACTTCTTAACTGCACCCACCCAAGCCGCTAAGGGAGGTCCCTCCGGTGCCTTCCAGTGCATGGTGATGCATCGTTTGGCCAGGATGAGCACCAGGTAAGCAAAACGCCTCTCTACTTTCTTATTCCTGTGCCGCCTCTGAATGCCTAAGGCGCTAGCCTCCCATGTGTATAAGTCCTGCAACCCCGTAACCGTGCGAAGGGCGGTGTGGATCGCGCTGCAGTAATTGTGAAGTGTCGGACATTCCCATAGCATGTGTACTCCCATCAGTCTGTTGACAAGCCTCATAGCCTGAATTTTGGTCTCAAAATTCATAAGCAGTAAAGCCATTTCAGCCTGCTCCAGAAGAGCAGGTAGAAGTAAATGAACATTGACATGTTCATGCAGACATGAAACCAGAGGGTTGCAAATGTGTAGTAATTGTGAGCATAATGTATTTAAAAGGGATTAAAATAGTATAGTTGAATGTGCACATGTGATCCCATCATTCACTGCTTATGACTCACGCATAGCAATACACCTTGTGAAATGTATTATATTAATCACTCAGGACCACAACACTAATTATACATCTCAATTTCCTAGCTGGCTTGAGATTTTTTTCAAACACCTGAAAGATAAACTACTGTTATATTCATATCATATCATAGAGCAAGAAAAAAGACTTCCTCATTGTGCTATGAGTTAAATATGCCAGTACTGCTTCACTCCTATGCTTCCACAATTGAGAGCATTGGTTATATGGTGCTATAGGTGACTGCAACATGTATATTTGATAAACCTGAACTTTCAAACTTAAGATTCAATGCAATGTGCCTTGTGGCACTTCTATCATCTGACCTATATATGCTGGGTTAATTCTAACCATAAGAGATCTATATCCATAATAAGGCATATTGCCCAAGTGGGCCTGTAGCTAAGTGTACTATGGTAGAAACACAATAGTGTTCATTCATGTATAATATAATATAATACTGCCTAACAGATTCTATATTTAAAAGTACACTTGAATGTGTCAGTACATTATTGCTATCATGAAAATCATATATTCAAAAATGGGTATATATTTGTACGTTGGATGAAATAATGTTCATGTTACCCCATTTTTATGCAAATCACTGGCCACACAGTATTTCAATTCCTGCGCATGAATATTTCTCTGTATTTCCCATCGACAGATATTCATGGTCATCCTAATCCAAAACAAATCCAAAGGAAAGTATGAGTGGCAAAAAGTGAAAGATGAAAATGTGAAGATTAAAGCCACATACTTTTCAGAGTTCATAGTCAAGAAGATAGATATTGAATTCATAAACCTATAAAATTTTCATCATCCTGATTCATTAGTTCTAGATGAAAGGTTTGTAGATCAATGATATATCTGGACAACATATATCTCAATTCACATAACCTATTGCCGTCTATAAAGTTCTTGACTACACAACGAATGCCTTAGACCTTGAATGAGATTCTCATGAATAACTGAGAAATGCCTTGTAATGCTATAGCTTTTGTCCCTATTTCTGATGGCTTGCATATTTTGGTAGATGCTTCCTGTATGATTTTGGAGCAAGGACATTCAATAGCATACACTCTGCAATTAGTTTTGCATGTTATTCTTTTGAGAATACTCCTCTTTTTGTAGGCACCTCATAATCTGTGACATTATTGCTGTGTAGGCTTTGCAATTGCCAACGATAAAAAGCCTGCAGTTTGGTCAAGTTGTTTGATCAGGTAACCATATGTCTTGACATGATGATCGGCCTAATCACATTGTCATTGGTGAAGAAATTCCAGTATTTGGTTACAATGTTTTAAATGTGTCTCCAGTAAATGCTCTATGTGGTAATCAATCTACTGATTATGTTTGCCCCTTGTTTGTGTCTGTCATTGAATTGCATGGATTATCTATTTAGCTGTGGTACTCTATTCTCATCTTCTTTTAATATTCTGAGGGGATACCCTCTTGCTTTAAGTTGTAGTACAATTATATCTGGACCATAATAGTTCTTCATAAGAATCATTCAATTTTAGGCATACAGCAAGGCTGTTATTGGCATGTGGAATTGTATTTTCATCTATGTTCTTTTCTCCACATGATTGTGTACATCTGATTATTTAGTATAGTTAGTTTCAAATCAAGGTATACTGTATCTGTTTTACTGCTAGCCTTACTTAAACTTAGGTTGAGTTCATTTGTATTAAAGATTTGATGACATTCCGATATTCCTACCAATGAAATAAAGGGGGTTATTAGTTGGAAAGTGTTAGACTTGCCATCTTTTGGCGTGTTTCCCCTGACTTTTTGCTTTCTGACCTCCAGTTTTTGACTCTGCTTTTGCTGGTGTAATGATTCTGCGCACTTTCCTCACTGCTGTCCAGTGGTAAAGTGCAAGTGCTCCTGTTATAAAATGTGTTCTGGATTGGTGTTTCCAGGATTGGCCTATTTGATTTATGTGTCAGTCCCTAGTAAAGTGCACTGCAAGTGCAAGGGCCTATAAATCAAATGCTGTTGGTGGGCTGCAGCACTGGATTGTGCCACCCACGCAAACAGCCCGTAAAGTGTACCTCTGGCCTGCCATTGCAGAGCCTGTGCTCAGCCTGGGGCTGTCATGTCGACTTGGCAAGTGCACACACTTCCAAGTCCTTAGACCTTCCCTTTTCTACATGTTAGTCACCCCTAAGGTAGGCCCAAGGTACCCCTGCGGGCAGGGTGTATTGTATGTGAAAGGTAGGGTTATGCCCTGGTTTGTGTGGCATGTCCTGATAGTGAATTACAGCCTACTTCGTTTTTCACTATTGCAAGGCTACCTGTTCCCCATAGGCCAGAAGGGGCAGTTTGATTATAACATCCTATGATCCGAACTGACCCAGGGAACATGGTAGAAATTCGAATTTAGTATGCCTGAACCGAGAATGATAAAATACATCTTTTAGTGAAGTTGGTTTTAACATTCTGTGTTTGAAAATACCACTTTTAGAAAATAGGTATTTTCTTGTCTAACCATCCAAGCCTGCCTCTGCTAGGTTGTGTATTCCTTGTCTGGAGTTTGAGTGACAGGGCCTGGAGGATTCCAGGAGACAGGGTGAGTCAGAACAGGGCTGAATAGCAAGATCTACATGTAGATGGGTGGGAGGAGTTGCACCTGGGACCTGAATAGGGCTGTGCCTAGCCTACACTGTGAAAGCAAAGAAGGAGTCTTGTCAACAAAGTGCTCCAGGACTGACCAGAACTGGTTTGGACTAGGCAAAGGCCTCTCTGCCTTCAGAGAACAAGGAGAAATTGAGGATAAAAAGGGGGACCCAAACCCCAGAACTTTAGAACTCACTGGAATCAAGGAACCTGCCAAGAAGAAGAGCTGGAAGAGCTGCCAGGAGGAGTACTGCCCCTTTGCTGTGTTGTTGCTTTGTTGGGTTGGCCTGCAGCTGCTGCTTCTGCCTTGGGATGTGAAAGGACTGGAATGAACTTTCTCTACTTGCGCTGAGTATCTCCAAGGGCCTGAAACCGAGCTGGCCTCCTATTACGAAGTCTCAGGGACTGCAAAGGCTTCACCAACCTCTGGGTACCGCTCCTGGGACCGCTGTTTCAGTTGCCACAGAGAAGAGGGAACCGCGACCGACTCTGTCACCGACTCCGTCCTTGTGTCCTGAAGGCACCGCACACTGCACCGTCTCTCCCTGCACCACAAGCCTTGGTCTCACCGACACCGTCTGCACGATCGTAACCGAGCCACTGACTGCAGACCATCGATAGGACACCGCAGCTCGCACCGCCTCGCTTCACTTCGCTGGCCTGGTCTCACCGACACGGTCGCCGCTGGCTCGACACCCGTGACTGCCTCGTCACGCACAGCTGTCCGGCTCTGCCAGCGCCCATTCCCGCCAACCGGCTCTGTCGCTTGCATCACGCCCTGCCAGAACCGCACCGAGCACCTTCTTGCCCTGCACCGCAAGCCTTGGTCTCACAGACGCCGTCTGCACGATCGTCACCGAGCCGCTGCCTGCACCGCATCGAGAGGACACCGTGCCCTGCACCGCTTCCACTTTGCACTGTAACCGCGACAGATGCCACGACTGGCTCTGCCACCTGCACCACAACCTGCCAGCTCCGCATCGAGCACCATCTCGCCCTGCACCACAAGCCTTGGTCTCACCGATGCCGTCGGGACGATTGTCACCGAGCCGCTGCTCGCACCGCATTGAGAGGACATCGCACCTTGCACCGCTTCCACTTTGCATCACAACCGCAACGGATGCCAAGACCAACTCGCACGCCCGTGTGAGCCGCACTAAGAAAGGTACTGTTAACGAGTCTGTACACGCTGTTGCTGGCCCGTACGGACGTGGTCAGGGGGAACAAGCTACTGACTCGCATGAACTGTGTTTTCAACATATTTTTGCAATTTAAAGACATCTTGAGAAGTAACTATTTTTGAAGTACTGTATTGTGGATTCTTTATCGTATTTGGTCTTGTTTCAAGTATATAAAAATATTGGCTATTTTTCTAAACTAGTGTGGTGTCCTTTTGTAGTGCTCACATTGTATTACTGTTGATTTTGTGCAAATGCTTTACACACTGCCTCTAAGATAAGCCTGACTGCTCGTGCCAAGCTACCAAGGGGGTGAGAAGGCGTTATTTTAGGAGTGTAACTCCCTTATCCTGACTTGGAAGAAGGGTCCCAACTTGGACAAAGGTGCAAGCCCTTACCAACTAGAGACCCCCATTTCTAACATTGGTTGTCAGCGGTGAGGATAGGACTTGTATTTGCACTTGACTTACAGTGATTGGTGTGCAGTACTACCATATCGCAGACCATTACGTACCACATACTGGTTCTTTTTTCTTTTTGCCCTATTTTTGATCTTATCAGTTTGAACTTGCTACTTCAACATGCCTGAATCAATTGCATCATCTATTGCATCAATGGAAATTGCCTTTGAGGAGGATCGTTTGGAAGCCTACAATGTAAAGGAGTTAAAATCAATTTGCAAGAACCTGAACGTCCAGGTCAGAGGCCTAACCAGGAAGGATGAGCTACAAAAGGCGCTGAGGGCCTGGGTAGTAGTCAGACATGCCAGTGGGCAATCTGGTGTTCTCAGTGGAGAGGTGGAGGAGCCTGTTCCTAGGGGAATGTGCTTTTGGGAGGGGGGAACCCTCCAGGCAGGGCAGCAGTAGTTTGTCCCCAGAGGAGCTGGAGGACAGGCAGGAAGCCAGGAAGTTTCAGTTGGACCAACTCAGAATAGAATGTGAGAGGGAAGACAAGAGAATAGCCATGGAGGAAAGAAACATGATACTAGATCATGAGAGAATGATCAAGGAGCTGGAGCTAAAGAGTAGAACCGGCTCAGATGGTGGCAGCAACCCTTCAGCACACACAGACAGGATTTTACACATCCCCGAGAACGTAGGTAAAGAGTACAAAAAGGGTGATGACATACAAAGGCGGTTTCAAGGGTATGAGTCGTCTATTCATATGAATGGGGTCCCTGAGAGGAACTGGGGTGCACGGTTGTGGCCTCTCTTTCCAGAAGAAGCTAGGGATACTCTGATAGCTTTGGGTAAGGGGCAGGATCTCACCTATGCTGACATGAAAGACACTCTCCTCACTAGGCATGGACTCACTCCTGAAAAGTACAGGGATCAGTTTAGGTCCAGTAAAAAGTCTGATGCCAACACTTGGTTGGAATGTGTAGATATTTTCTGTAGGTCGCTGGATGGTTGGGTGAAGGGCAGTAATGTAACAGATTTTCAGGGGTTCTACAATTTGATTGCGTGGGAGCACTTGTCTAGTCTAAGTTTTGCAGATCTGCGCCAGCACCTAGTTGATAGTAAGATGACTGACCCCAGGAAGCTTGCTATGGAGGCGGACCGCTGGGTGAGTACCAGGGTCCACAAGAAAGCGTTTGGGGGAGACGCAGCCAAAGGTGGGCAGGGTCACCAGCAGAAAAGTGGGGGGGACAAGGGTAAAATACAGGAGTTCTCTAAAGGGCCCCAAACTAGTACCCAGGGTAAAGGTTCCCATCCCCAAGGTGATATGAAGAAAGGGGTCTCTACAGGAAAGTCTGTTGAGACCGGCCCACGCAAGTGTTTTGCATGTGACCAGATGGGTCACTTGAAGGGGGGCCCCAGGTGCCCAAAGGGGACACAGCCACCCACCAGTGGACAGTCCAAGGTGTTGGCTAGTGTAGCGCTTGGGGAGGAGGGGTGCCCACAGAAGGGTGGGGATCCCGCAGAAATGACCCTCGTCTCACTAGGGAGACAGTGAGATGGTTCAAGGAAACCAGGTGCCCCCTAACACAAAGAAATATAGCACCTGGGTGACCATTAATGGGAAATGTGTGGAGGCTCTCAGAGATACTGGAGCCTGTGTGACCTCAGTCCGGTGTCAACTGGTCTCTGAGAAGCAGGTAGTCCCAGGGGCATTCCACCAAGTAGTTGCTGTAGACAACTCTGAGTGCCAGTGTATGGTGGCGCAGGTTCCCTTTGAGTGGGAGGGGGTCTCAGGTCCCTTGAGGGTGGTTGTGAGCCCTACCATGCCTCTAGATTGTCTGCTAGGTAACAACCTGGAGCAGTCCTTATTGAAGGATGTTGAGCTCAGGTCTCACTTGGAGATGCTTGCGTTGCCAGAGTGGGCATGCATGTGTACTCGGTCAATGGCAGCCAGAAAGGGTGATCAAGAGGACTTGGAGCCTGAAACAGTGGCCCAAGACCCTGCCAAGAGAAAGGGCAGGGGGCGCGGGAAACCGGCCCCTGAAGTTCCCATGGACCGGGAGGAGGCGGACCTCGAGGGGGACGCCCCAGTGCCTACAGGGGAGCAGGTAGCCGAACTGGGGGACATCTCTGAGCTGACCCATTGGCAGCAAAAAGGGGGTTCCACCAGGCAGGGATTCTGCAAGAAGCATAAAGAGTGCCCTACTCTGGAGGGTCTGCGGCAGCAGGCTGCAGACCAGGCAGCTGGTAATCAGTCCGGGTCACATCTGATGTACTGGGAGAATGGTCTCCTATACAATGAGCCTTAGGTTGCTGAGCTTGGGTCAGCCCGTGTGCTGGTGGTACCCCAGCGCTTCAGGACCTTCCTACTGGGTCTGGCTCATGATGTGCCTTTGGCAAGACATTTAGGGCAGGACAAGACCTTTGATAGGCTTCACACCCACTTCTTTTGGCCCCATATGCGAAGGCAGTCAGATGCACACTGCAGTCTTGCCAAACTTGCCAGGCAAGTGGTAAGAGTGGGAGGAAGGTCAAATCTCCTCTCCAACCTTTTCCTGTTGTTGGAACACCCTTTGAAAGTGTAGGGATGGATATTGTGGGGCCACTGGATCCCAAGACAGCCATGGGCAACAGGTACATCCTGGTCTTGGTGGACCATGCCACCCGGTACCCGGAGGTAAGCTCTCTCAGGACAACGACGGCGCCAGTGGTGGGCTGGGTGTTAAAGGGGATCTTTTCCCGCGTGGGATTCCCCAGAAAGGTAGTTACTGACAGGGGTAACAATTTCATATCCAAGTATATGACATCCCTGTGGAAAGAGTGTGGTGTAGCCTACATGTTCACCACAATCACCCACTAGGAAACGGTCTGGTGGTGAGATTCAACCAGACCTTGAAAGGCATGATCAAGGGTCTAACAGAACCCATGAGGCGTAAGTGGGACGTCCTCTTGCCATGCCTTCTCTTTGCATACAGTGAGGTGCCTCAGAAGTCTGTTGGGTACAGCCCCTTTGAGCTCCTGTATGGCCACCCTGTCAGAGGACCTCTGAGTTTGGTAAAGGAAGGCTGGGAGGCAGCTCCCAGGAAAACTCCCCAGGATGTGTTTAGTTACATGCTGGCCTTCAGAAACCAAACTGCCCGCTTCAGGAAACTCACTCAGGCGAACCTAGAAGCAAGCCCGGAAGAAATAAAGAGGTGGTATGACCAGAATGCCACTCTGGTCGAATTTCAACCTGGTCAAAAGTGTGGGTCATGGCCCCAGTGGAACCTTGTGCCTTGGAGGACAAGTGGACTGGGCCATATGAGGTGGTGGAGTGAAAAAGTAACGTCACCTACCTGGTGGATTTGCAGACTCCAAGGAACACTTTGAGGGTCCTTCACGTGAGCCACCTCAAGCCCCACTTCGAGAGGTCCGAAGTGAGTATGCTCCTGGCGACAGATGATGGGGTGGAAGAGGAGAGTGAGCCTCTCCATGACCTCCTGTCTACCAAGGAGCATGATGGGTCAGTGGAAGGTGTGATCCTCTCCCCTACACTGACTCAAGAGCAGCAGGGGGACTGTCCCCAGTTGTTGGGACAGTTCGCCCCATTGTTCTCTCTGACCCCCGGTGTTACTCACTGGTGTACCCATGACGTGGACACTGGTGACAGCCCTCCTGTAAAGCATAAAATTTACAGGTTGACTGACCGGGACAAGGCCAGCATCAAGGAGGAGGTCTCTAAGATGTTGCGTTAGGGGTGATTGAGTCCTCCCACAGTCCTTGGGCCAGCCCAGTGGTCTTGGTTCCAAAGGCTGCTGCACCCGGTGCCACTCCAGACCTGCGGTTTTGTGTGGACTACCGTGGGCTCAATGCCGTCACCAGGACTGACGTGCACCCCATCCCCAGAGCTAATGAGCTCATTGATCGGTTGGGATCGGCCCGGTTCCTCAGCATGTTTGATTTAACGTCTGGGTACTGGCAGATTGCCTCAACCGATTGGGCTAAGGAGAAGTCAGCATTCTCAACCCCAAAAGGTCATTACCAGTTTCGGGGGATGCCCTTTGGGTTGAAGAATGCCCCTGCCACCTTTCAGAGGTTGGTCAATCAGGTTTTGGCTGGACTGGAGGATTTCAGTGCCGCCTACCTGGATGACATTGCTGTGTTCAGTTCCAGCTGGGAAGAACATTTACAGTACCTTGAGAACATGTGGGGGGCTCGGCAAGGTGCAGGCCTCACGATCAAGGCCAGTAAGTGCCAGATTGGGCAGGGTTCTGTGGTGTACTTGGGACACCAGGTAGGAAGCGGCCAGGTGGCCCCCCTACAACCCAAGATTGACACCATTCTGGCTAGGGAGCACCCCAAGACCCAGACAGAGGTGAGAGCTTTCTTAGGTCTCACCGGCTACTATAGGAGATTTGTTAAGGGCTATGGCACCATTGTTGCCCCCTTAACAGAGCTGACTTCCAAGAAGCAGCCCAGGAAGGTGATCTGGACTGAGTCCTGCCAGAAAGCTTTTGATGCCCTGAAGGCAGCCATGTGCACGGCACCCGTGCTCAAGGCACCTGACTTCTCCAAAGAATTTGTCATGCAGACTGATGCTTCAGAGCATGGTGTGGGAGCGGTGCTCTCACAACTGAACAAAGAGGGCCTAGATCAGCCTGTTGTCTTCCTTAGCAGGAGACTACTCCCCAGGGAACAGAGGTGGAGTGCCATAGAAAGGGAAGCTTTTGCTGTGTTTTGGGCACTGAAGAAGCTGAGACCATACCGGTTTGGGACTCACTTCCAGGTTCAGATAGACCACAGGCTCCTCAGATGGTTGATGCAAATGAGGGGTGAGAATCCAAAACTGCTGAGGTGTTCCAACTCCCCACAGGGAATGGACTTTACGGTGGAACACCGCCCTGGCACAGAACACGTCAAAGCAGATGGTCTGTCCAGGTTCTTCCTCCTTAGTGAAGAGAACTCCCAGGAGGTTGGGTAGTTCTCCCTACTTTCAGCTGGAGGGGACATCTGTTAGACTTATCATGTTTCGGCGTGTTTACCCTGACTTTTTGCTTTCTGACCTCCTGTTTTTGACTTAGTTATTGATGGTGGAATGATTCTGCGCACTTTCTTCACTGCTATCCAGTGGTAAAGTGTAAATGCTCCTGTTATAAAATGTGTTATGGATTGGTGTTTCCAGAAATGGCCTATTTGATTTATGTGTCAGTCCCTAGTAAAGTGCACTGCGAGTGCCAGGGCCTATGACTCAAATGCTGTTGGTGGGCTGCAGCACTGGATTGTGCCACCCACGCAAACAGCCCGTAAAGTGTACCTCTGGCCTGCCATTGCAGAGCCTGTGCGCAGCCTGGGGCTGCCATGTCGACTTGGCAAGTGCACACACTTCCAAGTCCCTAAACCTTCCCTTTTCAACATGTTAGTCACCCCTAAGGTAGGCCCATGGTACCTCTGTGGGCAGGGTGCATTGTATGTGAAAGGTAGGACATGCCCTGGTGTGTGTGGCATGTCCTGATAGTGAATTACAGCCTACTTTGTTTTTCACTATTGCAAGCCTACCTGTTCCTCATATGCCAGAAAGGTGAGTTTCATTATAACATCCTATGATCCTAACTGACCCAGGGAACATGGTAGAAATTCGAGTTTAGTATGCCTGAACTCAGAATGATAAAATAAATATTTTAGTGACGTTGGTTTTAACATTCTGTATATGAAAATACCACTTTTAGAAAGTAGGTATTTTCTTGTCTAGCCATCCAAGCCTGCCTTTGCTAGGTTGTGTATTCCTTGTCTGGAGTTTGAGTGACAGAGGCTGGGGGATTCCAGGAGACAGGGTGAGTCAGCACATGGGTGAATAGCAAGATCCACATGTAGATGGGTGGGAGGAGTTGCACCTAGGACCTGAATAGGGCTGTGCCTTCCCTCCACAATGCTGGCTCCACCTCTTGTGGTGCGTCTGATGTCTCTGGCCTACACTGTGAAAGGAAAGAAGGAGTCTTGTCCACAAAGTGCTCCAGGACTTACCAGAACTGGTTTGGACTAGGCAAAGGCCTCTCTGCCTTCAGAGAACAAAGAGAAATTGAGGATAAAAAGAGGGACCCAAACCCCAGAACTTTAGAACTCACTGGGATCAAGGAACCTGCCAAGAAGAAGAGCTGGAAGAGCTGCCAGGAGGAGTACTGCCCCTTTGCTGCGTTGTTGCTTTGTTGGGTTGGCCTACAGCTGCTGCTTCTGCCTTGGGCAGTGAAAGGTCTGGATTGAACTTTCTAAACCTGTGCTGAGTATCTCCAAGGGCCTGAAACTGAGCTGGCCTCCTCTTAAGAAGTCTCAGGGACTGCAAAGACTTCACCAATCTCTGGGTACTGCTCCTGGGAGCGCTGTTTCAGTTGCCACAGAGAAGAGGGAACCGCAACCAACTCTGTCACCGACTTCGTCACTGGCCTTGTGTCCCGAAGGAACCGCAGGCCGCATCGTCTTCCCCTGCACCACAAGCCTTGGTCTCACCAATGCTATCTGCACGATCGTCACCGGGCCGCTGCCTGCACCGCATCGAGAGGACACCGCATCCCGCACCACCTCGCTTCACTTCGCTGGCCTGGTCTCACCGACACGGTCGCCGCTGGCTCGAAACCCGTGACCGCCTCATCACGCACAGCGCCAATTCCCTCCAACCGGCTCTGTCGCTTGCATCGCAACCTGCCAGCACCGCATCGAGCACCGTCTCGACCTCCACCGCAAGCCTTGGTCTCCTCGACGCCGTCTGCACGATCGTCACCGAGCCGCTGCCTGCACCGCTTCGAGAGGACACCGCGCCCTGCACCGCTTCCACTTTGCACCATAACCGTGATGGACGCTGTCTCGCCCTGCACCGCAAGCCTTGGTCTCACCGACGCCGTCCGGACAATCATCACCGAGCCGCTGCTCGCACCGCATCGAGAGGACATGGCGCCTTGCATCGCTTCCACTTTGCATCGCAACTGTGACGGATACCAAGACCAACTCACTCCCATGTGAGCCGCACTAAGAAAGGGACTGTTAACGAGTCTGTTCAGGCTGTTGCTGGCCCGTAACGATGCGGTCAGCGGGAACGAGCTACCGAAACGCACAAACTGTGTTTTCAACGTATTTTTGCAATTTAAAGACATCTTGAGAAGTAACTATTTTTGAAGTACTGTATTGTGGATTCTTTATCGTATTTCGTCTTGTTTTAAGTATATAACAATATTGGCTATTTTTCTAAACTAGTGTGGTGTCCTTTTGTAGTGCTTACATTGTATTACTGTTGGTTTTGTGCAAATGCTTTACACACTGCCTCTAAGATAAGCCTGACTGCTCGTGCTAAGCTACCAAGTGGGTGTGCAGGGGTTACTTGAGGAGTGCTACTCCCTTATCCTGACTAGGAAGAAGGGTCCCTACTTGGACAAAGGTGCAACCCCTTGCCAATTAGAGACCCCCATTTCTAACAGGAAGTATGAGGGTCCTTCCTAAGTACTAAATCCAACAATGTTTCATCTACTACATTGTAGCTCTAGACTCTCTCGAGATGGGGTGAAATAGCACTGCAGTCCACAGATACGCAACCAAACAATACCCAATAAATCATTGTTCAGCCAGTGCTTTTACTTATACTTTATCATGCACATGCTGCTTAATATTATACATTGATTTACTAATATTTACAAGTGAGCAAGCAGACATACCTAAGGTGACACCATTCTAACAGTCCACACTCCTAACCTGCCCAGATTCCTAAGCCCATTATGCCCCAAAGGTATGTTAGCAGGGTATATGGAGGGAGTGTTGAAATCAAAAGGCAGACCTACTGGTTTTGTCGGGTGGCACCACATTCATGAAAAGCAGAACACTGTGATTACAGACCAATGTAACACCATTAAAAAATCAAAGGATAGTTACAACCTATAATGGCTTTCATTAGAACATGTAATGATTTGCTGGTGATAATTCAGAAAACATGCCCAGAACCTTCAATAAAACATGTATTGACTCGTTGTCAACTTTGTCATTGTTAATAAAGCATTTCAATTTCAACAAAAATGTGTGAATAAATCTTTCTTTACTTTTAACATGCTGCAAATGCAGCCTCAGAACCCACTAACAGGGGCCCCGTTCTCCAGAACCTCTGAACAAAGACTCAAACTCCAGCAATACTTGGGAATATGGTAATATCTCCTAGAATTATAAAAATAGTTACTTGGGAGACTTATAGCAACAACCTTTGTAAGAAATTGGGGACTCAGTTGAGAAGGAATAGAAGCCCTACTCCAATTATATCAAAAGGAACACATGATGGACGGAATGCTGGACAATGCAAACATTTACCCCAGTCACAATAATCTGGGTTTAATCCCTCATTCTTTTGCTCACCAAGCCACCACAGTTTGGAACCAGCCATATGCAAATCAGTCTTGACCCTGTGCCTCATTGGAACAGTTCAGCCCAAACTGCCAAGCTAGGCCCTCCCTGGACCAGAAACAAGCATCCTGGGATCGGTTTTGGGGCATCACCCCCTCATCATCCAGGCTAGCTTGAATACAGTGGCACAGTGAGCACGGGACCCATGTCTGGGCATACAGTTCCTACTTAGGGCAACAAAGAAATATTCACCCCGCCACAAAGATCTGGGTACAATCCATCGTTCTTTTGCTCACAACGCCACCCCAGTTCAGACCCAGCCATATGCAAATCAGTCTTAACCCTGTGCCTCAAAGGAACAGTCCAGCCCGATCTGCCAAGCTAGGTCCTCCCTTGATGCCCAGATGTGGATCCTGTGCTCTCCAAGCCAGTGGAGTCCAGCTAGCCTGGCTGATGAGGGGTGATGCCTCAAAACCAGATCCAGAATGCTTGTGTACAGTCCAGGGAGGACCTGGCCTAGCCGTTCGGCTGGGCTGTTCCCATGGGGAACAGGGTCAAGACTGACTTGCATGTGGCTGGGTCTGAACTGGAAAGGCATGGGGAGCAAAATAACGATGGATTTAGGCCTAGATATCTATAGAGGGGTGAATGTTTGACATTGTGCAGCATTCTGTCCAACAATTGTTCTTTTTGCACTACCCCAATAATAAACACCATCCTTGCAGTGTGAACCATAAAAGTTGCAAACTTAACCTGTGTTTAAGTCTCTGGTAGCACAAAAACAGTGATGCTGGAAGAGGGTAAAGTCCCAAGTTCAGGCCATTTGCGATGGCGCATGAGTCAGAAACAGCGACCAGATTCATCTCACTGAAAATTACCTTCGCAAGTACGAGTCCAAGTGAGGAACGTGAAGGTTCACGTTGGTGGGGACCATGAGAAGGTCGTTGTCAGCATGAAGGGCAGATCAGATGATCATTGTTGTGGCTCGAAGAGCTAGTCATCATTAAGCTTTGCATTGATGGTCAACGAGGACTAGCGCAGCTGATACGCACTGTTGTGGCTGACGTAAAGAGCAAACATGTGAGAGATTCACATTGGGGGTGTCAAAGACAGTCATTGTTTGGTGCACAGAGTCAGCTTCGATGTCATGATGGGCCCAAAACCTATGTATTTTCAATTTTAGTTCAGGAGGAGTACACTCTGATGCCAGCCAAGGTTCCAAGACCTGGGGGGCACCTCTTGGGGGTCAGGACTCACTCCAGCAGAGACCGGCAGCAAGGCTCAGAGAGGTTCAAGTTGATCGAGTTGGTGCTGGTCAGTTGCAGGAAGGCTTCTGGAAGGTTGTTGTGTCCCTATAGCCAAGACGAGATAAGCCAAAGGATTTTAGAGTCACTTCTGGGGAGCTTGATTTCAAGGCCAGCAGGTCCAGTCTTCCTACTTCAGACGGGAGGGCAGGCCTTCATCTGAATTTGACACAGGTCCAGAAGTGCTCTCATGGGGAGTTCCGAGACTACCCTTTGAACGTCAACAAAGTTGAGTACAACCCCCAGGATATCCTATTCTGAAGGTATACACCCTGCCCCACACCAAGGCTTTTTTGGCTCGTCTAAAGGACTACACAACACACCACAGGAGAGCCATTCACTGTCATGTTACCTTGGCAGAAAGAATTTAATGTACATGAGCACAAGTAGTACCATATACTAGGGACTTACAGGTAAATTCAATTTGGCAATTAGGTGTATACCAATGTTACCATGTTGATAAAGGAGAGAACAAGCACTTTACCACTGATTATCAGTAGCAAAGTGCGTCATAAAAGCCAACAAAAACGGGTCTAGAAAAGGAGGACAAAAATCTGGGGTGACCCTGCAGAAAGGTCCTGGCTCAACAACCTCTCACTAAATGTAGGCTTCCTATGGGGGCTGCTGCGCTTCTGCCAGCCCTCAGTAAACTTTACATCCCTTTGGTGGTGCCACTGCCCTACCTGGGGCACAATAAAGAGCCTTGCAAGGGCTATTGTGGCAATCTGCAAACTCAGCTGATTGTAGCTGCACCAGCCCTTTAATACTGATACCGTAGGAAACTGCTGTTTATTTTTATTTATCTAAAGTCTGCTTTGCTCCCTTCGCGGCCCACACAGCATTCATTTTTATTTATTTTCATCGGTGCCGTGGGGAGCCCTAAAGCCTCCATGGCCCGTGCCAACATTCCCACATCCTCGGCACAGCTTCTCTGTGCTCTGTGGTAGCCCCACTTCATTGCTGCTTCCTGTGAAAGTGAAACAGGCATTTATCAAGCACACATTCAGTGCAGGCGGGAGATTTGAGGTCCGGTGACCTTATTGTGGTCCGAGTGGAGTTGGGAGCCCACAAGGAAAAATAAGTAACAGCTTGAAGCGCTCCTCCTTTGAGTTAGGTCCTGAAACAAATGGGGGTCCCTGGAAGCGAATGTACTCATGGGAGTGGGGTTACGAGTGTTCGGTACATCCTCTATTTTGTCTTGTGCTGATTCCTGGGGTTTCAAGAAGCTCATGGAGAGGAGCACTACTTGTGCCTGGTCTGGCTGGTCCCCCCAGGGAGCCAAGCTTCATGTGATATTTTCATTGCCCAAATCAGGCCATTTTGGACTCTTTCTGTGTCTTTTTGTTCCTGGTGGCCCACTCTAGTCAACAGGAGGAGTCTCTTCAGGCCTCCTGGCCTCTATCATTTAGCTGAATATACTCTCCTTGGTGTGGCCAGCCAATCTAGATCAACCCATTAACTTTGAAGGGTCAATCAGAGCTTATATAGATACTAATAGTTCAGATATCTCTAGGTTTTTACCATTGTTCACCCCTTGATGCCCACCGGAGTATCTTTTTAAATGTTGATTTCTCAATAACGGCCAAATGGCTATACCACAAATAACAAATAGCACACTTTCTGAGTAATGTTCTGATTTGTTGCCAAATTTTTTGCAATTGTGTTCGTCTGTTTTTTCTGTATCAGAGAGCAAGCTTTCCTATTTGAGATATAATCAGTGATGTCATCAATGATGTCATAATGTAATTTACCCTGCCAATAGTGATGTAATATTTGAGGTCATAAGCAGTGCACAGCAGGGATGCATTTTGTACTTAGTTCATTAAACTATAACATGCACATTTTAGGTTTGGGTTTTTTAAACAATGGTTTTCATCTCATTTCAAGATCTAACTATAAGGTTAATGTAACTTTTGTTTTCTCAGTGAATACATACATATCTATCTGTGTGTGTGTGTGTGTGTGTGTATATATATATATATATATATATTCACTTAAAAAACCATAGGTTTCACACATGTTATAGTTAGCTGGACATTTCCCTCGTAAAAAAACAATGAAATTCCCCCGTTATAGTTAGTGTAGGCAACTATAACTCACGCGACCGCAATCCTCTGCTGATGACGTCAGATATTACATCACTGTATTTAGACACCTATTTACCCATGTCTTCTTCCATTAATCTTTAGCTATACATATATTACAAATATTTATTTTTCAGAAAGACACATATGTAATCAGTGATGTAATATCTGACGTCATCAGCAGAGGATTGCGGTCGCGTGAGTTATAGTTGCCTGCATAACTACTTCAGGGCTTGTATACTGGACCTCGTTAAACATAGCCCACCCGGTTTTATTTTCCTTCGCTTGATTGTGATTTCTAGCGCGGCTGACAACCGCAGGAACGTATTGAGGTTACCTACAGTGTCAATTGACGCTGGTAGGCCCACTCCGAAACACACTAATCACTCACGTTGGGTTAGTGGCCATTGTTCCCTATACTCCACATAATGGATGGAGAATTAGGGATTAGTTATGGCGAAGATGCAGTCACTGATATCCTTAGAACACCGTCACTCCTAGGAGCAGACGGTACAACAGCAAGCGTGTCCTACTCGGATGACTGGTCTAACTTAGTCTCCCTCAAGAAAGAATGGCTCAGAATAACGATGCACGGAGCAGTAATGACTGAGTATTTGAGGGCTAACATCGCCCCGAATGGCCTGATCGTCAATATCTTCCCCAGATTATTTCTGGAGGATCCCCCATTTAAGAAGGATTGGTCCTCAGTCTCTTGGAAATGTACCCGTGATCTCCTAGTCCTTATAATCAATACTGCCAAAAGACTTGCTGATGCCCTGCTAGTACGTATACAAGCCGCTGAGTCTACTATGAAATCTACAGTACCTAACAGTACCTTTAAAACCAAGTTGGCTGAGATCAACTCAGAAATAACAGAGAATAGAGAGTATCTTCTCAAACAAAAGATTGCCAAACTGCAGAAGGATATCTCGAGGTTCGACAAAGAAAAGATCTTCCCCTACCTGAAACCGGATTTCACACCTAGTAGGAGCAATTACTCCAGTGATGAGGAATCGAGTAACAATAGCAGGAGGGACTCCAACAATAGCAACTCGAGCTCTGGTAGTTGGGACACCCCTAACCAGAGAAGAAAGAACAACCGTACTTTCTATAATCGAGGGGAATCAATGTTCCCCGGTCCACCACAAACTCAATTTTGGCAATATCCACTGTTTCCACCGTGCCCTCCCCAATTCTACCCAGGGGCCAACCCCCAACCTTTTTTAGGCAGAGGCTGGGGCAGAGGAAGAGGGCGAAGGCGAGGAACACAGCATGTCCAGTGGCAGGACCAAGCCCAGCCCCCGATGGAGACCCGGAGCCAACGCAGGGGCAGAAGGACTTAGTTATCAACCTGTCTGACAGACCACTCAATAGCGTTGAGCTACGAGTGATTCGAAAAGGACTGGGTTTTGTACCCACCCCAAGGGTAGACAAATTCAGGGAAGCATGCGAACTTCACAGTTTCTTTAGAAAGATTCGCCTAAAAGCCTTTTTTCATAACGAATCTTCTATAGATGCAGATAACACAGACACTGGGCTACATAAACCATCAACCTTCACCCCCAGTGCGGGCATGGTTCCCCCAGAGGTCCTGACCTTTGAAAAGGCTATACTCAAAGATCTAGCCGCGGCACAAGATAGGTCTAATACTTTTTACAACCTCTCTAAAGAGGAAATGAATGCAGCCAGGGCCCTGGCTGACGACCACTCGATCACAATTAAACAAGCAGACAAGGGTGGTGCTACAGTCATCCAGTCCACCCTCGACTATGAGAGAGAATGTCGACGGCAACTATGTGATCGGAAATACTACACACCTATCACATTAGATCCCACACCAAGATTGAAGAACGCTATTAATAGCCTTACCCTTGAGGCAGAGACGAATGGGTGGATCACGAAGAAAGAAGCAGATTATCTTAACGTGCGTGATCCTGTAACACCATACTTCTACACTTTGCCCAAAGTCCATAAAGGTACTTCACCGACCCCAGGCAGGCCCATCGTGTCCGGGATTGGCTCTGTTTTAGAGCCGTTGTCCAGATTTGTAGATCACTTTTTACAACCCTTGGTCCAAAGAATACCGTCCTACATCAAAGACACCAGTGACATCCTAAGAACTGTTGAAGGGTTCGAACCGAATGGGGAGATCAGCCTTCTGGTCACCTTAGATGTGGAGGCGTTATACACCAATATCCCACAACAAGCAACCCTGACAGTGATCGAAGAGGCCCTTCGCAATGAAGACTGGACATCACCTACACCTGTGTCTTTCATTATGGACCTAGCGTCCCTGGCATTAACTGAGAATTTCTTTGAATTCCGGAACGAACTGTTCCACCAATGCCAAGGGACTTCTATGGGCAGTACATTTGCCCCTAGTCTGGCCTGCCTCTATATGGCAGCATTCGAGGAAGAGATCATCCAGAGCCCCACCAATCCTTTTGGCGAAAATCTGATCATGTGGAGGCGCTTTATAGACGATGTCCTCATCCTTTGGAAGGGATCCTGGAGTAGATGTGAAGAGTTCTGCCAATGGATTAATGCACAGAACCCTTATTTAAAATTTACCAACCACATCTCTCCGTCTCACATTGCCTTCTTGGACCTAGACATTAGATTAGCGTCCGGGGCGTTAACAACTAGCCTCTACAAAAAACCAACAGACAGGAACAGCCTTCTGCTGTAGAGTAGTCACCACCCCAAGGCATTGAGGGATAACTTACCTTTCGGTCAGTTTCTCCGTGTGAGGAGAAATTGTAGCTCAGTGTCGGACTACAAAAAAGAGGCAGATATCCTAGCAAACAATCTAAAAGAGAGAGGGTATCCGACCATCACTATCACAAAAGCCATGAAACGTGCTAGGAATAACCCCAGAGAGGTGTTGCTCGAGACCAAGACCCGGGAACAAACTGACATCCTGACCTGTGTTACCTCGTTCACCCCCTCCTCTAATACAATGAAAAAAGTAATTAAAAAACATTGGGGTATACTAGCTGCCGGTAACCTCTCTTTTCCTCAACCCAGATTTGCCTTTAAAAGGACTCAAAATCTGAAAGATATCTTGATCCACACTAGACCTGCAAAAAAAGAAACACAGAACCCCCAGGGCACTCTATGGGGGCTTCCACCTGTCATTGGACATTTCCCCTGTGGTAACTGCACGTCCTGTAAACAGACGATGACTACCAAGGAAGTGATTCTGTCTGACACCCTAACCTGGACACTGACACGTCATACCAATTGCAATTCCACCAACTGTATTTATCTATTACAGTGCCCCTGTACATTGAACTACATAGGGATGACGACACGGCCCATCAAAACACGCATCACGGAGCATAAAAGCAACATAAGATGCTTAAAAGAGACCACAAAACTGTACTGCCATTTTAAGAGTCTTCATCACACACCAGACTCCCTGAGATGGGTCGTATTAGAGTCACATCCAGGTATTACATCACAAGCCTTGTTTAGATTAGAACAAAGATGGGTGCACAGATTGGCATCTGACACGAGAGGTCTGAATGACGATATACCATGGGGTACTTTAACACACTGATATCCTGATACCCGCCCGAGTATTGTCAACAAACCTGACCACACGTGGGAGACAAGGGATGGACTTAGACTTACAGATACGACAGCGATCCTACATATCTTATAGCATCTTCTGGGCATCACTGACTTATGACTGACATAACAGTAATCCCGTGAATAGCCTGATTCAATCCGCATTACCTGATCGCATTACCTGATCTTGGGCAGTATGCACACAACTAGTCTTATATTCTCCCTTGTAGACATTGATCAACCCTAATACTCAAGACCAGGGCATAATGGAGTTCATTAGTCTTCCCGGGGACCCTCTCCTGGCCTCTGAGACATACCAAACACGACCTGATGCTGCCTCAGCACCCCATTCCAAGATGGCGCCGTAGTCACTCTACGTAGGCGGGGTTTTCCGAAACTAGTCGTCAGACTGTAGACGCCCAATTAGAACTCGCCTACACTTGACCGGATTGGTTCTTAACTGAGCATTGGAAAGTGAACCACACTTCCCGGTTTCGGCGGAGCGGGGTAGGTTTGCAGACCACCCTTGGGCGACAGAACTGTAAGTAATCACCACCCGACTAACATCACTTAGATCGAACGGTCGGGGATTCCCTGTGCGCCGGTGGACGGCTGACCGCTGCTGCTGTGGCGGACCGACCCTTACGCTGCCTTGTGCCGGTTCTCCCCTGGGCGGCGCTCCGGGCTTGGGGTCGGCTCGCTCCTCGGGCGGTGGTTTCCGGTGACCGGGGTACAGGGGGACCTTGCTTACCAGTTCCTCAGATAACACCTAGCACCAGCAGGTGTTTTATCCGTTTATACTACTGTCCACAGTAGGCTAACACGCCATCCCAAGAGGCTCGCCATGTACCGATTGGAGCGGCACCTTTTATAACTTTAGGTGAGCATTGTCAGACCTCATGACGTAAAATTCAGATTGGATTGGATTTTGTATCACTTGACACGTGTCTTCACACTGCATCCACTTATGCATGATCACTCCTGTTTAGCGCAATTGCTACGTGTATTGGACATGCATATGAGGAGTCCTTGGCTCCAGACTACGAATTGTATATATATGACAAAGTGTATTTTTAATGTTCTGTGTTGGCCTGTTTTGCTTCCTCTCTCCTTCTCCTTTAGGCCATTCCAATGAGGAAGTGTTAAGTTTTCCAGACACTTCCCTAGGGTAGTTTTATCCAGGCACTACCACAACAACTTAATATCCTATTTTACACCCTCACAATTTGTAGATAGTTCACCTTTCACTGGTCCTGATGAATTGCCACTGGATCCCCCTGACCTTGAGGCAAGAAACATGTTGACCATCTGAGTAGAGCAGAGTTAGTCCTTGACCCATTGTGTCCAGACTACCGCCACTCATCTCGTTTTTAATAGGGTGGTTTACTGACCGAATAAAATTCATTATTCAGACTAACCAACCCTGTTTTAGAATACACTCACCAACATCTACACTTACCTGGCCCTCACTTGCACTCACCTTCGGCAAGGAACAAAAGATCTCCGCTAAAGAGCCCCATCTTTGGGTGCCCGTTGGGAATTGCAGCGCCGACCCGACGAGGAGCAAAACCCAGATGATGAAGCATGACACCTAGCTTGCTGGGTGTGTGAGGGTTTTAGTTCCACCAGTGTGGGTTCCCCCACCCATCACATGCTATTAGCCCCCAGGCTGTCTAGACATTATCCCCCACTTTGTCTCAATCTTAGGGATAAGTGTACTCTTCACACTACTCCCCACTAGGAGGAACGGTATACCTTTCTCGCATAAATGCAGAGTCCTCCCAGCAGTGCCCTGAGACAGGAGGGGTGTGTGCAGAGTCCTCCCAGCAGTGCCCTGAGACAGGAGGGGTGTGTGCAGAGTCCTCCCAGCAGTGCCCTGAGACAGGAGGGGTGTGTGCAGAGTCCTCCCAGCAGAGCCCAGAGACAGGAGGGGTGTGTGCAGAGTCCTCCCAGCAGAGCCCAGAGACAGGAGGGGTGTGTGCAGAGTCCTCCCAGCAGTGCCCTGAGACAGGAGGGGTGTGTGCAGAGTCCTCCCAGCAGTGCGCTGAGACAGGAGGGGTGTGTGCAGAGTCCTCCCAGCAGTGCCCTGAGATAGGAGGGGTGTGTGCAGAGTCCTCCCAGCAGTGCCCTGAGACAGGAGGGGTGTGTGCAGAGTCCTCCCAGCAGTGCCCAGAGACAGGAGGGGTGTGTGCAGAGTCCTCCCAGCAGTGCCCTGAGACAGGAGGGCTGTGTGCAGAGTCCTCCCAGCAGTGCCCTGAGACAGGAGTGGTGGGTGCAGAGTCCTCCCAGCAGTGCCCTGAGACAGGAGGGGTGGGGGCCTATCACTCCCAGCAGTGCCCTGAGACAGGAGGGGTGGGGGCCTATCACTCCCAGCAGTGCCCTGAGACAGGAGGGGTGGGGGCCTATCACTCCCAGCAGAGCCCAGAGACAGGAGGGGTGTGTGCAGAGTCCTCCCAGCAGTGCCCTGAGACAGGAGGGGTGTGTGCAGAGTCCTCCCAGCAGTGCCCTGAGACAGGAGGGGTGTGTGCAGAGTCCTCCCAGCAGTGCCCTGAGACAGGAGGGGTGTGTGCAGAGTCCTCCCAGCAGTGCCCAGAGACAGGAGGGGTGTGTGCAGAGTCCTCCCAGCAGTGCCCTGAGACAGGAGGGGTGTGTGCAGAGTCCTCCCAGCAGTGCCCATGGAAGGCAAAGGGTGGAGTCGCCACAGATACCATGCCCACAAATGTCAGTCAGGTGCACAAAGACCCTGCAGTACATGTACCACATGTGTGCGAGGCTGGAAGTATACGCATGCATAGGGCCAAAAAGAAAACATGTACACATGAAGTCATGTCAATAGTCCACATACACAAGTACAATGACTACCAAGGATGCCACGAATGATGCAGGTGGAGAATGGCTCAGCATGCATGTGCAAAGTTGAAGGAGTCCGTCACACACCCAGCTAATGTACACACAGCTCTGCACTAAATATTGGGAACACCCTGCAGGGAAGAAGTCAGGGTACACAGAGGAAGGAAAACACCTTGGGACAATTGCAACATGCAGCAACTGCTTACATTAATTGAGAAAGCTAGCTAACACCGTGTGATGGCACACAGATCCCATGGTCCCCCCTATGAGCAGCACACTACTACATTTCCCACACACCCAACACATGAACACCACCCACAACCGTGTAGCAGCCCACCGACAGCAATGCCAGAAAAGCAGGAGTGTTCCAAGGACAAAAAATAAATAGCTTTATTCAGCATGATCCAAAAACTGGTATGTAGAAAGTTCAATATTTACAAAGCCCATAGGGCAGTCCAGGAGTCACAGCTGGATGGGGGACACAGTGGGATGCGTGTCCCCTAGCTTGCCTGCACAGTTACAAGCCGTTGTCTTCCACAGGGGTGAGGGCATCAAGTGGGGGGGAAGGAACAGGCACCGCAGGGACAGGAGGGCAAAGGGTAGGCGACGTGGGTGCAGGGATGGAGGACTCCACCACAGGGGGTGGGGCAGGGCCAAAGGCGGATTCTAGGAGCGCGCTGCACACCTTGGCAAGGTCCTCCAGGGACTCCCCTGCACCCGAAGGAACCACAGGCCCCAAGGAGGGGGGGGGTCCGAGGGATGGGTCGCAGCGCCACTGGGGGAGGGTGTGGACAGGGGGGGGGACTCAAGCACCCTGACCGGGGACTTCCTTGACCGCTTGCGGGGTGGTGTCACTGTGGGGCTCAGGGACAGAGCGGCCATGAAGGAGTCTTTGGGGGAGATGTGGCCAGGAGAGCTGAGGGGAGGGGATTTGGAGGGAGTGGATTGGGTGGAATGCGGACTCCCACTCTGGCTGCGTGTCACACGTTTGCCCCCCGACCCAGTGGGTGTGCCTACTTCACCCTGTGTGTGCGTGTCAGGAGGTGTGCGGTGGACCTTCCCTGCTGGTGTGGTGCCTGTGTCTGTTGTGGTGGGTGCATGCTTATGTCTGTGTGTATGTGGGACAGGCATGGGAGTGGGAAGTGTGGAAGGAGCAGGGGTAGGGGGTGGGACGTAGCGCTGCAGGAGACCCACTGCTGCAGTCAGTGTGGAGTCTATGGACCTCAGCAAGTTGCATTGGTCAGCTTGCGATGAATGAATGCCCTCCAAGTATGCCTCCATGTTGTTGAGGACCTGGCTGTGGCCATGGAGGACATTAAGGATCGCAGTCTGACCAATCTGCAACTGCCGCTGGATGTCCACAGACTCAGCATTGGCGGCAGCAGTGGAGACAGGGGCAGGGGGTGAGGTGCCTGGCAGGAAGGAGACATGTGGTGACCGGGCACGTTGGGAAGGGACACGAGCAAGTTGGAGGCGGCTGATGCCAATGGAGGGGGTGGTGCGAGATGTAGGGCTGCTGTCAGATGGTGGTGCAGCCACCGCCCACTCGGAGAGATCATCCTCGGACCCGTCAGCTTCATACTCTGTTGTGCCAGTCGACAGGTCCCCGGGTTCACTCTCCTCCGCCTCTGTCCCACTCGAAGTGCCAGGCACGATGCCACTGCTGGCACTGGTGCTCGGTCCCTCCGCGCCGTCTGTGTCCATGTCTCCCTCCGTGTCCCCCGACGATGCTGTGGGCAGGGTGAAGAGACAGAAATTATTCATACACCTGTATACATATGTCACATGAGTCAAATCTACTTTGGTCACAGTGCATAGCCTGAAACAAAGGAAGAGTTACAACTACAAAACAAGGTACATATGTAGGCCCTGCAAGACACAGTTGTGTGACCCACCATGCCATGGAAAAACTATGGAGAGCATGACACAATAGCAAATGAGATGACATGGAATTTTGACTGAGGAGCAAGGCCCTGGGGACAATCCAGCACAGCATCTGCACCACACAGCGTGGCAGGAAATAGGGATGAGCAGGGACCACATCCAGGAACTAGAGGCACATGCAGCATAGGTAATACTGAGAACATGCCCACCCTGACTGGCACAATGCACCTTGAGTGTATGTCCATACAAACATCACACACTGGCCAGTCCTAGCAAGGAGATGACAGGTCTTGACATGTAGGCCATGCCCGCACCACCCACCCCCTACATGAGACAAATCTGTGGAGACACAGGAAGCACTTACATCTCTTAGTCAGGGTGAAATACACATGGGATGCAACAATTCAAGATTGCACACAAACTACCCAAGGTGCAGCTGTCCAAATTATCATGTACAAATGGGCATCATCAAATGATTGCAACAAGACACAAAGGCAATGGCCACCGTGAGTATGTAATAGGAAAATCAGGTCAGGCTGTACAGTGGACACTTGTAATACATCTCACGTCAATATACATGGTGCCAGGGGACAATGGCACAGAGCACAACCTATGCTGTAGACACAGAGATTGTCGACATTCTCGGATTACACGCATGATACCTAGGAAAAGATGCCCCTGGGGACAGTAGTGGCCACACAACTCCATGCTCCTGAATGGGAATGACTGCAACACACGCTAACATCCCTGCACTATGCGTAACGCACTATCATGCACATCATGTCACAGGCCACCACATGGGACATGCCTGCTTGAAGGCCTCGCACTCGAGAGATTAACTCCCATGTCTGGAATCAGCATTAGTGCCAACTGACATGGAACCCACAAGTCCAGAACTGGACAGGGCACAGGCAAGGTCACTAAACCTGTTACACACCACCCCCACACATGATGCTGCAGGCATTGTACACTTGGAGAAGGTGTCAGGCTACATAACTTTGTGATGGAGTGACTACACAGAGACCAGGGAACACATTGCAAGGTGGGGAAGGGAGGCAGGAGAGCCCTGCAACACTGTGGGTAACAGGATCTGCACAGCACCATAAACCATGGAAGTGTATCCATGGAACAGTTCACTTACAAATGCTGGTGATACACAACAAACACACACATGTACCTACCCCCTTCCGGCTGCTGCATCTCCTGTAGGAGCCTGTCCAAGTCAGGAAAGACCACCGCCAGCACACGTTTCTGGATGTGGGAGAGACGGCGGCACCCGCGGTTCTTATGGCTCTCAGGTGAGTCCCCCAGCAAGACCCGTGCGATCCTCCGCGTCCAGCACCGGATATCCTGCCAGCGTTTCCTCACCTGGTACAGGCGCCGCTTCCGACCATCCGCACTCCTCACGGCGCTGACGGCGTCCAGCCATATCTGCTCCTTGGCAGAGGCGTCTACCTGTGAGGATGGACAAGTGACACTACATCAATACACCTGGCACATGTCACAGCGACACAGATTAGAACACATTCGCTGTTTACAACAAGGCCTAGTATGCATCCACCGCATTGCACCTTTGTCATAGGGACATGATCCTCTGGGGGAAGGCCAAAAGCAGTACGTGCCATTGAAAGGACACAGGTGGAATGAGGGCAACTACACAATCAATGATCCAGGCTCACACTGTGCATCACACCCACCCCTCCTGTCTCAGGGCACTGCTAGGAGTGATAGGCCCCCACCCCTCCTGTCTCAGGGCACTGCTGGGAGTGATAGGCCCCCACCCCTCCTGTCTCAGGGCACTGCTGGGAGGACTCTGCACACACCCCTCCTGTCTCAGGGCACTGCTAGGAGTGATAGGCCCCCACCCCTCCTGTCTCAGGGCACTGCTGGGAGTGATAGGCCCCCACCCCTCCTGTCTCAGGGCACTGCTGGGAGGACTCTGCACACACCCCTCCTGTCTCAGGGCACTGCTAGGAGTGATAGGCCCCCACCCCTACTGTCTCAGGGCACTGCTGGGAGGACTCTGCACACACCCCTCCTGTCTCAGGGCACTGCTAGGAGTGATAGGCTCCCACCCCTTCTGTCTCAGGGCACTGCTGGGAGTGATAGGCCCCCACCCCTCCTGTCTCAGGGCACTGCTGGGAGGACTCTGCACACACCCCTCCTGTCTCAGGGCACTGCTAGGAGTGATAGGCCCCCACCCCTCCTGTCTCAGGGCACTGCTAGGAGTGATAGGCCCCCACCCCTCCTGTCTCAGGGCACTGCTGGGAGGACTCTGCACACACCCCTCCTGTCTCAGGGCACTGCTAGGAGTGATAGGCCCCCACCCCTCCTGTCTCAGGGCACTGCTGGGAGGACTCTGCACACACCCCTTCTGTCTCAGGGCACTGCTAGGAGTGATAGGCCCCCACCCCTCCTGTCTCAGGGCACTGCTGGGAGTGATAGGCCCCCACCCCTCTTGTCTCAGGGCACTGCTAGGAGTGATAGGCCCCCACCCCTCCTGTCTCAGGGCACTGCTGGGAGTGATAGGCCCCCACCCCTCCTGTCTCAGGGCACTGCTGGGAGACATCAGGCATTCCCCCCCTGGGACCCCCCCTACAGTACATAGCATGTGTGTCACACCTGGACACAATGGCAGTAGTCACAGTCACTAAAAAGGGACACAGTCTGTGCCAGTGGACACTGCACTCACCTGATAACCTGGTCGCCCGTACAGCATGGGGTACCGTGGGAGGATCACATCCACCAAAGCCATGTTCTCCTCCAGGGTGAATGGCTGTGACCTCTCCACAGCCCTTGACATGGTTCCAGGGAATCAGTAGCAGCAGCTGGGTCGTGGAATACAGAGATGTGCAGGCAAGTGCTCCCTCATGGGACCTGGCTGCCTTATATCTGCCTTGCTGGCCCATCTCATGCACAGGAGTACAGAGTGATTGGTCACTCACATTTGCATCCTATGTTTCCTCCAATCCCTTCAAACCTAGCAGTCTGTGGGTTCTCAATCTGTTTTTTTGTCCTGCATGATGTCAGCCCCACAAACACATTGCAACAAAGTAGATTTATTCCAACTGAATTCTGTTGTGCAGCTTCCTGAACAAATTCAAAATTTGAACTTGGTCTCCCTGACAACCAGCATGCATGTAGGCCTTAATACTTGTCCCTCATGTGTCCCCTATGTAATTTGGAGCTTCACACACAGGTACGGTGCGTTCCGGGGCCCTAGGGCACCCCAAATGCATTGCAACGGCCCGTACACGCGTGCCTACGTTCACTATCACTCTGGGTGTCCACGCGTATGCGTACTCGTAGTGGTACGGGCCGTACGCGCGCCTGTACGCTCCCTATCACTACGTGTACGCATACGCGAGGACACCCAGAGTGATATGGAGCGTACAGGCGTGTGTACGGTCCGTACCACTACGAGTACGCATACGCGAGAACACCCATAGTGAAGGTGAGCGTACGCACGTGTGTACGGTCCGTATAACTATGGGTGTTCTCGCGTATGCGTACTCATAGTGAAAGTGAGCGTACGCACGCGTGTACGGTCCGTACCACTACGAGTACGCATACGCAAGAACACCCATAGTGGTAGGGCCGTACACGCGCCTGTACGCTCCCTATCAGTATGGGTGTCCTCGCGTATGCGTACTCATAGTGGTACGGACCGTACACGCGTGCGTACGCTCACTTTCACTATGAGTACGCATACGCGAGAACACCCATAGTTATACGGACCGTACACGCGTGCGTACGCTCACCTTCACTATGGGTGTTCTCGCGTATGCGTACTCATAGTGAAAGTGAGCGTACGCACGCGTGTACGGTCCGTACCACTATGGGTGTTCTCGCGTATGCGTACTCATAGTGATACGGACCGTACACGTGTGCGTACGCTCACTATCACTATGGGTACACATACGGCAGCACTCGCATAGTGATAATGGAACGTACACAGGCCCTCTTAGCAGCAGTACGGCAGATTTCACACATCACTGTGGTGACAGGCAGCACACAGGAAGGAATAGGGCTGACATACTTGTCCATGGATGGACATAAAGGCATTGTCTGGGCAGTACTACATGTGTGGGGCACAGGTGTGACAGGCTGTGATGTGGAACATAACTCCTGAGTGGAGAAGGCACCAGATGTATGATGAGATGTGTACAGATGTAATGTGTGATGGTGCAATGTGTGCCAGGCATGCCCTTGACTCCTTTGACATGTGTGCATGTCGTACTGCACACTGGGGATGAGCGTCACTGGCATGGCACGGACACCAACACACGCAAATGTCCCCTGATGGCCGGAACAGGGGTTACCACACCTGACTTGTCACTACCCACGGTGCACGATGTGACTATGTTATGTATGTGTGGGGGGTTCCCATTAGGTTGATGTTGGAGCACCCTCAAAAGCTGCAGCTGTTGCAGCAACCAACATGTGTATGTGTGTAGATTGACATGGCACACTGTTCTGCACACCATGCCACATGTGGTATCGGATGTGAGGTGCGTATGTATGCATAGGACACGGATTAGCGTGACAAGGACATGTCTGCATCCTCTCTATGAATGTGTGGTGAGTCATTACATGTGCACCTTCATGGTAAGGTGTGTGGGCTGTCCTAGTGTAATGTCATGTGACCTGTGTCTCTAGTGTTCCGCTACCAGTCTCTGCAATCGGCATCCTACTTCTGCTGATGTGTGGGTGTATGTCACTCCTGTGCGTCTGGCTGTTCTCTTGCACTGGGACACAGCAAATTCCATGGCATGGCATGTGGAGGTTCTCAATCTCCGTGTGTAGCTGGGTCTTGGTAGGAGTGTCACCTGCCAGCCATACGTGTCCAGGGCATGTAGCACATACCTGACTCCGTATGTAGCATATGTGTATTGACAGATTAACATGTGCTCAGTACATATAAATTGTTGTTGTAGTGCACTCACTCTTCCTTGTCACTTCCACATTCCTGCAGAGCGCCGCCTCTTCCACGAGCAATTCCGGACTTGGCTGCCATGCGGGAGAATGATCGTATCAGGTTCTACCGCTTCCCCCGACGGTTGATTCTGGAGTTGACAGCGAGACTGGCATCACACCTGGAACCGCTGCACAGGTATCCTACGGCACTGACACCCAAGCTGAAGGTAATGGCAGCCCTACATTTTCTAGCCACGGGTACCTTTCAAAATACCATAACTCATGTTGGTGGCATGTCCCAGAGCATGTTCTGCCGTGTGCTGCATGATTTCTTAGAGGCCATGTTGATTCACCTGGATGACTTCATCAAGTTCCCAACCCCTGAAATGTTGACTGGTGTCAAGCGTGAGTTCTATGCCCTGGGAGGGATGCCCCATGTCATTGGGTCCATAGATGGTACACATGTAGCTTTGGTACCACCACACGCACGGGAGGTAGCATACCGCAATCGCAAGCACTACCACTCCATCAATGCCCTTGTGGTGTGTCTGTCCAACATGGTGATTTCACATGTCTGTGCTCGTTTTCCAGGATCAGCACACGATGCCTACATCATGAGGCATAGCAGGATGCCTGAAATGATGATGCAGCTGCGCAACGAACGAGCATGTGTTGTTGGTGGGTACAGTCTGTCTGTCCTGTATTTTGCATAGCCTACCAGCACGACCGCTTCACCAGTTCTAACGATGTCCATGTGCTTCCCATGTAGGGGACGCTGGCTATCCCAACATGCCATGGCTGCTCACACCTCTCCGCAACCCCATCACGCCGGCCCAGCTCCGCTACAACACCGCCCATGGCCGGACAAGGCGAGTGATAGAGAGGACGTTTGGCCTGCTGAAGAGCCGATTTTGGTGCCTCCACAAGACCGGCGGCGCGCTCCCATATGCCCCTGCGAAGGTCTGCAAAGTCTTCATGGTCTGCTGCATGCTGCACAACATGGCAGTTGAGAAAGCTGTGCCACTCATCCTGGATCAAGATGATCAGGACCATCCACCCGTGGAGTTCGAAGGGCTTGGCAATGGGGCTAGTGATGTGGAGGATGTGGAGCCGCAGGAGGACATCCGGACTCGGCTCATACGCGACTTCTTTGCTTTGTGGTGAGTACCAGTGTCTGAGTGTGCACACATTGCTCCACGTGTGGCATGTGTTGTGATGTGTGTCTCCACCTGCATGTATGGCACGTGAGTCAGAGGTGTGTGTGGGTGTGTCACTGGAGTGATGGTGGCAGTGATGGTTGTATTTCCCCAGTCATAATTGTGACCTAGCATGTTGTCATCCATACATGTGTCGAGTTCATGCACATGCAAGTGGCTGTGTTTTTTGTGGCTGACTTCTTGTGTGTCTCTCTTGCCCAGGTACTTGCGCATGGCGTCTGCTGGTTGCATTGTTGTGGCACTGCTATTCCTCATGGACACGTCATGGTGTGCTGACACAGCGTTACACGCACGGACAAGTTTGGAAGTCTCCTTAGGGTAAGGGATGCATCAGGGGTGTGTTGGGTGTGGCAGGTGTTCACGATGTATGCACACTGCCCCTGTCCATGTTTGGTTTCTCTGCAGACATGTAGCATCACCATGGGACACGACATGCAGCTGTGTACACCTGAATAGATGGTCTGACTGGTTGACAGTCATCAGTGATGGGATAGTGGATTGTGATGATGGCATCAATGTGTGTAACACTGCCCTCGGACACATACGGTTTGCATTGGCTTGACATGGCGTGGGACTTCTACATCAGCGGATCAATGGTGTATGGCAGTCTCTCCGTGAGCAGCTGTGGGTGTTTAGCTGTTAGCCGACAATTGTGTGCCAGTTCCATGGCTAACACGCATTCTTGCTGCAGAAGGGGGGTGCCAGTGTTGGACCCACATGTTACTCCACAAGAAGTGTTCATGTGTAATTAAAGTTGACTCTGCAATCCCGAAAACATGACTAATAAAGGTGTCCCTATGCCTCCAAGGTGCCTCTTCTCAGTCAATGCTGGTGTGTTGCCACGGTGCATACGGCATGTCTGGCATGGTTCTCAGTGATAGTGGCTATGTGTCTATGTGTAGAGTAGCAAGATGCAAGCTGTTTGTCTGGGATTAGACTCTGTATTGTGCATGATGTCCATGACTGTGTGGGTATTGTGACATGTGCCATCCCCATGCATCCAACGTTGGCCAGGCCCCCATTCTCTGCATCCACCGGACTCAAGCTTGCAGGACATGGTTCTGCCACCTGTCTACACATACCTGGGTGCCCCCCCGGACACTGGACAGGATCCCTGACCTCTGCGCATGACTGTTGCTGTACTCAATGTGTCTGTCAGCACGGTTGTGCGGCCACCCCCTCAGCTGGTTGGGCCCATCACAGGTGTGTATGGTGCTCCATGTCTGTCTTGCCTAATACACTGTGACCCGTGTGTCCTGTGCCAGACTCAGGCCCCAGGGTGTGGATGGTTGAAGTCAAAAGAGAACTCAGGCATGTTTAGACTTTACAACACACATGTAAGGTAATAATGCAACCAGCAGGCATCTTCTCTTCATGGTGTGATATTTTATTTTAGTGGGGGGGGGGGGTATAACGTGAGGGGCTTTCCGGGAGTTTGAAATCCAAAGTTCAGTAGGGGAGTTGGTGTCCTTGCCATTGGAAATCCTCAGAGTCCATGCCACAGTCTTTGTCAACATTGGTCAGAGAGTGACCAGCAGGGCCATGTGGCAGAGAATGTCTCTTGATGCTGTGATGCTGTTGCTCCAGTGGGCCAGGTGCCAGGCCTGCTGTCCTGGGAGATGGTGATGTAGCGCCGACCCTCACGGTCCTTTCCGTGGACGACCCGGCCTCCTGCGGGGACCCTCAGAAGCAGGCCGTGACGACGTCTGGGATGCTCCGTCGGATGTCTCCTCCTCCTCCTGATCCCTCCCTGTGAGTGGTGATGTTCTCCGCCTTCTGGCACAGGGAGGGTTGCCCATGTTGTCGGCCATCCGACGGAGTGTATTGTGAATCCCCTGGAACACCGTCACTTGCTCAGCCTGTCTGTCCTCCATCCTCCGTTGGTGTTGCAGTAGACAGGCATGTTGCTGGGCCTGCTGGGACTTGATCTCCTCGAGGATGGACACAACCTGGGCCATGCCCGTGGTGTCCTGCCGGTATGTGTCCAGGATGTTACGGACATGGGAATATACCGGTTCCCCAGCCAACTGGTCAGGCTCGCGCCTCTGCCGTCCTCCACTCCCACCACCCCTGCCCACTTGCACCTGGCCTGCCCTTGTGGGCACATCGAGTCTCCGGGACCCCTGAGGGGTGGCATTGGCGTTGTCGCCTGCCTCCTCCTGGGTGCCCGGGACACCGTGTCCCTCCTGGCCAGCCTGGCTGCATTGTGGTGTTGGGGCAGGGATCCTGGGTGTCTCCTGGGATGTGGCAGGAGTGGGGGTGGTGGTTGGCCCAGTTGTACCTGACGCAGGTGCTGCAGGTCGTTGGACACCAGAGGGGCCAGGTCGGTCTGGGTCGGGTTCGTCCACAGAGTGGTGAGAGGCGTCGCTGCCGGTGGCTCCGTCATCCTGCAGACCCGGGTCCTGTGAGTCTTCCCCCCCAGTGTTGGGGGGTGATCCACGACGTTGACCTGTGTGTGAGAGAGACAATGTTAATTTTGGTCCATGCAACATCCATGTTTCATCAGTTTCAAAGTTGGCACATTTCCTCTTGGAATTAGGATCTGTCTTGCATTCCACTCACAGTGCACTTGTGCATGGGTGTGTCCCTTGGCCACCACTTTGGCCCCTTTAACTATGTGTGGCACAGTCTTACTTGCTGCGTCAAGTGTGACTGCAGTCAGCAGTGGAGTGGGCAGGTGAGGCGAGCCATGCATTGGCGCCTTCCGTGTAGCACTGTGCATGTGCACATGGAGTGGATCCACACACTTATATGATGCAGGTAGCTGTCGTTGTGCTCGTGAACAGGTTGTGACATGGCCCTGTGTTTTGCCATGGAGAAGTGGGGGGGTTCTGGCACTGGCCACCCTTGGCTACATGCACGCAGTCTACCTGCTGACGAGCAGACATTCCCACACACCACACGGCTGATTTGCTCTCCCTGTGTCTCCCTCCCTCTCTGTCCCCCTCTCCCTCCCTCCGTGTGTCAGCCTCCTCCCTCAGTCCGTCTACCTGTGTCTCCCTCCCTCTCTGTCCCCCTCTCCCTCCCTCCGTGTGTCAGCCTCCTCCCTCTGTCCGTCTCCCTGTGTCTCCCTCCCTCTCTGTCCCCCTCTCCCTCCCTCCGTGTGTCAGCCTCCTCCCTCTGTCCGTCTCCCTGTGTCTCCCTCCCTCTCTGTCCCCCTCTCCCTCCCTCTGTGTGTCAGCCTCCTCCCTCTGTCCGTCTCCCTGTGTCTCCCTCCCTCTCTGTCCCCCTCTCCCTCCCTCCGTGTGTCAGCCTCCTCCCTCAGTCTGTCTCCCTGTGTCTCCCTCCCTCTCTGTCCCCCTCTCCCTCCCTTTGTGTGTCAGCCTCCTCCCTCTGTCCGTCTCCCTGTGTCTCCCTCCCTCTCTGTCCCCCTCTCCCTCCCTCTCTGTCCCCCTCTCCCTCCCTCTGTGTGTCACCCTCTGTCACCTCAGCCCAGCTTCCTGGGCACACACTGTTAGCAGATCTTTGAGTGGCCCTTGGCTTGTTGATGTGAGTTTGTTTCTGATCTCCAGGCACCCATTGGGTGTAGTGTGTGTCTCTGCGCTGCTGCTGTGGTGGTGTGTGCTGCCACTCTTTCACAATGTTGGCTGTTCATTAGCTGCTGTCATGTGCAAAACAGTGCCTTCACCCCCATGTGTTGATGCAAGGCGTCCGCCATTTGCTGGCGAGTCTTTCCTGTGTGGGGACACACTGTTTGTCTGGCTGTGACCTAGGCCATATGGGCAGAGGGCATTGTTGTCTGCTTCTGAGTTGCACTATGTGATATTTTGGGGCCCACCCTCCCGCCATCCGGGTTACCGTGTCATGTGTTGGTGTCTTCTGTGGCTTGTGACTTGACATTGTCCTGCTGGGTGCATGGGGCATGGTGGCGGCAGTGGCATGTGCGTGTTCATGGAGTGTGGTTGAGTCATGCGATAGCTTGGGGTGGTTGCGTGCCTGTTAGTGATTTTGGTTGTGGATGACGTTCCCCCCATGTGAGGTGCATTGTTTGTGTACTCACCCGGGTCTCGGAGTCCTCCTAATCCTTCGACTGCCTCCACCGGCTGTATGGCCATCACCCTCTCCTCCCAGGGCTGGTAGTGTACGGGTCTGCGGGAGGGCCCTCCTCCAGTGGCGTTGGCCTGGTTGTGTTCCTCCAGCATCTTGGCTCGGACCCTCCTCCGCAGATCGTACCACCTGGCTTGGCATTCCTGCCTGGTCCTTCTGGTGTCCCCAACAGCATTCACAGCATCGATGATGGTCTGCCACATGGCTGTTTTTGCTGCCATGCTGGTCTGTCTGACCAATGTTCCAAAGAGCTGGGGCTCGACTCTGAGGATTTCATCGACAAGGACCTCCAACTCTCGGTTACTGAACTTTGGATTGTTGGTAGTGGGCATGGTGAGGGGTGTGGGTGTGGATGGTGGGGGGGTGTGTGGATGGTGGGGGGGTGTGTGGATGGTTGTGGGTGTGTGGGTGTGGTTGTGCAGGTGTGTGTGTGTGTGAATGTGATGAGGGGGTGTTTGTGAAGGTGGTTGTGTGAAGGTGTGCAAGTGTAAGGTGTGGTGAAGCTTGTAGTATGGTGCTGTAGGTTGTCTGTGGTGTCTGGCAGCAGTGAGTCTGTTGCAAAGGCTCATGGTGTGTGTGTGTGGGCCCTTTTTATTGGTCCATTGTTGGGTGTGGCTGTGTTTGAAGTTTGGGTGGGTGTGTTATAAGGAGTGGTGGTGTATTGGGCCTCTGTTTGTTTTAGGCAGTTGCAGGTCAGTGAATGTGTTATTTTAGTGGTTGTTGGACATGTTTAGTGGCTTTGTGCCATTCGAATGGTGTATTCTTGTGTTGTTTTGGTTTGTCCTGGTTGTGTACGTGTGTTTTTAGCGTGTGTACGGTGTGTACATGGGCCATTTGGTTGTACGGTGCTGTCCTTGTGTGTGGCTTGGTACGACTCGTACATGCGGTTGTGATGTTGGGGCATGGGGTACGCTCCGTACTTAGGAGGTTGTGGTGGGGGTGCGACTCTGACGTACAGGGGTGTACATACACGGTGGTACGACACGTACAGGGGTGGGGGTGGGACTCGAACGTACAGGGGTGTGGGTACACGGGGGTATGACACGTACAGGGGTGGGGGTAGGACTCGAACGTACAGGGGTGTGGGTACACGGGGGTACGACACGTACAGGGGTGGGGGTAGGACTCGAACGTACAGGGGTGTGGGTACACGGTGGTACGACACGTACAGGGGTGGGGGTACGACTCGAACGTACAGGGGTGTGGGTACACGGGGGTACGACACGTACGGGGTGGGGGTTCGACTCAAACGTACAGGGGTGTACATACACGGTGGTACGACACGTACAGGGGTGGGGGTACGACTCGAACGTACAGGGGTGTGGGTACACGGGGGTACGACACGTACAGGGGTGGGGGTAGGACTCGAACGTACAGGGGTGTGGGTACACGGGGGTACGACACGTACAGGGGTGGGGGTAGGACTCGAACGTACAGGGGTGTGGGTACACGGTGGTACGACACGTACAGGGGTGGGGGTACGACTCGAACATACAGGGGTGTGGGTACACGGGGGTACGACACGTACAGGGGTGGGGGTATGACTCGAACGTACAGGGGTGTACATACACGGTGGTACGACACGTACAGGGGTGGGGGTACGACTCGAACGTACAGGGGTGTGGGTACACGGTGGTACGACACGTACAGGGGTGGGGGTACGACTCGAACGTACAGGGGTGTGGGTACACGGGGGTACGACACGTACAGGGGTGGGGGTACGACTCGAACGTACAGGGGTGTGGGTACACGGTGGAACAACACGTACAGGGGTGGGGGTACGACTCGAACGTACAGGGGTGTGGGTACACGGGGTTATGACACGTACAGGGGTGGGGGTAGGACTCGAACGTACAGGGGTGTGGGTACACGGTGGTACGACACGTACAGGGGTGTGGGTACGACTCGAACGTACAGGGGTGTGGGTACATGGGGGTACGACACGTACAGGGGTGGGGGTAGGACTCGAACATACAGGGGTGTGGGTACACGGGGGTACGACACATACAGGGGTGGGGGTACGACTCGAACGTACAGTGGTGTGGGTACACGGGGGTACGACACGTACAGGGGTGGGGGTAGGACTCGAACGTACAGGGGTGTACATACACGGTGGTACGACACGTACAGGGGTGGGGGTACAGCTCGAACGTACAGGGGTGTGGGTACACAGGGGTATGACACGTACAGGGGTGGGGGTAGGACTTGAACGTACAGGGGTGTGGGTATACGGTGGTACGACACGTACAGGGGTGGGGGTAGGACTCGAACGTACAGGGGTGTGGGTACACGGTGGTACGACACGTACAGGGGTGGGGGTACGGCTCGAACGTACAGGGGTGTGGATACACGGGGGTATGACACGTACAGGGGTGGGGGTAGGACTCGAACGTACAGGGGTGTGGGTACACGGTGGTACGACACGTACAGGGGTGGGGGTACGACTCGAACGTACAGGGGTGTCGGTACACGGGGGTACGACACGTACAGGGATGGGGGTAGGACTCGAACGTACAGGGGTGTGGGTACACGGTGGTACGACACGTACAGGGGTGGGGGTACAGCTCGAACGTACAGGGGTGTGGATACACGGGGGTATGACACGTACAGGGGTGGGGTAGGACTCGAACGTACAGGGGTGTGGGTACACGGTGGTACGACACGTACAGGGGTGGGGGTACACGGGGGTACGACACGTACAGGGGTGGGGGTACGACTCGAACGTACAGGGGTGTACATACACGGTGGTACGACACGTACAGGGGTGGGGGTACGACTCGAACGTACATGGGTGTGGGTACACGGGGGTACGACATGTACAGGGGTGGGGGTAGGACTCGAACGTACAGGGGTGTGGGTACACGGTGGTACGACACGTACAGGGGTGGGGGTACAGCTCGAACGTACAGGGGTGTGGATACACGGGGGTATGACACGTACAGGGGTGGGGGTAGGACTCGAACGTACAGGGGTGTGGGTACACGGTGGTACGACACGTACAGGGGTGTGGGTACACGGGGGTACGACATGTACAGGGGTGGGGGTACGACTCGAATGTACAGGGGTGTACATACACGGTGGTACGACACGTACAGGGGTGGGGGTACGACTCGAACGTACAGGGGTGTGGGTACACGGGGGTACGACACGTACAGGGGTGGGGGTAGGACTCGAACGTACAGGGGTGTGGGTACACGGGGGTACGACACGTACAGGGGTGGGGGTAGGACTCGAACGTACAGGGGTGTGGGTACACGGTGGTACGACACGTACAGGGGTGGGGGTACGACTCAAACGTACAGGGGTGTGGGTACACGGGGGTACGACACGTACAGGGATGGAGGTACGACTCGAACGTACAGGGGTGTACATACACGGTGGTACGACACGTACAGGGGTGGGGGTACGACTCGAATGTACAGGGGTGTGGGTACACGGTGGTACGACACGTACAGGGGTGGGGGTACGACTCAAACGTACAGGGGTGTGGGTACACGGGGGTACGACACGTACAGGGGTGGGGGTATGACTCGAACGTACAGGGGTGTGGGTACACGGTGGTACGACACGTACAGGGGTGGGGGTACGACTCGAACGTACAGGGGTGTGGGTACACGGGGGTACGACACGTACAGGGGTGGGGGTAGGACTCGAACGTACAGGGGTGTGGGTACACGGGGATACGACACATACAGGGGTGGGGGTACGACTCGAACGTACAGGGGTGTGGGTACATGGGGGTACGACACGTACAGGGGTGGGGGTAGGACTCGAACGGACAGGGGTGTACATACACGGTGGTACGACACGTACAGGGGTGGGGGTACGGCTCGAACGTACAGGGGTGTGGGTACAAGGGGGTATGACAAGTACAGGGGTGGGGGTAGGACTCGAACGTACAGGGGTGTGGGTACACGGTGGTACGACACGTACAGGGGTGGGGGTAGGACTCGAACGTACAGGGGTGTGGGTACACGGTGGTACGACACATACAGGGGTGGGGGTACGGCTCGAACGTACAGGGGTGTGGGTACACGGGGGTATGACACGTACAGGGGTGGGGGTAGGACTCGAACGTACAGGGGTATGGGTACACGGTGGTACGACACGTACACGGGTGTACATACAGGGGGGGTGTACATTCACGGGGAGTACCACTCGAACGTATGGGTGCAGGGGGGAGTGTTGGGCGTGTATGCGGGCACATGTCTCCATGGTTGCAATGGGAGTTCGGTGCGGACGTTGTTTTTTCCATACGGTTGTGAGATCGGACGCACGGGTAGGATCGTGATTCCTCGGTCGGACTTCACTTTTCACGTTTGTACGGTAAATCGTCCGAGGACGTGTCGGACACATTTTCCGACCCGAGGACGTGTGGGGAATGATTCCCAATGCGGTTCGTATGGACTTTTTACCATGCGAATCGTGATTGCCAGTTTGTACGGCACTTGTACGATTCGTACGGTAAAAAGACCGGATACGAGTCGTACGGGGACATTTTTTACCGGATCGTAATTGGCACCTTGGTATACAGTATCTTTTTTCTTATATTTTCTTATAAATCTTTGTGAATGGTGTGCATCGTTGCCATGTTGGACTTCAGCCAAGATAACTATAATTAACCTGGGAGTAGTTTGACTCAACAGTAATCTTCCTTCCATGACAGTTGTTCCACCAAATGGACTTGCTGAAAGCTGTACTTGCCCCTCTAAAATGTTACTGAAGTCCTCCGATTCATCCAATCTTTAATACCCTAACCCTCTTCCCTCAAGTTGTGAGGTCTATTGTGCTGTTATCTATTTCAATCATCAAAAGATCTCACTCTTGTTGGGGCACATGTGGTAAAATTGTAACTTATCCAGCCCAGAAAGAGGCATCATAGTGCTCAGAATAAATTATAACAATGGTATATAAAGGATACTCACTATGCACATTTCCTTCCACAGTCTACGTGCCATGGAGAATCAATGTACATTATTGCTCTACTTAAGCTATGCTGTAACCTTCTTCGTGACCTTAATATTTATTACAATTACTTTAGTAAAGTAGTCCCTCTTCACAGTGTGTTGATTTGTTTCTCAAATGTGAATTTACTTTGAAAAAATGAAAGTCAAGGCATTTGGCAAAACAGGAACAGTTTGTTTAATTAAACGCAGCAGCCAGGAGAACAAGCAAAAGGGTCGGAGTCTGAAGGCTGTCTCAAAGCACATTGGTTTTGGCGGTCATTTTATACATTACATGAATCATCATAAAATGATTTGTACATTTCTTTTGAGACAGAAATTGGGTCCTGGTCATGGGGCCATAAATCTGGTTGTTTGATAAGAAGCGCAGGTGGGCCTCGACCTTGTTTGGACACAATGCAAGGGGAGCATATGATCACTGTGTGTAGCGTGCATGCTGTGTTCTGACTGTCTGTGTGTTACTAACTTAATTTGGCATCTGATTTAATGGTGTTTTAGGAAATGCACGCCCCTCAGGCCAAATGTGTTTTATTGGGGCCAATCTCCTGAGACCATTGCGGTGTTGCTGACTATATGTGGGATTGATCTGGGTTTTCCTGTTTACACACTTATCTAAGGGTTACGTGTTCACCCATCTGTGATCTGTTAATCAGTTGCTTCTGGCCTAGGTCACAGGGCCTACCTGTCCACGTATTTCTGACTCAGAGTTGAGGGGAGGTCATCTCGGGTGAATTCAACAGCAGAGATTCAGGTTTATTATTATACATACATATATCATGGCCGACAACTAGTTTTTTATCAACATTAACAGATTTATGCTGGTCTCGATCTTGGATTTTATACTTACTCTGTTGTTTCTTTTTGTTTCATGTTACAGAATGATAATACCTCAATGCATATGAAAGAAATTATATTAAATAACTTTTTTATTTGAACTTTAAAAAAATGATTTTAACTGTAAAAAATATTTTAAGCAATTACTAAATATTAATATTAAAAAGAAATAAGAATAGCTTTGTGTTTCCTATGATTTCTTTCCAGTTCGGGCTTATTAAGTCCACCAGCAGGTAATCTATTTGGAAAAACGAGGGCATCATCAACATCAACAGGGAAAGGTGTCAGCCAATACCCTTCAGCTAATGTAAGTAATGTAAGTAATGTAAGTACTGAAAGGAGGGAGTGGTTGGCTTTGTAGTATACATAGGTGCCGATCACGATCCGGTAAAAAAATTCCCCGTGCGACTCGTATCCGGTCTTTTTACCGTACGAATCGTACCAGTGCCGTACGAACTGGCAATCACGATTCGCATGGGAAAAAGACCATACGAATCGCATTGGGAATAATTCCCCACACGTCCTCGGGTCGGAAAAAGTGTCCGACACGTCCTCGTACGATTTACCGTACAAACGTGAAAAGCGAAGTCCGACCGGGGAATCACGATCCGTCCCGGGCGTCCGAATGTACAACCGTATGGTTAAAAGACCGTCCGCACCGAACTCCTATAACAACCATGGAGACGTCCAAACAGGTGCCCGGTACGTGCCGTACCCCCCCCAGCCCCCGCATGTACGCGCCGTACCCCCCCAGCCCCCGCATGTACGTGCCGTACCCCCCCAGCCCCCGCATGTACGCGCCGTACCCCCCCCAGCCCCCGCATGTACGTGTCGAACCCCCCGTGTATGTACACCTGAGTACGTGTCGAACCCCCGTGTATGTACACCCGAGTACGTTCGAGTCGTACCCCCACCCGTGTATGTACACCCGAGTACGTGTCGAACCCCCCCGTGTATGTACACCCGAGTACGTGTCGAACCCCCCGTGTATGTACACCCGAGTACGTGTCGAACCCCCCGTGTATGTACACCCGAGTACGTTCGAGTCGTACCCCCACCCGTGTATGTACGGTGCGTACCCCCAGCGCGTACTCGGGTGTACATACACGGGGGGTTCGACACGTACTCGGGTGTACATACACGGGTGGGGGTACGACTCGAACGTACTCGGGTGTACATACACGGGGGGTTCGACACGTACTCGGGTGTACATACACGGGGGGTTTGACACGTACTCGGGTGAACATACACGGGTGGGAGTACGACTCGTACATGCGGGGGCTGGGGGGGGTTCGACACGTACATGCGGGGGCTGGGGGGGGTACGGCGCGTACATGCGGGGGCTGGGGGGGGTACGGCGCGTACATGCGGGGGCTGGGGGGGGTACGGCGCGTACATGCAGGGGCTGGGGGGGGTACGGCGCGTACATGCGGGGGCTGGGGGGGGTACGGCGCTTACCGGGCCACCTACTCTGGTCGTTTCGCGCCGTACTTCGCATTTGCGGCACTTTTTGGGTGCCGTGAAAATATTGCCGTCCGGACTGCTGTCGGTTCGAATCGTAATTCCTGGGTCGTGAAACGCTGCCTAGAAGCGTCCCGACGTCACGTCGCAGCATTCCCGGATCACATTCGTATGCATATTTTCGTCGGTCGGTGTTTTTTACGAATCGTACGGAAATGGTGTTTCCGTGCGAATCGTAATTCCATGTTTGTAATGTTTTACAACCGGGTACGAGTCGGACGGAGAATACGCTCCGACCGACGGTTCGTACCCGGTTTTTACCGGATCGTAATCGGCACCATAATATATTCACTGCACCTGTGTTTCATTGGTTGTTGTAAGCAGAATTCATCCAAGTGGTCACTGGCAACTGTATGCGGAGTGTAGGGTAGCATTACTGATAACTGATGGGAGAGTGGGTACTCTCAAGTCACATTTACCCATGAAGTGAGAGGCAAAGGTTATTCATCATCAATTTTCCAGCACTGACGCAGGAGAGTAGACTGGAGGCATAAATTGGGGTTAGCCTGGAGGTATAGAATCTCAAGTAAAGTTAAAACTAGAAAGCAGACAAGAGAGGGGATGAAGAAGGTGGACAGTTGGAAAATATCTTTGAGATGGGCCAGGTTCGGGGCTCAGCATCTGCTCTGATGGTAGGTCGGTAGGGTGAGCAGCCAAAATATCGAAACTAAAATATCTACCTACACAAATATCGAGTTTTAAATATCAAAGGGACAGAATATCGATGTCAATAATATCTATGGACAGAATATCGATCCTAAGGTAAGTATTTTAATATCGATGTTAGTAATATCGAAGTTAGTAATATCGACATCAAATATATCGATTTTACTAATATTGATGTTACTAATATCGATATTTATATTATTGTTATGTATTTTAATATGTATTTAATATGTATGTGTTATATGTTGTTCTACTGGTTTTAACATATATGTATACAATTTTTATATGTTAACAGTGGTTTTTTAAGTCAATTTTTGTGTTTTAGTACCGTAGCGGGTTGTGGGTTTATAGGGGAATAGGGTGGGAAGTAATTTAATTATATGGAATTAATTATACATTTTTAGGAATTATAAATTAATTTTAATTATTTTTTGCGTTTAAGTTCTGTAGTTCTGTAGCGGGTTGTGGGTTTATAGGGGAATAGGGTGGGAAGTAATTTAATTATATGGAATTAATTATACAGTTTTGCGTTTAAGTTCCGTAGCGGGTTGTGGGTTTATAGGGGAATAGGGTGGGAAGTAATTTAATTGTAATTAATTAATAATTTATTTTCATTTATTGGTATTGATAATTATATTATTGTTAATTAAGTATTAATTGGTAATTAATTTTTATTAATTGGCAATTCGTTTGAATTAGTTGATTAATTGATAATTATGTTAAGTGTATTATTTTATTAGTGGAGTGTGTCGTGCGTTTATAGGGGAATAGTGTTGGAAGTAATTGAAATCTAATTAAATAATTATTAAATTAGTTGTTGGGTATTGATAATGAATGAATTGGACAATAATTATTAATTGGTAAATATTTTGAATTATAATATTTTGGTTATGAAAAATAATTAATTGTTGATTAATCATTAATTGTGAATTAAATATAATTAAATATTATGCATTGATATTTCTAATTTTTATTAATAAGTAATTATTAATTGGTAAGTAATGTGTGGCATATGAAAAATATTTAATAGTTCAATATTTTGTAATTGGTAATTAATATTTCATAATTATTATTTTGCAGTATATATTTTTTTTAATGGTTACATATATTTTAATTGGTATTTACTTTTTAATAATTCATATGTTTTTGGTTATGAACAATATGTTATCGTTTAATATTTATTATTTGGTAATTAATATTTATTAATTATTATTTATTGGTATTTATTATTAATGTATTGTTAATTAATTATTCTTTGGTAGTTATGTTTGTAATAATTATTTATTGGTATTTGTAAATAATTTTGAGTTATTTAATAATTAAATCACTAATTATTTTAAATAATTATTTTATTTATAACTATGTTATTTTTAACTTCTACGCTATCCAACACTTTCCCTACTGTTGCACCCTCTGGAGTTGGAATAGTAAATGTTATCCCTACGCTATCCAACACTTTCCGTACTGTTGCATTCTCTGGAGTTGGAATAGTAATTTTTACCCCTACGCTATCCAACACTTTCCCTACTGTTGCACTCTCTGGAGTGGGAATAGTAATTTTTACCCCTACGCTATCCAACACTTTCCCTACTGTTGCACTCTCTGGAGTGGTAATAGTAATTTTTACCCCTTCGCTATCCAACACTTTCCCTACTATTGAACTCTGTGGAGTTGGAATAGTAATTTTTACCCCTTCACTATCCAACACTTTCCCTACTGTTGCACTCTCTGGAGTGGGAATAGTAATTTTTACCCCTACGCTATCCAACACTTTCCCTACTGTTGCACTCTCTGGAGTTGGAATAGTAATTTTTACCCTTACGCTATCCAACACTTTCCCTACTGTTGCACTCTCTGGAGTTGGAATAGTAATTTGTACCCCTACGCTATCCAACACTTTCCCTACTGTTGCACTCTCTGGAGTTGGAATAGTAATTTGTACCCCTACGCTATCCAACACTTTCCCTACTGTTGCACTCTCTGGAGTGGGAATAGTAATTTTTTCCCCTTCGCTATCCAACATTTTCCCTACTGTTGCACTCTCTGGAATTGGAATAGTAATTTTTACCCCTACACTATCCAACACTTTCCCTACTGTTGCACTCTCTGGAGTGGGAATAGTAATTTTTACCCCTACGCTATCCAACACTTTCCCTACTGTTGCACTCTGTGGAGTTGGAATAGTAATTTGTACCCCTACGCTATCCAACACTTTCCCTACTGTTGCACTCTCTGGAGTGGGAATAGTAATTTTTACCCCTACGCTATCCAACACTTTCCCTACTGTTGCACTCTGTGGAGTTGGAATAGTAATTTTTACCCCTACGCTATCCAACACTTTCCCTACTGTTGCACTCTCTGGAGTGGGAATAGTAATTTTTACCCCTACGCTATCCAACACTTTCCCTACTGTTGCACTCTCTGGAGTGGGAATAGTAATTTTTACCCCTACGCTATCCAACACTTTCCCTACTGTTCCACTCTCTGGAGTTGGAATAGTAATTTTTACCCCTCTGCTATTCAACACTTTCCCTACTGTTGCACTCTCTGGAGTGGGAATAGTAATTTTTAGCTCTACGCTATCCAACACTTTCCCTATTGTTACACTCCCTGGAGTGGAAATAGTAATTTTTAACTTCTACGCTATCCAACACTTTCCCTACTGTTGCACCCTCTGGAGTTGGAATAGTAAATGTTATCCCTACGCTATCCAACACTTTCCGTACTGTTGCATTCTCTGGAGTTGGAATAGTAATTTTTACCCCTACGCTATCCAACACTTTCCCTACTGTTGCACTCTCTGGAGTGGGAATAGTAATTTTTACCCCTACGCTATCCAACACTTTCCCTACTGTTGCACTCTCTGGAGTGGTAATAGTAATTTTTACCCCTTCGCTATCCAACACTTTCCCTACTATTGAACTCTGTGGAGTTGGAATAGTAATTTTTACCCCTTCACTATCCAACACTTTCCCTACTGTTGCACTCTCTGGAGTGGGAATAGTAATTTTTACCCCTACGCTATCCAACACTTTCCCTACTGTTGCACTCTCTGGAGTTGGAATAGTAATTTTTACCCTTACGCTATCCAACACTTTCCCTACTGTTGCACTCTCTGGAGTTGGAATAGTAATTTGTACCCCTACGCTATCCAACACTTTCCCTACTGTTGCACTCTCTGGAGTTGGAATAGTAATTTGTACCCCTACGCTATCCAACACTTTCCCTACTGTTGCACTCTCTGGAGTGGGAATAGTAATTTTTTCCCCTTCGCTATCCAACATTTTCCCTACTGTTGCACTCTCTGGAATTGGAATAGTAATTTTTACCCCTACACTATCCAACACTTTCCCTACTGTTGCACTCTCTGGAGTGGGAATAGTAATTTTTACCCCTACGCTATCCAACACTTTCCCTACTGTTGCACTCTGTGGAGTTGGAATAGTAATTTGTACCCCTACGCTATCCAACACTTTCCCTACTGTTGCACTCTCTGGAGTGGGAATAGTAATTTTTACCCCTACGCTATCCAACACTTTCCCTACTGTTGCACTCTGTGGAGTTGGAATAGTAATTTTTACCCCTACGCTATCCAACACTTTCCCTACTGTTGCACTCTCTGGAGTGGGAATAGTAATTTTTACCCCTACGCTATCCAACACTTTCCCTACTGTTGCACTCTCTGGAGTGGGAATAGTAATTTTTACCCCTACGCTATCCAACACTTTCCCTACTGTTCCACTCTCTGGAGTTGGAATAGTAATTTTTACCCCTCTGCTATTCAACACTTTCCCTACTGTTGCACTCTCTGGAGTGGGAATAGTAATTTTTAGCTCTACGCTATCCAACACTTTCCCTATTGTTACACTCCCTGGAGTGGAAATAGTAATTTTTAGCTCTACGCTATCCAACATTTTCTTTACTGTTTTTTTTTGGAGCTGGAGTAGTAGTTTTATTCTCTCTGATATTTAATATTTTTTGTATTATTTTAGCTAATGTAATATATAATTAATTTTAACAATATTCAAATTAAATGTAATTTTTTTAATGTGTTATATATAATTATTAAATTTTTATTCATGTTATTGTTTTATGTGTATGATGTATTTGTAATTTATATTAATTTTTAACAAGTTATAAGTTATTAAAACAATTATTAAAATTTATTATTAAGTAAGTATATATATTATATATTATATGTATATGTTTAATTAATGTTTTATTACATTATATATATTTTAATTATTAATTTTAAACATTATAACATATATTTAATTATGTTTATTTTATTTATAAGTATTGTTTGGTTTATTTTACATATTTTTTTTAACTAAAAAATACTTTATATTTTTAATAACGATATTTTTGACATTCTATATTTTATTTTCGATATTTTTGTACTTACCATGTTGAAGATAGGATCTCGATATTCTTGTCATCGATATTTTTGTGTCGATATTTTTGTAGGTCGATTTTCTGTCCGTCGATATTCTGTCAGACATTCGGTCGGTAGAGTATCATGTTTTGCAGATGGTATTAGCTTAAAGTACATCAAACGGAACAACTAACTGCTATAATAATAATCAGTGGCAATAAAATCAAAAACTAAAGTTGGAAAAAATAAAACGAAAAGTATCTGAATAAAACTACCCCTTTTCCAACCTACCCACCCCCACCACCTAGAGCAGGCCCACCATGTACGAAAGTGCCAATTTTGGTATGATCACACCCATTTTTTTTAATGGATGCTGCTGTTTACTTTTACACTGTGCACTGGAACACTGCTAATCAGTCCCCAGTGCATGTACACTGAGCACTGAAATATGGTAAAATTGGTTAACTCATAATTGCTACATATAACTTTCCAATAAGGCCATAGTTTATGTTGCAGAAATACACCCACGGCAGGGAAAGTTGAATGGCACTAGTGTATTATAACACTTAGGGCCCGATTACGAGTCTGGCTGTTCCTCCACCATAGAAACCTTGGCAGAGAGGAAACTAAGGGGGGTGGGGGCCTCCTGGGCCCTCTGTGCCGCCTCACACAGGGGGGCATAACATGTGTCCCCTGTGTCCGAGCACAAACGTTCCTGCATGGCATGGACTTTTGAGTCCATGCTGTGCAGAAACCTTGTGAGACGCTCCCATACCAGTGTCTTTTTCAAAGGCACTGCAGCCTTTAAAAGAGGCACCGCCCTAGGAACACCACTCTGCTGCTTGCCAGACTGCAAAGAACTTGTAGTCTGGTGGGCGCCGACGAGTGTCGGTGGTGCAGGGGGCAGCGGTGGAGTACTAACCGTCCCTCCAAAACTCCTATTCGGCCCTTTAGTGTGCCTTCCACTAGTGTGACAGAGAAAGCATGTCTTCAGAGTTATCAATGTATCCTGACTGCTTCAGTTTAAACCTACAGTCGTGCCTATTAAATTAACTATTTTTGCACTGGATAATCTCCATTTTAAATATTAATAGATCACCCCAATATAGCCTACAAGGTCTGGTGCACGGTATTTAAAAGTGGGATATGTAGAAATTGAATTTTACTATGTTCCTACTGTGACAAGTCCCAAAAGCTATTTTCATTATCGAAAGGTCTGGCTGTCCTCCAAGGAAAATTAGGGTACAGAATAAAATATTAATTCTGATACATCAGGTGTGGGACCAGCTAGAAATATAGTTCAACCACCATCTTTAATAGCTATTAAAGGTACAATTCAATACTGAAGATAGATATGTAATAAATATTTTGGATGCCTGAAGCCCCTGGAGTGTAATTAGCTTTCCAGCAGCTGCACAGTCGATGCTTGACTGTAATAAGATATGAAAACTGCTCCCAGACCAGAAAAATGTATCTGGGTGTGGAGAGGTGTTCATCTAAACGCCCAGCTGACCACCTTCATAGAAGAGAACTCCATCCTAGACCCCTCCCAGTCTGGATTCCGCAGCAACCACAGCACAGAGACCGCCCTCCTCGCCGCCACTGATGACATGCCCATGCTACTCAACCAGGAACACACTGCGGCCCTCATACTTCTTGCCCTCTCCGCAGCCTTCGACACTGTATCACACCACACGCTTGCAGCCAGACTTCGTGACGCGGGGATACAAGGAGCCGCCCTCAACTGGATCCAATCTTTTCTCTCCGGCAGAACCCAGCAGATTAGACTCCCTCCCTTCCTCTCTGAACCCATCGACATCAACTGTGGAGTATCCCAAGGATCATCGCTCAGCCCCACGCTCTTCAACATCTACATGGCCTCCCTCGCTGCCATCGTCAGACAGCATGGGCTCAGCATTGCATCCTACGCCAACAACACCCAGCTCATCCTCTCACTCACAAAGAATCCCAAAAAAAACAGACTCTGTTTGCAGGAAGGAATTAAGAACGTGGCAGCCTGGATGAAAGACAGCTATTTGAAGCTCAACTCAGAGAAGACCAAGGTCCTCATTCTCGGATCCTGCACCTCCACCTGGGACAACACCTGGTGGTCCTATGCCCTTGGGAGTCCACCTACCCCTACAGACCATGCCCCGAAACCTCAGCATCATCCTCGACTCCTCCCTCTCCATGAGCTGCCAGATCAACGCCGTGGCTTCCACTAGCTTCAACTGCCTGCGCATCCTCCGCAAGACCTTCAAATGGATCCCCCCGACTGCAGAAGGACCGTCACCCACACGCTCATAAACAGCAGACTGGACTACGGAAACGCCCTATACGCCAGAATCAATAGAACTCTTCTGCACAGACTCCAGACCATCCAGAACGCCGTGGCTAGACTCATCCTCAGGGCACTGCGTCACAAACACATGACCCAACACCTACAAGAACTCCACTGGCTCCCCGTCAGGAAGAGGGTCACCTTCAAACTCCTCACCCATGACTACAAATCCCTCAACAACATCGGACCCAAATACCACAATGAGAGAGTATCCTTCCACGCACCCAAGAGGAACCTCTGCTCCGCGGACCTCGCCCTGGCAGAAGTCCCCCGCATCTGCAGAAACGGAACAGGTGGGAGATCCTTCTCCTACATTGCAGCCAAGACCTGGAACGGGCTCCCTGTGAACATCAGACTCTCCCCGTTCAGGAAGGACCTCAAGACCTGGCTCTTCAACTGATCTGGAGCTGCTCCCCCCCAGCGCCTTGAAACCCTCACGGGTGAGTAGCCCGCTCTATAAATCACTAATTGATTGATTGATCTGCCCCCTGCAGGAAGGCCAAATAGAGTGGACCCAGAGCAGTTTATTTACAAACCCCTTGCACCATCAGTGCATCACTTTTAACATGGGAAAAAGTGACATACAGTCAGTGCTTGTAAATAAGCCCCAGGGTCTTCATGCCTTTTAAAGGGCCTGCACTTGTCACAAGTAAATGTATGGTGAGACCTGGGGAGGGTAAGCCTTTTTTCCCTCTGCTAGGCTGGCTCCATACCAAGTGAGAGGTGGGCTACCTCCAGAACTGGTTTTGAGTGTCCAAAAAAGGAGGGAAATGCTCATTTCCCTGACCACACCTCTGCTTGGACACACAGGCTCTGCTCAAGAGAGAAAGAGTTTTTCCATCTTGCATTTTAGCAGTGGGATTGTTTGCTGTGGGGGAAACTGGAAATGCTGCAAAAGTGGATAGGGTCACCCCTGTGAACTTTTACCCCATTATCTAGGGAGGTGCTAGGAGTAAACGCTACCTACTAGTTGGTAACAAACATAAAATTGTTGCACCCCCAAGGCACCCTCCTCAGAACATTTTCTCGACCTATGGAAGAACAAACAAAGGACTGCACCTGCTGTTTGAGGCTTGTGGGGAGACCTGAAGTGCTGGACCTACTCCCACTTATACTAGGGACATATAAGTGGACTCCTAGGGTCAGTTGGCTGTCCTCCTGTGTTGCTACAGGGACATAGCAAGCTGCAAGAGGCTTTTTTCCTGAAGTGTCCACCTGACTTGTTGCAACTTGACCTAGACTGTACCTGCTGGTGACCTCTGATTGAGAGAGTCCACACTCATCAATGTTGTCCCTGAGGTCCTGGGTCTTTTGACTTGACTTTTGCAACCATTTCTGAAAAGCCATGGTACTTTTACAAATTCTGATGTTCAGCCACAGGAGGACTCAGACCATCTACCCAAGCCCATTTGGCCAAGGTGCTACTATGCTGGGCTGAAGTACTAGTTTCCCCCACCTAGAGCTTCTCTGCAGCAGCAATTCCATTTCAGCAGGCCCTGGACAAGAAGGCATCTAGCCTTGTGGCACTCATCTTCAGATGCAGCCTGCAATCTTGCCCCACTGAAGGATTCTGAGATCAGAAAAAGAGACTAAGGGCCTGATTTATATGTTGGCGGAAAGAGTACTCCATCGCGACAGAGTACCCTTTCTAACAACATATTAGTCCACCCACGAGATTTAAAAGCAGGTTGTACTTTGGTGTAACGTGGGAAGAGACTAATCAGTCTCTGCCATGGTTAGACCCCCTCCGACAGCCCAATGAAGTAAGGGCTGTCAGAGGTTCACCTGTAAGTTCACCCACCTAATTTAGATGCGCAGACATACAGATCAGTTTTCACTGCCCGGCACTGCCAGGAAACTCTGGTAGTAGAGGGCAGTAAATACTGCATAATTCCCTCATCACCATGAGAGATAACGTCCACTGCGAGAGGTACATTGTTTTCTTTTATTTTCAAAAACAAAATCCTGCTTTGGAGTTTTGTTTTTAAAAATATATTTTTTTTTAACTTTGCCGTATGGCTCTGTCATGTTTGACGGAGTTGTTTAGCACAGTTACAATGAATGGATAGGAACTGCATGATGCCGGTTCCTGTCAATGCATTAAATGTCTGCCGGTCTGAATGACATTTATAAATTTGGTAGTCAGAACCTCAGCGAGGGCCACAGAGTGAAATACTATGTTGTCCTAGTAGAGGACTGTCGAACTTCCAACAAATAAATTGGGCTCTAAGTCTGGATGTAGAAATCTTGACTAGGCAAAGGTGCAAAAGTGTCCAACCAACGAGAGGACTTTGCAGGGTGCAAAATGAGACACCTGCTCTGAGCTTTCCCTGTCAAAACCAACCACTTTAGCAACACTTCACTCAATACTTTCCTGCTTTGAAAGGACTTCCTTAGATACAGCCTGCTGCTTTGCCTGTTTTTCTCAGTTTCTCATTAGTACTATAGAAGTAGATGTAGATGTTTATTTTGTGAATGGAATTTTTCATACTCATTTATGAGTGTGTTTCTGTTTTGGCATGTCCTTTCCTAAACCCCACCCATGTACTTATGCCAGTCAACAGACCAGAAATCCCCATAGCAGAGAGATATTAGAGTCAGCGACCTCCAGCCGGCATTTTGTTAACTGCGGTTTGGAGCATGTAAACTTTTGTGAATAGGGCTGATGGCTAACCGCTGGTACTGTAAAACATTCCCACCGAAAAATGGAGACAGAGAATAACACTAACTACTAATTACATTTTAATGTAATTGTATTTAAATGGTAAATTATATCAAAATAAATGTATAATTATATTAACATAATACGTTACTTTTTAACCAAGTTTGTAATAAATACAATACAGCGATTAATGTGTATTTAGAAGAAGGGAGATTACAATTGTAGTTTCTATAATTTTTTTTAAATAAACAAATGTAGAACATTAATTTTTCAGCTGTTGAGTTGTGCCTTGTTAGTGTTATAGTCCTAGGTGAAGATGAGTCAAAAAGGTTTTTTTCATATTTTTTATATGAACTTAATATATATTTGTTATTATTATTTTCAATTACCATTATTCATTTTTCCTATTAACCTTCTATTGGAAAGTACATGTCCTGGTGACAGAGATCACCCAACCAGCCAGAAAGTAACTTTTAGCAGCTGTACGCAGGTACATTCAGTCATAGGCATCTCTAACCTTTCATTTGAGGAGGTTTAGACTTGTAAGTCTAAATCTAGTTGGACATATCAGGAAAGAAGCAGTGAATTTGATCCATGACATGATCTCTGTCTAGCCGTAGGTGGGGATCTCTACGGGCCCTAGTCACAAAAGCTATGTTAGAGCACATAAAATCGCACTACCTTAAATACTCCAGAATACAATTGACAAACCTCCAGCTGGATATCCCTACCTCCATCTCTCTTATCTGGATCTCGCCCCAGGGGACAGAGAACTACGTGCACCTAACTATAGAAATTTGGAGGGAATGTGTTAGGACCAAAGGGGAGTACTTTGAAAAGAGGGAAGACTTATTACAAAATGGATGGGGAAAATGGAAATTGAAAAAGGGGTTAAGGGAGGGACATGCTAATTACAAAACACACACTCATATAAGACAATTGCTAGATGTAAAATACACATTTAAATCTACTACAGTAGTACCACTTACAAAACAGGCTCAAAATAAACCAGTTCAGCATTGCAGTAAGTGAAGCACAACACATGGCAACCACGCGTACTGCATCATGCTCCCATAGAAATCAATGGAGGCAGGAAATAATACTAAGACATAGGGGAACATATTAAAAAAACGTATGTTAAATGGCATTTTACATTTTTGTAGCCGTATTAAGTAGTTTTAAGTAAGAAATAGGTTTAAATATACTTAATAGCATTGTAATATAGATACTAGATCATGTTAATTTAAAAAATAAATCACAGATTAAATAATATGTATCTTGCATCTATGATTGTGGCATATTCAGCTCAAATTATACTGTAATGGGGGGAATTAGCATTTAATTAATTTAAAATGTAATGTTTTAATAGTTAAGTGGAGCATTCTGGCCATCTATGTAATTCTTCTTAATGGATTCCAGTTCCTAGAGCCCACAATGTTCGGCAATGTTGAGAGTGGCTTAAAAAGAATAGATTCATTCATGCTTTCTTCTGATTCCAGGAGATGAACTTGTTGTCCATGAAGGTGATGTCCATATCACAAATGTAGGAGCAAAGAAATTGCAGTAAAGGTGTGGGAGAATTGCATTAAGGTAAGGTAAGGTAATACTTTATTGTACAGTTAATAAAAACCATTACAAACCAACATCAATAAAAACGGTTTTGTGTGTCTATAGCAGCATAGAAAATTATATTAATACTGTGGTAAGATGTAAAAAGCTACAATTAAAAAATGCTAAAACTAAAACTATTAAAAAAGCAAGCGGGAAGGAAAATTGGCCCACTGCTGAGTCACTTCTATCTTGCCACTGAGGAACTTTACATAATTAGGCTGACCTACTTCAGGATGCATTTGATTATTGCAGTCCGTAATCCACATGGGTAACAAGACGTTCTCATCCCCGTATGCTTATTCTTTGTAGCGTTGAGTTCCAGTGGGCTCCTAAGTGCCAGTTGGGCCCTCATTATTATCCGAATATTTTAGCTCTGAGGATGCAAGAGATGCACTGGGTTCCATCAATTTAACTTTTTCAGTTTGTTCTTTCTTTTTGTTAAGGGGGGCTTCTGCAACTTCAATATATTTTACCAATCGGTAACTCAATTGAACTTCGTCACCCGAAAAACATTCCAGGACCGCTTGCCTGCATGACCTGACCTAGTGAGCACGGGACCCACGTCTGGGCATACCCGTCCCACATAGGGCGAACAGTAAAACACACAAGATGATGGACGGAATGTTGCACATTGGCAAAACATTCACCCCAGTCACAGATCTGGGTTTAATCCATCGTTATTTTGCTCACCACGCCACCCCAGTTCAAACTGGAATGGCATGGTGAGCAAAAAAACGATGGATTTAGGCCCAGATCTCTGTACTGGGGTGAATGTATGACTTTGTTCTGCATTCTGTCCATCAACTGTTGTTTTTGCATTTGTCACCCCGAGTGGGAAGAGTATGCCCAGACGTGGGTCCCGTGCTCTCCATGCCACTGGAATCAAGCTATCCTGGCTGAAGAGGGGTGAAACCCCGAAACCGGTCCTAGGATGCTTGTTTCCAGTCCAGGGAGGACCTGGCTTGGCAGTTCGGGCTGGACTGTTCCCATGAGGCACATGCTCATGACTGATTTGCATATGGCTGGGTTCAAACTGGAATGGCATGGTGAGCAAAAAAACGATGGATTTAGGCCCAGATCTCTGTACTGGGGTGAATGTATGACATTGGTCTGCATTCTGTCCATCAACTGTTGTTTTTGCATTTGTCACCCCAAGTGGGAAGGGTATGCCCAGATGTGAGTCCCATGCTCTTCATGCCACTGGAATCAACCTATCCTGGCTGAAGAGGGGTGAAACCCCGAAACTGGTCCTAGGATGCTTGTTTCCAGTCCAGGGAGGACCTGGCTTGGCAGTTCAGGCTGGACTTTTCCCATGAGGCACAGGATCAAGACTGATTTGCATATGGCTGGGTTCAAACTGGAATGGCATGGTGAGCAAACAAACAATGGATTTAGGCCCAGATCTCTGTACTGGGGTGAATGTATGACATTGTTCTGGATTCTGTCCATCAACTGTTGTTTTTGCATTTGTCACCCCGAGTGTGAAGGGTATGCCCAGACGTGGGTCCTGTGCTCTCCATGCCAATGGAATCGAGCTATCCTGGCTGAAGAGGGGTGAAACCCTGAAACAGGTCCTAGGATGCTTGTTTCCAGTCCAGGGAGGACCTGGCTTGTCAGTTTGGGATGGACTTTTCCCATGAGGCAGAGGGTCAAGACTGATTTGCATATGGCTGGGTTCAAACTGGAATGGCATGGTGAGCAAAAAAATGATGGATTTAGGCCCAGATCTCTCTACTGGGGTGAATGTATGACATTGTTCTGCATTCTGTCCATCAACTGTTGTTTTTGCATTTGTCACCCTGAGTGGGAAGGCTGTGCCCAGACATGGGTCCCATGCTCTCCATGCCACTGGAATCAAGCTATCCTGGCTGAAGAGGGATGAAACCCCGAAACCGGTCCTAGGATGCTTGTTTCCAGTCTAGCGAGGACCTGGCTTGGCAGTTCGGGCTGGACTGTTCCCATGAGGCACAGGGTCAAGACTGATTTGCATATGGCTGGGTTCAAACTGGAATGGCATGGTGAGCAATACTTTCCTGCTTTGAAAGGACTTCCTTAGATACAGCCTGCTGCTTTGCCTGTTTTTCTCAGTTTCTCATTAGTACTATAGAAGTAGATGTAGATGTTTATTTTGTGAATGGAATTTTTCATACTCATTTATGAGTGTGTTTCTGTTTTGGCATGTCCTTTCCTAAACCCCACCCATGTACTTATGCCAGTCAACAGACCAGAAATCCCCATAGCAGAGAGATATTAGAGTCAGCGACCTCCAGCCGGCATTTTGTTAACTGCGGTTTGGAGCATGTAAACTTTTGTGAATAGGGCTGATGGCTAACCGCTGGTACTGTAAAACATTCCCACCGAAAAATGGAGACAGAGAATAACACTAACTACTAATTACATTTTAATGTATTTGTATTTAAATGGTAAATTATATCAAAATAAATGTATAATTATATTAACATAATACGTTACTTTTTAACCAAGTTTGTAATAAATACAATACAGCGATTAATGTGTATTTAGAAGAAGGGAGATTACAATTGTAGTTTCTATAATTTTTTTTAAATAAACAAATGTAGAACATTAATTTTTCAGCTGTTGAGTTGTGCCTTGTTAGTGTTATAGTCCTAGGTGAAGATGAGTCAAAAAGGTTTTTTTCATATTTTTTATATGAACTTAATATATATTTGTTATTATTATTTTCAATTACCATTATTCATTTTTCCTATTAACCTTCTATTGGAAAGTACATGTCCTGGTGACAGAGATCACCCAACCAGCCAGAAAGTAACTTTTAGCAGCTGTACGCAGGTACATTCAGTCATAGGCATCTCTAACCTTTCATTTGAGGAGGTTTAGACTTGTAAGTCTAAATCTAGTTGGACATATCAGGAAAGAAGCAGTGAATTTGATCCATGACATGATCTCTGTCTAGCCGTAGGTGGGGATCTCTACGGGCCCTAGTCACAAAAGCTATGTTAGAGCACATAAAATCGCACTACCTTAAATACTCCAAAATACAATTGACAAACCTCCAGCTGGATATCCCTACCTCCATCTCTCTTATCTGGATCTCGCCCCAGGGGACAGAGAACTACGTGCACCTAACTATAGAAATTTGGAGGGAATGTGTTAGGACCAAAGGGGAGTACTTTGAAAAGAGGGAAGACTTATTACAAAATGGATGGGGAAAATGGAAATTGAAAAAGGGGTTAAGGGAGGGACATGCTAATTACAAAACACACACTCATATAAGACAATTGCTAGATGTAAAATACACATTTAAATCTACTACAGTAGTACCACTTACAAAACAGGCTCAAAATAAACCAGTTCAGCATTGCAGTAAGTGAAGCACAACACATGGCAACCACGCGTACTGCATCATGCTCCCATAGAAATCAATGGAGGCAGGAAATAATACTAAGACATAGGGGAACATATTAAAAAAACGTATGTTAAATGGCATTTTACATTTTTGTAGCCGTATTAAGTAGTTTTAAGTAAGAAATAGGTTTAAATATACTTAATAGCATTGTAATATATATACTAGATCATGTTAATTTAAAAAATAAATCACAGATTAAATAATATGTATCTTGCATCTATGATTGTGGCATATTCAGCTCAAATTATACTGTAATGGGGGGAATTAGCATTTAATTAATTTAAAATGTAATGTTTTAATAGTTAAGTGGAGCATTCTGGCCATCTATGTAATTCTTCTTAATGGATTCCAGTTCCTAGAGCCCACAATGTTCGGCAATGTTGAGAGTGGCTTAAAAAGAATAGATTCATTCATGCTTTCTTCTGATTCCAGGAGATGAACTTGTTGTCCATGAAGGTGATGTCCATATCACAAATGTAGGAGCAAAGAAATTGCAGTAAAGGTGTGGGAGAATTGCATTAAGGTAAGGTAAGGTAATACTTTATTGTACAGTTAATAAAAACCATTACAAACCAACATCAATAAAAACGGTTTTGTGTGTCTATAGCAGCATAGAAAATTATATTAATACTGTGGTAAGATGTAAAAAGCTACAATTAAAAAATGCTAAAACTAAAACTATTAAAAAAGCAAGCGGGAAGGAAAATTGGCCCACTGCTGAGTCACTTCTATCTTGCCACTGAGGAACTTTACATAATTAGGCTGACCTACTTCAGGATGCATTTGATTATTGCAGTCCGTAATCCACATGGGTAACAAGACGTTCTCATCCCCGTATGCTTATTCTTTGTAGCGTTGAGTTCCAGTGGGCTCCTAAGTGCCAGTTGGGCCCTCATTATTATCCGAATATTTTAGCTCTGAGGATGCAAGAGATGCACTGGGTTCCATCAATTTAACTTTTTCAGTTTGTTCTTTCTTTTTGTTAAGGGGGGCTTCTGCAACTTCAATATATTTTACCAATCGGTAACTCAATTGAACTTCGTCACCCGAAAAACATTCCAGGACCGCTTGCCTGCATGACCTGACCTAGTGAGCACGGGACCCACGTCTGGGCATACCCGTCCCACATAGGGCGAACAGTAAAACACACAAGATGATGGACGGAATGTTGCACATTGGCAAAACATTCACCCCAGTCACAGATCTGGGTTTAATCCATCGTTATTTTGCTCACCACGCCACCCCAGTTCAAACTGGAATGGCATGGTGAGCAAAAAAACGATGGATTTAGGCCCAGATCTCTGTACTGGGGTGAATGTATGACTTTGTTCTGCATTCTGTCCATCAACTGTTGTTTTTGCATTTGTCACCCCGAGTGGGAAGAGTATGCCCAGACGTGGGTCCCGTGCTCTCCATGCCACTGGAATCAAGCTATCCTGGCTGAAGAGGGGTGAAACCCCGAAACCGGTCCTAGGATGCTTGTTTCCAGTCCAGGGAGGACCTGGCTTGGCAGTTCGGGCTGGACTGTTCCCATGAGGCACATGCTCATGACTGATTTGCATATGGCTGGGTTCAAACTGGAATGGCATGGTGAGCAAAAAAACGATGGATTTAGGCCCAGATCTCTGTACTGGGGTGAATGTATGACATTGGTCTGCATTCTGTCCATCAACTGTTGTTTTTGCATTTGTCACCCCAAGTGGGAAGGGTATGCCCAGATGTGAGTCCCATGCTCTTCATGCCACTGGAATCAACCTATCCTGGCTGAAGAGGGGTGAAACCCCGAAACTGGTCCTAGGATGCTTGTTTCCAGTCCAGGGAGGACCTGGCTTGGCAGTTCAGGCTGGACTTTTCCCATGAGGCACAGGATCAAGACTGATTTGCATATGGCTGGGTTCAAACTGGAATGGCATGGTGAGCAAACAAACAATGGATTTAGGCCCAGATCTCTGTACTGGGGTGAATGTATGACATTGTTCTGGATTCTGTCCATCAACTGTTGTTTTTGCATTTGTCACCCCGAGTGTGAAGGGTATGCCCAGACGTGGGTCCTGTGCTCTCCATGCCAATGGAATCGAGCTATCCTGGCTGAAGAGGGGTGAAACCCTGAAACAGGTCCTAGGATGCTTGTTTCCAGTCCAGGGAGGACCTGGCTTGTCAGTTTGGGATGGACTTTTCCCATGAGGCAGAGGGTCAAGACTGATTTGCATATGGCTGGGTTCAAACTGGAATGGCATGGTGAGCAAAAAAATGATGGATTTAGGCCCAGATCTCTCTACTGGGGTGAATGTATGACATTGTTCTGCATTCTGTCCATCAACTGTTGTTTTTGCATTTGTCACCCTGAGTGGGAAGGCTGTGCCCAGACATGGGTCCCATGCTCTCCATGCCACTGGAATCAAGCTATCCTGGCTGAAGAGGGATGAAACCCCGAAACCGGTCCTAGGATGCTTGTTTCCAGTCTAGCGAGGACCTGGCTTGGCAGTTTGGGCTGGACTGTTCCCATGAGGCACAGGGTCAAGACTGATTTGCATATGGCTGGGTTCAAACTGGAATGGCATGGTGAGCAAAAAAACGATGGATTTAGGCCCAGATCTCTGTACTGGGGTGAATGTATGAATATGTTCTGCATTCTGTCCATCAGCTGTTGTTTTTGCATTTGTCACCCCGAGTGGGAAGGGTATTCCCAGACGTGGGTCCCGTGCTCTCCATGCCACTGGAATCAAGCTATCCTGGCTGAAGAGGGGTGAAACCCCGAAACCGGTCCTAGGATGCTTGTTTCCAGTCCAGGGAGGACCTGGCTTGGAAGTTCGGGCTGGACTGTTTCCATGAGGCACAGGGTCAAGACTGATTTGCATATGGCTGGGTTCAAACTGGAATGGCATGGTGAGCAAAAAAACGATGGATTTAGGCCCAGATCTCTGTACTGGGGTGAATGTATGACATTGTTCTGCATTCTGTTCATCAATTGTTGTTTTTGCATTTGTCACCCCGTGTGGGAAGGGCATGCTCAGACGTGGGTCCCATGCTCTCCATGCCACTGGAATCAAGCTATCCTGGCTGAAGAGGGGTGAAACCCCAAAACCGGTCCTAGGATGCTTGTTTCCAGTCCAGCGAGGACCTGGCTTGGCAGTTCGGGCTGGACTGTTCCCATGATTCACAGGGTCAAGACTGATTTGCATATGGCTGGGTACAAACTGGAATGGCGAGCAAAAAAACGATGGATTTAGGCCCAGATCTCTGTACTGGGGTGAATGCATGAATATGTTCTGCATTCTGTCCATCAGCTGTTGTTTTTGCATTTGTCACCCAGAGTGGGAAGGGTATGCCCAGACGTAGGTCCTGTGCTCCCCATGCCACTGGAATCAAGCTATCCTGGCTGAAGAGGGGTGAAACCCCAAAACCGGCCCTAGGATGCTTGTTTCCAGTCCAGGGAGGACCTGGCTTGGCAGTTCGGGCTGGACTGTTCCCATGAGGCAAAGGGTCAAGACTGATTTGCATATGGCTGGGTTCAAACTGGAATTGCATGGTGAGCAAAAAAACGATGGATTTAGGCCCAGATCTCGGTACTGGGGTGAATGTATGAAATTGTTCTGCATTCTGTCCATCAAATGTTGTTTTTGCATTTGTCACCCCGAGTGGGAAGGGTATGCCCAGGCGTGGGTCCTGTGCTCTCCATGCCACTGGAATCAAGCTATCCTGGCTGAAGAGGGGTGAAACCCCGAAACCGGTCCTAGGATGCTTGTTTCCAGTCCAGGGAGGACCTGGCTTGGCAGTTCAGACTGGACTGTTCCCATGAGGCACAGGGTCAAGACTGATTTGCGTATGGCTGGGTTCAAACTGAAATTGCATGGTAAGCAAAAAAACGATGGATTTAGGCCCAGATCTCTGTACTGGGGTGAATGTATGACAGTGTTCTGCATTCTGTCCATCAACTGTTGTTTTTGCATTTGTCACCCCAAGTGGGAAGGGTGTGCCCAGACGTGGGTCCCGTGCTCTCCATGCCACTGGAATCAAGCTATCCTGTCTGAAGAGGGGTGAAACCCCGAAACAGGTCCTAGGATGCTTGTTTCCAGTCCAGGGAACCTGGCTTGGCAGTTTGGGATGGACTTTTCCCATGAGGCACAGGGTCAAGACTGATTTGCATATGGCTGGGTTCAAACTGGAATTGCATGGTGAGCAAAAAAACGATGGATTTATGCCCAGATCTCTGTACTTGGGTGACTGTATGACAGTGTTCTGCATTCTGTCCGTCAACTGTTGTTTTTGCACTTGTTTTGGCAGTAGCACTACTGTAGTAGATTTAAATGTATACTTTGTGAATTGCGTTTTTCTTTCTGTTATGTGGGTTTGTGTTTTGTATTAACATTGTAAACTTGTTATGACTCCATTAAGACTTCCTTCAATTTCCCTGAATCACAACCTTTTTACATTAATTCACATTTTCCAACCATCCTCTCTTTCCCCTGCCACATTCACTACTAGGAGCCGATATCGATGTCATTAGGAAGGGCTCAAGATGGGATTCGGTATTGTCTAATCCGATTCGGAAACCCTGGTTTCCTACCAAATTGGTCACCTTTCTGGGTGACAGAATACGATGCAAGTAAGCCGTCCGGGCTGTCCGAATCAGTTAGAATGGGATTCAGTCAGCCCGAGTCATTCGGAACCGAATCGTACAGCCCAATGGAGACGATGTCTGAATGAGCGAGTACGATGACCGTTTCAGACAGCCATTCTGAATCAGTTTGACCAAGAAGATGAGGCTTTCGGGCTCTCGGAATCGGTATTTGGGGGCCCGTGTGGGCCCTCCTTCACCCGGAGATGACCGAATGTGGCCTGTGGGTGTACCCAAGGGACCCCTCTTCCAAACCACACATAATGTGGCAGGCACCATGGGTACCCGCCCCAGGGTGCAAGGTTTTCCCCACCTACCCCTTTTTCCAATGGGAATCTGTGTTCTCGTTCGGGACACAGGCTCCCATTGAAGTCAATGCAAGTTTGACCGAACTGAGTCCGTAAGCAGCCGGACACACCGTAATCGGTCGGTAGGACTCCCTGATTAAGAATTGTCAGGAAAGCATTCTTAACCCGCTTCAGTAGGAATGCTTCCCTAACAACATCGCAATCGGCCCCTAAATCTGATGTCTAAAAAACGTAAACCTATGTGTGTGTAGACTCTCTGTACAGAAAACGCTGGAGATGAAAAGACAAAAATCTCTGGCTAAAGGTTTGTCAATTGCTTTTAGGAGTGTCTAAATTAGTCCTACTTACACATTTCAAAATAGCTTTTGTGACTAGGCCCTTATATTTAGTAAAGGAAAGAAATGTGTTTTCCAAATCTTACATTTTGCCACTATCTTTATAGCTCCTTTTTGTTTCCCAGCTTTACAATATATTAACTATTTAATTTATTATTAACAACCGTGAGAGATACCTATCACTCTGAAGGCCCAGAATGAATGAGCAGTCCCTCTTATGTACTGCAGTACAGATATCAACCTCACCTCAAAAAAGACCATTTACCTGCCTGCCAATGAAGGGTGATTGCCTCTCTATTTGCTTTGCAAAACACCAAAGATCTCTTTGTTTCTCCTAATATTAGCATGCCTCAGCTGGAAACAACACATTTTGACATTTGGATTTTGCAGCTGCTCTTCGTCTTCTTTCACCGGGAGAAGCAAAAGCAGGTCATTCACTCAATTGCTGAGAGGAAAAGCCCGCGCGGTGGGGGTCAGGTGTGAATATATCCGAAGGCTTCCACGCAACGCAAGGCTGGAAGCCGCACCCGCGAGCAATAAGTCTTTCATAAACATTCATTGCTAGCGTGTCATCGCGGTGCCCTTTTGTTTGATTGATGGACGGTGCTGTGTGTGCGATGAATACTGAGCAGGCCCTAATTGACAAAGCAACTGTACACCAACAGCCATCTGCTAAGAGCGAAGCCAGACTACCTGCCGTATGTGGCGTTTAATGAGGGTGCTGGCGAGCTAATAGAAACAGCTAAACATTTTGCAAGGTCGAGTTATTATTGATTCTTCCTGAAAACATGGCAGAGAACAGAACCTTTTCTTCCTTGAGTGAGTCTTTGTTTATTATGTGTTATTGAACGGGTGGGATACGTCTAAGAAATTTGCTGAACATCTCTATACATTAAATGACCAGATTTGTAAAAAGACAATACCGTGAACACACCAGGGAATACAAAAGTAAAGCACATTGTAGCTAACTTTGCTAGAGTGTAAAATACCTATTTATAAAACCTTTCAGACACAATTGAGGATCCAAGGCAACAGTTATGTGTTAAAATAAATTCGCTCGTGTTTTTAATGGAGAATGGACTCCATGGATTTGAATAAAAATATAATTATGGAAAGGGTCACCAGAAAGCGAGTTTATGACGTCTGACATATATAAGATGAACGCAGTAAAGGCAGGTGAAAGTAGGACAGCGCAACACAGAGCAAGAATTTAACAGAAAAGAGTGAGAAGCTAGGTGCCAGACTACAACATCTGCAGGGACAATTCCAGGTTAAATGGAGTGCATTTTTTTTGTCGCCATCTGGACCGACCAGTCAGGACAACATGTTGTGTTTCCATTAGTTAGTACATGTTATTCGGCCACAAGAGATCTTTTCCCCGGTACCTATGAAAAGTTCCTAGTTTGAACTTCACACTCATAAATCCTGTTCTAGCAAGCTCCATCTCCAGCTTTGAAGGGCGAGACAAGTAAGTCTGTGTCGCGTACTACATTTACACTCCGAAATAGTGCATAGTGAAAAAGTATAGATATGGGCATATTCAGTATAGAATAGAGATTAAGTACGAGGAAAGAACCAGAAGAACTAAAGGAAATGTGCATATGAAATTATCAGAAGAATCTAGGGATGCACCACAGGAACGTGGTAAAAAACATTTTGAACTCAAAAAACACTTGCATGGACCTGTGAGTCTTAGTAGTCTAACCAGTGGAGCCCTCTACAAACGCCTATTGCAAGTCTAGCAAAAAGGCATTCAAACGCTGGCTTTGGAATGCACCAACATTGTTAAGGGGAAATTGGGAGGAGGTTTAACTGTTTTTATTACAAGATGTGCATTACCTCAGCAACGATATGTGACTGGACCAAAGCCTTGGCAATTAGCCATACTGGGAACCTACCTACAATAGAATGTGAGTATTAAAAGAACAAGTACATCCATCATTATATTACTCTTCCTGTTGTAAACCAGCAGCACCGGAATGACATCATTTTCTATAGTTTTACCACCACCATTTTTGCAACATCATGGTCAACTGTCCATTCAATGGGAAGAATGGATTGACCTGTTGAGAACGACTTAATTGCACTAGATGACCAGGGGGTCACATCTGAAACGAAGAAGGCTTTGCTATTGGGTACTTTGGTCAATGAAGGTCATCATATTTTTAAATATCTCCCTGAAATTCATGAAAATGATGATCAAGCTGTGCAAGATGTGTACAAGGAGTCCAAACAGCGTTCGGAACCTAGATTTGCAAAGGAGAAGAATATACTTATGAATAGATACAAATTCTATATCTGGCCACAAAGGGCGGGAGAGTCCCTGGCAGACTTTGGGGCATATTCTCAAGGAGTCATCCCCGAGCTATCAGCACTTTAGCGCAGCCAAAGTCGCGATAAATTTATCGCCCCATTCACAAGCTGGTGCAAACAGCTGATACCACCAGTTTTGCTGCAATAGCATCCGCAAAAAACATCGCCACAGATGATGCCGGCAACTATCGCTAATCAGATGCAGAGTAGGCGTTCTCGAGCAAAAAGCCGCGAAAACACCACACCTCAACATTCTCAAAGACCAGCCAGATCGGTGATAAGAACACAAAACATGCGATAAGGCACGTTAGCAGCAGGAACTCAACACCTGCTCTGACCTGCTGCAAAGTCAGACTACAACCTGCACCAGAAAAGGGAGCCCAGCCCAGAGCCACACATGAACAACAACAGATGCCATGGAGCCAACGATCATGCAGCTTGGACACCCAAGAGGGCCACAACACACACCCCATACCCCCCCGGTGCCCCACCCCGGGCACCTCCCACGTCCCCCGGACCAAGAGATTGCACATCAATGTCACAAAATCATGAACAAAATCATTCGGCTGATGCCGCAGAATCACAACAACTAACAGTCATGTGAGTACAGAGAAAGCTGAATCAACCATTCACCATTGAGAGTCCGAACAAAATATCACAATCAAATTACTCACCAAACAACTATTTGGAAGAGTCATGGCGGGTCATCCCTGGACAATCTGTAAGTGACAGCCTGTAAGACAATATCCCAGATAAGAAGGTGTGTCAGCCGCTCATCAAAGGACAGAGCAAGAGAGAAAGAGAGAGAGAGAGAGACTGAACAAGGAGCGCAAGGACAATCGGGCCCTTGGCACATACATGCCAACTGTAACGTGTGTCTTGCATTTGGTGCACCCAAAATCTAAGGCCTGGCAACAATTTCAGCACGAAGGCCACATCACATTTCAGAAATTCAAGCAGTAGTCAGACTAAAATTAGGCATGAAAGCTCCTTTGTCTCAATACACAAGGCGGAAGGACATCCGAACCTCCAAACCTTGGTCTCCAATGCGCCCGGCACCCCCTGAGTGAGATACCATACCAGACTCTGGCGACTCCCACACCACGAACTGCGCTATTGAAAGAGCAATGTGTCCACACACACTTGTCCCTGCTCGAGCTGCACCTGCATGGCATGCCCACCAACACATCGGTAAAAAGACCACCCATACGTCCAAACATTGAACACACATAACTGCTCATTGCTCCGAGCTGTGGCATATCGTCCACAGAACTGCCACCGGGCTGAGGAGTGCCGGTGGTACGAGACCAACAAACGCAATGACAGGCAATCCCGGGCACATGCACAACCCCAGTCATGTGGAACTGTACCGTGAACGAATGCTGCATCTGTTGGGAGCTTTGCCAATGGCAGTTTTGCAAATCAGTTACCGTCTGAGTTTCCGGCTTGCGTACGTCACATGCTTCCAGCCATGGTTCCACTGTCGATCATGCACATTGGAGTGGCGTATGGAGGTCTGCCTATCCAACACAACGGTAGTTGAACTGGATGATGACTTGTGTATGCGCCCCCTGTTGGCCCACGAACAGGAGTGCAACCGGGATACCCGGGCATGGAATGCCTTGATATGTGATGTCTGTGCCAGCAGCAGTGGATGGGAGATTGCACAAGTCATTGTGTGCAGTGACCACATCGAGGCGCTCCCCAATTGGGCTGTGTTGCGGATTGGTGAAACTGCGAGGTCAGGGCACATCTGTCCAGACCAGTTAATGGATTGGCTCTCCCTTGGGTTCCTTGAAGTCGAGTACGACATACTTCTGTAACTGATTGCCTATGAAGCAGATCTCGCATTCATGGATGAGTAACTACCTTCCTGCAGCCACAACTGATTGACACCCAGAGCACAGGTCCTAACACCGTGTTGCATCGTGGAGGTCCCATATTCCAGAACAATAGTCTGCATTCGCTCTGACTTAGCATGCATGTGCGTGCACCTACGTGTGTTGTCACACACCTGTGCAAGGTGATGCAGTCCCATGGGCGGAGCTGCACAGCGTCGTCTGGCAAAGTTCCTAAATCTGACATACTGCTGGAGGGAAACTACACACATGGCAATTTAGCACGACATGTGACCTTGTAAGTCCCTTTCACCTGCTCACTGTCGGCAGAGCACACAGTCGGCGCAGTCTGGTGGTACAGCTCCATGCAGAACCCATGGGCTGTGAGTTGTGTCCCCTGACATGGGGCAATGAGCAGATGCCAAACATCACATGACTCGACCAGAAAGGCAAGGTGGGCTGAGACCGTTGCCAACTGTAAGAATATGTGTTCATTTTTGCCACCCCATTCCTTGCACTTCGACATGTTCCCATTCTGCCTGTAAGTGTCTTAAGCATTTGTCTGCCTGTTGTGTCCCATCACTTGCCCGTGGGAAACAACCTTTACAACACTACCTTTACATAGCAGTCATTACATCGCAGCATCCTTTACATCGCATGTCATTACAATGCAGGCATTACATCGCATGTCAATACAATGCATGTCATTACAACGCATGTCACTACAACGCAGGCATTACATCACGTCATTACAATACCTACCATTACAATGCATAGTACCCTTACACTATCCAACACTTACCCTACTGTTGCACTCACTGAAGTTAGAATAGTAATGTTTACCCCACACTATCCAACACTTACCCTACTGTTGCACTCACTGGAGTTAGAATAGTAATTATTACCCCTATACAATCCAACACTTACCTTAAATGCAATGTAATGGTATGCATTGTAATGGTATGCGTTGTAAAGGTATAATGCAATGTAATGGAATGCATTGTAAAGGTAGTTTCTGAAAATGCGATGTAATGTTATGCGATGTAAAAGAATGCATTGTAAATGTATGTGTTGTAACGTCATACATTCCTTGCCCGTACTGACACACGCATGCTAATAAAGTCTACGCAACTTCACCAGTGTACAACTGTGATAAGTGTTGATTAGTATGATAAATCATGTGCCTCAATGAGCATTATCCATACACAGGGAGGGACAGACTGGCTCTGGTACATATGTGGTGAATCCCTATTGGCAGCTCCACCTCTGTGAGCCAGACATTGTGTTTGGGATAGTTGCTGGTAGACCTGTGCTCTTACGTGTCTTCAGCAATGTGAGTATGGTTTCCAACTTCTTGCCATGTGGATCAACATGATCCATTAAAACAGGCTGTGTCCACACTGATGTGTGTGAGTACGTCATGCGAAGAGATGTTCTGTAGTCAAATGCGATGGGGGACACTGCTTCAGGCGGGCTACCGATTCTGACATTTACACACACAGCCCTATAGAATACATGGACGTGGGGTTACGTTGGGGGATGCGAGATTGTTGGTCATATGCAATGAGGCCACAGCTAGTTCACAACTTCAAATTCATCTAATTGGCCATGTGGGTCAGGCTCAAACATGCGCATTGATGACATATACCATGGTGCACCTTTTAGTGCAATCAACGTGACAACATTCATCCATACTTGTACATGTGAGTGAACATAGACATGACACATCTGTGTGATATGGAATGTTTTATTTGCATTCTGGGGATTCTCTGAGCCAGAGGGGTACATGGCCAGTTCAAGCCCACATGACATGGTTGCCCAGTGGTGGGCCAACCAGAGTCCTTGGGGGAATGTAAAGTTTATCTGAAGAGGAAGAGTTCAGTCCACAGCCAGATTGCTGTGTCATTGGTACAAGAGCAGATATGTCAGTCCATGTTGGGTCCCAGGTGAATGTCTCAGAGTGTTCCGGGGGACAGTGGGAGACGTTGTTCCAGGGCATGATGCGTAGGGCTGAACCAGACAGGGACAGGCCATGTGGCAGGTACGGATGCTACTACCTCCTACCTCACACTGTCATTAGCCTCCACATCTTACTCCTCTGTGGCGTCTTCTGTGTCCGGTGTGTCAGGTGTGTATGGTGGAGTTATGCCAGCATCACTGTGGGCCACTGACACATCAGGATGCGAAGGTGATAGGGCTGCATCACTATGGACCACTGACACATCAGGGTGCGAAGGTGATAGGGCTGCATCACTGTGGGCCACTGACACATCAGGGTGCGAAGGTGATAGGGCTGCATCACTTTGGGGCCACTGACACATCAGGGTACGAAGGTGATAGGGCTGCATCACTGTGGGCCACTGACACTTCAGGGTGTGAAGGTTATAGGGCTGGATGACTGTGGGCCAATGACACATCAGGGGGTGGAGATGTGTGTGTCGAAGTTCCAGTGGCAGTTATCTGGAACAGGCTCTGTGGCAGCAATGGCAAGATGAGGATCTGCAAGGCCTGGAAGATCCCAGCTACATGTTGCTGGTGTTCAGCCATGGCAGCCCTACTTCCAGCCTGCATCCGCTCCATGGTCTCCTTTGTCCTCCGCATCTGTGCCAACTCCGTGCTGTCATCGCAGGAGCCTGTCTGACTAGACAGTTCTTGTATCTGAGTACTGGCCCCAGCGAGGTCAGCCAAGGATTGTCAGTGAGCATGGTGCGGACAGGGGGTGTCCATTAGGGACTGTATGTAGTCACTGATGGGACTCAAACACCCACGTATGGCATCGAGTGTGGCTGCCACGATGTTAGACCTGGCATCTTTGGCGTGGTTACCCTTGACTTTTTGCCTCTACCTCCTGTATTTTTGATGCTATGCTGGATTTCGTTTTTGCTGGTTTAGATGCTTTGGGCACTTTGCCACTGCTGATCAGTGTCAAAGTGCAAGTGCTCCCTTGGTAAAGTGTTGTGTTGATTGGTTATCCATGGTTGGTATATTTGTTTCACCTGTTAGCCCCTAGTAAAGTGCACTGCGTGTGCCAGGGCTGGTGATTCAAATGCTACTAGTGGGCTGCAGCACTGATTGTGCCACCCACAGGAGTAGCGCTAAAATGATGTCTTAGGCCTGCTTGCAGTGCCTATGTGCAGTCCAGGACTGCCATGTCGACCTGGCCAGTGCACCCACTGACCAGACCTTATCCTTCCCTTTCTGTACATGTAAGGCATCCCTATGGTGGCCCTAGGTACCCCCCTGGGCTGGGTGCAGTGTATCTGAAAGGTAGGGCATGTACTGAGGTGTGTAACATGCCCTGGTAGTGAATTACAGCCATTTTCGTTTTTCACTGCTGAGAGGCTATCTTGCCCATAGGATAGAATGGGGAAGGCTGTTTACATGCCTATCTTCCCATAAGGGCAAGATAGAAAATCCAAGTTTGGTATCTCTGTGTTCAGAATTTAATTACACATCTTTTTAGCAAGATGGTTTTTAAATTCACTGTGTGAGAATAGCACTTTTTAGAAAGTAGCTATTCTCCTGTTTAACCTTCCTGTGTGCCTGTGTGCTGGTTGGCTGAAGGGTGTCATGTGATGGGCTAGGTGGCTCCAGGAGCCTGGATGAGTCAGCAGCAGGGTGAATAGGGAGATCTGCTTTAGATGGGTGGGAGGAGTAGTCCCTGGGTTTGAATAGGGCTGTCCCTGCCAAACACAAAGCTGGCTCCACCCCCTGCTGGCCAGGCTGAGGACTCTGCCTCTGCTGGCACAAAGAAGGCTCCACCTCCTGCTGAGCGTCTAACGACCCTGCCCCTCACTCTGAAAGGAACCAGGTGCTCCAGAGCAGAGCACACCCAGGAACCGGTTTGAGCAGGGGAATCCCCCCACTGGAACAAAGAGAGACAAAGGCTTGGAGGGGTATAAGAAGAGGACCCCAGACACCTAAAACTTTAGATCACTTTGGAACTAAGAAGAAACCTCTGCCAAGGAGAAAGCTGAAAAGGACTGAAGAGGAGAAGACTGCCTGCTTGCTGTTTTGCTTTGCTGCCAAGGAGAGGGGAAGGACTTTGCTGTGTCCCCTTCTTTTGATTCTGATCTCCAAGGGCCTGAGAAGAGCTGGCTCCCTGTTAAGAAGTCCCAGGAACAAAAGGACTTCACCACCAGCTCCCCTGGAACTCTGCTGAGAGAGTTCTGACCTGCCTTGGAGTGCTTGCCCAGTCTTGGGGCCTCAGGAGGTCGTTTTGCTGTGTTTGGGAGCTGGGAAGCAGAAGCGTGAACAAGAGTGACTGGTACCCAACGCATCATCCGATTGCGTGTCGCAAGACGAGAGTGCGTGGAAAATTTCATCGCTGCACCATCGCAACACGCAGGGTCCCCGCATCGCCGAGTGCGTCGAGCATCGTCCCGGTGCGAGAAGATTCCTGACGCTGCGAGGGTCGTCGCAGAACCAGTTTGCGGGCCGCACCACTGCCGGTGCGTGAAAAGTCTCCAGTCGCTGCGTGCGTCGACGCAGAGTCCCGTTCCGTGGCGCATCGAGAGTTGCGGCGCCTGAAGGCAACGCTGCGCCACGCATCGCACCACATCGAAGAGTGTCGCATCGAACCTGTGCGTGAAGCTTCCCCCTAAGAAACCTACGCAACGAAGGCCAAAGTCATCGCATCCTCCCCTTACAGATCGGAGCCGGCGCATCCACCTCTGCTGCGTGAAGCAGGGCTGCTGCAAAGCCTCCCCGGGATCTCAGGAGTATCGCATCGCCATTGCAAGCTTCCTTGTTATAGCTTTTGGGAACCTTATCGCAACTACAGGTACTGTTGGGCACGAAAGTGTCGCATTTTGTGCATTGAGAGTCGCATTGTGCAGGACACTGACTTTTACATCCTGGAGTACTTTCTGCAAACTCTGAACTATCTTTAAAGTAACCTTTTTGAATTATGTGTTGGTTTGTCTGTAATATTTGGTCTTGTGAAGTTTTTAGTAAAGATACATTATTTTTCTAAAACTGGTGTGGAGTAAATCTGTGGTGTTTTCACTGTGTTACTGTGAGTGTTGGTACAAATACTTTACACATTGCCTTTGATAGCCTAGACTGCTCAGGCCAAGCTACCTAGAGGGTGAGCAGGGGTTATCTTAACAGTGTATCCCCCTTTCCCTGACTAGAAGCAAGGGTCCCTACTTGGACAGTGGTACCTACCCTGCCAACTAGAGACCCCCAGATCTAACATTGGTGGTCAGCGGTGAGGATTGAACTTGTATTTGTACTTGACCCACAGTAATTGGTGTACATCACTAGGAGTGCAGACCAATAGACAACCACATACTATATTTTTGATTCTATTTTTGAATAACTCTTCAAGAGTATCATGGCTCAAAGTGAGAAAGCAGCCAGTGAGAAGGCAGAAGTGGAGTTTTCCATTACGGAGTTGTATTCGTACGGAGTGGTAGCACTCAAGCAATTCTGCAAAGACCGTGGTTGCCCCTTTAAAAGCGGAGCTAGAAAGGATGAGCTCCAAAAAGTCTTGAAGGCCTGGTGGGAGGCCCAAGAGGAGGATGATGCAGATGAAGAGAATGGTTTTTCTCCCCAAGATCTGCCCGTGGGCAGAGCAGTCTCAAGGGCTGGCAGCTCCCATTCCAGTAGGGGCTCTCTCCAGAGGAGCTGGAGGAGAATCAAAGGGTGAGAGACCATGAAATGGAAATGATGAAAATGAAAATGAAGCAATTGGAAGTAGAGAAGGACAAGGCGGCGGAGGAGAGCAAGAATGCCCGGGCCTTGGAAGAGAAGAAATTGCTTCTGGCTCATGAAGTGAGCATGAGAGAACTGGACATCAAGGCCAAGCAGGTGGAGTCCAGTTCAAATGGTGGCAGCGCACAGCCAGTGCAGGGGGGTAAAGTATATATCCCCAAAGATTTAGTACAGAATTACAATAGGAGTGAAGATATCTATGCCTGGTTTACATCGTATGAGATAGCATTGAGAATGAATGGTGTGCCTGAACAGCATTGGGGGGCGGGCCTGTGGAAACATTTTGAGGCTTCTGGGAGGAGTGCTCTAGAGCCCTTAGAATTAGCAGGTGCCATGACCTACCCCAATATGAAGGAGGCCTTATGTCTCAGGTATGGACTTACTCCAGAGCAGTATAGACTGCAGTTTAGGAATTCCAAGAAGAAAGAGTCTGAGACTTGGATGGAGTGTGTGAATCTGTACTCGCGGGCACTGGAAGGTTGGATGAAGGGCAGCAAGGTAACTGATTATAAGGGGTTGTTACATTTAATTAGTTGGGAGCACTTGAGTAGTCTATGTGTTCCAGAGCTGCGCCAGCATCTTTTAGATAGCAAGTTGACGGACCCCATTGAGCTTGCTAAGGAGGCGGACCGCTGGACCAGTACCAGGGTCCACAGAGGAATTGTGGGTACCATTGCCAAGGGTGGGCAGGGTCCCCAGCAGAAGAGTGGGGGGACAAGGGTAACCAAAAGGAGTTCTCACAAGGGCCCCAAAATAGTTCCCAGGGTAACCAGTCCCAGCCCCCCAAGTCAAAACCCAAACCAACCTGGCCCCCTAAGGGCAGGTCGGATAACAAGGGTCCCATTAGGTGTTATCACTGTCAGGAATTGGGTCACAAAGCTCCTGTGTGTCCCAAGAAATCCCAGGCACCCACTGGTGCTCCAACACCGGGGATAGCTAGTGTAGCTTTTGGGGGGGATTTAATTTCTAGTGATTTGGAGGGATTAGCAGTTATGTCCCTTGTCCCTTGTCTCTTTAGGAGACACAGAGATGGTCCAGGAAACCCCTGTCCCTGATAACACTAAGAAGTACAGGCAGTGGGTGACCATCAATGGGAGGAGGGTGGAGGCTCTCAGGGACACTGGAGCCAGTGACAAGGTAGCACATGTTCCCTTTGAGTGGGGGGGGTCTCAGGTCCTCTCAAAGTTGTTGTGAGTCCATCCATGCCAGTAGACTGTCTGCTAGGTAATGACCTGGAGAGTTCCCCGTGGAAGGAGGTGGAACGCAAGGCTCATTTGGAGATGTTGGGTTTGCCTGAGTGGGTCTGTGTGACCACCCGGTCCATGGCAGCCAGACAGGGTTGTGAAGCAGACTTGGAGCCTGAAACAGTGGCCCAGGTCCCTGCCAGAAAGAGGAAGGGCAAGGGGCGTGGTGCGTCCACCCCCACTGTTCCCACGGTCCAGGAAGGAGCAGAACCTACGGGGGATGCCCTGGAGCCTACAGGGGAACAGGTCGCTGAGCTGGGAGACATACCTGAGCTGACCCATTGGCAGCAAGAGGGTGGTCCCTCCAGAGAGGAGTTCTGCCGTGCGCAGAAGGCATGCCCTACTCTTGAAGGTCTGCGGCACCAGGCTGCAGACCAGGCAGCAGGTGCTGATCCGAAGAACTTTTTTCTCTACTGGGAGAATGACTTGTTGTACAGTGAGCCTAGGTTTGCTGAACCCAGTGGATCACGTACCCTGGTGGTACCCGCAGGGTTCAGAGACTTCCTACTGGGTCTGGCTCATGACGTGCCGCTTGCAGGACATCTCGGGCAGGACAAGACCCGACAAAGGCTTGCCACCCACTTTTACTGGCCCGGGATGAAGACGGACGTCGCTTCCTTTTGTAAATCATGCCAGACTTGCCAGGCAAGTGGCAAGGCTGGAGGAAAATGCAAAGGCCCTCTCCAGCCTTTTCCGGTAGTGAGCACCCCTTTCGAGCGGGTGGGAATAGATATTGTGGGGCCACTGGACCCCAGGACCGCCTTAGGCAACAGGTTCATCCTGGTCCTGGTGGATCATGCCACCCGGTACCCGGAGGCTATCCCTCTCAGGACAACCACAGCCCCGGTGGTGGGCCGTGCGTTGATGGGGATCTTTTCCCGTGTGGGTTTCCCCAAAGAGGTGGTATCTGACCGGGGTACCAACTTCATCTCCAGGTATATGAAGTCTCTGTGGGAGGAGTGTGGCGTAACTTATAAGTTCACCACTCCTTACCACCCTCAAGGAAATGGGTTGGTTGAAAGGTTCAACTGGACCCTGAAAGGCATGATCATGGGGCTGACGGAGCCCATGAGACGGAAGTGGGACATCATTTTTCCATGCCTATTATTTGCCTACAGGGAGGTACCACAAAAGTCTCTGGGGTTCAGTCCCTTTGAGCTTTTGTACGGGCACCCTGTTAGAGGACCTCTCAGTCTGGTGAAGGAGGGTTGGGAGAAATCCCCTGGGAAAACCCCCCAGGATGTGTTCAGCTATGTGCTGGCCATCCGCAACCAGACACAGCGCTTCCGGGCCCTCGCTCAGGCGAACCTGGAAGCCAGCCAGGATGAGATGAAGAGGTGGTATGACCAGCATACCACTCTGATGGAATTTCAACCTGGGCAGATGGTGTGGGTGATGGCGCCAGTGGAGCCTTGCGCGCTCCAAGACAAGTGGACTGGGCCATATGAGGTGGTGGAGCGCAAGAGTGAGGTGACCTACCTGGTCAACTTGCGATCTCCCAGGAACCCCATGAGGGTCCTACACGTGAACCGCCTCAAACCCCATTTTGAGAGGTCTGAAATAACAATGCTACTTGCTACAGATGCAGGGATGGAGGAGGATAGCGATCCTCTTCCTGACCTCCTGGCAGCTAAGGAGCAAGATGGGTCAGTGGATGGAGTGGTCCTCTCGCCCACCCTGACCCCAGAACAGCAGAGGGACTGTCGCCATGTGCTGGGTCAGTTTGCATCTCTGTTCTCCCTGACCCCCGGTATCACCAACTGGTGTGTCCATGACGTGGACACGGGAGATAGCATGCCTGTGAAACAGAAGTTTTACCGGGTGGCTGACAAGGTCAGGGCCAGCATCAAGAAGGAGGTTTCTAAGATGTTGGAGCTAGGGGTGATTGAGCCCTCCAGCAGCCCCTGGGCTAGCCCAGTGGTACTTGTACCGAAAGCTGCTGCGCCAGGTGCCACTCCAGAACTTAGGTTGTGTGTGGACTACCGTGGGCTCAATGCTGTCACGAAGACTGACGCACACCCCATCCCCAGAGCTGATGAGCTCGTGGATCGGTTGGGAGCTGCCAACTACCTCAGTACATTTGATTTAACTTCTGGGTACTGGCAGATTGCCTTAACTGATGGGGCCAAGGAGAGGTCTGCGTTTTCAACGCCAGAGGGGCACTTCCAGTTCCGTGTCATGCCCTTTGGGTTGAAGAACGCCCCTGCCACATTCCAGAGACTGGTCAACCAGGTACTGTCCGGGCTGGAGCAATTCAGCGCCGCATATCTGGATGACATTGCTGTGTTCAGCTCCACTTGGGAAGAACACTTGCAACACCTCTGCGCAGTGTTGAAGGCTCTGCATAGTGCAGGCCTCACTATCAAGGCCAGTAAGTGCCAGATAGGGCAGGGTTCGGTGGTGTATTTGGGACACCAAGTAGGAAGCGGCCAGGTGGCACCCCTACAAGCCAAGATAGATACCATCCGGGCTTGGGAACCCCCCCAAAACCCAGACAGCGGTGAGAGCCTTCTTAGGACTCACCGGGTACTATCGCCGTTTTGTCAAGGGGTATGGCACCATTGTTGCTCCCTTGACAGAACTAACTTCCAAGAAGTTACCGAAGAAAGTGATTTGGACCAGTGCCTGTCAAGAAGCTTTTGATGCCCTGAAAGAGGCCATGTGTACAGCACCTGTACTCAAGGCGCCTGACTTCTCCAAGGAATTCATAGTGCAGACAGACGCTTCTGAGCATGGAGTAGGAGCGGTGCTCTCACAACTAAATGATGAGGACTTGGACCAACCTGTAGCTTTCATTAGTAGGAGGCTACTTCCCAGGGAACAGAGGTGAAGTGCGATTGAAAGGGAAGCTTTTGCTGTGGTCTGGGCGCTGAAGAAGCTGAGACCCTACTTGTTTGGGACTCACTTCCGGGTTCAGACGGACCACAGGCCCCTCAGATGGTTGATGCAGATGAGGGGTGAGAATCCTAAACTGTTGAGGTGGTCCATTTCCCTACAGGGGATGGACTTTACGGTGGAACACCGCCCCGGTACAGAACACGCCAACGCTGATGGTCTGTCCAGGTTTTTCCGCCTTAGCGATGAGAACTCCCAAGAGGGTGGGTAGTTCTCCCCACTTTCAGCTGGAGGGGACACGTGTTAGACCTGGCATCTTTGGCGTGGTTACCCCTGACTTTTTGCCTCTACCCCCTGTATTTTTGATGCTATGCTGGATTTCGTTTTTGCTGGTTTAGATGCTTTGGGCACTTTGCCACTGCTGATCAGTGTCAAAGTGCAAGTGCTCCCTTGGTAAAGTGTTGTGTTGATTGGTTATCCATGGTTGGTATATTTGTTTCACCTGTTAGCCCCTAGTAAAGTGCACTGCGTGTGCCAGGGCTGGTGATTCAAATGCTACTAGTGGGCTGCAGCACTGATTGTACCACCCACAGGAGTAGCGCTAAAATGATGTCTTAGGCCTGCTTGCAGTGCCTATGTGCAGTCCAGGACTGCCATGTCGACCTGGCCAGTGCACCCACTGACCAGGCCTTATCCTTCCCTTTCTGTACATGTAAGGCATCCCTATGGTGGCCCTAGGTACCCCCCTGGGCTGGGTGCAGTGTATCTGAAAGGTAGGGCATGTACTGAGGTGTGTAACATGCCCTGGTAGTGAATTACAGCCATTTTCGTTTTTCTCTGCTGAGAGGCTATCTTGCACATAGGATAGAATGGGGAAGGCTGTTTACATGCCTATCTTCCCATAAGGGCAAGATAGAAAATCCAAGTTTGGTATCTCTGTGTTCAGAATTTAATTACACATCTTTTTAGCAAGATGGTTTTTAAATTCACTGTGTGAGAATAGCACTTTTTAGAAAGTAGCTATTCTCCTGTTTAACCTTCCTGTGTGCCTGTGTGCTGGTTGTCTGAAGGGTGTCATGTGATGGGCTAGGTGGCTCCAGGAGCCTGGATGAGTCAGCAGCAGGGTGAATAGGGAGATCTGCTTTAGATGGGTGGGAGGAGTAGTCCCTGGGTTTGAATAGGGCTGTCCCTGCCAAACACAAAGCTGGCTCCACCCCCTGCTGGCCAGGCTGAGGACTCTGCCTCTGCTGGCACAAAGAAGGCTCCACCTCCTGCTGAGCGTCTAACGACCCTGCCCCTCACTCTGAAAGGAACTAAGGGGCATATCAACAAGGTCTTTATCTCTGCTTTTTTGGCTTTAAAAGCCAAAAAAGCAGAGATAAAACTAGCGCCCTATCAACAACAGGGTGCTAACACGAAAATTTGCATGTTAGCACCCTTTTACTCTACGCTTCCCCTTGCATCTCTAATGAGATGCAAAGGGGGCGTTCCAGAGTAAAATAATAGGAGAAATGTCGCTAAGCGACATTTCTCCTATTATCAAGAATGTCGCTAACCCTGTTAGAGACAAAAAAAGCAGCGCTAACCGCAGTTAACGCTGCTTTTTTACGTCTGCTAATTTTCAGACTTAGCCATGATATCCTATGGAAGGAGGATATCATGGCTAAGTTTGCCTGTCCCTATCAACAAGGTAACGTGTGATTATCGCTGGGTTTCCAGCGATAATCTCACGTTAGCCTGTTAGCGTGTAGATTTTTATCGCTATTGAGATAAGCGTTGCTAATAGCACGCTATCTCAGCGATAAAAATTCACGCTAGCCGGCGATAATTATCCTCACGCTAAGAGCGCTGAGCGATAATTATCGCCGGTTGTTGTTGATATGCCCCCAGGTGCTCCAGAGCAGAGCACACCCAGGAACCGGTTTGAGCAGGGGAATCCCCCCACTGGAACAAAGAGAGACAAAGGCTTGGAGGGGTATAAGAAGAGGACCCCAGACACCTAAAACTTTAGATCACTTTGGAACTAAGAAGAAACCTCTGCCAAGGAGAAAGCTGAAAAGGACTGAAGAGGAGAAGACTGCCTGCTTGCTGTTTTGCTTTGCTGCCAAGGAGAGGGGAAGGACTTTGCTGTGTCCCCTTCTTTTGATTCTGATCTCCAAGGGCCTGAGAAGAGCTGGCTCCCTGTTAAGAAGTCCCAGGAACAAAAGGACTTCACCACCAGCTCCCCTGGAACTCTGCTGAGAGAGTTCTGACCTGCCTTGGAGTGCTTGCCCAGTCTTGGGGCCTCAGGAGGTCGTTTTGCTGTGTTTGGGAGCTGGGAAGCAGAAGCGTGAACAAGAGTGACTGGTACCCAACGCATCATCCGATTGCGTGTCGCAAGACGAGAGTGCGTGGAAAATTTCATCGCTGCACCATCGCAACACGCAGGGTCCCCGCATCGCCGAGTGCGTCGAGCATCGTCCCGGTGCGAGAAGATTCCTGACGCTGCGAGGGTCGTCGCAGAACCAGTTTGCGGGCCGCACCACTGCCGGTGCGTGAAAAGTCTCCAGTCGCTGCGTGCGTCGACGCAGAGTCCCGTTCCGTGGCGCATCGAGAGTTGCGGCGCCTGAAGGCAACGCTGCGCCACGCATCGCACCACATCGAAGAGTGTCGCATCGAACCTGTGCGTGAAGCTTCCCCCTAAGAAACCTACGCAACGAAGGCCAAAGTCATCGCATCCTCCCCTTACAGATCGGAGCCGGCGCATCCACCTCTGCTGCGTGAAGCAGGGCTGCTGCAAAGCCTCCCCGGGATCTCAGGAGTATCGCATCGCCATTGCAAGCTTCCTTGTTATAGCTTTTGGGAACCTTATCGCAACTACAGGTACTGTTGGGCACGAAAGTGTCGCATTTTGTGCATTGAGAGTCGCATTGTGCAGGACACTGACTTTTACATCCTGGAGTACTTTCTGCAAACTCTGAACTATCTTTAAAGTAACCTTTTTGAATTATGTGTTGGTTTGTCTGTAATATTTGGTCTTGTGAAGTTTTTAGTAAAGATACATTATTTTTCTAAAACTGGTGTGGAGTAAATCTGTGGTGTTTTCACTGTGTTACTGTGAGTGTTGGTACAAATACTTTACACATTGCCTTTGATAGCCTAGACTGCTCAGGCCAAGCTACCTAGAGGGTGAGCAGGGGTTATCTTAACAGTGTATCCCCCTTTCCCTGACTAGAAGCAAGGGTCCCTACTTGGACAGTGGTACCTACCCTGCCAACTAGAGACCCCCAGATCTAACACACAAGGTCAAAACCCACCCGCAGCTGATCAGCCAACTCCTCCTGGTACACTAACGCATGACGTTGGAATTCCATGTGTTGTTCGTGGGGGGCCTGTGGGCCAGCCATGGTGGTGTGTGCTTCCTGCTGTGTGTTCTGTGCAGGGTGTGGGGTCACCACGATGCAGCTGGGCTGCCCTGGTCCTGGGGATGGGGTGCAGAGGCTGTCCACGAGCCGTTGGAGGGTGTCTGGGCGAATATGCAGGGTGTCCTCTTCATCATCACTGTAGAGATGTGTGGTCTGCTCTGCAGGGGTTGTTGATTCTCCCTCTGAAATGTAACAGGGAGATGCAGGTTAACAGTGTGTTCCATGTATGTTGACACATTGTACATGTTTACATACAGACTACATGACAATGTACATTGTGACTGTTTTGGAGGAGCTGGCTATTTGATGGGAGACAGTGGACATTTCGACTACATGATGGATGTGAGGTTGTACTCGTACATTATCATCTCACAGTGTCATGCAAAGCCAGATGTGATTGGCCAGTTACAACGCACGGGCGGCACCAGTTGTGTCCTCTGTCCTGTGGTGTAAGTGTTGCATTTTGTACCACATTGTCATCAATGTTAATATGCTGTGATTGCTATGTGTGTGTGCTGCATTGTTGGCGATTCGGTCCTGCAGCTCTGATTTGGCATCCCCTTATCCCTTTGAGTCGGTGTGCCTTTGACTTGTGTGCTTTTCGGGTGCTGTGATGTTTGTGACTTGAGTCATTTGTGCTCTTGGACATATTTTGCACTCTTGTGCATTGTTTTTCTGCAGATGTGTTTTTGATGTCATGGGTTGTAGGTGCACGTGGATGTGTCAGAGTGTGACCTGCTCCTTTATGGATGTGGTCCACACTCTGCCACCTCAAAGTCATCTCATGCACCATGTCATGTTTTGTGACTGCAGCCATGCTATCTGTCATGCAGTGTCACTTGCATAGTCCGTTTGGCCCACAGTGCCGCTGCTTTTCTGGATTCGGGTAGGTTGTGGCATTGGTGATATGGAGGGGGCCCCATTTGTGCACATTGTGGATGGGGGGCCTATTTGGTATTTCTATGTGTGCAACAGCGTGCCAAGGGTGTCAAGGACATGTTTCACACTCATTGTGGGTGTACAGTGTGCTGCGCATGATTGTGCATGTGTGCCATTGTGCCCATCTCCTTCCGTCCCCCCAGGCCCTGGTCGGTACTCACCCTGTTGCTGTTGGGTCAGGGCATATCGAGCTGTCTCCAGATAACCAACTCCTTGCACCATCTCCGCACTGATGAATGTGGCCTCCTTTTCCTCCAGCTCATCCAGCTCCTCCTGTGGCGCAGGGGGCCCACCTCCAGTCCCCTTTGCTGCCTTCCTGTTGGCAGCGAGTTTCTCCTTGGTTTGGCTGAGCATTACATGCCAGCGCCTCTTGACCTCCTCCATTGACCTCCTGGATACTCCGACTGCATACACGTTGTTTACGATGGACTTCCATATTTCTGTTTGTGTTGCCAATGATGCAGTGGAGGTGAGAAACAGTTGTTGGTAGTGTTCTATCACCTCCGTGACGATGATCCGGTCTTCCTGCGGACGAACCTTGTCTCCCTCTTCCTCTTCTCCTTGCCCGTCCCCGAACACGGGGTTCCTGGCTGGTCCTCCATGGGGCTTGTGGGGTTCGGGTTGTCCTCTGCACTCTGTCTGGGTGCATCCATGGTGCTACGCAGTTTGATTTGGTTTTGGTGTGTTCTTTTTTGCTTGTATAGTGCATTTTCCCACATGACGCGTGGGAATTGCAGGCCTGTCACTGGTTTATGCTGATTTATGGATCGCGCTTGGCCTCATCGTAACTTTTTTTGCGTTCGTGTTTCGCATTTTTGCAGCATTGCGTTGATTTTATTGCGGACATTTTACATGTTATCGTGAGCCTATCGCATGGTACCTGTCAGGTTGTCAGCAGCTCAACAAAGGAATATATACAGCCCACTAACCTCTGCGTAGCAGCCAGCAGGGACGATGTCGTGAAGAATAGGATTCCTTCGCCACCGAACACCTTCACCCCAAAGTGTAATGGTTTTACAGCTCTGAGGGAACGCACCCGGGGGACAAGGAACAGAACAAGGGTCTCCGGGGTCTTGGGTCAGAGGGTCTGGTCTAAGAGGAGTTGCAAGCTGCCTGTAAGAACAATAGGAAACTCACATTAGAGAGGGGGGCTCTCTATCTCATTCCTTCTCTACTTCCCTCTTGTCAGAAACGTACCTGAAAGGCTTATCCCTTCAGCGAACCTTTTTACCTCGACACAGTCTCGAGTGACACCTCTGTGCAATGTCGTCTCTGTTGTAGTCACAGCGACTGACGATAGTTTGCCCCAACTTCCACAGTGTCTAGGAAGCAGGCCGATGTTCTGAAGCTTGTGAAATGAACACAATAGTCAGGTCAGAAAATATACGGGGATTCTCTCTGAACTCGAGGAACACACCAGGAACGGGGGAACTTAAGGAAGATACTGAATTACCTATAAGTACTCACGTCTCCACCAGGAATGCAGGACTCGCAAAATATGAAGAAAATCGGAGGCTCCGGTGGGAATCCCTCCGCTCTTTTGAAGTTCTCAAGGGATAATGGTGAATGACCACGGCAGGACGAGACTTGAAAATCAGAGGCTCCCGTTGGAATCCCTCCGCTCTTTTGAAGTCCTCAGGGGAAATGGCAAATGACCTCGGCAGGACGAGACTTGGAAATCGGAGGCTCCGGTGGGAATCCCTCCGCCCTTGTGAAGTCCTCTCAGGTAGTAAACCGATGTTTTCGCTTCCTCTCTCAGTACTGCGGGAAAGAAAGCGTCCGCTTGAAGCCAGGGTCCGGAACGGATTGTCAAGTGCCGTTCCGAGGCCCCGGAAGTGTTTTTATGTGCTTCCGACATCGCTGAGTCCTTCCCCGGAAACGGCCCAGCCTCTGGGAATTGTAGTCTTTCCGCCTTGGTTGTGACGGAACGGGGGGAATCGACCTTCGCGTCTTTGTTTTCGGCTCCGTGAGTACAGGAGCATGACAGAACCCCCTCTTAAGGAACGTCGTCTCGGCGGTCGTCCTGGTTTACCAGGGTGAGTGTCATGGAATTTCTCTACGAGATCAGGGCAATTAAGGTTCTGTACCGGTTCCCAGGTTCTATCCTCCACTCCATAACCCTTCCAGTCTACCAAGTACTGAATCCTACCCCTTATCAATCTTGAATCTAGGATTTCTTTCACCTCATATTCATCTTGTCCTTCGATTGCAATCGGGGGGGGTCGTTCTGGCAATCAAATGTGAGTAGGGCATGGTTGTAGCAAGGATACATGAAATACAGGGTGTATTCTCCATGACGGGGGTAAGGATAGTTTCATGGCTACAGGGTTGATTACTTCAACTATGTTATAAGGACCTATGTATTTCGGTTTGAATTTGTTGGCCCCTTTTAAATGTAAGTTCTTTGTAGCCAACCAGACCATGTCCCCCGCCTGATATTCGGGTTCTTTTGTTCTTTTGCGATCTGCAAATCTCTTTTGCGCTTCCTGCGCCTTCTTTAGGTGTTGTTTCGCTTCTTGTAACACAGTGCGCAGATGTGTGTGATGTTCTTGTATGCTAGGGACCGGTGTTTGGATAGGCCAATCAAAAGAGAGCATGTTTGGGTGGTACCCGTACAAACAGAAGAATGGAGAACATCCCAATGTCGAATGATCAGAGTTGTTGTACGCAAACTCTGACGTCCAGAGAAGGGTAGTCCAGCTGGTAGCGCTCTGAAGGGAAAAACAACGAAGGTATTGTTCTACTGTCTGATTGAGGCGTTCTGTTTTCCCATCCGTTTGAGGATGGAAACTGGTAGAGAGCCTGGCGTCGATATCCATGACCTTGCATAACTCTCTCCAAAACCTAGAGGGGAATTGGGATCCCCTGTCTGTGATTAGAACGTTGGGTATGCCATGGAGTCGCACGACATGCTGGAGGAAAACAAGGGCCAAGTCGGAGGAGGTAGGGAGCCCTTTCAAGGGTATGAAATGCCCCATTTTAGTTAAATGGTCCACCACTACTAGTACTATTGTGTATCCATTGCAGGGGGGCATTTCCACTATAAAATCCATTGATACTGTGTGCCATGGCCTGGGAGGGATCGGTAAAGGGTGTAGGAGTCCCACGGGTTTCAGGTGTATCGCTTTTCCTTGAGCACATATCGAACACCCACTAATGTATTCCTTGGTATCTTTCTTTACAGTCGGCCACCAGAAGGAGCGTTCTATACTGGCAATGGTTTTTGAGGTTCCCAAGTGTCCTCCTAACGCTGTATTGTGGGCCCAGGCCATGACCTGTCTCTGTAGACTCATCATGGGTACGTATAGTGGTTGCGAGTGGTACCATAAATCTTTAATTATGACTCTGAGCTCGGGTTCCTCCTGAATCCAACCCCATTCATCCAAAGCTGCCAGGGCCGTCTTAACTTCCTCGAGAAAGTTCTGGGAGGATAGTACTGCTAGGGTGGAGTCCGCTATGGTACCTTCTGCTAGTATCAAGGGAGGTTCCTGCGTTTCCAGGTCCCCCTGTGTCTCAAGGTCTTCAAAGCGAGAGAGCGCATCTGCTTTCCCATTTTGGGAGCCAGGTCTATATTTGATGACAAAATCATAATCAGCAAAAAACATGGTCCAGCGAAGCTGGCGGGGTGTAAGAGCTCTCACTGTCTTAAGGAACAACAGATTCCGATGATCAGTGTATATCTCAATGGTGTGTTGTGCCCCCAAGAGATAATGGCGCCATTCTTCACAAGCCCGTTTTATGGCGAGTAATTCCTTATCCGAAATAGAATAATTCAGTTCATTGGCTGTCAGTCTTTTTGAGAAGTAGGCCACTGGGTGTAACTGTCCCGTTTGGGGGTGTCGCTGGGATAATACCCCTCCTAGGGCGTACTGGGACGCGTCCGTTTCTACCACGAATGGGAGAGAAGAGTCAGGATGTCGTAGGATGGGGGCCTGGGTAAATCTGGATTTCAATTCCCGAAATGAAGTTTCGGCCTCCTCTCCCCACACAAATGGGGCATGTTTTCTGAGCAATTGTGTTATGGGCTGGATCACCTTGGAGAAATCTTTAATAAAACGCCGGTAATAATTTGCGAATCCCAAGAAACTTTGGACTGCCTTGACATGCTGAGGAGTTTTCCAGCGGGTGATCGCCTCCACCTTAGTGTCATCCATCTGAAAACCCTCTGCATTAATCACATAGCCGAGGAAGGCTACTTCCGGGACATGGAACAAACATTTTTTCCAACTTTGCGTATAGGGAATGTTGTTGCAGTCTTTCCAAGACGGCTGTCACATGCTTGATGTGTTCGGTTAGACAGGGAGAGTAGATGAGGATATCATCTATGTACACCACGCAACAGACTTCCAGAAGGCCTCTCAACACCTCGTCCATGAAATATTGAAACGCCGCTGGGGCGTTACAGAGCCCAAACGGCATCACTCTGTACTCAAAAAGCCCGAATTTGGTTCTGAAGGCGGTCTTCCACTCGTCTCCGCTCTTAACTCTGACGAGATGGTATGCACCCCTCAAATCCAACTTAGTAAAAACTCTGGCGCCTTTCAGTTGGTCCAAGAGAACCGGGATCAGAGGGAGAGGGTAGCGGTTTTTTACTGTGACTCGATTTAATGCTCGGTAGTCTATGCAAGTCCGCAATTCGGCACAATCTTTCTTCGGAATGAAGAAAAGAGGGGACGAGGCTGGTGAGGAAGAGTGTGTGATGAATCCCGAAGCCAGGTTTTCTTCTAAATACTTCTTTAGGTATAGTGTTTCAGGCTCTGTCAATGCGTAAACACGACTGCACGGAATGTCGGCGCCGGGAATTAAGTCAATCCTGCAGTCGTGGGTCCGGTGCGGAGGTAGTTGCGTGGCCTTCTGTTTGTCGAAGAGAGACTGGTACTGCTGGTAGGCCTCGGGTAGCCGGCTGGTTTTCACTGGGAGTGATGGGCTACATGCGAGGGCCACCAATACTGCGAGGGACGCGGTGTTGGTCTCTGGTTCGGAATTCTCTTCTGTGCAGTGTACCTTGCAATACTGGGAATTCAGAGAGACCGTGCGATCGGCCCAACTAATCTTGGGGTCGTGCAGAGTAAGCCACGGTATGCCTAGTATGAGCCGAAACTGGGGGGCATCAATTAGATCAAAAGAGATGCGTTCATAATGTTCCTTCCCGAGTTTCATCAGAAGGCGATGTGTATGGCTTACAACGGGTCCGGATGTCAGTTCGGAGCCATCCACAGCTATCACGTTGTCAGGGATCTTCTTTCGTTCACTTGTTACTCCAAGGTGTTTTGCGTAGGTTTGGTCCATATAGTTTCCTGTTGCCCCGGAGTCGATTAAGGCTTCTACTTTCACTGGTTTTGACCCTATAATCCACAGGGAAACTCCTACATACAGATGTGCTACTGCAGGTTGGAGAGTGTTTGCTATGAGGGAGGAGATCGGTAAATGTAAAGGACCCGACCCAGAGATCTCTGGCTGGCTCGGGTTTGCTAGTTTTCCGATGGTTCTGGGCTCTCCATGGATGCAACGGTCTTTGGGGAGCTGCTCCGTTCGGGTAGTTGAGCTTGTGCTCGGCATTCACGTATAAAGTGTCCTCCTTTGCCGCAATATAAACAGAGTTTCAATTTTCTCCGTTTTTCTCGCTCTTCGGTCATTAAGGGACCTCTGATCCCCCCTATTTGCATCGGTTCAGGTCCTTCGGTTCCTTTGGGGCGTTCTTCCAAGGTGTTTCTAGGGCGCGGAACGAAGGGACGCATCTCCCCACGACTCCGATCCCCTTTTCTCTCCAGCAGTCGGTGATCCAATTGGACTGTTAGATCTATTAGTTCTTCGCATGTGGAAGGTAATTGAACTACCTGTGCCAAAACGTCTTTCAATTCTCCTCTTAACCCCTGGTAAAAAAGGGTGGTTCGTTTCTCCGGTGGCCAATCCGTTTCAACCACTAACCTGTTAAACGAGGTAATGTACGTTAAGAGGTCTTGTGACCCCTGCCTCAGAGTAAGGAGTTCGCGATCCAGGGACATCATATGGGACTTTCTATCGAAAAGTTTCCTCAGCTCCACACAAAAATCCACAAAATGATGTAAGACTGGGTCGTTGCGTTCCATTAGGGGTATGGTCCAACTCGCCGCATTTCCTCCCATGTAGGACATCATGAAGGCGGTTTTGGCCGAGTCCTCTTGAAAGACTGTCGGTTTACATAAGAAGTGCAGGCGGCATTGATTGAGGAACGTTTCAAACTTTTTTGGTTCTCCATAGAAGCGTTCTGGTGGCGCTAAGGGTATACTGAGCTTTTGGATCACATGGATTGCAGGAGCAGTCTCGGAGGTTGATGGGGGACTTGGAGAGGCTGTGAAGAAACCACCCCCTCGAGGATCACCTACTGAAGGGAATCGGGTCGATTGAGAAGGGGGTGGTAGGGTTGCCTCCTTGATGTAGGAACTTGGACCCCTACGGGATAATCCAGCGACTTCCCTACGTAAGGAATTCACTTCTTTACGTACTTCTTGATTTTCTAACCGTGAAGTTTGTACCTCCTGTTGAAGAGCGGTAAGACTCTCCAACAGGGAGGACATCACAACATTGGTGTCCATCGTCCGGGCTGGGCTTCTTTCTTGGGCTTGACAATCTGTCAGGTTGTCAGCAGCTCAACAAAGGAATATATACAGCCCACTAACCTCTGCGTAGCAGCCAGCAGGGACGATGTTGTGAAGAATAGGATTCCTTCGCCACCGAACACCTTCACCCCAAAGTGTAATGGTTTTACAGCTCTGAGGGAACGCACCCGAGGGACAAGGAACAGAACAAGGGTCTCCGGGGTCTTGGGTCAGAGGGTCTGGTCTAAGAGGAGTTGCAAGCTGCCTGTAAGAACAATAGGAAACTCACATTAGAGAGGGGGGCTCTCTATCTCATTCCTTCTCTACTTCCCTCTTGTCAGAAACGTACCTGAAAGGCTTATCCCTTCAGCGAACCTTTTTACCTCGACACAGTCTCGAGTGACACCTCTGTGCAATGTCGTCTCTGTTGTAGTCACAGCGACTGACGATAGTTTGCCCCAACTTCCACAGTGTCTAGGAAGCAGGCCGATGTTCTGAAGCTTGTGAAATGAACACAATAGTCAGGTCAGAAAATATACGGGGATTCTCTCTGAACTCGAGGAACACACCAGGAACGGGGGAACTTAAGGAAGATACTGAATTACCTATAAGTCTCCACCAGGAATGCAGGACTCGCAAAATATGAAGAAAATCGGAGGCTCCGGTGGGAATCCCTCCGCTCTTTTGAAGTCCTCAAGGGATAATGGTGAATGACCACGGCAGGACGAGACTTGAAAATCGGAGGCTCCCGTTGGAATCCCTCCGCTCTTTTGAAGTCCTCAGGGGAAATGGCAAATGACCTCGGCAGGACGAGACTTGGAAATCGGAGGCTCCGGTGGGAATCCCTCCGCCCTTGTGAAGTCCTCTCAGGTAGTAAACCGATGTTTTCGCTTCCTCTCTCAGTACTGCGGGAAAGAAAGCGTCCGCTTGAAGCCAGGGTCCGGAACGGATTGTCAAGCGCCGTTCCGAGGCCCCGGAAGTGTTTTTATGTGCTTCCGACATCGCTGAGTCCTTCCCCGGAAACGGCCCAGCCTCTGGGAATTGTAGTCTTTCCGCCTTGGTTGTGACGGAACGGGGGGAATCGACCTTCGCGTCTTTGTTTTCGGCTCCGTGAGTACAGGAGCATGACAGCACCGCCGGCTTATGAATACCACGGTACCACAGTGTTAATTTCCCACGATAGACTTCGGTGTGAAGGGTTGCATTTAGCTAATTTTACGATGGCCATCACATATTCTTGAGAATATCCCCCATTGTGTCTAGTCTACGTGAGTTGTCAGTTAAATGCAAATTTGGGATGATGCCACAGGAATTAATTAGAGACCAACTTATTGTCCAGTACAAAAGCAAGTCCTTGAAGGGTGTCATCAGTATAGCAAAAATAGTAGAGGAATCTGAACAGTGTTTGAGAGAACTAGAAAAGGAAAACTTAGCAATCACAGAAAATGAAGTGGCTACACCCAGTAAAAAGGAAGACTCTCAAGACAATGCAGGGGCAGCCAGTTCCAACAGCAAACAGTACAGTTAAGTACAAAAAGGTCTCCAAACAAATACATGGACAAGGTGCGAAAGCACATTCCACTTGGGTGACTTCAAGTTGTGCTATGTAAACAACAAAGGAAACAGAAAATGCGGTCACAAGGGACATTATCCTCGTATGTGCAAGGGGAGTGGTAGATCTGGGGTAGCTGTCACTGAAGAGAAGTAGTGGGAATATGGCCACAGTGATTGGGTGTTAATAATACATTCTGGAACAGTCAAAGAAATGAGAAAAAGTAGACCAAAAGCATTTTTCGTAGTCTTGGGCAAAACATTGGAATTGATGGTGGACTCTGGCTCCTTATTCACTATCATACCAAAAGTGATGAGGGAGAGGGAATGGCCAAAAATGACTTTATTACCCAAGGATATCAATTCAAGAGGATACCAAGGCAAAAGAAGAGATGTGTTGGGCTTCTTCGTATCTTCCATTGAATTTAGGTCGAGATGTAGTCAAAGGAAAGCGTATGTTGGCAGATGATGGTCCATCAATTTTGGGTTGGGTGCACCAAAATGACACCCAATATGTATATTGTGGTAAATCTTAATGCCTCAAACCAAGTTATGGTGGTGGATGGTGAGGATGTTGAAAAAATTCTGAGTGAAATGAAAGATGTGTTGAAGAAGAAGTTGGGGCATATGAAAGGGTATGTGCACAAGATAGTATTAAAAAAGGAACTATTTCATTAAAATAAAATTGAGGAAAGTACCTATTGTTGTGAGGGGAGAGGCAAAGAAGATGCTCGAAGACATGATAAAAGAAAGGGTCATAGAACCATTAGAGGCCAACAAATTGGTCTCCCCTGTAGTTATCACAAAGAAAAGTGATGGCAGGCTTAGGTTTTATGTGGATATGTGTAGTCTTAACCAACATGTGGTCACTGACACATTCCCTTCCTCTAATGTCAATGAGCTACTCTTACTGCTCAAGTTAGGGAAATACTTTTCAAAGCTTGATCTCAAAATTGCGTACCATCAAATAAGGTTGCATGAGGAGTCAAACGAGTTAACTGCCTTTGTCATGATGGAAGGTGCATTCCAGTCTATGATGAGGCCCTTTAGGCTATCCTTTGCTGTGAGCGGTTTTCAGCGCATAATGACTGATGTACTCAAAAGAGTAGAATGAGTAATTTAATTCCAGGAGGACATATCAGTGTTTAAGGAGTCGATTCAAAGACACAATAACTCTTTGCGGTCAGTGTTAAACAGATTATGCTCGGTGGGTCTTACACTGAGGAGAGACAAGTGTAAGTTAGTAGTTGATGAGATTGAATATCTAGGTCATACAATCTCAGGGGAAGGGTTTAAGCCTAAAAGTGAACTACTCCGGGCAACAAAGTCAGTGCCCATTTCCTGTGACAATTATAAGCTGCAATCCTTTATGGGTCTTATTAAATATTATTCAAAGTTTGTCAGCAATTTTGCAGGAAAGAATGAAGGATTGAGGAGACTAATGAAGAAAGTGTGTACATTTAAGTGGGTAGAGGAGCAACAACCGGCATTTGACATAGTGAAGAATTAGGTGTGTAAAGAGGGCATCCTAGTACCATTTCATAACTTAGAGGAGTTCCATTTTAACTGTGGATGCCAGCGCTTGTGGAGTGTGGAGCAGTTTTATCCCAGTTACACAGCAAGAAGAAAAGACTGTAGCCTTTGCTTCACGCTCTTTAATAGAAAGTGAACAGAACTACTCAGTAATAGAACTCGAGGCATTGGCCGCAGTGTGAGGCATATAACGATTTAGAACATTCCTGTGGGTACTACAATTATGTATCCTTCCGGTCACATACCCACGATTAAGGTGTTTACTCCAGGTGGGGAAGGAAAAGGGTCAGGCAGACTGGCAAGACTTGCATCAGGGCTGCAAGAATATTGGCATAGGATCAAACATATTCCAGGGTGGAAGAATGCCCAAGCAGACTTTCTCTCACGGTTGTCCTTCAATTGGTCAGAGGTTAATGACCAAGGAGTTTTAGCCAAAGAACATTAGAGAACAGTAGCATGGTTGTGGGATTTTGAAGAGTGTGCAGGGGGAGCATTCACTGCTGAAGAATGTAACACATGTATGGATGAAGACCAGGTGCTTGGGGGTGTAAGGAAATTGGTGATAGGAGTGGAACAGAGGGAAAGCATGATTGCTCCTTTAATGGGACCATACATGAAGGTGTTAGATAATTGACACTGTGTAGAAAGTATGTGATAATGAGGAAGGACAAATCCGTGCCACGTGAGGGTTTAAAGTAAATATTATCAACCTGGCTCATGAGGGTCACTTGGGGCAAACAATGACTGAGATAATTACACAAGAGAAATTCTGATGGCCAGGTGTTAGAAATAGGGTTTATGGTTGGCTAGGGTATGCACCTAAGCCAGGCAGAACCCACAACTCCTAGTCAGGGTAAGGAGTCAGGGTAAGGGAGTTACACACCCAAGATAACCCCTGCTCACCCCATTGGTATCTTGACAGAGCAGTCAGGCTTATCCCAGAGGCAATGTGTAAAGCGTTTGCGTAACACACACACACACCAGTGACACCACAAAAGAGACTGCACACAAGGGTACATTAAAAAAATATCCTGTGTATTATTTACACATAACACACCTTAGACCATAAATCATTGTGTTGCATGTAAAGCACATTAGACCACAAAACATGAATTACTGCGCCACTAGGTGCTTGTTTTAGAGAAGGCATATAACACATTATACCACAATACACCAGTTGCTGCGCCCCTAGGCACTTGTCATCAAAAATGCAAGTAAACACATATACCTTGTTTCCATAAATCAATAATCACTTTGCCACTAGACATTTGTCTTGGCATTAGAGGTAGTAAATCAGGTAACCACTCATAAGTTTGCACAGGTCATCATAATATCAGGACACATAAGGCCATTGGAGTGAGACATCATGCACAATATCAATAAATACCGACTTCCTCAAGTTTTAGTGGAGGCCTCTGTCAAGGACTCTCCCTGAAATGCCCGTTGGGTAGAGTTGTGCCCCCAAAGTTAGTGGCAGCCACCCACAGACACGTGGTACAGCCGCCAAGACCGATGAGGCAGGGGCTGGCCACTCTTCCCAGGTCAATGGGGACGGCCCTACCCCTGATAGCAGAAAGGTGGTAATCTGCCCAAAATGTCCCTGTTGGCGGGGAGACCTTGCTGGGTCCCCCATGGGTAGAATTCCCTCAGGGCAGCTGCCCGCAACTATGCGGTGCAGCTGCCACTCACTTGATGTTCATGGTCACCGGTGCTGCTTTGCAGTGAGGTCGGGCGCAGCACCTCCACTGCAGCCCTACTCGCTCTCAGCTCCTGCAGTGTGCACCTAAAGGGAACACCACAGAGGGGGAGACCTCACCTGGTCCCCCCCCTCCTGGTCCAGGGATCTTATCGTTGCTTATGTTGGTCCTGACCCCTTGCAAGGCATAGGACTCACCATCTGGCTGTGGTCTCTGTGGTGGCCAGCCAAGTCACCTCTCTCTCCTGCCTGGGAAGGTGGCACAAGGGAGCTGAAAACACTCTGGGTTCTGGTGTGTTTTCTGCGTCCTGGGATCAGTGCTCACCATGCGCTCCCAACCCCGGGACCGGGCAGCTTCTCCTGCCAGCACAAACAGGGGATCAGCCTCACACCGATCTTTATGTTAACACCCCGCACCTGCCAGTCACTTCCTGGCACAATTAAGGGGCAAGAAAATGAAGCGTACACCCTGCACTTTGTTGCACATCACAGAGAAAGAAAGGTGGAGTGCTCCTCATGCGCTAGTCGTGGGGAACGCATTAGGAACCAGTCTAGTCCTTTTTCCTGCTGCAGACAGGACTAGCAACTTTAGGACAGCTCACCCCACAAAAGGGGCAGCACTCTTTACAGCTTCTTTTACAGTGTTCCTTTTGCAAAGAAAAAGGGCGAAGAACTGTACAGTCCTTCTCCTGCTTCAGGTAGGTCCTTTTTAGATTGTAGCACAGGTTTTTATTTTGAAGTATTTTGTATCCCTAAGACTTCCAACAGGATATCAGCACACATGAGCCGTGGAGATTCTTCACAAGCAGGATATCACAGCAAGGCAAAATGTCAGTCCTTTTCCTCCACCACAGACAGAAGCAGCAACTGCAGGCCAACCCCACACAGCACATAGCAAAGGGGCAGTACTCCTCCTTACAGTCATTCCGCTCTTCTTCTTGGCAGGGTCCTCTTGTTCCTCGAAGTAATCTAAAGTCCTGGGGTTATAGGTCTAATACTTATATCCCAAAATGTCTTTGCTCTCATTGTGGCAATGGTCTCCAAACCCAGTTCTGCATTCTGCTTTCCTCTCCGAACCCACGGAAATCAACTGCTGAGTGCCCCAAGGATCATCGCTTAGCCACACGCTCTTCAACATCTACATGGCCCCCCTCGCCGCCATCGTCAGAGAGCATGGACTTAGCATCCTATGCCGACAACACCCAGCTCATCCTCTCCCTCACCAAGGACGAAATCACCACCAGACTCAACTTCCAGGAAGGAATGAAGGACGTTACTTCCTGGATGAGCAGAAACTGCCTCAAGCTCAACTTGGAGAAAACAGAAGTCCTCGTCCTCGGATCCTCCTCCTCGGCATGGGACAACACCTGATGGCCCACCGCCCTCGGCAGCCCCTCAACCCCCACGAACCACACTTGAAACCTCGGCATCGCACTCAACTCCTCCCTCTCCATGACCCGACAGGTCAACGCGGTCGCCTCCAGCAGCTTCAAACCCTCTGAATCCTCTGAAAGACCTTCAAGTGGATAACCCCCGAATCAAGGAAGGCCGTCACCCATGCACTCATAATCAGCAGTCTGGACTACAGACGCGCCCTCTACGCCGGTATCAACAAGACTCTGCTCCGCAAGCTCCAGACCATACAGAACACCGCAGCCAGACTCGTCTTCAGCGTGCCTTGACATGAACACACCACCCAGCACCTACGGAACCTCCACTGGCTCCCCGTTGAGAAGAAAGTCACCTTCAAGATACTCACCCAAGCATTCTATCTTATCCCTATTGCAAGGTACACTTGTAAAAATGTTACAGTGTAACTCCAATGATGAGCCTACGGTACAGATAGCCTTTCAACAGAGACAAACAGAATACAAAGTATTTCACTATCAGGGCATGTCACACACACTAGTACACGTCCTACCTTTCACATACACCACACCCTGCCCATGGGGGTACCCTGGGCCTACTTTAGGGGTACTTTACATGTAAGGAAAGGGAAGGTTTGGGCCTGGCAAGTGTGTGCACTTGTCAGGGCAATATGGCAGATTACAACTGCATGCGCAGACACTACATTGGTAGGTCTGAGATACTCATGTGGGTGGCACAACCAGTGCTGCAAGCCACTGGTAGCATTTAATTTACAGGCCCTGGCCCACACTGTGCACTTTACTAGGGATTTACGAGTAAATCAAATATGCCAAGCATGGATAACCAGATACTACAATTTATGCAGAGCATATGCACTTTAGCACTGGTTAGTAGGGGTAAAGTGACCAGAATCCTATAGCCAAAAAAATCAGGGTCAGAAAAATAGGAGGTAAAAGGCAAAATGTTTGGGGATAAACCTGTCAAAAAGGCCAGGTCTAACACCAGGTATGAATGATCAAATTGTGATCTGGGTGGAAAAGTGTGAGACATGCAGAAAGAGTGAAAAGAGATTCAAAACAGGTGTTCAAGCAGTACAAGGCCATATTAAAGATGTTTAGATTTTATAGGGCCTATGCACGGTGTGAGAGGGGAGCTGAAAGAATGCTGTGACAAAGATTGACATGCACTCTAAGTGGTTGATAGTTAAGTTTGTGCCTTAAGTGACTACCTAACGCACCATAAAATCTTTGCTGAAGGTGTTCTTGGAGGAAGGATACCCTTACCTATTGATCACAGATAATGAGACACAACTAAACTCGCAAGAGATGAGAGCAAATTTGGAAAGTTGCGGAACAAAGCATCATCGCGCTGCACTGAACAGCCCCCAAGCCAATGGAATGGTGGAAAGGGCTAACCACCTAGTCAAGGGTGCGATTTTAATGCAAACCAAGGGGGCGGTGATGTGGATGAAATGATGACTGATATGATTTGGGCACATCGCAAAACAGTAAATAAAGTGACTAATGTTTCACCTTTTGAAATAATGAGGAGGAGAAAGGCAGGTAGAAAGTTGACACCAGCATGGCTGGCCAACAATGGCTGTGAGGCAGTAGTTGAGCGGTAACAAAAGGTAGAAAAAGGAGTGGTCAATGCTGGAGACTGGGTGAAGATAAAGCATGGAAGAGTGAGTAGTGGGCTATCTAAATTCTGGAGTCCCTTCAAGGTCAATGAGGTGCATGACAGTTATGTCAGACTGGAAAATGGTAACAAATGGAATTATCACAAAGTAGCGCTTTGCCCAAAAGGAAACAGTACCAATGTGAAGGACGAAAAAGTTCAAGGGGCAAAAACAGTTATATGTTGGCAGATAATGAGGAGTTGATAAGAAATTCTGTAAGTGGAGTTAGAAGATTTGGTGGTGGTTGTGAAGATGAGAGAAAGAAAAGAATGGATAACAGTGCGACTCTGGTGAGTGTTAACAGTGCGATTCCAGTAGGTGCAAGTGAAGTACACCAACCCATGAATTACAGACTGCCTTGTTATCTTGAGGATTATGCACAAGTTCAGAGAACAAGCAATGAGATTCCTTAATGTCCATAGTAAGGACTTTCCTTTTTCTTTTGTTTTTCCATAGGGGTAAGTTTCCATTTCATTTTATCTCTTTATTAGTGTTTTGGAGGTGGAAGGGAAGTGGGTGTGTAGTAATGTCTTAATGTGTTTTTAAAGTGGATTTAGAAGTTTTAGAACCTTTTTTCAGGTGTGTTTTGTAGAACCGCTTGTAATGGACAATGATTCTACTCAAGTCAGTTGAAGTGTGGCTGGCAAGTGGAGGATCACGCTTCTTCAGGTTCTAAGAAATACATAACCGAAGCCTTCATGAGAGTCCTGGCTTTTCTTTACCACAGAGATCTGATGTTAATGCCCAAAATGTAAGGAGATAGGATGTTTGGTTTTTAAAAGAGCAATGAAGATTTTTTTTTAGGTCTCGCCTGACCCAGCGCATGCGCTGGTCTGGCGAGACATTTAGTAGGTGGCTTTTGAAAGTGCTACCCACATTTTTGTGCTGGCAACAAGCTAGAGTGCACGCGCACAGCTGCTCCCCGCATTCCCCCTCCCTTCTCGCCCAGCCATCTACCTTTGCTGCGCTAGCCTTCAGCATCATACCCCTCCCCCCGCTGCTGCGCATGCATCCCTAGCGTGCTTTAGCTCGTCATCGCGATCACTTTCGCTTTTACAGTGAATGCAATGACTTTCGCTTTTACGGCCACGCGGCGTTACTTTTACTGCCACGTGGCCAATGCTTGTGATGTTGAGAACTGTGTATTGCCTGCCGGTCACGTGGTACAGTCCTGGTATCAATAGCTCACTAGTTATGCTCCGTATCAAATAGCTGCATGTAACTTGAATACGTTTAGAACCTTGCATTTTTTTTACTCTATTTGTCGTTATTCTAAGGTTATTAAAATTATTTAATTTAGATATTTTTAAACACACTATGATGAAGTGCTACATATATGGTTATTTTTTAACTTACACAGTCACAAAGACCATGCATTTTTTCTGACATTCAAAGACCGACACTTAATTCAGGCAGAACTACAGAGAAAGAAATAACGCTTCCAAATCTTAGTTTGTCTCTTTACAACTTGTGAAGTGGCCAGCTAAGGGCCTCTGTTCGCTCTCAGCGGCGTCAGTCTGAGTTTTGTATTAAGGTGTTAAGTTCCAGCTGTAATCTGTTGACGTACATCTGCTCTCAGCTTTGCCCTTGAAGTGCACAATGCCCATCTGTAAAGTTCTTCTTCGCCACCTGCAGGTTTCGCAGCATTTGCCCCAACGTCCGCACACCACACTAGGACACATATTCGGGATATAGTAATATTCAGCTCATTAATAACTTTTTGATCCTGAATTCGCCTAGGGCACCTGCATTTTTCCGCACTGGTCTCTGCGCATTGCTGCAACGAGTCATCACAGGGTATTAGAACCATGCCTGGGCTAGCCAGCCAAGCAGAATCTGTGGCAGCTGTGTGTGTGTACTTGGCCATGGTGGCTGGGCATCTACCTAGCACTGCACTTCAGTCTGTGCAGCCTCAGTACATGTCAGTGACTTAGACAGGGTAGCAACGCTCTGTACAGCAGCACACCACTGCCCTTCTAATGATGATACTGGACAGAGAAAGATCCCGCAGCTGCTCCGGTCACTCACCTTGGAAACTGCCTTTCACTGCCTCCTGACCCTTACCGGATGCCTCTTCTTGTGTGCCAGCCTGCGCCCACATCAGCACCAGCAAGACCAGACTCACCAGAGACACCGTCGTAAGGCCATTGCTTTTTGAAAACTCTTTAGCAATCTTCACAAACACACTGGTAACGTATTAAAGCAGAATTATACGCTTCAGTAACACCAAGAACAGGTGCAGGACAGGTGGCATACGCAATATAATGCTCCCTTTCACAGTGTACACAATTAGCAGTGGGCAGTACTGAAAAATTCCTGACACCCAAAAAGCAAGCAGCTCGAAGTAGCAGCACAATGTTGTTTAAGCATTCTACAACAGTTCATGAAATGGCCAGGTGTCCCCATAATGTGCTTCTCTTCCCCTCTTGGGGCTGCCATCTCTCGCCCTGGGAGATATGCCTCATGCCCCTCTTAGAGGCGCTCTCCTTGTGTGCTCCACCCACTGTTTTGTATTCTCACCCGTGTGCTTCTCTCCCCTCACAGCTCCACATTAGACTCCCTCTCATTTGCTCTTCACCCCTGCTCTGCATGCTTCCCCCGCCTGTATTCCAAACAAGCACTGGCATAACCAATAGGTCTCGCCTTTGGGGCCTTATAAGTGTTTAGCCATGCAACAGTTGCATAACTAAATACTTATAAGGTCCCAAAAGCGAGACCTATTCTCTATGCCAATGCTTGTTTATCCATGTGATCATTCCACCTGAGGGCCTGCTGATGGTAGAAGGTATAGCATCTATGCAATAGGAAACATAGCCTACTGTATTGACATGAGTCATTACCCAAGATTCCTCAATTAAACAAATATAGACAGTATCTATAAAAAATTCTAAATGGGATCAAAAAGATTTTCATGTAGACCAGTGACATTCCATGAAAGGATACAAATACTAAAACTGCAAATATACTTCTTGTTGGCTGAGAGACTGGTAATATTTGCAGGGTGAGGTGAAAGAGAAGAAGTAGATTTATATAAGTGAATCAAGAAATCAAAGCTTGTGGTGTTCCATGATAAATGCAGTCAATCAGCTTCTCTAAGAGGACTACTAGTTTGGAACTGGGAGGGGGAAGTACTTTTTAGCATATTCAAATGGCTTGTAGCAGAGGATATTCTAAGGAACTGAGAAAAATGAGAGGAAACAGTTTGAATGGCATTAATTTGAACTGGATAGTGGAGCAGTTGGGAGGAAATTATCGGGCATCAAAGCTAACTAAATCCTCAGCTTTTGAAGTCTACACACTGGGACACTGCTGTATAATACCAAGTGTATGTTCTCTGACTCCTAACACACAGTAAAAACAACTAATGCATAATTGGTATATTTAAATTCCAGGTATGGCCATAGTATATTGTACTAGAAATAACGATTGCATAGGAAATGTAAATGTCACCTGTGGAATACAGCACATGTGGAGCAGTCCATTAGGGTGACGGAAAAATAGCTTCAGGCCTGCCTGTGTAGGACGACTGCTGCGGCTTTTAAACTTTCATGCGAACCTATCAAAAAATTAGTGGTGGGCATAGCTGGCACAATTCTCCCTGGAGTAATTGCTCATAAATACTGCAAGATTACTTGCAATTGTGTGTAATTACGTGAAAAGCACAATCCAGCATTTAGCTCTAATCTTTAGTGCAAAATTCAACCTTGCACCCAAAATGTGCCAGAGGATGCATTTTGAGCAATGAAAATAGCGATAAATGCTACAGGACATGAACAGCAATGGCCAGCAGCTGCTGTCTCTCTCTCTCTCAGAGGCATATTTATTAAAGTTTTCTGTCACCATTGCACCATGCAAAGGTAATGCAAGGGTGACACAAAACCTAGATGACATTTAACAAGCCATGCAAGGTCACTTTGAGTGGCCCTGCAGAGCTTGGTGTATCTAGAGTAAGGCAAGCAAACTAAAGGCACTGCCTTGCTTTACTCTGCCCCAGGAAGGCGTTCCATTGGTGCAGCTCGAGTGTTCCCACATATCCTCCCATAGATTTTGGTGCACTCCCAGATTTATCTCGAGTGGTAGATCTGGTTATGCATCAAAATGTTATGCCTTCCCAGGGGAGGCTTAATGAGGCAAGGAGAAATATCTATATTGCTCCTTTTTTTCCCTTTTTTTATGTGTGCTGAAAGAGAAGGAAAGAAAGAAAGACAAAAAAAAAGAAAGAAGGCAAGAATGAATGAAAAAAGGAAAGGGAAGAAAGAAGGAAAGAATGAAAAAGTAAAGGAGTCTATGAAGAAAAGAAACAAAGAAAAAACAGTCAAGAAAAAAAGCGGGAAAGAAGACAAAAGTGAAAGAAAGTAAGGAAAAAGGAAAGAAAGAAGGAAATAAATTAAAATAAAGTGTTACCAGTGCTACAAATTAAACTCAATAAAGGTTGGTTTTCTTCCTGAGCCAAGTTTAGCAAAGAATCATTCTTGAAATTGAGTCCAGAATAAATGTGTTCTGAATAATTGTCCACTCATGAATTCCATGTATGAGATAAACAAAGGGCACTCCAAAAGGAGTTTGGGGCATATGTATCAACATCACCATTTGCGATTCTCAAATAGCGATTTTTAAGGAATCGCTATTTGAGAATTGCAAAACGGGATGTATTTAAAAAATTGCAAACTTTTTGCGATTTCTTAAAATTCCTTAATTGCGATTAGCAAATTGCGAAATCGCAATTAAGGAATACCTGCCCATTCATTCCTATGGGCCAGGAGACCCATAGGAATGTATGGGAAGTAATTCTCAAATTGCGAATCGCAATTTGCTAATCGCAATTTGAGAATAATTTCAAAGGTGCAAGGGTGTCAAGATGACACCCTGATACACCCCTGAAATTAGCATGTGTGGTCATATGGCGCACATACATGCCCTAAGGGCATGTATGTGCGTCACGTGACACTTTGTAAAATTACAAAACGTGCATTTTTAAAAGAAATCGCAAATTAACACCAACTAGTAGTTGGTGGTAACTTGCGATTTCTTAAGGATTAATCGCAATCCTTTGGTGAGTGTTACATTTCATTTAAGAAATCGCAATTTGCGATTTCTTAAATGCTTACGCAAACTTAAGAAATAGCTAAATTAGCGATTCCTTAAATTTGCGTTGGGAATTTGCCTAATACATCTCGTTTTGCGAATTTTTAATCGCAAACGCTGTATTTTGCGAATCGCAGCGTTTGCGACTAAAAATTTGCTTGATACATATGCCCCTTTATAACATAATTGGCAGGATACAGAAACTAATGAAGGTTGTAATGTGGCCTGAGTTCACTTCTGGGAGAAAGTGTCTTGCTTTCTCCTGAAGCTCTAAACACCAAGGCAACACTAAAGTAATTTTGAAGTAAAAACAAAAACAGTGGCACTGAAGGGAACTGCCTTGTGTGCGGATGTGCTCTTTATGAGAAAGCAAAATGCAGTACAACATTTTCCACTAATCTTCATAGATGAGAAACAGTACTTACAACAGTTTAGTGGAGTAAATCTTCATCACAGACAATGTAAAATATTATACAGGTGTCAATAGTCAACTGAACAATCCAATGCACAACCGTAAATTAATATTCAAGCTCTTGAAAGATGCACAAAGACAAAACATGGAGTAAATACAGCAGGGAAGAGAAAATGACCGATTAAGCCAGATAAAATTGGAGTTTTCATATGGGAATGTGCAAGAACACTTGCCTTCTCTGTTCAATCAAAGATACATAAATATGCCAGGAACCCTCCAGGGAGACCAATCATCTCAGGATTGGGTTAATATTACAATTGTTGTCACAATAGATTGATGTTTTCTTAAAACCTTTTATAAAGAAACAAAAGCTTACACAAGTGACATCATTCACTTCATTTAGTGGGAGGATGTTAGATTTGACAGCTTTAGAGTGGTCTTCACTAAACTTTTTGACTGTTTGCCTCACCCTTTTGCTGATTTCTTTTTGTTGGCCATGCGACTTTGAGCCCTTTACCACTGCCAACCAGTGCTAAAATGCATGCGTTTCCCCCTAAAACATGGTTTGATTGACTTATCCATAACTAGCATATTTAATGTTCCTATAAGGCCCTTGTAGAGTGCACTACACGTGCCCAGGGCATGTACATTACATGCTACTAGGGGGCCTACAGCACTGATTGAGCCACCCGTACAAGCATCACCATAAAAATGTGTTAGGCCTACCACTGCAGAGTCTGTGTGTGCAGTTTATACTGGCATTCGACTTGTCATTTAAAATCCCTAGCCAAGCCTTAAACTCCACTTTTAGTACATATACAACACCCCTAAGCTAGGCCCTAGATAACCCATAGGGCAGGGTGTTGTGTAATTAAAAGGTAAGACATGTACGTTTAAGTTTTACATGTCGTGCTAGTGAAAACACTTTGAATTCCTTTTTCACTACTGTGAGGCACACCATTCTAATAGGTTAACATGGAGAATTCCTTATTACAGCTGGAAGCTGTAATTCTTGATTGAGAAGTAGTGGTTCTGTCATGTTTGATATCATTGGAATGGTAATGATAAATCCTCTTTACTGGCAAAGATGAATGTATCACTGCCCTTTTAAAAATGCCACTTTTAGAAGGATAACATTATTACTGCTCTTAGCCCTGTGTGCCAGAAGCCTGTCTCCAATCTATGTCTGGGGTGGGTGAAAGTTGGACTTAGTGCATTCCCTCTAGGCAGCCACACACAAAGAGAGCTTAGGTGTGACTGAGTGGCCATCCACATCCTGATGGGCCATCCCGGGCTGGATGTGAGGGAGGAGCTGACACACATGAATAGGCTGTGTTTTTTCCTCACACAAAGGGCTGTAGTGAGTCTGGTGCCAGAGCTGGGCAGGAGGACCTCTGTGCACTTTAAAGCTCCTCTTTAAAGTCACCTCCATTTCAAATGGACAGCTAGGTATAAGAACTGGTTCACCCCACCAGACAAGACACTACTGGACCTGTGAAGAAACTCTGCCAGGAGAAATGACTGCTGTGCTGCCATAAGGACAGCCACTCTGCTGTACTGCTAATGTGGAAGAATTGCTGGTTTTGGATTGCTTCATAGATAAGGAGTAAGACAAAGCAACACAAGTTGCTGCCTTACCTTACTCTGTTTTAAGGATGTTTTCCAGGGGCTTTGCGGTTGGTGTTCCCATGCAACATCCATGAATTTTGATGCTGCCGCAGATTTACATAATCACGTAAACCTGGGGCAGCACCAAAATATTATGCCTCTCCAGAGCAGGTGTAACAATGAGAAATATTTTTATTTATCCTCGTTTTTCCTTCTTTCTATGTGTGCTGCATTCTTCTGAACACATAGAAATAGCAGGATTGATTTTGTGCAGGAAGGTGCAGCCTCTTCCTTCACAAAAACAATCCTGCCTAAAATGGAGGTGCCTACATTGGTGCTAAGAGAGAGAGAGTTATGTTTCAATGGGGTAACCCGATAGACCACTGGACTCGGGTGTATATATTGGTATATGAAAAAACAGTCACAGTGGAACAATTTAGCTTAATTAGAACACAGGTTTGTGAATATAAACTTAAATTGAGTTATGACAACACCTTATTGAGATACACAAATGACTTCATTTAATCGTATTGAGCATAGAAAAAGGTCAACATATCAACCTATTAGACAGACAAACGCATGTCAAAATCATCATTTTCAATTACTAAGGGTGTAAGTGAAGTGAAAAGTGCAACATAAATCGGGATAAGTGCAGACGATGTGAAGGGGAAGGTCGTGTATTTAAGAACATCCAAAATAAATTTGAAGACCTAACCTGCCACTTGAATGACAATTAATGATCCCATAGACACACCGTATTAATACTACTCATTATCCCTAGGTGTAAGTCCATCTTCTCTACCCCCCACTGGTCCTGAAGAAGACCCCGCTTCCAAGATTTCCTAATTGCTGGCTCGATTAGGGGTCGAAACGTCGACGACTTTTCCCTTTATTCAATACACGAGACTGACAGTGATTTTACAACTGCTTTTCTTGCTGATGTTATTGCATTTGTGTTATTGCCATTCAAGTGGCAGGTTAGGTCTTCAAATTTATTTTGGATGTTCTTAAATACACGACCTTCCCCTTCACATCGTCTGCACTTATCCCGATTTATGTTGCACTTTTCACTTCACTTACACCCTTAGTAATTGAAAATGATGATTTTGACATGCGTTTGTCTGTCTAATAGGTTGATATGTTGACCTTTTTCTATGCTCAATACGATTAAATGAAGTCATTTGTGTATCTCAATAAGGTGTTGTCATAACTCAATTTAAGTTTATATTCACAAACCTGTGTTCTAATTAAGCTAAATTGTTCCACTGTGACTGTTTTTTCATATACCAATACATTGGTGCTAGGCACCAAATTATGCACCATTGCAGTAGGAAAAGACAGGAATGCATCGCATTTCAGGAATACGGTACATTCTTGCCCTTTCACGTTGGCCTCAGGCAATGCAGCAAGAAGGCTTATGGCGCTGCCCTGCGCCACTTCCTGATAAATGAGGCCCATTGTTTTTTAGAATTAGGCAAAACTACACAAAGAAAGGAAGTACTTTATAAATGCAAACAGATTGGTTGAGCACCTCTTCGAAAGAGGAGATCCAAGAAAACTAGTAAGAAACCTCTGAAATGGGCATGATTTACACCATGTGAAAAACTATTAGAACCCCAAACAGAAATTTAACTCTCCCATTAACACGCACCCTGACCTAAAGTCCGGAACCCCGTAATATTGAACCTAACAAAGATTGGAAAACATTACAACCTTTAGAAATACATGAAGCAATATTTGCATTTCAAAAAGGATGGAACTTGAAAACACCTTTTTTAAAGCAAATGTAAAAACGTAACAAAACAGAAAAATAACAGAATATGAGGGCTCCCGAGAATCGGAGGGCACAATAAATGTGGGTCGTAGTATTACTAACACAAAGGACAAAGGAGGTGCCATAAATGGTAAAATAGATTACATCCAATAAATGCAAAAGTAAGCGTGTGTATGGACAGTAATATATCCATGCAACAAGTTGTACATTGAGGTGACGACACAAGAAGTCTCCAAAATAATTTTCCAACACAAATCACGCATAATGTGCAAAATTATGACTGCTCTTAACATCAAGCAAGAAATCTAAAAATGTCATGGGCGGTCCTACTAAAAATAGAGAATGACTCAAGAGGCTCGCTTCAAAAATATTAAGCATATTTCATGAAAAATTTATAGAAGGAATGAAAAAAGTACACTTTGATTTAAACGGTATTGATGAAATGAACAATTTGATGGTACGGAGGCAGAGGCAGTGAGATGAGAAATGATGATCATGGAACAATATGTATTAATATAAATGTTATTTATGTTAAGTTATGTTATATTAGCCAGCCTTGTGTAGTGCGTTTCTTGGCGGTTGGGACAGATATCGAGCGAGATAGAAAGGAAGAACTGACAGCCCTCATAAACTTGTCTAAACAGCCAGGTTTTTTCCTTTTTTCCTAAAGAATCTGAAATCAAATTGCAGACATAAGTGTGGCGGTAAGAAGTTCCATAGAGATGCTGCTTGTGCTGACATACTCCATCCGCCCGAGCCTTTTTTTCATGAATTTAGGAATGATTGGGAGATTAGATAAAATAGAGTGAAGCTCCCAGATGGGAGTGCTATTTTTTTTTATCTCATAAAGTTTTTATTGAAAATTTGTAAGTCAAATAAAGTGAGTACATAAGCATAAGAAAAGGGAAGCGTTGTGTTCATTTCATACATAAAGAAGCATACACTGCAAATGCAAAAAGTTGTCTGATAATGTAGAAAACTGAAAGATTGAAGGGGGTGAAACAAAGAAGTGAGTATGACATCACCAGATGAATGAATCATAGTCTATCATGCTTCCAAGAGGAAAACTAAATATGAAAATAGAAACAGAAGAATTCGGAAAAAGGTACCACTTTACAGTCCATGTAAGACAATTGCGGTTTCTTTGTGAAAAAGTCAATCTAGTAAATATATGTGAGCAACAATATTGAATTGGTGAGAAATTAGGCGAGATATTCGAAGTGAAGAGTATATTATACATTCATGGCTGTTTAATGCTCTCCTGATATTCATCCAGTTTGTTCCATAAATGTCAGCTTGTCTTGATCCAAGGGTTTTCTTGCGCTAAAATAAGTTCTGCACATCTAATATCGCGTAACAATTCCCACCATGTGTACTTCGAGACCTTCCTCCAAGTCTTTCCAGTTATTTTACATCGTGTTGTGTGCTAACGTGAAGAACAGATCCAATGAGAGGATCTCATGCTTATATAATAAGGATATCTCATTTTCAAGGGAAGGACCAATAACTGTATAGATGAAGTTCTTCAGAGGTGAGAAGTGGAAGATATTGTATATGTGTGAGTACATTGAATCCCAGAATGGGCGTACTAATGGTCAATCAAAAAACATATGTGCAAGACCGCCAGCCTTTATTTTACAGCTCCAGCAGATGTTAAAAAGTGGTAGGCCCAATATGGGAGTGTATGTTTTAATACTTTTAACTATGGAGTGGGGACTATTACCCCTGAGATCCTTGAAAGTAAGACAGCAAACCTTGAGTTTTATTCTGCATTCCATTGGAAGCCACTGTACATCCTTCAGGCGTAGAATGACATGATAGTTCTTTGTGAGTTTATGAATCAAAGGGCTGCTTGATTTTGGATGACCTGTAATCTGTGTATCAGCATATTAGAAAAACCTATTTAAATCGAGTTTGCGTAGTCCAGTTTGGAGAATAATAAAGCCATTATAACTGATCACCCTGCTTAAGGAACAAACCAATCTTTTTGATCTTTCATTTCACTTTCATACATACACTACATATGCGGCCACTACTCCACTCCTCAACTTCCCCAAGAAGTGGAAGACCTGAATGTTCATCTAAGAGCACCTCCAGACCAACGCTCCTGCTCTGGCACCTGGATACCCTCGCGGGTGATATGCTGCACCCTACAGATCCCCAGAACATAACATAACATAACATAACTTTGATACCACTGCTTCAATTTGAGGGTTGAAGGTGAGCTCTGCATAGATGGTTACCCCAAGGCAATTGGCTTGTGTCTTGGAGAAAGGGGCTGAGACCATTTCTGTAGCCAGTAAAGATGAATACAAAGGTGCAGCTTATTATTCAATATAACCATTTCAATTTTACCTGCACTAAGTTTTAGACATTGCGCATTGTCTCCCATATATAACACATTGTGTTCTGGAAATTCTGTTGAGAGGCATCAGTGCCATCCAGTTGGGGTAGGAGTTGGGAATCATTTGCATAGTTGTAAAGTTTAGAATCTCTGTTTTTCTATTTCCTTAACAGAGTCTAAGGTAAAGACTGAACAGGTGGAGTCATAATGAGGACTCCCTGTAGGATACTACAGTTCACCTGTACTGTTGTAGCCTTAAAGGGAGCGAGATGAACTGTATGTGTGCGGTTTCCTAAAAATAACCTTACCCAGTTGAGTGAATGGTCCTGCAGGTGAGCAGGCTACACAAAGTAATCTATGCTATGGTCGACTTTGTCGAAACTGCAAACAAATCCAACAAGACCAAAGCTGATGACTGTCCCCTGTCTCCATCCAATGCAAGTCATCTAGTAATGACAATTTGGCAGATTCGATGCTGTGAGCTAGATGAAATGCAGCATGGAGGGGGTTAAGATAATCTGTTTCTTGAAATTGTTGAAATAGATCCCGGGCTACATGAGCTTCTGAAATGTTTTGATGGAAATGGGAGAAGAGATATCAGTGAATAAAACATGTAGTATCTTTACCTTGGTTTTTTTTGTTTGGGGCATAGTAGCATATCCTGGGAATGTGGCCCAGATCTATAAGGTTTGGCTTCCCACTCACGGATGTCAGGCAAGGACATAGTAGAAATTTAAACCCGAACAGACACTACATAATTTGAAAAGTGTTTTATTTTAAAAGTCTCCTCTTGTTGCTTAGTACATTAGTAACAACCACAGAATATAATGTATTATGCACTTATGCATGTTGCTATCAGCCTAACACCCTAAAACTACTTATAAGCACAACTATATGAGAGCATAGAGTAGCTAGCTTGCCTTTAGAGTTTCTTGTGGCTCAGCAAACTGCATACGTATTCACAATGGATCAACTGTGGTTAACCGACTTCCCTTAGAAGGAAAACCAACACCACATGGGCTCAGCTCCTCTCCTCTCTGTATCAACTCAACATTAGAGTGGATGCTGCAGCTGTCTGGCAGAGCCTCTCGTGATAACTCGTGCAAAGGCCTCTCTCCTTCAGTGGTCAATAGATACAGTTTATATAGGGTTGACCACTGACTTTTAACCTACATTGGGGAACTTTCCCTAAATCTGAGACATAACTGTCTGAACCAGGATGATGAAGATAACTTGACTAGGTTCTACGTGTTTACTGTACTGACCTTCTATCAGACCTTGAAACATACATATTTTGCAGATGCAAAAAGTTGTTCCACACAACAGCGGACACAGTGACCGCACTACCCTGTGAAGTTCCCTTCTTATTTCTGAAAGAAGTAGTCAATCTGATTGAGTGTGCAAAAAACCACTCCAGCACTCGCCGTCGTTGGGTGCCAACTGCTTATGCAGATAAATGAGAAAGTCAGATTTGTGGAGTAGTGCACCACTCGATATTGAGACAAGTGGTAGTAAATTAGTCAATGAGTCTTGTGATTTGAAAGTCTTGAATATTCTTTTATTTTCAGAAATGTCAGCCAACGCGTTTCGTTCATGAGAATGAACTTCTTCAGGGCTGTAAGTTATAACAAAACCAAATGAGAATGTGCACCAGAGAACATGTGCACGTGTATAATACATGGTAATCGTGACTCAGAGGTGAGTATGGAAACGGAACAGTGATGTGGAGGGGAGGATGTGCTCGATTAGTGAAGGGGAGGGTTGTGATAAAAGCAATGATACCTAGTAGAGGTGTCGGTGTGCAAGAGCTTGGGTGGGAAGGATTGGGGAGTAGAGGGTAGTAGAATTAGTGTACTATAAAAACATTATGATATCACATAATCACAGAATGCGCCATATAACTCAGAATACAAGTCAGTGTGATATCATCAACAGAGCTCCCAACGTGCGAAAAAAGCGATATATAAAGCATATAACACATAAATGCAGTAAGTAAAATAGCAGATAAAAAAGTTATTATAAACCACCAATGGCTGATGAGGAGAGGGTAATATGTGTGAGGAACTGGAGATGATGGAGTCCCTGTGGTAATGCAGGCGAATACAAACAAGACCACACAAGAAAATACAAGAAAATAACTGTGGAGCTGCAGAGTGCGTCATGGCGCCGGGGCCCCCAATGGTGTTGGCATGCAGTAAATCAATCTGGGAGGTGGGATCTCTAGTAATAGCAGAATAAAGCCCCATACTGTAATCTAAGCTAGCCCTCTCACAGATACTGTAGGAAATGGAGACTGGGTGGTAACATGGATATCTGGTGCACATACGTACCATGCGTATCAACTCCTGGTTGAGGAAAACGATAATGTTGGGTGGTAGTCCGGGCTGCACGGGCCGCCTTGATAAGGGCCGATGTGCACTAAGTCTGTGGGAAAGAAGAATGCGAATGAGTGCAAGTACTGTGTGACAGGGGGGAGAGAAAGAAAGGTGGTGAGGGCTAGGTCCCGAGTGGGGTCGGAGTGGCGTCAGATGAAGTGGGTCCCAGGAGCCGCCGGATGGTGGGGGACGAGGTGTACAGCAGGATGAGGTGCATCAGAGTGTGCGGGCCTAGGCACAGGTGGTAGCACCCGGGTGTGCACTGGGTAGAAGCACAGGTGGTAGCAGAGGGAGGCGGGCTCTATAAAGTGGGTTAAAATGAGTATGGGTGGGGCTACGTTAATCCTGGGTGCTAGTTGGTGCGAGGTGTGGGTGGGGGCCTCTGCAGTTGGGCCTTTGCATGGCATCACAGACAGGGAGCCGGAGGTGAGGCCGTGCTAAGGAATGGTGAAGCCGATCACGGAATCGGCGCATTGTCAGCATTAGTAAGGGCCTGTGCATATGGCTCTTCGCGTTGAGTCACAGGCTGGGAGCCAGGGGCATGGCAGAAGTAGGGAACGGTGAAGCCGATCGAAGGATCAGCGCATTACCAGCGTGCGCCACGAGTGAGGAAGGGCGGGGGGGCATCTGCGGGTATGGCCACGAGCTGCTCCAGAGGGGTGGCGGAGCTCCGATCGTGGAGAGGATGAGAGGGGAGGCCTGTTGGATCACAGGCAGGGGTGGAAAGCTAGGGAAGGATGGAGGGAAGTCGTCTGGGGAAAAATGTCTGGTGAGTGGAGCACGGTGTGAAGGAAGGTCTCGGTCCGTGTCCGGACGAAGGTGCCTACCAGACGCTGTGAATGCCAGCCCCTGACGCGGGGTGGTGGAAGCAGTGGAATCGACTGCGGGGGAGAGGAGGAGGGGAGGGTGGGAAAGAAACCAGGCATGGTATGGCAGGGAACAAGATATCAGGGTAAGGAAGGAGAGCCGGCCTCAGTGCCTACGGAAAATAGAACACACACGTACCTGGAAATAAGGCTGAGAATAGAGCTGTCCGCTTCAGTGTGAAGAGTGGTGGCTCTCAGGGGATCTTATGCATTGAAGTAATAGGTGGTGAGGCGGGAAAAACCGTGGGAGTGCGAGAATGCACGTCACTGGAATGGCGGCAAGGGGAGGGCCACTAGGTGTGGTAGTGGCGAAGCAAGAGACAGATATATCCGTAGCTCCAGGGAACTGTGAGCCCTGGGGGCAGTGTCAGCACTAGTGAATAATGTAGGTGGGACCAGGGGAGAAAGAGGCACTGGGTGATGTGGCTGAATCTGTCACTCCGGTGTGCTGTGGGCCCTGAGGGGCAGTGTCAGAACAAGTGACTGTAGGTTGGACAGTGTCTGCACTGGATGACGCTGTGTAAAAACTGACATGCTCCGGTGGGAAGCACATGGAGGCGGGCGGTGGTACGAAATCAAAAGGCAAACTGAGTGGATGCTAATAGTGGAGTCCTGAATAGAGTGGAAGGTTGGAGACAGCTCCGCAGGGGCTAGAAACATCATCAGGCATTGGTGGTTTATAATAACTTTTTTATCTGCATTTTTACTTACTGTATTTATGTGTTATATGCTTTATATATTGAGTTTTTCGCACGTTGGGAGCTCTATTGATGATATCACACTGACTTGTATTCTGAGTTATATGGCGCATTCTGTGAGTATGTGATAACATAATGTTTTTATAGTACACTGGTCCTACTACCCTCTACTCCCCAATCCTCCCCCCCGCTCTTGCTCACCGACACCTCCACTAGGTATCATTGCTTTTATCACAATCCCCCCCTTCCCTAATCGAGCACATCCTCCCCTCCACATCACTGTTCCGTTTCCGTACTCACCTCTGGGTCATGATTAACATGTATTATACACGTGCACATGTTCGTTGGTGTACATTCTCATTTGGTTTTGTTATAACTTACAGCCCTGAAGAAGTTCATTCTCATGAACGAAACGCGTTGGCTGGCATTTTTGAAAATAAAAGAATATTCAAGACTTTTAAATCACAAGACTCATTGACTAATTTACTACCACTTGTCTCAATATCGAGTGGTGCACCACTCCACAAATCTGACTTATACATATTTTGCAGCTTGTAGCAGACTTGTGTCGAACTATAAGTTAGCAAAATCATTTCTTAGATGAATTGACACTTTCATGAGTTTTGTGGCAGGTAATGACATGCTGAATGTGGACCAAAGGCAAACAGACAAACTCTATATGCTCAAAATGGAATCTGGCTTTGGGAGTTTATATCAGTATCACTATTGCATCCTTCAAGCATTTCGGGACTGTCCTTGGAAAAAAGGATTCATTCAGTGAAGTCAACATCAGATTCTTGAGTACAGATATCATTGATTTGAAGGATGCAGGGGCATGGATTGAGTGTTGATTTACCCTTTGACATCAAGGTTTGAAGTCCTTCTTCTTTAATTAGGGAGTAAGATTGAAGATTGATAGAATTCCTATCAACAGGTACTACTTTGCTATTAGCACTTTTGAGAGAAATGCTTTCTTTAATTTGTTTTATTTTATCGATAAAGAAGCCATTTAATCTGTCACAAAACTCTTGCTGGATAGGATGTTCTGGTTTACTCTATCTGGAGTCGAAAGCTTGTGTACTACTTTAAAAATCTCTTTATGCCTATTGGGTGCTTCCATAATTGTATTTCTATAGTCTGTGTGCGAGTTTAGTTTTATTGTAAGTCATCACTTTTATGAAACAGTTACTTTTTTTCAGATTATTCTTCCCCCAAGCACTTTGGAAATGGTGAAGTTTAATTTTCCCTTTTTATTTTCTGATTAAACCATGGAAACTACTTTGCCTGATTGGTTACTTGTGTTTTTTTAAATTGAGCATGTAGATTGCTGGCTCAATGTAGGAGCTTTGTCTCAGAGGATTCTGTGCATATTTTCTTTATTTATGTGCTGGCATTTATTAAGGGATTTAATGGTTGTTTTATTGCTGTTCCTCTGTAATGAGGTACGAAGATTACACCTAATCAATTGATGATCTGACCAGCTATAAGGCTTGACCTGTAAATACGTCAAATTAAAATTGTTAGTCCAGATCAGGGGAGTGTCCCTTAACCCCTTCAGTGCCCCGCCCTTTCCCCCTCCTGTGCCGGGCATTGTATTAGCAGGCGGGGTCCATGACGAGATAGTCTCGTCATGGGCACAGCGCAACCGCGCTCCATGACGAGACTATCTCGTCATGGGCATAGAAGAGATTAATATGGAGCTTAAGATGTGTTGATTTAATTTAAAAGAATTCATTATTTCTGAGAATTTCCGGGCTTTAGATCCTGCTCTGACATTATTATCCCAATAGTTAAAGTCACTGAGTATCAGCAATTGAAAGTAATATATTAATAATGGGCAGACAATTGTGGAAATATGGATTTTTCTGGTCAATTATGTCCCCTATCTTGGACCCCAACGGTTCTATGTGCATGTTACAAGTACATGTATGTTCCCTCCAGTTCCAGTTATGAAGACGCAAATACATGTGCGTCCACCGTTAACATGTCCTCTTTTAGATCCGCCATGAATGAGCCGGATATTCCATTCCTAAGTACGAAAGGCCACCGCCTTTATATGGTTCACTTATGCCATTTTACAGTCCAGGCAAGTAGGCCCTGATCCTGTCATCAAGCTTTTCTGCTTTCTGCCTCTGAAAGCTCCAGTCTGAGCCTGCATCTGTGACCATGAACTTTGTCTCATCCTCTGCGCGGCTCACAGTGCCTGACATCAGCTTGCTGCCTGCCAAGAACTGTATTTCACCTTCGGAAATTATCTGCTCCGCTCCCTGCCCAATGCATTCCTGTCTAGTAGCTTAAGTAAACATTCTGCCAGCTACCGAGCAAAGGCCCGGCTTCTCTGTCTTTATGCAAGTAATTCATAGCCCTGTTACTATGGAAGATTCCTGCCCTCGCATCTAGTGTAGACACTTAGACGCTTGTACACGCACTAACAGTCAGTATAGTCAGTATAGAATAAGATTCTACTCCAAGAAGGCCTCTCTTTTGGATAACATAGTTCTTTAAACATAGGATGTTAGATATGATTTAGGATTAGGTTGACTTGACCCTCCAGACATCTGTCGCCACATGTAGAGCTAAATGTCAAGTCCCCTTCACCCCCTAGCTGCACGTCAATCACACGTCATGCTGCTGCGCGCGCATCTCTGTAAAGTATTTCTGCTGACATTGCGAAATTATTTCATAGGTCCACCCATATGTAACATCACAACCAATGACGTTTCCTTGTTACTCCCAATTACGCCTCCTCCAGCTACGCATGTGAAATGTTATCTTTGCTATCAATTGTTACGCCTCTTGCATTTGCTTCGCTGTAATGCCTATTGTATAAAAGTTATTGATAATCAATAATGTATGTACTTCACTTCCTGAGCCTCCGTGGTGATGGAACCTGGAGTCCACGATTTCGAAATCGTCCATTGGAATAAAGCCCGTTCTTAACCTCTAATACCACGGATTCTGCCTCTTATTTATTGAGCTATTTTTATTATGTTCTGTATCAAATTAAGTCCCGGTAATTAAATTATTTACCACATAAATGGCGCCCGAACAGGGACACTTTCTCATCTCACGCGCCGGTGGTGCGTTGCAGGCCCGGTCTCCTGCCACAGCTGGACGGACAACAACGCGTACCAGCAGGATTTCCTGTATCTCCCTCCGGTCTAGCGGGGGCGACTGAGGCTGCGATCAACACCCAGACGAGGCGGTGAGAAGTGCGAAGTATCCCGACCAGAGCCTAGCTGAGAGAGCAAGATCCGAGGTATACAGAGGCCCACCAGGTTTCCGATGTCCTGAAGTGTCCGAAGTTGTCGAGTCCAGTCCAGTCCGGTCCAGTTCAGTTCAGTTCCGTTCCGAGGCCTTCCGTTCCGAGCTACCCGGTGAGTACCATTACTGGGGAGGCGTTCTGGCGTGCACATAAGTTGTGCCGGTCCAGACGGGTTTGGGTACACAAATCCGGTCTGCACTGTTTTAGCAGTGTATCTGTACTGTTTAGCAGTATATCTAGTATATCAAGTATATAAATTCAGAATAATTCCGTTTAATGTCGAGAATTACGTTTTATGATTAAGTTTTCTTAGATCGTCATCTTCATTGTTGCTCATTTAAAAATGTTAAATATTAAATGTATTAATACGTCCTGCATATTGTGGTGTGAATGACTGTTCATTATCGTGGTTTATTGTATTAAGTTTGTTCAAGACCAAGTATCAGACCAGTTCTCAATATGCCGCTCTTTTTGAAACTAAGACAGATCACAACTAGAAAAGGGGTACTCGAAGAAGCTGTTCCTATTCCTCCTAGGGACACTCCAGGGTACTTCATGTATCATAAACACGGCCTAGACGCTATATTATTTCTTGATCTATGGGTAGACTACACTAAGGAATTACCAGAAAGTCAGAGGTGGCCCGCAGCTGGGACCTGGGATGCAGAGTGCATCGTGAAAGTAGAGGAAGAATTATGGAAAAAGAAAGCTAGACAATCACAGAAAGACGCCATTGAATTATGGCATAAAGAATCGTATAGACGCACAGAAAAAGCACGTAGACAGGAAGAGAAGAGTAAAGAGAATTCAAATGAAGTTCGAGAAAATCTATTAATTGAAGAAGGTACACGAGTAAAATCAGAACAAGTAGACAGACAAAGACATGCCCTTATGAAGGGTATGTATCCCCTTCTGGCCGAAGGATTACCTAAGGCTACTACGGGGATACCAAAGGACTTGCCACCCCCATTATTTCCAATAAAAGTACATCCTAAGGGGCATCCTAGAACCGCAGAAGATGTTTTTCTTTCCTCATATTTAGATGACGCAGCTCCCGAGTATGCTAACCCCGCCCCACATAGACCGTTGGCCGGGGAGGTTCAACGCCAAGATCCTGTATCTGTATCCTTACAGCATCAAATCCTGACACAAGTTCCGGCAAGCACGTCCGTTTCCACATCTGTTCCTACAGTTACTTCTATAGCTGTGTCGTCCACACCTATAGTTGCTGTATCGCGTTCTACGAATCCTTTCACGCCCGATACTCCAGACGGGGCTACTGGAGGTGCTACCAACATTTTTTCTACGCCACCCAGAGTAAATAAACTTACCTTTCAAGAGTCAGCACATCCACGTACCCCCAAACTCATAAATGCCCGCACGCTTAAGGAACTTCTGGTAGATTGTAGATATGACCCTGTGCCCGGCAAAGAGGACGAAATGATCATGGCATCATTACGTATCAGACGAGCCGCGGTGTATTTAGGGAAGTTACCAGGAATGACTGTGCATCTAGATAATATATATCATTATGTCCAAACGGGGCGAGACTCTGAATGTATTAACAGAGCTATGGAATACCAGAAAGTGGAGATACAGGGGGAACTGTTACGTTTCCTCATAAATTGTGTGATCAGAAATCAAGACCGACCGGGGGTAGATCCGGAAATAATGCAAACTCTTACCAGATGGAGCCAGAATATATCAGAAGGGAGACATGATAGGCAAAAATGTATAATAGCCATGTGCAGAAAGATCCGTAAAGAATTAGAACGCCTACACGAAGAAAGATTAGCGGTAGACCAGTTTGAACAAAACGAGGAGGAGGGAGGATCAGGACTGTCCACAGGACAGTCAGAAACCATAGCCTATGTAGGTAGAGGAAGATCTTGTAATAGTACTAGATATTTTACTGACCCGATACATCCGATATGTCCAGATAATAACAGGAATTTCCAAACACCTATAATAAATATGAGATCCCCCGAGCATTCGTTCCAAGCCGCTGACAAATTACTGCGAGAACGAAGGGGTTATCATTTTCTTGATTCTATGGATGAACAAGAATTAGCCAGGTCAGCCGTTCATTGGATTGACAGTCCCGGAAAGTATGATGATGATACAGTAGCACACACATTTTTGAACCTCACCCCAGATGAACAGCGTTTAGCTGGGATTTATATGATTCAACAACTCCTTATACTATATAAAGGCCAACATTCAGATCCTGGTCCCTTACCTGATATATTGACTGAATTACTCACGAATAGATGGAAAGGTTCAGGTACTAAGTTAATTAAGGAAATACTAGAATCTAGAAAACAGTACATTCTTTTTGTATGTCCAGAACATGTTTCATTGCCCATCAAGGAAAGACCGATGTATTACATGGACAGACAGAATCCCTTACGAGAAGTACACCCAATAAAGGGCGAGGACAATCAGTTTAAACGTGTATATGTATATACGCCCATATCGAAAATAGAATTGTTAGAAATGAAGAAAGTGGTACCCAGTCATGACAAAGACCCAGCGGGTTTCCACCGAGAAATTAAAGACATGTTACTCATGGGAGAGTATACCTATCCCGACATAATGACAATATTAAAGGTATTAATGCCTGCTGGCATTTATGAAAAACTCAAGGAAAAAGAGTGGGAGGTAGGAGACCAAAAGATAGATTGGACAGCATTAGAAAATGAAGAAAAGGCCCGAGGTCCAGGTTCGGGGCTTGGGGACAAAACTAAAGCACTGCCAGGTTTACTAGTACAGGTACTGCCACGTTTATTAACCACGAAAAAGGAAGACTGGGGTGCAATCTCAGCCTGTAAACAAAAGCAAGATGAAGACACTAGTGATTTCTATGCCCGATTCGAAAAATGTTTTGGTATAAATAGTGGTATAAAAGCAAGTAGCGAGTCATACCCACATCTGTTTGTGACAAAATTAGTTGAAAATTCCTTGCCCCAAGTGAAGAATAGAGTATTAAAATTCGAGAGTACCTGGCAAGGTAATACCCCATCACAAATGTTACAAATGTTACAGTACCATTACAATAGAATTAGAGAGGAACAAGAACATGAACAAAGACGCATGAAAGACACGAAAATGAAAATGCTAGTCTCCCAGACAGTTCCAGCTGAAGGTCATAAAAAGGGTACGACACATTCCGGTGATTCAGCAGGACCTATAAAAGGGACATGCAACTATTGTAAACAGCCAGGACATTACATACACGATTGCCCAGTCCTGAAGCGTAATATCGCCACAGGTATTACAAAAGAAAGACCACGGCCACCTAGACAGGATCAGAATGAACAAGGAGCACCGCAGCATGCACAGGCCATGCCAGCTCCACAACAGTCTATACAGTTTGTGCCAGCCGCACCAGCGTTGCCTGCTGCTGCCACACAAACCACGACACGACAGCTGTACCAGACCGCACAGTATGACTATCCTGATTATCAACGATATGCATGAACCAGCCTAGAGAGGGAAGTTGACTTACCCCTTATCGAGGTCCCTGTAGACCAAGAAGGACCTTATGTACATAGTGAATTATTAGGCCAAGATAGAAAATTTTTACTAGATACAGGGGCAAGTCGAACAACTATAAAACGTAGTGAAGTTCCAGGGGCACCCCTCTCAGGCTCACAGAATATTTCCCTTGGTTTTTCAGGAAAACCTATTGTTAATGAAGTATCACAGCCTCTTCCACTTACGATAGGACCCTTGACCAGAACTACAGATTTATTGCTTACTAAATCATGTCCAGAAAACTTGTTAGGTATAAAAACACTGAAAGCTCTAGGAGCTATAATATGTTGTTCTCCGGAAGGAGTAAGATTGTTTTTACGTGATTTCAAAGGTCATTATGTGTCTCGAGACATGGATTCCCGACTGCAGAATTTGCCCACACATTTATGGGCACAAGGCCCTACAGATGTTGGTTGCATGAACATTACGCCATATCGAGTCACACTAAAGGCAGGAGTGGTACTACCACGAATGCGACAATACAAGTTACCCCCAGATGCTGTAATGGCTTTACTGCAAATCATTGACGAACTTATCGGCCAAGGAGTGGTTGTGGAGACCGACTCCAATGTATGTAATTCACCGATAATTCCGATTCTTAAACGAACTGATCCAAAGGCTCCCCCAGTATATCGATTGGTTATTGATCTGCGCGAATTAAATAAATGTATTGTACCACAATACCCCGTAGTTCCAGACATCTCTTCATTACTGACAGCTATTGATTCCGAAGCAACGTTCTTTACTGTAATTGATCTCAAGAATGCCTTTTTCAGCGTCCCAATAGATCCGGAAAGCCAATACTTGTTCGGATTTAGTTTAAATGGACGTAGCTTTAAATTCACACGCGCACCTCAAGGATTTACAGAAAGCCCCAGCATCTATAGCCAAGCATTGAAACGAGAACTTGACAGTATACACATGCCAGTCAACACTGCTCTGCTTCAATATGTCGATGATCTGCTGATCACCGCCCGAAGCGAACCTGAATGTGAAAAAGCATCACTGACGGTTTTACAATTTCTAGCCGAAAAGGGGCACAAGGTGTCCCCTTCTAAGCTGCAATTCTGTGTCCAGCGAGTTATTTACCTTGGTCACTCGCTGTCCAAGGAGGGAAGGCAGCTTACACCAGATCGTATCCAGCTAATTGCAAATATGCCAATACCCAAGACACAAAAGGAGGTGCGGGCTTTCATAGGCCTCACTTCATATTGTAGGCAGTGGATCCCTCAGTATGCATTTCTAGCAAAACCACTCATTCAATTAACAACACAGGAGGCAGCCACATCGACTGTCCTCCCTTGGACTCAGGAACACACACTAGCTTTTGAAAGCTTAAAGAAAGCTCTATGCCAAGCACCTGTTTTAGCAACACCATGTTACAGAAAACATTTTACACTCTTTGTTACAGAACGAGAAGGTACTGCCTTGTCAGTACTCACACAGGAGCAAGCAGGATCACACAAACCGTGTGCTTATTTTTCTAGTACATTAGATCCCGTAGCTCAGGCTCTGCCTGCGTGCCTGAAATCAGTGGCAGCGACAGCTTTAGCAATCAGACAAAGCGATGCCATAGTGTTAGGACATCCATTGACAGTACAAGTACCACATGCAGTAGAGGTTCTTGTGAATCGAACGCAAACACAACACTTGACTATAGCGCGACTTACAGGTTACGAATTAACATTGTTTCAACCTCATATAGAAATCAGACGTTGTAACACATTGAATCCTGCCACACTTTTACCCGTAAATGGAACAGACCCACTAGCTCATGATTGTATTGATGTTATTACAATAACGACGAAACCCAGACAAGACTTGACAGATGTCCCATTGTCAGATCCAGACCTGACGTTGTATGTAGATGGTTCATGTATGAGAACAGGTACAGGAGAGTTAGTGGCCGCTTACGCAGTCACAACAGACACTGAAATTATTGAAACCAAGTGTATAAATACCTTGTCCGCTCAAGCAGCAGAGCTCGTCGCTCTGACACAGGCCTGTATTCAAGCCACAAATAAAAAAGTCAACATATACACTGATTCACGTTATGCATTCGGAGTTGTACATGACTTCGGCGTGCTGTGGCGAGAGAGAGGTTATTTAACTTCTCACGGTGCCCACATTCAGCACGGACCCCTCATTCATGCCTTATTAGATGCAATACATCTACCCATTGCAATATCGATTATGAAATGTAAAGCTCATACGAAAATTACTGATATAATTTCTCAAGGCAATGATCTAGCTGACAGAACAGCTAAACAGACTGCTCAAACTCAAACATCCGACATGACAAAGACAATAGTCCAGACACCAACACATTGCATGATGGTTAAGGATCCCGCTCTTGATGTAATGGACATACAGACACATGCTACTCCAGACGAAATAAGGAAATGGACTGAATTAGGAGGGATCCAAACGGATCAAGGATGGATGACGAAGGAAAAATCTGTGTGGTTCCTTCCTGATTCAATGGTCCAAGTCATTATTAACACTATCCATAGTCCAGCACATCTAGGAGAAAAAGCTATGCTAGACAGCATTCAACACATTTGGTTCAACAAACATTTACGAGCAGCAGCCAAACAAAAAGTCCGTACCTGTATGATCTGTTGTCAGTTTAACCCAGGAAAAAGCATCCCCGTAGAGCAGGGTGGATTTCAGCCTCCTGATCACCCTTTTGAAATCCTCCAGATGGATTACATCCAGATGGAACGATGTCGAGGATTCAAATATGTTCTCGTAGTTGTTTGTGCTCTTTCCCGTTGGACCGAAGCGTACCCAGTATCAGATTACACTGCCCCGACCACTGCCAAGCAGCTAGTTCGAGAATTCTTCCCACGGTACGGTTTACCACGTGCTGTCTACTCAGATAACGGCCAGCCGTTCTCATCCGAACTAATGAAACACGTTTCACTTCTGCTAGGATATCAGTGGAAGTTTCATTGTGTCCGACACCACGAGGCAGCAGGTCTCGTGGAACGACATAATCAAACTTTGAAAATCAGATTGTCCAAAATATGCAGGGAGAAAGGTGTCGACTGGGTAGTAGCATTACCAGTTGCACTCTTTTACATGAGAATGGTAGCACACTCTCGAACAGGGCTATCCCCGTATGAGGTGATCTTTGGCAGACCACCAAATATGTGGGGGACGCCTATACCACGTAAAATAACTGATATTGACTGTAATATGCTGACAGATTATTTGGCTTCCTTGATGTCTGCACTACAATCTTGTCGTTCACAGGTAGCTGCAGCTTTTCCTGACAACACTGAGGTGAAACCCCATGACGTAATTCCGGGGGATCTCGTTTTAGTGAGGAACTTTGATCGAAAGACTCAGCTGGATCCTAGGTGGAAGTCGCCTCAATTGGTCCTGCTCACCACAAGGACAGCCGTGAAGATCGAAGGCAGAAAAGGCTGGATACATTCAAGTCATATCAAGAAATTTTATGGACTACCATCAGATATAAAAACTACACCTTGCGTGTCTTCACCCATTGACTCAAAACTTCCTTTGGTTGACTCAGGTAGTCACGAACATTATAAACTAAAACTCAGATCTAATCAGTCAGGAAATTTGATTGTTTAAGTCCTCTCCAAGGTGAAGCGGTTGAATTTGTCTCTGACATGTATCCCTTAGATCTGAATAGAGAAAGAACCCGAAAAATGTTGAAACGACATACATACTGTAAATCACTGCGTAGTCATTGCACAGTGACGTTATTGATTTTGTTTTTCCTAAGTCTTTTAATAATTACTGCAAGTATATTGTTGCACATATGTTATCCTATTTTTAGACATGTTTATAATGTTACTGCTGAACATTCTTTTATTGAATTACCTCCGCATGAATTGTCATACAGATTTGCGCTGCGCAATAACACTTTTATTAGTATGTTATATCATTCCCATCAGGTTAGCAATGCTACAAATTGTTGGATATGTGGCCGACTCCCTCCCTATCAGAACTATAAAGGAATTCTACCCCTTTTTCCATACCCGTTCACACACAACGGCTCCTGTGGAGCATGGTTTAGTTTAATTAATCCCTTAGATTCAAATTCTGCAGTTTATCAAGACAATGGGGTATGGGGAAATCTGAACTTAGTTTTACTTAAAGTCTGCCACCCCAACAAGGAGGGACTTCCCAAAAGAACAGGAACTGATCTAGAAAATGAAGTATATGGATTAGGTAACTTTACGCTTAATCTTATGATCCTAAATATCGAATCCGAAGCTACTCCAATTTTGCCCGCCATGGCAGTATTTCCAGTAAAAGGTGAATTATGTGTAAGAAAGAATGGTTCCATACGTATGGGCCATAGTAGATGCACCATTGTAATAGAATTCAGTGATCAAGGCAAGTCGACATTTAGAGCTTCCCGCCATTCCTATTTTATATGTGGTCAGACGGCATATGTACGTTTGCCTCTAGATTGGGATGGTACCTGCTACATTGGATTCCTTTTGCCACCTGTTTTTCTAGCTCCTCCTGATTATCACAGAAATACTCATTTAGTACACAATAGAGAAAGGAGAGATCTCCCAATAGTCGACTACACTGAAACAGCATGGGAAAAATACACAGATTTCAATAAAGGTCTCTTTCCCTATATAGGTACCGTTACTAATAGTAAGCTGATACGTAGATTGACTAGAACCCTTGAAGCAGTAGTGAACGAAACTATTTCCGCCTTAGGCAATTTAACAGAAGAGCAGTCTGCTATGCGGATTGTTGTGCTTCAAAATCGTCTTGTCCTTGACGTCATCCTGGCCGATAGGGGCGGAGCTTGTAGGGTCATCGGATCAAGTTGTTGCGTATTCATACCAGAAAATTCGCCAACTGTATATAAAGCCATAACCCGCCTTCATAAGATTGTAAGCCAGATACACCAGAATCCAGGCACCTGGACTTGGTCCGGTTGGTTTTGGAGCGTGTTATCAGCCTGGGGATGGAGAGTTCTATCCTTCCTAGGTATTGGCCTTCTCATACTATTCAGTTGCTGCTTATGCCTGCAATGTGGACCAGCGATTTGTGGTCTGTGTGCCACATCGTGCATTCCACATCAAGATTTTCATTCAAGATCCCGGAAGAAGAAAGAAGAACAAATGATGCTATATGAACAGATCAATGGATTAATGAAGATTGATATCTCTTGACGGGCAAGTAGGGGACAAGGAGGGAATGTGGAAATATGGATTTTTCTGGTCAATTATGTCCCCTATCTTGGACCCCAACGGTTCTATGTGCATGTTACAAGTACATGTATGTTCCCTCCAGTTCCAGTTATGAAGACGCAAATACATGTGCGTCCACCGTTAACATGTCCTCTTTTAGATCCGCCATGAATGAGCCGGATATTCCATTCCTAAGTACGAAAGGCCACCGCCTTTATATGGTTCACTTATGCCATTTTACAGTCCAGGCAAGTAGGCCCTGATCCTGTCATCAAGCTTTTCTGCTTTCTGCCTCTGAAAGCTCCAGTCTGAGCCTGCATCTGTGACCATGAACTTTGTCTCATCCTCTGCGCGGCTCACAGTGCCTGAAATCAGCTTGCTGCCTGCCAAGAACTGTATTTCACCTTCGGAAATTATCTGCTCCGCTCCCTGCCCAATGCATTCCTGTCTAGTAGCTTAAGTAAACATTCTGCCAGCTACCGAGCAAAGGCCCGGCTTCTCTGTCTTTATGCAAGTAATTCATAGCCCTGTTACTATGGAAGATTCCTGCCCTCGCATCTAGTGTAGATACTTAGACGCTTGTACACGCACTAACAGTCAGTATAGTCAGTATAGAATAAGATTCTACTCCAAGAAGGCCTCTCTTTTGGATAACATAGTTCTTTAAACATAGGATGTTAGATATGATTTAGGATTAGGTTGACTTGACCCTCCAGACATCTGTCGCCACATGTAGAGCTAAATGTCAAGTCCCCTTCACCCCCTAGCTGCACGTCAATCACACGTCATGCTGCTGCGCGCGCATCTCTGTAAAGTATTTCTGCTGACATTGCGAAATTATTTCATAGGTCCACCCATATGTAACATCACAACCAATGACGTTTCCTTGTTACTCCCAATTACGCCTCCTCCAGCTACGCATGTGAAATGTTATCTTTGCTATCAATTGTTACGCCTCTTGCATTTGCTTCGCTGTAATGCCTATTGTATAAAAGTTATTGATAATCAATAATGTATGTACTTCACTTCCTGAGCCTCCATGGTGATGGAACCTGGAGTCCACGATTTCGAAATCGTCCATTGGAATAAAGCCCGTTCTTAACCTCTAATACCACGGATTCTGCCTCTTATTTATTGAGCTATTTTTATTATGTTCTGTATCAAATTAAGTCCCGGTAATTAAATTATTTACCACACAATATCATAACATCGTTGAGGGAAGGCAGCCATGGATATGATACCTAGAAAACTAGATTTGTGTGCCCAAAAATCATGATGTAATTTTGTTACACTACAACAGAGCATAGTGGAGAAATCTCTTTGGTGCATGAGTACACATTCATTTTAAGCTAAATAAATATGTGGACATGTTTTAACAAAATCAGATATTGTGATGATGTCTACTTTTTACATAGCATAAAGACAAGCGGAACTTGTAAACAAAATGATAAAGGAATACAATGAACAACGTTTTGTGTATATGAACGTATGATTGTGATGATAATTGTAGCGCATAAAAATTTAGTTGCTATATTTTGAAATGGAGAGAGGTGATAATAACCACTTGATTGACAAACACAAAATGAAAAATTTAAAGAATGTCAAAAGAAAATGCATTATCCCAATCACAAGCTTGATGCTCTTAATTTGAACCTTAATGAGGAATTTGTAAACATCTCCACAACGATATACAGAAATAAACTGCTGAAAAAGAAGAATTGTTAAGAAACAAAGGAACATGGATGTTGCAATATTTTGACATTCTAACAGTGGAAACAAACATAATCATTTAACTTGCATTTTTAGCATATGATAATTTTCAATCGACATATCTTAACCAAATTACATGGTAGACTAATGCACTGATAAGTGGAATAGATTGAGGGGTATGAGGGTAAATCTTAATCATTAAGTTTCTTACCAACATCCTGATTAAATTACCACTTATTAGCGTAGGAGAAAGATAATAGAATATTTATATATGAAGTAAGTAGACTCTTTAACATGGCAGCTGCGAGGACTGCGGGGAGGCAAGATTGCGGATTGACGACGCCGAGGACGCCTGCCTCTGTTTTGGCCCTGTGAGCCCCGGATGCCTCGTTACCCGCCCGCCCGCTGGTGAAACCAAGGATTGTTGCAGCAGCACCCGGGAACATATGAATAACGTACCAGCATTCGTAAAGACCCCCCCGCTGATGCACTGGTGATGTGCCGAATCGTGGGGGTATACAGAGCAGTCAGCGCGGCTCTGGCGGCTCTTTGGCAGAAACGGCAGACACCGTTTGAACTGCTTGAGCCAGTCAGCGCTCAAAAAATCCGAGGTGGTTGGCGGAGGCAGGTTCTCAACACTGAAAGGAGGCAAGGAGAAGCTTCAATGGCCCCACCGAGTACTAGAAGGGGCAGAGGCCGCATGGGAGCACAAGTGGAGGCAGGAGAAGCCATGGGAGAGCTGGAGGATCGAAGAAACAGCAATGTTGTGGAAGATAATACAGGTGAGCTGCTGGGAAGTGATGTTACCCCCATCCCCAGCTCCGATAAAAGAACTGGTTCAGACAGGGGAAACCTTTACTGAAACTACTGCAATCTGCAAAAGGCACTAAACTACTCTTGTCCTGCAGTTTAGAGACATCCAGTCCGGGTTTGGATATGGCCGATTTGCTAAACACCGCCGTCCAGGAGGGCTTGGGGACTGGAGATGGTGTTGTACCAAAGGGCTTGGGGACTGGAGACGGTGTGACAAAAGGTGCTTCAGTGTTGCTGGCCTGTTAGGGGGCAGATGGGTTAGCCACTGGAGAAGTGGGTGTTAATGTCATGTTAAAAGGTGGAGTGAAAGCCAATCTTACCCCTGCCTCTATTTAAACTACATCAGCTACCCTTGGGGACTCAAGCAGTCTGTCATTGAGTATTCTAACAAAACTTGCGAACATCACTGCCAGGTCTGTGGGAGAAGGTATGGCCGAAATAAATGTTGACATAAATCGGAGTTTTGATGAAGTATCTGATGGCACAGAAAATAAAAAGGGGAATATGGCTAGTAGTGGTGTCGCAGATCAACTTGAGTACTCATCGCACAGCTCTGTCGACACTGTGAGTGGTGTGGTTTGCAGAATTGACAAATGACGATTTGGCCACAGATGAGTTGGTCATCGATGTAGTATTTCCAAGTCCTGTTCAAGTCAGCGATACCTGCTCTCCAGCCCTCCTAGTCCCTCAGTGAGATCTGTGAAGCAGCAGGATGTATTGAGCTATATGTTGAGAAGCCATGTTAATGATACAGAGGCTCAGTGCAATTCTAAGGCCAGTATCATTGAAGGGGACAAAGGCCCTAAAGCTGCGAAAATCGGCAAGGGAGCTAAAGGTCGGGGTGGTGGAGTGAAGCAGCAAGTTGCTAATACTGTGGGGCGGCTCAAGGAGGCAGTGGCAAAAACCACAAAGACTGGCTCGGCATCTAGTCCTCTACGTAAATGAGTCTCTTCAAAGGGAAAAGTTAAGGTTATGGTCTTAAGGTTGTCTAACTCGGGTAGTCTGACAGCAGTGACATCAGCAGTTGGAGCTGGCACAGGAACCCCTCCTAACAAGGAACAAGAAGGACCTCCTAACAAGGAACAAGAAGGACCTGTAGAGGTTGCGGTAATAGCTACTGGAGAAGGAGCGAAGCATCAGGGGGAAGTGTCTGGTACTTTGATTAAGCTAACTGCAGGCCCTTTCACAAAGCCAATTGAAAAAGAATCATCGGTGGTGTCTGCTGGGGTGACTGCTGGCTGAAAGACCGATAACACTCTCTCGGGCAGTGAAGCCCCCCCCTGAAGAACATCTTTTAACAGGCTGTGAGGAACCATCACTGTCTAGAATAATGCAGGCATTACTGACCCAGAGAACAGAGGCACGAGAGTATTATCAACAAGCCAAAGTGGACAGTAAGGAGATAAAGCAAGCTCTGTTGAAGGTCACGTCCAAAGTTACTCAGCTTTTTTCAGAGGTCACGGATTTGCAGGAATGGGTCGCAGCAGTAGAGGAGGCAAACACGTATTCTACGAAACTGGCGAAATCGCAAAACTCCCAAATCGGATATATGCAAGCAAAATTGGAAGACCTTGAGAACAGGCAACGTCATCAGAACTTAAGGGTCTTCGGTATTCCAGAAGGGAAGGAGGGCACTGATCCAAGAGCATTTATTGTCAGCCTTTTTCAAAAAGCCTTTCCCGACCTAGGAGACTGGGACATGGACTCACAGATCCAACGTGCACACCAGTTGCCCCTGTCTCTAAAACAGGCTAATGAAGGTCGTTACAATTTTGCACGGCCAATTCTGGTATTCGTAGGCAATTTTTGATTTCGCCAGGCAATATATCTGAAGGCCCACCCAGCTGCACCTGTTAAGGTTGACTCAATGTCCATTTTTGTGCGATCAGATTTATGTAAGCAAACAATGGACAAGCGATGGAAGATGCGTCAACTGATGGACCCTCTCAAGAATTTTTGTATTCTTACCTTAAAGTTATGAAGGACTGTCTAACACATTGTTTTCAACAAACATGATGCTCAACAAGCTCTCTCGGAGTGGCAATCTGCTGCCAAGAAGGTACTGAATACCCAATGATCTAGTTTGGTTTCTCTGCTGCTCCTCTTTTTCTTTTCCTGCTTTTCCTACTAGGAGTGTTTGGGGGGCAGGGTCCTTTCCAATCTAGATTTATAGAGAACAATAATTAGTGAACGGCTCTAGAATGTGTTTTAATGTTTTGTTTGGTATGGGGTTCATTGCATAATTACGGGTGTTGCTGATAAGCATTAAGATAGTCATGGTGGGATTGGGTGGCGGTCCGGGGCTTGCGGGGGACTTACGGGGGAGCATCCTCCCAAGATGCTGTCAGGGTGGGACAGTAGAAAAGGGGGTGATTCCTTTCCACAGACACATGGGAGGGTTGGCTGGGTGGGGGTGAGATCTGGAGCTGGGTGTTTTGAATTTAGCTTACAACATGTTGGGTGGGAAGGGGAGGAGGGAGGGAGGGGTGTAAGTAGCCACAGTTTTGGGAAGACAAAACTGTTCGAGCACAAGGGAAAGAGAAGTGTAAATAGGGGGAACAAGTGGGGCGGGCTTTTTCAAATTGTTAAATGTCATATATAAAATATATGTGTTGGAACCTATCTGGTCTCAATGATTCTGGGAAGCGTTGACTAGTTACGGAGGAACTTCGGATATTTAAACCTCATATACTAAGACGCTCCAAAACCCATCTGGCTTATAAAGACAGGGCACACTTAAAACAGCTTGGTTATTCGGGGGTGGCTATTCTAAAATCTAAAAACTGTCAGGCTACTGTACTACGTACATTAGCTGATTCTAAGAGGAGATGGGCAATAGCTCAGGTACTGATGTCTGGGTATAAAGTTATGGTGTGTGTAGTATATGGCCCCAATATCGAGTGTCCTGCTATGTTTTCCTATTTATGTACCGATTTATTGGAATGGGACGGCGATCTGATTCTCATGGGAGATTTTAATTGTATCTTGGATAGAAAAATAAGCACTACTAATACTTCAACTCGGTCTAGGATGGGCAAGGTTCGGGTGGCTATATTTGAGCTTCTTCACATATTTCAATTAGAGGATGTCTGGCGCAGATTAAATCCTTTGGTGCCAGTATCTACTTTTATTCACACCCTCATAACACATACTCTAGAAAAGACATGATTTTTACTAGTAATAGGATTTTAGAGAGGGCGCAAATTGAAGTTTGCCCCAAGATCACTTCGGATCATAATCCGTTGATGTTGACTTGGGAGCTTGAATCTGGGGTTGAAGAGCCAAGGAGAGAGTTTTCCTTCCCCAGATACCCCCTAAATAGCCCAGAGTATGTGGAATTTATGCAAGGAACATTGAGGGAATTCATTGGTAATAATGAGGAAGCAGCGTCAGTAGCAATGGTTTGGGATTGTATGAAGGCGTTTGTTAGAGGGGCGATACTACAATATATTTAAAAAAAGAATAGACAGGGGCTATCCGTGCTCGAACAGAGTTATAAGACATATCTAGAACAAGAGCAAAAGCACTCTAGGACTATTGCTTTAAAAGATACCGGAGAACAGCTGATTTACTTGTCAGAGCCAAATTTAAAAGAAGCTTAAGGGACAAAGTAGCGAATAGCTATCATAAGTTTATAACTAAACAGTATGAGTATGGGGAAAGGGTTGGGCATATGCTAGCCAATCAAATTGCTGGCATGAGGATTAGATCTAGTATCAAATGCATTAAAGGGGCAGTCAGATTAGTATACACTAGATCAGAGGATATATTTGAACAATTTAAACTATACTATGCCAATTTGTACGACAATCCAACTTGCTTTAATCATCAAGCTGCTGTAGGGTATATTGAGGAGAGTGCTATGCCCATCTTGAATGGATCTCTTTCTGAGCCTTTGCAAAGGGAAATTGATTTGGAGGAAGTAGAGGGCGCTATTAATGCTCTGCCTACTGGTAAAGCTGTAGGTGGTAATACAATCCCACTGGAATGTTACAAGATTTTAAAAAACAGGCTCCTACCGGTTTTTCTAGCTCTATGTAACAAGATTGTGCAGGGGTGGATGTCCCACCATCTTGGAATAACACCAATATCGTAGTGTTTTTGAAAAAGGGGAAACCAGCAGGAGAGCTGAGTTTATATCGGCCAATATAATTAATAAATGCTGATGCAAATTTGTTTTCTAAAATCCTCGCATCTCGTCTAACCCCGGTTATTCATGTTTTAGTGTCAGAACATCAACACGTATTTGAACCCGGCAGGGATACGGCTACCCACATTAACAGAGCTATTGCTGTGTTTGATGTTTATGGCCGGACAGAACAGCGTGTTGGGATGCTGATGCTGGATGCCGAGAAGGCTTTCGACCAAGTAGTCTGGGGATCACTGTGGTTAACAATGACAACGCTTGGTCTCGGTTGAAGTTTTATCTCGGCAACTCAGAAATTATACAGCAATCCGACAGCTTCGGTTAAAGTTAATGGTCTCGCCTCACCTTTTTTTTTGCAGTTGAAAGGGGCACGTGAAAAGGGTGTCCTCTATCCCCGCTATTGTTCGCCCTTTATATTGATCCCTTCGTACAACACTTGTTACGTAATGTAGGGATTCCAGCAGTATTTTTCAATGGCGTAGAGCTCAAACTGATGGCATATGCAGACGACATAGCAGTCTTTTCTAGCTCACCTGAAGTCTCTATAGTTGCTATAGCTGAGATCACTTTAGAAGCCCAGCGCTTTGGGTCATTTTCAGGTTACAAATTGAACTTAGACAAAACCCAAACTATACTGAATTATCAAACAAATGCAGCTTCAGCGGCTTTGGGGCTTCCACAAATAGTAACATATCTAGTGGTTTGCATTTGTAGTCAAATAGACAAGGTGATCGCGCTGAATTATGAACCACTGCTAAAGAGGGTTGTCTCAAACATGCGCAGTTCGCATAGGTTCCCCATCAGTATTATGGGAAGATGTAATATTGTTAAAATGAATATTTTGCTCAAGTTTTTATATTTATTTCAGATTATTCCATACAGGGTCCCCCTGTCATTTTTTAAATGCCAGGAGGATGCTATAGGGAGCTTTAAATGGAGCTATCGACGTGCTAGGAGAGCTTTACGTTTTATTAAATTACCATATATCCGAGGTGGGTTTGTTATCCCAGATTTTAAATTATATTTTTGGGCTGCTTTTTTGGGTCGAATACAAAGCCTGTTTAACCGTCCTAATACTGGCAGTACCTGGCTCTCATATCAAATAGCGAGTGGCCCTGATGCAGGGTTTTTGTTGTACAAAACAATGGATCCCAACTACTACAAAAGGGTGCGATTTAAGATTGTGAGGGAGATTGTTAAGATATGACAAGATATCTCTAAAGTATATTCCCTTGCAGACAGGCATGTATATACAAGGCTATGGGAGAATCCCGCATTGCCAGAAATATTTCATGATCCTATCGGAAGCAGGTGGCAAAGAAGGGGTATAGAACAACTCGGCCAACTATATGATGGGCAAGAGTTTCGGTCGTTTGCTGCACTGCAGGAAGAGTATGGGTTGCCACAGACTACGTTTTTTAAATATCTACAAATAAGGGACTATATGCTACGCGGCTTGGGCCTAGTACAGTTAGCAAGTCCCTCAAGGATACTCTCTGTACTTTTTCAGACTTATGTCCGGGGGTTAATTGGCAAAGCTTACAAGGAACTATCAGATACTGCTAGCGATGATGGAACTCAAGTTGCAGCAAAGTTAAGTCGGGTTTTCCAAATTAATATAACCAGCAACAAAGTACAAGAATCTTTGGGGACTATAGATGCAGCAGTAGCATCGGTTAATTTGAAGCTACAGCAACATAGGGTAATTTTTATGCAGTATTATACTCCAGAGGTTATCTCCAAATGGACTGTGAATTACACATCTTCATTCAAAGTATATTGTGGAAAGTGTCAAATGTATGCTGCTGCTCTATGTCATATGTTCATTAAGTGCCCTGTGCTGAGTGTATTTTGGTCTAAAGTTAATCATGCTCTTTCAACGTTGGCTGGCCACAGCATTCAAATGACAGAGAAGGAAATTGTGTTGGGGGCTATTCAGGACCGAGGTTGTCTCTTGGGCCCATTTGTATCAATTTTAATCATATGTGCTCAATTGTGTATTGCTCTGGTCTGGATTCAAAAACCAGGGCCCAGTATTAAAGAATTTTGGTCTTTACTTTGTGAAATATATGAAATGGAAATGGCTCTTGCAAAAGCTAGAGGTCCACGCTCGTGGAGAAAATTTAAACGGATGTTGTTGGGCACTCAGTGGGATTAGAACGGTGTGCTTTACATACTTTACTGGGGTCTATATTTAGTAAGATGTATTTGAGTGTATACTTAATTTGTGTACCCTCCCTTTTTATTTTCTAATTTTTTCTCTATTTTTATTTTTTGTTAGAGATTTGTCAATGTAATTTCCTGATGTGCTCATCTTCAGTGTATACATTTGCATTTATGGCGAAATAAATAAAAAAAATAAAAAAACACGGCAGCAGCTTCAGCAATATTCCGAGTCAGGGAAACCCATTGACAAAAGCAAACAACTTCAATGAAAGAGAATGGGACAAGACGTGGAATCGGTGTTCATCATTGCTGACAGTATTTGGAGAGCTGGCAAGAAAAGCATAAGAAGAATACGAGGTAAACCAGGGCAGGAAAGGGGGCCAATAGTATCATTTTTAAATAATGAGAGACATTAGACACTAACTTTAGGCTGTGTACTGTACAGATTATGATTAAAACATGAGTCATCAATAAGGAAACGAAGAGGTGAGATGGCGGTCAATGCATATGATTAAGAGGTAAGTCCAGCTACGAAATGTGAAAAATGAAAACAATTATGAATGGTAGGTGAGTCAATGGACACTAACCTTGGGTTTTTATCACACAGATTTTTAAAAAAAAATCAGAGGCATGTTAGGAAGCAAGGCTTCATGTAAACAGAAGTAAGTTTATTCCACAACAGTGGGACACCATATCAACTGTCTCTCTACCTCCACCACCCAGCTAACTGTCATTCCATATGCTTCCCCCTTCTAGAATCCTTCTCGCCCCCCATTCCAATAGCGAGCTCCCATTCCACAGAACAACTATAACATTACTACATCCCACACATCTTCCTCCTTTATAACAAAAACTAAATTCAAGTTTAATACAGATTGAACTTGACATATATTAATCACTTATACAACCCTTATTTACTATCAATGGGAACTAAATTTGATCTTTTCTAAACTACAAAACACATCTACATCTGTATAAAATGAATGCTTGAACACATACTATGTATTTCTACATCAAGATATAGTCACAGAACATGTTAGGTAATCTGGTTATCCTTAATGAGGTTTCCCACCTTTAATTTTCTCCTCTCACCTCACATGTGCCATCCGTCCCTTTCTCCTTCTTTCCATCCCTCTGAAAACAAGTTACAGCTATTTTATCTTTGTTCCCCCATTTGCCATCCTCTAACCTTAATGGACTTTTCCTTACTTACAACACTTTTTTAGGTTCACATAATTTGGATTCATCCTTTGGTATGATTCTCGAGCACTTCGCTTCCACATAATCTCCTACTGCCAACTTCAACTCATTTTTACCCTTGACCCCACACTTGTGTTGCACTTGAATATAGTTGTTTGCATTTGTACTCTTTTCTTACCCACATCCTCGGTTTTCTCTCTAGATATGGCAAATACCCCCATCCATCCTCTCAACATTTTGGAAGCTGGTGCATGTACTCTCAATAGTATGAAGGTTGAAACATCTGTGTCAGTCTTAGCAGTGGTACGTACCACCCTTAATTCCAATTTACTTTTCAGCCCATAGGCCTTAGCCAGTTACACATTCTCCTTAATGACTCTATTGAATCTCTCAACAAGACCATTACTCCTTGGGTGATATAACAATGTCTTGATATGTCTAATAGCCAAGAACTTCAGAAATCCTTGAATTGTACAGAAGTAAATTGGCAACCATTATCTGTCGGAACTTCATCAGGAATCCCTTTTTTGGCAAAGATAGACTTTAATATACACACAGTATTCGAAGCCTTCTAAACTTAACTTCAGGCCAGTGACTGTAATAATCAATGACAACTATGCCATATTCAGGAGTTCTTCTAAATAACACCACTGGGCAATATTGTCAATAGCAATTTGATCCTTGCCTTCCTTTGAACCTTGACTGTCTTCACAGGACTAGGAACTGTCACCTGCGACTTATCATTGATGGCGCAACTCATACAATCCCTTTAAAAATGCTCCACTCTCCTATCTAATTCTGGCCAACAAAATCTTTCTCTAATTCTTCTCTTCATGGCTAGCATGCCTATATGACTTCATGAGCTAATGCAAGCACCTTACTCCTCGTAACCTACGGTACTACCAGCAAATTTAAATGGAAGAAAATACCATTAACAGTCCTCAAAAACATGTTTGTACTTCATCCAAGACCCCTTATTAGGGCTCGATCTTGGTCATGCTTGACTTGTCCCATCCATTATTTCCTTAATTTCTTGATTTAACTCACATGCGTTCATCCAGTCTTGCTTAGCTGTGGCACCTTCCAAAGAATTTTCAATCATGCACGCAAATTCTGTGTCATCTCCCTTTCAACTTTTTTTTCATGGCGCATACTCAACCTTAAAGTTGCACTCTTGAAGCCTGTATTGCCACTTGACAATTCTCAGAGTGGCCCGCTCTCCCACTTTCCCAAATTCTTCTTCCCTTCTAGAATCCTTCTCTCCCACATTCCAATAGTGATCTCCCATTTCACATAACAACAATAACATTACTACATCCTACTAAGGCAGCCCTAGCTTCTGGGTGAGCACATGAAGTATTGAGAAAATAATGAGCAGATGAGCAATAGAAATGTATTGTACAAATAAGAAATGAGGCATTAAATACTTGGTTCCTCTCATAGATCCTGTTACAGAATTTGATGAGAAAGCACTGAATTATACAATCTTTCCAGGAGGAAGAAGCATATCTTTGTTTTGCTTATTGAAATAATGTCAATATGAATTAAGTTATAGAACTGGAGAAAACGGGCCAAATGTGACTAATGTTACCGAGCAGTATAAGAAAATGTAGGGAATGAAGGGAAAGAAAATAATGTTCCCCAGTGTAGGTGAAACTGCAGTAAAGTCCCAACAATAGGTAACACACACACACACATATATATATATACAATCTCGCTGGTCACATTCCCACGAGCCTGCTTTAAAACGGGAAGCCCGCGGCGGGGTTGCGAACCTCTAATACATCCAAACACTGTGAGAATCTTCAGTTTGCGATTCTAATCAAAAGTCGAAAAGAAACATGTCCTGCGATTATCCTTGAAAAACAGATACTGGCAGAGGTTCCGTCCACAGCGTAGAATCCGCTACGCATTGAAGATGGCAGGGGATTTTGGCCTTGGTTCAACAAACCGGCACTGTTGTGGGGGAATTATTACATTGTTACAGTATCTTTAAGTGCCCAATGGATCAAATAGCTCTCACATTTGACCAGAAGATCGCGAACAGACAGGGCACACAGCACGATGTGTGAGGAAATTCATAAACGACTGGGGGTTGCAAGGGACCTGTTTAATGAGGAGAAACATTCGAGTCTATCCCACACCATGGCAGTGGCGGAGGGCAACCACAATGGCAGCAGGACTATGAAACAAACACTGGGGACCAGATATGTTGATGACATTTTTCTCATCTGGGACGGGCCCCAAGCCATCTCAGATGAGTTCCTCAATGTCATCTCCATCAATGATCTGAACCTCAAAGTTACCTGTAAAATGAGCACAGTAAAGATTGATTTCCAGGACATAGAGGTTGGAGTTCAGGATGGGACATTGGAGAGAAGTCTACACAGAAAGGAGACTGTTGCTAATAGTATCCTGCATGCGAGGAGCCACCACCCACCCAAACCTAAATACAGTATCCCCTATGGGGGACTCCTCAGAGCTAGGAGAAACTGCAGCACTCTGGAAGCCTATGAGCTAGAGGAGGGGAGGATGATTGAGAGATTCCTGCAAAGGGGATATACATGCAAATTTCTGGACGATGCTAGACACAAGGTCAGGGGTGTAGAGAGAATGACTCTACTCAAACCTAAGCCACGCACATCTGCCAAACCCGAGATCAGACTCATAACGACTAACAACTTAAGTTGTACTGAGGTTCAGGCGATAGTGAGGAAACACTGGCATCTGGTCAAGCTGGACCAAGTCATAGGGAAACTGGTTAGCCCCAACCCACCGATAACATACTGCAAGAGTCACTCTTTGAAAGACATGCTAGTGCACACTTTAATGGAACCAGGGAAATCACACAGCAGCACTTGGCTGAGGGAACTCCCCGGTTTCTATAAATGCGGCAAATGCAAGGCGTGCACACACAGTACCATCAAGTCTGTTCACTTACCCAGTGGTAAACAACACAAGATTAAGCCTTTCATTAACTACAACAGTGACTATATTGTGTATGTGCTTGTGTGTGTGTGAGGCATGAGATATGTTGGGAGCACAATATTTCCCCGTTAAGAAACGTATCCTAGAACACATAAGGGCAATTCTGAACAATGACAGAACATATCCCATGGCTTAGCACTGTAACACATTACATAGCTCCATTGAAGCTGAGAATCTCAAAATCTCATTTTTTGGAATTGACTGGGGGCCAACTAACACCAGAGGCGGAGACAGCAAACAGAAGGAAGGAATCCCATACATAATTTATCTCTGGAGCAAATCCCTGGGATGTCAACCAGGATGAAGAGCTCCATGTTCATCTGGGATAGCTCCCTTCAAAGCAACCTCAGTCGTATGCTATACCCTCTGCAAACTCCAACCCCCCCAATTTTCCCTGCTTTACTGTTGCAGCGCAGAATACATGCACTTGCATGATGTATGGTTTACTCGATCAACTGAATGATCTTCTGTTTTCTCCTTTTTTAATTTCAAATTATTTCTTTTTATACATGAAGATATATAATGTTTAGGAGTATTTTTTCCTAATACTGAATGGCACAATGTGCCAAAGTCTTTTTCCTATGTTTATTGTTTATGCAACAGTGTCTCTCTGACTATATAGAGAACACTGCAAAAATGTTTCCCCAGCTTTGAAAAAGACCATAAAGTTACTATTGGACTAACCTCGTGTACGGGCCTTCCTTGCAGCGTGGTGGCATCAGCAAGGGATCGTGAAAATAAATATATATATTACCTACTGGCAGTCGCCAGTAGGTAGTTATGGTTAGGACCTATCTTCCATAGGAAATCCGCAACATTCTATTTGGAATAACGTTGGCGCCGATTGACGAATGTTCGCAAAATTTTCCAAACCTTTGGCCAGCTCCGGTCCGACCCTATCCTGAAAATTTCACGGTGATTTGTCAAGCGGGGGCCGAGAAAAAAGGGGGGTCCCAAAACACGTTTTCCCCATGCATTTTCCCATAGGACCTGTTGACGCAGCTACAGCCCGAATTGCTGAACGGAATTACACCAAATTTGGCAAAGAGGTAGTCCTCAGTTCAGACTCATACCTTGCTTAAATGGTGTAAATCCGTTCAGTAGTTCCTGAGAAAATCAAAATTAAAATCAGATATATATCTGGGCGGAGCCTAACCACACATCTCATCGTGAGATCTGATTGGCTGTCAGCACTTCATCCAAGAAGTGTTGGCAGCCATCTTGGGACCAGTATACATGATAGCACCTCATTAAAAAGCATTGCAGTTAATAGAAGGTTTTAAGACTTTAGTTACATTATAAATCATTTGCTGATGGTACCATACTCATTTTAGGAATTGTGGTATGTTCTAAGGTGATTTTACTTGTGAAAAAGCGTTCTGCTGTGATATCATGAATCATGTTTGAGAGAAAACTATTTTCCCATGCTTTTCCCACAGAGGTTTGGAAGGTGATCTATAAGCTAAACTGAGAGCATATTTTCTGTAAATTCACATTATCTTTCTCACACTTACTTATGACAAACGTATGGCACACCTGAAGCCATCTTGATTGGAATAAAGTGGTAACACTTAAAACATTTAATTTTCAAAGGAACAAAATGAGGGGGTTCATTTTGCCATAGAAATTATGATTAGTGCTGTAGAAAGAAAAATTAGGGCACATTTTGACTTCTCAAATCCTCTTCTATTTCATAAAAAAATTCAGACATGCAGACTGAAACATGCACTTTGAATACCAGCAGCAGACTTTCCTGGTGAGCAGTAGCTTTACTACAGTGATCTAATGAGCAACTAGAGTGCTAACATTCAGAATTTATGGCAAATGTTTGACACATCTGAATGCCTTCTTGATGGAACCAAAGTAAAAAACTGAAAGTATTTCCTACTGAGGAGACTGCAGTAAATGAGGAAATTAGGAAACTTAATAACAAATAAATCTCCCAAGATGGCCACCAGAGACAAAAGAGCCCAAATGTAGCCCAAATATCACCCAGATGTAGCCCAAGTATAGCCCAATGACAGAATGCCCCAGAGTGTTCTAACGAACAACTAGAGTGCTAACAGTCTTACTTATGATAAAAGTATGGCACACCTGAAGCCATCTTGATTGGAATAAAGTGGTAACACTTAAAACATTTAGTTAACAAAGGAACAAAATGAGGGGGTTCATTTTGCCATAGAAATTATGATTAGTGCTGCAGAAAGAAAAATTAGGGCACATTTTGACTTCTCAAATCCTCTTCTATTTCATAAAAAAATTCTGACATGCAGACTGAAACATGCACTTGGAATACCAGCAGCAGACTTCCCTGGTGAGCAGTAGCTTTACTACAGTGATATAATGAGCAACTAGAGTGCTAACATTCAGAATTTATGGCAAATGTGTGACACATCTGAATGCCTTCTTGATGGAACCAAAATAAAAAACTGAAAGTATTTCCTACTGTGGAGAATGCAGTAAATGAGGAAATTAGGAAACTTCATAACAAATAAATCTCCCAAGATGGCCACCAGAGACAAAAGAGCCCAAATGTAGCCCAAATATCACCCAGATGTAGCCCAAGTATAGCCCAATGACAGAATGTCCCAGAGTGTTCTTAAGAACAACTAGAGCGCTTACTGTCTTACTTATGACAAAAGTATGGCACGCGTCCCCACCCGTGCTCCCCCATCTACCCACACCCCTATCCTGCCCCTGCAGTCCTGCCTTACTACCCTGGGAAACCCTCCCTTCTCCTCTGAGCATGAGCTCTCTGGGCAAGGTCCCCCTGACACTTCCGAGGGGGAAAAAAACCCCACAAATTGGACAAATGAAAACCTATACCCCTCTAGGAAAAACCCAGCGAGACTAAATTAATAGTAATAGTAGTTATTACCTAGGGGCTCCTCCCTCTTTTTCACTCCTTATTTTTCCAATAAGGTCATCCACTTCCTCCATCTGACGTAAATTATACATGTGGTTGTTCCACATTATTCGGAGGAGGGCGGGGAATCTTAATTGGACCTTAACCCCGAGTGAGTTTAAGATTGTCATTCTTTTACCTAGCTCCCATTGTCTCGTGGCCGTAATATGGGATATATCAGACCTAATGGAAAAGGAAAATGGAGTAGAATATGAGTTGCACTTAACTAAACCTGCTTTCAACGCTAGTGATAAGATTTTCTCTTTTAATGTATATGTAAGGAAGTTCACCAGTTTTTTCCTTGGTTTTGACCTTGTAGGGTTCCTCCTATACGGGTCCCGGTGGATTCGCTGTATATCCTGAGACAGGTCAAGATCTGGCACATCTTTAAGAATTGTTCTCTTTAGGAGGGAGATCACAAAATCCTTTATGTCGACACTCTCCAGATCCTCCGGGATATTCAGAATTTTCAGGTTATTTTTCCTAGCATGGTTTTCAAGATGTTCTATATCATCTTTTAAGTCCCTATTTTGATGGGCTAGTTTATTTATCTCCACAGTAGAACTATGTAGCGCTTCCTTCATTTTAGGGATTTCCATTTCCAGAATGTCAGTCCTCTGGGAGACCTCTTCAATTTTTTGCGCTAATACCTCACATGAAGATTTAATAGCAGCTTGGTTAGTCTCAGAGATGGAAAATCTTCTGCCAATATCTTCCTTCAAGGCCAGTAATATATCTGCTAATGCCCCTACTGCCTCATTCTTAGATGGACCAATACTGGATATTTCCGGTGTATGAGGCAAATCAGCGGCTAGCGTCAGTGGTGCCATTGCTAAATCAGACTTCGCTATTTCTTTAACAGGACCTGGCACAGCCTCTTGATTTTCAGAATTGTCTAGGCCGCCTTGAGTTTCTAGGGCCGAGTATCTATTCAATAAGCTAACCGCGGGGTGTATCGCCAACTGTCGGTCACCTGCGATAAGCACTTCTTTCTCTCCCTCAGGCAAGATCGAAGGTAAGACTTTCTCTTGGGGTAAAGAGGTATTCATGGAGTAAGCAGTCTGTTTACTGGAAGACGCCATGGTGATTTTTTTTTTTAACTCCCTGTTCAAAGGGTTAGATAGCACTTTATAGAATGACTTTAAAGATGGAGTCACTCTAACCTTGGACAGCGGGGCTTTCTTTGTCCTCCCTCTCCCGTCCTCCACCCTCTAAGGGAATATCCTCCGTAGTCACTTTTTTCTTGCCCTGCCTAGCAGAGACCCTAATTTCAAGAGCAGAAGGAGCGAGACTGGTAGAGTCAACAGAATTAGTATCTATATCCAGCTTTGCTGCCCTATTCCACAGGGTATACCTACTAATTGTAGTTGTAGTTGTAGTTGCAGTTGTAGAGCCCTGCTGGGTAATAGTGCTACAGGAAGCATTACGGGGGAGACCACATCCCCTGTTATCCATACACACTTGGAGCTCTGCACTTGGGAGGGTGATTTTAGCCAATTCCTCTAGGGCAACCCGGCCTACGTATGTCTGCTCCCAGCCTTCAAGGCAGTCCAGACTATATTCTCCTCCAAAAGACTAGATTCCAAAGCTTCAACCCCAAGGAGTGGGAATATACAATCTCCTACCTCGCCTTGATTCACCCTGTTCACCTGACCTCTCCCACTTCTGCATCTCCACTCGCCGTAACCGGAATCGCAGGTTCTGACTCTGCCGGGGGAAACCCGGAACTGAAGACCGGAGACACGCCGCCTCCACTCTCGTGCCGCACCAACGAACCGGAGCAGCGGGGGCTCCGGAGGCTCCACTCATCCCGGAGCATCGGACACCATCCAAGGTAAGGAGGGTCTAGAAGCAATAGGCGAAAACACAATAGGAGCCCCCGCTTAGAATAGGAAAAATAAACTCTAAAAATGAAACGGGAGCGGAGGATAGAGGGAGCCCTACTAATACTTAATTTAAGCAGAACATCTTTTGAATCCGCTGGATCCGGGAATAACAAGCCTCGTCAGATTCCACGAGGAATCTAGCGGCGTGTGTCAGGGGGAGCTCAGCCGCGGCCGTTACCTTCCGGCCGCCATGTTTCCCGGACGCTCAGAGAAAATAAAAATAAAAATCCTCAATCTCATAGAAATTTCTTAAAAATTAAGCTGTATTTAGAACGTTCGAATAAAGCTGCGGTAAGGGGTAATCATAATGAATAGAAAAATTAACTTTATTTCGTGGAATGTTAATGGGCTTAGATGCCCACGGAGGCAAAGATTGGTTATGAAATATCTCGAACAATCCACAGCTCAGGTTTGCCTCCTTCAAGAGACACATTTGAGTCTCTCGGAATGTAGGGCTATTTTCGGTAAATATCGCTGGGTTGAGATATCATGTTCATCCGAACAAGTAGGTCATAATAAGGGGGTGGCAATTTTAATTAGAGTGGGGACTAGAGGGAACATTAAATCAGTCTCCTCAGATCAGTCTGGTAGATGGATAATTGCACAGATTGAAATAGATGGGAAGGAGCTAACCATAGTATCATTCTACGGCCCAAATCTCGATGATCCGGCATTCATCTATAAGATACAGGCTAAATTAACAGAAACTACAACCCCAATAATTATAGGAGGTGATTTTAATATCCTTCTTAATCCTACTCGGGATAGATCTAATTATAGCCATCATGTCGGAACCCCAAATATCCGTCGATCAATGATCAATATGATGCATGATCTGGGGTTGGCTGATGTCTGGAGGGCAAAGCAGGGAGGAAAAACAGGTTTTACTTTTTTCAGCAAAAAGTATGGTCATTCTTCAAGAATTGACTATATTTTAACTGATAGGCATGCCTTGGAGAATGTTCTTTATATCTCCATCTTACCTACTATCCTCTCTGATCATGCCCCCATTTTTGTTTCATATGAAGGGGGAAGGCACACCTTCAGTTCTAGATGGAGTCTGAAAAGGGCAATGCTTTCCAATGCTGAGATAATTAAAGCTCTTAAAGCCTCTACAGTGGATTATTTTGCTCTAAATTTAGGTTCTACCTCCTTGGACTATGTCTGGGATGCTTTTAAGGCAAGCCTACGGGGTCAGCTTCATAGCTTGATTTGCTCTAAAAACAGGGAAGAGGAATTAGATTTCAAAAACTTGGAAAACGAGATAAGTAAATTGGAAGACGAAAGGGCAAATAACCCCCAGTTTTCTATTGAAAAACTGACGCAAGTTCATAAAGACCTTGACCACCTACGGCAGGTATATAGAGGAAAACTGGAGACAAAGATTAAGGCACAGTGGTCCGTTTATAATATGCAACATTTTGAATATGGCGAAAAGGCGGGGCCCTTTTAGCCTGGAAGGCAAGGGCAGACCGAGCTAAAAACAACATTAGCGAATTAATTATCGACGAGAATGGAGGGATTTCAAGTAAGTGGGTGGACATGCAGAGATGTCTTGTTTCCCTGTTTTCAGATTTATACAGAGAGGAGTCTGCACCAAACTCAGAGAATATCCAAAAGTGGTTGCAGCTTAAAAAATTACCTGTTTTAACTGAAGGCAGTCGAGTGTTTCTTGATGCGCCTATAACAGAGTCTGCAATAAAATTATATATCAGCAAGTTATGAACTAGTTCCAAGGATGTGCGAACTATTTAATTCTTTACATACCCCTGAAGGTAGAGTCCCGAAATCCTGGAAGGAAGCTACGATTGTTCTTATTCTAAAACCAGGGAAAGATCCCCACTAAGCTGACTCATATAGACCAATCTCCCTGCTTAATGCTGACTATAAGATCTTTATGAGCATATTGGCGGGGAGATTGGTCAAGTTAGTTCCGTATTTGATAAATAAGGATCAAAAGGGCTTTATCCCAGATAGATTTATCCAAGAGCAGACCTTGCAGTTAATTGGCAGTATCAATCTAGCAGTTGCAAGGTCAGAGCCCTTGGCTGTCGCATTATTCGACACGGCTAAGGCCTTCGACCGTGTCTGTTGGGTCTTTCTATGGGAACTTCTGAGAACGATGGGCTTTGGTGCAATTTTTATTCAGACTCTGATCAACTGTTATCAGGGTGCCTCTGCTGCAATCTTATTAAATGGCCTGTTAACATCTAGCTTTGCAATAACTAGGGGGACAAGGCAGGGCTGTCCCATCTCACCCTTGCTATTTGACCTATACATAGAGCCTCTAGCCCAAGCCATTAGATTAGATGTATCAATTACTCCCTTTAGTGTCAATCTATATAGTAGCAAGTTAGCCCTTTATGCGGATGACCTGCTGATATATACCAATAATCCCATCGAGGTACTCCCTAGAGTAGAAATACTCCTGGAGGAATTTGGCGTATTTTTGGGCTATCTTGCCAATTCCTCTAAAACAGAGGTGATGTGATGGAACATCGACAATTGGGCTGGTACAATGAGCAAGGAATTTAGATACCTTGGGTTTATCATAGTAAAAAACCTAGATGATTTTCCGCAGATTAATCTGAAGAAGGTGTCTAAAGAGATTGATCATCTTTTTCTAAGATGGAAGAACCTACCCTGAACTATAAATGGTAGGGTCAATTTAGTAAAAATGGTAATTTTGCCAAAATTGACCTATTTATTTAGTACCATCCCCCTCGGGTTTTCAAGTAAAGAAATAAGTAAAATCCAAGGCAAGATAGGCAGCTTCATCTGGTCTAACAAAACTGCAAGGCTCTCCTGGAAGAAGTTAAGGCGTAAACTTCTGAAGGGAGGCCTTGCTCTTCCTGACTTGCTTTGGTATTCCGTTTCGTTTCAATTTAAAAACGTTCGGGCGTTGCTTACCATCACGGGGGATTCCAATTGGGGGATGATCTTGAAGGAAATGGCCATCTTTGACGGTGGAGGAGAGGGTTTTCTTTATAAGTTTGGGGCGCCAAGGTTTTTTAAAAAGGTCCGCCTAAAGGTATTAAAAACAGCCTTAAATGTCTGGTATAGAGTCAGGGGGAAGTGGGGGATTCGTTACTATTCAGAGTTTGCTCCCATTTGGGATTCCCCTGGCCTACCCACTTGTTTGGAAGATAGCCTTGCGAAGCCTATTAAAAATGCCGATATTTCAATCTGGTCTGATCTCATCTCCCCAGAGGGTGTCCATCCGTGGGAGGTGTTAAGGTCCCAGATAGGTAGCTCTTTCTCAAAGTTTAAATATCTTCAATTGGTCTCCTGGTTTACAGCAGAGAGAGAACATATTGACAGAAACTGGGAAATAGAGCTCCTTCTTCAAAATACAAAACTTATAAAAAAAGAGGCAGGTCTTTGGTATAAAAGGCTTCTGGAAGTTGATGTGGCTGATCTTCCTTTACAACATACAGTTTGGAATTTGGACACTGTTGCAGTAGAGCTATATGAACCTTCACTCCTAACATTATATAAGTTTGTTAAACCAACTTCATTGAAAACGAACCATTTCTATGTTATTAACAGATTGTACTACACCCCCATGAAAATAGCCAAGTTTGCACCCCTTACATCTTCAAAATGCCCAAGATGCGAATTCTCCCCGGCTGATGATCTACATATCTTTTTCGAATGCGGGAGGCTAAAGGACTTTTGGCAGAAAGTGGAATGTGCACTCAGCACCATCTTCAAAGTTAAGATTAAATTAAACCTCTCCATGGTAATTTTTGGTATTAATAATGACTTGTTGAACTGGATGTCAGTAACACAAAAAGGCTTGATCTTGTATTTAATCCTTATCGCCCGAAGGGAGATTTGTAAGCTGTGGAAGGATCCATTACCCCCATCTTACGAGAATTGGTTGAGAGCTTCATTCAGTGTGGCCCGATTAGATCTAGGTCATTTGGATGATATAGATCTCAGGAAAAAGGTATAGCTTGACTGATATTGAGTTATCAAAATGTTTAAAATCACTGCATTGGAATAAAAATTACTTTGATGGGTAAGTTGAGAATCTGTTCCTTGAATATAGGGGGGTTGAATGATACTGGCAAGCGGCATAGATCCGCAGAAGTTATTCGCTCATGGGGGGTGGAAGTTATCTGTCAACAGGAAACCCATATTCCTTTTCAGAAGAAAAGCTTAAATAATATCCTCGGATATAAGCAGACGATCTGCTCCTCACAGACTACCACTACAAGAGGGGTGGCTATCCACACCTCCACTCGGATGCCTGAAGTGGAGCGAACCTTATCAGATAAATGGGGGCGATTGGCTATAGCCTATTTACCTTGTAAAGTTACCATATGTACCATCTATGGCTCCAATTTTGATGATTCTGACTTATGGGCCAAGTTGGAGCTCGAGTTAACAGCCTGGCCCTCTCCACTTATAATCTGCGGGGATTTCAATATTCATCTAGGCTTATCGGATATAACTTTGATAAGCTATGATGGGAGGAAGCCACGGGTATTTAAGGCCCTCAAAGCCTTAGCAGCGAGCCATGGATTAGCTGATGTGTGGACTCGTAAAGTAGTAGGTGATGCTGGTTATACCTACTTTTCCTGTCCCCATCAGAAATATGTTAGGCTAGACTATTTTTGTATATCTACCTCCCTTATAGATCACGCTAATATACGGAAGCTCCCAAAGATCCTATCAGACCATAATCCTTTGATACTTGAGTTAGACCTTCCCGAACATCTGAGCCGCCCTAGCAAATGGTCCTTTGATAGGAAACTCTTGGTAACAGAAGGGTTTCTTGACCATCTTAGGAGATGGACCAAGCAATTTTTTGATGTAAATCGGTATAGCGCATCGAGGGAAATTGTTTGGGATACTTTTAAAGCATGCCTGAGGGGGGAAATTATTAGCTTCGCTGGGCATCTTAGGTCAGAGCATAGGGTGGCTGTGCAAAAACTCATGATTGATCTCTCTATGAATGAGGAATTACATCTTCAAACTATTGAAAGCAAACAGAAGGATGCAGCGAAGCTAATTGAATTAGAAGTAATAAGGGTTAAAGCCAAACTAAATGGAATGTATAACAATAGGAACGCTAAAATATATCAAACCCGTGTTAGGGATACTTATGAATATGGGGAAATGACCGGAAGACACCTGGCATTAAAGCTGAAACAGAGGTCGGCTGCTAATAACATCCCGGAGATTAAACAGCGGAATGGGAATATAGCAACTGATCCTCAGGATATTCTTCAAGTTTTTGCTGAATTCTATGGTGATGTCTATAAATCTCAGATTGATCCTCAATTAATAGCAGTAGCAGGGCAGCGCTTAACTACCCCCCCCCCCTATAGTTATACAGGAACTAGAAATAGATTTCACACAAGCTGAAGTTAATGAGGCATTACAGTCCATGGCATTGGGCAAGCCTGCAGGTCCAGATGCAATTCCGGTAGAAATTTATAAAGCTTTACAGCCGGAATTAGCACATATGTTACTGGACTTGTTTTTAGCAGTACAATATCATGGCACTACACCTCATTCTTGGAAGGATACTAATTTAATTGTCTTTTTGAAAAAAGGGATACCACCTTGGGATCCAGCTTCGTACAGACCAATCTCTTTGATAAACACTGACGAGAAAATATATTCTAAAATCATAGCCAATAGACTGTCAAAAATAATAGCTTCCCTGGTTAGTCCATGGCAGCATGGATTTATTCCTGCCCGAGGAACAACCGATCATGTGTGTCGGGTGATCTCTTTATTTGATATCACCGAACAGATGGGGGGTCAAATGTCTCTGATTTTGTTAGATGCTCAGAAAGCCTTTGATCAGTTCGAGTGGGCTTTCTTATGGCAGACATTAAGTACCAATGGCCTTGGCCCTGGTATCCTGACAGCTATAAAGGCCATGTATATGCAACCATATGCAAAAATACAAATGATGGGGATGGAGTCTGGGAGGATTAAGATCTCACGGGGCACCAGACAGGGCTGCCCATGCTCCCCGATTCTTTTTGCTTTATACATAGATCCGTTAATTAGAGCTTTGCTTAATGATCAGGCTATCCAACCTATAGTGGTTAGGGGATTTAGTACTAAAGTTTTAGCCTATGCGGATGACATTGCCATAGTTACCTCTGACCCTCAGGCTGCATTGGTCCGTATTGAGGCTCTGGCATTAGAATTTGGTCATCAGTCTGGCTACAGGCTGAATACAGCTAAAACTAAGATCGTCTGTTCTAGTAGTACCCCGTTTAAGGATGCTCGAAGGTCTCTGGAGGCTATTTATCTAGGGATAAATATAAGTGCGGGGTGGCAACTATCTGGGATATTAATTTGGCACAGTTATTAACTAAGATTAGCACTGATTTAAAGCGTATAGATAAATTAAACATCTCTATCATTGGACGTGCTAATACTATTAAAATGACGATGTTCCCTAAAATCATTTATCTTTTCAGATGCATTCCAATTGAACCCCCTAAAGAGTTTTTTACAAAAATCGAAGGGATATTTTCTCAGTTTATATGGAGATATAAAAAGATCAGGAGATCAATAAAGTTCATGACTCTGCCCCAAAATCGTGGCGGATTGGCTATCCCTCATATGCTATATTATTTTTGGGCTGTAACGCTGCAGCAAATGATTAGTTTGTTCCGCCCAAAAAATGGTGTAGGAATTACTTTGACGATTGATAGCAGTGATTCCCCTCCTTCTATCTATGAGTTGGCCTTAGGGGATCATGCACCTGGTGTTTTATTAAGACAATTAGATGGTAGCTACTATAAAAGAACCCGGTTCAAAATTGTTAGAACCGCCTGGAATGTCTGGAATAAAATAAGTAAATTGTTGAGGATCCCCAAGCTGCATAGATATCATGCTATTTGGGGTTTGTCTTTGTTCCCACCTTAATTTTATGATAATCTTGGGAAAACTTGGGAACAGGCTGGCATTAACGTAATTGGAGATCTATTTGAGCAATCGGAGTTAAAATCCTTTGAAGAGCTTCAAACTCAATTTGGGCTGGATACTAAGACATTCTTCAAATACTTACAATTTAGGGAGATTATCAAAATAGCAATGGCTCAAATAACTGGACTCGATAATATTCCAATACTTGACTGGCTTGGGCATAGGCAGCCACGGGTAAAGGATTTATACCTAATTTTGTTGAATGCCAATCAGGATGATATCGCCAGCTCCGAATCCGTTTGGGCAGGTTTGCTCGGGGATCCTGAAGTGGATATCTGTAGGTCTTTGTATCTGTCCAAAAAAATATTTCTCGCAGCTAACCTTAAAGCTCAACACTTTAAAACTTTGTTTAGGCTTTATTATACTCCTGCCAAACTCTTTAGCTGGGGGAAAAGGGAAACCGATTGGTGTCCTAGATGTAAGCACGGCCCGGCAGATATGATTCACATGTTCAGTGGGTGTAATCAGCTGGATAATTTGAAATTAAAGATAGAGGAATTTCTTAATCAAATCACTGGTGGTTTAGCACGATTAACTCCTACTCTGATTTTGACTGGGATTGATGCTAGCCTATGTTTGGATCCCTCCCAAGTCTATTTTTGCTTTATGGTCTCTGCTATTTTTCGTTTAATCATTGCGACTCATTGGAAGGATGCTGAATCACCCACATTTCATGAATGGTTTGCAAGACTTCACCATGTTTTTAATTTAGAGAAGGCACTTTATAAATGTAAAGGGAAAAGCGCCAAAAGAAGAGGTCTCCGGGTATGGGGCCCGATCTGGGAAACTGATGAGATGTAACGAAGAAGATATAACTCTCTGTGTTTTATACTCTGTATTTTGGGATTTAAGTTGTTTTTGTAATGTGGAATTTGCAGTGATTATTTGGTTTCTTTCCTGTGTTTCTATGATTATTTTTTTTTTTCCAGTGTAATAAAGTTTCTCTTGATTTCCCTGTAAAATATCTAAAAAAAAAAAAAAAAAATGGATGATATAGATCTCAACATTTGGTCACCACTCGTAATATGGGGTAGAGATTTAAAATTGATTTAGTACTCCCGGGTCCTATGATTACACTAAGCTTCACAAAGAAGCTGGCCTGGGTAGGCCCACAGCTAATGCAATGGCAGAAGCCTGGGGAAGTTCAGGTCCGAAGGATGGCTTACTGCTTGTTTTTGCAGGCGCTATATGTTGAGATGAGGACAAAAATAAAATAAAATGTATGGTACACCTGAAGCCATCTTGATTGGAATAAACTGGTAACACTTAAAAGATTAAATTTTAAAAGGAAAACAATGAGGGGGTTCATTTTGCCATAGAATTTATGAAAAGTGCTGAAGAAAGAAAAATTAGGGCACATTTTGAGTGACTTCTCAAATCCTCTTATATTTCATTAAAACATTCTGATATGCAGACTGATACATGCACTTTTAATACCTGCAGCAGACTTCCGTGGTGAGCAGTATTTTTACTACAGTGATCTAATGAGCAACTAGAGTGCTAACATTCAGAATTTATGGTAAATGTGTGACATATCTGAATACCTTCTTGATGGAATCAAAGTAAAAAACTGAAAGCATTTCCTACTGCGAAGACTGCAGTAAATGAGGAAATTAGGAAACTTCATAACAAATAAATCTCCCAAGATGGCCACCAGAGACAAAAGAGCCCAAATGCAGCACAAATATCACCCAGATGTAGCCCACATGTAGCCCAATAACAGAAGTGTGCAAAACACTTATTTTTTGTGTATTTGCAGTTTTATGTAGTGCAGACTTGTCAGGTATTGGAGTGCTTCACATGAGCATTGGTTACATCACACAAGATCAAATTCATGTTGGTTGTAGACATGGGGAGATTAAGTGATTTGACCAGAATCACAGAATGTTGAGCTGAAGCAGAAACTCCAACCTGGTTCCCCAGTTGCAAAGTCTGCAGCTCTGGAAGTAACACCACATCCTCTCCCCTAGGTGCAACATTTAATCAAGTGGTCAACTGGATAAAAAAACATAAAGATTACAAATAATGTAAAAGTTCTTTGTCGCTATTTGAAAACTCACTAACCATAATTTTGATGCAAATAAGACCCTCTCATATATGTAATTTCTAAAGGAAATGCTCTAGGTATTACAATTTTGATTACATCAAGATGATGTCAGGCGTTCTACACTTTTGTAATAAATATAGAATGTTAGCAATCTAGTTGTTCATTGGGATACTGTTGAGAGGCAGAGGCCAGGGGCACGGACTCTGAAAATTGAAGGCAGGTAGGAGAGTGCAGAGACAACAATTTGACCACACTGGGCAGGCAGGAAGGGCAGTGGCAGCACAACAGACTATGGAGGGCAGTGGAAAGGGGGACAGGGGCAACAAACCAACAATACAGGACTGGCAAGAGAGGCTGTGGCAATATAATAGACCAATGTGGGCAGAAGGAAGAGGCAGTGGTAGTACAACCATACATGCCAACAGACCCGTTTCAGACAGGAAACGTCCAATGTTTTTAAGCTCAAATGGGCTTTATTTGATCTGTCTCCTGTCTACAATCTCCTCTTTTTCAATGTATCTCAAAGGGGAAAATCAATACCCCAGTTTTTGAGGGAATAGGGGTCTGCACATGGAAACAGAGGGCTGAGGGCAAGGGGGCAGGGCAGGAGCAGCAAGATGACCATGGAGGTCAGGCAGGATGGGCACTAGAAACAAGACACACCATGCGGAGCAACAATGAGACTATGATGGCATACACACAGACCGTGGAGGGAAGGTGGGAGGGGGTCAGGGGCAGCTAGCTGACCACACAGGGAAGGTGGGAGGGGCCATGGCAGCATAGAAGACCATGCATGGCAAGTGGGAGGGTTAGTGGCAGCACAATGGCTATGATGGGCAAGAAGGAGGGTGCAGGGGCATGCACAAAGGACCATGGAGGATAGAAGGGAGGGTCAGGACCTGGGCAGAGACAAGAGAGTTCAGGGGAAGGGGCCTCACAACAGACCGCACGGGGCAGGCAGGAGGAGCAGTTGCAGCACAACAGACCAGGGAGGGCAGAAGGGTGTGGCAGTAAAATGGACCATAGAGGACAGGAGGAAGGGGATAGGGGCACGGCATGTGGACAGGCAGGGTGGAGGTGGCAGGGACAGGTTACAGTCATCTGACAATGCTAGGCAGGTGGGAGGGGAGTGGCAGCTCAACAGAACACTCAGAGTAGATAGGAGTGGCAGGTCCATGGAACATGGTGGGTAAAAAGGATGGAGCAGGGTCATGCACAAAGACATCGGAGGGCAGGGGGAAGGAGAATAGGGGCAGCAAGCTAAGCACAGAGGCTAAGCAGGAGGTCAATGATGGGCCATAGAATTGGGCAATGGAGGGCAGGAGGAGTGGACTGGTACATCATGCTAAATGGAGGGCAGTGGCAGCACATCAGACCATGCATGGCAGGAGGGAGGAGGCTAGTCCATGGATTCAGACAACAGAGGATAGGGAGGAGGTGGATGGGGCAGCAAGCTAACTGTTCAAAGAAGGTGGGTATAAGGAACTTTATTGTTTTCAAAATGTGTGTCTGTGCGAACTACTTAAAATATAAACAAGTATGCAGCATAATATCACTTTTATTCAGGAAGAAGAGGACGTTTGTGACTGTGACTCCGGGCTCACTTGGCAGAAACACCCCCTGACCCTCCACCCCCATCGCAAAATGTAATGCCCGTGAAAAGGGTAGGTGGACGCAGAGTTATATAGAACATAGTCCTGAGAGCACGATTGAAAATGAAAACTAGATATAGTATATGGTATAAACTATGCACAAAAAAGTGTGATATAAGATGAACAGGGATGTGAAATATAATATGCAATACATAGTGCGCAATGACAGATTCATTGGAGAGCGCGAGATAGCACAGGCACTAGCGCTTGCTATGCGATATGCGCCTTGGAGTGTAATATGCACAGGACAGTGTTGTGTAACCGAACTAGTCTCTAAAGTTGTAATATAAAATTTGTGCTGGGGATTGTAACGTTGCATATGCACTGTGACAAAGATATGGATCCCAGATTGTAATATGTATGGCATAGCGCTGTGCGTTATAACATAGGCATCGAGGAAGGCTCGTTAGATGGGGCAATATAACCCATGTGAAGGCAAGTGTGGCATGACATTTTCACGGGGTGGTGTTACAGTGCACATGGGCTAGAGAGTGTCATAGCATACGCACTAGCTGGTGGAATACAACACAGAGGTGTGTAGCACTCGGCGGGCACTGGTGGGTGTAACACAGCATTGGGCTCAGCCAGGAGCACACTGTGACTCTCAAGTGAGGTTCGTCTCCTTTCCAGAGAGTAAAATAAAAAGTATTACACATCCGGCGGTGGATGTGTGTTTTATTAACCGTGAGGGGGGTTTCTTGCATAGTTTGGTCGAATTTTTGTCGAATCCCCTTTGAATGGCTTGGTGTGCATGTGTATTAAATGTGCCCGTCAATAGCTACCCATGTTTGTATAAATAAACAACATGGGTGTCTACTTGGAGAGTACCCACCGGCGGGGGCGCCGGGATTAGGCACGGTAGGGCGTCAGACACGTCAGAGCTTCACTAGCGGTGTAAATACATTCCACGTGGATTCATTGTATGCATAGTTGCCTTTTAATGAATATCACGCAAATCGTCATGGTGATAGGTACATACGGTTTGTCCAGCATGTCCTAGGTGTTTCTATAAATGTATTTAAAAAAAATAAATAAAAAATAAAAAAAGAGGCCGGCACCGGGGGATGGGGTTCCCGAGGCCGATTAAGGCCTTGAGAGGGCCAAATTAATGTTTTTCAACAAAAAAAATTAGGGTGCAGGCCCTGGGGGATGGGGTCCCCAGGGCCGATAAATTAGAAAAAGAAGGGGGGCCACACAGCCCTCCTTCTTAAAAAAATAAAATAAATAAAAGACCGGCATCGCGCCGGAGGCCACGCCCCCTCCTTGCAGCACTCTGCAAACGCGCCCCCTGGCCAGTTGTAAGTTGGGGAATTAATTCTCCTTCAATACTGAGGGTCCCTGAGGGCCAAATAGCCCAACAGGTATCTCCAGTATGCGCCAGGGAGCTGCGTTGCAGACACGTGTTCTGAGGCCACGCCACTTTTTACACCTCTATGCAACGCAGCTCTGTGGCGCTTACTGGAGGTACCTAGTGGGCTAGTTTGACCCTAGGGACCCTTAGGATTCAAGGGGACTTAATCTCTCAACTTAGAACGGCCACAGGGCGTGTTTACACAGTGGTGAAGGGAGGGGACGGGGCCTGAGGTGACGTGTGCAAACACGCCCTGTGGCGCGTTTTAAGTTGGGGAAATAATTCCCTTTCAATCCTGAGGGACCCTGGGGGCCAACTAGCCCACCAGGTGCTTCCAGTAAGCGCCACTGCTCTGCGTTGCAGAGAGGTGGTGCAGCCCGTGCCCCTTTTTACACCTCTCTGCAACGCAGCTCTGTGGCACTTACTGGAGGTACCTAGTGGTCTAGTGGGACCCTAGGGACCCTCAGGATTCAAGGGGACCCTAATCTCCCAACTTAAAACGGCCACAGGGCGTGTTTACACAGTGGTGAAGGGAGGGGACTGGGCCTGAGGTGACGTGTGCAAACACGCCCTGTGGCGCGTTTTAAGTTGGGGAAATAATTCCCTTTCAATCCTGAGGGACCCTGGGGGCCAACTAGCCCACCAGGTGCTTCCAGTAAGCGCCACTGCTCTGCGTTGAAGAGAGGTGGTGCAGCCCGTGCCCCTTTTTACACCTCTCTGCAACACAGCTCTGTGGCGCTTACTGGAGGTACCTAGTGGTCTAGTTGGACCCTAAGGACCCTCAGGATTCAAGGGGACTTAATCTCCCAACTTAAAACTGCCACAGGGCGTGTTTACACAGTGGGGAAGGGAGGGGACGGGGCCTGAGGTGACATGTGCAAACACGCCCTGTGGCGCGTTTTAAGAGGTAGTTTTAATCCCCTGCCCTATTATATACTAGGGGCTTACAGAGGAGGTCATGCTAATAACAGGGGGACCCCAACGCATAGTGTTCCCTAGGTGTTTTCACTGTATTCTGAGTGTCTTTTAACATAGCACTGGCTCTAGGACTGGTTAGTCAGACTCAGTTACCACCAGTATCCGTCTGAAAAAGTTGAGGGTACAGGATGATTTTGCAACAAAGCTTCTTTCTGCTCTTCTGTTGGTTCTTTCTGCACGTAATCCTTCTTCCTGCACTTTTCTTCGTCTTTGAGGACTTCTGTTGCTTCTTTCTGCATTTCTTTCTTCACATGTCCTATCTCTGTAGGCATAGTTACAAATAAGCATTTAAAAAACCTTTGAAATTCACTGAAAAAATCATAGGTTTCAGGCACGTTATAGTTAGGAATTAGCATTTAAAAAACCTTAGAAATTCACTGATAAAACCATAGGTTTCAGGGGCGTTCTAGTTAGCTGGACTTTTTACTCGTAAAAAACCATTGAAATTCCCCCGTTGTAGTTAGTTCAGCTAACTATAACTCGCGCGCCCGCAATGCACTGCTGATGACATCACATATTACATCACTCATGACATGGTCAGTGACATCACTCATGACATCACTGATGACATCTCAAATGACATCACTGATGACATCACTGATGACATCATCCTTGTGATAGAGTGGCAGACCTCCTCTCCCCCTAATATAACCTTTGATACACACATTCAAAAATAGAAACTAAAATTTTCCAAACAATGGACATACCAAAACCAGTTACAACAACCTATTCAGTAATTCTAAGATCCACATACACATCCACTCATTCACCAACAGTCCTATACAGGCACTCATACATGTACTCACTCATCATATGTACTCATACACTTATACATCCTGTTACACAACACCACTCATCCATAGAGTTACTCACACACATAGTCACTCATGCTAATAAAGAATCAAACATCCATTTACTTGCATATACAGTTATACACACACCACCACACTTACTTCTACAGAAACTTACACATACTTAATCTTTTAAACAATCACTTATAGAAACACATACTTATTCATACAGGAATGCCACTCTATCACAAGGATGATGTCATCAGTAATGTCATCAGTGATGTCATTTGAGATGTCATCAGTGATGTCATGAGTGATGTCACTGACCATGTCATGAGTGATGTAATATGTGACGCCATCAGCAGTGCATTGCGGGCGCGCGAGTTATAGTTAGCTGAACTAACTATAATGGGGGAATTTCAATGGTTTTGTACGAGTAAAAGTCCAGCTAACTATAACGCCCCTGAAACCTATGTTTTTTTCAGTGAATATATATATATATATATATATATATATATATATATATATATATATATATACAATCTCTCTGGTCTCATTCCCCGAGCCTGCTTTAAAACGGGAAGCCCACGGCGGGGTTGCGAAACTCTAATACATAAAAGAACTGTGAGAAGCTTCTCTTTGCAATTAAAAACAAAATCAAAAGTCGAAAAGAAACACACGGCGGCTCTGATATTTCACAAGCATGTTTATTTGATTAGTGCAACAACGCTGCCTGGGGGCACTAATCAAATAAACACGCTTGTGAAATATCAGAGCTGCGGTGTGTTCCTTTTCGACTTTTGATAATAATCGCAAACAGAAGATTCTTACAGTGTTTGTATGTATATATATGTGTGTATATATATATATAATATATGTATATAAAATACATACATAAATATATATATATATTTATAAACGCATAAACGTGTCTGCCTAAGCGTTTCACGGACTGCAGGGAAGCGCTTCATTGTGCTAAATAAATCCTTTGTTATGTATCCGGAGCATGTGTCCTGCTGACTTTTTATTTAGGTCAGCAATTGGTGGTGTTGTGTAGCCGGTTTCCACTGATACTGGTAGGGGACACACTCTCTCAGTCTGGAGCACCACGAAATCAGCAACTTTTGGGTGGAGTACGAGGAGTACATTGTGGCGCCACCCCAAGCAGAGTTATTTCCATTTGGAGATCATTTGTGCGAGGGGAGAGAGGAGGCAGCATTGTGCTGCCTGATAAGGGTACAAACAAAGGTATTAGCGGGACCATCATTTCCAGGACTCCTGCGGTGGAGTGCAGTTCAGCGCGAAGAATTTGGGGGCATTATTGTTGCTCGGATTTCCACATCACTGTATGAAGAACCACGTGAGGACTGCAAATACCATCATGCAGTGGGCTTGGTGTCTTCAGCGCAATCCACACACCTGCCTGTGGGAGGAGGAGTCGAGAGACTACTTATAAAGGAGTGGTCTCTGAAGCCCACGAGAATCTAACAGCCTGTGGGACCGGCACTGATGACTGCCATTCCGGCCAGAAACGCGTCTGCCTGAGTGTTTCACAGGCTGCAGGGAAGCGCTTCATTGTGCTAAATAAATCCTTTGTTATGTACCCGGAGCATGTGTCCCGCTGACTTTTTATTTAGGTCAGCAATTGGTGGTGATATGGCAATAATTGGAAAGCCTCACACAGCGTGTTGTTTCCTCCTTTATTGGCAGCCTGCAGAATACAAACACAGCAGTTCAAGCGTCAGTGTGCCTCATTTGCCATACACGTTTCAGGAAACAAATCCCTTTCTCACTGGCTGGGCAAAATGGGAACTGGGAAGGCAAAAAGTGACGCTGCACTCGCAGCGTGATTTAAAGTTCTGCCAAAGTGGGCGTGTTCAAAGTGCATTCTGGTAGTTTAAGTCCAGTGTTTTTATAACCCATCGTGGGTACCTCCCATCACGTTCCTAACATTGTATCTGCCTCTAGTAGGTTCACAAGAAACTTGCCAGGTAAGTAATCTGCCTTCTGTGTGGCCATTAATTGTAACACGTTGCTCTGTTGGCACCACTTCACTCTTCGGTGCCGTATACTCGCATTGTCAGTGGGGGAGCTTTCCGTGACCAAGGCAGGCCACTACATATTCCAATCGCAAACACCCAAGAATTGGAAAGCCACACGCAGCGTGTTGTTTCCTCCTTTATTGGCAGCCTGCAGAATACAAACACAGCAGTTCAAGCGTCAGTGTGCCTCGTTTGCCATACTCGTTTTAGGAAACAAATCCCTTTCTCACTGGCTAGGCAAAATGGAAACTGGGAAGGCGAAAAGTGATGCTGCACTCGCAGAGTGATTTAAAGTTCTGCCAAAGTGGGCGTGTTCAAAGTGCATTCTGGTAGCTTAAGTCCAGTGTGTTTTATAACCCATCGTGGGTACCTCCCATCATGTTCCTAAAATTGTATCTGCCTCTAGTAGGTTCACAAGAAACTTGCCAGGTAAGTAATCTGCCTTCTGTGTGACCACCAATTGTAACACGTTGCTCTGTTGGCACCACTTCACTCTTCAGTGTCGTAGACTCGCGTTGTCAGCGGGGGGCTTTCTTCGACCAGGAAACAACATGCTGTGTGAGGCTTTCCAATTCTTGGGTGTGTGTGATTGGAATATGTAGTTGCCTGCTTAAGGCAATGGACATAAGAAACAAACACAAGCAAAGGTTCCAACTGTATTATTACTTGTGACTATAATGAAGAAAACCATGCCCCTTCAAATGAAGATGAAGTGCCTACTTTTAATATAAGTGGGTTGAAATTCAAAGATGTGAAGGACTGGGTTATTCTAAGACCCAGCGGTGCCAGGGGACAACACCTGAAACCTTCGTGGGTTACCTGTTCTGGCGTACAAAACACAGAGACACGGGACACTTCCAGCGACGTCAGAGATCAGCGTTTATTTACTGCAGGGATACAGAAATCACAAGAAGTACACAACGTGTAGGTTCTCGGAGACTGCTTCAAATTGCAAAAGTGGATCGCTCCTTTTATACACGTTTTTGCCATTGCACAGTATGGCGAACAAAGGTTACAACTCAGTTCCCACAATAAACTTCAAAAGAGTCGTGTTCATGTTTCAGGAGGCCGGAACATAATTACGGCAGCATTGCCGGTTCCCAACTATAAAAACATATCTATCCCGCAATAAAACACATTCCATTCTGACCGTAAACACATTAAAAGACGGGACAAAAACAGATGCAAAGAAAGGACAAGAATGCACAACAGGTTAGAAAAGAGTGTTGGGAGTAATAAAGGAAACTTGATGACAGGATCAAAGACCTCGTGTCCAATGCATGCATGACTGAAACAATAGACTAGCACGGCAAGATGAGTCTCGAGCGGGGCCATCTGCCTTCGCCGTGTCATTTCCCTTATCGTAAAAGTCACCCTCAAAGAAACACATGTCCCTCGTGTAAGCTTGGGAGTACCCAGGGTCACGAAGCGGACAAAGTCCGTTCGCTGGCTACTTGAGGGCAAGAAACAAAATGGATGCCGCATCTAAAATGGAACCCGAGGGTTCGGATGAACAAACCCAAAAATAAGACGAACCATACGTGGTTGCGTAGCGAAACTGCGTACACCCACTATACTCGTCATTTGCGGTTCGTAGACACCAAACTCATCCATATTCGTCACCACTCAGAAAGTATGGTTCCGTCTCACACGGAACCTCAGACGCTCCTTTTGCCCTCATGTAGGCAAGCACTAGTCAAGATCGGAATCGATTTCAATATTCATCAGATCGTTCACCTGCTGCTGGAACATCATTCTATTCATCAACGTCTCCTTGGTAACAGATGGCCGTCTTATACACATTGTAGCACAAAGGCCACATAAGGCAGGACCACACTGTACACAAAGACAACACGTGAATAGAAACGTTACAACAACCCCTACGATCATCAGAATCTTCCAACCCCAAGTTGACATCAGACCCCAAAACCATCCTAGAAGTGTCCAATTACCTTCGTCCACGTGTATGGACTCGGAAATCTTGTGCAACTTTGAGATGGCTTGGTAGACAGTTGGAGCATTGTCAGGAATGAAAATGCAACAACTCGAATGGATAACTTTACACACACCACCTCTATCTGCAAGAATAACATCTAGAACCATCCGGTTCTGCAACGTCATGAGTCTATCCGCCTGAAGTTCAGCTGTTAAGTTACCAAGGGCACTCGCGGTAATATTAGCAGTCGACTCAACTACACGGGTCAACTGTCTTAAGTTCCTACTATTAACCATAGGTCCCCAAAACGGCAAGAAACCCTTAAAGAAATCTCCTGCTTCTTGACCGGCAGTATCCTCTTTGCTAATAACGCCTCTCACAACTCTAGTTTTGTGGTAGTCTGAGGCAACTGTGAAAGTCGGTGGTAAAAGATTCGCAATATAACAGGTACCCGAAAAATCACGGGGTAACCATGTATATGCGCGTTCATAACATACGAAATAAGTGCCCTTAGCAGTCAGGAAAACAGGGGAAGAGAGCATCGGTAGGACATACGTGTCAGTACAAGCACTGTTCCCAAGCTGTGCTCTCGGATTTCGACCCAAACCTTTCAAGCAGAAATTACCGAGGTGTGGTACAATCCATATCGGGGACGAGCTCTTAAGCTGTCTATCACCCACTGAAACACTGTACTCAGCCTCACTCAGATCCTTATAGGCTTGCACCTCTTCATCTGGGATAAGCGATGCATCTCTATCTAAATCCGCTATCGCTATCGCCAAAGGCTTGTGGTACGGACCGGGACCAAAATTGACAGAGCGTGGCTCTCGACTGGGGTAGGAATCTAGTGCACTGCGAAACATAGTTTGGAATGCTCGAGCTGAACCCTGGGAGCTGTAAGGAAGGACCAAATACGGAATACCCCTATCCATGGTATGCGGCATTAACCCACACACCCAACAGTTGGTAGTATTCATCACCAACTGATGCTGATGTAGGAGTTGAACGAAGGAGTTATTCATAAATTCCGCACGTCTAACCTGTTCGTGTTGAGGCAAAGGATGAAAAGAATGTGGGGAAACAGTGGTGATGGAGCTTAGTTTAGGAGAAAGGGTAGGTGAAACAGAAGGTAATAACAACTGTATTCCAAAATACACTCCGCCCACCAATAGCATAGACACAGTCAGAAACAGTAGGAACACCTGAAACAAAAAACATTTTGTTCGTACAACCCTATGTAACTCTGATCTCTGCGCCGACATCCTTTCTACCTCCAACAGCTTAGAGAATGCCATCCTCTACAAACCGTCCGTGACGTACTTGACGCACTTCGTTCTGAGTAGCGATTATCAATCCCCAGGAGTTCCCAGGAATCGACAAAAGTAACCGACCTAGCGTCAGAAACCTGCTAAACAGAAAGGAGTACCCGCACGGCCCTACGGTAACCCGGATGGTAGGGTTTCCTCAAAACGTTTAGTTTTAATACAAATCTCTTAGCAGTGAAAAGCACAAAAAAACTTAAAAGGAAAGGATGTAATTGTCCATAATGTTCATAGTACCAGAAAAGGGAAAAAACAAATATACGACTAATTTTTATTAGTCCTTGAACGAAGAAAGTATCGACTTCTTCCAGGTCGAGTTTGCTCTACAAACAATTGTTCAGCTGGCGCAACAGTGTTCGATGAAGTGGACAACAAGTCAGACCTTGGGTTCTCTGCTACTGATGACTCCACAAGTGGGTTTGGCAGTGACAAATCATCTCCTACAGGTTGAGCGTCACTAAACGGCACAAAGTGTAAAGGAGTCTCAGTTTCAGTTGCCGCAATCCCAGTTCTCACCCAACCGTCTGTTGGTGAGGGGATCGGTACCTTTTTCGTGTGGCCGGCGTGAACCCAGTTCTTCCGGCCCTCCAATCGAACCGCAGTCCTCGTTGTCAACAAGACTTGAAAGGGTCCTACGAATCATGGCTCCAAGTTACGTTTCCGACCAAAATTTCGGGTAACGACCCAATCGCCTGGCCGGAGCTGATGTCCAGGACCCTCTGTCTGCGCCGGTAGAGCTTCAAAGACCTGTTGATGGATTAACCGTAGTTTAGTGGTCAAATCATGAAGGTAATCAATTAGCATTGGATACTCAAGATTATCAAAGGCCTTAGGTCTCGGGACTCCCCAAATGTTCGCAGGGCGGCCGAACACAATCTCATATGGGCTAAGCCCTACTCGAGAGTGTACAGTCGCCCTGGTTGATAGGAGAGCCAGAGGCAAGGCATCAGGCCATGATAGACCAGTCGTAGCTTGTATCTTTGCAAGTTTCAGTTTCAGGGTACCATTGTACCCTTCAACCAAACCCGCTGCCTGAGGATGATTAGCGCTATGGAATTTTTGACGAATTCCAAGGCCCTTACACACACTCTGCATCACACTTCCCACAAACTCGCTTCCATTATCTGACCACACGATCCGTGGCATTCCATACCTAGGAAAGTATTCCTTCAGCAGGATTTTCGCTGTGGACAGAGCAGTATTATCCTTAAGAGGATAGGCCTCAATCCATCTAGAGAACGCACAAACCACAACCAAAACATACTTCAGGTTATTGCATCTCTCCATATGGATAAAGTCCAGTTGGATAACCTCAAAGGGACAAACAGGGGGAGAAAAATGACCAGGTGGAGTGGGGGTGTTCTTGCCAGGATTGTGCATCAAACACACCATGCAATTCTTAACCACTCGCTCAGCACACTTAGTAATACCCTCATTCTTCCATACAGGGGACAAGAACTTACATATCCCTTTTGCACTGATATGTGACAACCCATGAGCCATCGTCACGACAGCTAATACGTACGCATCTGGTAACATCCACCTCTGACGTTCCGTCAAGTCAACCCAACATCCATGCATATCCAACCTTCCCGTACTTTCTTTCCACTTGATCTTCTCAGCTTCAGTGGCTTCATTCTGAATCGCTTTCACACTCTCAACAGTGTCTTCACACATACCAGTTTCCGTCGGCCATCTCACTGAACTTGTCACGTACATTCGAGTTGTAAGATTCTTAGCGGTTTCCTTAGCAATCTCATCCGCAAATGCATTACCACGACCAACATCATCCGTCACTTTCCGATGTGCACTACATTTAACAATCGCCACTTGTTTAGGCAATGTAAGTGCATCCAAAAGATCATTCACGAGCTGCCCGTGCTGGATCTTCATACCATGCGATGTCATAAATCCTCTTTCTCTCCACAGTCTTCCAAAACTGTGCGCAACGCCGAATGCGTACTGACTGTCGGTAAACACATTCACTCGCTTTCCCTTAGACAAAACACATGCTCTTGTCAATTCAATCAACTCTGCCGCTTGTGCTGAGTTCTGATTCAATCTCGCAGTTTCCACAACCGTGCTCAATGTCACTACAGCATACGCAGTCGTCACATCGCCATTCGGCAATTTAAAGCAAGAACCATCAACATACAAAGTACCATCGGGATCTGTCAAAGGAGTGTTTTTCAGGTCCACACGACCCTTTGTTTCTTCCTCAGTTCGTAAATAACAATCATGTGGTGGTACATCATCTGATTCCATATTAATCGGCAACAATGTCGCCGGATTCAGTACATTACAACGTTTGATCTGTATAGGACTTGCCAAAAGGGTCAGCTCGTACCCAGACAACCTTGCACTCGTCAGATGTTGAGTTTTTGTACGATTCAAGAGAGTGTCAACTGCATGCGGAACCATCACTATAAGCATATTATCCATGACCAGACCTGCGGATTGTCGGATAGACGCCGCAGCTGCCGCCGTCGCCCTCAAGCAACTCGGCAACGCTCTAGCTACCGGGTCTAAAGTAGAGGAAAAATATGCACATGGACGCTGCTTACCACCAAATTGTTGCGTCAAAACACTCAACGCACAACCTTCCCTCTCGTGAACGTATAGTGTAAATGGCTTACTGTAGTCAGGAGTACCTAACACAGGAGCCGAACACAACGCATCGCGAAGTTCAGAAAAACTTTTCTGACATTCCTCCGTCCATGGCAAAGGAGTCGAAACATCCTTGCACGTGAGAGCTATCAATGGCTTCGCTAACAGTGAAAAATTTGGAATCCACTGTCTGCAATATGACGTGATACCTAAAAAGGCACGCACGTCTCTCTGAGTTGTTGGCACAGTCATTCGAGCAATTGCTGCGATTCTTTCAGGGGTCAACTTTCTTCCCGCCTTTGACAATAAGTGACCTAGGTAGGTAACTTCTTGACAACAATATTGCAATTTAGAAGGTGACACCTTGTGGTGTAAGTCGCATAGATGCTGCAACAGTGACACAGTAGCAGTCTTGCAAACTTGTTCAGTGTCTGCAGCTACCAACAGATCGTCAACGTACTGAATCAAGGCCGCACCAGCTGGCAGCACGAATGCATCAAGTTGGCTCTTGAGAGCTTGGCTGTAGATTGAGGGGCTCTCACAGTAGCCTTGAGGTGCACGTTTGAACCGAAAACTACGACCACCTAATGAAAAACCGAACAAATCTCGACTTTCTTCAGCAATCGGAATGCTAAAGAACGCATTCTTCAGATCGATTACCGAGAACCATGATGCAGAGGCTGGAATCAGAGTCAGTAAAGCTGTAATATCAGGCACCACAGGAAACTGCGGGACAACAATTTTATTTACCTCCCGTAAGTCAATAACTAGACGGTACACGGGAGGCTTGGAGGGATCAGTCCGCTTCAGAATAGGCAACACAGGACTATTACACACGTTACCTCGTGTCTCCTCAATAACATCTTTATCGATCAAATCATAGATGATCGCTAATAGTGCCCGTTCACCATCAAGGGAGATACGATACTGGGGTATGCGTGGTAATCGCGCATCAACTTTCAATTGAACAACATAAGGTGGTATATCCAGCAGGCCCACATCATTGGGACCTGTCGCCCACAAAGAAGCCGGAAGAGAACTCAATTCCGGTGGGAGCTTATCGATCGACAGATACATAGGGGAAACCACACTCTGACCCAATGTAAGCTCCACTCCCGTTGGAGAGCAGCACAAAGTCGCATGTAACCTTTTCAACAAATCCAAGCCCAAAAGATTCTCACCACAACCAGTAGTCAAAATCAAAGGAGCTTCTAACTCATGAGACCCAATCGTAAGGGGCAAAGGGCTAGAAACTGGATTGCTAACGGGGGCACCAGAGAATCCAACGGAAACATTCGTTAAGCCAGACAAAGGCGCGCCAGGGAGTTTCGAATGCATGATGGAACTTTTTGCTGCACCAGTGTCCAACAGAAAAGGCTCAACGACGCCCAGTGTGGCAACTGCGACATAAGGCCCTCTCTGATCAACCGGAACTGATACTTCTCCCTTCCTTTGTCTATGGCTGTCCTAGTAGATACCGTCCGCATCAACATCACGCTCGACATAATAGTCGTCCACATGATACTGTGCAGATCTACCAGACGAGAGATCGCGTCGATCGAAACAATTCTGCGAGTCCGAGGAAGGGGCAAGACGCTCGGCCTGATTCTGAGTAACTCCGCGACCTCTACCACGTGAAGCTTGTTGAGGACCACTACGACCTCCTCGAGCCGACACACCATTGTTCCTATCACGGAGAACTGGACAATTAAACTTCAAATGGCCCTCCCCTCGACAATATGCACATTGATTTTATCCCAACACAAAACGGGGTGCGGGAGAGTCAGTGCGCACCTGCGATCTGGGAAACTGCGATTGTGATCGATTTGGCTGTTGCGAGTCATTGAAATTTGAGCGCGGAGGATACGCTTGCTGCAATAAGACCTTAGTTTTAAGATCCTTCGTTTTCTTATCTGCACGTTCACTTTCCTCCTTTTCTCTATTTTCGTAGTATTGGGCCGTAGCCAATATTTGAGCAGTGGTAGAAACAGCCCACGAACTCTCAGAATTCTTCAACTTGTTGCTGAGTTCGGGCAACAAGTTCGATACAAACTTATCAACGAACAACCGCTGACCACCCTCCGAACTCATGTCTTGACCACTATGATCAACGAATGCTTCCTCAAATCTCGTAAAGAAATCGGAGACACTCTCATCCCTCTTTTGTTTGCACGCGGACAATTTGTCCCAATTGACGCGCATTGCTGGCATAAGCGTTTTCATAAGAGTAATTATCCTCTGGGGCAAAGCCACAATAAGCTGTTCAGGTTTAGCCCCACCAACTTGCTGGGCGTCTGCCGCCGTAAGGGCAGCCAAGTCACCGCCTAACTCAGCCGCATGATTCTCGTGACAAATTTTCGCCCAAATCGTCTGAGGCACTACATTGCCAAACAACATATCGATATCAGCAAGATTCATAACAGTAGCATCCACTAGTTGGGACAACTCCTTATAATAACCTGCAGGATTTTTACGGGGATCGGGCAAAGTTTGCTTCACCTGTAAAACTTCCGATCGCTTCCAAGGGAGGTGTATCCACACCCTCTGAAAACGTCCTGGAACGGCAGGATTAGCATTAGGATCACCTGGCATCCACACTGGGGGAACTTCCCGCATAGGATATTGACCAGGTTTTGCCATCCATTCTTCAGTCTCGTCTTTAAACAATGCTCGAGGTTGCACTGTACATCGAAAGGATAACAGGCGTTCTAGAGCAGCTCGAACCTTATCACCTACAATCACACCAGTTGTGAATTGATGCTGGAGCTCAGAAACCTCAGACGGTACATTATCGACCACATCATGATCCCACTCTTCCTTCAACGATTTACACATCTCCTCAAACACGAATCGTTGCGTGGGCTCATTAAACTGGGAAAATGTTTCAAACACTATACGCGAAGTGTACTTAGCAGGATTACGAATCCATTTACGCGCCATTTTTACCAACGATTCACGTTCCCTATCATCAGGAAGCTGGCTGCGCCTTTGGGCAACATCAGAAAGAGTCGATCCAAGTATTGGCCCAAAAAGCGGAGAATAAAGAGTAGCAACAGCATTCAGGAGACGGCTACGAACAGAAGGAGAAGAGGAAGAAGGGGCAGGAGCAGCAACAGTAGGAGTGGAAACAGTAGAAGTGGACGCGGCACCAGGAGTAGCGGAAACGACAGACTGAGGAGGGGCTGGGAAAGGCGCAGTAGGAAGAAAAGCCGGTAAAGGAGGATGCACGATTTGCGGCACAAGAGGATTCGGGAGAGCGGGAGGAGCGACGGGCTGACCAGCAGCCGCCAAAACAGCAGGTTGAGGAATAGGAAGAATCATAGGACCCACAGTATCTGGAGCATAGGGAGGTGGCGATTTCAACAGATAAGATAGTAGCAAATCTTCTATCACTTCTTCTCCCGTCTTATCGGCATTAGACGGTAACACCGGATAACACTTATCCACCGCCATATGATGAAGTCGAGCACTAATTTCCTGCTCTTTCTCATCTTTGTCTCGCTGATACTGTTCAGCATTTCGCATCACCGTAATGACACCTTCTCTCTTATTTTTCTTACTCTGTTTGATTTCTTTCTGCTTGGCCTCTTTACGCCATAACCGGAAGGAATCAAACATGGCTGGCCTAGCCTTCTTTTTAAACAGTTTAGCTTCCAAATTATCTAAAACGGCAGTTTCGAAACTACCATGTGATGGCCAACTAAGAACACCATCATTTTTAGTGTAACGAACCCAATATTCGTTATATACAATAGGACCCACGCCATGGCGACTATAGAGCTCGTAAATTGGAGTTCCAACCGGAGGTATCGGACATGAATCCTCCAGCCGGGAATCCGTTCTGCAACATTTAAGAAACCCAAACAAAGTACTACGGCCAGGCATCATGCACACTAACCGAGTTTACAAACTTCAAGGGCTATCGGATTATGATGTCCTCGCACAAAAATGCAAGACCCTCGGTTTTGGCAATTGCAATCGTCAAATAAAACCCAACAACTAAGAACCACAAATGCTATGGAACCATGCAAACAACAAAGGAACACTGGGAGCAACCCACAAATACTTAACTGAAAGAACAATGGCGTCACCAGGAAGGCCCGTCTATCGTCTCGCCGTACAAAGGACTACGCCAGGTGCCAAAACAGGTCGACAGTCAGGGCATCAGTCCGTCGCAGCCGTCAGGAGGCGGGGATCTTCGCGGGAAAAGACGTCGGGCCACTTATTTCGACAACTGGATCGATGAAGCGGGGTGCACCTTCCCTCGGAGATTTCACACGAAGTTCCTCACGATCGTCGGGCTTTGGACCGGTACCGCTGATGTCGCCCTACGTTGGGCGCCAACTGAAGGACTGGGTTATTCTAAGACCCAGCGGTGCCAGGGGACAACACCTGAAACCTTCGTGGGTTACCTGTTCTGGCGTACAAAACACAGAGACACGGGACACTTCCAGCGACGTCAGAGATCAGCGTTTATTTACTGCAGGGATACAGAAATCACAAGAAGTACACAACGTGTAGGTTCTCGGAGACTGCTTCAAATTGCAAAAGTGGATCGCTCCTTTTATACACGTTTTTGCCATTGCACAGTATGGCGAACAAAGGTTACAACTCAGTTCCCACAATAAACTTCAAAAGAGTCGTGTTCATGTTTCAGGAGGCCGGAACATAATTACGGCAGCATTGCCGGTTCCCAACTATAAAAACATATCTACCCCGCAATAAAACACATTCCATTCTGACCGTAAACACATTAAAAGAGGGGACAAAAACAGATGCAAAGAAAGGACAAGGATGCACAACAGGTTAGAAAAGAGTGTTGGGAGTAATAAAGGAAACTTGATGACAGGATCAAAGACCTCGTGTCCAATGCATGCATGACTGAAACAATAGACTAGCACGGCAAGATGAGTCTCGAGCGGGGCCATCTGCCTTCGCCGTGTCATTTCCTTTATCGTAAAAGTCACCCTCAAAGAAACACGTGTCCCTCGTGTAAGCTTGGGAGTACCCAGGGTCACGAAGCGGACAAAGTCCATTCGCTGGCTACTTGAGGGCAAGAAACAAAATGGATGCCGCATCTAAAATGAGAAGGTTCGGATGAACAAACCCAAAAATAAGACGAACCATACGTGGTTGCGTAGCGAAACTGCGTACACCCACTATACTCGTCATTTGCGGTTCGTAGACACCAAACTCATCCATATTCGTCACCACTCAGAAAGTATGGTTCCGTCTCACACGGAACCTCAGATGCTGTCTAAAGGAGGTAAAAACCCTCTTTGATACACAAAACTTGGGCTTAATTGTAGTAGGTGAAATAGGTGTCTAAACAATCTATATTTATTATACTCAATGTTTTCCTGGATTTAGGAGTAGAGAAAATTCGTATACAACTGTTCTGATGAGTCCTGGGAATTGGTATAGGTCTAATATGCATCATACGAGGATTGTTTACAAATAATTAATTAAGAATGATAGCTTGAATGTGAAGCAGGAATATTAATAATAAATGAATATGTCTTGGAATATGCATCCTATTGCACTTAAGAATACAATAAAAACAAATAGTAGTTTACATCTAATAAATGGCACAAGAAGAACGTAAAATGATGGAATGTAATGGAAAATGGCCATTGATTGTAAATGTTTGCAATGATGCAACAAATGTTATTTATAAATGTAAGATATATGTGCGAAAGCAATGAGCATAACAGGTTTGATTACACAAGATGAACAGTTCATGTATTAAGCTTGAGATGATAGGCAAAGAATTGAGTGAGAGAGACATAGGAGATATTCTCAAGAACGTGTGATAACTACCGCAAAAGTAGCTTAACGCAACTCTTCACATCGCAGTCTATCGTGGGAAAATAACTCTGTGTTAACGTGGTATTCAAAACACGGCGGCACCATGCGATAGAGCCACAAAAACGTGCCAAATGAATGTGTTAAAACCAATGGGAGGCCGCAAAAATTTAAAACACCAACACCAAGAAAGCGGCGATGATGCCAATCGCGATACAAAAATCAGCGAAAACCAGCCACAGGCCTGCTATCCCCAAGCGTCATGCAGGAAAATGCACTATAAAGGTTGGGAAACCAAACACATACAAACGCCAAACAACAGCGAAGCACAATGGAGTCAGCCGGAGCAAGTGCAGAGGCCAACCAAAACCCCACAAGCCCCCCGGATGACCAGCCTGGGACCTCGGGGTCAGGGAAGGCCAAGGACAAGAAGAGTAGGAAGAAAAGGTTCAGTCCGCAGGAAAGCAGGACCCTGATAACGGAAGTGATAGAACACCATCAACTACTGTTCGTCACCTCCACTGTGTCACTGGCAACTAAAAATGGAATATGGCAGACCATCGTGGACAAGGTGAATGCAGTCAGAGTGCTGAAGAGGACAATGGAAGGGGTCAAGAGGCATTGGAATGATGTCAAGCGCAAAACCAAGCAGAAACTCGCAAACAACCGGAAGGCAGCAATGCAGACTGGAGGTGGGAGCCCAGCGCCACAGGAGGAGCTGGACGAGATGGAGGAAATGGATTCGACAGTCATCAGTGGGGAAATGGTGGCAGGAGTTGAGGGACCGGACACTGCTCAACATGACTGGACACAACAGCAACAGAGTGAGTAACGACCAGTGAGTGGGGAGACGGGGGAGATGGGCACAATGGCACACATGCACAATTAAGCATAGCACAGCTGCGGACAAACCATGCCCCAGAGTCCCAACTCCCACCAAGAGACCAATGTACCCAAGTCCGCAACATCCCAGCTTTGTATAAGCACAGAAGTCAAAGGCACACCGCATGAAAGGGATAAGGGACATCCAAATCAGAGCTGCAGGGGCAACTCTCACAAAATGCAGCACACACACATAACATGTAGAGTACAGCAACATTGACAACAATGTGGTTCAATCCGCAATACGTCCACAACAGAACAGAGAACACAACTGGTGCTGCTCGTGTGCAGAAACTGGCCAATCACATATGGCATTGCAAGGAAATGTGAATTGACAATGTACAAGGACAAACACACATCCGTAATGTTGTCGAAATGTCCACTGTCCCGTATCATATAGGCAGCTCCCCACAAAAAGTCACAATGTACACTGCCATGCAGTCTGAATATAAACATGTACAATGCGTCAACATACATGTCAACGCAATGTAAAACTGCATCTCCCCATCACATTGCAGAGGGAAATTCAACACCTCCTGCAGAGCAGTCCCAACCTCTCTTCTCTGATGACGACGAGGACCACCACACCTTCGCCTCCAACGCCCTCCAACAGATCGTGGAGAGCCTCCACACCCCACCTCCAGGAGCAGGGCAGACCAGCTGCTACAATGAGAACCCACCCCCTGCACAGAACACACAGCAGGCAGCACCCACCACCACGGCTGCCTCCCAGGACCCCATGACGAACACATGGCCTTCCAAAGCCATGTGTTGGGGTGCCAGGAGAAGCTGGCTGAACACATGCAGGTGGGCTTCGACCACATGGCAGACAAACTAGACGCCATATGTGGGTGTCTAAATCCCTAGAGGGACCTCTCACAGTCCCTAACAGACACCCACAGGTCCGCTCCATGCCCTCCAACGAACCATGGCTGACATCGCCAGAGTCCTGACTCTGAGACAAGAACAACTGTCTAGCCAGAGTGGCTCCAGCGAGCTCGCCCGGGAGTTGGGACTCATGTGGAGGCTCATGGAGATCACAGAGCAGACGCGGGCGGAAAGAGTGGCTGCCACGGCTGCACACCAGCGAGAGGTAGCTGGGTCCTTCAGTGCCATAAAGACCCTCCTCACAGCGTTGCTGCCTCAAGGCCTGGCACTGATGCATGCTGCTGCTACCACTCCATCCACATCTCCACCCCCTGAAGTGTCAGTGCCACACAGTGCGGCGTGCATTCCACCTCCGCACCCTGAGGTGTCACTGCCACACAGTGCTGGAGACAGAACACCACCACCCACATATAAGGCACATGAAACAGCAGAGGACGAAGATGCGGATGAATCTGCCTTGGTGGTGAGGAGGAAGCGGTAGCATTCATCGCTGCCCTATGGCCTGTTCCTGCTTGGTTCTGTCCTCTGCATCATCACCTCCCACTGTCCCCTGATGCACTCTGTGACACTCATCATGGACCTGGACATGTACTGCCATTTGGTTACCAATGACACAGCTATCAGACTACAGACTGGACTCATCCTGTTCTGATGTACCTGTCATTCCCTGAAGGTCTCTGGCTGGCCCTCCATGGGCCAACAATGTGAAGTGGGGTGTGCATGGCCCTGTACCGCTCCAGCTGCAACACCCCACTGAATGTGCAATAAACATTCATGTTAACACAGATGTGTCATGTCCATGATCCTTCAAGTGTGGAAGTATGGATGAAGGTAGGGTCAGTGATTCCCTCTTGCATCTATGTTGCTCATTTTGTGGGACTTGGGTCCCAGGGTGACACATTGCCGATTGCGGTCCGGCTGGCGCCGACACTAGAATGGAGACACACGCATTAGTTACCTCCTTGGCCAGCCCAGAACGGAACCACGCCCAGAGCCCAGGGGTCATTGTTCACACCATTGCGCTGGACTGGCATACGCCAGGCCAGCCCACTCCACTTACGCTCACAGGGGGGAAGACAACACTACATGTCCAAGGTCTACCCTTTACAGATCTGCTGCTCACAGGTCTAGTTGTCAGCATGCCACAGCCACTCCCTCATGGCTGGTTTACACCCGCACCACACCCATCTAGCACTGCCGTTACAGGACATGTGACCCTGCCAATAAAAAGGACCTGGCGCACATGCTCAACGCCATTTCCACTCTGTTACTGGGTGTCTCCGTGTGGGTATCATTTATGCCTGAGGGCCCAGGGCACACGCACAGCATATTGCCCAGTGACATGATGGCATTCGCACCACGAGACTCAATAATAAAGGGTCCATGGCTTGCGGTGCACAGACATGGTGGCACCGAATACACTGCGGCAGGCACAGGCACACCGCCATGGGATGGTGTATTTTGGTGCACTGAGGTAGGGGCACCGTAAGTGCTGAGCGGGTGTGCAGCCTGCGATGATGCACCGTCCTGACGGTCCGGACTGGTAGGATTAGTGTGAGCCCTGCTGGACCACAGTGTAGGCCTGAGCCAGCAGGCAGTGCGGGCCTACCGCCACGTGGCATCGCTTAGCGGTTCACAGAGTTAGTGGCACCTCAAGTGCTGAGCAGGTGTGCAGCCTGCGATGATGCCGTGTGCACTGGTATGTCCTCTGCCATAGCGAAATCAAGACCCAGAATTAAATGTGAAACCTGGTGGCCCGCGGAGCGGGGCTGCATGATGTGGAGGGTGCCATGTTCGCGGGCCCTGGGCTTGGGGCTTGCACCGGCACGTGGTGGGCCCTCTTTGTGACATGCCGGTGGCGGAAGGTGAGCAGTGAGGCTTGGGTGTGCAGGGGTGGGCATGCACTGCTGGGCGACAGGAGGGGCTGGGATGCGGCTGTCTGGGTGCGCAGGAGTGGACAGGCGATGATGGCGTGTGCACTTGCATGCACTTTGCCATTCATGTATCTGGACTCTGTTGCAGATGAGGGATCTGTTTCAGATGTGGGACCCGATGGACTGCACTACATACCGGCACGTGGTTGAAGACACACGGGTGGCAGCAGGTGAGCAGTGAGGCCTGGGTGCGCAGTGTCGGCACTCTCTCTCCCTGTCCCTCTCTTCTTTTCTCTGTGTCTCTCTCTCCCTCCCTCTCTTTCCATCTTTCTCTTTCCCTCCCTCTCTTCCCGTCTTTCGTTCTCCCTCCCTCTCTTTCCGTCTTTCTCTCTCCCTCCCTCTCTTTCTCACTCTCTGTTTCTCTCTCTCTCCTTCACTCTCTCTCTGTCCTTTGATGGGTGCATGACACACTTTCTTATCTGGATTTTTGTCTTGCAGGCTGTGACTTACAGATTGTCCTGAGGAGAGCCACCATGTGTCTTCATTATTGTTCTTCTGAGTTTTTTTTAATACATTTTCGTTTGGTAATTCGAAGGTGAATGAGTGTGGCTCTTTTTTGAGACAACACATGCATGTTACCTGCTGTGATTGTGTTACATCAGGCGGATTCTTTGATACATGATTTCGTGGAGTTGATGTGACATGTCTTTGCCAGGGGGGGCGCCGGGGTAGGTACCTGGGAGGGGGGCCTGGGGGTGGTGGCGGTGGGTGTTGTGGCCCTGTTGGGGCTCCGAGCTGCATGATCAGTGGCTCAATAGCATCTGTTGTTCTTCAGGTGTGGCTCTGGGCTGGACTTCATTTTCTGGTGCAGGTTGTCGTCCGACTTTACAACAGGTCAGAGCAGGTGTTAATTTCCTGCTGCTAATGCGCCTTATTGCGTGTTTTGTGATCTTATCTCTGATCTGGCTGGTCGTTGAGAATGTTGCGGAGTTGTGTTGTCGTGGGTTTTTCCACGGGAACCCCAACCCTGCATCTCATTAGCGATAATTGTGGGGGTCATCTGTGGCGATGTTTTTTGCGGCTGCTATCGCAGGTAAACTGGTGATATGGGCTGTTAGCACCAGCTTGTGAATGGGGTGATAAATTTATCGCCAGTTTGGCTGCGATAAAGTGCAGTTAACTCGGCGAAAAATCCTTGAGAATATGCCCCATAGTTTCCAGAGAAGTACTAATACTAAAGGTGTACCTACCATAAAAAGTACATTTGATCCCATGAGCCTCTTTTTGAGATAACCAGTGTCAAATTACAGTGCTGCGTTGAGCTAAGGTTAGAAAACAGAGCAGCTTTGGTCAAAATTGTCTGCAGATAATATCGTTAGAGGCGCTCACACGAAGGGCCGAATTCGAGTTTGATGACAGGTTACTCCATCACAAACATGACGTATAACCTGTCTGCCTTGTTACAAATGCCATTGGATATGACACACTTGCAATAAGGTGGATGGGATATTGTCGCATTTGTAATGGAGAAACCTGTCATTCAAACTTTAAATCAGGCCCTTCATCTGGCTGTCCTGGCTGAAGTTAGTCAGAAAAATACTAGTCAGAAAAATTGAAAATAGCACACTATTTCACAAAGTACATGTGCTGAGCTTGCACATCAAGCTCATATGCATGATATGTTACAGGCAGCAGTCAGTCATCTGAGACTGCAAGATTATTTATTATATTGGTGAGTACCGAAACTGTTCACCATGGATGTACACACTCAAGACATTTAAACTGAATATTTTAAAGCCTTTATTAAAATTAATGTTAAAAAGAATTGCCACATTGTGAGGGTGTTGCAAAAATTCATTTCATTAATAGATTAAATCATCCTTTCTTAATCAATCTTTCATTGTAAGCTCCTAGCTCTACTTTTTTAGCCTCAAGAGTGCTTTTCTTAGATGGCACTTATCCACATACCTTAACTGATCAAGAAACGTCTTGCTAGTTAGCGTCTGTGCTTGAAGAAAGTTGATCTGTGTCTCAGTAATGCCATTCCCGAGCTGATAAGGACCTTGTGCATCTGCAGTATCAGTAGCCCTCTCTAGGGATGAGGTCAGTTCAGCTCAAGCAAAGCTTCCAGGAAGACGAAGATGTCTCTCTGACTAATAAAGGTCTATACTGCTAGGTTTATATACATTTTACTGAATATTTTGAAAAGACGAGGCTTTCTAATGCATTAGCAAATGAATTGTGTTGCACGAGCACTACATTTTATCACACATTATAAATCACATTAATTCCTTTCACTATCAAACTATTTTAAAGCACACGTCATATGGCATACATGTGCAGTTGGTACTAAATGCAGCACACATTTAAACATGGAAAATGTGCACTCAAAAGCGTGAGTATACAAATATATACAGTATAGTGGTGGTACACAAGTAAAATCATGTCCTCCCTGAAATAACAAATCAGAAATTATAATGATATACGTGTATATATGTCTAATGAGCATTAATTAATTAAAACAATTCAGGCAAATAGCCTTTTGTCTAATTTGACTATGCTGTATTGTACAAAACCAAACAATTAATATAAAAGTGATTAAAAGAAAATATCTGGTTGAAGCTGTATGGACAAACAGGTAGCATCCACTGACTGCCGTCTCTTGTTCTGAATTCATTTCACTTTAAAACGGGGAATCTTTGAAATCTCCAGCATAGTAGAATCCAGAGGTGGGGACACCGATGTTCAACAAGTCTCACTTGTGTCAGGAGAGCTGACGATGTTGCATTTGAATGCATTGATACTGATAGTCTCCTAATAGAAAATGGTGGTGAAAACTGGATGCAATTAAAGATAAAAGCTGTTGAAGTTGCAGATAAATGAGGGCTCAGAGGCGGGGCCAAAGGAGCAACTACAGCAATTTGAACACTAAATGAAGCAACAGCGAATGCATCCAATTATGATGAGAGTGTCAGTACCACACAAGTTGGAACATTTGTCAGCACAAGCGTAGGTTCAGAAGTATTAGTTTTGAAGATGGACAATTGCATTGATTTGCCAAAAGCCTCATGCTCTGTCTAGTCTAGTCAGTTCCCACAATTCAATAGAAAGCACAGCTTGTTCTTTTAATTGTATGTTCAAGATTATAGGCTGAAAATTGTTCTAGCATTGAAACATAGGTTTCATATCAGGAGGTTGAAGTTTGCAAAAACAGAGCCCAGTATGAACTCAGTTTAGCAAGCAGTTCTCTTCTGCGATAGAATGCAATAGATTTGCAACACTGATAATCAGTCAGACTGGGTATGAATATAGCATCATAATCCAATAACAGTCATAGCTTCCAAAAATCATATAGGGGAATATGTACCACCATTGTCTGAGTTGAAAGTATGAATTGGTCCCATAGATAGTAGACACTGCAAGTATTTCATAACCATTCAAGTAATGGCAGTCTTCTGTGGCCATACCAAAAGGAATCTAGAGCAGGAGGAATCAACTGCAATGAATATGCACTAATATTGATTTAAATCCGACAGTGGGCCAACAATATGGAGAAAAACGATGGAGTGCGCTTTACAGATGAAGGAAACAGGGTGTTTCTAAGTAACCTGAAGTTCTGCATCTGGTCTTGTGTATAGCAGCCATATAAACACAACCAACTCAATGGCTCTTGGCAGAGCCACCCTAGTACCGAAATATTGCTAAGTTTAAAAAAAATGATTTCTTTAGTGTTTGGGGTTCTTCTCAACGACATAGTGATCCCAGCAGATACGTCACGAAAACGGAAAACAAAAACAGACATTCAATGGCCACCAACACATCCAAAAATAATATGTAAAAAACATCCATTGTGAACATTCCCCTACACATATTACTACAAACATACTTCTTTCAAAGCAGGTTTAAACTCATACTTTTCTATTAAGTATTATTTTCACAGTTATTTGGGATGTCACAATGACTTCGTTAACCACAATGATTGCGCTTTTTCCATAAAGAGTCAAACAAATCTATCCACACATATTACAGTATTTTACACACTAGAGATTTCTTACTGTATTCTCTAAAGTCATGTTTTTTCTGGAGAGTTTCTATAAAAACCATCTCAACAACCTATTTTATCTTTTTGCAGTGACTCTGGAGTTCACATTGACACCTGCAATCGTGAGCCACGTGGACACATCGCCAACATGAACAATAAAAGCAAACATTCAATGGCCACCAACACATCCAAAAATAATATCTAAAAAGAATACATTCTGAACATTGCCCTACACATATTACTACATACAGACTTTTTTCAGATCATGTTTAAACTCATATTTTTCAACTAAGTTTCTTCAAAAACCCTCTTTCAGACCTATTTTGCATTTTCGCGGTTATTCGGGACATCGCGATGAAATCGTTAAAGTGAAAACACATATATGCACACATAGTACAGTATTCGACACACTTGGGGTTTATTACTGTACAATTCAAACTCATGGTTTTCTAGTTCATTTCTAGAACAACCATCTCTAAAACTTTTTTTTCCATTTTCGCGGTGAGGCCAGACATTGCAATGACGTTGGCAATAATGATCCCCGTGGTTACGTCGTGAACGCAGAAAGCAAAAGCAGGAATTCAAAAGCCATCACCACAAAAAAAATGATAACTATATAATGAATTCTAGCTATCAAAGTAGATAATTCACTATATAAATAACTCTATAAAAAATTTCTCAAAATCAATTATGGCCACATAACTTGTGTCATTAACACCCCGGTTTCCCAATCACGGGGGTCGGAGGATCTCCACCCTGACCCCTTATGTGGGCTTTCACACAAATTTTCTGCCCCGAGAACCGTTCCTGATAGATATAATGAAGGCAACAACTTTCTGTTCAGGTTGCGTACAGCCAATCAGAGCATTCCCGTTGGCACATGCATTTGCGATTCATCGCGAAACCTCCGCAAAATATTTGCGGGCAAATGTCTCACTGTAATTTTAAACTTACATTTCTCAAGAATTACTGAACAAATTTACACCAAATAAGCAAAAGACACTTCCTTGAACCGACATCTACCTCCCTAGCAAATTTGGTGTAAGTCTGTTCAGCAGTTCAGACTACAGGTGTGGCTAAAGTTTCCTATGGGAATTAACATTACAAATGCAACCTTATTTCACGCCCCAAGTTCTCGGCAACCACTGCATGGAGCCCCCAAACTTTCCATAACAATAGAACCCACCTTGACACTTGAAACTAGGTCCTAACTATAACTACCCACTGGCACCTGCAGGTAATATATATACATATATTACCTACTGGCGGTCGCCAGTAGGTAGTTATATTTAGGACCAAGTTTCCATAGGAAAAGCGTTTTTTGTTTTCCCAATAACTGGCGCCGGTTGACGAATCTTCGCGAAATTTTCAAAACTAGTGACCCGCTCTGGTCAGCTCCTGTCTTGAAAGTTTCGGGAGGATTCGGCAAGCGGGGGCTGAGAAAAAAGGGGGGTCCCAAAACGCGTTTTCCCCATGCTATTTTCCATAGGAAAATTTAGACAAAGCTACAGCCTGAACTGCTGAATGGATTTACACCAAATTTGGCAAAAAGGAAGGTTTTGGTTCAGAAAGATCCCCTTTTTTTTAAAATGGTGTATATCCGTTCAGTAGTTCCTGAGAAATTAGAAAAAGAAAAAGTTTCGATATCTGGGGCAGCAGTGGGTTCGGGAACCCTCCCGAGCACGAGCTTCACTGTGATTGGCTGCCAACATTCCAAACCAGGAACTGTTGGCAGCCATCTTGTGACTTGGTAGAACTGAGTCACAAGAAAACAGTTAAACAAAGTAAAAAACAAGAAAAGGGGGCAGGGTAGAAACACCCTGACCCCATAGGCCTGCTCAGGGGGTCCCACAAGGACATCAAGGGCAAAAATAAAGCATTTTTTTGTTGTAATTTCAGTGGAATTCATGCTGGGGTTGCGAATCCCACCGAAATTTAAAAACAATTAAGCGTGGGCTCACACGCTTCTTTTTAATTAGCCCCCGAGTGGACCGGGGGCATGCATAATATATATATATATTCACTGAAAAAAACATAGGTTTCATGCACGTTATAGTTAGGAATTGGCATTTAAAAAACCTTAGAAATTCACTAGAAAAACCATAGGTTTCAGGGGCGTTATAGTTAGCTGGACATTTCCCTCGTACAAAACCCTAGAAATTCCTCCGTTATAGTTAGTTCAGCTAACTATAACTCGCGCCCCCGCAATGCACTGCTGATGACGTCACATCACTCATGACATCGTCAGTGATATCACTCATGACATCACTGATGACATCTCAAATGACATCACTGATGACATCACTGATGACGTCATCCAGTGAGTCTGTGTTTCTGTAAAGTTTAAATATGTTTAATATATATAGGGAAAGGCCTAGGGAAGAATGAGTGGGTGTATAAGTGTGTGAATGGATGATTTTGTAGGTGCGTGACTGACTCTATAAGTGAGTCATTAAACGTATCTTACTGCAGACTAGTAACTAAACTGTGTGAATGTCTGTATCTGTCTGTCTGTTGGTGTATAAGTGGCTGCATGGTTTTGTGAATAGCTATATGAGTGTCTATATGGGTTATTGATTGGTTGTCTGAGTATCTGTATGGGTGCCTGAGTGTTTGTGTGGGTGGGGTGTGTGTGACTCTGTGCATAGATGTGTGAGTGGGTGATTCTATGGGTGCATGGTTTTAAGAGTGCATCTGTAATGGACTGTATGGTTGGGTGAGTGTATGTATGGGTGTGTTAGTGATTGAATGTATATCTCAGTGGTACATGTGTGAGTAACTACATATGGGAAAGGCAGTATATATGTGTGTAAGAGTATATAACTGGCTATATGTGAGAGTGTGTGATTGTGAGAGTGGCTGTATGGTTGAGTGTGTGCTTGTATCAGTAATTGTATAAGAGCGTAAGAATGTGGTACTATTTTTATGAGTAAGTGAACTTGTGTGTGTATAATTGTATAGGTGAGTAAATGGGAGTGTGATTAATTATTTGCATGACTGACTAGGTGTGTGAGTACCTCTATGGATGATTGGCAGTGTGTGAGTGTCTATATAGGATGTATAAATGCATATGATAGTCCTGTACTGAGTAACTGTAAGTATGAGTGACTGTACAGGTGAGTGAGTGGATGTGTGTGTAGACCTAAGAGTCAATGAGGGGGTATGTAGTTATTGGTATTGGAGTATCTATGGTTTTGAGAATGGCCGTCTGAAATTTCGAGTCGGTGTTTCAAAGGTTATATTAGGGTGTGAGAAGATACACTAATTTATCACATGAATGATGTCATCAGTGAAGTCATCAGTGATGTCATTTGAGATGTCATCAGTGATGTCATCAGTGATGTCACTGGCCATGTCATGAGTGATGTAATATGTGACGTTATCAGCAGTGCATTGCGGGGGCGCGAGTTATAATTAGCTGAACTAACTATAACAGGGAAATTTCTAGGGTTTTGTATGAGGAAAATTTCCAGCTTACTATAACGCCCCTTTAACCTATGGTTTTTTTAGTGAATTTCCAAGGTTTTTTAAATGCCAATTCCTAACTAGTAGTAGTAGTAGTAGTATAAGCTTTATTCGATATTAAAATATATCATAAAAGCAGTGCATTTTCGAATAAAAAGAGAAACATATTTACAGAGTTAGTTTTAAAAAAACAATTAAACCATCACCTAAAACAGCTTATACGAATATAGTTTCCAATACATATTTTGTTCATAATTTGTTTAAAAAACCATAAAAAGTCTAGAACTAAAAATATTAACTGAAGCCCTATATAAAAAAGGGGAGACCCAGTTCCGTAACCCTAGATAGGTGGACGCTGATCACAATTAGTGTCTACACTAATTAGGCAATTAGGCTTCCTAGCCAAAATCTTGCTTCTTGTTAACCAGGCAGAGCCCAAGAATTTGGCCACCCCGCATATCAAAGTAAGGGAGGAGGTATCTGTACATAAAATGCGGAGAGCGTTACGATGACTCATTGGGCCCAGTAATTGGCAAACCGGCTTTAGCCACCTCTTCCTGGGGAACCTATACGCCGGACAGGCGAACAGGAAATGTGCAATGGACTCATTGTGATAGGCACAGCCCGGACAGGGTATGGGTGTCGTATTTGGCCCTTTCCAGCATGCAACTAAGCTGTTGGTAGGGAGAGTCCCGAATCTCATCTTCATATATAGTGCCCTGTCTCTGGGGATCTGGATGAAATCCAAATAAGGTTCCAATATGCAAGTAGTTTTTTGCTGGAAATATCCCTCCGTCAGTTTCCCCAATCTGGGATTTTGAGTGACCTGAATCTGCACCCATTCCCAGTACATTTTTTTAAAAACCTGCTTTGTAGGAGGGGTCTGGCTACACCATGCCTCATTTAGTCCAATGGCGGACAAGAGTTTCTGGAGATCCGTTAGCCATTTGATCTTACTCCCAGAGTCGGCTGCTACCAATTCATCATGAGCTGCCGCGTAAGTGGTCAATTCGGCAGTCCTTTTGATACGGGCCCAGAAAAGAAGAGGGCGCAGACGTGCTATATCTTGGAATGAATGTCTACCTAGATCAAAGGTATTTGAGAATGGCCGTCTGAAATTTCGAGTCGGTGTTTCAAAGGTTATATTAGGGTGTGAGAAGATACACTAATTTATCACATGAATGATGTCATCAGTGATGTCATCAGTGATGTCATTTGAGATGTTATCAGTGATGTCATCAGTGATGTCACTGACCATGTCATGAGTGATGTAATATGTGACGTCATCAGCAGTGCATTGCGGGGGCGCGAGTTATAGTTAGCTGAACTAACTATAACGGGGGAATTTCTAGGGTTTTGTACGAGGAAAATTTCCAGCTTACTATAACGCCCCTTTAACCTATGTTTTTTTTAGTGAATTTCCAAGGTTTTTTAAATGCCAATTCCTAACTATAATGTGCATGAAACCTATGGTTTTTTCAGTGAATTTCAAAGGTTTTTTAAATGCTAATTCCTATCTATAACTTATCTCTAAAGCTATGATGTTTAATGATTTTCATTGGATTTCTAAATTTTTCTATTTCAGTGTGTCAATTCCTTTAATTATGTTTCTTTAAAATACTTTTTATCACCATTTTTTTAACTTATTTTTTCAATTAATTCTTTTAAAAAGTAAAAAAGATTATTTGTTTTTATAGTTTTTTTTAAAAAAATTGTAATTTTTTTTTCAAAAATGTAAAATATTTTTAAAAAAAAATGTAAAATATTTTTTTAAATATTTGTAAACTATATTTTCAAAACTTTTTTTTCTTCATTTTTTTGGGGATTTGCGCACCCTATGCTCACCGTTCTCGATCCCTGTGCGAAAGCATCCGCGTATGTTATGCGTTGGGTACGTGTTTGGTGCGTGATTGCAATGCGACCAGTACACGACTCCAAGCCTATACGTGACACGAACGATGCACATTACGCGACGCTTGCGCGCTTCCGCGATACGTCATATGCGTATATGACGCGGTGGGTGCGCGAATCCCGCGAAATATTTTACATTTAAAAAAACATATATATATATATGTATTTCATGTGAATATTAATTGAAGACAAACTCTAAACTACTCATAAAAGTAATATATTTTTACTTCTAATCCTATTTTTTTTTTTAATTCAATTTCGCGGATGTGCGCTAGGTACGTGTTGTGTATGCGCACGGTGCGCGGATCCCATGTGACCTGAAAAAAAGAGATTTGATTAGTTCACTACACTTCCTATTCTAACTATTGTAAGATCCCACCCATTTCAATCATTCTTCTTTGACCTTCTTTGGAGGAGCATCTCTCTGCAGAGAAGAACTTTTTTGGGGAGATTCCAAAGCTGCCATTCTTTTCATTCTAAAGAAAATGGCTTCTGGACAGCAAGCAGCATCTGATTCAGAACATTCTTCAGATGATGGGTTTCTTCTAGATGCTCCTCGCCCTCAATGATATAGTTCAGTTGTATGGAAATTTTTTACCTTTCCTGATGGAGAAACAAAGACAAATGCAACTAAGGTGACGTGCAAAATTTGCCAGAGAGTCCTATCAAGAGGAGATCCAACTAAAAAATACTCTTGCAGGACCGCAAGCATGATGAAATACCTCAGGACTCTCCACTCCATCAACCTGGCAAGGAAAGAATGCAGAAGAATGCGTCACAACCCTCCGCCAGCAGTGGCAAGTACATCTACAGCGCCGCCAACTGTTGTTCACCCGGACATACGTCACAAATTTGGACAACTTAAAATTAGTTGCATTAAATGCAACAAACTGCTGTGTTACGGTGAGCAGTTCGTTGAGATTATCTGCAGGGCGCAGAGAAACCATCACTGTTAATTATTTTTTTTTTTTCCTAAAGTTCTCTTTTTTGTTCTTCATGTTCCCTTTTTTTGTTTAAAAAAAAAGAAATCACAAAATCGTTGAAAAACCCCCCAAAAAAATATAAAAGAAAAAAGAGTTTAAAAAAAGAGCTATATTTGTTTGTTAGTGTGTGAAAGTATAGATGAATGTATGTGTAGTACGTAATTGACTGAACGAATGCATTAGTAGTGTATGGTGAATGTATAAGTGCAGAACTATGAGGAAGTGCTGCAGCATCCCACAGTAAGCTCTTTAACTGCAGTGTGCTGTGGTACTTCCGAAGCACAGGGATTCAACATATGTACATAAATATGTTGCAAATCTATGCTTCTCTCTGCATGGCTGCTTAAACTACAGCCATGTGCTGACACAGGCACCCTTGCACCATGGTGCAAGGATATCTGTGTCATGTGCTGTTTGTTTTTGTGCAGGAAGACACACCTTCCTGCACAAAAACAATCAGAAAACGCATTTTTCTCCTTCAATGTATGCTGAACATTTTAGCATGCATTGAAGATTAAAAAATGAGGAGAAATTAAAACAATTCTTCTTGTTGTGCTTTCCTACACCAATTGGAGAATGGTGCAGCATTCGCACACATATCGAGATTTATGATTTCTGATAAATCTGAAGATATGTCTTGTTCTATGAATATTCAGTGCAATCACGCACAACAACACTTATAGAAGACCCTTTCAAAGAAAAGTGGTGTGTATGATGAGGTTGTATTTACATGGAGTAGACAAAGTACACAGAGTGCCTTTTCCTCTCTTTGTAAATATGAAAGAGTGTTTTGCGCAATAACCATGTTACAAAAAGTGACATATTTCAGTTTTTAAAATTGCTTGCGAATGATAGAAGGTAAGCACAGAGCTTTGTTTGCAAAGATGCTCAAAGAAGAATGATTGAAATGATTGCGGTCCTTCAATATGTACAATGGGAAATATTATGAACCACTCAAATCTGTTTTTTTGGAGGTCACATGATGTCCGATTTCAAAACTACATAGGTATAAACAGAGTGTTTTTAAAAACGTGTTCAAACTTTGTAGCTTCTTGCAGATCTGCCCATTCTACATATTAATACTTAGTTAAACTTACCTTCACAGTAATAGAAATTAAAAATGGTATACATTTTTTTCAGATTTGTTTTGTAATGTAAATTGATGTAAATTGCTTATTTTAGAATTAGGATCTATGAAAGAAAAGAAAAAATAGTTATAACATGTAATAATACATTTTTTACAACACAGCATAATTTCAACAAAGTAATTTGTTTGCCTTTTTTGCTGTTCTCAGAATATATTGAATTTCACTAGAAATAGTGATTTCAATCGCACTCATCACTTAACAGCGGGCAAAAAAAAACAATCAAAAAGATTGTTTAAAAAAAAACAACATGCTATTCTCAGTAAAATACCAGAAAATACAAATCACACATATATGAAATGCTTATTGCTAACAAAATTTCATAACTTTAACTTATAAAAACTGTAAATGTTGTCGCTTTAAAATATTCACCGAGTCAATGAGCACGAAAAAGTCCATAATTCAAACATATCCCTTTCCTTGAGGCCAAATGGTATTTTTATACTCCTTTTTATGTAAATTGTCCAATGGTAATCCTATTAAATTATAATAATAAATTCCTCAGAGAGTGAATTATCTTCCTAAAACTTTGGCTTTAAAAATATTAGGTAGGAATTTGGTAATTCCCTAGGCAAACGTTGCTTGAAATCCAACTGGGAATCATTACAAAGTGTCCAGCCTTTGTCACATTTTAGATAGGCAGTGTAATGTTCAGATGTTGTGGAAGGACCATCATGGAAAATTATTGCAATTGCTACAAAAGTCCTTCCTGATATTGATAGTTGTGTTGCTACAAATTGCTTTATTAAAGTATCCAATTTTCTTCCATCAGCTCTACAACGTTGCATCATTAAAATTATGTATTGTCCATATTTCGTTAAAAATAATGTGGATAACATTTCTGATTTACATTGGCTACACTCCATGTTTGATTTGCACCTTTAACTAATTTATTGAAAGACACTGATTTACAGTTTGGTAATGTTAAATATTGAAATCTTTCAGTGTCTACATTAGTGATACATGTATACATGCAATTTTCACAATGATGTTCCCATTTGTAAGAAAGGCCAAAAATATTTTCTATTTCTGCACCTTCATTTTCAAAAATGGTAAGCATATACATTAAAAATTCCTGAGCATCTTGTTGGATATTTTGTGTAAATTGTGTAGAACCAGAACACACATCCAAAAGATTACGAACATCTGAAACAGATTGTATTTTACTTGTATCTGTTGTCAATTTTTCATAAACAGAATGCAACAGAGAACAAAATGTTTTTTGCCGATTCTGCATAATTTGTTCTTGCAAACCTTCAAGATAAAAAACAACATTGACCACTACATTAGCATAGCAGTTGACACCTGAACTATTTTCAAACTGATAACCAACAATCTCTTCAACAGTGTCCGATTTCTTTTTACTTGCAATCACATTATCTTGTTCTTCTCCCTTCTTGACACCTTCAGAACAGATATTCTCAAACCGTCTTTTTCGACCAACCACGCGCTTTTCAAATTCAGCATATTGACCTAAATTTGGAGCATACACCCTTCTTAACCTATTATACTCTTTTACACAGTTTGCATCTGCAGTAACCTTTGTCTCATCAAAATCAATCAAAACCAAACCAGATAATGTTCTGACTCGCGACAAAGCAACATATGCCATACACTCTTTAAATACGGTAGATCCAATGTTCACCAATGCACTGTCTACACTTAATCCTTGAGATTTATGAATAGTCACTGCATATGCGAGAGAAAATGGAAATTGTTTCCTACGGACATATAAATCTTTAACAAGCAAAAAACGAACTGAACAACAACCAATTTCTTTAACTTCTTCAATCTGATCAAATTTAATTTTTAAAAATTCAATTCCTTCTTTTTTCTGATAATTAACAAAATCCACCACTTTACCCATTACTCCATTAACTAAACCTTTTTCTACATCCAAATTACGCCTTAAAATTACCCGATACTTTACACATGCATATAGTGTCTTTTTTAAACCAGCCGTTTTAGATATTTTTTTCTAAAGAATCCAGTTTTGTTTTCAACTTTCCCGTCAAAATAATAGTGATTCCTTCATGCTCTATTTTATCGATGGCTTCCATTTTTATAATTTCTTAATTTTCCAGTTTCAATAGTTCTTCGTTGAATATGGAACACTCGCGCAGTGTTGGCATTAAGCAGATCACTGATTTGTTTTCTGCAATTTTCATGTACACTTTTGCAGGAACTACATTTTCATTTGGAAACACATTGCAAAGTAATCTGCTCTCCAAAGCTTGTTTGCCATGTTCTGTAAGAATTCCAATTCTTATATCTTGAAGAATACTTCCATATTCAGCATCATTTGCCTGTCGCATATTTTTTGTCAGTTCTTTGTATTCAAAATAAGTCCAAATGTTCACATTACCAACACTACCAAGAGACTTTCTGGTATCTTCATGTGCAAGTGTTTTAAATACCGGTTGTCCTTTTACCGGAGTCAGTTGCAGAAGATCTCCAAAAACTATGACGTGTTTTCCTCCAAATAACACGTCATACTCTGTTTTAAGAATTTGCTGCATTCTTAAATGCACAAAGGCATGCATCAAGTTTGAGACCATGCTTACCTCATCAATAATGAGAAGTTTCATTTTCTTCAGGACTCTTGAAACTTCACAACAAGCTTTTCCAGATAGCTTGTGGTATTCCAATTTGTTCTCATGCTCTACTGGTAGCATTAGTAAACAATGTAAAGTAATTCCTTTAATGTTATGTGCTGCCAACCCAGTTGGAGCAGTGACAACACAAGACAAATGCGACTCAGTTGTTTTCTGCAGATAACTTGTAATTACTTTAATTAAGAAACTTTTTCCTGTTCCAGCTTGACCACTCACATACATTCGGATAGGTTGAAATGATGTACATGTGCACCCTTTCTTTTCATGAAGTAATCCGTGGTTAATCTGCTCTTTCACTTGTTGATAGTTTCTGTTCAACATTTAGTTGTTCTTCCAAGTTTCCTAACTGTATTACATCTTCTTGAGCTTGCTGTTTCCACCTCATTCATGGCAGTCGCTGCTTCATTTTCAACAATTGGTTGTCCTAGTGGATCTTGACTCAGTGCAGCAGAACTATGACTGTCTTGACAACTGTCTCTAGCAATCTTAGCTGCAATTGTATCTTCTTGATCAATTTCATCATTCAACATTTTCACATAATTTGCAAAAGCACTGCATTGTATGCTATCTTTGCAAGCATTAAATGAATCTTCATAGCTCTGAAAATCTCCAAGTAATTCCAGTTCTGAACGCCACGGTTTGAACATTTGCAAAAGGGCTAAATAGTAAAATTCCCTTTTGTCAGCAGTGTCGCAACTCAGTTTCCTGTGATTAATTAAATTTCCTTTCCTTTGTTTCACCAGACATCATTCGGAACCAATCACTGCATATTTTCCATCATTGATGTTCTCTGTAGTATTCCGTTTAAAAGTGTAATTTTGCAGCACTTCATAGAGACACATGTTCTCAAGATGATGACTTCTGTTTGGGTAATATGTGTCCAACATATTCGTTTTCAAAATATCTGTACTTTCTGGTTCTTTTTCTGCTAAATATTCAATTTCTTGAACAGATTTCAGTACCCGATTTTGCATTCCTGCAAGACCTAGACTCACCCAAATGATTCTTCTACTTTTGGAATATAGACTTGCAGATGATAACCGATCTGAACATTCATATGCTCCAATTTCACGATGCGATAACATCTTCAAACTGAAACTGTATAATTTCTTACTTAGAGTCTTCTCGTGAGAAATCTCTTCCCACATTTCTTTCAATCCGTCTTTTCTGATTTAGTAATGTAGGACGTTACATATCGAGCAACAGCAATGGAATTGTCCGCAACATACTGAATATCCATGTTAGCGTTCCACATGGATAAAATAACTGGATTGTAGTCATTTATGTATTTTGATTCTTTGCTTCTTCTTAAGTTGTAGGTGTTTTTCGGAGACTTTCTTGTGATGGTATGTCGCATAGCTGACATAAAACTGTTCACTCTTCCTTTGGATAATACAGGACGTGGAAATCCAAAACGACATTTGGTATAGAACTTATCCTTTGACTTGTACTTTCGTTGACAGTATTTTCCACACCTGTGGCTTAGAAATCGTAAGACTTGTTGCTTTAAGTTTTTATCTTCTCTGCTATTGGGAAGAGCACATGTAGCATAATCTTCAATGAAAGACAAAACAGTTTCATCTGAATCTGTTCCAAATTTGGGGGCGTCCTTGATCCATAACAACATATGTATGTGAGGAGCACCTCTTGCTTGATACTCCTTTCTCCAAAAGAAATCCACAACTTTTCCAAGAGGAGGATTCTTTTTATTGCAGATGAAAGACATCATAGCTTCAAATCTATGATTGAAATATCTGCATACATTGACAGGATCCAAAGAGCACAATTCTCCAGGTGTCTTGTATTCAATATTTTTTTATATTGGAATTTGCCTCTCGAAGAAATTCAAGTAAATCATCCAAGCATACTCAGCACAGCTTACTGTAACAAACCATGTAGGAGTTCCCAAGTTCCGTAGCATACGTTTCAGTTCTCCATGTCGACGGTACCAATATTCATTAGTCCCACGCTGACATGCCATCAGATTAATCAACTGAGATTCTAAATGATCATCTCTCTGATGCACTTTATCCATAAAATCCTTTGCAGTTACATTTTGAAGATGCATTCCAGTTTTTAAAATGTGATTTACTGCATATGAAAGTCCAGTCAAGTCACTTTCAAACAGAAGATGAAAGATATAAGGGATACATTGTCGAAATCTTGGATCTTCTGCATATAATCTTGTTGTCCGATATTCAGATGCAGGAATCTGCACAGGACGTTCATCATATCGTACACCTTTTCCTGTTGGAAACAACTGCGGGAAACAACGAGCTAGCAAGCTCTCTTCCCACACACTCATGGGACTTCCTGTTGCTTTTTTCATTTGAAACAACTCAATTGTATTACCCATCACCTCTTTGGAATGAAGTGGATGTACACTGTAATGTTCATAGATTTCTTAACATAGGGACATGTCCACATTTTCTATTTGTCCACTTAATGTTTCAGTATCGTCTGCTAAATCTATTTCTTCTCTCCTACAAACACATTTCTATAGTACTCATTATTTTCTAACAGATACAATGATGCCTTTTGCACTTTTCTAACATCCACTAACTCTTGCATAATTTTCTTATTCTTAGTAGGAACACCATTAACTAGAATGACTAGTGGCTCATTTTCTGTATGGTCTATACCAATAGATTCAATATTTTTCCTTAAATCTAACGGTAAATACATAACTCTTCCTTTCAATCCTCTTGAGGAAATTAAAATATCATGAGGCCTATGTGTCCCCGTGTGTTCCCCGTCACTCATGTGCACATGCATGTAACCTATGTATTTCCCCTCCATGGCCTGTCTATCATGATGCTTATGCTATAACGTGGCCTGCCATCATCCAGTCTCCCATGAGAGAAACGACAAATCTGCACTGAGGCCTACACGTTTTGCATCATGTTTTCCCGCATTTTCATGAAAGCCCATTATTGTGGCTCAGCCAGAGCCTAAAAGAGGTTTCAGGCCTCAGAACGCTCTGAGAGCTGCAGCTGCGTATCCTTGGCCTTGCACACTTCGGCCTCAGCCAAAGGGGCCCAGTCCGAGGTGCCGAGACAGTATTGAGCACGGTTATCTGCTTACTCCTACTGAAACCACATTCCTGCCTGGAGAAGGAGGAATAAACACGGCTCGTCTGCAAAGGAGAAAGCCTAGCCTTCCTGTCTCTTTTCATGTGATTACAAAGCTCACGTCAGTGAAAAGCCCATAGCTCCCATGTAAGGCCTACGCAGTAAATGAAGAAATAGATGCCACATTGGCCCTTGGTGATGGGCAACCTATGTCACAAATCAGTCCCTGCTCCAGACTTTAGATATCAGATAATACAAGATGAGCTGGTCGCCCTGACACTGAAGGCCTCACTTCCAGACTCCAGACTCACCGGTTGCATATCAACCCTTTCACACGTCAGTTACACGTCATGCTCGAGTTGAGCACAAGTAAGGCAAAGTTCCAGTAAAGTTCCAGCTGATCACGCAACCCCCTCCAGGCATCCACCCACCTATGACACTCACCTATTATCATCAAGTGGACGCCCACCTTCACGCCTACTTACACACCCACATGCTCTTATCTCATTCTCTCTTGCTCCGCCTGAAGCACTCCTGCTTACGTATAATATTACTATGTATATATACTGTACTCTGTGAATAAAGTTTGAGAATATTTTGAGAATCCTGGTCCTGATCCCTTGTGGTGATGGAACTATTCTCCCTATAACTCGAGTTATTTGAATAAAGCCCTTTTGAACCTGATACCACAGACTCAGCCTCTTGCTTTATGCATGATCATATTGATAATATAGAAATTCTGAGTTCGTAATACTTTATTTATGACATTTAATGGCGCCCGAATAGGGAGAAATCTCTTTCCCCATGCGCCGGAGATGAAGGTCCAGTTTTGCCCCCTTCCACAGCCGTGACGGACTTCGAGTGTACACGTCGCGGGTTTTCCCGCCAACTCCCTCAGGCCAACGAAGGAGACGGACTGCGACCAGGCATCCATACGAGGCGGTGAGGATTGCGGATCGTCCCGACCCAGAGCCCACCCTGCGAGAGAGCTGTGTCCGAGGTTTCTAGAGATCCACCTAAGATACGCCATTCCCTGCGCAGCGTCAAGTGTCCGAGGCCTTCAAGTTCAAGTTCAGGTTCTGCTTCCCGGTGAGTTTCTCATGGGGGTTGCAATAATGACGGGTTCATTTAATGAACACGGTAAAGACGTGTCTCACTTGTGAGACCGGTATGTTCAAGAGCATGCATCAAGAATTAATGTTTTCAAGAATTAAAGTCCAAGTTTTCAGGTGCACCGATATAACTGTATGAATGTTATTGTCTTAGCCAGGTTCAGTTAGGTTTGAATGTGTCAGGTTTTTAAGTAAGTTTGTTTCATTGTGATTTTTGTTTTTTTTTGTTCATTGTGAGTTTTGTTTTTGGTTACATTCCAACATGCCGTTATTTTCAAAACTGCGTAAGATATGTACCAGAAAAGGTGTACTAGAGGAACCAGTTAACATTCCGCCTAGAGACACACCTGGACATTTCATGTACTGTAAGCATGGTTTAGATGCCGTGTTGTTTTTAGAACTATGGGTGGATTACACGAAGGATTTAGAGACAAAGTATAGATGGCCCATCACGGGAACGTGGGATGCGGAATGCATTATGAAGGTAGAGGAAGAGATATGGAAGAGAAAATCTAGACCTGCTCAGAAGGATGCCATTGAGTTATGGCGCAAGGAGTCACATAGAAGAACAGAGAAAGAGTTCCACAAAGCAGAGAGAAGTAGACAGGAGTCCGAGAAAGCCAAAGAAGAGAAATTACAGAAGGAAGGGGAACGGGTAAAAAGAGAGCAGGCTGAAAGAGAAAGAAATACTGTTGTTGCTGGTATTTACCCCGTCCTTTCAGAGGAACTAGCAAAAGTGGCCCCAGTAGAAAGACCAGTTAGAGTGCCACCGCAAGTACCCCGAAAAATAAAACAAACAGCATCCGAAACGTTCATTAACACCTACCTAGAGGAATCCCCACCAGCATACGTGGACGGATTTTTTCCTGCACCCCCAATGCAAGAACAGCTCCAGGAGCTCGAGGACGGCGGGGAGGGAGGATCCGGGGCAACATCAGGAGGGGGGACGACAGTAAAAGTAGACATTTCCGAATGTATATATGACCCAGATCCAGGAAAGGGCAGAATGCTCGTGTTTTCACTACGGCTTAGACGAGCAGTCGCAGATTTGGAAAAATTACCAGATATGGATAAACATCTAAAGAAAATGTACACATTCATAAGAACAGGGGAAGGTTCTGAGTGCATAGCAGAAGCTGTACAAAATAGAAAGGTAATTATTAAGAACTATATCCTTCGCTTCCTAATTAATTGTCTGATTAGGGAAAAAGACGAAGGTGATGGGGACGTAGACCGTTGTTATATTGGTTGGAGTGATCGCATAGATGCCGGTCAGCATGATAAATCAGGCCAGACAGACAACATGTTGACCAAAATCCGAAAGGCAATAATAGCGTCACACGAAGGAGGCCCGAACGAAAGGGCTGAGTTATCATCTGATGACGAAGCAGGGGACAAAGACAGAATACATTATGTGGGCCATGCCCGGCGATTCGAAAGGCCCAAGGGCCTCAATCACCGTAAACGGGGAACGGCTATAAAAGAAAGATATTCCCTTGAAATCTGTTCCAAATCACCGAAAAAGCGGTGAATAAATGGTTAGGTAACGATCAGCCCCTCACCCCGACCGAAAATGAATTAGCACGGTCAGCCACCCTGTGGGTATCCCAATATGATATATATAATAATGATATCGTAGCACAGACATTCTTGAGCCTCCCACCAAACGAACAGCGCATAGCTGGTGTTTACATGGTCCAACATTTGATCACGTTATATGAGAGTCAATATTCTGGTCCTGGTCTATTGTATAAGTTGCTGGACGACATAATACTGGACAGGTGGATGAACATGGGTACTGAACTGATTAATGTAATCCTGGATCAGCGACACAAGTATATAGTATACGTGACTAGGTCCCTGCTTCCCGCTCCACCACAGGTTAAGGGACAGTCATACGACAAGCTGAACCCCCTACGAGAGGTTCATCCTGTAAAGGATGCAAACAATGAACTGCAACGGGTGTATGTCTACACCCCCTTGTCAAAATTAGAGATACTGGAAATGAAAAAAATGTTACCATCCCATGATAAAGACCCGGGAGGTTTTCACCGAGAACTAAAAGACATTCTTCGCTTAGGAGAATATACATATGCTGACATTCTAAAGTTATTAAAAGTACTATTGCCTGCTGGTATTTACGAGAAGCTGAAAGGACAGGACTGGGAGGTGGGAGAGAAAAGGCTCAGTTGGGATCTGTTGGAAAGAGAGGAAGAGGGAAGAGGCCCGGGGGTCGGTCTGGGTCCCCGAGCTAAAGACCTACCTGAACTCCTTGTACAAGTTTTGCCCAGATTATTAATTACCAAGAAAGAAGACTGGGGTGCTATTTCAGCCTGTAAACAGAAACCAGACGAGGACACTAGTGATTTTTACTCTAGGTTTGAGAAATGTTTCACTATCAATAGTGGTCTTAAGCCCGGTAGCGATTCATATCCCCATCTTTTCGTGAGCAAACTAGTTGAAAATTCCCTACCAGAGGTGAAATATAGGGTACTGAAGGTTGAGAGTACCTGGCAAGCAAACAGCCCTTCCCAAATGTTACAGATGTTACAATACCACCAGAACAGAATTAGAGAAGAACACGACCAGGAAAAGAGACGCATGAAAGACACAAAGATGAAGATGCTGGTGGCCCAATCGACACCGGCAAACACAAACACGAACAAGAATAGCACGAAACAAAGTAATGGGACCTGTAATTATTGTAAGAAGCCAGGCCACTTCGTAAATGAATGTGCAGTCCTGAAACACAATATAGCTATAGGTAAAACAAAGCCACGTCCTTATCCTCCCAAAGAAAATAACACACATCAGACATCAGATACGTTTCCGCCGCCGCCTGTCCATGCACCTGCACCTGCACCAGCCCACGCCACAACACAAATGTATGCGCACGCTCAGACTGACTATCCAGAATACCAAGCATATTCATGAAGCAGCCCAGAGAGGGAATTCAACTTGCCCCTTATTCCAGTTCCTGTGGACCAAGCGGGTCCCTATGTGCATGCACGTTTACTAGGACAAAATAAAAAGTTTTTGATTGACACTGGGGCGAGTAGAACTACCATCAGTCATTCCGAGGTTCCAGGGGCACCCCTCTCGGGCTCAAAGAGTATATCCCTGGGCTTTTCAGGAAAGCCTATTATCAATGAGGTTTCAGAACCAGTCTCTTTAGGAGTTGGTCCACTAATACATACAACAGACTTACTACTTACTAAATCATGTCCAGAAAACTTACTTGGCATAAAAACATTAAAGGAACTGGGAGCAATTATCTGTTGCTCGCCAGAAGGAGTGCGACTGTATTTACGTGATTTCAAGGGACATTTTGTAATGAAAGATATTGACATCAGGCTTCAGAATGTACCACAGCACCTATGGGCGCAAGGCCCGACTGACGTAGGTTTCATGAACATTACACCATACCAGGTCACCCTCAAGGAAGGAGTGGTGCTGCCACAGATTAGACAATACAAAATTCCACCTGAGGCTGAAGTAGGGTTGCTGAAAATAATCGATGAACTCATCGCACAAGGGGTGGTGATAGTGACAGATTCAAACATATGCAATTCACCTGTTCTTCCTATTCTTAAAAGAACTGATCCCAATACATCACCTGTCTATAGATTAGTTGTGGACCTGCGAGAATTAAACAAATGCGTGGTGCCACAGTACCCTGTGGTCCCGGACATTTCTTCATTATTGACTGCCATTGATGCAAAGGCTACGTTCTTTACAGTTATCGATCTGAAGAACGCATTTTTCAGTATCCCAATTCATCCGGACAGCCAATATCTTTTCGGTTTCAGTTTAAAAGGCCACAGCTTCAGATTCACAAGAGCACCACAGGGCTTCACGGAAAGTCCTAGCATCTACAGCCAGGCACTAAAAAGACAACTAGACAGTATTCATATGCCTACCACTACAGCACTGATACAGTATGTTGATGACATTCTCATCACTGCACGATCGGAAACTGACTGTGAAAATGCATCACTCACTGTTTTACACTTCCTAGCTGACAAGGGGCACAAAGTGTTCCCTTCGAAGTTGCAATTCTGTGAACAGCAAGTGGCGTACCTTGGGCACTTGCTATCCAAGGAGGGTAGGCGCCTGACACCGGAACGTATTCAATTAATTTCTGGCCTTTCACAGCCCAAGACACAAAAGGAGGTACGTGCATTCATTGGCCTCACTTCATATTGCAGGCAGTGGATTCCCCAGTATGCTTACATAGCCAAGCCCCTAATACAGTTGACGACGCAGGAGGTAGCTTCTACTAATGTCCTCCCTTGGACACAAGAACACACTGTGGCATTTGAAGAATTAAAAAGAGCTTTATGTCAAGCACCAGTCTTAGCAATCCCTGATTACAACAAATCTTTTATGCTTTTTGTGACAGAGCGGGATGGAACAGCACTATCTGTCCTAACACAAGAACATGCAGGAAAACACAAGCCCTGTGCTTATTTTTCTAGTACATTGGACCCGGTAGCACAGGCTTTGCCTGCGTGCCTAAAATCTGTTGCAGCAACAGCCTTAGCCATAAGACAAAGTGACTCGATAGTGCTGGGCCACCCCCTGACAGTACAAGTACCACACGCAGTAGAGGTTCTCTTGAACCGAACACAAACCCAACACCTGACTGTAGCGAGACTGACAGGTTATGAGCTGACGTTATTTCAACCACACATAGAGATCAGACGATGCAACATACTGAATCCTGCTACTCTTTTGCCCTCCAGTACAGAAAACGTTTCCCCACATGACTGTGTTGAAGTGATACATACCGTGACCAAACCAAGACAAGACTTGACAGATGTTGCACTCCCAGACCCTGACCTAACACTCTATGTTGACGGCTCATGTATGCGGACGGGGGCGGGAGAATTAGTGGCAGCATATGCAGTGACCACTGCTACTGAAATCATAGAGACTAAAAGAATAGACATACTGTCAGCACAAGCAGCAGAGCTCATCGCTCTGACACAAGCGTGCATAAGAGCTAAGCACCTGAGAGTAAACATTTACACCGACTCACAATACGCATATGGGGTAGTTCATGACTTCGGAGTACTATGGAGAGAAAGAGGTTTCTTGACCTCTCACGGGGCCAAGATACAGCATGGCCCCCTTATACAAGCCCTTCTGGAAGCGATACATTTACCGACAGCCATAGCTATCCTGAAATGCAAAGCACATACTAAAGCCACAGATACCGTTTCTCAAGGCAATGATCTGGCAGACCGAACAGCTAAACAGACAGCTCAGACCCCACTAGACATGACAAAATCACAGGTACCATCAATGACCAAAGCCATGACAGTCAGGGATCCTTCCAAGGATGTACAAGACATACAGACACATGCTACTCTAGACGAATTAAAGAAATGGTCGGAACAAGGAGGGGTACTGACTGATCAGGGTTGGATGACTAAGGGCAAAGAAACATGGTTTCTTCCTGATGCGATGGTACAAGTGATCATAAATACCGCACATAGTCCTGCACACCTAGGAGAGAAAGCAATGCTAGACAGCTTACAGAATATATGGTTCAACAAGCACCTGCGTGCAGCAGCGAAACAAAAGGTCAGAACATGTATGATCTGTTGCCAATTCAATCCAGGTAAAGGCATTCCAATGGAACAAGGTGGATTCCATCCACCTGACCCTCCTTTTGAAGTCCTCCAGATGGATTATATCCAAATGGACAGATGTAGAGGTTACAAATATGTCCTGGTAGTAGTATGTTCACTATCAAGATGGACAGAGGCCTATCCAGTTCCTGATTATACTGCTGTAACTACCGCCAGACAATTGGTGCGAGAGTTTTTCCCACGTTATGGATTACCGCGTGTCGTATATTCCGACAATGGTCAGCCTTTCTCCTCTGAACTCATGAAACAGGTGTCCCTTCTGTTAGGGTATACCTGGAAGTTCCATTGTGTACGACATCCTGAGGCAGCAGGCCTTGTAGAAAGACACAATCAGACCTTAAAGATAAAACTAGCAAAGATTTGCGCAGACAAAGGTGTAGATTGGATGGTAGCCCTGCCGGTTGCCCTCTTTTACATGCGAATGGTAGCCCATTCTAGAACAGGTTTATCTCCCTATGAAGTGGTCTTTGGCAGACCACCGAATATGTGGGGCACTCCAATGCCTAAAAAGATCACTGATGTTGATAGTAACATGCTGACAGATTACCTGGCTTCCTTGATGTCTGCACTACTCTCTTGTCGTTCGCAGGTTGCTGCCGCCTTCCCTGACAACACCCAGGTCCAGGAAAATTCCCTCGCTCCTGGGGACTATGTTTTAATAAGGAACTTTGATAGAACGAGCCCTCTTGAGCCGAGGTGGAAGACGCCCAAGTTGGTATTATTAACCACGAGGACCGCTGTTAAAGTCGAAGGACGGAAAGGATGGGTTCATCTTCATCATTGTAAACGCTACTTCGGGAATAACGATTCTTTTAAAAAGGACACAAACTTTTCAGACTTTGAGCCCCCTTTACTAGAGGAGACTCCCCAGCAGGAGTACAAAGCTAAACTTAGATCTAAAAAGTCAGAACCCGTTTGATCAATTAAGTCCACTAGGTGGTGAAGCGGTTGAACATGTATTCTGGCTTGCATAAGATCTTGGATACTACTAATGAGAAAAAGAGCAAGATGAAAAGCAAATACTGTAAAATATTATGTGGTAGATGTATAGTGACTTTGATTTTTCTATTTTTTCTGTGCATCACGATAATATGTATCAGTTTAATACTACATGCTATTTTTCCTCCTATTGCCTCACTCTTACACTCTTCTACTAATGATACTATAATGCACACGTTTAGTGATCTGCCATCTCATGAGCTATCATATCGACTTGCCTTACGCAACAATACCTTTATTCAGATGCTGCACCATTCACATCAGACTAGCAATGCTACAGACAGCTGGGTCTGTGGTCGACTTCCCCCGTATCAGAAGGTGAAGGGAGTGTTGCCTCTTTTCCCTTTTCCATTCTCCCATAATGGTTCTTGCGGAGCATGGTTTGCCTTAATGACATCCATCAACGGTGATGCCAAAGAATGTCAAGACAAGGAGTGTAGGGGCGACTGGGTATGGGGTAACTTGAATAAAGTCATGAATAAAGCATGTTTCCCAGATGAAGAAGGTCTTCCCCAAAGGAAAGGTACAGATCTAGAAAATGAAGAGTATCTGCAAGGAAATGCGACCCTTGACTTTATAGTGTTGAATGTCAAGCCCATACACAATTTAGGTCCATCCTCAATTACAGTCCTGCCAGTAAAAGGGAACTTGTGTGTCAGAAAAGAAGGCTCAGTACATTTGGGGCACAGCGAGTGTAATACTATAATAATGTTTGAAGACAAAGGAAAGTCCTATTTCAGAGCATCACGACACACCTACTTTATTTGTGGCCAGACAGCCTATGTGCAACTGCCCTTGGACTGGGGTGGGACGTGCTATATATCATTTCTTTTGCCACCCGTTTTCTTGGCCCCATCGAACTATCATCAAAATCTCCAACTAGCACTTATCAGACACAGACGAAGGCTCGATGCCTCTGGCATTGACCAGACTGAAACAGCTTGGGAGCAATATACAGATTTCAACAAAGGATTCTTTTTCTTCATAGGTCCCGTCCAGAATAGTAAACTTATCCGCAGGCTAACAAGGATTCTAGAAACAGTTGCTAATGAGACTGCATCAGCCCTGGGGAACTTGACCCAGGAACAGTCTGCTATGAGAATGGTCGTTCTTCAGAATCGTCTTGTTCTTGACGTCATCCTGGCGGATAGGGGCGGGGCCTGTAGGGTCATCGGTTCCAGCTGTTGCGTTTTCATTCCTAATAACACACCGTCTGTATACAAAGCGATAACAAGGCTCCACAAGATTGCCCAAAGCATACACCAAGACCCAGGCACGTGGACTTGGTCCAGTTGGCTCTGGGGAGTAATATCGGCATGGGGATGGAAAGTGTTGACCGTCTGTGGATTAATACTACTGATGATATTCGGTTGTTGCCTATGTCTGCAGTGTGGCCCGGCCATTTGCGGCCTGTGTGCTACTGCATGTGTTCCACATCCCCATGTACAAAGCATTGAAAATGGTAAAATAATGCTGCAAGAACAGATTGACTGTCTCATGAGAATAGATGTGACATGAGGGTCCACTAGGGGACAAGGAGGGAATGAGGAAATTAAAATATCATGAGGCCTATGTGTCCCCGTGTGTTCCCCGTCACTCATGTGCACATGCATGTAACCTATGTATTTCCCCTCCATGGCCTGTCTATCATGATGCTTATGCTATAACGTGGCCTGCCATCATCCAGTCTCCCATGAGAGAAACGACAAATCTGCACTGAGGCCTACACGTTTTGCATCATGTTTTCCCGCATTTTCATGAAACCCATTATTGTGGCTCAGCCAGAGCCGAAAAGAGGTTTCAGGCCTCAGAACGCTCTGAGAGCTGCAGCTGCGTATCCTTGGCCTTGCACACTTGGGCCTCAGCCAAAGGGGCCCAGTCCGAGGTGCCGAGACAGTATTGAGCACGGTTATCTGCTTACTCCTACTGAAACCACATTCCTGCCTGGAGAAGGAGGAATAAACACGACTCGTCTGCAAAGGAGAAAGCCTAGCCTTCCTGTCTCTTTTCATGTGATTACAAAGCTCACGTCAGTGAAAAGCCCATAGCCCCCATGTAAGGCCTACGCAGTAAATGAAGAAATAGATGCCACATTGGCCCTTGGTGATGGGCAACCTATGTCACAAATCAGTCCCTGCTCCAGACTTTAGATATCAGATAATACAAGATGTGCTGGTCGCCCTGACACTGAAGGCCTCACTTCCAGACTCCAGACTCACCGGTTGCATAGCAACCCTTTCACACGTCAGTTACACGTCATGCTCGAGTTGAGCACAAGTAAGGCAAAGTTCCAGTAAAGTTCCAGCTGATCACGCAACCCCCTCCAGGCATCCACCCACCTATGACACTCACCTATTATCATCAAGTGGACGCCCACCTTCACGCCTACTTACACACCCACATGCTCTTATCTCATTCTCTCTTGCTCCGCCTGAAGCACTCCTGCTTACGTATAATATTACTATGTATATATACTGTACTCTGTGAATAAAGTTTGAGAATATTTTGAGAATCCTGGTCCTGATCCCTTGTGGTGATGGAACTATTCTCCCTATAACTCGAGTTATTTGAATAAAGCCCTTTTGAACCTGATACCACAGACTCAGCCTCTTGCTTTATGCATGATCATATTGATAATATAGAAATTCTGAGTTCGTAATACTTTATTTACGACACTCTTTGCAACTCTGATGGAGGTAATTTACCTGTTTTGGGCTCCATATGAACAATAGCCTGAAACGGGTGAACACATTGTATGAGAATAGACTCATACGTATTTAAATCTATCAGCTCTGGTGGAATAGCAACCAACTCTAGATTATTATGAACAGCTCTAGCAGGCATTTTATTCTCATCTAATTTGTTATAACAATATTTGCAAATACACTGCTCAGATCCCAAATCAAAACAATCCTCTACCAACAAATAAGTTGCAAATTCCATCCACTTATCATTATCTTCTATTTCACTTTTTAAATACAGATTGACTCCCCTAGTCTGATTTTTATAGTGACTACGCCGACAACAAATACAAGAAACATTTGGTCTTTCACCTGAAATTACCTTAAACTTTGTGATTTCATCCTCAAATTTTTCTGTAACTACGGGTTGTACATTGTCTTCAACATTTTGCTCTACTAATGTGTCAGTTTCTTCACTCTCTTGCTGAGGACCAAAGTAACAAAACTCAATATCATCACAGACCTGCTTCACATCTGATACTGACCCACGCAAAAGAGCACTGTTCAACTCACTTAACTTTAGTGCTGGACTTTTTGCATAATATAACCTTCTCACTAACTTCCGCATTTGAGTATGATGTACTGCCAGCATTCTGAAATGATGAAAAACACTTTGACAAACTTTCCTAGAAAGACAAGCCAGAGAATGACTTTGCAAACCAGTATGTTTTCTCACTCTGCAAGGGTCTAGTCCTTGCAACAGCTTATTCTTTTGTTTTACACTTTTTTTAGTATAGGCTCGTAAAAAACTACATAATTTTTCAATAGATTCCTGTCGTACACTGCAAATACTACTGCAATCCCAAGTGTACGCAGGGTTTTTAGCACGTCTCCCTAAAACTTCATCAGCTATCACTTCTGCATTTCTTTCAACCATTTTCTCTTTCTCAATTGGACAACCTTCGCTAACCTCATAACCTCTACCACTGGTGTCAACTACATACAATAATTTTTCGCTCAGTGAATAACTCTCTTCGTTAAAAAAAGGCTCTGAACTGGAACTGTGTTTCCATTCTCCCAAAAAAAAATCACAAAATCTATTTTTTATTAATAACTCTTTTCCTCCTACTCTTGGCCTTCATTACATGGATTGGTTTATCTAGTGATCGAATGCTGTTTAATACTAAAATGAATAGTTTCCTTTTTACTACAAAAGCATTTTCCACAATGTTTTCAATATGCTTCTTCTTTTTATAAAATAAAGCTCTCTTTTTATATTTCTTCAAATCTTTCAGCAAATTATGCACTACTCTCTTGTAAAATATTTTTTTGCGTAATTCCTTATACTGATTTTGCCTTCTTTTACCATACTTTATCTCCTTTGACTGACCATTAGCTTTTCCTCTTATTTTGAACTTTTTTCTTACTTGAAAAATTCTCAGTAGTTCCAGCATTATGTACATTCTGTTTGGTCCTACAAACATTTTTAATAAATTGCTTTGTAATCTTACCAAATTTTTTTTTCCTTTTAGCCACATTATCTTGTACATTCAATACTTGTGGTTGATGTTTCTTCAAGTAATCCTCCTGTCTCTGTTCTTTTCTTTTTCTTTTTTTTTCTGGCATGATTTCTCTATTTTAACGTTGAAAAACAGTATCTGTAAAAAAGAATCACAAATAAATGTATATTAATAACTTTCAAATGTATACTATTCTATTACTGGAGAAACACATTTTATATAAAAACTGACTAAGAAACTATAGCCCTGAAGCACAAGTGTGACCATGGTTAAAACACTACATGCATAGTGCATACTACTTTGAAGCAGTTCATTCCCTAAAGCCTACCTCACTAAAAGAATACATGCTAACTGACTGAATGATTACAGAACTATAAGAAGACACACTGGGTGAGTGACAGGGTGTTTGCTAGAAGTGTATGAATACTGACTGGGGAATTGAAGGTGTGAAACACAAGTGTGTAGGTGGTTAGAAGACTGCATGCATAGTGGATAGGCGTTTGAAGCAGTCCATGTGCTAAGGACTGGCTCACTGCATGAGTACTTGGGTACTGACTGAATGATTAGAGTACAGCAAGGAGAGTGCCTGGCTGAATTTATAAGTGGTTGGCTTTTGGCGCAGTGAATGGCTTAGTACTTGGTACTGAACGGGTCACTAGCGGAGTGCAAAGGGAGTGACAGGATGTTTGCTGGACTGTAAGGATACTGACTAGGGAATTGAAGGTGTAAAAGACAAGTGTGTAGATGGTTAGAGGACTGCATGCATAGTGGATAGGGGTTTGAAGCAGTCCATGTGCTAAGGCCTGAGTCGCTGAATGAGTACTTGGGTACTGACTGAATGATTACAGGACTGCAAGGAGAGTGCCTTGGTGAATTTATAAGTGTTTGGGTTTTGGCACAGTGAATGGATTAGTACATGGTGCTGAATGGGTCACTAGAGGAGTACAAAAGGAGTGACAGGGTGCTTTCTGGAAGTGAATGAATACTGACTGGGGAATTGAAGGTGTGAAAAACAACTGTGTAGGTGGTTAGAGGACTGCATGCATAGTGAATAGGCGTTTGAAGCAGTCTATGTGCTAAGGCCTGTGTCGTTGCATGACTAGTTGGATACTGACTGAATGATTACAGTACCGCAAGGAGAGTGCATGGGTGAATTTATAAGTGTTTGGGTTTTGGTGCAGTGAATGGATTAGTACATGGTACTGAATGGGTTACTAGAGAAGTGCAAGTGAAGTGACAGGGTGTTTGCTGGAGTGTATATATACTGACTGGGGAATTGAAGGTGTGAAAGACAATTGTGTTGGTAGTTAGAGGCCTCCATGCATAGTGGAAACACGTTTGAATCAATCTATGGGCAAAGTCCTGTGTCACTCCATTAGTACTTGGGTACTGACTGAATGATTATACTATTGCAAGAAGAGTGCCTGGGTGAATTTATAAGTGTTTCAGTTTTGGCGCACTGAATGCATTACTGCATGGTGCTGAATGGGTCACTGGAACAGTGCAAGGGGAGTGACAGAATGTTTGCTGGAAGTACATGGATACTGACTGGGGAATTGAAGCTGTTAAAGACAAGTGTATAGTATGTTAGAAGACTGCATGCATACTGCACAGACATTTGAAGCAGTCTATGTGGTAATGCATGGTTCACAACATGAGTACTTGGAAACTAACTAAATCATCAGACTACTGCTAGGACAGTGCCTGAGTAAAACTTTTAAATTTTCAGTTCTGGCGCAGTGAAGAGAATAGTACATGGTACTGAATCAGTCACTGGGTGAGTGCAAGATGACTGACACGATGTTTATTGAAATATATAGATACTGACTAGTTAATTAAAGAAGTGAAAGACAAGTGTGTAGGTGACTAGAAGCCTGTATGCATACTGTATAGGGTTTAAAGCAGTCCATGTTGAAAGGCCTGGCTCACACCATGAGTACTTAGACACTGACTGAATGATTAAAGTACTGCAAAGAGAGTGCCTGGGAGAATTTATAAGTGTTTGGTTTTTTGCGCAGTGAATGGATTAGTACATGGTGCTGAACGGGTCACTAGAGGAGTACATGGGGAGTGACAGGGTGTATGCTGGTAGTGTATGAATACTGACTGGGGAATTGAAGGTGTGAAAAACAACTGTGTTGGCGGTTAGAGGACTGCATGCATAGTGTATAGTCATTTGAAGCAGTCTATGTGCTAAGGCCTGTGTCGCTGCATGACTACTTGGATACTGACTGAATGTTTACAGTATTGCAAGGACAGTTCCTTGGTGAATACATAAGGAATGACTACCTTTTAATTCTACCTAAACTTTAGAACAGGAAATGTTTTAAATAGTTATGCATATTCAAAGAAATGAACTACTCAAATGCTTCTCTCACAGTGGTTACACAAATGCACACAGACTCACAGTGTGATTCTAGACAACAACCACTATCCCTAGGAGTTTACCAAAACTCATTCACTACTGTGGAAGTGGTAAGGGAACTGCACACAATCTACATATTTCAGGACTGCACTTTTGTGTCAAAGCCTGACTCATTTAATCAAAGCATAAGCAAAAACTGCCTTCTAATCCTACTAAAACTTGACAACAAGACAGGTTTTAAAACAGTTATCTGTCAACAAATAACACGATGTTACCAAATGCTTCTCTCACAGAGGTTCCCAAATGCACACAGACTCACAGTGTGATTCTGGACAACAACCACTATCCCTAGGAGTTTACCGAAACTCATTCACTACTGTGAAAGGCGTAAGGGGACTGCACACAATCTACATATTAAAGTACAGCACATTAGTGTCAAAGCTTGACTCATTTTATCAATGCATAAGCAAAAACTGCCTTCTAATGCTACTAAAACTTGACAACAAGATAGGTTTTAACCCCTTCGGTGCTCATGACGGAACGGTTCCGTCATGAGCCACGGTTGAGCTGTGCTCATGACGGAACCGTTCCGTCATGACCACGCCCGCGCAAGATTCCGTCAGCACAGCGGCGGAATCTGCGCAGCATGGAAGGGGTTAAGGTTTTCACAGCCCTTTATGACGTTCATCGGTTTAAAGGCTAGATTCCATGGAGGAAAGACACGATCTAGACTGGATTATACAGCCATCTCATGATCATTGATGCCATTACTCTCTCATTTTTCCATAGAGTATACAACTAGGAGTGAGCATTCTTATCAGCATATACATTTCAGCTTAACCCCTTCGATGCTCATGACGGAACGGTTCCGTCATGAGCATCGGTTGGGCTGTGCTCATGACGGAACCGTTCCGTCATGAGGACAGCCCCCGGGGGAAGCGCTGGCGCTCCCCCCCTTGTGCCTCGATCTTGCCCCCCTTTACGGGGGTGGCAGCGGAAGAGCTTCCGCTGCCACCCCCGACCCCCCCCGAGCCCCCCCACGCTTTCTGATGACGTCAGCGCGCACAGCGCGCGCCGGCGTCATCAGGAAGCGTTGGACGCGCTGGAATCCATTTCTTCCAGCGCGTCCAAGGGGAGCAGAGGTAGGTGTTTGTCCTCTGGTGGGGGCCGCGGCGGTGAAATCTGTAGTATTGAGGCATCGGGGGAGAGGAAAGAGTATTTCCTCTCCCCCGATGTCTCAATACAGGGCATTCCTGCTCCACGATCGCGCACAGCGTCGCGATCGTGGAGTAGGGATGCCCCACTAGACACCAGGGATTTTGTATTTTGAGTTTGGGAAGCGACCCCTTGGGCAAGGGTCGCTTCCTTGGGGGTGAAAATTTGGCAAAGTCTTTTCTGCCCCCCCTGGGGGCAGATCGGCCCGCTTTCTGCACGTTTCTGCCCCCAGGGGGGGCAGAAAAGCCCACTAGACACCAGGGATGTCGTTTTTACTATGTAGGAAGCGACCCCTTGGGCAAGGGTCGCTTCCTTGGGGGCAAAATTTGTGGAAGTCTTTTCTGCCCCCCCTGGGGGCAGATCGGTCCGCTTTCTGCGCGTTTCTGCCCCCAGGGGGGGGCAGAAAATCCCACTAGACACCAGGGATGTCGTTTTTACTATGTAGGAAGCGACCCCTTGGGCAAGGGTCGCTTCCTTGGGGGCAAAATTTGTGGAAGTCTTTTCTGCCCCCCCTGGGGGCAGATCGGTCCGCTTTCTGCGCGTTTCTGCCCCCAGGGGGGGCAGAAAAGCCCACTAGACACCAGGGATGTCGTTTATGCTATGTAGGAAGCGACCCCTTAGGCAAGGGTCGCTTCCTTGTGGGGTCAAATAATTTGAAGACTTTTCTGCCCCCCCTGGGGGCAGATCGGTCGTCTTTCTGCCCGTTTCTGCCCCCAGGGGGGGCAGAAAAGCCCACTAGACACCAGGGATGTCTTTTTCTTTATGTAGGAAGCGACCCCTTGGGCAAGGGTCGCTTCCTTTGCGGCCTAATTATGTAGAATACTTTTCTGCCCCCCCTGGGGGCAGATTGGTCGTCTTTCTGTCCGTTTCTGCTCCTTGGGGGGGGTAGAAAAGCCCACTAGACACCAGGGATAGAAATATTATTGTAGGAAGCGACCCCTTGGGCAAGGGTCGCTTCCTTGGGCCCCTAAATGTTTTGAAGACTTTTCTTGCCCCTCTGTGGGCAGATCGGTTTTATTTTTTTGGCGTTTCTGCTCCCATTGGAGGCAGAAAAGCCCACTAGACACCAGGGAATTAGTTCAATTAGAAATAGAAGTGACCCCTCGCTTCCAGGGTGCAATTTGTTATATGTATTTGGCTCACCTGCCCCGGGACTGAATAGCCTTTTTTTTCCTGCTGTTTTCTGCCTGACCTGGCACACAAACCGATTGACCATTTGGGTAGTGACATGGCATGTTATAATGTTTATTGTTATATTTTTTGTGATTTCCAATTGTAATGTTTTTTTTGTTTACTTTTTTGTTCTAGGTGAAGGCTTTTCTTCTGTTCACGGTGACGTTTTGGTTCTGGTGGTTTTGCTGTTTGTGTAGTTTGGTAAGAGACTGTTTTTTTTGTACAATGCGAATGTGTTTGATTTCTCTGCCTGTTTTTTTTTGCAAATGGTGTAATAATAGCAGTATGTTTGGTTTTTGAGTTTCAAAAACTTTTTGCATTGGTGCACGATGTGTATTTTGTTGTCTTGTGAGTAATTTGTTTTTTTTTCTTCTTTCTAGTTTGATATCGTTGGTCTTTGCTGTGTCACTGCAGAGTTTGTTTCTGGTGAGTGTAGCTGTCTCTTTTGATTTTGGATTGTATAGTTTTTGAGTACATTGATCTTATTGATATAAGGTACACATTTCTTTACTTACTTGGTTTGCACATTGTTGGTTGTTGTTGACTTGTTTGTGCAGTCTTCCATCTTAGTAGGTATAATGGCTAGCCGCAGGATGACTGCTCAGCAGGTTGTTGGTTTGCTGTTTGAGTCTTCCTCTGATATTGGGTCAGAGACTGACTCTGCTTCTGAGGGAGAGGGGGCAGGGGACGATTCTGGCAGTGAGTTTTCTCTCCGTATGGGGTCATCGGATGATGAAGATACTCTTAGTGCGGATGAAGTGCCTGTGTTAGAGGAGGAGACTGATGTGCCGATAGTGCGGCAAGAGGCATCTGGGCTGCAGCCTGCGGCTGCAAGGCTTCCCGTTGGTGTAGTGCGGCAAGAGACATCTGGGCTGCAGGCTGGGACTGCAAGGCTTCCCGTTGGTGTAGTGCGGCAAGAGGCATCTGGGCTGCAGGCTGGGGCTGCAAGCCTTTCCGTTGGTGTAGTGCGGCAAGAGACATCTGGGCTGCAGGCTGGGGCTGCAAGTCTTCCCGTTGAAAGTGATGACCTCTGGGTTGCCCCTGGCATGGTGCAGCCGGAATTTCCTGAGTTTACTGGTGTACCAGGGTCTAGAGTGAATACCGAGAACTTTTTGCCTGTAAATTTTTTTCAGTTGTTTATGGACGATGTGTTTTTGGCAGAGATTGTTGAGCAGACTAATTTGTATGCCGAACAGTTTTTGAGGGACAACAGTGCCAGTCTTAAGCCACACTCTAGAGCTACCCGGTGGACTCCCACAAATGTTGAAGAGATGAAGAAGTTCTTGGGTTTAACTTTTTTGATGGGCTTGCTAAGGAAGCCATCATTGGCTTCATATTGGTCTAGCAGTCCCTTGATGGCAACGTCTATTTTTCCGGCAGTCATGAGTCGTGACAGGTATTTGCTTCTGCTTCGGATGATGCACTTTGTAGATAATGGTTTAGCGTTGCCACGAGATCACCCTGATTGTGACCGTCTTTTTAAGATTAGGCCTGTCCTTGATCACTTTGTTGATCGATTTTCTGAGATTTATGCCCCTGGTAGAGAAATTGCAGTGGATGAGTCTTTGGTGTTGTTCAAGGGCCGCTTGGTTTTTAGGCAATACATTCCTAGTAAGAGGGCACGCTATGGAATAAAGCTGTATATGCTGTGTGACAGTAGGACTGAATATGTCTCTAATTTCAGGGTGTACACCGGTAAGGAATCTAGGTTTAACCTCCCTGGTTGTCCGTCCACTTTTGGAGTGACTGAGAAAATTGTTTGGGAACTTGGAAGAGGATTTTTTAACAAAGGCCACCATTTATATGTAGATAACTTCTACACTGGTGTGCGGTTGTTCAGGGAATTGGCCAAAGTGGACACTTTTGCTTGTGGCACAGTCCGCTGTAACCGTAAAGGTTTTCCGAAAGAACTTGTTTGTCAAAAGCTTGTGCGGGGACAGTGCAGTGCGTTGCGTTGCCAGGAGCTTCTTGCTGTGAAGTTTACAGACAGGAGAGATGTCTACATGCTGACTTCCATCCATGATGAAAGCACTGCACCTGTGACTGTTTGGGGTCAAGTCGCTGAAGCGCGCAAACCTGTATGTGTTTTAGACTATAATAGGTACATGGGTGGTGTTGACAGAGTAGATCAGAGGTTGGAACCTTACACTGCTCTTCGTAAGGCTTACATTTGGTACAAGAAGTTGGCTATCCATCTTTTCCACTTGGCAATGTTTAATGCTTTTGTTGTGTTCCAGGATTCTTGCCCTGAGTCAAAGATGACTTTTGCTAAGTTTCAGGAGTCTGTAATAGGCAGCCTTGTTGTAGTGGAACAGGCAAGTGTTCCTAGAGTTGGACTGGTGGAGGATGTTGCTAGATTGAAAGAACGCCACTTTCCAGATCACATTCCTCCCACACCCGCAAAAGATTTTCCCAGTAGGAGATGTAGAGTCTGTTGGCGAAGAGGTTCGCGGAAGGAGAGTCGTATGTACTGCCCCGACTGTCCTTCTCATCCTGCACTGTGTCTCTCTGCTTGTTTTAGAGCGTACCACACGCGAAAGAATTTTTGGGAGGGATTCTTGAGTGGTAAAGTGAACTGCCTGGTCTGTATTCTTTGGATAATTTGATTCTGTTTCAATGTTGGTGTTAGTGCAATGTATTTAGTTGCTGATTTTCTGTTAGAAGATTTGTATCTATTTGCAATTTGTTTGTGTTTTTATTTTTTTCTAAAAAAATCCAAAATGTGATGGCGGTGTGTGTAGGCTTGCGCTTGGCTGTTGGTGTGTGTGGACTGGCACTTGGTTGGTGGTGTGCGTGGAATGGTGCTTGGCTGACGGTGTGCGTGGACTGGCGGTGTGCATGGACTGGCGGTGTGCGTGGACTGGTGCGTGGCTGGTGGTGTGCGTGGAATGGTGCTTGGCTGGCGGTGTGTGTGGACTGGTGCGTGGCTGGTGGTGTGCGTGGAATGGTGCTTGGCTGGCGGTGTGCGTGGAATGGTGCTTGGCTGGTGGTGTGCGTGGAATGGTGCTTGGCTGGCGCTGTGCGTGGACTGGTACTTGGCTGGCAGTGTGTGTGGACTGGTGGTGTGTGCGGACTGGTGTTTGGCTGGTGGTGTCCGTGGACTGGAGCTTGGCTGGTGGTGTCCGTGGACTGGAGCTTGTCTGGTGGTGTGTGTGGACTGGAGCTTGGCTGGCGGTGTGCGTGGAATGGTGCTTGTCTGGTGGTGTCCGTGGACTGGAGCTTGGCTGGCGGTGTAGGTGGATTGGCGATTGGCTGCCGGTGTGCCTGGACTGGCGATTGGATGGCGGTGTGCCTGGACTGGCGCTTGGCTAGCGGTGTGCGTGGACTGGCGTTTGGCTAGCGGTGTGTGTCGACTGGTGCTTGGCTGGCTGTGTGTGAGTAGTGACTTTCTGCTGGTCACTACACACACTGCTAGCTGAGTGCCACTCCACGCAATCCTTCAGCCTGTGTAGTTGCTGTGTCTGGATTGTGGGCGTGTGAAAGTGATGGGCCCTTGAATGGCGCTGTGTGCTGGTGTGAGTTTTGTTATGTGATGGGCCCGCGGCTGGCGGTGTGAATGGTTTTGTATGTCTCACACGTATGAAAGGTGTATGAATGGCCTGTAAAGAGGTTGGTGCCTTGTCGTGGCTTTACAGCTCACGAGCTGTGAGTCAATGGTTCAGTTTCTTGCCCTTTCAATTATTACCAGTGCATTTCATGTTTTGTGAAATCACTTGGTAATACAATTTTATCTACTGAACCATCACTCACCCTCGTGCCAAATCCAACCAGTATGTGTGTGTGCTTGCGGGTTAGATGACTGTGCAGTAATATTTGTCTTTCTGAAGCAGGGTGTACCTTGTCCCTTTTTGGTGATTTTTGTACTGTGTTGCTTTTGTACCTGGTGGTGCGAATGGTCTTGTTTGTATCACGTATGAAAGGTGTGTGAATGGCCTGTAAAGCGGTTGGTGCCTTGACGTGGCTTTACAGCTCACGAGCTGCAAGTCATTGGTTTGGTTTTTAGTGAATTTAATTATTGACAGTGCATTTCATTTTTGTGAAATCTCTTGTTAATAAAATTTAATACACTGAACCATGACTTGCCCTCGTGCCAAATCCAACCAGTATGTGTGTGTGTTTGAGGAATAGATGGTTGTGCAGGAATCTTTGTTTTTTGTTTCTCTGCCAAGGTACACTTTCCATGTAAGAATAACCCACCAACTGTAGATATTGTCGAAAACCTTTGGGAGTTCATGGTGATGTCTCTCTAGTGATTTGAAAAATATTTTTTATCCCCATTGTCCTGTAAACCTCAAATTGTCTGCCACATTTTCTTTGCAGTATTATTCCTAAATTCTCACGCTGTAGTAACAATAGGTAATCTGGTTTTGCAAGGGGGGTTACTTTGGTTTTTTGCCCAGGGCTCGGCGGCCATCTAGGGAAACCTTTCCAACCCACGCATTTCTGAAAACTAGACACCCGGCGGCTTCCAGGGAGGTATGGCTTGCGTGGATCCCCCAACGTTTCCTTACCTAGAATCCCCTGCAAACCTCAATTTTTGCCCAAAAAATCACTTTTTTCACACATTTTGGGGTGGGAAAGTAGTGGCATCACCGGGCTCACACAAATTTACCACCACCCAGCGTTCCCCCAGGTCTCCCGGTAAAAATGGTGCCTCACTTGTGTGGGAGGCCCAAGTACCCGCGGCAGGCAAGGGCCCCAAACGTAGTGAGGCGACCTCAAGATGGCCTATCGCCAAACCACCTGGTTTTGCAAGGGGGGTCACTTTGGTTTTTGGCCCGGTGCGCGGCGGCCATCTAGGGAAACCTACCAAACCCAGGCATTTTTGAAAACTAGACACCCGGCGGCTTCCAGGGAGGTATGGCTTGCGTGGATCCCCCAACGTTTCCTTACCCAGAATCCCCTGCAAACCTCAAATTTTGCCCAAAAAATCACTTTTTTCACACATTTTGGGGTGGGAAAGTAGTGGCATCACCGGGCTCACACAAATTTACCACCACCCAGCGTTCCCCCAGGTCTCCCGGTAAAAATGGTGCCTCACTTGTGTGGGAGGCCCAAGTACCCGCGGCAGGCAAGGGCCCCAAACGTAGTGAGGCGACCTCAAGATGGCCTATCGCCAAACCACCTGGTTTTGCAAGGGGGGTCACTTTGGTTTTTGGCCCGGTGCACGGCGGCCATCTAGGGAAACCTACCAAACCCAGGCATTTTTGAAAACTAGACACCCGGCGGCTTCCAGGGAGGTATGGCTTGCGTGGATCCCCCAACGTTTCCTTACCCAGAATCCCCTGCAAACCTCAATTTTTGCTCAAAAATCACTTTTTTCACACATTTTGGGGTGGGAAAGTAGTGGCATCACCGGGCTCACACAAATTTACCACCACCCAGCGTTCCCCCAGGTCTCCCGGTAAAAATGGTGCCTCACTTGTGTGGGAGGCCCAAGTACCCGCGACAGGCAAGGGCCCCAAACGTAGTGAGGCGACCTCAAGATGGCCTATCGCCAAACCACCTGGTTTTGCAAGGGGGGTCACTTTGGTTTTTGGCCCGGTGCACGGCGGCCATCTAGGGAAACCTACCAAACCCAGGCATTTTTGAAAACTAGACACCCGGCGGCTTCCAGGGAGGTATGGCTTGCGTGGATCCCCCAACGTTTCCTTACCCAGAATCCCCTGCAAACCTCAATTTTTGCTCAAAAAAGCACTTTTTTCACACATTTTGGGGTGGGAAAGTAGTGGCATCACCGGGCTCACACAAATTTACCACCACCCAGCGTTCCCCCAGGTCTCCCGGTAAAAATGGTGCCTCACTTGTGTGGGAGGCCCAAGTACCCGCGGCAGGCAAGGGCCCCAAACGTAGTGAGGCGACCTCAAGATGGCCTATCGCCAAACCACCTGGTTTTGCAAGGGGGTCACTTTGGTTTTTGGCCCGGTGCGCGGCGGCCATCTAGGGAAACCTACCAAACCCAGGCATTTTTGAAAACTAGACACCCGGCGGCTTCCAGGGAGGTATGGCTTGCGTGGATCCCCCAACGTTTCCTTACCCAGAATCCCCTGCAAACCTCAAATTTTGCCCAAAAAATCACTTTTTTCACACATTGTGGGGTGGGAAAGTAGTGGCATCACCGGGCTCACACAAATTTACCACCACCCAGCGTTCCCCCAGATCTCCCGGTAAAAATGGTGCCTCACTTGTGTGGGAGGCCCAAGTACCCGCGGCAGGCAAGGGCCCCAAACGTAGTGAGGCGACCTCAAGATGGCCTATCGCCAAACCACCTGGTTTTGCAAGGGGGGTCACTTTGGTTTTTGGCCCGGTGCACGGCGGCCATCTAGGGAAACCTACCAAACCCAGGCATTTTTGAAAACTAGACACCCGGCGGCTTCCAGGGAGGTATGGCTTGCGTGGATCCCCCAACGTTTCCTTACCCAGAATCCCCTGCAAACCTCAATTTTTGCTCAAAAAAGCACTTTTTTCACACATTTTGGGGTGGGAAAGTAGTGGCATCACCGGGCTCACACAAATTTACCACCACCCAGCGTTCCCCCAGGTCTCCCGGTAAAAATGGTGCCTCACTTGTGTGGGAGGCCCAAGTACCCGCGGCAGGCAAGGGCCCCAAACGTAGTGAGGCGACCTCAAGATGGCCTATCGCCAAACCACCTGGTTTTGCAAGGGGGGTCACTTTGGTTTTTGGCCCGGTGCGCGGCGGCCATCTAGGGAAACCTACCAAACCCAGGCATTTTTGAAAACTAGACACCCGGCGGCTTCCAGGGAGGTATGGCTTGCGTGGATCCCCCAACGTTTCCTTACCCAGAATCCCCTGCAAACCTCAAATTTTGCCCAAAAAATCACTTTTTTCACACATTTTGGGGTGGGAAAGTAGTGGCATCACCGGGCTCACACAAATTTACCACCACCCAGCGTTCCCCCAGGTCTCCCGGTAAAAATGGTGCCTCACTTGTGTGGGAGGCCCAAGTACCCGCGGCAGGCAAGGGCCCCAAACGTAGTGAGGCGACCTCAAGATGGCCTATCGCCAAACCACCTGGTTTTGCAAGGGGGGTCACTTTGGTTTTTGGCCCGGTGCGCGGCGGCCATCTAGGGAAACCTACCAAACCCAGGCATTTTTGAAAACTAGACACCCGGCGGCTTCCAGGGAGGTATGGCTTGCGTGGATCCCCCAACGTTTCCTTACCCAGAATCCCCTGCAAACCTCAAATTTTGCCCAAAAAATCACTTTTTTCACACATTTTGGGGTGGGAAAGTAGTGGCATCACCGGGCTCACACAAATTTACCACCACCCAGCGTTCCCCCAGGTCTCCCGGTAAAAATGGTGCCTCACTTGTGTGGGAGGCCCAAGTACCCGCGGCAGGCAAGGGCCCCAAACGTAGTGAGGCGACCTCAAGATGGCCTATCGCCAAACCACCTGGTTTTGCAAGGGGGGTCACTTTGGTTTTTGGCCCGGTGCACGGCGGCCATCTAGGGAAACCTACCAAACCCAGGCATTTTTGAAAACTAGACACCCGGCGGCTTCCAGGGAGGTATGGCTTGCGTGGATCCCCCAACGTTTCCTTACCCAGAATCCCCTGCAAACCTCAATTTTTGCTCAAAAAAGCACTTTTTTCACACATTTTGGGGTGGGAAAGTAGTGGCATCACCGGGCTCACACAAATTTACCACCACCCAGCGTTCCCCCAGGTCTCCCGGTAAAAATGGTGCCTCACTTGTGTGGGAGGCCCAAGTACCCGCGGCAGGCAAGGGCCCCAAACGTAGTGAGGCGACCTCAAGATGGCCTATCGCCAAACCACCTGGTTTTGCAAGGGGGGTCACTTTGGTTTTTGGCCCGGTGCGCGGCGGCCATCTAGGGAAACCTACCAAACCCAGGCATTTTTGAAAACTAGACACCCGGCGGCTTCCAGGGAGGTATGGCTTGCGTGGATCCCCCAACGTTTCCTTACCCAGAATCCCCTGCAAACCTCAAATTTTGCCCAAAAAATCACTTTTTTCACACATTTTGGGGTGGGAAAGTAGTGGCATCACCGGGCTCACACAAATTTACCACCACCCAGCGTTCCCCCAGGTCTCCCGGTAAAAATGGTGCCTCACTTGTGTGGGAGGCCCAAGTACCCGCGGCAGGCAAGGACAACAAACGTAGTGAGGCGACATTTGGGATAGGCAATGTTGATGTTGCCTCACTACGTTTGTTGTCCTTGCCTGCCGCGGGTACTTGGGCCTCCCACACAAGTGAGGCACCATTTTTACCGGGAGACCTGGGGGAACGCTGGGTGGTGGTAAATTTGTGTGAGCCCGGTGATGCCACTAATTTTCCACCCCAAAATGTGTGAAAAAAGTGATTTTTTGAGCAAAAATTGAGGTTTGCAGGGGATTCTGGGTAAGGAAACGTTGGGGGATCCATGCAAGCCATACCTCCCTGGAAGCCGCCGGGTGTCTAGTTTTCAAAAATGCCTGGGTTTGGTAGGTTTCCCTAGATGGCCGCCGCGCACCGGGCCAAAAACCAAAGTGACCCCCCTTGCAAAACCAGGTGGTTTGGCGATAGGCCATCTTGAGGTCGCCTCACTACGTTTGGGGCCCTTGCCTGCCGCGGGTACTTGGGCCTCCCACACAAGTGAGGCACCATTTTTACCGGGAGACCTGGGGGAACGCTGGGTGGTGGTAAATTTGTGTGAGCCCGGTGATGCCACTACTTTCCCACCCCAAAATGTGTGAAAAAAGTGATTTTTTGAGCAAAAATTGAGGTTTGCAGGGGATTCTGGGTAGGGAAACGTTGGGGGATCCACGCAAGCCATACCTCCCTGGAAGCCGCCGGGTGTCTAGTTTTCAAAAATGCCTGGGTTTGGTAGGTTTCCCTAGATGGCCGCCGCGCACCGGGCCAAAAACCAAAGTGACCCCCCTTGCAAAACCAGGTGGTTTGGCGATAGGCCATCTTGAGGTGGCCTCACTACCTTTGGGGCCCTTGCCTGCCGCGGGTACTTGGGCCTCCCACACAAGTGAGGCACCATTTTTACCGGGAGACCTGGGGGAACGCTGGGTGGTGGTAAATTTGTGTGAGCCCGGTGATGCCACTACTTTCCCACCCCAAAATGTGTGAAAAAAGTGATTTTTTGAGCAAAAATTGAGGTTTGCAGGGGATTCTGGGTAAGGAAACGTTGGGGGATCCACGCAAGCCATACCTCCCTGGAAGCCGCCGGGTGTCTAGTTTTCAAAAATGCCTGGGTTTGGTAGGTTTCCCTAGATGGCCGCCGCGCACCGGGCCAAAAACCAAAGTGACCCCCCTTGCAAAACCAGGTGGTTTGGCGATAGGCCATCTTGAGGTGGCCTCACTACCTTTGGGGCCCTTGCCTGCCGTGGGTACTTGGGCCTCCCACACAAGTGAGGCACCATTTTTACCGGGAGACCTGGGGGAACGCTGGGTGGTGGTAAATTTGTGTGAGCCCGGTGATGCCACTACTTTCCCACCCCAAAATGTGTGAAAAAAGTGATTTTTTGAGCAAAAATTGAGGTTTGCAGGGGATTCTGGGTAAGGAAACGTTGGGGGATCCACGCAAGCCATACCTCCCTGGAAGCCGCCGGGTGTCTAGTTTTCAAAAATGCCTGGGTTTGGTAGGTTTCCCTAGATGGCCGCCGCGCACCGGGCCAAAAACCAAAGTGACCCCCCTTGCAAAACCAGGTGGTTTGGCGATAGGCCATCTTGAGGTGGCCTCACTACCTTTGGGGCCCTTGCCTGCCGCGGGTACTTGGGCCTCCCACACAAGTGAGGCACCATGTTTACCGGGAGACCTGGGGGAACGCTGGGTGGTGGTAAATTTGTGTGAGCCCGGTGATGCCACTACTTTCCCACCCCAAAATGTGTGAAAAAAGTGATTTTTTGGGCAAAAATTGAGGTTTGCAGGGGATTCTGGGTAAGGAAACGTTGGGGGATCCACGCAAGCCATACCTCCCTGGAAACTGCCGGGTGTCTAGTTTTCAGAAATGTATAGGTTTGCTAGGTTTCCCTAGGTGCCGGCAGGGCTAGGGTACAAAATCTACAGCTAGTCACTTTGCCAAAAAAAGGGTCATTTTTCACTCCAAAACCACGTTGCGTTTTGCGCCGTTTCCTGCCGCGGGCACTAGGCCTACCCGCACAAGTGAGGTACCATTTTTCTCGTAGGACTTTGGGGAACGCGGGGTGGGTGGAAATTTGTGGATCCACGCAGATTCCAGAACTTTCCATCACAGAAATGTGGGGAAAATTTGTTTTTTTTGTCAATTTTTTACGTTTGCAAGGGATTCTGGGTAACAGACCATGGTGGGAGGCAGTCAAGTCACCCCATCCTGGATTCCCCTGGGTGTCTAGTTTTCAGAAATGTATAGGTTTGCTAGGTTTCCCTAGGTGCCGGCAGGGCTAGGGTACAAAATCTACAGCTAGTCACTTTGCCAAAAAAAGGGTCATTTTTCACTCCAAAACCACGTTGCGTTTTGCGCCGTTTCCTGTCGCGGGCACTAGGCCGACCCGCACAAGTGAGGTACCATTTTTCTCGTAGGACTTTGGGGAACGCGGGGTGGGTGGAAATTTGTGGATCCACGCAGATTCCAGAACTTTCCATCACAGAAATGTGGGGAAAATGTGTTTTTTTTGTCAATTTTTTACGTTTGCAAGGGATTCTGGGTAACAGACCATGGTGGGAGGCAGTCAAGTCACCCCATCCTGGATTCCCCTGGGTGTCTAGTTTTCAGAAATGTATAGGTTTGCTAGGTTTCCCTAGGTGCCGGCAGGGCTAGGGTACAAAATCTACAGCTAGTCACTTTGCCAAAAAAAGGGTCATTTTTCACTCCAAAACCACGTTGCGTTTTGCGCCGTTTCCTGTCGCGGGCACTAGGCCGAACCGCACAAGTGAGGTACCATTTTTCTCGTAGGACTTTGGGGAACGCGGGGTGGGTGGAAATTTGTGGATCCACGCAGATTCCAGAACTTTCCATCACAGAAATGTGGGGAAAATGTGTTTTTTTTTTCAATTTTTTACGTTTGTAAGGGATTCTGGGTAACAGACCATGGTGGGAGGCAGTCAAGTCACCCCATCCTGGATTCCCCTGGGTGTCTAGTTTTCAGAAATGTATAGGTTTGCTAGGTTTCCCTAGGTGCCGGCAGGGCTAGGGTACAAAATCTACAGCTAGTCACTTTGCCAAAAAAAGGGTCATTTTTCACTCCAAAACCACGTTGCGTTTTGCGCCGTTTCCTGTCGCGGGCACTAGGCCAACCCGCACAAGTGAGGTACCATTTTTCTCGTAGGACTTTGAGGAACGCGGGGTGGGTGGAAATTTGTGGATCCACGCAGATTCCAGAACTTTCCATCACAGAAATGTGGGGAAAATGTGTTTTTTTTTGTCAATTTTTTACGTTTGCAAGGGATTCTGGGTAACAGACCATGGTGGGAGGCAGTCAAGTCACCCCATCCTGGATTCCCCTGGGTGTCTAGTTTTCAGAAATGTATAGGTTTGCTAGGTTTCCCTAGGTGCCGGCAGGGCTAGGGTACAAAATCTACAGCTAGTCACTTTGCCAAAAAAAGGGTCATTTTTCACTCCAAAACCACGTTGCGTTTTGCGCCGTTTCCTGTCGCGGGCACTAGGCCAACCCGCACAAGTGAGGTACCATTTTTCTCGTAGGACTTTGGGGAACGCGGGGTGGGTGGAAATTTGTGGATCCACGCAGATTCCAGAACTTTCCATCACAGAAATGTGGGGAAAATGTGTTTTTTTTTGTCAATTTTTTACGTTTGCAAGGGATTCTGGGTAACAGACCATGGTGGGAGGCAGTCAAGTCACCCCATCCTGGATTCCCCTGGGTGTCTAGTTTTCAGAAATGAATAGGTTTGCTAGGTTTCCCTAGGTGCCGGCAGGGCTAGGGTACAAAATCTACAGCTAGTCACTTTGCCAAAAAAAGGGTCATTTTTCACTCCAAAACCACGTTGCGTTTTGCGCCGTTTCCTGTCGCGGGCACTAGGCCGACCCGCACAAGTGAGGTACCATTTTTCTCGTAGGACTTTGGGGAACGCGGGGTGGGTGGAAATTTGTGGATCCACGCAGATTCCAGAACTTTCCATCACAGAAATGTGGGGAAAATGTGTTTTTTTTGTCAATTTTTTACGTTTGCAAGGGATTCTGGGTAACAGACCATGGTGGGAGGCAGTCAAGTCACCCCATCCTGGATTCCCCTGGGTGTCTAGTTTTCAGAAATGTATAGGTTTGCTAGGTTTCCCTAGGTGCCGGCAGGGCTAGGGTACAAAATCTACAGCTAGTCACTTTGCCAAAAAAAGGGTCATTTTTCACTCCAAAACCACGTTGCGTTTTGCGCCGTTTCCTGTCGCGGGCACTAGGCCGACCCGCACAAGTGAGGTACCATTTTTCTCGTAGGACTTTGGGGAACGCGGGGTGGGTGGAAATTTGTGGATCCACGCAGATTCCAGAACTTTCCATCACAGAAATGTGGGGAAAATGTGTTTTTTTTGTCAATTTTTTACGTTTGCAAGGGATTCTGGGTAACAGACCATGGTGGGAGGCAGTCAAGTCACCCCATCCTGGATTCCCCTGGGTGTCTAGTTTTCAGAAATGTATAGGTTTGCTAGGTTTCCCTAGGTGCCGGCAGGGCTAGGGTACAAAATCTACAGCTAGTCACTTTGCCAAAAAAAGGGTCATTTTTCACTCCAAAACCACGTTGCGTTTTGCGCCGTTTCCTGTCGCGGGCACTAGGCCGACCCGCACAAGTGAGGTACCATTTTTCTCGTAGGACTTTGGGGAACGCGGGGTGGGTGGAAATTTGTGGATCCACGCAGATTCCAGAACTTTCCATCACAGAAATGTGGGGAAAATGTGGTTTTTTTTCAATTTTTTACGTTTGCAAGGGATTCTGGGTAACAGACCATGGTGGGAGGCAGTCAAGTCACCCCATCCTGGATTCCCCTGGGTGTCTAGTTTTCAGAAATGTATAGGTTTGCTAGGTTTCCCTAGGTGCCGGCAGGGCTAGGGTACAAAATCTACAGCTAGTCACTTTGCCAAAAAAAGGGTCATTTTTCACTCCAAAACCACGTTGCGTTTTGCGCCGTTTCCTGTCGCGGGCACTAGGCCAACCCGCACAAGTGAGGTACCATTTTTCTCGTAGGACTTTGGGGAACGCGGGGTGGGTGGAAATTTGTGGATCCACGCAGATTCCAGAACTTTCCATCACAGAAATGTGGGGAAAATGTGGTTTTTTTTTCAATTTTTTACGTTTGCAAGGGATTCTGGGTAACAGACCATGGTGGGAGGCAGTCAAGTCACCCCATCCTGGATTCCCCTGGGTGTCTAGTTTTCAGAAATGTATAGGTTTGCTAGGTTTCCCTAGGTGCCGGCAGGGCTAGGGTACAAAATCTACAGCTAGTCACTTTGCCAAAAAAAGGGTCATTTTTCACTCCAAAACCACGTTGCGTTTTGCGCCGTTTCCTGTCGCGGGCACTAGGCCGACCCGCACAAGTGAGGTACCATTTTTCTCGTAGGACTTTGGGGAACGCGGGGTGGGTGGAAATTTGTGGATCCACGCAGATTCCAGAACTTTCCATCACAGAAATGTGGGGAAAATGTGGTTTTTTTTTCAATTTTTTACGTTTGCAAGGGATTCTGGGTAACAGACCATGGTGGGAGGCAGTCAAGTCACCCCATCCTGGATTCCCCTGGGTGTCTAGTTTTCAGAAATGTATAGGTTTGCTAGGTTTCCCTAGGTGCCGGCAGGGCTAGGGTACAAAATCTACAGCTAGTCACTTTGCCAAAAAAGGGTCATTTTTCACTCCAAAACCACGTTGCGTTTTGCGCCGTTTCCTGTCGCGGGCACTAGGCCGACCCGCACAAGTGAGGTACCATTTTTCTCGTAGGACTTTGGGGAACGCGGGGTGGGTGGAAATTTGTGGATCCACGCAGATTCCAGAACTTTCCATCACAGAAATGTGGGGAAAATGTGGGTTTTTTTTCAATTTTTTACGTTTGCAAGGGATTCTGGGTAACAGACCATGGTGGGAGGCAGTCAAGTCACCCCATCCTGGATTCCCCTGGGTGTCTAGTTTTCAGAAATGTATAGGTTTGCTAGGTTTCCCTAGGTGCCGGCAGGGCTAGGGTACAAAATCTACAGCTAGTCACTTTGCCAAAAAAAGGGTCATTTTTCACTCCAAAACCACGTTGCGTTTTGCGCCGTTTCCTGTCGCGGGCACTAGGCCGACCCGCACAAGTGAGGTACCATTTTTCTCGTAGGACTTTGGGGAACGCGGGGTGGGTGGAAATTTGTGGATCCACGCAGATTCCAGAACTTTCCATCACAGAAATGTGGGGAAAATGTGTTTTTTTTGTCAATTTTTTACGTTTGCAAGGGATTCTGGGTAACAGACCATGGTGGGAGGCAGTCAAGTCACCCCATCCTGGATTCCCCTGGGTGTCTAGTTTTCAGAAATGTATAGGTTTGCTAGGTTTCCCTAGGTGCCGGCAGGGCTAGGGTACAAAATCTACAGCTAGTCACTTTGCCAAAAAAAGGGTCATTTTTCACTCCAAAACCACGTTGCGTTTTGCGCCGTTTCCTGTCGCGGGCACTAGGCCGACCCGCACAAGTGAGGTACCATTTTTCTCGTAGGACTTTGGGGAACGCGGGGTGGGTGGAAATTTGTGGATCCACGCAGATTCCAGAACTTTCCATCACAGAAATGTGGGGAAAATGTGTTTTTTTTGTCAATTTTTTACGTTTGCAAGGGATTCTGGGTAACAGACCATGGTGGGAGGCAGTCAAGTCACCCCATCCTGGATTCCCCTGGGTGTCTAGTTTTCAGAAATGTATAGGTTTGCTAGGTTTCCCTAGGTGCCGGCAGGGCTAGGGTACAAAATCTACAGCTAGTCACTTTGCCAAAAAAAGGGTCATTTTTCACTCCAAAACCACGTTGCGTTTTGCGCCGTTTCCTGTCGCGGGCACTAGGCCGAACCGCACAAGTGAGGTACCATTTTTCTCGTAGGACTTTGGGGAACGCGGGGTGGGTGGAAATTTGTGGATCCACGCAGATTCCAGAACTTTCCATCACAGAAATGTGGGGAAAATGTGGGTTTTTTTTCAATTTTTTACGTTTGCAAGGGATTCTGGGTAACAGACCATGGTGGGAGGCAGTCAAGTCACCCCATCCTGGATTCCCCTGGGTGTCTAGTTTTCAGAAATGTATAGGTTTGCTAGGTTTCCCTAGGTGCCGGCAGGGCTAGGGTACAAAATCTACAGCTAGTCACTTTGCCAAAAAAAGGGTCATTTTTCACTCCAAAACCACGTTGCGTTTTGCCCCGTTTCCTGTCGCGGGCACTAGGCCAACCCGCACAAGTGAGGTACCATTTTTCTCGTAGGACTTTGAGGAACGCGGGGTGGGTGGAAATTTGTGGATCCACGCAGATTCCAGAACTTTCCATCACAGAAATGTGGGGAAAATGTGTTTTTTTTTGTCAATTTTTTACGTTTGCAAGGGATTCTGGGTAACAGACCATGGTGGGAGGCAGTCAAGTCACCCCATCCTGGATTCCCCTGGGTGTCTAGTTTTCAGAAATGTATAGGTTTGCTAGGTTTCCCTAGGTGCCGGCAGGGCTAGGGTACAAAATCTACAGCTAGTCACTTTGCCAAAAAAAGGGTCATTTTTCACTCCAAAACCACGTTGCGTTTTGCGCCGTTTCCTGTCGCGGGCACTAGGCCAACCCGCACAAGTGAGGTACCATTTTTCTCGTAGGACTTTGGGGAACGCGGGGTGGGTGGAAATTTGTGGATCCACGCAGATTCCAGAACTTTCCATCACAGAAATGTGGGGAAAATGTGTTTTTTTTTGTCAATTTTTTACGTTTGCAAGGGATTCTGGGTAACAGACCATGGTGGGAGGCAGTCAAGTCACCCCATCCTGGATTCCCCTGGGTGTCTAGTTTTCAGAAATGAATAGGTTTGCTAGGTTTCCCTAGGTGCCGGCAGGGCTAGGGTACAAAATCTACAGCTAGTCACTTTGCCAAAAAAAGGGTCATTTTTCACTCCAAAACCACGTTGCGTTTTGCGCCGTTTCCTGTCGCGGGCACTAGGCCGACCCGCACAAGTGAGGTACCATTTTTCTCGTAGGACTTTGGGGAACGCGGGGTGGGTGGAAATTTGTGGATCCACGCAGATTCCAGAACTTTCCATCACAGAAATGTGGGGAAAATGTGTTTTTTTTGTCAATTTTTTACGTTTGCAAGGGATTCTGGGTAACAGACCATGGTGGGAGGCAGTCAAGTCACCCCATCCTGGATTCCCCTGGGTGTCTAGTTTTCAGAAATGTATAGGTTTGCTAGGTTTCCCTAGGTGCCGGCAGGGCTAGGGTACAAAATCTACAGCTAGTCACTTTGCCAAAAAAAGGGTCATTTTTCACTCCAAAACCACGTTGCGTTTTGCGCCGTTTCCTGTCGCGGGCACTAGGCCGACCCGCACAAGTGAGGTACCATTTTTCTCGTAGGACTTTGGGGAACGCGGGGTGGGTGGAAATTTGTGGATCCACGCAGATTCCAGAACTTTCCATCACAGAAATGTGGGGAAAATGTGTTTTTTTTGTCAATTTTTTACGTTTGCAAGGGATTCTGGGTAACAGACCATGGTGGGAGGCAGTCAAGTCACCCCATCCTGGATTCCCCTGGGTGTCTAGTTTTCAGAAATGTATAGGTTTGCTAGGTTTCCCTAGGTGCCGGCAGGGCTAGGGTACAAAATCTACAGCTAGTCACTTTGCCAAAAAAAGGGTCATTTTTCACTCCAAAACCACGTTGCGTTTTGCGCCGTTTCCTGTCGCGGGCACTAGGCCGACCCGCACAAGTGAGGTACCATTTTTCTCGTAGGACTTTGGGGAACGCGGGGTGGGTGGAAATTTGTGGATCCACGCAGATTCCAGAACTTTCCATCACAGAAATGTGGGGAAAATGTGGTTTTTTTTCAATTTTTTACGTTTGCAAGGGATTCTGGGTAACAGACCATGGTGGGAGGCAGTCAAGTCACCCCATCCTGGATTCCCCTGGGTGTCTAGTTTTCAGAAATGTATAGGTTTGCTAGGTTTCCCTAGGTGCCGGCAGGGCTAGGGTACAAAATCTACAGCTAGTCACTTTGCCAAAAAAAGGGTCATTTTTCACTCCAAAACCACGTTGCGTTTTGCGCCGTTTCCTGTCGCGGGCACTAGGCCAACCCGCACAAGTGAGGTACCATTTTTCTCGTAGGACTTTGGGGAACGCGGGGTGGGTGGAAATTTGTGGATCCACGCAGATTCCAGAACTTTCCATCACAGAAATGTGGGGAAAATGTGGTTTTTTTTTCAATTTTTTACGTTTGCAAGGGATTCTGGGTAACAGACCATGGTGGGAGGCAGTCAAGTCACCCCATCCTGGATTCCCCTGGGTGTCTAGTTTTCAGAAATGTATAGGTTTGCTAGGTTTCCCTAGGTGCCGGCAGGGCTAGGGTACAAAATCTACAGCTAGTCACTTTGCCAAAAAAAGGGTCATTTTTCACTCCAAAACCACGTTGCGTTTTGCGCCGTTTCCTGTCGCGGGCACTAGGCCGACCCGCACAAGTGAGGTACCATTTTTCTCGTAGGACTTTGGGGAACGCGGGGTGGGTGGAAATTTGTGGATCCACGCAGATTCCAGAACTTTCCATCACAGAAATGTGGGGAAAATGTGGTTTTTTTTTCAATTTTTTACGTTTGCAAGGGATTCTGGGTAACAGACCATGGTGGGAGGCAGTCAAGTCACCCCATCCTGGATTCCCCTGGGTGTCTAGTTTTCAGAAATGTATAGGTTTGCTAGGTTTCCCTAGGTGCCGGCAGGGCTAGGGTACAAAATCTACAGCTAGTCACTTTGCCAAAAAAGGGTCATTTTTCACTCCAAAACCACGTTGCGTTTTGCGCCGTTTCCTGTCGCGGGCACTAGGCCGACCCGCACAAGTGAGGTACCATTTTTCTCGTAGGACTTTGGGGAACGCGGGGTGGGTGGAAATTTGTGGATCCACGCAGATTCCAGAACTTTCCATCACAGAAATGTGGGGAAAATGTGGGTTTTTTTTCAATTTTTTACGTTTGCAAGGGATTCTGGGTAACAGACCATGGTGGGAGGCAGTCAAGTCACCCCATCCTGGATTCCCCTGGGTGTCTAGTTTTCAGAAATGTATAGGTTTGCTAGGTTTCCCTAGGTGCCGGCAGGGCTAGGGTACAAAATCTACAGCTAGTCACTTTGCCAAAAAAAGGGTCATTTTTCACTCCAAAACCACGTTGCGTTTTGCGCCGTTTCCTGTCGCGGGCACTAGGCCGACCCGCACAAGTGAGGTACCATTTTTCTCGTAGGACTTTGGGGAACGCGGGGTGGGTGGAAATTTGTGGATCCACGCAGATTCCAGAACTTTCCATCACAGAAATGTGGGGAAAATGTGTTTTTTTTGTCAATTTTTTACGTTTGCAAGGGATTCTGGGTAACAGACCATGGTGGGAGGCAGTCAAGTCACCCCATCCTGGATTCCCCTGGGTGTCTAGTTTTCAAAAATGTATAGGTTTGCTAGGTTTCCCTAGGTGCCGGCAGGGCTAGGGTTCAAAAACTACAGCTAGACTCTTTGCAAAAAAAGTGTAAATTTTCAGTGTGAAAATGTGGTGTGTTCACCTTAGGTTTTGAGCCACTTCCTGTCGTGGGCACTATGCCTACCCACACAAGTGAGGTACCATTTTTCTCGGGAGACTTAGGGTAGTTCAAATTTGTAAAGCAACTGTTATTACCTGTTGATTTTTGATGCATTTCTCCCTTCCAAATGAAAGACATTGTGTAAAAAAAAAGTCATTTTGAAAAATGACCAATAATTGTCATGCAAATATGAGTATTCCCAATTTCGAAAATGTGCAAATATGCACTGTTTCTGAACTCTGTAATTTGTTCCCATTTCAGAAATACATAGGTGACTTTCATACCGATTTTTCCAAGTATACATTTTCCCACAATAATTGCTATATACCCGGACCAAAAAAAAAAACCATTACAAAATGCTGCTCATTTTTCTACTCTGGGTTCGTTGGGCTCTTGATGAACCTACAAGTCCTATATGTCCCCACAACCAGGAAGGTCTACCGGATGTAACGGTACATTGCTTTCAAAGAGATGTCATAATTCGAAGAAGTTACAGGTAAAAACGTTGACTCAAGAGGCTGCTTTTTTCAACAAATTTTTAATTTCTCCTATATTTGCCTGTAAATTTCTATAAAGAAACCTTGATGGATCTACGCAAATGACCCCTTGCTGAATTCAGAATTTTGTCTACTTTTCAAAAATGTATAGCTTTCCAGGATCCATTATTGTTTTGTTACCCTTTTCTACCGTTAACTGGAAGGAGGTTGAAAGCACAAAAAATAGCAAAAATAGGGTATGTCCCAGAAAAATGCCAAAACTGTGTAAAAAATGTTGGTTTTCTAACAAAAGTCTGTCATTCCCTAAAAGCTGGAGAAATTGTGATTTCAGCCCCACAAACCCTTTTTTGATACCATTTGCAGAGAAAAACCCAGAAGCTTTCATTTGCAGCCCGTTTTTCACATTTTTCACAAAAAAAAAAAAAAATTGCTGTATTTTGACTAATTTCTGTGACCCCTCTAGGAGAATCCACAAACCCTGGGTACCTTTAGAATCCCCAAGATGTTGGAAGAAAAGGACGCAAATTTGGCGTGGATACCTAATGTGGTCAAAAAGTTACAGGGGCCTAAGCGCGCACTACCTCAAATAGCCCAAAAAGGGCTTAGCACAGGAGGGGAAAAGGCCTAGCAGCGAAGGGGTTAAAACAGTTATCTGTCAGCAAATACACGATGTTACAAAATGCTTCTCTGACAGTGGTTCCCAAATGCACACAGACTCACAGTGTGATTCTAAACAAGCAAGACTATCCCTAGCAGCTTACCAAAACTCATTCACTACTGTGGAAGGCGTAAGGGGACTGCACACAATCTACATATTAAAGTACAGCACATTAGTGTCAAAACATGACTCCTTTTATCAAGGCATAAGCAAAGACTGGTTTCTAATGCTACTAAAACTTGACAACATGACAGGTTTTAAAAGAGTTATCTGTCAGAAAATACATGATGTTACCAAATGCTTCTCTCACAGCGGTTCCCAAAACCATACACACTCACAGTGTGATTCTAGACAACAACCACTATCCCTAGGACTTTACCAAAACTCATTCACTACTGTGGAAGTGGTAAGGGAACTGCACACAATCTACATATTTCAGAACTGCACTTTAGTATCAAAGCCTGACTCTTTTAACCCCTTCGGTGCTCATGACGGAACGGTTCCGTCATGAGCCACGGTTGAGCTGTGCTCATGACGGAACCGTTCCGTCATGACCACACCCGCGCAAGATTCCGTCAGCACAGCGGCGGAATTTGCGCAGCATGGAAGGGGTTAATCAAAGCATAAGCAATAACTGTCTTCTAATGCTACTAAAACTTGACAACAAGACAGATTTTAAAACAGTAATCTGTCAGCAAATACACGATGTTACCAAATGCTTCTCTCACAGTGGTACTCCCTACACTTTAGCAAGAGAAATACATTAGTCAGATTAAAATCAAAATAGTCTACATACATCCCCTCACAATTAAATAACTCACCTTTCAAGTTGTTTTGTAGATTAAGAAGTATATCAGTCACACACCAGATATCAGTCACACACCAGATTTTCTCATACAGAATCTCTGCACTGTGCACCTCTCAGCAAAACCAAAGAATGGCAAAGTTTCCCTCTCATTTTCCACACATATACATATAAACATCAAATCACATTCCTTCCCACATAAATTCAAAAGCAAACACACATTTCTATTGGTTAAACATTTCAACCCATTCCAAATGACATAAATTTGAACCCTTCCCCCAATCTGCCTTCTGCCTGTTACCATAGAAACAGGTCATGGAACACTGTACTGAGCACACAGGTCACAAGTTCAGCACACAATGTTGCTAATCAAGACAACAAGTGTGCTTGACTTTTCAACATATCAGCTGATCATATATAATGTTGCTTACAATCAGTTTTTGTTAACCAATAAGAATCATGTGTTTAAAAAACAGAAATATACACCCTACCTTTCAGTGTAGAAGGTTGTCAAACAACCAATGATTTCTTGTCTTTTTTCAAAACTGCATCTTAGCCACCATTTTAGAAAAATCTTACTTTCCAAACTGCCATTTCATTTACTACTCATACACTCATCCATTCTCTCAGGCACTACCCATGCACTAATCCAATTACCCAGGCATTGCCCTTGCACTCATCCTTTCACTCAGGCACTACGCATGCACTGATCTAGGTACCCAAACATTACTCTTGCACTCTTGAAGTCACTCAGGCACTACCCATACACTCATCCAATCACAAAGGCAGTATCCCTGCACTCATGCAACCACCCAGGCAGTACCCCTGCACTCATGCAATCACCCAGGAACTACCCAAACAATCATCCAATAACCCAGGCCTTACCCTTGTACTCATTTATACAACCCATACAAGTTTGTCTATCTTTAACCAAATAGGCGGTTCTAAAAAGAACCAATTTTATATCTTAATTCTGTTTACATTTTTTGTGTTTTTCTAACTCTTTTTGCTTTTTTCGGTGTTTAAAAAAAATTACATTAAAAAAACAAGGCAACAAACTGCAGTTAAGTAGTGGAAATATTTTTCAATTGAAACGTCATTGCAAAAACAACAAAAAAATAAACATTTATGATTTCTTGCAGCTCCAATAACTGCTGCAGTAGATTGCTCCCCAGCACAAAGTAGTTTTTTACACATTATGCAGTGTTGCTCTAAACCAGGTAACTCAGGTACGAGCAATGTTGTATCTGTTGTTACTGTAGATCCCGCAGATGTACTGGTTCCTGGAACTTCAGCATGCTGTGATAGCTGTTATAGGTCTTGTTGGTGCTGTTCTCGAGCAAGACGGTTTGGATGCATTGTTTGTAGATGTTTCATCATTGATGAAGTTTCACAGGAGTATTTTTTCTTGGAGCCCGATAAAACTTTTTCACACACAGTGCAAGTCACTTTGCGGGCATTTACTTTTTTCTCCCCAGGTGGAATAGAGAAAAAAGTCCAGACACCACTTTCCTTCCTTTTCTTTGACAGGTTCTTCCAGCTCCTCCACATCTTCAAATACATCTGTGGGTGGATTTCCAGATGCCATTTCCAGTGTTGAGTAAAAACACCCAAAAAATAAATGCAGAGTTAGAGAGAACACAAGAGGTGTTTCTTCTAACGATGCCCTGAAAGAAAAAAAAAATTGAGTGGAGTCCTCCAAGTAGTAGAATAGAAAGCTTTTTATCCAATTAAATCCTTTCTTTTGAAGTCACATGGGATTCGCGCACCGGGCACGTATTCACCGCACACCGGACGAGATCCCGGAAAAAATGTGTAAAAATATTATATCTTTATTCCAGTTACAAATATAGTAGATTTACACATTTGAAAGTAAATCTGTTGGTATAATATATTTTATAAAATTATATATATATATGTTTTTTAGAACTACATAAATTGCGCTGGCGTTGCGAACCTATTGCGCACCCGGAAATATAACTGCGAGAGGGTACGCAGGAGCGTCCCGGCTACCATAACTTCATTATGAGAACTCAAATATTCAAAATATTTATCTTAATATCACTTTTAGAACTCTTTCAATAAAAAACATATGATTGTATTCAAAATTATATAGTGTATAACATGTATTTAAATTTTGAAAAAATTAAAACACATCGCGCACCCTGCACGCATCCTATTGGAACAAACAAATATGGCTGCACGATGCTTGGATTCGTGCACCCACCGAGACCGGTACGCGTTCTGTACACGATTCTCACAGTTTAAAAAAAATATATATATAAATTAGTAAATATACATTAAAAAAAGGTTAAAAAATTACGTTACCTTTATGAATGACAAAATATTTTGAACAAGCCTTCTTAACACGTGCTGTAACTTCTACACCCGGCAATTCTTCAGAAATGGATAAACATGGAGCTCAACTGTTACTGCTACCTGTTGCCGCCAGCCTGTTTTCTTGCCAGTTGCTTCCCGCTGGGGAGTGGGACCACAGGGACTACAGATCCCAAGCTGCCCAGCGGCGCGCTCACCGCCAATGTCATCCTACGGGCCAGGAGGCGCCTAAATACCTGCCAGGGCTCCCGCAGCATGGGACGCATGCGGGCGTGCCCGGGTCTTGCCCGGGCAAACCCCAGGCCATGAGCGGGCCCGTCTGTGACCGTCAGAGCCCGGAGGAGGCTTGGCTGGGCCTACTCTCTTGGCGTATTGGTTTCTTCAGCTTGGAATTCAGACAGTGATCCCTATTCCTGTAATGCAGCACTAAGGTAGAGGCCTTGTTTTCTTTCTCATTTCCTGGTATACAATCTAAGATAAACTCTGTTTAAAATCATTTTCTTAACATGGGGAAACGCAAACCTGCCTCTGCACCCAAAACAAGTGATATCTCTTTAGACGGTTTCCTGCAAAAAGCGGTGGGGGCTTTAAATAAGGAAATTGAAATTACAGAACGGCGATTATCTTTAGTGCCCACCCCTGACTTGGAGTTACACCTAGCACTACAGATAATGCGCATGAGGCTGACAATGAAAGAAACATTGTACCAAGAGCACCCCCTCCATTATCGCACTCTATTATTTTTGTTAGACTGGGAAATTCAAGTACCTCACATGAGAAAGATGAGACTGCCTCACAATTAAACATGGGTAAAACAGGCCCCCCGAGTGTGATAGGAGGAAAAAGGAAGCAAATTGAAGCGGTAGGGGCTTAATCCAAAGTGAAAGGACAGTCACCAAGGGTTAAGCGCACAAAACAATCTAACCTGCCAAATACTGGATGCAGAACTCGCAATGGAGGAGGGAAAAATACACAGGTCGATCAGGACAAATTGATGGAAAACATCAGCATGGTTGTTAAAGTTGCCCTGGAGCACATTCTCTTTTGCCTGGTTAAGATTGAAGAGTAACTCGTGCTACTCCGGCAGGATCAAAGGGAACATTTAGTACCTCAAGATGAGAATGTAACAAACCCCTTACCCAGTGAGAAAAGTAACAAGGGAAGGGAGGAAGCCTCTAGTATGCATTTGGCACCACTGGAACAACCAAATGACAATCCTGCCACAGATAGCCGGACCTTGATGCCCAGTATTAGGAAAAAGCGAACTGGCATGTAAGGAAGGGAAATTGGGTCGATTGGATCATCCAGCAGGAGTGGACAAGGGGGAGGGGGAAATGGGCAAGTTGATCAAGGAACTCTTACGTCCAGGGGGGTAAGAAACACCCAAGAAAAAAGAAGTAACTCGGACACAGGGCACAGAGGACCAGTTGGACATGGGGACGGAAATACCTTAAACCTACCCCCTGACTACACTCCTTATATAGTGGTTTTGACAGGTGTTCCTTACCACCCCCCAGGGCAACAAGAAAGCTGCTTGATTCTCATAAATAAGGCAGCACATTGGTGCTCAATGAGAATTCCATCCCCCTTTAATTGGCCCAATGTAATTATCATGGCGAAGAGGGTGGGCTGGCTAGGCCCCACAACCAAACATCTAGAAGGGGATTGCGTCATACTTAATTTTAACGATGCAACGTGTGCGTCCTTTGCCTTGAAGCATGCTACAGCTTCATCAAACGATCAAATAAAGGTATGTCCTCTGGGTTTTTTCTACCCCCCCAACAAGAGTTAAGTAGGTGGCAACACCCCCCGGGTTATGGCCCAAAAAGACACCCTCCCTCCCATCATTGTTCACTTATCCACCCAAACCGCTTTGATGTTCTTTCGGGCCTAACAGACTTTGATTGACTGCCTGTTGAATCGGGCAGTCTAGCAGATTGGAAAAGGAGACAGCTAAGGTCCCCTGTTTTCAAGAGAAACTTAGGAAGAGATGTCAGTTGGAGCAGGCAAATAATAGATTTATCTGGTCCCTTGATGCCAAATGCCAAACCCTCAGCATCGATCTAAAGACACCTGAGCCTCTCATTGGGGATTTAACTCCTGTTCTCTATGCGAATAAGGGGGGAGAGGGTTGTGGTGTTCTAACAATGCCCGCCTTACCGACAATATATCCAACTATGGTGGGCACGACGAGCCAGGACCCTGTCACCCCCGAGTAGAATCATTTCAAGGAACATCGCAGGAATACGTGCAAAATTAGCCAATGAGTATTGGGTGACTTATATTAAGGATGTCGACATTATTTCTCTACAAGAGGCACAGTACCAAGCTGATGTTATGTTGGATGGGTATTGTTCTTTTAATGTTGATGCAACACCTTCAGTGGCTAGGAGGGCAACGGGAGGGCTTGTGATTTTAGTTTCAGTCAAATATGGGCATATACAAACCCATGTTGTAAAACCACTCTCTGGTACCAGCTAGTCCTCATTTCCAATCTAATTGGGGTTAAGCTACTGCTAATAAACTGGTATCATAATATCTGCGACCAGAATAGCAGTCATGTGATTGAGGACCTACAGGTGCAGATTATTAACATTGCAGGGAAGTGGCAGCCCCTATGCATCTTGTGGGTAGGGGATTTTAATTGTACTATTTATCCGTTGAGCAACATAGGAGTATGTGGGTTGCTAGACACAGATGGGCAGCCACAGCCACATTTCATTAATACTGTGCAGGGTGAGGCATTGAATTCTATTATGATGGATAACGATTTAGGCCTCATTAATACCAATTGTATGGATTGTAATCGTCTACCTCAGTGCCCTACATAGAGGTGTAGAGAAAGTACAATCGATTTCATGTTCATAAATAGGAAGTACTCCCCTCTCGTTGGAGATTTTGAGGTAGCACCAAATGCCGCAAGCGATCATAACACACTAACAGTATTTTTTAAGATAATAGCCGGTATAAGAAAAGGAGAAGGATGTCTGAGTGACTTTAATCAAAACAAGGGAATGAGGCTAAATTGGGGTAAAGTTGATTCCACCCATTTTGAACCAAAAGTCCTCAAGGCAAACTTGAATCTTTTCATTAATTGTCTATTTGATGACACTCCACCAAATGAGGTGGTTCGCGACTTCGAGCTGATCTGCAGAGATGTGGCAAAAGAGCTGACCAGATCGGTTCGAAGGAGAGAACCCCAGGAGGTGCGATGGTTTAATGCAGAGTGCTCTAGAGCACATAGGGATCTAAAAACGGCCCTTTTTACCACCCCACGCAATAGAATGCAAATTAAAACTATAAGGTAGATTTAATATCGCACCCTAAAGCATAGACAAGAAGCATTGAGGAGCTTGGTGTGGGAGTACAGTACATAATGAGAGCAAGTGCTCCTAAAGACTCAAAGGGTTTTTGGGATATAATTAATCGCCCTTTATTTTGAACCCCAAAAATGACTCAATAGATGAAATAGATGAAGTGAAAGGTGCACCTATTTTTGATTTAAGCTTGGCCTCACAACTAATTTAATCGCTCACAGTGATAGAGGTAGAGCACGCATCGAAAAGGGGAATCAGTATGAAAGCTCCTGACACAGATGGAGTCCGTCTAGATTAATTTAAAAATAATTCCAAATTATGGCCATGCATACTAACTAATATTTTTTAAGGCTGTAGTCCTATCCAATTAACCTGGAAGAAGGCAATTGTTGTCCCAGTATATAAGATAGGTAGTAGGACTGACCCTGCCTGCTACAGACCAATTTCATTAATTGACGCTACCGCTAAAGTACTGGGGAGGGTTCTCCTTGCGCGACTTGAGACCTGGGCGAATGAGAAATGGATTGCGTCATGATTACAATATGGTTTTAGAAGGGGGATGGGCACTACGAAGCAGTGCCTAAATCTGTCTCTTATTATGGGCAAGTACATGAAGGCCAGGAGGGGATCAATCCACCTGGCCTTCATGGACTTGTCCAGTGCTTTTGATACGGTTAACCGGGAGAAATTGTTGGGGTTGATGGAGCAAATGGGATTTGAAGAAGCCCTAATAACTCTTCAACGCAGGCTTCATACCTCCACAATGGATGCCGTACGTTATGGCTCTAGGCGGGAGAAGACGGGCCCTATTATTTCTACAGAAGCAGCTCGACAGTTCTGTATTTTTATTTTAGCTCCATTCCTTTTTTTACTGTACACAAATGGTTTAGAGGCCTTTTTAATAGAGAAAGAACTTGATTTTCCGAAAATTGGAGGCATTTCGATCCCATTGTTATCGTATGCAGACGATACCGTTTTAATGGCTTTGAAAGCCAATAGCCTCCAAACATCACATAATGCTTTCACTGATTTTATGGCATCATTGGATTTAAAAGTTAATTTTACTAAATCTTATGTAATGGTCTGTGGCCCTGAAGGCATTAAAACAAGAAAGTTTGAGGTTAGGGGCAAGACCATTGAAAAGCTAAAAAAGTTTACATATTTATGGATTTTTTTAAATGAAACTAAGTCTTGGCACTATCTCCTTGCAGCTAGGGCACAACAGACTAGTCGGGTTGTGGAAGGTCTATTTCGATTAGCTCACAAGCTCGGCCATAAACCAGTGACAGAACTAGTTACCCTTTATAAAGCGAAGTGTTTATCGGTGGCATCATATGGGGCGGGAGTTTGGGTCTACTATAATACTCAACGGTTGCAGGTCCTTGAAAATAAATTTATAAAGAGACTTTTATTGACCCCTAATAGTGCTCCTACATTTTTTTGCCACCAAGATCATATTGCTATTGCCCCATTGCTCCTATGGTCTAAGATCTGGTTATCTGAGGACTTAATGTTCTCACCTGACGTTATCTCAGATTGCATGAACTTAGATAGCGCACTGACCATTCCCTGGCTTCGCGAAGGAAAATTTTAATGAGTCAGGTCTGGGCCATTATTATGATAAACCTACTAGCATTAACATAAACGCGAAATATGCCATAAAAGAGGCATTTCATGTTAGCGCTCATTCGTGCCGTGCACAATTGGTAGTGCCTGATCCCTTAGGTTTATCCTCTGGTGAACAGAAATTTTATTTATCTTTTACCACGTTGTATCTGACCAGGTTTCGATTAAATACATTTCATTATTTAGTGCCATTTCCTAAACAATCAGGCTGGGTTCACAGTCTACCACCCTGTCTGTGTGACAACTTAACAGCACAAGGCATGTTGCACTTTATTCTATTTTGTCCCCTCTATAACGATCCGAGGGAGAAAGTTTTTAATTCCATTACTAAGGGAAATAAGGCCTTGCACTTTTATTGGCGTTTTTAATTTTTTATTGTCTTTGTCTACATCAACTATTTGCATTGCTGTCCCGAATTTTATTAGAATTGCAATGTATATAAGAAAATGTTATGAGCTAGTATAGTTGATGAAATTCTGAGCAATTGTTTTCTATAAACTAGTTACACAGTGTATACTGTATGGGTGATATCAGAGATGAATGCCTAATGCAGCCCAGCCAAGTATCACGCATTAGGCATTAGACTTACGCATTTCAGTGTGGTGGTCCGCATCACAGCACTGAAATGTAAAGTCACGCATATAGTGCCTTGTGAGGTGCAAGCCGTAGCGCTGCTAATGCACCATTACTGAACTCATGAATGGCAACATGAGGCGTGCTGCTTCCAGCAGGCTTGGGGGGTTTCTCAAACCGCTCGCAGGCAGCGCTAGTTGCTGCAGTAACACTGTAACAATTTTAACGGCCGCGGGTCTTCCCGCCGCCAGGGCGCATGCAGAGCGAGGGTCAGCTTAAGTTCGTTGGCTGCTAGCAATGCAGCAGCACAGGCAGCTCACCACTAAACCTCAAATGTATCCCATCATCGGACCGGACACACCCGACCAGGACACCACAATTCAGCCTGTGCAGAGGTGAGCTGCCTTGAATGCCCTCCCACCCGGCATTATGCAGCCCGTGGGGTCCGAGTTGTACATGTGATTGCGTCCACAAGCGCCAGCATTAAATTGCAGCAAAAAGTAAGTAGAGCATCAGCAATGTATTCTCCGTTTTTGTTTTCTAAATCACTTAAATAGACGGCTGGTAACTGTTAGGATATAAACACTCTTTTACTGTCAGGGCAGGCTCCTTTCAATGTACTCATGCCTCCACAGCCTGACTGGCTCTGTCAATGGACGGCGCATGATAAACTCCAGACTGGATGGATCAGATATTTTTTTCAAGTCCTACCGGGCCCCCAGGAAGACATCGCTAGGCAATATGAAGTACTCAACCACTTTCCTGTGACAGTGAGTGCTGTTGTTAAAAGACACCCACCGCGCACACACCACTAAGTTCTGCTGCAGAGAGTCTTTGCCCTTTCTGCCCCAATCACAGGCTCATCTTAGGGATACCTCGCCATGAACACATGACCCCTCACTTGCGAGAACTCCACTGGCTCCCCGTCGAGAAGAGAGTCACCTACAAGCTACTCACGCACGCCTACAAATCTCTCAACAACATCGGACCCAAGTACCTCAACAGCAGAATGAGCTTCCACGCACCCAATAGGAACCTCCATTCAGCCGACCTCGCACTAGCAGAGATCCCCCGTGTCCGCCGATGCAGATCCGGAGGGAGAGCATTCTCCTACACCGCAGCCACAGCATGGAACACTCTCCCAGTAGAAATAAGACGCTCACCAACCCTGCACTCCTTCAGACGGGCTCTCAAGACCTGGCTCTTCAACTGACCGGAGCTGCCCTACCTTTCCCCTCAGCCCCTTGAGACCCTCATGGGTGAGTAGCGCGCTTTACCAACCCCTGTTTGATTGATTGAGTCAGAGCACTAGTGTATGGACTGCCCCACGGACTCAACCATAGCAATGTCTGTGAGCTGCTCTGAGTAGAGCAGCTGTCAGCAGTCAGTTCCCCATTGCACCTTAGAAACTACAGCCCCAGGCAGGATTTTCCGGTTGATAAGTGGCCTGTTACACTAGGGAGCAAGCACTAGAATTAGTGATGTTTGTGTTTAGGAACAGAGCATGCATTAAGGTTCAGATTACAATAAGAGAAGGAGTTGGATTGTTGAACAAATTGCAATAAGGTGCTCCATAGTCAAACATGATCTGGCAATTTTACACTGTCAAATGCAATTTGTCTGTGGCTCTGCAAGAATAGGGCCAAGTCGAACACAACCCCCTTCCAGCCAAAATGCAGGGGTAGATCAATCACTACCTTGATGGGCTTCCCTGCTTTGGGCGATAGAACATGGACCCTGGCCCGCAACAGCAGGGGCATATTCCAGTTCTATGCCAATCTGATCCCATTTGGATCCCTCTATCCATACTCTCTGGGCCCACCAAGCTAACCCATGGGGAACCCTTCTCCTCACCTGTGGACACCACTTGTGCAGCACATAACCTTAGCTTGCTCACAGGTGTATCCCAACAGACAGACAGCAAGCACAGTGGCCACTGACAGTAGTCAGTGATGAGACCCAGGCCTTATGCCGCTCAGGGCTCTCAAACCTCTGTGGCGTTAGAGAGCAGGGGGCAGTAGACCCAGGTGCTTGGCACCCTTTGTCCACTCTCCCTCCTGTCAGGTCAGGTATGACATCCTGGCACTGACCCACTAGCCCTGGGCCAGTACCCGGCGGCTGGAGAGGAGACTGGGGTGGGCTTTCCCACACCCGGTCCTCCTCCTCCTTGGGCTCTGTACCTTCCCACTTGGAGTGGTACCCCCTTCCAGAATTGTCAGGGTGCCTGTGGCAGGTGTCCTGTACAATTTGCCCACTGGTTCAGGGGTTCGATTCTGCAACTGGGCTTCCAGATCAGAGGGGACACCCTGAACCTGGCCCTCCAACCTAGGGTCTAAACCCTCCAGTTGAACCGGGGTCAGAGGCGAGGACTCCCTCCCTCTGCACCCCCTTCCAGAGTACTGCACCCTCCCATCAGGAGAGGTACCCCCAAAATACAAACTGGTCAGGACACTGTTTACAGTTGTCCCACCCTCCAGGTCAGATAACACCTGAACTTGGCTACCCAACCCAGGGACCAACCCCTGCGGTTGAACACTTGCCCGGCGCACCAGGACATCATTGGGAGCACATATGCCCCCCGAGGGTGACACACAACTCATGTGTCATGTGACAGTTTGCCTGGCGCAGATCTCCTGACCCCTTTCCATCTGAAAGTGTGTGAAGATCCCCCAGGACAGAAGTGGTGTCCCCATGGTCATTCATCGGTGACTCAGCCCTTCTGGCTTGCCCCTGACTCACTGGCTCTTCCACTGGGGACTCTTTCCCCCCCTCTCACCCTTTACTCTGGACTTCTGCACCCTCCACTTAGGAGTGGCACTGCCAGACACCAGAACTGATGGAGGCCTGCTTACAGACACTCCTAGTTCACTAGACACTAAGGGATCCCCCTCAACGGGAGGCCCATCAGGACAGACTAGGCTCCCCACCTTGTGCTCCCTTAAAGAACCATCCAGGCTCTGAGACGGAAGCTGGGGACTATCGGGACATAACCCATTCTCACTCCTTCCCCTTAAAGACGGGACGTGAGGCCATACACCCCTCCCACTAGAACGGGACCTAGCTGGGCTACTCTGAACCACTTCCCCCACTCTGGGTTAGAAGATACCTGAGCCACTCCCCTTAGGGTCACTCCCCAATGCCTCCCCAGACCCTCTGGGATCCACCAAAAGGTCTGCCTCCAATGTGAGCTCCCTGGGGTCAGAGAACTCACTCTCCAACAGGTGTTGGCATTGCTCTGGAAAACAGGGACTTACAATATACTCTCCCACAATTGGATCACACAGCCCCCTACAAGAGTTAACTGAACTATCCTTCACCTCACCATCCAGTGCCTTGCACATATACTCCACACCACTCTCCTGAGATTGGCAAGACAGTATCTGACTGTCTCTGTCACTCAACGCGACACTCTTCTGGGCGATCTTCACACTCACACACCAGGACTTCAACCATGGGGAAACCCCTCTTCCTGCACCTCTCATCTAGTGTCAGTAGAGTGTCCCACCCAACACTAGGACCTTGAACCCCTGCATCAGTTTCACAATTCACCTCAGGGACACTGCACACCACTGGAGCTACCTCATATGCTAGAACCTCCTGGTGTTAATTAACCCCCTCCTTTAAGTCAGGCGCCACATCTCTGGGTGTGTGTACTACTCCCTCAGCACTAGAAAATTCAATTTTGCTGCCACCATCTGAGCTGGATTCCACCTCCAACTCAGCAAAGCTCACTTCCTGATCTTCCCAAATTTCTTCTTCTTGGGCTAAGGCCCTTTTGGCCTCATCAAGCTGTCTCAGCAAATCATCAATCTCTCTCAGCCTCTGGTCATAAGCCAGAAACCAGGTATCTGTTTCTGTTTCTTCCTCACTTTTAGAGAACTCCTCCTCCTTAGACTCAACTGGCAGTGTTGCCTTCTAGCGGGGTAACTCATACTGAAATAGGGATGCCTCTAGATCCTCCCTGGACCTTCTCTTCACAGGCAGCCCTCTTTCCTTGCATAACACACAGAGCTCCTTCATTCAGTAGATGAACATGTGCCAGAAGTCGAGTTCCATTTTGCAACAACTAACCAGAGTCATAGCATCAAAAAATACTTCCAGGAGAACACCAGAAAACAGAAAACAGTATGTGGTCCTGTTTGGTCTGCACTCACTAGTAGTGTACACCAATCACTGTATATGAGTCACAAATGCAAGTCCAAATCACACCGCTGATCACCAATGCTAGAACTGGGGGTCTCTAGTTGGCAGAGGTAGGTACCATTGACAAAATAGGGACCCTTACTTCTAAGTCAGGGAAAGGGGATTACACTACTGGATATCCTGAGATGGTGCACTTACTTCGTTCTCAGTCACAGACCCTAGATGTTTATTTCGGGGAGGTGCCATCTTGTTATTATAATTTCCCTGGCCCCTCCTCTTTTTAAGTGGAGGGGTGGGTCCTTTACCCTGACTGATCTTCACCTTTTGGCCCCGCGTGACTACATTTGATTTATTTATTGAGGTTCGTGATTCTGCTAGAGCCGCTACTGGTGCCTCCATCAGTGGAGCCAGCGAGGCGCTCACCACTAAAGCCAGAAGAAGTGGGTGGCCCGTGACAGGTTGCAGAGTTTTATTTAAGTCTTTAGGGCTATTTATTGTGGGCGGAGTGGCGTTTTGTAACCGCAAGAGAGCTATTGGAGGCTCAAGGGACAGTCTTTGCTCAGTTAGAGCAATTTCACGTATTAAAGCTGATTCCGCCCTCAGGAGGAAAGCGTCCAGAGTCCCAACTACCCCCTGCCCTACTAGCAATTTACGCCTGCTCATCCTTTCTGCCCCCGGTATATCTTACAATACTTATAAATTTGTCTCGATTACCCATTGCTTGTAATTCAATATCAGATATAACAGACCCGGTAACAGAATAAGATAATGTTCCAAAGATCGTAATAGCAAAAAGTCACAACCGTGGCCCAGCCTAGTCTCTTCCTGGATCTGACGGGGTCAGACGGGCCCGCCTTTGGGCCGGGCTTCACCCGGTGCACCCGTGCGCGTCCCGCATCACGGTCGGTTAGGCTCACTTTATGCGCCTCCTGGCGCGCGTTCTATGACGCGTGCGGCTCCTGCTGCAGCGCGCTCTGGGCGTTGGAGTCTGAGGTGCCTGGGACCAGGATTAAGGTGCGACGTGCTAGGGCCAGTGACAACAGGTATTGGGCAGACTTCCTCTGTTTAAAAATAGCATGCCAGTCCCTGCTGTGATGAAAGTGCAGCGTGCCTTTGAAATGTAGAGACCAGAATGATTCACGGCAGTTCCCGCGTCGCAGTTGATCATCCCCACTTTATGCGCATCCTGGCGCGCGTTCTATGATGCATGCAGCTCCTGCCGCAGCACGCTCTGGCCGTTGGAGTCCGTGGTGCCTGGGAGCAGGATTAAGGTACGACGTGCTAGGGCCAGTGACAACAGGTATTGGGCAGAGGTCCTCTATTTAAAAACAGCGTGCCAGTCCCTGCTATAATGAAAGTGCAACGTGCCTTTGAAATGTACAGACTGGAATGATTCACTGCAGTTCCCCCACTATTTATTAATTCACCCAATCACTCAGGCACTATCCATGCACTCTATTAGAACACAAAGTATGAAGTTCCTATCAGAAAACAAAAATTTACATGTAATAACTGTATGGTTGAATCCAATAAAACATTTTGGAAAAAGACCCTCACACACCTGACAAGTAGGTGTCTTGCTTCATCATCGGGTCTGCTCCTACTCGGGCCGGCGCTGCAATGCCCGATCAGGCACCCGTGATGGGGCCTACTTCACGGAGATCTTTATTCCAGAGCCGACAGGTGAAGGGCGAGTAAGGGTCCTAGTGTAGGTGAAAGTGAAGTGTAAAGTGATGTTAAAATAATAGTCCAATCTAAAATATTTTAATGAGGTTGGCTGCTTCCCTAATTAAAATAAATGAATCGCGTATCGTCACCTTATGTTGTGCTTTGATACGCTTAAAAAGAGGTCGACATGTTTCTTGCCTAGTTATCAAATTTGATGGCAATTCCTCAGGACCTTGTTTTGTACTACCTACACATTTTTTGGTGGTGGTCACCCAACACAACCAGTGAGAAGCGGCCACCTTTACAGCACCCTAAAAAATGTGGGGGTACCTTGGTATCAACAAAGATCTGCAAGTATTAACCCTCGTTGAGTCTGTGCCGGGCCATAATGGTACCGGTCGCCGTCGACACTGAAATCTAGTGTCGGTTATCAGGTTGAATCAGGAAGTTAACCCTACCCCAGCGGATCGACCGACTAGTGACCAGACTACATGGACCGGTTGATCCGCTGGGGTAGGGTTAACTTCCTGATTCAACCAAATTTGATAACTAGGCAAGAAACATGTCGACCTCTTTTTAAGCGTATCAAAGCACAACAAGTTTGATTGGATTCAACCATACAGTTATTACATGTCAAATTTTGTTTTCTGATAGGAACTTCATACTTAGTGTTCTAATATAGTCTTCTGGGCATGTATGCTGGACCTCATTATAAAAGCCCACACCATTACTTCCCCTCTTTCTTGACTCAACTATCCATGCACTCACCAAATCACCCAGGTACTAACCTTGTACTCATGCAATTACCCAGGTTATACCTTGCACTCATCCAATCACTCAGGTGTTACCCTTTCACTCATTCATTTAGTGAGGCAGTACCCTTGCACTGATTCATTCATTCATGCACTACCCATGCACTCATCTATTGACCCACATACTAACCATCCACATATCCAATCACCCAGTCACTGCACTTACACTCATCCATTCACCCAAACACTACACATAGTCAATCACCAAGGCAGTACCCTTGCACTCATCCATTTACTAAGGCCCTACACATGCACTCATCCATTCAATGAGGGACTACTCATGCACTCATCCAATCACTCAACCAGTACCCATGCACTCATCCATTCTCTCAAGTACTAGCTATGCACTTTCCTAATCACCTAGTCACTATCCATGCATTCATCCATTCACGAAAGCACTACTCTTGCATTCATTCATTCACTGAGGCATTACCCATGCACTCATCCACTCACCCAGTAATTACTCATGCACTCATCCAATCACCCAGGCAGTACTGATGCACTCATTCAATCAACAAGGCACTACTCATACATTCTTCCAATCACCCAGGCACTACTGTTGCACTCCTCCGTTCACTCAGGCAGTATGCATGCGCCCATCCATTCACTCAGATAGTACCCATACATTCATTGAATGATCCAGGTACTACCCATGCACTCATTCATTCACTCTAGCACTATCCAATCACTCATCAATTCACTCAGGCACTACGCATGCACATATCCAATCACCCAGGGACCACCCTTCCACTCTATGCATGCGTTCATCCATTCACTCAGGCACTATCCAAACACTTATCTAATGACCCAGGCACTACACTTGCACTCATCCACTCACTCGCCGCTCACGCATTCACCTAGGCACTAATCATGCACATATCAGATCACTCAGGTACTACCCTTGCACTCATCTGGTCACTCAGGTAAAAGCATGCGCTCATTCATTCACTCAGGTGCTACCCATGCACTCATCCAATCACCCAGGCACTATCCATGCACTCATTCATTCACCCAGCCATTATCCATACTCTCATCCATTCACTCAGGCATTACCGTTCTACTCTTCCATTCACTCAGGCACTACATATGCACTCATCCATTCAGCCACACACTCCCAATGCACACATGCAATCACCCAATCACTATGTTTGCACTCATCCAATTACTCAGACACTACTTATGCACTCACAGATTTACTAAGGCACCACTGTTGCACTAATTGTAACATCCATGTACCAGTTGTGCACTCATTCAATTATCCATACAGCAGTCATACACTCATGCCAACATATATACCTAATTTATCTTGTTTTTATTATAAAAAGCGGTTCCAAAAGGAAACTTTTGTTTTTAAGGCTTTTGTACAGTTTTTAAAAAAAATCTTGTTTTTTATAATAACAAAAATGGCAACTGGGACAGCAGGAATTGAACAAACGTGCACTGAAAAATGTGCAAAACATATTAAAGAGGGAAACAAATTAGCATGTATGATGTTTTGAAGAATTATGAATAGCTATAAGAGACTGCTCACCCCACTTATGACAACACTACAGGCCATGCCGCACGTGGCCATTCTTAACATCTCTGGAGCCATATATGTTGCAATACTCTCCACCTTAGAAGGGAGTTTCTGACCAGGAATTGTTGCTGCCATCACTGAAGTAGATGGCCGTCCAACTTACCTCTACTTGATTGCACTGATTACATCCCCCACATCCTGGTCTAGCTGTTGTTGCTCCCCTATCTCCTTGCTGTGTTGCCATTTCTGAAAACAGCAAATAGTTTCCAGAGCAAAATGAATCCACCTGCTCAGAATGACATTCTGTGAAGAAAGATTCAAAGAGGAGGACTGGGTGTGTACTTCATATTGATTTTGCTGAAAAGTATATTATCCTTTCATATTCCTTGCTTTCCCGGCCATGTGATATTCACGGTGACCAAAATAGCTGCCGTTACTAAACTTGTTCACAGTACCGCTACATATATGTTTCAGAGTTCTTGAAAAACGCACTATACGCAACTACCGACGTTATCGCGACTTCCTCTGTCTTTGCGGAAACGAGAAAAAAGGTTTGGAGGCGTTTAATCTGGAAACTCACTAGAAAAATATGAGTTTGAAAGGTACACTAATTAAGCTCTACTGTTAAATATACTTTACAATACGTCTATATATATGTTTTAGACTTTGTATAAACCATCCACTCTTCGCAACTACCAACGTCATAGCAATGACATCGGTAGTCGCGAATATAAGGTTGCTTTCTTCTAAATTGATTGCAGAAAGAAAAGTTAAAGCAATATTTTACTAAATATTTAGAGTTAAACTTTATTCGAAAAATTTCTTTAATGGTATTTTTCAGTAGGTGAAATACATTTACTGATGATGGAATCTCCACTGTAAATGCAACAATATTGTGCCGCCTTACAACATTTTTAGGAATAAAACCAGTTATTAATGTACTTTCTGATAAAGACATCTGAAATCAACAAAGAGTGGTGTACTCTATAAATATAATACACAATATCCAATCATAGAAAGAAAGTATGAAAAAAACAAGCATTGGCATAGCCAATAGGTCTCGCATTTGGGACCTTATAAGTGTTTAGCCATGTAACAGTTGATGTTGTTGTAGCAACGATATTGTACTGCATAACTAAATACTTATAAGGTTCGAAAGGCGCGACCTATTGGCTATGCCAATGCTTGTTGGTTCTGGAACCAAGATAGCCCCAGCCCACACACTGGCCCTTTGAAGATGGCCCATCTGGCAGTGCCAGACTGCGAGGCTGCCCAAAAAGCCAGTCCAACACTGGATAAAGTGGCAAACCATTTGCAAAGGTGAACCTGTCACCTTTCATTCCCTGCTTCCTGTATTCAGGTATTAAGCAGTGCTAAAGAGGTCAAAATGTTGCCAAGGCACTGTTGATTTAAAGTGACAAAACGGCAAAATAAGGCTGCCACAGAATACGTTACATTATGCCACATAACTTCCCTTTGTGCCACATAATTTAGTGCTCCAACCATATAATTCGGTCCTCAATCGCCGCGCATTTCCTGGGTACCTGCCTGGTAATGCTGTACTGTGTGTATCGGTGCCTGCGGTCGGCTGGTTAAAACGAGGTTAAACAGCGAGGCTGTGTGCATTGTATTCTGCTAAAGTTCCTGGCAGACTAGGGTTGTATTAGATGTGAGGAAAGCCCCTCCCAGCCCCATGGAAGGACAGAGAAGGTGCTACCAGTGCTATCAAATGCACGCAGTACATACACTTCAAGGGGTGTGGTGAGGGAGGGCTGGACAGGGACGGACCTCAGCCCTCCCCAAACGAGAACTGCCTGCCAAGTTTCATGAAGCTGCATTGTGTCCTGCAGAGAGGCAGGCTGCTGCACGCGCTGAGAGCTGGGTGCCCTTTCTTTCCCTCACTTTCTTCCCCGGTGGTAAAAATAAATTCCTAACTGCAAGCGGTGGGCTGTGAGGGGGCTGTGAGGGTGAGGTGGAGGCGGGCAGGGGAGGATGGGAATACATGTCTGTGCATGGAGATTGGTGGGCAGCAGTACGGGGAGGGACATTAAGTGCATGGAGAAGTACAGCTGCCGGGTGGGAGGGTCTGAGGCATGTGTGTCTGTGAGGGGGGAGAATATTGAAGAGTAAACACCATTTTCAAGCAGTCGCCGCCACACTACTGGGGCACATAGTGATTGCAAGTTGGGAAAGTGCCCGAAGGCAGGGACACGCCGTCGGTACCGTAACCCATGTGTTGGAACGTTTATATCACGGGGGTGGATGCATGTCCACGGGCTTAATGTCAAATAATGATGTACAAAACAATACTCCATTATGTGGTACAATATAACTAAGTCTTGCCACTGGCACCTCCGTATGCACAATAAATTGCAAAAGTAGGAGAGCTAAAAGTAAAAAAAAAAAAGTAACGGCTAAAGTGAAAGCGTTTCCCTTGCGGGAGCGAGCAGCACCAGGAGCGATAATTGCTAACACATGGCACCAAAGCTTGCTGCCGCAAGGGAATCGCCAAACGTGCATGTGTTGCCATTGAAAGCAATGCAACGTGTGCACGTTTTTGCCTGCAAAGCTGTGTCGATTACAAAAGGTCTTTTTCCTATCAGCGCATGCACGCTGCGTAGGCGAGACCTAAAAATGGACATTACAACTAAGACATAGAATTTTAAAAAACCTTACAAATTGAAAAAACCAAAGGATACAGGAATGTTATAGTTAACAATTAGCATTCCAAAAACCTTAGAAATACATTGAAAAAACAAAGGTTACAGGGATGTTATAGTTAGGAAATAGAATTTAAAAACAAACTTAGACATTCACTGAAAAAAACAAAGGTTACAGGGACGTTATAGTTTGGCTGACATTTCACTCGTACAAAACCAGACTCACGCCCCCGCAATGCACTGCTTATGACCTCACATATTACATCACTCATGACATGGTCAGTGACATCACTAATGACATCACTGATAACATTATCCACAGAATCTTGGATGCAGCCACTCACAACCCCATGTAACCATTCATACACTCACTCCAAATTTCAAACTACCATTCTCGAAACCATTGACACACCCATACCAGTACTTACATACCCACTCACTCATTCATAGGTCTACACACACAACCCATCACTCACCCATAAAGTCACTCATACACCCACTTACTAATACAGACACTGACATATCCACTCCTACACCCATACAGCCACTCATACACTATCAGACACTCATAGAGCTACTCACACACCTACTCACTCACCCAGAGTCACCCACACTGCCACTTACTCACCTGTACAGTTATACACCACCAACTCACTTATTCATACAGAAACTAAAATGCACATGCAACAAAGGCGTATTTTGTACCTGCATACCCAGCTTTTGTGCCGTCTTGGATCCATCTGCAGCCACTTCTGGCATATGTGTTTTGGCCTCCTCTAAATGTGGATGAGAAGAATGTTCCTCCGCTAGGCCCTTCTTCCCATGATCCACACCTTATTTTTTTACACCCCTCTGGGGACCTTAGAATGTGGATCGGCCTGGCAATTGTGCCCGACATTGCATGTTCCATCCAAAAAGGCTGGGTTGAAAACTTTTTTCAATGAGATCTGTGCCTTGTAGAGGGCTGTAAATGTAATCACAAATTTGCCAAGATCTTTCATAAATGGGTCTATGAGCATTCAAATTGAATGTCTCAATTCAGTAAGGACAGTACAGTAGGCGCTACTCAACAGGCATTCAGCATGTTGGGCCCACCCACCAAACATGCCTGAATCAATGGAATACGCCAAGTCTTCAGCTTGATAAGGAAGCTCTAATATTTTGTCCAGAAGGCCCAGTAAGTCTAATAACTTATCCTGGCACTTCTCTCAGGACCAGTCCTGTCCGTTCTAGGAATTCAGGGCAAATATTCTCATGAAGGTGGGGTCTCTGCCACCTTCCCTGGGAATGTTCTTCATGGGCATTCCCCCCTAAGTCTGTTGCTGACCACTTTTTCAAATCCTTTACTCACCAACATTTGTACATAATACACTAGCTCATAGTCCGAATCCACTCCCATGAAAGTAGATGACTGCTATCATCCAAGTCAAATGTGAGCAGAGGGACTTGCCTTTTTGGTTGCACCATCATTGCTTGCGACTTGTAGGTTCTTTTTCCTGTGCCGGTAAATAGCAGCTCCACTGAGAAGTTTGAGTGAGATGAGTCAGTGTCTGTGTCCTCACACTTACCTGGGGATTTGTTCCTGGAGGGACTTTAAGGTGTTCTGGAAATTCTGTACCCATGGTCCAATAACCAAGTCTTCAATAGTTTCTCCAGAGCATCAGCATGCAACCATTTATTAGATTAGTAAGAAGGGGAAAGGCCTTAACCAAGACTCTGTCCTACGATCACTGGACTGAATTGTATATTGCCTCAACCAAGTATATATATATTGGCATATATAAAAAAGGCAATGCTGCACACCCCAAACGTAACCTTCACCCCTTGAGACAGTCTGTTTCCTGGGTGTAGTCAAAATATGTTAAATGTTCATATGAAAAACACAATAAATTTCCGATCTTGATGTAACAGGATATGTTATGTTTATTCTTTCATATTCATATGAGTATCCAGTTTTCACAACGCAGCCGACGCGCGTTTCGCCCAACGGGCTTTCTCAAGGCTGCATGCAAATAAGAAAAAAGAAGAAAGAAGAAAAAACAACGTATCTAATTTTCGGTATTTACAGAGACATACACAATATTTTTTCAGCTGTGTTATGCCTTACAATCTAATGTGAAACAGATCCATAAATAGTCGTCCAATTTGAAGGGATAGAGTTCCCCAAGGGATAGAAAGTAATCCGCTTCCTTGTGTGATTAATAGAGAGATAGATCCCGACAGGCTCCCCAAGTGGATAGAACGGAAGTCCAAAAAAAAAAAAAAAAAAAAAAAAAACACTGAATCACTAAATGCTACTGTCATAAATTATCAAAATACGTAATTCATCTTACACCGAGGAAGATAGTGCGTGTTAATGGATGTGCCCGTGTTAAATGTAAACATCCGAACAGTCATTGGTGCTTATGTACTCCAAGTCATATAAAATAAGGTGATGACGTCTCACCTTGTACGTTTCAATATTATTGTTCCTGTTAGGTGTATGGGAAATTTCCAAACTTATACCTAAAAAGTAGAATTGTAATGTACTATAACCATTGACAATATAACTCGAATGATAATCGTCAAAACATCTAATGAAACAGTCTATATTTCTTACCTAATTCCCACCAAAGGATCCAGTAAAACGTGACCCAAGTCGAGCACTGTCAATATTTCTTCGTATTTGTGGTCAGTCACATGTAGTCAAGGACCAGGATCCGTCCCCTCTAAATTCAAAGTGTAATGAAAAAGATTTTTTTATTTTATACTATTGTGTAGTGTCAGGGTCATCATTTAGTGATGACCACTTAAATACTGTGTGCATAAGCAATTAGAGTACTGAAAATGTTCGCTGTCATCCAATAATGGTCGTAATATTTTACCGCACCTGTCGTATGCTAGGTATCTACATATCAAACCGACAGTTATGTAACTATTTCATTCCCCAAAGTAATTCAGCTTGTGCATTAAAGTCCAAATGCATATGTCAATATATGCGTGTTCATGACAACGCGCTTCGTAACACTTCAAATGTTTCCGTGACACTGTTTGTAACGCGAGCGGAAATATATTAATGTTCCTGACACCGCGCTTCGTATCACTTAATTATTACCGTGGCACTAACCATAACGCACTCACCTCCTTCACATTATAGATTCTCCCGCATGTCCCTGGGCGTTCATCAACCAAAAGCTTCCCGCCATTGCACTGTTTAAATGGAAATTGTCAACACAAAAAACGGACTGACACCTAAAGCGACCAAGTTCAAAGTAAGCGAACTGGCGGCCATATTGCAACAATATCGCAGTGTGTGTAATATGTCTAAACACCATCCTCTTGTTTGACGTCTCAAATTCCTTCAATATGTTATTAATCGTGCATTCCTGTTCATATATTATATATTAAAGCAGAGACCCGACATCGTCACCATAGTGTCATTCAGAAAGGCGAGAAAGCATGGTATAGCATAATAGGTAGATAAAATCAGAAATAGAAAGGACAGGTAGCAGCAGGTCAAATGAGATAGGAATCCTGGCGCCACAGCATGTCACAGAAATTGTTTTGTTTTAAAAGTCCGTCACAGCATAATTGTAGTTAACTATAATATTGTACATATTCCATTGTTATAGTAATGAAAGGTGTTGGTAGATAAAATACCAACCTATGAACTTATAATTATCGTTTATAGTACATGACACATAGATCTACAGAAATTCAAAAAGTTCCTTATCGATGTTGATCCCATGTTCAACTGCTCTGAGGGAAACAATCCATTTACATTCTTTTTGTCTAAGCATACTAATCCTGTTGCCACCTCTCGGGTGTGGCAGTACTACCTCAAGACCATGAAAAGTTATTCTGATCGATTCAGTATGGTTATGTGTGGTATTGAAATGTAAGGCTAACGGATACTGCAAATTATTATTTCTAATGGCTCTTAGGTGTTCCTGTATCCGTTCCTTTAATGGTCGAATGGTGCTACCAACGTAAATTTTTCCACAAATGCAAATAATACAATAAATAACGAATTTCGTGTTGCAATTAATGAAATCGTTAACTAGGTGTGTTCTTTCAGAATTGTATTTGAATGACGTGGTTTTATTCAGCGCAAAAGGGCAAACATTACAGGTACCGCATTTAAAAAACCCTTTCGGTTTTGCTGGTAACCATGTCCTTTGACGCGTTTTTGGAATAAAGCTGGGGCACAAGGATTGTCTCAAAGTGTTACCCCTAGCAAAGGTAATGTTAGGCCTTGGTCCCACCGCCTCCATGATTTTCTCATCATCTGTTAATAGATGCCAGTGTTTTCTGAGAATTTTAAAGATTTCTCCACTCACATTAGTGTATGGTGTGATAAACCTGATCATTTTGGTACTATCTGACTTTCTGTTTCTTTTCATGCTGCCCTTCAGCATATCCGTTCTAATCATACTGTTTACGGCTTTGCGTGCCTTTCGGATATCATATGTCTTATATCCTCTGGCCCTAAAACGTTGTTCTACTGTGTTAAGTTCATTTTCCAGTATTTGTGTATCACTGCAATTTCTTTTTGTACGGATCATCTCCCCCAAAGGAATTGCTCTAATCTGTGAGGGTGGGTGTGCGCTGGTAGCATGCAGAACTGCATTGCATGCAGTATCTTTTCTGTATGGTCGTGATAACAGTTTATCCTTTGCCACTACAATTGTAATATCAAGAAAATTGATATGTGTAGTACTTTCTGTTTTTGTAAACCTTAAGTTGAAGGGATTAGTATTGAGATACTGGAAAAATTCATCCAGCATTGTTTTTGTACCTGACCAAAACATCAGTATATCGTCTATATACCGACCTAGAAAGAGGATATTTTCCGTTAGTGTATTGGGACACTTCTTCCAAATATGATGCAGTTCAAAATATCCCATATAGAGATTGGCAAATGAGGGCGAAAATTTCGCCCCCATCGCCACCCCTCTGATTTGACGGTACCAAGTGTCATTGTGCATGAAAATGTTATTTTTTAACACCAATTCTATCAATTCGAGTATCATGACAGTGTGTTCTAGGAATTGTATAGCCCTAGATTCTAGAAAATATTGTGCTGCCAGGAGACCCATGTCCATAGGTATACTGGTGTAGAGGGAGCACACATCCAAGGTGACAAGATAGTGTCCCTCTACCCAGTCTACATCCGAAATCTTACTTAGAACATCTGTAGTGTCTTTGATGAACGAAGGTAGGTTCACCACCAATGGTTGTAAATATGTATCAATGTATTCAGAGATACGTTCAGTTGGTGATCCGATTCCTGAAATGATTGGTCGACCAGGGGGGAAGGGTTCATTTTTATGGATTTTTGGTAGAACGTATATACACGGTATGGTTGGTGTATCATTGTATAGATATCTGTATTCGATATCTGAGATCAAACATTTGTCCTTCCAAAATCGTAGTGTATTCTGAATGAGTTCTTTGGTGATGTTAACTGGATTATGGTCTAATGGCTGGTATGTCATTTCATCACTCAATTGTCTGTTGATTTCATCCATATAGTCAGATTTATTCATTAGTACAACATTTCCTCCCTTGTCAGCCTCACGGATGACAAGGGAGGCATCATTTTTGAGACTGAGCAATGCCTGTCTTTCCTCCCTAGTAATGTTTGTTGGATAGTGTTTTCTTTTCATGAGATATTGGTCTTCTAATTTATACAGATCATTAAAGATGTTATGTTGAAATTTGTCAATCAGATTATGCCCTGGCAATTGTGGTGTAAACCTGGATTTGTGTCTCAAACCACTGTCGGAACTAGCAAATGTATCAAGGTCTAAATCCATTGCTACATCTTTTAATGAAAGAGTACACTCGCTATCGTCAATCGAGAGTAGTAATTGGACATCTCTAATGTCCCTGATCGATGGTAATTCTTCTGGATGGGTAACATTACCGATTGCACCGGACAGCTGTTGTTTATCCTGGAAGTATTTTAACAATTTGATATTTCTAACAAATTTAAAACAGCTAACATGTAGAGATGTAAAGTTTGGAACAGCACTGGGACAGAAACTCAAGCCTTTGCTCAATATTTTAATTTCATGTTCATTGAGTACATGATCCGAAAGATTTACAACATTAACAGTATTCAAACCTGTCATATCTTCAACATTATTCAATTCTTCTGATTGCGTGCATTTGATCTCGTGGTCACCCCTGTTCTTTCTTGACCGCTTGTGCCTGGTTTTTCCCCTTCTTGCCTTTTTTGGCCCATATCTTTCCTGTATGTTTGTTTGTTCCCTTTCCTGTAGCGTTGTAATTCTAAAAAAAAGAGATCGGAACTGGACCCCTCCACCCGTGTTTGTGTATTCAATGATTCACTGCTAGTGGCACTGCTAATACTAGACGTCTCTGGAGTGCTTACTGTATCAGTTTGGCGTGGGGGATGTCCAGAGCCACCCGGATTTACCTCCACTCCAATGTTGTCGAATTTTTTGGCGAAGGTATACACCCTCCCCTGTTTGTAATCTCTTTCATCCCTCCTGATTTTCTGGGATTTTTTATCCTTTAGGTATAGTTGGTGATTATATAATACATCCTTAAGTATTGCTAGATTTTTGTCTCTCACCTCAGGTTAATTTAATTCCTGAATTTCCTCTTCCAATTTTGTAATCTCTACAATAATCTTGCTACGTTTTAATTCTGCATCCTTAATTAGGATCTCCATCATTCCAACTGATGAATTGGAAAGTAATTTTTCCCATTCTTTGAGATGACCTCTGTCCAGGTCCTCAAAGGAGGGAAAAATAAGAATTCGGAGACCTCTGGGTACCTGTCCTTTTTCTATATATTTTCGTAAGATTGTTGAGTCCCACCATCTGGAGAGTTCCTGACGTTTCAATCTCTCTAATCTAATAAATTTTTGTCTCATGCCTTCTTTGGCGGTTGGCCGGGTATTGGCTTGGCCTGGAATCGTGTCATTACTGAACAAGTCTTCTAACAGAGTATCTCTATTGTCCTCAAAATTCGCCATTATCAATTAGCAACTTATCACAATGAACACAGGGTAAATAGTTAGTACCCAATTCTCAGCACAATACAAATAAAAGTCACATATATTCACAAGTTAAAGGCAAAACGAGTGCTAGATCCGCAAAAATTGATATATGTATAGATTAAGCAGTGGATATGCTAAATGGACCTGCACATCGTGTAGTTCAAGCCGTAATGCAATCAATTGTTATTCGCAGTAGTATTGGGTGCTAGCACGACGCCACATACTCATCCACCAAGAGTAATATTCATCTCAAAGAATATTAAATTCCCAAGATGTTAAACATATATAAAAAAGGCAATGCTGCACACCCCAAACGTAACCTTCACCCCTTGAGACAGTCTGTTTCCTGGGTGTAGTCAAAATATGTTAAATGTTCATATGAAAAACACAATAAATTTCCGATCTTGATGTAACAGGATATGTTATGTTTATTCTTTCATATTCATATGAGTATCCAGTTTTCACAACGCAGCCGACGCGCGTTTCGCCCAACGGGCTTTCTCAAGGCTGCATGCAAATAAGAAAAAAGAAGAAAGAAGAAAAAACAACGTATCTAATTTTCTGTATTTACAGAGACATACACAATATTTTTTCAGCTGTGTTATGCCTTACAATCTAATGTGAAACAGATCCATAAATAGTCGGCCAATTTGAAGGGATAGAGTTCCCCAAGGGATAGAAAGTAATCCGCTTCCTTGTGTGATTAATAGAGAGATAGATCCCGACAGGCTCCCCAAGTGGATAGAACGGAAGTCCAAAAAAAAAAAAAAAAAAAAAACCACTGAATCACTAAATGCTACTGTCATAAATTATCAAAATACGTAATTCATCTTACACCGAGGAAGATAGTGCGTGTTAATGGATGTGCCCGTGTTAAATGTAAACATCCGAACAGTCATTGGTGCTTATGTACTCCAAGTCATATAAAATAAGGTGATGACGTCTCACCTTGTACGTTTCAATATTATTGTTCCTGTTAGGTGTATGGGAAATTTCCAAACTTATACCTAAAAAGTAGAATTGTAATGTACTATAACCATTGACAATATAACTCGAATGATAATCGTCAAAACATCTAATGAAACAGTCTATATTTCTTACCTAATTCCCACCAAAGGATCCAGTAAAACGTGACCCAAGTCGAGCACTGTCAATATTTCTTCGTATTTGTGGTCAGTCACATGTAGTCAAGGACCAGGATCCGTCCCCTCTAAATTCAAAGTGTAATGAAAAAGATTTTTTTATTTTATACTATTGTGTAGTGTCAGGGTCATCATTTAGTGATGACCACTTAAATACTGTGTGCATAAGCAATTAGAGTACTGAAAATGTTCGCTGTCATCCAATAATGGTCGTAATATTTTACCGCACCTGTCGTATGCTAGGTATCTACATATCAAACCGACAGTTATGTAACTATTTCATTCCCCAAAGTAATTCAGCTTGTGCATTAAAGTCCAAATGCATATGTCAATATATGCGTGTTCATGACAACGCGCTTCGTAACACTTCAAATGTTTCCGTGACACTGTTTGTAACGCGAGCGGAAATATATTAATGTTCCTGACACCGCGCTTCGTATCACTTAATTATTACCGTGGCACTAACCATAACGCACTCACCTCCTTCACATTATAGATTCTCCCGCATGTCCCTGGGCGTTCGTCAACCAAATGCTTCCCGCCATTGCACTGTTTAAATGGAAATTGTCAACACAAAAAACGGACTGACACCTAAAGCGACCAAGTTCAAAGTAAGCGAACTGGCGGCCATATTGCAACAATATCGCAGTGTGTGTAATATGTCTAAACACCATCCTCTTGTTTGACGTCTCAAATTCCTTCAATATGTTGTTAATCGTGCATTCCTGTTCATATATTATATATTAAAGCAGAGACCCGACATCGTCACCATAGTGTCATTCAGAAAGGCGAGAAAGCATGGTATAGCATAATAGGTAGATAAAATCAGAAATAGAAAGGACAGGTAGCAGCAGGTCAAATGAGATAGGAATCCTGGCGCCACAGCATGTCACAGAAATTGTTTTGTTTTAAAAGTCCGTCACAGCATAATTGTAGTTAACTATAATATTGTACATATTCCATTGTTATAGTAATGAAAGGTGTTGGTAGATAAAATACCAACCTATGAACTTATAATTATCGTTTATAGTACATGACACATAGATCTACAGAAATTCAAAAAGTTCCTTATCGATGTTGATCCCATGTTCAACTGCTCTGAGGGAAACAATCCATTTACATTCTTTTTGTCTAAGCATACTAATCCTGTTGCCACCTCTCGGGTGTGGCAGTACTACCTCAAGACCATGAAAAGTTATTCTGATCGATTCAGTATGGCTATGTGTGGTATTGAAATGTAAGGCTAACGGATACTGCAAATTATTATTTCTAATGGCTCTTAGGTGTTCCTGTATCCGTTCCTTTAATGGTCGAATGGTGCTACCAACGTAAATTTTTCCACAAATGCAAATAATACAATAAATAACGAATTTCGTGTTGCAATTAATGAAATCGTTAACTAGGTGTGTTCTTTCAGAATTGTATTTGAATGACGTGGTTTTATTCAGCGCAAAAGGGCAAACATTACAGGTACCGCATTTAAAAAACCCTTTCGGTTTTGCTGGCCTAACATTACCTTTGCTAGGGGTAACACTTTGAGACAATCCTTGTGCCCCAGCTTTATTCCAAAAACGCGTCAAAGGACATGGTTACCAGCAAAACCGAAAGGGTTTTTTAAATGCGGTACCTGTAATGTTTGCCCTTTTGCGCTGAATAAAACCACGTCATTCAAATACAATTCTGAAAGAACACACCTAGTTAACGATTTCATTAATTGCAACACGAAATTCGTTATTTATTGTATTATTTGCATTTGTGGAAAAATTTACGTTGGTAGCACCATTCGACCATTAAAGGAACGGATACAGGAACACCTAAGAGCCATTAGAAATAATAATTTGCAGTATCCGTTAGCCTTACATTTCAATACCACACATAACCATACTGAATCGATCAGAATAACTTTTCATGGTCTTGAGGTAGTACTGCCACACCCGAGAGGTGGCAACAGGATTAGTATGCTTAGACAAAAAGAATGTAAATGGATTGTTTCCCTCAGAGCAGTTGAACATGGGATCAACATCGATAAGGAACTTTTTGAATTTCTGTAGATCTATGTGTCATGTACTATAAACGATAATTATAAGTTCATAGGTTGGTATTTTATCTACCAACACCTTTCATTACTATAACAATGGAATATGTACAATATTATAGTTAACTACAATTATGCTGTGACGGACTTTTAAAACAAAACAATTTCTGTGACATGCTGTGGCGCCAGGATTCCTATCTCATTTGACCTGCTGCTACCTGTCCTTTCTATTTCTGATTTTATCTACCTATTATGCTATACCATGCTTTCTCGCCTTTCTGAATGACACTATGGTGACGATGTCGGGTCTCTGCTTTAATATATAATATATGAACAGGAATGCACGATTAATAACATATTGAAGGAATTTGAGACGTCAAACAAGAGGATGGTGTTTAGACATATTACACACACTGCGATATTGTTGCAATATGGCCGCCAGTTCGCTTACTTTGAACTTGGTCGCTTTAGGTGTCAGTCCGTTTTTTGTGTTGACAATTTCCATTTAAACAGTGCAATGGCGGGAAGCATTTGGTTGACGAACGCCCAGGGACATGCGGGAGAATCTATAATGTGAAGGAGGTGAGTGCGTTATGGTTAGTGCCACGGTAATAATTAAGTGATACGAAGCGCGGTGTCAGGAACATTAATATATTTCCGCTCGCGTTACAAACAGTGTCACGGAAACATTTGAAGTGTTACGAAGCGCGTTGTCATGAACACGCATATATTGACATATGCATTTGGACTTTAATGCACAAGCTGAATTACTTTGGGGAATGAAATAGTTACATAACTGTCGGTTTGATATGTAGATACCTAGCATACGACAGGTGCGGTAAAATATTACGACCATTATTGGATGACAGCGAACATTTTCAGTACTCTAATTGCTTATGCACACAGTATTTAAGTGGTCATCACTAAATGATGACCCTGACACTACACAATAGTATAAAATAAAAAAATCTTTTTCATTACACTTTGAATTTAGAGGGGACGGATCCTGGTCCTTGACTACATGTGACTGACCACAAATACGAAGAAATATTGACAGTGCTCGACTTGGGTCACGTTTTACTGGATCCTTTGGTGGGAATTAGGTAAGAAATATAGACTGTTTCATTAGATGTTTTGACGATTATCATTCGAGTTATATTGTCAATGGTTATAGTACATTACAATTCTACTTTTTAGGTATAAGTTTGGAAATTTCCCATACACCTAACAGGAACAATAATATTGAAACGTACAAGGTGAGACGTCATCACCTTATTTTATATGACTTGGAGTACATAAGCACCAATGACTGTTCGGATGTTTACATTTAACACGGGCACATCCATTAACACGCACTATCTTCCTCGGTGTAAGATGAATTACGTATTTTGATAATTTATGACAGTAGCATTTAGTGATTCAGTGGTTTTTTTTTTTTTTTTTTTTTTTTTTTTGGACTTCCGTTCTATCCACTTGGGGAGCCTGTCGGGATCTATCTCTCTATTAATCACACAAGGAAGCGGATTACTTTCTATCCCTTGGGGAACTCTATCCCTTCAAATTGGCCGACTATTTATGGATCTGTTTCACATTAGATTGTAAGGCATAACACAGCTGAAAAAATATTGTGTATGTCTCTGTAAATACAGAAAATTAGATACGTTGTTTTTTCTTCTTTCTTCTTTTTTCTTATTTGCATGCAGCCTTGAGAAAGCCCGTTGGGCGAAACGCGCGTCGGCTGCGTTGTGAAAACTGGATACTCATATGAATATGAAAGAATAAACATAACATATCCTGTTACATCAAGATCGGAAATTTATTGTGTTTTTCATATGAACATTTAACATATTTTGACTACACCCAGGAAACAGACTGTCTCAAGGGGTGAAGGTTACGTTTGGGGTGTGCAGCATTGCCTTTTTTATATATGTTTAACATCTTGGGAATTTAATATTCTTTGAGATGAATATTACTCTTGGTGGATGAGTATGTGGCGTCGTGCTAGCACCCAATACTACTGCGAATAACAATTGATTGCATTACGGCTTGAACTACACGATGTGCAGGTCCATTTAGCATATCCACTGCTTAATCTATACATATATCAATTTTTGCGGATCTAGCACTCGTTTTGCCTTTAACTTGTGAATATATGTGACTTTTATTTGTATTGTGCTGAGAATTGGGTACTAACTATTTACCCTGTGTTCATTGTGATAAGTTGCTAATTGATAATGGCGAATTTTGAGGACAATAGAGATACTCTGTTAGAAGGCTTGTTCAGTAATGACACGATTCCAGGCCAAGCCAATACCCGGCCAACCGCCAAAGAAGGCATGAGACAAAAATTTATTAGATTAGAGAGATTGAAACGTCAGGAACTCTCCAGATGGTGGGACTCAACAATCTTACGAAAATATATAGAAAAAGGACAGGTACCCAGAGGTCTCCGAATTCTTATTTTTCCCTCCTTTGAGGACCTGGACAGAGGTCATCTCAAAGAATGGGAAAAATTACTTTCCAATTCATCAGTTGGAATGATGGAGATCCTAATTAAGGATGCAGAATTAAAACGTAGCAAGATTATTGTAGAGATTACAAAATTGGAAGAGGAAATTCAGGAATTAAATCAACCTGAGGTGAGAGACAAAAATCTAGCAATACTTAAGGATGTATTATATAATCACCAACTATACCTAAAGGATAAAAAATCCCAGAAAATCAGGAGGGATGAAAGAGATTACAAACAGGGGAGGGTGTATACCTTCGCCAAAAAATTCGACAACATTGGAGTGGAGGTAAATCCGGGTGGCTCTGGACATCCCCCACGCCAAACTGATACAGTAAGCACTCCAGAGACGTCTAGTATTAGCAGTGCCACTAGCAGTGAATCATTGAATACACAAACACGGGTGGAGGGGTCCAGTTCCGATCCCTTTTTTTTTAGAATTACAACGCTACAGGAAAGGGAACAAACAAACATACAGGAAAGATATGGGCCAAAAAAGGCAAGAAGGGGAAAAACCAGGCACAAGCGGTCAAGAAAGAACAGGGGTGACCACGAGATCAAATGCACGCAATCAGAAGAATTGAATAATGTTGAAGATATGACAGGTTTGAATACTGTTAATGTTGTAAATCTTTCGGATCATGTACTCAATGAACATGAAATTAAAATATTGAGCAAAGGCTTGAGTTTCTGTCCCAGTGCTGTTCCAAACTTTACATCTCTACATGTTAGCTGTTTTAAATTTGTTAGAAAGATCAAATTGTTAAAATACTTCCAGGATAAACAACAGCTGTCCGGTGCAATCGGTAATGTTACCCATCCAGAAGAATTACCATCGATCAGGGACATTAGAGATGTCCAATTACTACTCTCGATTGACGATAGCGAGTGTACTCTTTCATTACAAGATGTAGCAATGGATTTAGACCTTGATACATTTGCTAGTTCCGACAGTGGTTTGAGACACAAATCCAGGTTTACACCACAATTGCCAGGGCATAATCTGATTGACAAATTTCAACATAACATCTTTAATGATCTGTATAAATTAGAAGACCAATATCTCATGAAAAGAAAACACTATCCAACAAACATTACTAGGGAGGAAAGACAGGCATTGCTCAGTCTCAAAAATGATGCCTCCCTTGTCATCCGTGAGGCTGACAAGGGAGGAAATGTTGTACTAATGAATAAATCTGACTATATGGATGAAATCAACAGACAATTGAGTGATGAAATGACATACCAGCCATTAGACCATAATCCAGTTAACATCACCAAAGAACTCATTCAGAATACACTACGATTTTGGAAGGACAAATGTTTGATCTCAGATATCGAATACAGATATCTATACAATGATACACCAACCATACCGTGTATATACGTTCTACCAAAAATCCATAAAAATGAACCCTTCCCCCCTGGTCGACCAATCATTTCAGGAATCGGATCACCAACTGAACGTATCTCTGAATACATTGATACATATTTACAACCATTGGTGGTGAACCTACCTTCGTTCATCAAAGACACTACAGATGTTCTAAGTAAGATTTCGGATGTAGACTGGGTAGAGGGACACTATCTTGTCACCTTGGATGTGTGCTCCCTCTACACCAGTATACCTATGGACATGGGTCTCCTGGCAGCACAATATTTTCTAGAATCTAGGGCTATACAATTCCTAGAACACACTGTCATGATACTCGAATTGATAGAATTGGTGTTAAAAAATAACATTTTCATGCACAATGACACTTGGTACCGTCAAATCAGAGGGGTGGCGATGGGGGCGAAATTTTCGCCCTCATTTGCCAATCTCTATATGGGATATTTTGAACTGCATCATATTTGGAAGAAGTGTCCCAATACACTAACGGAAAATATCCTCTTTCTAGGTCGGTATATAGACGATATACTGATGTTTTGGTCAGGTACAAAAACAATGCTGGATGAATTTTTCCAGTATCTCAATACTAATCCCTTCAACTTAAGGTTTACAAAAACAGAAAGTACTACACATATCAATTTTCTTGATATTACAATTGTAGTGGCAAAGGATAAACTGTTATCACGACCATACAGAAAAGATACTGCATGCAATGCAGTTCTGCATGCTACCAGCGCACACCCACCCTCACAGATTAGAGCAATTCCTTTGGGGGAGATGATCCGTACAAAAAGAAATTGCAGTGATACACAAATACTGGAAAATGAACTTAACACAGTAGAACAACGTTTTAGGGCCAGAGGATATAAGACATATGATATCCGAAAGGCACGCAAAGCCGTAAACAGTATGATTAGAACGGATATGCTGAAGGGCAGCATGAAAAGAAACAGAAAGTCAGATAGTACCAAAATGATCAGGTTTATCACACCATACACTAATGTGAGTGGAGAAATCTTTAAAATTCTCAGAAAACACTGGCATCTATTAACAGATGATGAGAAAATCATGGAGGCGGTGGGACCAAGGCCTAACATTACCTTTGCTAGGGGTAACACTTTGAGACAATCCTTGTGCCCCAGCTTTATTCCAAAAACGCGTCAAAGGACATGGTTACCAGCAAAACCGAAAGGGTTTTTTAAATGCGGTACCTGTAATGTTTGCCCTTTTGCGCTGAATAAAACCACGTCATTCAAATACAATTCTGAAAGAACACACCTAGTTAACGATTTCATTAATTGCAACACGAAATTCGTTATTTATTGTATTATTTGCATTTGTGGAAAAATTTACGTTGGTAGCACCATTCGACCATTAAAGGAACGGATACAGGAAAACCTAAGAGCCATTAGAAATAATAATTTGCAGTATCCGTTAGCCTTACATTTCAATACCACACATAACCATACTGAATCGATCAGAATAACTTTTCATGGTCTTGAGGTAGTACTGCCACACCCGAGAGGTGGCAACAGGATTAGTATGCTTAGACAAAAAGAATGTAAATGGATTGTTTCCCTCAGAGCAGTTGAACATGGGATCAACATCGATAAGGAACTTTTTGAATTTCTGTAGATCTATGTGTCATGTACTATAAACGATAATTATAAGTTCATAGGTTGGTATTTTATCTACCAACACCTTTCATTACTATAACAATGGAATATGTACAATATTATAGTTAACTACAATTATGCTGTGACGGACTTTTAAAACAAAACAATTTCTGTGACATGCTGTGGCGCCAGGATTCCTATCTCATTTGACCTGCTGCTACCTGTCCTTTCTATTTCTGATTTTATCTACCTATTATGCTATACCATGCTTTCTCGCCTTTCTGAATGACACTATGGTGACGATGTCGGGTCTCTGCTTTAATATATAATATATGAACAGGAATGCACGATTAATAACATATTGAAGGAATTTGAGACGTCAAACAAGAGGATGGTGTTTAGACATATTACACACACGGCGATATTGTTGCAATATGGCCGCCAGTTCGCTTACTTTGAACTTGGTCGCTTTAGGTGTCAGTCCGTTTTTTGTGTTGACAATTTCCATTTAAACAGTGCAATGGCGGGAAGCATTTGGTTGACGAACGCCCAGGGACATGCGGGAGAATCTATAATGTGAAGGAGGTGAGTGCGTTATGGTTAGTGCCACGGTAATAATTAAGTGATACGAAGCGCGGTGTCAGGAACATTAATATATTTCCGCTCGCGTTACAAACAGTGTCACGGAAACATTTGAAGTGTTACGAAGCGCGTTGTCATGAACACGCATATATTGACATATGCATTTGGACTTTAATGCACAAGCTGAATTACTTTGGGGAATGAAATAGTTACATAACTGTCGGTTTGATATGTAGATACCTAGCATACGACAGGTGCGGTAAAATATTACGACCATTATTGGATGACAGCGAACATTTTCAGTACTCTAATTGCTTATGCACACAGTATTTAAGTGGTCATCACTAAATGATGACCCTGACACTACACAATAGTATAAAATAAAAAAATCTTTTTCATTACACTTTGAATTTAGAGGGGACGGATCCTGGTCCTTGACTACATGTGACTGACCACAAATACGAAGAAATATTGACAGTGCTCGACTTGGGTCACGTTTTACTGGATCCTTTGGTGGGAATTAGGTAAGAAATATAGACTGTTTCATTAGATGTTTTGACGATTATCATTCGAGTTATATTGTCAATGGTTATAGTACATTACAATTCTACTTTTTAGGTATAAGTTTGGAAATTTCCCATACACCTAACAGGAACAATAATATTGAAACGTACAAGGTGAGACGTCATCACCTTATTTTATATGACTTGGAGTACATAAGCACCAATGACTGTTCGGATGTTTACATTTAACACGGGCACATCCATTAACACGCACTATCTTCCTCGGTGTAAGATGAATTACGTATTTTGATAATTTATGACAGTAGCATTTAGTGATTCAGTGGTTTTTTTTTTTTTGGTTTTTTTTTGTTTTTTTTTTGGACTTCCGTTCTATCCACTTGGGGAGCCTGTCGGGATCTATCTCTCTATTAATCACACAAGGAAGCGGATTACTTTCTATCCCTTGGGGAACTCTATCCCTTCAAATTGGACGACTATTTATGGATCTGTTTCACATTAGATTGTAAGGCATAACACAGCTGAAAAAATATTGTGTATGTCTCTGTAAATACAGAAAATTAGATACGTTGTTTTTTCTTCTTTCTTCTTTTTTCTTATTTGCATGCAGCCTTGAGAAAGCCCGTTGGGCGAAACGCGCGTCGGCTGCGTTGTGAAAACTGGATACTCATATGAATATGAAAGAATAAACATAACATATCCTGTTACATCAAGATCGGAAATTTATTGTGTTTTTCATATGAACATTTAACATATTTTGACTACACCCAGGAAACAGACTGTCTCAAGGGGTGAAGGTTACGTTTGGGGTGTGCAGCATTGCCTTTTTTATATATGTTTAACATCTTGGGAATTTAATATTCTTTGAGATGAATATTACTCTTGGTGGATGAGTATGTGGCGTCGTGCTAGCACCCAATACTACTGCGAATAACAATTGATTGCATTACGGCTTGAACTACACGATGTGCAGGTCCATTTAGCATATCCACTGCTTAATCTATACATATATATATATATTGGCAACCCACTTGGGTAATAGGGGGAAGCAACCCTGGTGATGGATTGTTAAAATACGATTTAGAGCATGGAGGGAGAAGCCTTCAGCTCCATGGGGATTCAACCCAAAATAATTATTTCAATCTCTGAGTGTTCGCACAAGAGCATCAGAAAGGCACATTTTAGCTAAATTCATTGTAATTAAAACCAGGGAAACTTGCTGAGATACTCTAGTTGATTTTGTCTTGTATTGTTGCAGCCCTCTGCCATGATATGGGTCTTCTGCCTCATTAGCAGAGCCACTGACTGTGTGAATGTGCCGGTAGTATAATAATGGCCACAGAAATAGGATTGAGTTAATTTGCTTAGGGCTGTATCGGGGCAACCTTGCACAATGCTCTTGCTCCACTCTATAAGACCACCGGGCCAGTCTAAGGGAATTTGCAAAGCAAGCTAGGACTTATACATTGTGGGAGAAAAACAATAGAAACTTCAGTGTTCCCCAAGTCCCAACAAAATAAGGCAAAATGTTGTGTTCTCATTAAGTGGTGCTTGCACAATAGCATGCATTCATGCCAAGTCAATAAATTAATTTAAAAAAAGGAACAAATTACAGCATTTATCTTGGCTGTTAAGTAAAAGAAAGCGGCAGCAAGATGGTGCTTGTCGTATTTTAAGGGATATGTTCATCGTGATTGGTGGAGTGTGATGATGTTATACTGTTCATGGGAAATATAGTTTTACTTTATCATGTTTTCATTGGATGCTTTCAATTTCAGTAATAGAAAAAGATGCATAATCTGAGCCTCCGGAAATGACATAGAATTAGGCCAGCTATGTATGTAACCTTTATGTATCACCAGTAAAGTCCTGCTATGCATGTCAAAATAAGTATGACAGAATTTGTAAACCTAATTGATGATTCCTTGTAATAAAGAAACTTAGAATTCTAAAGGATTACTCATTGTGAAAACAAACAAGTGCTATACAGTTTGTAATCCTAATTAAATTCAAAATCCTAATGAATGGTTCCATTGCGAAAGCAAGCAAGCGCAAATGTATACCCTTGCAACTGTTAAGCAAGGTTCTTCTCAGAGTTCACAAGAAGCCACTTGTGGACTTTATGGAAGAACAGATATAAAGGAATCCATAATACAGTTGCAGGGATTCTGCTCATGCACGGAACTATGCGCAGGAAACCAGGACCTCAGTGAATTGTGGTGTACCAAAAAACTCACCTCAGTACCCAGAACCCCTATCCGACCAGCATCAGTGTCCCATTCGTTATCCGTATTCTCTCGGAGGTCCCAAGGTATAGACAACCCAGAACAAGCGACTTAGAGTACTCTCAGGAATGGTGGAATCAGAAATACCTGTTCGCTATTATTCTCATATCAGTCCACAACAAGAGTAATCAGAGACACTGTAGAGTTTAAAAGGTTTATTTTATAAACTACGTGTCCTAAGATGCAGTACTTTGGCTAACATAAGCAGACAAATGATTATAATTAAAACCATCAGCATTGTTACAATACCATAGAAAATAAAGGGAGAAATCATATTACAAATGACAGTGGATTACAGCCACCTTCCCTTGGCTAGTAGGCCAGTATTATTATACTAATAGAAGGTCTCTAGGCTTCAATGGGGAACCCCATACCGTAAAGATCAGCGTAAGTGAATCACATCAAAGGATCAGCTTTGCTCTGCGCCTGGAAATGTTCTTCTCCAGAATGTGTTGCTAACGCATGCAAACTGCAATATTAAAGGCTCTCAACATTCAGGTATTTGTAGCTGTGTGCATATTATGGCTGGAGAGTGGGCCGATCAACCTGGACTCAAAAACATACATTGTCTGGTGGCTCAGAGTGTTTTGCACACAATGTTCAGACCAAAGTTGCAGTGCATGTCTAGGGATGTGAACAACAGACAGTTCTCATGTGAAGAAAAGGTAAGCAAGCAATTTTCAAATAACAACATGTCTCTGCAGTGTCGTGTGCAAAAGCAGCAAAAGTGGCAAGATGGCTTTCTAACATTTTAGCGCTTGTATGCATCTAAATCGCTGCCTTCACTACAATACTGCTTGGCTGCAGCAACTATGCATCCCTATTGCCCATCAAGGACATGATGGCCAACAAAGAGCCTACACTTTAGGCATTCAAGACGTGTGCCACCATTGGTAAGATGCTTGAAAGTTCAATGGTCTCATGGGACATGTAATCTTTATCTTTACTCAGGTGCTTCATAGAACATGTCCTTCTGAGTTGCGTAAAGTATGTTCAGGTAGCACCCACACTCTGCACACCTTTCCATCCTCTTCTGCTCTTGAGGACATTCACATTCAGGAGCCTTGGAGCAGCATGTTGCACTGGACCAGCAAGTAAAGTATGCCTGTATGGTGCAACATTCTGGCAGAGGCCTTTTTAAGCCCAGTGCAAAGTGACCACATTAGAGTAGCACATGTTTCCTTGTGTTAGTTGTGAGATGCAGCAGTAAATAAAGATTAAACTTCTCATCTACATGGTCATTAGGTCACTCATCAAGCTTGAACCACATTTTTGGCATCAAGACTGCTCTAATTTCCAGCTACACAAAAAGATCATATATATCGTGGTGCCCTTGAACATCTAATCCGTGTTTTTCAATTTTGTAATCTGGTTAAAGTTATTGTTATCTTTTCTGATTCAAAGCCAAGCCAATAAGTAATTCACCCAATGAAAGCAATTTTCTTTCTGTTCTAGAGTCCCAAGAAGTCTTAGAAGTTGTATGTTCCCCTTACATGTTTGTTTATGCAGTACAATGCCATGTGATTTAATTTACAGCTGCAAACTGGCATGCATTTTAACAAAGATGAACATTATACCCTGTGGAGAGTGATGATAAAATTAGGATATTTTACAGTTCTGTATTATTTTATTGCCTTGAATAAAGAAAAGGCTACCAAAATTGAAGGGAAGCTTTGGTAACAAACCTAAAATGTGCTTTATTCTGAAAGATATTATGAAATTCTGGGCAAATATAACAGACGACTTACTTTTATTTCATATCTCACAGCAACGTATACTGTTAGACAGGATTTCCCAGGAAAAAAGCCTTGCTCAATTCATGTATGAACCACTGACGCGCACCACACAACCCGGAAATCGGCCCGACCCCGCCCACACCGACTTGGATTTAAGCATGGTTCCTCAGCGTCACTGTCCTCCCCGGTTCGTATGGCGCTCGGGTAGGTTAACAGCCCACCCCGGTATTACCTGACACGTGAGTATGACAGTAATGAATGCGTGTCTCTTTCTCCATGCAGTGAACGCTTTTGGAGGGTTTTGTGAGCACCCATGCAATCCGGGTACTGTGGCTAAGTGCCGACTGACTCTGTGATGATCATGCCCATGGGGGGTTCATTACACGGAGCGGGTCGTGCACTCCATAGACGGCCACATGACTTTTGATTGGCAACGGGTTGTATGGGCTTTGGGTGAACCGCACCATCTGCACGCCAAACTTGACGCGCCATGGATGACGGGGTCTTCTAGGCGCTGGACCATGCATCCGTAGCAGACAACAAAATATACCCCCCACCCCCCATGTGATCTCTTGGATGCATGAGTTTAATGCCGGTTGACCTCGGGACATTACCAGAAGTGTCGGAATGGCGGTGGTTGTGCATGAGCGCCTGAGATTGGCTTTATTACACACGTCTGCCAACTTGTTGTTTTGTCGGTGTGGGAGATGCACCACCTATGCGCCTCCCTTTTGACCCTCATTGACAGATGGGGTACTCTCGGTACTTGTTCAGATGCCTGTGGCACTACGCGCACACTTCCCGTCAACACACGGCATGACAGAATTGAGGGCAGCTTCCCTTTACCTGCCTTGACCACTTGTTGGGCTTGCCGACCCGGTTTTAATCTTCTTTGCAATATATTCCTTCACCATTAGGACACCAGAATTTTGGTGTCCCGGTAGCGCAGCGAACACGGATAGAAGCAGGGGTTTACACTTTATTAGGTAAGTGCCCCATATGCACTTCTGTGTTTTTAATCCCAGTCCTTTTTACTATAATTACATTTGCACATCCAGTCTTCTGTTTTTAATTCCTAGTTTTAATCGCACCTTCACGTATAGCCAGCCCTATACTTTATCTCTGATTACATGTTATTTGTTCTGCACGGAGACTGACAATTGTTACCCACGATGCAGTTAACATGTTTTGAACTTTGCACTTTTTTAAGAAGCGAGACTGTGGTTGTTAGAAATGTGTATGAGAGTACTTTGTTATCTACGCTGACCCATGTTATGGTTGCCTTTTTCTTCCCTTAGATTACCATTGTTACATGGAGAGACCGTTTCCCATAACAGTGTACGTGGTAGGTAACTATTGCACCAACCACCCTATGTAGATAGTCACATTTCAAGAGGTCCTGAAGAATTGCCAAGGATCACTAGGATTGCGAGGCATGAAACATGTTGACCACCTTAGATGAGCATAGCTAAGCTGAACCCTCACGTCAGCAAGCTGCCACCCTATTTTTGTTTTTAACCAAGTGGACAGCCATTCCCAATAGTCTTATTTTGGACTATCCAACTTGCTTTAATCACTCACACTCACTCACATCTACACCACTAGACCCCTCACACGCACTGCACAATACGGCCAGGAACAAAAGATCTCCGCTAAAGAGCCCCTTTATGGGAGCCCGTCGGGTATTGCAGCGCCGACCCAATGAGGAGCAGGTCCATATGATGAAGCATGACACCTAGCTTGCTTGGTGTGTGAGGACCCTAGTTCCGACAAGAGGAACTCCTCTCCTCTTATACACGGTTTCCTTAACACATTAACACTCTCTCTCTCTCTTACTCTAAGGAACTGCATACTCTTCATTTTTGGATTTGTGTAAACTGGTAGGCTCTCACCATCTCTCCTCACCACAGTCAGTGCTACTTCCTCCTACACTGCTGCTAAGGCTGTTCCTGCCTAGTGCAGGTCAGCCTCTGGCAACCTCCAGTCAGTGAGCTCTGCTCACTTTCTTCGCCTGCATTCTTCCAGTTGGGGCTGTGAGTGGGCGGGCTAGCAAGATGGCCACATATAGGTGAGGCTCCTGCTGTCCTGGATCACAAACCAACAAATTCTGCCCCATACAGCCTTATAATATCACCATACAGGCAGTAAACTGCGACTCCGGCATGCCATCAATGATCGGCGAGCTCTTTCCCAATGCAGAATTAGGCAGAGGAGCAAAAATACCTTCTGTTGCCTACTGGTTCAGTGCTCCCTCTGCGAATTCTGTGTAGTGGCCACCACGTGGCCAGTCACAACAAGAGCTGCAGTGTCCATGCCAATGCTCGATTGCTGAGGGGGATCAGCGGCATCACTGAGCTGGCAATAGCCCTGCTGTCTGCAGGCCAGAATGTGAAGACCAGCTATGGAAGAGCCTGCAACCCTGGAGTGAGGAGGGGTGGAGCAGCTGTGCTCCGATGTGACTGTGGGGGGGAGTTGGGCCTGGACAGAGACTGGTCGCGCTGCCACACCGCTCGCTGCCTGGACCAAGGCAGCGTGTCTCTCCCTAGTGAGCTGCCTGAACGGGTGGGGTCCCTTGTGCTGGAGGTCTGTCTCAAAAGACCTGCTGGGGCCTACGGACTTGGCGCTCCCCCTACAAATCCTGAGTGGTGGCCGGTGCACAGTGGTGAAGGATGGCCAGTGCCTGTCTTCCCTGAGCAGAATCCTCACAGAGCAGTGGTCGGCATTTGCAACAGTTGCGGTGTACTTGCTGATGCCTGTTTGCTGGAGATAGCCCCGCTGGCTGGGGGCCTGAAGGTGAAGACTGGCTGCGGAGGAGCCCGTGAACCCAAGGTGAAGAGGGGTGGAGCGGCTGTGCTCCGACGCGACTGCGAGGATTGTCGGGCCTGAGCAGAGACTGGCTGCGCAGCTGCATCATTTGCAGCCCAGACCAAGGCAACGTGTCTCTCCCTGATGAGCTGCCTGAGTGGGGTCCCTTGAGCTGGGCCCTGTCTCTCTGCCTTCTCCTTACGGCATCCTTACCATTTTTGGACCCCGAATCCCATAGAAATGACGTGGGCCCTGCTGTGAGTGGGTAAGTGAACTACGCCTGAGGATCTGCAATCCTCCAGTTGGGTCTCCCACAGCACTTATCACTATAGTGCCATTTTGGCCTCCTGCTTTTTCTGGCCACTCGCTTCCTGATGCCCGCCTCCCCAGCACCCATTCCCCCAGAACCTACTTAATGGAGGTCAAAGGGCGGCCCCTTTGAGCAGGCACTCACAAGTTTGCCTCACCACAGACAGTGCTGCTTCTTCCAGCACTGCTGCTAAGGCTGTTCCTGCCCAGTGCAGGTCAACCCCTGACTGCCTCCAGTTAGTGAGCTCTGCTCACTCTTTGCCTGCATTTCTCCAGTTGGGCCTCCCAAAGCTCTTAGCACTAGAGTGCCGTTTTGGCTTCCCGCTTTTCCATGCCACCGCTTCTTGTCACCGGCCTCGCCAGCACCCCCCAAGGACCTACTTAATGGAGGACGCAGCGCAGTTCCACTGCTGGTATACCAAAGCCAAGCATGTCTGCACCCATCCGTGACTGGATCACTCCTAGCACCAGTACCCCTGACCCTCTCGCTACCTACCGCTACATCAACAAGCAGCTCCTGACCCTGGACCCTGGTCATCGAAACAACATCTTCTGCACTTCCTAACCACAATCAACCAAAGGATCCTTAACCTTACGCAACTGCCGCTTCCCTGCAACACATGACTGCCAGTGTACACTGGATCCCACACCACTTCCACCCAGAAGACCTCGAATACCCAAAACCACTTCACTGCACTCTGCCCAACATCTGAAACAATGCCACAGAAATTTGGGACACAATCACTACCCTCTCCCCCATGCCTTCATCACTGAAACACGGTTCAGCCCCTCCTTGCACCCCATCATCAGCACCATAATTCCAGATGGCTACAAGATGATTCACTGAGACAGTACCAATAAACACGGCAGGGGCATTGCATTCATCTTCAACATCCGATGCATCGTTTCCAACAATGACCCCACACCTCTCAAGGAACACCTCAACTTCCAACTACAGACCAACACCAACACCACAATAAGAGGTACCATTGTATACTGACCCCTGGTACCCCGAACGGCTTTCTGTGAAGCCATCTCTAACCTCATCACCTCCATAGTCATCAACTCCTACCACTGCATCCTACTCGGTGAACTCAATTTCCAAATCGACAATTCCTACTCCACAATCCTCCTGGAGAGCCTTAACAAAATTTGCCTCGCCCAACTAGTCACAGAACCCAATCACAAAGCCGGACACACACTCCATTTTCACCTCTAGCAACAGAACACAATTTACCCATGTCACAGAACTCACCTGGACCGACCACACCATTGTCTAAGTCTCCATCTCAGATACTCAGCATACCATCACCAAGCATCACAACTCCTCCCACCGCACCTGGGGCAAGGTAACTGAGACACAGTGGACACAGGTCCTCAGCACCACCCAACCCAAAGCTTGATCAGAACTTGACCAGGTAGTCCAGAACTTCACTGCATGGATCACCAAAAGCGTCAACATAGTTGCCCCAATGAAACCAGCAAAAACCAACAAAACCTCAAAACAAGCCAGCTGGCACACTCCAGAGCTCTTAACCACCAAGTTCAACTGCTACCGAGAAATTATGGGTGCCATAAGAAACCCCTCCGACAGAGCTGTCCACAAAGCAGTCCTCTGCAACAACCACCTGCGCATCAAGGAAGCCAAGAGAGCAGCCATCATAGCCTGCATCAATACAGCAGTCAACTACATAAAAGAACTCTTTAAAATAGTTAAGGATTTCTCCAATCCAGAGAACACAATCCACCTTCGACACCCTCTTGGCCTACTTTCACAGCAAGACTGCTAGCACCTACAACAACTTCGACCCCAAACCCACTGCTCTCAACCTCGACTGCCTCAACCAACCTGTGCGCACCAGCTTAATGGTCACCACCTGGTCAATGCTCAGACCACCAAGGCCATCTTGTCATCCATCCATTCCAGGGCACTCACTGACCTCTGGCGCCACCATCTTTTTAACCTCTGATCCATCCCAATCAGCATGGAACTCACCAGCATCATCAACAACTCTGTCACTACATGAGCCTTCCAGGACAGATGGAAACACAGAGAGGCCAGACCCCTCCTAAAGAAATTCTCCACCGACCCCTACTCCCCTACCCTGCCAAAGTACTCGAGAAGGCCTTCAACCTACAGCTCACTGAATACCTAGAACACAACCTCCTACTTGATGCCTCCCAATCACGATTCCGTGCCAACCACGGTACAGTGACCACACTGATCGCTGTCAATGACGGCATCAAAACACTTCTCTGAGAGAGTGTGGCTCTGATCTTCCTTGAGCTCTCTGCTGCGTTCAACACCGTATCCCACCACACCCTCATCGACAGGCTCTACAACATCAGCATACAGCAAAAAGACCTAAAGTGGATCACCTCCTTCCTTATAGGATGCGCACAGAGCATCTGGCTGCCACCCTTCACCTCCAAACCCAATGACAACCTATGTGGCATACCCGAAGGATCATTCCTAAGTCCCACTGTGTTCAAGACCTACATGACCCCACTCACAGACATCATCAGATCTCACGGCCTCAACATAATTTCCTCTGCGGAGGAGACTCAATTTATCCTCCTTCTCACTGAAGAAACCCTCCACCACCAGAACTAACTTCTGCAACACCATGACCAGCATAGTCAACTGGATGAGAGACAACTGCCTTAAACTCAACTCAGACAAGACAGAAATACTGATCTTAGGGAAGCTCACCTCCATATGGGACCACAGCTGGTGGCCAGCAGAACTAGGACCAACACACACAAACAGACCACACGCTTCAACTTAGGCATCATCCTCGACAGAGAACTGACCATAGAAACAACAAGTCAACGCAGTCGCCTCCTCCTTCTTCCAAACACTTTGCATGCTCAGCAGAATCTTTGATGGATCCCAGTCAACACCAAAAAGACCGCCACCGAAGCCCTCGTCAACAGGCACCTTGACTATGGAAATGCTTTCTACAGCTGAATGCTGCAGCGAGACTCATCCTGGACCTCCCAAAATGAACCCACATCACCCCATCCCTTAAACATCCACTGGCTCCCCATCCAGTAGACATGCCAGTTCAAGATCGTCACCCACGCCTACATAGCTCTACATCATCAAGGTCCGGCCTACATCAACTACCGACTGAACTTCCACCTACCCGGAAGAGATCTACACTCCTCATTACTATCCCTTGTGCATACCCCCTGCAGCCGCAGCAAATGCCTGCTTCTTCTCCTACATCACCGTCAAGACCTAGAACAACCTGCCCCTCCATCTTCGAACAGCACCCTTCCAGGCGGACTTAAGAAAGAAAACTCAAGACCTGGTTTTCGATGGTGACGTCACACCCACAGCACCGAGATACCCCTAAGGGTGACAGTGCTACGCTTTACAAATGCTGATTGATTGATTAATAAAGTTAATCAAACACAGCTTCTAGTGCAATAGATTACGCAGTCATTAAGAACTGTGATTAGAAACTCACCGTCATGGCTGTTTTTCCAAACAAATCAATTTTTTCTGTGATTATAGCAGTAGAAAGTGACAGAGGCCCTGGGGCCTCCAGTGCACGCGGTACCTGCTCATATATGGAATTACACATTTTCAAACCAACACTCAAGATTCAATGTGTGAATTTACACAAATTAATCCACAAGCAAGTAAATCCACATCAATTACGTTTTAAATTGCTCATGAGAGCTGTATTTACTTCACGCAATTTGTTCACGTATTCAATTTGAATCTCATTTTCCCATACTGCCACCATTTCCTTCTAAAATTGATTATAATTCTTTAAGTTAATTATTCTTTCTTCCATGCTAGTATCACACAGTAATATGAATGGAGATATATTCTCACTCGCACTTTAAAAATAAAGACAAATATCGTTACTTCTATAGCACACTAAGGTTAACCTCCTCCCTTACCCATAAGTGAACGAATAATCCTATTAAATTTGGGATTTTGTAGATTTTTTGCAAAATGTATTTTTACTAGCTTTTTGTCACTTTAAAAAAACTCATGTTTCTTTCCAAAGGAAAATCCTTGCGATTTCTCCTTATCTCTCGACTCAGAAATGCAAAAACAATGTAATCAAACTCAATAATACTTGCTGTGATCCTGGAGTGGCTGCATTATATCTGGAAACAAGACCACTTAGTTGAGATTCTTTGGTACACATTTTACTGAAGTTAAAGGAAACCAAAGGTTCATTGATAAAAACAAGCTTTCAGTATTTTTTCCTCAGAGTGTTGGCGCTGTTTGGACTGAGGCTGAGAACTCAAAGGATGCTCTGTGAGGCAAAGAGCAGGCAATAAACTACGGTCAGCTTTTAACTTATTGTATTGTCTCTACTTAGGGTGGTGTCATACTGACTCAATGAGTTCAACATTTGGTGCTTTTGAGGGTGACCTTGAGTCCAAGCGAGGCAGAATTAGTGTCTTGTCTCTCTGAAGGTTCCAAACTGAGCATTTTAAAGTCAATGTACATTTTTTTTGTCTTGGTTTCCCCACTTTCCTTCCTGTGTTGTCTGGCTGTAGGGCACTGGTAAACAGTTGAATAGTGCCTGTGCTTTCTCCCTAATGTCTGTACTGTGTATTGAGCTCACATATTTGGCTCATTTAACTTTTCCTAAAGGCCATAGCACATGGTGCAAAAAGTGCACTAATGGCATGCCAAAACAAGCATTGGCATAGCCAATATGTCTCGCTTTGGGACCTTAAGTGTAGCCATGCAACTGTTGATGTTGTAGCACCAAGGATATTGTGCTGCATAACTAAATACTTATAAGGTCCCAAAAGCGAGACCATTGGCTATGCCAATGCTTGTTTTTTTTGACCGATGCTGCACAGACCAGGGAAAAATAAAAATATTGCCAATGCTGCACAGCATCAGCAAGCAGCAATGGCACAGCCAATTGACAAGACCTATTGGGTTTGGATTTGCCAATGCTAGTTTATTATTTCTACTGCATTTCCCCGGGCCTGTCCTACTATATGTGGAGGAGCGCAAACAGTCATAAGTGGTGGAGGAAGGCCACAACCACAAAACAATAATGAATTGGGCTCTGTGGCCCATCTCCTCAGTAGAGCAAGTCTCCTTTCCGGGTCCAAAATGTTGCTTGTGTTTTTCTGTGCACTGCATATCTCTTGGTTGTTTTTGTGTTGTTCTACCTCAGTGCACTACTATGCCCAGGTTTGAATACTGATTTTCCCTAATGGTGGTGCCCACACTTAACCGTTTTCCCCGTGTAACAGAGATGCTCGACCACCACACAAGGATAAACTTTTTATTTTAAGCCTGACTTTTGAGGCAAACCAGTGGTCCTACTTGACCAGCGTTTGTTTTCATGAAATTCATACATAATATCGATACTACAAGGGCCTTTTGGCCAGCGGGCTTCATCCACTGGTTTATTAAATTGTGACTCGCATTTTGCTACCACTCACCACAGCATGCCGAAATCAGACGCTTCACTTTACCCATTGGCTCCCATCACTTTGTGTGACTGCTCAAAGTCTGCACATTGATCATGCCCGTCCAAAAACAGTTCTTTTTTCTTTAGTTGCACAACTGGTTCAAAGCATGTGTTTTTTATATATATATATATATATATATTCACAGAAATAACCATAGGTTTCAGGCACGTTATAGTTAGGAATTAGCATTTAAAAAACCTCAGAAATTCACTGAAAAAACCATAGGTTTCAGGGGTGTTATAGTTAGCTGGACTTTTCACTTGTACAAAACCATTGAAATTCCCCCGTTATAATTAGTTCAGCTAACTATAACTCGCGCGCCCGCAATGCACTGCTGATGACGTCACATACTACATCACTCATGACATGGTCAGTGACATCACTCATGACATCACTGATGACATCTCAAATGACATCACTGATGACATCACTGATGAAATCATCCTTGTGATAGAGTGGCAGACCTCCTCTCACCCTAATATAACCTTTGATACACACATTCAAAAATAGAGACTAACATTTTCAAAACAATGGACATACCAATACCAGTTACAACAACCTCTTCAGTAATTCTAAGATCCACATCCACATCCACTCATTCACCAACAGTCCTATACATTCACTCATACATGTACTCACTCATCATATGTACTCATACACCTATACATCCTGTTACACAATGCCACTCATCCATAGAGTTACTCACACACATAGTCACTCGTGCTAATAAAGAATCAAACATACATTTACTTGCATATACAGTTATACACACACCACCACACTTACTTCTACGGAAACTTACACATACTTAGTCTTTTAAACAATCACTTATAGAAACACATACTTATTCATACAGGAACTCTTTCAATCTCTCACTCTCACATATACTCACTTATATACACCAATAGTCACATATACTAGTTTAAAACATATGTAGTTACTCATAAAGACACTATTGAGACAGTCATTCACTCACTAACACACCCTTACACACACTCATTCACCCATACAGTCCTGCACACATGCTGTCTTCAACACATACAAACAGTGAGTCACTCACTCATGCACCTATGCACTACGTAATACCCCCCACCGAACCATGCAGACACTCAGACTGATACTCAAGAAACCAACTAATAACCTATATAGACACCCATGTAGCTACTCACCAACCCATGCAGCCACTTATACACAAAGTGAGAGACTGATACAGATATTTACATATTTAAACATTACTCACTAAGCCATGTATTCACTATGATACACTTGATCAGTCAGTTACACAATCAATTTTTCAAAAACAAATCATCCATTTAGACACTTATATACCCATTTATTCTTCCATCGACCTTGAGATATACATATATAAAACATATTTAATTTTCAGAAAAACACACATTCACTGGATTATGTCATCAGTGATGTCATTTGAGATGTCATCAGTGATGTCATGAGTGATGTCACTGACCATGTCATGAGTGATGTAATATGTGACGTCATCAGCAGTGCATTGCGGGCGCGCGAGTTATAGTTAGCTGAACTAACTATAACAGGGGAATTTCAATGGTTTTGTACAAGTGAAAAGTCCAGCTAACTATAACACCCCTGAAACCTATGGTTTTTTCAGTGAATATATATCTATATATATATATATATTCACTGAAAAAACCATAGGTTTCACACATGTTATAGTTAGCTGGACATTTTACTGATAAAAAACCAATGAAATTCCCCCGTTATAGTTACTGTAGGCAACTATAACTCACGCGACCGCAATCCTCTGCTGATGCTAATACTGTATTTAGACACTTATTTGCCCATGTCTTCTTCCATTAAATTTTAGCTATACATATATTACAAATATTTTTTTTTCATAAAGACACATATGTCATCAGCAGAGGATTACGGTCGCGTGAGTTATAGTTGCCTACAGTAACTATAACGGGGGAATTTCATTGGTTTTTTATCAGTAAAATGTCCAGCTAACTATAACATGTGTGAAACCTATGGTTTTTTCAGTGAATTAGCAAGGTTTTTTAAATGCTAATTCCTAACTATAACGTGTGTGAAACCTATGGTTTTTTCAGTGAATTTGTACGGTTTTTTAAATGCTAATTTATTTATGTATTATTTTTTATATATTTATTTTACAATAAACTACGTATTAAAAATTATTATTTTTTTTTTTTTGGTTTTCACCCTGCGAATTATTTTTTTTTTTTTGTAAAAAAAAATTTTTTTTTTGTGTTTTTCAGGGTGCGCGCACTGTGCGCGCACCCCTGCGATTTTTAAAAAAAAAAAATTTTTTTTTTTGCCTTCGGGGTCCTTCAGGGACCCCCTGACAAAGGCTAGGGGGTCAGGAACTCTCTACCCTGCCCCCTTTTCACGTTCGCCACCTTCCTTTTTCACTCTCGCACTGAAAACAAACAAAATGGCGGCCGACACTTCCTGATTTCGACCGATTCGAACGTTGACTAACATGTAACCACCAATCAGAATTACGCTCGCGCACGTTAGGGTGCTCGCACGGTGCTCGCACGGTGCGCGCACCCTGCGCGCATATATATATATATATGCTTTTAAATGCTATTTTCTCCGGAAATACTGAACAGATTTACACCAGACCTGCAAAAGGCACTTCCTTGACCTTATGGCTACCTCTCTGCCAAATTTCAAGTAATTCTGTTCAGCCGTTCGGGCTGTAGCTGTGTCTAAAGGTCCTATGGAAAAATGCATGGGGAAAACGCGTTTTGGGACCCCCCTTTTATCTCAGCCCCCGCTTGACGAATCCCCCCGAGACTTTCAGGGTAGGAGCGGAGCGTAGCGCCCCACCTATTTTGAAAAATTCGCGAGGATTCGTCAACCGGCGCCAAAGTTATTCAAAATAGAATGTTGCGGATTTCCTATGGAAAAGGGGTCCTAACTATAACTACCTACTGGCGACCGCCAGTAGGTAATATATATATATATATATATATATATATATATATATATATATATTACCTACTGGCGGTCGCCAGTAGGTAGTTATAGTTAGGACCACGTTTCCATAGGAAAACCTCAACATTCTATTTTGAATAACTTTGGCGCCGGTCGACGAATCCTCGCGAATTTCTCAAAATAGGTGGGGCGCTACGCTCCGCTCCTATCCTGAAAGTCTCGGGGGGATCCGTCAAGCGGGGGCTGAGATAAAAGGGGGGTCCCAAAACGCGTTTTTCACATGCATTTTTCCATAGGACCTTTAGAACGAGCTACAGCCCGAACGGCTGAACAGAATTACTCAAAATTTGGCAGAGAGGTAGTCCCTAGGTCAAGGAAGTGCCTTTTGTAGGTTTGGTGTAAATCTGTTCAGTAGATTCTGAGAAAATAGCCTTTAAATCAATATATATATCTGAGCCCGCTTACGGTACGCTTACCGTACGCTTACGGTAAGCGTACGGTGGCGTGCGCGAGCGCGATTCTGATTGGCTCTTAGATCTTAGTAAACATTCGAATCGGCCGAAACCAGGAAGCGGCGGCCGCCATTTTCTGTGTTTCACTCTGAAAAAAAAAGAGTGAAAACAAGAAAAGGGGGCAATGAGGAGAGTTACAGACCCCCTTACATTTGTGAGGGGGTCAAAGAAGGACTGTAAAGTACAAAACAAACATTTATTGATTTTTAAAAAAAATCACGGGGTACGCGTACGGTAAGCTTACGGTAAGCGTACGGAAGAAACATGGCGTGCGCGAAGGAGATTCTGATTGGCCCATAGATCTTAGTAAACATTCGAATCGGCCGAAACCAGGAAGCGGCGGCCGCCATTTTGTGTGTTTCACTCAGAAAAAAAACAGAGAAAACAAGGAAAGGGGGCAATGAGGAGAGTTACAGACCTCCTAACATTTGTAAGGGGGTCAAAGAAGGACAGAAAAGTACAAAAAAAACATTTATTGATTTTAAAAAAAATCACGGGGTACGCGTACCGTAAGCTTACGGTAAGCGTACGGTAAAAAAAATAAAAAAAAATAAATGAAAAGCAGATTTAAGAGTTTAGAAATTAGGGAGCTCTAAAAAGAGCTGTTGTGTTTATGAAGTCATTTTTTTAGTGGTACCTACAAGTAAGTACCGATGCAGAGTCTAAGGTTCAAGAGGAAGACTCTGTTCCCTTCATCATTGAAGTGCACACCATCTCCTCTATAAATGTTTTGCATGTCATAACGCAAGTTGTACTGGTAAATGGCACCCATACCATAGTCACGGAGGAAAGCAGAAACAGATTTGTTGACGTGCTTTCTTGCTTTGTCAATCTGCGGACAGAAATGATTGGACCAGTTCCATTTTTGCCTTTGGCATATGTTGGAAAACACAAAGGCAGTTTTAGGGAAAAGTGTAAACAGTTGTGCAAAGGTGTCCTTCATAAGCATTTCCAGACCTACCCCAGTCAAAGTGCCTAGGTCATTGCCACCACAGTGCACTATTATGAGGTCAGGGTGTTGGATTTGAATGAAGGATTTCACCAATGGCATCAATTGGTGCCACTTTAACCCTCTCTGACCAATCCATTTAATGTCTACATTTGGCAAAGCAAGGTCTCTCACCATACCTGTTTTCTCTGCAAACTTTTCACTCCAGAAGACATAGCTGTGCCCTACAATCCACACTGTGAACATCTTCAAAGGAGAACTGGATGCACTCAGGAGGTGTCTTTCAGTAGAATGGCAATATGAAAAGAAAGACAGTTTGGAAATGGAGGCATACATATTTTTTTCAAAACAAAAAGAACTGATTGGCTGTTTCATACCATTCTAGAATAAAAACTAGGCTGTATGTGTAAATTAATAGAAGCATGTTTTGTATTGGTACAAACAAATGTGTAACCAAAGAACAGTACTATGGATTTGCTGTAAGGTTTGAAAAGTCAAGCACTCTTGCTCTGTGGAATTGAAACATTGTGTGTCGAACTTCTGACCTAACTCTACACAGCAGTGTTCCATGAGCTGTTGCTATGGTAGCAGGCAGAAGTCAAGTTGGGGGAAGGGTACTAGGCAGAAGTCAAGTTGGGGGAAGGGTACTTTTGGAAAAGGGTTGGTTTTCAACCAATAGAAATGTGTGATTACATTTGAAAAAAAGGGGGAAGCACTGAGATTTGAAACTTACATGTATATGTGTGGAAAAATAGAGGGAAAGTTTGCCATTATCTGGTTCTGCTGAGAGGAGAGAGGTGAACACAACAGAGATCCTGGCTCTGATAATCTGCTGTTTGAGTGTCACATTTCTTTCACAACTAACTAATTTTAAAGGTGAGTTTACAGTTTGAGAGGGGATGTATGTGGTAACTTAAGAAATGAATAATAGAAATGGGAATTGTTTTTGTTGTAGTTACACATGGTGGTTTCATAATGTGTCAGTCTGTAAAAGTGATTTACACTTGCCCCGAAAAAAAAAAGAGCAGTAAGTGTGCTTTCAAATTGGCAAAGAAATTTCGTTTTGGGACTAATGTGAAAACATGACTCTGTGTGCATAGAAGAATTATAGGCAGAGATTTATTGCGTCTTGCTCTGGTGATTTCACAGTTGCATTAGATGGAAAGGGGGAGCGAATTTTTGGGGGAAGAAGCAGAGTCTTAGCACACACCCATGTGCTTGCCATGTATAGTCATGCACAGTATTTAGAAGCGAGTGGGGTTTTCAGGTTTAAGTCTGTAATGCAAATACATTCAGCATCACTAAGGCTGGTTGCCCTTGCTGGAGTGTAGGCAGTCACAGAGAATACACATGGTGGTGGTCTGAAAAAACAGCTTGGACATGTGCATTTAAATAAATCAAAAAAAGTGGTTTTATAATGTGTCAGTCTGTAAAAGTGATTTCCAATTGTAAAAAGTGATTTTCACTTGGCCCGAAAAAAAAAGAGCAGTAAGTGTGCTTTCAAAATGGCAAAGAAATTTCGTTTTGGGACTAATGTGAAAAAATGACTCTGTGTGCATAGAGGAATTATAGGCAGAGATTTATTGCGTCTTGCTCTGGTGATTTCACAGTTGCATTACATGGAAAGGGGGAGCGAATTTTTGGGGGAAGAAGCAGAGTCTTAGCACACACCCATGTGCTTGCCATGTATAGTCATGCACAGTATTTAGAAGCGAGTGGGGTTTTCAGGTTTAAGTCTGTAATGCAAATACATTCAGCATCACTAAGGCTGGTTGCCCTTGCTGGAGTGTAGGCAGTCACCGCGAATACACATGGTGGTGGTCTGAAAAAAACAGCTTGGACAAGTGCAATTAAATAAATTTAAAAAAAAGGTTTCATAATGTGTCAGTCTGTAAAAGTGATTTTCACTTGCCCCGAAAAAAAAAAGAGCAGTAAGTGTGCTTTAAAAATGGCAAAGAAATTTCGTTTTGGGACTAATGTGAAAACATGACTCTGTGTGCATAGAGGAATTATAGGCAGAGATTTATTGCGTCTTGCTCTGGTGATTTCACAGTTGCATTAGATGGAAAGGGGGAGCGAATTTTTGGGGGAAGAAGCAGAGTCTTAGCACACACTCATGTGCTTGCCATGTATAGTCATGCACAGTATTTAGAAGCGAGTGGGGTTTTCAGGTTTAAGTCTGTAATGCAAATACATTCAGCATCACTAAGGCTGGTTGCCCTTGCTGGAGTGTAGGCAGTCACAGAGAATACACATGGTGGTGGTCTGAAAAAACAGCTTGGACATGTGCATTTAAATAAATCAAAAAAAGTGGTTTCATAATGTGTCAGTCTGTAAAAGTGATTTCCAATTGTAAAAAGTGATTTTCACTTGGCCCGAAAAAAAAAGAGCAGTAAGTGTGCTTTCAAAATGGCAAAGAAATTTCGTTTTGGGACTAATGTGAAAACATGACTCTGTGTGCATAGAGGAATTATAGGCAGAGATTTATTGCGTCTTGCTCTGGTGATTTCACAGTTGCATTACATGGAAAGGGGGGCGAATTTTTGGGGGAAGAAGCAGAGTCTTAGCACACACCCATGTGCTTGCCATGTATAGTCATGCACAGTATTTAGAAGCGAGTGGGGTTTTCAGGTTTAAGTCTGTAATGCAAATACATTCAGCATCACTAAGGCTGGTTGCCCTTGCTGGAGTGTAGGCAGTCACAGAGAATACACATGGTGGTGGTCTGAAAAAACAGCTTGGACATGTGCAATTAAATAAATTAAAAAAAAAGGTTTCATAATGTGTCAGTCTGTAAAAGTGATTTTCACTTGCCCCGAAAAAAAAAAGAGCAGTAAGTGTGCTTTAAAAATGGCAAAGAAATTTCGTTTTGGGACTAATGTGAAAACATGACTCTGTGTGCATAGAGGAATTATAGGCAGAGATTTATTGCGTCTTGCTCTGGTGATTTCACAGTTGCATTAGATGGAAAGGGGGAGCGAATTTTTGGGGGAAGAAGCAGAGTCTTAGCACACACCCATGTGCTTGCCATGTATAGTCATGCACAGTATTTAGAAGCGAGTGGGGTTTTCAGGTTTAAGTCTGTAATGCAAATACATTCAGCATCACTAAGGCTGGTTGCCCTTGCTGGAGTGTAGGCAGTCACAGAGAATACACATGGTGGTGGTCTGAAAAAACAGCTTGGACATGTGCATTTAAATAAATCAAAAAAAGTGGTTTCATAATGTGTCAGTCTGTAAAAGTGATTTCCAATTGTAAAAAGTGATTTTCACTTGGCCCGAAAAAAAAAGAGCAGTAAGTGTGCTTTAAAAATGGCAAAGAAATTTCGTTTTGGGACTAATGTGAAAACATGACTCTGTGTGCATAGAGGAATTATAGGCAGAGATTTATTGCGTCTTGCTCTGGTGATTTCACAGTTGCATTAGATGGAAAGGGGGAGCGAATTTTTGGGGGAAGAAGCAGAGTCTTAGCACACACCTATGTGCTTGCCATGTATAGTCATGCACAGTATTTAGAAGCGAGTGGGGTTTTCAGGTTTAAGTCTGTAATGCAAATACATTCAGCATCACTAAGGCTGGTTGCCCTTGCTGGAGTGTAGGCAGTCACAGAGAATACACATGGTGGTGGTCTGAAAAAACAGCTTGGACATGTGCATTTAAATAAATCAAAAAAAGTGGTTTTATAATGTGTCAGTCTGTAAAAGTGATTTCCAATTGTAAAAAGTGATTTTCACTTGGCCCGAAAAAAAAAGAGCAGTAAGTGTGCTTTCAAAATGGCAAAGAAATTTCGTTTTGGGACTAATGTGAAAAAATGACTCTGTGTGCATAGAGGAATTATAGGCAGAGATTTATTGCGTCTTGCTCTGGTGATTTCACAGTTGCATTAGATGGAAAGGGGGAGCGAATTTTTGGGGGAAGAAGCAGAGTCTTAGCACACACCCATGTGCTTGCCATGTATAGTCATGCACAGTATTTACAAGCGAGTGGGGTTTTCAGGTTTAAGTCTGTAATGCAAATACATTCAGCATCACTAAGGCTGGTTGCCCTTGCTGGAGTGTAGGCAGTCACCGCGAATACACATGGTGGTGGTCTGAAAAAAACAGCTTGGACAAGTGCAATTAAATAAATTTAAAAAAAAGGTTTCATAATGTGTCAGTCTGTAAAAGTGATTTTCACTTGCCCCGAAAAAAAAAAGAGCAGTAAGTGTGCTTTAAAAATGGCAAAGAAATTTCGTTTTGGGACTAATGTGAAAACATGACTCTGTGTGCATAGAGGAATTATAGGCAGAGATTTATTGCGTCTTGCTCTGGTGATTTCACAGTTGCATTAGATGGAAAGGGGGAGTGAATTTTTGGGGGAAGAAGCAGAGTCTTAGCACACACCCATGTGCTTGCCGTGTATAGTCATGCACAGTATTTAGAAGCGAGTGGGGTTTTCAGGTTTCAGTCTGTAATGCAAATACATTGAGCTTCACTAAGGCTGGTTGCGCTTGCTGGAGTGTAGCACTCTGGACATGGGCTTTTTAAAAAATCAGAAAAGTGGTTTCATAATGTGACAGTTTGTAAAAGAGATTTTCACTTGCCCAAAAAAAAGAGCAGTTTGTGTGCATTCAAATTGGCAAAGAAATTTTGTTTTGTGACTATTGTGAAAAGAAATGTAGTAATATATTTAAATACAATAAAGGATTTTTTTTTAGTTTTTTTCAGGTATTGCTGAAGAACAGTGAACAAAATTTAAGATGCCTACAAAATCTCGAGTTCAAAAAACGCTAAAAAAAAAACTATATTTGAAGACAACTGGAGGACCAAAGTTAGTAGAAGATGCTCATGTTGGGAAAAAGAAAAAATCTTCTGGTAAGCAGAAAAAACAATTTCTTAAAAAAATATTCAAAACAAAGAAAAATGTACAAAATGTCTGTCCTGGGAAGAATGTAACAAAACGAAGAGAACAGCAAAAAATTGAGAATTTAGTTAATGCAAATATACCTTCTGCAACTGAAAAGTTTTACATAAACAGAAAAACAGCGTTTAAAGAGATACGTAGAAAAATGTTTCAGAGAAGAGTTATGTCCAATTTGATAAAGGATGTGAAGAAATATAAGCAAAAGGCAAAATATTACAAGAGAAAAAAAGAAATTGAAGCCATTGCAGCAAAAGCATTAGAATTAAAAAGGAAACTATTCATATTAATTTTGAATAGGATGCGTACATTAGATAAAATGGTTAATGTACTGAAATCACAAAGCAAAAGCAAAAGAGTAGTGAACAGAACAAACTTTTGTAAAGTGTTTTTAGGAAAGTGGATGCATAGTTCAAGTAGTGAACCTTTTTTTAATGAAGAGAGCTATTTTCAAAGTAATAGTTTGCTGCATGCAGTTGACACCAGAGGTCGTTCATACGAAGTAAAAAATGGTTGCATAATGGAGAAGGAGATAATGGTTCCAAGAGATGAGGTACAAGTGATGGCAGATGAGGCAATGGGGAGACGTCCTAAAGCCCCAGTGTACACTTGGAATTGTAGTAGTATTTGCACTGTGCGTCAGGAATCTATTGACAGATTTCGAGAGTTTCTAAGAGAATATAGTAAAAAAAGTGTAAAACAGAAGATTAAGGTGCTTCAAAGTCTGGATCCATGCAGAGTGAGAGAGAATACTGGTTTGCAGGGTCATTCTCTGGCTTGTCTATCTAGAAAAGTGTGCAATAGTGTTTTCCATCATTTTAGGATGCTGGCTGTTCATCATACTGAAATGAGAAAGTTTGTGAGACGGTTGTATTTTGCCAAAAGTCCAGCAATAAAGTTAAATGAATTGAATAGGGCTCTGTTCCGAGGAACGGTATCAGATGTAGAGAAGGTTGTTGATGAAATTCAGTTTTGTTACTTTGGTCCTGAACAAAACAGTGCAGAGAAGGACACAGTAAATGAGGAAGAAGTGGAAGAGAATGTAGAACCTTCTGTAAGTAAGACATTTAATGATCACATAACAAAATTTGCAATAGTCTCTAATGAAAGACCAAATGTTACTTGTATTTGTTGCCGCAGAACTCATTATAGAAAACAAACTAGGAATGTTGATCTCTACAGAAAGAGTGAAAATGAAGATAATTATAAGTGGATGGATTTTGCCACATATATATTTCTTGAAAATTGTTTTGAATTGGGTGAAGATCAGCGTATTTGTAAATACTGTTACAACAAGTTAGAGGAAAATAGAATGCCGACCAGAGCTGTACATAATAATTTAGAATTGGATGCTATTCCTGCTGAACTTTCTGAATTAAATACATATGAGTCTATACTCATTCAATGTGTTCATCCGTTCCAGACCATAGTACGTATGGAGCCCAAAACTGGTAAATTACCTCCTTCAGATTTACTGAGAGGTTTAAAAGGTAGAGTGGTGTATTTGCCCTTGGATTTGAAAAAAAATATGGAAACTATTGATGCGGATACTTTGGAAACTGAACCATTAATTATTCTGGTTAATGGTGTACCTACAAAGAATAAGAAGATTTGGCAGGAGCTGGTAGATGTGCGGAAAGTACAAAGAGCAAATTTGTATTTGAAAAAAAATAACAAATGGTATGAATCAATTTATATAGAAGAAGAAGAAGAAGACGAAGATTTTCAAGAAGACACAGAAACACCAACTGGACAAATTGAAAAAGTGGACAAGACAAAGGAAGAAGAAATTTATGAACATTTTAGCATACATCCTCTTCATTCGAAAGAAGTTATGGGAGACAATATTGATCTCTTTCAGATGAAGAAAGCAAAAGGAACTCCCGTGAGTGTATGGGAGGAGAGCTTGGAAGCTCGATGTTTTCCCCAGCTGTTTCCTACGGGAAAAGGAGGACGATACGATGAACGTCCAGAACAGATTCCAGCTTCAGAGTATCGGACTACAAGACTATATGCTGAAGATCCCAGATTTCGACAAAGTATTCCTTATTTGTTCCATCTTTTATTTGAAAGCGACTTGTCTGCACTGTCTTATGCAGTAAATCACATTTTAAAAAGTGGAGTACATTTACAAAATGTGTCTGCTAAGGATTTTATGGAGAAAGTGCAGCACCGAGATGATCATTTGGAAACACAACTGATCAATCTGATGGCTTGTCAGCGTGGGACAAATGAATATTGGTACCGACGCCATGGTGAACTAAAATGCATGTTACGCAATTTAGGAACACCAACATGGTTCCTTACCCTAAGCTGTGCCGAGTACGCTTGGGATGATTTACTGGATTTTCTACGAGAGGCCAATTCAAACATTAAAAACATCGAATACAAGACAGCAGGAGAACTGTGCTCATTGGATCCGGTTAATGTTTGCAGATATTTCAATCATAGATTTGAGGCTATGATGTCCTTCATCTGCAATAAAAAAAATCCACCCCTTGGAGAAGTAGTGGATTTCTTTTGGAGAAAAGAGTACCAGGCAAGAGGTGCTCCTCATATTCATATGCTGTTGTGGATCAAGGATGCCCCAAAGTTTGGAACAGATACTGATGAAGCAGTGTTATCTTACATTGAAGAATATGCAACATGTGGTATACCAAAAAGCACAGAAGAGAACAAGTTAAAGGAGCAAGTTTTACGTTTCCAAAGTCATCGGTGTGGAAAATACTGTCGACGGAAATACAAGAGCAAAGAAAAATACTACACTAAATGTCGATTTGGATTTCCTAGACCTGTTCTTTCAAATGGAAGAGTAAACAGTTTTATGTCAGCTGTGAGACATACTATCACAAGAAAATCACCTAAGAATACCTACAACCTTAAAAGAAAAGAAGAATCAAAAAATATAAATGACTACAACCCAGTCATTTTATCCATGTGGAACGCTAACATGGATATACAGTATGTAGCTGACAATTCCATTGCTGTTGCACGATATGTAACGTCTTACATTACGAAATCAGAAAAAACAGAATTGAAGGAAATGTGGGAAGAGATTTCTCACGAGAAGACTGTTAGTAAGAAGCTGTACAGTTTCAGTTTGAAGATGTTATCGCATCGAGAAATTGGATCCTACGAATGTTCAGATAGGTTATCTTCTGCAAGTCTCTACTCAAAGTCAAGAAGAATAATTTGGGCAAGTTTAGGCCTTGCAGCAATGAGAAATCGGGTACTGAAATCTGTTGGAGAAATTGAATATTTGGCCGAGAATGACCCAGAAAGTACAGATATATTGAAAACAAACATGTTGGACACATATTATCCCAAGAGAAGTCATCATCTGGAGAACATGTGTCTCTATGAAGTGTTGCAGAACTACATTTATTCACGGAAAGCTGCAGAAGACATTAATAATGGAAAATATAAAGTTGTTGGTGAAGAAGGATGTTTGGTGAAGCAAACCAAAGGAAGTTTGATAAATCACCGGAAGCTGAGTTGCGACACTACCGACAAGAAAGAATTTTACTACTTGGCTCTTTTACAGTTGTTTAAACCATGGCGTACAGAGGATGAACTACTGGGAGAATTTCAAAGCTATGAGGATTCATTTAATGCTTGCAAAGACAGCATACAATGCAATACATTCACAACTTATCTGCAAATGTTAAATGAAGAAATTGAACAGGAAACTACAATTGCAGCAGAAATAGCTAGAGACAGTTCTCAGGACAGCCAAAGTTCAGGAACACACAGTCAAGATCCCCTAGGACAACCAATCGTTGAAAATGAAGCATCAATAGCCATGAATGAAGTGGAAACAGCTATGAATCAAGCTCAAGAAGAATTTATAGACTTAGAAAATTTGGAAAGACAACTGAATCAAGAGCAGCAACAAATTTATGAAGAGATCAAAAACAAAATTGATCACGGATTTCTACATGTAAAAAAAGAGTGCTCATGCACATCATTTCATCCAATCAGGATGTATGTAAGCGGACAAGCTGGCACTGGAAAAACTTTCCTAATTAAAGTCATCAGAAGCTACCTAAAGCAAAAAACGGATTCTACGTTGTCTTGTGTGGTTACTGCTCCAACTGGGTTAGCAGCATATAACATAAAAGGAATCACCTTACATCGTTTGCTAATGTTACCAGTGGAGCATGAGAACAAAATACAATTCAACAAGCTAACTGGAGAAGCATCCTTGGAAGTTTCACGAGTATTGAAGAAGATGCAAGTTCTCATTATTGATGAGGTGAGCATGGTATCAAACTTAATGCTTGCCTTTGTGCATTTAAGAATGCAGCAAATTTTGAAGACAGACTATGACGTGTTATTTGGTAGAAAACACGTCATAGTTTTTGGAGATCTTTTGCAACTTACTCCAGTTAAAGGACAACCAGTGTTTAATACTGTGACACATGAAGACACGAAGAAGTCATTGGGAAGCATCGGTAATACAAATATTTGGTCCTTCTTTGAGTACAAGGAACTTACAACTAATATGAGGCAAGCAAACGATGAAGAATATGGAAGTATTCTGAAAGATATCAGGATTGGACTACTCACAGAAGCTGGCAAAAAAGCATTACAGACTCGGCTGCTACATAATTTATTTCCAAAGGAAGAAATAGTTGCAGAGAAGATATACAAGAACATTGCAGAAAACAAAAGTGTCATCTGCTTAATGCCTACTCTACGTGAATGCTCAATATTCAATGAGGAGCTTTTGAAATTGGAAAAGGAAGAGATCAGGAAATTGGAAGCAGTGGACAAAATTGAGGATGGAAGAATTACTGTCACAGTAACAGGCAAACTGAAAAATAAATTGGACTCACTAGAGAAGAACATCTCCAAAACAGCTGGATTAGAAAAAAATCTATATGTTTGCATGAACTGTAGAGTGTTTTTAAGGAGAAATTTGGATGTTGAGAAAGGTTTAGTTAATGGAGCGATGGGAAGAGTTGTGGGTTTTATTAATTATCAGAAAAAAGAAGGAATTGAATGTTTAAAAATAAAATTTGATCAGATAGATGAAGTTAAAGATATTTGTCGTTGTACAGTTCGTTTTATGCTTGTGAAAGACTTATATGTACGTAGGAAGCAGTTTCCGTTTTCTCTAGCATATGCTGTAACTATTCACAAGTCTCAAGGATTGACTGTAGATTGTGCATTTGTGAACATTGGTTCAACTGTGTTCAAAGAAGGCATGGCATATGTTGCTTTGTCACGAGTCAAAACATTATCAGGTTTATTCATGATAGACTTTGAAGAATCAAAAGTTAGTGCTGATACAAATTGTGTAAAGGAGTATAATAGATTAAGAAGAAGCTATGCTCCTCATTTAGGTCAGTATCCTGTGTTGGAGAAACGTGTAGTTTCTCGTAAAAGAAAAAATGAGAATATCTGTAGTGAAGATGTAGAGAAGAGGAAAAAAAAGAGGAGTGATGTAATTGCAAGCAAAAAGAAAAAGGAAAATGAAGAACAGGTTGTAGGATGTCATTTTGAAAATAGCTCTGGTGTCAACTGCTACGCAAATGTAGTGCTGAATGTTGCATTTTATCTGGAAAGTTTGCAAGAGCAGATAATAGTAAATCAGGGAAAAAGATTCTGTTCAGAGCTGAGTCTCCTTTTTCAAAAGTTGAGTAAAGATAAAACTCAAATAGAAAGTGCTACTGACATTAGAAAACTTTTAGATGTATGTTCAGGACGAACACAGTTTTCTCAAAATGAACAGCAAGATGCACATGAATTTTTGATGTATTTTCTTCAGGTAGTGGAAGAAGAAGGAGTTCCCATTGACATTTTTTTTGGTCTCTCTTATAAATGGGAACATAGTTGTGATAATTGTTATAATATATGTGGCTCTATTGTTGATAATGAAAGGTTTATTTATTTGACATTGCCAGAGAGTAAAACAGTCACTTTTGCAAAATTAGTTAAAGATGCTAATCATAGCATGAAATGTGGTGAGTGTAATTCTGACATGTTTTCAACATTAATTTTAAAGGAATACGGACAGTATGTAATTTTAATGATGCAACGATGTAGAGCTGATGGTTCAAAATTGGATACTTTAATAAAGAAGTTTACAGGACAGCAATTATCAATTTCAGGAAAAACTTTTGTAACTGTTGCAATAATTTTCCATGATGGACCTACTGTTACTTCTGGACATTACACAGTTTATCTAAAATGTGAAAAAGGCTGGACACTGTGTAATGATTCCCAATTGATTTTCAAACAACGTTTTCCTTTTGATTTAGCAAATTCCTATCTAATCTTCCTGAAACCTAAATTTTAGAGAGACTTGGCAAGATCTGGACAAAATAATTTTACCATTTTACTGGATTACCATTGCAATTTTGTAAAAAAAAGATTTTTAAAATTATCATTTGGCCTAATGGAAAGATAACCAATTGTAATGTGGACTTTTTTAATTTTTAATGCAATTTTGAAAAACCAATAATTTAGAGATTATCGGTAACTTCTGCACATTTTAAATTTTGGAATGTTATTGGACTGCCATTGGAAATTTTTTCAAAAATGATTTAAAAAATTACTATTTGGCCATGTGGAAAAGTAACCAATTCTATTGTGGACTAAATAAATTATTCAAAAAATTTTCGTGAACCAAAATGTTACAGAGAATCGGTGAGATCTGGACAAATTAAACTTTAGAATTTTATTGGATTTCCGTTGGAAATTTATTCCAAAAAAAAAATTAAAATTACTATTTGGCCTAAAGGAAATAAAATCAGATGTATTTTGGAGTTATTTGAGATATAATATTGTGATTATAGTTCTGAAACAAACATATCAGACGGTATTTTAAAGAAATAAGTATTGGTATTAGATGATATTTTTTTACAATATTATGCATTTCTATAATGTTAAGTTTAATTAAAAAAAGAATCAGGGCTTTTTTAATACAATCTTTGTGATTGGTATTTTTTTTTGCCCGCTGTAAAATGATGAATGCAATTGCTTTCACAATTTATAGTGAAATGCAATATATTCTGAAAACAGCAAAAATAAGGCAAAAAGATTTTTTGGTATAAAATGTAAATATGTGTACTGTATTATAAAATGTTTAAAAAATATTAATACTTTTTTCTTTTTTTCCAGATAGATATAGAAAATTTTCGAAAACTACAAACATTTTTAAAACTATTTTTAAAAAAAAGAAATGAATAAATATTTTTTCAGTGAGTATGGTAAGTCAATAATAATAATTGTAGTCTCTCAAGGACAATGTAATGTGATAAATGATTTTTAGTGTTTTTTTTAAAAAATAAAAAAAAAGTACGCGCACCGTACGCGTACGGTAAAAAAAAAATAAAAAAAAGTTTTTAAAAACATATGTAAAAAAAAGATGAAAGATAAGGTTGGCTCTTAAAAGAACAGTTGTGTTTATGCAGGGACAGAGGAAAGGAAGCATGGGAAAATTATTCAAAGCGACAAATGTGCTGATCTATTTTGTTGTTCACTAGGGAAACACTGGTCTCCCTATGGCAAATTAGATCTTTACAAAATGTGCAATCAATATCAACCTTCCGAAATCGAGGGTTCATTTCCAGAGGGCCAGCAAAAGGAGATTCTCCCCCCACAGATGAAGGGCTCACCTGACCTGCAGAAGAAGGAGTAAGCCCTGCAGGTGATGGTCCAGGCTGAGCTGCTGTGGATGTACTGGCTCGTCTTTCTGAAGAGTTACCTCCAAAAAGATGACCATGTGTCCTTCTGTGTACATCCTGGAGGTGTCTCTTCATGGTGTGATTCCCAAAGGAATACTTCCTGTCAGGATTACCTCTAGAAAGTACACGCTTACACAGCCTGCAAGTAACTAAGGGTGCATTCACCTTTTGCTGGCCTTCTGGAAAAGTAAAATAATCCCAAACATAAGAAGGCTTTTGTTTCCTCGATCTCTGCCTCAAGACAGTGCTGCTAGTGCTAGCCTCACTCTCAGAAGAGCTCTGCTGTTCTGCCATCGTATCCCAAAGACAAACCAGCTCCTTCTCCCAAGGGATCACAAGCAGAAATGAGGGGAATGGGTGTGGTGTAGGAGAGTTCTAGAACTGAAAGTAGTTTCAACCAATCAAAAGTTGTGTTTCAAGATCACATGACCTACCGTACGCTTACGGTACGCTTACGGTACGCTTACGGCAAAAAGTACGCGTGCGCGTAAAAAAGACACGCGCTTGCGCGCATGCGCATAACAGTCACTCCCCGGCACTTCCGCGTAACGTGCGCGTGTGGCGTAAGCGCGCACGCGTCCCACGCGCAGTACGCGCGGCTACGCAAAGTGCGTAACTATACGCAAGCAGCGTAGATAGATTACGGACGTTGCGTAAACCGTACGCTTACCGTGAGCTTACGGTACGCGTACTAAAAAAAAATAAAAAAAATAAAAAAGAACTGGAAATAAATTTTACATGTTTATTTTAAAAAATATATTAAAAAAAAATATTTAAGGATTTTAAAAATTAAAGCATAGTCTTTATAAAAGGTAAGAAAATTAAATTAAAAATATGTTTGAAAAAATTGAAGAATAAAAAAAAAATTAGCATTTAAAAAACCTTGCAAATTCACTGAAAAAACCATGGGTTTCACACACGTTATAGTTAGGAATTAGCATTTAAAAAACCTTTGAAATTCAGTGAAAAAACCATAGGTTTCACACACGTTATAGTTAGGAATTAGCATTTAAAAAACCTTAGAAATTCAGTGAAAAAACCATAGGTTTCACACATGTTATAGTTAGCTGGACATTTTACTCGTAAAAAACCAATGAAATTGCCCCGTTATAGTTTGTTCAGCTAACTATAACTCGCGCGCCCGCAATGCACTGCTGATGACGTCACATATTACATCACTCATGACATGGTCAGTGCCATCACTCATGACATCACTGATGACATCTCAAATGACATCACTGATGACATCACTGATGACATCATCCTTGTGATAGAGTGGCAGACCTCCTCTTCCCCTAATATAACCTTTGACACACACATTCAAAAATAGAAACTACAATGTTCAAAACAATGGACATACCAATACCAGTTAAAACAACCTTTTCAGTAATTCTAAGATCCACATACACATCCACTCATTCACCAACAGTCCAATTCAGTCACTCATACATGTACTCACTCATCATATGTACTCATACACCTATACATCCTGTTACACAATGCCACTCATCCATAGAGTTACTCACACACATAGTCACTCATGCTAACAAAGAATCAAACATACATTTACTTGCATATACAGTTATACACACACCACCACACTTACTTCTACGGAAACTTACACATACTTAGTCTTTTAAACAATCACTTATAGAAACACATACTTATTCATACAAGAACTCTTTCAATCTCTCACTCTCACATATACTCACATATATACACCAATAGTCACATATACTAGTTTAAAACATATGTAGTTACTCATAAAGACACTATTGAGACAGTCATTCACTCACTAACACACCCATACACACACTCATCCACCCATACAGTCCTGCACACATACTGTGTTCAACACATACAAACAGTGAGTCACTCATTCATGCACCTATGCACTACGTAATACCCCCACCGAACCATGCAGACCCTCAGACTGATACTCAAAAAACCAACTAATAACCTATATAGACACCCATGTAGCTACTCACCAACCCATGCAGCCACTTATACACAAAGTGAGAGACTGATACAGATATTTACATATTTAAACATTACTCACTAAGCCATGTATTCACTATGATACACTTAATCAGTCAGTTACACAATCAATTTTTCAAAAACAAATCATCCATTTAGACACTTATATACCCATTTATTCTTCCATCGACCTTGAGATATACATATATAAAACATATTTAATTTTCAGAAAAACCCACATTCACTGGATGATGTCATCAGTGATGTCATCAGTGATGTCATTTGATATGTCATCAGTGATGTCATGAGTGATGTCACTGACCATGTCATGAGTGATGTAATATGTGACGTCATCAGCAGTGCATTGCGGGCGCGCGAGTTATAGTTAGCTGAACTAACTATAACGGGGCAATTTCATTGGTTTTTTACGAGTAAAATGTCCAGCTAACTATAACATGTGTGAAACCTATGGTTTTTTCACTGAATTTCTAAGGTTTTTTAAATGCTAATTCCTAACTATAACGTGTGTGAAACCTATGGTTTTTTCACTGAATATATATATATATATATATATATATATATATATATATATATATATATATATATATTCACTGAAAAAACCATAGGTTTCATGCACGTTATAGTTAGGAATTGGCATTTAAAAAACCTTTGAAATTCACTGAAAAAAATCAAAGGTTTCAGGGGCGTTATAGTTAGGAATTGGCATTTAAAAAACCTTAGAAATTCACTGAAAAAAACATAGGTTTCAGGGGTGTTATAGTTAGCTGGACATTTCCCTCATACAAAACCCTAGAAATTCCCCTGTTATAGTTAGTTCAGCTAACTATAACTCGCGCCCCCGCAATGCACTGCTGATGACGTCACATATTGCATCACTCATGACATGGTCAGTGACATCACTGATGACATCACTGATGACGTCATCAATGTGATAAATTAGTGCATCTTCTCACACCCTAATATAACCTTTGATACACCGACTCAAAATTTCAGACGGCCATTTTGACAACCATAGATACTCCAATACCAATAACTACTCACCCACTCATTGACTTTTAGGTCTACATACATGTCCACTCACTCACCCCTACAGTCACTCATACTTAAAGTCACTCTGTGCATTTATACACCTATATAGACACTCACACACCGCCATTCATCCATTAAGGTACTGACACATCTAGTCAGTCATGCAAATAATTAATCACAGTCAAATTTACTCACCTATACAGTTAAACACACTCAAGTTCAGTTACTCATAAAAATACTAACAAATTCTGTGTCTTCCTGCAGAAAAAACAAACAGCACATGCCACAGATATCATGAGTGATGCAATATGTGACGTCATCAGCAGTGCATTGCGGGGGCGCGAGTTATAGTTAGCTGAACTAACTATAACAGGGGAATTTCTAGGGTTTTGTACGAGGGAAATGTCCAGCTAACTATAACACCCCTGAAACCTATGGTTTTTTCAGTGAATTTCTAAGGTTTTTTAAATGCCAATTGCTAACTATAACGCCCCTGAAACCTTTGGTTTTTTCAGTGAATATATATATATATATGTATATATAAACTTTAAATAACCGCTATTTATTTTGCCTTCACACCTTTTGAAGGTTATGTTATAAAGTGTTGAAGTAACGGTGCAACACTACTGCCACGTTTTATATTAGAGTACTAGGTTATACTGTGATTTCGTTTTGTTGATCTTAATAGTGATGATAATAGTGATAATAATAATTATAATAATAACATGCATGGCGCAACAGGAAGGCTCTCTTTAAAAAAAAAATAAACATCACTGGTAAAAGCTCCATAGGTGACTACTTACATTTTTATTACAGGAATGTGTCGCCCATGTTAAAGCGATCTCATGTATTTTTTGGTATATGCAATAAAAAATGAATTAACCATCGCACCAGCATGCCAAAGCTAGACATATTGGGCTTTGCTAATGCTGGCTTTCCTTATCATGGAACTGCATCTCCTACCCTGCTACATCACAAACATGTTTAGGTGACAGTGGCTGACAGCTGCACAGAGTTGACGAAGGGCGCCTAACCCACAGGGAGCATATAAAAGTAACAAGCATTGGCAAAGCCAAAACGTTTAGCCTATGACATGCAGGCGAGGTGCTAGCTACTGGTTTCGATATTTTGATTTACTTGCAATGTTCTATGTTGAAACGTTTTTAAAGAATGCTGACCAATGTGCTACAGGCATAAGTATGTGACTGTATGAAGTTATTTGACATTAGGAAAGGAACTACATTATTATAGACTTGTAACATACAAAAATATTAAACTGCAGTTCTGCAATAGCATGGTATTGATAGCAGTAAAATGTTTTTTTATATATAACACCTTGATTTGATAGTGTTAGAGATCTATCATTTTTTAGAAACTTATTGTAAACAACGTGTAATTGTGCTGTTTGATTTCATGTCTACATTTTTATAAAGTTAGGAGCATATGGGAGAAGGTGTGGCTTAATGGCGAGATCTGCTGACTTTGGAACTGGGTAACGAGGTTCAAATTCCTCGGCTCAACATCCTGTGATCCTGGGCAAATCACAATCTTTCTCGGAAACAAGATATTTGCAAAACTGTTAAAATGTGGGTTTCACACTGTTCAGGTGAACGTAGCTAGGTATTAGGTTTAACACACGTTCATGAGGTCTGCTCCCAAATTACAACTGCATGGCTATCTGATAAAGTGTTTAGAAGAAACTGGTTAGATTCTTTAAAAAGCATGTGTTGGCTTGTAAAACAAACAAAAAAACATCGCTCTCTCTATTGCCGTTTCTCGACAAATGATGGTACTTTACTGCTTGAATAGTCAGGATGTCGCACTAATTATTATTTTTTAAATCTTTTTTTTCCCCATTAACAAAGTAGACATTTACACACTTTCTGGCAGATCCTACTCAAATGTGCACTGCACAACTGCCACTTCGCAGATTTGATCCGATAGACATATTAATTACACTGTACACAGCAGATCTTGGCGTACGTCCCGGCCAGCTCCGTGGCAGAAGCACCAGCGGCTATGACCTCTCAGAACATCCCAGGAAGGTGTCTGCATTATGGTAGTTGCGAGCTAATCTACTAACTTTGGGAGGCGGAGAGTAATGGGTGGGACAAAGAAAAAAATACAGGGAATGGTGTCTCGAACTGGCGCAGCCCCAGCTCCCAAACATAACATTTGTGTGTGCTTCTTGTGTCCTCCATCTATGTCGCACTAACGGGAGTCAGTCGCTGCTCTCGAGACATTTACATTTGACAGCCTACAGGGCGCGCTCAGGCTTCAGACACAAGGGGGAGGCCAATGACAACTGCTACCATTTGGAAACGTGCGATTTCGTGAAACTTTGCCTTGCACACACTGATGGCTTCTTTCCTGAAGTAGCTGTGTTTTAGTAATTGTACAATTAGAAAATGACTGAGTAATCTCTGTGGGCGGCTGGAATCATCACACAGAGCTATACAACGTATTTTGCAAAACAACTGAAAATATTTTTTTTGTTGTTACGTAGCAGTGCTTTGCTAAATGTAGAGCAATGCAAAATACATAAGGTCCTTAATATACCGAACGTTGTTGAACCAAATTCAGTTGTGTGTCCATGAAGGAGTCATTTGTTACTCAGCAGTATTTTTTATGTATCTATTACGAGCAAATACTGCAAAAGCAACCTCACAGTTCGGCTAGAACAACATTAAACAGCAAGGTTCGACATCTGGCAAAATTCAATTTTAAAAGCAAGGGCGGAGATAAGCAACCTCTATTGCAATGTAAAATACATAGCAAACGTGTCCTTAAGGTATGTATGGTTAGAAATCTAAATGGTGATTTAAAGTTGGCTAGCACATAGCAACACAAAAGAAGAAATAGCAAGTACAGGCTATGCCAAGCGGCCGTGCGGCCGCGAAAGTGAGCGCGATTGCGATCAAACATCAAAGCGGCCGTGCGGCCGCGAAAGTGAAAGTAATCGAGCAGAGCATCAAAGGGCTGGGTGAGAAGGGAGGGGGGAATGCAAGGAGCAGAGGAGCAGCTGTGCACGTGCACGCCATCGTGCACTCAAGCTCTAGGCCAGCAAAACCATGTGGGTAGCACTTTTGAAAACCCACTTACAAAATGTCTCAAAGAGACAGCTTTCGCTGTCTCAGCGAGACCTAAATATATGGCTTCAGGAAGCGTCATTATGCTCTCGCTGGTATGTAGTTTTAAAAGACTGCTGTGGCACACAGGAGGGGAAAATGCTCTTGCGAAGTAGGAAGACCTGTTGTTATGCAGGAGCTACACTGGCTCCCAGTAGCTAAAAGAATAGAATTTAAGGCCCTGACTCTGGGTTATCGTGCACTGAAGGGAAAATGTCCCAACTATCTCAAACTAAGAATCTGCGGATATAAGCAGAATCACTCGCTGTGATCAATCTCTCAGAATCTGCTCTGTGTTCTCCGCTTTGCGAAAGCCCATCTGGGAGGTAGGGCATTCTCTGCAAGAACAGCTAAAATGTGGAATGCCTTGCCTGGGTACCTCCGCCATGCAAACACAGAGACCTGTTTCAGGAAAGCACTGAAGACATGGCTTTTTAGGAATAACTAGGTCTGCCCCTAGTTCCTGATATTGCCCTGCATGGTTACTGGCTACTAGAGCGCCGGGACACCTCTGTCTTTGAGGTAGCTGTTGCGCTATATAAACTTCAGTTTTATTATTATTATGACCAGATGATACATATGGCCGTTCACTGGTATGAAGTAACATCTGTGGAACACAAAACCTGTTTCAAATTGGTGCTATGTCAGAAAGGATTTCTAAGCTGCTCTGAGAAGGCTGTCAGAACACCTCTCAGTGTGATCTAGGCTCTTTGCTTCGATGAAGAGCAGACAGCACAGTTATGGGTGAAAAGGGAAGGAAATGATACAGAGTGGTAGGTGGTAGAAGGCCAGGACATTTTTTACATTTGGGACAGGAAGGAAAGAATATGTTATGTATGACTTACCAATACTCCTCTGTCCCTGTGTTGCAGCTGTTAGCATAGAAAATTATTTTGAGGTGTTAGAAATGGGATCTCTGGTTGGCTAAGATTTGCGCCAAAGCCAGGCAGAGACCACCACTCTAGTCAGGGCAAGGGAGTTACACGCCAAGGATAACCCCTGCTCACCCCCTTGATAGCTAGGCACGAGCAGTCAGGCTTATCCCGGTGGCAATGTGTAAAGCATTTGCGCAACACACACAGCAACAACATACTAGGCACATCACAAAAGGAACTTCACACAAGGTTATATCAAAAATAGCCTTTGTATTATCATAAAACACATTAGAATAGTAATCACACAATGTACACTGTGCCAACTGGCACTGGGCAATATTTACAGGGGATTATATACACATGACAGGGCCACTGTCAAAATCATCACTTAGTAAAGATAATAAATGTAGACATATAGTAAACGTAGAACACAACCAGTAATTACTGGCAAACACTGTACTCAGCATCATCCTGTAACCATAAATCATATTATGCACAGTATCACATTAGGCGAGAAATATATTCTGCGCCAATCTCATAAACCTAAACATATTAGATCATAACTTCCTAAGCATAACTTACATTAGGAAATACTCTTACTAATATAAACCGCAGTAGGAATAACTCACACCTAAACCACAGTAAAGAATAACTCAAACATAACACAGTATGGAAAACCTCATAATCATAAAAACACATTTAGAGGCATCAAACAGGGTGCGTAAATCATACTAGATGAATCACATTTCCTAGCACCACATAAATCACATTTAGCACATAGTCTCCTAATAAAGACCATAGTAGACATAAATCACATTAGGGCCTGGCGCCCTACAAACCTCCCAGTCCCCCTGGCCAACTGGCCTTCTCAAGGGGGCTCAAACGCCCTGTGTCCAAAATGTCAGGGCTGCTGCCTGTGCAGCAGAATCCAAAGTGCGCCCATGCGCTAGAGCAAAGGAGTGCATCTCACTCCTATCTCATAATGCCCCCAAAGAACTGCAGCTGCCCACTACTTGCTGGGCAGTTGTGAAGAAACCGAGGCCGGGCACCACTGTGCCCCTTCGGTCCCTCTCAGGGATGAAAGATTTACTTTGAGCAAAGCGTTGCAGCTGCCTGAGCTCTCGCAGGGCAGCTGGGGAAGAAGCAAGCACCAGCAAGGTGCACGTTGGAGTAACTGGGCCCTGGCACATCTGTGCCTTCGGGGCCTCACGGGGGCTCTCTTAAATAATATTGTTCCCATCAGTGCAGCTGCCCACTGTCAGGCGGGGCAGCTGGGAAAATCGCCAAACTGGTAGGGGCATGGGCCCCTCTGGCCCTCTCAAAACAAATATTCCCATTTGATGCACTGGCACTACACGTGAATGGGGGAGCCCCGATCACTGGGCTCCTCCGTGTGCCTACGAGAAAGAAAATGCCTTTGTTGGAGCGCTGCTCATGGGAATGGCCATCTCAAGACACGGGCTCCTCTGGCCCTTAAACCACACTATGACAATCGCGTGGGAGTGGCCCGCAACGGCGGGTCCACTCTGGAAAGAAATAGCGGCGGCCATGCTTCCCGACCAGCCCTCACTCACGGGGCTGCCTCGGTGATTCCTGGCTTCTCCGGCCTCACTGCTCTTCACCCGGGCCCCCTCCTGGGACACGGGGCTTCTCTTTTCCGGAGGCCACCACCGCAGGGCTCTCCCTCGCTCATGGGAGCCCCGCATCACTACCGGCACCGGACTTCTCTCTAGCGGGGCTTCCCTTCTGTCTCGGAAGCCCCACCCACGAAGCCACAGCCTTGCCTGCCTTCCGGGTCGCGCTGGCAGCGGCCCGGGAGGGATTCGATGTGCGTCTCGGGCCGTGGCGGTGCCGGTAACGCGAAGTGGGTACCCGCAAAGCTCCCAAAGAATGCGGGGTGGGCACCCACTCTTCAAATAAAGAAATAGCCGTCGATGAGGGGCAGGCTCCCTCTATGAAATCAGAATGGCGGGGGGCTCCCTACACCGGGATTCCCCCGAAGGCGCTCGCAGCCCCATGCTGCAAGGGGAACACGTAAGCGCACCTCCTCAAAACAAAGCGCTCTGCCCAGATAGCCAATAAAGCACGCTTCCAGGCGCTAGGTTTAAAGTCCTTGAAAAGCAATGGAGCAAAAAGGTCCCAGGGAGGGGGGCGCTAGGTGGCGCGTGCACGGAATGGCCGCACCGATGTGAGGCTCCCATGGCCCGGTGACCTTATCCTTCCATGATCCTGCTAGACTACGGTCGCGGCTGTAACAGACTGGCTTCCCAGGTGTGGCAACTTAGATGCAGACTCGCTGGCGATTTGGGGCGATTTGCGCCAAGGACTGAGCCGCTGGACCGAAGCGAAGTGGACCCGAGTGAAGTACTGGGTATTTTAGACCCAGCGGTGCAGGGGCACACACCCTATGACTTCTGGGTTCACCCTGTTCCAGACCTACAGAAACACAGAGTCTTCTAGGTGAAGTCAAAGATTCATTTATTGGCTGCAGACCAATTACAGATATCCTAGAAGTACAACAGCGTGTATGTTCTCAGGAGACTGCTGAAAATCATAGAAACGGACTTCATCTTAAATACAGTTTTCCCTGCCTCAGGCATACATTCCTAGGTTTATGATACGGCAATAAACAAGTGTACAGTTCAAACGAAAGAGCAGAGTCATGATGACCATCACACATTCCAGTTAAGCCAGCCCACAATTATTTACACAGCAAGGTTCAGATCCCACATTAGATAATCGATAGGCCCCAATAAACATGAGCATCTCCTGTTATGTGAAACAAGCCATAAAGCAGGAACAAGCAGGTGCGAAAGTGATTAGCCGGAGGCTTGTGTGTGATGAAAGGACTTTATGGTGCGCTGAGCCCTGATGCTAATCACAGGTGGCCGGAGGAAGGGGAGCTTGTGAGACCAGTTTGACCTGGGGCAGCAGAGCCAAGCTGCCCAGGTCACAGAAGAGTCAAGGAAAGGCACATGCATTGCAAGGCCCGTAGTTGCTTCATTATAGCCTATGTGAGGGCAATCACAAGATGGCCACTGCTTCCAAAATGGAACCCGCGTAGTGAAGCAGAATAACGTGTACACAGTGCATTCATAGCTAGAACGATATATAAAGCACTCGTACATACCGCATTAACCATTTGCGGTTTGCTAATACCAGGATAGACAGGGGTGGGGCCCTGTCCCCTACGCGGTCGCAGAGATTAAAGTATGACAGACCCTCCTTTTGCCCTTACATAGGCAATCACTATACTCATCTTAATCCGAGTCTAGGTCAATGTTCACAAAGTCATGGAGATGTTGCTGTAGCATCATCCTATTACTTAGCTCGTCCCTCGATACAGGTTTCCTTACACACAAGGTAGCACAGAGGCCACATATCGCAGGAGCACACTGTATGCACAGACAGAACAGGAAAAGAATGGCTAAGATCATTCCAATGACCATTAGAACTTTCCAACCCCAGGCAGATATCAGTTCCCAGAACCACCCCACCAGTGACCAGTCTCCCTTATCCACGTGTATGGATTCAGATATTTTATGGAGTTTGGAGATGGCTTGATAGACTGTTGGAGCGTTATCTGGTATGAAAATGCAACAACTGGATTGGATAACCTTACATACCCCACCGCGGTCTGCAAGAATAACGTCTAGAACCATGCGGTTCTGCAAAGTCATAAGGCGATCCGCTTGGAGCTCAGCGGTCAGATTACCAAGGGCACCAGCCGTTACATTGACAGTGGATTCAACCACACGAGTCAGTTGTCTCAGGTTCCTACTATTTACCATAGGTCCCCAAAACGGCAGGAAACCCAAGAAGAAGTCTCCTGCTTCCTGACCGGCAGTATCCTCCTTACTAATCACGCCCCTCACAACTCTGGTCTTGTGATAGTCAGCGGCAGCAGTAAATGTTGGCGGTAGCAAGTTCGCAATATAACATGTGCCCGAGAAATCAGGGGGCAACCATGTGTATGCTCGGTCATTGCAGATGAAATATGTACCCTTGGCAGCCAAAAACGCAGGGGAAAACTGTGACGGGAAAGTGTACGTTTCAGTACAGTCACTTCTTCCCAGTTGGGCTCTAGGATTCTGACCATTACCCTGTAAGCAGAACCGACCTATGTGGGGTACGACCCAGATTGGAGATGAGATTTTTCGCTGTCTCTCACCCAGACTAATACTATACCCCGTCGCGTTCCACCCTACATAAGCTCTCAGCTCTTCTTTGGGAATGGATGAGTATGCATCAATATCCCTACTCATATCGGCAATTCCTCTCACTAAGGCTTTATTATTTGTACTAGGTCTGATGGAACGCGGTTGTCGCGGGAAGTAGGCATCTAGAGCGTAGAGGAACATGGTCTGGAATGCCTATGACGATCCATTGTAACTAAAGGGCAGCACCAAATAGGGAATACCCTTGTTAATGGTTTGTGGCATTAACCCACAGACCCAGCAATTGGTTGTATTCATTACTAGTTGGTGTTGGTGCAAGAGCTGAATAAACGAGTTATTTACAAACTCTGATCGTCTGGTCTGTTCATGTTCAGGCAAAGGGTGAAAAGAGTGTGAGGAGGCAGTAGAAAGAGGTATAGGCTGTACAGTGGGTGCAATGGGCTTTTGAGAGGAGAAAAACACAAATCCCACAGTAAACATTATTATACTACATAGTATAAATAGGCACAGAAATACAAAACATTTACTTTTTACAATTCTACACATCCTTGCTTTAAAGTTCATTTCCTCAACGGGTCTCTCCATCTTAAAAAACTCCATCCTCTAATCGGGCCGCTCGCGGCGGATGAGTTTCTTCTGCTAAGGAGTACGCCTGTCAGTCCAGGGAAACGCCCTAGACCAACCAGAACCGTTGACCTAACGTCTTCGGCCTGTACTCCAAAGTCTTGGCACCGCGACCCTGCGGCTGAACCCGGATGGTGGTTCGAAAAACAAAAATCAAGAAAGTCCTTCAGATGGGAGAGCTAAAATGTCAAAAAGGAAATAGTAAGGAAATCTTTATTTGTCCATAGGCCTTGGTCTCAAATTATAGTGGAGACGGCCAGGTGCTGTTTGGTCTTGGAACAAAAGTTCAGGCTCTGTGGTGTCCAATCGATTTGACAGTGGCACAGCCTCTTGCAGAATATTGTCACTCTCTTGGTCTGAAACTGTGCCTTTTATGCGTGCATCACTGAATGATACAAAACGAGGTACAGTGTCTGTCTCAGAGTCGGCGATACCCTCCTGGACCCACCGGTCATATGGCAGGGGCAAGGGAACTACCTTGCAGTGGGTGCCGTAGATCCAGTGTTTCTTCCCCTTCACTCGCACCGCTGATCCTGTTGATAAAAGTACAAGGTGAGGGCCGATCCAGCGAGGCTCGTCGTTGCTCTTGCGCTGGAAGTTTCTAATCAGCACCCATGTGCCAGGGTCGATAGGGTGTCCAGGAGTTTCAGAAGCTTGAGGAAGAGTATCATGCACCTGTTGATGTAAAACACGCAGTTTAACAGTCAAATCATACAAGTAATCGAGTAGTACTGGATGCTCGATCTCACTGAATTTCGCCGGTCTTGGCACGCCCCATACATTAGCCGGGCGGCCAAAGACGACCTCATAGGGACTAAGTCCCACTCGTGAGTGTATGGTCATTCTGGTGGACAGGAGTGCTAAAGGCAGAGCATCAGGCCATTTAAGACCGGTGCTCGCCTGGATTTTGGCCAGCTTAAGTTTTAGAGCACCGTTGTAGCGCTCTACTAACCCCGCTGATTGGGGGTGATTTGCGGCGTGGAACTTTTGCTTTATACCTAGCCCTTCACACACATTCTTCATCACTTTACCCACAAACTCACTTCCATTATCACACCACACCATTCTTGGTATTCCAAACCTGGGAAAAAATTCCTTCACAAGAGCTTTGGCTGTGGACAGGGCAGTGTTATCTTTCAGAGGATAAGCCTCTATCCACTTCGAGAAAGCACAAACAACCACCAGTACATATTTCAGGTTGTTGCACCTTTCCATGTGGATAAAGTCCAGCTGCAAAACTTCAAATGGGTATGATGGGGGTGCAAAATGACCAGCTGGAGTTGGGGTTCCCCTACCAGGGTTGTATTTCAAGCATACCATGCAATTCTTGACCACATTCTCTGCACACTTGGGAATCCCAGCATTCTGCCATACTGGAGCCAACAACTTACAAATTCCTTTCGTACTGATATGTGCCATCCCATGTGCCATTGTAACTACTGGAAGCACATATGCATCGGGCAACAACCATCGCCTATGTTCTGTCAGATCAATCCAACAACCATTCTCATCTAACTTACCCACACTTTCTCTCCACTTGCTTAATTCTTTCTCTGTAGCTTCAGCTTGAAGCGACTTCACACTCTCTATTGTGTTTTCACACATCCCAACATCATCAACCCATCTTGCGGGGCCTGCAATATACATTCTAGTCTTTACATTCTGTGCTGTTTCTTTCGCGATCTCATCAGCAAACGCATTCCCACGTCCAACATCATCTGTGATTTTCCTGTGCGCACTGCATTTCATAATCGCAACTTGTAATGGTAGGGTCAGTGATTCAAGGAGATCATTCACCAACTTGCCATTCTGAATTTTAGCTCCATGCGACATCAGGAACCCACGTTCTTTCCACAGTCGTCCAAAATTGTGAGCCACGCCAAAGGCGTACTGGCTATCTGTGTATATACTCACTCTCATTCCTTCAGACAACACGCACGCTCTCGTGAGGGCGATTAATTCTGCTGCTTGGGCCGAATTATGTGGCACTCGTGCAGTTTCCACGACCGTGTGTAACGTCGTGATAGCATATGCAGCAGTCGTATCACCATTAGGGAGCTTGAAACACGAACCATCCACCCATAAAGTACCATCACACTCAGTCAGGGGAGTATCTTTTAGATCTACTCTCCCTTTCGTCTCTTCTTCTGTTCTGAACAGACAGTCATGTTGCTCATTCTCATCTAGGTCTGCTGGATTTGGCAATAACGTAGCTGGATTCAGCATGCTGCATCTCTTTATGTGTATGTGATTTGCTAACAGTGTGAGCTCATAGACTGATAATCGCGCACTAGTCAAGTGTTGTGTCTTGGTTCTGTTTAATAATGTGTCTACAGCATGTGGAACCATAACGATCAATGTGTTGTCCATTACCAAACCAGCAGATTATCGGATAGACATAGCTGCAGCAGCTGTCGCTCTCAGACAGCTTGGCAATGCCCTCGCTACAGGGTCCAAGGTTGATGAAAAATATGCGCATGGGCGCGGTCTGTCACCAAAAGGCTGTGTTAACACTGATAATGCGCAACCATCTTTCTCGTCAACATACAATGTAAAAGGCTTGCTGTAGTCAGGAGTACCCAACACAGGTGCTGAACACAATGCATTGCGCAATTCCACAAAACGTTTCTGGCACTCTTCAGACCATGGGACAGGATTCGGTGTGTCTTTGCATGTTAAGGCTAACAAAGGTTTTGCCAACAAGGAAAAATTTGGGATCCAGTGCCTACAGTATGAGGTAATGCCCAAGAAAGCACGCACTTCTCTCTGTGTTCTTGGCACACTCAACTGCGCAATGGCTTGAATTCTTTCTGGGGTCAGTTTCCTTCCCTCCTTCGATAAGAGATGACCTAAGTAGGTCACTTCTTGTCGACAATATTGCAGCTTGGAGAGAGACACTTTATGATGGAAAGCAGATAAATGGCGCAACAATGACAATGTGGCTTCTTTGCAGATCTTTTCAGTATCCGCGGCGATTAGTAAATCGTCCACGTACTGAATCAGAATAGCGCCACTAGGTAAAACAAGTGCATCAAGCTGCGCTTTCAAAGCTTGACTGTATATGGATGGACTCTCACAGTAGCCCTGGGGAGCGCGTTTGAAGCGGAAGCTTCGGCCTCCCAGACTAAAGCCAAAAATGTCTCTGCTCTCTTCTGCAATTGGGATGCTAAAGAAAGCATTCTTTAAATCGATCACTGAAAACCATGCAGCAGAGGCTGGAATCATCGTTAACAAGGCAGTTATATCAGGGACAACTGGAAACTGTGGCACAACAATCTTATTAACCTCTCTAAGATCAATCACAAATCTGTAAACAGGTGGCTGTGAAGGGTCCGTTCGTTTTAAAACAGGTAAAATCGGGCTGTTGCAGACGTTGCCTCTTGTCTCTTCAATTACACCCTTATTAATCAAATCGCTGACAATTTCTAACAATGCTTTCTGGCCTTCATTAGAGATCTTGTACTGGGGAATACGTGGCAGTCTGACATTAGCCTTTAAAGTTACCACGTATGGCGGTATCTCCAAGAGGCCCACATCATTGGGACCAGTAGCCCAAAGGACATCCGGAAGGGATGACAATTCAGGTGGCATTGTATTTTTAGACAAGTACATCGGGGAAATCACTTTCCTGCCTAATGTAAGTTGTACCCCTGACGGTGAACAATACAGTGTAGCATGTAATCTTTTCAACAAATCTAACCCTAGCAAATTCTCACCACAACCTGTTGTTAGAATCAGGGGTGCTTTCAGCTCGCAAGGTCCAATAGAAAGTGACATGGGACTAGAAATCGGGTTTCTAACTGGGGCGCCAGAAAAACCTACTGAAACATTTATATCGCCAGACAAAGGTGCGCCAGGGAGTTTTGAATGCATAATTGAACTCTTTGCAGCACCAGTGTCTAGCAGAAAGGGATCCGTTACATTTGCTGTAGTCACCTCAACATACGGTCCGCTCTGATCCACTGGCACTGAAACAACTCCCTCTCTCTGTCTACGGCTGTCCTAGTAATCATTATTTTCTGCATCGCCGTCCTCTGCATAATAATCATTATTGTAGTACTGAGCTGCATTACTAGTCGCGTTAGCTTGCTGGTCAAAACTATTGATGGTATTTTGAGGCGGCAGAGGACGCGCGTTCTGGGGAGCATTTCCACGCCCTCTGCCTCTAGGAGCTTGCTGACCACCCCTACCTCTTGCGCCATAAGCATTACCGTTCCGCTGCATTAATTTAGGGCAACTATATTTAAAATGACCTTCCTCTTTGCAGTATGAACATTGGTTGGGACCTACAGGGACACGTGGTTGATAATACCCATTCATTTGCTGATTGTTCTGAAATTGTTGGGGTTGGTGATAGACACCTTGGGGTTGCCTATAATTATTCTGACCTCCACGTGGCGGATAGGCCTGCTGCAAAAGGACCTTTGTCTTTAGTTCCTTCGTTTTCTTATCTGTTCTATCTTTTTCATCTTTATCTCTGTTCTCGTAATACTGTGCAGTAGCCAGTATTTGCACTGAAGAGGAAACAGCCCAAGAACTTTCTGAATCTTTTAACTTTTTACACAGGTCAGGAAGTAAATTCTGCACAAATTTATCCACAAATAACCGTTGGCCACCCTCAGTACTCATATCTTGCCCACTGTGATCAATAAACGTTTCTTCAAACCTGGTAAAGAAGTCTGACACTGTTTCATCTTTCTTCTGCTTGCATGCAGATAGCTTGTCCCAATTTACGCGCATCGCGGGCATTATTGTCTTCATATACGTGATGATTCTACCAGGGAGTTCTGCTATTAAAGGCTCTGGTTTCGCGCCACCAATCTGTCTAGCGTCAGCAGCGATGATGTTAGCCCATGTGTCCCCTAGTTCTGCAGCATGATCCATATTACGAATGGATCCCCACAAAGGCTGTGGAACCACATTCCCAAACAGCATATCTATATCAGCCAGATTCATTACACAGGATTCTGCAGTTTGTGACAACTCCTTATAATAACCGGTAGGGTTTTTACGGGGATCAGGCAATGTCTGCTTAAGTGCTAACACCTCAGATCTTTTCCATGGAACATGTACCCAAATACGCTGAAAATGTGCTAAGACAGGTGGATTAGCATTTGGTTCAGCAGGTCTCCAAACTGGGGGAACCTCACGCATCGGATATTGGCGTGCTTTTACCCTTTTTCCCACATGGACATCAGGTTCAAACAACGACTGTTGACAATCATCATTCCTGAAGGATAATACAACCGCAACTGCTTTATCTACCTCGCGATCCACAATTGTACCAGTTCCAAAATCGAACCTCACTCTACACAACTCCTGCGGGCTCGGGTCTTTACCACTATCCTCCAATTCTTCACAGAGAATATCGCACAATTTCTCAAACACATATCTCTGTTTTGGGGCATCCCATTGATGGAAAACGTTGACAACTGATTCCACATCATACAGTGAAGGGAAGACAATCCATCTACGCGCCATGCGATCTATTACCTTTTTCTCATCGGGGTTAGGCAATTGACTGCGCAATTGCTTACGCTGTAAACCAGGAGTCGCACCAGATGACTCAAAGAGAGGAGACATTAACGTAGTAACCACATTAGCTAAACGCTGTCACGCTGAAGGAGATGTTGAGGCGAAAACAGGGGGATAAACAGAGGGGAGAAAAGAGGATGCAGAAACAGGTACTGGAGTGGTGCAAGGAAGAGTATCAGGGGAGGCAGTCAATATGCTAGGCAAAGTCGCAGGAAGCGCGGGGGCAGTTGGAAACACAACTGGCGGCCCTTGAGAGGGCTGCGCTATAGGGATAAGAGCCGGCTGCAAAGCAGCTGGCGGTAGCGGCAAGGCTTGTAGTATATTGACTGGAGGTGGCATATTCACAAGCTGGGGAGGCGCCGTGGCATTTTGAGCATACGGGGGTGGCGAACTCAACAAATGCGACATCAGGGGATCTTTCTCCTTTTCTTCTAACTCATTCTGTTTAGAGTGCGGTAAAGCTGGGTAACATTTGTCGATCTCTAACTTACGCTGCCTGTGCAATTGCTCATTCATCTGCTCCTCCTCATTGTCTTTGAATTGTACAGCTGCTTGCATTACTGTCATACCTTTCTCTCTTTTATTCTTTTTCGCTAGCTTAATTTCCTTTTGTTTGGCTTCCTTTCACCACAAGCGGAAAGAATCAAACATCGCCGGCCGGGCTTTCTTTTTAAACAATTTAATTTCCAGATTATCTAAAATATCGGTATCGAAACTACCATTTTGGGGCCATTTTAAAACACCGTCTTTTCTGGTGTAGTGGATCCACACTTCGTTATATGCAATAGGGCCTACGCCATGTTTTACATAGAGCTCATAAGTTGGAGTTCCAACCGGAGGAACCGGACATGATTCCTCCAGCTGGAAATCTCTTCCACAACCCAAACAAAATATTCTACCAAATATTCTAGAACCAGGCATCTTCGCTCACTAGTCTAGACCCAAAAACGTCAAAGGATTATCGATTACGATAGTCTCGTGAATACACGAGTCCTCTGGCTTTGGCGTTTGCAAACTCCAAATTTCCAAATCAAAACGATCCCGAGGGATACCAAACAAATGGGAGATGCTCCACTTATACTTAACTGAATATTGCTGATCGATGGCGTCACCAGAAGACTCTCTCGATTGTTTCGCTCTCTCAAAACTCGTCAAGGGTCCAAAACAGGTCGATTAATCAGGGCAGCAGTCCTTCGTAGCCGTCGGGACGCGGAGAACCTCGCAGAAAAGACTTTCGGACCACGTCGACATGCAGGGGTCGATGAAGTGGCGGCCTTCCTCCAGAATTTCCACACGAAGCTCCTCACGAACCTCTGGCTTGGACTGGTACCGCTGAAATCGTCCCGAGTTGGGCGCCAAACTGAAGTACTGGGTATTTTAGACCCAGCGGTGCAGGGGCACACACCCTATGACTTCTGGGTTCACCCTGTTCCAGACCTACAGAAACACAGAGTCTTCTAGGTGAAGTCAAAGATTCATTTATTGGCTGCAGACCAATTACAGATATCCTAGAAGTACAACAGCGTGTATGTTCTCAGGAGACTGCTGAAAATCATAGAAACGGACTTCATCTTAAATACAGTTTTCCCTGCCTCAGGCATACATTCCTAGGTTTATGATACGGCAATAAACAAGTGTACAGTTCAAACGAAAGAGCAGAGTCATGATGACCATCCCACATTCCAGTTAAGCCAGCCCACAATTATTTACACAGCAAGGTTCAGATCCACATTAGATAATCGATAGGCCCCAATAAACATGAGCATCTCCTGTTTTGGGAAACAAGCCATAAAGCAGGAACAAGCAGGTGCGAAAGTGATTAGCCGGAGGCTTGTGTGTGATGAAAGGACTTTATGGTGCGCTGAGCCCTGATGCTAATCACAGGTGGCCGGAGGAAGGGGAGCTCGTGAGACCAGTTTGACCTGGGGCAGCAGAGCCAAGCTGCCCAGGTCACAGAAGAGTCAAGGAAAGGCACATGCATTGCAAGGCCCGTAGTTGCTTCATTATATCCTATGTGAGGGCAATCACAAGATGGCCACTGCTTCCAAAATGGAACCCGCGTAGTGAAGCAGAATAACGTGTACACAGTGCATTCATAGCTAGAACGATATATAAAGCACTCGTACATACCGCATTAACCATTTGCGGTTTGCTAATACCAGGATAGACAGGGGTGGGGCCCTGTCCCCTACGCGGTCGCAGAGATTAAAGTACGACACGAGGAGCTGCGGGGAAGTGCCCTGGTGCCTGCTGACGGCTGGCGGCGTCACCTGAGACCGCGGCTGCACATGCGGCGGTAGGTCGCGAGGAGGAGGTCCGGAGAGTGTGCGTGCCGGCAGAGAAGACCCGCGATTGCAGAGGCGGTGAGCGGCGCGACTTTGCGTCCTGCTGGTGGCTCTGAGCTGGGGCTTTGGCCGAGGTCCCATTAGAAATTGGTAGAGGAGAGAGCGGGACAGCGGTGGTGCCACGACAGGGCCGGGAGGAGGTGGCGGCGACATACGAGAGAGCAGCGAGTGCGAGGGACGGAGCGAGGCCTCCCCCCCTCTCCCTGGCCGCGGACCTTAGCTTGGTGCTGGAGAGGTGGCGGGACCCTGCGGCGATACGGAGCTGAGAGCTGCACTGAGCGCTAGAAATGATCGTGCCTGGCAGGTTGGAGCTGGCACCCGGCTGGGACAATCTGCAGCACCCGGTGAGTCGGGAGTGCTGCGGGGGACGGGGGCACAGCCGGGGCTGCGGAGGTGAAACACACTGGCGGTGATCACGGAATGACTCTGCCTATTGCTGGCCATATCCTTCGCGGCCGGGATATTGATGTTGGTGGCTGTCGCTATTAGCGGGCGGAGGCTGCCGTGAGGTGGAGGTGGTGCGGCGCAGGAGTGCCCACGCGATCTGGGGCCTTAAGGAGAGGAGCAGAAGTGGCGCATTCACTGCGAAGGTGTGCTGAAGCGGCATATTCCGGGGCATAGCGCACTGTGGTGTGGCTGGGATCGGTGGCGGCGGTACGTGGCTGGCATTGGAGTGTTTCCGCTGCGACAAGGAGCGACTGCTGGTAGGAGGGTGGCAGCACCGCCTCGTGTAAGGACAGACAGGGATTGCTGGCCCCCCGGACTGGTCCCACCGCCACGGCGACAGAATGGGCAAGACGGATACCAGGCAGCCGAAATTGCAGTTCGAATCGGTGAGGCGCGGTGCCCAGGCCCCGCCGGCGGGTTCGGAGCGTGAAGGCCGCACTGGGACCCAGGGTGATGTCGCGGCGCCGGAGACTGACGTCCAACGCATACTACAGGAGATGCGGCAGGGCTTTGCCATGGTGGTGGAGAAGGTGGACAGTATGTCTACGAGGATGGACGCAATCGTTCATAAACTCGAGGGACATGAGGAGAGGCTCGTGGAGGCGGAACGGCGCATTTCGGAGGCGGAGGATGCGACCTCCGGCCACGCCACGCGGCTAGCCTGGATGGATAACCTGCTGAGGGTCATTGCTGCGAAGAATGAGGACCTGGAAGCGTGCAGTCGGCGCAATAACATACGCGTTTTGGGAATACCGGAATCCGCCAATGTGGGGAAGATGGAGGACTACATAGAAAAGTTGCTGCTGTCCTCTGTTGGCAAGGACGCATTCTCCAGCCAGTTTATAGTGGAGAGTGCCCAGAGGGCTCTGGGCCCGCGGCCGCCGCCGGGGAGCAATCCTCGCCCGATCATCGCGCTACTTTTGAATTACAGGGACCGGGATGTGGCTTTGCGCGCTGCCAGGGGGAAGTAAACCCTGACGTACGATGGAAATAACTTCTCCATTTATCCTGACTTCACGCCTATGGTCCAAGAGGAAAGACGTAAATTTCTGGAGGTCAAAGCGAAATTGCGAAAGGCACAGATTGACTATGCATTGCTATATCCAGCACGCCTCAGAGTGACATACCAGGGGAAGCAGCATTTTTTCACCACACCACATCAAGTGGAAGACTTTATCAAGCAGCAGAAAAAAGGAAATCGGAATGGCGGGAGTGGGTCTGCGGCACGATGGCTGGATTCGGAAGGAGAGACGGTGGACTCCATGGGGGCTGCTGCAGGTGGCACCCGAGAGGACGTGCACGAGACTTGAGGAGACCGCTTTTGTTTCTCCTTTATTCATACTTATTCCCTCTTTCTCTTTTTCTTATTTTCATGGGCGGTGACAGGAGGCGAGTCTGGCTTGGCGTTATTGCTGCCAGCTGCGCTAGTCGAGCGACTGATTTTGCACACCGGGCTCCCTCTAGCCCCTGAGGCCTGAATGTCTCCCCGGGGGGGGCCATCGATTGGTATTCGGGGGCGGGAGGTGAATGCGCGGCTACCTAGTTGACGCCCCCAGAGGGTGTCACCCTGGGGCGGTTTGCTGTGCGTCCACGTTGGACGGTGTTATTTATACAGTTGACATGTCGGGGCTGGGGAGGGCGGGAGGAGGACACATAGCTGGCAAGTTGGGGCTGCTTCAGTGGGTGGGGGTGGGACTTACGGGGGACACTCCTGGCCACAGCATGCCTGCCTCCTGGGGGTGTGATAACGGAACTGGGCTAGGGAGATGCTGGGTTAAGTTAAAAGTTGTGCATCTTGGATTGATTAGCGACTTCTTTATAGTGGTGGACGGCTGGAGACAATATAATGCTGATATGATGTTTGGAGGCATCTCTGATGGCTGGGAGTATGGCTAATGGGGACACTGGCAGTCTGAACGTCATTACGTGGAATGTTCGGGGACTGGGGGACGCAAGGAAGAAGCGGCAACTGCTTGCTTATTTAGACAGGCATCACATACACATTGTCCTGTTGCAGTAGACACGCTTCACTCCCCAAAACGCTAGTGGATTTGCACGCAAATGGGCAGAACATAGAGTTTTTTCGTCCTACTCTTCCTATGCTCGTGGGACGGCTATTCTTATAAAAAAGCAGGTGCCTTTTCACCTAGCGGGGTCGATTACAGATACGCAGGGCAGATATTGTGTAGTGTGGGGGCGGCTGGGCACAGCCTCGATTACATTGGCCTGTTGTTACGGTCCTAATGTGGATGATCCGGAGTCTTTTAATACACTATGGGCCAAGATCTTTGAACTGGGTTCCCAACACGTTATATGGGGTGGGGACTTTAACGTCACATATAACCCAGGGCGTGATAGATCACACCCAGCCCCGGATCATTACACTAAAGCAGCTAGAGTCATTGGGGACACAATCGATGCGTATCACTTACTCGACGCTTGGAGGCATATACATCCCACCTTGCGAGAGGGCACGCATTACACAGCGCATGCTGCTTCATGGGCGAGACTAGATTATTGGTTAGTGTCCAGGGGGTTGGGACCCGCGATCACCCATGTGCAGCATATGGCCAGAACATAATCCGATCATGCCTCGGTCCGGCTGACACTGTCGTCGACGGACCTTAGCGTGCTGCGGGGGGCCTGGAGATTACAACCCACCAGGCTTTTAGATGAGGTTTTCCGAGAGGAACTGCTGGAGGAGGTGAAGGGATTCTTCGCTCGCAATAAGGGCTCAGTGGACAGCGTTGAGATCATATGGGAGGCATTTAAGGTAACAATGAGAGGGTTCTGTATGTCCAAGGGGTTCGGGGTACTGAAGACTCTAAATGTCACATTAAATAAACTGGAAAGGGACTTGAAGCAGTTGGAGGGAGAGATGGCTCAGACCCCGTCTGCGGCGGCCAGGCTCGCTTCAGGGACACGCTCTCGGAATACATGACAGCGGCGGAGCGGGAAACACGATTTAAGGGGAACTATTGGAGAGCCCGTTGCTATGGTGAGGGTGAGAGACCGGGGAGAGTGCTGGCAGCCTCAGTAAGGAAGCCTCGGTTCTCAAACTACGTCCTGGAGATTGAGGACCTGGAGGGGGAGGTGTACCGGGACACAGCTAATATTCTCAATGCTTTTACGAGACATTATGGACGGCTGTATACCACCACCAGAACGGATGCGCTTGATCTGGAGGGGTTTCTGGGGGATGTAGCGTTGGGGTGGCTTAGTGACCGGCAGAGGGACTTTCTATGTGCTCCGTTTGAGCTGGATGAGGTTAGGGAGGCTATTATGAGCATGCAATCTGGGAAGGCCACTGGAACGGACGGTATCCCAATAGAATTTTATAAGGCCTATATAGATATTATGGCCCCCGTCCTGCGAGAAGTGTACGAGGAATCGCTGGAGGTGGGCTGTCTCCCTGCGTCCATGAGGGAGGCACTAATAGTTTCGCTGCTGAAGCCGGGTAAATCGCCTTGACAGTGTGACTCCTATAGGCCTCTATCCCTTCTAAATTGTGATGCCAAGATACTAGCCAAGTTAATCGCCATGCGCCTGAATTTGTTACTTGAAAACTTGATACACCCTGACCAGTCAGGCTTTGTACCGGGAAGGGCAACGTCCCACAACTTGCGGACACTGTTTGCGATCCTTAATAATGTGTCGCCTGATCTGCCACTCGCAGCTGTTTTTTTGGATGCCACCAAGGCGTTTGACTCCGTAGAATGGGATTATTTTTTTGGAGTGATGCTGCGTATGTGCTTTCCACCACTTTTTTTTGTCGTGGACCAGACTCCTGTACAATGTACCGGTGGCCAAGGTTCTCATCAATGGGCACACGTCTTCGTCGCTGTTCATCACGAGGGGTACCCGGCAGGGATGCCCGCTCTCAGCTGCTTTTTGCAATTGCGGTAGAGCCCTTGGCAGTGAAACTGCGACAGCATCATAATGACAAGGCATTGCGTTGTAATCTGAGACAGATCCCTATTTCTTTATATGCAGATGATATTACGTTATATATCCGAAGTCCCCTAGAGAACCTGAATCCGATACTGCAGGAGTTTATAGTGTTTGGTAAATTGTCGGGAATTCATATAAATTGGAGTAAATCTAGTGTATTCCCGCTGACGCAGGCTACGACTCGGTTTGCATTGGACTACCCCCTAGAGTGGTGCGTGGAGGAGCTGCGCTATCTTGGTATCTGTGTGACGAGAGATAGAGAGGAGCTTATGAGATCGAACTATGGCACAGCTATGTGACCAGGTGGATTACGCTCCCCCTGTCCATGGCTGGACGGGTGTCACTGATCAAGATGGTGATCCTGCCTCAATTACTCTATTTATTTCTTAACATCCCGTTCTATCCGGGACGGCATTTCTTTGCGATGCTCCGGACCGAGTTGACGCGACTGGTATGGGGAGGGCGGCAGCCGCGGCTGAGGTGGGAGGTACTTACTAGACCATACGTACAGGGGGGGTTTGGGGTCCCAAATTTTGAGCTATAATATCTCAGTGCGCAGGCCCACTATGCTTGGTTCTGGGTAATGCAACCCAGGTATCTGCCTCAAGTGGCGGCGGAGCACTGGCTCGCGCATCCGATACCGCTAGATGGTGTGCTGTATGAACCGGTTGCACCTCGGGATCAGGCGCCGACCACGGTTACCTGTACGGTTGATGCTTGGCGTCGAATTGGACACCTCTTGCAGACCCCTCTGCTGTATGCTGCTTCATTGCCGCTCACATATCACCCAAGCCTGCCCTTGCTGCAGGAGGTGCTGTTCCATAAGTTTAGGACTCGAATGAAGATACGGACGTGGGAGGATCTGTATCATGAGGGAACGTTCCGATCTGCAGAGCGGATGATACAGGGTCCGCAGCAAACCCCGCTTGATCTCTTTTTATATCTCCGGTTACGGCAGGGGATTCGAGCTATAACGCCGGATTTTCCGCAAGAACCAACGGAGTGTGCCCCACTGCAGGCTATGTTGAAATGTAAGACTGCCACATGATTGGTCTCACTGATCTATAGCATGGTTCATACCCAACGGGAACTGCCTGACCCGCTTGCCCGTGCGCGATGGGACGCTGAGCTTCGTGTGACGCTATCGGACGAGCAATGGAGGTATTGCTGTCTGCAGACTGAAGGAGTGTCGGCCAGCAGTAGACTCCGCATGATACACTATAGGTACCTGCACAGATTATATTATACGCCGGTGAAAATTTTTAAATATCACTTGAGGGATACGGATTGCTGTGATAGGTGTAGGGCCCCGGCAGCGGATTTTTTACATCTGGCGTGGGAGTGTCCAGGGGTGACTGAGTATTGGCGACAGGTTTTTGCGGCACTGACTAATATGGTTCACACGCACATAGACCCCACACCTCTACTGGCACTACTTGGATATGTCAAACCGATACAGGCAGCCCATAGGAAATTTGTGGCGCTGGGGCTTCTGATGGCAAGCGAAGGGTGGCTTGCCGCTGGGGACGGGGATGGGCCCCGAAATTCAAGGATTGGATTAATGACCTGATAACTTGCCAGGAGCAGCTTGCCACATACGCTGAGTTGCTGCCTAGCGCCTCTAGGCCGCGGGACATATGGGCCCCCTTGACCTGCTATCTGCTTGAATATCCGCAGGAGGCAGCGGGACAGGGATGCAGGGAGATACCTCACTAGAAGCCTGGGGTCGAGGTTGCAGGAGCAGAGGTTGGGAGGGGCGCTGACCAGGTGGGGGGGTATAACATTGGATATCAGGCATTCGCACGTGGTGGGAGGGTGACTGGAATGTGTGCCGAGTGGGAGACTGGGAAACTGAAGTGCGGGAGTCCTATTGTGGCTGGCGGTTATTGTTGTCCGCTCCAGCGGGGAGTGATGTGACTGGCCCCTGAGAATGCAATGCATTTCTGCCTAGTGTTGATGCTCTATAGCTTTTGGATGACTATGCTTTTAAGGATAATGTGGAAGGCTGGTCCATCTATTATACACGACTGTGATCTCTCTGATGATGCACTTGTTTGTTATTAATTGTCTTGAAAACTAATAAAAAGATTTTTTTTAAAAAAGTCCCAGGGGCATAGCTGGGCCCAGGGAATACATTCCTCCTGGCAGGTCCTCCTGTTTTTAAATTCTTAATTTTCCAGAGGCCCCTGAAGAAGGGATTGCTATATCCCGAAATGCATTGGGCAAGAATGGGCAAGATGACATTTCATATTTAGAGCCCAACAAACAATATTTCAACTTTGTTTATGATTGTTTATTGGTTTTTTGTCAAACCCCATTGATTAGAAACGATATTGCAATGTAGCAAATACAGATGCCATTTCTACTTTTTTGTATAAATGCTGATAACATTTTGATATGTCTTATAAATGTTTTGTATTAATTGCCAAGAACTAATTGTTTGGTGTCTTTGTTGTTAATCACGTGAAAAATATATATACTAGCACACGCGCTGTGGAGTGGACATGCCCCAGGAAACATAACTTGGCTAATGGAAGAATAGAAGTGCTCTTGATACAAAGTTTAATTCTGCTAACAAGAATTTAGAGAATAACTGTAAAAAGGTATAACCGTTCAGTATGGAGGAAAATAGAAAAGGGGTACTGGTGGCAACCTATTTAAGGCCATTTTTGCTACATTTGGGTCTTCATATAGTGGTTGAATCCTTAGAAAATTGTGGGCACACCTGACATAATTCTGTTTCTCACAGGCAAATTATTTCCGCAAGATGGGCATTCTGCTACTTGGTGTTTGTAAGCATAAAAGACAGACTCTCTTTGCGTGGGGCAATAGTATAAAGAAGTATGTGAGGAAAGAGACAAACACATGTTTGGGGACTCAGCATATTCTTACTACAGTTGAATGGTGGTATTTCAAGGCTAAATTAGTGATCTGCAATTGAAAATGACACTTTTATTTGAAAAAATTAAGATTCTTTGTACAAATCGAACACAACAAACATCCTGCATTTCATAGCAGTATTTGTGTATCTTCAGAATGTATCAGGCTGCTGTTTGTGAACAAAATTGTTACGTTTCTAAAACAAATTTAAAAATGATATTGGAGAGGTATTTTAAGATGAATTCAGGAGGCATATAGTTGTTCTTGGTTCTTTAGTGGCAGAAGGCAGGTACTACCATGCATGTTGTTTTTTGTGGATGGGCATGTCATCAGCTATATTTACAAAGGGTTTCAAAATGTTAGACCATAATATTGTACTCATTGTGAAAAAAATTATACTATATCATTTCTTCTTAACGGTCCCTCATGTGAATCTGATTCAACTTGTGAAGACTTTTGATCATCAATGTCATCATTTTCATTGACAATATCTTCTTCATGGGTAATAAACAGGTGCACGAACAGCAATATTATGTAGCATTGCACATATGACTATAATTTTGCACAGTAACCCTGGTGCATAGAACCATAGTCTTCCATATTTGTTCAAACATCTAAATCTACATTTTTGTATTCTAAAAAGCCTATGTAGATCTTCCTGCTTTTTTCAGTGCAGAGTTGAATTTAATTTCACCTTCATTTTTATGGTTCAGACTTAGTGTCATCAACCAAGTCTGAAGAGCATAATCTTGATTCCCTTAATAAAATGTCAGTTAAAATATTTCATCTTAAATTTTACGAATCGTATGTTATAGAATATAAACAAACAACATTTCTACAAATTAACCAGCATAACCAGCAGACTAGACTACAGCAACACATTCTATGCTGGCATCTCCAACCAGCTCACTCAAAGACTCCAGACCATCTAAAACATCACCGTCGGTCTTTGACATCTCCAGAAGTGCTCACATCAATCCCTACTTAACAGGACTAAACTGGCTACCCATCCTGAAGGGATACCAATTCAAGCTGCTTGCCCAAGCCTACAAAGTCCTCCACAACCCTAGACCTGCGTACTTCAACGACCGAATCCAACTCTATTATCCAACCAGACAACTACGCTCAGCCTCACTCACCCTCACGTGTACCCCTGCATACAGAGAAGCAAGTCAGGAGGGCACACCTTCTCCTTCATGGCTTCCAAGACCTGGAATGAACACCCTGAACACATCAGTACCTCCCCTTTGTTACTCAACTTCCTCAAGAAAATGAAGACCTGGGTGTTCAACTAGGAGTTCCGTCCGACCTATGTTCCTGGTCCCGCGCCTCGATACCCTGATGGATGATAAGCTGTGCCATACAAATCAACCAAACTTAGTCTTAGATTAATGGTTTTATAACAAAACCTCATTTTGAAAGCATGGTGGATTGAAAAGTTATAATTTATAAGTGTACAATATTTTTTTTTAGTACCTGCCTCTAGGATGTTCACATTGTGAACTCTCTAAGAACTACTGGAGGAATGGGTCTTAGACAAGTTTATACATGTTTGTGTTAAAGTCAAAATGCTTGTTTTATTAATTAATAATTGTGGTGACAAGGCAGTAGTAGCCCCCTCATTTTACATTGCAAACAAGTGACAACGCCTGTAGGCTCAACCTTTTTGGTTATGAAACCTCTAAGGTTTTCAAATAGGCCCATATAGAAATATTGCTGTTTTTTAGGATTGCAAATTACCACATGGCACCTCATGGATAATGGAAGCAAACTACATTTACCTGGTTAGTTGCTCCCTGTAATATTTATTTAGGGTACTTGATTTGTGTCCTGGTTAAACTATGATGCTCCTAAAGGAGTAATTATACCCAGAATCTTGTAAATATGTATTATTTTGAGTACAGAATTTAATTTTGTTTACATTTTTGTGCTTTTACTTTTTAAAGAAAAACACCCATTTTTTTGGCTTTGATTTATTGCATGTTATTTTATTGCATGTTATTTTTGTGTGTTGCTCATTTGTGTGTGCTGTTGATGTCTGTTGCATGTTCTTTTTGTGTGTTGCTCATTTCTAGGTTTCTAGCCCACACCAAGCCTTGGACTGCTCTAGTACAATTCCCTGAGAGTAAGGCATTAAATTGGAAAATACACTAGTCAGATGGTTCTAGAGAGGTCTCATTTTCATAGTCTTAGTTTGTAATTTGATGCGTAGGGCCTTAGCTGGTGATTTCACCACTGCAGTCATCTTGTAGAAAAGTAAACTCATAATACGGATGGCAGTCAACTCCCATTTACCGCCATTATGCAGCTGCTTTTCCCCGACCCGACCACGACCCCGGTGGTATGTGGTGTGCTGGCGGTGTCAGTGCTTCAGCCATGGTCTTTACAATAGCAATCCACACATCTCGTAATACGGCAGCCAGACCGATGAGCTCCTGGTGCTTGGGGCCTGATTGCGAGTTTTGTGGACAGGTTACTCCAGCAGAAACATGACAGATATCTTGCCCGCCGTATTACAAGTTCCATTATATGCAATTGGATATAATAGAACTCGCAATACGCCAGACGGGATATCCATCACGTTTGTGATGGAGTAACCCTTCTGCCAAATTGGACATTGATTTATTAGGCATTGCACTTTGTGAGTTCTTTCTTGAACGCATTTAGTTTTTGTAATTTGTTTATTTGGCTTTCCCTTTTTAAAGTACACTGCTGGTATTAAATTGATGAGACAGCAAAGTGGCAGTATCTCTGACTTTCCTCTTGAACCTTGAAAACGTCATGGTTCAGTCACAAGTTAGATGGCCAATAACTTTTTGAAACTGAATGGAGATGAAACATAGATCTTGGTTCTAGGAAATCGTCTTTAAACCTATCCTAGGTAGACACTGGCTCTTGGTTCACCCTTGGCCCTTGCTACCATGATCAAGCATGTTGGTGTTATCAGTGCTGACCTTACCTTCTGCTCACATAAGAAAAAATTCCCTGGCACGTTACTCTCTTTTGAAGTGCTTAAGGAAAAGTTAACTTCCCTTCTGAGCTAAAAGGAGAAGGTTGGTTACACAGGCAGCTATAGCATCCTGTTTGAATAAAAGGAATGCAGTCTTGGTCACCTTTTGCCTTCAGACTGTGAAAAGTGCAGCTGCTGTGGCTTTTCTTAATTCACTTAAACCTGCTTCTGTTAAATGCCCGTTGCCAGTGAGTATATAGGTCTTTCAAGACACTGAATGATGTACAAAGAACTTGCTGGCACCTGTACTGGGTATTTCTGCTCTCAGCTTCAACCCTACATGCAAAGGGCCTTATTACGAGTTTGGCACAGTTGTGCCAGCCCTCCACCGGCACATCTGCACCAAACCCATGCAAGGACCACGTACACCTGCTGTATTAAGAGGTGATCTCATGTATGGCGGATGGTCCTTTGCCTTTTCTATGGCAGTGCCTGGAAAACAGGCTCCGCAATGGGAATGGCAAAAAAGTTCCAGCACGGCATAGACCGTGAGGTCCATGCCTTGCTGGAACTTTGGGGAAATACATACAGGGAGGCACATGAATGTATCCCCATGGCAGAGGGCATGGGGAACCTGTAGGTCTTTACATGGTAGTTCTCCTCCCATGAAATGGCTGGCAGTGTAGGAACTCATAATATGCTCAGCAGACTGAAGCAGTCCAGCTGAGCATGTTACATTGTAGCGCACCTTTGCCACTGCCAGGGAACGACTGTTCCCTGTGCAGCCGATAGTCCTCTGTCGCAACAACTTTTCAAGTCGTAATGCGGCAGACAGACCATCATCACCGTGAGTCTGGCTGTCGCCAGACTTAAAATCAGGCCCTTTGTTCCTTTTTTCTTTTTCTATTTGCTGTGCCCCGGTATCATAGTACAGAGCAGGTTTACACTTTTTCTTTGTTCTCGCTCCCAATCCTAGTATACCAGAGCTAAATGATTCTGTACATTTGAGTGCAGGGAGAGTAGCCTGCCTACGAGAGTACCGAGTACATTAAGGACATTAAGGATGCGATAGAAACCTTGAGTTTTGCTAAAGTCATCAGCACATTGTTTGCCCATTGGGCATTGGGATACAATGTGTGTCTTCTGCATCGTGTATTGTGCCTGACAAGGGTTTCAATACAAGTCAGAAAAGAAAACATTGACGGGTGTCCTTCTGTATCTTGATGGGTCAGGATGGAGATTCGCCACAGGGGATTTTCGCTGCAGGCTATGCGCATAAACAACAGACTTTGTTAACAAAGTCTTGGTGGACACTGGGGCGAGTGATAAATTCTGCTCTGTCTGTGGAGTTCACAGTTCAAGCGAGAGTATAAATGAGTGTCTCCTAGCATGATTTTCAGGCGCAAGGATGACACCCGGTGAAATTTGCTCAACACAGGGAGACGCGACCGTTCACACTGAGAAAGCTGCAGCAGCAAAGATGCCGTGCTCTCTGGTGTGATGCGTGGTGCCATTCATGCTGCTTTTGAGCACCAAAAAGTTCCCAGTACGAAAAATCAGCAAACATGCTGATTCTGCCTGATCATGGAATTCTGCGGAAACTCGCAGTTTTCATTTAACTCCACAGAATTCCGCGGAATGAAACTCTGTGAGTTCCATCCACGCCTATTCAACACCTGATCTTTGCAGTGTTTGAAAGAGGTAAACTCATTCCACCTTGCCCAATGCATCTGGATATAAACCACACCTGCCATTCAGGTATCAGGGATGGTATAACTTTCCTGATGTGTTTTGCAAATATTTTGGATAGAAAATCATTGCATCATGGTATATTTACCACAGAGTAATTGCACAGCATAGCATTACTGTACAATGTGAGTCTTTACCACTCATAAGTAAATGTAGGTACATACCTCCAGTAGTTCGTGGAATCACTTCCCTTACCGCCTTCAAAAAAGAATCAAAAACACGACTAATGAACAAATTCATACCATAAGTCTGATTTCTATGATGTCACCGAGTCATCTTTAAGATCGGAATACTTTTGCCGACCTAAAGTGGAATGGTTGAGCCCTCATTATGTATGACGATTATCACTACCCTTACTGTTCAATTACCGTATGTAGTGTAAAGCTTAGCTAGTGTTGGGTCTCTCTTGGTTTTATCTATACACTTATTATCCATTGGGATCCGATCATAGTTATAAAATGTATGTTTGCTACCACACTCATCTAATGTTCTTTAACTGTATATTGGATTACGTCCTACAGTATCATGCTCCTCTATGTTTGTTAATCATATATCTTCTATTCTTTTTGTACGAATTGACACTTTGAATGTATGTATACTACCTCAACCATTTTTGTTCTTATACTGTAAAGCGCTCTGATACCCTCATAGGTCACGTTCACGCTAAATAAACTTTCTAAATAAATAAGGTAAATATACATAAGCTCGGGGTATTTTGTTATGGTTTAGCGTTAGGTATAGTTGGAGTATTAGTATGGGTTTGGAGACTTTTTTAGGGTTTTGAGGTATGGATTAAAGAAATGGAGTGGGGGGTTTATCCACCCAATAAAAAAATGTTAAGGGCTTTATTATGGGCTTGGGGTGTTTTTAGGGTTTTAGGTTGAGATTAAAGACGGGATTGGGAGATTTACTCCTCCTAAAGAAAGAGGTTAAGGGTTTTAGGATGCGTTTGGAGTCTCCAACCTGTTGCTCGTGAGCTATTGTAGCTCTCCAGCTACCTCTAAGTAGCTCATCTGTGTGCAGCCCAGCTTCTTTAATTAGAAAGTTTTTGCTTGGTTGAATTAATAGGCATATAAAATAATTGATATTATACAACACTAATAATATTAGTAGCTCTCAATGCGTTTCATTCAACAGCTCTCAGTACAGAAAAGGTTGTTGTTGACAAGGAATCTCTGTGTGCGGTTCTGGAGGAAGGAACCAAACCATTTGATGATGGTACCTCCTAAGCCCATCCTGTGTTCGAGCCGTTTAAGGAGTTTCTCGTGGAGAGATCCAGAAGGATCAGAATACAGGTTTTGCCTTGGTCAAGGGCTATGAGAACATCATCAACAAAGTGAAGAATAGTGGTTTCAGTGCTGTGCCCAGGCCTGAACCCTGATTGGAATTTGTCAAATAGATTGAAATTGGCGATGTGTTGGCTTAGTTATAGATGCAGCGTAAAATAAAGGAGAGGGGCTCTATGCCACAAAAGGGGGTAGAGCACCAAATGACAGTAGTCAAAAGAAATATGCCCCTTTTCAGCACACGTACAACTAATCTCACAAACACATACAAGTATCAGACTGAATCAATCACCAGAACAAGACACTAGATTCTGAACCTTAGTCACACATTGTTGTATGTACAAAATACTCTATTTTATTAAAAACATCACATAATAAAAATTATAAGACAGTTATAAACCAATAAAATCAGTGTTTGACATTGAGCTTGTTGTGCAATAAGCAAACAGTACAGATTACAGTAAAAAAACAATTGAAAACATAGGGAGAACACAGGTAAGAAAAAATATTTTCTAATCCCAAATATAAAGGAAGACAAAAGACCCAAATCAACTATTCTCCACAGTATAGATACTGTTAATTGTTTTAATCGAGAACAGATGTCACTCCAGTCTACAGTCTGCCTTTTGGACTTGCGTTGACGCGTTTCGGTGGAGGGCTAGAGATATAGGACCACCTTCTTCAGGACAATGTTATTCTAATCTCCCACGGTACAGACAATCTTATAAGTTGACTAATACATCCAAGAGGTAGGTATTAGTAGACTTCTTTCTTTATAATTATCAAGCGGAATGCGCTGAATGTAGCGGAGGCATGAGGCCTTTTATTCTGCCTTACTGCCTTCTACTGTATGATACCATTTGGGTTCCGAAGGTATATAGGCAGGTTTATATGTTTGGACTAAGTGTCGTTACCTATATTGCTCATCTGTAGGATATGACTGATGCTGTACTGCCTGTATATGCGAAGGTATATAGGCAGGTTTATATATTTGGACTAAGTGTCGTTACCTATATTGCTCATCTGTAGGATACGACTGATGCTGTACTTGTTAAAAAAAACCCTTCATGAGGAGCCGTTACATGGATCCCCCATGAATTAGGAAGCTCTCGATGACGCTTCGATTTTAGAGATTCTACGATTTCTGGTTCCAAGAACGTGGATACCTTTACCTCATCTTGGGTCCCAAGATGAGGTAAAGGTATCCACGTTCTTGGAACCAGAAATCGTAGAATCTCTAAAATCGAAGCGTCATCGAGAGCTTCCTAATTCATGGGGGATCCATGTAACGGCTCCTCATGAAGGTTTTTTTTTAACAAGTACAGCATCAGTCGTATCCTACAGATGAGCAATATAGGTAACGACACTTAGTCCAAATATATAAACCTGCCTATATACCTTCGGAACCCAAATGGTATCATACAGTAGAAGGCAGTAAGGCAGAATAAAAGGCCTCATGCCTCCGCTACATTCAGCGCATTCCGCTTGATAATTATAAAGAAAGAAGTCTACTAATACCTACCTCTTGGATGTATTAGTCAACGTATAAGATTGTCTGTACCGTGGGAGATTAGAATAACATTGTCCTGAATAAGGTGGTCCTATATCTCTAGCCCTCCACCGAAACGCGTCGACGCAAGTCCAAAAGGCAGACTGTAGACTGGAATGACATCTGTTCTCGATTAAAACAATTAACAGTATCTATACTGTGGAGAATAGTTGATTTGGGTCTTTTGTCTTCCTTTATATATGGGATTAGAAAATATTTTTTCTTACCTGTGTTCTCCCTATGTTTTCAATTGTTTTTTTACTGTAATCTGTACTGTTTGCTTATTGCACAACAAGCTCAATGTCAAATACTGATTTTATTGGTTTATAACTGTCTTATAATTTTTATTATGTGATGTTTTTAATAAAATAGAGTATTTTGTACATACAACAATGTGTGACTAAGGTTCAGAATCTAGTGTCTTGTTCGGGTGATTGATTCAGTCTGATACTTGTATGTGTTTGTGAGGTTATTTGTACGTGTGCTGAAAAGGGGCATATTTCTTTTGACTACTGTCATTTAGTTGTAGATGCACACATTTCTCCAGGACTTTCGTGAGAAGATGTCTAGTCGAGATAGGTCCGAAGTTATCTGCAATTTCTGGATTCTGAGTGGGTATTTTTAGGATGGGGATGACTTGCCCAGTTTTCAGTGAGTCAGGTATGGTCCCTTGTTGAAGGGAAACATTGATAATGGTAGTCCAGATGGGAGCAATGAGTGAGGTGGTCCCTACCAAGCAGTTGGCGGGGAGCGGGTCGTTACAGTGGGTATTCGGTTTTAAGGAGGATAGCATTTTTTAGATGGAATGGTCATCATAAAGTTCGAATTTGGACCAGTGAGCCTTGTTTTTTGGAGTTGCTTGGTGGGCACGAGGGGAGAGAAAGTTCCCAGACAGAGAAGGAGGGGAGTTTGAGGAAGCATTTAGTTAATTACCAAGCGAGTTGATTTTGGTTATGAAGAAGGAGGAGAACTCATCGCAGGTTATTGTGGATTTAGTGGTTTCTTTTGATGATTTCGCTAGTTTGTTTGATTGAAGTTTGACTATTTTGAAAAGTTTGCATGGTCTGTTCTTGCCATTTTCCAGCTCAATTCAAAAACTCTTTTTTGGACAAAAAGATATTCTTGTTGCACGTATTTCTGGCCTGACGGAGGAGTTTAAGGTTGGAGGCTGAGGGGTGCTTTCTCCAGTTCCTTTCTTTCAAACAGAGAGCTCTCCTTTAGTCGTTGAGGGGTCCGCTGAACCAAGGGTTTTTGTCTTTGATTGGGGAACTTTTGAGCTTAAGCAGGGCTAGATAGTCCAAAATGTTAGTAATAGTCGAGTTGTAGTGATCGGTAAGGTCGTTGACCTTAGATCGATTGGGGGGGAGAAGCTCATTCTTGCAGCGGGCTGTCAGTTTCTTGAGATACAGGCTCTTAGAGTCTCTGAGCCAGCGTTTTGGTTTCACCGGTTGCCCGTGTGTTTTTTCAGGCGGTAGTCAGGTATAGTGAAGGTGATGATATGGTGGTCTGACCAGTCAAATGGCTCTATTAAATTCAGCTTGACCGCCGAAGCCTTAGCGATAATCCAGTCCAAAGCAGCGCCTTTTGTGTGGGTAGGCAAGGTGCAGGTCTGGTTGAGTGGTTGATCGGCAAGGAAAACATTGACAGCGTTGACCTGGGAGTTATTGGGGTCATTCCCCAATGCATATTAAAGTCACCGAGGAAAATGTAATTGGAGTGAGGCGCCAACTTAGCAGTGATGATTTCCATGAGGAGGTCCGAGAAAGTGTCGTTCCAGCTTGGGGGGTGGTAGAAGATGTGCAGTTTGCATAGCTGAGAGGTGGTACTACTAATGGAGAGAGAAAGATATTCGCAAGAATCCGAAGGTTCAGCGTGGAGTTCTGTGACGAGGAGGTCTGAGCGGTAGATGCAAGCAATGCCTCCCCCCTTCTTAATTTGTCTGTCAAGTCTGGGGATGTAATAGTTGGGTGGGACCAATAGGTCAAGGTAGGGAGATGAGGATTCATTGAGCCATGACTCAGTTAGGATAGCTACATCGGTGTTGTGGTTAAGGATGAGGGCGGCGATGTCCGAGGCGTGCCTTGCAGCTGACCGGCAGTTAAGAAGGAGGCCAGAGAGTGGGCATCAGAACGAGTGTTGTAAGAAGGGGAAGTTGTCAGGAGGACAGGGGGTGTCGGGGGGCTCAAGTAGGGTGAGAAGAGGGTTAGGGTCTCCTCCTCCGAGAGGTGATTAGGAAGTTTGAGAGGGCGAAGTTGTCAGCTGGCCTGCGGCATGGGCTGGAGAGTGGGTAAGGTGAGAAGGGGGAACAGATTTAAGAGAGGGCTTGGAGGTGGCTATAGAATGTTCAGTGAGGAGAAGGATGTTCTTCAGATCAGATAGGGATTTCTGGATTATCTGAACTATAATGGATGCTCTGGTGTTCAGGGTTTCAAAGTCCAATGGTAAGGTATGAGCTTGCGGGAAGGGGACCCGGGGTCAGCATAGGGTCTATAGGCAAGTGCGGGAGGCCAGGCGAGGGAGCTCGACCCCCCTATGGTTGGGATACTGGGAGGCCGGGAGAGAGGAGGGTTAGGCAATCTCCGAAAGGAGGGGGATCCGGGAATGTTGCGGGAAAAGGTCAGTGAGCTGAGGGTGAGGTGGTTGTTAGTTACTGGGTGAGAGGGCAAGGAGCGAGATTGTCTAGCAGGGGTTGGAGGTGAAAACCTAGTGGCTGATGCTAGAGGTTGGGGGGAGGAAGGAGTATCTCTGAACACCCTGGGGGAAAGGCTGTCTCTAGAATTGGACTGAGTGGGGAGCACCATGGGAGGGTTCGTGCCAATCTGACCAGAGGGAGGGATAGAGGATGTGGAAGAGGGAGAAGCAGCAGCATTAGTAGGTCTAGGTGGGAGGCCCTTGCTCTTGGAATTAGAGTTGAGTGGACCGGCGCTGCGAAGGGAGTTATGGGGTGACAGGCCCAGGGGGTGAGTAGAGGAGTTAAGAAATAATTTCTTAAGGGTGGCGAAAAAGTCAGCAAATTTATTGAGATCGGAGTCTGATGCTTGGATTAAGATGATAGTGTTTTTATAAGCGGTACTGGTAAGGTCGGCTTTAAGGGTATGGGATGGCACGATAGTGAGTTTGGAACTGTGGGGGATGTTCCTGGTATTGTGCACATTAAGCACGTTAAAAAAGGTACTGCACCATAGTGCCGTTTTCCTAGAGCAGAAGATGAGGTTGTTGGTGATGATGCACCTGTCGGCGCTGAAGTACAGGTCAGAGATCTGGGTCTCAGGGTGTCTTCTCAGGAGGGAGTGTTTAAAGGATTTTGCAGCAGACTTGGAAAGGTTGGGAGAGTAAGCGATAGTGAAGAAGTTGCACCCAGTAGCAATCAGGTCAGATACAGCCATAGTGGGAGGATGAGAGGGAAGGCCAGGGAGGGCCCAGCGATGCAGATGTGGAGGGCAAGATCAAATCAGGGAGCAGGCAGTGCGGGGAGATAGACTTGGCGCAGTGAACCCCAGAAGCTGTGACCTAGAGGCTGCACGGGGGCAGGCGGTATGGAGTGGGTCCAGGTAAAGGTAGGGGTATCAGGAAGGAAAGGGTACCAGAAAGTGCACTGTAGGGCAGTGCAAAGGGGGGATTGAACGAGCAGGTAGGAGAATCAAGGACTGAGATAAAAAACCATTACAAGATGGCCGCCCCCACAGAGCATCTAGAGCGGTCCTTCCTTTATTTTAATGAGAAGGGGTGAGATTCCATAGTCCTGTTTTTGTTTATGGTAAATAATATAATTTGCATTTATTTGTAATGTGTTTGATATAATAATTAATTCACTTTTTTATTGTTTCTGATAAAAATATATTGTATGAATTAATTTACCTAATAATTTCAGAATATTAAAACAATAATAAAACATGCTTTTTTAACATTTAGCTCTTTTCCCCACAGATTTCCTTTAATTTCTATGGGTGTTATTGCTGCAGCCATTTTTTACGTATTCTTTATTTTTCAGTTTCCTCCTTTAGTCAGTGGACCGTTAAGGTTAAAAAATGAATGTGTCCTTGTGTAAGGTAACTGGTGCTCATGTAAAGCACTCTGATACCCGATACCTTCGGGTCAAGTTCGCGGTATATAAAACTCTGAAAAGAAAGGTTGAGGAGGAAGAGATGCTGCTGCAATGGTGAGGTAGGAACCTATTTTTTTTACTTACAGTTGTTAGGATTTTCTATGAAGAGTCTAAGGGAGGTTAGTTTATTGAAGCACGGTAGAGTTTGCATTTCCTGTATGTTTTCTCAAACTATTCTCTTTATTCAGGTTGCTGAAGATCGTGCCGGCTGGCACCTGTTTTCAAAGCGTTTTTTCCCTTCCTCATACCTTTATACCCTTTATCAAGTTTTTTCTTTGTTTTTTAAGGAAACCAAACGCCTGGATACTTGGCTCATTAGGTAGGAGGTTAGGGGACTGTTGGTTGATAAACTTGACTTAATGTAACTCCCTACTTTTTTTCCCCTCTGATAATGTTTTTTCTTTCCTATTTTTAAAGGTAACACAGTAGATTATGGATAGCTGATTTCTTGGCATATGTAATTTAGTTTAAATTGCTCATCATATTTTTTTAGCTTGTTAATGGTTTTGATTTAGGATTTTGGATTTGTCAGTTGGATTATTTTGGTTTGATTGTGGGAAGATTTTAAAATATAACAATCATTCGAAGAAAGAATACTGCTGCAAATAGAAATATATACATTACTTTGTTATTATTTTGTAAAATAATTGGTTGTTTATTACTGATTTTGTACAGGCAGTGGAATTTTTAGAAAGTGCATAGTTAATAATGATTGTATTAAACGGTTAATTGAAACTTATTTTCTGGCAGACAGGAAATTAAGGTTATATTGATGGTGTAAATAAATGTTAGTTTAATATAAATTATGAGTGTGCAAAATTTGTGCAATTTGCTTTAACGTAGTTAATTACTTGAAATGCAAATCAATCATTTTGTACTATATCTTACGTTGATTGTGTCTTTGTGTCAATATTTGGCTCAACAACGCATTTAAACATAGAACCACGAACAACAACCACTCGCGTGCGGTAGTTCCCATGCATTGTGGTAACCTTTACATGCAAATGGTGCCATTCGCCATAAATTTCTGCCATGAAGTGGAGTAATGCTAACATGTGTAACACGAAATACCCGAAATGTAATAAATTCCCCGAAAATGCCAGCATCATTTATATTTTGTCCCGACCATATATAATATTGTGGTAAACAATATTGTTGTCAAAAATATTGTGTAAACTTATAATGAAAATGACAAAAAAAATAAAAAAATATTTTATATGTGGTTTAATGTTTTTTTAAATTGTGATATATTAATTAAAAAAGGAAAAATTTACATTAACTTACCTAAATATTGTTGACAATAATATCGTCAAAAAACATACAAAAATATTGTTTTTGGTATGCTATATATGAACACACATGGATGCCGGGTCTGGTGGCCCAGTGGACTGATGTGTCCACTGCAGAGAACTGTGTGCAACCTCATGGTCACTGGTTGAAATCCTGTCGGGTCTACTCAGCCTTTCATCCATCTAAAGCCAATTAAATGAGCACCGGTGGGCAACAATAAACATATGTTATTCAGTGCCACGATGCCTACGGGTGAAAGTGTGATTTACAAATACTTATGGAATGAATGTATATTATTTATATATACATATATCTATAGTATGATTTAACTAATGATAAATATTGATTTTGCGTTATATTAATTTAATTTTTTCAAATATTTTCAATTTGGTACTATAAAAACATATATATCAATATTCACAAATATATATAGGACCTATTCCTGAGTTCATAAAAAAGGCAAAAAAAACCATAAGGGGGGAGTGTAGCGATAACCTTATCGGTGGTATGGTCAAAAATAATTTTTAATTTTGCTATGAATTCTCAGAAGATCAGCGAATCCACAGTAAAATTAAAATACTAAGCATGGGCTCCAATATGGTAAAAAAAGAAATATCCTGAATGAGCCAAGGACCGGGGGGCAGCGCATAAGTAATTTAGGGGTTATGGGTGCATGTCCCCCATCCCCAGGGGACAATATTTTAATGAAGGGGAGTGGGCCATACTAACCACCCTCCCCAAGCCTAAAAAGTCCCCGGGAACCCTATTCCCCGGGGCTGATATATTTATACAGGGCAGGGGGCCCAGGCACCTCTTAAATGCCCACAGGACCCCATCCCTTGAGTCAGTTTATGTAGAAAATGGGACAACTGACCTCAGGGACCCCCAGGGAGCCCACCACAGGAACACAGTAGTTTCCCTGAACATATGTATGCTCCCACCAGGCAGGAGCATTTTTAAATTTCTTGCCGGGCAGGAGCCAACATACCTTCCCTACCTGCAGTAGGACAGCAGGGAATGCATGTCTGCTCCTAGCCGATGTGAGATTTCAAAAAGCTCCCACCAGGTGGAAGCAGACCTCTGTTTCCCTGCCCACACTCCTAATATTGCTTCCACCCAGATGGAGCAAGCATAAACAGCTGCTCCCTCTGGGCAGGAGCAATTCTGGCTCCCGTAGTATGCGGGAAGCCATCGGGGCTGAGAGAGTCCGGGGCTCACTCGTGGCCTGAATTAGTGGTTTGTGGGTGCCCCTGGTGGCCACCTACCTCTGTCCCCAGGGGATGGTTTCAAAAGGGCCCAAGGAGACTAGGGGAGGGGAGCCCCCCAGCTAACTTCTCTTTTTTTTAATGACATTTAGCCCAGGGGATGGGGTTCCTTCGGGTCCATTTTGCCTCATGGAGGGGGGCTAGTCTAAGCAATAGAAGGGAAATTGTTTGACCTCAAAAGCATTATGTATGTGAATAGTCCTATTCATTTAGTAAAAATATATAAAAAGCTTAATATAAAACAATATTTAATTACAATCCATAGAAATAAATATATGCATAAATATATATATGTTTTCATTATTTTTAAATTGTAATATATAAATTAAAATAGGGAAAAATTATAATAACTTACCTAAATACCAAAGAGAAACGAAATTATGAAATCAATACTATTTTTGTTATTTCATTTATTACATAAAAAACAAATGACATTTAAGTAAAAAATAGCGTTGCACAACAACATTTTACAAGCACTCGCATTTAAATGAATTGGACAAAATAATGAATATTAAACAAGTATATTTATATATATTCACTGAAAAAACCACAGGTTTCAGGGACGTTATAGTTAGTTGGACATTTCACTCGTAACAGACCCAGAGAAATTTGGCCGTTATAGTTAGTTGAGCTACCTATAACTTGCGCCTCGCAATGCACTGCTGATGACATCACATATTGCATCACTCATGACATGGTCAGTGACATCACTGATGACATCTCAAATGCCATCACTGATAACATCACAGATGACATCATCCAGTGACTGAGTGTTTAAGAATGTTATATATGTATGCCGAGGTTTATTGAAGAATGAGTGTGTGTATGAGTGACTGAATGAATGATTTAGTGGGTGCGTGACTGACGGTATAAGTGAGTGATTAAACGTGTCTAAGTAAATGCATGGGTGAATGACAAATCTGTTGGAATGTCTGTATCAGTCTGTCAGTTGGTGTGTACGCAGCTGCATGGGATGGTGAGTAGCTACATGAGTATTTATATGGGTTAATGATTGGTTGTATGAATACCTGTATGGGTGTCTAAGTGTGTGTGTGGGTGTGTGACTCTGTGCATACATGTGTGAGTGGGTGATTCACTGGGAACGGGTTGAAGAGTGCATCTGTGAAGGGCTGTATGGGAGGGTGAGTGTGTGTATGGGTGTGTTGGCGAGTGAATGGACGTCTCAGTGGTATATGTGTCAGTAACTGCATATGTGAAAGGCAGTATATGTGAGTGTTGGAGTATATAACCGACTATATGTGAGAGTGAGTGATTGTGAGAGTGGCTGTATGGATGAGTGTGTGCTTGTATCAATGACTGTTTAAGAGAGTAAGTATGTGTTAGTATCTGTATAAATAAGTGAGGTGGTGTGTGTATAACTGTATAGGTGAGTAAATGGGAGTGTGATTGATTCTTTGCATGACTGACTGGGTGTGTGACTAACTCTATGGGTGAGTGGCGGTGTGTTAGTGTCTGTATATGTGTATGCATGCATATGATAGTGCTGAATTGATGAGTGACTACATGTATGAGTGACTGTTTGGGTGAATGAGTGGATGTGTGTGTAGACCTACGAATCAGTGAATGGGTATATAGTAACTGGTATTGGTGTGTCTATGGTTTTGAAAATGGTAGTCTGTATTTTAGAGTTGGTGTATCAAAGATTAAATTAGGATGTGTTGTGGTGCATCAGATTATCACGTAGATGATGTCATCAGTGATGTCACCAGTGATGTCACTGACCAAGTCATGCGTGAAGTAATATGTGACATCATCAGCAATACATTGTCGGGGCACGAGTTATGGTTAGCTCAACTAACTATAACGGCCACATTTCTCTGGTTTTGTAGGAGTGAAAAGTCAAACTAACTATACCGTCCCTAAAACCTGTGTTTTTTTCAGTGAATTTCTAAGGTTTTTTAAATGCTAATTTCTAACTAGCTTCTAACGAGCTAACGAGCCTACTTGAAAAAACTCGTCCTGACTCAACATTTGATCCAAACTTGGCCACACGACAATTTCAGGAGTGGATAGGTACCGCCACCCACTCCTTAGCCCCAACTAAAAAACTCTCTAGAAACAGAGCAACGCCATCCGCCCCATGGTTTACAGAGGAGCTCCGTATTAAGAGGCAATTCTGTAGAAACAGGGAGAGACATTGGCGCAGATCCTACAGCGCTGAAAGCAAGACCAGCTATAAGGAAGCACTCGGACAATACAAAGCTCTTATTGTCGAGACAAAAAAATCCTATTTCACTGAACAAATCAATTCTGCTAAAAACTCAAGTAAAAAACTTTTTGAGATAACTAAGGTCTTAGCGGGAAACGCACCGGACCTGAATCCTCCACAATCCCAAGTCTTTTGTGATTCTCTGGCTGATTTCTTTTTCACAAAGGTAAATGATATCTATCAAGCATTCTCCACAAAAACAGTAATCAGCCCCCCCCATATCTAACAACGGGACCAACAATATCGAACTTTCTCAGTTCTTAGACCTTGGAGAAACACAAATCAAGGAAACAACGGCCACAATCAAATCAGGCTCAGCATTAGATCCTTGTCCTCTAAAAGTCATTCGTCCGATCATAGCCTATCTCTCCCCTGACATTGTATCAATTTGCAACACAATGTTCAGAACTGGGATATACCCAGACTCCCTTAAAAATACCTTGGTCAAACCCCTACTTAAGAAAGTTAATTTGGACAAGGACCAACCAAAAAACTACCGCCCCATAGCCAGTCTCCCCTTTTTAGCAAAGGTAGTGGAAAAGGCTATGAACTCACAACTCTCAGAGTTCATAGAAAAACATCAACTACTGGACAACACCCAATTTGGTTTCCGCAAGTTCCACGGAACCGAAACTGCCTTAATAAAAGCTACAGAGGACATAAGTGTGATCCAGGACCAGGGAGGTACAACAATACTCGTACTGCTCGATTTGTCGGCAGCCTTCGACACGGTCGACCACAAGATCCTGGTCGACCGTGCCGAAAACCTGGGCATCCGCCACATGGCTAGAAATCTGCTCTCCTCCTTCTTGGCCGGTAGATCACAGGTGGTCACACTGGGGCCCTTCCAATCGCACAAGCTGTCACTACCGTGTGGGGTTCCCCAAGGCTCATCCCTTAGTCCGACACTATTCAATATCTACGTGTCGGACCTGGCCTCTGTCATCAAGGCCTATGGGATGAGCCTTACTTCGTACGCGGATGACACCCAGCTTGTGTTGGCCATTAACGGGAATGGAGACAAGGTAGCTGAAAACTTTCAAGAGGGCATGCGGGCGATCGGTGAGTGGATTGCCTCTAACTGTCTAAAGTTAAATGCTGAAAAAACAGAGGTCGTCATATTTGGACATCTCTCCCCAGGATGGTCAAACACCTGGTGGCCCCCCACGCACGGAACACCACCTACACCAGCCATCACCGTCAGAAATCTGGGGTTGATTTTTGACGATAAATTAAATTTTATGGCCCACTCAAATAAAATAGCAGCAACAGCCCATCACAAACTTAGGTTGATCAAGAAAATCATGCCGTTTTTACCAACCTCAGCAGGTAAGACGCTGGAAAGCGCCCTCGTGCTGTCATCTCTTGACTATTGTAACGGCTTATTCATCAACGCCCAAGCAAGAGTGACCAACAAAATGCAGACCATCCAGAATGCTGCAGCCCGCCTCCTGTCTGGAATCCCTAAGTTCTCACCAATCTCTGAGACTATAAGGGACTTGCATTGGCTCAAGATTCGAAACAGGATCAAGTTTAAAGCGCTGTGCATACTCTATAAAGCATTACACAACTGTGGCAGCTCCCAGGTTATGGAACTCCCTGCCAGCATCCATCAAAGACAGCCCATCCCTGATGCATTTCCGTAGAAAGATAAAGACCTGGCTGTTTGATCAAAAATAGTTACCGGCTTAACCTCGGGAATACCTTCAAAGTTTCTAGCGCCGAGACGCCTACGGGCAATTGTACGCGCTGTATAAATCTAAAAAATAAATAAATAAATAACGTCAATGAAACCAATGTTTTTTTTCAGAGAATTTCAAAGGTTTTTTAAAGGCTAATTTCTAACTATAACATCCCTGAAACTTACGGTGTTTTCAGTGATTTTGTAAGCTTTTTCAAATGCTAAATCTTAATTGTATAATTATTTTAAACTTACCTTTTCTACGATATTTTTAAGGGTTTTTTGGAATTTTGTTTTAAAAATGATTGGAACTATATTTTTGAACTTTTCCTTTTTAAATTTTGCTTTGTTTCTCTAAAATCCTTTTTACAACTAAAATCACTCTTTTAAAATACATATATTATACACTACTAAAAATATACTTTGTTATTTATACATATAACTTAAATTTATATTTACTTGAAATAACTTTTTTAATACTGTAAAAGGTGTTTTGTTCTATTGTTATGCTTTTCTGTTAAAATGTTTATAAAGGGGTCGCGCACCCTACGTGAACCTACACGATGGGTGCCCGGTTGAAGGGTGTGGTAACCGACTGACGCGTGTTTCCAGAGTAGCGCCGGGGTCGCGACTCCGGCGCAATTTTAAAAGTGTGAAATATCATTGCAGAAATTATAAATATCGGTTTTGGTTAAAGACTTTAACTAATATTATTTAGAAATTAAATTATCAACAGTAAATTTTAGTTTACTATAAACTGTACGAAATTTCATGAGTGCGTGACGTATACACATATTTCGGGTGTCACGCAGGGATCGCGCCAGGGTCACAACTTCCTTGTATTTTCAAAGTGTGAACTATCAGGGAAAAAAGTTTAAATATCAAATTTGTATAGACACTTTCACTAATATACTTTGTCATTGTTTTATAAACATCTATTTATACTTTATAAATAAATATATGAAATTTTATGGGTGCGATGTGTGTAAGCGACGGGTGCGTGCACCCTGCGCGACTCCATGTGAGCTAAAAAGAAAGCTTCTGATTGGTTTAAATCACTTTCATTCTTTTAGAGGGAGGAACTAACACCTGTTTTATTTCCCTTATTATTTGTCACTTTTCCTGGCAACACCTATTTCTTCTAGGCTGCTGGATTTGTTTTTTTTCCTGGTGTCTTTGACTTTTATATAGCAAGATGGCATCCAGTCACACTGATCATGATAAAGACTCTGAGGAAGTGGAAGGGCCTATCAAAAAAGAAAAGAGAGTGTGGTCTGGGCTTTCTTGACAGTACCAGAGGGCGAAAAGAAGGTAAGCGCCCAAAAGGTTACTTGATCGATTTGCAAATCTGTACTTTCCAGAGGATCAGAGAAGAAGTGCTCCTGTTGTACTTCTTCTATGAAGAAAACAAGGAAACAAGGCATCCTCTTTGCTTATCACAGGAAATCATGCGACGGGAAAGAAATGAAGCTTCCTAGGCTGACAATAATGCGCCATCAACATCGGGTGCGGGTGTTCCAGCTTCACCTCAGCCACACATCGTTCCTGAACTGGTGCATGTGATCAATAATTGCTCCAAATGCAATTCAAAACTCTGTGTTTCAGAGCAATGTCCTGACATTATTGTCAATGCTATCAAAGCGCACAAATGTTAATTTTTTTGCTGACTTTGACATTGTTCTTTTTCCTGTTTCTTTTCAACTACTCATGTTACAGTGTTGATCTTTTGATTTTTTTCAGAAAACACCCCAAAAAATAAAAAATCTTTAAAACTACAAAAAAACACAAAATTAAAAAAAAAAGGTTCTCACGGAACCACATCAACTGATTAAAATAGAAAAGTTTTCAGAGTGATTGCATAAGTGAAGTGGTAGTGTGTGAGTGATTGGAGGAATATGTGGGTAGTGTGTAGGTGATTGCATGAGTAAATAGCTAGTACGTCAGAGTGCAGAGGTAATGTCTGGGTGATTGGAGAAGTGCATGGGTACTGCCTAAGTGATAAAAGGAGTAGATGGGTGTTGCCTGGATAATTGCATGACTGTATGAGTAGTGCCTGGGTGATTGGAGGAGTGCATGGCTTCTGGCTGGGTAACTGAAGGAGTGAATGAGTAGTGTCTGGGTGATTAGAGGAGTGCATGGGCAGTGTATGGGTGATTGGATGAGTGCATGGGTAGAGCCTAGTTGATTGGAGGAGTGCAAGGATAGTGCATGGTGATTTTATAAGTGCATGGGTAGTGGCTGGGTGATTGAAGGATTGAATGAGTAGTGTCTGGGTGATTAGAGGAGTGCATGCATAGTGTATGGGTGATTGTATGGTGCACGGGTAGTGCCTGGTTGATTGGAGGAGTGCAAGGATAGTGCATGGGGACTTTATAAGTGCATGGGTAGTGGCTGAGTGATTGGAAAAGTGCACAGCTACTGGCTGGGTAATTGAAGGAGTGAATGAGTAGTGTATGTATGATTAGAGGAGTGCATGGGTAGTGTATGGGTGATTGGATGAGTGCATGGGTAGTGCCTGGGTTATTGCATGAGTGGATGAGTAGTGCCTGGATGATTTGACGAGTGCATTGGAAATGCCTGGGTGATTTTGTGAGTGCATAGGTATTGAATGGCTGATTTTATTAGTGCATTGGGTGTTGCCTGGATAATTGCATGAGTTAATGGGTAGTGCTTGGGTGATTGGAGGAGTGCAAACTTTAATGGGTGATTGGAGGAGTGCAAACTTTAATGTTACTTTCCGTAAAAGAGAAGAAAAATACTATTATTGCATATAATATTATAGTTTTAAGAACACAATATAATTTTTGAATTACATAACATATTCAGTTTCCCATTGTTTGCTGTTTTCAGATTCTATTGAATTTCACCATACACAGTGATTTCAATGTTGATCATCCTAAAACCATTACAAAAATGGGGTAACCCTGAATTGGTCGTGGACCTGGGTACAATATACCACAAAATACAGTGGTCCTAGACCTTCTTTAGAAAGACATAAGTCAGTTCCCTGTTTGGGTATAATTTAGTGATAATTTTCATGACCAATCTCAGGCGCAACGCACCTGCTCATAGTATTAAATACCTTATTCAGACATAAAACTAATGAGTGCAATAACCCATACCTTAGATCATAATGCATTTTATTCATATGCCAATAGTGTACAATTCAAGAAAATTTTCAAGATGATATACGTTTATCATTAAGTATAGACGGTTGCTCCATGTGGAACGTGCTTATAGAGAAGGTGTCTGAATAAGGTATTTAATACTATGAGCAGGTGCGTTGCGCCTGAGATTGCTCATGAAAATTATCACTAAATTATACCCAAACAGGGAACTGACTTATATCTTTCTAAAGAAGGTCTAGGACCACTCTATTTTGTATTATATTGTACCCAGGTCCACGACCAATTCAGGGTTACCCCATTTTTGTAATGGCCACCTTTGTGCAGGTACTGCCTGCGAGGGTTTCTATGTTAAGTGTTTAAATGTTTGTTATGTAGAATTGTGTCAATTGTTTAATGTCAGCTATATTGTCTTTATTTTTCCACCATTGTCTTTATTTTTCCACCATATCAGAAATATACTATGTCGGATAGAGAGACACTATCGTATAGTGAAGACTATATAGACAAACTCCTACAAGAACAAGGAGGTGGTACCTTCCTAGGTGGAACTGCCACTAATATAGACCTCACACTTAATGAAAAAATATCTAAACTTGAGCGTCTAGAGAAGAAATTGATCAGAACACGTCTACATGGGCACACTTTAGCTAAATATTTATAATCTAATGTCATCCCAGTAGGCTTACAGGTTAGAAACGAACCTGCCATTTTCTTGGATAACCCTAAATTTAAGGAGAACTTCAGTTTCGTTTCTAACAACTGTTCCAGGCACTGGATGGTTCTTGGGATTGAAACTGCAGTTGAGGAAGTACAGCGCTTGAATAAAGAGATCTCTGAGTTGAAGAAAGATATTATTGAAGACAAAGCCCTTAACAACGCGAAGGAGGCCTTAGAAAGGCTAGAAAGAACTATTCGTGAGTTTGACCTATACACCCAGGCTACAAAATTGGATAAAGTAGCGACAGATATTACATTTTATGACAAAAAAACAACTTACCCATACCTACAAGAGGGCTACTACGTGAGGGAACAACAGGGAACATACTCCAGTAGAGGTAGAGGTGGTTTTAGGAGATATACTACATTCTCCGGATCATCGCTAGGAAGTAGCACAGACAGTGACACTGAACGCCCAGGCCCCAGCACAACTGCACCCATTTCTGGTAACACCTACATGGATCAACAGCCTTTTTTAGTAGAGGAACCATGGTGGGCACAACGAGGGCGATGTCGTCCCTGGGGGAGACCCAGGGGCTCCAGAGTTCCAATGTGGAACCAGGGCAGAGGCAGAATGAGGAAACAGACTCAATTCCAACAGGAAACCCATGGGGATATTCAAACACGTCGGCAACACTACGGATGGTAGCTTATACGCCTGTCAACCCCGTAGTCAATCTATCAGATTACATACTCAAGCACAATGAACAAGAAATTCTGAGTAAAGGCCTGTCCTTTGTCCCTACGTCTATGCCCAACAACTTCAATCTGAAAGTAGAATTGCATACATTTTTTCACAAGATCAGGTTGAAACACTACTTCCTTAAGATCCCCCCGAACCCAACATTTTTAGGCAGTGGACTTAGACCCCCCTCCAAGTATAACCCCCCTACGCATCTAATGCCCCATAGACTTTTGGCTTATGAACAGGTGGTTATGAGGGACATTGATAACATATTGGTCAAATTGCAGTATGTTAAGTACAATGTGAGCAAACAGGAGCGGCAATCCTTAGAAACGTTGAAAACCAACACCAATATTGTGATCAAACCCGCCGACAAAGGTGGGGCGATTGTGGTACAGAACGTTGAGGATTACAGAAACGAAATTCTCTCACAGTTATCCATTGAAGGGAACTATGAGAAGTTGAGACTGGATCCAACTAAAGGATTTAGTAACATCATTGCACACATGACTGGGGAGGCACTCACGGTAGGATATCTTAGTAAATTGGAACATGACTACCTCAATAACAAACACCCCTGAAAGCCCACAATATACACTTTACCAAAAATACACAAGCGACTGCAGGACCCACCAGACAGACCAATAATATCTGGTTGTGGCTCTATATTAGAACCACTCTGCAAATATATTGATGTGTTCCTCCGACCTATTGCGGAGAGCACCCCTACCTACCTTAGGGATACCATGCAGATCATCCAATTGGGGGACGAGCGCCCACATGATTCCAGCATTAATGTACTAGCTACTATGGACATAACTGCCTTATAAACCAATATCCCTCAAGCCGCTGCACTCGCATGCATTAAGTCAGTACTGAATAAAAGACCTGCTCCACATAAGGTCCCGACTGAATTAATTATTGAACTTCTTACTGTAGCTATGACCAGGAATTATTTTAACTTCCAGGGTCAATACTATGTGCAAACTAAGGGCGTGGCAATGGGGGCGAGCTTCGCCCCATATTTAGCTATCATTTACAGGAATGAATATGAACATCAGTTTATCATGAATGAATGCAATCCATACAAGAACTGTATAACCTTGTGGCGTCGTTATATAGACGACGTTCTAATTATCTGGGAGGGTGATGAAGAACAACTCAGATCCTTTCACATTTGGCTCAATGTATGTTCCACGGACATTCAATTTACACTTGAGTTTAACAGAGACCAAAGTAACTTCCTTGACATTCTGATTAAAGTTGAATCAGGCAAACTACACACTACCCTATACAGGAAAAGTAGTGAACGGAACACACTCCTGAATACACAATCCACCACCCACGTAACCTCAGGGACAATTTGCCCTTTGGGCAATTCCTGAGGTTACGGAGGAACTGTTCCAAAAAAGAGGATTATTTTGAGGAGTCAGCAGGTCTTCTCAGCAGACTAATTGAGCGTGGCTATCCGATTAGACACCTTAAGAAAGCACGTAAACGTGCCTGGCATAATCACAGGGAGTTTATATTGATCCCAAAAACAAAGGCTAATACTAGTGAAGAAAGGATTGTATGTGTGACTACATTTAACACTAAAAGTAATGCTATTAAGAAGACCATCAACCAGCACTGGCATTTAGTAGCAGAAGAATTGGGTAATATGCCCCACCTTTACATGCCTTTAGAAAAGGCAAAAACGTGAGGGACCATGTGGTCAAATCCTTGCTACCAACACGACGTCCACTGGGCCAAACTACCTTGTGGGGGATCCCACCGATGAGAGGGTATCATAAATGTGGCCTATGCAAAGCCTGCTGATTGACAGAGGAAATCACTGAATATAAACACAATGATCGGAAGCACACATTACAGGAGCATAGCAACTGTAACACCACCGGAGTAATTTATGCGATTACCTGTCCGTGTGGATTCATGTATGTGGGACAGACCACTCAGAGAGTAAAATTCAGCATCCTACAGCATTGCAGCCGCATACGATGTCAGGTACAAGGTGCACCTTTAGTAGAGCACTTCAATACATTTGAACACACAGCTGAAAGTCTGAGATGGTGGGTCATTGAGAAGGTGAAACCCAACCCCAGAGGGGGAGATTTCGCCATTATTCTCAGTAAACGCGAATGCAGATGGATACATTCGTTAGACACAATTGCACGAGGCCTGAATACTATTAGGTAGCCAGCCTATCCGCTCTAGTATATGCGACGGCTATTTCCGTTCTATTAGGGTTACACTGGCTTCTACATCAGGACCGACATGTACACAAAGCAATAGTGACACCTGTTTTAATTTTAATGGACTGTACATTTGTGACATGGGAAAAACAAAATGTGTCTGTCTCAGATAAGGTTTTATATACAAATCATTTTCTATTTACTCATGATGGCTGCTATACAGCAAGGCTGTTTATATTGCACATGATGCCACTACATGATATATATCTAGATGGTCATAATTAATTCATCCCCACGATGTGTTTCAAACTCTTAATCCATTTAGTTTACTGTATACCAGCGATGTTAATCGGACGTTTTCAACCAAGCGGCTGATCTCACTGCCAGCAATGCATTTATATGATGTATACTCAGATTGCAACTCTGACACGGTATTATTGTGCCTCATCACATGCGGGCCTTTTATGTTTTTTCGCATTCTCTTCCATGGAGCTTTACGGAATATTCGATACTCACAATATAGTCTTTCATCACTGTCTGATGCCAACGATGTTAACTTATACCCCCTACATGTTTTTTATACTAAACGGCTTACATTATTGCCTTTGATGCTATTACCTGATGTGTACTTAGATTGCCTTAAATGACCTTTATATTGTGCCTGATTTCTTTTGGGGTGTTTCTTCAATTGAGCTTTACGGTACACAAGACACTCTCGGTACAGTCTTTCATTACTGTCTAATACATACCGGCTGCGTCATCCTCACGCGATGGCGACGCTAGCGGTTATATCTTCCGTGTGGCAGCCGCTCCCACTTCCCAGTCGCAACAAATAATGGATACGTTCGCATACATGCGCAAGGTACGTTAGATCCCTAACGGGCTGGGATGGGTACAATTTTGTCACACCAGCCAACCCCCTTTTTATTTTCCCTCTTTACCCTCTCCAGCAAATGAACTGACATTCACGTCTGAATTGACGGTCGACTCTCTACAGGGACCGTTTACCGTACAGTCCATCCTTTATTGCATCTTAAATACACAATATCGTGTCCAGATGTTGTACTAGCTCCATCATGGAAAATAATAGCCACTGCTTTAAAAGTTCTTCCTGAAATTGACATTTGACTTGCCACAACATTATTTATTTTGGTTTCCAATTTTCTTCCATCGGCGGTACAACGTTGTAGCATTAAAATGACATATTGTCCAAATCTTTCTATAAATAATGTTGACAACATTTATGATTTGCAGAGAGTATCTTTCATATCTGGATTCGCTGATTTTAATAATTTGTTAAAAGACACTGTTTTGCAATCTAGTATTGTCAATTATATGAATCGTTCAGTGTCTATTTCAGTGGTAGAAGAAAATGAACAGTCTTCCCATTTATGATGCCATCTGTAACGTAGACCAAACAGATTTTCAATTTGTATTCCTTCATCTTCCAATACTGCCAGCATAAACATAAGAAATTCTTGAACATTTTGTTGTACATTAAGTGTAAATTGTGAAGAACCAGAACATATATTCAAAAGATGCCGAATACCAGAAGCAGTATGGAATTTAGTTTTATCAGTTTTCAACTTTTCTAAAATATAATGTAACAAAGAACAGAATCTTTTTTATCGATTTTCCATAATTTGATGATGAAGATTTTCTCGAAAAAACATGACGTTCACAATTACATTAGCATAGCAGTTGATACCTAAACTATTTTCTAACTGGTATCGTACAATATCATCAACAGTGCCCATTTTAATTTTCTTTGCAGCCTCAACATTTTCTTGTATTGTTTTCTTCTTTCCAACCTCACTAGAGTGTTTCTCATATTTTCGTTTTGTACATAATACACGTTTTTTATATGTAGGATATTCACCTTAGTTAGGAGCATACACTCTTCTTAACCGATTATACTATCTTACACAATTTGCATCTGCACTAACCTTTTTCTCATCAAAATCAATCAAATACAATCCAGATAATGTTCTTACTTGAGACAATGCAACAGGAAACATCTATTACCACGCGGGCACTGCATCGCAATACCTTTACATCGCGGGTAATACAACGCAAGTCGTTACAACGACTTGAGCTGGATGGCGCTCTATCCTTAGGAATAGTATGATTTACTATTCCAACACCTTCCCTACTGTACGTAGACTGGTGTTGGAATAGTAAATCATACTATTCCTAAGTCCAGCGTCCTCCAGCCCAAGTCATTGTAACCACTTGTGTTGTAAGATCTGCGATATAACGTTCTGTGATCATTTTGATCGCGTTGGAACGTCACATATTCCAATGCAACATTCGCCATACGCTCTTAAAAAACTGTACTTCCAATATTTACGAAAGCACTGTCTACACTTAAACCTTGCAATTTATAAATGGTCACCGCATATGCTAAAGAAAGAGGAAACTGTTTTCTACGAACATACAAATCTTTCACAAGCAAATAAAGAACAGCACAACGTCCAATTTGTATTACCTCTTCAATCTGATCAAAAGTATTGTTCAAAAATTAAATTCCATCTCTGTTCTGAAAATTTACATAATCAACAACTTTTCCCATTGCTCCATTCACTAAAGCTTTTTCAACACCTAAATTACGCCGTAATATTACCCGACAGTTTACACACACATATATAGCCTTCTCCAAACCAGCAGTCTTAGATACAGATTTTTCAAAAAAATCCAATTTTGCCAGTAATTTCTCTGACAGAAGAATAGTAACTCCTTTGTGTTCCATTTTATCAATGGCTTCCATTTTCCCTATTGGTTGTTTCTCCAGTTTCAAAAGTTCTTGATTAAATGTAGAGCACTCTTGCAGTGTTGTCATTAGACAAACTATAGACTTCTTTTCTTAAATTTTTTTATACATTATTTCAGGTGCAATATTTTCATTTGGAAACAAGTTTGTTAGTAGTCAACTTTGTAAAACTTCTTTACCATCTTTTGTCAAGACACCAATGCTAATATCTTGAAGAATGTTTACATAATGTTCATCACTTGCTTGTCGCATATTCTTAAAAACTTCTTTATATTCAAAAAGACCAAATGTTCACATTTCCAATACTTCCCAATGAGTTTTTTAGTGTCTTCATGCACAAGTGTTTTAATAACTGGTTGCCCTTTCACAGAAGTAAGTTGTAATAGATGGCTGAATACAATTAAATGTTTTCTTCTAAATAAAATATCATAATCTGTTTTCAAAATCTGTTGCATTCTTAAATATACAAAGCCAAGCATTAAGTTTGAGTCCATGCTCACCTCATCAATTATCAGAAGTTTTATTTTCTTTAGTACTCTTGAAACTTCATAACAAGCTTCTCCAGATAGCTTGTGATATTCCAACTTATTTTCATGTTCAACTGGTAGCATCAGTAAACGATGTAATGTAATCCCTTTAATGTTGTGTACTGTTAACCCAGATGGAGCAGTTACACCACAAGATAAATGTGATTCAATGGTTTTCTGTAGATAACTGGTCAAAACTTTAATTTAGAAACTTTTTCCTGTACCAGCTTGACACTGATATACATTCAAATAGGTTTAAATGATGTGCAGTTGCATTCTTGTTTTATGAAGCAAACCATGCTCTATCTGTTGTGTAACTTGTGTTGTGTAACTGTTGTGTAGCTTGTCGCATTGCCGTTTCTACTTCACTTATGGCTATTGCTGCTTCATTTTTAAGAATTGGTTGTCCTAGTGGATGTTGACTTAGTGGAGCAGAACATTGACTATCTTGAGAACTGTCTCTAGCAATTTCAGCTGCAATACTAGTTTCTTGTTCAATCTCTTCATTCAACATTTGTATATAATTTAGAAAAACTGTGCATTCAATGCTATCTTTACATGCATTAAAAGAATCTTCATAGCAGTCAAAATCTCCAAGTAATTCTATTTCAGTTCGTCAAGGCTTGAACAGTTGCAGAAGTGCTAGATAGAAAAAATCCCTTTTATCTGCAGTGTCACAACTGAGTTTCCTGTGATTAATAAGATTTCCTTTTATATGTTTTACCAAACAATCATCACATCCAATTACTGCATATTTTTCATCATTTATATTTTCTGTAACATTTCTCTTAAAGCTGCAATATTGCAGTACTTCCTGGAGACATATGCTTTCCAGATGAGAACTTCTTTTAGGATAGTACGTATCCAACATGTTTGTTTTCACAATATCTGTACTTTCTAGTTCATTTAATGCTAAGAATTCAATGTATTGTACAGATTTCAGTACTCGATTTCGTGTTGCAGCAAGACCTAGACTTACGCAAAGAATTCCTCTAGGGCAATATGTATGAAAAATGCGTTTTGCGATTCTCAAATTGCGATTTTTCGGGAATCACAATTAGAGAATCGCAAAATGCAATGTATGTAGGATTTGCTAAATATTTTGCAAATCCTACATATTCCTTATTTGCGAATCGCAGATTGAGATTTGCAAAAAAGGAATACCTTTCATTCATTCCTATGGGCTAGAAGGCCCATAGGAATGAACGGGAAGACATTCTCAATTTGCGATTCCCAATTAGAGAATCGCAAATTGAGAATGCAATTTCAAGGTTACAAGGGTGTCAATAGGACACCCTGTTGCACCCCTGAAATATGCATGTGTGCACATGTGGGGCGCACACATGCCCTAAGGTCATGTATGTGCACACATAGCACTTTGCAGAAACGTTTTTTTTTCAAAGAAATCGCAAATTACCACCAACCTGAAGTTGGTGATAATTTGCGATTCCTTAAGCCAAAATCGCACAACTTGGGTGCTCCCTACATTGCATTTAAGGAATCCCCATTTGCAAAATAGTGAATCGCAAATTTTTGCGATTCCTTAGTTTGCACACTGCCTAAATTGCGATCGCAAACGCTGAAATTCTGCGAATTTCAGAGTTTGCTATTGCAATTTGGCTTTATACATATGGCCCATAAACTTGCAGATGTCAACCGATCCGAGCATTCGTACAATCCAATCTCTCGATGGGAAAGCATCTTCAAACTAAAGCTGTACAATTTGTTACCAAGAGTCTTCTCTTGTGAAATTTCTTCCCACATTTCTTTCAACTCTGTCTTTTCAGCTTTTTGTTATATATTATGTAATATAGCCAGCAACAACAATTGATTTATCTGCAACATACTGGATATCCATATTGGCATTCCACATCAACAAAACCACTGGATTGTAATCATTATTATACTTTGAATCTTCAATTCTTTTTACATTGTAAGGGCCCGATTCAGAGAACTAACTTAAGACAAAATCCTACACTTACTACCATTTTGGTATTCACAGAAGGCACTTACTCATTTTGATATTCACAGAAGGCACTTACTCATTTCGGTTTTCACAGAAGTTAGTAGTCCTAACTTTAGGACTCCTAAATGCCTTCTGTGAATACCGAAAGTCTTAAAATTAGGATTTTTCTCAGTTTAGTAGTAGTATAGTTAGGACTCCTAACTTTAGGACTCCTAAATGCCTTCTGTGAATACTGAAAGTCTTAAAATAAGGATTTTTCTCAATTTAGTAGTAGTAAAGTTAGGACTCCTAACTTTAGGACTCCTAAATGCCTTCTGTGAATACCGAAAGCCTTAAAATTATGATTTTTCTCAGTTTAGTAGTAGTAAAGTTAGGAATCCTAACCTTAGGACTCCTAAACTGAGAAAAATCCAAATTTTAAGACTTTCGGTATTCACAGAAGGCATTTAGGAGTCCTAAAGTTAGGACTCCTAACTTCTGTGAATACCGAAGTGAGTAAGTGTCTTCTGTGAATACCAAAATGAGTAAGTGCCTTCTGTGAATACGAAAATGGTAGTAAGTTTAGGATTTTGTCTTAAGTTAGTTCTGTGAATCGGGCCCTAAGTATTCTATGGAGATTTTTGAGTTATAGTATGCCTCACTGCTGACATCAAACTGTTGACTCTTCCTTTGGAAATTACTAGGCGTGGGAATCCAAAACGACATTTTGTATACAATTTTTCCTTTGATTTGTATTTCCGTCGACAATTTTTCCCACATAAATGACTTTGAAACCGTAAAACTTGTTGTCTTAAGATAAAACAGTCTCATTAGAATTGGTTCCAAATTTCGGTGTATCCTTGATCCATAATAGCATATGTATATGAGGAGCACCTCTGGCTTGGTACTCCTTTCTCCAAAAGAAATCAATATCTTCTCCAAGAGGTGGGTTATTTCTCTTGCAGATAAAATATACCATAGCTTGAAACCTATGATTAAAATATCTGCACACATTTACAGGATCCATGGAACACAGTTCTCCATCTGTCTTCAATTCAATGTTTTTAACTTTTGAATTTGCTTCTCGCAGAAATTCAAGTAAATAATCCGATGCGAATTCAGAACAGCTTAGCATAACATACCACGTAGGGGTTCCTAAGTTCCTTAACATACATTTAAGTTCTCCGTGATGAAGCTAGTAATTCTCATTCGTACCACGTTGAAACGCCATCAAATGAATCAACTGAGATTCTAAATGATCATCTCTTTGTTGTACTTTGTCCATGAATTCCCTTGCAGAAACATGTGTAAGATGAACTCCTGTTTTTAATGTGTGGTTCACTGCATATGAAAGTCCAGACAAGTCACTTTCAAACAGAAATCTTGGATCTTCTGAGTACAATCTTGTTGTACGATATTCTGAAGCTGGAATCTGCACGGGTCGTTCATCATATCGTCCACCTTTTCCAGTGGGGAAGAGCTGTGGAAAACAACAGGCTTCTAAACTTCTTTCCCAAACACTCATAGGAGTTCCCTTTGCTTTCTTCATTTGGAATAATTCAAAAGTATTTCGAATCACTTCTTTTGAATGTAAAGGATGTGTACTATAATTTTCATACATTTCTTCACTCCTGGAAACATCCACTTTTTCGATTTGGCCAGTTGAAATATTTCTAGCAACTCCTACAGATATTTTTTCTTCGTCCACATGTATATTTTTATAATAAGTAGATATATGTAGCTTTTTGAAGTTTGGTGACATCTACTAACTCATATTTTCCAAATCTTTGTTGATACACCATTAACTAGAATAACTACAGGTTCAATTTCCTCTCTCTCTACACCAACAGTTTCTATTTTTTTCTCAAAATCCAAAGGTAAATACACAACTCTTCCTTTTAAACCTCTTTGTAAATCTGTTGGAGGCAGCTTTCCTGTTTTAGGCTCCATCCGAACAATAGTCTGAAACAGGTGCTCAAATTGAATAAGAATAGGTTCATATGTATTTAAATGTACTAGTTCTGATGGAATACCTACCAACTCTAGGTTATTATGTACAGCTCTATCTGGCATGTTATTCTCTTCTCGTTTGCTGTAACAATATTTACAAATATGTTGATCACTACCCAACTCAAAATGACCTTTCACCAACAAATAAGTACCAAATTTCTCCCACTTATCATTGTTTTCTTTTTCACTTTTTAAATACACATCAACATTCCTAGTTTGACTACTATAGTGAGTACGTCGACAACAGATACAAACATAGTTTGGTTTTTCACAACAAACTACCTTAAACTTTGTAATTTCTTATGAAAACTTCTGAGTACTACTATCTTCTACCTCTTCTTCAACACCTACACTTATGAAAATCTCACTTTCTCTACACTCCTCTTCAGGATCAAAGAAACAAAACTGTATATTATCAGTGCAGTGTGCTCTTTTTATTTCCGGACAGCGTGTACCTTAGTTTGCTGGCTTTGGCGCTCCCTCCCTCCCGCTGCCGCGCCTTACATCGCGTGGCCGCTGTGCGGAGCAGGAGGGGGATTAAACTACAGCTCCCAGCCTCCCCGGCCCCAACATCCCGGAAGTAGCGCCAGGAGGCGCTTTAAAAATCGTTCCCACTCCCCGCGTCGCGGTCTCGCGCGCGGTCTCAGCCGGGCTAAGCCCGGGCAAAGGGCGGGCCCTCTTAGGCCCTCAGAGGCCGGAAGGAGGCCGGGCTGGGCCTACTTTCTTTCCTCTGGACTCTAGGCAGCATTGCAGAGATCGTGAGACAGACACTATTCGATGCTGCATCGGTTCAAGTAGGTTTTGTGTGTTTTGCTTAGTTACTACTAGACACGTACCTTAGGGGGACTGTGATTGAATAACTATGGCTAGCAAATCCAATAAGGGTACTCTTGATGGCTATGTGTGGAAAGTTAATCCTGGAGCTGACAAAGAAGCGAATTTAGCCGAAATAAGGGCGAGACGACGTAGCTCTATAGAGCATATAAAAAACTTGTCTCATACTGCCAATGTGTCCCATGAAGTGACTTTATCTGATAACAGTGCCCTTTCTTGCCATGACTGTATACCAAGTATGGACACTATAATTATGTCATCACCCTCTGGTAACCCAACCATGCCTGAATCGTGTAATGATTTGTCTCCCACTATTATATCTCGTTCCATTGAGGTAACCTGCCACCCAGCTGCATTGAACAACCTACATTTAGCGGCACCCCCGCCTCAAACTCCAGTTTCTCTAGGGGTACCTAATCTAGTAGGCCCGCTACCTAAGAAAAGAAGAAAGCTGGACGCAGTAGTCCAGAAGAATAAAGGGAATCATATAGCCGGTAATAAACCCAATCTGGCTCACATTGGAATTGGCCCTGTTCATAACTCTACTGACATGCCCTCTCCTGGTACTTCGTCATCTTGCTCTATAAATGATATCACACTAGCGGAATTAATGGGCAATATAGAGAAACTGCTTAAAACTCATTTGCAACCCATTGTCGAAAGCCTACAAACTATTGAAATTAGGCTGGCGAAAGTCGAATCTTTACTGGGTAACAAAGGGGTTCTATCTTCGAGTCCTACGAAGCTACCAGGACAGTACTCCAATGTGTCTGTTCCCCAGGTATCAACTCCTATTTTACCCCTACATACAGTACGACAGGGTGAGAGTAGTGTGATGAATGTGACAAATAATTGTGCAGCGAAAACCACTACTTCTATGCCAACCCAGCTAAAAAAGAACAGTTTAAGTCAGGGAGGGACTATTCCCTCAACTGGGGTTGTTAATTGTGACAGAAAGAGTCGTTGCCCGGCTTTAGTGACAAACATGCACGAATCTCTTTCTGTCAACATTCCACCCGAAGCTGTCCCTCTTGCAGTGGTGCTTGCTGGTGTCCCTACCTTGAAAGGCGAGGCTACAGAGGGATATTCTCAATTAAAAAATAAGGTTATTTACTGGTTAGGACAAAATCGTCCCCTTCCACACTATATCAATGGAGAAATCTTATATGTCAGGCGTTTACCATGGTTAGGCAACACACCGAAAAACATCAGCGGAGACATCATTTTGGTCAATTTTAGGGATTCTAGGGCTGTTAATTATATTCTAAACGGGCATACTGACTCTGGGAGGTCCGCCATTAGTACTTGGGAACTAACTTATTTTTTTCCTAGACCTAGGTTAGCTTCCACTTTTAACTTTGGGGCCTCAATAAGGGCTCAACCCAATGTATCGATCCCAATGAGAAATCGTTTTGAGGTCCTAGCTGACCTCGAAGAGGTAGATTGACTTGATAATAACCATGTCATGTCAGCAAGAGTTGCTGAGCCTGCTGAGCCATCGTCTGATCCTTCCTCTTTTAGCAATTTGCCACCAAATCATGAAAAGGAGGTAATTACAGATATTTGTTCTAAACAAACCTATGATCCCCCACCATCTGATATTTGCCCCAATAATGTACAGGGGACCAGGGGGAGTTTATTGTCTTGGAATATTGCTGGCCTGAACTCCAAATTGGAATCAGAAGATTGGATTGGTTTTGTTAACAAACACGACCTTTGCATTTTTCAGGAGACATGGTCATGTGAACCTTGCTTTGTTCAGGGATTTTTGAACTACTCTGTGCCGGCTTCCAAGGGTCTTAGGGGCAGACCCATGGGAGGACTAACAATATGGGTTCGCCAGTGTCTTAAGCTGGTTATTAAAGTCATTGACACCAAGAACCAAGATATCCAACTGATCAGACTGGCAACAGACAAATTAGACATATTGGACATTTACAATGTTTATGTCCGGAGTAATAAGGGGAGAAGGTCTGACACCTTAGGTGCTTTAAGCAGTTTAATAGATATTAACTCTTTAAATAATAATATCATTATTGCAGGTGACCTTAATAGAACATTTGAACCCCTATTGAATAACGATGACTTATCTGATGACGAAGAGGATCGACAATGGGCTGTTCCCAAATTAGAACTTTCACCAGTTCCGCGATGGACGGTAGATATCATAGCCCTAAACACTTTATGCTATGAAAAGGGCCTTAGAGCTCTAAACGGCAGGACTATTGGTGATAGAGATGGGTCAAGTACATTTGACAATGGCAGACATAACTCTAGGATTGATTATGTGATCTGCAGTCTAAAACTATGGCCCTCGATTTGTGATATGGAGGTTGTGGAGAGGATAGAGAGCGATCATAATCCTTTGTGTGTTACCCATAAATGTGGCTTTATACCACCTTATCGTCTGGTCTTTTTGTGACTGCCCCCCCTCGGGCCGTCCCCACAAACGATATGCGGAGATTAAGGTGGGAAAAGGTAGCTATTAACCAACAGGCCATTGCAGAAATTAATTCTCGGGTGGACACTGCAATATCGGATATAAAACTTTTTAATTCACTTGGGACTGGCTTAGGAGAGGTAGAAGGCTTACACAACTCTCTCTTTTGCAAAATTAAGGAGTACTTTGTCAAACCTGTAAAAAACAAAGCAAATAGAGTCCCTAAGCCAGCCAAATGGTATAACGAACAATGTAGAAAATCACGATTAACCCTGGGCGAAGCTATCAAGGGGGGGGCAATCTATTCTAATTCAGGCCGCTAGAAAGAATTATAAAACAAGTATATCAAAGGCCAAAAAAGATTGGGATGAACATCACTGGATGGAGCTAAAGGCTGCCAGTGATAGTAGGGACTCCCGGTTATTCTGGCATATTGTTAGATGGGGTAAAACAGGTCTTCCAGAGCCCCCAAATAACAATGTGCCTGAAGAGGAATGGATAAAAATTTTCAAAAATCAGTATGCCGCCCCAAATAATAATAGTGATAGCACGGCTGAGGACCTTAGGTTAGACCTTCCCAAAGTGAATCTCTTCGATATAGATGAAATCATGACGGCCTTGAACACGGTTGCCCGTGGCCGTGCGCCTGGTCTCGACAGTGTCCCAGCAGACTTATTTGTAAATGATAAGGATCGTTGGTGCCAGTATATTCTCCTTCTTATCAACGCTATTGCCCTCGGTGCTACGGTCCCAAAAACTTGGCAGGGTGCAGTCATTATCCCAATTTTCAAGAAAGGCGATCGATCCCTGCCAGGCAATTATAGGCCAATAAGCCTTATTGATACCATCCAGAAGGTCGTGGGACATGTGATTGTCAACAGGCTCCTGGAATGGGTGGATGAGACTAATGCTCTCTCACAATTCCAGGCTGGCTTCCGACGGTCCACAAGTACGGTGGACCAGGCATTCCGCTTTACTTTAATTCAATGGAAGACAGTGACGCTGGGCAAAGGCAGCTTGTATGCTGCCTTTGTCGATCTACGGTCCGCATTTGACCTCGTTCCCCGTTCTAAGCTATGGCTGGTATTAAATAAACAGGGACTTCCAAGCGATTTATTGTCTTTGATTATGAGATTGCACGAATCCAACTATGCCAGAATCCAGTGGGGAGGACACGGCTCGGTAACCTCGGACTTTCCTGTCGAAAGGGGAGTGCGGCAGGGTTGCTCGATGGCTCCTGTTCTATTCACCCTATACATTAATGATGTTGTAGCCCGAATGACTTCTGCCCAAGTGGACGCCCCTTTTTTTAGCTGGGACCAAAATTCCCATCTTAATGTTCGCTGATGACACGCTCATCCTATCTAAGACTCCAAGTGGACTCCAGCGTGCCTTATCCATTTTTGATGAATTTTGTAGGGAATATGGATTAGAAATTAACACTACCAAAACAAAGTTAATGACATTCAATCCTCACTGTAGCTTTAAAACAAAAATTATTTTGAATGATCGCCCGTTGGAAGTAGTAAACACCTTCACATATCTGGGCATGCATATTTCCACCGAGCAAAATTGGCGACATCACACTGATTTAGCTACACTTAGGCACAGACAATTGGCAGGTGCTATTTCCTCAGAACATAGAAAATCATTGACCAAACCTATAAAACCAGTCTTACAGGTGTATGAAGCTAAAGCTATAGGCTCCGCCTTATATGGTGCAGAGCTTTGGGGCTTTGAGAAGGTTGCTGCCCTCCAAATCTCAGAAAATAAATTTTTAAGGGCAATAACAGGTTTACCTAAAAGTACCCCATTGTTGCCTCTTAATTATGATCTGGGCCGAAAAGCAATCTCGGATTTGGCACAACTGCGCCCTATTCTGTATTGGCGCAGGATATGGACAACTCCTGCCCTTTCTCACTATGTAGAGGGTTTTCTAGATATCATAAGGTCAGATGTTTTCCATAAAATAGATTGGCTAAAGGCACTTAGGACATCTCTGTGTAATCTTGGCTTGCGCACACTTTGGGATGATCCGGCGGGAGCATCTTTTCCATCTAAAATTGCCTTAAAGAATATATATTGGGAGTCGGTTGCAAGACGGAACTGGAGCAGTTCGTGTGCTGGTTCCATGACTGCAGTCTTTCTTGAGGTTAAGATGTATCCCTGTCTGGAACCATATTGGGACATCATAACGAGGCCCCTGGAAAGAAAGCTCCTTTTCCAACTGAGAGTAGGCGCTCTTCCCCTCAAATCTTTGACATCTAAGTGGGCAGGGGGTTTATGTGATGGATGTCCTGCCTGTGGTGCAGACAGGGAGACTATTGGACACTTTTTATTTGTCTGCAGGTTTTACGCGGCTCCAAGGCGTTACTGGTTGTCTCCGATGTGCAAAAATTTAGGAACAACTAGTGGCAGTGTGGCCTTGCGTATAATACGTACTAATACTTTGCCATGGATCACAGTGGCCACTAAAAATATTTAGGCTGGGCGTGGACAATCAGGCAGAGATTGCTAGTCATTTGACTACTCTCGTGATTTAGGAGAGACTGCTAGTCTTCTGATTATTCTCTCTAATGTTTTATCTTTTTTAAAAAAAAAAAAACCCTTTTTTAACTCTTTATTCTCGATGAACTATATGTTATGGTGATGTACATGACATATGTATGCTTTGTATATATCGATTCCAATTTAATTCCTTTTTATTCTGTATGAATTTTTTTTTATTGTAAATGTTTTTGCTTTTATTAATAATATTCGAATAAAGCATACTTTGACTGACTGACTGACTGACTGTATATTATCACAAACTTTTTTTACATCCAATACTGAACCATGCAAAAGAGCAGTGTTTAATATACTTAAACATAATGCAGGACTCTTTACACAGTACAGTCTTCTTACTAACTTCCGCATTTCTGAGTGATGTACTGCTAACATTCTCAAATGAAGAAAAGTACTTTGACACCCTTTTCTAGAAAGACAAGCCGGAGAATGATCCTACAAGCCAGTATTTTTCTCACTCTACAAGGATCTAGTCCTTGCAACATCTTAATCTTCTGTTTAACACTTTTTTTTTTACCATACTTTCATAAGAAATTTCGTAAAATATAAATAGATTCCTGTCGTATCCCAAAAATACTACTACAATCCTGCCTATACACTGAAGCTTGTGAACGTCTCCCTTGAACTTCTTCAGCTATTACTTCTACATTTCTAGAAACCATCTTTTCTTTTTCAATTGGACAACCATTTTTAAACTAATAAGAACGACCATTGGTATCAACTGCGTGAACCAATGTATTTTGTTGAAAATAGTTTTCGTCATTAAAAAAGGGTTCAGTACTAGAAGTGTGCTTCCATTCACCTATATGTTTTTTGCAAAGGTTAGTTCTATTGACTAGTCTTTTTCTTTTCTCCTTCAAAAATGCATTGTTTTATTCAATGTTGTCCTTCTCTTTAAAACTAATATAAACAATCTTCTTTTCAATTCAAAAGCGTTTTCAACTATGCTTTCAATCTGTTGCTTTTTCTTGTAAAATACACATCTTCTTTTAAGTTTCTTAAAAATGTTGCAGTACTCTACTTTTAAACATTCATTTCCTAATATCCTTATACTGTTTCATCCTTCTTTCATCATAGATTACTTTCCCGAAACATGATCTTCTAATAATATCTCCTTTTTTTGTTTCCTTCTGAATGGTTGTACTTTTCTTTTTCTTTTCTCTATTTTCTAAATTTGTAATCTTCTTTAAAACTCTTTTAACACATTATTTAGTTCTCTTACCAGAAGCCTTTTTCTTCAATTTAACATGTTGTACTTTATCAAAATTCTCCTTTTCTCTTTCTTTTAAATAGTACTCTTTACTTTCTTTTTTTCACTTTGATTTTTTCTTGCCATACTCAATCTTTATTAATAATAATGATGAGTATCTGAAAATGAAGAAAAGTTTAAATACTTTTATTAAATCATTTAATATTAATAAAATAATTACATACAAATATTCTCATATATAAATAAAAACATTTTTTTAATTACATTCCAAAATTATGTCAGACACTACAGACAAAGGTGTAGAAAGAGGCAAGAGGGGTGCAGAAAGACCGAGGACAGTGTGAAAGATACATGAAGGGTGCAAAAAGAAGCAACTGAGGTGTACAAAGAAGTAAGAGGAATGCAGAAAGAAGCAACAGAGGTGCAGAAAGAGGCAAGACGGGTGCAAAAAGAGAGAAGAGGGGTACAGAAAGAGGCATAAAAGGTGCAGAAAGAAGCAAAACATGTACAGGAAAAAACTAAAAAAGTGCAGAAAGAATTAACAGAGATGTAGAAAGAGGAAACAGGGCTGCAGAAAGACCTAAAAAGAATACAAAAAGAAGCAACACAAGCAGAAAGACACAAAGGAAGTGCAGAAAGAAAGAACAGAGGTACAGAGGCCATGTGTTCTGTCTAAGTAATTGAAAGAGTGCATAGGTAATGCCAGGGTGATTGCATAGGTGCAGGGATAATCTCTAGGAGATTGGTGGAGTGCATAAGTAAAGTATGGGTGACTGCATGAGTGCAGGAGTAATGTGTGTGAGGTTGGATGAGTGTAGTAGTAGTGCCTGGGTGATTAGAGGAGTGCAGATATAGACGATGGTTGATGTTATAAGTGCATAGATACTGGTTGGGTGATTCAAAGAGTACAGGCCTAGTGCCTGGGTGATTTGAAGACTGCAACGTTAGTACCTGGGTCAATGCATGAGTGCATATGTACTACCTGGATGATTTAAGAAGTGTTTTGGTAATGCCTGTGTAATTGTATACTACAGCAATAATGCCTAGGTGATTCCATGACTACAGGAATAAAGCCTGGGTAATTACATGACTGCAATGGTAGCGGCTGGATGATTATATAAATGCATGAGTAGTGGATACATGATTGAAAGACTGCATAGTTAAAACCTTGGTGATTGCATGAGTGTATAGGTATTGCCTGGGTGATTGCATGAGTGTAGCAGTAATGCCTGAGTGATTACAACAGTGCATATGTACTGCCTGAATTATTAGAAGACTGCATGGGTACTACTTGAGTGTTTTTATAACTTCCTAACTGTTGCTCCTTGCAAAATATAAAGCATCAGACTATTACATCACTGAAATACAAGTCTCTCCGTATTCTAACAAGCATGCATACATATGTCTCTACGTTTTCAAACCAACATCATATCTAAAAGAAATATGTATACAATATTTTATAACTCTATGAGCCCTGCCTGTGTGATTACCGAATTACTAAAGTACTACCTGAGTGATTACAGGAGTGTAAAGCTAGTGCCTGGGAGATTTCATAAGTGCATAAGTACTTCTCGGCTGATTGCCAGACTACTGAGTTAGTGCCTGAGTGAATAAAGGAGTGTTAACACACTGCCTGGGTGAATTCTTCAAAATAGGTACAGCCTGCATGATTGCAGGACTGCAGGGATAGTGCATAAGTAGTGCCTGGGTGATTGCATAACTGAAGGGGTAATATCTGAGGGATTACTAGAATACATACAAGGTGAATGGGTGATTTTATAACTACATGAGTACAGCCTCAGTGATTACAAAAGTACTAAGGTACTACATGAGTGATGACAAGAGTGCAAAGGTAGAGCCTCTGTCATTCTATAAGTGCATGAGTACTGGCTGAGTGATTACATAAGTAGAAGAGTAGTGCCTGCATGATTGGAAGACTGGAAAGATAGTGGCTGGCTGAATGAAGCACTGTATAGGTAATACATTGGTGATTGCATGAGTACAGAGGTACCGTCTAGGGTATTAAAGAAATACATAGGTAACGCCTGGGTGATTGCATGACTACAGGGGTAATATCTGTGGATTTACAGTGACTGGGTGATTTTATAACTGCATGGGTACTTCTTGCATAATTGCAGAACTACTCAGGTACTGCCTGAGAGAATAAAGGAGTGCAAAGGTAGTGCCTGAGGGATTTCTTAACAGCATGACTTCTGGCTGAGTGATTACATAAGTACAAGAGTAGTATCCCCGTGATTGAAATACAGCAACGGTAGTGGCTGGAGGATTATATAAGTGTATGTGTAGTGGCTACATGATTGAAAGAGTGCATGGGTAATACCTTGGCAATTGCATGAGTGCATAGGTAGTGCCTAGGTGATTGCGTGAGTGTAGCAGTAATGCCTGAGGGATTACAACAGTGCATATGTACTGCCTGGATCATTAGAAGACTGCATGGGTAGTGCTTGGCTGTTTTTATAACTGCATAAGCGTTGGGCCTAGCAAAATATAAAGCAGCAGACTATTACATCACTGAGAAACAAGTCTCTCCATATTCGTAGAAGCATGCATACATTTGTCTCTATGCTTTCAAACCAACATCATATCTTTAAGAAATATGTATACAATACTTTCTAACTCTATGAATACTGCCTGGGTGATTACAGAACTACTAAAGTACTACCTGAGTAAATACAGGAGTGCAAAGGTAGTGCCTGGGTGATTTAATAAGGGCATGGATTCTTCTTGACTGATTGCACGACTACTGAGTTAGTGCCTGAGTGAATAAAGGAGTGTTAACATACTTCCTGAGTGAATTCTTATCAATATAGTTACAGCCTGCATGATTGCATGACTGCAGGGATAGTGCATAAGTAGTGCCTGGGTGATTGCATAACTGAAGGGGTAATATCTGAGGGATTACTAGAATACATACAAGGTGAATGGGTGATTTTATAACTACATGAGTAGAGCCTCAGTGATTACATGTCCCGTCATGGGAACTGCACTTTAAACTGCGTATTTTGCACATTACTCAGCACTTTAGCAACTAGCACATGTAAATTTATTGAGTCCATTAGAGCCTTCTTCTTCTGTATTTACACCGAATATTCTATTATATATTGGCATTATTTGTGGAGATTGTATCCTAGTTAGTATGTCTCGTACATACCCAATGTAATTGGTCTATATATTTTGCCCTTTTTATAGTTTTATTGTATGATTGCTGTATGTTTTATATTTTATGTCTGCTATATGGTTGTGTATACAAACCAAATAAAGCATTTTGAACTGAACTGATTGCATGACTGTGGAGATAGTTACAGCCTGCATGATTGCATGACTGCAGGGATAGTGCATAAGTAGTGCCTGGGTGATTGCATAACTGAAGGGGTAATATCTGAGGGATTACTAGAATACATACAAGGTGAATGGGTGATTTTATAACTACATGAGTACAGCCTCAGTGATTACATGTCCCGTCATGGGAACTGCACTTTATACTGCGTATTTTGCACATTACTCAGCACTTTAGCAACTAGCACATGTAAATTTATTGAGTCCATTAGAGCCTTCTTCTTCTGTATTTACACCGAATATTCTATTATATATTGGCATTATTTGTGGAGATTGTATCCTAGTTAGTATGTCTCGTACATACCCAATGTAATTGGTCTATATATTTTGCCCTTTTTATAGTTTTATTGTATGATTGCTGTATGTTTTATATTTTATGTCTGCTATATGGTTGTGTATACAAACCAAATAAAGCATTTTGAACTGAACTGATTGCATGACTGTGGAGATAGTACATAAGCAGTGCCTGTATGATTGCATAACTGCAGGGATAATATCTGAGGGATTTCTGGAATACATAGAAAGTGAATGGGTGACTTTATAAATCCATGAGTACTGCCTGAGTGATTATAGGAGTGCAAAGGTAGTGCCTGCATGATTTTATAAGTGCATGAGTACTAGCTGAGTGATTACAAAAGTATAAGAGTGGTGCCTGCATGATTGAAAGAGTGGGAAGATAGTGGCTGGCTGACTGAAGCGCTGTATACCTAATGCATTAGTGATGGCATGAGTACAGGGGTAACGTCTGGGGGATTAAAGGAGTACATAGGTAACACCTGGTTGATTTCATGACTACAGGGGTATTATCTGGCGATTTACATGACTATATAGGAAGTGGCTGGGTGGTTTTATAAGTGCATGGGTACTTCTTGGGTGATTGCAGGATTACTAAGGTACTGACTGAGTGAATGAAGGAGTACAAAAGTAGTGGCTGGGTGATTTCTTAACAGGATGACTAGTGGCTGAGTGATTACATACGTACAAGTGTAGTGCCTCCGTGGTTGAAGCACTGCAATGGTAGTGCCTGGGTGATTATATAAGTGCATGAGTAGTAGCTAAATGATTACATGGGTAATACCTTGGTGATTGCATGAGTGCATAGACAGTGCCTAGATGTTTGCATGAGTGCAGGAGTAATGCCTGAGTGATTACAGCACTGCATATGTATGTGGGGGATTACTGAAGTACATAGCAAGTGAGTGGGTGATTTTAAAAGTGCATGAGTACTGCCTGGGTGATTAAAAAAGTACTAAGGTACTGCCTGACTGATTACAGGAGTGCAAATGTAGTGCCTGGGGGATTTTATAAGTGTATGAGCAAGTAGACACATATCTCAGTCACAACACGATGCATAGCTCAAAACTTCATGGAGTACACTTCAATTTTCAAACAGACACTGAAAATTATGCGGTATATATGAATATAACTTTCCTCACATCATACAAATCATTCTACTAATTAACATCTCTACACACATCTCAACCCTAACTTTCAGGATCCGGCTTAACAGTTTTTACAACTACTTATAATATTACACCTACCCAAATATAAAATAGGAACCCACTCACATATCTTTAGTAAAAGTCTCAACATATTACTAAACGTATACATGAATATATCTGTATAATAACACTATCTAAACCTTCAAATTCACAGAACAAACTTCCAATTTCAAGCAAACATCTAAAATTATGTGGCATATTTCAACTGTACCTCTCTAGAAACTTTAAAAAGAAGCCTAATCAATAACACCGTATGTCAGCATCTTTAAAATACACTTTTGTGCTGCATGGTCACCATTCTACTAGTACTCATAGTCTTGAGTCTACCATATAAAAATATAATTCACCTCACAAATTTATAACTCACCTTCAAAATAGATTTGTAGAATTTCAAATATCACAAACTCATAAAAGATTTTCTTATGCACACAATTAATGTAATGCACCCGTCTCAGCAAGGTAAAACCAGTAAAGGCAAAGTTTCCCTCTCTTTCTCCACACAAATACATGTAAGTAACAAATCACGTTCCTTCCCACAATATTTCACATTTTAAAACACATTTCTATTGCTTAGACAAATGACTACTAAAAGTGCCCAAATTGGTTCTGGAATCTTCTAACGTCGCGACTCCACTGTGCACCAACGCGATGAAGCCGCAAATCCATACAGGAGTTCAAAAACATATTACAAATTAAAAAAACACTATTTTTTAAGAACACACCAATTCTAAAGATATTAGTGACTTGGGAAATCTTACTTTAATATCATTTCACTTACATATAAATTACAATTTCACATTTTAAGTCCACAATTAAGTTTCAAACCTTCCCCCTTTCTGCTTAATGCCAGTTTCAATAGTAACAGTTCATGGAACATTCAACTTAACTGACAGATCACAAGTTCACTATATTTTCAAGTTCACCCCACAATGTTACAAATGCAAACAGCAGGTGTGGTTGACTATGCAAAATATGACTTTATCCTTTCTACTGTACCTTTCAAACATTTTTTACTAACCAATATAAAACATGCTTTTTAAAGAAAGTATATGCACCCTATTTTTTAATGTAAAATGTTCTTAAACAGCCAATCAATTCTCAACTTTTTTAAAACATCATCCTGTCCACTATTTTAAATACCTTTCATTCTACCAACTGACTACCTCAGCTACAGACATCTTTTCATTACTTCCAGACATCCCTTCAAGATGCTTACAGTGTGGATTGTTGGAAACAGCTATGTTTTCTGGTGCAAAAGGTATGCTGAACGCAGAGGTATTGACAAAGACCTAGCTTTGCAAAATGTGGTTATTAAATGGATTGCACAGAGAGGATTAAAGTGGCACCAATTGATGCCTTTGGTTGAAACCTTTTTGCATCTCCAACCCCCTGACCTCATGATTGTGCACTGTGGTGGCAATGACCTAGGCACATTGACTGGAGTAGGTCTGGAAATACTAATGAAGAACACCTTTGCACAATTGATGTTGCTTTTACCTCAAATTGTCTTTGTATACTCTAACATATGCCAAAGACAGAAATGGAAGTGGTCAACCCAATTCTGTCCACAGATTGAAAAAGCTAGGAAAAATGTCAATAAAGCTGTTTCTGCTTACCTAAGAGACCATAGGATGGGCTCCATCTATAACAACAATCTATGTTTTGATATGGAGGACATCTACAGAAGTGATGGAGTACACCTCACAGATCAAGGAAACAGAGTCTTTCTAAACAACCTAAAGCTATGCATCGGCACTTATATGTAGCTACAACAAAGTCACAAGGAAAACAAAGGCTCTTTTTAGAGTCGCCCTATAAAATAATACAAATTATATATTTTTTGACACATACATATTTTTGTTATTTTTTTTGTGGATTCACTCACCCGATGCAAATCCACAAAACAATTCAATGCACAATAACACTACACACTTTCTATTAATTTTATATTTCATATATTTTTGAAAACTGTATCAATTGTAATCTTGTCATTAACTTCAACCAGAGTACCTTTTTAAAACAACTTCACAAATACACCACTACCTTCTTTATTATATACTACTTAATTATTTATTTAAGGTGGATTTGCGAAGCCAACGCGATGTTACACGGGGGAATGCGTTGAGAGCCGCGACTCCAAGCTTGAAAAAACCCCACAGATTTACTGCTGTTATTTACTATTTGCCCTGGGGACCCCTTCCCCTGGGGCCTGCCACCATTTAAAAAAAATAAAATAAGGAGGTGGACCGTGTTGCCCCCCTCCTCAGGCCAAGAATAGCCCCTGGGACCCCATCCCCTGGGCCATGGGCAACCTATATATTTTTTTTTAAACACGGGTGCCGCATGGCGCTGCTCACTGGCCACTTCTAGCCCCGGGAACCCGATCCCCCGGGGCCTGGCCTCACCGTTGGGGACTGTGGGCAGAGTCCCAATTCCCCCATGGTCCCAGCCGGCTCCCCTCCACCTATGGAAGCCGGCAATGCTTTTGCACAAGGGGAACTGCTCACATGCAGCTCCCCTTGTGCAAAAGCAATCTGCTTTGGTTTTTGGATGCAAGAGCACGTTTCCTGCTCTCGCTTCCAAAAATCAAAGCAGAGTTTGCTATGACAGGGTGGGAGCAGTGCTCCCGCCCCCCCATAGCAAAGAGCAATGTCCCAGGGGTGGGCACCCTGGGACATTGCAGGATCCGACCCTGTGGGGTAACAGTCTCCAGGGCCATCAAGTGCTCCAGGAGGGGAGCCACACGGCCCCCTCCCTTCATTTTCAATGCCCCGGGGAGGTAGTGCTCTCCAGTGCCAGTGGTCCATAACGGACCCCCCAGGTGAATATTTATTGCCCCAGGGAGGTGGTGGGCCCCGGGGCAGTGTGGGGGGCTTGAGCCCCCCACACTAATTATTACTTATAGCCCCAGGGAGGTGGCAGTCCCTGGTGCTTAGGGGGGCCCGTGAGGCCCCCTGCCCTTATGTAATTAAAGCCCCGAGGGGGTGGCGGTCCCAGCAGCTGTGAGGGTACCTTGTGCTCCCCACACACAAAATATAAAGCCCCTGGGGAGGTGGCAGTCCCCGGGGCCTGGGGCGCCTCCATGGGCCCCTACACCTTAATTTAGAATTACAAACGAAGCGCAGGATTTCGTCCGGAATCGCTCACTGAGCACAAATTCGGACGATATTATTAAAAAAATAGCTTTTTGTGGCCCTGGGGGATCCTTGTGGGACCCCCTGAGAAGGCCTAGGGGGTCAGGGTGTTTCTTCCCTGCTCCCTTTTCTTATTTTGTAATCTTTTTTCCACTGTTGGCTGCCAACAATTCTTGGATTGGAGTGTTGGCAGCCAATTAGAAGTCAGCTCGTGCTCGGGAGGAGTTGCGACTTCTCCTCGGTGCTCAGTTATGGATATTTTTCTTTTTTTTAATTCTCTGGAACTACTGAATGGATTAACACCATTTAAAAAAATGCACACTTTCTAGACCAAGACCTACCCTTTTGCCAAATTTGGTGTAATTCCGTTCAGCAGTTCGGGCTGTAACCCGTTTCAAACTTCCTATGGAAATTAACTTGGGGAAAACATGTTTTAGGACCCCCCTTTTTTCTCAGCCCCGTTAAACGAATCACCCTGAAACTTTCAAGACAGGAGTGGATCAGTCCACCCTACGAGTTTTGAATTGTTTTTGAAGATTTGTCAAATGGCGCCAAAGATATTATCAAATCAAAAAACACTTTTCCTATGGAACCTATGTCCTTTCTACTGGTGACCGCCAGTAGGTAATAGATATATATAAATATATATATATATGATCAAGGCCGCATGTCTGGCAGCCGAAACGCATCATTTGGACATTGATGTTTAAATAAACCTCACTTACCTGCATCTTTGCTGACGGAGTCTGTACCCTGGTGTTGCGCCGTTCCGGCAGTTATCGCTTCCGGATCACGCTGTGGATATATATTTATATATGTTCACTAAAAAATTATTGACATGTCATCAGTGATGTCATCAGTGATGTAACTGACAATGTCATGAATCATGTAATATGTGACGTCATGAGCAGTGCATTGCGGGTGCGCAAGTTATAGTTAGCTGAAGTAACTATAACGGTGGAATTTCTCTGGTATTGTACGAGTAAAATGTCCAGCTAACTATAAAACGTCCCTGAAACCTATGGTTTTTTCAGTGAACTTATAAGGTTTTTTTTAAAATGCTAATTTCTAACTATAACGTCTGTAAAACCTGTCTAATATGGGAATTACGGTAGGGAAGTATCTTCTGAACGGAGACTTCACAGTAAGACAGTGAGTACGAGTATAAATCTTAGGAGGGTTACTGACAGGACGCCTCAACGGTTACGGTTAGGGGGAGGGGAGGGTGTTGGTTTTATTGTTTATTTTAAGTAGAATACGTGTTCCCCGAGGGGAAGTGGCTACAAGAAATGACATACAATAACTCAATCTTTGTTAAATATAATGTACTGCAACTTCTGGACACAGCGATGCCCGACCTCCGGGATGTGGGATAAGCTGTGATGTGATGTGCCCTTCAGAGTTATGTCAGCCGGCCTCAGGGTTGTAGGCGCACAGCTGTGTATGTCATCATGTGTTATCAATTACAAAATAAATTTTTAAAAAAAATAAAGTCTGTAAAACCTATGTTTTTTTTTGTGAATTTCAAAGGTTTTTTAAGTGCTAATTTCTAACTACATTGTCCCTGAAACCTATATTGTTCTTAAGTAAAAAGACTTTCATACTTTTTGTAGTCAAAAACTAACTGTAACAGTAGTCTGATATAAGTTATAATTTAACAATGTTTAAAACTTAAAATGTAAGTGTAGAAAAACTGTGATGCGGCAGCTATGATACCTGACTTCGAACAACAGCGCTCACAGTTCGATTACCGGCTCCGGCGGCACATTAGCTCACCACTATGTCACTGTGGGCAATACCTTGCTTAACCTTTCCGATGCCCCCTGAGCACCGGGACACCTCTCTGGAGGTAGCTGTACGCTTTACAAATCCTGGCATTTTTTAAATTTAAAACCATAGTGATGACCAATATTAGCACGTATTTTATTTTTCTTCTATTCTGAATGATATTTTTTTATGTCTTCTATTTAGAATTACGGCAGTTAATAGATGTTTTTAGTCATGAGAAAGGAAATGACACGGTTTACTGGGTATGTTTTTAATCTCTCCAACGTTATACATATACGTGTGAGGATCGAAATCGAAACCCTTACAGCTTCACATTTTGTAACTTTTCCCAACACGTGCACAAGTTAAACAGTGAAAACGTGAGCACGTGTCAACTGTAAAACGTGGCATCTAAATGGGCAGAGCCTCATGTTCCTTCCATAGACTACCGAATAACCAAAAAGTATATAAACCACACCCGTTGCTCGATTTGTTTTGTTTTTGCAAGTTATTACGCGTCTCCATTCTGTGATGCAGGTTCTGTTTTCTAGCGTTGGATTCCTCTATTGTGACAACAAAATATATTACGGAGTTGTAAGTTGTTTTATTATGGCATAGTAGATACTTATGATACGTAGCTATTTGTGAATATTTAAAGATTTTGTATTTACAAAAAAGTGTTATTGGTTGTTTTTGCTATTTATATGTAACGTCAGCAGCTTGTATTCAGAAACAGACACAATAGAGGATAAACTGTTCCTTTACTGGCTCCTTTGAGCTCATATAGTCCGATTTTCTATATTATAATAGTGACACTATACTTGAACACAGACGTGTTGGTGACCCGTGGGTGCCAAAACTCAAGATTTATATGTAACGTCAGCAGCCTCTCATTATAACTTTGTTTCCCCCCCGGGATAATATAGTGTGAGTATGTATATTCTAATATTTTGTTCTCAGAGGACTTCATGACCAGTCGGCGCGAGAATGAAAGATTTCGAAGTACCGGAGAAAAGAAGCTTTGAACATATTCACAGCTGTAAAATATTTCACTATTCTCCCCCTCCTTATAGAATATATTGGAATAGTAGTGTATATTATACTATTATCCTATATATTCTTAAAGAAGTACTTGATCTATCAGCGGAGCAGTCAGCGACCTCTAAGCACATGACAAAACTTTCCCGCATTCTACAGAATAGAAATTGTAAAAATGTGTATTTTTTGTAGGGACCCTTATTCTTTTTCTACTATAAACTCACCCTGTGTATTCATATACTGTGTGTCTATAGTATAGGGTTTGGACATCTAGCTGTGCGACAAATTTACAATACAGACTATAGTTATTTCCGTAGATAACTTAGTACCTCACAGTTTGTTACATGGCTAATGTTTCATAAAAAAGTAGTTGGAAAAAAAATGGTATACATAGTGCTTCATGTAAGGTTTTGATGAAGCGTACATTTCTATGTAATATCTCGTCATTTGTGTTTAACAGATTTTTACTGGTGATTGTTGTTGTGATCTCAGATGATGTGGTGCGGGATTGTTTCTTGTAGCACTTCTTTTCGACTTTATCTAAAAGTAACTGATGCCCTTGTATATTAACACAAATTTGGGGCAACACTTTTATAAACTGTAGCAGACAAAAAATGGGAGGGTGTGGTCACGCTTAAGGGATATTTTATGAATTGCGTTTCTATTTGTCACCCCTCTGATATATACAGCTTCACTTTCTAAGAAAGTATATTAGTGATTGCTTAATAAAAACAGTTTCAAACCTACACTGGAACATTTGCAGCTCAATCACACCTCCCAGTCAGAAAAGTAAACACCACATTCGAAGTAAATAGTGCTTCTGGGAAATATCCCACCCGCAGACTTAATAAAGAGAAGTTCGCAACACACTGTGTTATTTTTCCACCTTGATTTGTAAGGCCCACGCAAATTATATTAATGGCCTTTAAAATATATGAAAAGCAATTTTTCCCTTTACAGTCCCTATAAACCACCTTGTGAGCACTGCACAGAGTTAATAGTGTTCCTACCCTCCCCTACTTTTCTTTGCAGTTACTCCTTTCAACTGCGTCACAAAATGGCTGACAACAGTGAACTGTTCCCAGCCAATAAGGAGCAATCTTGTACTCGTAACACTTTAGCCAATAAAATGTCCATGGTGTTCCACAGAGGAGGAGAGAATGGCTGCCAACACTTCTACTTTTAATGCTTCACAGACAATGAACATTAAGCTTGGGAAGCTCCTGCTTGGAACACGTTACCCAAATGAACCTTAGGTTTGGGAAGGTGCTGCTTAGAACACGTCACCCAATCATATGTCCCTGATGCTCCACGGAGGGGGATGAAATGGCTGCCAACACTTCTACTTTCAATGGTTCGCAGCCAATGAACATTAAGCTTGGGAAGCTCCTGCTGGGAACACATCAGCCAATCAGATGTCTCTGCTACTCCGCAGATGGGGAGGAAATGGCTGGTAACACTTCTACTTACAATGGTTCGCAGCCAATGAACATTAAGCTTGGGAAGGTCCTGCTTGGAACACGTCAGCCAATCAGATGTCCCTGCTACTCTGCGGAAGGGGAGGAAATGGCTGACAACATTTCTACTTTCAATAGTCCCACACCGCATTATAAGTGAACGTTACTGTGCATTATATTCACCGTACAGACTGCTTAAACTAAGACCACACTGTTCCTACTATACCCTATTATACAATTATTATCTTTTTTTCTGCACCGCACATTCACACTACCTGTGTGTGCACCGTTACACAGCCTACTGAACATTGCCTCAATACCGCACATTCACACTACCTGTGTGTGCACCCTACACACTGCTGCCCACAATACGGAGCATTGTTTTCCCGACGGGATTTTCAGAGCCTACGCAACCTTGCCCGATACCGCGCACCGTTGTTCTGCGGTCGTAATTTCCACGGCCTACGCAACATATGATTTTTAACTTACCTAAAAGAAAAGTGACACAAGATTAAAAAAATACATGTGTAATAAACATGTACAATGTAAAATAAATATGATGATAAATAACCAGTACAACTATCACACAATCAGTATTAATTTAAGTCATTTACATAATTAGTACCTAAATAAAAAATTAAATTACATTTAATATTTTTTAGTTTCCCACCCTCTTTACCCACATACTCAGTAACCTGTAACTAAAATATAACTTAAATGGATTAGTATTAAACTATTAACATATCTAACAATTATTTAAACAATTAATGAAAAAATTAAAACTAATTAACAATAATGTTTTATTATTTAATAATTAATTTTCCACTGTATACTCCTACAAACACAGTACCGCTACTAAAATACAACATACTATTACTACTTATTAAATAACAATGTCAATTTACATTTTTTATTCAAAATATGATATTACACTTAAAAAAGTGTATAATTAATAATCAATTAAAACATGAATCATCCATACAAAACAAATGAATATTAAAATATAAATATTTCTAATTTAAATAATATTCCACCCTATTCCCACACAAACACAACAACCCACTATGATACTATAAATTCCAAATAAAAAAATACTAAGGCCCCAATTATAAGTTGGCGCTTGGGAGAATGCCACCAAGCTGGCAGCTTCCTGACCACCCTAATCTGAGAACACTGCTGGGCTGGCGGTGTTGTGTCAGTGGTGACATGACAGCAGCATGCATCGGGTCATACAAAGAGCCTGCAGCCATGGAAGCGCTGCTTGCTTGTTGTGAACTGTGTAACATACACCATGTCATGCATAGCACACAGTGCACAGCCGACAGAGCAAGCAGAAGGGGGCACAACATGTGCCACCATGCATATCCCCCCAAGGGAAAATACCCCATGGCCCCACTTTTGGGGCCCTTCCTTGCCTTTATGCCCACCTTTTCATGGCGGGGTCTCACCATGAAAAGGTCAGCAAAAAGGCAGGTCGGAATACACACTATGGTGCTGGCATTTGCACCGCCTCCATTCCCGGATGCTTTCCCCAACGCTGAACCATCAGGATTCAGGATCCTGGTGGTGGCAACGGTCTAGCATTGGGCTTGTGGCGGTTAGACCGCCTACCTCGTAATCAGGCTGTCAGACCGACGAGTGGGCAGCGGCAGAACTGCCACAACAGGTACAGCCATCTTGGGACCACCATACTTGTAATCGGCCCCTAAATCACTTAAAATTACAAACTGTATGTTTCTAAATTAGTACCAATTATATCAGCAATACCAACATTTAAAATAAGATATTAACTATATCACACTAAAATATTTCAAAAGCAATATTTTTTTACAACTATATCACTAAAAACAATATTAAAAACATTAATATTCTTAGATCAATATTTATAAAAAGAAACAATATTCTTGACAACAATATTCTATACCATGACAATTTTGTCTCACAATCTTTTTATCCCATTAGTATGTGTTCCGACATTTCTAACTCATTTTTTGGTCCAAACAGCCCCCGAATCGTAAAAGTGATGACATTTAAAAAGGAATTGTTCATTCATTTATTTGTGTTTTTAGGTTACTCACTGTAGCTGCAGACTACCTATTAAAGACTGGGCAGGCTGCAATTCCTGGAAAGTTTTTTTTTCAAAATATCCAGGCAATGAGAAATGGTAGACTATGGGCTGTGCCTTACCAACAGAGCTTGAAAAAGAGTTATGCCAACCCACTATTGCATTGTTAGTTTGCACTCTCTCATCAAAGGAAGTCAGGTTGCAGTTTCACTGGTCCATTTGTAACCTTGGAACTCTTCTGCAACCTGACCTGTTTAGATTTCCAATGCACGTTTCCTCAAAATAATTTAATACAGGTGCCAATATGTCTCTACTTTGTCTGAATGAAAAATTCCTGTGTAAAAATCATCTGCATGTTGAGAAGGAGCAAAAGCAAGCTAATTCAGTTTGTTTTCCTATTTCAATTGTAGTTTACTATAAATCGTGTTTTTTCTTATTTTTCACCAAATTTCCTGAGAAAAGTGACAAACATCCATAAATTTGTGTTTCAGAACACATTTATTTAATAATAATAATCACAAAAAAGGGAGAGACTAGGGAAAAGTGCCTTCTCTGACTCCCCTGTCTGAATTGTAAACTCACTACACAGAGAAGTACTAAAATCAACAACAACAAAAAAAACAACAACAAAAAACAAACGTTGGGTAGACAGATTGAAGAGCAGTACTCAGGGTCTAAATGATGACATACCCTGGTTCCAATTATATGGATTAAACACCAAATAATAATGAAGAGGTTTTGGTGTTATAGATTTTGAGCTTTACAATTAACCACTGGGTGAACCTTTTCCCTACATTTACCAGAAATATTCTATAGGTAATTCAGTACAATGCACCAATATTGTTACTGATACTGTGCAAATTTCAATTAATTTACATTGTATGGGGTTGCTATGCTATGTAGGGTGTACCGTTGTATACCTCTAGATAGGTATTATAAAGTGAGATCAAACAGGGTTGTAAATCTACATGGACATCAGATCACTGCACCTGGTATAGATATATTAGACATTTTATCTCGAGTACAACCAGGATGTAGATATAATGTACACCTAGTCACCAGCCCTCCCTTGATAATAATATTGGTGACATTATTTGAAGATGTAACTATTTTTTTTTTAGACAGAGTGTACCTATGGCTAGAGGCTTATAAGGAGTGGGCTCAAAGACTTTAGCCAGAAATAGCGAGTAGGTTTGGTTTTTTGTCTCCTTGAAATTACAGCAAACTTACAAGGAGGTTTTTGATGAATGTATTAATACCATATCAAGATGGCCGCCGTGTTTTTGAACATAAACGGAGTGATGGGCATCGTTTGTGTTGCTTGCATGGTCCTAAATGATCAGGACGTGATGACACACGCGCCCAAAGAGGAGTGGCATTGCACGGCAGTGACGGGTGTTCATGATCCAGTCCCTGTTATATAGAGAGCCCAGTACCTTCGGAAGCTATCGGCGGAGTACTGGCGTGTGGAACCACAGACTTGATGGTACTTTGGAGTAGTAAGTAGGACGACCCCCAGGATGTAATTTGTAGGCGTATATGCTTGAAACATTGGAATGCAGTTTTTGAGGCTCAGTTTGAAGACCTTTCTATGCTCGCTGTGTTCCTGGTAATATAACTACCAGTGAGACTGACCCATTTGCATTATTGTCGACATTAGACAAGAGAAAAATTATTGTTTGTCAGTTATAATTGAATGAAAGAAATTTTAGGAATTCTAGCTTTGTCATTTGGTTTATGTGTTATTTGCAGAGTGTGACTACAAGACCACGGTCCCACAAAGGTCCCGGGTTTAGAGAACTACTAGTAAACTCTTGTAAGTTTTAGATTTATTAGCTGTCACTGTTTTAGAGGCGAGCATTATTAACACTTGATTAATGGTAGCACAAACATTATTTTGTTTGGACCTGGCACGTACTACAGTTTGGAATAATTGTTTTGGGAGTAGTTTAATCCTTTCTTTCACGTAGGTGTGGTGCTTGGGTGTGGGCTTCTTAGTGATATAAAGAACACTATGATAAATCTTACTTCTGGCCACGCACTTTCTTCCCTTCGAAGTAGAAAACATCTATGGGTACAGTGAAGGTGGAGGTGGCACGAACAAGAAACAACAAAGAGACATAGAGAATGGATTGATAGAACAATGACTGATTGTTCTATTTTTCTATTTTTCATTTTTCATTTTTTATTTACAGATACATGTTCCCACTCGGAAATTAATCCAGCGTAGGCGATGTTCAGGTACAGTTTGACCTGATGAAATAAGGTAACACACCCCAAGTACTTACTTGCACCCATTGGGGTGAGCCACTCAAGAACTTCATGTACCAGCTTCCCTTGGGGTGACCCGGAGGAGGAGCTAGCGGAGTGCGGTCCATTGCGGTTGTTTATAAAAATGGCTCCCTCGAGCTTTGAGCTGACGAGCTCCTGGACGACGCACCTGCGTGCCTGTGCGGGCACTGAGGCCCTTGACGGTTGCTTGGCGGCCCTCTCTTCCACCCCTAACTATTTTCTCTACTGAGGAGGGAAGTTATCCCGAAACCCGAGCCATGTCTCGGGCGATATTTTAAATCCCGGGACATGTATCGGGTATAGAGATCATCAGTTCAACAAGTACTTAATTGCACCCACTGGGGTGAACCACTCAAGAACTTCATGTACCAGCTTCCCTTGGGGCGACCCGGAGGAGGAGCTAGCGGAGTGCGGTCCATTGCGGTTGTTTATAAAAATGGCTCCCTCGAGCTTTGAGCTGACGAGCTCCTGGACGACGCACCTGCGTGCCTGTGCGGGCACTGAGGCCCTTGAAGGTTGCTTGGCGGCCCTCTCTTCCACCCCTAACTATTTTCTCTACTGAGGAGGGAAGTTATCCCGAAACCCGAGCCATGTCTCGGGCGATATTTTAAAACCCGGGACATGTATCGGGTCTAGAGATCATCAGTTCAACAAGTACTTACTTGCACCCACTGGGGTGAACCACTCAAGAACTCCATCAGAGATCATCAGTTCAACAAGTACTTACTTGCACCCACTGGGGTGAACCACTCAAGAACTTCATGTACCAGCTTCCCTTGGGGCGACCCGGAGGAGGAGCTAGCGGAGTGCGGTCCATTGCGGCTGTTTATAAAAATGGCTCCCTCGAGCTTTGAGCTGACGAGCTCCTGGACGACGCACCTGCGTGCCTGTGCGGGCACTGAGGCCCTTGACGGTTGCTTGGCGGCCCTCTCTTCCACCCCTAACTATTTTCTCTACTGAGGAGGGAAGTTATCCCGAAACCCGAGCCATGTCTCGGGCGATATTTTAAAACTCGGGACATGTATCGGGTCTAGAGATCATCAGTTCAACAAGTACTTACTTGCACCCACTGGGGTGAACCACTCAAGAACTCCATCAGAGATCATCAGTTCAACAAGTACTTACTTGCACCCACTGGGGTGAACCACTCAAGAACTTCATGTACCAGCTTCCCTTGGGGCGACCCGGAGGAGGAGCTAGTGGAGTGCGGTCCATTGCGGTTGTTTATAAAAATGGCTCCCTCGAGCTTTGAGCTGACGAGCTCCTGGACGACGCACCTGCGTGCCTGTGCGGGCACTGAGGCCCTTGACGGTTGCTTGGCGGCCTTCTCTTCCACCCCTAACTATTTTCTCTACTGAGGAGGGAAGTTATCCCGAAACCCGAGCCATGTCTCGGGCGATATTTTAAAACCCGGGACATGTATCGGGTCTAGAGATCATCAGTTCAACAAGTACTTACTTGCACCCACTGGGGTGAACCACTCAAGAACTCCATCAGAGATCATCAGTTCACAATATGATATACGTGTTCTATATTAGACCAATGTTTTCAGTGATATAATTATATGATATTTCTATCTGTTTACTCTTCCTCTTCCCCCCCTTCTTTCTCCTTCCTATCTCTTTTTTCTTCTCTCCCCTTCTTACTTTTTCTTTCCTTGCTGTACGCAATATTTTTTCTATTTTGTACTATTGACATATACTGTATTGTATTATTGCTCTAGCTTATGTTTATTTCCAATAAACTTTTCTTTAAACTTAAAAAAGAGATCATCAGTTCAACAAGTACTTACTTGCACCCACTGGGGTGAACCACTCAAGAACTTCATGTACCAGCTTCCCTTGGGGCGACCCGGAGGAGGAGCTAGCGGAGTGCGGTCCATTGCGGTTGCCTTAAATTCAATGCGTCTCTTTACAGGTAGCCAATAAAGGCTCCGGAGATGTGGTGATATATGATGGCGAAAAGGGACATTCCTAATGAGTCTTGCTGCTGCATTTTGTATAATCTGCAACTTTCTGACAAGATACTCTGGCCTCCCAAGATAAAGACTATTGGCATATAGTAGTGTCATGGTAGTATTTACACTGTACATTCTAAGTTTGGGCTAATTGATGGGGCGTCAGTTTGAACTTCCCATCCATTATCTAAATTTCACTATTTTCTAAGGTAACTATATATTGGGAAGTTCCCCAATTTCTTTTTTCTTTTTTGAGGGTTGTGGTTAGAATAAATAATAAAGGCTTCAAGACTAAAGGTTATTGTATGTGTTTTTATTTGTTGAACATTTTCTCTAATCACTATTATAGTTCAAAGGCATAGAATTTATGGTCTGAAGTTTTTTCAGTATAGTTCCCCATAGTAAATGCTCTCTCTCTGCAGGAGTTAGAGAAATAGTTCATACAACTCCAAAGAGTCTCAAGTTTAGTAGGTCTCTCCTTACCCATCATGTTTCAGTAGCTGGCTCCCCATTTTGGAAAGGATATAATTTGTTTAAGACAGGTTTGTGTGCTCTTTTAAATTGTATATAAAATACATATAAACATGACCTTCAAGTGGATCCCCCCAATTCCAGAAAGACCATCACCTACACACTCATAACAAGCAGACTGGACTACGGAATCAACAAATCCCTGCACTGAAAACTCCAGGCCATCCAGAACACTGCTGCTAGACTCGTCCTCAGCATCCCACAACATGACCACATTACCTCCACTGGCTCCCTGTCAAGAAGAGAGTAACATTCAAGCTACTCACTCATGCCTACAAATTCCTCGACAACACCGGACCCCAATACCTCAATTAAAGAGTCTCCTTCCACTTACCCAAGAGAAACCTCCGCTTCGCCGGCCGCGTCCACGCCGAAACCCAACGCATCTGCAGAGCCTGAGTGGGTGGAACAGCCTACTCCTACATCATGGCAAAGACCTGGAATGAGCTCCCACTCAACATCAGATGTTTCCCCCCTCTGCACACCTTCAGAAAGAGCCTCAAGTCCTGGCTCTTTGGCTAAATCGGAGCTGAACGCCCCGAGCGCCTAGAGACCCTAATGGGTGAATAGCGCGCTTCACAAATCCCTGATTGATAGATAGAGGAAGATATTATACTACGGCATGATCATTATTTGTGTGTTTTATACTGTACAATTCTATTGCTTATTTTGCTTTCGACTTTTATGCAGAAAACTTCAGTTTTTAGTTATAATGTATTTTTTGTCAATGGTTTTGTCGATTTCTTTTGATGGAATCTGTTGGAAAAAATTATTATAAAATCTACTTTATTTTAAAACAAAAAGGAATTATGTTAGTCATTTTTCTTTCTTTTTACTTGCTCCTGTAAATTAAAACGGTGATAAAGAGACTTGTGCAACAAATAAATTGAGGTATTTATGTAGTTAATTAAATGTTACATTGTTAGTTATGAGTTTAATTCTTTGAAAATATGGGGTCTATTATGATGTAGGGTGGATCGCTACCACCCGCATGGTGCTGACGATCCGCCCTACATCATACCCCGCCCGCCACCCATTTCCCCCGCCATATTAGTATGACGGTGGGGACCCGGGTGGACGGAAAGACCGTCCGCCGGTTTTCCGCCAGTCGCCCAGTCGACCGGGCGGAAAAGGGGCTGAATATAGTGGTGGTATCTGCTAGACACCACCATCCATATTAGCATGGGCAGCGGTGCAGGGCTTTCCATGGCGGAGACCCCGCCATGGAAAGGCAGGCGGATGTTGCTTTTGGGGGTCCGTTGTGGGCCCCCGGGGTATTCGGGGGGTGGGGAGTGCACATGGGGGTTGCTTTTGGTACCCCCATACATTGTCATGCACAACCTGACAGGCACCGCGCGGAGCCTGTCACCTTGTGCATGACAATGCACAACGTGCATTCCCAGCATTGTGGCGGGCGGTGCTGTGAGCACCGCCCACCACAATGCTGGGAATAGAGGATGCCACCGCCACGGTGGTGGTGGCATCCTAATTGCCGGTGCGGGACCACCGCACCACTGGTAGCTGGTCCCAGCACCGCTAGGGTGGGCCCGCCATCCTAATAGGCCCCCTATATGTCTAGAATTTAGATGAATGCTTACCTTGTTATTAATTTTTAACTAGAATATTCTAGGTCTTCTGTGAATCCAATTCTTTCAATTATATATAATTGTTTTTCTGAACTTCTTTTTTAATCCGTCACAATATACAATATAGTTGGTAAAACTGGTTATTTTTTTAAATCAAAATATGCCCGAGTCTCTCTTTTTGGCAATTACATGTTAAATCTCTTATCAAATTCCTTTATGTAAAAATGGTATGCAAATTTATTAATTGTAATATACACTTAACAAGTTAAGTTTTTTTACATTGTTATGTTTTGGATTTCCTTTTTTACCTCAGCATTGGGCCTAAGTGAAATTTAAATTATGCCAGAGACATTTTGTGTATTATTGTTAATTTTGTGCTATTTGAAACTTCAGAATTTAGGTCATTACTCTTCTTTGCGTAATTTTGCACCATTTGCAGTGAAAATTTAACAGAAATAGAGCATTGAGATATGGAAACCAAACTCAGTCTCGTAGAGCTCGTTTTGTGGTAACAATTCCACGATGTCCTTCGTGGGCCACTTCAATTACTTTCTGCTCCAGACTCTCCGGAATCAGGATTCTCAATCCTCGTAATATAACTCCTTTCTGATTTATGGACAGTTCGTTGTTGGCATTTTTGTATTTTTTATATATTTACCATCACTGGTGAGAGGTCGAAGGTGTGAGTGAGATTATATATTTCAACTTTAGCAAATCACCATCATGGCTCCTAGCAGTGATATTCTGGGCTAACGAAATGGCAGCTGGTGTGTTTGATTTTATAACGAAACTGATATACCCGTCAGCCGTCTTGGATGGAGTATCATGACCTTGTATAGGCACTCTGTAAAATAGTCAGCAGGGTTCTGATCCTTTTCTGGATGATGCACAATGTTATAATTGTACTCGTAGTCCCCATCGTTCCCTGCGAGGAGGCTTCTTGGCCTTTGGATTGTCAAATATGGATAGCAAAGCATGATAATTAGTTGCCAGCATAAAAGGATTTCCATACAGGAATACATGAAAATGTTGACAGCCCCATACCACTGCTAAACTTTCTTTTTCAGGTTGTGAATGAGCATGTTCTGTTTGGAACAAAAAATTCTACTTGCATATGCCACAATATGTTTTCGAGTAGTCAGGTGTCCGCTGTGCTGTGCAAGGATAGCACCTAACCCGACTAGTCTAGCGTTGACAACAACCTCTATATGAAGCTCCGAATTGAAATAGGGCATATCAGTATCATTCTCAATGGCTTGTTTGTTTTTATTAAAACTTTTCTCACATTCATGTGACCAATTAAATGAAGCATTCTTTTTCGTCAGCTCTCTCAATGGAGCACTTACTGTGACAAAGTCTTGTATATATCTGGGACAGTAGCTGGCGTTGCCAAGAAATGAACGCACCGTAGAAATGTAGGGCCAGATTCACAAAGGTAAACTGAGTAAAAAAAGTCTAACTTTACGACTTTAGGTATTCACAAAGGGAATTTATGAATAGTAAAGTTAGACTTTTGTCTCAGTATTGGTCTTAGTTAAACTTAAGACAAAAAATTAAGTTTAACTGAGACTAAAACCTAACTTTACTACTTGTAAATGCCCTTTGTGAATACCGAAAGTCATACGTTTAGACTTTAATCTCAGTTTATTTTTGTGAACCGGGCCCATCTTGTCGGGCATCAGCATTTGAGAGCGCTTGTACTTTCGCAGGATCAGGTGTCATACCCCCATCAAAGTAAAACTTGCATCCTCAAGTAAACAACATTCTTCTGTAAGAACTTTATCGTGCTCTTTTTGTGCGGCTCTGAAAATCAATATTTCATTGCTATATGATGTATGATATGTCAAATTACGTCTTGAAAAGTTCTGCAGCCGATGACACACCATAACTTAGGGGCCGATTACGATCGTTTTGTATTTGGGACCGCCCGCATACAAGGTTCCACAGGGCAAATTAGGATGCGACCGCCACCATGGTGGTCTCATGGCCTATGTTTTGTATTGCAGCGGGTGCTGGGCTCTGCAGCACCCGCAACAGTACAAGACAAACACCCCACACATATCTCTGCAATACGTGGCAGGCATCATGCTGTGCCTGCCACATAGTGGAGGGATATGTAGAGGGGCACCATAGGTTGCCCCCAGGTCCCATGTCTTTGACCTAAGGGGTAAAGTGAGGCACACAAGGCACCCCAATGTCCCTTTCCACCAGGCTTTTCATTAGGGTTCGCCACCATGAAAGGGCCGGTGAGAAGGAACATTGTAACACCTACTGCAGTGCCCGGTAGGCACCGCCACCATTGTAGGCATTACTCAGCCTCTGATGGACCGACAGGCTCCTTGAGCCCGTCAGATCCATGGCAGTCAGTCTTACCGACCTCCACACACTCGCCTACTATCCAAATGTGGCGGGCGGTAAAGTAGGTTAAGATGGTGGGGAGACTGCCATTGACAGCCTGTCGGTGGCGGTCTCCCCACCACTGTAATCAGACCCTTAGTCTTTTGTATCAAAATAAACCAACATGTGTAGAAAAGGTTGCAATGTACCTACAACTTCCTTCGAGTTCCAACTGATGATAGCCTTTACTCAAATCAAGGTGAGAGAAACCTTATGCACCATTTAATTGTGTTATAACATCAGCAATCTGTAGACCTTGATGTAGGTCTCATTTAATTGCCTTGTTTGGCTGATGCATGTCAACACATGCCTACAGCTCCTTCACTGTCTTTTTAATACCGCTATGGAAGAGACTTATGGCGTGGGACTAGTAGGCCACTCAATTATTGTTGCACCGCATAAGTAAAGAACACTGCCAGAATAAGCTGCGCTACAGTTCCCGATCTTCAATATATTACAATTCCCATGATTCCATGGTAAATTCTGCCATACACTGATGCAGCCGCATCAGAGGAAGAAATCTTACAAAGAACTTCCGGTTCAGGAACTCTTTGCCGTTTATTTAGAATTAAGTTCCTGTTCGTACGGTGAATGGTCCGGTAAGGGTGCGTGGTGCACCAGAATTCATCTACTATACTTTGTTGGCCACTGGGAAACTGCCTGTTGTACAAGCTGCGCTTAAAGCGGTACTTTGTTTTCCTGCTGGTCTGTCGTGTTGGTGAGTCTAGGCTTTGACTCATGCAGGGAGAACGGGCGGTCTGTTCCAGCCAGTAGTAAGCAAGGGGACACGATTTTGAGGAAAGATCTTGCCGCATATCTCCAAGAGTTATTGGGAAATTGACATTGCCGCGCATGTTGCATTGTGAATATTTGGTACAGTGCTGATATTGATACTTTGTTGCTAATTCTGTTGGAAAGCCAAGGGCTCGAGGCTCACGGTGTAAGAGAGCAAGACATTGCATTTCCAGAGGTAGTACAAGCCTGGGAGTGGTACTTGGTCGAATTACAGGTTATCTCATAGTAATGTCAGAAAACTGGTTATAGTGAACTATACCGGTGACTTGGTTTATCTTCTAAGACTGTGGAGGAAAAGAGTTCTACACTTGAACTGCTGCTATGATTTTCTTGACTGGATATATTACAGTAAAAAATAGCAAATTAACCAGTGTTGATTACTGGGTGTTGGCTAAGTTCTATTTCCCTATGGCAGGGGTTGTTCGAGAGTTCCATGATTGCCAAGTCTCTCCAACTTAAACTTCCCATATGTCTATTGTTGGTAGGTGTGTTTTGTAGGTTCTCTCAGTACTAAGGAAAAGACTAAGCAGTCTATTAAGTGTCCCACTGATAGAGTGTTGTATTATCTATGTTATCTATGTTATGAATCCATGCTTCACAAATTAATTAAGACAACATTCTCCTTTCTTTACAGGTATCTCTCTCTCGCTATATATATATATGTAATGATATATTACAAGCTAGTAGTCTGAGAATTATTTGACTTGTGGTATTATTTTTGTTTCTTTTGTTACAGGTCTCCTTCCCCGCTATTTCCTTCCTTTCCTTCCCCTGATGATCACTCCATTAAGTCTGTAATTTATGAACCAGACCTTAGAGCTATCGGGAGGTGGACCATATATAGCAACATACAATCCTGATTTCAAGGCCCTGACAATTATATCATGCCTAAATCTTTTTCAACAGCGTCTTGTAAATGAAAAGCAATTTGTCTAGGCCTTTGAGCAAAAGGACAGACATCCTCATTAACATGCAGCTTTACTTTTATAATATTAAACTTTCCTAAACCATGAAACAATGTAGGGATTTGACTTAATATTTCAAGGTGAGCATTCATGTTGCACTTTATGGATATCAGTCCCATATCAGCAGCTGTGTTGAAGCTGAATAGACAGGCGCTTGACGCTTTACCCTGAAGCACATGGATAGGTGCTTAGACCTTTGTTTCCGTCGCTACAAATTGACCGTACATTTTTAAGGGCATTGATGCAGCCCATGTATACACTTAGATTTTGTTGCAGTGAGTTGCAATAATGGAGACAATTCATTATATTTCTCCTCAGACATAATATTTATTGAAGCACCACTGTTGATGATGAAAAGTATCGAACAACCATTTGCTTTCAGTGTAATCTTTGGACAGTGTTTGAATGACTTTTGTGCTTTAGCACATCAACTTCTCTTTGACTGACATTTTTCTTCACATGCGTCCAGTCCAACATGCGCACACTTTTCTGAGGTGAACATCGACATAGCACAACCATCTTTTACACTTTCACTTGATACTGATATAGAACTGTTTGACGATGATTCCGATAACAATTGACTTCGTTCAGTGTGTTTTTGTCTTTACTGATGTTGCTGCTTAGCCTGGAGGGTGCGCGTCGAGCATTGCTTCTAGAATGTTTCAGCGACCATTTTGCCTTCGTACCCTGATGCACTTGTTTTTTCCTTTGTTTTGAAACTGTCACAGAATGGTTCTCCATCCAATTTAAATATCTGTCCAATGGCAGTACATTTACCTTTGCGTGGAAACAAAAATCCACATCTAAAACACATGTAGAAATCACCCTGTTCCTTGACTAACTTATCACACTCATGACTGATTCATTATGGACAACTCCGGCCTTCATGTCAGCAGCTTCTCTATCAGGATGCTCTTCAGATCTGGCAGCCATTAACACTCGCTCCAGAATAAGAGTTTCTCTCAGCATTTGCCATCTGAATAAATCTGAAAAGCATCCAATAATAACTCTAAGACATATAGCTTCTTCATAATTAAATTCATTGAACTTACAAAGTTTGATGAGTGTGTTGAGCCTCTCCACAGATTCATTTGTGGTTTCACCAACTTTTTGTCATTCTTGAATGAAAATGTATCTTTTGCAATATACATTGGGCATTGGATTGAACTTGAGATTTACAATTTCTTTAATCTGACGGTATGTGATTTCTTCGTCAGTTTGCAGCATTTTCCTTATCACTTCTTTTACACCATCACCAGTGAGATTTTTAGATATTTGATAATCTTCTTGTTATCAGTTTCCTCAAGTGCATCAATGGAATCCTCAAATGTCTCCATCAAAACAATTCATCTATCACAAATATTTAGTTTTTTGGCAATATCGAACATTGGTGGTGGTTTCAGGAATGCAGCAGCATTGTAGACCAGTGCGAAACTTAATGACACCGCTAGCGGATCATTGTGACTTGGTTCAGGCAACTCATCTGTGAGACCTTGCAACGTGCTGGCCTCTGGATCATCTTTAATGATAGCTGGAAACTAAACTTTTTTCATTGCCATCTGAAAAAAGTCACTATTCCGAGAGTTGCTCTCTGCTCTTTATTCTTCAAAAACCTGTGAAGTTGTTCTGATCCCCACTGTGCAGTTTGGATGGCTAGCCACTTCGGGTTTAGACGACTTTGTGAGCACAACCTTGGGCACTTCACTGAGTGCAACGGTACAATGACTCTCTTTAATAGTTTCGATAAGTTAATTTTTTTTTTCTAACAGTCAAGTTGTACTTTCTGACACCTGTTTCATCTTTTCCTTGTAGCGCGTCTATTCACAGCATTATTTTGTAATTTTTGGTATCAATGACTTCTCTTTGAAAACCTGCTTGTATCTGCATTCAGTGTTAACATTCCGTATAACGTAAGACTTTATCATTTGCGGCAGTGCAGTACCTTTATGTATGTCCTGACCAGCAGGTTCTTGGGCAATGAGGTGTAGAATGTTTGCAATGCTTTTGGTGTCTTCAACAGTTATACAGTGGCTGGAGCTGTCCTTTAATTCCACATGCATTAAGAGTTAATTCCGTATTTCGACGACTGCACCCTGGCAGGCACAAGCAATTTGCTTGGACCACAGCAAACTCTCTGGGGGAGCGCAGTTGATCTTCAGGTTATCCACTATCTTGTCACCATTTGTAGTGTCCTCCCCAGCCTCCAATGACTATGCCACACATGCAGCTTAGTATTTTTAGTACATCTTTATTCTTCTGTGTGTAAATGCAAACTCAACATTATAAATCAGCCTTCATTGTATTCTGCTCTCACATTTATTTCACAGCTCTACAGAGTCTATCAGGAGCCAAAAGGGTTCTGTCATTGCTAACTCGCAACACACCCTGCTACTGTGGGAAGGACTGCCCTGCTGCCTGAGGAAGCAAGACTGGACTTGCCTCTTGAACCCAGGATTACCAGAGTCACTCCAAGGGCTAGCTGGGTGGCCTCCTGTGTGAGCTACAGTGACACAACAAGCTCTAGTGGCCTTGAATCCTGCTGCTGGCCTCTGCAGGACTAGGTCCTAACCTCCCAAGTGGTACGCCCATAGGTCATAAACTCTTGGATGTGGTGTTGGTGGTCCTGCTACTGCCTAACCCTAAAAGCTTCAGATTTTAATTACAAACTTTCCAGGGAACCAACAGAAGACCAGAACCTACCTGTCAGCCGATCTGCCCAATGGGCATTGCTGGTGGCCAGACTTCATGGTAGCTCCTGCTACATTCTTCTCAGAGAGTAAACAGTGTACATGGGATGCAGGCATATGACGGATTCCAAGAAGGAAGAAAGAGCTCCATGCATAAACCATAAATACCAACCTCTATGTTTGGGCATGGATTGTGCAGAAGAGGAGAATGTCTATCCGAAAGTGAAGACATCCATATCAGTAGATTATTCTAGAATAATGCTCTGGGCATTGGTCCTACCTCACTTCAATGATGGCAGTGCCTTGATGTGTGTTGTCCCTGAGACTTATCTGACATCCCAGGAGAGCATTCTGCATTAAGTAGCACACCTCATCAAGGTCTTTAAACTCTTCCATTAGATAGCTCCTACTCTCAGAGACCTCCACTAGACCCTCTGCCCATCTGTATCAATTCACAACCTTTTGTATCTTTTGCAAATCAGTCAGTAATACCATTCTACTGAACATGATAAAGAAGATCAATATATGAAGAGGGCATCACAAACTGCCCAGTGGAACAGTTTTGCACACCTGAATCCTCGGTCATCAAGAAGGCAAGGTTTCACCATTTGACGTCTGAATTTGGGTTTTGTGATCTTACATGAATTTGTTTTCTAAATTATGCTTATTACCTACAGCATTTTTATTTATGGAGTTGTTCACACTTGTAAAAGTACTGTGGCCTATTCTGTTTTGACCTTTAACGCTGTCTGTGACATGTGTTTCCATGTGTACTCGAATAGGTGCTGTGTGACAGAGCACCTACAAGTGTTTAGCATTGAAAGATGCATGGATAATGCAGAACCAGATGCATCAAGGCATTATGCTCTGCACAAAGTAGCAGGCTTTGCTTATGCAATTTCTTAATGTGTATATAATTTTATTGAACAATTTCCTATGTGGCTCCAGGTATCGTGACATCTAGGCCAAAAATCATAGCCGTCAGGAAAGTCCTGAAGTACACATTTTTACACAAACAACAACAACCACAAAGGTAGACACCACACTTCCACCCACATACAAAAGTACATTTTAAAGTAAAAAATGTAAGTGACAAATAGCTACAATGTCTCTGACCAGACCATACCCAATACAACACGTAATTCATCATGTCTAAAGTTTACAACATTCAGCCAGGATTTGTGTTTTTTTAATCCAACATTTAATCAAATGAAATCTGAACTTTTAACTGCTCACTTTACAACAGAGCATGATAAAATAAATACTATAGAAATTGCAGCACCTGTGTGTGTTCGAATAATCCATCAGCGCTTTTATATAAATGTGGGTGTTAAAACGCTTCCTTTGTGTGCTTTACAATGCAGGCTGACGCAGAATGCTAATATTTTGACAACTAAATAGCAACAGCGTTATTCACTTTCAGGCACACTGATTTACACCCATGGGATTGAGAGGATACTTACAATTTAAGTGGAATTCTTGCAGAGTGCGGTGTCTTTCAGCAAAGAACGTGCGGAGGAGGGGTTTTTTAAGTAAAATTCATGATCAGTTGTGCAGAGGTAATAAAAAGGCTTGCTTGTTACAGTTAGAAATCGAAGAGAGCTTTGCAGCACTGAACAAAATTGACGTATAACCGTCATAACCTAGTCAACCTTGTTTTCGATATCAGTGTCAATAAAAGGCGGGGCAAATGTTTTATGACGCCACTAGAAGCCTCACATGCCAGTACACAGTACTAGAAATTGCACACTTACCCAGTCGCCACTGGGTAGTTATAGTTAAAATTACTTTTCCATAGACAAGGAGTTTTTGGTTTTATAATAACGTTGGTGCAATTGGACAAATCGTCATGAAACTTTCCAAAAAAAGAAAATTCACTTCAGCTCCTTCCTGGAAAGTTTCGGGTGATCTGCCCAGCATGGACTGAGAAAAAAGAGGGGTCCCAAAACACAAATTCCCCATGGATTTTCCATAGAGTTCTTTAAGAAGCACTACCACAAAAAATACGGAACAGAATTATACTAAATTTGACCAGAAGCTAGATCTTGCTCCGCAGATTGTGCTTTTGTGATTTGGTGTAAATCTGATCAGTAGTTCTTGAGAAATAAACGTACAAAAATATTTGTATATCTAAATGGTTGGGCCCGCGAGATTATAGCAAGAGTCTCACAGGAACATCAATTTAAACAGAGTATTCCGATTAGCCCAAGGAGGTTTTTTCCTCTTGAGCTATCTTGCGCCTGTTGGAGTCTGACACACATGTGGAGGGGGCATATGAAGGGCAGCCTTTCAGCCTTTCCCGGCCCATATAGGGCCCTGTGAACCCCATCCCCTGCAGCCAGGTATATTGACGGGGAGGCAAACTGATGTGGCCCTGCAGACCCCATACCCTAGGGATGATTTTTTTTTTATAAAAGGGAAGGAGTCCATGTGCTCCCCTCCATGAGCCAATTTAGGCCCCTGCGGACCCCATCTGTTGGGGCTGAAATGAAAAACTAAGGGGACGGGTTCTTGGACATGGCCCTTCTTAGGGGAAACTACCCAAAACATTTTGCTTTTTCCTCCTAGTTGATGCTGCATCTCTCTGCATCACCTTAGGTCTCTGGGCACCTATCTGCTGTACGGCTGAGGGAAGGTGTGCGTGCCTGTCCTGCACTCACCAGGAAGGGGTGCGTACTTGGTTGGTTTTGGTACTGTACCTATGCTTGCCTGTAAATAGGTACCCCAAATAACAGGGGCAGGTATGACACTGGCTGGTAGTGGGCCAGAGGAATGAGTGTGCCACCCACTGGATAGCCTATCAACCATGTATTGAGCTTGCCATCGCAGGCCTGTGGGGCACTATTGCACCTCTGCTTCAGTTGGCATCACTCACGCCTCAGCCAATCCCAAGTGGGCCTTCTCATACCATGAGGAACCATCCCACAAGGAAACCTTGAGTGGAGGATATGGGTGGTAGGCTAAAGGCAGGGTGGAGACAGATAGATGTCCCCTGTCCAGGTAGCAAGGACCTTCAACATGGGTTTTCTCCTGCCGTGGAGTCTGACTTCCCACGGGGTAATCCTGGGGTGTTTCCAATGCTCTTGTGTACCCTTCAAGCCCATGGCACTTTCTCACCGTAAAGACAGTGTGAAAGTGCGAGTGCCTTCTTACATGTGTTAGCAAGTGGCAATGACACAATGTTCTGAGACATGGGCTGGTCTGCCGTAGCTGTCCTGTGTGGGCATGCTTGCACCTCTGGGGTGTTGACTGTGTGCCCAGCCTGCCACTGCGGGTCTGGGTGTCCACACTGGCCCTTGCGCTGATTTAATTATGTGTTCAGCCTGCCGGTGCAAGCTTATGGATGTATACTTACATCTACAGTATTTGGCCGAGGAATCCTGTCTGCCGTCTTAGGCCTGTGTGAGCACACTTGCCCCCATAGTGAGTAAACCTGTGTCCAGCGTGCCATTGCAGGCTTGGGCAGGCGCACCAGCACCTATGGTGCTTTGGTTTAGGTGTCCTGCCTGACCTTGCAGGCTTGGCTGTGCGCACTTGCACCAATTGTGCACCTGCACCTGAAAGGCTTCTGTGTGCTTCTGTGTGCACACTTGCATCTATGTTTCTCAGGACTATGTATCCAGTCTGATTGTGCAGGCCTGTGTGTGCGCACTAGCACCTATGCTGCTTGTACTTTGTGTCCAGCCTGCTATTGCAGGCCTGTGGGTGCACACTTGCACCTCAAATGGCTGAACCCATATCCTGTCTGCCATTGTAGGCTTCTGTGAGTGCACTGACACCGATGGTGCCAGGGTCTATGTGTCCAGCCTGCTAACACAGGCTTGTGTGCTCATTACTGCATGTGCGCTCAGATAGTGTGGAATAACCAACTGTGTTTTCAATACCAATGACACTTGCTCGTCCCATAGGCTAACAGGGGAAGTATTTGACATTACTTTGGTCTACAATTATAAATTGCAGTAGAGCAGCCTCATGATGTTTCCTATCAATTGATTTGCAATGCCAAACCCTTTCCATTGGCAAAGGTGGATTATGCATATCTCGCTTAGAAATGCCACTTATAGAATATGGGCATTTCTATGTTCTAAAACTCTTTGTGTGTATTTCGGCCTGAATCCAGTCAATACTGGAGACCAGGGGAGCACATCTGCACATTCCTCAAAGGTAGCCATAAACCATGGGCATGACCTGGACCAACAGACCTCTGCCATTTGAGGGCAGAGGGGAATAGATTGGTAGGGGAGGTTGTGATCATGACCCCACTAAATATTAAGATCTGTATAAGACCCCTTGGAAAACAGGTCTGAAATTTAAAAGAGACATCTGTGGTTCAAAGGAGACCCCTTTGCACCCCCCCAACTTCAAAGGCACACTTCAATATAACTACTGATGCCAGGCTTCAGCAAAGAAGAGATACGCTTGTAGGGACATGGGATTGGAAAACTGGGACTGCATGGTGCACTCTGTCAGAGGAATCTGTCATGCACAGGGATTATAACTGTCCGAATAGTGGCTGGCCTGGGCTGAAGAACTACTCAAGTGTGGCACTCTGAAGTGTGCTTTTCAAGAGTCAGTTGGTGGGCCTCCTGTTTTCCTGGAGGGTTCATGGATTTCAAGGATCTCCTAGGAGGGGCCTACACCATCCACCTGTGACATCTGGAGAGCTGTGCCCTTGTAAGTGCCTGCTTCGTCTGCTAAATCCCAAAGGGCAGCGAGGTGTGGCTGCTGGACTAAGAACTTTGTCTGGAGACTAGATTGCCTAGTGTGGAGCCCCAGAATCCTTGGCCACATCTAAGGTGTTTGGTTCATGTACTGCCAGGAACCCGACACTCACAAGCATCTTGTTGGTGTCTTGGTGAGCGGATTTACCGAATGAGGGACCCCGCGTGGCCCATTTCATCGTTCATACTGTAAGCCTCTCATGCATCATGGCGACTGCATGCTCATGTGTGCGGTATCCAATTCACAGGGTGCAACCCTCGTAGTTGGGGGTGTACCCGTAGTAGAGCCTTATTCTACCTCATGTGACTCTACTGAACTTGTGCCCTGGTTAGCAGTGGTAAAGTGCGCAGACGCTTAAAAGCCAGCAAAACGGGTTCAGAAAAAAGCAGGGTTAGGTCAAACTGTGTGCATTGCTCCTTATTTCCATTTCTTTTCTATTTTGCTCCTTTTTCCAGTTCATTTTCTTCTTTGTTCTGCTTTCCTTTTCTCCTCTTATTTTTCCATTCCTTTTCATCTTGTTTTTTTTGTTCCTTTTTGCCTTCTTTGGTCCTTTCTTTCTCCTGTTTCTTTTCTATTTTCTTTCTCCTCTCACTTCTTGATTTCTTTTTAACTTTCCATATTTTCTTCTCCTTCCCTTCCTCTCTCTCTCTTTTGAATCCTCTCTCTGTTTCTTCCTCCATGTCTTTTTTCATTTCTGTCTATCTGTTGTTACTCTTTCTTTCTTTCCTTCTTCCTAATATTCCTTTTCTTTTTTCTATCTTCATATGTGTTTCAAGTCGAACTCAGAGGTGTACTTATGAGTAAGGGAATGGATACAATGAGAAGTTTATTTGTAGAGTGCTATGAAGTCTGCATGTAAATATACTTAATATTAAATCATTATGCAGGGGGGGCATGGCTTACGCGCTCAACAAGATGGCGGCTATTTGCTGAGCTCCGTCGCTTCAAGGAGCTCACGAGGGAGATTTTGGCTGCCTTCACACCTTGTTCTGTATCCTCATGGCTGGGTGAGCCTCCTGATGTATGGTGGCACACATTTAGGGGTGAGTTCACAGCTCACTTTTTGGCTGACTTTACCGCATCTCTGTTTTGTTGATGCAAGCGGCCGCCATTTTGAATGCATGGCAGTCACGCCGTTGGAAATTATGTCCTTCTGTTTGGATAAATGGTGGTTTATTATGAGTTGTGATGCTCCATCGTGGCACTCAATGTTCTTTTGCCACCACAAGCTCCAGATACATCTAATTGAAGGAAGAATGTTGCGAAATAAATTGGCAGCTATAAATTATCATCTGCTGAGGCAAATGGAGTGAAGCGAGGTGCCTGTGAGGAAAGGTTCTAGAAGGTGCTTTCTTGCTTTTAGAAGCGTTTGAAGTAGATAATTAATGAACACCATTGCCCTTGTCCTTTCTATGTCTTGCATGGTGTACAAGCTGCACTACTCGTTTTCTGATGGAGACATTACCTCATTAATGCATTGCCTTCTCCGCTACTCTCCTGGTCTTTATTGAAGCAAAATAAGCTTGGTCTTTCACAAATGCCTCGTGCGTGCTTGAGAGGATGCAAACAGATTTCTTTGCACGATGAAGTATTTACTAAACATCTTGGCATCTGTCTGTGAGTTCCTCCACTTTATAGCTTGCTATATGCCATAATATCGGTATCTGCGCTTTTCGTTGTGTCATTCATCAACACTGTGGCTGAAATACTTCCATATCTTCACTGAACTCTATATCATTGAACATATATTTTTATGGGTAGGATATCTACTCATAAAAAAACTTCTTCACCGACAAGTACATTTTATCAAGATGGCTAGTGAACCACTTTCTCTTGCGAAAACAACTTCATCTGGTACTAAACCAAAAAGAGCCAAAAATGATCCTCCATCTCTGGTCCAGTCATCTTCTAATCCATATTTGGACTCAATTTTAGATGAACTATGTGCATTAAAAATCTTTATGAATACCACCAATGAGAAGCTTCAACTGATTCAGGACCGATGGATCAACATGGAAGGTAAAATGTCCAAAATGGAGCAACATATAAATAACCTTTAAGATGTGGCAACTAAAGTCCCCCTATTGGAGCAAGAAATTTACAAGCTTAAACTCCATACAGAGGATTTAGAAAACCGCAACAGAAGGAGAGATTTTTGGCTATATGGACTACCAGAAAATGTTGAGGGTCCAGATCGTCTTTCTTTTTTAAAGAAATTTCTGTCTGACCTTCTCAACCTTCATTCTTCAACTCCTCTCAATATTCAGCATGCTCATCATCTTGGTCGTCCTCAACCTCATTCCAACAAACCACATGTTATTATTCTTTTTCTAGAATTAGCTGACTTGATGCATGTATTAAAAGTCGACAGAGAAAAACGCTGTCTTGTCTGGTCCGGCCACAACATCTTCATCTCACAGGGTCTTTCCAACGCTACTAACGCCAGATGTAAAGAATTCTTAGGTCTATGTCTGCAATTAAGATCTATGAACATTCGTTATGGCATCCTGCATCCTTGTCTTTGCAAAATTACCCATGAAGGTGTTTCTTGATCATTTGAGGATCCAGCTAAATTAAGAACATTTTTGCATTCTATTTCTATAATACCTATGGACACAAATGCTCAGTGTTCTTAAACCATCTAAATTGTCAATGCCTCACAATTCATTGTTTCTTGTTGAGGTCTTTGTACTTTACATCTTCGTTATGACTTATGCGGCCTAAATATTTTATTATATTCTAATTCTTTAATTTTCTTATCTCCTTAGCTCCATCTTTTCCCGTTGATGTTCTTGTTCTTGAGTGCTGACATGTCTGGTTCTTATTTTCTTCTCTTTATATTTCAGATCTGGCCTTTTGTCCATGATCTATCCTTGTATTTCTTTATTTCTTCTACTCTTTTTCCATTGTTTCCTTTCCTGTATCTTCTCTCTCTCTTTCCTCTTCTCCACCTGTTACTCCTCCCCTCTTTTATTATTTCTATGAATGACTGTTTTATGTATTATCTTATGTTCCTATTAATTTCAGTATGCTCCCTGTTTTTATGACCAATGTATTTTGTCTTCTTTGTTGTTTTTTGCAGTTCATCATCGCTGTGATTATTCTTATTCCTTAAATATTATCATATTTAATGTTGTATCGTGGAACGTCCGTGGTCTGGGTCATCCTGTTAAGCATCAAAAGGTACTTTATCATTTATCAAAACATGATTGTCAGATTGTTTTTTTGCAGGAAACCCACGGTAACGATGTTAAATCTCTTAAACTCAAGTGTCAATCGGTGGGTTGGGTTGTTTTCTCTCCAGCTATCAACCGTAAAGGTGGTGTTGATATCCTTTGTCATAAATCTTTGAAACTACAAATTGTTTCAACTAAAAATGGGTGATGGGTAATACTTTATGCCACGGTCCATAATTAACTTGTCACCTTTTTTAATATGTTTGCTTCGGTTAAACCTGACCCGGATTTCTGGCACAATATTAAACTAAAATTATCCTCAATTACTAACCCCAATATTATAGTCGCTGGCCCTTTTCTGATAGTAAATTTAAACCTCATAAATCTCATAAAGCATTTCAATCTGCTATTGCCTCTCGTCCACTCTATGATGCCTGGGGGACTAGTAATCCTGACAGTAATGAATTCATGTTCTTTTCTAATGTTCACCATACTATGTCTCACATTGGTTATGTTTTGCTTTCAAAATCTTTACTACCCTCACTTCAACCTTCTGAGATTGGTTCTATTTTTATTTCCGACCACGACCCGGTCTCAGTTTCTCTTGATTTGTCCCTTGCCATTCCCAAACAGGCTAGATGGAGATTTAATATTTCCTTACTATCCAATCAAACTTATATTTTAAATGCTACCTCCTTTATACAAGAATTTTTTCAATTCAATAAATCAAGTGACACCTCTGTTCATAACAATTTGGATGCTTTCAAAGCTTCATTCAGAGCTTTATACCATCACCTACATGGCTAGAAAGAAAAAGTCATTGAATTTCCAATACCTCTCCTCCCTCAATCATATCAAAACCCTTGAACACTCTTATTATACTTCCAAATCCCCTACTCACCTCTGGGATCTAATTAAAGCTAAATCTGACCTAAACAAATCGGCTACAACCGATGCTTGTAATATTTTACTTAAGGAAAAATCCAAATATCATGGGGGGTCAAAATAAAGCGGGTAGAATGTTGGCTAATTACTTAAAAGTTAAGTCAGAAAAGAAAGCCATTGGCCCTATTCATAATACCCTTACTAACACTTTATCACACTCTGAGTCAGACATTGTTAAGGCATTCCAGATCTATTACCACTCATTATATATGGAAGACACCCATTCCACCATAACCGATATGCAGTAATCTTTTGATGGTCTCCCTTCTCCTAGCTCTGACCCGGATGCTATGGCTCTCTTGGAAAAAGATATAACTCTTCAGTAGATCTTAGATGCAAACTGGTCCTTGAAAATAGCTAAGGACCCTTACCCTGACAGCTTTTCTATTGAACTTATTTCCTCTTTTTCATCTATTTTTGCTCCACACCTACTTGAGCTTTTTACCTCATTTCTACTACACTCTAAATCTGAAGGCTCCTTTCTTGACGCTCTTTTTGTAATGCTCCCTAAACCCGATAAAGATCTCTCTCTTTGCCAAAATTATCGCCCAATCTCTTTAATCAATGATAACTGCAACTTTTTTGCAAACATTCTTGCCTATAGATTGGAAGGGGTTATTCCCCTACTTATTAAACCTGATCAGTCTGGTTTTCTTAAGGGTAGGCTCTCCTCAGATAATGCTAGAATGTTCTCTAATATTCTCATTCTGGGGGCGAGTTACTCTGACCCTCTAGCCACATTATCTCTTCACACTGAAAAAGCTTTTGATTGCATAAATTGGCAATTCATGTTCAAAACTCTTCAATGGTTCGGTTTCGGACCCAAATTTATTTCGTTTATCAAATTACTATATTCAAATCCCCGTGCATGTGTATCTGTTAATGGTCTTTTATCTCCTTATTTTAACTTACACAGAGGTACACGGCAAGGTTGTCCCCTCTCTCCTCTTTTATTTCTTTTATGTCTTGAACCCTTCTGTGAAAGCATTTGCCATAACCCTTTGATAACTGGTTTCCTGCATAATTCCCATGAAATTGAATAGTCTGTATATGCAGATGATATCTTCATTTACCTTTCGAAACCCTTAACTTCCTTAACTCCTTTTTTACAGGAGATTGACTTTTATTCTAAGATATCTAGATACAAATAATTTTTTTCTAAAACTGAAATTTTACCCTTAAATTCTCCATGTTATCAATTCATGTTTTCTTTAAATGGTGTCCTTCAAAAATTAAATATCTTGGTGTATGGTTTTCCCCTACCATTTCCCAAACTCTTACCCATAATTTTAGTGCTTTGAAAATTAAGATTCAAAAAGTACTCTCCTCATGGTTCCCCTTACATCTCTCGTGGTGGGGCAGGTTGGATACCATTGAAATGATGATTGTACCGCTTTTTCTATCTCTTCTCTCTATGTTACCCTTTAAAATTCACTATTATTATTTTAACCAAATCAATTCCATTTGTACTAAATTTCTCTAGAACAATAAACCTGCTCGTATTGCTTTAACCAAATTAATCAAACTAAAGAACGAAGGAGGTGTACCATTTCATAATTTTAATTTTATATCACACTGCTTTTCTAATCAGACAAATATATGCACTAAACAGACACTATCACGATGTCCTGATACCTAGTTGGATTAATTTTGAATGCTCTCTATTACTTGACTTTTCTTTTTATGGCATCTGTTTATGTCTAATTGCTCCTTCATATCTAAATATCCTATTTTAAAATCTTAATAGGCTCCGCGAGCTATGCACAGGCCTGTTTTCCATTACTCTTGCATTTAAAGTTATTCTTACCTGCTGGAATGACAATTCCAAAATATGCATGCTAACATGGTGGAATATTATTTGTGACGAACATAGAATTTTCACTGTTTCATTTTCATCTGTATCTCAGAGAATGAAATCTGATTTATTCTGGTTACCCTTTACTACATTTCTGTCTACACATTCTTCCTTACACTAATTCCTACTTGCTAGTTCTTCTCCCTTCCTTTCCTCTCTTTTCTTTACTCCTTTTCTTCTCTTTTCTTTCTTCTTCCTCCTCTCTCTTTTCTCTTTACTACTCTAAAAAATAATTTAGATAAATAATGACTTGAAAGGTACCCTAATTTTACTCTCTTTTCAGTTGCTATATAAGGACGTACTATATAATTGCTTTCCTCTATATTTTGTATTATCGCTCCCATTTACTGTATATTTTGCCATGTTACTTCCTTCCTTATGTTGGTTGTGTTCCTGGTAATAAAAGTTACTTTTAAAAAAATCATTATGCAGGGTTAGTTTCTGGGCATCAACCAATGGACTTTAGGGCAATTAGCCAGAAAATGGAAGACTTCCCACCCTCAATCTCGTAATGAGATCTGTGTCACCTCTTGTTAAGCATGACAAAGAGACCACAAGCATCAGTGAGACACCTCTCACAGATGATTCATAAAGAAGAGTAAAAGGACAAAAGTGATCCTCGGTAACTACACAGATAAACCTTTTCCGGCACCTATTCTGGCACTAATGGTGTGTGCTTACTGCTTCACGACTGGGTGCTCTCGGGGCACCATTTAAGTGGCTTGTCTTTGTTTTGTTGTTATCTAGGCAGTTGCTAATTATGTTTTTTATAGATTCAAGCTACCTCCTACTAGTGAGAAGTAGGAGGCCCAGTGCGTACTTTGTTAAAATAATAAGTGCCAGGGCTCTTGTCAGGAGGCCACTGCTCCTTGTATCACCCATTGCCCCTGTAATGCTGCCAATAATAGTAACAACACAACCACTAACCATCACACTTTTACAAGTGTCACAGTTTGAACTATTTCAAGCCCCCCAAGGTATACGAATGGCTTAGGTGGCAGGTGATACTCATTTTTAATGTATACTGAATTAATGATTACCTGTTGTTGTAGTAAACTCAAAATTAGTCAGACACCAACACCTTCTGGCAGACTGTCACACGCTCTGGTGTTGAAAATTAAGTGCAGGCGCTGAGCACCGCAAACCACTAGCTCAAATTAAACACTGAGGAGGCCCCCGCTTTTAGTCCTGGGGAATGCCTCAGAAGATATCAGAATGACCTATTGTACTGTTTTCGTGTGCTGTCACATCACAATACAATGAAAAACGAGTTTCTTTTTCACCACGGTGGCGAAAAAGCAAGAAATAAACTGAATTAAATTTCAACATTTACAGAAATAGCTCACAATAGAAGCCACGCATAATATTTCATCCTACCGCTGTACAATTCTATTCACTAAAAAGAAAATGCAAATTTCATGTTGTATTCGGGAGATTCAGCAGACTGTGCCAAAGCAAAAGAGTTCTTGGCGCAGATTAAAAAAAACATGTTCTCTTAACAAATATCAGTTAATTAGCTCGTGGGGCTTGAATAGATGAAATTTCTTTCTGTTTGCAATGAATACAAATGTCTAATCACAATCATTAATATGTTAGACTGAGCTAAAACACTTGAACATATTTCTTAGATATGCTACCAATAATATTTAGGTAAAAACAAATTATTCTTTTTTTCTCTTCATTTACAGACTTTTCTTGCTGCTGTGCCGATTTTTCCATGTGGTGTAGCTTTTCCCGAGTCAGCAAGGGCATCTACAAAATTTCTGGACAAAAAAGTTATTATTTTTTAATCTGTTTCAAAATGCCTGTCGGTGGCTATCAAGCTTTTGGTCAGTGTCATTTCTTTGTCGTCATTTTATGTATCCTTTTCTATGCCAAACCTCAAACTATATATTATTTACTGAGGCAAGTAATTCAGTGAGTTTGAGGGTCATTGAGTGGGGTAGGAGTGGATACATTGTCATAAACCTTTCACTTTTAATTGATAATCATCAAGATAGTGTTTAGCAGGAGCATACACCGATAATTACATGATCGAAATAGCTATATACTCTAAAGGTTTTCGAATGTAAGATTATTAAGTCATCTGAGCCAAAGGGAGAGCGTTTTACACAGTAAACATGTTTAGAATTCCCACATATTGTTGTAATGTCACAATGCCACGTATGTGTCTTATAGTGTCTACATAGTGTTTATAAAGTAGATTACATTACAGAGTGTTGTATAGGTGTTGAGGTCTCCTAGTTACCCAATGAGCCTGTAGTATGTGTAATGCAGTCTTGAGAGTGTAATAGGAAAAAGGTTTAGAGCACCAGAGTCAGTTGGCACTGATCCTCTGGGCCCTTAACACATGCATCCTCTTGTGTTAATTTATCTTCAATGAATATTCTGTAAAAATACTTGGCGGTTGCTGGATTCATCATAACATATTTGGCGACAGGCATGGGATACTTATTATGATAACTTTTTCTTTGTTAAAGGCATGTCAGCACTTTTCCGACCAAACTGTTTAATGGTACTCTTTAACATGAATCCCAAAGTGGCCCACTGAGTCTGTGAGGTATTCAAATCTGTGGGCTCCCATATATTTAGTAGGCATCTCCGTGCCTCTGGTCGGAGAGTGGTGGGTAGTACCTCACTGATTGTGTTGTGTATTTGAAGCCAATATGAGCTAATATGTGCACATTCCCAGATAGTGTGCATGTAGGTGCCTATAAGGCCACATTGTCTCTTGCATTCTCCCGTGTCAGCCCACCCCATGCTCACTAATCGGGGCCCTGTTAGGTATATTCTGTGAAGGATTTTTAATTGAACCAGCCGTAGGCGCGCTGGAATAGCCACCACTCTGGGAGAGGATAACGCCAACTGCCAGTCCTCGTCATCCACTTCTATCCCGTCTTGCACCCATTTGTCTCTCAGTGACTGAAGAGGGTCTGCCATGTGGTTAATCAACTTTTTATATATTATAGAGATCGTTTTCTCGGGGAGGTGACCATCCAGAACCCTGTCCTCCAGTGGGGAGGCCTTCGGGGGAACTGTCTCCTTGGGTAACGCAGACTGGAGCGAGTGACGAACCTGCATATAGCGGAAACGCTCCGCGCCTGCCAGTTCGTATTCAATTTGAAGTTCCACAAAGGTGTTGATCCCACCCTTCCCCCACATATCTTTGATAGCAGAAATTCCAATAAGATCCCACCTGTCAAAGCCCTTTGTTTTCCTGAGATCGCCCAGCTTCTCTGAGTCCCACAGAGGAGTGGCTAAAGTTAACTTGTTTCTCCATCCCACGGAGCTCGTGGCGTCATGCCAAATTTGAACGGAATGTTTTGTGAGGCCCAATAATCAAAATCTCTTGGGATGGGAATAAAGAGCTCTATTGTAGTTCCCACTCGGTAGGATCCACTTATCCATGGTGTAGCCCGGACCATGTCAGTTTAAATATTTGCGTATTATGTTCTGCGTTCTGGAATGGAATAACGTGACATTTACGTTCTCTAATGACTGGCAAAACATCGCTTAGACCTGCTGATGGCATTGAGTATTTATGTAAGTAGCATCTCTTATTCTGAGCATGTGCAGCATATTACACAGCAGTAAAAACCACACTGGTCAGTATGCCCACCTATTGCTCCTGATCACGGGGGAGAGTGAGCATCATTACTTGGGACTGGTCGACTGTATAAAAACAACTCAACCATCTGCCATCCAGAAAATACGACCGCATTTAGTAGAGAAATAGCTCAGCACTATTCAGAACAGGTGAGCGATTTTTTTAAGAGCATATAACCAGTGTTTGAAATTAGTCTCAATTTCAAAACCGGGTTAAACGTTCTGAAAGAGAATCTAAAGCATACAGAAAAAGTAAACATGAACTCAAGTTTGCTCTCCTTATCTGAATGCCACTGAGATATTTCTTTACTAAGCGCGGTTGGGTTGTCTCCTTTGTAAGAGAAAGTTGTTGTTTGGACTACATTGAGCCCAAGTTACCTCCATGTGAGGAGTATTGCAGTGGGGGATACCTGCCGCTGCCTGCTTACAACTAAAAGCAGGAGCCTGGCTACAAGCCTCTGCCGGCCGAGGCGCTGTACCCGCAGCACCACGCATACTCAGAGAAGGGTTACTGCTACCAGCATGGAGCAAGCCACCATCAGGCGTTGCAGCCACCCCCATCCTTACTTCAGCCAAAGCCACCTCCTGCTGGCCAGGAAGTTGCAGAAACCCCTGCCACAGCACTACATGCCCCTGTTGCCCCACTATGTGCCCTTTGTGCCCCAGGTACCCTTATGTACCGTGCACAACCGGAGTCTGCTCCACGAATGGAAGAGCAAGTAGCATGCCGTGGTGTAGCCATGGGTGAAGAAAGCACGTGAACACGGGTAAGTGTGCTCCTCTGATGGGCCAATTGGACCACTTCTGGGAGGCTAAGCACATGTCCCAGCCCACCCTGTGCATCAGCTGTTTTCATTATTTTAGTTTATAAAATGTGTACCGCGGTGTTCATAGATATGGTCATTTTAAACCTTACTACTGGGGCTGTTGGCCTGACTTTTAGGCACAACTAAAGTATTTGTGCAAGGACAGATACTGCCCTAACAATCCTCTGTGTGCCTTTTATTGCTTTCCACAATCGCTGCTGCCTTCTTTTCTATGTGATCATTATATAAAGTGGTTGTTTCATGCCCATAATAAAGAGCTGTGACACGGCTGTTCAATGTAGAGAGGTGGAAGGGTTCGATCTGCCACCATTATGACACCCAACACTCACCAGTAAACACGAGCAGGGGCACACATCAACACTTTCACACCAACCACAGAGCTAGGGAAAACACCCATCAAACAGTAGTTTAAATCCAGAAGAATTCTGCCTTCCGAAAAACTTTATAAAATTAGCTCAGTGTATTTAAATATTACTAACATTTTAATAGTGTTTTGTCTCATATTTTCTTGGTGCTGTAAAGTCATTGATATTATGCACCACTATTTAAACATAAAGTGCACAAAGAAAATATTCCCTTTTGATATCAAGCAAAAAAGAATGTTCCACTGTTTAATACACATTATAGGCAGCTGGATATCAGACTTAATATATACAATTATTGTGCCATCTGCAGACGTCAATGCACAACCTGTAGACATGTTGGCTTCCAGTAGGGGTGTCTCTCTCAACCTTATAGCTTTCAGAGATTGATAATATGAATATCACAGAGTTAAGTGCAACACACGTCATTTACAGTGATACAAAACTGGAGCAGGACAAAGGCTGATTTGCATATCGCTGGCTCATTCATTCCTGCCTGAGGTCGCATGTTGGGCAGAAAAAAAACGATGGCCTAGAATGTGCGATTCCGTGCAATTATTAGTAGCTGAGTTTAATTCAGGCATTCATCACTTTTTTGCTTTTTTCAGTGCAACACCCAAAGAGCAACAGGTACGGCCTGTCCTAAGTTCTGTGTTCATTGTGCTATAATGCTCAAGCTGAACCCTATTAATGCAATACAAATAGCTCCAACTCCAACAAATACGAGACCTATTGCATTTCCAATTCTTGTTGTGTGTGCAATCATTTCTGTGGACGTCAGGCAAGTCAAGTCCTGGTTTTTATTTGAGGCCTGTCATCATTTGAATCAAGTCCTTGTTTTTATTTGAGGCCTGACATTGTTTGAAAATATCTGCGGGCCTGTACATACAACACACAAGTTGCTGCAACGCAAGTGCTTAAAGAAAACATTTACGTACCTGTACGAGCCACAGGCTGCAGAAATGCACATAAAGGATACTGCATGCAGGGTGCACGAGAGAACAGCCATATTCTGGCATTGTTGTGCTAAGCCGACTCCAAGAGCCAACTACGGTGTAGCAATAACAAGGGTGGCTATGCGCACATAGGTCTTACCGTGGCAGAGGGAGACGTTTCACGGTTTCACTGGTGTGGCTTTATTTTCCTGGCAGAGCTGGGCTTTGGCTATCTTGAAGTATTTCTGGAAGTGAGTCTCTCCAGAAGTGAATTGCCTCCTTACAGAGTGACTGTCTTGTGGTGCTTTCGTCACAGCGCTCAGTGTGTGTGATCTTGGTACTGAAAGGAAAGTTTTATTCATGTCACCAAAAACGTGTTGGCAGCGATTAACACGCTAACTTATATTAACAAGGACTTTCAATGCGAAAGGTGTTTTCACACTGATTTATCTTTGTTCTATTTTTTACTTCTTCAAAAAATTTTGGGGGCTGTTTTGTTATTCTCTAGCTATAAAAACAAGGGCAACAGCTTTTATTAGCAGCAGCATACATATGTATTCAAGTGAAATACTTTCTGCTTATTTTGTGGCTGTTTATTTTTTCTGTGCCCATTGACAATGCAAACAGTTAGCCTACCTAATTCTTTCTTGCAGGAGCTAGGGGAACCACCAATAAAGGGGCGTTTGCGGTATAGATCTTTCAATGCTCAGTTGGGGGAGATTGATGGGTTAAAGTTTAAAGCGAATAGAAAGCGTAGCTTGTTTTACTGTTATTTGGTTATTGAAGGTCAAAATGTTTTTGACCATCTATCAGAATATATTGGCCTTGACAGTGAAGATCTTGATGAATATCAGCTTGCAGTGAATTAATTGAGTATTTATTTTGAGGCCAAAGTTAACTTGTGGTGCATAGGCACATGCTTTTAACTTAGGTTCAAGGTCCGAATGAGCCAATTGATTCTTATGTAACTGCCTTGAATATATTGGCTGGTTACTGTGATTTTGAGGGGATCTCTCAAATAGGGGATCAAATAGATTGCAGCTGCAATAAAAAAAAGAATCAGCAAAAGTTGTTATTGTGTAAGAACCTATCGCTGGATGAGGCTATAGATATAGCCAAAAGTATTGAATGTTCACAAATAGATAATAAACAACTAGAAGCTGAAATTCCGGTTGCAGGAGTGGCAAGTGACAATTCACTAACCAATGGATCAAGCATTTCTGGTTTTAGGGATACCAGTTCCAAAAAGGAAAAAAGCAATGTGGAATCAAATGCCAGAAGTGGAAAGAGTGTTGTGACTGGGCGTACTTATCCTAAAATGATTTGTTTTAGATGAGGTTCGACCACTCATGTGTCAAACTATAAAAATTATCCAGCTATGGCACAGGAATGCTGGAAATGTAAGAATATGGGTCATTTTGGGAAAGTGTGTAGGGATGGCAGACGTATCCCTGTCAGGAGCTTTCAAAAATTTTGGTGTGTATGATGAGCATGAGGATAATGAGGAAAGAGTAGAGGAATTGGTTCTGTCTGTAGATTGTCTGGAAATTAACAATGTTCATTCTGAAAACAAATATGGTGATTATTTGTTACAGATACAAATTTAGGGAATTGGGATGCCTCTACTTGTTGATTCAGGAGCCAGGATTCTCAATATCTCAATTGACAAGTGCATAGAGTCCAGATGTGGTTACCACTGCGTTTGAAGGTAGTGAAACAGACCTGGGGAATACCTTTGGGGAGACATTACATTTGAGAGTAAAACCATACATGTGATGAATACAGGCCCCAGCTAGGCCCGCAGAATACAAGGGTTCGCTCTCCTGTAACAAAAGCTAGAAGGAAGTTGGCACGGAAACTGCAAATACAAAGACAGAGTTTATTAACCCTTAAGGGTGGTCCTACAACCTACACAACACTCTTCAGTATTGCATAGAGTAGCACAAAGAACTTGCGTACACGGTCCCCTTTTATACACAACAGAGGGGCTCATAAGTGGGTGGATACAACATGGAGCAAAATTCATTACCATTTATGGACATTTTCGATACAGGATCAATATGTGGGCGGAGTTAACAATTTCCTGAGCCCGCGAAAACATGGTCAAACAAAGACTAACTGATAACAGATGTGGTCAAGTCTGGGCATGCGCCAGACGGACAAAGGAGCTATTTATAGACTGTTACTAGGCAGATTACAAGAGCAACTAGCGAAAAGATAGGACTCTTCTTGTGCAGAGCACGTGGAGACATGACAATACAAAATGGAGTCCAGACATTAGTCAACATAAGACAAGAAACATGTTTTAACTAGAGAGAATTCATGTCTTTAGTGAATGCTTAATCATATCGCTGTTTTAGTTTTCAACACATGGGGGAGTTTTATGTGGCCTTTAAGAGCATAAACGTGTTGGGTATATGGCACCAATTGGAATGCAGTATGGTTATCAAACCTGGGCAGAAATTTCCTGTTTCATTGATTAACTTAGTCTCGGATCATCTGCAATGAAAAAAAGATATTTGAAATTGCATTTCAAGACAAAATTGGACAAATCAAAAACGTTTCTCACGTCATTAAAGTTAATGAGGGGGTGTCTCCAGTGAAGGACAAGCTCTGCAGTGTACCACAAAGTAAAAGGAGTGAGATTACACAGATGTTAATTTAAGAAATATGCAGACTGATATTATTAAAAAGGTGGATGCTACTTTGTGGTTGTCACCCATCATTTGTCTAGCTGGGTGGAGGTAAGAGGAGTTTCGTAACCAAACGCCAAATCTGCCATTCATTTTCTTCAGGACGTGTTCTTTTATCTTCAATAAATATTCTGCGAAAATTATCCTTGGCTGCTGGATTCATCATAACATGTCTTTTTTTTATTCCCAGAATATGTTTTTTCCTCATACATACATGTCACAATTGCAATGCATATTTCTATGCTTACCTATGACAGAAGCAAAACCTTGGCCTATGCCTAATGTATGTTTTGTGGTGAAGGGCAACTAAAATCTGTTAATGCATGTCAATGCACAGAATGTGGTCAACAATGATCTTAGCACACAGACAGACATACACACCAAGGGTCGATGTGTGCATTATTACTCTGCTTTTAACTCTCACTGAGCGTAAAATGAAGGCTAGAAAGAGTACAAGGTTAAAGAATGCAAAGCCTTCTGATAGGCTAGACCACCCTCAGTATTCAATTCAGTATGCTCATAAATAATTCTGTGACCATGAATTTAGATGTGCAATGCATGTACGACATACATACATATATGCAGAGATTCAGTATGAGTTGAAACTACTGTTTCGGTTGTCTCAGTTTTGTTCCAGTAGAGAAGTTCTCATCAATGGAAAAATCATGATTTTTCAGACAACATGCCTCCTTCAAAAAATACGTCTGAAAATAACTCAGATGAAGCAATTCGGTGTGGGAAGGCTAAAGCAGTTGTGCAAGCTAACCATTACTTCTATAATGTTGGTTGTCAACCCTTTCTTTGAAAATACATTTTATCCACCTCTGAAGCAATTCTCTACTTAGGTAAACAATATTGTTAAGTCTTCATCTTCATAAATGGAAGCCTAGGAATGCACACTACTCAAAGACCTAGAGTCAGACACTTATATCTTCTTTTTATGCCCCTTTTTCACTGTGATAATAGTGTATAATAAACTATTATTTACTGGTAGTATAGTCGAATAATTGCTTTATGCGTAAAACAGCAGCCGAAAGCAGGCACTGCCACAATGTGATGGCTGGTGCAGGCCCATGAATGTGTCTACAACAGCCATCAGACAGATTGGCTTGGGCTTTCTAAAGTCACAGTCCTGGACTCAAGGGCATGTCACGTCGCATTACCTCCGTCTTCATGTAGCACTGAAGCCTCACTGCTAAAGATAGTCAAGGACCTTTAAGCTTCAGTCCTGCAGTATCCTGGGCTACACACAATCATCCTGTCATCCCACCCTTTGGCAACAATTATGTATGTAGTATTTTAATAGGGCAAACCAAAGCATATTTCAGTTTCTGAAAGTCATAACTTCTTGCTATGAAATCACAACAGTAGATTAAACTGGTTTTCAACTGTTGTGACCTCATAAAAGCCTGCCATACCAGGTGACAAGACTCTGTGTTGACTGAAAGCAGAGGCACAGCTGCATGAGGGGAAATGAAGGGAGGAAGGTAGTGGGTGTTGGTTAAAGATAGGAGGTAAGATATTTATTTTTCACATTTGCGTAAGGGAGAAGAGGGCATGTTATGTATAGGTCTCCCATTATCCTCTGACCAGCAGTTGAAAGCAGGGGCAGATGAATTTTGGGGCCACACATAGCAAAAAGTGAATAATGAGGATGTTTTTCATCCCGGGTTTTCTGAGTGACATCAGAGACAACTCAAGCTTCGCTTTCCTTGTCTATTTATTGTCATTCAGAGCTCCACAGTGAAAAACATATCTGTAATTCACTGTCACCCATCTATAATTCTATATGTCATTGTGATTCTGCTTTTGATGACCTTTCAGTCACAACTCAAAACGTTTACTATGGTCCTTCCATTGGTTCACTGCAGTGGTGCTGGAACAAATTTCAGACTAGGGGTGCTGACATCAATGTTGGAAGTCATCCAACTGAACCAAGGACAGATGTGGACACTAAGTAGTCACACTAATTGTAACAAGAAGAATTGTGTCTACTTATCATCGGCATTAAATGGGCATGACCACTAGACCTTTAAAACAAGTATAAGGGAACATTGCAGTAACATCTGCTGCAAAAGCAGCACCACGAAAATGCCTGCCCACTTCTGTAATTCCCACCATCCCCCTGATGACCCTAGAGTAACAATATTGGAGGCTAAAAATTAGTAGAGTAGTTCAACACTATTCAGAAGAAAGCAAAAATGGGTATTCTGTCGTTCTACCAATACTCAGGGACTAAATGATGACACACCGTGGTGTGAAGTGTAACCACATGTAATGTTGGATCTCTCCCACAGACATACTGTTATGTCTGAAGAACCAACACACTCAAGAGAGGTTTCTTAACTGGGTACTTCCTCTATAAAACCCTATATGTTAGTGAGACTATTCATGAACCTATATACCATTGAGAGAATTGTTTCAGTAACCTTTTTATGGGTTTCCTCATGTTGGTTTTTAATGTCCATCATCATTATATGTGATCCTAGCATACACATAAATAACTGTTTTTCTTGACTAGCCATGGCTTTTGCATTTTGGTTTATGAAAGCCCACACTGTGCCTACTTTTGCATCTCCACCCGATTGGTTATCAATGATGAGGCTTTTCCCTCTTTTCAGTGCCTCAATTCATAAAAGTGATTTTACTTACACACCTTCTGCATTCGCCCCATCGTCCCCCCTCCCTCCCTTCCTCTCTCTTCATACTTATTGACGCTTTCTCACAAGACGTGTGATACCGCGTTTATAGTACCCGGCCTCAAATGGCAATTGGAGCAGTTTTCAACTGTGTTTGCTGCTTTTACATGACACCCCCAACATGCCAGCTGTATTCGGACCTTGCTGTCTGCTCACCACACATGAGTCTTCATGCATGCTTGCACCGGGCCTTGGTTTCATTCAATGACCTCCCCCATGCATGCTATTTGTCTTCTACAGGAACGCCCTTTAATTATTTGATAGCTCACGCCAGGCTTATGATCACCAACACTTGGGTATAATTATGAGAGCAATCGTCGCCATAAATACCTTGTGCTTGTCCCTATCATACCCGTTCCAGGCGAGCAGAGGAGGGGTCGGTCTCCGGTGCTCTCCACGCAGGACCACATCAGTAGATTTCCACTTTGCATTTTCAACATGGATCACTTCTCTGTATTACCAGATGGTCTCTCATGTTCCCTTTCTGATATCCTTTGCTGTTTCTTCCAGTCTCTCAGCAGCAGCGCACAATCCTCTGCTTCTGATCTATGGGGCTTTACAGATTGATTCAAGAGGGTAAGATCCCTACTTTCACCTATTGTAACATAACTACCCTGTGCTTATAAATGTGATATATTGTACGTCTTTAATACATTATGTTTGAAATGTTTTGTACACGTGTGGTCACATGCCTGCTATATATATGAACAATTACCACTTAGATCCAACATTTTAGCACCTGAAGCATGTTCTGTCTACCATGAGGAGACTTGAGTAAACCATTTGAAATGCTAAGCAGCATATACATACATGTGTTTTGAACCTGTATTTATAATGTATTTCTACTCTTTCTATTTAGGTTGAACAATCCTCTACTGTGGTACTTACCTTTCAGGGGAGTACCCGGAATGACACATCCCTCTCTAGCTGTAGGGTAGGGATCATTCTGGTCCTGAAGAAACACCAGGTATCCGGCTGAACCATTAGGTGTGAAACATGACAACCTCACATATACATTAAGGCTATCTTGATTCATTGAGCCCTCATGATAGCCCCCTTTCCATTTGTTATATCTCTGCCAAGGGAAATATCATATTAAAACTAATTAGGTATCCCTTAGACAGTTTTAATTCATTTGGCACTTTACTTGCACTCACTCCATCCAACACACTCCGTATCCTCAAACACACCCTCTTCATTACGGCTAAATACTAAAAAGATCCCTGACAAAGAGGCCTCTTGCGGGACCCCTAGGGCATTGCAGCACTGACCCGATGAGGAGCCACCCTATGATGAAGCATGACATCCATTTGTAATGTGTGAGGGCCCCAAACAATAATCAAAGGATTCCCTTGGATTATTTACTTCCAAATTAGTTTTCTTCCCTTTCCTCTATAGGAACAGTACCTTCTCGATTTATTGCAAATGTACCATGCCTATTCAGCAGGAGAGTGGTAAGGAGTATTCAGCCAGTGGCACACTATGAGGCAATGATGTAGTAGTGCACTGTCCTTAAAGCCAGCACATATTCTGTTGAGATGGTCACTAAATTTGCATAGGCATGCAGTTTTACAAGTAGAACTATACAGTGCACAAACAAAAATGTGTCGAAATCTGGTATCGGTGAATATTTAACATCGGGTGCTATACTTGCAAGGACAGGGAAGAAGGCAAAGGGGTCCACTAGTGGTTCGTAAATGGGGACAGTTTCAGAATTTCCACTAAGAGAAGTATATGGAGGGGATCATGTATATGAGCCCTGGACAAAAGGTGATCCTTATGCTTTTATGACACATTTTCTAAAATTACGAAATAACTTGAAAAGTGGTACAAGAAACTTCAAAGGTTGACTACTATTTCAAAAATGATTTGGACTGTTTTAAATTCATTGTTTATTATTGCTGTTCTAGCAATTCGTGGTCTAGGTGTATGGTTACTGTAGAGTGGAGACTGAAAACAAGCAAGGTTCGAGACTAATAATGCTCCTTCTGCTGTGGTTGCTGATCAATACAAGGAGAGGGAGATGAAGATGTTACTGTGAATTGTTGGCTTCTGTCATCAGTCGATTCCAAAGTATTTCCTGATTGCAAAGCCTTTAGTTAGGCTGACCCATGGTGATATCAAAGATCTGGTACCACTAGATAAAGAAAGTCTAGAAGTCTTCTGGGTGTCAAGAGAAAGGTCATGTTATGCATACGCTCTTGGAATGCCTGAATATTATTTGGAATGTTACCTTTTCTGTCATAAAATAGGCAGATGTGCATTTGCAATTTTAAGGCAAAATATGGAGGAATCATGCATGAGGCTAGTGGCCTATAAGCTTTGTTGTATCATGTTGCTGTGAGTCTTCCTGGTTGTTCATAATCGTTTGTATTGCAATTGAACAAAGTGAAGAGATTGTGATGAGACATACATTGACTGTGTATGGTCCACACTGTGTTGAGATTTTGTTGACTCATGCAATGTTGTTTCCTATTTTAAACAAGAACTTTGAAGACAAAAACAAGAGTGATGTTGATGATGATAATGAACTAGAACATGACTGCAACAGTGTTACATCTTTAGACATCATTAAAGAGCATTGAAGGCTGCCTATGCAGTATGTTCCATTTGCGAAATCCTTAAACCATCATATCTTTTAAATGTAACTTCAGTACAAGTGGTAGAGATGGTTGCTTTGGCATGAGCTTGTTGCCTATGAGAACATTTGCATGTGCCAATTTATACAGAGACAGCCAGTATGGTTTTCGAGTGGTCCATGATGTTGGACAACTGTGGTCACAAAGAGGATTCATGACATCTTCTGGAGCCCCCATCAGGAACAGTCTCTACATACTGATTTAGTCAAAGCAATACAAAAGTCAAAAGAGCTTGTTGTAGTTAAGGCTGGAAAACATATGGTCACTTTTGAAAATAAATATACTGATCAGGTGGCAAGGTATTGTGTACTTAAGAACAAAGTAGTAATTCAAAGATCAGAACAAGATGAAGTAGGATTAAATTAGTAGTAGTAAACACAGAAGATGTGAGCTGTTTGTTGTAAAATCCAGTTCAGACTTTTTAAGTGAACTGAGAGCTTTACAAAAGGAGGCTTCAGAAGATCAGAAAAGAAAATGGAAAATGTTGGTAATAAGAAAGATTATCAGTATATATACATCACTCCAGAATATAAATTAGTTTTGCCTGACTCAAAGTCACATCCTATAGCCAGGTACTGGCACAACCAAGAAAATCCAGAGAGAGATTCTATGGTGAGGATTTTACTGTGTCAAATACAAAATTTAGAAATGTTGCAGAGGATTTTGATAGACATGCACAATATTAATCAAGTGCATAAGACTAGTGTTCTTATAAGTCACACTGGAAAATCAAAGGGCCCATTTACAAGATTCCAAGCAAATTTTGTTGAAATGTCAGTTTAAAATCCCCCTAAATAAATTGTTGTTATTGCCTGCCTGCTTTCTAAATGGGCTGATGTCTATCCCACCTGGACATCAGACGCTCTAGCAGTTGGCAAATGTTTGTTGAGAGAATTAATACCAAGATTTGACCTGACAACTTCTATTACACCAGTTTGTGGCTTGAATTTTGAAAATTATATTTTCCAAACGATTTATACAGCTCTTCGTATAGATCAAAAGGTCCATTGTAGTTATCATCCTCAATATTCTGAAGTAGATGAGAGAATAATTAAGACCATACAAAAAAAACTGGTCAAAGTATGTGCTTCCACTGATCTGAAATAGCTAGACTCTCCTCCTCTTGTTTTGATGAGTATCAGGAAGTACTCCTTACAAAAAGACTGTTCTCTTGCCTCATGAAGTAATAATTTGCAGAGAAATGGGACTAGTTTATATCCCTTCAGCTACACTTGTTTCAATTACTGATCATATAGTACCAGATTACTGCAAAGGCCTAGCTGATCATCAGGTGAATTTGGCAGCAGAACAGGCAAAAGAAATGTAATGTCAGTCCTTGAACCCAGGCGACTGGGTGGTTGTCAGAACATGTATTCAGAAAAACTGTCTTGAAGAAAGGTGTAGTGGCCCTTATCAAGTTATACTGGTGACTAGCACTTCTGTGAAGTGTGCCAGAATTTCGCAGTGGATCCACGACACTCACACAAAAAGAAGGTAGACAGTGGATGAAGAAGCGGTGAAAACAACCACTGATTCACAGAGTCAAGTCAAGTATGCTCTGTGAATACAGAGGCGGTGAAAACAAAAACAACTTGAAAGTGAAACTGATGAAGGCAGCAAAGTTATAGAAGCTGTCATGAAGGCATCAGCAGTGGTGTTCCATTTTAAAGCAAGAGTCACAGTGAAGAGCTGTTACAATGTTGAAGTCAAAGGCATATAGCAGCAAGAAAAAGTAATCTCTAATACAAAAATTAAAAGACTTCAGTTAAAAATTCGAGTCACAAGAACCACCAGAGGAAGAGAACAGTTAACAGTGAATAGTGCTGCTAATGCTGACCAAAGTTCATGTCCATCAGTAAGTGGAGAAATTTCAGCAGTAGTCACAAGTGAAGGGCAAAAAATGCAGCAGCGACCAAGACACTGAAAACAACATGTAAAAGAAAGTACTGGCAGAATGAGAGACTCTAGGAAGGTGCCTCTTTTTGCATGGTTAGGCCCCACTTTTTGCATGATTCCTGATGTGATTTCAAATCTGCTAACCAGGTCCCTAGTGCCAGATCTCCTTCCCAAAACAGTGTTCCACAATTGGCACAACTTCAGCTATCCCTGTAAGTCCCTAATAGATGGTACCCCTGGTACCTAGGGCATAGGTACTGAAGAGGGTCCTCTGGGGCTACAGCACTGGTTTGCCACCGTAGGCTCCCTCATAAAGTCTATGCACTCTTGCATTCAAGGCTGCGTGTCTTGGGGCAGGAAAATCTAAAGAGCCGACATGGCACACAGCACTGTGTACCATGTCAACCATACACTGCATAGGATATACGTAAGTCATCCCTACTACAGGCCTATAGCCCTAAGGCAAGGTGAACTATATCCTATGTGTGGGCATATCAGCATGGGCAGATATGCACCTACAATGTCCAGTCTATTCTGAGATAATGTAAGTGAACAGGGCAGCCATAAAGAGTACATGGGATGGATACTTGTCAACACAAGTTTTCTAGCTCCATGATGGTGTCAGTGATTTCTCAGATGTTTGGTACCAAACGTCTTGTCTTAATAAACCCTCACTGATGCCAGTGTTGGACTTATTAGTACATTCATATAGGAGACTCTTTTAGAAGGTACCTGAAACTCAACCAAACATTAGTAGGGTATCTAGCCGTTTTTCACCAGCTTCCCACCACCAGAAATGTTTCTGGCCTTGTGGGGTGATATCCATCGCTCTAAGAAGACAGAAACAATACCTGCTCAGACGGGGGTTTTTCACACCTCCTCTAGGACAGGATGACCTTTCCAGGTGGGAAGCTTCAAAGGCAATTCTGCCTTTTAAATCCTACCCAGGAACCCCCAGATAGTCGGAAGGCCAAGCCCCATTTCCTGCTCCACTTTTGGTGGGAGCAGAGGTGGGAAAATTAGTTAGATGAGGAGGAGGGTCCCCACTCAGCCTGTAACACCCCTAGGGCGGGGCAGGTGAGGTGAACCCCTCTCTTGAAATTCCGCCATCTTGAGATGGTGAGAAAACCTCTAATCAGGGTTAGGTTAGTGCCTCTTCCCACAGGAAGTGATCACTAGAGAATGAGGACACCCTATAAGTAGATAGCCCATTGGTTATTACCTGTCTCCCCTTGCAACGCCCCTAAATTAAATATTTAGGTTGCTCCCTGTAACCTTAACATCAGATTAATTGGGCCAAAGAAAACCAGGAAAAATACAACCTGCTGTATGAGAACTGAAGCCATACTGCAGAAGAAAAAGGCGCCTAACCCTGTTAGCTGCTCCAAAGACTCGGCAAATGCTGCCTTCTGTGTCGTCCTTAACCTGCAAGGACTCTGAGAACCACAGAGCACCTACAACACCTTCGAGAAATTGTTAACAAGTTCCTTTGGAATGAAGGTATCAATCCCTTGCACACCATAGGTACCTATCCCGTGAAGTTCAGTTTGTCAACTTGCTGCTCTCCAACGACCTCAATGCAGCACCAAAGCAGGAAGAGGTACAACAGCCCTGTAGGTCAAATCTGCATTCCCACCAATTTTGGGAGCACCATAACCTACCGGAGCCACGGCGTTCCAATACCTGGGGTACTGGACCCCCAAGGGTAAAAACCAAGAAGAAGAGTCCACTCTGGACTCCCAAAGCACCAAAAGTAAGCATTCATTGGAACACTCAAGACCCACTTCCTGAGTTGCCCAACTGTCCCGAGATCGCCTCTCCAAGTTGCCTGCTCCTGACCGCAAGGATACTAAGCACACGATGCCCGGCTGACGTGTTCACTCTGCACTTGGCCCCATCAACCCCAGCACTGACTAACCAGCTCTGTCCCTGTGGTCCCCAGGCCCTTGCAACCACCTCCCTCCAAGGAGACCCACCCGACTTACCTGTAAGTCCACCTGTGCAGTGCTTTTTCAAGAGGCCCCCTTCATCTTTGCGCACCAGTTTCCAAGACCCTCAGCATTCTGCTCCGAGCAAATCTGAGATGTTCCCAGCTGAAATTTTGCAACTGGTCCCGACATCGACCTAAAGGAAGAAGATGAATTTTGTGAAAGCATTGCCTGATTCTCTATGCTTTATTCCTCTTTCTTCCCATTGTTTGCTACAGTGCATAATTGTGCACAAAAATTATATATTTTCAGAATATTGACAAATTTAAACTCATAATTGCAAATACATACATTAATTTTAAAAAATTAGTCTCGGACTTATTCTTGAGTGTGTCTCATTCATTGCCTCTGTGAGTAGAGGAAATGCTTAGCACTACCCTCTGCCTATCTGCTTGTCCTCACTACCACAAAAAGAGCATTAGAATTGTCTGCTTTTACCTCTGTGTACCATTTAGGACTCCTCTGGACTCTCTGCAGGGTGTACTTCTTTTTAGTACACTATATAGCAAGCCAGCTTCCAACAGAGACTACATGCAATTAATGAAGATTCTGAAGATATTAACGTTGACTCAGAGAACAGTGAAAGTGGATCATGGGTTGTAAAAAGACCAACAAGAAAGAGAACTCCAAATAAAAAGTATGTTTCACTTGAATGGATGCATCTAGCATTGGTATCTGAGGAAAAAGAAGAACAGGAAGAGTCAGAACCAGAGACCTACAGTCCTATAGATTATTGCCAATACTCCATTGAAAGTGAACTTGAAGAAAAAGAACCAATTAGGAAATCCTAGGAGACCGTTAAAGACTAAAGCAAATTGAGAATTTTTAAACAAGATATAGAAGAAGAACAACCTTTTGAGAGCAGGAACTAAATGGATTAAGGAAAAGAATGTTTGTCTTGATTTTGATTATTGTTTTCAAAGAAAGTAGATGAAAAGAAGAAAAGTTTGAAATTGTTTATAAAGAAAATTTGAGTTGATTTTTGGAGTTTTAAAATAAAGTTTTCCTGATTGTCTCAATAAGGAATTACATATAGCAGATGCTGCAAAAGTATTAGTTTTATCACCATATAAATTATAATAATGATCTTAGGCAGCCTGTTGTTCTGTCTCCTTTCTACAATGGCACATGATGCTGCAATGGTTGAATTAACTAACTTGCATCATGAAGTAAAACATTATATATGTTTAGCTAGTGAACTCCATGATAATATTCATACTAAAATGTTAAATTACTACATTGGAATTAAAGATGTTAAAAACTGCAATATGAGTACCTTTCTCCCCTCTTCTGCAGGTAATCGAGCTAACTACTTACAATTAGTGATACGTTATGGTTTATTCTGTAACATGTTCATTAGTATTTTTAACCAAAAAAAATGTTGTCCCCTTACTTGGCGATATGAATATTTCACTCTGGAATATACCTATCTCTGAAGGTAAAAATTATAATGTGGGTCCTAAATATGGTACATTTCTGAGCACCATTTCCCAAATTAAGTGAGAATATAATGTACTAACCAGGTTTATGTGTGTATTATTAGTAAGGAGGAGTGTTTGTTTGTTATACAATACATTGAAAGGAGAGTAAAAATTGGCAAGGTCATTAGGGTCGAGTGTATGTTTCTATAGGAGTGGGAGGATCTAGCCTGTCTAGATAGCATCTGGAGAGATTTTTTCAATGAGCAAGGCATTGACAATGGTGCGTAGGGGTGAGAGACCATCCTCAGAGAGAAAGCTTTGATTAAGGACAAGAGTAAGACATCATTTTCATAAGTAGTTTCTTTGAGGTATTTCAGTATGTCGGTGAGATCTGTAAGAGATAGGGCTTTTAAAGAAGACCATTAAGGGACTCTATGGTAGGCTCGGGTTGTCCATGTGCTATATTTTTTCACTGATTATGAGGTTGATGGCATTCCATTCTTCTTTCAAGTGAGGAACAGGTGGGTCTAGCAGGAGGTTGATGAAGTGCTTGCATGTCTTCAAAAGTTTTCAGTTATTGTTGGTGACTTGATTGATGGTGTTGGTATAGTACTTTGATTTAGTTCACGTGATGAGCTGTATGCATGTGTCATGGAAGGATTTCAATATCATGAGGTCCTCTGTTTTTCTTTAATTTTCTTTCTGGTCTATAGATGGATTTTTAATTATCATTGTCAGCAGGGTATTTAGAGTATTAGGATGCCTGTGCCAAATGCTTTTGATTTTATTTGCATGCATTGGGGCATGGATGGTCTAGTTCAAACTATATAAATCTCCACAAAACAAAAAATGAATGTCCATAAGTTTTTCCAAAAAGGTGTCCAACTTGTTTAGAATGTCGTTAGTGTCAGACATGTAGTTGATAGGGTGAGAGATAAGCTCAAGCATTAGCCTTTCTATAGAGAAGTCTGTGAAGGATCTGAATGTTTGATCCTCTCTTTTAGATTGACAGTGGTTTGTTAGTTGGCGGCTAAGCATGAAGAAGTGCATACAACAGGGGTGGTCCAATCCGATCCAGACATATGTGTGGTTGTATTAAATTGTTGGTAGTGTTGAGAAGACAAGATTGAGGATGTGGCCTTTAGTTGCGTGACATGCTGTACCACATTGATCAGGTAGATGAGGTTGAGAATTGTTTTTGACTCGTGTTGTCTGGGATAATGAAATCACAAACGAGGGTGGTGGGAATGTCGGCTCAAAGAGGTGACAAAGAGATCTCTGAATTAATCAATTAAATCCTTGTTCTGCCCAGGAGGCCTACAGATGAAGTGGAAGGTGCTCCTTGAGCACTGTGGAAACCCGTTGCTGTAGCTTCACATTGGTGGTCGTCACAGGCTGTTGTTGCTTTAAGTGTGAATTGGAAGACTTTTGTTTCAGATCGTCGTTGGTTGTCTCTGGTGGTGTGTTGAGCAGGTCTCACCGGAACTTCACATTGGTGGTCAGCAGGGGCCTCATGCAAACTGCCCTGTCATGGTTGCGAAGAGCTCAAACTTCAGGATTTTCACCTTTTCTTCTGAAGGAGTACAGTCTGTTGTCAGCCAATGGTTCAGAACCTGGAGAGACACATCTTGGGTATCAGGAACTCACTCCAGCAGAAGCCAGCAGGGCACAGGCAGGACCAGTTGCAGGTCCAGGCAGGTCAAGTTGCAGTAAGTCAGCTGGACAGTTGCAGGGAGACCTCTGAAGCTTGATGCGTCACTGTAGTTCACACAGGAGATAAGCCAACTGGCCTTTGGAGTCACTCTGGTTAGCCTAGGATGAAGCCAAGCAGGTCCAGTATTCCTTCTTAGACCGCTAGACAGTCCTTCAAGCAGCATGACCGTCCTCTAGCAGCAGGGCAGAACCTTTCCTGAAACTTTCATAGGTCAAGAAGTGTACTGAACAGTGGCTCTGGAGGTGTGAGGTAACTCCATGTCCTACCCCCACATCTGGTTCCAGAAAGTTCTTCCCCATCCTGTCAAAGCTCCAAACTGTCTGGGGTGACAAAAGGGAGGGCAGGCCTGGTGTCAGATTCCATTGTCTGGTCAGGAGCCTAAGCCTTTTGAAGTAAAGTGGGGCTGGACACAGACCCTTCCTAGTCATCCATCAGGAAAGCCTGTCCTATCCACACCTAAGCCCCTTTGTGTTACAATCTGGAAGCAATACACTGACCTCAACAGCAGAGCCATTCACAGTCATGTATCCCAGGAAACTGACAAAAGGCGCAAAGAAAATGCAACTTTGTGAAAGTGACATTTTCAGAATTCTAACCTAAATCTGACTTTGTCATTAAAGTGAATTTTAAATTACAATCTTTTTGAATGTAAACAGTATATTTCTACTTGCTCAGAATCTAATGTTATCACTTATTAAATGTAATATGGTAACCCAGTGCTAGTCAATGGGATAGATTGGTCTTACAGCAGGAGTTTTCACTGCCAGGACATATAAAACGTAAGCACATGTCCTACTTTTCCAATACAACTCACCCTGCCCTGTCAGCCTTATGGGTGACTACTAAGGAGTAAAAAGGGAGGTTTAGGCATGACAAATTTTAATTTTGCAAATGGATCACCCACACACTCATCACCAGCAGACTGGACCATGGAAACGCACTGTATGCCGGCATAAGCAAATCCCTACTCCGCAAACTCCTGACCATACAGAACACCGCCACCAGACTCATCCTCGGCATCCCCCGGTATGAACACATCAGCAAACACCTACGAAGGCTCCACTTGCTCCCTGTGGAGAAAAGATCCACCTTCAAAATCCTCATCCACGCCTACAAATACCTGCACAACATCGGACCCAAATACCCCAGCGACAGAATCAACTTCCACGTACCCAAAAGAAACCTCTGATCCTCCAACCTCACACCAGCCAAAACCCCACGCATCCACTGAACAAGGGCAGGCAGAAGATCCTTCTCTCACATTGCGGCTAAGATCTGGAATGAGCTCCCAGCAGACATCAGACCAGGAGACCCCTCCCTGAGCACCTTCAAAAAGACCCTCAAAACATGGCTCTTTGGCTAAGCAGATCTGCTGAAACCCCCCCACCAGCAACTTGAGACCCTCAGGGGTGAGTAGTGCACTTACAAACCCCTGATTTATTGATTGATTGATAGCAATCTATGTAAAAATAAGCACAGAAGTATAGTCAAGACGAGCATGTCATGAATAGGCCTGCTCTCCTATTCCATAGCAAAGACAATATTTCTAATCATATCATCATCTACTTCTCATGTGGTGATAATTCCATCACACATACGATAATAAACGAAATCCGTAGTCAGAGTCTAGTATTCCAGCTTCCAAATTGTATTTGATCTTAATTCGATCCAAAATATGCATGCTTCTGAAATTCAAAAGAAAAGCCTCGATATAACCGACTTCCCAATATGTACCATGGTCTACACGTAGCCACACAGCTCATAATCTGTACCACCATGCCGCATTAAAAACAAAGGCGATTCCCCCCATAAATGTAGTGCCACGCATCTGCACTCTTCAAAGTCTCACCGCAATTCTAAAAGTCTTACCGCTTAGCGACCCCAGACGGAGTACAATCTTGAATCCAATAATACTTGATCAGGTGAAAATCAGCACGAGAATCTTGAAGTTTTTTCGAACCATCGGGTAAACTTTCACCTCTAAACTTAGCAATTACATTGGCATGTCACACTTTTCCATCACTTAGTAAAGCAGAATTACACATAACTATTTACAACTTTGAGAGGAGCAGAGAACTTACTTTCCCCTTTGCACATTATTCTACCCTTCTTAACTTTAACTGTATCACCTATACAAAGATGCACCTTTTTTGTACCGTGAGATCTATCAAAACTGTCCTTGTACTTCAATTGAACAGCTTCCAAGGAATTTCTAACTTCCTTGGCAGTCCAAGAAACAGAACTGGTACACTTTAACCATCCCGCATTGTCTTTGGTACGAGGGGACCTGCCCCTCAATAACTCGAAATGAGAGTGTCCAGAGGACACACAGCGTGTAACTCTGTATGCACAAATGGTCTTCTTTAACTCATCCTCCCAATCTAAATGATTGCTAAAAGAAAGTTCAATAACACCTTTGATTACTCTGTTGAAGCTTTCTACCAAGCCATTTCCCTCAGGGTGGTACAAAGAGGTGGTTCTGTGGGTAATGCCAGATTCTTTAATAAATGTCTTGAAAATATCACTGACAAATTGCCCACCATTATCAGAAATAATGTATTTAGGTAAACCTTCTCGTCCAAACACATCATCAAAAATAAAAAGTACAGACTCCAAATCTGCTTTAGCGATAATTTGGTATTCAGGCCACTTTGAAAAGTGGTCCACTAGGACCAAAATATATTTCAACATCCCTACAGAATTTTTTACTGGACCGAAAACATCAATGCCAACCCTATCCCAAGACATGTCAGGAACAACAATAGGGTGCAAAGGAGATTTCTGAGTAATTAAGCTCTTGTCAGAATTGGTACACTGAGCACAATCTCTGATAACTCTTTCAACATCTTTGTCTAGACCAGGCCACCAATAGGATTGTTTGATCCTGGATTTGCACTTCACAATGCCTAAGTGACCCTTGTGGGATAAGCTGATGATTTTACTCCGAAAATCCAAAGGAGGAACCAATCTTCCATTCCTAAGTAAAAGATCATCCTCACCAGACAAGTCATTTCTAATTTGCCAAAATGCCAAAAGATCCCTGTCTAAATCTGCTTTTACTGGCCACCCCTTGCACACATGGTCAAGGACAGAAACTAAAGTAGAGTCACACAACAATCCTTGGACCCACTCATCATGGGAAATGCTTTGCAATTCATCCGCAAAAATTGTAGCAACCAGCCAATCATTTAATTTGTTTTTTTCTTCGCATGTAATAGGCAAAGGACACCTACTGAGAAAATCAGCAATCTACTGCGAACACGGGGAACATAAATTACATTTTGCACAAAATCTAAAACTGGACAGACATGCGTGAACTCCTGGGTAAAACATTGCTAAGACCTCTAGAAGTAAGTACCTTGGTCAGAGGCTTATGATCAGTTCTTACAGTAACACATGTGCCCCATATGAATTGTCTGAAATACTTAAGAGCCCAGACACAGCCAAGAGCCTCGCATTCAATTACAGAATATTTCTCCTCAGTGCTGATAAGGGCTATGGAAGCAAAGGCAACAACACATTCACTACCATGCTCTTAAATTTGTGATAACCAGCACTGAGGCCTTTACCACATGCATCGGTAGTGATGAGACTCTTAAGACGTGAAGAGAAACCTTTAAGTGCAGGAGCAGAACAGATATAATTTTTTATATAACCAAAAGTGCATTGACATTCCTTTGACCATAAAAACTTACAAACCTTTTTAAGAAGTTGCCTAATGCAGTACATTTTGGCAGAGAAGTTGTGTACAAATTTCAAATAGAATTCAGCCAACCCTAGAAAGGACCTGACTTCATCCTTATTCTGAGGAACGGGTGCATTCTTAATAGCATCAACAAGTTCGGATTTAGGACAAATTCCAGCAGAACAAATTTTGTGACCCAGATACGTAACGCTACTTCTTGCTAGTTTGCATTTGGATTCTTCAGTCATAAGACCATTTTGCTCTAAGACTTCAAGAACCTTGACCAAAGTTTTATCATGCTCTGTTCTGTCAGAGCCCATAACGAGAATATCATCCTGAAAAAATACGATGTTTTCCATATCTTTGAAAATCATGTGCATGAGTCTCTTAAACACGGCCGCAGCTGATGCTAATCCAAAAGGTACACGTTTGAATTGGAAAATGAAAATAGGAGTGACAAATGCTGTAAGATGCCTGCTGTCAACATGAAGAGGGACCTGTGTTAAGCGGAAGTTAAATCAATAGTGAAAAACCAATGTTTATTCCTAGTAGCTGAGAGTAACTCTGAAATTCTGGGAAGTGGAAAAATATCAACAAAAATGTTTTTATTGAGTTCTCTCAAATCCACACAGAGACGGATACGGCCATTTGCCTTGCGAGTGACCACCAAGGGGGCAACCCAATCAAATGATTCTACCCATTCAATAAGTCCATTTTCAACTAATTTATGTAATTTGTTGATAACTTCCTCCTTGATACTCATGGAAATACTCCTAACTTTGTGAATGCAAGGACAAGAGTTTTTTAAAGAACAATTTTATGTGAAAAACCTTTCAATTCTCCAACACACCCTGAAAATACGTTGGGAAACCTTGAAATAATCATGTTATACTCCTCACTTTTAGTTTCAGGCACACTTAAAACTGGATTAGCACTGTTAGGATCAAGTAAAATCCCCAACTCACCTTGATCCAACCACCCAAGGACACAAGGTCCCGATTTTGAAATGCAAAGTTTACATTCAGCGCATCTACCCTTCAAAAAAGTAACCTCCGATAACCAAGCAAATCAATAGGTTCACCAGTATAGCTCACTGGATGTATATCAGGAGTTTCTAAAAAACTCCCCAATTGTTGTTCAAAAGACTCACTCCAGGTATCTTGATTAACAATAGAATAAGGAGAACCCGAATCAGCCATGAGTGTAACTGGTACACCACCAGCAACAACTTTACAAACAGGTTTTTTCCTAATCTTTCTTCCATCCACGTAGGATTCTTCTCTTATGCAGAGAATTTTTGATTCCTCTGCATCAGAATCTGAGCAATCTTCCTCATGTACAAGCTCATCAATTACACATCTGACAAATTTAGACTTTTTCTGACAGACACGAGCATAGAGTCCAGAAACTTTACAATTAGCACATCTTTGTCCCAACCTTTCATTGTGTGCAAAATGAGATGAACTACCACATCTGCCCCTCAATTCAGCAAATCTGTCATTCTGGAAAGATTTTCAAAATTTTTTCCTTACTCATGTGTTTCTCAATTTCTGTTTCCCTTGTTTATTGGAACAAAAACGTGAAGTTCTTACAATTTTAATAACCTCTTCGCCATGAACACATTTAGAAGAAGAAACCACTGTTTTTGCACACCTAGATGTAAGTTCAGCTTTAAAAATAATGGCAGTAATTTCATGAAGACTAGCGTCCCCATTAATCCACAATTTGTCTTGTAAATGTGTATTGTTACAATGCATAACCAATTGGTCACAAATCAATTCTTCTTCAATTCCCCAAACTTAGAAGGTATAGCAAAAAATGTTAACGCAGCAATGTAGTCTTCAACTTTTTCATCAACACCTTTTTTGCAATGATAAAAATGATAACGATGTACAGCTTTACAGACAGTTGGAGCAAAGTATGCATCAAGATCTTTCAAAGCATGTGAAAAAACATTACCTTCATCACCAGCTCTAGTTTTTTTTTCCATGCGGTTATAAATATGTAAACCACCAGAGCCTAGACAATGTAATACAAGTTTTTTCTTCCTTTCAGGAGATAATTCTTCACTTTCAAAGGCATCTAAATAAATAATCAAATAATCTTTCCATCGCAAACTAGACACCTCAATATCTTTAATCATGAAAGGTTGAGGAGAAGGTAAGTTCATTGTGGACATATTTAAAAATGAAAGCGTCGAAATGAACTTGAATAGTAGATAGTACTGAAGTTCTAAAATGGCACACACATTGCACAGTGATGTCTCAAAAAAATATAAAAGCACTGCAAAATAAATAAATAAATGCAGAGCATGTATGAGAGTTACCGTCAAATGAAAGGTTTGAAGATTAAAATCACCACATAAACGACACACGGTGTGTGTGTCACCGTTGGAATTGAAGTTGGAATGACTGTCACCATGTAGACATAGATATAAGAAGTTGAATTTAATAATAGGCCCAGAAATGACACACGGTGTGTGTGTCATCGTTGTAATTAAAATTGGAATGACTGTCACCACGAACACGCCGGTGTGCATGTCACCATTGAAATGGACACAGGAATGCCAGCACACAAGGTGTGTGTGTCACAGAAGGAAAATGAAGGAAGACTTCAGGACGAAGATAGCCTCCAAGCAGAGACGTGCGTTGCGTGTGAGATCCCAGCAGCAGGAAAGAACAGCGTAGCGCACAACATCACAACAACTCATGGCCTTGGATACGAGGAGACGTGTGCGTAAAGCAGGAAGGAGTGTCAATCAGAGAGATCCCAGATGCTGCGACGAACACGTTGCACACGCCGTCACAACCACTCGTTGCCAGGTTGCAAGAAGACGTCGCATGGAAGAAGGTGAGGCAGGAGTGTAGCGAGGAAAAGATCTTGGGTGAGTTTTTAAACGGCACTCACACTCAACTGCCAATCCTTAACAGACACAACAGCACCAACCTCAAGTAGAGCAGCCCCAATAAATATGAAAGTATCCGACGCGGGTGATCATCTGTAGGTTGAGGAAAGCAGTTGTAGGTCTAAAAAAAACAAAGAGGGAACCTCAAAATACAAACGGCGAAATCAAAATAAAATCCTTGAATCATGCAAATACCGGTGATAAGGACTGTAGGCACGTGGGTTCACCGGGTTCAAGCTCGCCGCCAGTGTTGAGTAGAGAAACACAGAGACATGTAGGTTTCCTTGTTTCGAGGGTTATTCTTGAACCCAGAGAAAAGTGAGGAGGACAGTCTGGATTTTCCTCTTCCAGTGATGCTCCATAGACGTATGATCTACAGGATTCCACAGTTCGAGAGCACAAGAACTGGAACCCTTTGAGGTCACACGCACAACAGAAAACATAAATACAACACTGTAGTCATCGACAAAATCTGTCCTTCTACATGGCTGCCATCTTGAGGTATATAAAGATTGCTCGAAAACCATATATCAAGCTACCTAATACCAAATTGTCTTCAGCGGGCTAATCAGCGCACTGAAAGGGATCATCATTGCCCAAGACAAGGTTATCACAACCTCAAAATCATGCATTATAAAGAAAATACCAAATACGACTCCCAACGGGCACCATCTTTTGAAGTGTTTTAGAGTGTTAGACTCTCCTGCTACAAATAATGCTCAGAAGAAAATTGTGGCTAAAATTCAAGCTTAGTGACAGGTTATTTCCTGTTATTGGTGTACCCTTGCTGACAGGGGTATAAAACCACCACATTTTCTTGTTGGCGGTATACCAAAAATGGTATCCGACTAAACCAATTAGCAAACCAATTTAGGCTGTCTTGCACATATACTGTGTTTCTCCATCCTCTGGAAAGCTTACAGAAATCACATTGACTCCAATTATACCCAACCCAGATCTGTTTGGAATTAACAGTACAGTTTAGAAAAGTTGCATATGCTGAAAATGACATCCATATATCAAGAACTCCATGAGCTTATAAATGAAACAAAGGCAAACCAAAATTCAAATCTTTGACGCAATCACAGTGCTACTATTCATAAGTGTATACTCCAGTGATGGTAATATAAACATCACCCCCTCGATATCTTCCATGTTATGATCATCGAATATGCATGTAACCAAAAACCACATCTATCTCCCCAGAAAGTAATGGAGCTCTTGATCAAGATTGAGCCCTGTCTCTGTACTGCGTCGTCTGAGAATCCAAAAAGCTTCACGTCTGCGTAAAGTCAATTCCCTGTTGCCACCTCTAGGGTGCCGCAGGATTTGGTCAATGCCATAGAATGTGAAGTCTCTATTTCTGGTCTGTGAGAGGCATTGCGCTATGTGTGCTGCAATAGGATATCTGATATCCCCGTTTACCGCTCTCATATGTTCCCCAATTCTTTCACGTAAAGTTCCTATAGTGTTGCCAACATACCTCTTACTGCATTTGCACTCAATAACGTATACAACAAATTTCGTGTAGCAGTTGATATTGGATAGAATCTTATATGTTTTGTCACCTGGGCCCTTGAAATCTGTTTTCTTATTGCATGCCCACTTGCATACACTGCAGTGTCCACATCCATAAAATGCAATTGTGCGCGGAGTCAGCCAACTCTCTGTTGCTCTCACCTTAGGGTATTTCAGGCTTAATAGATTTCTAAGGGATACCCCCCTTCGATAGTGATGTATGGTCTGTCCGTAATAAAACTACATTGGGATCTATCTACTTTTAAAATATGCCAATGTCTGTTCTGACTGCATACTAACACCTTTGACCAAGTATTGTAATTAGTCACAATGCATATTTTCCCATCTTTTTGGCAGTCTTGATCTGCTCCCTCAATGTATACTGTCTCTTTATCTTTTGTATTCTCTGTTCTGCTCTTGAAAGTGTGTTTTTATCATAACTCCTTCTCTGGAAGTGGGCCATCATTCCTTTCTTACATTCCTCAAATTCAGGATCATGACTACATATACGTCTTGTCCGGATTAATTCCCCAAAGGGGATGGCCCTAATCTGGTGAGCAGGGTCCGCGCTGGAGGCATGTAGTACTGCGTTGCAAGTGGTCTTTTGTGAAAAAGTCTGCTGTGTATCTTATTCTCCCTAAAATATAGCTCTACATTCAGGAAAGTAATCTTGTTCGTACTGAATTCAAAAGTGAATCTGATGTTATATTCATTACAGTTAAGGTATAAAAAAAACAATAGTTTGCTTGTGGTGCCCGTCCAGATCATCAGGCACACATCGATGTACCTACCCCAATAAAGGATAGAGTAATTCCATATGGTGCCCATAGGACCCCAGATTCTCATCTCCTCGAACCAACCCCAAAAAAAGGTTGGCATACAAGGGAGAATATCTAAAGCCTATGGCAACCCCTTGTTTCGTTCTATACCACTTATCTTTGAACAAAAAAGCATTGTTATCCAAAATAAGCTTGATCATATTAATCAGCATCTCTGTGTGGTTCCATGCGCTGGCTGATCCGGTGTTGAGAATCTTTCTAATCGCACGTAGCCCAATTTCTCTCTTAATGCTGGTGTAAAGAACCGTGACATGCAAGGTGACTAAGGTCATGTTTTCTTCCCAATTCAAGTCCGTAAGTATACCTAAGATATGCTTAGTGTCACAGATATAGGATGGTAAATTGCTGACCATCAGTTTCAAGAATGTATCAACATATTCCGAAATCCTCTTGGTAGGCCCATCATTCCTTGATTTAATGAGTCTCCTAGGTGGACAAGGAAGGTCCTTATGTATCTTTGGTAACGTTTATATGCACTGGTACCTAGGACGGCCAACCCGTAAGTAAGTGAACTCATCCTCATCTAGTAGACCCAGCCAATGCCATTGTTTTTGGGTCTGGCACCTCTTGATCTTTCACTTATATAGGTTTTTCTCCATCACCTGGATGCAGGAAATTTAGGTTACACATATGCAACATGTTTATTAGAAATTCTTCTCACATTAAATATTTGATAAAGTCACAGGCTTGCCCTTTTTTAGGTTCCACTCTGTGCATATTTGTGTAATTGCACATTCCGTCACGGTAATATTTTGAATTATGGCTTTGTACACCAGTGTCTGTATGGTGTCGCAATGGCCATTCTTAATTTTGTTTCCTCAGCCTTGAGAAAGTCGCGGGACGATTTCCCATTGTTTGCGACGAAACACGTGTTGGCTGACAAAGAACTTTATGAAATAACGGAAGGAAAACAATAAAAAGGAAAAAAGGATTACGAACACTGTGTTTACAATTTGTGCACACTTTTATGCGCCATTTTCTTCCACCTTGCAGATGTTATGCTTGTGTGTCTGCTGTTGTTTCCACGATATTGGAGTTAAATATTGACTTACAGAAGCACTCATGACAATGTGTTGTTGCATGCTTATTTGTCGTAATTGTTTTTTTAAAGGAAGGGGCAGTGATGGCAAACTGCCAGCCCTAACATGCTGGAGGTAATTCCTGGCCTATGGGCATGGGCACTCATGGCAAAATGCTGGCTGAGGCATATTGGGAATAATCATTACCATAAGGGAGGACAACCATGTAATATTGGGCTGGCAACATGGTAAAATGCTGGCCTTGATATACTAGAGGTAATTTTTGACACGGGTCATCCATGAAATGTGAATAGCATCAATTGCAAAAGCATGTTAAGATTGGCCGTCCATCCCTATATAATCCATCTGTGTATATTGAAGTGCCTTTAACTTATATTGTTTTAGAAAACAATGGTTACTAAGTGGCTAATATGGTCCAAGTTAGATGCGAGATATTGCATTAGAGGTAGTGTAGATCAATATGCCTAAATTAAGTGGGCAAATAGGGTAATTAATGCCAAAAAGAGCAACAAGGAAGTATATTAGAAGGTACACACTGAAATTATGTAACACATGTTATTTATTTATATAAAAATATGCAAATATAGTTCAGGTGCTCACTTAAAAGTGGCAGCAAGGGTGATGTGGTGAGTGAGGGTGACTTTAAAATATATACATTGACAACAAAAAGTTGGAACTCCCAAGTGACAACTTTTAAACAATGCAAGGAGTTTCTTGTTGTAGGGGTTAGACAGCGTTTCAATCCCACTGATATGAGATGGTCAACAGGACAGAGCATATGTGAGCAAGAAGAATTGGGACACCCGGCCAGTGCCGGAATTGCAGAAAAATTAAGTTGAAGGTGAACGCAGTGAGTAGCGCCTGAATTAGGGGACAGCACGAGCCCAGGTGAATGATTAATTAACCCTGGAAGGTAAGTCGTGGCAATATTGGAACTTAATCGCTGCAGCGATAAGAAAAATGCCCTTGAAGGAGAAAGCCGGGGCTCCAGTCAACTCCACTCATGTTTATTAACTGGACTTGAGGGGAAAGGACTGCGTAAGTCAGCCCATGCAGGAAGGCCGGGCGGTTGCTCCGTCTGAGGTCCTACGCGCGCTGAAGGAATCACTTACATTGAACACTCAGGGGCAGATTTATGTGAGACTTGCACCACTTTTATGCCGCCGTTGCGTCACTTTTGTGACGCAGCGGCGGCGTAAACCCTGCGCCACGTTGCGCCATATTTACATCGTGACGCATCTATGGAGATGCGTCACGGTGTAAAGCCCTGCACCACATTAAACCTGCGTCAGGTTTAATGTATGCAGGGTGGGCGTTCCATTGGAAAAAGCCTTGGAAAAGTGACGCAGTGTCACTCAGTCACTTTTCCGACGCTGCTGCGTCAAAACCTTGCGCCTGCTTGAAGCAGGCGTAAGGCATGACGCAGCATGTTAGGTATGGGCAGCCCCTAAACATTGCTGGAGTTGCGTCGTGCTTGCGACACGACTCCAGCAATGCGCCGCCCTTACGCCATCAGATGCGTCACGCATCTGTTTATCCTTGCGCCACGATGCGCTGCATTGTAAATGCAGCGCATCTGTGGTGGCGCAAGGGTAAACTTGTGTGACGCATCTTTCCTGGTGCATCCCTGCTGATTTGCAGGGATGCGCCAGGAAACATAAATCTGCCCCTCAGTGCTGTTTAAGTTAAAGCTCTGACATGCAGTACAAAGCTTAAGCTTAGAACCACTCACAATGACAGGTTAGACTTGGCTAGTGCTGCCTACATATATGCTGCATCCAGAAAGAGTCCACCTCTTAATAGCAGAAACTAGAGACGCTTACTGAGATTATAAACATTTATAGACAGATGACAGAGTTTGTACTACAACATCGAGGTACTGAGGTATTAGAAACTGTGCATATGCCTGCAGAGAGAGAAACATCGGCTATTAATCCATCTACTATAAATGCTATGAATGGGCATTGCTCCATCAAACTAATAGAAGTACTGCTTGGTTAGGAAGAAAAACATATCAATTAGATGCGGTATTTCTTCCTTCTACTCTAAAGGATAAACATTGAATATAAATATGTGTTTACCAATGTCTACGGTAATGCATGTACAACAGTGCCCATCACGGGTGAAGCGTCCTTGTTTCTCTATTCATGACAAAGTATGGCAATTGCACTATTGCCAGAAGTACTGAAACAAATACAGGAAGAGCATGGACATTTGCCTGCAGTAGATTAGGGGATGAAGCATACATTTAAGATGAGCAGAGTAGCTGGGATGCTTCTTGGTATTATGTAAGTGGTGCAACACTATTGCCAAAAATATACTGTTTCTCCACAAGATAAGAAAGAGTGGCAGTTGTCAAAGATCATATCTCAAGTGTATATATCCATAGGAAGAGACGCCATAGGGTGAAGACCCCAGAGACCCCAAACAAAAGCTAGGGCAGAGAATGCAAATGTTTTTTTTAAAAAAAGACTAGCTGCAATGACCCCGAAGGGAGAGTACGATTGCTGGCTGGATTAAAACATTTTTTATCATAAATATCGAGAACAGGAAGTATATAACCTTAGAGACAGGCGAGAGATAAAAGCATCATCCTCTAATGTAGGCACTTATTATTTTTCAAAGGGTTGTGGAAATAAGAAGGCAGTGTAAAGCAAAGGTGCCTCTTTCTTCCCCAGGATCTGACAACAAATCTATTAAAAGGGAAGAGGAGACAGCCAAATGACATAATCCTCAAAAACAACTTTTCAGAAGAAAAGGACAGTTGGAGCAAGAAAACAAGATGCTTCACAGGATCTTTAACAAGACACTGATAAAATCTACTTGAAAACCAATGTTGAGTTAATTCTTTACCTGAGGAGACCAGTCAGCGAGTCTTTAAATGCAAAATGCATTTATGTTTTTAATTTAGCGTTTTCATTTACAGAGGAGGTGCTAACGATGGTGAGGCTACTATACATAAAGTCTCAACTTCCTCCTCATTGTGTCCTTAAAACACCCTCCTGTGCTTAGTTCAGCCTTTGATCTTTTTGCTAAGTCTGACCTGTGTTTCCGCAGGAGCGATATGCAAATTTCTGAAGAAAGGGTCCCAACTTCCCTTACCCACCAAGCAAGCCCTGCAGAGGCAAATCACAACTGGTGAAATGGGGGGAGAGGGAAAACAAGGGAAGACAAATGATAAATGTCCCACGACGTACCCAGCGAAGACTCTCCTTTTCCACTTAGAAATTAATCACTGTACATACAGGTGCAGTGTGCAATCTATAAAAGAGAAAAGAGATACATTTAGTATTCACAGCACTATAGAACAAACAGAAGAATAGAAATGAATGGAACAGTGAAAACACCCACCTAAAATTAGGATAAAACAGTGAGTCAAGTATAGCCCCAAAATCATGAATCCATAGAGATATGGAAAGGAGGCAATTATTATGATTTTTTACCCTGAGGTAATCAAAACAAAATACACGAAAAATATGCAGGCTATATGATATAGTTTCATTATCATCAGGAGAACCTAATGAGCTGTTTCTTCTATTACAGCGTCCTCAAAAATGCACAGAAAGTTAATGTGATACCCAAGGCCGTGAGGACAATTATCAGAAAAGTAACACTGAGTGGCCGATTACGATGCTGCTCAGAGCCTTCCAAGCCACATCGTAATGGGCTCTTCTGTTTACTTTCCGACCACCTAATTAAGACATAGGCGGTCAGAAAGTGAACTGGTTGGTCTTTCCGGCTGGCTTCCGATGGGCTCGGAGAGCCTGTTGGCCAGTCAGAATCCGGCCAGTAATCTCAAGGGTGGGCCTTTTCGCCCTTGAGATTACAATGCACGATTTCCGACATGGTTTCCATGCCGGCCTGTCCGACACGGAAACCATGTCAGAAAGCGTGTTTGAGGGCCCCCAGCATGGCCCCCTGTGGTGCACGCCCTCTGACTGGAGGCCGAGGGGGCACCTATGGTGCCCCCCGTTGATCCCTGCACCTTGTGGCAGGCACCTTGAGTTGCCTGCCACTGGGTGCATGGATGAACTGCACCTCCCATTTCACTATGGGAGCATGCATTAATGGCGTTTACGACCATAATGCTTGTTCCCATTGTGAAATGTAGGAATGCGATCGAACAGTGTTTGGTTGCATCCTAATGAAGCGGTCCGGACGGCCGACCGGGTGTCGGTAGGTCCCAGGACTGAGTCAGTGTTGGGTGGAAGGAATTCCGCCTGACATCGAAATCAGGCCCTTAATGCATAATTGCCAGCGCATAGCCCTGTACTGTATTACAGCTGTTATCAATACATTCAGTGTTTCCTTTCTTTCATTGTCTTTGCTGGTTAAGAACCAGAGAATGGTAATGGAGCACGTTGAGGAGAATGAAACCAAGAGCCAGAGGGAACCGCCAAACAGCAGCCTGACAAGGTAAGTGAACCTGAAGCAGAAGAGCCACGCTCGTACACTAGAATGCAAATCGCTCTTCAGCGGTCAAAGAGCCGCCTTATGCCTGCGCCGCTCCACCACCACTGCAGTATAGGCCGGAGGCACAGCAAGCCTGACACTTTTGGATTTGGATTTTGTAAGGTAAGCATCTCTTTTCATTTGCATGCAATCTCTGCTTCATCATCAACCCTTAGAATCTTTACTGTTTTTTAAAAAAATCAAGTAAGCTCAGTGCAGAACTTTGCAAACATCTTTGTTGTTGGCAGTGACCACAAATTCTTCTCCTTTTTTTTATTTTTGTTTTGTTTCTCACTGGATGGCATGGAGCCTAGAGTGGGAGGTGCAGGCAGGACTTTGTCGCTTTAAGGGATAATGGACTTTTTTTGATGGTGGAGACTTGGGAATGTATATACTTCACGTTTTCCTTGTGTTTTTGTGATTTGTGTTCTGATTTGTCAGTATACAGTGTTGTTTTACTGACTGGGCTCTATTCTGTTATAGGTCATGTGTAATAAATTGCATCATTTGTTGAAAGGGTGCAAACCCACTGAAAAGAAAAAACACAGTCCTTGTTAGGGTAAACCACAAAATTTGCTAAATAAATCTTTGCTTAACCCTCTGGTAGCTTGGCACAAAAGCAGTCAAGCAGGCAATGCGTAAAGTTTTTCTGCAGAGTTTAAATGGTATCAAAGTGAAAACACAACACAAAAATAAATATCAACCCAATGTATAAAAATAGAGAATAATTTTGTAAATAAAATTACAACAATCCAATCAGTAGAACAGCAGATGTGATTTGTTTTATTTTTAGTTAAAAATAGCAAGAAGCGTCATTTGCAGTTGTCTGGTCAAAGTCAAAAGTTAAGGCCAGCTGCGACGGAGCGCGGGTAGAACACAGGGAGCATATTCATCCCGGTGTAAAGCTTACCATTGGACTGAAAAAGTTTTCTGGAGGAAATTCTTTGGCAATGAGTCATCAGCAGGGCAAGCTGCCAGCTGGCTCTGATGCAGGGTTTGAGGAAAGGTTGCTGAAGAGCATGGTCCCAGTGTACACGTCGGCACAGGTTAGAAAGCTCTGAGTAGGTGAAGCATAAAGTTTGTGCCTGGGAAGGCTTTGACATCAACAGGTTGGTGCTCGCCATCAATCCCACTAAAGCACTCTACACTCAGATGTAAAATTTTTCCTAGATAGTCAGGTCTCTCTCACTGTGGCAAACCAGCAAGTTAAATCCGAAGGGCGAGTCTATGTCGATAGCTTCTACTCTATCCCGATCTCGATCACCCGCCTATTCTTTTGACTGTCCATGGGCTCTGCTGAACTGCCAGTGCTATGCTGAAAACACAGTTAGAACACAGTGAAAACACCTACATACACTAGGGTACACTAGGTGTTAGGGGGCCCCTATAATTGGCATGACCTCCCCTATAAGGCCCTAGTACTGCTGAGGCCTGTGGTCAGTTTAAAAGCAGCCCTGTGTTACAGGACTGCTTTTAACATGTTCATTTTGTCCAAACTCGACTTTGGTGTTTGGGGCACTTAAAAATCAATAAACTACAATATTGTGGCACATTAGGTACCCCCGGGTCTCCTCTAGGTCTCCCACTGGTGTGGTGGGAGGTCTGGGATTTATAAGGACGACCCATATAAAATAGGTTTTATTTGCCTTGGGATTAGTCAATTTGTACATTTCACTTACCCCATTGTAATAAAGTCCAACATTTTAAGCACGTTATGTAAGAGAGGTGAGCAGCTAATGAACCACCTAACCTCGCAGAATTTTTCAGATATTATGGAAATAGCAACTATAGATGGATGTACTGTACCAACCTATAGAAGTCGGGGTTCAACATCTACCATCGACTATATCTTTGTATCAGCACCCCTCGCTAATTATGTGCTAAAGGCAGAAGTAATCCCGACAATACATGGTGATCATAATCCTATTAGCACCATTTTAAGTTTCACACGCTGTCCAATGTATGAATACACGCATGGAGCAAGGGATATAATGATATCAACTGATAACCTCCGACTTGTGTGGCGTGGCATCGATAACAATGCATTATTTCAAACAATGGTTAAATCGCACCATAACTTAATTAATGTACGCCTGACTTATAGTGAAAATAATAGCGAGGTAGTCCATGCGTTTTCCGAGCTCTGCCACGGTATTAGAAAAATATTGTCTAAGCCATTTAAGAATAAAAATCTAGATCCTAGGTGGTTTGATGCAGAGTGCTCTGCGGCTAATAGAGCGTTAAGAAAGGCTCTCCAAATTAAACCTAGAGATAGTCTTCTTGTGTCAACATTGAGAAATAATTACAAGAAGGCTACCACACGCAGGAAGGAGGAGATCACTAATGATCACTGGACTCAACTTGTGCGCGCCAATGAGCTAAAAAATGGTAAAAACTTCTGGAAAACTGTCAAAGACATGAAACTTGTGGGAAATACATCCACACCAATTAGCTGCAATATTTCCAGTGAGGTTTGGGAGGCTCACTTTAGTAAAATCTACGCAGCCCCCATTGTTTGCGAATCCAGGGAACTCACATATACTGCTAACATCTTGATTGATCTCTCTGAAGTCGAAGAAGCAATTAGCCAAAGTCTGGGAGGAAAAGCCCCCGGCCCAGACGGTCTTCCTATCGAACCTCATTAAGAGTCACCCTGAATTTTGGGCGCCATTACTTACCAATGTTTTTAACAATTTGACCAATTCATCCATCCCCGAAACTTGGTCCTGTAGCACTATTGTCCCAATTTTTAAGAAGGGCGACCGTTCAAATCCGAGTTGCTACAGGCCAATATCGCTGATTGACAACACCCTTAAAATTTTGGGAGGGGTGCTGTTTAATAAGATCAGTTCATGGGCTGAGGATTCTAAAGTGCTCCATCCATGCCAGTTGGGATTCAGGAGTAAGGTTGGCACTGTGGAACAGTGCCTCAACCTTAACTTAATCATTGGTAAATACAATGTAGCCAAGAAAGTCCCTATGTACCTGGCATTTATGGACCTTACCTCGGCCTTTGATTTCGTTAATAGATCGCGATTGTGGCAAATCTTGTTGGATCTCGGGCTGGATGAATCTTTAGTTTCTTTTTTAGCTTACTTGCACAGAGACCTAAAAGCCAGGGTGCGTATTAGTATGGCTGGTGAGATCTCCAAAGCTATTGAAGTAGTCAGAGGGGTTAGACAAGGCTGCGTACTGGCCCCTCTCCTATTCATCTTATATATTAATGGCTTAACTAAATCATTGACAATCTCAACAATAGACGTCCCAACAATTGGCGGTAACAAAATCCCTGCATTGTTATATGCTGACGATGCAGTCCTGATGGGGCGCACCCCTAAAGCCCTACGCAGCCTGGTCCAAGATTTTGTAAAGTTTATGGCATCCTTGGATCTGTGCACTAATTTAAAAAAATCTTTTTTAATGTCGTGTGGGTCTAAGAAATATTCCAACCTTACAATAGCAATAAACTCTAATCAATTATTGAGTACCTGTACCTTTCCATATCTTGGTCTGACTTTTGCATTAAATGGTCTATGGAATGATCACATAGCGTATTGTAAACGAAAGTTTATTAACTCTATCAACACCATACTTAGGTTACCCAAGCCAAAGAATATAGAGGTTGTATCATCCATTATTAAAATGTATAGACTGCAATGCATACCAACAGTAACATATGGGGCAGAGGTATAGGGGAATACGGTTAGTGTACCCATACAACGTGAAGAGAATAGATTCTGCCGTAAGATTCTAGGAGCACCTTTTTCTTCCTCTACATATGCTGTTCACAGTGAACTTAATTTACCTTATGTGGAGGACTTCATCAAAGCTCGTCCTATTCTATTTTGGTTAAGAATCTGGAAGAATCCGGCTGCGCAGCTGACTAGGGATATAATCACTGACTGCCTAAAATGTGATAAAGGGATGGACATACCGTGGTTAGCAGGGGTCTGCAAAAGCCTACGTAGTTTAAATATGGAACATCTTTTTTTAACTCCACTTGAAATCAATTCTGTTAATATTAAAAAAGTGGAAAAAACTTTGTATGATTCCTATAAAGTAGCACGAGCATCAACTGAGTGTAATAAAACCTCAGTTGCTAGATACATGCTGATAGATGCATCCCCTGCTATGCCTATATACCTTCTTAAACCAATCAGTTGTTGGGAAAGGGGCCTGTTCTTCAGGTTAAGGACAGACACCATGAAACACTTGCTGTCATTCCCCATTGGTTTCACACATAACCTTAACTCATTACCGTGTCCATGTAATAATACCCATGGGCAGTCAATGCTTCATTTCCTGTTCTTTTGTAGTTACTACTCAGTCCCTACGAAAAAATTCCTGATCCCATATTTTAAGTCTCGCCACATTATGGATTATAAAGTGGCCTATGAAAAGGTACTAGCTATTACTGATGATGAACTATGTTTAAGAGTTGGATCATTTTTGAAAACAGTGATGCGTATACGTAACTCTATGCACCCTGATTAATGGCCCTTTTTAAAATCTGTGTATATTTTGGCTTTTTTTAGCATTTTTGTATATTATTTTATGCTGTACTTTTATGGATACGTTGTTTTATCCGAATAAAGTTCATATTGATTGATTGATTGATTGTAATAAAGTGCATCCCCAAATCGACTTTAGGAGCACTGTGGAGTGAGGATGTGCAATATATTGACATATCAAGAACCCCTAAAGTCTCCCCTAGGTGTTCCAGGTGTGTAGGACCTGTGGATATAGGCATGGTCCTTATAAATATGTATTATGGTGTTGGAGAAATTGCCCAGTTCATTTTCCCCATTGCAGGTCCCCAGCTGCATAGGTTAACATGGCAATAAGTTATTAATTAATAATTCCCGCCATGAAACCCAGAAAATATCCTTCAAGGAATTATTAGAATAGCATTGATAAAGCCAACAATATGATATTTTTTAATGTATCCTAAAATGTATGTACAAGACGTTAAAAGACTTTCTTGTCTGTAAGCAAAAATTGAGCCTTCCAGTGATCTGTCCTGATTGACAGAGTTAAGTGGTTTAGCCAGGCTGGTTTGATGAGGTGATAAGTAGCACCTGGGGTAAATAGGCCATTCTGTGAGAAAAGGGTTTTGCTGCATAGGAATGCCAGAGCAAGAGGGAGGGGTCGTAAACAATGATCTTCAAAAGAAGGTGGAAATAGGCAGAAGAAACCAGTTTCATTTACGCCCCTACCCTCTGTACCCAGCCAGATGGCAGGCTTAAGGGAAGAATGTGCAGATGCCAGGGGGAGGGAGTCTATAGGGATGAGACATCCTGGAGGTTGGTTTAGCTAGCTCTTGCCCCTCTGCTGAGACTTCAGCCATATGGCATTTTAGAGAAATAGTGCTTTCTGGGAGACCATTGTGCCACACTGTGAAGGAAATGGTCATGCTCTTGGGTGTTGCCCTGCACCTCATTGGACAGGAGTGCCCTCCTGTGTGACGCCAAAGAAAACTAAATCTTAGAGGGAAAGTGCTTCTCTGATCTGCTGCTTGAAACTAAAGGAAGAAGGGTCCATGCTGAGAAGTTTGATTTGCACCAACTAGTCCCTGCACTCTGATTGACTGCGCCTGCTGCACAATCTAGAACTACAGCCATGTGGATCAAACCTGCTTCAAAAGGACTGAAGAGTGGACTCCCTGCAAGCTACAGGTTAACAGAGCTCACCTGGACCATCACCACCAATAATCCCCAGCCTGGAGTACTACCAGTGGATCTGCAAAGGTTTCGTTCAAGTGGATTGTGGGAATTGTCTTTTTGGGGGGGGGAGTATTATATAGCGCAAACTGGACGCAAAGGTAACTGATCGCTTTACATGAGCACCAGTTGTGTTACAGATGCACACATTCATTTTGTTAGGCGCGGGAGATTAAGTGATTTGCCCAGAATCATAGGATGGTGAGCATCCCTGCCGAGACTCGAATCTGGTTCTCCAGCTTTGAGGTCGACGGCTCTAGTCGTTAGGACAAATCAGCTCCACTGTGAGTTGAAGTCCGAAATTTTCAAGGACCATCTTGGAGCTTTGAAAACGAACTCCATAAGTGGACTGACTCGACCTGCCCAGCCAAGCCGGCGACCCTCGAATGAGTGACAGCCTGTCCTCCAGGTTTGTCCCGCTGAAAAGCTTCCGAGATATAACTTCCAGAGTTTGACCAGGAGTTGGCTGAAACCCAAGCCGACGTACCCTCACTGAATCCGACCTGGTGAAGAGAATCGAGGGACCCCAGGAGAAAAAGCTCTGTCAAAGTTTCTAACTCTGAATGCAGAAAAGGTGACCGACACCAGTCACAAGAGTCAAACCACCCACCTTCAACTGTGAGCCAGCGTGGATCCCTGGTTTATCCCACTGGAAAGCTCCAGAGGTCTGACTTCCATAGGTTCGACTTGGAGCTTGTTGCAAGGCAGGCCAGCGAACCCTCACCGAATCTGGACTGACTGAGAGCTTCGAGGGACCCCGAGAATAAAAGCTTCAGAAAAGTTTATAAGTCAGAAGGTAAAAACTTTGACCAAGACCTACCGCGAGGGGTAGTTGCACAGGACTCCCTCGTGGTTGGCTTGAAACTTTGACTTTGTCACGGTCTAGAGCAACCAGATGTCCCAATCGGCGCTTTAGGTTAGGTGTGCTAAATAGTGTCAAATCTTAAAAAATTCTCTAGTTCTCTACTTTGAATTTGTTTTCATTTTGGTGTCATTTTAAAGAAAAAATATTTCATATTTTTATAGATTGGTGTTGGTTTTTTATTGGATGTTGTATCTTAATTATTTTCTGAATTGGTGTTTTAAAATGCTTTACATACCTGTCCCTGAAGTTAATCCTGCCTGCTCGAATTCAAGCTACCAAGGGTTGAGCATGGTAATAATTTTCTGAGACCTATTCTGAGCCCTAGACTGTGTTAGTGGCCTTATTCCCAGTTGAAGATGCATATTTGCCACTACTAATAGCCCACTTTCCAATAGTTGGTAACAAGTTTTTAAGTCTGAGCTTTCACAGTTTACATAGGAGTAGACTCTAACACCAGCCAAGAGTCGAATCCCTGGTAGTCTAGTTGGAACTGGTCTTTGAAGCAGTTGCAGGAAAAGGCCTCTGAAACCTTGCTGTGTCACGGTTGCTCAAACAAGAGGTCAGCCAACTGAGCTGTGGCATCACTTCTGGGGTCCTGGATTCAAGATAATCAGGTTCATTCTTTCTTAAGAGTCTTCAGACTGCAGGACTGTGCAGTGAGAAGGATACTGGGTTTGCCAAATTTATGCTCAGTACCATCTTGTGGGTGGGGAAACCCCTGGCCACTCCCTAACCACTTATGACTTTTAGTAAAAAAAATCGCAGGGGCACCTGATAATATATATTACATATTCATACACGACAATCTCACATAAAACCTACTGACCACACCAATTGCAACAGCACAGATGTAATATATACTATCAGGTGCCCCTGCAATTATTTGTACATAGGTAAGATTAGACAGAAGGTTAAGGCTCGTATACTTCAACACTGCAGCAGGATAAGGTGCAAAGTTCAGGGTGTCCCACTTATCGAACACTACAATACATTTGGACACACCGTGAAAAGTTTGAAATGGATGGTGATAGAAAAGGTCAGCATCAACCCAAGAGAAGGCAACTTCCACAACATATTAAATCTGAGAGAGTGTAAATGGATTCACAATTTGAATCCAGTAGCCAGGGGTCTCAATGAATATGAGGAGGTTTCAGGACAGGCCTCTACACTGTAGCATTTTAACACCCTTGATGTACACCTGTTTCCTTACACTAAACAACCCCTGCTGGGACATGATGCACCTACACTGTACTTGCCCTATCATCAATTTGAATATCTTACTAAGCTATCTTCTAAGCAGCTAGATAGTTTACACAACCTGAGATCCCAATGTGCGATTGCATTTTAATTTATAGATTTCTTTTTCCGAGGTCTTTCACTGTTTCTATTGTGCTATTTTAACTGCATAAAATTGTGCCTGTAATCATCAGTTATATGTTAACTACATTCATTGTGTGGACTATATATTAGTACCCAGGTTTTTTTAAATATCTAATATTACATGGACCTAATTGCTCTCCCTTTTTTGAATATCCTACTTATAATGTTTTCCTTTATATTGTCCACCTCTTCCTATGGGGCTTGATTACCCTGTTCATTCGAAAATATAGTCGCATTCGGTATTGATGTATGGCACTTTGAATTATATTAGTTCTATTCAGTGCCACCCGGGTTTCCACTTTCTTTCAGGACCCTTGTCTGTGTATGTAATTTTTAAGCTTCGATGCGGGACCATTAAGAAGAAAGACTAAGCTCTACGGTTTTCTTACCGTAGTCAACATGCACGTTTCACGTATGTGCAAGCGCATCTAACTTCTCTGGCTCGCCAAGCGCTCAATGCCTGTAAGAACACCCTACCTGAGATCACAGGAGAGTTATGAGCTCGAGCGAACACAGAGCTCTGAACCAACTAACCAATCTATGCCTTTCTTTCTTTTTAAATTACTTCTTGATGAATGTTCCCCTTTTCGCAATTTTCAGTCCTCATCATGGTACATTTGCCAACAGGAGGCCGCTTTAAAATTGATTTCCTGTCCCCTGTGGGGCCATTTCTAAAAATGGGTGAATGCGGGTGCTCTCCAGTGTTTAAATACTGTTGTTGCTCCATGTATGCCACCCACCTTAGACTGTCCATTGCTCTTTTATAGCTGGTACTAATGAGCATTTGGTAGTTATTGAACTGAATTTTCAAGCGATCACCCACAACATGAGACAGGTTCCTCGCATGTTTTAAACTAACCCACTTGTTAGGTTACCAACCCCATGTAATTGACATGTGATTTATGATGGCTACTTTGAGCTACTCACTCTTCTCTTTAAATCACAGATTGAGACATGGAATACTTTATTATATCAGATTTTTGATCAACAGGGAAGGGTGTACAGTGAAGGAGCTGCTGTAAGGTTAGTACTTCCCTGTACTAATGGCGATGCAAACATTTTTAATGGGACGCACTTTAAAACTAATTGAGTGTGTCTTTTTTAGGTTGCCCTATATAAATCACCCCACTCTACTGTCTTGCTGAAGACCCGTATGCAATGACCTAATTTACCTTATGCAACAGTCGGGTCAAAACATGACAAAATGAACCATCCAAGCCTGGACTGACATATACATATTTTAAATACTGGCGGGCGCCAGTAGGTAGTTATAGTTAAGAGCTAGTTTCCATAGGAAAAGCGTTTTTTGTTTTCCCAATACCTTTGGCGCCAGTTGAAGAATCTTCACGAAATGTTAAAAACTTATGGCCCACTCTGGTCAGCTCCTATCTTGAAAGTTTCGGGGTGATTCGGCAAGCAGGGGCCGTAAAAAAGGGGGGTCACAAAACTTGTTTTTTCCATGTTAATTCCCATAGGAAACTTTAGATACGGCTACAACCCGAACTGCTGAACGGAATTACACCAAATTTGGCAAAAAGGTAGCCCTTGGTTCAGAAAGAGACCTTTTTTTAAATTGTGTAAATCCGTTCTGTAGCTCCTGAGAAATTAAAAAAATAGAGGTCGGAAAATCAAGTTCCCATAGGAAACTTTAGACACGGTTACAGCCAAAACTGCTGAACAGAATTACACCAAATTTGGCAAAAAGGTAGCCCTTGCTTCAGAAAGAAACCTTTTTTTAAAATGGCATAAATCCGTTCAGTAGTTGCTGAGAAAATCTAAAAAAATTATAGTTTCGATATTTAGAGGCGGGGTGGATCCGCGCACCCTCCCGATCACGAGTTTTATTCTAATTGGCTGTCAACACTCCGAACCAGGAAGTGTTGGCAGCCATCTTGTGCCTCGGTAACCGAGACAGAAGAAAACAGAAAAAGAAACACAAAAAACAAGAAAAGGGGGCAGGGCAGAAACACCCTGTCCCCCTAGGCCTGCTCAGGGGGTCCCACAAGGACGCCCAGGGCCCAAAAAAGCATACATTTTTTTTTTTTTTAAATCGGCCGAATTCGCACTGGGTGCGCACATCTGGACGAGAAACTTTTTAAAAATGAAGCGCGGGCTCCCGCGCTTCATTTAATTAAGCCCCCGGGTGGGCCAGGTCCCGGGGGCTTGTTTTTTCAATGTTTGGGGGGCCTTCAAGGCCCCCCAAGCCCTGGGGACCGCCACCCCAGGGGCTTCTTTTAAAAAAAATATATATACCTGTTTGGGGTGGGCTCAAGGCCCCCCACACGCCCCACCACCTCCCCGTGGCTGTGCATTGGTTGGGAGGGGGGCCGTGCAGCCCCCCTCCTGGAGCCTGTGATCGCCCTGGGGACCGCCACCCCCCATGGCCGGCTCCTGCAGTGTCCTGGGGTACCCACCCCCGGGACACTGCTGTTTGCAATGGCAGGGCAGGAGCCCTGTCATAGCAAACACTGGTTGGAAACCTGCTCTCTCTTCTAAAATCCAAACCAGATTGCTTTTCCACACGGGGAGCTGCATGTCAGCAGCTCCCCGTGTGGAAAAGCAATGCCGGCTCCCGCAGGACGCGGGGAGCCGGCAGGGACCGTGGGGGCATTGTGGCTCCCCCCACGGTCCCTAACGAGAGGCCAGGCCCCGGGGGATGGGGTCCCCGGGGACAGAAGTGGCCAGGGAGGGGGGCCCTCCTCACCCATAATAAAATTAATATTTTTTTTCTTAAAACACGCAAAGGGCCACGCATCCCCCCTCCAAATAATTTTTTTGTTTTAAAAACTCTGGCCATGCCCCGGGGGATTGGGTCCCCGTGACCGAATATGACCTCAGGAGTGGGGCCATGTGGCTCCCTTCCATTAAAAAAAAAAATAAATAAAATAGGGGCCAGGCCCTGGGCATGGGGTCCCCAGAGCCCATAAAATAGAAAAGGAAGGGGGGTCACACAGCTCCCCTTCTTTTAAAAAAAAAAGAAAAAAAAAGACCGGCATCGCCGAGGCCCCGCCCCCTCCCAGCAACAGTCTGCAAACGCGCCCTGTGGCGCTTTTTAAGTTGGGGAATTAATTACCATTCAATACTGGGGGTTCCTGGGGGCCAACTAGCCCACCAGGAACCTTCAGTAAGTGCCACAGGGCGGCATTGCAGAGAGGCGGTCCAGGCCATGCCCCTTTTTACACCTCTCTGCAACGCAGCTCTGTGGCGCTTACTGGAGGTACCTGGTGGGCTAGTTGGAACCTAGGGACCCTCAGGATTCAAGGGGACTTTATCCCCCAACTTAAAATGCGCTACGGGGCACGTTTGCACAGTGGTGAAGGGAGGGGGTGGGGCCTGAGGGACATGTGTGCAAACACATCCTGTGGCGCGTTTTAAGTTGATGAATTAATTTGTCTTCAATCCTGCGGGCCCCTGGGGGTCAACTAGGCCACCAGGTACCTCCAGTAAGCGCCACAGGCCTGCGTTGCAGAGAGGTGGTCCAGGCCACGCCCCTTTTTACACCTCTCTGTAACGCAGCTCTGTGGCTCTTTCTGGAGGTACCTAGTGGGCTAATTGGACCCCAGGGACCCTCAGGATTCAAGGGGACTTGATCCCCCAACTTAAAACGCACCAGGGGGCGCGTTTGCAGAGTGGTGGCGAAAGTGGACATGGCGTTTGTCTACCTCTCACCAATCCCACTGCGTGGGGCTTACTGGAGGTAAAAGGTAGGCTAGTTTGCCCCTAAAGGACCCCCAGCAGTGAAGGGGACTTCAAGCCCCATCCAAGAGCGTGCCAGGTAGCGCCTTTGTAGAGTAGTGGGCAAAGTGGGCGTGGCCTAGTATGAGTACTTACCTTGGGGGCAAACTACCCCTCTTGTTACCTCTAGTAAGTCCCACGCAGTGGGATTGCTAAGACGTCTTCGGAGACCATGGCCCCCTTTCTCTACCACTCTGCAAACGTGCCTCGTGGCATACTACGGGATGGTGGCTGAAGTCCAATTTAGTCCTGACTGGGAGTTTGGGGGCCAAGAATCCCTTCTGGTACCTCCTGTAAGTCCTACACAGCGGAATTCCTGAGCGTTGGTTGGACGCCCAACACCCTTTCCCCTCCACTCTGCAAACGTGACTACTAGTTAAAGTAGCATATTTCTGTACCTCTGACTTAGAGTTATTTTTAACCCCCCTGCCCTATTATGTACTAGGGCCTTACAGAGGAGATCATGCTAATCACAGGGGTACCCAACACATAGTGTTCCCTAGTGTATGTAGGTGTATTCACTGTATTCTAAGTGTCTTTTAGCATAGCACTGGCTCTAGGCCTTGTTAGTCAGAGTCAGTTACCACCAGTACCCTGTCTGAAAAAGTTGTGGGCACAAGATGATTTTGCAACAAGGCCTCTTTCTGCTCCTCTGTTGCTTCTTTCTGCACATGCCTTACTTCTTCCTGCACTTTTCTGCGTCTTTGTGGACTTCTGTTGCTTCTTTCTGCATTTCTTTTGCTTCTTTCTGTGCATTTTTCTTCTTTCATCACATGTCCTACCTCTGTAGGCATAGTTAGAAACTAGCATTTAAAAAACCTTTGAAATTCACTTAAAAAAACCATAGGCTTCAGGCACGTTATAGTTAGAAATTAGCATTTAAAAAACCTTTGAAATTCACTGAAAAAACCATAGGTTTCCGGCATGTTATAGTTAGAAATTAGCATTTAAAAAACCTTGGAAATTCACTGAAAAAACCATAGGTTTTAGGGAAAGTTATAGTTAGTTGGAAATTTCACTCGTACAAAACCATAGAAATTCTCCCGTTATAGTTAGTTCAGCTAACTATAACTCGCGCCCCCGCAATGCACTGCTGATGATGTCACATATTACATGACTCAAATGACAGACATCTTCTTGCAAATACCTCCTTCTCAATTGCATTCCACCTCTGCTCCCTGGGAAGAAGCATCTTGCCAATGAAGGCTACAGGTTGGTCAAAGACCTCATCGTTTAGCTGTGAGAAGACAGTTCCTTTGCCAAGCATCTTAAGTATCTGTAGAATTAAACATTTAGGCAGCACAATGGTGGCTCTGAGCCCAGAAGCATGTCACAACTGCAGTAGCAGCATGCGCTACTATTAACACAGTTGCCATATATGGAACTTACACCACCAACAGCATCACTTTCACTTACTACATCTGTGATAGGTTGGTTTATGAATAATTCCGGACTTAAAACAAGACACATTTTTCATAGGTGGTAGGAAAGTGTTATGTCAAAGGCTTTGGGTTTTTCTAAAGTTCATTTCATTCTATTTTACGAATTCTGACATTTCTTTAGTAATTTCCATCAGTCTAATATACATTGCTTATCTCTTCGTTCTACATAATACACAATATATAACCTGTTATTATAAAACACCAACAGTTATGTATGTCTACCTGTTTTCGGAGTCCTGTGTGAGGGTTCATAAATGTACGTTTAACCCCCTGTAAATAAGAGCTTCTATGGCTGAGCTGTCTGTTGCTTACCACTCTGGATCTAGATGAGCCTAACTTGCAATTTTGGTCTGGACTGTTCCCATGAGGCACAGGGTCAAGACTGATTTGCATATGGCTGGGTCAAAACTGGGGTGGTATGGTGAGCAAAAAAACTATGGATTCAACCCAGATCTCTTGACTGGGGGTGAATGTATGATTTATTCAGCATTCCGTCCATCATTTGTTTGCGTAGCACTTTCCACCCTAAGTGGGATGGGTATGCCCAGACGTGGGTCCCTTGCTCACTGTGCCACTGAATTCAAGCTAGCCTGGCTGATGAAGGGTAATACCCAAAAACCAGTCCCAGGATGCTTGTTTCCGGTCCAGGGAGGATCTATTTTGGCAGTTCGGTCTGGACTGTTCTCATGAGGCACAGGGTCAAGACTGATTTGCATATGGCTGGGTCTAAACTTGGGTGGCATGGTGAGGAAAAGAATGCTGGATTTAACCCAGATCTCTTAACTGGGGATGAATGTATGATTTAGTCAGCATTCCGTCCATCATTTGTTTGTGTATAACTTGTCATAGAAGGAAGTAAGAGATGTCTGTCTGTTTTCATTTTCTTCAAAGGGAGTGCAATAGGCAAGACCCCCTGGGGATAAGACAATCTTTCCAGGTGTGCCCTTTGATTTGTAGGTTAACAACAGCACCCAAAGCGTTTGCATAATTTTCACATGGGCCAAGTTTTCACAAGTCATATTCTCTACTCCTGTCTTAATTTTCACAAGGCTCCTGACTCAATGAGTCATCATTATACCTCATATTCTTGATTCCTCCAGTTGAATGTCTGTTACAGTGCAAGCGTTTTTAAGATGAGCTCCTAAGCATTTTGCACCTATGGGATGATTATATTGTTTTAACCATGAAATATGAGTCAGTTAACTTACTCAGTACAGTATGGCTGACTACCTCCATATGTAGATGGGCGTTTCGAAGAAATATCTGTCATTAAGGGTCCATTCTTTGAAATATTGACCCAAGTCACAGATGAGGAATGACGTTGGACTGTATGTACTTCAAAAAATATTAGAACATTGGCATATTGGCAGATTATTCTAACACAATGGAAAGGCTTGGGCCAATAAAGACTGGTATAAGTCTTCAACTCCAACATTCCAATGTTTGTCTTTCTTTTTATAATCTAGAACATTCTGTCCTCAGCGGATAGAATGTTCAAATAATAATATTGCCATCCTCCACTCAGGACACTGGTGGGGTTGGAGAGGGTAAGAGCAATAAGATGTACACAGAGGCAAGGAGGAGGAACATGGGTGTTTAAGGGAGTGATGTCAGCTATGCAACCAGGGATCAAGAAAGTGACAGAGGGTGGACTGCCTATTGTAGCAGCATGAACGGTTTCCTGCTGCCACATAGGACAGTTGAAACGGCCCTCTTTCCTTTAAAAGAAATGTCCACTTGAAGGTTGCCTAGATACAAGCCTATAATTAAAGGTGGATTTATTTTCTAACTTTCAAAGAATTCAAAGCATAAACAATATCAAGCAGATCTAACTAGAAGGTTGTTTCTAACCAATTAATGTACTAGTCAAAGTCAAATCCATTAGCAAGTCACAATGAACCAGACAGTAAGCAAGCTTAGAGTTGAATCTGGAAAATAATATATGTCAATTTTCAAAGTATTGTGAGCAGATTGAGTTTAAGCTCAATACCTTTGGATCAAAGATGTTGAACTTCATCTCACAGGTATCATGACATCCATCAATTAAGGAGTCAAAGCAACTGTAGGTCCAAAAGATTGAACAGCTAATTGAAGCAATATTGAACTTAACTGTGTCTAGCCATTATTTGGTCATTCTGCTAGAAGATGTTGTTGATTCTGTGGAAGGAAACCGACTGGGCAAAGGAAATGGAGATGGCTATGCACACCTGGAAGACACACCTTTCCTAGACAAGGCCACTGTTTATTTGCTTATGACAAAGAGGGTCTGATTACAAGTCAGATGGACCAGAATCAATGCATGTTTTTATGTGGTAATTCTTCTCTACCTACTTACTATTGCTCAGGTTTTTCCACACACAGATTTATCAGGTGTGGAAAAATTGTATGAGAATCTAGCTGCTAGAGCAGTATGCAGACATTAAAGATTTCCAATTAAAGATCAAGACATTTTCAATTGTTATGGACACAGTCTCTTCAAAGTGATATATTTCCATCCTCATTAAGCACTGAGTGAGCATACCCAAGATGGCCTCCCGTGCCTCATGGGATCATGAGAGAGAGTACCCCAGCACAATTTACGAATCCTTGGTAGTCTAGTGGTTCCATGCTGAACAAGATTGAAGGTATAGGGGCCTGGATCCCTCTGTAGTTGAAGAAGGTACAATTGCCCCGAGTGGGATGGGAGGGCAGCAGGGCTACATTCTGCAGTGATCTCTTGTGCATCACTACTGAAGTGTGCAATAATGCTATTTGGGGCATTCCCTAATTTGCTTTCCTATCAGCTTGGCCTAGGTTCCCACTGTGTAGCATAATTCAGGATAACTGGATAACACTGTTAGAGATACAAAAATCAAGTAGGCTATGTTTGATGTCATCTTCATCATGGTGCAACAATGGAAGGCTAACAGAGAGGACAGGAAAGGTCCAATGGACCCTTTTGGGCTGCCTACAAAGGGGTTGCAGTCATGATAGAGACATTCTGTTCCACTCCCAAAACCAGGCTGCACCATTGCCTTATGGAACACCCTGCCTGAATGACTTTAATGAGGGGACCACGGACGATTACATATCCACCAAGAGATAAATGACAGCTTCTCCAGCATGGGATGGGGCCATGTTCTGAGATGGTGAATAGACACATCTGCAGGCTAAACCTGGACGTGCATATCTGTCCTAGGTGTATGAATTGCAGCAGTTGAAGCGAGTAGACAGCAGTAACAAGTGTTCTTCACTTGAAATCAATAAAATGCAAATAAAGTAGTATCCATTTTTAACTAAGGCTCAGAACCAAGTTTCATGCTTCTATATCAAAATACCTAAGTGTTTTTGTCTTCCGGCTTGCTGCTTTAGAAGTGAGATCAGAGCTCTAATAGGAATACACAATTGTTTTTCGCAGTTTGCATCTTGTCAGAAATTATTGAATATATCACAGCTAAATAGAAATTGATGGATAACTTTACTACAGATGAGATTAATGCAAAACAGTACGTTGATGGCCCCTAATGCTTTATATGCTTGAATATAATTGGATTTTGATGAACTAATTGAATACAAACCACTTTACATCTGCTTGAGTTCTGCACCTGACCCCATCAACATTAATTTTGTTTTTTTTCTTTGCTTCACTCAAATGTAGGGACTTTACATGCCTCAGTCTCACACCCTTCTCTAATACTTAATCATTTTCGAGAGTTTAGTGCACTGTACATTATTTTTTACTTTGGAATAAATACACATATATTCCATAAAAGTCTTGTTACTACATTTGTAATTTTGTGACACACATTTCACATTCTTACCATCATTTACTTGAGCTGAAAATCCTGATCTAAGACCACTACAATAGAAGTGAAAGTGACATGGTAATGTCTCTGTTTGCTGTCCTGCAAAATGTATGTTGCACTGTATTATAGTTACTTTAGTATAAAGGGCCTGATTACGATGGCGGACGGACTTACGTCAGCCTGCCACCCTATCAGGGATTGGGTCCGCCCGACAGGGTGTCGAAGGTCTCAATGCCTATATTTTGCATTGCAGCAAGTGCTGCTGGCTGCAGCATCTGCCGCAATACAAAAAAGGGACACTGCACATATCCCTGCACTACGTGGCAGGCACCATGCAATGCCTTCCACATGGTGCAGGGATGTCTGGGGGCACCATAGCTGCCCCCCCAGGTCCCCTGTCTGGGGGCCAGGGGATAAGGAGGGGCCTGCTAGGGACCCCCAATGTCCCTTTCCGCCAGCCTTTTCATGGTGTATTCACCGCCATGAAAGTGCCGGCGGAAAGGAACATCGTAATCAGGGGTGGGCGTAGTGGGCGTAGTGGGGCTACGTGGAGCAGCGCGTAGTGTGCCCAAATCTATGCACACTCGCGTGCTCCGCATAGCCCCACCACACGCCGCCCGCCTCCCGCCCACCCTCCTTTTAAAATAACGTCATGTATGATAAAATAATTAAATATAAAGACTTACCTGCAGCGCGGCGTCTCCGGGGCTCCCTCTTCCTCGTTCACAACTTCTTGTCAAAAATGCGCTTGCGCGGACGCCCGTGCATGCGCATTTCTCGCAAGAAATGCGCATGCGTTGGCGTCCGCACATGCGCATTTGTGACAAGAAGTTGTGAACGAGGAAGAGGGAGCCCCGGAGACGCCACGCTGCAGGTAAGTCTTTATATTTGATTTTTTTATCATACATGACGTTATTTTAAAAGGAGGGCGGGCGGGAGGCGGGTGGCGGGCGGCAGGCAGCTCCGCTTCGCCCTGGCGTGTGCGTAGCGCTGCCTGCTATGCCTACTTCGAAAACTGTGAAGCAGGCAGCGCTACGTACACTACATGGGCGAAGCGTAGTACTACGCCCGGGGTTTATCGTAATGCCTATGGCATTGCCTGATAGGCACCACCACCATTGTAGGCATTACTCCACCATTGATGGACCGACGGATCTGTGGCGGTCGGTCCTTCCGACCGCCACACAGCCGCCCACCATCCAAATGTAGCAGGCGGAAAACTCGTTTGCATTGGCGGTGGGACTGCCACCAATGGGCTGCTGGTGGCGAGCCCACTGCCATCTTAATCGGGCCCAAAGTAGCAACGTTTCTTTTCTAGCTCATTCCTAAAGACAACCAGCAGGGGGCTTGAAAGGAGCACCTCCCTGCTTTTTGTGAGTCAGAATGGTTTCTATCAATTGATGGCAATTGAGGTTTTAACCCATTAAACAGTTGCAAAAACTGATGTGCTATGATAACTGATTTGCAAAGGGGAAGCTGCACACGTGAGGCAGTTTCCTCAGTTGGAATCATTTCTAGTCACCTCCAGGGAGAAGGCAGAGGTCGAGGGGGGCCTCATCTTTTCCTATGTGTCAATACTTCGTTTTTAAAGCAGCACCTCTCTTAGGTGCACAGGCTGGTTGTACAAAAAAAAGGTTGAAATCCAGGGACTGAGAACCAAGGCTGGAGGTCTGATGTCTTTCACAGGGGTCCATCCCTGCTTCTGCAGCCATTTACAGTGGGTTACATAATGCCTCTACCTCATTAATATATTAATGAGGCAGGAGTTTTTTCAATCTGTAAATATAGATTTTGCAGTGTGACTGATTAGTTTATCACTGCCATTACAAAATGCTGGTCAGGATGTAAACAATGCTGTGCAAAAACATTGATAAGTTTATGACCTACCCTTCTTTACATCATAAACCCTGCCCTTCCTATCTCTGATTTAAATTGTGTGTGTAAAATATATGCCATAGTGCACTCGTGAGCAATCAAACTTTTACATACACATTTCTTGTAATAAAAAGCACACCTGCTTTGCACTGTACTTTCAGGATTTCATTACAGAGACAAGAAGGAAATGGCTTACATGGTATCTTGCATAGTAACATCATATAGAAGAAGAATCATTGTACCATAATTCCTCAAAGGAATTACAGTTACCAAATACAGACAGGATCAGGTTGGAGACTGTTGGAAAGTCATCCTTTTTGCCCTGAGTATCCCCATTTTTTGACTGATACTGGTGATTGCTGACTCTGTTTGTGCCCTGGGCTCTGCTAACCAGGCCCAGGGCCAGTGCTCTGTTGAAAAGGTATATGGTAATTTGGTGTAGTTATAATTGGTGTGACAACTTCCCTGTAAGTCCCTAGTATATGGTAGGGCATGTAGGTTTAGAAGCCCAGCAGTCTTAAATCACTTAAGCGTGCATTGCTGTGTGGCCTTCTATCATTTTAAACCCCTCCCTGCTTTGCAGAGTGCCTTTAAATGAAAGTTATATGCAAACTCGACTTTGAAATTAAAGATACTTCCAAAGTCTTAAGCTACCGTATTGTTACATATAACTCACCCCTAAAGTCTCCCCTAGGTGCCTCAGGGGTAGGGTGCCTTGTACCTATAAGCGGGGACATTACAAAAGATGTTTTATATGTCCTGGTGAGGGAATAACTGCCAATTTAGTGTGTCCCCATTGTAGTACATTAGCTCAAGAGGCTTGCATGGTAAGGCTTTATTAAACTTTAACATTGTCTAACTATTGAAGGAGTTAGAATGATGCTTCAAAGTGTCTAAATAATAGTTAGACTAAATCCAAAAACTTGCCATGGCCGGATTTATCATAACTATGACAGAAAATAAGTTACAGAACTTGCTTTCTAGTGTGCCTAAATCCAGCTCTAGAGTAGACTCTCTTGACTGGCCAGCCTTTGACAGGGTTAGCCAAGCTGCTCTGGTGAGGTGTTAAGTGGCCTGAAAGGAAACAAAGTTGAGGGAGGACATTTGCAAGCAGCAGAGCAAAAGGCATGAAGGGGGCTGGTTAGCCAAACTGGTCTTCAAAGAGGGAAAGACACTTAGGACAGGACCCATGCCCCCTCCTCACCCCCCACTTCCTGCACCCACAGCCGGATGGGGTACTCTGTGATTGAATTAACAGAGGGGCTGGAAGGGGAGTGTTAGGGAAAGTAAGCTGCACCAATAGGTTGGGTTGGCCAGATCTTCAGCTCCAGGAGAGATTTTCTCCATTTCGGTTTTTAAAGGACAGTACTTTATGGAAAAGAGAATTTGCCACACTTCAGGGGGAAGTGGTCATTATTGAGGATGGCATCCGGCACCCCATTAATCAAGGGTGCCCCCTTGCTTGCTAGCCCAGAATTCTGGATAAATATGGAGGAGCTGCCCAGGAACTCAGATCCCTGCCTGATAAAACAAGAAGAAGAAGAAGGACTGTCCCGCTGGAACCCCTGGCCTGCACCACCATGGCTGCACTCTGATTGACTACACCTGCTGCACACTTTTGAACTGCAGCACAAGAAGGACTTTGCCTTGCACTAAAAGTTTAAGGAATGGACTACCAGAAACGCAACAGGTTAAAAGAGCTCTACCCGAATCATCTCCACCAAGAAGGAACCCGCTGACAGCCTTGAGCTGGACATTAAACGATTTGGCCTGGTACATCATGGGAACGGTAGTCCCAACTATTCAAGGAGCAACTCAGAGCTTCTGTAACTTTGGCTGGTGTTGTGGACCCATCAAGAAAACAGATGGACCTTCTGGGGGCATCTACAGACATTTGACATTATTCTGAGCATTTTGACCAAAAAGCTCCACAAGTTGACAGAACCTTCATCAAGAGTCAAGCTGATGATGTCAAACCGTGACCAGGCCTGAAATTCAGGTTTGACCCGCTGTAGCTCCAGATCTTTTCATCATCGATGAGACTTCCAGGAATCTACCAAGGCATCCCGCTGAAGCATTCTGCTGTCATCAAACTCAAACACGGCCTGCCGAGTAGAAACGCTTGACATTGAGAGAAAAAGCTCCAAAAAAGTGACTAAGTCGGAAAGTAAAAACTTGACCAGGCCCTACTACTCATTGTATCTGACCCACGCAACATCGAAGTCGGCCTGAAACTATGACTTTGTCCCAGTCAAGCGCAACCAGATGTCCCAAGTTTTTGGCTTTTAATCACTAGAAAACATTTGTTCTCATCTCTCCGGTTCCCTGCATTTAGTTTTTGTCATTTTAATCTAACTAATATTTCCTATTTTTGGTGTTCAATTTTTATTGTGTGTTGTCTCTTACTTATTTAATGTATTGGTGCTTTTAAATACTTTACAGGCCTGTCTCCTAAGTCAAGCTTGCCTGCTCGCAGCCAGCTACCAAGGGATGAGCAAGGGAATAATTTGAGACTTTGGCTGGACCTTACATTGTGGTTGTGGCCTTATTACTAGTGGTAGGTACCTACCTTTACCTAATAATAAACCACCTTCTAACAGTGACTATAGAAGACACAGAAAGTACTACTTAGGAACACCTAGACTGCAAACCACTGTGATGGTGGGACTTCCTGGTTTGCATCACTTCAAGGTTATCTGTAGCACTGCAATATTAATCACCGCTGCAAACATTGGTCTGTGTGTAGCAACTCCTCATGGTTGCTTTGGTTCTCCATTCCCATACAGTTTGTCCACTCGCTGAGTATCCCTATATGTTATTGTGCTCTTCAGTTCGCTCTTAGTCTCATCCTTCCTCTCTTGTTTGTGGCTCTCTCCTTCTCAGTTATTCAATATTTTAGGTCTGTCTTTTGTTGTTGCTACTGTGCAAGATTATCTGAGCTTTGGTGAACTGGGAACCTGTATTGATATTCTGTTTGATGGCTCGTCTCAAAATCATGCCCTCCATCTTCGAGCAGTATAAGAATATTATCTATATTCTAAAGGTGCTATCCTATTGCACTCTGCCTGGTTTCACTGCTCTTATACTTACTCTCCTTACTCAGATCATTCACCATTTGCCTTCCACTAAGATCAGCAGCATACTAGTCTGGAATCCAATACCGAGACTGTCTGAGACTATTCAAAGGGAAACAGACAAGTCCCTGGGACAAATTATCTGGATCATGTGTTGATCCAAAACCTATAACAGAATAACAAATCGTATCTCGATTCACAGTGGTAAATAAGCACAAAATAAACATAAAATCAATGAAATACGATTTTCAAATTTATTCTAAATACTTGATTAAAAAGTTTTATCTCAAAAACTAGACATGATATCAACATCCAAAATTAAAACATTCCATAAATTGCAACACACAGTGTTGAAGAATAAAAGCATAAATAAAACTGCATAAAAGGGTCGACGTGGCGTTTCGGTGTGACATGATGAAAACACATTCTTCAGGACAAGTGTTTTCTGAAACTATTTTAAGAATTTATTAGCTCTTTACATATATCACACATGTCTAGTATACAAATGTGCAAAATTGTGCGAAAGTGATCAAAGATACCATTATACTGTACATACATTTCTCTATTTTAAAACATAAGGCCTCATACTAATTTTTTTTATGCTAACAATTTTTAGATTCTCCTAGATATTTTGAGACAACACATGATCCAAATATATGTTAACACATACCTAACAGAAAATCGGGCTATTTTTTGTTATCTTTTTTCCGAATGGAACCTTCTTCAGAATTCACTTAAGGCTGGAAATTACCTATGAGTGGGACACATTATAATTGCAAAGGGACATTGTTAAATGTACCCAAAGTGGCAGACTTGGCTTTTTGTATCTATGACCTTAATGGTACACGTACCTTTCTATGCGGTACTCAAAATTAATAAATGCTTTGTTTTGAAGCCACCGATACGGTCAAGGAACTAATTATTACTTAAACCTTCAAAAATAAATTTAACCTTTTGATTATCTCTCTCTGTTACAAATTAAATATTTAGAATATGTCTGTAAGGCTGATATGTGCTTACCTTTCACAGGATAGCTTTACCACGACAGAGAATAGGTACACCGGTACACCGTGATTGTGCCACCAAATCTTGTTCAAACCGTTTTTTTTTTTTTTTTAAATTAACACAGGGGTAGAGCTAAAAGAACACAACATTGGTTTAAAAGCATTTAATCTACATGAGCAAAAGAAGCCATCTTCATACCTAATGGTGCTCTAAAAAACCCATATTTTACCTGGTATTGTTGTGTTCAGAGTAATGCAACTTGGGAGATAAAATCTGAAAATAACAGAAAGACATTTTTGTAATATTTTTTATATTTAGGTTACTCAAACTGGAAGGTTTCTGTATCTGTATTTTGACAGTATACATTTTATTGAACCCATAAGTAATGAAGCGCAGCGGCAAGTCCTTTCTAATTATACTGAACTTCCCTCTATTGTAGACTTTGGAGCTTAAATCATACACATTATATTATAGATGAGTTTCTTTCTCTACAGTTTTAATGTAGTTACATAAATATCTGATCGGTATCCTGTCTATACAGAATATCGCAAGGAGGGGAACTGTCCCTGTCTTCATGGAAAACGTAAGTTACCGACTTATCATTGCGACAATAGTCGGTCGTCATCTGCAATGAGTATTGACAGTCGAGTAGAGATTATTTATACATTCCTAAGTAATCATTGTTGTTATTGCATACCGCAAAAATAAGCGGACACAATTGCAGTTTCATCCTTCCTCTCTTGTTTGTGGCTCTCTCCTTCTCCGTTTTTCAATATTTGATGTCTGTCTTTTGTTGTTGCTGCTGTGCAAGATTACATGTGCTTTGATGATCTGGGAACCTGTATTGATATTCTGTTTGATGGCTCGTCGCAAAATCATGCCCTCCATCTTCGAGCAGGTTAAGAATATTATCTATATTCTAAAGGTGCTATCCTATTCCACTCTGCCTGATTTCACTGCTCTTATACCTACTCTCCTTACTCAGATCATACAACACTTGCCTTCCACTAAGATCAGTAGCATACTAGTCTGGAATCCAATACTGAACTGTCTGGGACCATTCAAAGCCAACCTGCAACAGCAAGCGCTCCATTCTTTACCTTTAGCTTACTATTTTTTAAATTTTTCTCTATTGAGTTGAGTGAGTGCTCAGTGCCTCCAGATTAATACGGGGAAGGCCGGGATTCCCAGCAAATCCAAGGTGCCACTAAAACCTTGACATGCATGTGAATTACATTTAAATTCATTTTCATGTTTTCTCTTTGTATTCTCTGTGTCAACATCGTAGGGCTTCTGATTACACTCACTGAGACATCATCTTGTTGAAGAGTACTGGTACTGCACTTTACGTATTTACCTTGCATGTTTCTCAGTAGGACATAATTTACAATTCAAGACAACAGTCCTTTACAAAATCGCATGCACAATGTTTTGGCCCCCCTCTAATCTTTGAGGAGTGCCCATTAGAAATAGAAACAGTACACTTAAACGTGAAATGTGAATTTTCTAAGTAAAAAAAGTACTTTCATAGTAAAAAATAAAGAAAATCTTATTTAAAACGTCTATTAAAATTCTCACCTTTTTAATTCACCAAAAACCAACTGCTGAAGACGCTGTCCTCAAACCTGACAGACCTCAAGAACAACAGACCCATCTCCCTCCTCCCCTTCCCAGCCAAGGTAATTGAGAAGGCCATCAACGCTCAACTCTCTGCGTTCATACAAGTGAACATCATCCTGGACACCTCCGAATCCAGCTTCCGAAGCAACCACAGCATGGGGACAGCACTCATCGCTGCCACAAATGACATCCGCTCCCTCCTAGACCAAGGTGAGACTGCAGACCTCATCCTACTTGACCTATCGGCCACCTTTAACAACGTCTTCCACTGCACCGAATCACGAGACTCCACATTGCCAGCATCCACGACAAGGCTCTGGACTGGATTCACTCCTTCCTCACCGGCTGGACTCAGCGAGTCTGGCTACCGCTGTTCCTCTCAGAACCTACTGAGATCAGCTGTGAGGTGCCCCAGGGTTCCTCCTTGAGCCCCACCCTCTTCAATGTCTACATAGCCCCCTCACAGCCATCGTCAGAAGTCCCGGACTCAACATTGGCTCCTAAGCCGATGACACCCAGCTGATCCTCGCCCTCACCAATAAACCCACAACCACCAGAACCAGCTTCCACAGCATAATAAAGGCCTTTTCCACCTGCACGAAAGACAGCTGCCTCAAGCTCAACTCGGGCAAGACCAAAGTATTCATCCTGGGACCCTCCACATCAGCCTGGGACGACTCTCGGTGGCCAACTGCTATGAGACCCACTCCCAACCCAAAGTACCATGCTCACAACCTCAGCATCATACTGGACTTATCTCTCAAAATGGACCGCCAAATCAACGCAGTTTCCTCACCTGCTTCTACATGCTCCACCTGCTTCGAAAGATATTCAGATGGATCCTCACAGAATCCAGAAAGACGGTTACCCACGTACTCATCACCAGCAGACTCAACAACGGCAACGCACTCTACACCAGCGTCACCCAGAACCAGCTCAAGAAATTAGAGGACATCCAAACGCTGCAGCCAGACTGGTCCTCGACATCCCCCACCACTGCCACATCATGCAACACCTCTGACAACTCCACTGGCTCCCAGTCAACAAGAGAATCACCTTCAAGTTCCTCACACATGCCGACAAAGCTCTCCATGATGAAGGACCAGCATACCTGAACCACCGCCTCGCTTTCCACGTACCCGCCAAACAACTCCATTCCGCCCAACTCACCCTGGCCTCCGTCTCCAGGATCCACAAGACCAGAACCGGATGAAGTTCATTCTCCTACCTCGCCACCAAGACCTGGAATATCCTGCCCTTCCACCTCAGGCAATCCACGTCACTGACCCAATTAAAGAAGGACCTCAAGACCTGGCTCTTCAAATGATCCTACACCCAGAGGGACCAGGAGCCCCCTTCCCCCAGTGCCTTGAGACCCTCACAGGTGAGTAGCTGTGCTTTGCAAGCCCCTTATTGATTGATTGAGTGTAAGGACTGTACAATGCTTTTTAATCCACACTATGCAAAAGGAAAAATTGATGGATGGAATGATGAACAATGTCAAACACTCACCCCCAGTACAGAGATCTGGGCCTAAATCCATAGTTTTTTTTGCTCATCACGCCACCCGAGTTTGCACCCAGCCATATGCAAATGAGTCTTGACCATGGGAACAGTCCTCCTGAACTGACAGGCAAGGTTCTCTCTGGACTGGAAACAAGCCTCCTAGGACCGGTTTCGGGCTGTAGTCCCTCATCAGCCAGGATAGCTTGAGTCCAGCGGTATGGCAAGCATAGCCTTCTTACTCGGGGTGACAAATGCAAAAAGAACAATTGTTGGATGGCATGCTGAACGATATCAAATACTCACCTCAGTACACAGATCCAATGAGTATGCATATATATATACATATATATATATCAAATGCAAAACATGTAATAAATTAACACATTCATTAAATTAAGAAAACAAAAAAGACATTTACTACAAATACCTTTAAAAAGATTATATAGCAAACATATATAATAACATTAAATAAATAATAATACTAGACATTTTTAAACAATATTTAAAAAAATGTAAGTCTGGGAATAATAGATATATTATTCCCCATCCAGTCTATGCAAAAGTAGGAAAAGCGTTGTAGTCCAGAGGAGTAAAAATTACTATTCCCACTCCAAACTGTGCAACAGTAGCGAAAATGTTGGACTTTGGAAGGGTAACATTTACTATTCCCACTCCATTCTGTGCAACAGTAGGGAAAGTACTTCACTTCAAACCCTATTCATTTGTAACAAATATAAAACTGTCAATATCAGCTTTGTTAAATACCTGAAAATATATCTATACAAATAAAAAACAATTAAACAATTAACACCATTTAATTAAATATACTATTATTTGTTACTCAATTAACTCACCTCACTATACCCACACAAACCTAGCAGCCCAGATTTAAAATATATCTACACCTAATAAATGTAACATAATTATTAACTAATTAAATAGAAATCAATACATTAATATTTAAATTTGATTAATTCATCAATTAACAATAATAATTATTCATTAACTTCCAATGCTTTACCCCGACAAACCCAGTAACCTGCACCTAACAAATAACTTAAACCATGTAATTTACATAAATAACAATCACATAAACAATTATTAACAACTTGTTAAATAATTGTTAATTAATTAGTACTTAATTAACTTCCCACCCCATACCCTTACAAACCCAGCAGCCCACGCATAACATATAACCTAGAAAATATAATTACACAATTAACATAATAATCAATTAAAAACTAATTATAAATTAATTATTAATCAATTACACTTAACTAACTCCCCACCCTCAAACTTACAAACCGAGCAACCTGCTCTGACAATATACATTTCTATTATAATTAAATTATAAATTATAAATCACTTAACTATATTTAAAAATATTATTCACAATTATACAAACAAGAATAACCCATAACATTAATATGTAAACTAACACACACAAATATAATTAAAAATCAATAGTCATTACAGCCATACTATTGAAAACAATATTTACAACAACAATATTCTTGAAAACGATATTACTTACCTAACAAAGTCGATATTCCTGCACCACAATATTGTTGTACAATGATATTTTTTTCTGCTATTTCTGTAACCGATATTTTAAACTCAATATTTTGTCCAAATACCCATTGCAGCAACTCTCTTTGTGTCATATAGTTCTTTATACTTGGCATGAGTGTTCACAATCTTTTTTCTTCGCTCTTCAATTGAAACGTCATCCTCGGCCGATATCACTAATTTATCAAGATTATGTTTAGTTTTAGCAGCTCTACCCCACGTCACTTCAAAAGGGGTAATACCTAGCACAATGTTGACAGTAGTCCTGTAATTCCATAAAATATTTGGACCCTCAATTCTAAATCTGCATTATTGCTATTGTGTATTTGAATGGCTCCTTTAAAACTCTATTAAATGGTTCATTTAAATGGCCCAATCATACCATTACTGCTTGGATTGACTTTTTGCTTTACTAGAAGTAAACTGTACCCCATTGTCACTGATAACTTGAGCAGGTAACCCTTTATTCACAAACGTGTTGTCCAAACAAAATATAAACAGAATCTGTATCAACCCAACTCACTACTTTCAATACAGGCCATCTAAAAAACAAATCAACTTAGATCTAGCACCAATTGGGCCCATATTATCAATTGCTATTGTTTCCCTAGGTTTTTTTGGAACCTATGGTTCACACATGTTTGGTTTCAAAGTACATAAGGTCTTATCAGCATTTGTGCATGCAACACAATTCCTTACAAACTGTTCTATGCTTTTATCAATGCCTGGCCACCAAAACCATCCTTTCTAGTTTTAACAATATCATAATGTCTCTCATGACACAATATGATGATATTCATTTTTAACATGTTCGGAGGTACTAATGTATCCCATCTTTTCAACCATTCATCACCTACTGTTCATTTTAACCTGAGTTCCAAAGAAGTATCAAGGCCACTCTTACTCGGCTAACCATTCATCACAAATTCCCAACCTCTTGCATTACTTTATCTTTAATGTACTCCTCTTTCCATTTACATTCATTGAAGGCAGTCATTCCTCGAACATGCACTAGAGCAATTTGACAATCATTCCAATCATTTTCCATAGTTTCCTTAATATCTATAGGTAGTCTGAACTGAAAATCGTCTGTCACATGCTTCTTCCCTGGAACATATTCTACTCTATAGATAAAATCTTGCAATCTTGTGGACATCCTTGCAATCCTAGATGACACCCTGATCATACCTTCAGTGGTTAATATCGTGATCAAGGGTTTGGGATCAGTGCTCAAAATAGACTATTTACACTCCAAAAATGAACTGAAATGATTCAACGGCAATGCACAACCAAGGGTTCATTCGCTATTACTGAATGCTTTTCCTCAGCAGGGGTCAAAGCAAAGGAAGCAAAAGCTATGGTGAGTTCCCTTCCTTCTGTATCCATCCGCATAAAAACTCCCCCAAGACCTTTGTTACCAGCATTTGTCATCAATGTACTCGGCAAGTCAGTATCAAAACGTTTTAAGGCTGGAGCCTCAGTAGTATCTTTTTTTACATCATTGAAATCACTTTGGCCTTCTATGCTCCAGAAAAAATGTAGATTATTTTATTTAATAATTGCCTGATATTGAATATTTTATGTGAAAAATTATTTACATTTTTAGCATAATACTCAGCCAATCCTAGGTAGGATCTCACTTCATCCTCAGTAGTTGGGGTAGAAGCATTGAGCATTGCTTCCACTAATATTGGTTTTGTTTTAATGCCATCTTTACACAAGATACATGACTATCTGGACAGCAAATTTATATTTAGAATTTTATATAGTTAGGCTCTTACCATCTAAAATGCTTGAAACCTTCTATAACAAATCATGTTCTTTCTTGTGCTTGCCATACACTAATATGTCACCTTAAAAACACTGAGTATGAAAAGCAGGAGGGAGATACCCTTCAGTATTTACTAAGGGATAGGGTCAGTTAGTCCAAAAATTCAAAACATCCCAAGAACACAATAACAATTCAAACCGTATATGTAGTGCTAATATTAAGGGGGAATTACTCAAAATCAAAGATAATCTGAGACAATCATTAGAAAATCAATAAGTCAGTGTCACACAAAAAAACAATAACACAAAATATTAAAAAAATATATAGACAATTTTATTTAGTATTTGTACATGAAGCAAACTTTAAAAACAAATTAAAAATATTTTATACAGAGACAGAAAAAGACTTTTCTGTCTCTGTTTAAAATATTTGTAATTCCCCCTTAATATTGGCACTACATATACGGTTTGAATTGTTATTGTGTTCTTGGGATGTTTTGAATTTTTGGACCTTAAAAACACTGACATTCATCATTTATTCAAACATTTGGTGTATTCAGCTTTGAAGAACAGCAGCAGCAGTTGCAAGACCAAGCGTCATCCTTTTGTATTGATACAACCAAACGGTGTGTTCAAGGCTGTATTCTATCTGTCTTGGATTTGGTCAACAATAATGTACATCTTTGCGTAGCCTTGTTGCAGGGATTCTGCTTATGCACAGAACTATGCACAGGAAACCAGGACCTCAGTGAATTGTGGTGTACCAAAAACTCACCTCAGAACCCAGAACCCCTTCCCCGACCAGCATCAGTGTCCCATTCGTTATCCGAGTTTTATCTCGGCGGTCCCAATGTATAGACAACCCAGAACAAGCGACTTAGTGTATTCTCAGGAATGGTGGGAATCAGAAATACCTGTTCGTAATTATTCTGATATCAGTCCACAACAGAATAAACAGAGACACGGTAAAGTTTAAAGAGTTTATTTTATAAACCTCGTGTCCTAAGATGCAGTACTTTGGCTAACATAAGCATACAAATGATTAAGATCAAAACCATCAGCATAATTACAATACCATAGAAAATGAAAGGAGAAATCATAATAAAATGACAGTGGATGACAGCCACCTTCCTTTTGCTAGTAAACTAATGTTATTATTATTAGACTAATAGAAGGTCTCTAGGCTTGAATGGGGAACCCCATACAGTAAAGATCAGCTTAGTGGAATCACATCACAGGATCAGCTAGACTCTGCTCCTGGGAAAGCTCTTCTTCCGAATGTGTGTAAAGCATGCAGCCTGCAATATTAAAAGCACTCGACTTTCAGGTATTTGCAGCTGCGTGCGTGTTATGGCTAAATAGTGGGCCGATCAACCTGAACCCAACAACATGCACCGTCTAGCGACCCAGACTGTTTCTTTACACAATGTTCAGACCAAGGTCGCAGATCACTGTTAGGGATGTGAACAACAGACAGTTCTCATGTGAAGCAAAGGTGACCAAGCATTTCTTAATTAATAACATGTAACTACAGTGTTGTGTGCAAAAGCAGCAAAAGTGGCAAGATGGCTTTCTAACATCTAACGCGGTTGTGCTAACTTAGCATTGAACGTATATAAATAGCAGTCTTCACTACAGCCTAATCTTGCTATCACTACATCAGGCTATAGCCACAGAAAAAGAACCATTCAGAGGACTCTACTGCCTCTATAATATCAGTCTTAACCAATTTCTTCAATTCCTTTTCAGCTTCTTCCCGCAAAAGAATGGGAATGTTTCTGGCTTCATGAACTTTGGGCATCACTCGTTTCATTAAGACTATTTTCTGCTAAAAATCTGACAAATTCTCAATTTTTCCTCTAAAGATATTAGGAAATGTAGTTAGCATATGGTTACCTATACAACCACCTTCATCCACAATCATAACAGGTTCAGATTATTGGGCTTCAAAATTATATGGATATTTTCATGTTCAAACCAATCTAGGAATGAGGGAACTTTTTTGGGAATGTATCATTTGCTAACTGTTTTACAACAGACAGTTCTCATGTGAAGCAAAGGCGAGCAAGCATTTCTTAATTAATAACATGTAACTACAGTGCAGCTGCGTGCGTGTTATGGCTAAATAGTGGGCCGATCAACCTGAACCCATCAACATGCACCGTCTAGCAAACCAGACTGTTTCTTTACACAATGTTCAGACCAAGGTCGCAGATCACTGTTAGGGATGTGAACAACAGACAGTTCTCATGTGAAGCAAAGGCGAGCAAGCATTTCTTAATTAATAACATGTAACTACAGTGTCGTGTGCAAAAGCAGCAAAAGTGGCAAGATGGCTTTCTAACATCTAACGCGGTTGTGCTAACTTAGCATTGTACGTATATAAATAGCAGTCTTCACTACACCCCCCTTGATCGCACCACTAACCAGTAGGGGCGCAATTTCAAGAACGCAGAGTTCAAGTTCGATATAACGGAACCAAGGGCACAAATTGTGAGTCCATATAAGGTAAGTGAAAGGTTCGAAGAAAAAAAGGAGAGGAAAAAAAAAACATTTAAAGGGGAAAACATTATCATCGATGGATTGTCAACGAGAAGGGGAAAACAAAGAACAAAAAGGCATCCCACAGGAATTTCGGATGACTTCCAAGTTAATCCATCAAGGTATAAGCACAATAAGTTGCAACGGCTTCCAAGAGGAAATCATTGGAACGTTCTGCAAAATTATCTGCCATCCAATTCAGCAAGGGGAATGAACACACATGTTCCTCGACAACCGGAGCCTCTAGTACCATCTGAGGACAACTGGCGTGTTCTTCAAGATAACTTCTTGCCAAGAATTCAGCTGCAGCCGTTCCGATGTCCCAAGTCCCCAGGACTCCATGTGCTGCTCCACAGGCCATAATCCTGACACCAGAAAAGTCCAACTCATGAGCCACTAAGGGGCTCATTAGCCAATCATAATCCGGGGCGGGAGACACCGAGTTCAACAAGCACAAATCCAGAGCCCATTGGAACGGACACTCTAGGCAATGAAAGACAGGCTGTACGCAAGTAAAGTAGGGAAACCGGAAGGACAATCCATAGGCTATGCTTAAGGTTGCCAGTGGTAATGTTCCATAGTATTCAAGCATTCGGTTATGAAGATGGAGCAGCCGAGACATGCTAACGTGTGACGCAAGTTGTGCATCCATAGCGTAGTACGCAGATCAACAAAAGTACCCCAGCTACCAGGGCGAGAATCAAAGGGAGACCTCCGAAGACAATGGAAAAAATAGAATGAAAAAATGCCGGGATCACACCAAAAATAGTTTGAAAGGAGGTCACGAGGCCGGAGCCCACAATTTTGAAAAAATGTGCCAGGCCACTTGGTGACGAGGCATTAAAGATAGTCTGAATTAGGGCCCCAAAATGAAGTGGGAGATCAGTATTCAAAAGAGCTTGCACCTCTGTGCGTGTGTTTGCTACGTGAAGGACACATGTTTTCCGGGATGAAGTCAACGCGACTTCTTTTTGAGACAATAGAGTCCTTATTCTGCTTATCTTGTTGAACTCTGCTTTCAAGGTTGGAATGGAAGGCCAGATGGATACATCGAGCCGTCCATGCGGGGGTGGGAAAAGGACGTTGTTACAGCAGACTACTCTCTGTGATACAGTCACTATGTAGGGAATTCCCACTAACATCCCACAGCAAGCTTCATTATTTAATAGCAAATAACTACCGTTAGCCAGCAGCGTAAAAGACGGTGTTATAACTGGCACCGGGATCCCTTTCAGGACGCAAGCTAAATTAGGAGCGTGCACATTACATGCACCATGCAATTGAATGTGCTGACACACCACGGAGTGATCCGGAGTGAAAGTGCACTCTTCACCTTTTAAGTAAACCTCTTTTCCATCCCTCACGCATCTATACGTGAACGGGAGTGACCAAACTTCGTGCAGGAAGGCAGTACCCAGTTGTTCATATCTGCCTAGGGCATAATGTTTCATGCACAAACTGAACTTAAACAAGGGGAACGGTAATGTGATTAACCCGTGGATAAGCCACACAGCAGAGTTTAATTCGGCAACCGAGAAAGGTAAAGGTTCTAACTTTTCGATGTGCAGCAATGAGTATGTTGCATCTTTCATGGACATGAACTGTTGTTTTGCAGTTAAATTAAATGGAAGGAACAAAGATGAAGTATTCATGTAATCCCAACGGACTTTCCCAACCTTTAACGTTTGCAATGTCCATGCAAACTGCATAATAGAACGCAATTGATTTTGACCATGATACAAAACAGACAAATCATCCTGCACAATATCAACCACAGATGAAACAATATTATCTAACGTATAAATTCTGGAAGACAGGGTGTTAATGCTATTATCTATAACAGCCAATACTTTCTCCATATTGGCTTGATCAATAGCTCGTAATCTGGATGCAGCTTCAATCTGTGATAGCTTCCAAACTTTGTTGTAAACTGCATATACCCATCTTTTGGACCTGCCAACCGCAGGACCTTTAACAAAATCATTCAAATCTATTTTGTCGTTCAATTGTGATAAATGAAGTTTAACAGATGCTAAGGTGGAATGTTGCAGCCAAGATTGGCATAACTTCCCTACTGAGTAGGTAGTTACAGTGTGAGAAGATTCAAAACGGGGGTCTACACGAACTTGTGTATACCACGGAGCCAAATCCAGAAACCAATGTTGACAGGAATCTGAGCTCGTTTGCCATATTAACCACCCTTCCGGATTCAATTCGGAAATATTGAAGGATGTGTTGGAAATGTATGACTGCAACGTAGCAAGGGAAAGATCTGTATGATTATCCCAATTAGGATAAGCACCCAGACCCGGAGTGGAAGGAGATTTAAATTTTTTAGAAGTAGCCAATCCAAAACAGGTGGTTTGAAAATTGACGAATTCAAAAATAACATGTGGTTCCGGATGAGGCAGGCACCAAAGCTTCGGTTCCCTGTACCTGCCACGGTTTAGAACCCCAAACCGATTTAAGATCGATAGTAGCTTTCCACAGATCATAGCCTCCGATTGCCAACTCGTCCATAAAGGACTTGGAATACAACAATTTGGTGTGTGTCAGTCTAACTTTAGAAGCAGACTCAGCCGCAACCTTAAAATAAAAGGAGGCCAGATTCGACACACTGAAATCAGAAAAATATGTCAATTTGTCCACTAACGTGGTGGAGCTGCCCATCCTAGGGGCTGGACAGTGTTCCCATTAAGTATAATTTACAAAATTTCTAAACGTATTTGCTTTGTGTAGGAAATGCGTGCCATAATGTTGATAGCAGAATTGCTCATCATAATTAGCAGTATCTAAATACAAATCCTCAGCATCAAACGCAGCATAACATTTCAAATCAGAAAACAGTGCTTCTATGGCTTACACATCCCAATCATCCGAGCAGATGTTTTGCTTAACCACATCACCCATAGAAACACGAAATACATTTGGCACATTGATTACTTCAGTGGGACCATGAATTTGAAATTTAACAGCATCCCAAGCGATCCCATCCAGTACAGGCCAGGCAGTAATGTTCACAAAAGTCTGGTCCCTTTTCATGATATGTGATGAGGAGTGGGGGGCCAAAGTTCCATCAATTAGTCTAATTGTAGACCTTTCTTTCAGGTAGTGTCCATTTATAAGTCTAAAAAACACTACCACAAAGCCAATGGACATAAACAGAAAAATACATATGAGCACCAGCCAAATGTAAATCCAAGGAGGAATTAAAAAATGTCTTTTAAACCAGGCAACAAAAATCGAAACAACGATATCAACAGTAGCACTGGGGTTCAGAAAAAACCTTTTTAATGATTAAGCTTGAAAGAACCTATTAGTCGAGACACAGGTAGGTTAAACCCGTCACTCCCGTTATCTGTAAACAAGAGTGAGGGTGTTGTGGACTAATATAAGCACTACTAAGGCGTTTCAAATCAATCGACCAAACGTTAGGTGTGCCATGTTGCAGGGATTCTGCTTATGCACAGAACTATACACAGGAAACCAGGACCTCAGTGAATTGTGGTGTACCAAAAACTCACCTCAGAACCCAGAACCCCTTATCCGACCAGCATCAGTGTCCCATTCGTTATCCGAGTTTTATCTCGGCGGTCCCAATGTATAGACAACCCAGAGCAAGCGACTTAGTGTATTCTCAGGAATGGTGGGAATCAGAAATACCTGTTCGTAATTATTCTCATATCAGTCCACAACAGAATAAACAGAGACACAGTAAAGTTTAAAGACTTTATTTTATAAACCTCGTGTCCTAAGATGCAGTACTTTGGCTAACAGAAGCATACAAATGATTAAGATAGATCAAAACCATCAGCATAGTTACAATACCATAGAAAATGAAAGGAGAAATCATAATAAAATGACAGTGGATGAGAGCCACCTTCCTTTCGCTAGTAAACTAATATTATTATTATTAGACTAATAGAAGGTCTCTAGGCTTGAATGGGGAACCCCTTACCGTAAAGATCAGCTTAGTGGAATCACATCACAGGATCAGCTAGACTCTGCTCCTGGGAAAGCTCTTCTTCCGAATGTGTGTAAAGCATGCAGCCTGCAATATTAAAAGCACTCGACTTTCAGGTATTTGCAGCTGCGTGCGTGTTATGGCTAAATAGTGGGCTGATCAACCTGAACCCAACAACATGCACCGTCTAGCGACCCAGACTGTTTCTTTACACAATGTTCAGACCAAGGTCACAGCTCACTGTTAGGGATGTGAACAATAGACAGTTCTCATGTGAAGCAGAAGGCGAGCAAGCATTTCTTAATTAATAACATGTAACTACAGTGTCGTGTGCAAAAGCAGCAAAAGTGCAAGATGGCTTTCTAACATCTAACGCGGTTGTGCTAACTTAGCATTGTACGTATATAAATAGCAGTCTTCACTACAGCCTAATCTTGCTATCACTACATCATGCTATAGCCACAGAAAAAGAACCATTCAGAGGACTCTACTGCCTCTAAAATATCAGTCCTAACCAATTTTTCCAATTCCTTCTCAGCTTCTTCCCGCAAAAGAATGGTAATGTTTCTGGCTTTATGAACTTTGGGCATCACTCGTTTCATTAAGACTATTTTCTGTTAAAAATCTGACAAATTCTCAATTTTTCCTCTAAAGATATTAGGAAATGTAGTTAGCATATGGTTACCTATACAACCACCTTCATCCACAATCATAACAGGTTCAGATTATTGGGCTTCATAATTATATGTATATTTTCATGTTCAAACCAATCTTGGAATGAGGGAACTTTTTTGGGAATGTATAATTTGCTAACTGTTTTACGAAATTTAGCCCAACAACTCTATTCATTCTCTTGTGAAACCCTAAGGATTAATGTCTGGTTCATTAAGTTTCTCACCCAATTTATGTATGAACATATTGCGCCAAACCTCTTTGTTCACAATTGTATACAGAGACCCCTAATCCACATACATATTGATATAGGTAGTTTTACTTTACATGTGACTGCTGCTGTTTCACAAACCTGTACAATCCATTTTTGGCTGCATGTCCTGTTGTGTGCAGATCCATCCAGAGAGGAGAAAAAGCGTAAAGGTGTAGGAAAAAAGGTGTTTTCTATTTTAACTGACTATAAAAAAAACTGCTCTCTGCTGCCCCAGTAGCCGCAGAACAGAACAAAATTACACCAAACTACACTTGAAACAAGAACTTTGCTCAGAAGGTTGCCTTTGCTTGGCTTAGGGCAGGGTTCTCCAATTAGTAGCTTCGTAGCTACTGGTTGCTCCCCAGGTACCTGTGAGTAGCTCCCTTATGTGTGGCCCAACCTAGTATATGAAATGTTTTTAGCTGATTTAATTCGATATGTTTCTACATTTGAAAAGGATAGATGTCAAAATACAATGTGTGTAGTTTCAGAACTGATGTGCTGATGTTTGCTGAAAAATATAATTAAGGCTGGTATTTAAATGTTAATTCATGCAGGGTTAGCGAGTGTTATTGCTGATGTTCTTTTTTTGATGTCAGGGGACACGCGTATAAGACTGCCGTGACATGTAAAGGCATTCAAAATCAACATTGAAAAATCTTTTTTGACACTATTGTTGGTTACTTTGCCTGAAGTGGTCACTGCTAGCAATTCTGCAAGCAATGGTCACTAATGGAATCGTGTCTGATCATAACATTTATATTGGCATTAGGAGCTCGGGTTGATATGCATTGGAAATAAGTAGCTCTCACTATAGAAAAGGTTGGAGACCCCTGGTTTAGCATTAAATTGTTCAAGAGTGTTTAAAATATTTGTGTTAAGAAAAGGAAGAAATTAAAGGTTTTAATTCTATCTACACAATTAATTTGCGGATGGTCTGAATAATCAAAAATCATAATAGGATCCACAAACCAATTAAAAAAATAAAAGGAGTTTTTTTCTATTGGTGCATTTCGGATTTGAGGAGCAAAACGCAGATCCCGAACACTTTGCTTGCTTGTTGACTAAATAATACCAGTTATGCCTGTACTTTCCAAGCATTGTGTGAAGAGCCGCATGGACACCTCCCTGACATAAAATAAAAAAGCTCACCAGTTTTGTTGCGGAATTCCAAGATCCAGTGGTGGATCTGAGGGTTCAAATGAGGGTCCCAAGATCCTAGAATCCAGTGTAAGATTCTTGGTATAGGATACAAGAATCATGAACAAATATATATATAAATACAAGTAATGCACTTTCATTGCACATGGTCAAGCGCCTGAAGTTCAGGGGGTGAGAGTACACAGATTTGGGTACAAGACCTTCACGCCAACTTATGCTGTGCACAGCCAAAGGCCGAAGTAGATTGGCTATATACAGATATTGGGTGCAGAACCACAACCTTCACACCAAATGTAATGGTTATGACCTCACAACATTTATAACAATGTACTAGAGGACTTCACAGTACATCTTTACAAGCTCTTAAATGCTGAGTCTTCCCCTCCAGGCTTGAGCCCTTTTCAATATTTAGCACAGTTTGCACTTAAGCTTTCATAACTATTTTTCCCCACAAGAGATATTCAGGTTAAATGTGCATTCGTTTTTCTCACATGTTGTGCAAAAAACTGAAAAAAATCCAAAATATGTCTGTTTTTTCAAAAATGGGAAATGACTGCTGTGCTACAAATAGGCAGATATGTAAAAATATTTTAACACAGTTTTCCAATTCTCACGGTCAATAGTTCCTATTTGTGTTGCTTACTATCTCCTTGCCGTTTCTGAAAGCAAGAGATGTGAAGAACATGGGTGAACCCGGAAAACTATACATTTCTAAAAAGAGGACAAAGTTCTGGATTTAGCAAGAGGTCTTTTCTCTAGATCGCTTAGGGTTTCCCCAAAGAAACTAATTATTGATATCAAAAAGTAGCTAAAGTGAGTAGATAAAAGTAGAAATATGTGACAATGTTTTCATCTGTATTGCTTTGCTCTTAAGGCCGATCTGCAAAAGCAGTATATGGTTGCATGCATTTGACTCTTCTATTTGCATAGAAATAAAGTGTTTGACAGTTGTCAAAAAAAAAATATCTAGACCCATCAACCAAGATGAGGCCTTTAATGATGTTTCATTGTGTTTCTACCACACATCATTTCATATGGTAAAATCTAATGACTAGAAAAGTGAACAAAATAAAGCTATGTAGTTTTTAAATGTTATATGTTGCTAGGAACCTTAGCTCAGAAATAGAGGTAAGTTATTCACAGAAATTTGAGTTAGCCATAATATCAGGTGTTACATAGGGCATTTTACTAAATGTATTTTTTTGCACTCAGATATACATTTGGAAGGGAAAAATGTAGCGACACAATTCAATAGATATCAAAATATGTTCTATTCTGCATCTCCACACCTCTTCCACTTCTACCAATAAAAACGGTACCACAGATGTGTAAGTGGGCCTATCTCAAGACAAGAAAATGCCCAAAAGCACACATCTTTATTGTGTGTAGTTTTCTTGTTTTGATATTGTGATGAAAGTTATATAGACGGTAGACCCTCACCCACATAATAGTGAATTCCTCATCATAGGCACTTCCCATGTAGTACTAAAGACCTTCCCTTTGTTGTGTTGGCTGGCATTTCTACAGTGCCCATTTGATACTAAAGTGGAGTGATTACAAGCAACCTGTAAGAGTTGTTGGAGAGGTGTTTCTTTGTAGATCAAAGATTCATCCACCTTTATATTCTGGAAGATAAAGCTCAGAAACCTTTGCTGAGATATGTTTGATGAGAGGCCAAATTTTGAACAGTCTGTCATGATCTGGATGATTCTGTGGCAATCATGCAGCTATCAATGTAATGAAGCATATAATGCAGAATCAAAAAACTATCTCTACTCATGACAGACAGGAAGCTGGATGTTTCCCAAAGTAAGAGCGAGTAAACCCGTAAGGCTGAATTGATGGTTTATGCAATATTCCCATGAGCAATGTAAAGCCCCTAAAAAGTTGTAACTATCTAATAGAGGTGGGTGTTCAGAGGTGTTCCATATAATGAAATAGCAGAGTTTCTTCATGCTCCATCAAAATTTGTTTGCCACTGAAATTAGTTTGCTTCACAATTACCTCAAGGAACATGCCATCCACTTAAATGTGGAAGTAGTCAGTGGGTAAAAAAATTGCAGTATTGGCTTTACATCCATCAACTGTAATGAAAGGCAGAATTACAGGCTGGAATCTGTTATGGGGATTCCAAATGAACACCATTGCTACGCCTTGTGTGACATGTGCATGCAGTCTAGAGCTGCAGTTGTGAAATCAGCCAAAGAACGATGATGAATTCAACCCAGATATGTAACTGGGGGTGAGTGTCTGAAAAGTTTCAGTGCTCTGTCCATTATCTCCTTGTGTTTATTTTCTACCAACAAAATATTTTCGCAAGTTATGTGTGCAGCAGGTAGAATGCAGTGGTACTCAATAAAATATGTGTATACTGAGAATGATAAGCAGTGTGTAAATGGCATGAGCAGAAAATGTTGCAGTGCAGGTAAGGGTTGGGTAAACTAGCGTGAATAAGAATCAGCACAAGGCAAAATCAAACCAGCCAGAAATGTGTATGTAACAGCCAATTAATCCAATAAGGAAACACAAATTGCTCCTGGAAAACAGACTTTACAATCTGTTAGGGAACAACCTGCATGGAAAAAAAGAAAAAACATCTTTAACTTGCAATACACACGCTAAAAGGCAAACTCAAATGCAATTGCATGAACCCAAATCAAAAAAGACTTGCCAAAGTCAATAGTTCTGGTCTTGGGAACCTGTGATATTTATGATGCAATTGTTTTGTATGTATGTATTCATACCAATATTGTTCTCATGACTTTTACAAATGAGGCAGGACCCATTGTACAAATGTGCATAGTAGTGATCTATTGTGGTCTTCAGGCATCACCCAAACTGGCAAGGGTAAACTGTGGAGTTTATCTCCACACAACCACAATGCTTCGTTGTGGTGCCTTTTTGTACCACAATCACTGTTTTAATGTACCTCAACTGTCACAGCTGTTGGTCACTATACCACTGCAAAATAATCTTTCACATTTTTCCAGGCAGACATAATTGCATGAACAGAGATGCATTGAGTGTAAAATATAAAGACACAGAGCCTGTTTTCGACTTTGGTGAACTGGTACTGTGAAAGTCAAAAATTAATGCTAAGTTACAAAATACACAGCAATTAAAATGTTTTCAAAAAGAAGAAACGCTTAAAAAATAATAATTTACTGTAATAAGGTTACTGAGCATCTGTTTGCTCTATAGTATGTTAACAAGAAAAGCAGTAGCAGGCTGTGCAAATATTAAACTAATCTTTACAAATATAATGCACACTGCTGAGGTTTTAGGCAGAAAAAAAGTTTCATCAAATCCTCATATTCAAGATCCTGCGTTAGGTGGTCATTCACTGATAGGATGTATGCGCCTGTTAAAAACATATATCAAAAATTAGTTCTGCAACCTAAATATTGTAGAAGCATACAAAGATTTACCAAGGAGGCTTTAACAAAATAAAAAAGAAGTCATCTCCTGTCAACTATTCTAACTTTTTTTATGAAAATAAAAGAAGCTGGTTTTGAAGTGCTTAAAGAACTTCCATCTCTTGTTCGTCTGTAGAGAAAGCACACGCTGCTAGTGTCCTGTAGCACTGGAAAGGCAGTGGAGGCAAAAAGGCTATATTACTGGATTGCCATAGCACTGACTGAAAACTGCTGGACAAAAAAGTTCTGGCAACTTACTAGTGTGAGAATTCATGTGTCTGTTAGGAAAACAAAATCCTGTGGTCTTAAAACCTGATGACACACTTGTTGAAAGTTGCACTGCTGGAGTTTGGTAGCACTGTTAAGGTGCTAGTGGGCATGTAGCTTCCAGTGTGTGTGTGTGTGTGTGTGTGTGTGTGCACGTGCATGTGTGTGTATATATGTCTGTCTTCCTAAATTGTATGTACCTGTGATTGCCTCTTTTTATTCAGTTCAGTAGCCAGTGGTGGGGGTGATTCCCTAACCAATGGGGAAAACTTCTCAGGGGTAACCCTCCCCATTTCTACAGCACATCCTGTTTGCCTTACTGCAACCTATCCCAGAATGCCCTACTCTAAGGGAAATCCACAATGACACAGGCCTTCTACCCTTGAAAGGACCTTGTGAGCCAGATAGGGGTGTGTTGAAAGAAGTAAGCAATCATTTCCTCCTATGCTACATCAAACTGGTTCTGGGACCACCTCCTATGCACACTAGGATGGTGCCAGCCAGGCTGACTACTATGTGTCCTGGAATCAAAGGGTTTCCTCCTACCAGGTCTCTTATTACCATAAATTATGAATAGGGGGACCTCTCTTCTTCTCCCTCCAAGTTGATAAAGTTCCTGAAACCTCCCCAGCTGCCTTTCTTGAGCCTATAGGGATCACATGCCCTAATGCCAACCCCCTCTCACCAGGTCTAAACCATTGTCCTGTTCTGGTAAATGTTTTCACACATTGGTTTAGGTGGAAATGATGTTGAAAATCCCAATGCATTTAAAGGGTCAGTTCCAGCCTCACATCCTACTGCCAAGTCTACTACGTATGTAAAGTTGGGCTAACAGTTATGGGCCTACCCTCAAGTTCTGCCTTTGACAGTACTGCCCCCTGTCAGGTTCAGCCCCAGCAACTAACCTGGTCCGTGGGAAAACATTTGCATCTGCAGACTCATCTGTGATAGCGCTAACCCTAACATACCCATAAAGGCATCCCAGCAAGTGAATAGGGCAACCATGACCAACAAGATGATATGGCTTATCCTGCCTCCTTGGTAAGGCTTCTGTCCCAAAGTTTTGGCCAGCTCTGCCTAAAAGGAAAGCAGCCAAGAGAGACCAAAGACAACTGTCAAAGCTAGGAACCAGACCTTAGCTATTGACTAACAGGTGGATGCTCTTGCAGGTGGTGCCTTGCGTAAACCTCACTTTCAGCCCTGGGGCTGACAAGGAGTCACCCACTTTCTCCTGAGGTCCTTTGTCTTATTAGGTTTCTCAGAGTGTGGGTTACAAGCTCAGGTTGCCTCCTTTCTTTCTCACTTCTTCCATCTCAGGGCCCGTAACCAGAACATTTGCCTGGCAGTTCAGGACTTCTAGGGTGGACAGGGCAGAAACAAGGTCCCTCTCAAAGGTGACACCCTCTGTAGGAGCCTGCCTGGCCAAGGACAACTGTCTCCTGTTGCTGAAGCACCTTCATCAGTGCCAGTGTCCTCTTCTGTCAGAGCAAGTAACACCTCCCATTGTGGATGGCATCCACCTCCCACCCCTTATTCTTCTCCTGGGCCTCTGTATCCTCCACTGGGGAGACAGCACCCCCAACAACCTGTGTTTACTCTGTACCCAGGGTGGCTGCCCCTCCTGACTCTTTTCTCTAATGGGGGAGCTCACTGCCAAAAATGAAGTCTAATTGATGTTGGTCCAGGTAGTTACCCTTCACTGGGCAATCACCCATTTCAAACAGAATGCCACCAATGGACATTGTTTACTCCACACCCCTGTCCTTGCAGATACTGATCTGGGGAAAACATTCTTTCTACCACCATGGTCTGACTGGCACAGGTATTCCACAGAGCAGTGACAGGGACAGGGACAGGGACCCCATTCACATTGACCCTCTGAAAGTGATTCATACCACCCTCAGTTATCAACAGCTTACCTTCTGGGCCCAACACTCAACTTAGTGATACTAAAGCCTCTTCTACGTTTTCCTCCCCTAAAGCATCACTAGTCACTCCTATGGAGTGTCCACTAGTGTTAACCTTCCTCTCAAAACATCAGAAATATAAATTGTTGTGCTCTGGCTGCAAGCAGTGAATGCACTTACCCCTCTCAAAAGGCTTTGCCCCCCGGAGGTGTCTACTTTTCTGCTTTGCAGAAGTAGTTTCAGACTCCCCTTGTCAGAAGTTTGGGGCCCCTAACATGTTGCTCTCTTCCTTTTCCTGGTGTGTGCCTCTGCCCCCTTCATAGGATCGCCTGCTTGGGATCTTTTGGTCACCCTAGTGTGTACCTGTTCAGGTCTGGATGCTTACCCCTAATCCTGACCGTGGCGATCTGAGATAAGGATGACTGTTTCCGCATTCCACTTAGTCACTAAATGCTGGAATATGTGTTTGGCAAGAGCCTTCAAGAAGGTGCCACCTTCTCAAGAGAAAAAAGCCAAAGGCGTAAAAAACCTCCTTATTGGAGGAAGACTTAAAATGATTGAAGAAGCCAGAAATCAGGAATACGACAATGGAATTCTACTACAGCGAAGAGTCATGATCAGCATGTGGACGTAGCGAGGAAACAAGTGACAAGCCTTAATTGCAATGCACATTTCAACCAAACGGAAGTCCTTATACGGTAACAGAAAAGGAAAATAAATTCAATCAAACACCACATAAGACAAAACATAATGGATATGGGAAACTCAGGAAAAAGCCAAGGAAGGGCCTGGTAGTGGGAAACTCAGGAAGGAACAAAGGAAGAAACAGCCTTGATGGAAAAGGGACAAACAGAGAAAAAAAAACTGAACTAACTAAGGTGCAGCCTTAAAAGGCAGCTTCAAACACTTAGGAAGGGGATTACCATTTTGAAGATGGAGAGGTGAGGATCAGCTACCAGGAATCCAGCACTTTGAGAAAAGGCAGCCCCACTTGAGTGAAGCAGATGCAAGATTGTTATGGTGCTTTCTGAGCCCCAGGAATCACTGGTACTGTGGTTCTTGGGCACACAGGCAGCAGACAAGCAGCAGATAACATATGCAACAGTACCCACATAGCTGTCTTTCTAAGGCTTCTGGGGTAAGTCAGCTTTGGAGTCCACTAGATGCTGGTACAACTCTGGAGAATGATTAGTCAAAATGTGCTCCGCCATAATCAAATTGTATAGCCCATCATAAGTGTTCATTGTATTGTCATTAGCCCGACATTGCAGTGCTTTCAATGAGATATGTACGAAATTAACCCAAGTTTGCTTTGGCCCCTTGTAAGTGTCACAGAACTTTGTGTGGTACTTCTTTGGGGTGAGACCAAGCTTCTGCAGTAGTGCAATCTCCATATGTGAATGAATCTGATTCCTCCTCCTTGAGCGTCAGTAGTGTTTCTATCCATAATGAATGTACTACCTCTCAGAATAATGCTTCCCTGTGCTGCTAGTCTACCCTGCACATTCTTAATACTCTCTCATAGGAGGTTAAACATTTGTCAATGTCATCCTCCGCCACAAAGCTAGGCACCACTCTTCTGGGAAAGTGAAGGGTGGGCGACCCCCTGTAGACACCTCACAATTGATGTCACTAACATAACATGACGTGTATTTTTAAAGCCCACGTTCACCCAGAAGGGTATCTTGGCGCTGAATAACAGATGTTTATTGATACCCAACTCAATGATACTCATTTTATCGACGTCAGATGGATGAAAGTCTGAGTGGACCTTGCAGGATTTTAACCTGTGACCATGAGGTCGAACACAGGTCCCTGAAGTGGACACATTAGTCCACTGAGCCACCAGACCCCACGGGGCCGATTCACAGAACTAATTTAAGACAAAATCCTAACTTAAGTCTGTCCTAAGTCTGTCTTAAGTTTGTCTTAAGTCTGTCTTAAGTCTGTCTTAAGTCTGTCTTAAGTTTGTCTTAAGACAAACTTAAGACAAAATCCTAACTTCTGTGAATACCAAAAGTAGTAAGATTAGGATTTTGTCTTCAGTTAGTTCTGTGAATCGGGCCCCACATGAGTACCTTCATGTGACTGGACAGGTCCCAGTTTTCACTCTCTTCGAGGGCCAGCCTCTTTTCATCTTACACCAACCTTTTCTCCTCCAGTGCATGAGCTTAGAGAAGCTAATTGACCTAGGTTTGATAGAGGGGCCCTGTGAAATCCATGGATGTCCCTCAGACAGCAAGATATACCCTAAACCATGCTGCAATCTTTGGTAAGAAGCCAATGGAAATGAATGAGAACACAAACTATAAGACACCGGTATGGTGATTTTAACAGAGGACTTGACTAGGTTTTATCTGTTATTAGAACAGCATGATTAGTGTATTTGAATTATCTGTGTATCAGTTTGAATCAACTGAGGCCTACACAAGCTTTGCCCCATAAATATCTTGTGGAGGCCCACCTACTGCTGTACTAAATCAACCTTTCATCCCTGGTCCACATCTGCCTTCTAGCTTTCACAGAGGTCGTGGCAAAATTCCCACCTCACCCTACCAAGTTGAGCGATGCATTGGATGTTCAGAGTACACGATTATCTTCTGTCCACAGGGTCATGAGTGGTGGTGCCCCAAAGCCACACAAGTGCACCCACATGACCCCATACTATTGGGTCTAAGAACAGTCTTCAAGTTGATTGTCCATTCGGTTCTCTTGGGTATTTTTCCAGGCTTTCCCTATTATCTCTCTCAGCCATCTCTCTAAAAAGATATACAGGGGGTATATTTCCCTGGGTTGCAGTTCTCACCATAAAAGATTTCATTTCCTTTCTATCTTAAGAGACAGCAGACACTTTGGCATGTGCAGCCCCAGTAGCAATCTTTTATGCACTGATAGAATTAGTCTCCGCTTACCTAATGTACCTATTTCCTCTTGGCACTCTAGACATAGGTTGCACGCACTCTCGTCCGTCCTCCATGTTAGCTGGCCCAGTCCACTGTGAGTGACCACTGTACGTCGCTGCACCGCTCTGAACTAAGCTACTGAGATCCACATGGTCAGTTCAGTCCAGGATGGGTAACTGCTGTTGCACTCACCGACCTGCGGTTGAGCAGCCACACCAAATGCAGGGGAACTAAAAAAACAAGCATTGGCATAGCCAATAGGTCTCGCCTTTGGGAACTTAGAAGTGTTTAGCCATGCAAAAGTTGCATAACTAAACACTTATAAGGTCCCAAAAGCGAGACCTATTGGCTATGCCAATGCTTGTTTTAACTGCTGCAATCTATTGAAGCCTCACGGAGAACATCATAGCGGCCGTGGGACCGCGAAAGTGATCGCGATCAAACATCAAAGCGGCCGTGCGGCCGCGAAAGTGAAAGTAATCGCGGTAAAGCGCGACGCGCGCGCCCACGCACATGCACTGTAGCTCTAGGCTGGCCTGGTAGCACTTTTTGGAGCCCTCACAAAATGTCTCGCCAGACCAGCGTATGCGCTGGGTCAGGCGAGACCTAAAAAATCTCCAGTTTGATATAGCGCGAACTCGACCGGAAGGTATTGGAGCGCTTTACATGAGCACCTGTTTATGTCACACAGGGATACATTCATTTTTGGTAGGCACAGAGATATTAAATGATTTGCCCAGAATCATGGGATTTTTAGCCGAGACTCGAACCTGGTCGCCAGCTCTGGCCCATACGCCACATTCTCTACCCAATTGCAATTTACAAGGCGGTTCTTGCACGTCTCCCCGGTGAGGTCAGAAACGTCTGAAGAAGCGATTCAGCAGCTGTTACCTTCGCTACTCACCTCAAGGTCAGATTAATGAGAGAAGCACTTCACCTCAATGCTCCAGTGCAGTACAAGGGCACTTGGTGCACACAATAAGTACATACAGCCACAATACAGTGCAACTGTTACTGTTTACTGGCACAAAAGCCCGCGAAGTTCATGACTGAAAGAGGTATTGTGTTCTTGCAAGCCAATGAAAAGGAATGGAATATTAGAGGGTAAATAGAATAGAGCAGCTGTTTTCCCATAGGGTTTGTACTGGTATATGACTCATCTGTGTTAAGTACACATCTTTCCCTGTTACAGTGCTGAAGCTGGCTTTGATGCCCATACGAGAGCATTAACACCATTCAAACCTTTATTTCAGCCTCGGATTTTCTGCCAGCTTACAGAAACTATTTCGGAAGACTCCTTTTCCAGACAAAAACCCGTTCATTCTTTATCCTGTATTTTTCTACAAACCTTTCCATGGCACTACTTCAAAGAAGGAATACATAACTCTGCAGCGAATCAGATACCGCCCCATTGTCTGTCTAGAGTTTTAAACTGTCTCCAACCACCAGATGAAATTTAAAAGGGGATAAAGAAAGCAACACAGGTCACAGCAATAAAAAGAAAAGGAGGCTACTGCAGAGAATGGCTCTCTGCGGAAAAAATACATTTTTCGGCTTTTAAATTCATGTAATTTTGTTCATGCAAGGCCAGCATTATTATACCTACAGTTGCTTTCCTCGCCCATGGTCTGCTTTGGGGTGCTAGTTTCTTTTCAGGTGCCACGAGAAGGTGGTTTCTGTCTAGCTGCATTAGAACTTTATCTGATGAACTCTATAAGCACTTTATCTGATGAGTTTTACAAGCTGAACTGCCATTGTATTTGTTTTTAATCATATTTTTTTGCAAATATGCTTGTTTTTGTAAATATGCCTTTATGAAAATGTATACAGGCACATTGTACTTGTTTTGTATTTATGCTCCTTTGGATGTCCTGTGTAAATAACTGAAGTTGGTACATTTAATTTAAGCTTTGTACTTTTATGGCTTTTTTGAGTCGAATAAAGAATCTTTGACTGACTGACTGATAGGACAAGTTTTGAAAATATTGTAAATAAGTTTTTAGGACTTGTTTTTCGAATTGGGAACATCAAACAGTGCCAATATGTTAAACTCCAATTTTCCTTATCGAAAGCAAAACATTTTTGTAGACTTCTGAATTTAGAGATAGTGGGCCCGATTCACAGAACTAACTTAACACAAAATCCTAAACTTAACTACTTTTGGTATTCACAGAAGGCATTTAGTAGTAGTAAAGTTAGGATTTTGTCTTAAGTTTGACTTAAGACAGACTTAAGACAGACTTAAGACAAATTTAAGACAAACTTAAGACAAACTTAAGACAGACTTAAGACAGACTTAAGTTAGGATTTTGTCTTAAGTCTGTCTTAAGTCTGTCTTAAGTCTGCCTTAAGTCTGTCTTAAGTTTGTCTTAAGTTTGTCTTAAGTCAAATTTATGACAAAATCCTAACTTTACTACTACTAAATGCCTTCTCTGAATACCAAAAGTAGCAAGTTTAGGATTTTGTCTTGTTAGTTCTGTGAATCGGCCCCAGTGATCGCAGAATCAAAAGTTGCAGTGTATCAAAGTCATACTGAGGTCGGCAATCCTATTCCGAACCTTTGCACTACCTAACGATTTGTAGCCATTGGTAACCAGTGATTGGAAACTAATAAACAAAGGGATTGGTCTCTTTTTGCAAAATGGAAACTGACAAGTGACACAGCAGGCAATCATGAGTGTGGACTGTGGGCATTGGAATGTGCTGCAAGACAGGCTTGCAAAAAGTAGCATTTTCCAATTTCTAATGCATGAATAGAGGTCTCTTGACCCTCACAGGCCTCCATACCTGCATTCCAACCCCTTTCAGGAAGATTTGCAAACATGTTCCTGCCTTATTATTCTTAATGCAGCCGCATTCTGCAAAACCTACCATTTTGCACTGCAACGTACCACGACTTCCATAGCAGTGCACAATGTATAAAATACAACTACGTTTACAACAGACTCTTTGACAAAATGAAGGAAATATGAGTATGATGTCAAAGTGAGGGTGTAAAGAAAATAGGTATACATTGCACTGTAGCTAAACCTTCACAATATGTAAACTCAGCCATGCTAAGTCTCGCTAGAAGTTCTACATCACCTTTCATAAGTTTGGGTCGACACAAGATTTCAACTCTGCAGGGAACCGCAGGAGATGCAGGAAACAACATGCATAATGGAAACCATTCAAGAGGCAAAGTATTGAATCTCAGACTATCTGTTTTAAACTTAACATAAATGCTTGTTCTCCTTTTCTTCATTCACGGCAAGTTTCGAGATATAATCCGATCATTAAATATCCCCCCCCCTGGCCCCACCTGACTCTGAACTAAACTGCACAAAAAAGACTCTGCCAAAACAATGCTGGGTGGGGCAGAGTTCTGATGAAGACCCTGTTACACACATGTGATGCGGACATTGTCAAAATGGAATTTACTGGTGAAGTTACAGGGTCACTAGGGCGGCACAGTTTATTCCCCCCACCACCTCTGGTATCTAAGTCCTGCCTGGGTTTTCTGTGGCTGGCTCTTGCTTGATTTCAGCACTTGTGAGTATTTTCTGTCAGGCGGCAGGCCCTTGCATCTTGCTATTAAGATAATGCTGCCTTCCACCTGCCTCGTCTTTCAGCCACTTGCGAATGGAGGTGTCAGGGATGTGGTGTGCTGCTCTTCCACTGCAAGCATCAGTCTACAAGCTGGGGACTCGAGCTGCAACTTTACTATTAGAGGGCTGCTCTAACCTGCCTTTGTGGGCAGGCCAACATGTATTCTGGGGGGCTGCAGCTGTCCCTTCTCCTCCATAGGAGACGGTGGTTGCTGCCTGGCATGCTAAGGCCCTCTGTGTCAAGACTGGTGGTGTCCACCTCCTGAACACAGCAGTTCTAATGGGAGCCACCTTTACATTTTGGGAGTTAGTGACCGAGTGGGTTTAATCTCTGTAATTGCCAAGTCCATTCATCATCAGCAGGAGTTTGATGACTTCAAGGTACCACCTATGAAAGCAAGGATTTTGGTACATCTCTGCACCTGTGATTTTCTCAGACTAATCAAAAAACACAGTTCCGAAGTATATCTAGTAGTCATTTGAATCCATTATCCTGGTCAAAGATCCATATTACCTCTAGCTGCTCATCTCAATCTAGGTTCCTTCAAAAAAGCTGAAATAGGGAAAGGTGAGAAGTTGAAAAGTAAGTTGGCTTTTGATGATGAAAGAAACAGAGGGAACAGCCGAGCATGGACAATATAGACAAAGGTCATGAAATGCGCTTTATTTTTCAGAACTTGACAACTGGAAGTAGTGAATCAGCGACAAGTTAACTTCAAACACTGAGACTGTATAGTGTCGAATGGACAAGCACATCAACAGATGACGTAAAAATTGACCCCGAGATTTGAAATTAGTTCCAGCACAAGGTAAGCCTTGCTGCAGAAGCTGTTATACACATCTGAGGACTTGGTCAGTTGTTTTATCCTAAAAATGTTGGCATATTGGAAAAGAGTTGGTGCCAGTGGAAGGATACAGCAGTTTGTAGATACAGCTATTTGATTTGTGTACCAAAAATGTGTTCTCTCCTATGTACATCATGGAAAATGCAAACATGTAATTTATTCATTTTCTAGCCCCAGAGCAGACCAACTGTCTATAACAAGGAACAGCTTAGAGTCTTTAGATATTCAATATCGATAATCCAAAATAGTCATCTTCATACTAGTTTTTAGGTCGAGCCTGGGCAGTGCTTGCGCTGCTCTGCGAGGCATGCTGTATTCAGGTATGGACATGAAGCTCCACCCACTCTCCGCCCATCTTTAGAATTGGCTGCTGTGACTGTCCTTTGTAAATGTTAGCTTTAGAGTTTTTAATAGGCTTGTTAGTCCCTCCTTTATACCTCCCTCTCTTCTGTTGTAACCCGGCATCAGGACCGGATCTTTTACTGTGTCCTTACTGTATTGCTTGCATTAGCCCTTGGGGGGAACTCTTTGCTTAATTAATCTAAAGAGCAGCGGTAGAACGCAAGCTTTAGCAATGGGGGCCGCTCTTTTTGTTCTGGTATTTGCAGTGCTATGCACGCTTTCACGTTTGTTAATGTATAATGTTTAAATATGCTCCCCGCCACTGCAGGGATGCCGCGTGAAGCGGACGCTATGTAAATTTGAGAAATCTGTGGACGTTTCCTCCATTGTTCCCCTCTCCCTCCAAGCCCTTCGCGTGGCTTGTTTTTATTTCTCTCCCCACCTCCCACCCCCCCAACACTGCTTGACCGCCCCTCCAAAAACTCGCTGTTTGTTTATTTAGTTATCATTTAAATTGCTAGATCCTGGGCAGGAGATTAAATGCTTTGCTAAGAATTAAAGAATGTTGCGTAGAACCACAACCTCTCCCTCTGGGGGCAGCATGATAACAAGCATTTGCAATGTAATAGGTCTCGCATTTGCGAGAGTTTAAGCTAGTGGCATTGTAAATGACAATACCTTTTATTTATGTTTTAAAAATCCACACATAAATAAAAGGCATTGTCATTTACAAATCCAATAGCTCAAACTCTAGTAAATGCAAAACCTATTGCATTGCAAATGCTTGTTATAATGTGGACCAGGAGGCCATGGCACAAGTTGGAACTTCATGAATGGGGAATAATTCACAGGAATACGTGCATGCACACCAATTACAGCATCTTTTCCCTCAGTCCTATGTTGTCCTATGCTTGGATTGAAAATTTGGGGTCTGTCTCACACAAAATATTTGAATACATTTACACTTTAGCTATGGGGTTCTATTGTCCTGCTACGAATTGCTGGAGGCACCAAATCTTGACCTAACCAACAATTTCCTCATTAAAGCTCTTTTGTATGTTGCTATTACCGTGTTATACAGAGCCATTTCTAAGTTTAACCTGTTTTAACAGTCATTTGAATGTTGTTTTGTAGCACAGAATGTATTAACTATGACTTGTACGGCTGTATCTTTTATGTTTTTTCCAACCGAAATAAAGAGTTTGATTGATTGACCACATTTCAAGAATATGTATAAATACTGAATTCTATTTTTAAATAAAAAACAGCAAATTTGTCCATGCACACTTAAACCTGGAGGAAAAGAGTAGCCTGTCCAACTAAGGGGCATATCAACAAGGTCTTTATCTCTGCTTTTTTGGCTTTAAAAGCCAAAAAAGTAGAGATAAAACTAGCGCCCTATCAACAACAGGGTGCTAACACGAAAATTTGCATGTTAGCACCCTTTTACTCTATGCTTCCCCTTGCATCTCTAATGAGATGCAAAGGGGGCGTTCCAGAGTAAAATAATAGGAGAAATGTCGCTAAGCGACATTTCTCCTATTATCAAGAATGTCGCTAACCCTGTTAGAGACAAAGGGGCATATCAACAACAACCGGCGATAATTATCGCTCAGCGCTCTTAGCGTGAGGATAATTATCGCCGGCTAGCGTGAATTTTTATCGCTGAGATAGCGTGCTATTAGCAACGCTTATCTCAATAGCGATAAAAATCTACACGCTAACAGGCTAACGTGAGATTATCGCTGGAAACCCAGCGATAATCACACGTTACCTTGTTGATAGGGACAGGCAAACTTAGCCATGATATCCTCCTTCCATAGGATATCATGGCTAAGTCTGAAAATTAGCAGACGTAAAAAAGCAGCGTTAACCGCGGTTAGCGCTGCTTTTTTTGTCTCTAACAGGGTTAGCGACATTCTTGATAATAGGAGAAATGTCGCTTAGCGACATTTCTCCTATTATTTTACTCTGGAACGCCCCCTTTGCATCTCATTAGAGATGCTAGGGGAAGCGTAGAGTAAAAGGGTGCTAACATGCAAATTTTCGTGTTAGCACCCTGTTGTTGATAGGGCGCTAGTTTTATCTCTACTTTTTTGGCTTTTAAAGCCAAAAAAGCAGAGCTAAAGACCTTGTTGATATGCCCCAAAAAAAGCAGCGCTAACCGCGGTTAACGCTGCTTTTTTACGTCTGCTAATTTTCAGACTTAGCCATGATATCCTATGGAAGGAGGATATCATGGCTAAGTTTGCCTGTCCCTATCAACAAGGTAACGTGTGATTATCGCTGGGTTTCCAGCGATAATCTCACGTTAGCCTGTTAGCGTGTAGATTTTTATCGCTATTGAGATAAGCGTTGCTAATAGCACGCTATCTCAGCGATAAAAATTCACGCTAGCCGGCGATAATTATCCTCACGCTAAGAGCGCTGAGCGATAATTATCGCCGGTTGTTGTTGATATGCCCCTTTGTTATCATTTCAAGGTCATACAGGGACATAAGTAGGTTAACAGGTGCACCTTTGTAGGCCATTTTGGCTTTTACAAATTGTTAACGATGCTTCTTCGGGAAGAAAATTATATTTCTTCACAGAGGCATTCTCCGTTCCTTATGGTAATAGGGTCGCAAATCGATCTATAATATGATTTTAAAACGTCAGAAAACACATCAGAACACCTTCCAACGTGATGCATGTAAGATAAAGCGCTCCATCATGTAGCCTGTGGTAAGACCATATCATCAAACCTGTTGTTTGCCGCGTTGCTGAATGATGTCATATTAGAGCTCACGACCTCAGGTGACATCATCAAACAAACCAGCATTGTAGAATGCCAATGGTAAAGAGTGTGATAAATGCAGAACTGGGCAGAGACAACAGTTTTTCCCTCTTCACTGGATGTCCCCTTTAATAAAGCAACAAGCACGTTTGTCCCTGATGCTTTTTTCATGGTAGTGCCTCCAGGGGACAAGAAATCTAGGTCTTATTCAAAGTACATCATTTAAAAGCAGGAACTTATATGCTACTATTGTAGCTTTCCTAAGGCCACATACATGCTTCCTAACAGCACTAGTGCTGCAAAAACATGTATATTGCTCCAAGTGAGTCACGATTAATACAAAACTGACGTCATACATTTCTACATCATTTTAGGCATCTATAACATCGCATTGTTGTAGTAAGTGATTAAATGAGCTCCTTGTATGCTTCAATATGCTTCAGGTAGGTGTAGCTAATTCCATTTAACATTTGTTAAATTAAATTTAATTACCTCCCTCAATTGTTTATTGTGGGAGTGCGCTGCAGTACCAGTGGATGGTCATTTGTAGTGGTTGACTCACTCCAGCCAGGGCGGAAATACATGTTTACCTGTTTTGATACCTTTAGAGGTTTGGTAACTTTAGAAGTATATTTCAGATCTGCAGTTGGCTTATGTGTGTTTTGTGATAACATGCTCTCCCAAACACTCCTTAAAGTTCCCTATTCTCCTCCCATTTAGTAGCAAGTGATACCCATTTTCCAGCCACTCCCCTTTATCCCTCCCACATTTTTAAATTAAACTGATATCTACCTGTGTGGACATCTCCGCACACATGGTAAAGGCCTCGACTCAGAAGAGATATGCGAGGTGGAGGTCTCCAGTGGCAGATTTGCAAATACCATTTTGTAGCAGTACATGAGTAGTCCTATTATAGTACTGCTTTAGGCACTACAAAATGCAGGTTGTGAACCAGGCCCTATATCTCCAGCAAACATACCGCATCCCCTCTGTGCATGGTCACACCTTATATCAGGCCGCAGGCATACATTTTTTAATTAAACCCACTTAGTGAGATTGCCTGCTAGTGCGCTAAATTCTAGGTGATGTCTCATGCACATGTGTACCCTTTTGATACTATCCCAAGCCCTACAAAGGAGGGTGTTGTCACAGCTTCATATTTTGAAACCTGACCATGCATGTCACGTGTTTGCATGTTGGTATGATTGCTACCATTTTCAAATTATTTCATAGGGAATAGAGGGAACACGTCCTCAACCTGTGTGCATCTGTACTCAAATAAAAGCTACAAGGATGTAAACTGAACAGAAAATAAAGTGCTCATGGGACAGATACCGCTCCACTTGATTTATTCCCTAATGAGACCCAATGTATGCAGCAGAGTTGATTAATGTATGCTGCAAGAAAGACAAATTATGCTGCATTATGTGGCACATTCTGTTGCAGTCTAACTTTGATATTTTGTAATTTTAACACACACTAATACTGCCCAAGCAACATTTTAATCTCAATAATACCTCATTAATACCTGTTTAACACTCGAATAGAGCAAAGAGCAACTGAAAGGTGAGAAGTTCACCGTTGCAAATGACTATTAGCGGCAATCACTGTTGCGAATAGTTCTGCGCATTTAATACACCAGGATTATTGCCTTTTGATCACCAGGTTCTGGACCAATATGGTGCATGACTCGCTACACTTGGGTCTCACTCCCATTCATTTTGTGGAAATTTGGACTGCGCATGTTTCTCGCCTGTGTCTGGCTTTTAAGATAAGGTCACTGCAATGCAGATAAAGTAAGGGGCACTGGGCTGATTACACATGAACACGTGTGCACATGCATGTGTGCACAGGTAAAGCCTGCATGTAAAAGTCTACAGTTGTGTGCAGCCTTGTATCTATGCACAGGTAACATGCCTGTGGCAGTTTTAAACTGCAAATTTGACCTGCCAAAATACCCTTTTTTGAGTCACCCCCTACATAGGCCTTAAAGTCCATAAAGGCAGGGTGCAGATATTCAAAACTAAGGCATGTAGAAATTAATGTTGCACATGTCCTGAGGGGGCGTGACCTGCCGAGCAGCGGAATGGCCGCTCTGTGAGTGTGTAACAATAGGTAGGGGAAGACAAGGATCGATTGTGGTCCAGTAAGGCATTAATTACCATTCACAAGAGAAGGGAATGGAAGGTCCGGCCACAGTCGTAGCCTCAGATATGAAGGCAACAAAAGGAGATGACTGGGCTGTTCCTTGAGGAAGGAAGGAGGAAAGGATTACTAGGGAAACAGGGTTAGTGCTCAATGGAGGACAACCCCTGAGTATCCAATTTGTTGGATATAATGGCCTCACACACCCTTGCGAGTGTCATGCTTCATCATCGGCAATGCTCCTCATTGGGCAGGCGGTGCGATGCCCAACGGGCTCACCTCAAAGAGGGGCTCTTTATCGGAGATCTTTTGTCCAACTGCCTATGGGTGAAGTGGGGGTGAGGGGTCAGGACAGAGTAGATAGTGTGGGTGAGGATAAAATGTGGCATAAGGTACCGGAAAGCAATTTTTATTCTGGTGGTCCTCTGCCACAAGTAAAATCAAGAATAGCCGGTGCTCATGGGGACTATGGTTTCCCGAAGTGAACCAGGGCTAGAGTGCAAATGGTGTGGTCAACATGTTTCTCGCTTCTAGTACATTGACTGCGATTCTTCAGGACCTAGTAAAAAACTACAATCTACAAAACATGACCTAATGGTTAGTATCAGTTTAAATACAGCACATAAGTTGTACTACCTGTCCGGACCCGGTGAGATGGGTAGGCTTGACTGGCCCTGACACGAGCAGTAGAAACCTGTAACTTTATGGCTTCTCCCTTGATGTCAGATCCACCGGGTACTGTTGACACCCTATAACTCTAACCCTTAGGTAAGAGCAGTGTCATACAGGTAGTACAACTTATGTGCAGCGTTAATTATCCCCATATTCACGCGCAAACCACATAATTGTGCCCCATAAGGGCCCGGTTCGGGATATACCCTGGCCCAAGCGGTGTGGTGCAAATCGGATTGGACCTGCGAGCCTGATCCCCGCGCAGTGGCCATCTTGCGCAAGGGACAGGTGCAGTGGAGTGCTGTGAAGTGGCGTCTGGAACAGGCGTATTGTGCCAGGAGATCGATTGGGGTGAACATTCTTGGCGCCTCTATGGACTACTAGTTAGGAAATCCACTGTGGGGCGGCCTGTGATCAGCGCGTGGTGACGACTACTGCGGGTGTGCCCACTTGCTGGCAGTGGTGCGGGGTGACCCCCCTCTACTTCACTGGGGGCGGAGACTGTGAACTTACCCACACCACCTTGATAACCGCTGCCGGGCAGAGGGTGTGTGCCGTGAACCTCGCTGGACAGAGAGGCTCTGCAACTAGGATGGGTGAGGCCGGCTCACAATATGGGGAAACAAGACGCAAAACAGCCAAAGTTAAACTTTGATCAGCGGAGGGCGAATAAACAATCTGATTTTCACAATTTTCAAGTGGAAACAAAAGAGCAATTACTACAGATGGATAAAGTATTGGGACTGATCCGCACCAAGAATGAAGATTTGGAGGCAAGGTCTCGCCGAAACAATATATGCATCACAGGCATACCGGAGACAATGGCCATTGCCAAGATGGAGAGTTACGTGGCTGACCTACTCGGGAACTGTTCGATACTCACCTCTCCCCTGTCTTTGCGGTAGAGAGAGCACATCGGGCTCTTGGTCTTAAACCACCGGTGGGGGCTCCACGCCGGCCCATCCTGGCCCGTATTCTTAACTACCAGGACCGTGACTTGATCTTGTGCTTGGCGCGTGAGATGGGGAAAGTTACGCACAAGGGCAATCAAATATCCTTTTACCCGGACTTCACACCAGCGGTGCAATCGGCGAGGTGCGAGTTCCTACCTGATAAGCGGATCCTGATGAAGGCCCAAGTCCCCTACTCGTTATTGTATCCCGCCAAATTTAAGGTTACGCATGATGGCTCTACCCACTTTTTTACTGATGCCAAGTCCGCCGTCAAATTCGCAAAACACATCAGCGGTAAGCAGTTGAAACATGGCTCCAGATCGGCGGACTCAGAAGAAACCCATTTAAGTGACAATGACTGACGGACCTCCTACCATGCCATGTTATATGTTCTGGCTGTTTGACATTGTTTTTTGCTGACAGGGGCCCTGTTTGGCACTCTCTTTGCTATTGGCCCCAGTGTGCTACAGCATATGCTCCTGAGTTTCACATGTTCCTTTACAGCTGATTTCCCCCGAGGTGGATGAGTGAAATCTGCCTATGTGGGGGCCTGTTTGTGTACCAGCGACGGTCCTGTGAGCCCATGCAGCAGGTCAGTCGAAAGTTCGACACGCTACTTTGTACAGAATTGTAGGTCTGGTCGGATCTCCAGACAGGCCCTACTGCCATGTGGATGGTTTCTTTGACTCCTAATCGTATTATTGACTCAGCTCTCTGCAGCATCTTGGCCACCCTGCCTTGGCAGGGAAGTGTGCCGTTGTTCCCGCATCCCTATGGGAAACTTCCCTGGTGCTCAATGTTCTTCTATGTTTTCATGGGAGGGTTATCTACAACCTGATTGGGGGGTTGGAGTGGGAGGAGGGTTGGGGGCTGGGATTGTTGTTGTGTTTTTAGCCATTATAACTGTCTGCTACTTGTTTGACTGCAACAATAGATCTAGGATCAAGCTGTGCTGCCCTTGCCTCATTGCTGTCTTACACTGTACACAGTGTGCCATCACGCTGCCAATCTGAATTTTCTCACATGGAACATCAGGGAATTGAATGATTACAGGAAGTCCAGGCTTGTGCATGCTTACCTATTGAGGCATAACATAGACATAAGTCTACTGCAGGAGACCCACCTCAATGCAGATTTCCCCTGAGCTGAAGCACAACAGGTGGAGCCACGTTTACTCCTTCATATATTCCAATTACTCCCGAGGAGTAGTGGTGTTGATTAGGTGGGGCTTGGACTGGAGGGAGGGGGAACTACACAGGGATCCCGAGGGCAGATTTATTATGATATTGGGAACATTAGGTGGGGCTTCAGTTCCGATAGTCATGTTATATGGCCCCAACGTGGAATCCCCTAGCTTCTTTCAGGACATATGGACTAGAATCATGGCAACCGGCTGCAGCACCATTACCTGGGGGGGATTTGAATGCTATATTGGACGATGACCTGGACAGAAGGGGCGCGGCACGGACCCTACATCCTTCAGCAAGTGCAGCTCTAAATGCTATAATTTCAGATGGAGACTTGGTTGATATCTGGCGCCATAGACACCCTGAGATTAGGAAAGGCACTTGTCTCCCTGAGCACCATGGGGCCTGGTCCCGTTTGGATTTTTGGTTGGTTTCTCACGATGTGGCCACCTGGACCATTGAGGTGTCTCATCTGCCGAGATCCCTGTCGGGCCATGCCCCATGTCTGTTGAAATTGGCACTTCCCGAGTCCCCTCCATGCTTGTTTTCTTGTTGTCTTCCACCACATGCCCTGCTAGACAAGGCTTTCAAGGAAGAAATAAGGACAGATATCACCGACTATTTCACCCTCAACTCCGGTTCAGTAGACACGGAAGCCTCCCTCTGGGAAGCCTTTAAAGTGGTCATTAGAGGTCAGTGAATTGTCCACCAAGCGGGCGTGCTAAAAGCCATACGGGGCACGCTTGCCTCCCTAGAGTCTCAGATCAGAGGACTGGAAACACAGTTTTATTCTTCAAATGATCTTACAGCCCTGGCTCTCTTAAAGGGCAAACTGATTTACTACGATGCTACATTACCTTCACCCAGACGTACAGGCCGCTGCAGTTTTTTTTTATACTACTAAAGCATTAGAATGGCCATACTTATTTGCTATTTTAGCCCGCTTTTTATCAATCTTATCCAATTGTTAAACACTAAACCCACGGCTCGGATCAAAGTGAACCGCCTCCTATCGGAACCTTTCCCTATCTCGCGCGGCATATGGCAGGGATGTCCCCTGTCCCCCCTACATTTCATGATCGCGATGGTACCCCTCGCTGCACGCATCAGGCAACACGATACGGCCAGGGGGATTGGATTTAGTACCCGAAGCCTCCTTATCTCTCTATATGCTGACGATGTTACATTATATATCACCGACCCCGTAACAAATCTGGACCCCCTCTTGAGAGAATTTATTAGATTCGGAGGGCTGGCTGGTGTCTCCATCAATTGGACAAAGTCTGTTGTGTTAACAGAGTCCCGGTTGCATCTGAGTTTCCTTTGAAATGGGAGGCCGAGGCGGTCAAATACTTGGGCATCTGGATCATCATTGGGTTCCCCGACATCCTTCCAGCCTCACGTAGCAGTGGAGATTGATGCGGCTGCACCTGTCCCTCTTCAAGTGGCACTGTACCAACCATACCGCCACCCTCGGGATGGCATAGACACCTTGGAGACCCTACATTGTGCGTGGGATGAATTGCGGAAGCGGGCACGTAACCCTATGTTATCAAATTTAAGGGATGGAATTAGTAAAACATTGACACAAAAAATGAACCTCCGCACATTTGCAGATCTTTATCCAGAGAACACATTTAGATCCCCCCCGACGGCAGAGAAGGGCAACACAGTGCCATTTGCTGAAATCTTATTATATCATAAGCTACGCACCGCCTGCCGTTCCCTACATGACAGTTTTCCGGCACCTCCTAAACCACTGTCAGCATTAGTAAACCTGCTAAGCTCATCCTCACCCCGTAACTTTGTCACAGGCCTGTACACATGTATGCAAAATACGGCCCCATTGGTAAAGCCCAGAGCATTACAGGGGTGGAACGCCGAGCTTCCCGCTCCGCTAACTGAAGATCAGTGGGCGTACAGTTGCCGCCAACTCACCGAACTGTCCCCAAACTATAGGCTTCGCCTGATTCATTTCAAGTATCTCCACAGATTTTGAAGGACACCTATAGGCCTACATTGCATGGGACTGAGGGATGACAAAAGCTGCTGGCGCTGTGGGTTCACACCAGCCTCCTTCTTACACATGGCATGGATCTGTCCAAAACTAACGACATTCTGGTCTCCAATTTTTAAACTGATTAACCAGATCATTGGCAGATCTCTGTCTCCCACTCCCCTGTTGGGCTTGCTGAGCTATGTCAAAGATACACCACCTACACGCCCTACTCCTCCTGTTTGCAAAGCGTCAGGTGGCCGTGCACTGGGGGAGGAGGAGGGTGCCTTCGGTTAAGGAGTGGATCAGGGACGTCATGTATGGTCACTCCCAATTAACCACATTTTGAGAACTAATGCCCCCCGCTTCCAGACCTAGGGACATTTGGGAACCATTCTTCACTTGGGCCCGGGAGAGGCAGGGGTCAGACGGTGACACATTGAATCACACAGGGTCATCCGATGGGTTACCGTGAACTGCTGCAGCTGTCTCTCTGTGTAGCTACCCTGTCAGCAGTACAAGTGTTATAAGACGAATCTCTGGATCTGTAAAAACGTCCTTCATATGAATATTTCTCGATTGGTATCATAATGTAGTGGTCCTGTACATCTGCATGCTTAGTATTAGTGGTAAGGGCACAGTTTGTAAAACATTTGCAATGAACTGAAAGTGCAGATTTTATTCCTGGACATACATCGCTAATACACTGGCTTGTTATGTTGTTTGTGTTTTTTCTATTTTCTTATGAAAATGCCAATAAACAAAAAAAAATGTTGCACATGGCCTCATAGTGAAATATCCCCCAAAACGATTTTCACTGTAGTAAGGCTGGCTGCTGCCATAGGGAATCATTGGGTAACATTGGTACATCCAATAAATGAGACATTTGGATCGATAGCAGCAAAATAAAATACTTCTTACACTCTTTTAAATTGTATTCTAAAGTTTTCTTTAATTGTGAGGTTAGCTTTTCAGTTATTTTAGAAAAGCCATTTTTAGAAAGTTGGCATTTTTCTTATTAAAGTTTCTGATAGCTTCCAGCTGCTTGGACTGATGATGGCTCTCCCACTGGGAAATGTGAATTGGATACAGACAGTGCACAGAAGGGCTTAGATATCTACAGGATGTGTGTTCCTGACAGGATGGCTGGGGACTAGTTGGGTTCTCCCCTTATTACTTTTAATGGTCTTTCCCCAGCACACACAAAGAGACTAGTAACATCAGCCTTATGTGTTACTCGCTGAGCCTAAGCCAAACCCAAGGAAGCAGGAAAGTTAGACAAAGGGAGAAGTCACCACTTACAAGTTGGACTGCGCATAAAAGTGACAGTCCAGAATATGAAAGAGAGCAAGACTCATGGAAAGTTGGAAGGAGAATCCCCCTGATGCCCTGATGGACTATGGACTCTGTCTGCAGCGGACCCCAGGACTAGTGGGCATCTCCAGCGGCCATTGCTGCTGGCACCCTTATCCCTCCTGAGGACCAGTTTGGGGAAGACTTGGACTCCTGCATGAGCTACAGGATTTTCAAATACTCCCATGACTGGAACTTAATAGTTGTTTGCATTTAAACATTGTTATTGATATCAGTGATATTTAACATGTGTTTACTTTTTTTTAATCTAAATGTGGCGACCCTTTGAAAAAGTCAATAGACTTGCTTAAATATATTGATATGTTGACCACTTGGCAAAGCTATAATACATACCTTTCATGTTGTTATGATGTCCCTTTGACCCAGCCAATAAGCCCAGTTCATATAAAGTGATACCACCTACATTTTGATGTTCTATCTGATTTAAGTGGAGGGGGCGTCATGACCCAATACGTGTCAAATGTGATTTCAGAATGTCACCAAAGGTATTTTCAATCTGTCTGATTTATAGATTTGTAAATGAAAGCATAGTGTTTAGAAGTATGTGTGTAATAAATATACATTTCATTTTTCAAAGTAAAGACACTGACTGGACAATCATTTATTAAGTGTAATAATTATGTGCCAGCGAATAGTAAGTGCTACAGTGGATAATTGGTTCCCAGAAAGGGGAAATTGTGGACCTTTTGCTTATGAAGGCCTCACCTCTTGCATAACTAATAACCTCATTTCTTACACTCACTTTTTTGATGACATCTGCAAATTATGCAGCATATGGTAGATTTAGAGGCAAGTGTGTTATCTCTATTCCCATGCAGAAAATGCTGCATCTGCAGTATTGCATAAATCCACTAGCCCTGGACATATCATACTTTATGGCCACATGTAAACACTGATTCACCAGAAGTCGGTACTTAAGGTTGCATATATTAAACTTACCAGAGCCCAGATTATCCATGAGCAGCTTAAGTTACATTGTGTTGTTTTTTCCCATTGTAGGTAAATACATAAGACCATGATTTGGGTCTTTCTGGTAGGCCTTAAATTCACTGTTTGTTTTTTTCTAATCTGGAAAGCTATGACTTGTGAAAAACAATATATGTGGGTCTAATATGTGTGTGTGACCTCTGAGTTAAGTACCCAAAGTTACTAAATAAGGTAACTAAAACAAAACGTGGGATCAGGTACTTTGATGAGCCGATGCTTGCTTGACTCTAACCTCCCAATTTTAGCGATTTATGTAGCCTGTATAATGGGTTGAATTTAAGCTTTAGAAGTACATCAGCCATCATCACTGGTAACAGAGGGATCATTAACGCCGGGTCCCAATATTACAGAGAGATCACCGGTTCATCTCCTAGTGCTCAGAATGCAATGAGGAATAACATGCAGGAATTGGGCATTCCACATCACTTCTTGCACGCAAACCAGTGGTCTGGTTTTGTGTGGTAACAGAGTTCTTCAGGCATAAATTAATAGAAGTTGCAAGCCATAATCAAGGGGGAAATTCCTTATCTATGCTCGATAATGTTACAGTAGAAGGCACCTTGGTTCTTCGTAGAGGGTCTGGTGCTGCAGTAACATCTATTATATGTCTGAGGTTCATAATGCTTCATAATGTAATAAGGCAGTTTTTCCTCTGCTTGAGGTCTAAAAACTTCAGATTCATGGAATCCTGATGAAGTTCCACTTATGTATTTAAGAAATCTATCAATAAATTGAGCACAAAGGTTTCTGGTTTTGATGTGATATGGGCATTATATATGGACTAACTTCAAAGGTTCTCTAAGGCAAACGTAATTGCAGGTTGCTCAGGATTTCTTCCTGGCACAAGGTCTAAGGCTGCTGCTGTATTATGAGTCAAGGAGACTAATCTTTTTTGAGTGTCCAGTAGCCGCTAACATGGACTGAAAGGCGGTAGGATTCCTGCAGTTCTGAGGTGGGCAGATGGAGGCCCTTGAGAAGATTGTCCATTGTGACAAACTGTAGGGAGGAAATGTTATATGAATAACCTTGAGAATATTGTCCATTGTGACAAACTGTAGGGAGGAAATGTTATATGAATATTAATCAAAGTTATTGTAAGTAAATCCTTCACATGGAATCATTATAGACTAAAACCGTAGTCATTTTCTATTATTCTGCAAAAAAAGCGATGAATTGAAATTGAATATGGACATGGCAATAAAAATTAAAATATAAAGAATAAATTTCATAACAATAATTCATTGCATGGTACAATTTGTGTGTTATTATAGTCACTGATTGCAAGTTTTCCTCGGCACCAGATTCTATGGTACCGATTGTATTCACCTCTGAAGGATGAACTGAAATTCCAGGATTAAAGCCTGTGATCATCAAGTTTACACTTTTCGACAATCAAGGATGCATTCAGTGGAGGCTCTTCTGCTGTGGCAGAGGAGCGACACCCCACTGCTTTTAAGCAGTGCAAAGCAAAACATAAAATGATAATAAGTTTGTGTTATCATTTTATGCTGCTTCCTGCTGCTTTGCAGGTGGGTGGGTGGGCGGGGCTGGTCTGCTTTTGGAGCAGGGCAGGTGAGGAGTGGTTTGCCCACTCCTAATTGTGCATGGCTGTTTGCTCAGCCCTCTCGGCCGCCCAAACCAGTAATGGGCACTTTCCCCATTCTCCATGCAGGCTGCATTAGAGCCTCCACGTAGAAAATGCCCAAGCCCCCATTCCCTGGTTGAGCATCCACCCAGGATGTTCAAAACCAATCACAATGCTGCATTACAGATGGCAGCTTGTGGCCGTGGATACATCATTGGATGTGCTGGTCTTGCTGTCTTCACTCTGCATCATGCATCATGCTTGTTTTTTTCTTGGTTTCAAATACACATCATCAAAAGATCGGGATTGAGTGGAAAAGACATACACAAATTCATTCACTCCCATATTTGAGCAGGGATTCCCAGGTCGAGATCAGCCTCCAGATACTTTTTCCTTTAACCCTTCCCTTCTTGCCTTTCCGTTCATAAAGTGCTGTCTCTAGATTAAAGATATGCAGGAAGCGCCCCTTCCATGTTGAAAGGTCGGGGCAGGGGATCAAGCCATGCTGAAGCTACACATAGCCCAAACACCGACATTGCAATAAAATATTAGGCCTTCCCCAACCCTCGATTCAACTGTCCCCAATAACATAAGGTGAGGTGACAGGGATATGTTAACTTTAAGTACATCGCCCAAAAAGCCTGCTATATCATGACCCAGTGGATTTAGGCTAGGGCAGGTGGAGAACATGTGGATCAGATCCACCCCTGAGGCCTGGCATCTAAAACATCTGGTCCCCGCATCCCCACTCCATTTGGAAATTTTTGCTGGTGTTATATATAGGTCAAAAAGTGTCTTATAGTGTTGTGCTTCCAGATTTGCTGAACACAAATTGACCCACCCAACTCTAGTCAGAAAGCGAGAGTCCAATAACTCGAGCCTCTCCTGCCACTTCGCTTCATGCTTATCCAGGTCGTCCTGGACCCCCTCTAGCAAACAGCCATATAATTGTGAGATGGAGGGGCTTGTGCCATTTGTTAACAATTCTATTAGGGGAATCTTCTCGAAGCCTGCCGCACCACCTGCCTCCCTTAAATGCAAATCCCTCAGCTGTCGATATTTAAAAAAATCCCAAGGGCAGATGTTGAATCTGCCCCTGACCACTTCAAAAGAGGTAATATGGTCCCCAGCCAAAAGATACCCCATCCTACCAAAGCCCCCCTTTCTCACCTAGCCAAAGAATCATCCTGAAAGATCCTAGGCAGCTGATCATTACTAAGCAGAGGAGTCTACCTACTGCATCTGCCCACCCCCAGTTTTCTATGAACACATACCCAGTTCCGAAACGCAGTGATCAGGGTCTTAACCTGAGTTCCTTTGAAGTAGCTCGGCTCCAAACATTTCAGTAAACAGCCATTAATGGTTGCCCCAATAAAAATTTTGAAGATTGAGGAGACGTAACTGGTGTGTCTCCCTCCCTTGCCTTGTCATTGATTAAAGGGACATAATATTGGAGCGCTGACGCTAAGTAGCACAGATTGAAATTGGGGAGCCACCCCCCCCTTTCTCTAGGTAGGCACAATAAAGCATTAGCCCTTCTAGCCCTCCCATAAGACCAGATACATCTACCCACCAATCTATCCTATAGTTTAAACCAGTCGTTATGTATCTCTAGTGGTGTTGTGCGAAAAACGTATAATAACTTTGGCAACACCATCATTCTAACAAGGTTGCACCTCCCCATTATTGAAAGTTTAAGATTGTCCTAATGACTACAATCCTTCTTGACTTTTTCCATGATAGGGGACAAATTTAAATTGACTATAGTATCTACCCTTGCTGTGATACTTACTCCCAGATATATCACTTCACCAACAATCCTGCTATCAGTGGCTGAGGTAAATCAGTTTATCAAGACCTGAGATTTAGCCCTGTTCAACGAGAACCCTGATTGATTCTCAAATTCTTCCGCTATCTTTTCCTCAGATATCATAGCCCTGTCGGGATCAATGGTGATTATTGTGGCGCCGTAAGCATAGGCCAACATTTTTGTGTCCCAGCCCTGAAGACCAACAGGGGGGATGTCCGGAGAGGCTTCCAACTGCCTAAGGGATCTATATACAGTGCAAATAATGAAGGGGACGAGGGGCAGCCCTGTCTCGTTCCCCTTTCGATCGTGAAAGGCTCTGACTCTCCCCCCGTGATTTGCAGTAAAGCAGTGGGGTTAAGATACATTACCCGTATTGCCTTAATGTAGGATGTCCCCAAGCCATTAGCCTCCATGATCGTCCAGAGATAGTCTCATAATACCCTGCCAAAAGCCTTCTCAGCATCAACCAAGGCAACCCCCATAGGCATCGCAAGGACCTCAGTGGCATCAAATAAACACATTTCTCAATGCACATGATCCACAGTTCCCCTCCCCTGGATGAAACCATGCTGCCGGACTGAGACACGATGCTGTTTTACACTGCTTAACCAACTCGCAAAGATCTTCGAATATAACTTTACATCGCTGTTTAAAAGATTGATTGGCCTATAAGATTTAAGGGCTGTAGGATCCTTGCCTTTCTTTAAAAACATAACAATATTAGCTGTTCCCCAGGAGTCTGGTGGTGGTGCCCCTTCTCTTATTTTCCTAAACAGACCCAGCATTTCCTGATGGATTTCTTTATAAAAAAAAAAAAACCTTATAAAACTCTAAAGGAATACTATCTGTTCCTCTGGCTTTTCCTGATGAAGAGCTTGGAGAGCCACCTGAAACTCTTCTAATGAAATATCTGCTCCGAATCGGAGCCTTATATCCTGGGTTATCCTAACGCTAGGAACAAAATCCCCTGAGACCCAAGAAAAGCCCTTAGAGCTTTGTAGAGATCGGATTGAAATTCCCTAAATGCCTCCCTGACCTCACCGGTATCCTTTACTACTCCACCTTGCATGTCCCTTATCTGGTTAATGTCCCCCACAGCATGCTGCTGCCTAGCCCTGACTGCGAGGAGCCGCCCCACACGTTCACTGTACTCATAGCATTCTTGACTCTTGGCTAGGTACCTCCCAGCAGTTTTTTCCATAGTGAAATCATTAAAACATGCCTTGGGGATGGCTATTGAATTCAACACTAGGGTTAGATCCCTCCCACTTGCCACTGTGCTGATTCTAGGGGACTACGTTTTTGGTATAATTCTTTTAATCTGTCCCTGTCCTCTCTTTTGTTTGGCCAGACTAAACCTAGGGTTTCACCCCTTACTGCAGCTTTGTAGGCATCCCAGACCATTCCAGGACAGGCGCTGCTCTTATTGATAGTAAAACATCCCGTAATCCAACACTTCATATGGTTCAGATATTCTGGATCCGAAAAAAGTGCCCTCTCAAATGACCACTTTCTAACCACCCTTCTTATTCCGTCAAGTGGGAGATCGAAAACGATAGGGTTGTATTCAGACATTATTCTGGGAAAGCGTTCCACCTGAGCCCCCTTAAGTAAGACCGGTGACACCAGAAAATAGTTCAGCCTTGCAAACTTGCCATGGGGGCTGAGTAATAAGTATATCCAGGCTCAGGAGCTTTTAACATAGGCCAAACATCAATTATACCAACATCTTCCAAGAGATTTTTAAAAGATCTCAAAGTTTGTGGCTTACGCCCAATGCTAGAAACTCTACTGCCCTCAGGTCCTTCTCTAGACCCATTTAAATTTAGATCCCCACAGACTACATATGGTGCAGGCCAGGAAGGCAATTCCATATCTTAAAAATTCAATAGGCCAGGGTAATCTAAAACTGGGGCATAAATTGAGCACAGTGTAAAAACACCATTGTCAGATTTGCACTCAATTATTGCTCATCTGCTATGCTTGTTCGCTGCTTCACGACCCAGTGTAACAGCATTCCCTTTAGCTAAAATAGCTACCAGCTTAGTCCTAACATCCCGGGTTTTATGACATACTGCCTTCAAACCTAGAGAGTTCAACACAACGCTATCAACCTGTGCTATATGGGTCTCTTGAAGGGAATATATATCTGCTTTTAAAAATATAAGATCTTCTTGCACCCTTCTCCTTTTAGATCTATCATTAAGCCCACATACATTGAACCTAGCCATCCCCCAGAAGATTGCTCTAGCCACCAGCAATGTTCCCCCAAGACTCATAAAATCCCTACATTGTCTAGGCACTATCCACCACCTGGATCTATATTCAAGCCCCAGCCTGTCCTTCAGTGCAACAAAAATGACCAATCTACTAAAATTTCCTTGCTCCAAATTAGGTGTCATTTCATCCAACACCCTTCCAGACACTCTTCCCACCCCAACCTCCGGAAAGGCCCCTCCCCAATCCGAAATCCAGCCCTCCCCCCCTGCCAGTGAAAGCAGCCAGACCAACAAGGTCCCTGTCATGGAGACAGCAAAAGAGATCGTGAGCTCCCACCCCCAACCCCTCTGCCACACCCTCCACACTGATGTGATAACATGAAAGATACTGCCCACGAGAACCTAAGCCCCTAATATACCGAGAGTAAACAATACCAGTAATACATAGGGAAGACACAACTATGTTTAGCCTGCCTCGCAGTTTCCTGAGCTAACACTTCATGAGTTATATATTGCTTCTATCTACCAGAGACTGCTTAAGACAGTCTCTAGTTCGTTTTTCAGAGGTAAAAAATGTTAAAGTCCCTCTAACTATTGTTTTCAATCTTGCTGGGGCCAGCAAAAAAGCCTCAAAACCAGCATCTTGATAAGGCTAAAAGACCTGCCACAGATGCCACCTACGCTCTACTGTTATATGGCAGAAGTCAGGGCGCACAAAAAAGGAGCACTCTCTGTATTTCCTTCTTGCCCCTGGCCAAGCCATAACAAAAATGGCTTGGCGTAACAGGAAATATCTAAAAAAGACTAAGATGGCCCTTGGCTCACTCTGACCTCTGCTAGCATCTGTAGATCTGTGGCTTATTAACGGAAACCGGTGAACCCTCTGAACTTCTTGTTCCAAATCCCATTCTACAAGTTCAGGAAAGGCTTCCTTGAGAAGATCCAAAATAAAGGATCGAGTATCATCTCCTTCCAAGCCTTCCTCGATCCCAAGAAAACGACGATTGTTCCTTCTCTGGCAGTTTTCTAGATCTTTCAATTTCCACATGACATCAGTCATTTGGGCATTGTGGGACTTGGTCTTCTCTTTGACAGCAACCAAGTCAGTCTCCAAAATGTTTGTTCTCTCCTCTAAAATGTTGAGCCACCCGCCAATCTCAGTCAAAAAAAGGACAAGGGAATCCAACTCACTAAGGAACCTGGGTGGGTAAATTATTGCCAGAAACAGTGGTTCCTGTGGAATAATAGAATCATATATAGATAATAAGGTGCACAATCGCAATGGAAGGGTTAAAATGATGTCAGAGGGCGAAGAAACCGCATAAACCTATGGTTTTAGTTTGATACAATCATATTTTATATTTTACAAACAAAATATTCTATATACAATGAAAAAGAAAAAAGTGAGAAACAGGAACCTAAAATATTGGTGACATAATTGTGACAGTATTTTACAAGGTTTCCAAGGTATGCCAAATGGTCAACTTTTTTGAATACCTTGGAAACCTTGTAAAATACAGTCAGAATTATGTCACCAATATTTTAGGTTCCTGTTTCTCAATGGGGACACTACGCACATTTTTCTTTTTCATTTTATATTGAATTTGGTTTATGAAATATAAAATATGATTGTATCAAACTAAAACATAGGTGTATGTGGTTTCTTCGCCCTCTGACATCATTTTAACCCTTTCATTGCGATTGTGCACCTTATTATCTATATATGATTCTATTAGTCCACAAGAACCAGTGTTTCTGACAATAACTCGACAATCTCAGAGCTTGCTTTCCTGACTTTCTGAACTGCGCCTTCCAGTTTTTTTTGTAGGCTGCCTGGCTTTTTTCAAATCTGCACGGGTCCCAGCACAATGCTCCTTGATCAACTCTAAGATCAGGGCCAGAGCGGGATCTATTGTTACTGCCCCTTCAGCCTGTGAAGCACACAGAGCATGTAGGAGAGTAGGATCTGCACTTATGTTGCCCCCACTTTTTTTCTGATGTATACACTGGTTTCTGGCCATAGTATGGCTGGGTCCCTGCTAATCAGGGCCCCAGTCTCTCTGTTCTCTCTAAACGACTTGGTGTGCATAGTAGATGCACTAGTGATTGGATACTGTGGTACCTTATGAGCCCCTAGTATATGGTACCTTAGGTACCTAGGGTATAGGCATTTCACAGGCCTACCAGGGGCTGAATCATGTATTATGCCACCCGTGGGAAGCAGACTAAATCTGATACCATAGGCCTGCTACTGCAGCCTGGGTGAGGTAGTGTGAGCACTCCTCACTGAGGTATAGGTTTCTATATCTCACCATACACACACACATAAACCTATCAGCCACCCCTATGGCAGGCCCTATCAATCCTGAGGGCAGGGTGCTTGGTTTCCATGTGAGGGGGTGATTCTGCCTAAGCAGGGCCCTTCTGCAGCTCTCAGGGTCTATTCTCTGTGGCTGTTTGTGTATGCGGTTAGACCATATACTCTTAAGTGCATTATAATGCTAACTTTGGAATGACTGCATCAAAACATGTCGTGTTTGGTGTCAAACAACTTGGAATCATACCCCCACATCAGTCCATGATGTGGGAGCATGATCCCACCCTTCTAGAGGGGACGACATGTACCCACTGTAGTAAAACTAAAGAAATCTAAAAGAGCCCTGGCATCACAAAATGGATGCCACCAGCACAGACACTGGGCTGCCCTCCTGCTGCTGACTGAAACTCTTAGTGGAGTTGGCCCAACAATAGGCATCCTGTCACAGGGAGGTGTGACCACCTTCCAGACAGGATTTCGTGTATTGGGGCTGGGTGGGTGCACTCCTAGAGTGCTTTGAAGTCCTGCACTGGGGGAGCAATAGGCTCCTCTGTGCATATGCCAGCTCAAACCGGTTCAGGGGCTACCTGCCCCTGCTCTGGCGTGAAACTGGACAAAGGGAAGTGGGTGTAACCACCCCCTACCCTGACCCTCCCAGAGGAGTGGTCATAGAGCTAGTTTCTCCCCTATCTTCAGTATACGATAGGAAACCTTGCCATTGCAAAACAGATAACCCTGGACGACGCTCTACAAAGAAGAATCCTGGCCCTTCGACGTTTCGCTACCTTTGGAAGACGGAAGAATCTCCTTTAAAGTCAAGTAGTGACTCCCCTGCTTGCCAGGCACCAAAAACTTGAATCAACAGTCGCAAACTTTCCCGCTCCCGCAGGAGTTCGAATTCCCTGCAGCCCCAGAAGTAGATTTCCTGACTTCTCGATGGCCATTGTGAGTCCCCAGCAAAGCTGAGGTAAGTGGACCCAACGAGTGACGAGGAACAGCAATACCAGGGTACCATGCACTATTGTCAAGTGCAACACCTTCAGACGTTCTACGAACTTGTGCTTTGGACCCCTTGTGCAGGTTTTGCAGCGAAAATCAGAGGCCTATCCCGTCCCGAGTGACCGTGGGTTCCTGTGAAGCATTTCCTCAAGAGGCATCTTTGCGATCCGTTGCCCATTGGCTTGTGGGTCCCCCGAAGACTTTCTTATCAATTCAAAGGGCTCCCCTGGTTGCTCAAGGCCTGCCCTCACTCACCCTTGCTGGGTGAGTCCCTCAGACCTTGCTGGTCTTCACCATCGACTTCCTTCACTCTACACGAGACTTGCTGTTGCCAAGGCTTGTTGGCTCCAATCCGGTTGCCAACACCTCAGTCAGCTGCAGACATTGTGGGACACTCCGAATCCAGCTGCTGGTCATTGTCGATCTCTCCTGAACCTCGTGAGCGAAGAGTCAAAACACCCTTGATCACCTGAAATCACCTGACATCCGTGGGCATCCATCTTCCTGGCCCCGGGTCACTGGCAAGTGACTGTGAACACTGTCCCTTCAATTTTCAGTTCTTCAGGATCTCGAATCCACCCTTAGATTCCACCAGACACTTCATCAGTCGACGCAAGCAGCAAATCTTCTTTGGTCTCCATAAAAAACAGCGATGCTACCCGACACCAAAAGACACCTATGCACCCGGCTTCCCTGGGTGAGGTAACTCATGCACTCCGGTACCCTAGTGTGTGTTGGCCCTCGAATTTCTTACCTTGTAAGTGGCTTGCTTGTAGACTTCCTCGAAGTACCCTAAAACTAAAAATCAAACCGCGACTTGCTCCATTGTAATCAAAAGGGAACTCGCGGCTGTGTTCACACACTGCATACGTTTCCCGTGGGTCTGTTACTTACCTGCTTTCACTGCAGTAGTGAAGCCCCAGCGATTCTACAGGCCCTAGGCCTTGTCATTCTGCAAGTCGACTTTCCTAAACCTCTTTTTTAGTATACGGTCTGGTACGCCCCTAGGGCCCCAGCCATATTTGTGCTTAACTTATTGTGAAACGTTGATATTTGAATGTGTTCCTGACTTCTAATCTCAGTTAGAGATTAGTAGAGTGTGTCTAGAAATAAATACATATATATTTGATATATATACCTGTGTGGTGTTCTTTCATTTGGTAATTCAAAAGATTATAAGGTAAAACAAGCTGCTTTACATTCCTCTGAGACTTAGCCTGAAGGCTGCTTTCCACAGCTACCACTAGGATAGCTTTCTTTAAAAGGTTGTCTTAAACCTATCTACCATAAGAGTCGTATTGGACTGGTGCAATGTGGCCACTATAACTAGTGACCAGCATATACCAGGCCAACTTCTCACAGAGCAGTATCTCTCTGGGCGGGCACTGTCTCTGGTGTTCCCAGTATTTTCATATGGGAATAGTCCCATTTTAAGCCCGCTGCCGGTGACGGACTTCTCCCTGTTCCTTTGTGAGTCTGTGGTGCCCTTAGAGCTCTTCCGGTACCTTTGGCACTTGAAGACTGTCTCTGGTGCTTTAAGTGTGCTAGAGCCTGATGCTGAAGAGCTGCACCAGGTTTCACTTTGGCTGGAGTTAGAGTTCTCCGAGTGAGAACCTTCAGTTAATGAAAAGGATTTATCAGCCCCATCGGATGTAAGATCAGCTGCTGCCAAGCTGTTTGTTTCCGTATTACAGTCCAGATCGCTCATGACTCCACTGTGAGCCAAAGATCGAGAGTCATACGTAACTCTGTCCTCTTTCCATGGGGCTCCCTGATTCACTTCCCTGGGAGGAATCACCACCTCTCCCTGTGCACTGGTCTCCCATAGTGAGGGTAGCCCCAACTCCAATAAAAAAGAGGCCCCATCGGCTGCTGCCTCACCTGCCACCTCTGTCTCCCCCCCCTGTTCTGGTGATATCCGAGATCGGCCAACTAATGCAGGGCCAGTGCCCTGGCCTGACTTGACAAGCTCCTGGAGTACTTCCTGAACTGGCTGTCCACCGCCTCCGTCCTTAACCCAGAAAAGGTGGTGATAGCTGGCTGTGGTGGGACCAGAGTTGGGACAAGATTGACTTTGCTGGGCCCGAAACCCTCCTCCCAGAGACCCTGTTTTTTTTACCCCAGCTTAAGTATTGTCTGGCAGAATCCTCCTCTTCCCTGCCCCCATACTCTCCAGCCGGTTTTTGGCAGCATGAGACTCACTCTGCTTAGCTACGCTCTCCTCATTGTGGACAGGGGGAGACTCCTGTCTTGATCCATGCACCTGTACAGCAGACCGCGAGGACGCCTCCTTAGGTTGTTTAGCAACCTTGGGAGCCATAGTAAGAGAGTCAAGGAGGTTAACACACAAGGAGAGCTTGAAGCTGTCTTCAGGGCTGATCTAGAATATCCTGTAGGAAGACCCGCCCACCCGCTCAAGACATGGTTCAGGGTTCGGGTCAGCCTCCCTGCCAGGGCCGTCAGCGTGCTGACACCTCCTCCAAGTTTCCATCGCGCTGGGATCAGCTGACATGCCGTGTCAGAGGCTGCAGTGAGAATCGCCCAGTCTGCTCAGTCCATGTTCCACACTCCAGGGCCTTTGAGGAATCACTGCGCCATCGGGCGCCAAAAATACTTCTGGTGAGACGAGATTCTCCACACAAACACGGAAAGGAATATAGCCTTCCGCCCCGCACAGCGGTCACTCCATTTGCACAGAGCTACAGAAGAGCGGAACTCCTTTGCAAATGCCCGTGCCCTCCGAGAAACTTCCCATACAGCACCCAAGAGAAAAAAACCATTAAGGGCTCCAGAAAATCACCGCACCATCAGGTGCCGAAAACACTGGTGGCAGGTAAGGCTACCTGAAGGAAGTTGGGGGGGCTGATGTAGGAGTTCTGGCAAGGTACTTCTATGCAACCGCCATCTTGCTTTCCCTATTGGCAATGTGGACTGACAGTTTTATGGTAAGAGGATGGGCTTTGTTTTTGTGTGCTTGTAGCTGTTCACCTCGGCACTCCTGCGGTATGATTAGTGTGCCAAATGGTATGGATGGCTGAAGAGACCATGGTTCTTTCTCTCCCACAGTAGCCTGGTCATTCTGAAACCCTTGGGCCTGTTCTTCTTGCCCCTCAAGCCTTGTCTTTGAGTGGCCTCAGAGCTGGTGTGTTCTCTCTTCCCTAATATAGTGTAGAAGCCAGGGGGCAGTAGTCATTGCCCAAATCTTGTGCTCAGTCTTCTTTGGAAGCCCTTGGCGGACTCCATGCTTGCAGTGTCCTCAAGATGGACCTTTCTATGGCACTTCCTGGTCCTGAGGAGGACTAGTGGTTGCGATTTCTGACACTGTATCTCTCTCTCTCTCTCTCTCTCTCTCTCTCTCTCTCTCTCAATAAACTGTCTGTCCTCTTTTTAAGGGTGCCATTTTTTCATATAGTTAAGTGTAGTATAATGTCAAGAACACCTGAGGTATTCTTTCTGTCCTGCTCCATCCCTGCAGTGGTGTCTCTCCTTGGATTGCAAGTGTCCCAATTATAGCAGGATGTCTGTCCTGGTAATCTTAACTGACTTGGCTATAGTCGCTCTAGGCACTCTGTGTCACTCAGATAGTGGTTTCTGCCTTTCTAGCTGCAGGTCCTGGGCTCCAATCTCTCTGTAGCCAGGATCATGTGTCAGATTGGTGGTGTTTTCTTCACTGACTGTAGCCACCCTGATAGTGGTCTGCAGGATCCTTGTCATGGGGTGAAGCTGCTGCCTCTCCTGCAAGCATGTGCATCTTTCAAAGACTTGAGCTTTGGGTCTTAGACTTTCTGGTTCCTCTTTCTGTCTAAGTGATGGAATGTTGTCCTTTCTTACCTTCTCTTTGAGTTCCTCTCCCTCCGCTGGATTGTGATGATGTATCTGGCTTCCTTTTCCCACAGGTAGGAGGTAGAAGGCCTGGTGGTGCATTGCTAGCTTGAACTAGTGTGCTTGTCATGGAGTCACCCTGGTCAGACCTGGTGGTTATTAAGGGCCTGTCTGTGCATGCCCCCCATGTGTCATTTCCTTGGTTATGCCTCTGTGTGCCCTTGGAAATGTTCCTGAGCTTGACTGGTGCTGTATGAGTCCCTCGGGAACAAAGTACAAGGGGACCCTACTCACAACGGAGCCTAGGGTGAATTAAGTATATAGACAAGGAACAATGGCTCCTGTGAATTAATATCTACTGATTTAAGATGATCCAAAAAACACACAATGGCGATAACAAGGGTAATGCATGATGTCTGTAAGAGAGTCACCAAAAACACACAAGAGCGGTCAATCTAAGTACACAATTGTGTTTATATGACATCACATTTATAACAAACACAGTTTTTCACAAATACACACTTTTTGTGAAAAGGTGTCCCAGTGAAATTATAAGGAACCTACAAATAAAGTGACATATTTAGTGAAGTATATATATGGTTTCCTTCTTGAACAACAAAAGTGACCATCCTTGGATAAACAATTAGTAATCAGCATTTATTTAAAATTAAATAGTGCTGTTTTTTGGTTCACTTTTCTTAACAGTCAATGGCGTTTCGACCCTGTGCGAGATATAGGGTCTCTTCAGGACCTGCAAATATTGGGGACACCTACAAAAATGAATGGATAGTGTCAGTACTGTGCTAATAGGAGTCACTTATTGCTGGTAAGGTTGGAAGAACATGTGTTTAACTACCTGAAGTAGACTAGGCACTGCCCAGTGTAGAAAAAGTGAACACCACGAGTGTAATGAAAAGGAAGATACTCACAAGGTAACCCAGCCGGGCACTGAGTAAAAAAACAACAGGGTGATTAGACCTAATTATAGTATATTGAACTGTCCCTTATTTATTTAGTGCTAGTGAATCAGATGGACTTACCCCCAGTCAGGTTTGTGAAGGGCAGTCCAATAATAGATGGCACGTGTTGATTTTATCAACCCAATAATGTTGATAGATGAATGCACAGTGGTGACAAGAAGTATTACTATAGCTTCCATTTATTTTAAAGTATTACAGGCTTAATCTCCAGAAAAACATTAACTGTAACTTACACAAACAGTAGCATTTGAATGTGAAATAACCGGGAGGGCAGCCGATCGCTGTATAGCGTTTGACGGTCGAAATGTCAGTCTAACTCAATCCCCAGTCTTTAAATGTCTAAAAATATAAAACACAACAACGGAGCCGCTAAGATAACACATCGCGACACGATGGAAAATACAAGGCAACAATATATGCCAAAGGTTGTCTTTCTTACCCAAATTAGGTTATTGTAATTCCTCCTCCCGGGGCCACGTAGAGCAGCTGAGCATCAGTCTCTCTGCTCGGTATATCGACAATGGGCCGCTCGTTACGCGGGTGCATTTAAGCAAAACTTCCTGCCAGACCAGGGGCGGACGTTTCATACACACAGCTCATTTCCTGCACTGGTATCAATGAAGAGCGACAACAGACTATGTCTGCAGTCTAACGAAAATATCCGAAATTGTGTCTTGTGTTTAATTTTCTCCTTACTTATTCCCATGGCAAAATAACGTCTTAATTCAAAAAATTGTTACACAAATCACTACCCAGTGTTCTCTGTCAATGTAGTCACGGTATGAAGGATATCGCACAATAAAATTATACACGCTAGTTTGTTAACATTGACCTCTGATTGATAAAGTTACGTACAAATGAGTATGTGGTGAAAAGAATTGAATACTCCAACCATGTCTACTGTGACCTCAGGCATTATTTTAAAAAAATAAGGGCATTTTTTTAAAACAAAAAATGGAAAGTGATGACTATGTCACTGTGCAGTAATTAGGACGTCGCCACCTATTTCAAACATATGGGCCAATAAACTATTCAAAATACACAAGCTCTAGAAACTTTTTGGCAGTGTACAGTAGTAGTATAGTAGTTTGAAAGAATCTTTGGATATGTACATAAACCTTAAGGGGGTTGTCTCTTACAGGCAGAGAATAAAGGTACTATTCTTAAGTGGCTTAGCCATTGTGTTAGGAAACAATCACATTAATTGGTGCAACACACCACTTGGCACAAAAATATACATTGTATATAGATTCTATACATTTTTCTCCTCATATGTTATAAACATTCTTTTGTACAAACAGTGCATATATCCCATGAAGATGTATTTGGTACACATTGCATAAAGTTATTTAAATTTTTCATGTATTAATACAGCATGAACAGTGGTCATATTAGTCTGTATTACGGTGTTTGCTTTACATTGTGAATTATTGCATTGGTCACTCAAACAATGATTACAGCTAATTCTTTACAGACTATAGAAACCCAGGCAAAAAGACACCATATACAATCATTGGTCTGGTCAGGACTTCACAGTGTATAGATGGATATTTAGATATTAAGTGTGGTAACAAAACCCCTTCACTCTTCAGCAGAGTTTAATCCTTGTACAATAGAATCAGTGCGTTCTATCCATCGACATTCAAGCCGTTGCAATATCTGAGTTAAATTGCCTCCTCTTAGCGGAATGGTTGCTTTGTCAATGACCTGCCACCGTATGTCATCTGCTGTATGGTTCTTCTCAACGAAGTGATTTACCAATGGGGCATTGGTCACTAGGCATCGAATTCTACTCCGATGTTGCCCTATCCGTGCTTTTACAGGTTGCTGTGTCTGACCAATATATGGTAGCCCACAAGGACATGTTTTACAATATACGACGTTTCTCGTATTGCAGTTTGCAAAAAATTCCAGTGTTTGCTTCACATTAGAATATTCAAATGTTTTAGTGTTCAAAGTGAAGGCTCACGCCACACAATTTCCACACTTATAATGTCCCTTAGTATCTGGAAGACTCCAAGTGGATTGCCGTGATCTGACAGCAGGAGTATGTACCTCCAATGATGACCGAATGAGATGGTCCTTAATATTTTTGCCACGTTTGAAAGCAAACATTGGAACTTCTATATTGGAATCTATGTTTTTAATGATGTGCCAATATTTCGTTACTAGTTTGCGCACATGATGGGTATGGACCCCAAAAGTCGTTACACAAATGAGCCTGTTGTTAGTGGTTTTCTCTTTGAGAACTAGTAGCGTTTCTCTTGGACAAAACCAAGCACGCTTTAGAGATTTTTTCACTAGCTTGTTTGGATAACCTCTTGCCAGCAATTTGTTTTTGAGTGTGTTTGCTTCTTTCATATAGTCCTCTTTCTTTGTGCAATTATGTTGCAATCGAAGAAATTGCGCAAAGGGCAGACCATCCCTAAGTGCTCTAGGATGTTGGCTCTTGTAGGCAAGAAGCGTGTTTCTCTCTGTCGGCTTTCTATGCAGAGATGTATAGAAGGCCCCTTCTTTGTATCGTATGCTTAAATCCAAAAAGGCGATACTAGACTTATGTATAGTGGAAGTGAAAGTGAGATGTGTTTGTGTTGTATTCAGATATATGACAAATTCATTAAAATCTGACTCACTCCCTGACCAAATCATGAAAATATCATCAATGTATCGCTTCCAGCATGATACGCTGGAGCGATAACTATTAGTTGCTGAGAGGGCAAATTGATGTCCTGTATGATACATGTATATATTCGCCAGATTTGGAGCGAAAATTGCGCCCATACTGGTACCAGAGCATTGTTGGAAATATTGGCCACCCGGTACAAAGTAATTGTGAGTGAGGGCAATGCGTAACAATGAAATGATAAAATTGATAGGTACATAGAAGGGTCTAGGTCTAGTGTCCAAAAGGCTACTTATCACCATAATGGCCTCCTCTTGTGGTATGTTCATATATAAAGAGGAAATATCCAATGTGGCTAGCCAATCAGTCTCAATATTGTATGGTCTCTGTTCAACAAGATTAATCATATGCATAGAATCCCTAACATATGTATCCTGAAAAGGCACATAGACTTTGATAAAGTAATCAATGTATTTGCCAATAGGTTCCAGGACTGAACCACACCCGGAGAGAATGGGACGTCCAGGAGGGTTTGAGGTACTTTTATGAATTTTCAGAATGGTATACAGGACCGGAGTCCTTGGATGTTCTGCGTTAAGAAATTCAAACTATTTTTTACTGAGAAAGCCTAGTTCTTTTTCCTCTGTAGTTATTCTCAAAATCTCCTCAGTTATTGCTGGGAGTGGATTACTTCCTAGCTTCTTGTAATGCTTCTCTTCACCTACTTGCTTCATAATCTCTAAGCCATAGTCAGTTCAATTCTGGACAACAATGCCTCCCCCTTTATCTGCTGGCTTCAGCACAATTGATTTATCATTTTTAAGGTTCGTTAGTGCTACACGTTCATCTAGGCTAATATTATATGGTATGTATTGTTTGTTGTTCTTCAATTCATCAACCCCTGTGAGCACAAGTTTTTCTAACGTTAATAGTTCGGGTGGCATCATATTATTGGTAGGATAAAAAGTTGAGGGAAGCCTGAGTCCTGTGTTAGAATTTTGTACGGGATCTGCCTTATTCATAAAGAACAATTTCAGCCATATTTTATGAAAAAACTGATAGGCTTCTATTTTTAGGTTGAAAAAGTTTGTACGTTCAGTGATCACAAAGGATAAACCCTTACTTAGCAGGGAAATCTCTGACGAGGATAAGACATGCTGAGAAAGGTTAAAGATAGGGATGGTCTCCATTCTATTAGTTTCCATGTCCAGTATGGCTGTGGACCCCACTGATAATATCTGTTCCGTGTTTGCCTCTCCCCTGAGTATTGGTGCCATGTTTTGGCTTTTCTTTTCCCACCTCTGTCTCAAAAAGATTGACCAGGGTGGTTGTCAGGGCGACTTGGTCCTGCTTGGGCGTCAGAGTCACTAGAGCCACCAGATGATTCAGAAAATGTGACCGGTTGGTTCCTTCTGAACCTACCCCACGTGTTCTGCCTATTCTGTGTATTTGTGGTGTTGTAGTAGTCCTCCCTCAAATATGGGTAAGCCCTTTCTCTCGTGAAATTCTTAATACCTTTCGTTACTTTGTCTGCCTTTTTTTTCAGTTCAAAAGAATTGAAGTCATCTATGGATTTGTTCAGTTTATCAAGACGTATCTTAGCTTCTTCTACACCATCCCCTCCCAACAATTTTTTTCCAGATCTTCTATTTCCTTTAGTTCTGCTTTCGCATGATCTAGTGCCATCTCCACACCTAGCACCATCCAATGGCGTGAGCAGGTTGTGGAGATATGACTAAAACCACCCTTAAATTTTGGGTCTTCCCGAAAAATCCCTGGGACGTTCCTTACTATCGTTGTGGAATGATCCCTGCCTTCAAATATTCTGTGAGCATCCGAGCGTGAAGCTCGGTCCTTATATGTTTCTTTTTCAATTTTTCCAACTTATCCAACAGTTGTTGCCATGGACTTACAGTATTGATAGGTTGATTAGAGAATAAAGATGGACCACTAGTTATTTTCGCAATATATTCTTCCGTGTATAGAGGTGCCTCTCTCAGACATCCTAACCCTTAAAGAACAGAAATGCAAAACCTATATCTTATAGGGTAAAGGAAGAAATCCTGTTAAAGAATGAATCCCTTGTGGTGCAGCCACCACTCTAAATGTCGAGAACAAAGTACAAGGGGACCCTACTCACAAAGGAGCCTAGGGTGAATTAAGTATATAAACAAGGAACAATGGCTCCTGTGAATTAATATCTACTGAGTTAAGATAATCCAAAAAACACACAATGGCGAAACAAGGGTTATGCGTGATGTCTGAAAGAGAGTCACCAAAAATACACAAGAGAGGTCAATCTAAGCACACAATTGTGTTTATATGACATCACATTCATAAAAAACACCGTTTTTTATATATACACTTTTTTTGTGAAAAGGTGTCCCAGTGAAATTATAATTCATTTTTGTAGGTGTCCCCAATATTTGCAGGTCCTGAAGAGACCCTATATCTCGCACAGGGTCGAAACGCCGTCGACTGTTAAGAAAAGTGAACCAAAAAAACAGCACTATTTAATTTTAGATAAATGCTGATTACAAATTGTTTATTTCAGGATGGTCACTTTTGTAGTTCAAGAAGGAAACCATGTATATATGTCACTACATATGTCACTTTATATATAGGTTCCTTATAATTTCACTGGGACACCTTTTCACAAAAAAATTTGCATATGTGAAAAACTGTGTTTTTTATAAATGTGATGTTATATAAACACAATTGTGTACTTAGATTGACCTCTCTTGTGTGTTTTTGGTGGCTCTTTCAGACATCACGCATAACCCTTGTTATCGCCATTGTGTGTTTTTGGGATTATCTTAAATCAGTAGATATTAATTCACAGGAGCCATTGTTCCTTGTTTGTATGAGTCCCTCGGGTCACAGCTTTTGGTTCCTGGGTCCGACACATCCTGTGTTTAGGTTGGAATGAGCTGTGTGGTGTGTCCCTGTGTTTTTGCCCTTGTCCATTCCCTGATTACCGGGATGCATTTGCAGTTTGCTGTGTTCTACGTTTTGGAGCAATGGGGCTTCTGCCATTGTTCTCCTTTAGTCCCTTCCTGGAGCTTTACAACTGGGAGTTCCTCAGGCAGGGTGTGGACAAGTGGTCTAAGAGGGGTCTATGTGACCTCGGCTGGCCTCCTTGGTTAAGGTTTGGGTTTTGGTTTTGTTCCTGCTCCTCTTTCTGTGGGAACAAATGCCTCTTCTTCAGGATCCATTACTTCTGGATTTGGCATGCCTTGATCTGCCTTTAGGGTTCTCTGTGCTGTGTGTGACTTTCATGTTGTTAGGGCATCTCTACGTTTGCTTTTAGAGAGGACATTCAGTGATGCTATTGTTATGCCTCCTTTTCCCGTTTTTTGTCTCATTTGCTGGTTGGTAGACTGAGTTGAGTGGCTTTCCTGATTGCTATCCTTCTGTGTTTTTGCCCATTTCAACTCTCTCGCTGTGTACACTTTGTATACTTGGTTGAAAGTTCTGTGTGAGGTTTCTAGCTCAGTGACTTTCTGGTGGCTTGGTGGTTTTTGTCTTTGTTCTGGTAGTTTGTAGTTGTGTCCCACAGATTCCTTTATCTTACGTTTGCTTCCAGATGAAGGGCTTGGTCGTTGTTTCACATATCTTTCTGCAGAATGTCCCTAGACTCGATGTGAATCCTTGCTTCTTATGTCTTCTGTGCCTGTGCTTGCTTAAGCTATCCTCCTCTGCTTTGATCCAGCCAGTTGGTTCCTTTGTTTCTGGTGGCAAGTTGTGGCCCTTCTGGCCTCCAGTTGCCTTTCGCCTAAATCTTCCGCCTTGCTTTGCTGGTTGTTTTGTTAGGTGTTGTTGGGTCAGTGTCCATATGCTCTTGGGTTCTTAGTTTATGGGCTGCATGTCACCTGTTAATGGAGCCTCTAGCATTTACAGTTTTTTTTGTGGGTGGGGGTTGTTGGGTTCTGCCTGCTTTCCTGGCCTGCTCTACGTACCTAAGCTCTGCCAGTTAGATCTATTTTCGGCTCCTCAGGGGACCTGGGACTACTGATGTAGTTTTCTCTGGTACTCCTCTCGGTGTTACAGTTCCCTCTGCTGTCATTTGCCCCTGGGTAGTGTCTGTACGGGGTCCTCAGTCTTGTTTGTAAGCACGAATGTTCATTTTTTCCCAGGCAGTGTGTTATTTCATCCTGGTACTGTGAGTTACAGGCCAGATATGTTTTTCCCTCTTGGCATGCTCTTACGAAATATTTCACTTTTTCAGGATGTCGACACACATGGAATGGGATGAGGAAGGGAAGGAGGTAATGCCTAAATTACTCAGCAGTAATTGCAATATTTCAATTCTCTCTTTATTCTCAAACTTCATCTCTTACCCTTTTATTTTGGTCAGCGCCTTCAGGTGTAGGATTGGTTTGGTATGCAAAGGTTGCTTTCGGGTTAGCACAACTTCTAATATGCTGCCAAATGGGCAGTCGAGAAGGCAGAGCCTCCTACCAAGTTCAAGCCAGGGACACATTGGGTAGAATCAGAGAAATGTAATTACCAGTTAGTAATCTACGCAGGAGTCCACTGAGCTGAATGTATGACGTGTTATTCTGCATGAGCTTCGGACGCATGCATTCAGACCGCCGTCTTTTGAAGGAACGCGTCTTTACGATGCATCTGTTCACAAAGTCGTTTTAAGGACATGCCTTAGGGAGGTGCTGGATGTTGGAATAGGTTAATTTACTATTCCAAATCCAGTCTTCCAACAGTAGGAAAGGTGCTGGAATTTAAATCCAAGACCATTCCACCAATGCGCCCCCCTAAATGCAAGTGGTTGTTACGACTTGCGTGCTGAACAAATGCTTGCTAATACTGCATTTGTTTTTACTGCCAGCGCTGTGTTGGCACAGCGTGATTCCGACTTTGTCCAAAGGACGTTTCCTCACTGAGCTATCTCACTGGCCTATTAATGGCGGTAAGCATACCGCTGGTCTGCTGATACTACGATTCTTTCATCTAACTTTAATTTTCTGTTCTTTTTTGGTAAGGCTCATTGGGCTACACTTGAACGTTGTGTGGCATAAATAAATAATAACAATATTTAAGCATTACCAATCGGCGTCAGAAGTTCAGTAAAAACCAATGTCTCAGGTTACCGACAGAGATTTACTGATGAGGTTGTGATAATAAAATGTGAATTTTCTCCGAATTAAACCTTTAATGAACTGCTTACCAATAAATCGCAGCAGTGAGTGCACCAAACCCATCTTTCCGTTTTAATAATGGCAAATCCCAATCACTTCCATATAATAAATGCGGTATTTATTTAAATTTGTTGACTTGTGGTTTATGACAAAGATGCAATACACGCAGAATTTCTAAAATAAATGGGGCAGCATTGGCTTAGTAACAGAAAGTTCGTACCAGATGCCAATGTGTGGGAATTAGCAGACGAATAATTTCATCCTATTGTTTTACAAAGAGCTTTTCTTTGGCCAGTTTTAGTGCGTTTTCATGCAGAATAACCCAGGTGTACTGTGGGCTGAAAACCTGCTCCTGATTAACTTTCAGGGTCAGAAGCACAGCATACATCAGGAACATTTGTAGTACAATGTTCAGAAATGCATAAGCACCGGGAAGCTTCACTTCCAGCTGTGGCGGTTCATATCATGTGGTTAATATTTGAAAAGTGTGTTCTGGACACTTTCCAAACGAAGAGGCATTACCTGCTATGGCCTGCAGATCTGTGCTTTTATGAGATGCAAGAAGACCTTCAAGGAGAGCAGAAATCTAGCCCTGCATGAGCTTATGCGAGAGGTGAGATGTCTCGATACAGGAATACTGAAAGTAGGACGGCAGACACGGTAGGACAGCTGTACATGGGCTCGGTGACGGGGGCACAGCGATAAAGTGCAGCGGCTCCATCACGAGGTCTCAACTCCCATATTTATAGGTCTAGATGCCAACCATAGAAGTTAAGTTCACAGATTTTGTATTTTTATTTTTTGAATAGTCTTTGTTCCGACAGCATTTAGCACTTAAGTCAATATCTCTGTGATTGGGAGATGATAATAACTTGTCCATTGAAATGTTATCAATCACTGCTGGCTCAATGCAAGGATGGACAGGTATTTGCATCTGTTTACTTTGATTACTACAGCTATGGTTTAATTCATTGCACCATTTTGTTACAGATTATAGTGGGGAATAGTTACAATTCCCCTGCGGCACTTTGACGCCGCTGGAGCGTCACTTTTCCAATGCCCCAGAGGCACAGTGTGGCGGCCCATATTTTCGAGGCCACGCAAAGCCACCCATTGTTCTTGGCCCATCTCCAGATTTATAACATAGTGTAAACCTGGGTCAGTGCCAAAACTAATGACTTTCCAAAGCAGGCGTAACAAGGTGAAATGTTTACATTTCTTCCTATTTTTTCCTCTTTAGAAGGAGGAAGATGCCTCCTTTGATTGTTTTTGTGCAGGTAAATGTCTCTTCCTGCACAAAAACAATCATGCTGCAACACAGACACCCTTGCACCATGGTGCAAGGGTGCCTGCATTGGTGCTCAGCTGCAGTTTGTGTGCAAGCGCTGGCAAAAAGGATAGGAATGGTCTATTACTTACTGATAATCTTCATTACTCTGGGTCCCATTGTGCTCGTCCCCTTCAAACTTTACAAGTGAGATAATCTCGATTTATTGAAAACAGCACAAAAAGAAACTGAAAAAAAAGGAATCAGGAGCACACAGCCCGAAGCACCCCCAAATCTAAGTTAGCATCATCCCCCAGAACATTCTGAATCCGGTGATGCCTAACATAGGTAGTGGCAGACGCCCAAGTGGAGGCCCTACAAATCTCAGAAAGGGACACACCACAAACCTCTGCCCAAGAAGCCGCTCCCACCACGTAGAACGCCCCTGAACCCCAGCTGAAGGGGGGAGCCTGAAAGGAATAGGCCAACATGATGACTTGCTGCAGCCAGCGACCAATGGAGGAAGTGGAAGCCCTGTACCCCCTGAAGACCATCCCAAAGGAAACAAACAAGGAGTCAGACTACAGAAAGGGATGAGTACGGTCCACATAGGTCCGTAACGCATGACAAACACCCAGCAAAGACCAGCGAAGATCACTCCCATCGACAGGCTGTGTACTCAGAGCAGGCAAGACCAACTCCTGGGAGCGATGGAATTGGGACGAAACGTTGGGAACAAAGGACGAATCCAAACGAAGAACCACGCCATCATTAGAAGAGGAAAGAAAAGGCTCTGAGCCATCAAAGACCCCAACTCCCCAAGGCGCCTAGCCAAAGTAATAGCCACCAAAAAAACAACTTGGAAAGTGACAAACTTCAGATCAAGGTCCTCCAAAGGCTCGAAAGGCACAGCCACCAAAGCCTTCAACACTAAAGGGAGGTCCCAAAGAGGAAAAGAAGGCCGAACCACAGGACGTGAAATGGAAAAACTGGACAACAAATGAGAAACCAGGTCATCCACATCAGTTAGATTTCCCCAAGAGGAACGTAAAGCCCGAATAGCCGCCCACTTCGCAAAGTGGAGCTACAGACCCTTCTCAAAGCCCTCCCAGAGAAACTGAAGAAAAGCATGCAAAGGACAAACCAAAGGAGACAGGCCCAGACACCAAGGCTCGAAGTTCCCCCAGTGACGACCGTAGGACTTAAGAGTAGATGGCTTCCGGGACTGCTGAATCGCCAAAGCTAAATGCTCTGGGATACCACTATTCCTCCACACCTGCCTTTCAACCTCCAGACCGACAGACTAAGCCGCCGGAGGTACAACATCGGAGTGGACCGCAACAGAGACGGAGGTAATTGGAAGAACCAAAGACCCTGAACAGCCAACAACGTCAGAGTGGGAAACCACGACCGGTGGGGCCAGAAGGGCACCACCACTACCACCTACCGATCCTTCATCACCAGCCGAGACAGAAACCGAGAGATCAGAGCAATGGGAGAAAAGGCATTCAGCAGCTGAGATGGCCATGGGAGGGTCAGAGTATCCACCTCCCAAGACTCTTCCTGAGGGACTCGGGAGCAAAAGCGGGGAAGCTGAGCATCGAGCCGGGAAGCAAAGAGGTCGAGATAAGGAAGACCAAACATCACGCACACCAGCCCAAAGGCCAACAGAGTTAATGCCAACTCCTGGGAGGCGGGGAAATACCGACTGAGGACATACGCCATCCCATTGTCTACCACCCGGATATGAACAGCCACCAGAGACAAGATGTGCCCCTCCACCCAGCAAAACAACAGGGACACCACAGCATTCAGGGACTTGGACCGGATACCCGCCGGTGATTCAAGTAAGTCACAGTCACGAGTTGTCCAAATTAACCAGCACATTGCGATTCAACATCGGACTCCAGAACCCCATGACTGCCCGGGACACAGCAGACATCTCCCGCCAAATTGAAGACCACCGATTCTCCATAAGTGACCAACGTTCCTGAAGGAAGTCTGACCCCAAAGTCCCTGCCCACCCTACTGCACTAGCATCTGATGTGAGGACAACCGGAGGGGGAATGCAGAAGGAGACCCCTTGCAAGATTTTCCTACACCGTCCACCAGTGCAGAGCAGGGAGGATCGGGAGAGACACATGAACCAAGAGGGACAAATCTTGAGACAATGGATCCGACCAAGCCAACAGGAAGGACCAAAGAGGACGCAGCTGGAAATGCACCCAAGGCACTGTGAACACCATAGCCGCCATTAGACCCAAAAGGCGCAACCAGAGATGAACTGGAAAGGAATGACCCTCCAGAAAATGACAAGCAAGGGAGCACAAGGTCACTGCCTGAGCCACTGGCAGGAAAACCCGATTCAGATGGGTGGAGACATAAGCCCCTATCAACGTTAAGTCCTGTGAAGGCACCAGCTGACACTTGGAGAGATTTAATAGGAACCCATGGCCTTCATTGAACACACCAACGCTGATCCCTCAACAACCGAACCCTGGAGGGAGCATGAAAGAGCCAATCATCCAGTTAATGGTAAAGCAGAGCCCCCTGAAGATACAATGAATCCACCAACGGCGCCACCACCTTGGGGATCACCCTGGGGGCCGAACGCAGGCCGAAAGGCACGACCTGAAACTGATAATGCCTTCCTGGTGGACAATAGCTCAGGAATCAATGTAAATGTAAATGTAAATGTCAAGGTACTTATAGAGCACACTGTCACCAGACGGCCACCTTGCGGATAGGGATAGGGGGTGAACCAGGGACATGATAATAAGCGTCCTGAAGGTCCAGAGTGCACATGAAATGACCCGGGAGAACCAGGGGAATCACCTGCTGAAGAGTCTCCATCTTGAATGGCAGATGCAAAACAAACCTGTTCAGGGCTTTCAGATCCAGGACAAGACGGAACCCCTCTGTCACTTTGGGGACCAGAAAAATTATGGAATAAAATCCTCGAACCCTCTCCACAGGAGGGACCTCCTGCACCGCCCCCTTGTACAGCAGATCCTTGACCACCAAACACAGTTCCGACCCAATTTGGACCCCTGAGTGCAGAGGATCCGAAAATTTGATGAGATGCCCCAACCTCACAATGTCCAGCACCCACAAATCTGAACAGGAGTTCATCCAGGCTGGAAGAAAGAAACAACGCCGACCTCAAACAAAGGATCCGGCGCCGGAAGCCAGATAGTCTGGAACGAGGCTTCACAGGAGGAGACTTCGCTTTCTTGTCCCGACCTTTTTTTTATACTAAAAACGTCCCCTGCCACGAGAAAACTGCCTGCGAGAGGGAGGATGAAGAAGGACTTGGACTTCGAAGAAGCTGGCACAGAGGAATTCTATTTGAATGAAGAAGAACTTTTATTTTCCTTAAACAGACAATGCAACTTGCCCTCCAATTCTTCCCCAAACATCATGGTACCCTGAAAGAGCAACCGCAGCGCAGAAGACTTCTGGCCTGAATCTGTCTTCCAGTCCTCAGAGCCAAATTGCCACGAGCAGCCACACAAGCACCACCAGAAAGGGCAGAGGCATGCACCACGTCGACGGAAACATCAAATAGGAACTCCACTTGCTGCTCAATATGATCCAGAAGCCCTGAACAGTCAGTCGAATCATCCATAGACCCATACAGGGACTTAATATCTGAAATAAGTGACAGATCCACGAGTCCCATAAATGCCAGCCTGAAGTGCCATATGCGAACTAGAATAAACCTTCCGCAGGGAAGCATTCACCTTCTTGTCCACAGGATCCCTCACTACTGCATTCTCAGCCAATGAAGTACGACCCACGAGACTTGCCACAACAGAATCAATGGGAATGGAGTCCGGCAAGTCCTTGGCCATATCCTGAAGAGGATATAGTTTCACCATGAAACGAGGACGCATAATACAATCAGGGTCCTTCCATTCCCTCTTAAGCACCTCCCGGATATATGGATATACCGGAACATCAACCGCAGCAGTGCTTTGGAATTGGCGAAGCAAAGAACCCCCAGAAGTGCTTTTGGCATGATCGCAAGTTAACCCCATATTCGACTTCACATGTTTCAAAAAGTCCGGCAACATCTCCTTGTGGATGTATTTGCCCTTCAGCTCATCACTCCCCAACCACTCATCCTCAGAAGCAGAAGAAAGCGATGGCGGGGCCTGACCAGAGTTCTTGGACCTAGGTGCTCCACCCATCTCCAGCAAGGTCTCCTTAATGAATCATTTAATCTGGGCCTTGCTTCCCACATTACGCCGTCTGGAGCGCGCACAAAGACAAAGAAGAAGAAGACGAGGAAGGTGAGAAGGAAACATCAATATGCCTGCTCTTCCTGGCATGTTTACCCATGGCGAAGGGGTAACAGAACTGGTGCTGGACCACAGGGAAGGCAACCCAGGAAGCTGACCCAAACAGAAAGCACATAAAAGCAGCCAGATGAACTCCAGAAGAGGGCCACAAACAGAGAAGCCCCACCTGTAGGGCACTGAGCAATGGTGCACCAAAACAGCAGGCAGACCCCCTACCTAGTAAGGAGGCATGACAGCAAGTGGACCGACTCCAAAGCAGGCTCCACAAAACAGCCCAACACACTGCAGCTCAGGTAAAGTACAGGAGAAATAAGCACAGAATGAGCCCAGAGCATGAAAATAAATAGAATAAAACCGCTGCACGGTTCTCTCAGGAGGGGCCGACAAGTGCACATGAAGCCCTTCAAGAAAAATTTCCATACCTGGCGATGATACATTGACGGCATTTTGGTCTTCTGGAAAGGCAAGGATACTGTATGCCAGGAGTTTACGAACTGAATCAACACCCAGGACCCATACCTGAGGCTCACCCAATCATCTTCCACAAGAAAGATACCATTTGTAGATCTACTTATCAACATCAAAGATGGGCACCTGAGTACCAAAACCTACAAAAAGACAATAGATTGCTACAGCCTACTGCTTTTTGATAGCCACCATCCAAAATCTCTGAAAGAAAACCTCCCATATGAACAGTTCCTCCACCTTCAGAGAAATTGCAGCTCATTGAAAGACTACGATGCATAACCCAATACACTTCACAAAAATCTGTCTGTTTGACCTTACCCAACTAGGATCATCAAGCAAGCGGAGCAGGGAGCTCAGAACAATAACGGGGAAGCCCTCCTGGAAATAAACATGAGAACCACTGACAACATTCTAACCTGTATAACCATCTTTACCCGAAACTCTAACCAGCTAAAACGCAATTATCACAAAGCACTGGGGCATTCTGAACTCCTGGTCCCTAGAGATCACACGACCACGATTTGCATTTCAACACACTCAGAACCTTAAAGACCTTCTCATACACACCAAACCATGCATTCAACAACCCCACATGCAGAACACCATGTGGGCGCTACCACCTGTTACAGGACACTACACATGTGGGTCCTGTGGTGTCTATTCCCGCACCTGCGCTTCAAATTAAGTGATACTGAGCCCTCGATTCACTTGGACTCAGAAGTACCACACTAATTTCATTACAAAAGCGTCATCTATCTCATCATCTGCCCCTGTGACCTCCATTATGTGGGTATGACCACGAGGACCATTAAAACTAGGATAACAGAACCTCGGAGTACCATCCGCTGTGGACGCAGTGCCACAAAAATGTGTAATCACTTCTACACTCATAAACACTGTTCCAATGATATTTGGTGGACAATTCTGGAGGCTAATTACTCATGGGACAATACCACCTATTCAGGAGAGTACAACAATGGATTTTCCACCAATAATTTGGGTCTCAATAATGAAATCCCATGGTGCGAAGTATAGCCACCATGAATGTACATTACGACATAAAAACATTACTCACTGGGGGGATCTGGTGCTTCCGTACCACATACTGAAAAAAACACCGTCCCTACTAGGGGACAGACAACTATAGACTAATGGTCTCCTAGGAGTTCTTCTCATCAGGGAGCACGCATTCATTCCACACCCCCCCCCCCCCCTTTCATGCCTTTTTCTTCGCCCCTACTACCTATCAAGGTACACAGGAGCTAGGACAGTCTAATGATCCCACTGGTGCCTCGCTCCCCTAAATTGATTAAATTATATTTACAAGAGTCCTCATGCAATCCACCAGTTTAGCAGCTCTTGTGGTGTGGCCCAAATATATATCCAGTCTGTGCACACTAACTACTCCAATATAAAAGCTGTGAACGTGCACCACTCAGCTCACTTTATTCACCTGTCCTGGAATTATTTGTAATCTCCAACTAATCCACCTGCACCCATAGAAATCATTGTGGTCACCTATACAGACCTCCATTTTTTAGAGTGCCTGTAGGAAACTGTAAACAACATTGCTATAGCCTTTCAACTATAGCCAAGCAGTTGTTGTAAATTGCAACTTCGATGTGATTAAGCATTTACTAAAGACATGAATTCTCCTCCCTTACACATGTTCCTTTTGTTATGTTGACTGAAGTCTGGACTCCATTTTGTATTGTCATGTCTCCACGTGCTCAGCACGAGAAGAGTCTTATCTTTGTGTTAGTTGCTCTTGTAATCTGCCTAGTAACAGTCTATAAATAGTTTCTTTGTCCGTCTGGCGCATGCCCAGACTTGACCACATCTGTTATCAGTTAGTCCTTGCTTGACCATGTTTTCGCGGGCTTAAGGAGTATGTCAGCTCCGCCCACATATCGATCTTGTATTGCAAATGTCCATAAAAGGTAACATTTCTCGTCTCATGTCGTATCCTCCCACTTATGAGCCCCTCTGTTGTGTATAAAAGGGGACCATGTATGCAAGTTCTTTGTGCTACTCTATGCAATACTGAAGGGTATTGTATGGATTGTAGGACCACCCTTAAGGGTTAATAAACCGTGTCTTTGTACTTTGCAGTTTCCGTGCCAACTTCCTTATAGGCTTCTTTACAGGAGAGCGAACCCTTGTGTCCTGCGGGCCTAGCTGGGGCCTGTACTCATCAATTGGCGCCCGTCACGTGGGGCTCATCGGCGACTCGGATGCTCGAAGGATTGGTCGCGACGAAGGTGAGGAATTTGGCCGGGGATGTGATCACTGCCAGAGGCACTTTAGTCCTGGCATCCCGAGGTTTTTCTTCCTTCCCTTCCGAGCTGACCATCTGGGTGGCGCCGGTCCTCGACTGAGACCTCTTCTGTCGGTTCTGCCGTGACAGCCGTTTGGGCGAATTTCGGAGCTTGGCAGTTGGAATCTGGACTCTTGATTGGTAAGAACCGTTGTACGGTACTTGCTCCGAGTTTTTGAAGCCTGGGTTGGCTATTTGAGTTTGATTTGTGATGACCGGTCATATCTTGTATTGATTATTGTGAGAATATATGCGTTGCAACACATATAGGCAGGTAATGTGGAGATATTTCTCCGGAACTGTGTAACTTTGAACAGCACAACGTTTAAGTGCCATTTTTTTTGATAATACTGCATATTCTGCATTATTTTTGAGCATGCCTGCTTTTAGCGCACTCCGTAAGTGGTGCTGCTGCTTTGGAAACCGGTTAAACCTCGAGGAATCTGCTCCAGCTCCCCCAGAGGGGACTCCTAATAGGGATATGTATGTGAAGCATGGTCTTTCCTCCATAATGTACAGCACAGTATGGAGGAAATATACCAAGAAGGATCCTGAGTTACGGTGGCCGTTGTATGGGTCGTTTGATATACGTAAGATTGAGTATGTGGAACAGTGTATGTGTAAACGGCGTGCGCGTCAAGACATGTTTGAATGTGTGCGACTATGGGTGAAGGAAGTGCGTGAGCGAGAGAAACGCGAGAAAGCGCTGTTTGACAAAGAGCAACGAAAGAATGATCATGTGAGAGCGCAGGAAGCAAAGTGTCGGGAGGAAAAAGAACAGACGGAGAAACAAGAGAAAGAACATAGGTTACAAGTCTCGGGTCAATATGCTGTTCGTCAGCCACTTTATCCTGTCCTTAATAATCATGACGATGATTTTTATTTATTAGATCGTTCTCCGCCTCCTTATGTTGGCGCGTCTGCCCCGAGGCCACAAGATTCTGGATCGGGTTCAAGTAAGGTAGACACGCGGTCCATGTTATCGGCCGAGCGAATGGGTGAGCTTCGACAGTTTTCCTATCGTGCATGTAAGGGCAAGTTATCCCTTGATGAACTGTTGGCTTCTTGGGAGTCGTGGCAGGATAGAGAAAGGGTGTATTTCTTGGGACACTTTTCTGATGAAGTGATTGCCGCCTTTCGGAAATATTCCAGTGTCTTTGAACCTGCTGATGTGGTATTAGATTCTAAAGCATTGCGTAATGGTGTTTTCTCTCCCTCTAAGGCGCCTGAGGCGGTTCGGCGACTGTTTGCGTTGCGGGATGCGGCAGCAGACCTTAAAAAGAAAGCGCGCCAACACCTTGAGGAGGAAAAGCGGTCGGATTCGCGTACCGGAGGCGGCCATTCATCCACCTCTCAATCAGATAAGAGCGATCCAGTGCATGCTAAACCAATGCGCGAAGCGGCGCCTTTGTATGTTCCTCCTAAAGGAGCGGGGACTAGCTCGGATATTACCTCCGCCGATGCTAAGGGATATTTTGTGTATAATTGGGTTTATACTCCCTGGCATAGGGCTGACGTCATGGCATTAAAGAATGCGTTGCCTGATCCCCGCAAGAATCCAGCGGCCTTTTACGAAGAAGTCGAGGGGGCCTTGAATTCTTGTATTATGACCTTAGCAGATATAGATTTGTTCTTTGGGCTTATTCTACCACCGGATATGTGGCGATCCGTGCGGAAGGTGGATGATGTTGCCACTTTTAAGGCTCGATGGTCTGAACTTGAGGATGAGGATAGGGAGAGAAAGCCCGCGCAGAAACCACCTCAGATTATCTTAGATCTCCCCGCTGCTATTCTGACTAAGTTGAAGACCATCATTCCTCCTAAAAAGATTGACTGGAATATGCTAGCCTCGTGTAAGCAGAAAGCCGATGAATCAGTTGCAGATTTCTTTACGCGCTTTGAGGAGACGTTCCATGATTTTAGTGGCCAGTCTCTTACGGATGATACGGGTCGGCACCTTTTTGCTGACAAATATGTGGCGAATCTATTACCGGCAATTGCAGCTCGCCTCAAAGCGAGCGAAAGTTCTTGGTCCACTACGACCCCGACAGCCCTCCTGACTATAGCCCAGTACTATGAGCGCCAGGAGCTAGAAGCGAAGGGGCAGGAGGAAAAGAAATCGAAGGATTTAAAAACGAAGGTGATGTTAGCACAGGTATATGGTCCGCCCCGACGGGGTGTAAATAGAGGTAGGGGAGGATTTTATGGTCCTCCCTCGGGCCGATCTGATCTGAATAGGAATCAATGTGCGTATTGTAAGCAATCGGGGCACTGGGCCAGAGAATGCCCAGCGTTGCATGCTTCACGGCAGGGACACAGTCAGGGACACACTCAGGGCGGCCCGAGAGGTAGAGGGGGTTTCTCGAATTTTAGAGGGAATTCTAATGATCACGCTCGTTTTGACCTTGCTGGGCAGCAACGAGATAGGTCAAATGTTTTTGATCGACAAAATCAGTATCAAGTGTCGGGGATTGACCGTTCTGGGTTCCATGATTCTCAGCATGCATAGGAATGCGTTGGATGGGGGTTGGAATCAGTCGAGGTGCCAGTTGATCAGAGGGGTCCTTACGTATCAGCTGAGGTTTTGGGCTCCACTGATCAGTTTCTAGTGGACACAGGAGCGACTCGTAGTGCGCTGTCTAAACACTTGGTTCCGAGGGCTCCCCCATCTGGCTTAATGGTTACATCGGTAGGGTTCGATGGAACACTCTCCCGAAGCCCTCTTTCGCAGCCCCTCACATTTCAGGTTAATTCCTTTTCTGCACCCTGTCCGTTTTTGTTAGCTCCGAACACGCCGGATAATATTATGGGCCTTGATATGCTGAAGCACTTCAGAGCTACGATCCGGTGTTCCCCTGCTGGAGTGCGGGTGATATTGAATGACAATTACCCCCTGTCTGAACGGATGTGTGTGGTCACAGAAGATGTTGTGTTAGCTGCCCTCCCCCGTGCTCTGTGGGCCACCTCGGATACTGATGTGGGACAGATGGTGATTCCGCCTGTTCACATTACTGTCCAGGAGGGGGCGGTGTTACCACGCCTTCCCCAGTATCGTATTTCGCAGGAGGGGGAAGAGGCTCTTATACAGATTGTGCAGGATTTGATTAAGGTGGGAGTGGTGGAAGAAGTTCCCTATAATGTTTGTAATAGCCCGATTCTACCCATTCTGAAAAAGGATACGGATGCCAAAGTCTATCGGTTTATCATTGATTTGAGAGAAGTAAACAAGATCGTGATACCTCAGTACCCAGTGGTTTCGGATATCACGACGTTGCTTACTTTGGTCCCGCCTACGGCGACCACGTTTTCAGTTATTGATTTGAAAAATGCCTTCTTTTCGATTCCCATTCATCCCGATAGTCGATACCTTTTTGGTTTCACTTTAAATAATAGGTCTTACCGATTTTGTAGAATTCCTCAGGGCTATACGGAAAGCCCTAGCATCTACAGTCAAGCTTTGAAAAGACAATTGGACTCCTTTGTTCTGCCCGAGGGTGTCGCCCTCATTCAATATGTCGATGACATCTTGCTGGCGGCTGACACCCCGGAGTTGTGTGAAACGAGTACGTTGTCTTTGCTTTCCTTTTTGGCATCCCACAATCACAAGGTCTCTAGGAAAAAGTTGCAATTCTGTAGACCAAAGGTGACTTATCTAGGTCACCTTTTGTCTAAGGAGGGACGTGCACTCACACCAGATCGTGTCCAAGTGATTCTGGATACGCCGACGCCGTCCACGCAGAAGGACGTGCGCGCATTTTTGGGTCTTGTCTCTTTTTGCAGGCAGTGGATATTAGGGTTTTCGTACATAGCCAAGCCATTGTTAACCCTTTTGACAAAAGATACACCTATCCCACTCCCCTGGACGAATGAGTGTGACACTGCCTTTCAGAAACTGCGACAGGCCCTCTGTTCAGCACCAGTGTTAGGGACTCCCGATTATACCAAGCCTTTTTCGCTGTATGTGCATGAGAAAGATGGATGTGCATTATCAGTTTTAGTGCAGATGCACGGCGACAAGCAGCGCCCTTGTGCATATTTTTCGGCTGTACTTGATCCTGTTGCTCGAGCATTGCCTGGTTGTTTTCGCTCGGTTGCGGCGACAGCTGTGTCAATACGCCAGAGCGAGGGAATTGTGTTGTCTCATAAGCTGTTGGTATTAGTCCCCCATGCTGTTGATGCCCTGCTTAATCAGACAAAGACGCAGCATTTGACCAGTGCCCGTTTAACGGGATATGAGCTGACGCTTTTGGCTCCTCATATCACGTTGAAGAGGTGCGTGACGTTAAATCCTGCCACATTGTTGCCATACCCCGAGACTCGGTCTGAGGCACGAGAAGCACATGATTGTATCCTTATGACCGAGGAACAAACAAAGGGTCGTATTGATCTCCAGGATACGCCCTTTTCAGATGTAGATGGAGAACTGTGGGTGGACGGGTCATGCCTGAAGCTACCAGATGGTACGACTTCGGCAGCGTATGCGATTACCACATTGCAAACAATAGTGGAGACAGCACGCATACCACAGAAATCAGCTCAAGCAGCGGAACTGATAGCATTAACACGAGCATGTGAGCTCAGTACAGGATTGTGTGTGAATGTTTATACAGATAGCCGCTATGCCTTCGGAGTAGCGCACGATTTCGGCCTGCTCTGGAAGGAAAGAGGGTTCTTAACGTCGCATGGAGTACAAATAATGCATGGGGAGTTAGTTCATAATCTTTTAACTGCATTGACATATCCGAAGAGAATTGCCATCGTTAAATGTAGCGCCCATAGGAAAGTAGTCGATAAAGTTGGAGAAGGGAATGCGTTAGCAGACCGGGTGGCGCGGGAGACTGCGATGCAGCCCGGTGCTACTGCCATGTATGTAGTGAAGTCACAAGTAGAAAGATGGCATGATGCGAAGGAAGAAGTGCGAGAAATACAGAGGACCGCTTCTGATAAAGAACGGGAGCAATGGTCCAGTGAGGGAGAATTGGATGATGAGGGTTGCTGGAGAAATAAGCAGATGGATCGATGGAAATTACCCACAGCTTTTGTACAACCTATGGTTCAGATGGCACATGGGCTAGCACATGTTGGAGCTTCCGCAATTGTAAAATTGCTTACCCAAGTCTGGGAGCATCCAGAGATTGCTAGCACGGCAAAGAGAGTGGTGCAGACCTGTATGATCTGCCTGAGGTACAACCCAGGAAAGGGGACTCGAACCCCAGCAGGAGGGTTCGTAACGCCTACTGCACCCTTTGAGGTTTTACAGATGGATTACATTCAGCTCGAGCGTTGTAACAATTTGAAGTATGTTCTAGTAGTGGTGTGTGCCTTTAGCAAATGGGTTGAGGCCTACCCTACGAAAGACAATACTGCAATGACTACCGCTAAGATGCTGTTGAAGGAGTTCTTCCCTCGATATGGCGTTTGTAGACTTCTCTGGAGTGATAACGGGCCCCACTTTATAGCGGATGTTATAAAGTATGTTCTGAAGGGTCTAGGCATCACCCAGAAGTTCCATGCAGTATTCCACCCTCAATCTGCAGGACTAGTCGAGAAGTATAATGGTACACTGAAGCTCAAGATCGCTAAAATTCAAGCTTCAACGTCTTTGACTTGGCCAGATGCTTTACCGCTGGCATTGTTGTCAATTAGATCGGTACCGCACTCTCGAATCGGTCTTACACCGTATGAGATTGTCTTTGGACGTCCAATGAATATTTGGGGTCCACCAAAACCTAAGACTGTGTATGATGTACCTTGTGTAATGATGAATGATTATCTGGCACAGTTAACGGATAACTTGGTTTCCATTCATCAACAGGTCCGGGAGGCGCTCCCTGATCGGTCCACCGGCGAAGGACATAGTCTCCGGCCTGGAGACTATGTCATGTTGAAAATCTTCGACAGGACGAACAGCCTGGAGCCGAGATGGGTTGGCCCTGAGCAAGTCTTACTGGCAACAAGGACGGCTGTGCGAGTTTCCAACAGAAAGAATTGGATCCATTCCCTGCACTGCCGCAAAGTACCGCCCGGATTGGTGGAGCCCGCTGTACTGACCGATCAACGACAGATTCTGACCACAGAGAAAGGCCGTGCTGTGGAATCGAACGACGCTGAGGAGCTCTTTCCGGACCACGCGACTCCTGGAGGAAGGCGATATTATCTGAGGCCAAGAAAGTGAATCCTTCAGTATCGGGACATGTTGTCAGAACGGCCCTTGGGTTAGTGAAACGGAGAGCCAGTGAGGCAAGGGGGGGATCAGCCCTGCATTAGTGTAGTGACACCCGTCTTGGCCCGTTGGTGAAGAAATCGACCGCTGCCCAAGGGGAAGAGTTCTGACAAACCTTTAGTTTCAGGAAGATATTGATTTTCTATTTTGACATGGAGAAAAAGAAGATCCTTTGTGCAATAGGTTTTATGCTCACAGTAGCTATTGTTGGGATAACCACATGGTTTGTGGAGAATGTGACTCCTGCCCGAGAGTTGCTTGTGTTGACCACTCCAGTGCCTGCGGAGCACTATTTCTATACCCTTCCGTATCAAGAATTGAAGCATCGTCAGTCCTATTTGAATAACACTTTCATCCAGATGTTACATCATACCCATGTTGCCACCAATGCTAAGAACTGTTGGATATGTGGTATGATGCCAGCTCATCAGAAGAAGGGAGGAACGCCATTCATACCTCTTCCTTTCTCTCATAATGGCTCTTGTAGAGCATGGTACACTTTGCTTTTTGCCACTCGGAAACCCACAGTGGGACGATTACTCTTCAGACTCAATAAAGAATGTCATCAGGATAAAGATGGATATCCGCAAGCGAATGGGACAATTTGGGAATGGGAAGAGTATCGACCAGACAATGAATCGATTCCATATGTTTTCACGAACACCAGAGACACTGTGGGAAAAGACAGATTTGTGATTCAAGTGGCACAAGCTCAAGCGGATCTGTGTGTCCAAAGTGTGGGTTATATTCCTGTTGGTGTTAGCGATTGTATTACCATATTAAACATCGATGGATTGAATAACAGTACTTTCTTAGCATCCCATAATACGTATTTTGTGTGTGGAACTAAAGGTTATTACCGTTTGCCAGCCGGTTGGTCTGGAGTATGCTATGTATCATTTTTGTTACCTCCTGTATTTCTGGCACCTGCATCCTAGCATAAGGATTTAAAGTTGTTAAATAATGTGACTGTAAATAGGTATAAACGTACTTTATCAATTGATGATGTGGATCAGACTGACACCAGTTTACAGCAGTATATCGACTTCAATCTAGGATTTTTCTTCTTCGTTGGAGCTGTCCTAAATAGTAGGAAAGTTCGAAGATTAACACGAGTGGTAGAGGCTGTGACAAATCAAACCGCTGCTGCTCTTGGGAATCTTACGGAAGAATTACAGATTACCAGAATTGTTGCATTGCAGAATCATATGGTGTTAGATGTTATGTTAGCTGATCGAGGTGGAGCTTGTAAAATTATCGGAAGTAGTTGCTGTGTGTTTATTCCTGATCACACACCTTCAGTCTATAATGCAATCAATAGGTTGCATAAAATTGCAGCTGAAATCCATACAGAAAACGGCACTTGGTCCTTTTCTGGATGGTTTTGGGCATTGATCACTGCTTGGGGTTGGAAGGTTTTGACTGGCCTCTGCATAATTATAGCAGTTCTGTTTTCTTGTTGTATCTGTGTTCAATGTGGTCCCTTGCTCTGTTCCGTATGTGTATCATTTTGTATCCCCGATAAGAAAGCTATTGCCAATGTCACTTATCAGAAACGTTTAGCTAAGGAAGTAGAAGAAATGATGATAATCGATATATATGATGATTATTCTAACAAGCCGGATGTCTTCAGTAAATGCTGAAAGGGTCGTCTGTTGTAAATTGCAACTTCGATGTGATTAAGCATTTACTAAAGACATGAATTCTCCTCCCTTACACATGTTCCTTTTGTTATGTTGACTGAAGTCTGGACTCCATTTTGTATTGTCATGTCTCCACGTGCTCAGCACGAGAAGAGTCTTATCTTTGTGTTAGTTGCTCTTGTAATCTGCCTAGTAACAGTCTATAAATAGTTTCTTTGTCCGTCTGGCGCATGCCCAGACTTGACCACATCTGTTATCAGTTAGTCCTTGCTTGACCATGTTTTCGCGGGCTTAAGGAGTATGTCAGCTCTGCCCACATATCGATCTTGTATTGCAAATGTCCATAAAAGGTAACATTTCTCGTCTCATGTCGTATCCTCCCACTTATGAGCCCCTCTGTTGTGTATAAAAGGGGACCATGTATGCAAGTTCTTTGTGCTACTCTATGCAATACTGAAGGGTATTGTATGGATTGTAGGACCACCCTTAAGGGTTAATAAACCGTGTCTTTGTACTTTGCAGTTTCCGTGCCAACTTCCTTATAGGCTTCTTTACAGGAGAGCGAACCCTTGTGTCCTGCGGGCCTAGCTGGGGCCTGTACTCATCACAGTGAGGTCTCTGTTTGTTGTACAAATGCTTCGTGAAAATCCCTGGCAATCACTATCGGTTGGTTACTTCTTGAGCAATGCCTAAAAAGTTGAATGTCCACTGAAGTGAAATGTGTCCATAGCATGAAGACTGAACGATACAATGGCAGCAAACGTGTTGAGTGGGTTAATGCACCCACTGTAGAAGTCTGAAAATGAAGGTTGTCTTATGTTTTCTATTTAATGTAGCATAAACCTGACTACAACTGCAGTAGAGTGGTTACAGAGAATCCTTTGGCAATAGGAGCATCTCAACTTTACTAATGTGTGACTCTGGTGGAAAACAATTAATAAAAAACACTATGTGATGAGTAGGTGGAGGACGGCACTCACCAATCAGCATACTGTACAGTAGTCTTTGAGGTTGCACACTGCTTGCGTTGTGCATCTTTACAATTGGTAGTGTAAGGTGATACAGTGTTTTGACCACAATCACTTGGTTTTTAGACTCATGCCTGAACTGCAATTAGAAGTCAGGCCAAATGAGTATATTTTAATGTGGCAATACTGAAATCTGTTCCTCAAATTATTGTTCAACTTTGACCTATATAACTGCCAAGAGTGATTTGAAATGCAACCTTATGCCCACCTTTTCTTGAAATTTCCTTAAGGAAAGTCTCTATTATTGGCCTAATGGGCTAGAGGTTTGCTTCAGGTTTTTTGATTCCTTAGGCAAGAACCCAAGGCACCCAGCTCAACATCTTTTAACCCCGTCCCTATGCAACCAGAGACCTTTTAAAACTACCTTTTGCAACAACATTTTCTGACAATTCCTTAGGCAGACTTCACAATATGCACTGCACAATTATCTTTAAATCATGCAGAGATTAAGCCAATAGTACTGCCTTTGTGTGCAGTAGCATCACAAGGATGCCATGGACCCCAGTGCAACCAATCAAAATGAACCACTGTCTTTTGTGTGGTTACAAATAGGCATAACTGTGGTACATTTGGCATTGAATGCCTCTAGGCCATGGGGCTAGTGTGCCTGCTGCACAACTGATAGCTGCACTCCTAGTCAAGTTGGAAACTAAATATGAGTTCCTAGTGCAGCAACTGGTGGGGGAATTATCAGGCCAGAGGGTCATTTCTGGTTTGGTGCAAATCAGGAGTGAGCAAGAGTACACTGTGCATATTAGCACTAATCACACTCATACCCATGTGCACTCCCACCTTGCAGATGTACAATTCTATATCTACTACGGCTGTTCATAGATTCTGAACTAGGGTTTCTCTTTTATATGCTGCGTCTATAGTAACGCTATGTGTAGTAATCACACTGCAAATGGTGTAAACGAAGTACCAAGTTTATTGTCTGTCTGTCTCCACAGCTCCCAGGAACCAACTGGTCAGCCTGGAGATTCAAAGCACAACACTCCATCACCATGACACTGACATCACAGTGACCATGAATATGCACATGCATATTAAGTAATTACACTATAAAGAAGAGACTACTACAACATCTCCCTTCTTCCAAGAAAATCATAAAACAAATTAAAAATAGCAAAAAATGCAACAATTATATCAAAACATAACCATAAGTACATAAACAAAATCTCCTAAATGCACAAAATAAATATAAGGGAAATTTTCTACATGTACAATATAAATATAAAAAAAAAAACAGCAAACACAAACTCAAACACACAAAACCTAACACTAAAGATCTAGACGATTGGGTGGAGCATTTATCCTATTGCTTCTCCGTGGAGGAACATATTTCATAACCGAAGACTCCTCCCTCTGTCCGGCCCTATCCTTGGGAAGAACCTCAACTTCGGATTGAACTTGGCTCAAATCACCTGACCCTAAACCCAAACGTGTCACCACTTTCACTGGAACCTTATAGACTCTAGAAAGGTTCCCCCAATTTTTCCCATTCACTCTTATAGCAAAACGTGACACAGCATGTACTTTAACTGGTGGACCAAATTTAGACAATCCCTTGGGGGTATGCAAAGGAGACTTAATCTTAACCCAATCCCCTATCTAAAACCTAGGTTTAGAGTAATCTTCACAATCTACCTTAGATCCAGAACCTGAACTGCTCCCACCTTCCTTGTTAATTCCATTTCCACGATCCTTGGACAGCACCTCCCATTTCTTCATCCAAGCAGGGCACATATGAAATGAAGCCTCCCTCCCTCGCAATAAAGCGAAAGGACTAGAACCAATTGACGGAATGGGGGTCGTTCGATGAGCCCATAGCATGCTCTGGACCGCCTCCATGATGTCCACCTTACCCGATACGGCCCACTGAATACATTCTACCAACACCCTGTTATTGCGTTCAATAAACCCATTGGCTTGAGGATGATACAATGCCACTCGTCGATGTATAATACCCGACTCAGACAAAAAATCTGACATCTCTTTTGAAGTAAATTGTACTCCATTGTCTGAAATTATTTCCTTAGGAAATCCTTCTCTACCAAAAAGAGCTTGAAGAAACTTAATAACTTCTCTTGAATTTGGATCTGTCATAAAATGTACATCCCACCACTTACTGTAATAGTCAGCCACCACTAGGGCAAACTTATATTTATTAGGCAAAATGGTGAATGGACCCACAAAATCAATGGCCAATTTTAACCATGGACCATCAGGCCTCTCAATATGTTGTACAGGCGGTGATGATACTTTGATCACTTTATCACTCGTACAGCATGTCAAACACGATTCAACAACCTCATTTATCTGACGATCCATGGAAGGCCACCAATATACCGCCCTAATCCTTCTTTTTGTGTTGGTCTGACCCAGATGTCCTTCATGACCATACTCCACTATGCGACTCCTAAGAGACATTGGGGGCACAAACTTGTCCCCTCGCATGATCATGCCACCATCCTCTACTGATAGTTCATCTGCAAACTTTGCATAAGAATGAAGATCAGGATCTAAATGCTTTTCTTTAGGCCACCCCAACACTATGAGTTCTCTTACTCTCTTAAGAAGATTATCAGACTCCATCCCACGAAACCAATCATATTCAGAAAAGGAACCAATACAACAAGCATCAACAGCTGCAATAATGCACTCATCTGTTATGTCTAGATCCCGTTCATCATTCTTGAGGGGTAAGGGTGATCTCGACAGATAATCAGCCCTGGTGTTTCTGCCACCCGAAATATGTGCAACAACAAAATTGTACTGTAATAATTTCGCACTCAACCTAGCAATTCTAGGTGTGTGATCTTTCACTACTTTTCCTTCTAAAATGTGAATTAACGGTTTATGATCTGTCAGAAGTTTGAACGTTTTTCCCCAGATACAACATTTAAAACGCTCAACCGCCCAGCAACACGCCAAAAGTTCACGCTCAATGACTGAGTAATTCTTTTCACTTGGTCTTAAAGCCCTGGACACAAACCCCACAGTATACTCCTTCCCTTCTTTGATCTGAGATATCATACCACCGGTTACATCAAGACTAGCATCCACTGACACCGTGCACTGATATAATGGATCAAAAGGGGTAAGAATTTGGCATGTAGCCAATTCCTTTTTTACCTGCATGAATTCATTCTGACACTCATCACTCCAACTGAAAACCGTTCTTTTCTTCAATAACTCCCTCATTTTGGCCGTTTTCCCTGCAAAATTAGAGATGAACTTCGCATAGAATTCGCACATACCCAAAAATGAAGATACCTGATCCCTAGATCTAGGACAAGGTGCATTAGATATCGCATCAATCAAACCTTCCCTAGGCATTATACCCTCACCAGAAATACGATGCCCTAAATATTCTATTGACTGCACCCCAAACGTACATTTAAGCTTGTTTGCCACAATCCCTTTGATTTCCAACCGTTTTAATACTTTAGAAACATTCTCATCATGTTCAATCTTGTCTTTACCAGCCACCAAAATATCATCTTGAAAAACTACTGTATTTGGGACCCCATCCAACACCCTTTCCATAACCCGTTGAAAAACTGCCGCCGCCGAGGCCAAACCAAAAGGCAACCTACGGAACTGAAATGTCCCGACAGGAGAGACAAAAGCAGTAAGATGTTTGGAATTCTGGTCCAGTTCAATCTGGTGGTAAGCTGAAGCTAAGTCTATCTTGGAAAACCACTTAGCTCCAGCGAACTTAGAAAGAATGTCATCAATCCGGGGAAGAGGATGGGAATCCACCCAAATCTCCCTATTAAGGCTGCGCAAGTCAATGCAGACCCTAAGACTGCCATTTTTCTTCCTGGCAACAACCAAAGGACTCAACCACATAGATGACTCAATCGGTTCAATTACTCCATTCTCGCACATTCTTTTGAGCTCAATAGAAACATCATCCCTGATGCTAAAAGGCACATTCCTTAACTTATGCTTCACTGGTGAAACTCCCTCTTTCACTTTAATTGTATGTTTGAACCCTGTGATGCATCCTAACTTATCACTAAACACTTTTGGAAATTTTTCCAACCAAGGGCCCAAACCCACATCTTTAGGCTCATCATGCACGATAGAGACTTGTACCTTTGTCCCTGGTCTGAGCGTCATGCCGAACAGCCCCTGATGGTACCAGCCCAGAATGTTCAACCCTTTTTTTGCTACATAGACTTTCCCTTGAATGCATTTGTCTTCGAAGACCAACGAAGTGTCAAACAACCCTCTCAATTCCATGTGTCTCCCTTCGTATGAAACAGGGCTTCTGTCTGGAGGATTCAGAAGCTTGTCTCCCCAAACTTCCTCAAAAAGCTCTTCTGTTATCATGGTCATCCTCGCTCCTGAGTCGACCAATAGCTTAAGACACTTCCCATCTACAAGAATGTCGATCACAGGATCAACACAATCCTCCATATCATCCTTCACAACTACTACAAAGTCTGTTAAGGAACTGACCACCTCATCATACACATCTTGTCTTGTACCTTCTGCATAAACCACATTCACACCCCCACGAGACATACACATTTTGGCAAAATGACCCGGTTTTCCGCACTTACGACACATAGCATTCTTGGCTGGACACACCCGTGCATCAGGAAAATGCGAAGGAAAACCACACTTATTGCACAAATTCCTCGCATAACCACTTTTCTTTCCTGATTTGTTTTGCCCAAACTTATTCACAGGAAACCTAGTACCTCTCTGATCATTATTAACTCTGGTTTTATCATTGTTCTTATCTTTAGTATCTTTCAACTCTTTGTCATCATTGTGCTCTTTTACAACGCTTACTGTACTTTTCTCAGGTTTGAGTTCATTAGAGGACTTCTCAGACAATTCTATACTTTTCACTATCCCAATAGTTTCTTCCAAATAAGGATTCTTTAGTGTAAGCAATTTTTGCTGTACCTTCCTATCGCGACAGTGGACAACAATTTGATCACGTATCAACTGTGAACAAAAATGTTCAAATTCACACTCAGACGCTAATATGCGTAATGCTGCTACATAGGAAACAATACTTTCTCCAGCCCCTTGTTCCCTGGAAAAAATCTTATGCCTAGAAACTACTAGACTGCTCTCCACATCAAACTGAATTTCTAACGTTCTTACTGCTTGATCATATTCATTCAAGACTTCTTCCCCTGTTACTACAGGTATAGGAGGTAAATGTTCAAGCACAGCTTGTCCTTCAAATCCTAAATTGTGCTCCAAAATAAATCTTTTCCTCTCAGCGCTGAATCTTGAACCCCCAATCGCCCCGAGGTATTTTTCAAATGCCCTGTGCCAAATTTTCCACTTAACAGGGGGATCTCCTGGAAGCTGTAAAAAGGGGGGGGGAGCTTGTACATTTTGCATATTGCTTTGTGTTAGAAAATGTGTACAACAGAAAAATGTTGACAAATGTTGACAAAATTTTAGGGTCTAAATTAACCTAGTCGTCTTGTAAGTGAAATGAGTTTGTACTAATGAACACAAATAGTCCTCATCTCCTTACTCCTAATTATTACACAACAGGTTGTGAAGTTAGCAATAACGATCTTGGTAAAGCAGAGAAACAAAGAATTCACTCATCCATACAACACAGTTTACTCTAACTCTCCCATTCGTATGCTACCCCGTCCTTTTCCCTTGTGGCAAAGTAATGATGTGATGTAGTCAATATGCTTTCGCCCTTTCTTTACCGTCGAACCATGAATTCGATAATAAAACTGTTACCACTGAAATCGTTCCGATTTTCAATCTCCAACACTTTGTCCAAGTCGCACTGACACCCTGGTCAATTACCAATAGAACAACCACTCGCGTAATACCTGTTTGTGTGAATAAACACTCTCGCAAGTACAACGAGAACCAGGAACCCTTCCGGTGTTACGTGCTCTTCCGTGGTTAAGTAACTTCTTCCGGTTCCTCACACGTTAGTCACGCTAGACACCACGGCTTTCCCTTCACGTAGCTCCCTTGCGCATGTGCAGCCTTGGAACACTTGCTACGTTCGTCAGTTACCACGTCACACTTGACACCAGACACGGCTTTCCCCTCACGTAGCTTCCTTGCGCATGTGCAGCCTTGGAACACTTGCTACGTTCGTCAGTCACCGCCTTCGCTGAATCCCTGAGTGCATTCTAGTACGTCATCATTTCTCTTCTGTTAGCAACAGAGACGTATCGCACAGGAACCAACCGACAGAAGATCCGATGAAGATGCAGATCCAACCTCACGCAAAACCGTGTGGTGTGCCTCAACGATTCTTCTCGATGTCGGGAAATCAGCACATCACAGGCACATCCGAGAAGGTAACCAGATCACTTCCTTTTTGTGAAATCACCTCTGCTTGTATAGCTTCCACTTGAGTCTGTTTAATTTCACCGGACTAGGGAGGCCAAGGGTTGTTACGCTTGTCGAGAACCTTTGTTGTATTTCCTCATCTGTAAGATGGAATCAAGGTCTTCCTCTCGTCTTCTCCACGTTAAAATTAGACTTGATGGTGGTAACCCTTCGAAATACGTTTGAGACTTCTTTCTTCGCTAAAGAGCCTCCACAGGTGTGCCCTTGTACGCGTGGGTGGAGACCCAGACAGATCTCGTCGCCAAATTTGTAGTAATCACACTGCAAATGGTGTAAATGAAGTACCAAGTTTATTGTCTGTCTGTCTCCACAGCTCCCAGGAACCAACTGGTCAGCCTGGAGATTCAAAGCACAACACTCCATCACCATGACACTGACATCACAGTGACCATGAATATGCACATGCATATTAAGTAATTACACTATAAAGAAGAGACTACTACACTATGCAATCTGAAGATGTTGAAAGGGGACAAGATGTTCCTATGCCAAAGAACAAATATATGATTTCTTCTATTCTATGACTGTATCTAGTTTTTCCCCTTATTTACTTACACTTCCTGCCCCGTCAATGTTTCTATGAGGCCTGGATAAAATGTCAATTATGCCGGGGTAATTTCAGTAATTGCGCATTACTGTGTTACTTATTTGTGATGCAAATTTACCAAAATTACGCTAGTTTGAGTAATTAAGAGTAATTTGCTGCAAACTCCTACTGCATGTGACCAGGAACAACAAATTAAGAGAGAACAAGTGCCTGCTGGTTGTGTTGTTCATGTAGTGTAACATTTAGTGCTATTTTCGTAGCTCAAAATGCATCCATATTTGGATGCAAGTGTGTTTTTGCACTACGAAAATAGGTGCTAAATGCTGGAATGCACTTCTCATGTAGTTATGCATAACTGCGAGTGATTACCCTAGAATTGCGCACGTTTTGCCCACCGCTAGTTTCTCTCTGTCTGGGATTCCACTATAGCACTGTCTCCTAAAGTTTATCTACCCTTCAATACACCCTCCTCCTTTACTCTTTATTTCCATGCCTTTTGTCACTCCCTATCTCTTTCTTGCCTCACTCCTCTGTTCTTTTCTCTTGATTTTCACTTTTTCTTTCTTTCTCACCACCAAGTAAAACACATTAGCAAGCGCACATTGAGAGACAACAGAGTGTTTCTCCTGGTTGGGTCTAAGGAGAAACACTGGTGCTAGAACGTAGAAAGGAAAAGGAAAATGGCCAACATGCCCTGCCCCGCCCTCCTACCTCACAGCTCCTTTCCAGCTAATACTAAGTAGAGAGGTTTTAAATTTATATGCGACAAGCTGCTCATCCACTCCTTTTTCAGGTCTCACCTACGCAGCACGCATGCGCTGAGAGGCAAAAAGACCTTTAGCAATCGCTTTGGCTTTTCAGCCAAAAACGTGCACGCTTTCCATTGCCTTCAATGGCAACGCGTGCATGTCTGGCGATTCACATGCGGGAGCCAGCAGCGCCATATGGTAGCAATTATCGCTCCTGCTGCTGCACGCTCCAGCAAGTGAAACGCTTTCACTTTTGCCTACACTTTTTTTATACTTTTAGCACGCATGCACTTGTTATTTCAAGCTCTCTCTGGATTTAGAATATAGCAGATGCCTATCGCTGCTCCATCATGTGTATTGCACGCATGAGTATGACAGGCTTTCCTGTTAGCTCAGTTGCTGTGTAACCTCAGCGTGCAGGCGCGCCTCTTTGCACACTCCGCTTGCTAGGCTACACACTCCTTCTGGCAAAGTGACATGTGGTCCTCGTGCCTGACTCCGATTGAGGAGATTGCGCTGTCGGGGACCTCAGAACGGCTGATTTTGATTACGGCCAAAACTCTACCTTCGCCGCGATGTCGGCCTCAGACCATGCCTCCGTCTGTCACCTCTAGTTAAAGCGTGGCTCCAACCTGGATGGCAGCAGCTGTAATATGTTCGGCAACCGTCGACACTCCCCTCTCGCTGTGAAGTGCGCAGCCACCATAACGTCGTTGCCACCATAACATCGTGCCGCTCAAGAACGCATCAACAGGAAATGTATAAGTACGTTTATTCGCACAAAACGAGAAGAAGCTATCTCAGTGCTCCTCAACTCCAAGCCTTTTCCAACAATCTCTCCCCCGCATTCACGACCTCACCCCATGTGACTTCTCTGCATTCCTTGCATGCAGGATGCCACACACACCTTTAAAGAGAGCTTGTGATTATATAGCGTATATGTTATTGCTCGGCGCTTTGGCGCGCACTAGTACAGAATGTCCCTGTCATCGAGGCATTTGATTTGTGTCCGTCAAAACTAGCTGTCCCATCGCCTCTCGGCCTCTCTTCCGTGTGCCCTGGATGTGAACGAAGCTCCCCTGGGAAACGGAGCAGTAAATCCCGCTAAAACGGAATATTGGAAACCACCTCTAACCACCTTTATTTATGCTAATGTGCAGATAAACATATTGTAAAACAATATCTTCCCTGACCCCTGCAATAATCTGCTCGAAAATGTGATCAGCTTTAAAATGGGGTTGCCAGCGCCGTGACCTCGGTGTTACTTTACTTTAAATGATGCTTCTTCTTTAATGCTCCCAAGCAGAGTTGATTGCGTTGATGTTCGTCGCTCTCTGTATACATCAGCCCAGAATTTTTTCTTTGAAATGTACTGCGTTTGTAAGTATTTTAATTTTTCGCCTTTTAAGGGTGGAACAGTGTCAGATTTGGGAACTGTAACTCTGCCGCTGTGTAAAGTATAAACAGTAGCAAGCACTGAACGTCAAGCTACGGAACCTACCACGTATTATTCTTTGGCTATTCTTATTGGCTGATTGAGTTTTAATCCTTGAGTCATTGTATTGGATTCTTTGGTGAAGGACATAAACCTGTCACTACAAGGTGCGCAAAACGATCTTTCCGAGCTGGAAACTGCCGAAAGATGGGATTGAGGTAGCCTTTTATTTTACACCGACTGCTGTCTACTGATGGGAGAAGCTTCCATTCGTGCGGCAGGTGCAGTGGCACCGTGGGCCAGAGGACTATGGCTTTCCCTTCCTTTTTTGCCACACCGCAGCGAGGATCGTCAACGAGTGGCAGCCATGAGCAACACCTACTGAGCAGGCTTTCCTTCAGTGCTACCCAGGGACCATGGACTGGATATACGCATCCAGCACCATCCGGGACCCCACAAGCAAGGATCAGATTCCTGCAGCTGGGTCCCCCATCCATGAATCATCATTGACGACTGGATTCCTGCAGCTGCTGGACCCTCCACCCATGCAGAGCCTGCTGCACAGATCCTCAGAGGATTAAAAAGGTAAATTGGACTTATCACTTTCAGCGAGGCCAATGCTGGTGCTCAATGAGCACAATCTCACATAATATTAACGGCTTATTTTTCAAATGTGTTTTTTAAAAACATTTATGTGGAGTTGTTGGTGACCCCCGGCTCCCCAAAAAGCACGATGCAGTTAAGAAGGTGAAAGAGCAACAAGATGCATTTTTTTCTCTTGCCACAGAGGTCAAATGTCAGGTGATACATCTGACAAATTGCTGCTTAGTCTTTTGACATGGAGTTTGATGTTTACTTTTATTTCTCTGTAGAGTGAGAGGCTTTAGGATGTCATTTTTTGCTAACACACAACAAAATGTAAAACCTATCAATGAACTGTACAAATATTTCAACATTAGAAGTAGGAAAGGACAAATGAAACAGTTATTTTTTATTTCTGAAAGGACATGAAAGAATTTAATAGGATCCGAACAAAGCATGATATTTTACTGGGTGGTGTACAAAAGATATATATTTTCTTGAACCAGGGGCCTAGCTTCCACTGGTGCAGCGGCACAGAGGCCTGGATGGCCCATTGAACGCAGATTATTGCTGTATTTCACAGGTAAACAGGGGCCAGGGCAAGTTTCCTTCCTGGCTCTCTGGACCATGACACACTAGCTATGCCACTGGCTGGAACCCAAATCCACAAATTATTATTGGTGTGCTGTATAGTTTTATAAGCAAAACTGCATGTTTGTGCAAAGTTAGTGGTCATGTCAAAGGAAAATGTGCTGCCTCTAAATGACAGCTTTGAAAAACAAGCATTTGCAATGCAATAGGTCTCGCAGTTGTGAGAGTTTGAGCTAAAGGCATTATAAATGGCAACGGCTTTTATTTACGTGTTAGTTTTTAAAACATAATTAACAGGCATTGTCATTTACAATGCCAATAGTTTAATCTCTCCTAAATGCGAGACCTATTGCATTGCAAATGCTTGTTATTTTTTTATTTTGCTGTCATGTGTACTGTTGCATTTATAATGGGGTAAAGAAACCTAAAACTACCTGACAGCAAATGAAAAATGTTCACTGTGGTTCAAATAGAATGCCAGAGTAGAAAACAACCACTTCAGCTTTCCTTCTACTGCAGCCCCCCTAACATTGCCCAACCTCTGAAGTAGTGAGATAACATGGAGAAAGGTGTTTTACCAGTTCGCTGCAACCTCCTTCATTTGGATTCTTGGGGCCAGATTTAAAGAGTACAGTCCGTCAAGGTGGTGTAGGACTCTACGCCTACAACCCTGATGGACTAGTGCCGGCCAAATATACAAATCACAGCTGGCCCAGAAGTGACAGCTGTACCTTGATAGCAACTGCTATTATTGCAGTCCCTGTGAAGGTACAAAAGGTTTTGGAGAATGCCTGGTGTCAGCTTTGACAGTCATCCAACAAACGTAAGCAAAGTTTTTGTTTTTCAGTAGCAAACTCCCAATGTGAAAACTATTTGCGTTTTTCTGTTACAACTAGGCTTCACCTGGTGGTGATGGGCATTTAAAGAGGGCATCATATTGTACACCCTAAATAAGGTGGACAATGTAAAGAACTTCCTCCGATAGCCCCAGCTTTGTCAAGCCATTAGAGGAATTATTCCATTGATGAAGTCGATGAGGGCTCCAGGGAAAGAAAGCTGACAGTATGCCTGACTCTAAATGAGGCGGTCAGACTGAGGGTCTGGTGGACAGGGCACTCTACCACATTTGAAATAGAGAACCTTTTCCACCAGAATCTAAATATGTCCCTTTGTCTTTTGATCTACTGTAGGTGTGTCCAGAATTGGACCAGTAGGGTCTGATGTTTGCCAGATTTTAGGGATGCTCACATAAAAACAAATTACATACAATAAAACTATTTTACAGAATTTACTAAGAAAGACTGTCCTTCATCCAGCCCTCCTGGAACTATGTTCAAAACACTGGAGCATTTTAGACTATCATACCTGCACAGTGAGAAAAAGCTTTAAAATGGTAATATACCTCAGTAGATTAATGCACCTGCTGTAACACTTTATTGTAACATGCATTCCTAGGATGGAATCTGCAGACAGGTAAAGCGTGGTGCATGTTCCAGTTGCATACAACTACAACCTTAGGCAATTTTCAGCACTCAGCAGCACACAACATGACACTATACACCAGGGAAAATGTGCTAAAATCATGTTTCTTAAAGTGTTTGGTGACTTTTTAAAGATGATACCTAAATAATTGTATTTCCTTCTTTTGATACTTTACTTTTGTAAGTTGTATTCCACATTAGTTGCAACCTCAACTCCTACAAGTAATGTGATCACATATTTTAAAGATTATATTATTGCTAGTACGTAGGTGCAAACTAATGCCAATTGAGCTAATTGGAAAGAGCTGTATGTGCCTAGCTCAGCTAGGTCTCGTTTGCGAGTGCACTTCAGGGTAGTGTGCTAGTTGTCACACCAAAACCAAGAACCTTGGGTTTGGAATTTGACAGGTACAATACATTGCATCTATTTCAAGGTGAGACCTCAACAATGGGGGTGATCTGCTTAAATTTAGCGGTAAAAATCTGAAAATGCAATCTTTATTGTATCAAGTCACTTCTGTGTTTGAGAAACATTCCACCTCTGGTATTGGCCAAGTAATTTCGGGGCATATCAACAAGAGCTTTATCTCTGCTTTTTTGGCTTTAAAAGCCAAAAAAGCAGAGATAAAACTAGCGCCCTATCAACAACAGGGTGCTAACATGCAAATTTGCATGTTAGCACACTTTTACTCTACGCTTCCCCTTGCATCTCTAATGAGATGCAAAGGGGGCGTTCCAGAGTAAAATAATAGGAGAAATGTCGCTAAGCGACATTTCTCCTATTATCAAGAAAATCGCTAACCCTGTTAGAGACAAAAAAAGCAGCGCTAACCGCGGTTAACGCTGCTTTTTTACGTCTGGTATTTTTCTGACTTAGCCATGATATCCTATGGAAGGAGGATATCATGGCTAAGTTCGGGGCATATCAACAAGAGCTTTATCTCTGCTTTTTTGGCTTTAAAAGCCAAAAAAGCAGAGATAAAACTAGCGCCCTATCAACAACAGGGTGCTAACATGCAAATTTGCATGTTAGCACACTTTTACTCTACGCTTCCCTTTGCATCTCTAATGAGATGCAAAGGGGGCGTTCCAGAGTAAAATAATAGGAGAAATGTCGCTAAGCAACATTTCTCCTATTATCAAGAAAATCGCTAACCCTGTTAGAGACAAAAAAAGCAGCGCTAACCGCGGTTAACGCTGCTTTTTTACGTCTGGTATTTTTCTGACTTATACATGATATCCTATGGAAGGAGGATATCATGGCTAAGTTTGTCTGTCCCTATCAACAAGGTAACGTGAGATTATCGCTGGGTTTCCAGCGATAATCTCACGTTAGCCACTTAGCGTGAGGATTTTTATCGCTATTGAGATAAGCGTTGCTAATAGCACACTATCTCAGCGATAAAAATCCACGCTAGCCGGCGATAATTATCCTCACGCTAAGAGCGCTGAGTGATAATTATCGCCGGTTGTTGTTGATATGCCCCTTTGTCTGTCCCTATCAACAAGGTAACGTGAGATTATCGCTGGGTTTCCAGCGATAATCTCACGTTAGCCACTTAGCGTGAGGATTTTTATCGCTATTGAGATAAGCGTTGCTAATAGCACGCTATCTCAGCGATAAAAATCCACGCTAGCCGGCGATAATTATCCTCACGCTAAGAGCGCTGAACGATAATTATCGCCGGTTGTTGTTGATATGCCCCTTCAAGTGGGGAGAAGTTTATCGCACCCTTTGTAATGGCGATTCCTATGCAAAGTGGTGTTTTGCAGGGAGCGAATAAACGATGCACTCGTAATCAGAGACTTAAAATAGGCTCTGACAGCCTTTATTTCATAACAGTGTTTTACTGTCTTTTTTAATCATCACTCTTTCTCCTTCACTCTTTCCATTTTTTTATGGAATATATATGTTTTTAAATACGTGCATTTGCCGAGGTCATGGATGGAATAGCTGGCGAGTTGGTGTTTTTTATTTTATTTTATGATAACAACGATGACTTATTGTAATATCATGTATGAATGATTATATATTTTTTCTAAACCTCTGTAAACTTAAAAACAAAGAGGTAGAATAGTCAGACAAGTGTGGTAATAGCAATCTTAGATGTCATTTTCTGAAGGGCCGGACTGGGGAACCAAAAGTCGCCCTAGCAAAGATGCTCAAACCACCTTCTTCTCCACGTGCAATCCCTCTCTTCCCATCCATCCTTCTCTCCTTCTCTCCATCCACTTTGATCGCTGTCTCTACACCTGCACTCTCAAAGATGCTCAAACCAGCCAGCCACGCTCCCTTCTTCTCCTCGAGCAATCTCTCTCTTCCCATCCATTCTCTCCTTCTACCCATCCGCTTTGATCACTTTCTCAACACCTGCACTCCCCCCTCCTCTCTTTCTGCATCTCTTTATTTCTCTCTTGAAGCCTCCCCGTCTACTGTAATTTACCTCAGAGAGCTGGGATAAGTGGCAGTGTCTCCAGGAGCGGCCCTGGGCTTTCTGCTCATCTTTGAAACTTGTCAAAAAGCAGAATAAACGGCCCCGGATCAGGGCTAAATCATTCAAATAGCCTCTCATGCAAATCAGGGAGCAGTGCAGGATGGCTGCTTAAAGTTTAATTCGGTTTGAAAGCTTGCAGATGGATTAAACATAAGGCCCTCATTAGGAGTGGCCTCTTCGCTCCCAGGGGGTCAGGGACTGCAGTTAACGACTCTTTAGAAATACACGTTTTTTCCTTTCGCCCAGAGGATTCCGTTCCTAAAAGTAGATGAAAACTCTGGGTAAAAGTCCAGGCCCAAATGAGGACTTGCCATGGGAGTCACACTCGGAATTACCTATTCCCATGTAATTACTCATTCCTTAGTGCACCTTCAGGGGCCGACTCCTAATGGTTGTGGTAGCTTCAAAGATGTGTAAAATCCTGCCCATTTCCTGGGCAGCTCGTAATCAGGGCCATAGGGTCAGAGCTCCGCATATCAACAATGTGAAAAGATTTGCATGCCAAGTATCAGGCAATTATTTCAGTGCATTGCAATTTTTTAAATCTTTGCCTAGCTCTACATAGAAGTTGTACACGCAGAACCATACATGTCATAAACATATATTTTGGCTAGTACTGGAACAAACTAAATCACCAGGGCTTTGGACCCTTTAATTTTTCAATCATATCCAAAAAGACAGGATCAAAAACATTTAAATGTTTCCAAAATGTCAACTCTGAACAGATTCAGAATGTCTGTTTGAATTTAGCTAATGAAAGGTTTGAACAGAAATCCTCTCCTCCATTGCCATGGTAATGAATCCCTATTTTAAGAATATTTAAATGCCTCGCCTAATGAATGCACTCTGTGGGCTGTTCTTATGCCTGACCAGCTTGTTGCAGAAAACACTGCATAACGATTTTACCATTTGCTTAATTGCTTTAGCAGATACCTACCCTTACTGACATAAAGCATTGTGAACCTTTGCACTTCCCAGATATATGTGCACTGCTACTGAACCTGGATGCCGCTATCATGAACATGCTTATGGAACATTGAGGATCTCACCTATGCTACAAGTGAGGCCCTATTATGATCCCAGCGCTGCACTGACGCAGAAGGGCTCTCTGCATTCATTTCACATCTTCAGAGCATACATTAACTTGGAAAATCTCAGAATTAGCACATGTGCTGCTTAGAGCAGAGCCCGGAAACAGAGGGAAGTAATGAACTGTTCATGTTTCCGAGCTCTGCTGCTAGGATCACATGCTCTAACTCACAGACTTTTAGAAGGAATGCATGTGTTGCAAATGGAAAAAAGAAAAGTGCAGCACAAAAATCAGCATCCTGAGGTGTCACAAAATCCCACCAGTTTTTCACTAAATAACCATGATTCAATTTGTAAAATAAAAAAAAACAACAATAAAATAATCTGCATGGAGACTGCCTGTACTCAAGGGTGTGACTTCCGAGGGGACTTCCGAAAGCAGTAAGCGGCCTTACTGCTTTCTCAAGCAGCAGTAAGGCCGTCTTTAGGTAAAGGTGATGGTTAAATAAGATACCAACACAACAACTGTAAAATTGTACATCTCCAGTCCTACTAATTGAATTTTTGTCGTTTTCATGTCTAATTATTTATTTCATTGTTCTCTATCTTTCTAAATTGGTTTGGAATTTACTTGTGTTGTATCTTCACTGTATTGCTATTTAAGTGCTGCATAAATACTTTACACATTGCCTCTAAATTGAGCATGACAGCTTTTTTGCCATGCTAACAGAGGGTTAAGCACAGGGTAATTGTGTTATTTTTTTTTAGTTTAGCCTGTGAAGTTTTGTTGCTGTTGCTTGAGTATGGTTTCGCCTGCCCTGCCATCCCCACCAAGCAAACTGATTTCTCATATTGGTGATCAGTGGTGGGATTCAGTATTATGTTTGTGCAGTGCCGTACAGTAATGTGTATAACATAAATACCCTGTTATAAATAATTAGATGCTATTTACATTTTTTTAAATTCTCCTAATTGGACATTTTAGCTATTTCCAAATGTTCGTTCTTCCTCATGGCCTGTGCACGTGACCCTACTTGCAAGAATGAAGTTTGCGCTCAGTAACCTATAGAGCTACACTACAGCTGAGCTCAGAGGATTCTACAAGGTGAGGGTGCTTCTAGGGTGAAGAAGCTCCACAAAGGAGGACCCTCAAAGGGTCCTATGGGCGCAGAGCCAGCCCACCAGTTCCTAGATACAGCAGAGGAGGAGGAAGAGGTTATGGAGGATCAAGAAGAGGACCTGAGCACAGTGAGGAAAGAGGTGCCGGGGCACTCCCAAGGCAACTTTGTTAAAGTAGAAAACAACTTGATGATTAAAATGGCACGTGTAAATCAGTCCATCAAAATGACACTTTACTTGATTTAGGTACTTAAACAAAAAAGAAAAGTTATTGGAACATGTTTTCCTGTAAAACAATTTCATTCAATTGCAGGTGTGCTCCAAAAAGGAAGAGTGGATCTGATGACAGTATGAAAAGGGTGTAAATTTGATGGCTAAAATTTGCATGGGAGGAATTGTATTGGAAAAATGTAAGGGTAAGACAGGAGGTAGCATAAAATTGGCGAGTAAATAATGGCCATAGATAGAGAGGTGAGCCCTACCTGTTGCATATGTTTAATGGCAAGCAGGAGAATACAAAACAAATTGTGCTTGCTAAATGAAAACAGCAACTTGAAACCACTAAACTCAACAGACACCAACAAAAACAATGAATATTAGGAACAAGTTTTGAAATGGGAATTGATTCAAATGGATGGACTCAGCAGATCGGTAGCTATCAAAATCCATGTAGTAGCAACTCTACATTAAACATCATGCGTGAGTTAAAATGCAGACACTGTTGAGGCAGGGGATAGACAAATTAACTGCAGCAACTGCTGCTTATATATATATTTAGCAGACACCATCCTATTTGTCTGAATGTGCTTTACTTCTGTTGGGGCTTACAATTTTATATGCAAGAAACAGGTGACCTGCGATCTTCTCAGGAATGGCCTTTGACTGCACTTCTCAACAAAGTTGATATCCAGTGCGGCTGTATTTGCCAACATTGACGCTATATTTTCTACACTTACCTTAGACTTGTCGTACAATGCTCCTGCAACCTAAAATAATTGGTCACTACCTACAACTGTCATCTTTGCTAATATTTAAAGGGACAGCAACACTACTTGATAGCAGTATTTATACATTCAACGGTAGATTGTCTGCACGTGCAAGCATTTATGCTATATTATAATGGAATTGTGCCTTCACTTTTATGCTTAATTTCTGCAACAAAGTGTATGAATATCCGAGCAAAATTATTATAATTTTAATTAGCCAGTTTATGCATTGTCAGCAATGCCTGGATATCTGTACATATCTGGTAATAGGTATGTAACTACACTTGCAAGCACGGGTTCTAGGCAGCATACACAATTACACATTCCAAAATTCAGAACATGCCAAAGAGTGGACGAGCTAGCCATCCGATTCACATGTGAAGCCTGCACCCTGCAGCATAGGTCATACTTGCCAAAACTCATTGTTGACAAAAAAAGAGGTACCATATTCCAGGTTTTGCAACCATTACCACTGCGATGCCAGGGTCAGCAGTAATAAACCAGGTGTGGGAACAATCCTTCCCTGGCATGAATTTTCTCCATATGGCACTAATCATAATCCTTATTTGCCAGTGCCAAAAGTGTTTCCTTGATGTACAATAACACTGTGCCAATGTCTGCTGATGATAAGTAAATAAAAATATGATCAGATGGGAAGCATCATGATCAGATACATCGGATAAATATATATTCATAATTGATAATCCATGCTAAAACTTCACATGAATATTCAGAGGAGAGAGACACAACCAGTTGTCTTGTAATCGAAGTAACTAGTTGATTGACTGAAGTGAGGAACAAGTTGTAGGGCAAATACTTAGGTGCATGAACCCTTGGCGATCTGTGTTCATTGCTTCCAGTCACACAGAATGACTTCACATGCATCCTGCAATGATTTAATCCCTTCAAGCACAGGACCTTGCTTTTCGGTATACTTTCTAAGAAGCACCCTGGGGGAATGCCCAATGCAAGCCGCAGCCAGTCTGGCCTTTGCCCAGGAGTCACAGAGAAAGTGCCAGCGGGTGCCAAGAGTCACGGCTGCGGCCCCTGGCGACCCTTAAATGACATCGATGTACCTGTGTCCTCAAAGATTTAAGAGACAGAGATTTAAGGAGAAACATTAGTGATATTCATCCAAGCATACAGCAGTTATCCTATAGACAGACCTTTTAGTACCTCCTCTCGAGGAAACAGCACTCTGTCCAGAAGGTATTTGCAACAGTTTTTATAGGGTGAACGCAACTGATTGGCAAATCTTTCTTTGTGAATCAATTTACAGGTTATGCATTTCCCATCTGTTGGAAATTGAGTTACTTGTTGACGTGGGTGAAATGCTTCTCAGCAGTAACCACAATTTCTGTTAGGTTGAAATCACAGCAAACGCCAAAGTTAACCTGTGCTTAACTCTCTTGTAGTTTGGCACAAAGCAGACAGTCTTTTCTTAGCAGTTCAAACAGTAAAAAACAGTAACAAAGTGAAAATCAAAATGTAATTAATTATTTAACACCAAACCGACAAAAATCCAATGAGTAGAATAGAAGATATGAAATTTTTAAGATTTCAGGTATGTGAAACAACTGCAAGCACACAATGCCACTCAAGTTTATGGTTGTGAGAGACTGGGTGAAAGTCACAAGTGCAGGCCGACAGCGATGGAGCGCAGACAGGATACAGGGGCCTGTTTAATCCTGCTGAAAGAGTTACTGTCAAACTCCAGCGCGAAGAGTACCATTTGCAGTTGCAGGTGCCGCATGGAGCAGATGGTCGTCGATGTAGCACAAAGAGCAGGCCGGGTGTCACAGACACCCGTCACTGTAGAGTGAAGATCCTGTCAGGCACCCTGGATAGTCAGACTGGAAATTCACTCTGGTAGTCACCACAAGCAGTTGACAATGTGGCGCGAAGTGAAGATCTTGCGCTACCACGTATCGTTCCTTGTCACTGTGATATGAACAGTCGGGTTTGCTGGAACTTCACATTGGCGGGCAGCACGAATGGCAAGACCTTGAAGCAAACAGTCCCATTCATGAGGAGCCTAAAACTTCAGGAGAGTTCAACAGAGGCCACACTAAGAGTCCAGGACCTGAGGGGCACAACATGGGGGTCAGGCACTCAATCCTTCAGAGGCCAGAAGGCCTCAGGCAGGTCCAAGCAGCAGGTCAGCTGGGCAGTTGCAGGGATCCTCTGGACCTTGTTATCGCTCGGTAGCTCAAAACAGGGGTTTATTTGGCTGACTCTTAGAGTCACTTCAGCCAGGGACGAAGGATACAGGTCCAATCTTCCTCCGCAGCATGCAGGGCAGCAGACAGCAGAGCAACAGAGTAGCAGTGCAGAAGAGAGTCAGTCCTTGTGGCAGCAAAGCAGAACAGCAGTACTTTTTCTGCAGTACCCACAGGTCCTGAAGTGTACTGAAAACTTGGGTCTGAGGGTCCAATATTTAGATATAGTGCCCACTTTGAAGTAGGAGATTTTTCTAGAGAATTCCCTTTGAATTTCTTGAATTTTCCTGCCTCCCCTGCCCTGGCTCCAAACTGGCTGCATAAACAATTCCTTTGTGTGAAGGCAGGGCATAACTAATTCAGTGGTAAGTGGGGCTGTGCACAGCTCCATTCCCCCATCCTGCCAGTTTATGGCCCATCCAGGCACACATAATCCCTCTACTGTGTAGTAGTATGGGAGGAATAAGCAAGGTCCAACTGTCAACTACACCCAGTAATGTTACCCAGGAACAGGCTGCATGCACCAAATGGTTAAGGCAGCATAATGTAAACTTTCTAAGTGTGGCATTTCAAAATTGTATCTTGCAAGATGACGTTCAATTACAATTTCTCAAATACCAAACATAAAAAGTTGTACCTCTTCTCAATCAAAAGTTAGAACATACTAAATCTAAGAAGGCAACCTAATGTTATCCTATGTGAGAGGTAGGCCCTGCAGTAGTAAAACAATAAATGTAAGAGTTTTTCTCTACAAGGACATGAAAAACTTGAAAGTACATATCCATCTTTTTAAATATACTGCGCCCTGTCCTCTGGGCTATATAGTGCCCACCCTAGGAGGCCCAAACCTTCCTAATCAAAAGGAAGGTTTGGGCCTGGCAAAAGGTTTATTTTGGTAGGTCCAAAATGACAGTTTAAAACTACACACACAGGCTGCAATGGCAGGCCTCAGCCATGATTAAAAGACTACTTAAGTGGGTGGCACAATCAGTGCTGCAGGCCCACCAGTAGCTGTTAATTTCGATGATATGGGTACATCCAGTACCACTTTACTAGGGACTTACAAAAACATTAAATATGCCATTTGGCTGTAAGACAAAAATGGAGTAAAGGCAAAACGTTTGGGAGAAGACCACTCTAAGGCTGATAGGTCTAACACCTCCTTATCTTTTACCTTTGACCCAGTCGACCATCGCACCTGAATGGCCACTCTCAAGGCGCAAATGAGATTTACCAGAAATGCCCTCCACTGATTCTTCTCCTACCATTCCAAATGGCAGCAGTTTGTTTACATGTGCACCTCCAGGTCACAAAAGATCCCTATCACATGTGAAGTCTGCCAGGGCTAAATTCTGTCTCCTGTCATCTTCAGCAGACACATAGGGCCGCTTGGTGAATTGCTCCCAGATAACAGCATCAAAATTCAGCAATATGCTGAAAATGCATAACTCTACTTGGAAGTCTCCTCTGCTTCAGACAAATCAAGCCTCAAACACTGCTTGCACATCATTTAGATCTGGATGTCCAGCACCTACATGAAACTCAACCCAACCAAGGCAGAATTCCTCCAATTTGCCAAGAAAAATAAACAAGATACATTGCAAACCTGGCTCTATGACACAAACCTTGACAGCTTCGAATCGTAAACTCTCACCAAATGCCAAATCCCTTGTATTTACCCTGTACACCAGCCTCCCCCCATGGAACACATTGCCAATAAAACAAACACAGTTGGATACCAACTTTTAATTCTAAAGCAATTCAAACCCTTTCTTCCTGCATGTGACTTCAGAACTGCAGTTCAAGCTCTTGTACTCTCTCATCATGGGGATAGTAACACCCTACTTCTTGGTCTCCCAGACTCTACACTGGGACCCATTAGGGGCATCCTGCATGTCACATCATGTTTCATTCAGGGCCTGAAAAAATATGATCACATCACCCCCACCCTAATAGAACTCCATTGGCTTCCCTTACTGACCTTCTCCATCTTCAAAAGCAGCTGCATCATTTATAAAGCTAACATAACCAGCCCTCCCTCTTATCTTGCTGGCAGGCTCACCACCTCTGGTGGTTCTCTGCATACCTGCAGCCAGGACACCAGCAGACTGCTGACTAAGAAGTGTAAATTTGTTTTTAAAAACAAGACAAAAAAAACAAGACAACAGACTTTTTCTATCTATGCATGCAGGATCTTGAAAAACATCCCCACATCCATCAAGATTGCCAAAGAAGCTGCTCTAATTTAGAAAAGAGTTGAAAACTCACTGATTTAAAGAGCACTGCATCACAACTGAATAATGGTCCACAACTTGTTTTCTCTCTGACGCCAAAGTTAACCTTGCCTTTGACCATGTATACCAATCCGCTGCCTCCTGGAAAGGTTTGTGCTAAAGAAATGTTATATAGCTATGTGCATACATACATATATACATACACATTTCCTGCTTGGCAAAAAGTGTCCTAGAGTTCTATATGCTACAAAAACCCGAAATTGGTGATATGAATTTCACTAACATGTGGCTTCTTATGTAGCCAATGTTCTTCCAAAGTCAGCCCACTCTGTCTACCAGAGGGTCAAAGAAAAAATATAACATCACAGACACAACATATCCCACTTCCATCGGGCAAGGTTCTACTCTGTCTGTGAGACCAGCGTGCTTCAAAGAAGTCACGTGGCTGCCAAATGTGACAGAAAAGGCCTTTATCAGGGACTTTGTTGAAAAGTAGCAGGAGGTCACCAGAATTTATGTGTTTAAAAGTCTGTAAGGCCAAGGGCCCTCAACTGCAGGAAATGTAACTAAGCTAACCAGAAAGGATTAGTTAGCTTATCAAGAGAAACGTTGCAACTTTTAAGAGTCACTGTTGCAGCATTGGTAATAAAAATTCCATGCTGACTAATGATTTTTATTTCATTAATTATTTATTTATATGAAATGCAAATGATGTTCCTAGCCATCTACAGACCAAAGATAAATATTCTTCTGAAACTCTAAACACATGGATCTGAGGGGTGCAGGGCACCTCAATTATGGTTGTTGATGTTTAGAACGCTCCAAATCTTTGCAAACATGTTATTTATATAAATGTAAAGCCATTCACAAATCAAATATCTCCCTGAAACTCACAAGCCTTCTGCTTTCCTTAAACCCCATGAAGCTATTTGTCCTGAAACGAACCAAAATTAAACAATAGGTAGATAGAAAATAGGTTTATTTAGACAATTGCACATAAAACATTCCAAAAACACATTTAACAATTATAAATCAACAATGGGGTATCCATGTGTGTGCCGGGATGAAGTAAAATACATTGCTGATTTATAAGTGGCATTTGAAGTCTCTAAAAAGATGCACATGACAGTGGAAGAGAATGGTTACATGAAAGATGAATGATTTAAAGACTATAACCGGGCTGGAGTATGTTATCGTTTTTTGTTTCCATGGGTAGAACACTTCCTGCGCTTTGAACATAATACTCTCTTCTGTGTCATTTGTTTAACCATTTCCTTGGGTCAGTGTTGCTATTAAAATAATAATTTGTAATTATAATCAGTATGGCTCTCTAAACCTTTCCTACAAAGATATATTGTTTGGCTATTTATTGTGTGCCCCTAGCCAAAGATAAGTGGACAGTTAACTGTAATAAATAATATTTATACGTCTAATTTGCCATTGTACTATGTGCACTTTAGGAGAAATAGTCACAATCTATGGGGCATATCAACAACAACCGGCGATAATTATCGCTAAGCGCACTTAGCGCTAGGATAATTATCGCCGGCTAGCGTTGATTTTTATTGCTGAGATAGCGTGCTATTAGCAACGCTTATCTCAATAGCGATAAAAATCCTCACGCTAAGTGGCTAACGTGAGATTATCGCTGGAAACCCAGCGATAATCTCACGTTAGCTTGTTGATAGGGAGAGACAAACTTAGCCATGATATCCTCCTTCCATAGGAGATCATGGCTAAGTCCGAAAAATACCAGACGTAAAAAAGCAGCGTTAACCGCGGTTAGCGCTGCTTTTTTTGTCTCTAACAGGGTTAGCGATATTCTTGATAATAGGAGAAATGTCGCTTAGCGACATTTCTCCTATTATTTTACTCTGGAACGCCCCCTTTGCATCTCATTAGAGATGCAAGGGGAAGCGTAGAGTAAAAGGGTGCTAACATGCGAATTTGCATGTTAGCACCCTGTTGTTGATAGGGTGCTAGTTTTATCTCTGCTTTTTTGGCTTTTAAAGCCAAAAAAGCAGAGATAAAGCCCTTGTTGATATGCCCCTATGTACTTTGATCTATATTTTATCAAACATGCCGGGTTCAGTCAAAGATGATGGCTAGTGCAGGATAGCTTGGCTGTTCTGAATTAATTCTACACAACTGTATTCGTTTGTGTTCCCCTTCAGTTTGAGCACACGCCACAGTTGTCTTGACTTGCGTTTTTCATTATGTAATATTTGTCTGCTAAAGTATCAACAGAATCATTCCTGGGGCAGCTGGGGCAGCTGTGCGCGGTATTAAAACCATTAACATAACATAACATAACATTCCCAAATGAAGTTTGTGGAAAATAAAGATGAACTACTGGAATAATTAAAGGTCATTAATCTTGTTTGTTGGCTCTCGCTTGTGAAAGGCTATCGGGCAGCTGATATTACCAATATTGATTACAGTGACAGGCCAGGCACCTCGGGCACTCAGTCAGCGTGCCACAAGATAAATGTGTTTTTCAGTCCTGTCTGTAGTGCTTGATTGCAGCAACCATCAATGCAACTTTAAATCACGGCCACATTCAGAAATGGCCAGTTTATAAAACGTGAACAAGGGAGATTTCTGTATTTAAGTGTTCTCTACTGCAAAAAGGAAAAAAATACAGCACTGGTTCTGTTTATTTCCTGACAGTTGCTGGGTGCCCTGTGTGGAGCAACAGGAAAACAAGGAGAAATGATTATGAAAGATGATCTTGTGCCAGACAAAAAGCTGTGCAGCACAAGCTCATCTTTCATAGCAGTGTTTTCGAACATTTTTTAATGATGACTGATGCGCACTTGGCGACAACACGTCCGTGGATGAAACCTTAGGGGGCTGAGAGTCGTTTTCCCCTTGCGAAATGTGTATTGTCAGATTAAAAATGTTTGACCTTAAAGATTTATCTTGGTCTATGTTTGCCCTTTGTGAGAATCGCTGAATTCTATGGCCCGAGGGACTGAAAGGACACTACATCAAGAGAAAGACAAACTCATGGTACAAATTATATCTAAGAGGCACAGACAGTAAGACGGAAGGACCTGACTGCATGCGTTTCTACAAGATGAGCCTATTGTATAAAAGAAATATGCCCATTAATGTCCTATAGTTTTATGAAATAATATGATTGTAGAAAAGCAAACATACCTTTATAACCAGGTTGATGGGATGCTCAGCACCAGATGTACAAATGATTTGGAACTCGCAAATTGGTTGGAAATAGGTTAGCGACCGTAAAAGAGGTGTTTCATTATGTATGAACTCCTTTCGCTAACCAAAAATTGCAATGTGACCTATTTCCGAATTGCTATTTTTTGTGACGGATATTTGAGAGTAACTCATATGATGCAATATCAATGTGTATGCTTTGGTAGCAGTACCCCAATAAATGTGTACATGTAACTCCTGTGCTGGCATTTGGACTGCATACCCCATGCCTAACTTGGCTAACAACCATCTGATGTATGCTGGTGTTCATGTGGACTGGTCCATAGATATGAGATCTGAGATGTGACAATAGTAATGAATTCACACTTACTTTGTGAGGCTTCAGGTGCTGAGCTATCAAAGCTCCCAATCCCAACAAAGGGCTCAGGCTTCAGGGTGGTTTCAACCATGGTCTCCAGTGCAGTGGGTGGGGGTATAGTTGAGGTGGCCACCTCCTGTTGCCCGGGATACCAACAGTCATGTTGCAACCTTTTCTTCAGTACGCTGTTTGAGGTCATACCACCTCTAATAGATCCCATCTATGGAGCTGTGTGTGACTCCAATGGCATTTATTTTGGTCTGCATATCATGCCAGATCCTTTTCTTTTGTTAGTCGTGGGCTGTCGTGGATGCCCTTCCAAACAGTACCCCAAGGTTCTCACAGTGCTCATCAGTAAGGATCTCTAAATCCTTTTCAGAAAATTTAAATTTTCTTTCCTTCCTCCTGCATCCATTTCTAGACTTTGGCTGTCATTGGTGCGGATTGATCCTCTTTGGGGTTTTGATGACAGCTGTACTCCACCTCCACCCCACACCCACACAAGCTGGTCTCCAGGCAGGTACTGTTAGGCACTTCCTGTGTTGCAGCGTGGAATTTTAAATCCTCCCTTTGTCACAGATCAAATATCACTCTAGCACATTCACTCAATACATTCATTGGTGGGGCCCATAACACCAACACTCACACTTCATTGATCCGATCTCATGGGAGAGATAAATTGTCCAAACGCTGACATGAAAGGAATACCTTTTCAACTAAAGAACCTTATTTACTTGAACATACAATAAGTACCTTTATTAAACTCAGAACCTCAAGATATTCCCTCCATTTAGTCGATGGATCAGTTAGTTGATATTGGATATTTGGTGACTCAATTCTTTAATCTACATTTAAATCTTATTCTAATTTCTCTAAAGAAATCACCCGACACATTTGTTCGTTAGAATAGTAATTTCGTTTAACTAATCAATTTCAATTTCAATAAGTCATAAACCAAATCAACGAACATCATATTTACCTAATCTGGCTATTAGACGTCCACTAAGTCAATCAAGTCGTGGAAAAGTCTTTAATTCATCAAAGTCAGGCAGCAATTTAGTCTTTCAAAGATTCAGGATAACAGCTGTCCAGCAGTGTTACCGTCCTCTCTGTCAGCATAACGTCAGGAAAAAGGAAAAGTTCACTCAAAGAGTAAGATCCTAATTCGCTTTGTCTACCAACTTTTATAATGAAACTAATGTCAAAATGTAACAAAAATCAGTTTTAGGCAGTCCTGATTGGCTGGTTTGGGGTCATTCGGTAAAGTTCTCACATAGTATGTTAGGTTAAGTCATCACACTTGCTGGTTCCGGTTTTAAAGACATTCCTTTGTTTTGTGAACTTGGTGATTCTCCCAGTGTGACCTTGATGGGTACATATTGCCTGGGGTCAGGACGAGGTCACTTGTTGCTGGCGGTGGCGCAGGCGCACTTCACCCGAAACCTCGTGAAACGGTAGTGTGTCTCGGTCAGCCATCTTTTCTTAGGCCCAAATGGTCAACTTAAGCAAAACAAACACAAAACGTAATTAAAACATTGAAATGGCTAATAGAATGTTAAACCCTCACTAATTCCCCTATGTGTAAGTAATTATCTAGCATGATAGCAACATTTAAAGCATTTATATTCACCCAACGAGGTCATCTGGTGCAATTTACAATTACGCCACAAAAGCAACATATATCATGCAATATTCTAATTTTCTACCATTAGTATGCGTACATATATTAGTATACAGTTAATTTAGTCATGCAAATGCAAATCCCACGTGTAATTCTTTTGTTAATATAATTGGTTAGACATCACTTCAAACAGATTAATAATATTATAATTAATAGATTATTCGGATTAATATAAACATGCAGAAATGGGGGGGGTATACAAAATTTTGTACTACCCGCTCCAGCACATGGTTCATAGGTGATTACCTATGACCAGGAAGTGTTTTTTGCACTATTTGCCGTTGCATTTGCAATTCAAGACTACAGTTGAAATTTTGGAAATCACTATCAACAATTTCCGAAATTGCGATGTGACTCGCAGAGATTCGCAATTAGGAAATCACAAAACTTTGCATTCATACATCTAGCCCCAGACCCTTCTTGCAGAATGTGAATACCAGTATTCCCACACCCTACAGCATGTTTACATGAAAATGGCGCAGGGCAGTGCGACAAGCAATTTTGCTGCACCTAGCTGCATTATTTTCAAAAAGCAGGAATGCACTGTATTTACAAGAATATGGTGCATCCCTGTGCTCACCCCTGCACCGGTGCACAAAAAAGATGCCTAGTGCCAATGCAGGCCCCATTGCACCATGGTGCCAGGGTGCCTCCATTGCAGGGATGATTGTGTTTGCTCAGAAAAGGACACCTCCTAGCAAAAAAAGAACCAGTAATGTCATTTTGCTCTTTCTATGTGTGCTGCAAAATACAGCACACATAGGAAGAGAAAAAAGCTAGGAGAAATAAGAGCCACATTAACTCCTTCTTTCGAATGTTTTTGGTGCTGCCTCAGATTTAAAGATAGTTGTAAATCTGGAGCAGCGTCAAAAAGCCATGGCCGATTCTGAGAACACCCACAGTAACACCTATTGCACATCCCTTTGCCACAGAAAACTGTGTTGCAGAGGGTCATATTTACAAGGCTGTGTTAAGCCACGCAAAGTGGCTTTGCACAGACTTCTAAATATGGGCTTGCATAGTGCGCCACCGGAGATTAGAAAAAGCTGGAACTGGCTTGTAACTATGCCCCCAGTTTTCTGAGTTTTGTACCATTCGAAATAGAGAAGTACTATGGCAATCTGTATGTCAGAACTTCAGCACTCATTTACCATGATAATTCCTCAATTTAGTGATTTTTGTTCTTGAATATTACACCGTTTTTTCCTTATTAAATGTCCGGTTGTAAGATTTCAGGAGTCCACTTTAGATGGAAATAGGTTTCACAGCATCAAAAATGTGGAAAGCCCACTGTTATCAGATTTGCACCACTAAATTTGGAAATCATGTAGAATCATTGTCTCGATTTCATGCGAATTTCTAGATTAATTCTTGAGGTAATGCCTTTACCAGAGTTGTGGTGTAACCATTAATCAGCCCGATAAGTCCTTATTTACAGGGGTGTGGGAACAATAATGTGGTATTCCCACACCCGGAATTACCCTATTGGGGAATCAGTAGCTGGGAAACACCAGCATGCAGCTGAGCTACTGCACCCAGTTCCTGTGGTAATTGCCCCTTTTCTTTGCTTCCCCAGATTATTCGCTGGTGGAATATCTCGGGAAGGAATCAGGTGAGTGGAATTCTTGCAGCTCCTGTAATTCCCGATTTACCTGGAAACGCCCACTGGTGACATCAAGAAAGGTGTATTCTTGTAGCTCCTAATAGTTCCTGATTTGTATGGGAATGCCATTTCTGAATGAATCTCTAATTAGGATATATGATTTACTGTAACATTGGGAAGAGGCACATACTCATCTGCCACTAGTCACCAAAATGCAACTTTCCTCCTTCATAAAAATATTTTATTTTGGTTCCAGTGCACATGCTCGTTGTCTCCATTTGAGGGTGGAGGGGTTTTTCTGTGGATGTCATTCCTCATTGGTGGATTACAGGCTAAACATAGAACATTAAAACCAAAGCACAGAGCATCCGTGCTCTCAAAGGAAATACACTGATCTGATGTTCATGGGTAGCATGAGTGATCAATTAAAATGGTCACTATTACTATATGGTTACAACATGGCAAACAAATATCAAATTCAAGACTACAAGGGAAAGGACAGGCTGGAGTACAGCGGGCGAAATACCAAGGCTTGGCAAACGTTACCATGCAGACCAGCTCTTCAAACAGAACATATTCATCAAGGTCACACTGTATTATCTTTTATAATCTTAGGTTGTTCTGGCTGTTGTGTTATATGATCTCTCATTGCAAAATTCTAGGTGCTCCCAGGAGATCTAAGACCAGATTTACAAAGACTTTGGGCCTCATTACGAGTATGGTGGTCCACAGACCCGTGGGGGCACGGGGGTGGCCATGGCGGTCAGGCTGCCCTGGGGCCACCTCAATCGCTGGGGATCAGAGATCCCTGGTGGTGGCATGGCAATCTTGAGGCCTCAATATTCTTGGCAGGACCACTGTGGTCTGCCAAGCATATTACAAGTTTCCTCCCTGCCATGGTTTTGATGATGGTGAGCCCGGTGCCAGAGAAGAAACAAAGGGGACCCTACATGAACCTCTGTAGCCTCAGGGCCATGGGGTGCATGCCTGTGTGCATGTGACCCAGTGCCTGCATGGCATGGATTGCAGCAGGTTATTCAGGGCAGATACTGATTTTACATTTACATTGTGTTGCCTATTTCCCGCACCTTAAAACTCATAATAAGGCCCTTAGTGTCGGGCTTGAGTCACTTTTTTTAAGCAGCCTCGAAGCGAAATCTATTTTGGTATTTATATAGCAACGCAAATGTCATTTTGAGGTGCTTTGTCAAAAAATGTAACGCAAAGCAGCACATTACACTGTCGTACTTTACTTTTCATCAGGAAGGTATTCCATGAGTGGTGCATTGGAGCTCCCATAAATTGACCCTTGAATTCTGACTCAAACCTATATTTAAAAAGTGTTGTAGACATGGGTTTTTAATGACGAGAAGTGGTGTTTGCCCAAAATATAAAATACAATATATGGTGATACAAAAATATTTTGTCAAGAATAACGAGATGTTCAAAATGTTGTGGACAGAAATATCGAAAGTAAGAATATCGTTTCAAGTGTTGCTTTTAATACTGTTGTAAAAAATAACATTTTGGAAAATGTTGTATATACTATTGTTTGTAAGTGTTATTTTGTATGTATTTTATTGCACTGTATTTGATTTTATGTGCTGAATACATTTTTTAAAGTTGTGTTTAGTAAGATAATGTAATGATTTTGAAATGTTTCAAGTTATTTTCAGTTGTAGTTTTGTGTAAAAATAATGTATATATCAATAGTTTTTAGTAGGAGTAAGTGTGTTTTGGGGGGATTATGTTGAGGAGAGTTTTAAAAAGTGAATATTTTATTTTAAATGTAATGTTAATGTTTTAGGATATGCAAGGAAATATTTAATTATTAATTTTATTAGCAATTATGTTTAATGTATTGATAAATAAAAAATGGCATTTTATTGTAAATATTGAAATAATTGTTTTATTTATAGAAGATTTGCAAAAAATAAAAATGATTAAATATAAATTGATTAATGTAAGATGTTCGTAAATTTCATTTATACATATTTCATTGACTTTATTCATTATTATAAAAATGTTTTGCCCATTGTATAATTTTATGGTTTTTTTTCAAATGTTGAAAATCATAATGTAATTGTTAATAAATTGTTTATTTTTAAAAGATTTGAATATATGTATAAATGAATTAGGAAAATATAATAAATCTGTATTATTTATGATGCATTAATTAAGATTTATGCGTGGATTTTATACGTTTAGTTATTTAAATTTTAATTAAAACATTTAGGGGTCGATTTCGATCCTGGATTTTTTTTTTCCGTGCGACTCGTATCCGTATTTTTTTACGTACGAATCGTACAAGTCCCGTACAAACGGCGAAGTACGATTCGTACGTGAAAAATACATACGAATCGCCTTGGGAAAAGTCTACGAGACGTCCCCGGACAGTTTTACATACAAATCGTAAAACTGAAGTCCGAGCGCGCAAGTACGATCCGTACCGCCCGTCCGAAAACACAAGCGCATGGAAAAGGCCCCGTACGGAGCGAACTTTGTACGACCCCTACCCCGAGTATACTTGTGCCCGGGGTACGAGTCGTACAGCCCCCCCAGCCTCCCACCCCTCCCGCATACGTCCACACTGTACCCCCCACCCCCCGTATGTACGGACCGTACCCCCCACTCCCCGTATGTACGGACCGTACTTCCCACCCCCCTGTACGTCCGCACCATACCCCCCACCCCCCTGTATGTACGGACCGTTCCCCCCACCCACATATGTCCGCACCGTACCCCAGGCATACCCCCCACTTGCGCATGTCCCCACTGTACCCCAGGCGTACCCCAATCCTCGCGTATGTACGGTCCGTACATACGCGAGGATTGGGGTACGCCTGGGGTACGGTGCGTACATACGTGGGTGGGGGGTATGCCTGGGGTACGGTGCGGACATACGTGGGTGGGGGGGTACGCCTGGGGTATGGTGCAGACATACGCGGGTGGGGGGGTGCACCTGGGGTACGGTGTGGACATACGCGAGTGGGGGGTACGGTCCATACATACGGGGGTGGGGGGTACGGTGCAGATGTATGGGGGTGGGGGGGTACAGTCCGTACAAACAGGGGGGTGGGGGGTGCAGTGCGGACGTACGGGGGTGGGGGGTACGGTCCGTACAAATGGGGAGGTGGGGGGTGCGGTGCAGACATATGGGGGGTTGGGGATATGGTCCGTACATATGCAATGTTGGGGTACGCACCGTACATGATGACACGTACGATGTGGGTGATGGCGTGTACGTCACGTAGCGGGCCCCCTTTTCATCATGCATCGCAGCCTACTTAGCTTTTCCGGCACTTTTTGGCTCCCGTAAAAATATAGCCATGCGGAGTGCTGTAGGTACGAATCGTACTTGCTGGTCCGTAAAACGCTGCCTGACTCTGTGCGGACGTCGCGGACGCGTTGTCCAGGATCAGAATTGTATGTATATTCGTACTTGCTGGTTTGTAAGGTGGAATTCCCGGGTACGAGTTGTATGGAGAAAACGCTCTGCATGACCATTCGTACCCGGGTTTTACAGGATCGGAATCGGCACCAGAATGATGACATTTTTATTATTTATATTATTTGAATAAGCTCTGTTGGGAGTATTCAAATAGCAATTAATTTCAATGTAATATATTGTATATTTATTATATAATTAGAAAATTGGTTGTATATTATTTGCTCATTTTTATACCTGTAAGTCGCAGAGTGATTTTCCCTCAAACCTTTTGCCTACTTACCACTGCTAAACAGTGCAGAAGTGCTTGTGGTCACTCCCCTAAATATGATTTGATTGTGATATACCTAATTAGCATATTTAATTTACTTATTACCTTTGTGGGGCGGAATACTGTTCTTTGCCTTTCCCCTCCCCTTTTTGCTGAATTCGTTTTTGTTGGCTCCGCATGGGACCACAACTGGTGGCCTGCAGAACTCAGACCCACACTCACTCCGACCGACCACGCACACTACCTCAGCATCATCCTCAACAGCCAACTGATTATGAAACAACAAGTTAACACAGTCACCTTCTCATGCTCGGCAGAATCTTCAGATGTATCAACCCAACACTAGAAAGACCGTCACTCAGGCCCTCGTCACCAGCTGTCTTAACTACGGCAACGTCCTCTATTCCAGCATCTCCACCCAGCTCCTCAGAAATCTACAGACCATACAGAATGTTGCATCCAGACTAATCCTCGACCTGCTCAAATGAACCCACATAGCCCTTCACCTAAGAGACCTCCATTGGCTCCCCATCCAGAAAAGATACAAGTTTAAGTTCCTCAAGCACGCCTACAAAGACCTCCATGACCTAGGTCTGCCTACCTCAACCATTGACTGATCTTCCTCCAACCAACTAGACACCTGTGCTCCTCTTCTTTTGCCCTCGCACACACCCCCTGCATTCGTTGAAGCTGCAGCAGAGGCTGCTCCTTCACCTAAATCGCTGCCAAGACCTGGAATGACCTATTCCTCCAGCTCCTCACAGCCCCCTCACTGGCAAACATCAGAAAGAGATTCAAGACGTGGCTCTTCAATGGAGACACAGTGCCTAGATACCCCTAGGGATGACAGTACTGCTCTCTACAAATACTGTTTGATTGATTGGCTTTAGTACTCTGGGCACTTTACCACTACTAACCAGAGCTAAAGTGCATGTGCTCTCTGCTTTAAACATGGTAACAGTGGCAAATGTAATTTACTTATAAGTCCCTAGTAAAGTACAGTCAAGTATATACAGAGGGCCTGTAAATGTAATGCTACTATTGGACCTGCAGCAGTGATTGTGCCACAGACTGAAGTAGCCTTTTAAACATGTCTCAGACATGCCACTGCAGAGTCTGTGTACACAGTTTTAAACTGTCATGTTGACCTGGAAAGTTAACCCTCTTTTCAGGCCCAAACCTTATTTTTTAATATATATAAGTCACCCCTAAATCAGGCCTTGACAGCCCAAGGGCAGGGTACAGTTTATTTAAAAAGTAGGGCATGTACTTTTAAGTTCTACATGTCCTGATAGTGAAAATGTGTTTTTCAATAGGACGATCTCTCTCATAGGATAACATTGGGATTACCTTATTACATTTTATAGGTGTAATTTCCAACTGGGAAGAGATTGGACCCCTAGGTTTGGTGTCTCTGGAATCACAATTTCAAATCACAACTCATGGTGAAGTCGGATTTTAAATTGTATATCTATAAAAAAAATCCCACTTTTAGAAAGTTAGCATTTTCTTACTGTAGCCATTTGGTGCCTTCTGCCTGTCTCTGAAAGCATGTCTGGGGTGCGTGACAGCTGGGTTTTGTGCATTCTTCTGGACAGCCTCACATAAAGGACTTGTTACACCTAAAAAGGGCTGTATACCCTTCTATAGTGAGTCTGGAGCCAGGACAGGAAGGGAAAGGACTCTGTGTACTTCAAATGCCTCTCATTGAAGTCTCCCCCACTTCAGAGGCACAACTGGGTATATATACTGGACCTCTGACACCACCAACTCAGTACACTTCTGGACCTATGTATACTCTCTCAGGAAGAAGGACTGCTGTGCTGCTGAAATAACTATACTCACAAAAAGGTAACAGGATGGTTTGAAAATATACGCAAAAAACTGCAGTGTAAGTGTCGGAAAAAGGGCAATAGTCTTGTTAAGACAAGAACCCTCACTACAACTCAGGAGAGGAGCGTGAGGTGTTTTCAATCATCCAATGGAAGGCGGAGTGAGGGGCACAGTGCAAAATAAAATTCAAAAAGTGAATTAAAACTAACTCTTGGGAGACAAAGATAACTTTAATAGGTGTCCCTAATGGTTAGAGCTAAAAAGCTTAGTGAAAAATAGGGGTATGGATATTCCCTATTGAGTTATGGTCAACATGTTTCTGCCTGAGTGACCTACTGGTTCATGGTATTCTTCAGGACCCACTTGTAGTCACTCTGCTATTTTCATGTAAAAAAACAATAAAAAGTGAAAAATACCATACTCTAATATGATCATCAGTCAATGTGGTACCAGCTGCAGTCCGGTCCACAGTCTGTAAAAAATATGGAAATTCATTAGAAATTATTTCGTAGTATATGAACCAAAAACATTTCCCACATTATATGTGCACACAAACACCGGTGTGAACACAGCCTCACAGCACACGTGACAAGAAATTCAAAATAGCACGCTAGAGTGGTTGAATTTCTCACCACTTAGGTACTATTAATGTACCTCCGCCTTCAAGAGGTCCTTTACTGACAGATCTCAGGAGTCTGAAGGTGTGAAAATAAAAATAAATATAAAGTAATGCTGTAGAATTAAAAACACAGACCCTCTTTATTTCAATCACTAGTGTTCAGCTTGTCATATGATGTAATGTTCCTTATGTTTCGTTGAATATGTTGTACAACCACTACTACTTCAGAGCCATTAAATCACTCGCTCAATCTAGGATCATGCCCTTCCATAGGGTTATTCACAACACATGGAACAAATATGTGATATCATCTCCTATTATTGTGACTGGGCTGTTGCTGAGTGTTTACGCATACCTTAATTCTACTTAGCATATTCAGTATAGCGTTAACAAAATCTCTCCTGCCCAAGTTTATGTTGTGGTATCATACACATATTTCCTATTCTGAAATATGCTCAGCATGGCACTAAATTACTCAGGTTAGTTTGCATTTTTTAAATACCCTAGTGTCTGTCTTAGAGCAAACACCATGGAATGTCTTCATTGAGCCCTGTAATATGACTCTGGGTGAGAAACACCCATCTCTGTTCACGTCAGAAAAGGACTCTTTCTAGAGGACCCATGTTAACGTCACTTTTTGTTTTTTCATGTGACTCAAGCAACGCCTCTCTATTATTATTGCGTGCTCTCTTTGCTGCACCCTGTATAAGTCGGTCCGGGTATTGTCTGGCCGCTATTTCATCACTCAAATATTTTTCATGTTTTTTAAACATAGCCAGCTCAGTACAATTTCTGCGCAGCCTGAGGAATTGCCCCACAGGGAGATTTGTGAGTAGGGAACGCGGATGGAAGCTATGGTAACTTAACAGCGAATTCCTCACCATAGGTTTCTGAAACAATTCTGTATACTTCCTTCGTTGGGATACAGTAGAAGGTCTAAGAATGACACAGATATAATACTTGCTTCACTAGTGAATTTTAAATTCCTGTCACATGAATTTAACCAGGTGGAAAAGATGTCAAGTGACATCTGGTCACCTTCCCAGATGACCAGAATGTCGTCTATATAACATCTCCAAAGTTTCAATTTATTTTGGAAGGGATTGGTGACAGAGTATATATATTTTGTTTCGACACCATGCATGTACAGGTTGGCTATGCTTGGGACACAGGTCCATGTGATTTGCCAATATAAATTCCCTTCAAAGCTGAAACAATTCTCTTTTAATGCCATCCTAGCACAACGCATAACAAAAGTATTAGGCGTTTGATCTTCACGAGGATAGCAATCCAGGAGTTGCTGTATTGTCTCCAATGTGTCATTTTGGGGGATGTTCATATACAACGATTCTACATCATATGTCACCCTAATGTTGAGTCAGGGGTCAAATGGAACAGTTTCCATCAGGGAAAGAACACGATTTGTATCTTGCAGATATGAAGGCATGTCTGCCACTGTTGGTCGCAAGAAATGATCCACGAATTGGGAACGTGGTTCTAAGATAGAACCAATCCCAGACACGATAGGTCTACCTGGTGGATGTCTCTGATCTTTATGTATTTTAGATAAAATATAAACCGCCGGCACTCTGGGGTGTTTTTGAACCAGGAACTTGGCTTCACCTTTAGTGATCCAAGCGTATTCACTCCCCTCCTCAACAAGAGTTTTAATTTGGTGTTGTAATCGCATTGTTGGATCTCAAGTGATCTGTGTATAGAATTTGTTATTGTTCAGCTACCTTAAGCATTCTTTGCGATACTCTTCAGTGTCCAGTAGAACCGTTGCTCCCCCTTTATCCGCTGGTTTGATTGTAATATTGAGGTCATTGCCAAGTGCTGCAATACATTGTTTTTCTTCATTGGAAATGTAACAAAACAATCTCCTAGCTTGGTCCATGTTAGACTCATATTCCTTAAGCACAGCCTTTTCAATAGTCACAAACTCTGGAGGTATTTGTTGTATGGGAGGTAGGAATGTGGATTTATTTTTCAGACCTGTATTAGGAACAAAGGGAACAGACTCTTTTTTGTCCAAATTGGCAAAGAAAAAATGTAGATGTATTGAAAGAACTGTCAGTCTTCTGGACTCTGCTGGACTTCTGCTCTACTGACCTGCTGCCTACTTCCCTCTTAAAATAAGGCTTCGGCCTTTCCTAAGGAACTGACATTCAGATTCAGGGGGATTGCTCTGTTAACTACTCTTTATAAAAGCATTGCTACAGTTCCCCACTAGTAATGCTGATTAGAAGGCATACTATTGGCCTGCTGGAAAGGATAGTAAATTAGACTTTTGAGCTTTCCTTCTGATTCCTCACAAATGGCCCAAAAACTTGCAAGTGCGCGAACAAACAGAGATCTTGTATCTGATTTTAAAATGCACGAAGCTACACCATGGTCTCTTTTTCAAAGCTGTTTGCAGATAAGGATCAACCATTTTCTTCTAGGCCCAGTGTATGCTTGCAACCAAAAAGAGCGGGGCCAATAGATTTGATAGGAGCAGAACAACAGGGACAGCCCTTGTTCTGAGCATCATTACATAGCCATAAGTTTGTACATGAGTTCAAGAATAGTGAGCCAAGACTAAATTGGATATAAAGCTTTCTATCAGCCGGCAGCTGAATAAGATCAAGGTAGCCTTCCGGGGAACACGACAGTTTGAAATCCAGAACTTCCTTGGTTAATCTGCCCAGCTTACTACCCCTGATTTTATTCTAAGTTACCCAATCCCAGTACATAACTTTTAGTTGCTATTTTGTGGGCAGTTTTGAGCAATTAATGCTGCCCCATTGACCTTTTACCCCAATACTATTGAGTAGGTTTTTGATGTTCGTAATCCAGCCTATCTTCTTAGATGTATCTGTGGAACAAACTTTGACAAAAGCTAAGGCATATGAAGACAGTTCAGGGGTCAAAACTAATCTCTGCCAGAAGAGAAGAGGGCAGAGTTTTACTAAGTCTTTAACAGATTTGATACCCATATCCAATTTTAGAGGGTGAAGTGGTGTGCTTCAGGGAAGTGACACTATGTTCCTAAGGAACTTGTTCTCCATCACGGTTAGATCATTTTCTTTTTCGAAACCCCACAACTCAGCCCCATAAAGGGCACAGCTTACGGCCTTGTTTTTGTAAATCCCCTGGGCAGGTATGACCGGTTTTGTGTATGAGGGGAAATGTTCCTTCCTTAGGGCCCCAGTTATCTGCATAAACTTTAGGTGTGCCTTAATTAGGTGTTGCTTCCAGGACATACCTTCTGACAATTTAATGCGCAAATATTCAAAACTGCTCATCCTCTCCAAGGGAATATTATTTAGAGTCTGACGCCCCTTGAATGATTTGTGGGGATTCTGCATCATAATCTTTGTTTTAGTTGTTTTTATTTCTAGGCCTCTCTCATCACAGAAGGCCCTGAATTGGTTTAACAACATCTGAAGCCCCCTAGGTGTGTGTTTTAGAGACAAGGATGGTGTCATATACAAAGAGAAGTGTTTCAATTTTCTCATTCCCTGGTGATGGCACTACTTGATTAATGTATAAGGAAAATAGCGTAGGGGCCACAACACTATTTTCCAAGGGCTTGTCTTCTTACCTCCAACCATTCACCTACAGCACCTGGAGCTCACCATTTGAGAGTCTTGCCCTGCCAAGAAGTGCCAATCCAGTCCTGGACGCTTGGGAGTGGGTATGAAGTTCTACAACTGCTGAAATCACTGCATTACTGATTTTGCACCAAGCGGCGCATCGCTCTCAACCCTGATGCATCGCTGATACTGCAAGGATTCTGGGCCTCGCAAAGCGGACTGCGTGGTGCATTGACTCAAGGTCCTGACACATCCCTGACATGCATATCTTTTTGTGGGGTGTTTTCACTATTTTACTGTTTGAAGTGGTACAACAATACTGTACACATTGCCTCTAAAGTCAAGCCTGACTTCCCTGTGTCAAGCTACCAGAGGATGAGCACAGATTAATTTAGGGTGTTTATTGTGTCACCCACTTAAGTAGCCCTCCAAAGCACCCCGGGTCTGCCATTACAACTTGAATGCAGTGTCACACCACCATGTCGACTTGACATTTAAACACCCTTGTCTAGCAATAAACCCCTGTTTTTACATATGTCACCCTTGAGGTGGCCCATACTGCAGGGTGCTGTATACACGACTTGGTAGCGAACAACTTTTTGGCCTACCCCACCCATAGGATAACATTGGGGTTTCCTTATTACATCTAGTAAGCTGTAATTCCGCATTTAGAGGAGGTAGATATGTCATGTTTAGTGAATATGAAACTATAATGATAAACCCTTTTTAATAGTAAAGTCATATTTTTTATTACAACTTTGAAAATGGCACTTTTAGAAAGGTGTTTTGTTGTGTTCATAAGTGCGTGGAATCAGGGCAGACCACGCTTCCGGGCTGCACGCAGTAAACTTTCAAATTAAGAGATAAGTGAATTAGAACAGTTGGAAAAACAGGTGTGCACTTGTTCACCCCCTTTTCTCACTTTTAGAAAGTTTTCCTGCCTTTAGTCCTTTTCTGCCTGTAGCCTGGGTGTAACTGACAGACTTGGTGAATTGTTCCCAGACAGTTACAAAATAGAGGGATTAGTTGTGCCTGAATGGGTAATCTACTAGAAGAATTGGGGGGTGGAGCTGAGCACACTTACACCTGAATAGCTTGTGGCCTGCCTTCACACAATGGCCTAACAACCCTGTTTTGTCAGTGCAGACAGCCTGAAGCTAACTCACCTTCCTGAAAAAGGACACCAGGGTATAACAATAGGACCTTCAGACCCACTCACTGCTGGCTGCTTTTTATACCTAGCTACCCAGGGTGAAGCACAAATTAATTTAGTGACTTTTTGTGGTTCACCTTGCAAGGGATTGTGGCTGTTGCTTGGCCGAGGCTCATATCCCTGTCACCCAACTACCCAATTTCTTAAAGTTTTACTTTAAATATGTATGTTTTTAATTTGAGTTATTGTACCTTCTAAGTAGTTTTTGTTTTATTTTTTATATATATATAACATTATGGTGCCGATTCCGATCCTGTAAAACCTGGGTACAAAAGGGTCGTACGGAGCGTTTTCTCTGTACGACTCGTACCCGGGAATTCCACAGTACAAACCAGAAAGTACGATTCGTACAGAAATACCATTTCCGTACGAATCGTAAAAAACACCGTACGGCTAAAAAATACATGCAATTCCGATCCTGGTCCATACGGAGTCAGGCAGCATTATGTGATAGTTATTTGCTGTTGTGTGTTTTATATGTGGCAATTATTTTTCACAAAGAAAATTGTTGTCAGGGCTCACCAGTTCCTCAGGAGCAGTACCCTCAAGAGGCCCACCTTCCAGAAGCTCCGTCTCTGGTTCGAATAAACAGATCAGAGTAGCAAGATGAGGGGAAGGCAACTAGGAAGGTACTGTGGGAGGGAGATCTCTGGAACAGAACATTGCAAATCATTAGTCCTGCAATGCTTTACCTGGTATATACAGACATATCATGCCATGTGTAAATAACTGTTACTTGTAAAGGAAGAGTTGTCATTCATGTTCTTGACAGTGCTATGTGTGTTGAGAAATCACAAGAAACTCTCTGAATTCTAAGACTTAGTTATCTTAGTGTCTCAGATGATATTAGGTTCAAATCATCAAATATTGTGTCTCTGGAATCCTTAGACCTTAAGTGTTATACATCTCTAGTTACCACCAGCCTTCCTTTAAAAATAGTTTCTGCTTGTTTAGGCCATCAGAATTATCGCCACCATCACAATATCTTGGTTAGCTGTTATTGATATTTTTCACAATACCTCAGTTATCTTGAGCTTTTCTTATTCATCACACCTATGGTTCACAACAATGGAGTTTTTGTCTATGGGTATACATGCACACAAATAGAACTTTGTCTTTGAATATGAAAATATACATGCGCAACAATAGAGTCTAATTTCTTGGATACAATAAGAATAATACAACAAATGAATTTTAGCTTTTGGGGTACGTTGCTTGGAATGCATAACAAATAAAGCTCACCGTTCCGTAGGGGCTGGATGGAGTGCAGGACCGTCAGCTCACCGGCTTCAAGACTGCAGGCTCTGATGCTAAAAAATCTGCACTCGGCAGCTGGATGTGCACCGCTTTTATAACAGCGGTCTTAACTAAGATGGCAACCACCAGGGGCACTAAAACTAAGGAAGCACAACATTTGGCACCCGTACTCCTCTTAAATCACTAAAAGAGTACTAAAACATAGTGCCATATTGGTGTTGTGCAACACAGTCCAACATACCATATATATTCAGACATTATATGAGTTAGTTGTGCAATATTGTTCAGTATGCTAAGAAATAGCGCATTGTCCATTTTAGGATGTTCATGAGCACTGCATTACAGTCTATACTAGTAGTAGACTGGTACATGAACCCATGCAGCTCATCCTAGATTTAGTCACTATGCATAATGAGCACACATGCGATGTAGCTAGGCTGGGGGGGTTGTCCTGGGCAACAAGGATTGTGACAATTGAATTAGTTGTTTGCGGTTTTTGACTGGTGAGGGTTATTTTTTTATCTAAATAAATTATATATAATTTTATTATATACGTTTTAACTAAAATTTGAGTGTTATTAAATGTTTTGACTGATCTGATAAGATATTTTGTGTTATTTATTTAAAAACATTGTAATGTTAGTTAAGATTATGCTATACTTTTATGGGAATTGTATATGTTAGCTTTAATTTTACAATGTGCTTTTGGCTAATTGTAGCATGTCGTACATTCTTTTGTTTTGTTTGATAATTTTATTTCCAATTATGGTTACAGATTCCTCCATTTGTAGTTGTTGGTAACTTTACTGTTTTTGTAGGGGTTCCATACATTTATAGAGTTTAGGTTAGATTCTGTCTAGAGTCGATTGAAACGTATTCTGTCATAATTCAACCTCATTATTTGTTCTTTGTTCTTGTGCGAAGGTGCTGTCATAGATATTCCACCATGGTATTTGGAATTTGTGTTGGTGTCTGTGTCCGGAGCTATGTAGTGTGCCAACCCAAGTATCATAAAAATAATGTGGTGTTAGAAAAGGTTTTCTATTAGAACAGTGTACCTCTGTGACAGGTACATTGGTTAGTGCTTTAATTTGTTTATTTCAAACGCAAATTGAATGTTTGTAGCCTACTGCAAGCTTAGGACCTCATTCCGATGGTGGCCATATGGCAGTTGGACAAGAGTTTAACCAACCTCACTGCGGGCAAGTAACCCCCGAATAAGAGTCGGTGTTCCCATCTGTCCTATCATGCTGTGCAGGCAGTTGTAAAATGTCAGAAAAGGGCTGCAGCAGTAGCCGCAGTTGAAAAAAGCATTTTTTAAACATCCATGCATGAATGTTTGGGGGGACGCCATAGGGTCCCCCCCACACCCCCGGCGCTCAGCAGGGACCCTTCTTGGGGCACCCAAAGATCCTTCCCAGGTGCCTTTTTTGCCTTTTCATGGTGGTGGGATTGCCATGAAAAGTCAATTGGAAAGGGACATGCAAATCAATTTTTGGGATAAGTGTCCCACTGCCACTCCTTGAGCCTGTCGAAGGCTGCAATCTTTCCCCCTGACCTCTGCACTCTGACTGCCGGCATTGTAACCCAGTGGTCAGACTGCAGCCCGAGATGTCAGTGGGACCACCACTGACAGCCTGTCGGTGGTGGTCTCACCAACATCATAACAAGGGCCTTATTGCAGATTGTTGCAGAAGTCTCCATATGCTTTGATGGAAATGGTTGAAAGAGCCTTGTATGGCTGTGTGTGGGTAACTTTTAAAATGGTTTGAATCATGACTTGTTCAATGTCTATGATTATTTTTTGTGAGTAATAGTCATATAATTTATGATTAATGTGGTTTAAGAGTTTGTAGTAAGGGTTACTTTGTTTATTTGGTATTTGTTAGTTGGGCATATATAAAAGGGACATTTGAGTTGTCTATCATTGTTTAGGTTGTCATATACAAGAAGGTTCCATATTATGTGTGATTTTTAAGTGTTCAGGTATTTCGATATCTTGGTATCATTTAGGGGCATTAGGTGTATCACTGGTTGGTTTTTTACTTTGTGCAATTGAACATTTTATATTGAGCATGGGTGGTAGTTGGCCTGTGATGTGTTCAGGGACTTTAGGGAATATATCTTTTATTACTTTTGTGAGTTCCTGGGAGTTGGTACTTGCCTCTCTTAAATCCTATAAAACCTCCCTTACTTCCATTTTGTCTCATTTGGGGAGGTTGTTGTGTTAATTACAATATGATATTTTCTAGTGACTTAATACGTAGGTAATTTCCTATTCACAATTCCTGCGATGTATCCTCTTGGTTGTCGGTTTAGCCCAGGTGACTTATTAAGTGCTTACCTTTCTGTGATGTGAGATATCTTGCTCTTTCTGTCATTATGTCTGGAAATAGTGTAACTGTATGAATGAATGAATGAGGTAACATTTGTAGAGCGCCTGGTTACCCGAAGGCATCCCAGCGCTATGAAGTAATATGATTTTTAAATGTTTATACATTTGTTCTTTCCATATATAACTATGCAAATAGTATTTATATATATACTTATATGTATGCTCTTCTTAGAAGTTTCACACTTTTCTGCAGCTTTTCCATTTTGGGTCTTGTAATGCGGAGCAGGTGCTTTCTTTTCTGCTGGTAGAAAAAAAGAACATCATTTTACATGTTTATTTACTGGTATTGTATAGAAGTCGAGGCTGTTTGCTTTTATTTTCTTCTATTTTAGCGTGAGTTTCTGTTTTATAACAATTTACAAATAATAATGTTTTTTTATGTCTTTTCTCTGGTTTGACATCTTATTTTTCGGTAGCTTAACAGTTTCTCAATATTGTATTATGTTTTAGCAAGTAAATGTAATTAGATAGAAATTGCAGAGTCTTTTGTTAATTATTTGTTATTTTACAATTCTAATTTGAATTAGAGGCAAGTTTTAGTTTAAATATAATTTATACTTACTTTGCAAGGTAGTTGTCAAAATACATACATATATATATAAAACAACCTTCTTCCTCCACAAATCCACAGACAAAGAAGAGTGCCGCATCCCAGACTTTTGCAATATCAGGTGTTTAATAAAAGAATAACAAAGTGAGGGTTCTTTATCCTTACACGTTTTGGCTAATCTATAGCCTTGTTCACAGGTGAGCCATCTTTGATGCAGCATGAAAACGTCTCGTTATATGCCCTGGCACGACTACAGGATCTCAATGTAGTCATTGCCTCCTTCATTTCCGAGAATGCACTTTGAAAATTCAATCCCTGTTTGTGTTCACTGCTGCAATTCCTTCTCCCATTAACTGTACTCAATTGCGGGGACATTGCAGCTTTATAGCACTTAATTCATGGGTATTTTCAAAGCAACAGTCTTTAGCTCATATAATTACCATGCCTTCATTACTGTGTCCATTTCATACCTCGGCAGGAAATTCGGAAATCCTTTAGCAAAAGAACATGTGTCCTCCTGCATTCCCTAGCCTCGCAGTTTTATCCATATGAAAGGTTGGGCATTCCATACCATTCAGACTGGATGATATGCGGGCGGGTCAGGCTTACTCCAATCACTTATCCATCACCTTCTCTCCGCAGGGTGCCCATCACCATGCCCCGAGGCCACCCTGTTGAGTGTCCACCATGATTAAACCAAATGTCCACAACATCTAAATTTGCTGGGCGGACCATTATGTTGGTGGCAACCATACTCCATCGCTGTTGCATTGGAGTATGCTTACCGTCAATCACTGACTCAATCAGATTACTTGTAAAGCGCGCTACTTACCCGTGAGGGTTACAAGGCACTGAGGGGATGGGAGGTGCTGCTACTGCTCGAAGAGCCAGGTCTTGAGGAGTCTTCTGAAGGCCAGTAGGTCTTGGTTCTGCCGTAGGTGGGTGGGGAGGGTGTTCCAGGTCTTAGCGGCGAGGTAGGAGAAGGATCTGCCACCGGAGGTCGTTCGTTGTATGCGGGGGACAGCGGCGAGGGCGAGGCTGGCGGAGCGGAGCTGGCGGGTTGGGGTGTAGAAGCTGAGTCTGCTGGTCAGGTAGGCTGGTCCGGTGCTGTGGAGTGCTTTGTGTGCGTGGGTGAGGAGCTTGACGGTGATCCTCTTGTCGACGGGGAGCCAGTGTAGATCTCTCAGGTGGGGGTGATGTGGCTGCGGCAGGGGACATTGACGATCAGTCAGGCGGAGGCGTTTTGGATGCGTTGTAGTCGTTGTAGGTGTTTGGCTGGGATTCCTGCATAGAGTGCGTTGCCATAGTCCAGTCTGCTGCTGACAAGGGCCTGTGTTACCATTCTTCTTGTTTTGGTCGGGATCCAATTGTATATCCTGCGGAGCATGCGGAGGGTGTTGTAGCAGGAGGAGGAGACGGCGTTGACCTGCTTAGACATGGAGAGGGAGGAGTCGAGGATGAATCCTATATTGCGTACATGGTCGGTGGGTGTTGGTGCTGTTCCCAGTGTGGTCGGCCACCAGGAGTCGTCCCAGGCTGAGGGGGTGGGTCCGAGGATGAGGACTTCTGTCTTGTCCGAGTTCAGCTTCAGAAGGCTGCTCCTCATCCAGTCGGCGACGGCCTTCATTCCCTCATGGAGGTTGGTTTTGGCGGTGTGTGGGTCCTTGGTGAGGGAGAGGATGAGCTGGGTGTCGTCGGCATAGGAGATGATGTTGAGGTCATGGAGGCGGGCCACTTGTGCGAGGGGGGCCATGTAGACGTTGAACAGCGTCCGTCTGAGGGATGAGCCCTGGGGGACGCCTCAGAGGATGTCGGTGGCTTCGGATCGGAAGGGTGGGAGGCGGATGCTCTGGGTTCTGCCAGAGAGGAAGGACGTGGTCCAGTCAAGGGCCTTCTCTTGGATTCCGGCTGCTAGGAGGCGTGTCTTTAGGGTGCGATGGCAGACCGCGTCGAAGGCTGCTGACAGGTCCAGGAGGATGAGGGCTGATGTTTCGCCGTTGTCTGGTTGGCGCCTGATGTCGTCTGTGGCGGCGATGAGGGCTGTCTCGGTGCTGTGGTTTCGTCTGAATCCGGACTGGGACGGGTCCAAGATGTTGTTGTCTTCCAGGTGGCGGGTCAGTTGCATGTTGATGATTTTCTCGATGACCTTTGCTGGGAAGGGGAGCAGGGAGATGGGCCAAAAGTTTTTTAGGTCCTTGGGGTCCGCTTTGGGCTTCTTGAGGAGGGCGTTGATTTCGGCGTGCTTCCAGCTTTCCCTGGAATGTTGCTGTTACGAAGGAGGTGTTGATTACCTTTCGTAGTTGGGGTGCGATGGCTGCGTCTGCTTTGTTGAAAACGTGGTGTGGGCACTGGTCAGACGGAGATCCCGAGTGGATGGAGTTCATGACCTTGAGTGTCTCGTCGTCGTTGACGTTGGACCAGGAGGTCAGGCGGTTGGCGCTGGTGGTGTTCACAGGGGGGGTGGAGTCTGGCGTAGTCGGGGCGGTCATGGTGTTGAAGCTGTCGTGGATGTCGGCGATCTTGCGGTGGAAGAAGAAGGCTAGTGAGTCACACAGTTCTTGTGAGAGCGGGATGTCATTGGCGTTGGTGCTGGGGTTGGAGAGTTCCTTTACGATGCTGAAGAGCTCTTTGCTGTCGTGTGTGTTGTTATACAGGCGGTATTTGAAGGAGGATCTCTTGGCTAATCTGATGAGGTGGTGGTGTCTGCGGGTGGCATCCTTGAGGGCTGCGTGGTTGTCCGGTGTGCGTTCGTGGAGCCATGTTTTCTCCAGTTTCCGGCATGCGCGTTTGGAGGTCTGGAGCTTGTCGGTGAACCAGGTGGCTCTCTTGTTGGTGTGGCTGTTGGAGAGTTTCTTGAGCGGGGCGAGGGTGTTGGCGCAGTCGTCGATCCACTGTCTGAGGTTGCGGGCTGCAGCATCTGGGTTGGTGGTGTCGGTGGGTGGGTTCTTGGCGAGGGAGGTGATCAGCTGGTCTTCGGTGACTTTGCTCCAGCTGCGGCGAGGCAGCTGTTGGGTGCGGTGGTGCGTGGTTGGTTTCTTGAAGGTGAAATGGATGCAGCGGTGGCCGGTCCAGTGGAGTTCGGTGGTGTGGTCAAAGGCGACGTGGGAGCCTGTGGAGAAGATGGGATCCAGCGTGTGGCCAGCGGCGTGGGTGGGTGCGGTGACGAGTTGTCTGAGGCCGAGGTCGGTGAGGTTGTCGATCAGGGTGGCGGAGGTGGCATCGTTGTTGTTCTCGAGGTGGATGGAGGCGAGTGCGTGGGTGCTGTTGAGGTCAGCGATGGAGTCGCTGAACTGAGCCCGGGTTCTGGGGGTCTGTAGATGAGTGTTCCTCTGAGGGTGGTGTTGGGGTCGTTGTGGATCCGGAAGTGCAGGTGTTCAGCGGTGTTGAGGGTGTTGTCTGGGTGGACTTGTGGATGATGGCTGTTCCTCCTCCGCTTCCATTGGCGCGATCCCTGCGGGTGATCTTGTTGCCATCCGGGATGGCTATGGCGATGTCAGGCGCCGAGGAGTCGTTCCACCAGGTCACGGTCAGGAAGGTCACGTCTGGGGCGGAGGTGTCGAGCAGATCCTAGAGCTCGACGGAGTGTTTGTGTGCGGAGCAGGTGTTGTGGTGTATGCAGCGGAGGTGGTTGGGTCCAGACCTTGGAGGTTTGGTGGCTCTGTCGCAGGTGAAGCTGCAGGTGTGGCAGGAGAAGGGTCCGTTGGCACTTTTCGGGGCGGCCTGGAAGCAGGTGTAGTTTCAGCCGGCATTGAGTGCGTGGAGGGTGCTGGCGTCATAGTGGATTCTGGTGTTGTGGCGTTCGCGGGGTCCAGGGGTTCTGGCGCTGGGCGCGGTCCAGGCGTGGATGGGCGCAGACGGGCTTGCCTTAGGCGCGCCCGCTGTGCGCGGCCGCTTCTCGGCCTGCATATGAGGTGGTTTGAGAGGGAGGAGCATCTGGGAGGCGGGACCGGGGAGACCAATGGGTGTGCAGGGGGGCGGGGCCACGGGGGAGCAGCAGCGCAGCGGCGGGAAGGGCTGGATCAGGAGCAGCGGGGGCGGGGGGGAACTGGCACGCAGGGCAGAGGGGAAGGAAAAAGGAAAAAGAACCCAGGAACAAGGAGGCAGCAAGGAGGCAGGAACCAGGCGGTCAAGTGACGAGCAGCGGCGTGGGGGCGACCTGCCTGCAAGCAGGGTCAGAGGTCGCTCAACATATAAATCGGGCCCTTAGTATGAAAAAAGCCTGCTATCTTATCTTGAGCAAGTCTTATTTTCACAAAGGTGTCAGTATGTAGTCAGTACCATTTGTTTAATTTGGTTGGGAAAATGTACCTTCGTTAAGCACAGTGCATCAATATATTTCTAAGCACAACTTGCATCCTGAGGGCTATTCTCAGTGACTGGTGGAGCTGGGGTGGAGTCTGGCATCTAATGCTGGATACAGGACTGTAGTAGGCTCCTGATGAGAGAATGGCAGAAGGCAGGATTAGAAAGACTGCCTTGCCCACAGAGCTGCGGTGAATGAGCAAGTGAATAATTACAACAAGGATACCAGTTTACTGTATAAACAGAATGACTTAATCCTTTAAGCAAACTTATCTAGTTTACGTGACTTCCTATGTTTAGAAAAAAGGCACATCAAAACAATTCAATTGGCAGGAATGTTCAACTGCATTCCGATTCTTGAGGTTCACTAAGCTACCAGGTTACCATCTAGTTGGCACTACATTGCAGAAAGCTAAGCTGCACCTAATTTAGGTGAGCTCTACTTATTCAGAAGGTTGACCCAAGACAAATATATGGAGATTTATAGGCAATATTTGTGTCCAGCGATATTTTGCAATAATATTAAGGCTTTTAACCCCTGGCACAGAGCACTACGCGACCAAAGGTCTAACTTTACTACTAGCAAAGTTGGACTTTTGGTCTAAGTTAGACTTTTAGTCTAAACTTTGACCAAAAATCTAACTTTACTAATCGTTAAGTTAGGCTTTTGGGCTGAACTTAAATTTCAGGTCTAAATCTGGACTTTTGGTCTAAGTTTTCCTTTGTGAATCAGGCCTGATTGGTTGCGTAGTGCTCTGTGCCAGGTGTTAACAACCTTAATATTATTGCAAAAATATCGCTGGACACAAATATTATCTCAAAACTATTGTGATGACAAGAATATCATCAACAGATTGCCGCTGGTAAGAATTTAGTTTTATGAACTGTTTAATATTGTATTTGATTTCATTCTAATTTTTATATTTATTGTGGGTTGTTGGGTTTGTAAGGGGTACAGTGGGAAGTGTTTTTAATATTTGTTCTACTTTTTAATTGTTTCAATTAATTGATTCAATTCATTTCATGTTTTTCAGCCTGATGTGATAATTTTGCATTTCATTTTTAAAATACTGTACTTAAAAATATTTTTATACTTTCCTTTTATTTATATATTATTGTTAGTTATCATTGTTAGTATTTTTTGTTTGGGTTTGGGAATAGTAGATCTGAAACCTGCAGAGGCCAACACTTTTTCTACCATTGCTTAGATTGGAATGAGAATAGCAAATCTGACCATTTTAAAGTCCATCCCTCTCCCTACTCTTGCTTTGGTTGGAGTGGGACTAGTTAATTGCACCCCTCCAAAGTCCAAAACATTCTTTACTGTTGCTTAGGTTGCAGTGGGAATTAATCTGGCCCTCCAAAGTACTACAATTCCATTACTCTTACTCTTAGGTTGGAGTAGGAATAGTCAATTTTTCCCTTCAGAAGTTCAACACTTTCCCAAAGTGTTGCTTAGGTGGGAGAAGGAACAACAAAATGTTATTTCTCCAGATTTTGTAAATTTTTTAATAAACTTTTTTATGCTGAAGTTGGAATTGAACTTTTTATCATGTATACATTTTTCCATATTTCTTTTGGTGGAGTTTAATTGTTTGATATTCTTCTGTTATGATTTATAATGTACCCCAATACATGCCTGGGTAGTCACCTAACCTTTCACTTATATTTATCGTACCATTGTACTACATAACGGGTATGTGCTGACCTTTTACCTATTAAGGTGCTGCATAAAAGTCGTGTTGTTTTCGCTGAAAACTAGCCAAATTTATTATGCATGAAGTTTCTCAGAATCACAGCAGGAGTACCATCTTCTGCATCTCCTGCATAATAACTATGTATAAGGGTCATCCCTATTGTCATTCTCAGCCGACATTAAACTGCAAAGTAGAACCCCTGTGGGTACCTTTTTGGATATATAAGATCCATATCTTTGCTGGGACAGGCAGAGGAGAATAACTTTAATGCTGACATGCTGACATGAGACACTGAGGTTCCTGCATTCAGACACTCCAGCACGCAGTGGTCTGACATCCCTCACTGGGTGTCCTTCTCGAGACCAAGACAGGGTCCTTCGTTCTCTCACTCCAGGTAATGGGGTTGGCTCAATCCTAGGGGCTATGCACCTACACACATGCTAGGTACATTTAGGTACATTTAGTTAGGGTTATCATCGTAGGAGTAAGCATTATTACTGTCATGTATTTATATGCCTGCATATATATTCATTGATTTAGCACTATGGTAGAATTCTACCATCTGTTTACTTTGTTGGTGCTCATAACCGTATATATCTGTTTCTGTCTTATGGTTGTTGCAGCACTCCTATTTTACACTAGAATGACGCTGGTTCAATAAATACCTATTGAAAACGTCCCCATCGTTTATTCTGTGTGTCTCTCCGAGACAAAGTGAGCACGAGTGACTGAGCGAAAAGTACTGTACTATTTCCACGATCCCTGAAGAGACATGGTAGTCATGTTCGATAGTTGCCAGAAACTATCTTCTCCTTGGTAAGAGGAGTTCATAGTGGCACTGTGACCTAGGTGGTATACAGCCGAACATAACCGGAGGGGCTGTCTGGAATGAGTTTGGACACTTGTCCCATAGTTTATGTTGTCTTAATGCGCAGATCCTATATAGATTTATAGGAACTACAAGACACTTCCTCTTTTATATGTTTATTACTTTGATGTAGAATTGTTTACAATATGTATCTAGTGTTTGTATAATATAATTGAATCTTGGTTAGTCAAATTTTGTTTTTGTATGTTTTAGTGTGTTTTTTTCTAGATTTTTTGGTGTCATTTTATTTTATAGCATGGTCAGCCCTGCCAAGTACCATGCATCACTCATTAGAGTAACTCAGTTTAGTGTGGTGGTCCGCATCACCCCACTAAAATGCACTGATCATGCATTTGTGGTTCCTTGACAACACCAGTGGTTTGTGAGGGAGAAGCTGGGAGTGACAGTAGGAGCAGCTGCATATACAGCAGTGCAGCGAGTGTTCTGCAAGACTCATACTGGCTGTGTGTTACGAAATTCACAATTGATTAAACAACATTAACTATCATGATGTCAGAGAGGAACCGGTGGGTGCAGGCTGTGTCAGGATCAGGATGTTTTTAATGTCAATTTCCTACCAGCCCTGTTGACTTTCCCAGTGACTGCTGATACTAAGAAGGGCCCTGCCTCCAGCGAGCCGGGGGCACCAGTGCTACAGTATCAGTGAAATACTCCAAGAAGATCACTAGGAACAGCTTGGTGAGCCAGGGGCAGCACTTGGGTTCAGATGGAGTGCATGCAGTAACGTTGTTCCTATGCAGGAAGAGAGCATGCAGCTGCAAAGCGCACATGCAATACCCAAGTGCAGTAGATACCTGTGCTAGATTTAATTGCTCTGCATGAGTGAATTCTGTACAGTGAGATGATAACATGTATTAAGAGCGGTTACTGTGCGTGCAATACTTCTGTGTACTGACCCATGTGTAAGACGTTTGTGCAACAGTCTGAATGCCCCAAACACTGAGAGCAGCGGCAGCCCATCCTCCTGACCCCAGAACTTCACAGTGGAGAAGCTTGTGCACAGGGGTTCAGGGGGGAGGGATTGTGTCCAGTCAGTTACTGAGTCAATAGATAATTTGGCTCTGGACGGGAGGGTGGGCCTGGAGTTTCACTGAAGCCTAAACTGGCCATGTGGTTTTGTCAGCGCACGCTGTGTACAGCTGAGACCATGGTGATTTGCCCCATGAGATGCTGAGTTTGAGGTCTGCAGCTTTCTGTTTTGCTGCTGTTCTGCCACAAGTACAGTCTAGTCTTGAAATGGAAGGTCAGGTCAGTGTGTGGGATGATTTGTTTTGTCTTTTGTGGGCCTGTCGGTCTAGGTGGGTGAGCTGGGTTGAACTGCTGATAAAAAATAATTCCTATAGAAAGCTTAAATGGATGGAGTCTGGCATATGCAAAACACATATATAGCATAATGGGACATGGGTGGGTGCTTTCTTTGTCCTTGCCATGCTCATGGGTATATTTGAAATAAAGTCAGGTCCCTGAAGGGTATGTATGTCATGCTCTGCTCATGTGATGCTCTTCTTTAGCGCTGTGGTGCTGGTCTCACAGTAATTCTGTACTGGCTGATGCAGCAAAGTTACTGAACACCTGCTGGTGGCTGACCCCCTGCAAACTTTCTCAACTAATCAGTGTCTTATTTGAGATGAACAATGGTGCCTCAATTGTTTTATAAAATAGTCGTCTGAGAAAGTGATTTTAGGTTAGTGACTTTAGGAGTTTTGTATTAGTTTCAAGGTATTATTAGAACTCCCCACTGCTCATTAATTTGAAGTTTCTTGTATTTTAGCTCTTTCAATCCATTTGATTGCTTGGTTTTACTTGTGGCAAAATGGCACTCTAAATTTGAAGTTGAATGTCACTCGTAAGTGCATTGATACCTTGGAAACGTCACACATACATTTGTGCACTGTGTACTTTAAATTTAATAATAATGGCTCAATAATTATATTTTATCATTTTATTTATTTATTTTAACTTATGTGCATATTTAAATGTATAAATAATTTTTGAAATGTACATTTGCATTAGTATTTTTAATTAATTGTATATGTTTAACATACATTCATGTATTTATTTATTCTTTTATAATACATGTATTTCTTTGTTTACTTTTAAGTTTAATAACTATATTTTTAATTTTTAATTATTTAAATGTAAAATTATTATTAGTATAATTACCTTTAGTTTTCTATTTTTATTATGTTAGAAAAGTGTGCCAGGACCTATATAAAATGAGTTTGGTATACATGTTTTTATATTAACCCCTTGCGTGCGGGTTTATTTCTCCTGCTGTGCGGGAGAAATAAACGGCGTTCGGGAACACGACGTCTCCCGGCCGTTGTGCGCACAAGCCCACCGTAATGCACGACGGCCGGGAGACGACGTGCGCACGCAAGGGGTTAAAGGTTTATTTTGTTGTTAACTTGAAAAATATATTTTTTTAAACCAAAATATATATATTTTTTCAATGACATACTGGATTTTAGTGTTTAATTTTCTCCTATAAAAAGGAAAGAACATTCATTATTTACAATAAATGAAGAATTTTGGAAATATTAACCTTTGCCGTGTTAGAAAACACTTCCTGTCAGTAGAAGAGAGAGATAGTCAAAGCTTTACTGTTTAGCTACTGGTTGGCACTGTGGTGTTCTCTGAAGAAGTGAGACCCACGCAGTACAAGTAAGTCTCTGGTTCTTTTTATTCACCCCAGCCATCAACCGCTCCAGAGTAACTGACCAAAAGAGAATGTCACAACATCATCATTTTCTAATCAGAATAGGGATATCAAAATGTCACAGGCACCATTTGGAATTAGAATGTTAGTGTTTTGTTAACTATTTATGAGAATATTTAGGTTTTGTTTACCTTTCAATAACAGGTTGTTGATAAAACAATCGACAATTGTCAGTGCCAATTATCAAAGTCTCTGTGGCAAATTCTGCATCAAATGTTCTAAATCCATAACTCTACAGCCACAAATTTAAATAAATCCACTAACCCTCAATACTGTGCATTAATTTTAGGGGTGGGCGGAACTCGTGGAGTTTCACTTTGTGTAATTCTGCGGAGTTACATAAAAACTCTGCGCGATTCTGCGGAGTTCTGCAAAAAGGCAGAATCAGGACATCATGCTGCTTGTGTTGATTTTTAGTGCCGGGAGCATGTTCCACGCTGCAAAATCATCACGAATGGCACCAGAAGGCAGTGGCGTCACTAGGGTTGGTGTCACCCGGTGCGGGTAACTCATGGTGTCACCCCCTCACGACTTACCGCATGGACCTCCTCCGCCCCGAGTCCGCCAGTGGACATAGTTGCCAAATAACGGGACCATACAGAATCCTTAGTAACGTTTGTAAATGTAGGTCCTATATTTACAAAACGTGCCTGTTAACAACAGTGTGATAATGATTCATTAATCAGGTTGTACAGTGGGCTACCTGCTAGTCAACAGTTTATTGGAATTTATAATATCATAGGTATGGTACTTTTTACTGGTGTGGTGTTCTCACTATCCAGCAACACGATATATCAGTGGTTGAAGTGGGGAAAAAAAGTAGGGGAACTGTGGGCGGAGAATCAGAGGGCGGGAATAACCCAAGGATTGGATCAGTGGGCAGAGCCAGAGGCGTGGCCAGATTGCGCAAACATCCCAATTTTTTGTATTTGTTTGGTTTCACTGCCCAGTTTTATCAACCAATGGATACACATGATTATTTAAGGTTATAATGAGTTATTGACAGTAAAATGTGTTCACAAAGTGGGATATGCTTCTAATCACAGAATGTCCCCAAATACGATAAAATGTGGAAGCACAAGCCATTTGTCTCCGAGCCATGGAGTTTCTGTCATCAGCACTTCTCCCTTTTCCAAAACAGCAGTTCACACATGAATGGCTAAAAATCCTAGTTTGCAAATGTTTTCTAAATAATAATGGCTCTGCCATATTTGCCTCATAATGCAAGATCTGCAGCATGATCTGACCATTTAAACTAATAAATTGTTTGTAGCTCAAACGTATCAAAAGTTAATAAAAAATGTGACTTGTGTTGCTGCGGAGTAGATGACAGTTAATAGCTCACTGTTCTATGTTAGGATTTTAACTTATAAACTGCAAGTAACAAAAGGATATCTCTGACAAAAGCAGTAGCCCACCGGCCTATTTACATTATGTGCACTTTGTGATCTGCATGATACATGTTCTTTGCAGTAGGTACATTAACCCTCTGAGCTACCTTTCCATGAGTCAAATCTTCCATTAGACAAAATTCCGATCTCTCTCTAGGAAGAACATTAATCACCAGAGTCATCATGACATTTTTATTGTTACCGAAAATTACTGGAGGCCAGGAAGGAGGCAACAAGCGCTTTTAAAACCATAATATACTTGCAAAAATGATGCCTCCACCTAAAGTGAGCACCTGGTGCGGTCACACCGGTTGCACCGCCCTGGAGCTGGCCCTTCTAAAGGGTCCTGTGATCTCAGTGACAGGGTCACTGTTCTAGGGTGTACTGCTTCATAGGCCTGCCCGCAAGACTGGAGGTGAACTTCAGTATGAATAGTGGTGGACAAGCCTTGAAGGTTAACCTACACTTGTCATGCTAGGGTCCACCTGCTGGTGCTACGACACCGGGGCTTCTAATGTCTTGCGAAGCCTTCTAAGGTCTAGCATGAGATAGTGCTCTCTCAGGAGAGTGGTGTGGCGGACTGGTTATTAAGGCTGAACCTGGTTCCCCAGTTCCAAATTCAGCAGCTCTGGCCATAGTGCCGCATCCTCTCCCCCACTGAACACCATACTGCCCCACTGAGAAAAACTCAGACTGCCTTCAACTACAACCCAATTGTTGCAGCTATAAACACCTGGATGCGGCAAAATTTAAACTACGCACTGGGCAAGAGCAATATGTGGCCTACAAAAAAAAGTGACAGCATCCTGGAAAAAGCAAACAATCATAGGGAATGCAACATTTTGCAAACCATGTGAAATGTAAGCAGGAACAACATGGTTACCTTAACGCTTTTACACTCACTGTTCAGAAATCAGTGAGTGCTTTTGCCTGAAAAGTTAAGGACATGACAACAGGGCCCTGAATGGACCCATTTCAATGCCCATTGCTTATATCCTTACAAAACATAAGCAGTATGGTAAAAAAAGACAACATCCCTAGATACAGATAAAAAAATAAAAACCACTTACTTTATTGCTGCGTCCTGCCTCTCTGCTCCGTCTCTCCTCCGCGTCGGAACAGGAACCAGGAAACACACCCAGGTTCCCCAGACCAATCACAATACTGCAATGCTGTGTTGTGATTGGTCTGAGCACTGTGGTTCGGCGTTCTGATGGGGACTGGGCGCCTGGGCATGTTCTCCACCCAGGCTGTAATGCAGGCCGGATGGAAAACATGGAAAGTGCGCATGACTGTTTGGTGGGCCCCACTCCTCCCGTGCCTTGCTCTGAGAGCAGAGCAGCCCCGCCCACCTGCATAGCAGCTGGAACAAATAAAATGATAGTTATTATCATATTATTTTTTCTTTAGTCACACTGCTTAAAAGCAGTGGGGTGAAGCTACTACGGCATTCCAGAGGAGCTGCCACTGGTCCAGGGAGAAACTGACCTGGCAGGGCTGGTGAGCAAAAAAATCATTGATCAAACACGGATCAGTGACTGGAGGTGAATGTTCGATTTGTTCAGCATTCTGTCCTTCATTTGTTCTTTTTTCTTTTGTTTCTACAAATAAGGCCATCAAATACATTATTGGGCAGCCTTCATTGTCACCTTAAAATGTGTTTTTGCAATGCATACAAATCAAATGCTATACAAAGGACTGTGATTCAAAAAAGGTATACTTTGGATTTCAGCATAATTTCATTTCGTTCATTTGAACATTAAGGTGTGCCGTTATGTGTACACATGGCCAATTTGAACTATGTGCCTTTCCCTCGGAAGATTGTTGTTTAGAAAGGAGCTCCATCCAGTCAACTAAATGTAAAACTGATTAGTGCCGAGAATGTTACCTCAAGGTCTTGCACTGTAACAGGAATACTTTAGCACAGTAATTCAATATATAACTTCTGTTTAGAGTTGTAAAGTGCGTTTTCTTGCCTCGAACAATATTGATTTGCAAATGACAAAACATTTTTTATTCGAGAAAGTAATTAGAGTGCAATTGAAAATTGCAAAGTGTTTTTGCAATGAGTTATGCATGTTTCCTAGTAGTGAATTTTATTGGTAGTCAGGAAAATGCACTAATTTTTTAAGCTTTGATGCCTCATATAAGAACAATTCATTAATACAATTCCTTTTTTTTTTTTAAATGTCATGGTGTTGCAAGTAGTCTTAGTAGCACAAATTATCTGTAGAGATACAGTCACTCGATAAATGGTTCTTTAAAAAAGGTGGGAGTCAAATATAGACCTGAAAAGGTTTTTGATAAGCTATCAAAGTAAAAAATATGCTCAAATCTGTGTCCATTGTAACTTCTTCCTAGAACCTTCTTGTGTTCAGCATTAATTTAGAATTATTATTTTTTAGTACACAATCACTGTAAACATTTGCAGATCAATACAGGTCTCACCCTTTACGTACACATTTCACTACTATTTTTACACTTTTATCTAAATGCCCCTAGCAGGGGTTAAATCAGATTGAGCGAGTAAGTACATTGTGCCCTTCAACAATAAATCTCGGTTCATCTTTCTGCAACTTTAGAAGACCAGTGCAAACAAGCAGAATGTGCACCCGTGACTAATTGTCCATTTGGCACATTGTACAAGTGTGAGATATGCTGAGCCTCCTACTATTTACTCCGCAGTCTAAAAGTTGCAATTGCTGGAAAGAATTTTTCTGGAACGAAATTCGACTGAACTGTTCTATGTTCATTTTCATATAAGCTTGTGAGGGTAAGGAGAGTAGCAATCACTTGGAATGTGTACTAATGTAAGCTTAGAAAAGGCAACTGTATCATGTATCTAAATGTACTCTTTATTTCTATTGGCTGCCATAAATCACATCTTCACTTTACCTAGAGATTCCGGATCTTATTCTGTAATAACGCTAAAATCATTCAATTCAATTCAAGATAATATCAAAGGTGACTTACATTGTTACTCCACCACAATTCTAGCTTATTTTTTTATACCAAGACTTAGGGTGGTTCCCTTTTCCAAATGTTGAATCCAGGTTTTTCGTATGCAAGGCTTCGATTTGATTCAACAAAGAAGGGATCAAAGCTCAGTTTTACTAACTTGATCCAAAATGTAGGCCTCGTGACCTAGTTGAAGGCAATGGTCAACAAAGCAATTGTGCAGTCTATGGGGCCAATTACGATGTCGGACAGACCAGAGTCCGCTCGGTATCGTTTGGGAACTGGAATCGAATGACCTCCTGTCGCCAGTACCAGCACAACAAGTAGGGTTCGGTCGCAATCCTATACTAAACAATGGGAGCATGCAGTTCAACCCTGCACCCGGTGGCAGGCACCCTAGGCTGCCATTCGGCGGACTTACACCTATGGGGTCTCTGCTGGGGGCCCCAAAGAAAGATTCCCAAAGCCTGTCTGTGTCGGAAAGGCCGGCACAGAAAGGCTGTAGGAATCTGACTTCGTAATCCCTCGGCCGGAAAAAGCCGGCCTAGGGATTACTGAAGGCTTTCCGAATGGTGGATGGGCTCTCCGAGCCTGTCGGAAGCCATTCGGAAATCCGAACCAGATTCCCTTCTGCCTGACCTCATCAAATTGGGCCGGTTGGAAAGGAATCCGACCAGCAGATTACGATGCTGTCTGAGCCGTTTCAGCCCACATCGTAATTGGGACCTGTGTCGGACAAGCAAGGAAGTTGATGCTATCATAAATAGAGCTTCCACATTATCATTGATATATGCATCCTTGCAGAAACCTATCTGGACCTGAGGAACAAATCTTTCATTCTCAATTCAGTCCTCTAAACAATGCAGTCAACATTTAGCAAAAGATTTGTGGGCATATTTACAAGGCCATTTGCATTACTTTTACACCACGCATAAATTCGATTAATGAAGCCACGCAACGTCACCTTGAGTGGTCCTGAGTGGATTCATAAATCTAGAGTGATGCAATGCAGCGCAAATCACTCTGTGGCAGGGAAGCATTTCCATGGTCATTGCGTGGGTTTTCCCATGTAACATTCATGGAATTTGACACATTGTCAGATTTACCAAAAGTGGTAGACCTGGGAATGCGCCAAAAAGATATGACTCCCCAGGTAAGGTGAAGCGAGGAGAAATATATTTCTTTCTCCTTGTTATTTTCTCTTTCTAGTGTGCTACATTCTGCAGCACACATAGAAAGAGGAAAAAGCCTCTGGGGATTGTTTTTGTGCAGGAAGGGACCATTTCCTGCACAAAAACAATCCTCCTTACAATGCAAGCACCCTTGCACCATTGTGCAAGGGTGCCTGCGTTTGCACTAGGCAGCCAAAAAGCACCAGCGCTGGGGAAAAGGCAGCAATGCACCACATTGGCTTGAATATGGTGCATTGCTGCACTGTGTGACTTGGTCGTAAATATGGACCTTGATTTATTCATTCAGTGGTGCCACTATTGTATAGTTACAAGGCACAAATATATCGTCCTTTTATAAGTGAGCACTATATCCTTCCAGCATTCAGTTATCTCCTTTCACTTGGTTACAGCTTCGAATAGCAATCTCAAAGTCTTGAATCAGAAAGAAGGGTTAATTTACAATTTTGCTCTTGCTGTACCATTTGACCCTGGGGCCTCATAATATTTTGCCTTCTTGATCAGTTGTGTTATAGCACTCCCTTCCCAGCTGGTGGAGGCAATTTCTCTAGTAGAATGATCTAATATGTGAATGTTGGGAGTTTCAGTGCCGATACAATGATTGCCATACAGGTTCAAGAAGATAGATTTGTACCACATGAGGCTAGTAATTTTATTGTTGACTCCTTTGCTCATAGGAAGAGACAAGCTGCTCCAACCAAGAAAAAATATTTTCTGATATGATTATGTGTCAGTGTTCCCTACATAATGACATGATGTTTGTATGACCTTTTGGCTTCTTTTATAGCATTTTGATAGTTCTACATACAATTATAAAGTTAATTTTTGTTCCAAAGAACAAACACTAGGCTTTCTTCTTCCCTAAATGATTCCTTTCAAACAATGTTTCACTTCTTGCTAGGAATACTGTGCAAGAAGAACTGATTTTATTTCCAATTTCATCAAGGATTGATTTGCATTGTAGTTCGCAGTATTCGTCAGTAATTGTGCAGCTGCTATCTTTATTTCAATTAATTCCTTAATTACGTTAGGAAATTTAATCGACCCCCTTCTGATCTTTTTCATGAATTTATAAAATAACATCTTGTATTATGCTGTGTGCTGCTTTAATTAAAGTATGGAAATATGATCACTCAACGAAGAATTAACAATTTCAAAATAAACTACTAATCAAACCTTAAAGTGTACGATGTATGCAGTGTAGGAGAGGCAACCCCAAGTTGTTTGCAAACCATCTATTAAGGTATCTAAATTGAAGAAAAAGAAATCTATTAAATGATTGACATATTTACTGTCCACTGCACCCCAAAACGAATCAAATAACACTTACATTTAAAGGTCTTCACAGCTCAAATTCTACACCAAACAAATTATGATTGAAATCCGAAATATTGTATAACAAATTTACCAAAGCATTAGCATTGGTATATTTTTAACTTACAGAGTAGGCAGAAAAAAAAGACACACAATAAAATGTAAATTCTGCATATAATCCTCTATGACACTACCCAGCAAAGTTTCCAGTTTATGTAATTTAAAAGGTTTGCTAATGTTTGTAGTATAATGGAACCTCCCTTAGGCCTTCCAATTGTTGGCTTTGGAGGCTGCTACTTGAATATCTCATAGCCTTAAAAATCTACCTCATCTGTATGACATGCTTCCTTTAGGTAACTAATAGGATCAGAATTTGACAAATCTAAAAACTCTGTTTGACCATAAACTGTCACATTCTAAGACATTAAAAAAAGACAACCTGACTTATCTGGATGTCAAATTCATTGAGGACCTAAATAAAAGTCATTATAAATTGCAGTGTGGATGTGGGCAAGAATTTAGACTTGTTATTAAATATAATGCATCTCTTATATATCCATTGATTGTTAAAATGATGGACAGCATCCACTCATTCCAGCATTTTGGGTTTGGGATGTAAGCTGACATATCCAAAGATGTCTATTAAGAGATCTTAGTGGTAGATCATTGCTCTGGAAGTTGTTGTGATGGCAGTATTCCTAATTCCACCTACTAAATTTGGATATTCGACAACGTGGTTTATAGGTACACTCCTCAATGTACTCTCCTGCATTAGTCCTCAAGAAAGATGAATAACCTGCTTTGTGTGGTAGATTGAATTTATACCCATCTCCAGAAAAAAAACTAGCAATGGACCACATTGACTGATCTGGTTTTACCATGTTAAAGGTAACTTTAGTCGATGTAAGTTGTGGGCCTTCTTTTCAGGATAAAGATTCAGCATAGTGTTGACATGGTAACTGTGTTCTCTCTTTCTTCTCTAGTCCATCCCTGGCGCCGGGAAACCCACTGCGGGTAGCTGTTGCGCATTATAAGTTCTATAAATAATAATAATAATAATAATAATAATAATAATAATAATAATAATCAATCTCTGCGGAAGTAATTCAGAGTATATCTTTAAGTTATTGAAACAACTTAGGTAGTTCCCTTCAATACAACATGCTTTCCTTCTAAGAAGTTTAAGCGGGCAAACGATTCCCTGAAGTGTTCCCGATTTATAGATTTCACTTTCACCTGGTGGTCTGGTAATATTCTCGTGATGTTTGAATAGAGACACAAGACGAGGATTTCTAATTATTTTATGCGTTAGTTAAATATTGTATAAAGACTGTTCACTGAGAATTTCAAATTGAATATTCAAGAATAAATAGGTTTTGTTGCTAGATGATGCCTCAGCCTTACTAAACTCACCTATGTGCTGCTGATGTAAGTGATTTAATTGATACATTTTGACTTGATATTTGTTCAAGCAGGCAATTTCTACAGTCATTGGAACATATTTACAAGGGAAGTGGCGGAGTGAGGCATTAGCCTTCCAGGTTTAATGTCTCACTCCGCTACTTCAGAAATGCAGGGCTGCACCATATTTACAAGAATATGGTGCAGCCCTGCATTTCCCCCTGCACTGGCGCTACACCTAGCAGCCTAGCACCAGCGCAGGAACCCTTGCACCTTAGTGCAAGGGAGTCTGCGTGCAGGGGAAGATTGTTTATGTGCAGGAAGCAGGACCTTCCTGCACATAAACAATCTTAAAATTGCCGTTTTGTAACTTCTATGTGTGCTGCTTAATGCAGCTTAATGCAGCACACATTGAAGTTGCACAACTGCATTTTTATTACATGGTTGTTTATGAGCAGGAAGGGGGACCTTCCTGTACATAAACAATCATTGGCATTTTGCTGTTTTCATGTATGCAGCACAATGCAGCACACATGAATACAGCAAAAATGAGGAGAAATTAAACATTTCTCTGCATTGTGCCAGGGTAAGACAAGGTTTTCCTGGGTCTTAATTCTGGCGCTGCCTCCTATTTACACCTCCCTTGTAAATAGAGTGCAGCATCACAATCAATGGGTGCTGTGGTGGAATGCCCACAGCAACACCCATTGCCCTCCCCGGTCACGCTAATCATAGCGTGAAAGGGGGCCTTATTTACAAGGCAGCGTTAAGCCACATGAAGTGGCATAACGCTGCCTTGTAAATAAGGCGAAGCTCCTATCTCCACAGGAACATCGTAAAAAGTGACGTTCCAGTGGGGGTAGGGGCTTGTAACTATGCCCCATATTTTGCGACTTTTAGATCAGGGTTTTAACCACTGAGCTGGTCTTCTCAGTCAATGCTCTTTTTTGGTTAAAACATGTAAATGATCAATGCCTGATTCCGAATTTCCAATGTGAATTGCCTGTATTTGTGTATTATGTTTGCAGTATTTCACACAAAGTAGGGTCTGCCAACATTCTCAGCTAAGGAATTGGTAGATGTATAGAAACAAAAGCATTTTTCTCTTTTGACCCATCGATTTGCTTAGTTGACAGTAAGTTCAAAACAAAAGTGTCTTATGCAACATTGAGATAAGTTAGACCCAATAATTATGCATGTTGGTTGCTAAAAGTTGTTTTCCTGAAGGCTCTAGCTGTCAAAAAGTTCCCCTTTTTTTATTAGTCTGACTTCGTTTTACATATATATTTGGCTGGGGCAAACAAAAAGAATTGAAGTAAATGTATAATATACAATCATTTAAAGGGCCACATTAAGATACTGTTCTACCGTCTGAGTCATTCGTCTCCAAGTGCTTTGCTAAATGTAAAATGTAAATTTGGGGTTGGATTATTGACTATAAATTCTGAAATGTGTGTGCAGGCTCAGTATACAAACCCTTACCTGAAACAGAAATAAATTGCTGCAGCGCTATAAAATGCCCTTGAATTTTGTCCATGCTTTTAAGTTAGATTAGTATTTCCTCTAACTTTTTATCAGCCCTAGATCAAAGAAATGCAAAAAGAACAATTGACAGATGGAATGCTAAAGAATGTCAAACATTCACCCCCAGTAAAGAGATCTGGGTCTAACTCCATACTTTTTTGCCCACCATGCCATTCCTGTTTAAACTCAGTCATATGCAAATCAGTCTTGACCCTGCTCTCCATGGAAGCAGACCAGTCTGAACTGCCAGGCAGGACCTCCCTGGACCAGAAACAAGCATTCTGGGACCGGTTTTGGGGTATAACCCTCATCAGCCAGGCTAGCTTGAATGCAGTAGCATGGTGAGCATGGGACGCACATCTGAGCATACCCAGGATGCTTTTTTCCTCTCCAGAGAGGATTTGGCCTGGCAGTTTGGGCTGGATTGTTTCAATGGGGAGCAGGGTCAAGACTGAAAATGACACCCAAACTAATTCAATCCAATCAGTAGCACTGGAGTTATGCATTTTAAAGGTTTGTTATGAAATCTAGCACCTATTCGAACAAAGCACCAATCACGGGTATCTGGTTATGCGAGACCAGAGCAAACTCAAAATTTAAGGCCAACCGCAATCGAGCATGGTTTGGATGCACTAGGTCCGGGTTCTCTAATGTCATCCTGGAGGGCTGGATCCATGCTTGATTTTTAAGATAGCTACATTCAACTAAATGGGGATATGCTAAAAATCTGGCATGGATCTGGCCCTCCAGGACCACATTTATAGAATCCTGCACAAGGTGGATTGTGGCTGGTCTCAGATTGCTGTCGGACTTATGAGAAATGTTGAAGTAACGCCCATGAGAAGGTAGAGTTAAGCAGGGCAAAGCATCAAGCAGAGTACGAGGAGGCGCTGTTGCGAAGCTGCTGGAGGAAGTCTTGGTGAAGCCATTGACAATGGCAGGAAAAAGTTCAAGGCTGGAAAAGCTGCATTTCCAGGTTGAGAAGATTGTCAATTTGAATGGGGAGCCTGTCACCACTGACTTCAGACTTGGACAACGTTTTGCAAGTCAGAAACGTCCAGTGTGACAAAATTGCAAACCACAGCCAAAGAAGGTCCAAGGGGTCCAGATAACATCACTTGGAGGACCTGCTGAGCAGGATTTGCTGCTGTGAGAAGAACGTAGCAGTAGTTACCACAAACTCATGCAGCCCAATGATGCATCCTAGGCAGATTGGCTGGCAGGTAGGTCCCACTATCTTTGAAATCTTTTTAAGTACCAACTTTTATGGTTAATCAGGCTCAGCATCTCTAACACCACTTCCAAGTGTCCGGTACCTGAGGGGGTTAGGGCTCACACAAGCAGAGGCTAGGTGCAGGGTTGAATCAGCAAGGTAGGCCTAAAGGTGCAGAGCAGTGATCTGGAGGAGCAAGGCAGGCCTCACCAGCAGGGCAGTCTTCTAGTAATAACAGGGCAGTCCTCTGAGGTACAAGACAGTCATTCTGATGTGATCCACAGGTCTAGGAGTGTACTGAAGAGTGGTTCAGGAGGTCCAATACGTATACCTTGTGCAGGCTTTTGAAGTTGGAGGACTCTCTATAGTACCCCAACATCTGGCTCTGAAAATTTCTTCCCTTGCCATGTCAAGGTGACAAAAGGCTAGTCTGGGGCAGGGAACAGCTCCGCCCCCACCATCCTGGCAGGATGTCCCATCCTCAAAACACCTAGACCCCTCCCTTGTCTCATTGTCTGGGAGGAATACACAAAGCGCAACAGTTAAGTTATTCACACTCATGTGATCAAGGAACAGCACATTAGTACAAGAAAATTTCAACTTTCTAAAAGTGGCATTTTCAGAATTGTGACTTAAACTCTGACTTTCTCAATAAAGAGGATTCTAAATTACAACTCATTTGAGTCCAAACTTGATATCCATATCTTATCCCATTTAAAAGTTAGCACTGTAAGAAGGTAACCCAAAGTTATCCAATTGGAGAGATAGGCCTTATAGAAGTGAAAAACGAATCTACTAGTTTTTTACTACCGGGTCATGTAAAGCATGTCCAACTTTTTAAATACAGTGCACCCTGCCCTAAGGGCTGTAGGGGCCTACCCTAGGAGTCAATACAATAGTTTAAAACTGCACACAGACTGCAATGGTTTGTTCTCGTGAATCACACATTTTGAAGGCTGACCTTTCTTCTCTATAGTCCTGAGGAAGACCAGCAGTGTTTCTTAGCATTAATCATATCTACATAGAGTTGAAACGTCAATGTTATTGTGAAATGCTACATACCCTCTGTCAACTATTCTAAGAAAGTTTAGAAAGCTTTGAAAACAAAGTGAAAGGATAGTTTGAAACTTGAATCTAGGGGGAACTGATATTTTTGTTTTTCCTTTTGTTATTTTTATGTTCTCATATATGTTATGTTGTTAAATTCCTTTTTCACCATGCACCACAATGTCATGAAGTCCTGTTGTTTAATTTATTATATGTTTTGGGCAGCTTATAAGAAAACCATACACAGAAGTAAATAGGTTTTGCTTAATACAGTATTTGATCAATGATGTTGAATATATCATTTAAAAGAGTTTTTCTGTAGGCTTGTTGTTTTTCTTTCAATAAGGTGCTGTACATGTTATTTTCATTTGATGACAGGAGATGAATAATAGTACCTCCCCTGTTTGTGTTGGATAAAGGGATCATAATTCGACCCTTTGATACAGATGTTGAAAGTTCAACATCATACACAATTCTTTTGCTAACGAATTGTGCTACCCTACAGAACACATTGTAACTTATAATTCTATACCCAGGTTCTGAGGGACACAGGGCAACACCATTATATTTAGAGGACAAGCGCACTAGTAGCATTTAATTTATAAACCCTGGGTACATATCTTACCACTTTTCTGGGGACTAATAAGTAAATTAAAAGTTAAACGTTTACTGTGTTTAAACAAGTGAGCACAAGCACTTTATCACTGGTTAAGAGTCCTAAAGCCAACAAAGGATTTTCAGCAAAACGGGAGTAGAGACGGCAAATAGTTTAAGGGAAGGCTACCCTAAGGCTGTCAGGTATAATATGTGCCCCCAAGATGAAGGTAGAAAGAACTGCCCTCCCTCATGGTAGTTCTCATTGGTAGGGCAGGAGAAACTGCATAGAACATCAGCTTTGGAGTGATCTGACCCAGGGTGGTGTTCAACCATAAAGTCTATTCCCTGTAGGAAGATTGACTATCTAAACAGTTTAGGATTCTCACGGCTCATTTGCACAAGCTTCTGAGGGGCCGGTGGTCTATCTGAACCTGGAAGTGAGTCTCAAACAGGTATGGTCTCAGCTTCTTCAGTACCCAGACAACAGTCATAGGTTCAAGTTCAATATCACTCCACCTCTGTGCCCTGGGGAGTAACATTCTACTACTAGGTTACAGATTTGTCTAGGCCCTCCTCATTTAACTGTGATAGTACAACCCATATGCCATGCTCCAAAGCATATGTCTGCACTATGAATACCTAGGAGGACTCAGGGGCCTTGAGCGCAGGTGCTGTGTATATGGCCTCCTTGAAAGGGTCAAGGGCTTTCTGGCAGGCCTCTGTCCAGTTCATCTTCTTAGGCTGCTTCTTTGAATTCAGTTCAGTGAAGGAGGCAACAGTGGTGTCACAACCCTTAACAAACCTCCTACAATATAAAGTGAGGCCCAGGAATGCCCTCACTTCAGTCTGAGATTTGGGGGGGGGGTGTTGATAAAGACAAAATAGTTTCTATTTTGACTTGGAGAGTTTGCACCTTGCCCTCACCCTACCGGAGTCACAGAAACATCATAGAACCTTGCCCTATCTGGTACTTGCTGGCCTTGATAGTCAGGCCTACCTGCTGCAGCGCCTGAAGCACCTCCTGGAGGTGGAAGAGGTGGTCCTCCCATCTGGAGCTGTAGACAAACAGTCTACAGCAAATATTCATTGTTTACTACTTTTTTACTTTTGTGAGGTCTACCTCTGCCATAGGATAACATTGGTTTACCTTTGGAGCAGGTAGGAATGTTATGTTTACACTCAAATGAATTGTAATTTAACCCCCCCCCCTTAATGGTAACGTTGGATTTTAAGTCACAGTTCTCAAAATACCACTTTTAGAAAAAATGCATGTTCTTGTCCTAGCCATTTGATGCCTGCAGCCGGTATCCTGGGTCACATCACGAGGTGTAGTTATGTATGTATGTGCAGTCTTATATAGCGCTCAAATTACCCTTGGGCATCTCGGCGCTTGCATTGGGAACCCATCCTGGTTTTTCCCTGTGAGATAACCCGTACTGGGCATCCCCAAGGTGAAAGCCAGGCATCCCGCCGCGGGGGGCCGTTGTGGAGATTAAGCAAGCTTGTTGCCCAGAGCTGCATAGTGTGAACTCATGCTTAGAGTAGGCACCGAAGCAAGAATTATCGAGTCCGTGGACAATTGGGCTCCAGACCCTGCCGCGTCGGGAATCGAACCCTGGTCCCGGGTCTGACCTCTGCTTCAGGGTATGCCTCCTCTAACCAGTGAGCTACACTTCTCCACAAGTTGGCAGCTGGCGTTTGTGTATTCTTCCCAGACAGTGTCACAAAGGGGGACTGGATGTTGGCAGACTGGGTCCACCTGACAGGTTGGGTGGGGGCAGACTTGTCACCCACTACACTTGCACTTCAATAGCAGCTGCCACCTGAACTCACAAGAGACACAAGTCTTTTGTCACCCCAGATGTCGTGGGGAGGGAAAGGAAAAAGATTCAAGGTCAAGATGAGGGGGAAGTCTAGGAATTTCTCCCACTTCAGAGTTGGAACCAGTCATAACTATTGGACCCTTAGACCCATTATTCAGTTCTCTCCTGGACCTGTGAACAATACAGAAGGACTGCCCAGCTGCCAGAGAACTTCATTGTTGTTTGAGGCCTGCCCTGCTCTCTGAGAGGGATTACTGGAGTCTGGACCTGCTCCCTTCATTCCAGGCTAAGCGACTCCAAGAGTCAGCTGGCTGACCACTTGTTCTAAGCTACATAATATGTTTCAGAGACCTCCCTGTAGCTGCCCAGCAGACCTGCTTCACTGGACCTGCAACTGGACCTGCCTGAGCCCTTCTGGCCACTGCTGGAGTGAGTTCCTGATTCCCAAGAGGTGCCTTCCTAGAATGTGAACTCTTGGTGGAACCAATGCTGAGCGACGCAAACCTTGTGAAGCCTTGCCTCACAGTTGAAACCTAGTTTGCAACTGATGCCGAGTAACGTAAAGCCCCACAATGCCTCGCTACACAGCCTCATTAGAACCAATGGCAGATGACGCATAGCCTCAAAAAACAACATTGTGCAGACTGTGCACCAAGGACATAAGGTACAATCCTCAGAGGGCGAAACTTGGAACTGTGCCCAGCCTGTGCTCCATCGCACTCAGCCTGAACTTGTGACTTTGTCCTGGTTCAACGCTACCAGATACCCTCAGTTGGCTGTTTACACCTTTTGGAGCTACTTTTATCTAAACCATTAAAGTCTAATATCTCCAGTTCTACTTATTTGATTTTTATTGTTTGATGTCAAATTATTTATTAAATCACAAGAAAATGTTTGTAAACTGGTTTGCAAGTTTTTCTTTCATTGTGTTCCAACTTTATTCCTTTTTGTGTGTCACACAAGTACTTTGCACATTGCCATTATGTAAGCCTGACTGCTTTGACACCAAGCTCCCAGAGGGTTAACCACAGGTTAATTTATTGGCTTTTGTGTTTCACATTGACAAGGATTGTGGTTGTTGCTTGAGAAGGGTTATTGAAAATTATTTATGATGTTGTCAGTATATCCATTCTTGACAAATAAGACATACATTACGTGGGAATTTAGTACTACCTTGCATACGTTTAAGTGCATTTGTTAATTGGCCAAAACATATAAAATGGAAATAAACTGGCAGAATTTGGAGAATATTTATAAACAATTAATATAAATAGAAAGGACTGTGCCCTCCTTGAACTAATAGGGAGTTGAACATTTTGGGGGCGATTCACAGAGGAGTGTCAGAGTACATAAAAGAGTATTGTGAGAAGCTGGCCTCTTATATGATGTCCGCTTATGTAAATGGGCACCCTGCATCAGTCCAGACAACCCTTATGGTGATTTAAGAGGTCTTAGACAACCTTAGAAAGCTTTCTAAATGGTAGCTGTGGAGAGCAGCCTTCAGGCTTAGTCCAGAAGGAGTGTAAAGCAACTTGTTTTAGCAGAATGCAATCTTATATGTATAAATTAGGTGAAAAAGTACCACACAAGGTATTTATAAAAATATGTATTTATTATATAATACTCTCTAACAAATACAAATATCTCCTACCCGGAGATATGCATAATGCACACAATACTTAGCAAATAAATCAAGTAAATAGCACAAAATATACAGTGGAACCCAGGGGGGGACCAAACCATATACTAAGAAAGTGGTATAAGAACCACGACTCGGGTCAAGACAATGTCGAGAGGATGTAGAAGTGCTAAGGACCCAAGGAACCATCTAAGGTGAATGACTAGGAACCCAACGGTGAGCGTGTGCTGTGTGGGAATATGACTGTGTGCTCTGTACACATGTAAGTCGCGGTTGGATTTATAAAGATTAAGGACCCTTCTCAGTGGACCCTGAAGAAACCCCGTGGAAGACAAAAGATTGGAGAGCCATCCCACCTGTGGATACCCTAGTACCCATGTTACCTACACCAGGGAAGCCGGGTGCATAGCTGTGAAGTGGTTTTGGAAACCGCTGTGAAACCCAATGGGGGACTTCAGGAAAGTGCTGCTACTGAAGAAGGAGAAAGTGTATGATGGAATCCGAAGGTGGATTCTAGTTCAGAGGTACCTGCAAGTGGTGGGGATAGAGCCTATGTCACTCAGGTGTGACCAGGAGACTTGGAAGACGAATGCCCTCCGATGTCAGGTGTTGCAGTAGAGATAACAATGACCTTGATTTGGCAGCTGTGAGGACCAGACAATGCTGAGGAAGTCCAGGAGCCATGCACGAGCTGTCCCATGTGGGATGTCGAGTGCTGAGTGTCCGGCGGGAGCATCAACAAGCCTTGGCAAGTGCAACCAATGAGGACGTCGAAGAAGGTGCAATGTCGGGACCAGCGATGTTCAAGGGACTCACCACAAGCAGGGGAGTCAGGGTAGAACCCAAGCAATCAGGTGCGCCCAAAAGAAACAAAGGTGACCCTCAACACTACCCACATGCCGGAGGCACTGGAGTCAGGAAGAGGACCTCGAACAGCTCACCAAAAGATGCAGGCCACAGTGCAAACGATGCGATGCGGAAGAAGACTTTGGTCACTTGAAATGCTTGAGGTTGGGGCTACCTGCATCCCGAAGATCTTGGTCTAAGGAGGCCAACAAGTCTTTGCAACTGCAAGTTGACATGGTGTACAGGAGTTCGGTTATTGCAGCCCCCACGAGGGATAATAGCCTAAAACTTGGTGAGAGGGCAGGGCAGGCCTCGAGAGCTGTTGGGAACCATGACCTGTGTTGCAAAACCTGTCATTGTCTGGAGGAGCTCAGGATCAGCAGACCCGTTGACTTAGTTGAGGTGCCTGCGAATGCAGGGAACTGACTCCTTCACTTCAAGGGAGATTCCTTCAGGTGTCTTTGATGCCCACAGTCCTTGGAAGGTTCCTGTATGGTGCACAAGGCACAGACAATGCAGCATGGTGCACAAGGCACAGACGATGCAGCAGACTGGAAGGGAGACGAAGTTGAGCCCAAACAAAGTCCAGCGAAGTCCAGAGTGCCCAGACAGTAGAAGAAGTGGTGTCTGATCTGAATCTTGCCCCACAACAAATCTAGGGACCTACACCCAGGTAAGCCCTTAAGTACCCTAAAGAAAAAGTTGGGACTATTCAGGGGATCCTCCTAGGGGAGCCAGGGCAGGCCCAAGCAATCAGGGGACCCCAAAAGAAACAAAGGTGACCCTCAACAGGACCTGCAGGCCGGAGGCACTGGCGTTGCAAGAGGACCTCGAGCAGCTCACCAAAAGATGCAGGCCACGGTGCAAACAAAGCAATGTGGGTCAAGACTTTGGTCCATGGAGATGCTTGAGGTTGCAGCTACTTGGAGCCCGAAGACCTTGGTGGAAAGAAGCCAACAAAGCTTTGCAACTGTAAGTTGACGCAGTGAACAGGGGTTCGGTTATTGCCGCCCTCACGTGGGATACTAGCCTCAAAATCGGAGAGAGGGCAGGGCAGGCTTTGAGAGCTGTGGAGAACCACCACCTTTGTTGCAGAACCTGTCAGAGTCCGGAGGAGCTCAGGATCAGCAGACTGGTCGACTTATTTGTGGTGCCTGCGAATGCAGGGAACTGACTCCTTCACATAATGGGAGATTCCTTCAGGTGTCTTTGATGCCCACAGGCCTTGGAAGGTTCCTGCATGGTGCACAAGACGCAGACAATGCAGCAGATTGGAAGGGGGATGAAGTTGAGCCCAAACAAAGTTCAGCAAAGTCCAGAGTGCCCAGACTGTAGAAGTGGTGTCTGATTTAAATCTTGTCCCACAACGAATCTAGGGAGCTACACCCAGGTAAGCCCTTAAGTACCCTAAACAAAGAGTTGGGAAGATTCAGCGGTCCCGCCCTAAGGATGGTCTGGACAGGGGGGAGGTTACTTCCATGTCCCTTGTCCAGTTTCGCACCAGAGCAGGAGCCAACCGCTCCCAGAGCTGGTTTGAACTGGACTATGCATGGTGGCACCCAATGTGCCCCTCATGCAGACTTAGTGGTGCTGGAAAGCGCACCCACCTAATTCCAATACACTAAATCCGGCCTGGAAGGTGGTCACACCTCCCTGTGACAGGATGCCTATTGTTCTGCCTTCCCTTGCTCAAGCTTGGCTCAGCAGCAGGAGGGCAGAATCGTGTCTCTGGTAGTTAGCAACCATTTGGTGCTGTCCGGGTCCAGAAGACTGGCACCGGGAACACTGAGAGAGGGGGTATGATTCTAACATGTTTGATACCAAACATGAGAGGGTTAGTTGCAGCCAATTTCGAGATGGTCATCGCGTAATTACGCGGTGACCCTCCATATGGTATGTGGCTGCTTCACTTACAACCTGGGAGAATGGACTCCATAGGCTGTAGGGATGTGCTGATCATGCAGAGGCACCCTCACAGTTAGAACCAATCACCCTGCCTTCAGGATTGCAAAGGACTGCTATGGGGTGACTTATAGGCTTTAAGTGCAGAGACCCTATATATAGGAAACCTATATCCTCAGTAAGTGGTGCTAGCACCAGCTTACACAGGCTGCAATGGCAGGCTGTAGTTCTGTTTTGAATGGTCTCCCATGGGTGGCATAATTCATGCTTCAGACCATGGGGGACCTCTGGGGTACCTATGCCCTGGGCACCTTAGTGCCATATACTAGGAACTTATAAGGGTACACTAGTATCCAAGGTGGGATGTACCTAAGTACTTGTCATAACAATTTAAGGGAGAAAACAGATAGAGTGGGCGTCCTGATTAGCAGGATCCCAGTCAGACTAGTCAATAACAGCTAAGCACCAGGCAAAAAAGTGGGGGTCCTACCTTTCTACAAGGGATTCCCAGAAGGATCCTGCCTTCTTACAAGTACTCTTGTAGTACTACCTCCTGTGTTCATAATGCTTTTTGTGAGTGTGTCCCATAGTGCTCAATATATGGACACTTTCACATATGCATATGGTACTTAGAGTGGGTTTCTATTACCCTGGATTTAAAACCCACTTTTCCGCTAGTCAGTGATTCATGCAATGAGAAATCAGCTTCTGGAAGACTGCTAACGTCTCCGGAGACACATAGAATAATTTAAAATAGAAAATGAGATTCTACCATCTTCCCCACCTTCATTTATCCCTCTCAGGCCTCCACACATCTGAGGACTGTCGGTGAATGGCAGCTGTAAGAATGTGGCTTATTATTGGAAGAATAATAGCACTTCTTGTAAGGGTCATCCCTAAAAGTCCCTAAATAAATCTGAGCTCAACTCCCTGGTAGTGATGGCACAGAGCTGACAAGTTTAACATGAGGCATGTAATGTATTTTTGGACTTCCAAAACAATAATAAAGTCAAAACACAAAGCGTTAAAATCCCATACTGCATTAAAGCAATAAAGTGACATTTAACAAACGAACTTACACCAACATGACACATTTTCAATAAGGGGAACTGTAGATATGATGCTTTACATTTTTAAGGAGAAACTACACCAAATAGCCCAAACTATAAAATCTATGGAAGACTACACCAAATAGCCCAAACTATAATAATCTATGGAAGAGGTAGACAGGGACCTAGGCAGGAATTGAGGCCAACTGCAATAGAGCCCTGGCCTTATACACCAAGTTGATTGTTCCAGCTCAAAAGTCTAGAAGTCAATAAGTTTGCAAATGTTTCTAAGTCCCGAATGCAAAAAGGAACTTTGTTGTTTCTTGAGAAGAAGAATCCCAAACATGCGGGGCCTGCTGAAACTAAAGCAGCTGACATGGAACCAAAAGCCAGATACTTAAAGCACGTTGGTCCCATTGTAGCTCTGGAGCTTTGGAGACTTCTTGCTGAAATTCCAATGTAGAATGGGACTTAGTCATTTTTTTGTAGGTAGTGGGACATTTCAGCGGGACACATCTGAAATCCAAACCAACACTGTGGAACTGCAGATCAATTTTATTTTTCTGTAAATCCTGCTGAAGCCCTAGAGGAAATGTTCCCAAATAACCACATGAGTACAATTCTAAAGCCCCCAGGACCTTCCTTACCATTGGGGTAAGATTTAAAAGAGAGTTTTCCTCACCCACAGGCTAGTGCCAGGCATAAATGTGGTATTCGCCATAACGCTTTCTGGACCTGTGTTAACTGAGAAGAGCACTGGACCTGCTGTCTGTGACCTGAGAAAAGCCTAGAAGATTGGACCTGCTCTCTATCTTATGTCCAGGACAAGGAACTGGCCTCAAAGGTTCATATGACTGGCTTCCTGTTCAAGTTACAGGGACACACCAAGATACAAGATGCCTTTTCTGCAACTGCCATGCTTTCCAGTTAGAACTCAAGGATCCTGCTGCTAGCCACTGCTGACTTGACCCCAAAGTGCTCTCATAAGGGTCCTAGCCTAGACCCCTGACTGGTTTCAAAGTACACTCCTCCTATCATCTCCTGAAACCTGGGACTCAAAAGCATTTTGACTTTTGACAAGCCAAACAGTGTGTTGCCGCTGGGCTGAAGATTCAGGTTGCTCCAGCTCAGAGCTATTCCACAACTGCAAATCGAATTCAGCAGGACCTCACAGAGAAGGTATTTGGCTTGGTGGAGCCATCATCATCTATTGCGGCTGGCAGAACTCCTTAGGCCCACTGCCAAGGATTCAGGACTGGGGTGGCATCATTTGGCCGGGTAGACATACAGATGGCAGAGTTCAGGTGCAGGTGCAAGGTTGTTTGAGACTTCTTTTCCTGAGGCTCAAGTCAGGAGGCCAGTCAACTAGCCCTGGGAGTTACTCTGGGGTTCTAGATTCAAGAGATGCAGGTCTAGTCCTTCCCAGCAGGAGTTCAACAGAGTACAGTTCAGCAGAGTGGCAGTCCTTCAGCAGTATAGCAGTCCTTCTTCCTGGCAGAGTGTCCACAGTTCCAAATGTATACTGAAGTGGTGGCTTCTGAGGTCCAGGTATTACACCCAGTTGTGCTTTTAAAGTGGAGCAAAAGCTTCTAGAGGTTTCCATTTTAGGTCCCCAAGCACTCTACCTTCCCTGCTCTGACTCCAGACTAACTATAGGGGGGTATGCAGTCCTTTCCATAAAGGCAGGGTCATGGCCTATTCAGGTATGATTGGGGCTGTTCACTCCCATCCTGCCAGTGATGTCCTTTCCAGGCACACCTAAGCTCCTTATTGTGTGTGGCTGTCTAGGAGGAATACATAAAACCCAACTGTCAGATAGCCCAGTCATGTGACCAGAGACGGGTACTAAATGGCTAAGGTAAGAAAATGCCAACTTTCTAAAAGTTAGAAGTTAAAAGTTAAAAGTTAATTTAAAATCCGACGATACCATAAGATCTTGTATTCCAGTTCCATAGGTACCAAAGATGAAGGGGTTACCTGTTCTCATTTGGACATTACATTTATAAAAACGTAATGAGTTAGTTCCAGTGTTGTCCCATGAGAGAGGTAGGTCTTGCAGTAGTGAAAAACAAATTTAAGGGAGCTTTCACTGCCAGGACATGTCCTACATTTTAAATACATTGTACCGTGGCTTCTTGGCTGCCAGGGTCTAACCTATTGGTGACTTATACGTATTAAAAAGGAAGATTTGGGCCTAGCAAAAGAGTTATTTTACTAGGTCAACATGCCAGTTTAAACTGCACACACAGGCTGCAATGTCAGGCCTGAAACTTGTTTAAAGGAATAATTACGTGGGTGGTACAATTAGTGCTGCATGCCCACTAGTAGCATTTAATTTACAGGCCCGGGAAACATGTAGTTTCACTTCACTAGGGACTTACAAGTAAACTAAATATGACAAATTGGGGATAAGCCAATATTACCATGTTTTAAGCAGATAGCACAAACACAGTAGCACTAGTTAGCAGTGGTAAAAGGCAAAGAGTCCTAAGGCCAGCAAAACCTAATTCAGCAGAAAGTGGAGGGTAAAGGCAAAAGGTTTTAGGGTGACCCTGTAGAGAGGCCAGGTCCAAACAAAGACCAAGTTTGACCCTCTGAGGATTGTACTGCATGTCCTTATGGTGTACTCTACACAGCATTGCTTTTCAAGGCTTTGCGTTATTTGGCATTGGTTCGATTAGGCTAGGCAGCGAAGCTTTGCAGGGCTTTGTGTCACTTGGCATCAGCTCCGATTAAGCTTTCAGCCAGGAGTTCTCTCTGATGCCAAACAAGAGTCCAGTGCGTGGGATGGCACCTCTTGGGGATCAGCAACTTGCTCCAGCAGAGGCCAGTAGGGCTCTGGCAGGTCCTGTTGCAGGTCCAGGAGTGTCCAGTGCAGCATATCAGCTGGGCAGTTGCAGGGATTTCACCGAAGCCTGTTGTGTCCCTGTAGTTCAGCGCAGAAGGTCAGCAAGCTTACCCTTGGAGTCACTCAGTCCAGGATGAAGGGAGCAGGTCCATTCTCCCTTCTCTGAGAGCTGGGCAAGCCTCAAACAGCAGGGCAGTCCTTTTTCCTTAATGTCCAAAGGTCCAGAACTGTACCGACGAGTGGGTCTCAGGGTCCAATATTTATATCTGATGCCAGCATTGAAATGGGAGAAACTTCAATATTTCCCCCATCTAGTTCTGGAATTTCCTTCCTTGCCATGTCCAGTCCCCATGATGTCTGGGGTGACAAAAAGCTAGTGTGAAGTTCTTTGTGAGTGCAGGAGGCATCCCCTATTCAAGTGCAAGTGTGATGCATAACAGCGCTGCTCCCACCTATCCTTTCAGGAGGACCCTACCTGCCAACATACAGTCCCCGTTTGTGACACTGCCTAGGAGTAATACAAAAAGGCCAAACTGCCAACTACGTTTACTCATGTGACTCGGGATACAGGCTGCAGGCACCAAATGGTAAGGACAAGAAAATGTCAACTTTCTATCAGCGGTCTTTGCAGATTTGTGACTTAAAATCCGACATTTCCTATTAAAAAGAGTTTTAAATTCCAATTAATTTGCATGTAAACATAACATTCCTACTTGCTTCCAATCAAAGGTTATCACTCATTAAATTTAATAAGGTAAGGTTAGCATCAAAGTAGTGAAAAACTAATTTAGAGTTTTTCTCTACCAGGAAACGAAAAACTTAAACATACATAGTCAACTTTTTAAATAAACAGCACCCTGCCCTAAAGGCTGTTTAGAGTCTGTCCCAGGGGTGACAAATGGGAATTTAAAACTGCATACAGATCGCAAAGGCAGCCCTGAGACATGTTTTAAAAGGGCTTTTTAAGTGGGGGGAACAAGAAATGCAGCAGTCCCTCTAGTAGCATTTAATGAGCTTGGTCCTGGGTAAATGTAGTACCACTTCACTGGGGACTTATCAGTAAATTAAATGTGCCAATTGGGTGTAAGCCTAGTTTACCATGTTTAAAGGAGTGAACACAATCACTTTTGCATTGGTTAGCATTAGTAAAGTGCACAGATCCCTAAAGCTAACAAAAATGGATTCCTGTAAAACATGAGGGAAGAAGGCAAAAGGTTTGGGGTCAGACCTCCCTAAGGCTGTTAGGTAAACAATACTAATGCCCTCATTACAATTGCCCGGCTGGGAAGGATTATTATTGGACCTTTTAAAATCTGATACCATGGGGATCAGAAGTTAAAAGTTCTGATAATTATCACTTATTACAAGTTGTGCCCTATAAAGTGAAGAATAACACAAATAAGCTGTTTTTTTCTCACCAAATTCTTCATACGTTGACTTTTTTACAGGCCTTTTCCTCTGATAATTTTTAGCAAGTTTGACCTGCTGGAATTTATTGGGGGGGGGGGACTCTGAGGGTGTGATAATTAGCACACAGCACATGATTCTGATCCCTGTACAAACCTTGTTTGCATTTGCCCTGCACTTGTAACCAGGGACATATTACAACTTTTCTGATTTTTTTAGGTTTGGTTAATCAATGAAAGAATGAATTAGCTAAGAACAGCTACTGAGACCAAGCTGAAATGCCTTGACATAAAATGGGAACTGCCTTGTATTCCTTTTTGCAGTGTTTCCTTATGACCTCAATGATCTCTAATAAATTGAAAATGGATTTCCTTAGACCTCAACTGCTACTCAGTTACTTTCTTTGTTCTGGCTGGTTGAAGATAGGAAGGAGACAGAATACATAAATGTGCTGACACAGTCCATTGGAAAATTATTTATGTTCTAGAAAGGCATGTTTTGATTCTCCGTGTGCATTCATTTTCCAACTTGAAGTTAGCATTCCTATAGTGATGCTGAGTTGATGAAATACATTTTTCCAGGGGAATGGATGAAGGTTCATTAAATTAAATTTATTTACAGCTGACAAACCTATAAACAATCAAAATACAACACAAAAATGCCATGACTTTTCAAGAATAATTCATCACATCATTCTAACATACATATATCTATTTAAAAAAATGGAAATCATTTTTTGATTTCTGTGAACAATTCATAATTCTATCTAAAGGATTTTTCTTTAAAACACATGATTATATTTACTCCTGAGGGGTTGTAGGAGCGAAAATGCGAAAAATATATGAACCTTCTTCAATATATGCGTTGCATTCTACAGTCCTATGGAAATGTTTTTATCATAAAGCATAAGATACAAGGTGTTTATGTAGTAATATAAAAAGGCATACGGGTATGGACAAATATTAGCTATTTTTGACTAAAATGTTCAGAGCCAAGTTCTCCACATATGAGAGTCCAGGTGTTGGAAAATGTCCCGTTTCTGAAGTATAATCCCAAACTGATTGCCTTCCTCCTCCTCTTTTTGCTGAACTCTTTTTGGTGGACTTAGGACTCTGGGCACTTTAACACAGCTAACCAGTGCTAAGGTGCGTGTGCTTCTCACCTAAATCATGATGGCTTTTGTGTATACTTGTTTGGCATATTTGTTGTACAGGTAAGTCCCTTGTAAAGTGGCATACCATGTATACAGGGCCTGTACTTCAAATGCTACTAGTGGGCTGTAGCACTAATGATGCCAATCACAGAAGTAGCCTTTCCAACCTGTCTCAGGCCTGCCACTGCAGTTCAGTTTACTGCCACTTCGACTTGGCATTTAAAACTACTTGCCTTGTCTTCATCTCATCTTTTATTAAATACAAGTCAATCCTAAATTTGGCCCTAAGTAACCCTGAGGGCAGGGTGCAATGTAAGTAAAAGAAGGACATGCACTTTTATGTTTTATATGTCCTGGTAGTGACAAAGAGCCTATTTAGTTTTTCACTACTGTGAGGCCTACCCTTCTCATAGGCCAGCTTTGGGAATTCCTTAATATACTTTTAAGGTGTAATTCCTGATCAGAGAGGAGCAGCTTTTTATGTATCAAATGTTTGGAATAATAATGATAAATCCTCCTTACTGGTGAAGTTGGTTTTAACATTACTGTTTTCGAAATGTCACTTTTTTTAAAGTAGACTTTTCTCTGTACTTACTTCTCTTGTGCCTGACAGCCTGTCTCCAATACACGTCTGAGTTGGGTGACAGCTACATTATGTGCATTCCCTCTAGACAGCCACAAACACAGGAAGGCTCATCTGCATTCTGAACACTCATCTGCATTCTGATGAGCCTTCCTGGGCAGGGAGGAATGGGAGAGACTAATACTTACACTTCAATGGGTGGTGTCCTTTCCACACACAAATCACTGATTTACCCCCACATATAGCCTGGCAGACAGGATTGGGTTGAAATGGATCCTTGTGCACTTCAGAGAGCCGCTTTGAAGTCACCCCCCTACGTCAAAGGCACTTTGGGGAATAAGTACTGGATCTCTAACCTCCTAAAATCAGACAATTCTGGATCTTGAACTGAAGCTCTGTCAGAATAACTTCTGTGCTGCTTAAAGGACTGCTTTTCTGGAAGGACTGCTTTTCTGCTTGTTGCTATTCTGCGTGCTGCACCCTGACTCTGCTGAAGGAGAGCTGGGCTTGGCCTTCCCTCCAAGTGATCTTCAAGGGCTTGCTGGCTTACCTTCTATTTTCTGAAGTCTCAGGGACACAAAAGACTTCCTACAGTTCTACTGATGCTGCTGGACTCTGCTGACTGCGAGTCCTTACCTTGCCTGAGGTAGCCTCTCCAAGTTATGGGCCCCAGAACTGGGTTCTGCAGCTGTTTTGCCACAAAACCAATGCATCATCACCTTTGCGCTGATGGGAACCAATGCATCACCCTTCAATGGCAAAGCAGAGGCTGTTTGACGACAGTGGTTCTATAGTCTGTGCGGACCGACAACAATGTTCTGCTTGGTTCAACGACAACGCATTGACTTCACCTTAGCAGTACTAAATGACGACGCAGCCATCCGACTGCGTGGAAAAGATTGACACATCATGTCCTCATTGTCTATCCTTTGTTCCATCCAACGTACTTTCTCAGTGGGCCCTGAGTGGGTTCTGTAGCCGGCCTGCCCTCCATTACAATCAGCCTGAATTTTGGAGTTGCATTGGTCCCACACAACCTCAGGTAACCTTGTAGCCATTAGTGACCTATGAGAACTGTTTTTGCATTTAATCTTTACAAAATCATATTTCAACTTCTACTGATTGGATTTCTGTCATTCTGGTCATATTTTGTCCAGATAAATATGCTCTATTTTCCAAAACCTGTGTGGAGTCTTTATTGTGTTACTGCGTGTGTGTGTTGCACAAATACTTTACACATTGTCTCTTTAGTCTGTCTGACTGCATTGTGCCAAGCTACCAGAGGGTGTGCACAGGTTGTCTTTTAGAGTGTATCTACCTTACTCTGACTCAAGTGGTGGTTCCTGCCTGGCCTGAGTGCATACCTCAGCCAACCATGAATCCCATTTCTAACACCAGGCAAAATGTTTAAACACCTCCTGTAGCCCATGTAACAACTACAATGCAACAAAGGCACAGTTCTATCAATGAATTCTTCATTTCACATCAAGGACCTTATAACTAACAGGTGTGCTGAGCTCTGCATAATTTTTTAAGACCTTGCACTGCTTAAAGCTATACACCCAGCTTGGCGAATAAGATAGAGCACGAGCTACAGACAACAAAGCTCAGAAACAGAGAGCTGTTTTCGAGAAGTGCTCTATGATGCTCATGCACTAACTTAAAGAGGTTCTGAGTTTAGTGTGTGAGATTTCAAAAGAGCTTTGACTTAAAAATAGGGGCAGAGCAGGGCTGTGTGTTATCATACCTTTTCATGACAGCCACAAGTGCAGGTTCACAAGGAAAAGCATAAGTGTTAGACCTGGCATCTTTGACGTGGTTTCCTCTGAATTTTTGCCTCTACCTCCTGTATTTTTGACGCTGTGCTGGATTTCGTTTTTGCTGGTGTAGATGCTTTGGGCACTTTGCCACTGCTGATCAGTGTCAAAGTGCAAGTGCTCCCTAGGTAAATTGTTATATTGATTGGTTATCCCTGATTGGCATATTTGTTTCACCTGTCAGCCCCTAGTAAAGTGCACTGAGTGTGCCAGGGCTGGTGATTCAAATGCTACTAGTGGGCCTGCAGCACTGATTGTGCCACCCACAGGAGTAGCCCTAAAATGGTGTCACAGGCCTGCCAACGTAGTGCCTGGGTGCAGTTGTTAACTGCCATGCTGACCTGACCAGTGTCCACACTGGCCAGGCCTAACCCTTCCCTTTCTGTACGCATTGGACACCCCTATGGAAGGCCCTAGGTACCCCCCTGGGTAGGGTGCAGTGTATGTCAAAGGTAGAGCATGTAATGGTGTAGGTGACATGCTCTGGTAGTGAATTACAGCCATTTTCGTTTTTCACTATTGAAAGGCTATCTTGCCCATAGGCTATAATGGGGAATGCTGAGTATAATGTTTACCTGCATATCTTCCCATAGGAGCAGGATAGAAAGCTAAAGTCTGGTATCCCTGACTTCAGAATTTAATAACACATCTTTTAGGAAGGGTGTGTTTTGAATCCTGTGTGTGAAAACAGCACTTTTAGAAGGTGGCTGCTTTCCTTTTCTGCCCTTTCTGTGTGCCTTGGCCTGTTTGTGAATTGACTGTCTGGTTTGTGAGTGACAGGGACAGGGGTGGCTCACAGAGGCTGGATGAGTCAGCCCAGGGCTGAATATGTAGATTCCCCTGTAGAGGGGTGGGAGGAGTAGCACCTGGGCCTGAATAGGGCTGTGCCTGCCTTCCACAATGCTGGTTCCACCCCCTGCTGGGCGGCTGACGACCTTGCCCCTCTCTCTCAAAGGAAAGAAGAAACCAAGTAAACAGAGTGCTCCAGGACTGGCCAGAACTGGTTCTGACAAGGCCAAGGCTCCTCTGCCTGCAGAGGACAAAGGATTTGGGGGTATAAGTATTGGGACCCAGACTACAGAAAATTAGATCATCCTGAAATTAAGAACGAACCTCTGCCAAGGAGAAAGCTGGAAGACTGACGAAGAAGGACTGACCTGCTGTAAGGCTGACCTGCAGTTGCTTTGCTGCCAAAGAGAGGGGAAGGACTTTGCTGTGTGCTGTGTCCCCTGGCTTGAAGGAATCTCCTAGGGCCTGAGTAGAGCTGGCCTCCTGTTAAGAAGTCCCAGGAACAAAAGGGATTCACCCCCAGGTTCCCCCTGAACTCTGCTGTGTGAGTTCTGCCCTTCCTAGAGTGCTTGATCCAATTGTGGGGCCTCTGGAAGTTGTGCCTGCTGTTGGGAAGCTGACCAAGAAGAAAGAAGCAAAGGATCTACACTTTTTCACACACCGTCGGCTTAGTGAGAAAATTTCCGTCGCTCCGCTCGTTAGCGGGCCGAATTTTTATCGCTACGAACATCGTTGCAGAGCCTGCTGCCGCTGAGTGAGATCGTCGCAGAGCCAGCCAAAATCATCGCACCACTCGTTAGCGGGCCGAATTTTGTCGCTGCGAACATCGTCGCAGAGCCAGCCAAGATCATCGCTGGTGAAATCGTCGCCCCGCTCGTTAGCGGGCCGAATTTTGTCGCATCGTGCCTTTGCGAGTAAATTTCTACCAGAGAAGCTACGCCTTGGAATCCATACAAGTATCGCCTCACTCCCCATACAGACCGGATTCGTAGCACACGCCCGCTGCGTGGTTGTCGCATCGCCTCCCAAGGGTCTCAGGACTGACGCTGTTGCTTGTTTTTCGACGCCTGAGCGCCGCTAAGACCTTTTATCGCATCACCAGGTACTGTTGGCTAAAATTGACGCTAAGGTGGATGGTTTGGTCGCTAAACTAAGAACTCTTTTTGAAACCATATTCTTGAACTGTGTATGTTGGATTTTTGTTGTTTTGGTCTGGTGTAGTTTATATAAAAGTACTTTATTTATCTACATTGGTGTGGAGTCCATTTGTGGTGTTTTCACTGTGTTACTGTGAGTGTTGGTGTAAATACTTTACACATTGCCTTTGATAAGCCTGTCTGCTCATGCCAAGCTACCAAGGGGGTGAGCAGGGGTTATCTAAAGAGTGTATCCCCCTTACCCTGACTAGAAGCAAGGGTCCCTATTTGGACAGTGGTACCTACCCCTGCAAACTAGAGACCCCCAGATCTAACAATAAGCAAACAAGAATTTTCTTTCTTCACCATAAATGTAAACTATGTCAAAAAAATTAAAACCTTGACGTACCTGGCTTCAAAGAAAGCAGATATAGCTTTAATTAAAGAGACACACATATACTCTAAAAAAACGTACTAACTCCAAATACATTCCAGCAACTACCACTAGTTCCAAGAATTACAGGTTTGTAATTCCCACACATGAATCCCTTCAATGCTTTGGTCCTGGATGAACGAACAGGTATGGCACATATTTGCGGAGCTCAAAATAAGTACCAAGATAGTGAACATAGAGTCCATTTATGTCCCTATCAGGAATAGGGTCACGTTCTTTCTCTGCCTCAACAGGATCCATAGAGAATTCCAAAATTTACACATAATTGCTGAAGGTAATTGGAATCAATACCCTGATGGAGACAGGGACCTCACAGACCAGTCAACACCTAAAATAACAGAGAAAGAGCACTTACCAAGTACATCCTTGACGACCAAGGCGTCCTTGACATCTGGAGATTTTCTTCCCTCCAGTGCCTGGAACACAGTCAGCAGTGCATGGAACACAATCACGACTTGACTATTTCCTCTTTACATAATGTCTTCCCCCACTGATCTTGGATTGTGCTATGGTCGAGGGATCAATTATTGGCCACTCCCCAGTTAACATTGATATAGACTAGAATAATAGCAAGCCCTTGAGAAAACCTTGGTGACTAAACATTACACTTTACAAAATGCAGCATGAAAAGGCACAGTTAAAAACCCACATGACCAGTTACGCAAAGGACAACACAGGATCCGTCTAATCAGCACAAATACTTTGGAGAGCAGCTAAAGCCACCCTGCAGGGACAATTGATGAGAGATGCGGCTCTGGCCAATAACCGAAGAACACAACAGCTTTCCCTAGATCAGGAAATTAGGGCCCACACTCGAACATACACTAAATGGCCTACTGGTGCACACCATCGGCATCTGGAAAGGCTAAGATGGACCTTACCAATCTATACACAACCAAGACTGAATATATGGTTTACAAATTCAAAGCCCAACACTCTGAGCAAGGGGAAAAGTCAGGACGAATTCTGCCTAATGGCCATTCCTGAGATTAAGGATGAGACAGGCAAAATAATTAGAGGCACCCAAGGCATCGCAAAAACATTTGCTAAATACTACACTCAAATTTAGAGGTCAGTGATGGAAATTTATGAAGGACAGGCAAAGGTTTTCTTTGCTCCATTGCAATTACCCTGCCTCACGGGCAAGGGAAGAGCCTTATTGGAGGGTGAGATTACAAAAGAAGAGATTGTGATAGCCATTATAATCTAAGAACCACAGTTACACCCAGGGTCTGGCCCGGGGAGGGAACTAGAGGCGTTAGGGCATTAGAGAACGGTCAGCCTCCAACCAAAGCTATGAACCACAGAAAGGACCGTCCCTAGTTGTGTCTAAGAGATGCCCAATTTAGTGGGGGCAAATCACAAAAATTGACGGACTGGCATCACACACCACCAGGTGTCATGCTTCATCATCTGCCAGTCCTCGCCCTCTAAAAACCGCGTTTGACAGAGGGCGGGCATACACCTGGAGACAGGGATGCACTTCTAAACTAAGTGGGGGCCCAAACAAAAAAAGGAGTGAGTGAATTTAAAAACCATCATAGTATACCTGAACAATTTTTATTCTATGGGGTTACTATGTGGGATTAAAATATATAAGTGCGGTGAGTAGAGACCTTATCATCCCATCGCCGCTGTGAATCAGTGATTGTTAATAGGGGGTCAACATGTTTCTGCCTGTATTGTCCACTTGGGTACGTGGCATTCGTCAGGACCTTAAATATTGGGATCCAATCTTACCACTGGGGGCGTAGGCCTATAGCCAGCTACCACCTGTTTAGAAAAACCTGTAAGAGAAAGGGGGGTGAGACAAACATATAATACTCAAAATGGTTGTCATTCGGTAGACCTTGATGTGTCACAGTCACGCTCCATACTTACTGCTCTCTCCTAAAGTGAAAAAAGGTGAAAAATGTATATGAGTGCCAGGCATCTGTGTTCACTCTGACATTCATGTGAATAAAATAGAAGTCTTACCCTATTGGAAAAACCTATTTGCCCCATGGGAGGGGTAGGGGGGGGAAATCCTTGTGGCCACATTCTGGTGGGAGACGGTAAAGGATGAAGACAAAAGGGTTAAAAACCAGACTGGTTAGGAAGGTCTATCAAAGATACTGAAATAGTTAGCAGAAAAAACCGTCAGGGCGTGCTTGATCTACTAGAGTTTCAACCTGTTGGAAGAAGAAATCAGAGTAACAATTTACAGTTCAAGGCGTACTCCCCGCTAGAAAACCTAGTGCTGCATGCGTCCAGCCTCCTCCCCGGTGACATTAAGTGTAGTGCACAGCAAGCTTTTACACTGTTGGGTGGGATCGTGGCATGCGATATGGGTTTCAGGTGAGCGTGGCGCACAGTGATGATGCTGCATTTCCTGTGTCCTGAGCGAAGCATGCAGAAAGGACTGCACGTTGCCTGTTTGTTGCCTGACCCTCGTGGGGGTGTGTCAGCACATGGCGCTGCTTGATGACACGCCGCTTCCTGTGTCCCGGCATTACCTCAGAGGATTGCCTGGGGTGGGGCGGAACCAGCTTTGGTCCAATGAAAGTGCCTGCTATAGTTTCTGAAGAAACAAGGGAGCAATTTAACGTGTGTAGACACGTTGTATAGAAATCTGGGGAACATGTGCCCCGCTCATGACTATTATTTCATGACGGGAGCAGTTTCGGGTATTTACACAAAAGAAAGGAAGAGAAAATAAACCCAGATTGTTTACAGTCAGGGTGACGGTGTGGTTAAGCCCACAATTAGTGCACAAGTCGATTTTACAGCTAACACATGATGGCTGATCAAGATTATTCTAGTTATAGAAAGTAAGGGAAACTGCGTCTAGCTCTATTCACATGTATTACTGTGTCTATAGTTTGTGTTTTTGTCTTTATAATGGGTACTGTTAAAGTGTATGTTTTAGTGAGCGCTAAGGGAAGTTACTTCATTTGTAGCCATGGGATATCATCGTTCAATCCGTTTTTCCATGTCCCAAGGCGAAACACCCAGCGCTATTCTCTAACATGTAATACATGTGAGAGGCAGCCATTGCGCTTCTGTACTACTTCCAGTACCGTCCATCTTAGATCTTTATCAGAGTGTTCTTTCTCAAGGAAGTGTTTTGTTAATTTGGTGTTATCTTTCTTCCTTCTGATAGTGCTCCGGTGCTCACTAATTCTGATCTTTACACGCCTAGTAGTCATGCCAACATACATGAGTTGGCAAGGGCATTTGAGTAGGTACACTACATTCTCTGTGTTACAGTTAGAGAAGTTCTTCTGAGTCCATGGTCGCTCAGTACCTTTGTCCACTTCTTTTGTGGTGGCCGTGAATTGGCATGATACGCAATCGCCACAGGGGTAATGTCCAGTTGGTCGTTGGTGGCCCCATAGTGTCAGTTGGTTGTCATCTGTAGTGGCTGGTGGTTTTGTATGGACTAGTTCATCCTTGATGTTCCTACTGCGTTTGTACGCAAATAGTGGTTGGGTCCAGACTTTGTCGCTGGTGTTTAATATGCGCCATTTCTTTTGAATAATGTTCTGAATTTTGTTGGACGCTGGGGTAAAGGTGGTGACACACACCATCCGGTTGGCCGGCTCCTTTGGCGTATTTTCTAAAAGAGCTGCCCGGTTGTTATTTCAAGCTCTTTTTTTGGCATTCTTGACCAATTTTTTGGGGTAATTTCTTGCTCTAAGTTTCATTTCCAGGGTGTCTGCTTGTTCATGAAAGTCTAGAATTTCTGAACAATTTCTGCGGATGCGCAGAAATTGCCCTACCGGGAGGTTTTGTGTTAGGGCTTTGGGATGGAAGCTTTCAAAAAGCAGAAGGCTGTTTTTGTCGGTTGCTTTGTTGTGAACTCTTGTGCATAGGCCTTCTGAAGATAGGTTGATTTCAAGGTCCAGGAAGATTGCTCTTTCTTTGTCGATGTTATGCGTGAATCTCAAATGTGGGTCAATTTTGTTTACCCATTCCACGAATGATTGTGCTTCTTCATTGGTACCCTTCCAAACGATCAGAACATCGTCGATGTACCTCTTCCACATTTTGATTTGATCAAGGTAGGGGTTGGTTTCCTTAAAGATGTGGTCCTCCTCAAATTGGTGTACGTAGAGGCATGCCAGACTGGGAGCGAATGTGCTCCCCATTGAAGTACCTTTGATCTGGTGGTATATCACGTCCTTGAATTCAAAAAAGTTCTCACATAGTGCCAGTTCTGCGCATTCCATTATGAAGTGTTGTGGTGTGACATAGTTCCAGTCCTGGTTTAGAATTATTTGCTCTACCACTCGTAAAGTGCGCTCCTGTGGTATACTGGTGTATAGCGCTTCAATATCCATGGTGACCAGGGTGTCTTCCATATGATTGATAGGCATGTCACGTAGGAGACAGAGAACATCCTTGGTGTCCCGTAGGTAGGTTCTTGACTTTTGGACAATAGGTCTCAGGAACCAGTCACAGAACTGGGATGGGGGTTCTAGTATGGAACCGATCCCTGAGACTATGGGTCTTCCTGGTGGTGGGACCCTGTTTTTATGTATCTTCTGCAGGGTATAGAACCTGGGCATCCTAGGGTTCTCATTAATGAGGAAGTCTGCTTCATGTTGTGTAATCCAGTTGTTGGCGGTGGCTTCTACCACGATGGACTTTATTTTGGTCATTAGGCGTCCAGTGGGGTCCGTCTGATAAACCTCATAGCTGGTTGCATCGGCTAATAGTCTCAGGCACTCTTGATCGTATGCGTTTGTGTCCAGGATCACTGTGGCCCCCCCCTTTATCCGCTGGTTTAATCGTGATGTCTGTTGGTTTTGAGATTTGACATCGCGGATTTTTCTTCCCGGGTTAGGTTTTGGAAGCCTTTTAGATTGTGAAAATCGATCTTTTCAATTTCTGCCAGTACTGCCTGTTCAAAAGCCAGAACCTGGCATGGAATGGATTGTATAGGTGGACAAAAGGTAGATTTATTTCTTAGATCAGTATGTCCATCGTCCTTCGGTTTGTTTATTTCAGTGTCTCCAAAGAAGGCCCTGAGTCTGATTTTCCGAAAAAAATGTGCCAGTTCGGTGTGTAGGGTAAATGGATCATTTTGGGGAGTGGGTACAAAGCCTAAACCTTTCTGTAATACTGATTGTTCAGGTCCTGATAGTTGGTAATTACTCAGGTTCACTATGTACGTGTCTGTTTGCTCGTTGAGGCAGTGGTGCCTTTCCCCCTGCTCCTTGTTACTGCGCCTAGTTGGTCTTTGGCGGTTTCCTCCCAGTGTACTCTTGGTCCTCTCCATTGTTTCTGTTTCCCTCTGCCTCGTCCCCTGCCCCTGGATAAAAAAGGTTGTAGGCCGGGATAATAGCCAAAGTTCGGTGGATAGAACGGTGGTTGCTGCCAAAATCCATACGGATTCATTGGAGGGGCGTACATCTGTTGGTTATGGTGCGGTCTTTGTTGTTGACCTTGGTTGGTAGTACCTCCATTGTCTTCTTCGCCGCTTTCTGATGTACTGCGCTCATCTCCTGAACTGAAAGTCCAGTTCAGGGGAGTTGGACGGGGGCGTTGTTGCTGCTGTCATCTCCTTGTAGGTTGGGGTTCTGGAGCCTTGTCGTAGTACTCATCAGTCGTATAGGGGTAGACTGTATCCTTATTGAATTTCAAGACATCCTTTTGAAGTTTGGTAATCTTTGACTGGGTGAGGAATTTCCGGTATTCTTGATGGTCGTTATTGATATCGTCTAATTTTTTCTTAAAGATTTTGATATCAATAGTCGTTTTAAGTTGACTCTCGCTCTGCTGGATCTCAACAAGAAGGGCATCCGCCAGTTGTCTTGCCGTGTTAATAATGAGCGCCAGCCAGTCCTTGGTACATTTCCAGGCTATACCGGACCAGTTGATCCTGAATTCTTTATTGTTCAGAAAGAGTCTGGGTTCGTTGGTGACTATCAAGCCCCTGGGAGCGGTGTTCTTCCTCAGGTATTCTGTCATAAAAGCTCCATGAAGAGCTGTTCTTATCTGTTCTTTCTTCTTGGTTGTTAGAGCTTCCCATTCGTCAGAGTTTTTTACGGTGCATGCTACTACTGTTTCTGCCAGTAGTGAGGGGGTTCTCAGTATTTCTGCAAAGGTGTCTTCGTCAAACATGACTTCCGTCTCCATTATTAAGGAGGTGGTTTGTGGCTACACCACGGACTTCCAATGTAATTATAGTATATGGGACGTTTGGCTTTGATCCAATACAGTCCTCGAAAGACTCCCAGTTGTGGAGTAGGCCCTAGTTAACCCCTTCAGCGCTGCGCGGATTCCCCCGCGGTGCTGAAGGGTTCTAGCGCGGGCGTGGTCATGACGGAACGGTTCCGTCATGAGCACAGCTCAACCGATGCTCATGACGGAACCGTTCCGTCATGAGCATCGAAGGGGTTAATGTTCCCACAGCCAAGAGGCTGTACAAAGCAAAGAACCATGGTTACACATACACCTGTCTCCAGGTGTATGCCCGCCCTCTATCAAACACAGTTTTTAGAGGGCGAGGACTGGCAGATGATGAAGCATGACACCTGGTGGTGTGTGATGCCAGTCCGTCAATTTTTGTGATTTGTCCCCACTAAATAGGGCATCTCTTAGACACAACTAGGGACGGTCCTTTCTGTGGTTCATAGCCATTATAATCTCCCTTTTAAAAAGGCCCCTGGGGAGGCTGGCTTCCTCAGAGAATTTTCTAACTGGATCAAGACGAATGCAGTAGATCACCTCTACGAGGTTTTCCAGGAAGCAGACAAATTGGAAACACTTTCTACACACTCCAAAACCAGGTAGAGATCCCTTGTTATGCAGCAGTTACTGGATGATCTCACTTTTTACCATGAAATTAGAAATCCTAGTAAGAATTCCAGAAGCACGCTATAGCTAGCCTGATCAATCAATCACAATTAGGATTCATCCTGGGTCAAACATTCAGGAATCACCTCTGCCCATGATCTTATCGCCTCCGGCTGAGAAGGGTTGAAAACTAACCCTGGGCGTAGTTCGCGAAGTAGCACTTCGCGAAGCTACGCAAAGTGCAGTTCGCACTACGCGAGCTACGCGTAGCACTTCGTAGTACCTTGTTCGCACTGTGCCAGATGTCGTTTTCAATGATTGCACAGTGCAGACAAGCAACCGGCACTGTGCAATCATTGAAAATGGCATCTTGCACAGTGCGAGCTGTAATTTTCTGCTGCTCGAGTAGATTTTTACTCGAGCGGCAGCTTTCTCAACGAGAACTGGTAGTTTCTCATCGCGAGCGGTCGCGAACATACGCGACCACTCGCAATGAGAAACCTGACCTCCTCGCGTTGGGAATCTCGCCGGGAGGTTAATTTTCCATGCTCGCGATCGCCAACTTGATGTTGCTGATCGCGAACAAGGAAAAAGTCTCGCCGGGATGTCATTTTGCTTGCTCGCGGTCGCCAACTTGACGTTGAGGACCGCGAGCCAGCAAAAAATTACCGCAGCACTACGCAACACTACGATACGTGTGTTCGCACTGTGCTACGTGCAGTTCGCGTAGTGCGAAGTAGCGCGAACTTCGCAAACTACGCGAGCGTAGCGTAGTGCTTTGGCCAGGCTTATTGAAAACTCACTAGCTCTCTCCCTCAACACCTAAAAGGCATTTGACGGAACAAAATTAGGATATATGTTACACACCTTATGGAAGATGGGATTGGGACAGGATTTTATCTCCGAGGTTCAGTGGTTGTACTACAATCCCCCCGCACAAGTTAACTGCAGAGGTTTTCTCTTGGACTCCTATTCAGTACACAGAGGAACCCATCAGGATGTCCACTATCATGATTACTCTTCTTGTTGGTGATGGAACCTCTAGTTGCAGCCATTTGCCAATCCTCTTAATAAATCGGCGTAGTTACCCCTATAGGCTGATATAAAATACTACTTTATACTGATGACATAATGCTTACCGACCTAGATTGATCTTTGCTAGCCCTGATATCTTTCATTACCACCTCTTCAGCAATATCTGGATATAAAATCAACCGGGACACGAGTGAAGCCCTGAGCATGTCACATGTTACCATTAAGGCAGCTATCATGGGTTACTCATTTAGGTGGAAAAGTGAGCATCTCAAATATCTACAGATCCTCATCAATTGTGAGTTGGAGTCAACAATATCTGGCAACTTCGACCCACTGATCCCTAGGACTGTGCTTGACTATACTATATGGAACCAGCTCAACCTATCAATGTGGTGAAGGGTACAAGCTATTAAAATGGCGGTATACACACGCTGCGCAATCATGAACTAGGAATGCTCCCTATACTTGTGACAACAACTGTTTTATGAACCATACAAACATAAAAGACTTTATCTGGGGGATAAGAGGCCCAAACTGAAGATTTCCAAGTTGATAGCCCAATAACACAGTGGAGCACTAATCCTACCCTTCATTGATAACTACTAAGCTGTTTTACATCCAATACAAGTGTCCTATATATGATCATGAATGACTGACCTTCTTTTCTTCGTCCACCTGTAACGGTCTATAGCACTTAGCGAATCGGGCCTCCAGTTGCTTTATCAGCTCAAATCATCATCAACATCCCCAACTACCTCCATTATACAGAATACACATCTTGAATCAGGTAACACCACAGTACATACCCAAGCATGTGCAAAGATCCTTTAGACTCTACCATCATGCTTGTCATTATGCAGAGGCAGTACATGTATATATATATTCATCTGACCATAATGCATAACATCATATACAGTGTTAATTTCATTGTTGCTTTGTAATGTTCAGAATGATGGCCACAGTGTTACTTTTATAATGTTCAGGATGATGTCTACATTGTTACTTTTGTAATGTTCAGAACGATGTCTACATTGTTGCTTCACATTTAGACCATATAACCTGTTTTCACTTCTATCAGCAAGAACATGAATATCTGAATTCATGTTCACATTGTACCATTGAGTATCATCAATCAAAAGTTAAGAAAAAAAGAAAAGAATTTCCTTTCTTCATTGCCCAACATTAATATGGTGTTTTATAGTTACACTGAGAAGGTATCCAAGATAATAAGAACTATCATTCTGTCATTAATAAGAAAATCAATTTCTTTGTGGTTGCATCTCTGAGTTTTCAGACAGAACCTAGCAAGGTGGCTCAGCAATTTAAGAGATTGCTGCTGACATCTGGTGAAACTTGAACATCCCAATTTCATGTTCGGAGAAGGATAGTCAGGTTTGTATTGCTCTGAGGTGGATTAGTTGAATAACATTAAAAGGAATAATTGTAATAGCCAATATTTACAGTGCCTAGAATGGAAGAAACCTGTGGGGTGAATCTCTATGTAAGTACTATTTTATAGTTTGCTCACATAGTATACATGGCCTCCTTGTACGCAGCACAACATTCTGTATACGTTTGATGGAAATACAGCTCTCGACACCAAGCTGCAGAAGATTGAAGACTGATTTAGAGGAGGGTGTTAATGGGACATTAAAAAGAGGATGTCTCATTCATTTGGCTCATTTAGAGTGCGGAGCAGGCTGAGTTCCCGAGTATGGATGTATGTACTGAGATAACTCAAACCCACTCAGGGAGAAAAGTGTGCCTTATATTTTGATGAGGGGAGCAATGGTTCTTTGTGTATCAGGGTGGGAGGGGGTAGTGGGACATGATTGAATATTGAGTGCGTAAAGTGTGAATTCACCTTTCAAATTGTACGATTAGATTCCAGTTAGTAGTCCCAAATTTAGGCACAATGGGATTAAAACCAAACGACTTTCAGGAAAGTGTTGACACTATGATTTGAACCTCGGACCTCAGTTTCCATAGTTAGTAATCTAGCCATTAGAGTAGATCTCTCCCCTATGGAGAGGTAATGTCTAGAGTAACTATATGATTCTCTCTAGAGCTCATCTCTGTCCAATGAATGTTGCCAGTTTGAATCGTATACAAATAGTTTATTGAGGATCATGGTTTTGTAGCAGAGGTCCAGGTGTAACCTGCTGGATAGAAATTCCAATACTGGTAAAATAGGTCAGTGGGATATGCACCTTGACCAAAGATATAGGTCTATGTAATTGACAGTATGTATTGAAAATTGCTTTAGACACCTTCATATGCACAGATACAGTGTGTAGCAAAAGGTTTCAGCTTATTTAGACCACCGAGATTGTTCGCTTTGGACTACCCGGTTTCTGGATCTTTACTGTGGGTGAGTCCTGCTAGGTAACACCCCTCATCAGCCAGGCTAGCTTGAATCCAGTGGCAAAGTGAGCAAGGGACCCACGTCTGGGCATAACCTACCAAATAAAACTTTCGCCAAGCCTAAATCTTCCTTTTTAATACATATAAGTCACCCCTAGAGAAGGCCCTAAACAGCCCATAGGGCATAGTGCAGTATATATTCAAAAAGTTGAACATGTATTGTATTTATACATATCGTGGTATTGAAAAACTCTTACATTTGTTTTTCACTACTGAAGGCCTACCTCTATCGTAAGATAATATTGGGTTACCTAATTACATTTACCCCCTTAACTGCTGGGCCTTTAACGCCCCAGTGCTGAGCCCTTTTTTGGCTATTTGGCGTAGTTTGTGCTTAGGCCCCTGTAACGTTTTGTCCACATAAGGTATCTACGTCAAATTTGAATCCTTTTTTTCCCAACATCCCACTCATTCTAAAGGTACCCAGGGTTTGTGGATTCCCCTAGAGGAGACTGAGAAAGTAGCCAAAATACAGCAACATTTTGGGTTTTTGGTGAAAAATTGGAAAAAAGTGCTGAAGAAGAAAGCATCCGTTTTTTCCCCCTGCAAATGGTATTAACAAAGCGTTTGCAGTGGTAAAATTACCTTTTTTCCAGGTTTCAGGAACAGGTAGACTTTAGTTAGAAAACCAGAATTTTCTACACAGTTTTGCATTTTGGTGTTTTCATTTTTTGTGCTTTCAAACTCCTGTCATTTAGTGCTGGAAATTGATGTATAGCCAATAATGGATCCCAGAAAGCTATACATTTCTGAAAAGTAGACAGAATTCTGAAGGGGTCATTTGTGTAGATCTTTCAAGGTTTTCCTATAGAAAGTAACAGTTGAAATTGAAACATATTGAGAATGAGTTGAAAAAAACAGCCATTTGTGTCTGCATTCACCTGTAACTTCTTAAGTATGACAGATTTTTAAAAGCAATATAGTGTTATGTCCACTGGAGTCTTATGGTTGTAGGGGTATATTGGACTTGTAGGTTCACCAAGAACCTGAAGTGCACAAAGCCAATAACTGAGTTGAGCCTTGCTATGGTTTTATACACAAGTGAGGTATCATTTTACTCAGGAGACTGAGGGGAATGCCTGGTCACCCCCACGCTCCTGTGCCTGCTGCCGCTCCCGCTGCACCAGCCTCCCGAGGGCCGCCGAGCCCACACCTGCTTTCCCGCTGCACCAGCCTCCCGAGGGCCGCCGAGCCCACACCTGCTTATCCCGCCGCCCCAGCCTCCCGAGGGCCGCCGAGCCCACACCTGCTTTCCCGCCGCCCCAGCCTCCCGAGGGCCGCCGAGCCCACACCTGCTTTTCCCGCCGCCCCAGCCCGTGGCCCCGCCCCCCGACAGCCGATTGGATCGCGCTCCCGCCTCCCCGCAGACCCTCCCGACCGGCTCCCTTCTTATGACGTCCCCAGAGCGACCGCGCAGCGGACGCGCGCAGCGGGAGCACCGATTGAGCGCCGAAGGTGCGCCAAAGGTAAGCCCGTCTGCGCCCGTCCGCGACCGGATCGCGCCCAGCGCCAGGACCCCTGGCCCACGAGGACCCCGACCGACCCGCCTGACGTACACCGCCGCCACCCTCATCGCACTCAACACCGGCTGATTCCCAGGATGCTACCGAGCCACACCACGACGCACCCACGGACCCTTCAGCTGCCACGCCTGCAAGTTCACCTGCATCCGGACCTGCCTCGCACCAGCACCCGCCAAGTCGAACACCAGCAGCACCCACCTCAAGTGCATCCTGCTCAACACCCGCTCCGTCCACAGACACGCCATCGAACTCTGGAACCTCCTAGACGCCACAGCCCCGGACGTTGCCTTCCTCACGGAGACTTGGATGAACACCTCTTCAGCTCCCGACATCGCCATCGCCATCCCAGAGGGCTACAAGATCACCCGGAGGGATCGCACCGCCAACCAGATGGGAGGAGGCATCGCCATCATCCACAGGAACACCATCCGTCTCACGACCAGCACCGACAACACCCTGACCACTGCCGAACACCTGCATTTCCAGATCCACACCGACCCGAAGACCACCCTCAGAGGCACCCTGATCTACCGACCTCCGGGACCACGCACCCAATTCAGCGAGGACATCGCCGACTTCGTCAGCCCGCATGCCCTCCCCTCCGCTGACTACATCCTCCTGGGGGACCTCAACTTCCACCTGGAGAACAACAACGACCGCAACACCAGCACCCTGCTCGACAACCTCGCCAATCTTGGACTCAAGCAGCTGGTGTCCACCCCCACCCACCTCGCCGGACACACACTCGACGCAGTCTTCTCTTCCTGCACAGACATCGACTTCAGCCACGCCACAGAGCTTCAATGGACGGACCACAGCTGCGTCCACTTCACCTTCAAAAGAACGACGACCCACCACCACCAGCAACAGGCTGCCCGCAGAAGCTGGAACAAGATCACAGCCGACCAGCTCGCCACCTCCATGAGCCAGCACCCTCCTGCCAGCTCAGCGAACCCCAGCCAGGCCGCCGACAACCTCACGAAGTGGATCAGCAACTGCGCGGACGAGCTCACCCCGCTGAGGACCCCGCCCAGCAGACCCGGCAGCAAGAAAGCCCCATGGTTCACCGACGAACTCAAGAGCTCCAAGAAGAACTGCCGAGCCCTCGAGAAAGTCTGGAGAAGGGAACCTACACCGGACAACAGGACCTCCTTCAAGCTTGCCACCCGGAAGCACCACCAGCTGATCCGCGCCGCCAAGAAAACTGCATTCAAGGACCGGCTGGACAACAACGCACACAACTGCAAGGAACTCTTCAACATCGTGAAAGAGCTATCCAACCCCAGCGCAGGAAACAACGACATCACCCCATCGCAAGACTTCTGCAACTCCCTCGCCTCATACTTCCACAACAAGATCGCGGACATACACAACAGCTTCAACAACCAACCAATGCACACCACGACCGAACAACCACCCCCCACCACCACCCTCCACGCCTGGACCCCGATCAGCACGGTAGACACCATCCGCACGATGAACTCCATCCACTCCGGATCACCGACCGACCCCTGCCCTCACCACGTCTTCAACAAGGCCGACGCTGTCATCGCACCCCACCTGCGAGACATCATCAACACATCCTTCGACACCGCCACCTTCCCCGAGAGCTGGAAGTACGCCGACTCAGCGCTCTACTCAAGAAACCCACAGCGGACCCCACCGAACTCAAGAACTACCGCCCCATCTCGCTCCTCCCGTTTCCAGCCAAAGTCATCGAGAAGACTGTCAACAAGCAGCTGGCCGCCTTCCTCGAGACGAATGGATCCCTCGACCCCTCACAGTCTGGCTTCCGAGCCAACCACAGCACCGAGACCGCCCTCATCGCCGCCACCGATGACATCCGAGCCCTGATGGACAACGGAGAAACAGCGGCCCTCATCCTCCTAGACCTCTCCGCGGCATTCGACACTGTCTGCCACCGCACCCTAGTACAGCGCCTCAGCAACGTCGGAATCCAGGACAAGGCTCTGGAATGGATCATCTCCTTCCTCGACGGAAGAACACAGAGAGTCCGCCTACCACCGTACAAGTCAGAGGCCACCGAAGTCATCTGCGGCGTCCCCCAAGGATCCTCGCTGAGCCCCACCCTCTTCAACGTCTACATGAGCCCCCTCGCGGCCATCGCACGCCAACACAACCTCAGCATAATCTCCTACGCCGACGACACCCAGCTGATCCTCTCCCTGACCAACGACCCCGCCGCCGCAAGAGCCAACCTGCATGAAGGGATGAAAGAGGTAGCCGAGTGGATGACGACCAGCCGCCTGAAACTGAACTCAGACAAGACGGAGGTCCTCATCCTGGGCTCTTCACCCTCCGCCTGGGACGACTCCTGGTGGCCTCCTGCCCTGGGCACCGCACCCAAACCGACAGACCATGCACGCAACCTGGGCTTCATCCTGAACTCCTCCCTCTCCATGACCAGACAAGTCAACAACGTCTCCTCGGCGTGCTTCAACATCCTACGCATGCTACGGAAGATCTTCTGGTGGATCCCCACCGAGACCAGGAAGACCGTCACCCAGGCCCTCGTCACTAGCCGACTGGACTACGGCAACGCCCTCTACGCCGGTACCACCGCCAAGCTCCAGAAGAGTCTCCAGCGGATCCAGAACGCCTCAGCTAGACTCATCCTCGACATCCCACGAACCAGCCACATCTCCGGACATCTGAGAGACCTACACTGGCTCCCCGTCAACAAAAGAATCACCTTCCGCCTCCTCACCCACGCACACAAAGCCCTACACGACCAAGGCCCGAGCTACCTCAACAGCCGAATCAACTTCTATGCTCCCAAACGCCACCTCCGTTCAGCCAACCACGCCCTCTCCGCGGTCCCCCGCATCCGAAGAGCGACTACAGGAGGAAGGTCCTTCTCCTACCTGGCCGCCAAGACCTGGAACTCCCTCCCGACCGACCTGCGCCTGACCCAAGACCACCTCTCCTTCAGGAAGAAGCTGAAGACATGGCTGTTCGAGCAGTAGCGGCACCCCCCCTACCCCCAGCGCCTTGAGACCCTACGGGTATGTAGTGCGCTCTAGAAATGTCTTTGATTGATTGATTGATTGATTGGGCATTTGTGTTGGCATGGTAATACCACACAGAAATATGTGGAAAATGTGATTTTGAGGTTTGCAGGGGATTTTGGTTAGGAAACATTGTGGGATGCAAGCAAGCCATACCTCCCTGGACTACCCCGGGTCTAGTTTTCAGAAATGTGTGGGTTTTGTAGGTTTCTCTAGATTACTGCCGAGCACGGGGCCAAAAACCCAGGTGCCCCCTTGCAAAACCAGGTTGTTTTGTGATAGGTAATTTTCACGTCTCCTCAATACATTTGGGCCCTTGCCTGTCAAGGGTACTTGCCTAACCCACAATTGTAAGGCACCATTTTTATTGGAAGACCTGAAGGAATGCTGGGTGGTAGGAAATTTGTGTCAGCCCGGTGATCCCACAACTTTCCCACACTGAAATTTGAGAAAAATTTGATTTTGTCAGCACAATTTGAGGTTTGCAGGGGATTCTGGGTAGGAAAAGGTTGGGGGATCCACGCAAGCCATACCTCCCTGGACTCCCCTGGGTGTCTAGGTTTCAGAAATGTGTGGGTTTGGTAGGTTTCTTTAGATGGCCACAGAATCCGGGGCAAAATACTCAGGTGACCCCCCCTTACAAAACCAGGTTGTTTTTTGATAGATAATGTTGCTGTCTCCGCAATACGTTTTGGGCCCTTGCCTGTCACAGGTACTTGGCCCACCCACACAAGTGAGGTACCATTTTTATCAGGAGACCTGAGGGAATGCTGGGTGGTGGGAAATATGTGTCAGCCCGGTGATCCCACAGCATTCCCACACAGAAACGTGAGAAAAATGTGATTTTGTCAGCTAAATTTGAAGTTTGCAGGGGATTCTGGGTAGGAAAACCTTTGGGGGTCCACGCAAGCCATACCTCCCTGAAACCACCGCGTGACTAGTTTTGAGAAATGTCTGGGTTTGGTAGGTTTTCCTGGCTGGCTGACGAGCCCTGGGCCAAAAACGCAGGTGACCCCCCCTTGTAAAACCATTTTGTGCCACTGTCTGTCGCGGGTACTTGGCCCACCCACACAAGTGAGGTATCATTTTTATCGTAAGACCTGGGGGAACGCTAGGTGGATGGTTGTTTGTAGGTTGCTGCAGATCCCGGAACTTTCCATCACTTAAATGTGAAGAAATTTGTAATTTTAGCTAAATTTGAGGTTTGCAGGGGATTCTGGGTGAAAGAAACTGTGAGAGCCATGCAAGTCATTCCCCCATGTACTCTCCTTATTGACTACTAGTCAGAAATGTGAAGGTTTGCCTAGGTGACGACTGATCTAGGGAAAAAAATCACCAGCTACCCATATTGACAAAAAAGAAGTTCTAACCAAAGGCCATCAAACTGCCATAAATATAAATCTGACACTAATTTTATAAAGTTAATCCACCACTTACACTTGTAGGTTTTAGCACCTCCATAAACACTAGCTTCAAAGCACAAATACTTATCAAAGTATATAAATATTGAAGCCAAGCCTTCTGAAGGTGAGCCATAAAACCACTTCACAACACCAACCGCTTAATGGCCCATTCACCCGCCATTCACGCACCACACACAAGACTTCCATACCGCTAGCCACAGGCCCAATCAAACAGATCACTTGCACTCACATAAACATAGCATTGCCTTACAGGGACTAATCACATTCATACACCACAAGACGTATTGAGTTTGACTACATTTTACCACCTGTCAAGTATCTGCTTCCTTTTTCCTGAACATTACCAAACGCATGCCGAGTGAACCTTTACTAATTGCTCCAATTTCAGCCACAAGAGGATCAGGAAGACATGTCTTTCATGCACCTTAAGTGCACTCACTGTGCTAAGTCCAAATCCTTCCAGTTTGTGGATGCAATTTGGGGGAGTTCGAGTATGCCGCAAAGCTATTCCTCGAACTGAGCGAGCACATCTACCTTTGAAAATAAGGCAAACACGCTGGAAATTCTCCAGAGCTTTCTAAAGACAACATCATAAACTATGCAGAACGGTAGAATGTGAAACACTGGTGATCCGTTACAACGTAGCATATGTCCAATCCACCGTTATGTGCCGTGACTGTAATGTACTTATCATACAGCAAACTGTACATCTACTATGTTCTGAAGGAGGATGAACATGGCAAGCAGCATTGACCCATAAGTACTATAGTAAATTCAATGCGAGTGGGGCAGCAATGGATTTGAATCCATGCCATATGCTGTTCTAATCCGTTTGTGTGTCTGTCTTCATCAGAGTCCTGACTAATCCTGTCTAATTGTCAAGTGACCCTATACTAATGTCTTCCATCTCTAGCTACTTGAAGCTTGTGAAAATGTTTCTTTCAAGCGTCATCAATGCTCTCACTGTGCGACATCCAACTCCTTCCAGTTTGTGGATGCATGTTGTGGGGTGTCTGAGTATCCTAGTAAGCCATATCTTGAACTGAGCAAGCATATCTACCTTTGAAAATAAGGTAAACATGCTGGGGTATTTTGCCTAAGTTTCCTAAAGTAATAAGCCAAACAAATATCCTGAGGGTCTAATTCACTGACACTTTTACTTCGACAGTCTGAAAGCACAATTACTAACTTGTATCATACACAATGTTATGAGAAAGGGTACAGGATGCAATATCTTGTATGATGATTGATTTCACATCTTAAACTAAAGATGTGAAAACAATCTTCATACAAGATATTGTGTTCTGTATCCCTTTTTAATAACATTGTTATGATACATGTTAATAATTGAGTTTGCACACTTTCAAAACAAGTAGAAATGTTGGTTAATAAGTCTCATTGGATATTTGTTTGACTTAATAAGCTTACTATGGTTCTCAATGGCAATCAGGGTGGTCCTTGTGTGCTTAACAAGCACTTCAAAATCCGGTCAATCCTTTAACATTTTGCCAAACAGGGTACTCCGTGACAATGTGGTGCATGTTCTGTCCACCAGTATGTGCAGTGTGGGGACTATAAGGCAATGGTGAATAGAACAACTACCACATTCTGAAAGCAGATAAAGGTGTTGAGAAGTCCATGATTTCTTGAAGTAAAGGAGCACATTTTATGTGGCTGCTTGCCTAGCGAAGGAGTGGCCCACAGAGAGTACATTTCCATTCACACCAATTGAAAGGTTTACTTATTGGTAGCTCCACCTCGGTCAATTTCCCAGTACTTTGCTTTAATATGATAAAACTTAAATCAAGTAGGAAAACAGAAGGCGGGCTTACGTGGGCACTGAGTATAGTAAACACGAGTCTCCTGCCTCTTTACCTGCATCGAGCACACTTTACGAAGACGACGTGGTCACTCATTTTTGGGTGTTGCAGGAATTGTATCAGCAAAATGTTGTGCCTGAAGCCTTGCCATGTCCTCCAGAACACATGAAGTGAAGGCTGCTGCTTCTGTAGCAGTGAGACTTTCAATCACAGACATCTGAAAGTCAAGGAAAGACATGAGTCTTCCTGTGGGGGTCTGATGATAAACAACATACACATTGTATGTTGCCATCTGGATCAGGTAAGTTATACCAAGTGCAAGTTTTACGAATCACATTGTATGGCTGAAGAACCTGGTCATTCTGGTCTACTCCACCCATGTACTTGGATGGGTCTTTCCAGGGCCCTTGACTCTGGTCCCAATATGTATGCCCCCTTAGGACCAGTTGGGGGAAAGGACCTGAACTCCAATACCCCCCACAGGTGCTCCGAAAGAAACAAATGTGATTCTGTGATCTTAGGAGAGCAGCATGAAGGGTGCACTTCTGGCTGGTATGAAAGGTGCCGCGTAAGATGCCCCCACCAAAAGGAGAGCAGAGGTGAAGCATGAGCCCAGCACAGGAAAAGTCTGGCACAAGTAACAAAAAGGTCCAGCTCCCTCCACAATTTATCCCTTTAGAGGCCAGGAGCCCTGATGAAAATGCACCTGGTAGCTAGGCCTGGCGACCAGAGCAAAAAGGAGCTAAAGAAGAAGGAAATCACCCAGTGGAGCCCAAGATATCCATTTTTCAATATTTGCGCCTTTCAAAGCAAGAAATGATAAAGGGAGCATGTGACATTCTGCAGAGATTCCTTTCCACTACCCCTGGTGGGGATCAGGAGTCAGCCCGTCTTTATTGATCTTATTCTTGGGAAGAGAGGCTTCCATGAAGCCCCCTTCGTCCAGCCATTTTTGGCCCTCATCCCCCGGGGTCCATTGTAAGGATGACCCAAGGACCCTACTCTCCGAGACAAAGACACAACAAAGAAAAAATCACCTTGCTGGTCCTGCCTCCAAGTGGAAGCCAACACCTTGCCAGCATTGTTAGATCCTGCCCAAATGTGGAAACTGCAAATAATGATGCTGGCTCCTGCACCTGGCAAGGTTTGCATGGAGGTAGCCGGCTGGGTTTATTGGGGCCCTGTGGTTTTAATGAAGGAACAAGGCTCTGCGTGCCCCGATGGGACCGTGTCACCTAGGATTGTTAAGAACAAAGGCAATGAAACATTGTGTGCTGCCCTCCAACAAGCAACACTATAAAAATTCAATTCTCCCAGCCGAGGGAGCGCCCTATAATGCTCTGTGATGGCTCAGATGCGGATGTATGACGTTACAACGCACACTTTTACAACGCATGCACTTACAACGCATTTTTTACAACGCATAATCCATTATAACGCATGACATTACAACGCAGGACACTACAACGCATTTTAAAAAAATACCTTTACAACGCATTACCATTACAACGCATACTACCTTTACAACGCATACCATTACAACGCATAATATTAAATTACATTTAAGGTAAGTATTAGATAGTATAGGGGTAAAAATTACTATTCTAACTCCAGGGGGTGCATCAGTAGGGTAAGTGTTGGATAGTGTAGGGGTAAAAATTACTATTCTAACTCCAGGGGGTGCAACAGTAGGGTAAGTGTTGGATAGTATAGGGGCAAAAATTACTATTCTAACTCCAGGGGGTGCATCAGTAGGGTAAGTGTTGGATAGTATAGGGGTAAAAATTACTATTCTAACTCCAGGGGGTGCATCAGTAGGGTAAGTGTTGGATAGTATAGGGGTAAAAATTACTATTCTAACTCCAGGGGGTGCATCAGTAGGGTAAGTATTGGATAGTATAGGGGTAAAAATTACTATTCTAACTCCAGGGGGTGCATCAGTAGGGTAAGTGTTGGATAGTATAGGGGTAAAAATTACTATTCTAACTCCAGGGGGTGCATCAGTAGGGTAAGTGTTGGATAGTGTAGGGGTAAAAATTACTATTCTAACTCCAGGGGGTGCATCAGTAGGGTAAGTGTTGGATAGTATAGGGGTAAAAATTACTATTCTAACTCCAGGGGGTGCAACAGTAGAGTAAGTGTTGGATAGTGTAGTGTAATATTATGCGTTGTAATGGTATGCGTTGTAATGGTAGTATGCGTTGTAATGGAATGCGTTGTAAAGGTAGTTTTTAAAAATGCGTTGTAATGGTATGCGTTGTAATGTCATGCGTTGTAATGGATTATGCGTTGTAAAAAATGCGTTGTAAAGGTAGTGCGTTGTAAAAGTTGCGTTGTAAAGGTTGTTCCCCCTCAGATGCATATGTTCTTATGAATATGTGCTCTGATGAGGGGGCAGGGTCACCACCAATCCATTTCATAGCTCTTATGAGGGACTGCAGAGATGGGAGCAGTCCCCCAGCTGATATTTTGGACCTAGGTCTGCTAGAGAGCCACAGGCATGCTCCTAGAAGAGGTTAACCATTGTTCCATAGCATTCTCAGCTAGACCATTACACTCTCAGGCTCCAAGGCTTTGGAGTTCAGGGAGCCCTAGTGGTTGGTCCAATGGCTACATTGTGGTCCATTTAGCTGGTAAAAAAGATTCAGTCACCCATGTTGTTTTGAATTGAAATGCTTTATTAACAACATAGATATTAATCAATGAACAATTATCGTTATAATGACTGCTTATGATTGGTAATATTGTTTCCGTTGATTTTAATGGTGTTAGAAGGTTCAAATATGACATGTGGCTGACTTTATTATGTATACAAAAAAGTGATAGATGGAATGTTTGAATTAATCTCAGGCAGTGGTAATTACTCAGGCCGCATTCCAATCCATTGTTATTTTGGACACCATGCCACCTCAGTTTGGACCTAGCTACATGCAAAACAGTTTTGTCACTTCTCCAAAGGGAAAGGTTCAGCCCAAACTGCCAATCCAGGTCCTCTCTGACATGCTGCACAAAATAACAATGGATTGGGATGCCGCCCGAGTAGTTACCAGTGGCTGAAATAAATTAAAGCCTTCCATCCATCACTTTTTTGTATTATTTAGTGTGACTTTATCATGTGGCAATGCCCTGACTTCCTTTATAATGTGTTACATTGAAAAAGCCAGTATGCCTGCCTTGTTTAAAAATGATGCCCCCTTATATTGTGATGTTGCATCTGAGATAGTTTTTGTAAATATGTCATTCAGAACCCAATAGGGGTGTAATATGATATGATATGTACCTATTTGCACTTTAATGTATAGTATTTAGTAGTGTGTGTGTGTGTGTGTGGTGAGAAATTGGTTATTGGTTGAGGCGGTGTGAGCCCTTCTCAATCAACAGCCACAATCCTTTTTAAGGATTCAAACAATTTGGGGATGACCCTGCAGAGAGGGACAAGTCCAACATGCGTGTAATAACAGTAATTTTCCTTTTTAAAAGAAAAAGCACTGACTGCACAAACATGTATTGTGTATTGTTATTGCTTGTCAACCCCACCTCCCCTGAGTAGGCTATGAACTGCTCGGCTTCGCTACCCTGAAAGAGTAAAGCTATACAATGGGAACTTGCTTCCCAGTAAAAAGACAATAATGGACTTATTACGTGTGCAGGACATACATCCTTCAAAACTAATAAACCAGTTTCTTTTACAGTGGCATTCCTGTGTGAGCATGATAGATGACACGATCAAGAAGCAATTCTTTCTAAATATGGCACTACACAATTTCTTAGCGTTCGTGCAATGCAGCGGTTCAGATTGTCATGCAACTGTGCCCTGCCAAACTTTTAGTAAATTTGGATCTTTGTTTCTGCCACTCCATGTGAAAAAACATCCTCTGATTTTGAATTCCATTTATATGTCTTACTCTGTATAATATTATAGTGAGATAGTAGCTCCATGGGGCAAATGACCGTTGTGCATTGTAAAAGGATGTATTTGTAGAGAGTGAGAAAAACTTTGAATACAGCAGAGGGTAACACTGCACATGCCAAAACAGAACATAATGCAGTAATTTGTGGAAAAGCATTACAAGAGAACCAGACTCTTTAAGAAGAAAGTCTTAATGATGGTTAAGTACTTGCGCCAGTCTGCGAAACCTGCTGCATGCTTGCTCAAATTAAATCCACAAATGACAACTTATTATTTAGTACCAAATCTAAAAGAACACTCTGTGCCACCAGGGCATTAGATTTCTAATTCTAATTGGAGAATTTGCCAACCTACCTACATTCTAACAACTACCTTCTAAAAGTCTCGGACACTTAAGTCCTTTGTGTCTTGTGATCTGCTCTGAATGTCTGAACAGTAAACACTATTTAGTAATACAGCTGTGTCCTCAATTGTCCTTCAAAAAGATCTAGACATAAATTATCGACACACTGCAAATTCATGCAATTTGTAAATTAGCAATAGTGCTAGAAACAACAGTTTGATTACCACACACGTAGCAAAGTCCATTTAAATTCACGTAAACTGAAACAGCAGCTATGATTGTGGTTGGGCTGGTGACCAAGACGCCTGTGTCACTGCACTACCTGCAATTACATTGAAGTATTTCAGATTGTGTTTTTACATTGTTTATCATTACTTGGCATTACTATTTTTACCATTTTACTTTACCGTTACATAAGAAGACACCACGTCTTTTTTTAAGACTGTTAATTGCTTACCTAATAAATATATATATAATAATATTCAATTATTATTTTAGTCTATTTTTGTTCTATAATAAAAATGTATGAAACGATACTATTTCCATATAATTCAATCGGCATTACATTCTACTTCAAAAAAAGGAATAAAATATACATTTTTTAATTTCAACGACAATATACAAAAATATTTTGGTGATCGCCAACAGACTAATCACTCCTAAGCAAAGCGAGCAGGAAATCAGAGCACTGGCACCTGCTACTGTAAGAAAGTAAGTGACACGAAATGAGACATGATGAATAACAATCCCTTGGACTCTGATGATGCACTTTCGCATGAACTGAGATTCAGGTATGGTGAAAGCGCAGCAGCTACTGGCTGAAAATATCACCACTGAATGTGGGAGAGGTTTCTGGACGAGAGAATCCTAAATCGAGTTTAAAAAAAAAAAAGAACCGTCACAAAACAGATGACATGTCTCAAAACGGTTTTCATTGCATGTCCTCCTCTGACAAGTGTTTAGCATGCACACAAATAATATTTTGTGTCAATAAAGGACAATAGTGTGGTATTATAGTTAAACGAGTTACTGCATTATTTGAAAGCAAAGCTTAATAAACAACAACATGCCATCTTCCAAGAATCCATAATTCCTCAAAAAACAAAAAACAGCAGAATCACATCACAGAAGAACAAGACATTCAAGGAAATTATTCTATAAACTCGCTGCTAAAAGTCAGGTGCTTTGAGTACAGGTGCCATACACAGAGTTCCTTTCAGTGTGTAAAAGGCATTCTGGCACTCTTCAGTCTGTAGAGCCTTCTTAGGCTATTTCTTTGAGGTGGGTTTTGTCAGTAGGGCAACAATGGTGCCTTACCCCTCCACAAATCTCATGTAATACTCGGTCAGGCCCTGGAAAGCCGACACCTTCATTTGGGTTTTGGGAGGCAAAAAAGCCATGAATGTTCTAGCTTTGGGTTGGAGAGGTTGTACATGTCCCCACCACAAGGTAACCGAGGTACATGAGGAGATCCCTGCCCTATCTGGCCTTTGTTTGGCTTGACAGTTAGGCCTTTCTACTGTAGGGCCTGAAGCTTTTCCTTGAGGTGGTTCAGATGGACCATCTAGAAAAGCTGCGCTGACAGACAGCACTTTGTTCACAAGCCTCTGGAAGTTGGTGGGGGCAGTCTTCAGGCCAAAGGGCATCACTCTGTGGAAGTGGTCCTCTTGGGTGGAGAATGCAGATATCTCATTGGGTTCCACAGTTAGTGCAATCTGCCAGTACCCAGGTATGTGATCAGGTACTTGAAAGCCTGTGATCTGTCAATATGCTTTTCTTGGGGGGGGGGGCAAACTTCAGTCTCAGTGACTGCATTGAGTCCCCTGTAGACCACACATAACCTAAGCCCTGGCTCCCCATCTTTTGGGTTGGGCTTGAGCACCAACACCACTGAGCCTGCCCAGGGACAACTAGAGAGCTCAATTACTCCTAGTTCCAACATTTTAGCAACCTAAGTGTTACGATGAAGATGTATCCTTGTAAGATGTAGATTTATTTAGCTTAGTTACAAGTTACAGATAATGCCCCACCAAGAGCAGCATCCTTGCTGCTCAGCCCACGCTCATCAACTGAATCTCTCCAATACCAACACTCTCAACCTTCCAATGACCTCACACACTGGGTGAGCAGTAGGGAAGAGAACATCAGTGGGAAGAATGCATTATACAAAACAGTAGGTCACAACACATCTACCCCCTTATAGATACAATAGAAAATACAATGGGACGTAAGATGGTAAAATCTACAAGCAATACGTCCTACAAATTAACAAATACCACTCCAAAGAAATAAACTGAAATAGTTAACCAAGAGACCCAAAACTTCTCTGCTCATTCATCAAGAAAAACTACACGTTCCCCTCCACAACACATTAGATCCCTTGACAGGACCAGAAACACAAAACACCCTCTACTGCTCATACTTCAGGGAAAACTAATCATACATTCCCTCCACAACACACTTAATCTCTAAGTAGGACCAGGAAAACAAAACGCCCTCTACTGATCATACAGCAAGGAAAACTAACCATGTGTTACCCACAACACACTAAGGGCCTCATTACGATGTCGGGAGGACCTACGTCCACCCGACACCGCTTTAACAATTTGAAAGCACATGGTGCAGTCACATACTTCCATTTCTCGATGGGAGCTTGTGCTGTGGCCGTAAACCAAACCGGCCATAGCACATACTCCAATAGAGAAATGTGAGTTTTTGTCAATCCCTGCACTGTGTGGCAAGCACCTTATGGTGCCTGCCACACGGTGCACTGATTAACAGGTGGGTACCATAGATGCCCCCTCAGCCTCCAATCGTAGGCCACAGGGAGAATGGGGCCCTGCAAAGGACCCCCAGAGTCGCTTTCTGACACGCTTTCCATGTCAGAAAGCCCAACATGGAAAGTCTGTCGGAAACTGACATTGTAATCCCGACTGCGGAAATGCCGTCATTAGGGATTACGGTGAGGCCTCGGACTGGCAGACGGGCTCCCTGAGCCTGTCGGAATCCAGGCAGAATTACCGGCCGGTTTCACTTTCGACCACCTGCGTTGTAATATGGAGGTCGGAAGTGAAACCTACGATGTGACTCGGAAAGCCTCCGACCGCTTTCCGAGTCACATAGTATTCAGGCCCTTAATCTCTAGGTAGGACCAGGAACACAAAAACACCCTCTACAGCTCATACATTAGGGAAAACTATTAAACATTCCATCACCCACATTCTTTTTTACAAAACACACCATATACTGCAATGTAAGAACATATTGCAGGACCAGGGATACACACTTAACCCCCTCTACTGCACCCAAACAGGACCAGGGTTAACAAGAATCACAGTCTCTCTACAGGACCAAGGATCCACTTCACTAGGCATACTCAACACAATGTCACACTACAGGACCAAGTACTCACTCCCCCCCCCACATTATCCTAACAGGCCCAGGAGTAGAAACTCAAAACACGGCCTCACTCCAGCCCCCATTGCATCTAAACTGGACCAGGGGCAGAAGCTCAAACCACAGTCACACTACACAACCTACTGTTGTCACACAGGGGCAGGGTGTCTCCTACCCTCTACTGAATTCACACAGGAGCAGGGCTTCTCCCACCCTCTACTGCATCACACATAAGCATGCATGGCAGTACCAGGGACCAAACCCTCAACACACACCCCATTTTGCATACACAACAGAACCAGTGTACATACTGATCATGACACTAGCATGTCACAACAGCACATAAAACTCATAGAACCTCAGAAAAATATTTAAAAAATTCAGCCCAACATACCTGTCCAATAAACCCGTATACTTAGGCAGCAACCTCAGAATAGCATGCAATATCTACGAAGCAGCATTAAAGATGACATTGACATAAAAACATGACCATGGGGGTTGACAGGCACAAGAAAACAGATTAAAAGTATGAATTCACAAGCTTTTCCCAAAGTCACATGTGCCTCACAAGGCTCAATAATGCCTTCAATCAAGTTCCTAACTCTTCACTGTGTTCACTGACCACTGTTTGTGCTGCCTCTTACAAATACTCAATTTCTCAACAATCTTCTCAATAAATAGCAGAGCACACACAGGCCGTGCAGCAGAATGTTCACTGTCCCAACAGAGCACAAGTTCCTTATTCCGGTCAGCTCTGCTCACATGCGTTGCACACAATTCCTGCAGGAGTGCGCGTTCGAGTCTTCTGTCCCACTTTCCTGGCAATGCTGTCAAATACACCATTCTGATAGAAATCACACTGTCAGCTGTGCTCACTTCCTGGTCTCCTCGCGTTCTAGTGTTGCACTCAGTGACAGCCGCCCAGGTGTAATTCTATGGCAGGACCGGAGGCTTCAGATTATGCTGTCTCAATTTCTTTACTGACTCACAGCAGCCAATGAAAACACAGTAACTTAGTAAAAAACTACATTTCCCATGAGGCTTTGAACCATGCCTTCTGTAACAACCAATAGTCACACATCACATACTACAAAATAATGAGGCACCATCTTGGCTTCCTCTTTCTTTGCTGCTCCGCAGTCAAGATAAGTGCCTCATTATTTTATGTATGATCAACTTGCTTGTTTTGCATATGACATTGTGCTTTGCTATTGGTAAATGATATTGTTTATTGATTGTACCTTCCGGTTGTATTTGCTTAGCGCCTGCGACACGCGTGCTGTATTTCTCCTCCACCGATACTCGCGCAATGTGTGTTGGATCCTTATTATTTGTTGTATTTGGCCCCAGCCGCTTCCCACTCCCGCACGGAGCCGAGCGGCTTTTCCTTTGGTGCACGCTAGCGGGACTGGCACCCCCTGCGAAGGAGCCAGACGCGCGCTCGAGACCCGGCTGGGAGCTCAGCGTGCATCTCGGACGCCTGCACGCGCCAGTGCGCGCACGTGAGACCAGATCATCGGAGCTGGTGTGACGCCTGTCCTGGGCTGAATAGGGATATTCACATGCCTGCAGACGGAGGAGCCGGTACCGGGGCTTGTATTTTATAGTGTTTTGCACCGCTTTCAATGCTCCATTAACCCTTTCCTTTCCCTTGCCCAGAAGTGACAAAGACTAATTTTTTGAGGCCCTGAGCCCGATTAGGCAATCAGGGGCCACACCCCTCTGTTAGTCCTATCGGTCAGGAGCACTTTTGGTACCTTTTGGCCCCCTCTTCTCCAGCTTTGCTCCTGCCTGATGCCCTGGGTTGTGAGACCTTATTGGGCTGTATGATTAAGCTTCCCCCTGGGGATTTGAGTTATTCTATACTCCATAGAGTTAATATGTCGGACTGTGACGTATACCAAGAAGAGGTGGCTGCGTGTGAGGACCTTGAGGATGCAGGGTATTATTATGATGAATCCATGGAAGATTTAATTGACAAAAAATCGGACGCTAAGTTAGACAAGGTTCTGTCCTCTGCTCTCTTACCCCTTAGTCAATGTTTGGATCGATTGGTTGCAGGAACCCCTATCCCCTCTGGTGACCCTTCAGCCCCTTTGCCCCCTCCCGTGCCTGCGGGCCTCCCATGGCCAGAGGTAAAAGTTTATTCCTCTGTATATAAATCCAAAGAGCAGGCTATGGATGATACCCTGGACCTTCTCCCCGCCTTTCCCCGAGCACCATTCCGGACACCACGGCTGATGCAGGCACTGATACCGACTCCTCTCAGGAGAACTCTAAGCCTCGTAAGTGTGCTAAGAAGCGCAAACACTCTCTCTCTCCTACCCTCCCCTTCCTATTTTCTTTTGATCCTTCTGACATAATCCACCCCTGTTCCACCGAGTGGGTCCCTCCACCAGCAGTGGCTGAATACATACAACTCAACCTTAGGAAAGGTTTTGACAAGGAAGTCAGGGCACATAAAGTGGCAGTTACCCCTGACATAGACACTTCTATGACCACCTTCCACAAAAAATATAAAAAAGACCCCAGGAAGGGGATAGACCGTGCCCTCAGGGCATGCCAGCACAAGGTTTTAGATATCTCAGGACCCCTTGCAAAGATCCTGGAGTTGGCCTTGCAGGCTCAGGAGATGGGTGCAGCCATCCACCCGGAGGTCCTATCTGGGTGGACCCAGAGGGCTACCTACATGCTTGGTAACACCAATTGCGCACATGACTCAGAACGGCGGGAGTCCGTCTTGTTACGTATCAACCCACAACTCGTGGAATTGGCGACAGCTGAGCCTGGTCCGCTGGCGGAAGGACAACTGTCTGGTGAGAAGTTTGTGAAGGACATTGCCACATTTGTCAGTACCTTCGCCTCGCTGGATAAATCCTAGTCATCTCTTAAAAGAGTTTTTCATCCGGTCTCTGGTAGGGCCGGGCGTGGCAGAGGACGCTTGACCAGTCGCTACGCTAATCCCAGTCCTCAACAAGGTTTCGCCCCTCGCCGCAGGGGATACACCCAAGAGCCTGACCAGGCAGGCTTCTATCCATTGAAATCCCGTGGATTCCGAGAATGTTTCAACAGAGGTGTCAAAAGAGGTTACAAAAATTATGACACCCAGTCTTCTGGTAAGTCCCCAATGGCTTCTGATGATCCCCCTCGGGGGAAGATTGTTTCATTTTCAGGCGAATTGGGCAAACCTGACCCTGGATGTGTGGGTTCTAATCTCCACACAGTACAGGATTATCGGATAGAATTGTTGAATCCTCCATGTCAGATGAACCCTCCCTGTCCTATCTTTTTTTCCCTACAAGTGCAAGCTTTTATAGATTGCGATCTGTGAGAACTTTTGACCAAGCAAGCCATTGCCGCAGGACCCTTCCTTCCCGGAGGTTTCTGCAGCAACGTTTTCTTGGTTCAAAAGAAGGGAGGAGGCCAGAGGTTGGTATTGAATCTCAGGGAGTTCAACCCCTATGTGATATACAGACACTTCAAGATGGAGGGAACATCCTGCAACAGGATTGGATGGTCCGAGTAGATCTGAAGGACGCCTACCTCATGGTACCCATTTGCCTCTCCCATCGAAAATTTCTCCCATTTTTTGGGAAAGGACAATGGTATCATTATCGATCACTTCCCTTCGGCCAGTCCTCAGCACCCTGGGTGTTCACCAAATTGCTGAAACCAGTAATAACGCGCCTGCTAGAAATGGGGGTGAGGTTGATTATGTAACTCGACGATATGTTGATCCTAGCCTAGGATCGAGACCTCCTTCTCACTCATTTGGGCTGGATGATTTCCCTGCTTTAAGACTTAGGATTTGTAATAAATGTCAAAAAATCCATGACTACCCCGACACAACAGATAGAGTTCCTGGGGTTTCAGAAAGACTCAGTCTCTGCTCAGCATTTCCTTCCACTGATAAAGATCAGGTCTATCAAGAGAGAGATAGCTTCCACCCTGTCCAGGCAAATGATCTTGTTATGGGTGTTAACAAGGATTGTGGGCCTCCTAGCGTCATCCATCCAGGCGATCTTTCCAGGCCCCCTTCATTACAGGGCCTTACAACGGTTAAAGATGTATTACCTACAAAAGAGGTTTTCTTACGACCACCTGATTCTGCTGTCCCCGGAAGCCAGAGAGGAGCTTCAGTGGTGGCTGGAACACATGACAGCTTGGAACAGGAGAGCTATTTTTGGTGCCTCTCTGGATGTTATAATAGAGTCCAACGCCAGTCGTTGGCGTTGGTGCTCTCGATGTGGGGACTTTGCCACCGGCGAACGTTGGTCCGCTGACGAGTTAAAGTTGCACATCAACTGCCTGGAGTTACTAGCGGGTTCTTTCGCCATAAAGTCGATTTCCCCCTTGAAGAGCAACTGCTGTATCCTCCTTCGGATAGACAATGTGTCCGCAGTACGATACATCAATCGTCTCAGCGGGACAAAATCACTGCTGTTGGTCAACATTATGAAGGAGTTCTGGTACTTTTACCTGGACCACAAGATCAGTGTGGTGGCGGAATATCTGCCGGGCAAATTCAATCATGTAGCGGACTGCAACTCCAGATTCCTGAGAGATTTCAGCGATTGGAGGATTCACCCCTCGTAATTTGCAGAGATCATGGCTATGCGAGGCCAGTGCCTGATAGACTTCTTTGTTTCTCGCCTCAACACTCACCTCCCCATCTTCTTCAGTTGGAGGTCAGAACTGATGGCGAATGGAATGGATGCGTTCCTGCAACATTGGGAGCCACAGAGGAATTATGCATTTCTTACTTTTTCCCTGATCCCGAGAGTAGCGGCGCACGTTCACCGGCAGATGGCGACAATAGTTTTGGTCACTCCCTTGTGGAAGACTCAGTCTTAGTTTCCGACACTATTGGAGTTATCAGTGGATTTACCGTTTGAGCTCCCGGTATTCCCGGAGCTTCTCCAGGACCGAGTGGGGTCTCCACATCCGATGATCCTGCAGAACCAGCTGTTCCTCATGGTATGGACGCTCTCAGGCGACATGAGTGAAGTGAGGGCCTTTCATCAGCAGCTGCCGGGTTTATACACCAAGCTTGGGCTCCATCGACCCGAAAGCGGTATTCGGCTTCATGGAAACGATGGTTGGGTTGGTGCCTTCAACAGCAGGTGGATCCCGTAGGATCAGATTTAAGAGAAGTATTGAATTTTTGGCCGAATGTGCAGAATCAGGTCTGTCCTATAGGTCTGTGAATAATGTTAGGTCTGCTCTTTCAGCTTGGTGTGTAAGTTGCTCAAGGGCATTAGAGTGTCTAGCCCTCCACGACCTCTTTATCCCATGCTGTGGGATGTCTCCAAGATTTTGTCTCTTTTGGAATCATGGCCTGATAATAAAGACTTATCTTTAAAACAGTTATCAGCTAAATTCACAATGCTTTTATGTCTGATCTCCTGTCGTAGAGTTTCTGATGTTCGGGCACTAGATTTGGCTGGCACAATTTTTTCTCCACAGGTTGTCTCTATTGTCATCACCAGACGTACTAAGACCTTGTCCTGTTCAGTTGAGTACCCTGTGTTTCCACAAAATGCTAAATTATGTGTTCTACAATGTTTAAAGTGTTATGAAGAACGTACTCTAGCTCATAGAACGGACCCCTTAGGTCAATTATTGTTAGCAATACAAAAGCCTTTCCGACCTGTTTCTGCAGCCACCTTGGCGTGCTGGGTAAAATGGGTTATGGCAGAATCTGGCATTGATGTTTCTGTATATGGTGCTCATTCAGCCAGAGGCGCTATGGCCTCTAAAGCATATGTTTTGGGTTCCAGACTAGAAGATATCCTTAAGGCGGCAGATTGGTCTTCAGATTCAATGTTTAAAATGTTTTATTATAAACCTATTTCACAAGTTTCTTTCTTGTTGTTGACGAGCTTTGAACCAGCATAATCTGAAGCCTCCGGTCCTGCCATAGAATACAAAATTTTCCAGCTGCCGCGACAAGAATTTTTGATTCTACTAAGGGCACGGAGGCGAGGATTATCCCACCCGTTGGGACGTAATGGATGACAGTTGTTACTGTACATTACTGATGTTTAACATGAAATTCCCTCCCTAAAACTGGTTGAACCTGGTTGGGTTCTGTTTTTTCTCATGACTGTTTCTGTTTTCAGGAACAGATTCTAAACAAGTTTAATCCCTGGTGGTTGCCGGGCGTGGGTCATCCTGTTGACGGACGACGTCTTCTGATCCGCGGCTTCTGGATTATATTCTCCATTGAGAACGAACATTGAGTTACTCCCTCTCCGTTGAGAGTCAAGAGTGTTCTGTGATGTTGGACACTTAAAGACTGGTTTGCAAAGAAAGAGGAAGCCAAGATGATGCCTCATTATTTTGTAGTATGTGATGTGTGACTATTGGTTGTTACAGGAGGCGTGGTTCAAAACCTCATGGGAAATGTAGTTTTTTACTAAGTTACTGTGTTACTGCGTTTTCATTGGCTGCAGTGAGTCAGTAAAGAAATTGAGACAGCATATTCCTCGCCTCCGTGTCCTTAATAGAATCAAAAATTCTTGTTGCGATAGCTGGAAACTTTAGTATTCCTCTCACGCTTGGAATTCAGGAAGATTTGACCATGCCACTCCAATGCAATCAGCGGTCTAGCCTCCACCAAGCGTGTTCTATCCCATCTCATCACAAGAGGACACGGAAACAACATTAACAGATCAGCGTATTGGTGCAACACGGGCGCTTATGCCAAGGCACACAGAGGTGAGGCAGATCATTTTCAAAAAGCTTACGCTTCACAACACACACTGCCTTTAAATGTAATACTCAGTCAGTTTTAAGATGCTTGCACTTTACTCCCCGCTCTGCCTTGAAATTAAGGGTGGGCGTAGTTCGCGAAGTAGCACTTCGCGAAGCTACGCAAAGTGAAGTTCGCACTACGCGAGCTACGCGTAGCACTTCGCGAACTGCGTAGTAACATGTTCGCACTGTGCAAGATGTTGTTTTCAATGATTGCACAGTGCGGACAAGCAACCGGCACTGTGCAATCATTGAAAATGGCATCTTGCACAGTGCGAGCTGTAGTTTTCTGCTGCTCGAGTAGATTTTTACTCGAGCGGCAGCTTTCTCAGCGCGAACTGGTAGTTTCTCATCGCGAGCGGTCGCGAGCATACGCGACCCCTCGCAATGAGAAACCTGACCTCCTCGCGTTGGGAATCTCGCCGGGAGGTTTATTTTCCATGCTCGCGGTCGCCAACTTGACGTTGAGGACCGCGAGCAAGCAAAAAATGACCGCAGCACTACGCAACACTACGCTACACGTGTTCGCACTGTGCTACGTGCAGTTCGCGTAGTGTGAAGTAGCGCGAACTTCGCAAACTACGCGAGCGTAGCGTAGTGCTTCGCCCAGGCTTACTTGAAATTCAAACACTCGATCTAAAGTTCAACAAAATGGGGTAGTAGTGGAGACAAGAGGTCGCACCTCGTAAAACAAACCAGTTTTGTGGGCAAATCATGTTGAAAAGGTATAAGTAAATTGGCCCTATTCAGGTAAAGGTGCCATTCAGGGTAATACCACACCAGTGGACAAGGCCATTGTGTTACAATATTTTACAAATAGTATATTTAGTCATATATTTAGAAGTTGCCAAACACAATTATTTACTTTTCACAGGTTTACAAATTCCAGGAAAAATTATTCATTTTCTCAACAGTTTAATAATCCCACTGAACATATAAATGATAAATTTCAGTTTTTACCGAAAAAAGGGTACAAGGATTATACAATGTGGTGATGAAATTTCCAAGTCCAATTGATACTGCAATGTTCAGTGATCGGCAACAGCCTAAAGTTCTAGTAGTCCCACACAGCTCAAGTCAGTGCCTCAAACCAGGTAAAGCTCACCAGTTTTACAAAATTGTTGACATCCACCATACTGCTTATGTAGTAGAAATCCTTTCTTAGTGATCTCCACAAATGCTAATGTCACACTGCTGATTCACTCTCCAACAGCGTTTCTTGCCAAAATGATAAACTGCTATATAAACCATCTCAGACACTGTTGGTACCAGTTAAAAAGATCATGCTGTTGCGTTCACTCAGCGAACTTATGTGAAATGCCCTACTCTTTTGATGACTGCAGGCCGTCAGATCTAACAGACACTGGTGAGGTTTCCAGTGTGTATTTCTTCATTTCCAGTCTTCAATTCATTTTTATTTCTTCAGTCGTCGCCAGTGTTACAATGAAGATGGATCCTTGTAAGTTATAGGATGCAGGTTTATTTAGCTTAGTTACAGGTTACAAATAGCACCCCACCAAAAGCAGCATCCTTGCTGCTCAGCCCACTCTCATCAACTAACTCTCTCCAACACAAACACTCTCAACATTCCAATGACCTCACACACTTGCTGAGCAGCAAGGAAGAGAATATCAATGGGAAGAATGCATTATACCAAACAGTAGGCTGCCTGATTTGACAACTTTTAGAACTTGCTTTCAACAGGTAAACTTTCACCAGGGTACACTTCATCACTAGGTCTGACCAGATATTAACGAGAACAAGCCAGAAAACTGCTCCAACAACTAATGTTAGTCCTTTTGTTGTTGTTCTGTCAGTGTAGGAGAGAGCACTACTCCCTCCACTGAACCATTCTTGACATTGTGAGACAGGAACTCTGGAAGAGTTTCACTTTCCTCTTCCTCTCTCCCATCAGTCACCCTGAGAATGTTCATTTCAGTTCTGTTGAACTGGGGATTTAGCTGGTTCACATGGATCACTCTTGGAGGATGTCTGGGGATGTCCAGATCCACCAAGTAGTCTCCAGTACTGTCTAGGGCTTAGTCCAATTGTTCTGGAGGTCCCTGGGAGCCACAGGTTCCACAACCCACATCTTCTAACCTGTCTGGTACTCAACTAAGGCAAAGTGTATGTCATAACAATGCTTTTTAAGCTTCTTGAATGAACTCCAAATTCTTGTTTACTGTCTTCATGTGCTCTGCCATGTGGGAACACAGGCCCAATACATAGTACTATCTGGTAGAAATGAAATTCCCGTGGTGCAATATAATATAGGAATTAATAATATTAGGAAACTGAATTGCTATATTCAGGTACACGATCATAAGCCCATGTACTAGGATATGTCTAATTAATATGAATCATACCACCATATAAATTGATAAAAACATCATATTTTATTAAAAACCGGTTAAAAACAAACAAAAGCAATTTATGATCCTGTCATAAATGCATCTATTGCCAAAGCATACAAATATCATAGGTACTTAATGCAAATTCTACTAAATTCAAGAGCACAACTTATACACCTTACTTAAATACAGTTTTTTGGACCCAACATAACACAATAGCTACACCTAGCAATTAACAATCCCACAGACTTAGAGCAGAGAGACAAAGACAGACAGTATAATTTGTCATTAGGTAACACATCCGTTAATACATTTCAAAAAGGCTTTTCCTACACACAATATGTTAATACAGTGTCTACAAGAAAAGCTGTTCCCACAGATTGTGTTGTAGTGCTGCGTCGACGCGTTTCGATGGTTTAATCTAATTGTCTATCTTTTTCAAGACAAAAAATGTTTCATCGTCTCTCTTATTGTAGGCACTGTGTGGTTGCCGTTGTGATCAACTCCTGTTGACAAATGTATCAATAATGCAAAGTTACGTTTATGGCGAACAATAATTATTACATAGCATCTTCATTATATATTGTTTAAAATAATCTTGTATATAACACATTGTTGTCTATACATATGATCATGTTTCAATTTCATGTAATCTTTAATTCAATTGTTCAACTCTAAAATAGAGCAGTGCCATTTGTATTACCATGAAGATAATATATACATACACGATTCACTTTTTCTTATTATATCCTATCAAATGGGCTACTCCAGCCAGAGAAGCTTGAGTTGTTATTGGTATTAAGTGTATGGAGCAGGTTTTGGAATCAAGGAATTACCTTATAACATGTCTTGATCTCCTCGGATTCGTGGATTATCTATTTGTTCTTTGTCATTTAGTCAAGAATATCCGAAAAAGCAATCATAGGTAAATCAGCCTTAAACTTGGCCGGATCTCGATGTTCCTGTCATACATTGTCACAACACCCTTGCCTCTTTATCAGTTTTGAGAACCGCCATGTATCCAATACATAGTACACCAGAACCTGCTTAGACTCTTACCCATGCCGACGCCAGCATTGCAGGTTCTGATCGGTGGCCTCGACAAGCCCGACACAGCATGATACACCTCAATGTAGGTAGCGGGACTAAATCACCAGGCAACATAAAGATCAAAAACCAGTAATGGCAGACCTTAATACAAATTTTGATAAAGAGATCAACTCAATGTACCAAATGATTAAGAAAATATGTCAATTTACAAAATCATTAAAAAGTGGCTTAGAAGTTACAAAGACAGTGACTCAAGTTGATATAATGAATAACTGACCAGTTTATTATCTACTAGATACAGAGATTAGATTCTTAATTGTAGTGATATCACTCTCTGTCTTGTTTTGGAAAATCTTTTCACTACACATTGTACATGAAAATGCTCATATTGAATGATGCATACACACAGTCAGAAGAGAAGCCACTCTACTCAAAAGAGTGAAAAATACATATCAACAAATACATAAATGTGGTGCTGATTCTTCAGAATGTCTTTGTAACTTTTAAGCCACTTTTTTAATGATTTTGTAATAAAAATAAATTGGCATATTTTCTTAATCATTTGGTACATTGAGGTGATCTCTTTATCAAAATGTATATTAAGGTCTGTCAAAATTGGTTTCTGACCTTTATGTTGTCTAGTGATTCAATTCTGCTATTTGCATTTTTTCTGTCCTAGGAACATTCATTAGTTACAGGGGGTCCTTTCTTTTGCATTACATCTCAATATAGGACCACACATCACAGCTCCTGCTCGACCCTCCTCAACGCAGCGTGGCGCAGGCCAAAGCAGACATCGCATCTTGATTTCATGGACACAATGTACTATCTCAGCGGGCCAAGCATGGTCCATCACGCTTCATTGCAGTCAGTCTGAACCTGTGACTTTGTCCCAGTCCAGCGTGGCCAGATAATCTGTAAATGGTTCTATTTGCTTCTAAATGCTATTGTCCCTGACATCTTTGGAACTACATAACTTCAGTTCTACTGATTGTATTTTTGTTGTTTTGGTCTCGTTCTATTTAGTAAGGATTTTTCTTTTTTTAGATTGATGTGGGCTTTTTCTTTTGTTGTATGTTCACTTTATTACAATTCGAGTGCTACATAAATACTTTACAGATTCCCTCTAAATTAATCCTGGCTGCTTTTATGCGAAGGTATCAGAGGGTTAAACACAGGTTGAATTAGTGACTTTTTATCCTTGCAAAGGGCATATTTTGATTATTGTATGTTGGATCTTTATCGTTTTGTCCTTGTTTAACACAGATAAATATTGGATATGTTTCTAAACTGGTGTGGTGTCCTTTTGTAGTGTCCTCACTGTATTACTGTATGTTATGTGCAAATGCTTTACACACTGCCTCTGATATAAGCCTGACTGCTCGTGCCAAACTACCAAGGGGGTGAGCAGAGGTTATTTTAGAAGTTTATCCCCTTTATGCTGACTAGGAAGAAGGATCCCTACTTGGACAGGGTAACAATCTGCCAATTAGAGAACCCCCATTTCTAACACTCCTTTTTTGATCATCATTCATAGTGGCACTTTTAATTTAATTTAATTTAATTTAATTGTGGGTTTATATAGCGCTAGAATCGACTCCCGGAGGAGTATCTCCGCGCTTCGACCGATGGGGAACCCGTCCTGGCTCACCCTGAGAGATGGTCCCTAATGAGTATCTCTAAGGTGCGACCAAGCATCCCCGGCGGTCTGGGGGGGCCGTTGTGAAGATGAGGCAAGCTAATGCCCAGAGTTGCCGAGTGTGGTCCCTGACTGGAGTAGGCACCGAGGCGAGAATTATCGAGCCCGCTCACCCTGGTCCACAATTTACAATTGGAAAAGGAGAAACTGATAAACAAGCACAACCATCCTAAAGCTCGAACAGGCCATTGAACAGATGGAGGTGATGTTCTACAGTTGGAAAGAGAAATATGCTGCATTACAATGGCCAGAAGGTGTTTGGGTTGAAATTGTGATTAATAATGATGAAACAGAACCTAATTGAATGCACCTGTCCTTTTCTTTTCTTATTTAATTTGCGCTAGCAACCACCAACATGCCTTAATTTCTCTGTCATGGTGTGCTGGCGTGAAGCATGAGTGAGAATTATGACTTAAAATAATGCTGTTACATGCAGCCAAAACTCTGTATTTTCTCATTTGGCGTTATTAAAAACAAATCTAATTTTCACGAGTGCAGCCACAGTTTTCATTTCAAATACATTATCTGGATCACTTGTAAACCTGAGAGCAATGTAGTGAGATTTTCTCTTAGTCTGAGCACATCAATGGGAATAATGGGGCATTTGCCTATGCTACAATTTTGCTGTGCCTATAGAGTCACTGTTAGCATTACCTCCTCATTCTGGATTCCTGATCCCAGTGCCTACTAAGTGTAGTGCGGAGGTGCTATCTGCCGATGATCACCCTTTCAAATCGTCCTTCTTTTATTTTAGCACTCCTAAATAGACACCCCTCTCTTTACTATGTAAAGGGATATGGTATCCCTAGAACATCCTAGTATCTTAAAGCTCCCAAAGCCTGCAAAGAAGACTTCTTCTGTAAGGACTGGGATGAGAAATGTGGATTCAGAGTAATGAAGTTTATAGGTAAGTAATCTAAACACTACCTCCTCATTCAGCATTCCTCGTCCCAGTCCTACAGTGTACAGGCATGCCCAAGTATAAAAGTCTTCTTTGCACCTGACCAGAAATATACTTAATCCCATAGGAGGCATCTAATAAAAAAAAATACGTATTCATATCATGCCCTAGATTAAACAGCTATGAAACGTTAAGGTACGTTTTTAAACTTTTGTAACCAAAATCCAATTCCTCATTTTATTTCAGATTTAACATATAGTCACTAACAAATGTTGTCCCAGTTGGAGCAACACAAATATCCAAAAATATCAATGGTAACCCATTTTGTATTTAATGCTATCATTCCTCTTATGGAGCAAGCCAGTTCTGAACCCAGAAGAGAATGTCAAGACTTGGAATACGAGAACATAATTACCTCCATAATTTATGCATGCAATGCCGATGAGTTAAATTTACAACCTCTTGTTGCCACAACAAACTTAACAAAAAGAATGCCACTCTATGTTAATATATATGCTTACTCAAACAACAAAAAAGTGAGATTATCGTAGGAATAAAACTCAAACCTCAAGTCAAAACCAGTCTATTAACTAACAGTCTTCAAAAAGAGGGGATTATGTACTAAATTGATCAGCTTCAATAGCTAATAAAGAACCTCAAGGAGATCTGCAAACATTGATAGTTGCCTCCTGCAAGACCCAAAAAAGTATGCCACAGGATAATAATTAGAATATAAGTGACATTTCTTGACATTCAATAAAAATAAGTCCAGTGGCTATTATATGTTCTCTCAGAGTATTTCATTCAAGAACTTGAAGTGTTTTTGATACTGAAAGGAAAATATCTACACTCTCTTTCCCTTTCCTTTAAAACTCTGTCCTGTTAAACCTATAAATTGGTCCAAAAAAGTAAAGACGGAAGACACAGAGGGTCTGTACCGAGAAGAAGATTCAATATGATCAATATCTGAACCACACTCAGAAGTGACAAATATTGCCACTTCTCAGCAAAAAAAAGGACAAATCAGCATTATTTTCCTTTCCTACCTCGGGATACTGAACAATAACTGAGTACACAGAGGAGTGCTGAAAATTTCATTCAATCTAACAATGGTCCACTGACTTTTAAGATCCTGCATACTTAATGCTAGGGAAACCTGTAAACAAGAAATAGAAATTTTTTGCAATGTGCCGAGCCACAGAAAATTCTGTTGATTAGCCACTTCTTATGCATGGTTCTTGAAAAACAACTTTATTGACTATCAATAGTCTGTAAAGAGAAAAACTGTACTCAAAAGACTCAGGGGTATATTTACAAGAACGTGTGATAACTACCACAAGAGTAGCGTTACGCAACTTCCAATATCGCAGCCCACGACGGGAAAATAACCCAGTGTCAACATGGAATCCACATCAAGGCGGTACCATGCGATAGTCCGCCGACACCGCGGACAATGTCCGCGATACAACCACCACGACGGAGATAAAACCATAATCCACAACACCAGAAAACACGCAAGGGGACAAAGCGCGATAAGGAAATCAGTGATAAGCAGCGGCAGGCCTGCAACACACACCTGGCACGCCGAAAAATTCACCATAAAAGTAGAAAAAACACCCACACCCAAACTGACCTACACCCAAGCACCATGGAGGCAGCCGGAGCAGGCACAGAGGATGAGGGCAGCCCCACAAGCACCCCGGACGACCAACCAGGGACATCGGGGATAGGGAAGGGCAAGGACAAGAAGATGAGGAAGACGAAGTTCAGTCCGCAGGAGAACAGGATCATAGTCACGGAGGTGATGGAACACAATCAACAACTCTTCGTCACCTCCAATGTGTCATTGGGCACCAAAACTGGAATATGGCGGGACATCGTCGACAAGGTGAATGCCGTCGGAGAGCACAAGCGGACAATGGACGAGGTCAAGAGGTGATGGAATGACATCAAGCAGAAGACCAAGGAGAAACTCTCCGCTAACCAGAAGGCTGCAACGCAGACCGGAGGTAGGGGCCCAGCACCACAGCTGGTGCTGGATGACATGGAGGAGCTGGCGTCGACAGTCATCAGTGTGGATACTGTGGCCGGAGTCGGGGAACCGGAAACTGCTCGACAGGATACTACACAACCGCAACAGGGTGAGTGACGACCAGGTACTAGGGAGACGGGTGGAAATGGCCACGATTGCACACATGCACAAGCAAGCAGGGCACAGTACACACCCACAATGACCCTGGCTCCTCACACAGACCCACAGACTGTCACAATGTACAATGCCATGCTGTCAGAATGTCAACCTGTACCATGCGGCTACATACATGTGGACACATTGTAATACACCATCTCCCCTTCACATTGCAGGGGCATTGTCAACACCTCCTGCAGAGCAGTCCCAGCCACTCTTCACTGATGACGAAGAGGACAACACTCGTATCGACGCACAAGCCCTCCTAGACATCATTGACCTCATCTGCGACTCACCTCCAGGATCAGGGCAGCCCAGCTTCATCGAGGAGACCCCACCCACCAATCAACCACCCAGTAGGAGGCACTCACAGCCCGGCACCCTCCCAAGTCCCCCAGGAACAACAAATGGCCTTCCAACGCCGTGTGCTGGAGGGCCAGAGGGAGATGGCTGAGCAGGTGCGGGTGGGGTTCGAACTCATGGCTGCCAAACTGGACACCATCCTTGGGTGTCTCTGTCCACCCCATGGTCTCCAACGAGCCCTGACTGACATCGCTGGAGTCATGTCGCGGGGAGTAGAACAGCTGTCCACTCAGAGTGGCTCCAGCGATACCAGCCATGAGCTGGCACACATGCGGAGGCTCATTGAGGACATGGTCATGTGGAAGCGGAAAGTATGGCAGCCACAGCTGCACATCATCGAAATGTAGCTGGGTCTATCATACCCTGCAGACCTCCATCATGGCATTGCCGCCACAAGGCATGGTGCTGATGAATGCTGCTGCCCACACACCATCCACATCCCTGTCCCCTGGCATGTCAGTGCCTCCCAGTGCGGCAGGCGTATCCACTCTGGCCCCTGATGTGTCAGTGGCACACAGTGCCGCAGCCGGTACTGCAACACCCACAACGGGGGCAGGGCACACATCCGGGGACGAGGACGTGGATGAGTTTATGATCAGGAGGCACTAGCATTCATTTCCGCCACCTGGCCTCTTTCTGCTTGGTGCCGCACATGGCCATGACCTTCCACTGACCCCCGATACACTCTGATGCACTCACCTTGGACAGCGACATGGACTGTCACATCCTGATGACCAATGACACGGCGGACAGACTGCGGACTGTACCCTTCCTCTTCCGCAGTACTGGTCATCCCCGGATGGACTCTGGCTGGCCCTCCACAGGCCCATATTGTGTAGTGTGCTCTGCATTGCCCTGTACCGCTCCAGCTGCAGAACTGCGCTGGATGTACAAATAAACATCCAGTGACGCACTGCTGTGTCATGTCTTACATATATCATGTATGAATGTGTGGGTGAATGTAGGGACAGTGATTTCCCTGCGTCAATGATGCTCATCCTGTGGGATGCCAGTCAGAGGTTGCCACATTGCATATTGTGTACCGGGTCCCATGAACACTATAACAGGGACACACGTATCAGTCACTTCTTTGTCTGGACATGAACTGGCCAACGCCCGAACCCACAAGTCATTGCGGCAAGCCCTGCGCTGGTCCGGTGTACAGCAGGCCAGACCACTCCGATGACGCACCGAGGGGGGGTCATCATTGCTACCCATCGCAGGCATACGCGCTGGTGGTGTGCATGTCGCTGGTCTAGTTGTCAGCATGTCACAGCCACTTCCTGAGGGCAGGTTTGCACACACCCATCCAGCACAGGCGTCACTGGCCATGTGACGCCGCCAACATAAGGGGCCGACAATGTCACATTCCCCTCTTCCGGTGGTGACTGGATGGCGGCCGCTCCACGCTTCTCATTCATAAAGGGCCCATGAGTTGGTGGCATCCGAGGCATGGCGCACAACACGGGCCTACCGCCACGTGGTGCTGACTGTGCTTGCACACGGTTAGTGGCACCCGAGGCCTTGTGGCCGGCATGGGCCTACCACCACGTGGCGCCGACTGGGGTTGCACAGGGTTAGAGGCACTTGGAGCATTGCGCCCGGCACAGGCACCCCGCCACGGGACAGTGACTTTGGGTGCACTGAGTCAGTGGCACCTTAAGCTGCTGAGCGGGTGTGCAGCCTGTGATGATGCCCTGTCCTGGCGGTCCCGACAGCTCAGGTTTTGTGTGCCCTGCTGGACTGTAGTGTAGGCCAGAGCCAGCGGGCAGCGCGGGACTACCGCCATGTGTCGCCGCTTCCGGGATCCCAGTGTTAGTGGCACCCATTGGGCAGAGCGGGTGTGCAGCCTGCGATGGTGCCGGGTGCACTGGTATGTCCTCTGCCATGGAGTAATCAATACCCAGCACCAAACGTGAGACCTGTTGGCCTGCGGAGTGTGGCTGCATGGTGTGGAGGGTGCCATGTCTGCAGGCCCTGGGCTTGTGGCTTGCAGCGGCACATGGTGGGACCTCCCGTCTACATGCCAGTGGCGGAAGGTGAGCAGTGAGGCCTGCGCATGGATGGGCGGGCATGCTCCGACTGGTGGCGGGAGGGTTTGGGGTGCCTCTGCCTGGGTGTGCATGGGCAGGCAGGTGATGTTGTCTTGTGCAGGTGTGTGTACTGTGCCGGTCATGTATCTGGACTCTGTTTCAGCTGATGGCTCTGACTCAGTTGTGTGACCTGGTGAACTGCGATACATACCGGCAAGTGGTTGGAGACATACCGGTGGCAGCAGGTGAGCAGTGTGGCCTGGGTGCGCAGGGGCGGCACTCTCTCTCTCTCCCCCTCTCTTCTTCTCTCTCTCTCTCTCTCTCTCTCTCTCTCTCTCTCTCTCTCCCTCTCTTCTCTCTCCCTCTCTCTCTCTCCTCCTCTCTTCTTCTCTCTCTCTCTCTCCCCCTCTCTTCCTCTCTCTCTCTCTCTCTCTCTTTCTCTCTGTCTCTCTCCCCCTTTCTCTCTCTCTCTCTCTCTCTCTCTCTCTCCCTCTCTTCTTCTCTCTCTCCCCCTCTCTTTTCCTCTCTCTTTCTCTCCCCTTCGCTCTCTCTCTGTCCTTTGATGTGCGGAGGACACACATCATGGTTTTTGTCTTGCAGGCTGGGACCTATGGATTGTCCTGAGGGGAGCGGCCATGTGTCTTTATTTCATTTCCGTGTTCATTGTAATAAAGTTTTATTTGCTGCTTCAAAAGTAAATGTGTGCTGCTCATTTCTGTGTCAACACATGCATGTCACCAGTTGTGATTATGCGACGTCAGCCGGATTATTTTGTGCATGTTTAGGTGTAGCTGATGTGGCATGTCTTTGATCGGTGGCGCCAGGGGGGTATGTTCCTGGGGGTGGTGTCGGTGGGTGTTGTGGCCCACTTGGGTGTCCGGGCCGCATGATGGGTGGCTCCATGGCATCTGTTGCCCTTCCGATGTGGCTGTGGGCTGTGCTCCCTTTTGTTGTGCAGGCTGCCATCCGACTTTACACCAGGTCAGAGCAGGTGTAGATTTCCTGGTGTTAATGCGCCTTATCGCCTGTTTTGTGTTTTCATCGCAGTTCTGTCTGGCCGTTGTGAATGTTGAGGTGTGATGTTGTCGCAGCTTTTGGCATGGGAACGCCCACTCTGCATCTCATTAGCGATAGTTGCGAGGGGGCCTCTGTGGCGATGTTTTTTGCAGCTGCTATCGCGGGTATACTGGTGCTGTGGGCTATTAACACCAGCTTGTGAATGGGGCAATGGATTTATCGCAACTTTGGCTGCAATAAAGTGCCGTTGACTCGGCGATAGTTTCTTGTGAATATGCCCCTCAGTTGTTATACTATCCCTGCTTTGAATATAAATTATTGTGAGAGATTTCAAGCCATTCCTCTGCCTTTAACAACGATTCTTATGCCAAACCTTTCAGGGAATATGTCTTGGATTCTGGTGGTTAATTTAGGTAGGACTTATCCACATGGTTGCTCGTTTTATCATCGCAGCTGATCTTGAAATATCTTCTTACAAAGGACTGTAAAAGTCCTGATACTGTCAATCTTTTATTGGATGCAGTAACAAACTACAGGAGATTACCAGTAAACCCGGTAGAGACCAGGGAAAATAATGTATAGCATACAACAGTGTCTCAAAGGGTGTTGTTAAGTAGACAATTTACAAAGGAGCACAATAAATTGCAATGAACAAGGGAAGGGGAGCAGAGAGACAAGAGACCAGGAGACATTTGATTGAGGAAATGCTTTTTACATATATTTGGTTATACGGTCAAATTAGCAATAATAAATGCACTGTGTCACATTAAATGTCCTGTAACCTGTACTATGCTGTGCACAAGTGCTTGTGAAAAAGTGAACGCGACTGGTGACACATGAAGGGGTATATACAGCGGGAAGAAGGGCTCAAAAACAACAAGTGATATATAAAGTGTACTCTTAATGATGCCCATACATTTGATACAATAAGAACAGATATATTTTTCTGGGCAAACATGAGGGAGGCGCAGTAAATTACACTGTAGAAGTCTACCGCGTTTCGGCCTTTATACAGTATTAGGCCATCATCAGGACCAGGTTCCAATTTTAGGTAACAGTGCTGTGGGGTCTGAGCAATCAAGACACCATATAGAAAGAATGCATGAGCAGGTTGCATCCAAGGGAGGCGCGTAAAAAAGGCAGCTTGCTGATTTGGCGGCTGCACGTGGAAGTAGGGTGCTTCCGGATCAGGGTGATGATCGGATGGAAATAAGGCCCCTGAGTTAGCATAAATGTCTGCTCTCACTGAACTGGTAAAATTAATGTCAGACTCAATGAAATTGTATCAATGAATGTATAACCAATTGGTGCAATGCGTGTCATATCTTACAGGTTGCAACCAATGCGTCTCAGGGTCTCACCTAAATAGAATTATTAACACTTGTTGAGGGCTGTTTTGAATGAATAGCTGAAAGTTCACCAACAGAAATGATAATAACTTTGAAGCCCCACCAACTGAGTATACTTCCCTTTGAGATAGCAAATACAGCAAATTTAGCAAATTGTTAATCTCATCAGAACTTTGGTGAAGAACAGGGTGAATAGAAAGGGTATGAGGAGTACCAAATATAACTAGTATGTCACCTTAAAACATTTAAGAGAAAAAAATTACACTACTTTCCTTGTCACTGACACAAATGTCCTAATTGCAAAAGGAATTATTTAAACCACCTCATCTTAAAAAGCAAATACAAAGAGGGACTCTTTCACCTTTTAACAGGTAAACACCAAGCATACCATGACTGATCACTTGACTCCATTTTCCAGAGCAGACCCTCAGCACTGCTTGAATTTAAAGTTCTTTTTTTTCTCCAGAGTTCACCGTTTCACCTACTGAAGTGTTGCAGAATAATTTCACACAGAGTATGGCAGTATTTCCTTAGATTGTTAAACAACCATCATCAAGGTCAAGGCACTTCTGTATTAGCAAACAGATCTAACCCTCCTGCCCCCCCTAAGAGCCCCTCATTAAGCCAGGGTGTTTGATTCTCCTGTAGTGTCCAATTCTGAATGTGGGTCTCTGACTCTCTCAAATATGGACCAAGATGGTCTTCTTCCTGAAAATCCTCAGCTATGGTAAAATGCTTTCACTTGGCTCCAATGACAAGGCAATATCAGGCCAATGCAATGGCTTTCCTCTTAATGCCTTGAATAAAAAGCTAAAAGCACCAGCTTATTGCAAGATCAAGCACTAGTCATTGCTCTAATGCAGAGATCTTTGATCCTCAATGGGTGGTGGTCCAACGGACATACAGGGCAGCAGTCCAACTGCGGGATTACAACACTGGCCATCGGAAAGCAGCTGTGGGGGGTAAAACCGCCACCTTCATTAGGTGCAAGGACGCTGTCAGGATGGCGTTCGGACAGTAATGCCTACAATGGAGGCGGTGGTTGTGCAAGCACCGCAGTAGGGATTATGGTGTCCCTTTCCCTCAACCTTCACATGGCGGTCCCTTTGCATAAACTCTGAAAGTAATTAAATAACCAATTTATGCAGCCCTGCAAACAGGACATTCTGGGGATACCACTTCCCTTTACATAATAATGAGGGGTGTGTCTAATTAGGAGTGCTAAATTTAAAGAAGGACTCTTTTGAAAGGGTGGTCATCGGGAGCCTCTGCACTGCACTTAGTAAGTACTGGGGCGATGAATGCGTAATTGAAGTAATGAAGATTACCATTAAGTGATATAAATATTCTTTACACACTGTGCTGTTGTAGAGGAATAAATAAACCAAGCAAAACTAGTCAGGTGAAAGGGTGGTCATCGGAAGGCAGTGCCTCCGCACTGCACTTAGTAGGCACTGGAATCAGGAATCCTGGATGAGGAGGTAATGCTAACTGCGACTCTATAGGTACGAATAATTGCGGCAAAGGCAAACGGTCTAGTATTCCCCTTGACATACTCAGAGTTTGGAAAGGAAAATCTCATAAATATAATTGCTGTTACAAGAGATCCCGATAATGTCTTTGTAGTGAAAACTATGACTGCACTCATCACCAAATGAGAACTTGCCGAGTTTCTGCTGCGTGCAACAATATAAATATATGCATATTTTTCACTCATACTTCGTGTCAACACACCATGACAGAGAAATTAAGGCGTGCATTTGTATTACAGAAGAAATGAGAAAAGAAAAGAGCAGGTGCATTCAATTAACTGTTGTTTCATCATTATTAATCACAATTTCAGCCCAAATGCCTTCTGGTCTTTGTAATGCGGCAGATTTCTCTTTCCACCTGTAGAACACCACATCCATCTGTGCAATGGCCTGTTCTAGCTTTCAGATAGCTGTGTTTGTTAATCATTTTCTCCCATTTCTATTCTAAAAGTACCACTATATAAGTTGATTAAAAAAGGAGGTGGGTAGGGAGGAATTGTAATTGTACACATGAAAAAATACACATATATTTCATTTATGAAAGCGTACAAAGTAGAAGCTGCTTTAGCCCACAGAATGTGACCAAGGGGCTGATTTAGAATTTGGTGGACAAAGTAAAGGTAGTCAGGGTGTCGGAGGACTTTACTTCTGCCACTCTGCCTTTACTACACATGCCAAACTGAAGGTTTACTGCCTGCCCAGGAATGAACTCTATGGATGTATATAAACCACAGTGACTATGGTTCATACGAAGACATTGAAATGTTTGGTGTGCGTCTGTCATTGGTGACAGACACATACAACAAACTTTTGAAAGCTTTCCATTTTAAAAACACAAACTCCCAAAGAAGTAGTTTGTTTTAGAAAAATGTGAATATAATGCTCCCACACCATAGAAGTGTTGGAAATGGTGGTCTCTAGTTAGCAATGGTTTGCACCTTTGTCCAAGTAGGGGCCCTTGTTTATAGTCAGGGTAAGGGAATTACACCCTTAGATAACACTTGATCATCCCGGTGGTAGCTTCACAAGAGCAGTCAGTCTTATCTCAGAGGCAATGTGTAAAGCATTTGTGCACACATACAGTAACACAGTGAAAACACCAAAAATGTACACCACACTAGTTTGAAAAATAGGAAATCTTTATCTAAACCGAAACAAGACCAAATGACAAAAATCCACAATACATTTGTCAAGATATCATCAAAAATAGGTTATTCACAAAATAAAGCTTGTAGCAACAAATAGTTCTACCTGGGGCTATTACGACATTGTGACAGATGAAAATCCCAAAGTACGGCGCCAACTGCGTAGTGCGCTGGCTGGGCACGGCGTCGCACGGACCCCAAAGAACAGTACCTTGGCAAACGATGAAAACAAAGACGTTGTTTGGCATCGGGAAGGTGATGCATCATTGGCGTCGGTTCCTTACGACCACAGGGGAGGTAAGACGTCAGTTCCTTATGACCACAGAGGAGGTTAGGCATTGGTTCCTTACTGCAAGGCAGGGGAGGTTAGCCGTCAGTTCTTTACTGTTGCCAGGGAGGTGAGGTGTCGGTTTCTTACTGTTACTGGTCATGTGGCGTAGCATTGGCAGTGAGGCACCGGTTCCTGACGTGGGTGCGGGGTCAAGGGATTCGAGAGGTCACTCACGTCAGGTATCGGCTCTGCATTGATGAGGCACCTACATCGTGAGGTCGGGGGTGTGGTGCAAGTCAGGCCTGTGCATCTTGAGCATCATGAGTGGTGCCCGTGGCTTCCAGTGCATGCAGCCGCCTCCGTGATGGCTTAAGAGTCGATAAGGTGCTGTGTTGCGTAGTGCACATCATGGGCGGTGCCATGGCTTCCTTGCAGGTAAGGGCATCCTTTTTTCCCTCTACAGCAGCTGAAATAGCAGTTCCAGGTGCAGGAGGACAGAGGAAACAAAGTCTTTGTATCCCTGAGACTTCAGAACAGTAGGCAAGCTCCACACCAAACCATTGGAGATCTTCTTCAAGCAGGAAATACAGCACAGTCCAGTCTTTGGCCTCTCCTTGGCTGAAGTAGCCACTGTTGGCCAACCCAGCAGAGCATTCACACAGCAATAGGGCAGTACTCTTCCTTCCAGCTTTTCCAGCTCTTCTCCTTGGAAGAGGTTCCTCTTGAGTCCAGAAGCATTCTAAAGTTCTGGTGTCTGGGCCCCAATATTTACACCACATTTTCCTTTGTTCCCTTGTGGCAGAAAATCTCTCAGCTCAGTCAAAACCAGTTATGTCCTCCCCAGTCCAGCTTCTTGGCAGAAGGTGAAGACAGCTTTGTGAAAAGGAGACAGGGCCTATTCAGGTGCAAGTGGAACTCCTTCCACTACTCTAAATGCATCCCAGGTCTACTCAGCTCAGCTCTGGGCCACCCAGGAAAGGCTGGACACACCTCAACCCCCACCCCAGTGGCTGTCTGCAGTGAATGCACATCCCCAGCCCCTGTCACTTCAAATCCAGCCAGCTAATACACAAACCAGCAGAGGCATATCGGATGCCTAAGCAAGATGTCTACTTTCTAAAAGTGGCATTACCAAACACACAGTTTTAAAACCATCTTTACTAAAAGATGTGTTAATAAATCCAGAGTTCGGAGAGGCAACCTCCATTCCTTTATCTTGTCCCAATGGAAATTTATACTTGTAAGATGTTACAACTAAACTCTTATGCTAGCCTGTGGGACAGATAGCCTTTCAATAGTGAAAAACGAAATACAGAGTATTTCACTATCGGTGCATGTCACACACACGTCCTACCTTTCACATAAACTGCACCCTGCCCATGGGGGTACCTTTGACCTACCATAAGGGTGCCTTACATGTAAGCAAAGGGAAGGTTTGGGCTTGGCAAGTGGGTGCACTTTCCAGGGCAACATGGCAGTTTACAACTGTGCGCGCAGACACAACAATGGTAGGTCTGAGACACATTTACAGGGCTACTCATGTGGGTGGCACAACCACTGCTGCAAGCTCATGAGTGGCATTTAATTTATAGACCCTGACACTCTCAGTGCACTTCAGTAGGGACTTACCAGTAAATCAAATATGCCAATCGTGTATAACCAATCATAATCATAATTTATACAGGGAGCATTTGCATTTTGGCACTGATCAGCAGTGGCAAAGTGCCCAAAGCATCTAGACCAGCAAAAGTGAAATTCAGCACGCAGCAAAAATACAGGTCTAACGTGAAGCTCTCCCTCATAGTGTGTGGATCATTTCTTTTGAACTTTTACAGTTAGTCAATGCCAGATTTTACCTGGTATGACGGACTAAATTGGGCAGGTGGTCAGATGGTTTCCCTCTGACAGCCTGTACTCCATCTAGCCATTAAAAGATTGCGTCAGTGACGGAGCTGGAGTCAAAATACTGTTGGTCCACTCAACTCTAAAGGTGGCTGGCGAGAGTTTGGAAGATGGACTATCCTCTCTGCAAGATCTAAATTTGGTCGACTGCTGTACCAGTGAAATGAAATCATAAGTACAGACCTAAATCTAGGTTTTATCCAAAATACAATAACATAAAACAACATCAAATATAATAACACTGTTCACAGAAAACTCTGGTTTAACCAGGATTTGTCAATATCTAATAATTTAATAATCCTCATTCAGTTTGTTTGCTTTATAGGCTGATCCAAACCTGCGTAGCTAATCCCAATGCAATGGCTAGTAATGCAGCTTGTGGACATCCATTTTACAATAGATACTTATCTGTGAACTCTTAGAACCCAATAACACTTAAGGCTGACATTTCAAAGAAAAGTACCACCTCATTGGAGAGTGAGAACTCACACAAACTCTCATTTCCCATATGTCAGTCCCATCACTGTTTAGCTGCCCCTGCTTTCTCTTCTATTAAAGTCTTTTGGATCATGAGGTCCATTCATTCAGCTGAAAGTGAGATCCTCATGGGTCATAGGTAATGTTGTGGATTTCCAGGTCCACTCCTCAGTGCTGCAACAATTCAAGAGCTGGTTCCACTAAATTTGGGTCAAAGTTCAGGCTTCCAGTCAGCCTATTCCAATATTGTGCGATGTTATAAAAGCAGCCCCTGGTTTCTGGTTGGTCCTAAAATGTTCACATGAGTGAAACCAAGCAGAATTCACACAGACAAGCACAAAGTCCAAATGAATACACGGAAACCCTACAGATCTATTTTCTGTTCAAACTGCACACTAAGCTGCAAACAACATTTAGACATATTTGGCTACAGTCGGATTCTACACTATTCCTACCATGCAGCTTGATGTCACCAGTAACCAACTTTGACACCTTCTAGAAGATACAGTGGCTCTCCTTGTCATCATCTTTTGCTGAGTTAGTTTACCTTTTCTTGTGATCTCCCTATAGCACCAATAAACTCCAGTAATTTTGCACTGTTGAAATCCATACTAACATAACCTACCTTACCTTGAGTATTTTAAAAAGATGACCCAATGCACTGCAGGGTCAGCGGCTCTTTACACCATGCAGGAAAATGCAGAGCAGTGGCCACAATTCTCGCCGACTTTCACTACAGCTGCATGTCTTTGCCAACTGTGAGGCAGGTTTACAAGCCCCTTGCGCTGCCAGTACGTCACATTTTGTGACGCGCTGGCAGCTCTTTTCTCTGACCCATGTTTACAAGGACAGGAAAAGCCACCCTGCGTGGCTTTTCCTGTTCTTGTAAATAAGGCCCCTTCACACGCAGCACTTTACTTGAAAGGGGCGTTCCATTGGATTTGCTGTGGGTGTTCCCGCGCAACACCCATGGAACCAGACACATTTCCAGATTTATGAGGAATCGTAAACCTGGAAATGTGTCAGTATGTTACGCCACCCTAGTGGTGGTGTATGCGAGGCGCAACAAGGAGAAATGTTTTCATTTCTCCTCGTTTGTTTCCTCTTTCAATGCGTGCTGCATTCTACAGCACACATTGAAAGAGGAAAATGCCTGCAGTGATTGTTTTCATGCAGGAAGGTGCCCCTTCCTGCACAAAAACAATCTCCCCATGATGCAGACATCCTTGCACCTTGGTGCAAGGGTGCCTGCGCCAGTGCATGACAGCTGTTAGTGTGCCGACGCAGGGGAGAGCACAGGAATGCGACATATCATTGTAAATATGTCGCATTCCTGTGCTCTGAAAGTGGCACAGCCAAAGGGCTTATGGTGCAGCGCTGCGGCACTTTCTTGTAAATCTGCTCCTTTGTTTCTCTATTGCACAAGCCACAGGCGCATTCAGTGCTTTAGCAATAGATCAACTATTCGCTGAGTTCTTTGCCACCTGTGTTTGCTTTAGTGGCAACCATTGTAGTACGCAAATGTCAGTGTATGCCTCATTTAAATGTCTCTGTTTTTCTGTTGTGCGTGCTTGAGGTCTGTTGTGGGCAGCAGGTGTCAAGCAGGTATTCCAATGTTCAGCTCTGGCTCTGTCTGCAGCAGTGGTCATCTTCTTCCATTATGGCCGCCGCTGCTGTTCATCTGCTATCTTTTTTTTTTATGCTACCCATTTTTTGCCACTTCAAAAACTCTATTTACTTGATTATGATCAAGTTTTTTTTTCACATTGTCGTTTTTCCATGATTCCACTTTCTCTCTCCATCTGATATACTTGAGCCCACTGTAAACCTACAAATCATATGTATTATGCCCTGCTTATTATATTCTGCGTTTCTGATAAAATTGTGGCATTGGAAACTATAATGGTTGGAAAAACATGCCCCGGTTAGAAAAATAGCAGTGTGATTGTACAGTGCATAACATTAACCCCATCTACATCAAAGGGGCATTTTCTACAATGAAGAGATCAGTGATTCAAACCATTTTCATACAAAGAGTTGGTTTCTATTAAATTTCTGACTAAGTGCTGCTGCACATTAAGCAATTCACATTAGGTTCAAGAGCTGTTTGTGGTAATGGTGTGGTTCCTGGCAAAATATTCAATGCGTTTTCCCGAATGTTGCAGCACTTATCGTGAAATTACTCTTCATTGGATAATAATAAATAAACATAATGTTCATCTGAAAGTGACATCTTCATTTATAGATGGAAACTCAAAGGCAATAAATATGTGATTTGAATACCAAAGGTTTTTCGACAGTGTGGAATATTACATATTGTTAATAAGCCAGTTATGATGTGAAAACATATTTTTTGTGATTTAAGTTTAATTTAGCTTCTTTTGCACCTTTCAGTGAGGCCGTTTTATGAGTGCATATATTTATCAGACCACCTTCGAGTGCATCCCACCTCTAAGAAATCCACCAGCACGCAGATGGGGCCATTGCTCCCAGAAACTTAAATTTAGGGTTATTTAAACTTCGATTAAACAGATAGGATAGTCACAAATTAGGTAAATTAACTGATAACATTTCCATACATTAGGCTCGATTAAAAAAGAATCTGCTTAGATGTACGCTTCGAATGTTTCTCTTTACTCAATTCCAGGAGTAATCCAGACGTACTCACAGAGTACTTCCAGCTTTCGCTTGGATTCAGTAGTAAACTACAAGTGTCAGTCAAAGTTATTAATAATACAATCTTTGTAAATTGCACCACTGTGTGTGAAATTATCATATGTGAATATCCTAAATTACTACACGGATCTCGCTTTTCTGGACCTAGATTGGACCCCCTAACCTTACTACATTCGCTAGATGAGCTCATCAGTGCCTGCCGGTCCCCAGAGAGGGATGACTGATTACTGAAATAGGCTGGTTGGCAAGGAGGCTTCCTCAGGCACTCATAGCAGGGTCTCAGATGTTCCCAAGGTTGCAATGACGATGGGCGAGTTGGTCAGGGCCCTCAATCACACCTTCAAGCAGATTTATAATAAGGTGCATAAGCTGTTCAGGTCACCGAGACTGTAAGTCATACCGCACGGCTGCATCAAAGCGGAACGTTTCTTCTTGTGTGATGGGGTTCACTTGTCCAAACTTGCAAATGAGATCTTTCGGGAGAATTGTCTGGCATGGTTAATCCATCGGCCACGTTGACATGGCGTTTTTTGCAGAATCTCCAATTGGAAGAGAAAATAAAGATGGCCTTCTCTTATAACCTCTATTCATTCGGGCTTCATGATTACATTTGGTACCAAAACAAGCTTAGCTTCACTTAGGGTTAAAGTCTTTGAAGTAATGGCTAGGTGTGGCATGACTACGGTGATTCGATGAACCTAGCAGCCACCTTCAACTTATCGTCCAGTGAGGCTCAAAAAGCTATCCGACTTTGGTGTTGTTTCACTCTTAACTTATAAATTGGGCGCCTGTTTTTATCCATATTTGTGTTTTAGTAAAAAATACATCTCCAAATAGTGTATTTCCACATTTATTTAACTGATAAAAGTACATATTCACTTAGAATCGTGATGTGAGTTAGGGCGTTAAATAGCCCTATTTAATGCAATAATCTTATGAAATGCAATGAAAACATTAGCATTGTAGCACAAACATGAGCACACCTGCAGCTGTTTAGAGCTTCATTATAATACCTGTTTTTACCCCCTTTACCTATTCTGCACTGCTATTGGGCTGTCAGTCAAAGCTGGCAACATTGAAAATCACCCAAAAGAAGATACGTTTTCAGTTTTATTCAGTCTATCAAAATATTTACAGACAGAGGGTTTTCTTTTTTTAAGTTTTAAAGAGATAAGTATTATTTAGTAACTGAGTAGAATCAGTTAAAATACATGCATATACATTAACCATATAGTTACAATATGATGAATAAGATAACAATCTTTTAATTTTGGACACATTTTAAGATAGGAAAATTAGAAAAAGAGAGAAAAATAGCATAATGATATACTATTGAGACTCAAGTAACAATTGTATAATAACATTACTAAAATTAAATAGTGAACAAATGGCAAGTATAATTAGCAATCAATAATAATAATATAGAAAGGTCACTGAGGTTTAGGTACTTCTTCAGTGCGAGGGTTATGTAAGCATGTATTGCTTGCAGAAGAATCTAGAAACTTTGTTAGGGGTTACCAAAGAAGGTCTCTTTTGATGGCAAGGGTAATTGGATAAACGTACGCTCTGTCAAGCCTATGTTTGTAACAGACTCCATACCACCAAGCATCAAAAGATACGGTATTATAATCTTTCAATCCCTTGGTGATCTGCTGAAATGCAACTGCAAGGAGTAGGACAATTATATAAATAGTGTGAGAGGACTAATGATCTGAACTGCTTCCTAGAAAAATATTCATAAAGGTAAATAGAATTTGTGTTGCAAACATATCATTTATCTGCTGCCAAACTTGTGTCTAAAATGTGTGAATATAAGTACATTCAAATAACATATGTTTAAGATCATCTGAAGTATTTGTGCATGACCAACAAGACGAAGGGAGAATAGGGCGATATTTACGAAGTGTAGCGGGAGTAATTAATAGTCTATTGTAGATAAAAAATAAAGTTTGAATAGCGTTATGTGCTTTAGAAGACTTCCTTCTTTTAGTCCAAATTTTATTCCATAAGGGGAATGTAAAAGAGGTCTGTAGGTCAGATTCCCATTGGAGTTCTACCTCTGTTTTGTCTCAGGCATCAGATAAAGAAGTTAAATGTTTATATATGTGGGACACTGAAGGAGAATTGCGTAACATTGAGGTTATACTAGGTGCTTGAGAAGTAGATGTATGATTATGTAGGAATTGGTTATATGTTTCTTGAACCACAGAGATTAAGTCCTTTAGCATGCCAAGCTTTCCAAAAGAAAGTTTTATTATTTATTTTAATATGTTTATTATACCAAATTTTATGAATGTAGAAATTGTTCTTTAGTATTCCGATGAGAAATAAGACTACGATGAAGGAATTTACCTTTGCTTTGAATATAGGGAGGGATAATGATAGGGGTTTGTGTGTAAACGATATACTTTTTTAAAAGATAGACCTATAAGGGGGACATTAGGTAATCATCCTCAAATTGCAAGAAATAATTTTGTTAAGGAAAAATGCAGTATTGTAGATATGGAAATCTTAGGTCATTTGAGCTTCTGAAGAGACATCTGAGATTTTTTGTTATTCCATAAAGATTTAGATAAGATAGAATATATTTTCCTAAAATAAGAATTAGAGATATTTATAGAAACATTAGAGTGATAAAACAATTTTATTGGCACTAACATCATCTTTATAGTATCTAGGCCGCCCACCAAGACAAGAATAAAGGGTTCCATACGGATACAATTTTGTTGATTGAAGCTTTAAATCATAGTCCAAGCTATTTGATTTTGTGTGAATTGTAATGAAAGGAAGAAGAGAAATCCACATGAAAACATAATTTATTTAGGGGAAGGACTTCACTTTGATATGCATTTAATTTATAACCTGAGATGGATGCAAAATGTTCTACTTCTGCGAGGAAGGCTGGAAAAAAGACAGCTGTGAGATAAAAATATCATCAGGATATATTCAAAGTTTTAACTGATTATCACCATACTGGAAGCCTTTAATTTGTGAATTCAAATACATTTTTGATAGAAAGGGTTCTAGGGAAAGAATGAACAGTAGGGGAGAAAGAGAAAAACCTTGTCAAACACTGCGATAAAGGGAAAAAGATGAAGAGATAGGGCCATTGGCTAAAATATAGGCTTTGGGAGAGGTCTTTAAAAAGGAAATTTAATTAATACATTTAGAACCAAAACCAATCCAAGTAAGAGTAGAAAAAATCAAAGGCCAGCTAACTCGATAAAATGCCTTTTCGGCATCCAGGGAAATAGCTGCTAAAGAATGTTTGTATGATTGAGATTTGAAAAATAATGTAGTGTTATCTACAATATGTGTACCTTTAATAAAACCACATTTTTCCTTTCCAATCAACTAAAGTAATAAGATATCAAGATGAAGCGCAAGTACTTTCGCAAAGATTTTATAATCTAAATTAATTAGGAAAATGGGTCTATCATTTTTACATAATGTTGGATCTTTATTCTCCTTGGGAAGGAGGCATAGTAAAGCATCTTGAAATGAGCCCCCAGAATGTTGAGACGATATAAAATCAAGAACCAATTAATTTAACTTGGTAATGAGCATTTTGGAAAAATGTGAACAAAACTATATAGTAAATCTATCAGGCCCCGTGGCTTTACCATGTTTGATAGAACAAATAGAGGAAAGAATATTTATGACTCCATCTAGACAAGTTTTAGAATTTGTAATGTAACAAGAGTGTTCCAGTTTTTTAAAACTTGCCATAAGTACATTTAAGTTGCTTAAGGAAGATTTCCTTTTATGGGCTACAAAAGAAATAATAAAATCTCTAGAAGCAGCTTTAAAAGTGTCCCATGTAATCTGAGGGCAAATATCTGGATTTTCAGAGAAAAGCTGTTTGTAAAATGTTCAAAATTTTGTGTAAATTTGGGATCCAGAAGAAGAGAATTATTGAATCTCCATCTCTTGGTACCCTGAATAACTAGGAGAAGATCTAAGTCTAGAGTAACGATAGCATGAGCAGACATTAATATGGAGCCAATATCTGAATGTATAATATTTTGGGTAAGTGACTTGGAAGTAAATATATAGTCACTTCAGGATTGAGAAAAGTGTACAGGAGAGAAAAATGTATACTCTTGAAGTGTAGTATTACATTATCTCCAACCATTGACAAGGGATTATTGTTCTATAGTGGATGTAAATAGGGAATGCATATTTGAGAGGATAAACCTAGATCTGGAGTGTCGATCAATAATGGGGTTAAAAACCATATTACAATCACCGCCTACTAATCAATAGTCGTCAATATAAGTTATCAATTTAGACAATATCTCGTGCCAAAAAGATTTGTCTGGGTAGTGGGTGCATAAAGATTTAAAATAGTCATAGGTATTTTGTTAACAATATGGAATATGGAAGCAGAGACCTATCTCCCCACAGTATCAGAGTATCAGAGTCCTGAGAAATTACTTGTATATTTAAGCGTTTTTGACATAGAACAGCCATAGAACAGCCACTCCATTGCGTTTTCCTGTCTCTGGAGAAGGAAAAATGTGGCCAATCCACTATCTTTTAAGCTTAGATATTTCTTTGTCTAGTAAATGGATTCCTTAATATCACCTTTCAGATTGGAAATATGTGCTAAAACCCTCTGACATTTTATACGCGGGTCTAAACCTCTAATGGTCCATGAAACAATTCTTAAAGTCATGTACAAAATATTAGGAAATGTAAAACTTAAAAAAAAATAGTAACAACAGTTAAAATGCAATATTATCATAAATATATATATATTCACAGAAAAAACCATAGGTTTCAGGCACGTTATAGTTAGGAATTAGCATTTAAAAAACCTCAGAAATTCACTGAAAAAAACATAGGTTTCAGGGGTGTTATAGTTAGCTGGACTTTTCGCTTGTACAAAACCATTGAAATTCCCCCGTTATAGTTAGTTCAGCTAACTATAACTCGCGCGCCCGCAATGCACTGCTGATGACGTCACATATTACATCACTCATGACATGGTCAGTGACATCACTCATGACATCACTGATGACATCTCAAATGACATCACTGATGACATCACTGATGACATCATCCTTGTGATAGAGTGGCAGACCTCCTCTCACCCTAATATAACCTTTGATACACACATTCAAAAATAGAGACTAAAATTTTCAAAACAATGGACATACCAATACCAGTTACAACAACCTCTTCAGTAATTCTAAGATCCACATACACATCCACTCATTCACCAACAGTCCTATACAGTCACTCATACATGTACTCACTCATCATATGTACTCATACACCTATACATCCTGTTACACAATGCCACTCATCCATAGAGTTACTCACACACATAGTCACTCATGCTAATAAAGAATCAAACATACATTTACTTGCATATACAGTTATACACACACCACCATACTTACTTCTACGGAAACTTACACATACTTAGTCTTTTAAACAATCACTTATAGAAACACATACTTATTCATACAGGAACTCTTTCAATCTCTCACTCTCACATATACTCACATATATACACCAATAGTCACATATACTAGTTTAAAACATATGTAGTTACTCATAAAGACACTATTGAGACAGTCATTCGCTCACTAACACACCCATACACACACTCATCCACCCATACAGTCCTGCACACATGCTGTGTTCAACACATACAAACAGTGAGTCACTCATTCATGCACCTATGCACTACGTAATACCCCCCACCGAACCATGCAGACACTCAGACTGATACTCAAAAAAACAACTAATAACCTATATAGACACCCATGTAGCTACTCACCAACCCATGCAGCCACTTATACACAAAGTGAGAGACTGATACAGATATTTACATATTTAAACATTACTCACTAAGCCATGTATTCACTATGATACACTTAATCAGTCAGTTACACAATCAATTTTTCAAAAACAAATCATCCATTTAGACACTTATATACCCATTTATTCTTCCATCGACCTTGAGATATACATATATAAAACATATTTAATTTTCAGAAAAACACACATTCACTGGATGATGTCATCAGTGATGTCATCAGTGATGTCATTTGAGATGTCATCAGTGATGTCATGAGTGATGTCACTGACCATGTCATGAGTGATGTAATATGTGACGTCATCAGCAGTGCATTGCGGGCGCGCGAGTTATAGTTAGCTGAACTAACTATAACGGGGGAATTTCAATGGTTTTGTACAAGCGAAAAGTCCAGCTAACTATAACACCCCTGAAACCTATGTTTTTTTCAGTGAATATATATATATATATATATACATACAGAAACCTTGCCACAATGATCTCATCCAGGAGAATAACGAGAGCAGACCCAAATTTTGTGCTGGTGATTTATTGCTCACACCACTCCACCATAACACGTTCCGGCCGTTCGCTGGCACATTCAATAGCCATTTTTTAAGTGACAGTGCTCATGATCCAGGTAAAACAAAAGGACACCATACTACGTATATATATAATTGCACATTAAAATAAAAGTATGAATAGCGTTATAAAACAACCATTTTGCATTAAAAACACATATTATGGAAATTTTCATGTGCAAATTAGCATTTTACGCAGACCTCAGAGTTAACATTTGGCATTAATGCATTTATATCATATTGTCTGGTGTCCCTCTCCCCAAGTGGTTAACTAAAGCTAATTAATTTATCAAACCTTCAGACTGATTGTCTGTCTCCCTACCCATACTAATGTGTATTTGTTCTTGCTAACTCATTGCTAAACTTGTTATGGCAAATGCACATAACTCATTGCATCCTTACTTTGGATCAACCTGAATATTCAGGTAATTACCAGTCCAAATACCATTATAGTTTATCTGCATATGGCCGTCCATCCTCCCACATAGGATGCATTTTTATAGTGTGCAAAATAGCAAATACTTGAAAGAAAAAGTGACTAAGTGCTCAATACCTTCTTTCTAACCAGAAATAGGTTTCAGTGCAAAAAGAACTAAAGTGCTACATAATACATAATAATTTTCCACAGTTGCATAAATTATGACATAATGTCTGAGTAGCCTGCCTCCATGGAATTCTAAAGTACATTCAGTACAGTACATATACAGGGGGGTCCAAAAAGCTAAAACTCACAGTAAGATCATCATGTACAAATTAATATTAAAATCTCATAAAAATGAATACATTTGCTAAGCGTCCACTGGACTCAGCCACCATAATTATAAAGTGCATTTCAATGCATAACAGCTAAAACCTCCATATAAAAAATCACAATATAAAGATGTGTATAAAATAAAGTATATACCCACTAAAACCAGAAAAACCTGCCACCTCTGTTTATTATAAAATGGCATTATACTTGATCAACCTTCATAATTGTTATAAACTCTCCATGCCCTAATACACACTTCTACCTATCCAGATACTAAAGATATGTGTATAGGTCCTCACTAGTGTTCAGACCTCCTGGATGTTTAGTGTCTAACTCCAGTATGTAGCGTGTCTCAAGGCGCCTTAGCTTAGCTTCACAGTTGCTTCCTCTTTGCTGGGCTGGCACTGCATCAATAACTTAATATTTAATATATTTAAGATTGCTATTGTGGTGCTCCCTAAAATGCCTCGCAACCGGATGCCTTGCATTGTTATTGACTATGGCCCTTGTATGCTGGAGGATCCTCTTGTGTGCAGCTAGCTTTGTGCTACCTATATGTTTAATATTGCAGCTGCATTCCAATAGGTAGACTGCGTATTCGGTTTTACAGGTCAGAGTTTTATCAATGACTCGTATTTTATCTTCGATGGCTGTTTGAAAAGAAGTTTTATTAATGCCATATTGGAAGGCTTTACAGTTTGAACATTTGAAGAACCTTTTCTTGCTGTTAGCCAGCTACCTGACTCTTGATCTTCCAGGCTGCTCTGAACTAGTGCATCACCCACTGATCGGGTTTTTCTGTATGTAATTGCTGGTTGTTTAGGTAAAAGTTGAGAGGAGCGTTTTGCCGTTTTAAATATTAACACGAGTAAGGCTTGAAAATTGGGAAAAGATTTGCGTAACTAATGCAACATGCGTCTCCCTTAGACTCCGTAATGTTTAGAACTTATGCCAATGGCAGTCTGATTTGGTGCTGTGTGAGAATGGATATCTCATTTAAGGTACGGTTGTAACAAGCAGAGCGCTCACAGTGGTTTTTGAAGGCCATTTATGCGTTAAGAGTAGCCGTTTTCAAGCTCGGCAATAACCTAGAGTTCAAAGTCAGTTTTCACTCTTGCTTACTATGGAGTACTCCGAAAATACTTGCGTGGCAACCAGTCATTCTGGCTAATGCATTGCTGCGAGGAGAGCCTCATAAGTATTAGTGTTATGCGGGTGTGTATAATGCATATACAGACAGAAGAAAAGATCTTTCCCCAGTGATATAATGCAATAAAAAGAGATCGGTTTGCAAATGACATTCCTGCAACCACTGATGAATACTCTAGGGACATTATATAAAAAAGGATAAACCTGTTCCTCATTTGAATTGTCATTTTTAATTGTTTCTTTAATGTGTCGGCTCTTGAGAAGGTGTCCAGTTTTTAAGTTAATGAATACAATACGAAGTATACTCGTTGAGGGACAAATAAAATAAACTTATGTTGTCTTCTACTTCCCTTATAAGTAATTTCCGGCTACTTACAGGGCGGGGTCTCTCATACCTGAGTTGTTACCGGGTGAGGTGAGGTTAGACCTCATACAAGATAGGTGAGTTCACCAGCTGAAAAAAGGTTGTATTGGTGAAATATTAAGAACCTATTGGTATATGGAGTAATCATGAAGGTAATTTGCTAAAATGAATTATTGTTGGTGAGCATTTGTAACTGTTTTATTATTTCACAATTGGGACCTATGTGCTTATCTCCGCTTGTACTGAGGAATGATCATGTATAAGGTTGTATTTTATGACAACTTCATGCACATAGAAGTCTCATGACCAAATTGGTATTGCAGTAGCAATTTGTTGTTTAGGTCCTGAAGAAAGCCTGGGCTAGTAGCTCATTAGGCTGAAACTTGTTGACCATACTGTGAAGCGGCCTTTGTGTTCAAAGCTGCTTCTACACTATTTTTAATGCAGGATTGGCAGAGGTATTCAGTGATGTCATTTGAGATGTCATCAGTGATGTCATCAGTGATGTCACTGACCATGTCATGAGTGATGTAATATGTGACACATCAGCAGTGCATTGCGGGGGCGTGAGTTATAGTTAGCTGAACTAACTATAACGGGGGAATTTCTAGCGTTTTGGATGAGGGAAATGTCCAGCTAACTATAATGCCCCTGAAACCTATGTTTTTTTCAGTGAATTTCTAAGATTTTTTAAATGCCAATTCCTAACTATAACGTACATGAAACCTATGGTTTTTTCAGTGAATATATATATATATATACATATATATATATATATATTCACTGAAAACCATAGGTTTCAGGCACGTTATAGTTAGGAATTAGGATTTAAAAAACCGTAGAAATATCCCGAAAAAAACATAGGTTTCAGGGGCGTTATATTTAGTTGGACATTTCGCTTGTATAAAACCATAGAAATTCCTCCATTATAGTTAGTTCAGCTAACTATAACTTGCACGCCCGCAATGCACTGTTGATGACATCACATACTACATCACTGATGACATGGTCAGTGACATCACTCATGATATCACTGATGACATCTCAAATGACATCACTGATGACATCATCCAGTGAATGTGTGTTTTTCTGAAGGCCTCTTGACACAGCCACTTGGCTTTTGATTTTTCTACTCTACATCTTGTCTCACTGCATGGAGAATTTTTAAATTGGGCACTTATTATATATGAAGAATCTTCATTCAGGCACTAGTTCGCATCAGATTCAGTCCTTTACAGTTGTTTCTTTTTTCAGAATTCTTTTGATTTGGACGATACACAGCCAGATTAAAATATCGCATTCAGTACGCATACTGTTTCAATTGTTATTTGCGATGTACTTTATTGAACACGGTCATGACAGACACAACAGCATGCCAATATTACGATGGAATTTTCCTTGGAATCATTTTGGTATATTTTAATATGACATGATGGAGACATTTACTAATTTTGTTCAGTCTGTATTTATATTATTACCTCGTAAATACGAAATAATGAATTTAGCCATGTCAATTTATGCGCGATAAAGCATTATTTGACGGCTCTAAGATGGCTGCCATCGGTGATGCCAGAAGTAGGCTGCCCAATTGAGTGCCTTTTCTATGTTTATTGTTTATTTATGTACGTCATGTAATACTGTTGAAATTTGTGTGATCAAGACACTTTTGTGTCTAAATGCGTAGCGGCTTACAGGATTAAACCTGGTGATTAGCAATGGACTTCTGAGTGTGCATTCTTACTCTCATAATTCTTGGAATATATATATATATCTATATATATATTCACTGAAAAAACCATAGGTTTCACACATGTTATAGTTAGTGGAAATTTTACTGATAAAAAACCAATGAAATTCCCCCGTTATAGTTAGTGCAGGCAACTATAACTCACGCGACCGCAATCCTCTGCTGATGCTAATACTGTATTTAGACACTTATTTGCCCATGTCTTCTTCCATACATTTTTAGCTATACATATATTACAAATATTTTTTTTTCATAAAGACACATATGTCATCAGCAGAAGATTGCGGTCGCGTGAGTTATAGTTGCCTGCACTAACTATAACGGGGGAATTTCATTGGTTTTTTATCAGTAAAATTTCCACTAACTATAACATGTGTGAAACCTATGGTTTTTTCAGTGAATTTGCAAGGTTTTTTAAATGCTAATTCCTAACTATAACGTGTGTGAAACCTATGGTTTTTTCAGTGAATTTGTACGGTTTTTTAAATGCTAAGTTACTTTACGCCATTCGTGGCGTGCGCGCCCACTTAACGCAGTTCATTCCGTGCGCGCACGGTGCGCTTCGCGCACCGTGCGCGCACAGTGAGCACGCGGTGCACTTCGCGCACCGCGCGCCCACTTTACGCAGTTAGTGCCGTGCACGCACGGTGGGCACGCGGTGCGATGACAAAGCAAGAAAGCACGTCAACAAATCTGTTTCTGCTTTCCTCCGTGACTATGGTATGGGTGCCATTTACCACAACAACTTGCGTTATGACATGTAAGACATTTATAGAGGAGATGGTGTGCACTTCAATGATGAAGGGAACAGAGTCTTCCTCTTGAACCTTAGACTCTGCATCGGTACTTACTTGTAGGTACCACTAAAAAATCATTTCATAAACACAACGGCTCTTTTTAGAGCCCCCTAATATCTAAACACTTAAATCTGATTTTCATTTTTTTTTTTTTTTTTTTCTACCGTACGCTTACCGTAAGCTTACCGTACGCGTACCCCGTGATTTTTTTTAAAATCAATAAATGTTTTTTTTGTACTTTTCTGTCCTTCTTTGACCCCCTTACAAATGTTAGGGGGTCTGTAACTCTCCTCATTGCCCCCTTTCCTTGTTTTCACTCTTTTTTTTCAGAGTGAAATACACAAAATGGCGGCCGCCGCTTCCTGGTTTCGGCCGATTCGAATGTTTACTAAGATCTAAGAGCCAATCAGAATCGCGCTCGCGCACGCCACCGTACGCTTACCGTAAGCGTACGGTAAGCGTACCGTAAGCGGGCTCAGATATATATATTGATTTAAAGGCTATTTTCTCAGAATCTACTGAACAGATTTACACCAAACCTACAAAAGGCACTTCCTTGACCTAGGGACTACCTCTGTGCCAAATTTTGAGTAATTCTGTTCAGCCGTTCGGGCTGTAGCTCGTTCTAAAGGTCCTATGGAAAAATGCATGGGAAAAACGCGTTTTGGGACCCCCCTTTTATCTCAGCCCCCGCTTGACGGATCCCCCCGAGACTTTCAGGGTAGGAGCGGAGCGTAGCGCCCCACCTATTTTGAGAAATTCGCGAGGATTCGTCGACCGGCGCCAAAGTTATTCAAAATAGAATGTTGAGGTTTTCCTATGGAAACGTGGTCCTAACTATAACTACCTACTGGCGACCGCCAGTAGGTAATATATATATATATATATATATATATATATATATATATATATATATATATATATATATATATATATATCATGAGGTACAACAAAGAAGATGCAATGAAATATCAGCAAAAATGGATAGTATATGAAAAATAAGGCATAGCCACAAGGACAAAATACTGACGGTGCTGGGGCCATGGTAAGGGGATAGCACGACCGAAACTCCGCTGATCAACAAACAGAAGGGAAATCATGAAAGACTGTAATAATGAAATCTCGATGAGACATGGGGTATACCTAAAAGAAAAGACACAAAAATAACAAAATATCAAAATAAATAAGAACACCTGCAGGAAACCATTGATTTGTTATGAAACAGAAAAGTCGAAAATTAAGACAATGTTAATAGAGCTACTGAAATCATATATTAAATATTAGCAAGTTTAATAGTGTCCATCACCTCGCCTCTACAATTAGCAATAGACTTTTGCAATAAAGAAGGATCCTCATAAGTAGTAGTCTTTTTATTGTAGGTTACTTTAAATAAAAACAGATGGAATAAACCAAATCTTGCGTTGGGAGAACAAAGAACTGGCCTCATTTCCAGAATCTTTTTACGTTTGTCTTCTTTGGTCTTTGCAAAATCCTGTGCGAACAATAAGTTGGAACCAGTCCATGAAATACGACCTTTAGTTTTAGCATCTTCAATTACTTTACGAAGATCCAAGTACTCCAAAAGAATTACTCTTCTAGGTTTCTGTGAAGTTGACGCTGACTGAGGAGAATGTCCTAGTCTGTGAGCTCTTTGAATATTTAATGGAGCAGAAGTTGGTAAATCTAAAACCTTTGGGAGAAAAGTCTGGAAGAAAGCTGTAGGATCAGGACCCTTCACTCCTTCAGCAAGACCATAAATATACAGTGTTCCTTCAATTTCAATATTCCATGTCTTCGCAATGTTTCTTTAAAGATAAGATCTCAGATTGTAATGACTTTACTATTTGCGCCGTATCCTCAAGTACTTCAACCCTATGTTTTATCTTGGTGACCCTATCAGTCACATGCGACCATTTTTCGTCAAAAGTTTGTAATGTTCTATTAGTATCCTCCTTGTAAGGTTTGAGTGCTCGTATTTCGTCCAATAACAATTCCAATTTATTGGAGAGGGAGGATCTGTTTTTTACTCGTTTACGGTTTGAACATTAGCTATTGTAGGTAAACTTGGAAGGCATTTTAGCGCTGCAGGTAGTGAGTGTATGTCATATTAGAAGGAGAATATCAACATTAAACGAAAGAGGGACCCTGAAATTAGCCAATAAGGGAGGGAAGTAACCAGGGAATAAGCAACAACAAAAGTACATAAGACTACCCTCACGTATAAATATCACATTGGCAGTTAGTCCAGCATTTCATACATCCCTCAGAACCAAGGAAAGTGTTTTAGTAAAAAAGATTTTTACTTCATTTATTTATCAAAACATTTCATGTTTCATTATTTTTCTATATCTGATTAATAGAGAGGTAAGACATCAAAAAAATAATTATAACCACAAGCCCAGCACAATAATATAACCAAAGGCCTATTTGTAACTATACATGTTACCAGCCCAACCACCACATAAAGACAATAAGTTCAAAAACAAACCCAACACAGGACTGAAATACAATTTTAGACATAGAAAGTAAACCAGACACAATCAACAAATACTAAAGTAGAAAAGGAAGAAGCACCGACACACGTTTCGGAGGTCCCATGTACATCACAAACTCCTTCTTCTGGGCGCAAAGTATTTATTTATATCAGCAAGCATCTTGATTGTAAGCACATTATGTTTTGAGTTGAGTACCGGGCTTAAATCACACTAAAACAGGTCTGTGGGAAAGAGACATACCATAAGTTCATCAAATTATCATAACAAAAAACAAGATTAAAAATGCAGGAGCAAGCCAACAGTACCTTATAACCCCATGTGGAATAAAAAAGGCTTGTGCCATAGATGTTACCACCACCAAAAGTATAAAGGTACCAGAACAATAAAATAAATGTGAATTATGAGAAGATATGTATAAAGATAGCAAAACTGGCGTAACAATCACCAGTTGCCAGAATAGAACCAAAAAGGGAGATAGTGCAGTGAGTCCAAAATATCAATAAAGATAGACCCAATATAGAGAAAATGACTTTCACATACTAGTAGTCCAATCAAGGCCAAGAACTAAAATGACACTTGTAAATCATTCGTCCTCCGACAAGTGTTTTTCAAACTTCGAAATATAGCGCCATGAATGAAGACTCTTAAGGGCATATTCTAGAGTTATCGCCGAGTTATTGATACTTTATCGAAGCCAAAGTCGCGATAAATCCAAATGAACCCAGAACAGAAATGAAAACACATGGCGGCTTCCCCCGGGACAATCTGTCGGTCACAGTCTGAAAGACAAAAATCATGATGAGGTGTGTCTTGCGCACATCAAAGGACAGAGAGAGAGCAAAGGAAAGAGAGAAATACAGAGAGAGAGAGAACGAGAGAGATAGACGTACAGAGAGGGAGAGAGAGGGATAGATGGACAGAGGGGGAGAGAGAGACAGACGGACAGAGAGGGGGAGAGAGAGACAGATGTACAGGGGAGAGAGAGAGACAGACGGACAGAGAGGGGGAGAGAGAGATAGACGGACAGAGAGGGAGAGAGAGAGATAGACGGACAGAGAGGGAGAGAGAGAGCTAGACAGACAGAAAGGGGGAGAGAGAGAAAGAGAAAAGAAGAGAGGGACAGGGAGAGAGAGGGCCGACACTTCGCACCCAGCCCTCACTGCCCACCTGCTTACGCCGGTGTCTCTACAACCACGTGCTGGTATGTAGTGCAGTTCACCAGGTCCCACATCTGTTACAGATCCGCCATCTGAAACAGAGTCCGGATACATGGATCGCAGAGTATATACTATTGCACATGACATCTCCTGCCCGGCCCTGTTCACCCAGGCAGCTGCACCCCAGCCCCTCCCACCACTCAGTGGTGCATGTCCGCCCCTGCACACCCAGGCAGCTGCACCCCAGCCCCTCCCGCCAACGAGCGGTGCATGTTTGCCCCTGCACACCCAGGCCTCACTGCTCACCTTCTGCCACCGGCGTGTCGCAATGAGGGCCCACCGCGTGCCGATGCAAACCCGGGGTCCTCGAACATGGCACCTTCCACATCATGCAGCCCCGCTCCACAGGCCACCAGGCCTTACATTTGATTCTGGGTCTTGATTTCGCCATGGCAGAGGACATACCAGTGCACCCAGCATCATCGCAGGCCGCACACACGCTCAACACTCAAGGTGCCCCTACCTCAGTGCACCCAAAGTGACCATCCCATGGTGGTGTGCCTATGCCGGCCACCATTTATCCGTTGCCACCAAGTCTGTGCACCAAAGTCATGGACCCTGTATGACTGGGTATCGTTTTGCGGATGCCATCATATCACCTCCGGTCCTGGGGAATGTGGTGTTGCAGGGCCCGAGGCCCTCATGCCTACATTAACACCACATGGATGCACCCAGATAGAGAGTGGAAATGGCGACGAGCATGTGCGCCCAGCCCTTTTTATTGGCAGGGTCACATGTCCTGTGACACGTGTGCTGGATGGGTGTGGTGTGGGTGTAAACCAGCCGTGAGGGAGTGTTGCATGCTGACAACTAGACCTGTGAGCAGCAGATCACTACAGGGAAGACCTGGGACATGTAGCGTAGTCGTCCCCCCTGTAAGCGTAAGCGGAGTGGGCTGGCCTGGCGTATGCCAATTCCAGCGTAAGGGTCTGTAAATGACTCTGGGGCCCTGTGCGTGGTTCCGTACTGGGCTGGACAAGGAAGTAACTCATGCGTGTGTCCCTGTTGTTGTGTCGTAGAACAATCACAGGAGTAATACCCGTAGACCCAACTGAGATTGGGTAAATACTGTGTAAATTCGACTATATCTCAGCAGGATATATTGGAATTATTTAAAATGGTATGTACAAGACATTACAAAAAACAAAAACAAAAGAGAGGAGACTTTAGAATTGTTTTTTCAAAGCGCCAATAGGCGTCATATATTAGAAGATCAAAAGAATTTCAAATAGTAGTAGCAAGAGCACAACAGGGTATGAATACTCAGGCAACCCTAGTGGAGAAGGTGTACAAAGTGCTCGTGCTAGTGAAACAACGGCGCAAGTGACAACGTGAAGAACCACAGCAAGCGGCACAGAAAAAACAATATATACAATAAAAAGGTTCATATAATAATTTACTCAATGGTATAATTGGTATTTTTCATTATTTCAATGAACCAAGTTTGTATGCGCCAAAGACGTTTGGGCTGGTGGATGGTGGTCGACGGCGTTTCGATCCTGTTAATTTAGGATCATCATCAGGACCTGGGTCGCCTAATTTGGGAGTGCTCTTGCGCACGAAGAGAAGGCGCTGGCGAGAGAACGGGGAATTCAGCTGTGAGAGGATTACACAGTGACGTGCGAAGGGAGGGAATTCTCTCCCTCGGGGTTCCGTGTAAATTGAAATGACGAAACTTCACAGGGAGGGCAACCGGTACAGGGGTCCGGAGAGGGGGAGGAACGGTACACAGCCCGATAATTAAAGGAGCAGGAGTAAGGCTGCGGTCGCGGTGTCAATGGGAGATCAGCAGCGGATCAGAGAATGAATCCAGAACGGAACAAATCCAACGGGGACGAGAGGAGCCACGGACGTGTGCAACCTTCGAACGATCAGTTCGAAGGTTGTACACGTCCGTGGCTCCTCTCGTCCCCGTTGGATTTGTTCATTCTGGATTCATTTCCCCCCCCCTTCCCTCCCCCTTCTCGTTTCTTCTTGTCCCCCTTCCATGCCCCCCTCCTTTTCCCCCTCCGACCTGCCTTGGCTTCCCCTTTATTTATGCCCTCCGCTCCACGCCCTTCTCCCGTCCTCCCTCCTGCCCTTCCTGCCTTTTCCAATCCTGTATCATCGGTTTGATCCCCGTAGCCCCGTATAACTCTTCCCTTTCCTTTCCCGGTTCACTGAGCGTCCTTAGCAACCACGGCGCGTTCTCACACCCCCGGTAACCAGCTTGCTGACACATACCCCTCCTTCCGTCCCCGGCGTCCTATGGACGGCCTCACCGCGTCACGCTAACTCCTCCCTCATATAACAGGTACTGTGGTTCACCACACAGTCACTGATCGTTCGAAGGTTGCACACGTCCGTGGCTCCTCTCGTCCCCGTTGGATTTGTTCCGTTCTGGATTCATTCTCTGATCCGCTGCTGATCTCCCATTGACACCGCGACCGCAGCCTTACTCCTGCTCCTTTAATTATCGGGTAAGCTACACCTTGTCCCTGTGCGCTCCAGCCTTAACCCCGCATTTACAGCCGGTAACCTCCTGCCCTTTTGTCCCCAGGCTGTGTACCGTTCCTCCCCCTCTCCAGACCCCTGTACCGGTTGCCCTCCCTGTGAAGTTTCGTCATTTCAATTTACACGGGTGAGTCTCCGTATCCCTTGTCGTCCTTCCTTTTCCCTTGTGTTCCTTTCCATAATCACTTCTCATTTCCCCACCCCCTCGTTTTCCACAGAACCCCGAGGGAGAGAATTCCCTCCCTTCGCACGTCACTGTGTAATCCTCTCACAGCTGAATTCCCCGTTCTCTCGCCAGCGCCTTCTCTTCGTGCGCAAGGTAGGCTTCTAACCATTGCCTGCCCTACCATGACTCCTTCCTTCTCTTTCTTCTCTCTATCGTTTTGCCCCCTAACCACCCCCCCACCCGTCTCCCCCTCCCCTTTACTAAAATAAAACCCCCCCTTGTCTTCCCCCATCGTCCCTTTTTTTCCCCCTTCCCCCATCACACCTCCCTCTTTCCCCCCCCTTCCTATTTTTCCGGTTTTCTTCTAACCCCCCTTTCTTTTCCGCCTCAGCCTCCTTATCCATTTCCCTTCTGTCCGCCGCTCTGATCTGGAAATTGTTTTTTACAGAGCACTCCCAAATTAGGCGACCCATGTCCTGATGATGATCCTAAATTAACAGGATCGAAACGCCGTCGACCACCATCCACCAGCCCAAACGTCTTTGGCGCATACAAACTTGGTTCATTGAAATGATGAAAAATACCAATTATACCATTGAATAAATTGTTATATGAACCTTTTTATTGTATATATTGCTTTTTCTGTGCCGCTTGCTGTGGTTTTTCACGTTGTCACTTGCGCCGTTGTTTCACTAGCACGAGCACTTTGTACACCTTCTCCACTAGGGTTGCCTGAGTATTCATACCCTGTTGTGCTCTTACTACTACTATTTGAAATTCTTTTGATCTTCTAAATATATGACGCCTATTGGCGCTTTGAAAAAACAATTCTAAAGTCTCCTCTCTTTTGTTTTTGTTTTTTGTAATGTCTTGTACATACCATTTTAAATAATTCCTGTTGTTGTGTCAGCGTCACCCGGACCGCATTCGGCAATGTGTCACCCTGTGACCCCTGTTCTACAACATGAGCCACATGGACGTAAGAGGAGACCAGTGAGCCTACATTCATCCAAACTTCCACACTTGAAAGACCATAGACATGACACATCTGTGTGAATATGAATGTTTAATGCACATTCAGTGGAGTGTGGCATCTGGAGCAGTACAGGGCCATGTAAACCCCACATGACGATGTTGGTCCGTGAAGGGCCAGCCAGAGTCCTTCAGGGAATGACAAGTCCAAAGGAAGAGGAAGAGTTCAGTCCACAGTCTTATTGCTGTGTCATTGGCAATCAAACAGCATATGGCAGTCCATGTCGAGGTCCAAGGTGAGTGTCGCAGATTGCATCGGGCATAGTGGAAGGTGATGATGCATAGGGCAGAACCAAGCAGAAACATGCCATATGGAAAAGATGCATTCTACTGCGTCCTTCTTACCATGAGGGCAGAATCATCCACATCTTCATCCTCTGCTGTTTCATGTGCCTCACGTGTGGGTGGTGGTGTTCTGTCTCCAGCACTGTGTGGCAGTGACAAATCAGTGGCCGGAGGTGGAAGGTCTACAGCACTGTGTGGCACTGACACTTCAGGGGGCGGAGATGTTAATGGAGTGGTAGCAGCAGCATGCATCAGCACCAGGCCTTGTGGCAGCAATGCCATGAAGGTGGTCCTGAGGTCATTGAGGAACCCAGCTACCACTCACTGGTGTGCAGCCGTGGCAGCCGCTCGTTACGCATTCGCCCGCTCCTTGGTCTCCATTAACGTTCGCATGTTTCCCAACTCCCGTGTGACATTGCTAGAGCCATTCTGACTGGACAATTGTTCTATTCTCTGAGTCAGGACTCCAGCGATGTCAGCCATGGTCCGTTGGAGAGCATGGAGAAGACTGTGGGTGTCAGTTAGGGACTGTGAGTGGTCCCCAATGGGAGTTAGACACCCACGTGTGGCATCTAGTTTGTCTGCCATGCGGTCGAAGCCCACCCGCACCTGTTCAGCCACATTCTCCTGGCACCCCAACACACCGCTTTGGAAGGCCATGTGTTCTTCGTGGGGGTCCTGGGAGGCAGCCTTGGTGGTGGGTGCTGCCTGCTGTGTGGTCGGTGCAGGGGGTGGGGTCTCCTCGTAGCAGCTGGGCTGCCCAGCTACTGGAAGCGGGCTGCGTAGGCAGTCGATGAGCTGTTGGAGGGCGTTGGAGTCAAAGCTGTGGTGGTCCTCTTCGTCATCAGAGAAGAGAGGGTCGGGCTGCTCTGCAGGAGGTGTTGATTCTCCCTCTGCAATGTGAAGGGGAGATGCAGTTTAACAATGTGTTCACATGTATGTTGTCGCATTGTACATGTTTTTAGACAGACAGCATGACTGGGTACATTGTGGCTGTTTGGGAGGAGCTGCCTATTTGATGGGGGACAGTGGACATTTCGACAACATCACAGATGTGTGTTTGTACTTGTACATTGTCAACTCACATTTCCCTGCAATGCCAAATGTGATTGGCCAGTGTCTGCACCCAAGCGGCACCAGTTGTGTCCTGTGTTCTGTTATAGGTGTTTTGCTGTTTGTACAACATTCTTGTCAATGTTGGTGTGCGCTGCATGTTATGTGTGTGCTGCATTTTGGGGTAGTCACCCCTGCAGCTCTGATTTTGCTGCCCCTTATCCCTTTCATGCAGTGTGCCTTTGACTTATGTGCTTGTACAGTGCTGACATGTTGCATACTTGGGTGCATTGGTCTCTTGGTGGGAGTTGGTGGTCTGGGGCATGGTTTGTCCGCAGATGTGCTATGCTTTATTGTGCATGTGTGCCATTGTGCCCATCTCCCCTGTTCCCCCAGTCCCTGGTCGTTACTGTTGCTGTTGTGTCTGGTCCTGTTGAGCAGTGTGCGGGCCCCCAACTCCTGCCACCGTCTCCCCACTGATGACCATGGACACCATTTCCTTCATGTCGTCCAGCTCCTCCTGTGGCGCTGGGCCCCCACCTCCAGTCTGCATTGCTGCCTTCTGGTTGTTGGTGAGTTTCAGCTTGGTTTTGCGCTTGACATCATTCCAGCGCCTCTTGACCTCTTCCATTGTCCTCTTCAGCACTCCGACTGCATTCACCTTGTCCACAATGGACTGCCATAGTCCATTCTTTGTTGCCAACGACACAGTGGAGGTGACGAACAGCTGTTGATGGTGTTCTACCACCTCCGTTATCAGGATCCTGTTTTCCTGCGGACTGAACCTTTTCTTCCTTCTCTTCTTCTCTTTGGCCCTCACTGACCCCAAGGTCCCAGGCTGGTCATCTGGGGGGCTTGTGGGTTTCTGGTTCTCCTCTGTACTAGCTCCGGCAACGTCCATTGTACTTCGCTGTTGTTTGGCATTTGTTTGGCTGTTTTTTTTCTACTTTTATAGTGACTGTTCCCTCCTGACACATGTGAATTGCAGGCTTGTAGCTGGTTTCCGCTGATTTTTGTATCGCGATTGGCCTCATCGCAGCTTTTTTTGCATTCGTGTATCGCAGTTTTGCCCCATGGCGTTGATTTTAACGCGTTCATTTGATGCGTTATCTGGAGATTATCGCATGGTGCCGCTGTGTTGTGAATACTTGGTTAACACGGTGTAAATTTCCCGCGATAGACTGCAATGTTGAAGGTTGCGCTAAGTTACTTTTGCGATGGTTATCACAGGTTCTTGAGAATATCCCCCTTAAACTCCAGCAGGGTGACACATACTCACCTTCATGAAAAATCAGAATGGCAAAGTGATGTTTTCGCTACAGTAAATTTCAGGGGCTGGTTGTGCTGTACACTATTGAGGCATTGATCGAGGACGAAAACGGCACGAGGGCCTTGGCCCAGGGCTGTTTCTTTTGTTTCAGACTGAGCTCTAGCAAAATGTTCTCTTCACTGATCGATTAAATTGAATAAAAAACGATTGGAGAGCAAGAATTTAGCAAATTATGAAGTGCAGCTTGTTAAAAATATGCCGTGCCTTTTCTTCGTCATTAATGAACACACATCTCCTTCTAAAAGTACATTGTCGAAAAAAAGTGTTAATTTAACGAAGCACATTTTGTCTTGAGATTGTCAATGAATATATCACATTTAAAAAAAGGACAAATCTGTAAAGAGTGTTAATTATTTCATTTGCAGGTTTCACTACACGTGCAGCGTTTGTCCTCTGAGAAATGTGTTGCACTAAAATAGATCTCTTGTTGCTAGATAAAATTAAAACCCTCCTGTTTTCTTTCAAGTTTCTGAAAGAAAGGAAAGAGGTGTTCATTTAGGAATTTTGGTCCATATTAATCTGTGTAAAACATCTCCTGGACATTCATTAAAAAAAGCATTTCTTCATCTTAAATTGTGACATTTTTCTCATTTAATGTGTAACAGAATTATAACTTGCAAAGCTCTTTCGGGGCTTTCTTTCTGTGTTCATCTTGCGTCTACACACCATATTGATTTCACATCCTGGGCCTGTTTCACGACGCCATTTGCATGTGCAAGGTAAACTTAGTCAAGCAAACGCCTTTTGTACGACTGTTAAGCCACATTTGTGATTAATATACCATAGGTTTTTTACAAAAAAGTGGTGCTACAAGAGAAGGGGAACCTAGGAGAAAGTGATTCTCCAGGGGATGTGAGGAGAGGCATTAGGAAGATATAAGGATCCGTTGGCATGCTTGGTGAATTGTCTTCACTTGCTATGGAAAGAGAAGGCGAGAGATTGCTTGTTAGATATGGACTGAAGTTTTTGTGTAAATTCTGGGGCATGATGGGATAATGCTTGTGCTCTGCTTTTCTCTCTCCTGGATTTCTTTCTTTCTAGTTTTATTCAAGGGCAGGAATAGGGCAGAGCAGAAAGGCACTGGAACAGTGGCGTAACAATAGCTCCTGCAGCCCTAGCCATGCGCAGCGTGGCCCCGGAGTTCCAGGGGCCCCCACCGGCACTGTACACAGGAGGGGCTAAGGACTCCTGACTGTGTCCAGAGCATGGGAGGCCCCCGCCATGCACTTTACAGGGGGGGAGGGTGGGGCACCTCAAATTTTGTTACACCACTGCACAAGAACCTTTGTGAACACAAATAAACATACTTGTTTGTAGGTTTTTACACACTTTTACATGGCCCTATTTGACTCTTGAAATGGGTGGCGCCTTATTCATTTCAAGCACAGAAGTAAATCCATTTCCAATGTGGGAATGAGAAGAGAGCAACCTCAAAACTGGTGTGCAGAGGTAATGATTTCTCCATGGATAAAATTAAACTGTAAGAAAATGGGTTATTGATCGAGGGGTGAAAACCCTACAAAAACAAAGACCACAATTTTTATCAGGTTGAACCACAAAAAGTTACTAAAATAACCTGTGCTTAAACCTCAGGGAACTTTACAAAATATAAGTCAGACATAACTTAGAGGCACTGTGTTATGTATTTATCCAGCACACAAACAGTGATAAAGTAAGACACTACATAAGAAAAATCCCACACCAATTTAGAAAAATAGAGTAGAATTCAATAAATAAAATGCCACCTAAACAAATTAAATCAAATTGGTGGAACAGGACTTGTGATCGTTTTAAGCTTTTGGTGAAATCTAGTGCCTACAAGATCAAAGAGAAACGCTGGTATTTGGTCGTACAAGACTGGGGCAAAGTCAAAAATTAAGGCCAGCCGCAATGACGGGCAGTTCAGATATATGAGGTGGATTGGTCCCGGTCACGGCTAATCTACGGACTGAAGAGAAGGCATCATCATCAGGGAGCCACTAGATGAAGTTGTGGTGAAGATTTCTAATTTTGGACTTTGTCACTTTTTTGGAAGGCTAAGTACTCCAGTGGAATGAAGCTACAGGCTGTAGCCAATGAAGGCTCCATAAGGCCAGATACCCTTTCTGAGAGGTACCACTTAACAGGATTTTCTGCTGCGGAGAAGAGATTAGAGAACTGCTGTGAAGTCAGGTTGGCCGGTAATGCACACCAGATAGTTCGGCAAGCAGGGAAGTCATGATCTTTTGTTAGTTCCCACACCTTTTTTGGTGCAAATTTTTCTAGGTCCCAAGTTACAGGTTCTGGCCGGAGGAGCACCTTTAGCACCACATCCAAAGGCACAAGAACGGTTGGGCACCTCTTGAGGGGTCAGGACTCACAGGTAGAGGCCAGCCTCAGGGTTCAAGGAATCTGGAGCTTGTTGTGCCTCTGTAGCTCACACAAGAGGCCAGCGAACTAGCTCTTGTGGTCACTCTGGTAGTCTTGAGATCAAGCAACAAGCAGCAGGAAAGTCCTCAGAGGTACAAAGCAGGCCTCAAGAAGAAGGCCAGTACCCTGAAGTACAAGGCAGTCTTTCTGGGGGTCCTCTGCAGGTCCCGGAGCGTACTGAAGAGTTTGTTGGCGGGTCCAATATTTATACGTGGTGCATGTCTTTCAAACAGGGGGAACTTCCATGTTACCCCCACATCTAGTTTCCTCCTTCCCTTGCCCAGGCTCCAAGTGGTCTAAGGTGACAAGAGGCTTGTGTCAAGTTTCTTTGTGAGTGTTCTGGAGGCAGCCCTTCAATTTCAATACCAGGTCATGTAAAATTTAAAAACAAATGTCCTACCTTTTAAATACAATGCACCCTGTCCCATAGGGGGTTTAGGGCCAACCCTAAGGGTGACATATGCATTAGAAAAGGAGGTTTAGGCCTGGCAAAAGGTTTATGTTTCCAGGTTCAATGGGCTGTTTAAAACTGCACATTGGCCGCCATCGCAAGCCTTAGACATGTTTCAAAAGGCTACTTAAGTGGGGGAGGGGCACAGTAAGGGTTGTTGATCCACTCATAGCATTTAAATTCATAGGCCCTGGGCACTGGTAGTACAACTTTACTAGGGACTTGTAAGTAAATTAAATATGCCAATTGGTTTCAAGCTAATCGTACCAGAGTCCTAATGTCAACAAAAGCGTAATCCATACTAATGACAACAAAAATAAAATCCAGGCAACAGGCGGGAAGAAGGCAAAATGTTTGGGGGACAACTACACCAAGGCTGTCAGGTCTAACATATACTGTGGTATCTACAGTGAATAAAATGCCTGCTGCAAATTTGTGAATGTAATCTCATATGACATCACTTGCATGGGCCCTAAATTTGAAATCTCAATGTGCCTATAAATGTGGTCACACATCGAGCCTACAGCAGGAGAAACAGAACCACTAACATGAACTCACCACTCAATAAAAATCCATGAGAACATGCTTCATGGGCCATAGTCATGGAGGCCCATTACAAACTGTCAGGTGCTTGTTGAAAGAAGGTGCAAATCATGAAGGTTCCTACTAACCATTACTAAGTACAGCCTTTGAAGGACAATGTTTTTTGAGAGTCACTTCTGATTTTGATGAAGGAGTGGACCATGGCTTTACTGTACTGCTACAAGTGTATCCTATGAAACTTTTCAACATAATACTGGAAACTGCAATGGTAGGTGTGTTGTTGGGAAATACACCTGAGCATCTCTGGGCATCACCATGAAACCGGCAGCCATCATATAGAATAAGAACTGCATTATTAGCCATTATTAGCCATTACTGGATTTATGCTCACAAAAGACAAATAGACTCAGCTTCTCTGCGTTTACTAATGAATCGCACCAAATCGGGCTCCCCGGCAGACCCCTGCCCCCCGAGGATCTTCCAAATGGCCCTTCCAGGGCTGGAAAAACAGATTCTTATGCTATTGAACAACTCCCTGGAAACCGGCCACTTACCTGCTAATCTAAACTGGGCACTGCCCCCATACCAGTTCCGGTCGTAAAAAGCCTGGGTATAAAAATTTACTCAGAGTTGTCCATTTCCAGCCAGGTCACCACGGTGGTGGGAACCTGTATAGGGTTGATAAGGTAGCTGCAGAAACTTGCCCCTCTTCTGTCAACCGCCTAACTACAGGTGATTTTATCCACCACTGTCATCTCTAGGCTGGATTATGGGAACGCCCTCTATATTGGCCTCCCCCAGAAACTTATTAAGAGACTGCAGGTTGTGCAAAATTATGCGGCTAGGTTCATTTTCAGACTTACCAGAAGGTCTCGCGCCACTCCTCTTTTACACAAACTGCATTTGCTCCCCATCAAACAGAGAGCTCAATTCAACCTCTGTATCGCCCACAAAGCAATCTACGGCCAAGCCCCAGTGTATACAAAAACTCGCCTAGAGAACTATGTTCCCGGCAGGACACTACGATCATCTGAGGCCTGCCGCATAGTCCTTCCCCGATACACCACCAAATCCAAAGGGGGCAGAGCGTTTTCTGTTATGCTCCCACAAATTTGGAACAATCTACCTGAGTACCTCCGTAAGGAACTGGTCGTCCTTACTTTCAGGAAACAACTTAAAACGCTCCTATTCAAGGAGACGTTAGCCACAGTATAATCCGCTGCCTTGTGTTACCAGTTGACGTCTGTGATTTTGGTCATTTTTGTCTCTAAAAGCGCTTAGAGGCCTGAAGGTGATTTGCGCTATATAAAATACATTTAACATAACATAACATAAAGTCCCTAGATTACATCTTTGGTGAAAGAAAATCAGGTTCTAAAAATCCTGGGACTTTATTCGAGAAGACTGTGAAACGAACATGAAAGTTGCTCTGCTTCTGTTGTCTTCGGACAACCAGTGAATACAGGCAGACAAAAAAGCCAATGAACTTACAAGATAAGTCCATTTCAAAGAAGTTGAAGCAATGTCGACAAATGAAGTTCCAACCACCTCAGAATCAAATTACTTTATTGCCTTTTCAGCTAATACAGGTGACGTCCCACATGCAAAAGTGGATGAAGCTTAGCATCATGACAGCTGATGTGCCAGAATATTCTGCACCCACCATAATGAGCAATATCAAATTGCACCCGGGGAAGTGTTGCGCTCAATAGAATCAGCAATGACCCATCTTGTCTGGATGGCTTAAGGATCAACAGCCCATGCTCAGCAGAATTCACACAAGAACTCCTGTACTGAAAGATGTGCGGACTGTAGTCCAGTACATCAATATATTTCGGAGGATCTATCTGGCCAATACCCACATTTTTTATCATGAAACATAATGTTTCTTCTCTTCGCTCTTCACAAAAGGTATTCTTTGAACCATTGTTTATTGGATAGCATGTACTGTTTAAATGATGACTAATTGTATTTACCAATTTGTGTCCCTATGATAATGTTTGCCTCTGTTTTCAGTATGTGAAAGCGGAAGGAAGTTTACCATTTGCTTGATTAGTAATTATTGTGTGGCCAACAACATTGACAAACACTGCTGATGAACTGTGTCGATGTATACAGCTGTGAAATCTTCTTTTACCTCTTTTTTCCAACTCATTAATTTTCACATGCCTTATAATTTGTAGAAGGACGCTATCCTTCAACGCAATGACTTTCATTCTACCCCTTATACAGCACTATGGGTTACCACACACACTGTCCCGTCATCACTCAGCTTCTCTATCCTTGTGCATACCCTCCTTATTGAAAGCAGAAGGAATATGAAAGCAACTGCTCGGATATTGACATCTGGTATATACTCCGTCTTGAACATGCATTCCTACACATTGTTCACCAATTTACCTATTATCCATATAGAGCATTCAAACTTTTTTTTCTCAAATAGCTCGGTGAATGGCATGTGATATGTCCTTACCCTAAATACTGCCTCCCACAAAAAAAGGCTTCTGAACAACTCAACTTACAGCCAGTGCCTTCCTCTCCATGACAAAGTAATTTAATTCAAATACTTTCAGAAACATTGAGTCAAATGTGATAATGCTCTCTTCTCTATCAGATGGTTCTACTAATACTGTTCCTAGTACTTTAGACCTTTGCATCTGTGCCTCTGGCAGGTTATCTTCCAGGAACAAAAACATGTAGATTAGGTTCTTTCTGCAGGCTTTTTTATGCCTTCAAACTCTTCAATACACTCAAAATATAATTTGAACTCTACATTCCTCTTTAAGAGTGCCTCCAGGCAGCTGCTCTTTTTCTAAAAACTCTTTCATTCCAAAGTACAATAAATCATCCTTAGTACTATGTTTCCACAAAGGTTTAATAGTCTCAATAACTTTGCCCTAGGCCTTACACCCCCAGCTGAAATATAATAACCTAAATAGGTGATCTTGATTGTCTGATCTTAATGTTAAACCGTGTGTCTCAAATTTCTAGAATACCATTCTCAATCACTGATTGTGCTGCCTCCAAGCTTCACCATACATTACTATATCATGCTGAAAATTTGTCACACCCTGAATTTCTCCAGACATCTGTCTTTGAAACATTGAGGCAGCTGAAACCAGACCAAAAGACATGTTCAAATGTTTATGAGATGCACGTACATATTCCTTAGGTGCTATGAAAGTCGTCAGTTATTGTAATTCCTCATGTAATCTGATCTGGTTATATGCAGAAACCAGGTCTAGTGTTAAATTAGACAAACACTGCGAGGATTGAAGACTTGTTTATTAGAAGTAAGTACCACCAACAGACACATGCTGCTCCTCCAGTCTTCAGTCAAGGGGCAGATTTATGTTAGACTTGCGCCACTTTTACGCCGCCGTTGCGTCACTTTTGTGACGCAGCGACGGCGTAAACCCTGCGCCATGTTGCACTCCATTTACATCGTGACGCATCTATGGAGATGCGTCACGGTGTAAAGCCCTGCAACACATTAAACCTGTGTCAGGTTTAATGTATGCAGGGTGGGCGTTCCATCGGAGAAAGCCTCGGAAAAGTGACGCAGTGAAATCTACAAGATTTCACTCAGTCACTTTTCCGACGCTGCTGCATCAAAACCTTGCGCCTGCTTGAAGCAGGCGTAAGGCATGACGCAGCATGTTAGGTATGGGCAGCCCCTAAACATTGCTGGAGTTGCGTCGTGCTTGCGACACGACTCCAGCAATGCGCCGCCCTTACGCCATCAGATGCGTCACGCATCTGTTTATCCTTGCGCCACGATGCGCTGCATTGTAAATGCGGCGCATCTGTGGTGGCGCAAGGGTAAACTTGCGTGACGCATCTTTCCTGGTGCATCCCTGCTGATTTGCAGGGATGCGCCAGGAAACATAAATCTGCCCCTAAATGCCTTCTAAGAGGCATCACCATGGAAACTGGAATGCCAGAGCGAGCAGAACTTACATCATAACAATTCTAAGTTGTGCAAGTATCACAAAACATCCCCTATACATAACAAGGTAAGGAAAATCTGAAATTTAGGACAGAAAGAAAAGAAAGAAGTTAAGAAAGAAAGACAATTAAGAATTATTCAGATGAAAATCTTTAAACCGTGCAGCAACACAATGTGATCTTTGAGGAAACCTTCTAAACTGGACCTCACTAAAATTGGGCAAATCAAGGGCAGGCGAGGTACAATCAAAAATGTGAGGAAGATGAATTCTAGGCCCACTGAATTTTACAAGCCTTGACATATTCCACTTGCAACCATTTTGCATAGTAACAACATTCTTGTGAATGGAAGTGATCATGAATGGACCCATAAATTCAGTAAAACCCTTTTTGTGAAACCTAGTTTTTTTTACCAAAACCCACTCGCCAATATTCCACAATCTGATCTTTGCGGAATTCTTTGAGTCATACCGTTCTTTGTTTTCCCTTTGATAAGATTGAATTCTGGAATCCACCTCCTTTTCATTCAAGGGAAAAATATTTTGAGAAGGAAGCCATCCAGGATTCAATTTAGAACGGGCATGTCTGCCTCACAACAGTAGAAAAGGAGAATTATGCATGATATGATTAACAGTGGTACGATGAGCCCACCAAGTGTCACGTAAAACATCTTTGAGAGGAGTCTTGGTATCTAAAGCTGTTTGTACACAATTTTTAACCACGCGGTTCATGCGTTCAGCAAGACCATTGGCCTGTGGAGAATAAAGAGCTGTTTTGAGGTGCAATATTCCAAGGTAATCTAGAAATCTTTTCATGTCAAGGGAAACAAATTGCACCCCATTGTCTGTGATAAGACATTTAGGAATACCTTCACAAGCAAACTCATCTTTCAAAAAATCAAGGATCTCTTTTGTGTTAACCGTGCTCACGCACTTTATAGAGACCCATTTGGAGGTGTAATCTACTAAGAGAATTACAAATCTCTCTGATGATGTTATCAAATCAAAAGGGCCCATTAAGTCTAAGCCCAATTTCATCCATGGTTGACTAGGAACCTCAACCGGTGACAGGGGAGCAGTGTTAACAACTTTAGATTTTTCATTGGAAGAACATTGATAACAATCTTTGACCACATTTTCAACCTGATGATCCATATTAACCCACCAATACCTTTCACGTAGCCATGTCTTAGTGAGACTCCTACCCAAGTGTCCCTCATGTGCAAGATTGATTAACTTAGATCTCAAATTTAAAGGCGGAATTAACCTTTCCCCACGCATCAGATCATCATGTAAAAGGGTCAACTCATCTCTAACAGACCAAAAAGGTAATAAGTTAGGATCAATCTCTTTGCAACGTGCAGGCCAACCCTTTATAATAAAATCCTTAACAAATGAAAATAAGGGATCATGAGATTTGGCTTCCCCCCATTCTTCCTGAGTGATTCTCTAACCCAACAGATACTAATAGACTCAACATCAACATAATCATCTTGAACTTGTAATGGTAATCTGGAAAGACAATCAGCAGTTTTGTTAGAGGATCCAGGCAGATTTTGTACCTGGAAATTGAATTCTTCCAGAACTTCACTCCATCGTTTTAACCTTGGAGTTAATCTGTCACTTTCCATTCAAGAGAAGACCTGTACTAGGTGGCAATGGTCAGATCTCACAATAAAAGGGATGCCCCAAAGATAGAATTTAAAGTGCTTAATGGCCCACACAATTGCAAGCGCTTCTCTTTCTATGCATGAGTATTGTTGCCCAGCTTTCTTTAAAGCCCGTGAAGCAAATGCAACAACTTTTTCCACACCACCATCAACTTGCGTGAGTACAGCACCCAGACCCGATAGACTAGCATCAGTGGTAAGTATTGGGGTTTTTTAGTATCAAAATGGCCTAAACTGGGTAATTGACTGATAGCCCGTTTGACAATTGCAAAAGCTTCATTGCACTCCTCGTTCCAATCAAAATGGGTACCTTTCTTTAATAAATTCCTGATTTGTTCAACAACAGAAGCAAATACCTTTATAAATTTTGCATAGAATTCAGCTAACCCAAGGAAAGATCTAACTTGTTCCTTGTCACTAAAAGTTGGTGCATCAACAATACTTTTAGTTAATTCAAGTTTAGGTTGAATGCCTTCACCAGAAATTACATGCCCTAGATAAGTAGCGGAGGATACTCAAATTTTACACTTCTGTTTGTTCACAGTGAGACCCTTGTCAGATAATCTCTCCAGGACTATCCTCAAAATAGTGTCGTGCTCATTGTTATTTTTGCCATAAACAAGAATATCATCTTGGAAAAAAATGACATTCGGCATATCACCAATAACCATCTTCATAATGCGTTGAAAGCACACAGCGGCTGACGCCAAACTGAAGGGCATTCTGACAAAACGGAATGCCCCTAACGGTGTTAGAAAAGACATCAGGTATTTTGAGTCTTGAGGAAGAGGCACCTGATGGTACACTGAAGACAAGTCGAGAACGGAAAAAAACTTAGCTCCATTGAGCATAGTTATTGATTCAGTAATATTGGGGAGAGGTTGGGGATCTACCCATATCCATTTATTTAAACCTCTGAGATCCACACACATGCACATGCTCTTTCCACCATCCTTGGGGGCCAAAACCACTGGGGCCAACCATTCTGATGATTCAATTTCCTCGATTACATTTAAACCAATCAATCTATCTAGTTCAGCTTTAAGGGGAGTCATCACCATGTTTGGAACTTTCCGAACTCTATGCACACACAGTATCGCATTTTGTTTGAGAATAATGCGGTGTTCAAAGTCTTTCAGCAGTCCTAATCTATCGATGAAAACTTGGGGAACACTTATCAAAGAACCTATTAGAGTTAGAATTGTGATCAACAAGCATGACTTGGTCAGATGGTTTGAGAGCATTGGGATTTAGGATTATACCCAAATCTCTTTGATGTCTCCACCCTAAGAGATTGTCTCCCCGATGTGCCACATATATCTTACCAATGGTTTCTCGTCCCTTGAAATGTATCCTCATAACAGAGTAACCAGACACATCAATACGAGATCCCCCATAACTGACAGGGTTAATATCAGGCACAGTCTATGGAAGTTTTAGGTTCCTTCATTTCTTTCACCCATCCTGACGTGTTTTCCATACCTTCCACAATTGAAATAGCTTCCCGCAAAGAGGGGTTTTTAGATAGAAGCTTCTCTTGCACTCTGGGGCTATTTGTGCATCTGACTAGTTGGTCGCGAATTAACGATTCGGTTAATTCATCAAATTCACAAGTCCGAGCTAAAGTTTTTAGAGATGCCACATTGTTTCCAACTTTTTCATTTGGTTCTTGAATCCTCATGAAAAATTTATGTCGTTCAAGAACAACATTTATACGTGGCCCAAAGTAATTCTCCTACATCTTCATTGACATCTCAAAGGCATCAGAAGGTTTACCAGACCCATCACCAATCGATGCTATCATATATATTGCAACCCTCAACACCCAAATTATGTAGAAGTATAGCTTGCTTCCTAGCAGCTGAGAATCTTTCTCCACCAATTGCTATTAAATAGGAGTCAAAAAGATTTCTCCATCGCTTCCATGGAAGCAAGGGCTCACCTTTTTTACACAGGAATGCTGGAGGCTGACTCATTGAAGTTGAGGACATATTTAAGGAATGAACCAGAAGTAGCAATGTGCAAGAATATAATAAAATAAATAAACGTGTTAAAATTGAATAGGTAAATAGAATCAGTAATATAAAAAAAAACAACTGTTGTTTCATAATGGGGGGTCGCTAGACTAACTCGCGTTGAAATCAGCTGTTTTGCCGTCGATGCTAGCGTAGGCTGTAGTCATGGTAACATGATGAAGCAAGATGGCTGCACGTTAATGTGAATTGAGCGTGATGACGAAAGACGTTGGCTCAGACGTCTTTCGTTGGCTCTGACGTGGGCAGGCAGAGTGCGTAAGCAGAGGAGAGCGTGAGAGCACTGCCTGCGCGTGCAAGGAACAGCGCCGGTTGCTGCTTGGTAAGTTCCAAGAATCAAACACAAACAATATGAAGGTGGCTGCCGCACCCAAACATCGACATCAAAGGCGGAGTTTCAGAATCACGCCAAGTCCGTAGAGCAGCGCATCTCCGCACCACCACAGGAAATGGCACGGGAAATTGACAGACAACAGTCCAACTTCCCAAACACTCCAATCACGCCGTAGACAGGGCAGATTACTCACAAATACCGTAGCAAAAGTCTGCTTGTCTGGCCAGTAGAGTCGCTAGTCAATCCGTGTGAAAATCGTATCACCACAATCACACAAGGCTGTATATGGTGGCAAACTCCAGAGTAGATTCACACTTGACTCAGGCAATATTCCGTGGGTTCATAAGGAATTGGTGGTGTATAGGCTTTTCCTCTTCTAGCTTCCCGTCGTCGCCAGTGTTAAATTGGACAAACACTACGAGGATTGAAGACTTGTTTATTAGAAGTAAGCACCACCAACAGACACATGCTGCTCCTCCAGTCTTCAGTTTCCTTCTGCCTTCTAAGAGGCATCACCATGGAGACTGGAATGCCTAAGTGAGCAGAACTTACATCATAACAATTCTAAGTTGTGCAAGTATTGCAACATCTAGCATACTGATACATTTCACCCCACACAACATTAATATAATTTCTGAAATGCTGGGCAGAAGGTATTGTTCCCACACTACTTCTTTATTTAGCACTCTTGAATCCATGCATGAAACAATCTCTTCACTGACCTTAACCAGTGCTTGAGAGGCTAACAACTCTGTAGGCTCTATGAGCACTATCACTCCGAAGTCACACAACTTCGGCAGTTCCCTTTGCCCAGCATCAAAGACACTTATGGGCAATCTCCTAAATGTTGAAACAATGGGCATCATGCCTTTTCTCAGTTTTATTATAGTTTTTTAAACATGCTACTTCATCCTATTATACCTACAGGTGTAACTTTTTAAAAATCTAAGCATCCATCTCAAACCACATGGATTGGTGGTAGGGCATTAGGAATAAAATACTTCTAGGACTGGATGTGCAAAAAGTAGGAATTGCAATTTCCAAATTGCAATTCATACCGAATCGCAATTAGGAAATCGCAATTCCTAATGTAAGAAAACATACAACTAGTACTTAGCAATTCTTAGTGGGTCGCAATTTGAGCTACCTCATGAATATTAATGAGGTAAGGCACAGCTTGCAACCCATTAGGGATGATAGCCATCACAAAGATGGGGGTCAGCAGACCATCATGTCTGTGATGCTTTCCAATAAAGTAATCTTTTTTTTTTAAATGCAGCCCATTTTCCTTAAAGGAAAACGGGATGTGTTTACTAAAATTGAAGATGAAACTTTCAAGTTAAATTTTTTAAGAGGATGAAGTAGTCTGTGGAACTATGGCCTGCTCTTAAAAAATATTTTTGTTTACATTGTCAAAGGGATAGGGGACCTCTTCTTATTTGAGAATGGGTTAGCTCATCCTTCGAGGTGTCAGTAAAATATTTTAATGTTTTGCAACCAGAATTCTGTCACAAAACAATACATACCACTGCAAATTGGAATTTGCAAGTGTAGCCCTAAATACACCCCTTCACAAAGCCAAATCACGATTCGGTAACAAGTTTGTGTTACTTTGCATGTATATTCCTTGTCTATTTCCTTGCACCTTTCCCTTTAAATTCCCTTGTATATATTCAACTTTGACACACGCCATGTAGTTGGCAGCGATTCCACTTAGAACTGAAATCCTCTCATTGTGTTCCTGCCTATACTCAGGACAGTACTGTGCCTTATGGATTAAACCTACTTTATATCATATCTGGATTTCTGGTTCATCATTTGGAATTTTATACTGGCAACGAGTTTACAGGAGTACCTGCTACTTCTCAAGCACAGGAGCGGTACTACTACTATTTTGGGATCGTTTTAACAACTTTGGACTTTGACACGGTATTACTACTTGGAAATAGCTACTTTGCATGTGTATATTTGAATTGGTTGCCTTCTACTGTCCACAACCGTTGTTTTCCCACTTCTGGACTTGCTACTGGGGTGAAAATATCAATTTTCACTATGTAATGGTAATTTTGGCTCACCGCATCTTTCAAAATTTGCAACTGCTGCACGCGTCGAACGAAAGAGCAAGATTCCATGTCCAACGTGAGGTCAAGGAGAACGCCCAGCTGAGGTACTCCCTGCACGTCACACTTCATGTCCGACGCGAGGTGAAAGAGAACGCCCAGCTGAGGAACTTCCTGCATGTCCTACTCATCACGCGGTCCAAAGTCTAGTTGCCCACGCAACCCGATCACCTGGGAGGAACACAGAACATCCAAATTCCAAGAGTGTTGTTCCTGACGACGCCTCCACATCTCAGATCACGCAACGTGATTACGTCATCGCTGTGCGTGGCGTGCCGCCATTTTTTTTAGTTTGCCTCACCTTTACTCTACATCGATGCGCACGACTGCGCACAAGGTCAACGAGGAGGAGCTCTCAGTTATATGTCGATACACACGACTGTGTGTTAACGATATTTACTTATCACGCCTGTATGCACAGCTATGGAGGGCTTTAACGGTATGTACGTGGGAACTGCTGCATATTGCGCCAATGTGCACGGCTATTAGCATCTGTCTTAAATGTCCTCATTTAACTTATACCCTTGCCACATTTTATTCAATAGTGCCATTTTGCGCTTTAGTTTTCCGTTATTGTATACTTTAGAAAACGTTTTTACTTGCCTCTACCAATCAATTGTTCTACCTATTTCACTAGCCTTCTTCAAGTGTGTATATCTTGTGCACTTATTCTGTAATCCCCTATGAGTGTGTGGTTGTGAGAAATATAAGTAATTATGCAATTCAAACCTTCTACAAAGTTCTTGCGCCTGAAGGGCGATCCTCCTATTCGTTGGTCTAGATGGAAGGAGGAGTTTCTAACATATATGAAGGCCGTCAATAGGGATAGGATGGAGAATGAAAGAAAAAATATATACTTCTCCATTGTTTGGGGTCTGAAGGGCAAGCTGTGTTCAGGACCCTACCGTGGTCCAGGGTGAATTAAGTACTTTTGAGGAGGCGCTAGCACGTATGTTGACTAGGTTTAAGCCCACAACCAGTATAGCGCTCAACAAATATAAGTTCTACACGCGCTCTCAAAGAGAAACAGAATATTTTAATGATTTCCTAACTGCTCTTAATCTCTGTTTCTTGTAATTTCAGTATTATATCGAACAAGATGATCAGGGATCAAATAATTGTTAATGTTAGAAGCAAAAAAGTGCAAGAACAATTGTGGGTTTTGGGTAATCCAAACTTGCATGACACTATTGCTACTGCCAAAGCTTTTGAGCAGTCCGAACGATGGATGAAGACAATTGAGGAAGTAGGTTCTAAGGGTGACAAGAACGACAAAATGGTTGATGATATTTGCGCTGTGAGTACCACTCGCAAATTTCCGCAGCCAGGGAGGAACATTGACAAAAATATAGTGTGTTATAGCTGTGGGAGGAACTTCCAGGTAGCTTCTTTTCAATTTTGCCCAGCAATTGGTAAAGAATGTGTCAAATGTGGGAGGGTAGGACATTTTTCTTGAGCCTGTAAAGATGATAAGAAGAGAGTGATTAACAAAGGGAAGGTTTTTCCCTCAAGGAGCAATGAAGTCTCATGTGTGAGATGTGCGAGCATTACTGATGATGATTCCTCCAAAGAAAATGGGATTGTTGTTTCTATTACTGATGTTTGTGCAGTCGAGGGTGAAGTCTTGAAGTCTCTGAAATGCATGGTTCAATTCTTAAATGAAGATCTGGAGCTTATGGCAGACTCAGGCTCTCCATAATCGATTGTTACAGAGAACTATTTCAATGAAAAATGTAGTAATTCTTGGTCTATTAATGAACTGTGTCCCTCTGATGTTAATGCTCAGAGTTTTGACGGTTCAACCATCGACCTCATAGGGTATATCGCTTCTGATATTTCCTTCAAAGAGAGAACTGCGGTCATTAAATTGTATGTAGCAAAAAAGGGGATGAACGTGTTGGGGTGGAGGGACCAGTGGAGACTACGGATAATACTCAATCCTTGCAGCAAAGAACCTGTTTTGGTTGTTGAAGACAGCAGTGATGTTAAAATTATTGAGGATGAGTTTCCTGATGTGTTCTCCGGAGAATTAGGAAAACTGAAAGGTTTCACCCATTTAATTAAACTCAAACAGGGTGCGTCTCCTGTAAATCAAAAACTCAGAAACGTCCCGATTAATGTGGGAGAAGAGTTGGGAGGTGCTTTGAAAGAAATGTTGGAAGGGGGGGTGATTGAAGAAGTGGAATCATCGGAATGGGATTTCTGATTGTTTTAGCACGCAAGCCTGATAAATCCTTGAGATTATGCATTGACCTCAGGGCTTTGAATGCTAACATTCTGGTTGACTGTCATCCGTTGCCAAATATGAACGAAGCTGTAAGCATGCTTGGAGGTGCCACAACCTTCTCTACCCTCGAATAGAACTGGCCGAGGAGTCACGCCATATGACTGCTTTTATCACACTTCAGGGATTATTTCAGTTCCAGAGAATGCCCTTTGGTGGCCTCCGTCTTCCAGATATCGATGTGTCATCTTTTCAAAGACATGCAGTCCTTTGTGAAGAGTTTCCAAGATGACATTCTGATATTTTCAAGTGATAAAAATGTACATACTGAACATATCGGAAAGGTGTGTGGCGTTCTCAAGGAGAATGGTTTGACCCTAAAAAAAATAAGTGTAAACTGCATGAGGGTTCTGTGGAGTATTTAGGATATACTTTATCTAAAGAGGGTGTTGTGCCCAAAAAATCGCTCATTGATGCCATCTTGAAGGCACAATGCTCCTGACTGTAAAGAACAACTCCTTTTCTTTTCTGGGCTATGTGAATACTATAGCAAGTTCGTTATGAGCTTTGCCTCCAAAATGGAACCCTTAAGAGAACTCATCAGATTTGTTTTGAATTTGTATGGGGAGATAAGCAACAAAAGGCCTTGAAAATCATCAAGGCAGAAATGGTAGCTGCTCCCACTTTAAAACCATACTGCATGAACAAGCTGTGCATACTTACTGTGGATGCCAGCCTGTATGGCTTGGGAGGGGTTCTATCTCCGTGTGTTGGTAAAGATGAATGGAATGTGGCGTTTTCCTCCTGCACTCTTAATCTCACAGAGAGGTGTTATGCTGTAATCGAAAGAGAATTGTTAGCCTGCGTGTGGGCAGTGGAACATTTCGGCAATTATATTTGGGTGCATGCTTCGTTTTGAGAACAGACCATAAGCCTTTAGTGTCTATTTCATCTCCAGGAGGAGGTCTCAGGGCTACTGCCAGCATAGCTAAGCTTATGTCTCACTTACAGGAATACAGTTTTGTAGTGGAGTATATCCCTGGGAAAGTCAATGTTACTGCTGATTGTTTGTCTAGACTCCCTTGTCGTTCTAATGAAATGAGTGATGATGAGGAGGTTGTTGCCAATATTCGTGAAGTGATGTCCGGCAAGTTTAGGTCTATTTCTGAAACCATGTGGAAGAGTGCCATAGAAAAGGATGATGTGCTTAATAAAGTCATTGATTATACCATGAAGGGTTGGCCCCCCAAAAGTAAGATTTCAGCGGAATTGTTTGCTTTTTGGAAGATGTCTAGTGAACTTGTTATTGAATCTACTGTTCAAGCAAGGGAAATGCATTCCGCCCTTGTCTCTTTGTGATCACATATTGTCTGTAGCTCACAAGCGTCATCTGGGAATGTCTTCCATAAAGAGATTAATAAGATCTGTTTTCTGGTGGCCTGGTTTAGACAGGTTCGTAGACAGAATTGTGAGAGAATGCTCTGAGTGTGTAAGTAGCGAGAAAATGTTAAGATGTGATTCTGCTCCTCTTATTCCTGTAGAATGGCGTGAATTTCCATGGCAAAATCGGTTTTAACATTGCTGGTCCTTTTAATTTCTTACCTCACGAGTGTAGGTTTGCCTTAGTGATGATTGACTATCACTCCAAATGGCCCGAGGTTAAATTGTTACCGCATGCCAATTCTGAGAGCGTTATTGTGTTTTTCAAGATGTTTTTACGCACGAAGGTTACCTAGAAGTTCTTATCACCGACAATGGAGTACAGATGAAATCTCGCAAAATGGCTGATTTCCTACAGTTTTTTAATATTCGTCATGTCACTACAGCTTTGTAGGAACCTCAGGGAAATGGCCAAGTAGAGAAGTACAATAGGGTTTTGAAACAAGACATTCTATGGGCACACAATTTTAGGGCTCAATGGAAGGACAAGTTGAGAGAGAAGTTGTGGTTATACCACATAACCCCTCATTCCGCTACTGAAGTTTCTCCTTTCACATTACTAAAAGGGAGGGAACCTGTCTCCAAGTTTTGTCCATGGTTGTTCAAGAAAATGAATGCTGTAAATGCTAATGATTCTGTGATCAACAGAGGGAATGTGGCCCTTAAGGTGAAAGAAAATCAAGAAAGATGTAAACGTTATTATGACCTTTGGATGAGGGTTAAGAGACCTCAATTTGTTGTTGGAGATTGGGTCAGGATACGGAGACCAGGTATTTTACTTAAGGGTGAAACAAAATATGGAAGACCCATTAAAGTTATTAAGATCAATCGCAACAGTATTGCCACCCAAGATAGCAAGGTATGGAACATCAGGAGGGTAGCCAAGTGTGTAAATGCTCCTTCTTGATTTTCTCTTCCTAAGGGGGAAATGTGTTACATTGCATGTATATTCATTGTCTATTTTTCTTGCCCCTTTCCCTTTAAATTCCCTTGTATATATTCAACTTTGGCACCCGCCATGTAGTTGGCAGCGATTCCACTTAGAACTGGAATCCTCTCATTGTGTTCCTGGCTCTACTCAGGACAGTACTGTGCATTATGGATTAAACCTACTTTATATCATATCTGGATTTCTGCTTCTTCATTTGGAATTTTACAGCTTTGTACATTACAAAATGCGTTTTTGCAGTCGTAAATGGTCCGATTCCGCGATTCAGCCCGTTTGCAACTACAAAAGTGTTTTGCACATACAGCCCTTAGTTCCTTTTAATAAGCTCATCATAGAGTGCTATCGTCCTTGGGGGTGACAAAATCTTCATAATTTGGTCCTCCCCTAGAATTCCATTTAGGAGGGGGTGGAACTTGTGAGCTGATGGAATTGGAACATCGTGCTGCTCACACAAATTTTTAGTGGTGGGAGCTTGTTCTGCACTGCAAAATCAGCACTAACGGCACCACAAGGCGCACCTGAGGGCACTGCTTCTTTGCTGCCGCTTGAGTAGATTTTCTACTTGAGCGGCAGCTCTCTCACCGCTAACGGTATTGTCTGCCAGCGACCGCTTTCGTTTAGAAAATTGCATCGGGTGCCATCCTAGTACCTGAACTCGTGCTAGGGGACACCAATTCTCACTCGCCAACTTACCGTTGATGAGCAGCGTGAGCGAAAAAACTCCACCACAAGCCTATGAGAGGAGTAGGCCTCACAGTAGGGAAATACAAAATAGGCTCTTTGTCACTACCAAGACATGCAAAACATAAATGTAAATGTCCTACTTTTTACTTACATAGCACCTTGGCCTCAGGGTTACTTAGGGCCTACATTTGCTCTCAGCTTATTTTTGTAAGGATGTGTCTTTGAGACTCAATATGTCTATTACAACATAAGTGCCTTCAGAGAATATATTTTTCGGTGAAAGAGATACATAGATGATATGCTCTTTATCTGGAAAGGCGACATCAATGAGTCAATAACCTTTGTGGCATGGATGAACTCCCTTGATCCTTTCCTGAAATTCACAACCACTGTGAGCAACTAGGAACTAGCCTTTCTTGATTTGAGGATGTATGCTGAAAGGGTTCTTTAAAAAATGAGGTTTACTACAAATTTTAACACCCTCCTTCAGTATGAAAGTTTCCACTCCTGCTCACAAATAAAACTCCCCATCTGTCAATTCTTATGCCTTAGACATCATTGTACTGATGTCAGCTTGTATAACAAACATGCTAAGAGACTGAATTAAAAAATTTAAGAGAAGTACTACTCTGAGCATATCATCACAAAAGCAAAAAGAAGAGCCTTACAAAATAACAGGGAGCAACTATTGGCAACCCATGACAGAAAAGAAACTGAGAGAGGGAGCAATTTTTGTGACTAAATTCTTCAACAGCTCAAATAAACGTAAACAATTTATAAACAAACACTGGCACATCCCGACATCTCTAAACCTCACATTTGAGAAACCAATTTTCTCTTTTATGAAAGGATGACTTCTAAGGGACATTCTTGTTCACACCTGCCCCAAACATGCAAGAGACGGTAATGAATTAATGACCCAAAAAACATGGCACCCATCGGAAGGCATCACCTTGTGGCAGATGTGGTATATACTGCCTCACACAGAAAATCACCAAATTAAACCTGTGTCTGTCAATTCCATGGTGGCTGAACCAGCTCAGGAGCTGTAATTCTACGAAAGTGGTCTATGTCGTCTTCTGTTTGCTAAAGCATATTGGCATGACGTCAAGAAAGATGCACATCAAAATAAATTAACCACTATAAGATGTAAGAAGGACAATACTAAACTGTCAAAGCACTTTCTGAAGAAAAGGCACGCTGAGCATGACCTGCACTGGTCCATCATGGTAAGGCTTAGACCATTATTTACATATATGACAGCATCACTCTTGTTCTTTAAATAATGCTGGATATTTAGTATACAAACTGATATTAGAGGCCGCAATGATGACATACCTTGAGCTCAACTGTATCGACAAAAGAGCTAAATGCACCAAGGAATGTTGAGATTTAGATAAAGTACAAGTGACCTAACACCAAGTACATCAAGTATGATTACCTTGACAACATTACAAACTATGTGTCTGCATTATCTCTCATGATATGTCCATAATGTCACTTTAAACATAACAAAACCATATAATGGATTTGTGCGAATGCTGTTATATCTTGAGTAAAATGTTTAACTATTAATGTACCAGACTAACTGTGCATATTCAATGACAGAAAGAGTTGTCTTCAGTGTCCTGGTGCATGTTTTAAAAAAATTATTATAAACTCTCAGGCAAAAAGAACAATTGATGGATAGAATGCAGAAAAATGTCCAGAATTCACCGCCGGCGCAGAGATCTGGGCCTAAATCCATAGTGTTTTTACACACCATGCGATTCCACTTTTGATCCAGCCATATGAAAATCAGTCTTGGCCCTACTCCCCATGGAAACAATCCAGCCCGAACTGCCAGGCCAGGTCCTCCCTTGACTAGAAACAAGCATCCTGGGACTGATTTCAGGGTATCACCCCTCATCAGCCAGGCTAGGTTGACTCCTGTGGCATGGTGAGCACGGGACTTACGTCTGGGCATACCCTTCTAACTTACGGCGAAAAATGCAAAAAGAACAATTGATAGACAGAATGCTGACACAAAGTCAAACATTCAACCCCAGTGCAGAGATGGGCCTAAATCCATTGTTTTTCTGCACATCATACCAATCCAGTTTAGGCACAGCCATATGCAAATCAGTCTTTACCCTGCTCCCCATGGAAACAGTCCAGCCCGAAATGCCGGGCTAGGTCCTCCCTGCACGAGAAACAAGAGTCCTCGGATTGATTTCAGGGTATCACCCCTCATCCGCCAGGCTAGCTTGACTATAGTGGCATGGTGAGCACGGGACTTACGTCTGGGCATACCCTTCTAACTTACGGCGAAAAATGCAAAAGAACAATTGATGGACGGAATGCTGAAACAATGTCAAACATTCACCCGCAGTTCAGAGATCTGGGCCTCTCAATATACTATACTTGATGGCCTGTACTAGATGCCTGACTGCACAACAATTCCCAAGACATTAAGGTCTGAACTAAACTAGTCATTGGTAATGTGGAGTGACAGTAGTGTCCGTTATCGTGCTAAATAATGGCCCCTTTCTCCCTTGCATTCAAAGTCTTCGTTTTGCTTACAGACAAACAGCAAAGTGGGCCATGTATTACCATAGTAGTGTATTTTTAGACTGCACTATATTTTCCATTATTGAAGAGCCTATGTGAATCATTGTTGCACTTTCCCATGACACGGTCAATCTCCCTGACACTCAGAGTAAGGCGAGAGCTCCATCAAACATTAGGATGATCCTATCTAGCCACACCTGATGAATACAGGCCCCAGCTAGGCCCGCAGGACACAAGGGTTCGCTCTCCTGTAATGGAATCTATAAGGAAGTTGGCACGGAAACTGCAAAGTACAAAGACAGCATTTATTAACCCTTAAGGGTGGTCCTACAATCCACACAACACTCTTCAGTATTGCATAGAGTAGCACAAAGAACCTTCGTACATGGTCCCCTTTTATACACAACAGAGGGGCTCATAAGTGGGTGGATACAACATGAGGCCGAAGAACATTACCATTTATGGTCATCTTCGATACTGAATCAATATGTGGGCGGAGCTAACGCACTCCTTGAGCCCGCGAAAACATGGTCAAGCAAGGCTAACGGATAACAGATGTGGTCAAGTCTGGGCATGTGCCAGATGGACAAAGGAGCTATTTATAGACTGTTACTAGGCAGATTACAAGAGCAACTAACACAGAGGTTGGACTCTTCTCGTGGGGAACACGTGAGAGCATGACAATACAAAATGGAGTCCAAGCTTCGGTCAACATAACAGAGAAAACATACTCTATAAGAGGGGAATTAATGTCTTTAGTAAATGCTTAATCACATCGTTGTTTCAATTTACAACAGACGACCCTTTCAGCATTTACTGAAGACATCCGGTTTGTTAGGATAATCGTCATATATGTCAATCGTCATCATTTCTTCAACTTCTTTAGCTAAACGTTTTTGGTGGGCAACATCGGCAATAGCTTTCTTATCAGGGATACAAAATGATACACATAATGAGCAGAGTAAAGGACCACACTGAATGCAGATACAGCATGAAAACAGAACCGCTACAATAATGCAGAGACCAGTTAAAACCTTCCATCCCCAGGCAGTAATTAACGCCCAAAACCATCCAGAAAAGGACCAAGTGCCGTTTTCTGTATGGATCTCAGCTGCAATTTTATGCAGTTTATTGATGGCATTATAAACTGATGGCGTATGATCAGGAATAAACACACAACAGCTACTTCCAATAATTTTACATGCTCCTCCTCTGTCAGCTAGCATAACGTCTAATACCATACGATTCTGCAATGCAACAATTCTAGTGATCTGCAATTCCTCCGTAAGATTCCCAAGAGCAGCAGCAGTCTGATTTGTCACAGCTTCTACCACTCTTGTTAATCTTCGGATCTTCCTACTGTTCAGGGCAGCTCCAACAAAGAAAAACAGTCCTAAGTTAAAATCAATATACTGTTGCAGACTGGTATCAGTCTGATCTACATCGTCAATTGATAAAGTACGTTTATACCTATTTACAGTCACATTATTCAATAATTTCAGATCCTTATGATATGATGCGGGTGCTAGGAATACAGGAGGTAATAGAAATGATACATAGCATACCCCAGACCACCCAGCCGGCAGACGGTAATAACCTTTATTTCCACACACAAAATACGTATTATGGGAGGCTAAGAAGGTACTATTGTTCAACCCAACAATATTCAAAACAGTAATGCAATCACTAACACCAACAGGGATGAAACCCACACTCTGGACACACAGGTCCGCTTGAGCTTGTGCTACTTGGATCACAAATTTGTCTTTTCCCACAGTGTCTCTGGTGTTCGTGAAGATGTAGGGAATGGATTCATTGTCTGGTCGGTACTCTTCCCACTCCCAAATTGTCCCATTCGCTTGTGGATACCCATTTTTGTCTTGATGGCATTCTTTATTAAGTCTAAAAAGCAATCGTCCCACTGTCGGTTTCCGAGTGGCAAAAAGCAAAGTATACCATGCTCTACAAGAGCCATTATGGGAGAAAGGAAGTGGTATAAATGGCGTTCCTCCTTTCTTCTGATGAGCTGGCATCATCCCACATATCCAACAGTTCGTAGCATTCGTAGCAACGTGGGTATGATGCAGCATCTGGATGAAAGTGTTATTCAAGTAAGATTGTCGATGCTTCAACTCTTGATACGGTAATGTATAAAAGTAGTGCTCCTCAGGCACCGGAGTTGTCAACACAAGAATCTTCCGAGCGGGAGTTACATCCTCCACGAACCATGTGGTTATCCCAACAATGGCTACTGTCAACATGAACCCTAATGCACAAAGGATTTTCTTTTTCTCCATGTCAAGGTAAAAATGAAACCCAATATCTTCCTGAAACTAAAAGTCTGTCAGAACTCTTCCCCTTGGGCAGCGGTTGATTTCTTCACCAGCGGGCCAAGACGGGTGTCGCTACACTAATGCAGGGCTGATCCCCCCCCCTTGCCTCATCGGCTCTCCGTTTCACTAACCCAAGGGCCGTTCTGACAGTATGTCCCGGTACTGGGAAACTCACTTCCTTGGTTGAAGATGATATCGCCTTCCTCCAGGAGTCGCGTGGTCCGGAAAGAGCTCCTCAGTGGCGTTTGGCTCCGCAGCACGGCCTGTCTCTGCAGCCAAGATTTCTCGTTGATCGGTCAGCACGGCAGGTTCCACCAATCCAGGCGGCACCTTCCTACAGTGCAGAGAGTGGATCCAATTCTTTCGGTTGGAGACTCGCACAGCCGTCCTCGTTGCGAGGAGGACCTGCTCAGGGCCCACCCATCTCGGTTCCAAGCTGTTCGTCCTGTCGAAAACTTTCACCATCACGTGGTCCCCAGGCCGGAGACCATGTCCTTCACCAGTAGACCGATCAGGGAGCGCCTCTCGGACCTGTTGATGGATAGAAACCAAGTTATCCGTTAACTGTGCCAGATAATCGCTCATCATTACACAAGGTACATCATACACAGCCTGAGGTCTTGGTGGACCCCAAATATTCATTGGGCGTCCGAAAACGATTTCATAAGGTGTAAGGCCAGTTCGAGAGTGTGGTACCGATCTAATTGACAATAACGCCAGTGGCAGAGCGTCTGGCCAAGTCAAAGACGTTGAAGCTTGAATTTTAGCGATCTTAAGCTTCAGTGTACCATTATACTTCTCAACTAGGCCTGCAGACTGAGGGTGAAACACGGCATGGAACTTCTGAGTGATGCCTAGGCCCTTCAAGACGTACTTTATAACATCCGCTACAAAGTGAGGGCCATTATCACTCCACAGAAGTCTACAGACGCCATATCGAGGGAAGAACTCTTTCAGCAGCAGCTTCGCAGTAGTCATTGCAGTATTGTCTTTCGTAGGGTACGCTTCAACCCATTTGCTGAAAGCGCAGACCACTACTAGAACATACTTCAGATTATTACAGCGCTCAAGCTGGATGTAATCCATCTGCAAAACCTCGAAGGGCGCAGTAGGTGTCACAAACCCTCCTGCTGGAGTTCGAGTACCCTTTCCTGGGTTATACCTCAGGCAGATCATACAGGTCTGCACTACCCTCTTTGCTGTGCTAGCAATCTCTGGATGCTCCCAGACTTGGGTAAGCAATTTCACAATTGCGGAAGCTCCAACATGTGCTAGCCCATGTGCCATCTGAACCATCGGCTGTACAAAAGCCGTGGGTAATTTCCATCTATCCATCTGCTTATTTCTCCAGCAACCCTCATCATCCAATTCTCCCTCACTAGCCCATTGTTCCCGCTCTTTGTCAGAAGCGGTCCTTTGCATTTCTCGCACTTCCTCCTTCGCATCATGCCATCTCTCCACCTGTGACTTCACTACATACATGGCAGTAGTACCGGGCTGCATCGCAGTCTCCCGTGCTACTCGATCCGCTAACGCATTCCCTTCTCCAACTTTATCAACCACTTTCCTATGGGCGCTACACTTAACAATGGCAATTTTCCTTGGGTATGTCAATGCAGTTAAAAGGTTATGAACTAACTCTCCATGCATTATCTGTACTCGATGTGACGTTAAAAACCCTCTCTCCTTCCAGAGTAGGCCGAAATCGTGCGCTACTCCGAAAGCATAGCGGCTATCTGTATACACATTCACACATAATCCTGTACTGAGCTCACATGCTCGTGTTAATGCTATCAGTTCCGCTGCTTGAGCTGATTTCTGTGGTATGCGTGCTGTCTCCACTATCGTTTGTAATGTGGTAATTGCATATGCTGCTGAAGTCGTACCATCTGGTAGCTTCAGACAGGATCCGTCCACCCACAGTTCTCCATCTACATCTGGAAAGGGCGTATCCTGGAGATCAATACGACCCTTTGTTTGTTCCTCAGTCACGAGAATACAATCATGCGCTTTCCGCGCCTCAGGCTGGGTTTCGGGGTATGGCAACAATGTTGCCGGGTTTAACGTTACGCACCTTTTCAACGTAATATGAGGAGCCAAAAGTGTCAACTCATATCCCGTTAAACGGGCACTGGTCAAATGCTGCGTCTTTGTTTGATTAAGCAGGGCATCAACAGCATGGGGGACTAATACCAACAGCTTATGAGATAACACAATTCCCTCGCTTTGGCGTATTGACACAGCTGTCGCCGCAACCGAGCGAAAACACCCTGGTAATGCTCGTGCGACAGGATCAAGTACAGCCGAAAAATATGCACAAGGGCGCTGCTTATCGCCGTGCATCTGCACTAAAACTGACAATGCACATCCATCTTTCTCATGCACATACAACGAAAAGGGTTTTGCATAATCAGGGGTCCCTAACACTGGTGCTGAACAAAGGGCCTGTCGTAGTTGCTGAAAAGCAGTATCACACTCATCTGACCAAGGGATTGGGATAGGTGTGTCCTTTGTCAAAAGGGCTAACAATGGCTTAGCTATGTGCGAAAACCCCAATATCCACTGTCTACAAAAAGAAACAAGGCCCAAAAATGCACGCACATCCTTCTGTGTGGACGGTCTCGGTGTATCCAAAATTACTTGGATACGATCCGGTGTGAGTGCACGTCCCTCCTTAGACAAAAGGTGACCCAAATAAGTCACCTTTGGTCTACAGAATTGCAATTTCTTCCTAGATACCTTATGATTGTGGGACGCTAAAAAGGAAAGTAAGGATAACGTACTCTTTTCACACAACTCCAGGGTGTCAGCCGCCAGCAAGATGTCATCAACATATTGAATGAGGGCGACCCCCTCGAGCAGAACAAAGGAATCCAATTGTCGTTTCAAAGCCTGACTGTAAATGCTAGGGCTTTCTGTATAGCCCTGAGGAATCCTACAGAAACGATAAGATCTATTATTTAATGTAAACCCAAAAAGATATCGGCTATCAGGGTGAATGGGAATGGAAAAGAAGGCATTTTTCAAATCAATCACTGAGAACATGGTCGCCGTAGGCGGGACCAAGGTAAGCAATGTCGTGATATCAGAAACCACTGGGTATTGAGGTATCACGATCTTGTTCACTTCTCTCAAATCAATTATGAATCGATAAACTCTGGCATCCGTATCCTTTTTCAGTATGGGGAGAATCGGGCTGTTACAAATGTTATAGGGGACTTCCTCCACTACCCCTACCGCTATCAAATCCTGCACTATCTGTGTGAGAGCCTCCTCCCCCTCCTGGGAAATACGGTACTGTGGGAGGCGTGGTAACACCGCCCCCTTCTGGACGCTAATGTGGACCGGTGGAATCACCATTTGTCCTACATCAGTATCCGAAGTCGCCCACAAAGCACGAGGGAGGGTAGATAACAGCGCATCCTCTGACATCGTACACATCCGTTCAGATCGGGGGTAATTGTCATTCAATATTACCCGCACACCAGCAGGGGAGCAGCGGATCGTAGCCCTAAAATGCTTTAACATATCAAGACCCATAATGTTGTCCGGTGTGTACGGGGCAAGCAGAAACGGGCAAGGTGCAGAAAAAGAATCAACCTTAAACATGAGGGGCTGTGAAAGAGGGCTTCGGGAGAGTGTACCGTCAAACCCTACCGATGTGACCATTAAGCCGGATGGGGGAGCCCCCGGAACCAATTGCTTAGATAGCGCACTACGTGTCGCTCCAGTATCCACTAGGAACTGATCAGTAGAGCCCAAAACCTCAGCCGATACATAAGGGCCCTTCTGATCGACTGGCACCTCAACTGATTCTAACCCCCATCCAACGCATTCCTATGCATGCTGAGAGTCATGGTACCCCGACCGGTCAATCCCTGACGCTTGATACTGATGCTGGCGATCGAAAACATTTGATCTATCTCGGTGCTGCCCAGCAGAGTCAAAACGAACCTGTTCGTTAGAATTCCCTCGGAAGTTGGAGAAACCCCCTCTACCTCGCGGGCCACCGGGGGTATGCCCCTGACGCGATGCATGCAACACCGGGCAGTCCCTAGCCCAATGACCCGATTGCTTACAATACGCACATTGATTCCTATTCAAATCAGACCGGCCCGAGGGAGGACCATAAGATCCTCCCCTACCTCTATTACTACCCCGTCGGGGCGGGCCATAGACTTGTGCCAACATCACCTTTGTTTTCAAATCTTTCGACTTCTTTTCCTCCTGGCCCTTCGCTTCTTGCTCCTGACGCTCATAATACTGGGCGATAGTCAGGAGGGCCGTCGGTGTAGCGGAAGACCAAGAACTTTCACTCGCTTTTAGACGGGCCGCAACTGCCGGCAGCAGATTAGCCACATATTTATCCGCGAAAAGGTGGCGTCCCGTATCGTCGGTAAGCGACTGTCCACTAAAATGGTGAAACGTCTCCTCAAAGCGCGTAAAGAAGTCCGCAACTGACTCGTCAACTTTCTGTTTACATGCAGCTAACATATTCCAGTCAATCTTTTTAGGGGGGATAATTGTCTTCAACTTAGCCACAATAGCAGCAGGGAGATCTAAAATATTCTGGGGCGGTTTCTGCGCAGGCTTCCTCTCCCTATCCTCATCTTCCAGTTCAGACCATCGAGCCTTAAAAGTGGCAACATCATCTACCTTTCGCACAGATCGCCACATATCTGGTGGTAGAATAAGCCCAAAGAACAAATCTATATCTGCTAAAGTCATAACGCAAGAATTCAAGGCCCCCTCGACTTCTTCATAGAAGGCCGCTGGATTCTTGCGGGGGTCGGGCAGCGCATTCTTCAATGCCATAACATCAGCCCTATGCCATGGAGTGTAAACCCAATTATACACAAAATATCCCTTAGCATCGGCGGAGGTAATGTCCGAGCTAGTCCCCGCTCCTTTAGGAGGAACATACAAAGGCGCCGCCTCTCGCATTGGTTTAACATGCACTATGTCATCCTTATCTGACTGGGAGGTGGATGAGTGGCCCTCTGTTGTGCACGAATCCGACTGCTTCTCCTCCCCTGCTCGCTGGCGCGCTTTCTCTTTAAAGACCAGCACCTCGTCCCGCAAGGCGAACAGCCGCCGAGCCGTATCTGGAGCCTTAGAAAAAGAGAAAACACCATTACGCAATGCTTTAGCATCCGATGACACTTCGTCGGGCTCAAAAACACCAGAACGTTTCCGGAAAGCATCAATCACTTCCTCCGCAAAATGACCCAGAAAATACAATTTATCTCTCTCCTGCCACGGCCCCCAAGTATGGAATAATTCCTCTATGGATATCTTGCCGTTAAGTGCACGGAAGGAAATTTGCCGAAGCTCAGCCATTTGCTCGGCTGATAACATGGACCGCGTATCTACCTTACCCGTACCCGGGACAGAATCTTGCGGCCTCGGAGCAGATGCGCCGACATAAGGGGGCGGAGAGCGATCTAGTAAATAAAAATCATCATCAAGATTATTAAGGACAGGATAAAGTGGCTGCCGAACAGCATATTGACCCGAAACTTGTAGCCTACGCTCCTTCTCTTGCCTCTCCGTTTGTTCTTTGTCCTCCCGACTCCTCGCTTCCTGTGCTCGCACATGATCATTCTTCCGTTGTTCCTTATCAAACAGCGCTTTCTCACGTTTCTCTCGCTCACGCACCTCCTTCACCCACAACCGCACACACTCAAACATATCCTGACGAGCACGCCGCTTACACATACACTGTTCCACATACTCAATCTTACGTATATCAAACGATCCATACAAAGGCCATCGTAACTCAGGATCTTTCTTAGTGTATTTCCTCCATACTGTGCTGTACATTATGGAAGAAAGACCATGCTTCACGTACATATCCCTATTAGGAGTCCCCTCTGGGGGAGCTGGAGCAGATTCCTCGAGGTTCAACCGGTTCCCAAAACAGCAACACCACTTACGGAGTGCGCTGAAAGCAGGCATGCTCAGAAATAATGCAAAATATGCAATATTATAGAAAAATGGCACTTAATCGTTGCGCCATTCAAAGTTACACAGCTCCGGAGAAATCTCTCCACATTACCTGCCTATATGTGTTGCAACGCATATATATTCACAAAGACAAATACAAAATATGACTAGTCATCACAAATCAAACTCAAATAGCCAGATCAGGCTTCAAAAACTCGGAGCAAGTACCGTACACCGGTTCTTACCAATCAAGAGTCCAGATTCCAACTGCCAAGCTCCACAATCGCCCAAACGGCTTTCATGGCAAGACCGACAGAAGAGGTCTCAGTCGAGGACCGGCGCCACCCAGACGGTCAGCTCGGAAGGGAAGGAAGAAAAACCTTGGGATGCCAGGGCTAAGGCGCCGCTGGCAGTGATCACGTCCCCGGCCTAATTCCTCACCTTCGTCGCGACCAGTCCTTCGAGCATCCGAGTCGCCGATAAGCCCCACGTGACGGGCGCCAATTGATGAATACAGGCCCCAGCTAGGCCCGCAGGACACAAGGGTTCGCTCTCCTGTAATGGAATCTATAAGGAAGTTGGCACGGAAACTGCAAAGTACAAAGACAGCATTTATTAACCCTTAAGGGTGGTCCTACAATCCACACAACACTCTTCAGTATTGCATAGAGTAGCACAAAGAACCTTCGTACATGGTCCCCTTTTATACACAACAGAGGGGCTCATAAGTGGGTGGATACAACATGAGGCCGAAGAACATTACCATTTATGGTCATCTTCGATACTGAATCAATATGTGGGCGGAGCTAACGCACTCCTTGAGCCCGCCAAAACATGGTCAAGCAAGGCTAACGGATAACAGATGTGGTCAAGTCTGGGCATGTGCCAGATGGACAAAGGAGCTATTTATAGACTGTTACTAGGCAGATTACAAGAGCAACTAACACAGAGGTTGGACTCTTCTCGTGGGGAACACGTGAGAGCATGACAATACAAAATGGAGTCCAAGCTTCGGTCAACATAACAGAGAAAACATACTCTATAAGAGGGGAATTAATGTCTTTAGTAAATGCTTAATCACATCGTTGTTTCAATTTACAACACACCTTTATGGCTAGTGGCATGGGAGCAAAGAGTAGGGACAAAGGATTGGCAAGTTCCTTGACAAAGCAAGTAATGAGTAGCCACCAAAATTGTTTGCCAAATGACAGAATATGGACACAACATGTAGTTTCTGCTTATGAGTAACCACTGCTGGGCATGTGGTAATGATTTGCACAGCATACGCCTACTGAGGGTAAACTTAAACTTGAATTGTCAACATTGAGAACCAGGGGCAAGTAGTTACCCTCCACCAGACCATGAAACCTTAATGAACCCAAGTTAGGGTATGAAATAGTAGTGCATTAAAGTACCCTCTCACTCACCACTAATCCCACCTGTTATGTTTTCCTTTTGCAGTGCAGTGTCACCAGGGTGCCACATTGTGTTGCACTATTCTTACAGCCAAGACTGTAATAGGCATGAACTTGTGATGTTTCTATGTGTGTGACATACACCTGTATATTTATATTTCCTAGGTTCTCAAATCGAACATTTTGGAAGAAAGTAAGTAAGTAAGTAAGTACATTTTATTGTATATAGTTAATTAAAACCTTTACAATGTTTGTGCTAAAATCATCCAGATAACATTTAAAAGGTAAAAAGGATGCACAGGTAATATATACTATCATATTTACAAAATTGAGGTTGAATTAGGTGCTGTGATTTGCACCTCGGTACTTTGGTTATACACATTTGATTTCATACACTGTAAAATGCCACGGTGTGCAGATCCTGAGATAACAATATAATGGTTACGTAATAAAACTAAATATTAAAAAATGATGTCAGGAGGAAAGAAAACTGTAAAATTCGGCATCATTCTTTTCCCATAGCCAGAGATTTTAAAAAAGTGCTATTTTTCAGATTTCTGTAGTAAGAAACTGACTTTCTGCAGGAATCTGGTAGCCCTAAATGCTTGTAATAGATAGTAACGTCTCAAGTTATTCACAGTTGGACAAATGCACAGTAAATGAATCAGAGTTTCTTCTGCTTGGCCGCAAAGTCTGCAGAGTGTTGTTGGCCATGTTTGTTTCCATGCTGGAACCTGATCTTTTGAGATAAAAGCCCCCAACCGAGTTCAAAGTAGCAGTTGTTGAATAGCTGTTGTTATATGGTTGAGTAGGTATGGTTGTGGGGAGCGTCTCTCATATGAAGCTAATACCATCCAGCTGTGTTTTTTCTTTGCTAGGGCGGCTTTATCTGTGATCCAGGCTTTTTGTTTTGCCGCATTGTTGGCTATTTTTTTAAAAGCTGCAAAGCTATAGTTGGTATTACAGGATTCTTGCATTCTAAGGGTTACCAATGCTTCTTCTAGAACTGTGTTCCAGGCTTTTTTTTTCCTTTGTCTGATTCTTTATTTTGATCCAACAGAGCCTCATCAAGGAATCCTCTTGTGCTGCTTTTAGTTTCCAACACATTTTTAATATTGCTGCTTGTCTTACTGGGTGCTGGTTTGATAGCCCAAATTCCAGACGTACTTGTGCTTGAGATACAAACTGTGGGATCTGAAAGTTGTATTTGAATAACTCTGATTGTTGAAGATTCAGGAAGTTTGCATCTTGTACTCTGAATAATTCGGAGCAGTACGTAAGGGTTGGAAGAAATTTAGCAGCAATGATTTTTAGCAGGTATGAGTTGATGGGCACTTCACTTTTGTTTTTAGTAGATTTAGAGCAAAGCGTAGTTTGATAGCTTGGGCTTTTCTGTACAATAAGTGATCTTTTAGAGTCAACCTTGAGTCTACCACTACTCCTAGGCACTTGTATGTGTCACTTTGCTCTATGGTGTTTCCTGCTGCGTGCGATTTGAATTTTTTGTCTTGTCCTATGTGTGATGAAAAACAGATGACCTTCGTTTTTTTGTGATTAATAAACAAACCATGCCAATGTGCGTTGGGATCTTTGCTGTTGTTCTTTCACCATTCCCTAATTTTATCTTGACCCTGGTGGATGTGTACAAGTTGATAATGGCCCGCAGTAACATTAGTGGAATACCCCAGTTTGCCATCTTTTGCCATAGGAGATCCCTTGGTACCGTGTCGAACGCTGCTTTTAAATCGACAAAAGAGATGTACAGTTTAGTTGATTTGTCCTTTGCTTTTTCGACAAGAAGGATCAATGCTAACAAGTTACACAACGTGTTTGTTTTTTTCCCGGCCTGAACCCAGTCTGTGTTTTAGGAAGGATCTTGTTCGTGGTGACCCATTCTTCCAGTGCTGTCAGGATGTTTGCTGCGTATATTTTGGCCTCTACGTCAATAAGAGCGATCAGCCTAAAGTTTGCCGGTTACGATTGTGGAAGTAGGAAATTCCTTTCCCCACATGTGTCTGCACAGAGTAGTGCAGGAATAGGGATCCTCTATAATCCTAACAAATGCCCCTGACCAGTTTTTTTGCACTTGTGTGGACAACAACATGGTGGCTCTCTATGGGGTGATTGGGCCATTGTACCCTAAATCACAAATTTCTTTTAATCATACCTGGGATAACTACAAATAACTGTATTTTCCTTAGGTTTACCTCAAGATATCTTTATATTCACCTGTTCCTGGCTTTATTCAGCTTAAACTTTATGAAAAACTCCCTCTCAGAGAGGTCGAGTCCGCCCCAGTAGTACTATCCTACCTGTGGGGGGTGAGGGGGTGAGGTAGCTGTTGATGAGGCATGCCACAAATGTGAGTGAGGTCTTCTTATCCAATATGATTGGCATCTTAGCTGATCCTAGGGTTAAGGCAAATGCCCGAACTGGACACTGTCATCCCCACTACAGCTTTATGTGTCTATTTTACTTAACTTTGAAGGATGTGCTGTGGGTGTACCTTCTGCTCTTTCTTAGTGATAATATGGTCATGTAGCATGCCACAGGCACATTCTCACTGCCACTCAATACTGTGTCTGACCCTTACTTTATCTCCTTAATTTCCTCTGATATTCACTTACCTGTAATGACTTCAATGACCCCTTCACCTTGTCAGTATTCACTGGGGTACAGCATCTTTTAGAATTTAGAATTATGGTTAAAGAAAGTATCAGTTAATAATTGCTAATATTGTATATCTTTTTAATTTGCCATTAAGATTAGTTGCATAATAATTAATCGAAACATATTTAAATAAAATTAATTTATTACAATTTAATTTAATACAAAATATTTTATTGAAATTGACTTCATTTTTAGGGTTATAGTGAAGCCTTATAGCCAGCTGTGAGGGCCATACTGATTGTTAACAGTCCTGTATCTGAGTTATAGACCTGAGCCACAGGCGACAGCCTATTGGGAGGAAGAGGGCCTTTAACAGTGGCACAGCCCAAGGCAAAAGGGCTATAAGGCTATTAGAACATTCCACACATTAAGGGAACAATGTTTAAATTGAAATGGGGATAAACAGAAAGACAAACATTGGAATGTTGGATCAGAAGATTTAAAGCAGCCATCATTATCCCTGAGACCCTTCATTTGCTTCAGTGGAGCTCCCAATATTCTAATGTTCTAATTAGCATTATATTTAGGGTTAGGAATATGTTATGGTTGTCATGAGTCCCTTGTAACCGTAAGTGTTAAGTGCCACAACTTCTATAAAGGAAAAGTCTGCAAATAGTGTGAGGGTGGTATTTTGTATTTATTGTCTTGCATAATCCTGTTGTTTCTATTTATGCAATCGTGCTAAATGAACTTTTTCAGTGCATTTCTTTTGTGCATTTAACCATATTAGTTCAGCACTGTTATTGCATATTTATTGTTTTTATTTGTTGATGATCATCTAACTTTAACAGTAACTTCGAACAACTGTATAACCATCACTAGGGCATGTTTTTGATTCAACATTCTACTGAAAGTTATCTATTCCTTCACTCCATGTGTCTCTATTCCTACATGTAGCAGGCTAGGTCCCCTTCGGATGCTCCCATTGGGTTAGGTTGCTGCACGACTCTTCCCCTTATGTCTTAGGGCCCTCTCTATGTGTCCCTTTTCCCTTTACAGTCAGGGAGCCTACTCAGTGAATTCTTCAAATCACCTTAGTGTTTCTTCCCATACGTTTGTGATTGGGTGTCTGAGCACTCCGTGTATCTCTTCCTCTAGCAAAGCAGCACTTTCAGCATTTGTTCCTCACACCACCTCACCTTTCCATCTGCTGTGCGGGACCCATCAGGTGAATGCCAGTGCCCTGCAATGGCCCTCTTTGCAATTACCAGTGCTAGGTCTAAAAATATGATTCTGACCTTCCTGGATTGTGGCCTGGGATACAGGCCGAACAAGCATCCTTCCACCTTGAAAATGTTGGATTTAGTGAGAGTGTTTTCCATAAATGTTATGACCCCCAGGCAGATCCTAGCTATAAAGAGGCCACTCCAAATCATGTGGGGAAAGTCAGCATCTGTCAGTGCACATCTAGGGCATCTAGGGCCATATGTAGGTAGGGACACATTTACCACTTCATAAATACCGAATTTTACCGATTCAGTATTTATGAAGTGGTAAATGATATGTAGGTAATTGGTCGGTAAATATTACCGATTCGGAATGATTCGGTAATTACCGAATCGGTATTTACCGATTCGGTAATGAGGCATACCTTCCCATTGATGGGAAGGTATGCCTCATTACCGAATCGGTAAATACCGATTCGGTAATGGGGGGAACACAGGCAAGGGTGGCAGGGTATCACATTGACACCCTGTTGCACCCCTGAAACGGCCATGTGTGCACATGTGGCACACATACATGCCCGAAGGGCATGTATGTCTGCCACATTGCACACTTGTAGGCGCTATAAAATGCATTTCCCCATCCATACTTTATTTACCAACAACTATTAGTTGGTGGTAAATACCGACTCCAAACATCACCCACACACTCCCCCTACATCTCATTTCTGTATTCGGAATTTACCGAATCGGTAAAATTACCGAATCGGTAATTTTACCGATTCGGTAAATTCCGAATACAGAAATTGTCCCCCTACATACCAAAAGCCAAAATACCGGTCGGTAACGGTATAATTACCGAAAATCGGCCGTTACCGACCGGTATTTGGCTTCCTACATGAGGCCCTTAGTGTCATCTGTCCCAGTGATGGTGTTCAATGTGTGGGGAGTCAGGTAAATGGTATGTAGTAAATTAAATTGTGTGCATTTAACTCTAAGGGTTCCAAAGACTTGATGTGGACATTTCAAGATCCCTTCCCATGTCTTGTCCTGCAGGGCTCTGCAGGACATTTCCCAATCTGACTTCAGTCTTGTCAGACTATATTTAATCACTGACATGACGCTTTTATAAAGCCAAGATATCAATCTTTATCCCTTCCCAAGTGTTAGAAGAACCTGCAAAGCCTCATGAGTTCGTATTTCTAAAGTACTAGTCCCCCATCAGTTCCGTAATGACTGTATTACTGCTCCATATGTCAGAAAATCAGTCTCCGGCATCCCCTTTTCTGTAATCAGAATATCCAAATTTGTAAGTACCCCACACTCATAGCAATCACCATCAGTTAGTATCCCTGCCTCTGCCCATTCCCTCATTCTGGGGCTGTGAGGAACCCTTCCCTAATAATTGGGAGACCAATCAATGGCAGGGACAGGGAAAATGTCCGACTTAGCAGGGTTTTCTTAACAAGTCTTCTCCAACACTGTAACACAGTTCGGAGGAGCTGAGTTTTATTCGCCAGACCCTTGAAGGACTCAATGATCATCAGTCTCAGTGCTCCATCTAGTTTTGCCTCACCTATTGCCCCTATTCTTCCAGGTGGAACCTGTCCAGATATCTATCTACTCACCGCAACTGTTCAGCCAAGAAACAGAGCTTATAGTCTGGGGCTCCCAAATCCCCTTGTCTTGTAAGGAACTGCAATATACATAGGGCCCGATTCACAGAACTAACTTAAGACAAAATCCTAAACTTACTACCATTTTGGTATTCACAGAAGGCACTTACTCATTTTGGTATTCACAGAAGGCACTTACTCATTTCGGTATTCACAGAAGTTAGGAGTCCTAACTTTAGGACTCCTAAATGCCTTCTGTGAATACCGAAAGTCTTAAAATTAGGATTTTTCTCAGTTTAGTAGTAGTATAGTTAGGACTCCTAACTTTAGGACTCCTAAATGCCTTCTGTGAATACCGAAAGTCTTAAAATTAGGATTTTTCTCCATTTAGTAGTCCTTAATCATAATAGGGGGATTAGGTGTGCCTGCCTAGGGAATCTACTGGCAAGGTGGCAGATGTAGGGGTGGTGCTGACCACAGCCCCACTTGCAGCTGAATAGCCTGTGGTTTGCCTTCACACAAAGGGCCTAACAACCCTGTATTGTCACTTCAGCCAGCTTGGAGTCAGGGCAGGGAAGTCAGGAAATTCTATGCACTTCAAAGTCACCTTCCAGGACCATGGCACCAGTGTATAAAAGAAGGACCACAGACATCAACGCTTCAGAACACCTGTGGATACTCTGCATGGAAGAAGGACTGCTGTGCTGCAACAATGATTGCCACTCTGCTCTACTGCACATGCCACTGTTCGGAATCCTCTAATGCATCAGACTTAGGGTTCTATTACGATGCCTTCTGGAAAGGCTCTGAACGAGATTTGAATGAGGCAAATCTGATTCGTAACCTATGTTTCTGACTGGATCGGACACCTTTCCGGATGACCGAATACGATGCAAGGAAACCTTTTGGGCTGTCCGAATCATTTCAATACGGCATTTGGACAGCCCAAGTCATTTGGAGCCAATTCGTACAGCTCTATTGACACGGTTTCCGAATGAGCGATTACGATGACCGATTTGGACAGCTGTTCCGATTCGGTCTGCCTGACACGAAACGGCTGTCGGAATCTGACTTTGGGGGCTTGGGGCAGGCCCCCTTTCACCCTGAGGTCTCTGATTGGGGCCTGTGGGGGTCCGAAGGGACTCCCCTGTTAAACCATGCACAGTGTGGCAGGCACCATGGGGTGTCTGTCACAGGGTGCATGGTTTTCCCCAACCACCACTTTTTTCAATGGGAGCCTGTGTCCTTGTTCAGAAATCATTGAAGTCAATGCGAGTCCGACCGAACGATGTTCGGAAGCATCGTAATCGGGCGGTCGGGCTCGCAGAACCCGAGTCGGTCAGAAACGAACTACATCATAATCGGCCCCTTAGTTGTTGATATCTCTAGTTTAAAATTAATATTTCCAATTATAAAGCATTAATGTGCACTGTATGTCATTATGAATCAACCAGAAATAAAAGTATTTGAGTACTAAAATTAGTTAGACTTTTGGTTTAGGTTTACCTTTGTGAATACAGAAAAGTAGTAAAGTTAGTCTTTCGGTCTAAGTTTACCTTTGTGAATACCAAAAAGTAGTAAACTTACACAAAAGTGTAAGTTTAACTTTGTGAATCGGGTCATATGATTATATCCCCGTAGCAGTAGTTGCCCCTCGGGCCATCGCTATAATTATAGCAGCAGGTGCCATAGTACCAGGGTCCTAGAGTATAAGGGTTCAGTGTTCCAAATGATGGCTGCCTTCTAATATTCGATGAGTGCCTTCCTCACATTAGGCTGAGGACACGCTTGCTATGCCACTGCTTCACCAGCAATGAAAATCTATAGGGGCCAATTGATACAGAAATAAATAACATTTGCACCTATAAAACCACACCTATCTATGGCTGCAGATTTACTACTACTTCTTCAATGTATTTTAATGCCCAGTAACAGTGTTCATTGCAGGGTTCCAAGCTCACACGTTAGAATGTCATGTGCCATCTTACCCAGGCTCCTAATCTTGCTCTGGGTAATTCCACATAACATGAAATTGCTCTCGAGGGAATGGGGCCAGCTTTGCAAACACATACCTTTTTCTAGTCTTTTTACTCTACAAAAAACCGCTTTCGTCAGTGGAGAAATCTCTACCCGCCCATCACAAGAGGGTCTGATCCCCTTGCCTTCCTGGAGTTACTGCAGCCCTCAAATCTTCAAATATTTTCAGGAGGAGAATGGGTCGGATCAAAGATTGAGAATGTCTACAAATGTAGGTGTTTCTGATATTCCTAAACTTACAAGGCTAGCCAGGCTTTCTTCTGCCACTTCAGATCCTGGTGTGAGACTTACTATTGCAGATTTCTCCCCATTCACTTTGGGAAAATCTACAGTAGTAGCACCATTTGCACATGCCACAAATCATTTTGTGAATTCTGGATAGGCATAAACGGAGGTATTTCTGGCAGTAAATGTAGATTTGTGGCTGCCAAAACCTGTTCTCTGTATTGCTGCAGCAATGTAACAGAACGTGGGACAGCATCTACTAATGTGGTGTATATAGTAGAAGAAGCAGGGGTATTGAGCTGAGGCAGAAGAACTACAACACCAACAATTATGAGAAGCACACACAAAAGCGAGGAATTGAAATTCAAAATAGTTGAAATGGGAGGATCTGCTGCAGGGAGGATGGGCAATGGGGACGAAAGGTGACATAGGATAAGGCTGGTGAGTGGGTTTAAGGGCAGATAAGTCAGCACACACAATAAATGATGCAGTAGGTAAAATCAATGGTTTAATGTTGCTATTCCAATATTTACATGTATCATACAGGGCACAGAGTTTAATCTAAATAAAGACAAATTGGTGAGTTATGGCATCAGCTGCGGAGATATATTTTGCAGCTCACATCTTCCAGTTCTATTAAAAAACACTCTGTGGAATTATCTGCAGCGATGAATGCAAAACTTGTGGGTCATAAGTTGCAATCCCGTTAATGTCGCTCAGACGGTTACTCCTACAGATTCACTTTTGTAACAGAAAGCTCACAAGTTAATAGGTCCCTTAAACAAAATCATTTTGGAGGACCTAAAGTAGTACTCATGTAGTACTCTTTACATACTCTTACATGCCTTTGTGAATTGGCCGAATCTAAAATGGGAGTAAAATTGAATAGCCAAGGAATATGCATATACAGTTAGTAAAAATGTAAACGTCTGTGCCCTCTGTGCACCTTTCCTAATAGGGAGTTGGATGTTTCAGTGCAGAGTCACACAAGTATGTAGGAGTACATAAACGGGTACTCCTGTAGTACTCTTTTATGTACTTTTACACGCCTTTGTGAACTAGCCCCAAACATCACATATTCACACCGAATTAGCACAAATTGAAAAGACTGTGCACTCTTTGTACTTTTACTGGTAGGGAGCTGGACATTATGGGGCTAATATACAAATGCATGTAAGAATACATAAAAGAGCATACCTGTTGTACTACTTACTGTACTTGTAAATGCTTTTGTGGTGGTCCCAAAGTACTAACTGCTCAGACTCAATCCCTCTGAAGCATAGAACTTCAAAACATAAATATCTGCATTAGTGCCAAAAGAAAATTTAGTTTTTCAGCAAATATTCAAAAGTGTGGCCTGCAGATTACACTCAGATCTCTGCTCTGTGTGCGTTTTTGTCACTGAGCATAAAAAATTCATTTTCTTTCTATTTAAAATAAAATGTTAAAGATCTTAAGTCTAGATGAATTTTTTACTTTTGGCCTGCACAATTTGCCCTCTGCTTAACATTAGCAGACTGTAATGAGGACTTTGAAATATTGGACTGTGCTATACAACTTTGTAGCTTATGACTATAGCAGTCTCCTGCAGTATATTCAGAATGTACCTCCTGATTGGGATCCATCAATGGTCATACTTCAGTAAGGCAGGCTTTGCTGGCACATGTAAGAACGGTGAGGCGGGAATAAGTCGACAGACGACAGAATAGGGAAACAAAAAATAAATGAAATAAAACCATTTCCCTTGCGCTCGCCACATCACCGAGTCGGCCATGTGGTGAGCGCAAGGTAAGTGGTTTCCTTATTTTTTTAAATTTTGTTTCCCTATTCTGTCATCTGTCGACTTACTCCCTGCTGCCCCACCACCTCACCACTCTTAGCTGCACCGGCCGCAACTAGAATTGACTAAATATGAAGGTGTGTTTCTTGAGGTTGCACTATTTAACAGTACATCTCTTTCATAAAGCAACATTGTTTATCAATGTATCATGTTTCTTTAGGGAGCAACTGGTTAACATTCTGTCATTTTTTGTATGAATGCATGTGCTGTTCAAACAAGTGCTGTGTACCTGTTGATCCTTGTTCACCTCAGCTGCACAGTTTAGAAGTGCACTTGTTTGCTAAGGAAGGATTGTTTCTCAGATTTCACTTCTCCAAGTGGATCCCCTACTCACAGATGTTGTACATCTTTCTGCTCTATTGTGTGCTATTATTCACATTCTTTTTGTCAGTGTCTCTCTATCTTTTAACACTATCTATTCTTTGTTCTTTCCCTTTTCTGGCTATGTACTATGTACTCCATTACCAAGATTAATAGACATAGCTGCCACCATAGGCGGCTGCTCCATTTAGGTGGAGGAGCGTCACCCCCCACGCGGTGGGCACAGCAAAAGTGAAAAATAAAATGGTAATAAAGTGACTTTATTAGCATTTTTGTTTTTGCTCTGCCAGCCGCCGGAGTTGTGTGAGGGCATTGCAGGGCAGGGAGGAGTGGTGCATGGCTACACCTGTTTAAACTGCACATTTCCCTTTGGCGGGTTGTCTTGTGACGGCCAGCCTGACATACGCAGTTTAAACTTCTCCAACCCGAGCAGTGTTAGACAGCCGGTTGGATAGATAGCACATGCCCTTAGTGCCAGTATGAGCACTAAGTCAGCCCGCTCCCACCAATCCTGGCGCTGCGCTCATGCAGTGTTGGGATTGGTTAGGGCAGTTGGCTCTGAGGACATCACCCAGGCCCATTACGGCCGAGTGCTCTGGAGAGCATGTTTACTTTGTTGTGGTTTCCGTCACCTACCAGAATGGAATTGTTAATATGTGGATTTAAATTGAAATAGAACACGGTGCTAATTTTCTTGTATTTGTCCAAAAATTACTTTTACATAGGTAATGTGATTCTGCCTCCGGTTTTTCATGTGTGAGTGTCACTTCCAGCAGAGAACCATTCCATAATGAGAGAATCAAAAATATTTCCAGTTGGACTACACATTGTATGTAGTCACTGGCTTCCCCAGTTTGTATTGATCTGATGAAGTAAAGGGGCAGGCTTGCATTCCGAACTCAAAACCAGCATTCCGCTTCTGCAACTATCCCACTTGTTATAGACCCTGACTAGTGACCCAGGAGGACACCATAAGTCGGTGCATCACTGCGTCGCATGGAGGGATTACACCCGAGCGAAGACAAGCATGACCTCCCTGAGCTAGAGAGTGACTTGGTGATCCGCGGGTAAGCCTTCTTATGTACACCGGAGACTTGTGCGTTTAGCATTCGGAAGCATTGTGTGTGCTGAAAGGGAGCCTGCCTCATCCCCAGCCTGGGTTTTTCTGTACAGCCTTTTTGCTCGTCTCACCACTGGCTGCCACACTATGGGCTAATTCTCTTCCTGTCATATAATTTCTTACTAGAGTAATCAGCTCCATGGAGTCTGCTCCTGCAGCCTTATTCTAGCTATGAATATTTTGCAGACAGTATCCCTAACGGTATTGTGAGAGAGGAACATTATGAGGGGCATATTTACAAGCCCCTATTGCCACCATAACATCACTGTGGTGGCGATAGGGGTTTTGCCCTATTTACAAGGCAGCGTTAAGCCACTTAACTTGGCTTAAAGCTGCCTTGTAAATAAGGACACCTTTCACAATATACTTAGGGCCTCATGTAGGTAAATAAATTTTACCGTTTCTTAAATACCGAGCCGTACCGAATCGGTAAATTAGAATCGGTAAGTTATATGTAGGTAAAAATTCGGTAACAGTTACCGATTCGGTAACATTCGGTAATCACGAATCGGAATTCACCGAATTGGTAAATACCGAGGTGGTATTTACCGAATCGGAAAATACCGAGGTGGTATTTACCGAATCGGAAAATACCGAGGTGGTATTTACCGAATCGGAAAATACCGAATCGGTATGTACGGAACCGTTAAGTAAAATCACATGACTTGACGAAACAGCTAATCCCGTGCAACCACAGCCCACCCAACCAGGAAGTGGCCACACCCAGGCAGGTGTACATAATTAGCCGACCCTGGAGAGGCTTGGAGTGCAGAGGAGAGGCAGGGAGCCGGTGCCTGTGCGAGCGGGAAAACGAACATCATGTCCAGCCAGAGAACACAGAGAGACGGAGGGGAAAGGAGGAGGAAGCTGAAATTTAGCCCCAAGGAACTCCAGGTGCTGGTGGAGGAGGTGGTGAAGCAGCACCAGAAGCTGTTTGGAAGGCAATCCCTGCAAGTGCCTGAGGCTGAAAAGCGCAACATATGGCTGGCCATCCAGGCCCATGTGAATGCCGTGGGAGTGACCCACAGGGACATAGAGGTCCTAAAGAAGCGCTGGTATGACCTGAGGATTGTAACCAAGAGGAAGATGGGCGACATCCAGAAGGAGGCCAGCCAGACTGGAGGTGGAACCAACAGGGCACCTGCCCTCACCGAACTGGAGGAGCTGGTGGGGGCCACAATCGAGCAAGAGAGCGTCGTGGGTCTTGGGGACGCCGACAGCTCTGCCAGAGCCGCCACACAACAAGGTAAGACGAAAGCACAGCAATGTAGCACCCCCTATCCCTATCCCACATCCCCCAATGTGAAACGAGAATCACACTGCAGTCCACACGTGTCAGTGCAGACAGGCAATGCATTCCGGGAGATGTAGTCAGGGAAACACCAACCATGACGTAAATGTTACAGGGCAACAAGGCATGTCACGCACTCGAGGCACAAGGAGACAGAGGACATTTTGGAATGTGAAATTATGTATTGTGACGCTTTCAATGCAGCCCTTCGGGGACACTGAGCCAATGTTGTATTTCTGTCCACAGATGTGACATCATGCAGGACAGGGCATGCTGCAGGAGAGACGGCACACCGGCCACAAATATCACCTCTAGCCAGCACAAGTTCAGACCAGGGAGCAGGCCCACTGGCAGCCGCACCACCAACACAGGCAGCCTCGCCGCAGCCAGAGCCAGCATCACCTCACCCAGAGCCAACATCACCTCACCCAGAGCCAGCATCACCTCACCCAGAGCCAGCATCGCCACTCATGTTCGAATCACCGGCCACATCTCCGCTTGCAGGTGTGGGAATGAGGAGGCGTCCAGCAGCCAGGCTACGAGCCTTAGACACCTCGTCAGACGACAGCATGGGCCCTGAAGAACTCTCCAGGCCCCAGGAAGGGAGCCATGCCACTGTGCCCCACACCTCACAGGCAGCACAGACGGGAGCAAGAGGGCGCCGCAAGTCGCGTGTCCAGAGTCCACCAGCACCCATTGACGGCCATGGTGTCTTCTTGGGTCTCGAGGGCCAAATGTTGAAGCAACAGCGCCTGCAAACAAAGGCAGTCATGACAGTCCAGAGGCACATGCGGGTGATGAAAACTACATTACTCAACATGGACACTAACATCAGCGGCATGGCTGCGGGCATTCGGGACATGTCCCAGTCAGTCCAGCAGTTGTGCAGCAAATTGGATGCTGACATCGAGGCACGGCGCCGGGAACGGCAGAGAAGGGACACTACCAACAGGGCACTCAACCGTCTGGCAACTGCGACTTCTCTACTGTGCCGGCGCTCTGTGACGATGCAGGAGGGCCTAACACACTGCTGCAGCGACCTGTCTTGGGGGATGGTGCAGGTGACAAGTGCACTAGGGGTGCTATTGACTAGTCAGGCGTCGACAACTGCTGCAGGGGATGCTGCGGAGAGCATCGACACCAGCAGCAGGAGCAGCATCACACCCCCCATCCCAGAAGCACGCAGGAGCAGCAGGCGGCTTGGGGTTGGCTCTAGTGAGGATGCACAGGCCATGCCATCCACCACTGCAGCGCGTATGCGCAAACATTGATGTGGCCCTGCTTAGCCACTTCCCAATGGGTGACGTAACCCTGGACATACTCCTTGTATAGATGTTATATTGCCAGATTGGCTTGTTCATGTGTTCATGGCGTGGTGCCACATTAAAACCACGTCATGACTAATCACAACTGGCTGTGTCCCCTTACTTACTCAGAAATAGTTGCATGTGATCTCTGCCCGTCTCTCTCTCCCATCGATTGCAGTTGGCACTCTAGCTGCGTTGCCCTGTGGCTGGCCTGACTCATCCTCGTTGTCCTCAAAATATGTTAGTTCCACATCTGTACCTTTTTTCGTGGCAAGGTTGTGCAGCATTGCACAAGTGGCAATAATCTTGCAGCAGGTGATGGGTGTGTACTGGCGTGCGCCTCCGCTCTTGTGGAGGCAGCGGAACCTGCTCTTCAGTAGTCCAAACGTGCGCTCCACCACATTGCGTGTTGTTTTGTGTGCCACGTTGTATCGTCTCGCACTCTGGGTTGCTGGGTGTAGGTAGGGAGTGAGGATGAATGACCGGCATGCATATGCACTGTCGCCTATATGAGTTGAAGGGAAACATCAGTCACATGCCTCTTTACACTATGATTTGCAGGTTGCAAGGGGCGTCACTGTTACTCACCTAGCAGGTATCCCTCTCCAAATTCTCCGGCACTCAGTCGTGTGTAGATCCCACTATTCTGGAAGATGTACGAGTCGTGGGTGCTCCCAGGAAACTTTGCAACAATATCTGTGATGATGTTCCCTGCATCACAGATCACCTGCACATTGATGGAGTGGGTGGACTTCCTGTTCCTGTAGATGTGCTCTGTGTCAGCTGGTGGACAGATTGGGATGTGTGTACCATCAATACAGCCGATTACATGGGGGAACTGTGCCATGTGATAAAAGTCAGTTTTAGTTTTCTGCAGTGCAGCCTGTGTGTTGGGGAAGCTGATGTAGTGGTGCATTCTCTGCATCATGGCATCCAGGAACTTCCTGAAGAAACGTGACAGGCAACTCTGGGATACACCACCCACCGCAGCTATCACCACCTGATAACTGCCGGATGCCAGCAGATGTAGGCTGCAGAGCACCTGCACATGTGGGGGTATGGCGTGCGCCCTTCTTATTGGCTGGTCCAGGAGTGGGTGAAGGTCCCTGATTAAGTCCATGATGGTTTCGGGGTGTAGCCTGTACCTCTCATGTATCTCTGCATCAGTCAGGTGGAATAGTGTGATGCGCTGTCTGTAGATGCGTTCCTCCCGTCGCCAAACCCTCAGTCCTGCTGCCTGTAGACGTAGGCGCCTTGCAATGACATACATAGCGGCCATGTTGTCCAAGCTGTTGCATTTTGGGATTGCTAATATGCACTGTTGATGGTTACCACCTGCTTTCAATCCGTGTTAATTACCGACTCTTATTTACCGATTTTCTTGGATTTCTTCATTACCGAGTGCTCCTACATGTCATTATCATTTTTACCACTTCATATTTACCACTTCATATTTACCGATTCGTTAAGTATGTATTCGGTAACTCTGATTCGGTATTTTAGAATTCGGTAAATATGATTCGGTATTTACCGCCTCATATTTACCGAAAAGTCGTTTTTGGACTCCTACATCTCACTTGTCTGAATACCGGTCGGTAACGGCATATTTACCGAAAATCGGCCATTACCGACCGGTATTTGGCTACCTACATGAGGCCCTTAGCGTGAAAAGTGTGGGCAATGTGTGTTGTGGTGGGCATTCCACTGCAGAACACATTTATTTTGACGCTGCCCCATATTTACAAGGGTGGTGTACATATAGGGCAGCACCAAAATTAAGATCAGGGTAAACCTGGTCTTACCCTGGCTCAACGAGGAGAAATGTTTAATTTCTCCTTGTTTTTGCTGTTTCCATGTGTGCTGCATTGTGCAGCACACATAGAAACAGCAAAAGGGCATTGACTGTTAATGTGCAGGGAGGTATCCCTTCCTGCACATAAACAATCATTATTTTTTAAAAAAAGGACGTTTTGCATTAATGCAGCACACATAGAAGTTGCAAAATGCAACTTCAGATTGTTTATGTGCAGGAAGGGACACCTTTTTGCACATAAACAATCTTTCCCTGCAATGCAGCCACCCTTGCACTATGATGCACCAGTGCAGGGGGAAATGCAGGACTGCACTGTATCCTTGTTAATACAGTGCAGCCCTGCGTTTCAGAAGTGGTAAAGCATGGCGTTAAGCCAAGGAGGCTAACGCCACACTCTGCCACTTCCTCATAAATATGCCCCTGAGTGTCAACTGACTCCCTAAAGGTTATTGTGAGAGAGGAACATACTGAGTGTCAACTGACTCTGGGAGTCTTCTAAAATCTTGTTTAGTAAAAAAGCCTGTGCTCTTTTAACTACTTCACCACAGGTATGTCTCTGAGCTTCTTAATCAGATGCATTCTCCAAAATATGCAAAGATGTTGTCCAAACGTTGGAGAGACACTTTACCTGACATCAGTTGCGTGTGTCCGTGAAAAATACATACATCTAAAAGACATACTGGGTACACTTTTTCATAAGGTGTATACATCAATAAGGACGTCAAGGAATTACCCTTGCTCATCTTGGATGTCAGATGTTTCAAATACTCATACGTATTTTTGAGTTGTCTCACTTTGATGAGCATTGACTTCCTCTGATACCCTGCATATCTATCCTGATTGGTCCATCTTTTGATTCTATATAATGGTTGTGAGAAACGCCCTCTTTTTCCATAATCACCTCGGCTAGAAAGTGATACTTTTGTCCTGTTTACCCCCATTTTTTGCTGAATGAAACTGGTGGTAACTGACTCTGACTGTACCCTGGGCCCTGCTAACCCGGCCCAGGCCCAGTTTTATGTGTAAAACAGTAGATGTAATAGGGTACACTTCAATTGGCAACCACAGACTCTATAAGTCCCTAGTAGATAAATGGCCAGAGGGTGCAATCTATCTCTGGGTCCCTAGCATATAATGGGGCATGGAGGTTTAGAGGCCCAGCATATTTCCTGCACTTTCAATTGTGCCCTGCTGTGCGCCTGCTGTCCTTTTAAAGGCAGTCCTGCCTTGCAGCCTGTCTTTAAAAGTAAATTCTCATAATTGGTATTGACAACCTATGAGCCCCTAGTATATAATAGGGCTAGGGGGTTCAAACTACCTAATAAAAGTCCCTAGTATGTAATAGGGCATGGACATTTGGAGGCCCAGCAGATTTCTGCACTTGCATGTGTGCACTGCTGAGTGTCTGCTGTCATTTTAAATTCATATTAACAAACACAAGAGCAACCCATATGTCCCTGTGAACTAGGTATTTTGCAGTAAGCAATAACAGTGTCCACAAGGAACTTATTTAAAATAACACGTTTTCAATAAGGAGTGCGAATTTATATACTCATAACTGAGTCAATCAGAACCAAAAAATAGAAAGAAAATTATTTCAAATCATTTGAAAAAAAGACTCAGTAACCTGGACAATTATTTACTTCAGCCGAAGTAAATATGATTTATTTTACGAATAACAATTTACTCACAAAAACAGTTTGGTCACAGATTTTTTCTGACACTATAGGCACAGTTATAGAAAGTGAAAAAGTGAACCCAGTGAAGTGATCATAGCCTTCAAGGTGAAAAATAAGTGAATAGAGATTCAAGGAAAGGTCTTAAAAACAATGAGAGGCATTCAACAATAGCATGAATCTTTCTTGCTCTCTCTCAGTTTGTGTCGACGACGTTTCAACCCACATTGGATAAGGGGTCTCTTCAGGACAATTATCTGGGAACTAAAATTGAAAAATGTGTAAGTGCCAATAGTGTATTGGGACCATCCGTAAATATTATTATACGGATGCAGGTTACCAATTCGCTTACCTAATATTAGTCTCGTATTTCCACAGTTTTCTACGTTGAACCACTGATCGAAGCAGGGTTAGGGGGGAACTTAATCAATTCAATCCAGCCTAATTAAAATAGACAATATAGACAGCCTTGTCAGTGTCATTAGACCTTATCTCAAGATATAGTATTTTACACATCAAGAGACAACACAATTTGATTCAGTCTAATTCAGAGGATAGTCTAAATACCCAACCTAATTCAAGATATAGTAAGGAAATAAACTATGGCCAATGGGAACTCTCTCGATAAGCCCTATACCATATTATTTCATCTAGCCCCTTTTTTTATTTTTGTTTTATATAATCAACTGGTATAAGTGATTTGCATCCTCAAACAGATAGTACAATTAACGATAATACTAGGGTCAAATGGGCAACACTCACATATATAGTTGGTTAGTCGTTTTCACTTGTCCGTGATATGTTGACAGCAGAATGATTTTAAGCTGAAAGACACCAGGGAATTTATTAGACTATGCATAATAACGGTGGGGGTCGCATAACTATAGAAATCAGGGCTAGAGATAACTTACTTAATTTACGATATCTCTGAACGACGATTTAAGCGTCTCCATTCATCAGGCTGCAATGCCGAGTGCACAGCGGAACTGTTAGAAATAGAAAAGAACCATTCCCCGCGCATGCGTCGTTAGGATGGAACTGAGTGATAACTTGCGGCCATCTTAGAGTACCATGATCTATATTATTGTCTGGTACATAGAGCGCATAATCATCTCGAATTAGAATTACAGACTAAATTAAAATGTCATAAGGCGGCGAAATCATCCTTAGGAGAGTATTACTCAATCTATATCATATGCCGTAATGCCGGATCGAGAAGTTTCAGACATCAGTGTCTGCACACGCGCAATTGAACTGGAGTCGAATATTAACTCGCGGCCATCTTGGAGTGTCACGAGCTATATTACTGATATTTTATAGTCCATCCACGGGGCAACCAACCTTATTAGAATGATGGTTAACCAGAAAGTTATTAAGACTACTTATAGTATTAAGGACTATTTGATTAATGTTCTTTACATACAAGATGCAATAGATCCTATTCGAATGAAAGATGTCTCAATAGGGTAGATGGTGAATAAGGGATTAAGGTTCAAAGTCTCTGAATATGGCACCATACATATTATTTAAAAACGAAGGTATGGGAGGGCGAGCCAGCTAATTAGAAAAATAGCAATACTGAATGTGAGGTAGAAACTGATGTCCACACATACTTAGAAGAGGAACTAGTCTCTCACATTAAAGGTAATTATTTACAATATCATATTCAGTGTTTACAACAGTCATTTGAATTTTAATAACGTCTGTGCTAAGTATTCATTCAATTTAATTGACAATTTACAACAAACAAAAATAATATAAAAATAAAAACAACATAGAAATCCTTTTTCGATACAGACCAATTGGCAAATATTTACCATAGTAGATTGAATTACAGATGGTATATCAAAGAAATCATTGTTAGTCACAGTATCTGCCAATAAAGGGAAACATAATATTCGATTGAGCAGAGCCCTACTCAACAATTATATATATATATACCCTTTCAATGAAGGCTGATGAATCTTCGCCATTCTTCTAAACTATTCAATCCTCTACTCGTCGATTGACATTTATCAATCCATTTACCTTCTAGGGTTTGCAATAGTAAAGAAATGTCACCTCCTCTGGTAGGTAACCTCGCTTTTTCTATCACCTGCCACCTGATCTCATCTGATGAATGTGCTTTTTCTTTATAATGTTCTACCAAAGGGGCATTTTCTTTCAGACAACGTATCCTACTGCGATGTTGGCAGATTCTGACTTTTACTGGCTGGGTAGTTTGCCCAAAGTAGATCAAGCCACACGGACACCAGATACAGTACATAACGTTAGATGTTAAACAGTTAGAGAAATCCCGTAAGGTATAGTTGATATTTTCATGGGAGAAAGGCTTTGTTTCCATTGTGAATTTACATGCAACACAGCTTCCACATTTAAAATGACCAATTACTGGTGGTAAGGACCAAAGCTCATTGATAGTGGTTTTGGTTTTAATGATACTTGTATCAGAATGAACCAAATGGTCTCTTATATTCTTACCTTTTCTAAAGGAGAACATAGGTAATTCTTGACACACTTCCAGGGTGTTCAAAGTGAGCCAATGTCTTTTAATGGTCTTTTGAACTTGTGCGCTCAGTGGACAAAAGGTAGTTACACATACCATCTGCGTGGTTGGTGTTTTGATCGTTTTCTCCAAAAGTATTTCACGGGGACTATACCATGCTCGTTTCATCGATGTTTTGACCAATTTCTTAGGGTATCCCCTCTCCCTCAGTTTGGTGCTCAGTATATTGGCCTCCTTGAAAAAATCTTCCTTCTCTGTGCAATTTCTTCTAAGTCTTAAAAATTGCCCATATGGTAGCCCCTCCTTTAAAGCCCTCGGGTGAAAGCTATTGTATTGAAGGAGGGTATTTCTATCTGTTGGTTTACGATAGAGGGTAACATTAAGGTGGTTACTGCTATGTCTGATCTTGAGGTCCAAAAATGGAATCATCTCCTTATCACAGTTGTATGTGAATTTCAAAGCAGACTGACACTCGTGGAGATATCCAATAAACAATTCCAAGTCAGAATCATCACCTTTCCATATAAAAAAGATGTCGTCAATATAACGCCTTCAACACCTTATGTTGTTACAAAAAGGATTGGAGGCGTTAATGATATGTCTTTCTTCAAGGGCGCCAACATACAAATTGGCTAGATTGGGCGCAAAAATTGCGCCCATAGATGTACCTGAGCATTGTTGGTAGTATGTGGAATTGAATCTAAAATAATTCATGGACAATGCTATTTCAAGGAGGTCAACTACAAATTCAGTGGGGACCACAACAGGCCTTGGGCGGGTGTTTAAAATAGCTCTAATTACTTCCATACTTTCTGATTGAGGTATGTTCGTGTATAACGATTCTATGTCCATGGTTACCAGCCTCTCATCCATAGGGTTATACTCCATACCTTCTACCAAATTAATCATATATGTACTGTCTCTAACATATGCAGGTAGAATAGGTACATAATCCCTGATAAAAGTGTTGACGTAGTTTCCTAATGCCTCTAAAGCTGATCCACATCCTGAAAGGATAGGCCTGCCAGGGGTTTATGGATTTTTGGTAAAGTATACAAAACCGGCGTCCTATGAAGTTTCTTATTAAGATTATCGAATTCTAATTCACTTAAGAATCCTTCATCTACTCCTTTCTCTGTTACAGAAAGTATGCGCTCCTGAATTTGGGTAATTGGATCTCGTTGTAGTTTTTTATAATGGTTGGTGTTACTTAACTGTCTGGCTATTTCTGCTTCATAGTTAGCCTTCATTGAAAGGGTATATATATATATAATTGTTGAGTAGGGCTCTGCTCAATTGAATATTATGTTTCCCTTTATTGGCAGATACTGTGACTAACAATGATTTCTTTGATATACCATCTGTAATTCAATCTACTATGGTATATATTTGCCAATTGGTCTGTATCGAAAAAGGATTTCTATGTTGTTTTTATTTTTATATTATTTTTGTTTGTTGTAAATGGTCAATTAAATTGAATGAATACTTAGCACAGACGTTGTAAACACTGAATATGATATTGTAAATAATTACCTTTAATGTGAGAGACTAGTTCCTCTTCTAAGTATGTGTGGACATCAGTTTCTACCTCACATTCAGTATTGCTATTTTTCTAATTAGCTGGCTCGCCCTCCCATACCTTCATTTTTAAATAATATGTATGGTGCCATATTCAGAGACTTTGAACCTTAATCCCTTATTCACCATCTGCCCTATTGAGACATCTTTCATTCGAATAGGATCTATTGCATCTTGTATGTAAAGAGCATTAATCAAATAGTCCTTAATACTATAAGTAGTCTTAATAACTTTCTGGTTAACCATCATTCTAATAAGGTTGGTTGCCCCGTGGATGGACTATAAAATATCAGTAATATAGCTCGTGACACTCCAAGATGGCCGCGAGTTAATATTCGACTCCAGTTCAATTGCGCATGTGCAGACACTGATGTCTGAAACTTCTCGATCCGGCATTACAGCATATGATATAGATTGAGTAATACTCTCCTAAGGATGATTTCGCCGCCTTATGACATTTTAATTTAGTCTGTAATTCTAATTCGAGATGATTACGCGCTCTATGTACCAGACAATAATATAGATCATGGTACTCTAAGATGGCCGCAAGTTATCACTCAGTTCCATCCTAACGACGCATGCGCGGGGAATGGTTCTTTTCTATTTCAAACAGTTCCGCTGTGCACTCGGCATTGCAGCCTGATGAATGGAGACGCTTAAATCGTCGTTCAGAGATATCGTAAATTAAGTAAGTTATCTCTAGCCCTGATTTCTATAGTTATGCGACCCCCACCGTTATTAGGCATAGTCTAATAAATTCCCTGGTGTCTTTCAGCTTAAAATCATTCTGCTGTCAACATATCACGGACAAGTGAAAACGACTAACCAACTATATATGTGAGTGTTGCCCATTTGACCCTAGTATTATCGTTAATTGTACTATCTGTTTGAGGATGCAAATCACTTATACCAGTTGATTATATAAAACAAAAATAAAAAACGGGGCTAGATGAAATAATATGGTATAGGGCTTATCGAGAGAGTTCCCATTGGCCATGGTTTATTTCCTTACTATATCTTGAATTAGGTTGGGTATTTAGACTATCCTCTGAATTAGACTGAATCAAATTGTGTTGTCTCTTGGTCTAATGACACTGACAAGGCTGTCTATATTGTCTATTTTAATTAGGCTGGATTGAATTGATTAAGTTCCCCCCTAACCCTGCTTCGATCAGTGGTTCAATGTAGAAAACTGTGGAAATACGAGACTAATATTAGGTAAGCGAACTGGTAACCTGCATCCGTATAATAATATTTACGGATGGTCCCAATACACTATTGGCACTTACAAATTTTTTAAATTTTAGTTCCCAGATAATTGTCCTGAAGAGACCCCTTATCCAATGTGGGTTGAAACGTCGTCGACACAAACTGAGAGAGAGCAAGAAAGATTCATGCTATTGTTGAATTCCTCTCATTGTTTTTAAGACCTTTTCTTGAATCTCTATTCACTTATTTTTCACCTTGAAGGCTATGATCACTTCACTGGGTTCACTTTTTCACTTTCTATAATTGTGCCTATAGTGTCAGAAAAAATCTGTGACCAAACTGTTTTTGTGAGTAAATTGTTATTCGTAAAATAAATCATATTTACTTCGGCTGAAGTAAATAATTGTCCAGGTTACTGAGTTAATTTTTCAAATGATTTGAAATCATTTTCTTTCTATTTTTTGGTTCTGATTGACTCAGTTATGAGTATATCAATTTGTACTCCTTATTGAAAACGTGTTATTTTAAATAAGTTCCTTGTGGACACTGTTATTGCTTACTGTCATTTTAAATTCAGGCTGGCTCTGCAGACTGTCTTTAAAGGTAAATTGTGTGCAAACGCAACTTTGGTGGTATGGGCACTTTAAAAGTGATAATCTACCTTATTTGTTTGCATATTAGGCACCCCCAGGTCTCCCCTTGGTGTCCTGGGGGTGGGGATCCAAAAAACTATATGCAGGGACCTTATAAAATATGTTTTATATACCCTGGTGAGGAAAAACTGTACATTTAATTTTTCCAAAATGTATATACATAGCTCCATAGGCTAACTGTGCAATATTTTATTTAGATATAACTATTTCTAGGAAAGGACTAAACAATGTAATTCGAGGACTTACATGATTGGTATTGATAAAGTCAACAACTTGCCAGTATTAAAAGTATCATAATTAGAAGAGAATAGAGGTTACAGAACTTTCTTTTCTGTAAGCTAAAATCCAGCCTTCTAGTGGTCTGTGCTGAGTGGACAGCCTTAACAGGCTCAGTGAGGCTGCTATGATTAGGTGATAAGTGGCCTGGCCAGAGCAGAGGCTATCTGATGAAGAGAGCTCTGAAGCTGATGAAGATTGTTTCTGCAGAGGGGGCTGGGTAAATCAAACTGAGCTCCAACAGAGAGAAGATCAGTAAGGAATTCCAGGCATACCTATGCCATCTTGTGCCCCAGCCATATGACGGCCTTAGGGCAGGAATTTGCAGAGGTCGGGAGGGATGAGCTAATAGAAATGAGCCACACTGTTGTTTGATTTAGCTACCTCTTACTCCTCTGAAGAGAAATCATCCATGTTGGATTTTGGAAGTGGGATACTTTGCAGTAAAGCAAATAGGATGTGCGACAAAGGTTGTACAGTTTGCCATTGGGAACATTGCTCATGCCAGTAATTCCTACAAAAATGGCATCGCACTCTAGGTGTCATCAGAACACATCTTGGCCTTTTGAAGCAGAGAAGAGGACTGTACCTGATGTTTGTGACCTATGTAGAAACTTGAGGGGCTGGACCTGTTCCCACTTTTACCCAGGACTGAGAAGTTGACAACATGCATTAGTTTGCTGACCCCCTGTGTGGCTACAGGGACACAACAAGCTGCATGACGCCTTTTCCTAGAGTGATTTCCTGACCAGTAGTAAATAGACCTGATAGCTGCCTGTGCTGGGTTGAGTCCTGACCCTTGAGTCCTGTTTCTAATGTTGTTTGAGGTGTAGAAGAGAACTGCTTCTCCAGACATTCTCCAAATGTGGGATTTTTCCACTTCCAACACCTTGAGAGCTTCAGTAAGGACCCCACTGCAAATGTGTCCTTCTTAAAGAGAACTTCATTAGATACAGCTTCCAGGCTTGATCAGACAAAGGTGTGATAAGTATCTGACCGAAAAGGGGACTTTAGTGGATGTGAATTATTTTTTTTTTTTTTAAGTTTGGAGCTTTTCCTGCCAATACCAAAGGCTTTAATGGGAACTCGTCCAATTGCAATCAGACTTCAAGAGGACTTCAGATAGAGCCTGCACCCTTGCCACACTGGAGGATTTTAATGTCCATTTCAGAGACTAAGGGCCTGATTTAGAGTTTGGTGGATACTGATGGGCTGCCAAATACCATCTGTTCATCTATCCCATGACATGGAGGGCTGTCAGTCCTGTTTGAAGTGTGGAAGCTTGACAGATAAAACTCTTTCATCTATCTGCCACCTCCACCACATTTGTCTTACATTGCAAATGGCACTATACCCTAAGCATGGCTGAAGGACCAACAGAAAGTCAATACTTAATCAGCCATTTTTAGAGTTTAATTCCTGTTGACAGAAGCATGTCTGTTTATCCTCCACACCTGTTTTGGAGGAATAAGAGCATAAATAGGCAAAACCTGTCCACAACATCCACACAACAGATTCAGTCAACATGTCCTTGCTACTATAAGCTTTAGGACACTATGTCGCAGAGGTAAATAAACAACAACCAAATGCACAACAAATTAGAAGGTAAGCACGCCTTTTTAAAGTATTTTAAATGCACTATGTTAACTACCAGTGTCATTAAAGTTAGGTTTGTGTACCCCAAAGCAGATCTAACATCAATTTAACCTGTTTCCATGTCTGGTCACATGCTTCACAATATATCCATATTAATTAATCAGTCAATATTTATAAAGCGCAGCTAATCAAACCTATAGAGGGTATTAAGGCACTTACAAGTCCCGGAGGCTTATTAAAAAAGCCAGTTTGTGTGGGCCATTTTGAAATCCAGAGGTGCGTGTGGAGGCTGTTCCAGGTCTTTGCAATGATGTGGGAGAAGGAGCGCCCTTCACTTCTATTTCTGTAGATGTGGGGAGTATGGGAAAAATACTTATCTAACAGAATTTTACAACCCCCCTCATATCAGAACTTGAACATGCTCAGACAAACATATAATGCTATCACACTAGAACTAAACTGTTTTAATTTATTTTTAAAGTATGTATACTAGTAATAACGCTAAGTAGATATTATAACAACTCACCCATTTGCCATTTAACATCTTTCATTGTTGCATATAATATCAAGGGCAGGACACACATTTACATGCAAGAGTTAGCAGTCAGACTCAACCTAATGAACTTAATGGAAGGCATGTACTCTTTTTTGCATGGGCTGAAGGTAGAAATGTGTCTATACACTTTGTTGACATGTCCTTTTTCTTTACTGGTCTTTTAAATGTAAAACATTTAAAATCAATGTATATTTTGCTAAACCACAAGTTAGATTGTTTTACATATTGTTCTTAGTTATACCGGTATCTATTTTACCACAAAATGTGTATTATGTGTGTAGACTAAACATTTTAACATTGATATGAAGTATGTATGGTTTGTTAACAAATTAATTATTACAAAATTATGAATGATATAATTGCACACGTTACTTTTTATTCATTAATGTATTTGCCTTTGATTGCAAACCATGTTGTGAATATATGTTTATACCTAGTAAAATTCTCAGAATATAAGTTAACTTATGTTCGTTGAGAAAGGAACAATTAGCCAATAGCTGCATAGAGTCCTTTTTCAGACAATAGTCCATGAGCAAATAGGAAAAACATATTTATCAGTTTAATAACGACAATAGGTCAGATGCTCACATTGGGTGATCACGTTTTGTATCTCATGGTGGCAGGCTCTTTGGTGTTGTACTCAGCCAGGTCAGAAGAACAACCCCTTGTAAAGGCTTTGTGGGCAGAAGTTTCCCACTTTCTGCGATGCTGCCAGCTGTAGATATTTCTGGGACCAAGCTGGCAGCAGATGATACTTGACCAGGGACAGTGGCAACTAAATCAGACACTGCTGCAGTCAATGTTCTGAAGCTACCCTAAACTAACTCAGAATGTAGAGTTAGGATACTCAGATGATGCTGTATTAGTTCTTTTGGGCCATCTGAGTATTATCCTGGACCCTCAGGAGATGGTTCTGGGCCCTTAGGACTTCAATAATATGACCCAGGTGATGCACCTGCATGATAACTGTAACCATCAGGTTTCTACTCATGGCGTTCAAATTGCCGACCACACCATGTCCCTTCCTCCATGCAGCATTCCTTTCCCAGCCCTGTCCAAACCACTCTGCGACCTTGACTGGGTGGCCACAGATGTAATGTGTCCTAGCTTAACAGCAGATGTCATGACTGTTGTTGCCATAGGAGCCAGCACAGGGGTGGCCACAGTTGCTGGGGTCGTGGAGCCACAAGGGGCTTGTAGGGACACAGATGTAGGTAATGTGCACAGGACTCTGTTTGATACCCTTGTTCTTGTGTTCTCAGGGATAGAGAGGGGTTTAGGCTTCTGGTCACACAATTCTGATGGGCAGGCTGGTCTTCAAGATCATCCTTGTTGCTGAAGTGCTGCCCCCACTGGAGGCTTGGAATCTTGTATTCTCAGGCACAGTGGGCTACGCAATTCAGTCTGATTCTAGCAATCTTCTGGTAGCAACAGATCTCACAGAGGGCCACAGTCTTGAGTCACTAGAGGCAAGGATTCTTGACTTCACCAGTGACAGGAGGGCTTTTGTGGGTGATCGTGCTATGTGACATTGAATAAAATATTAAATAAATATTGTGGCTTTTTTGGAAAGTTGCTATATAATTTGCTATGGTATGCTGTTTTACATTTCCTCTTTATTGCTGTTTAGAATGTCAACAGCTCATCTCTATGTTTCTTTACCCTACTGATAGAATAGAGGGACTTGAGTTTATCATCTATTTAAAAACTTTGAATGGCCTAATATTTCAGAGTAAAGAGAAGTCATTTGTATGTCTATAGGGCAGGGTTTGGCTAGTGGGCCGCAGCTGTGCAACATAGGGTTGTTTCATTTTCCTGTCCAAGGATGCCTTAGCAATACTTTGCCAAGTAGAACCCTTCAGGCACTTGACTGGAAGTATTAGTAATTTATCAGTTCTTAGAGAGGTTAGTTTAGGAACACCGCAAACTCAGATAGTAACATACAGGCTAAAGTGCATTACAGGAACTGAGCTTCACTCTGATTAATGTTGACTTAAAAACAAGTGTTGTTCAGTTTTTATGTCAAATCACTCATTTCACATGAAGGTGTGGGGTAAAGACATCTAGGGTTGTTTTATCCCTGTAAATCAACCCACCTCCTTTTGTAGAGGTGGGCTTGTTAGAAATGTGCACAGTCTTGGTGCAGTACTACACCTCAGTTCTTACAGAGTACGTATGACAGGATTATTCTAACAGACTGACAATGAATCTCTGGCCATCAGCAGACAATGGTGTCCCATTCATTTACAATGTGTTATTACCATAGGTATGTTGACCACAGTTGAGTAAGACAGCTGAATAACTCTGGTCATCAGACGCAGGCCTCTTTGAAGTATTCTTAGATTACTTTATTTACACATCACTCTTTTTCTACTTCAATATAAATGATCCGATGGATGTGTTATCCTGACACTTTTAAAAGCCTAACCTGCCTACTGACATGGGTGAAGATAATGTGTGTCATTGTCATGTTTTACTTAGTTAATGAGATGGATCAAAGTTACCATGACAACACTTTTCCAATCCTTGCTAGCACAAATAAACCCCAAGAATGCATTGATATGTTAATTGAAAAGCCAGAATTGAAACAGTTTTGTCCTGGTAACATGGATGTATATGTTTAGCTTTGTGCTAACTGCAATATTTGATATGGCATTTTACTAGCTCTAAAGAGTTAGGATGTGACACCTGTGAGCATGGGGGTTGTTAAGGTGAGGTGGGTGGTCATCCACCACAAGTAATAATGTTGCTATTCTTATTAGGTTCAGGAAAGGTTTCAGTGATTCAAACCTCAACTCCTGGTAGCTATGGCACAGGGCAGAAAGGTGTAACTTAACAAAATGTGTAAAACATTTAGAAGTACCAAAATTATTAAAATGTTTATAACACAACACTATAAAAATCCCACAACAGTTTAGAGAAATAGAGAATACTTGAATGAACTTAATGACACCAAAACAATAAAAATGTAATACGGAGAACCAGAAATATGAATTTCTAAAGCTTTAAATAAAAATAGCACTAAAAAGGATTATGGGAACCGCGGTCTTCTGGTTGCCCTTGACTGGGATCTAGACATGATTTAAGGCCAACCGCAATGAAGCATGGGTCGCATACAGAAATCAGGTTTTCCCAGTTGGAAATTTACCTTCAGACTTAGGTGCCGATTACGATCCGTTAAAAACCGCGTACGAACCGTCGGTCGGAGCGAATTCCCCGTCCGACTCGTACCCGGTTGTAAAACTTTACAAACATGGAATTACGATTCGCACGGAAACACCATTTCCGTACGAATCGTAAAAAACACCGACCGACGAAAATATACATACGAATGTGATCCGGGAATGCTGCGACGTGACGTCGGGACGCTGTCAGGCAGCGTTTCACGAACCAGGAATTACGATTCGAACCGACAGCAGTCCGGACGGCAATATTTTCACGGCACCCAAAAAGTGCCGCAAAAGCGAAGTACGCCGCGAATCGACCAGAGTAGGTGGCCCGGTACGCGCCGACCCCCCCCAGCCCCTGTAGGTACGCGCCGACCCCCCCCCCAGCCCCCGTAGGTACGGGCCGACCCCCCCCCAGCCCCCGTAGGTACACGCCGACCCCCCCGTGTGTACACCCGTGTACGGTGCGTACCCCCCGTGTACGCTCGAGTCGGACCCCCCCGTGTACGCTCGAGTCGGACCCCCCCGTGTACGCTCGAGTCGTACCCCCACCTGTGTATGTACGGTGCGTACCCCCCCGTGTACGCTCGAGTCGAACCCCCCCCGTGTACGCTCGAGTCGGACCCCCCCGTGTACGCTCGAGTCGTACCCCCACCCGTGTATGTACGGTGCGTACCCCCCCGTGTACGCTCGAGTCGAACCCCCCCGTGTACGCTCGAGTCGGACCCCCCCGTGTACGCTCGAGTCGGACCCCCCGTGTACGCTCGAGTCGTACCCCCACCCGTGTATGTACGGTGCGTACCCCCCCGTGTACGCTCGAGTCGAACCCCCCCGTGTACGCTCGAGTCGGACCCCCCCGTGTACGCTCGAGTCGAACCCCCCCGTGTACGCTCGAGTCGGACCCCCCCGTGTACGCTCGAGTCGGACCCCCCCGTGTACGCTCGAGTCGTACCCCCACCCGTGTATGTACGGTGCGTACCCCCAGCGCTCTACGCGCTGGGGGTACGCACCGTACATACACGGGTGGGGGTACGACTCGAGCGTACACGGGGGGGTCCGACTCGAGCGTACACGGGGGGGTTCGACTCGAGCGTACACGGGGGGGTACGCACCGTACACGGGTGTACACACAGGGGGGGTCGGCGCGTACCTACGGGGGCTGGGGGGGTCGGCCCGTACCTACGGGGGCTGGGGGGGGGGTCGGCGCGTACCTACGGGGGCTGGGGGGGGTCGGCCCGTACCTACGGGGGCTGGGGGGGGTCGGCCCGTACCTACGGGGGCTGGGGGGGGGTCGGCCCGTACCTACGGGGGCTGGGGGGGGGGGTCGGCGCGTACCTACGGGGGCTGGGGGGGGGTCGGCCCGTACCTACGGGGGCTGGGGGGGGTACGGCACGTACCGGGCACCTGTTTGGACGTCTCCATGGTTGTTATGGGAGTTCGGTGCGGACGGTCTTTTCACCATACGGTTGTACATTCGGACGCCCGGGATGGATCGTGATTCCCCGGTCGGAGTTCACCTTTCACGTTTGTACGGTGAATCGTACGAGGACGTGTCGGACACATTTTCCGACCCGAGGACGTGTGGGGAAATATTCCCAGTGCGGTTCGTATGGACTTTTTACCATGCGAATCGTGATTGCCAGTTCGTACGGCACTTGTACGATTCGTACGGTAAAAAGACCCGATACGAGTCGTACGGGGACATTTTTTACCGGATCGTGATCGGCACCTTAGTCTCTGAAATGGAAGTCATAAATCCTCAGTGGGACAAGGCAGCAGGCTATAGCCAAGATGGGCACTGCAAGGCCAGATAGTCATCAGATGAAGTACCGGTGAAGCCGTTGACTTTTGATGGGAACACTCCCAGTGGGAGAAATTCGAAATTTGCGTCCAAGGAAAGTTCCTCACCAGCCTGACACTTTTGGTACCTTCACCTGGTGAAGATTTCTACCTTCGCACTTAACAGCTTTCTTAGAGCTTATATTCCTCCAGAGGCACAGGGCTGAAAGCCATTGCTGAGGAGGGCCCCACAGGGCCTGATAGCCTCTCCGTGATGTGCGGATTTACTGCTGTAGAAAAGCTCTGAGCAGAAGCAACCTCAATCTTTGGCCCAGCAGCAAGCCATCTACAGCAGATTGGCTTGACAGGTTTGTCTTAGTCCCAGGAGATCTTTGGAGCCCAAAAAAATTCTAAGTCCCTGGTTTCTCAGGATGTCAGAATGAGTACACTTTTACACAGCCAAGGATCCCACAGCCTCAGGAACAGCATTTTGGAGTCAAGACTCACTCCAGCAGAAGAAACCAACAGAGTCCAGAGCAGGTCCAGGTGGGACTGGTCAGCTGGGCCCTTCAGGAAATGGACTTCTAGCACCCTGTGGTATCCCTGTAGCTTAACAGGATGCTAGCCAACTGACCATTAGAGTTAACTTCTTTGTCTTGGGTACAAGTGAGAGCAGGTCCAGCCCCTCAGGTCTCCTCAGAGGTCTCAACAGTGGGTGCAGTCCTTCTTCTGTCTTCCACAGGTTCAGTAGTGTTTTAAAGAGGGAGCACAGGGGTTAAACATTTATGGTTGCACAAGCTTTTGTTTGGGGGTGACTCTTGGCTTCTGCATAATCAATAGGGAAAAGCTTTACAGAGGTAAGCCTATCAACTTTCGCAGCAGTTCCTATGTGCCATACTGTAAACAAGCATACAGTGCCACTCTTTACCTAAATCCTACATGGCAGAACCTTTATTTACCATGTGCAGAGCTCCTGGCTCCCACCCTAGAGGTGTGGCCAGGAGGAAAATGAGCAATCCCTCCTCTGTGTTCACTAAAAAGTAGTTCACTGCTATTCGTTCCTGGTAGACCAACGACGGGCCAGGCCCATGTTTCAGTTTTTTCCACCTGTGAAGTTAATTAGGTTCCTGGGCACTGCCCTGATTATCATCCCGTCAGAGGAACAGAACACCTCCCCACACCCAAGGCGTCCTGTGTGACAGTTGGACAATTAAAGGCTAAAACAAATTGGCTTCTAGGGGCTTTAGAGAGACAAAGAGTCTAAAAACCATCAATGAATCTAGCAAAAAGTGGAGGTGACCATGCAAAATGGGGTATTTTCCTACAGTACCTGAATATTAGAAGAGTGTGTGGAGAATACAGTGGGAAAGGAACTTTATAGATATTGCCGTTACAAAAGAGAGTGATTTGTGGTCCAAATGTAAGGTCACACTTGGGTGATTGAGTTGTCTTAAGGAAAATGGTGTGACAAAGTGAGGAAATGGAAGATCGTGATTAAATAGGGAATGTTGTGAGTTGTAACATCAGGTAGCATACTTGTGTGAATACGTTGCCATTAGTGTAGAGACCTGTTTTAGGGATCAGGGTTTGCAGAGTTTGGAAAGGGTGAATTTGTTAATTTATATATGCCAGTCATCATTCCAACTGCAATTTCCATGGTACCTTCAGTGTGAAGTATGAACAACACCTTCTACTCCAAGGGCATGAGGTTGATACACCTGAGAGACCCATCACCAGTTGCCAGGACATGCTGGTGAGCCATGGAAATTGGCTCTCTAATGCAGATCATAACACTGCTTGTGGATCTTGTGTGTGTGTGTCTGGTGTTAGACACAGCATTCACATTAGCCACAATTCTTTCACATATTTTCCTTCACTGGCATATAGTTGTTGTCTGCACCTAGAATCATGGTTCCCTTCTTCCGGACATCTAAATCAGGATTCTCCACTGTTGGTCCTGGAGGGCCAGATCCATGCCAGATTTTTAAGATAACTGAATTTATCTAAATGTGGATAGTGTCAAAATCTGGCATGGATCCGGCCCTCCAGGACTGACATTGGAGAACCCTGATCTAAATCAGTATTTTTGATGGAGCTGCTTTGTGTTGTAAGTGGTAAACAGTTTGATTTTTTGAGAAATTCCTTTTTTAGTGGGTGCTGCAAGTGCTATTGGTGAGTTGATTTTGAGCTGGTGAGTGTTGGCAGGCCCGTACATCAACAATTATGGACGCATCCTACAGCGATGGATGTGTCTGCCATCAGAAACCATTACCCCATTGCTGTCCTCCTTTGTAGGGTCAGTTCTCAATATGGAGGATGGATGTCTGTTGTGTCTGACAACTGAAGTTGGGGGACCCGGTAGAAGATTGAAGGACAGCTGACCATCCTTTCTTCATCATGAGAGATGGCGATCTGTCAAACCAAACCCTAAATACGGAGGATGGATAACTATTGGATTGACCAATGTATCTGTTCTGCCATGACAGAGGAACTAAGGGGACTCTGCAAAACTTTAGATCAGGCCCTAAGTCGGTATGTAAAATCTTTGGCCTAGATGGCCCACTTGGTATATCCAACCTCCACTTAATTGCAGTCAGCCGGCAATTGTGTCTGGGTCTAGGTCAGCTGCGTACACTGACTTTTGATTGGCCCTTTTTGCCCTAAAATGTAAACTTTCATATTTCTTGTTCCCCTTCTAGATTTTAGTCATTTTGGTAACATTTTTCTTATTAAACTTTTCACTAATTTCAGAAATCGGCTGTGGAATTTTTAATGTGTTGTGTTTAGGCTTTTTAACTGTTTTGGTATTGCCAAATTCTGTACACACAGTTTCCTAAGCTAAGCTTGCCTGCTCTGCGCCATACCTACCAGGGAGTCAGTCCCAGTTTACTTCCTGAACTTGTATGTCGGACCTGGCAAGATTTTGGTCTTATAACTTGGGGGAAACTCACATCCTCCGCAACTAATAGCTAATTTTCTACAATGTTAGGTAGCTTTCAGCCAATTTTCTTTTTCCTTGTGAGCGCAGCAGTTTCTGTCAGACTGCATAGTAAATTGATTGTGTTTCCTGTTATTAGATCCAGGGAGGAAATGCTATAATCTTTTCACCTATATCATTGGCATATTCAGCACAATCTCCATGATGCAAACGTTTTAAATGTGCAGCTATATCAGGACTTTACGTTTGCTGATCTATAGGAAATTACATCAGGAAAAGAGGGGTATAATGCCCACAGAACCGCCAAACTCTGAGAGATGGAGAGAGAAATGTTGAAATGAGAAACCAGGTAAGCCTTACACTTGCACACTGAAATATAATCAACAGTTACAAATGAGTATAGAATACTAATGTTAATATAGCAATTTAGAAACCTCTTCTAATGTAACTTAAGAGAACAGTGTATAAGATGGCATTACAATATAACAAATTATTATTTACAGATGGAATTAATCATTCTAATATGTTGTGTTTCTGTTACATCAGTTAAAGTGAACACATTCCTTTTTAAAATCTTCAATTTTCCTTTGAATGAGCATGTAGTCAGTGTACCAGAAAAAATGAAATATATATACTATGGTTGCCCATCAAAAAGTTCTTCATTCAAATCCGAACAATAAATGCCAAATTGAGGCACTTCACAGCAATTGTATATGATTTATGGGCTGTCACAAGAAAAATGGTTACATTTCAAAAATGTGTTGAATTCAGATATATGGGCCATTTTGGAGGCCATTATGAAGCATTACTTTGTTGCTAATAGGGATCATTTCGTTCTTGTGAGCCTGAATTGTTTACCCCACTTAAATGGAGTGATGGCTATTTCTTATGAACAGATAACAGCGATTGACATAGACATTGGTTCAATTACGCTTTTGTTGCAATCAAAACCAGCATGCAGGTCATTTTCTTTTGTTAAAAGGATACACCTGACATGCTGCAGCATATGTGGAATTAATGTTTCATTTCTTTATGTCATCGACTGAGAAAGTTGTCAAATATTATCGAAAAGGGAAATCGAATTCTAGAAAAAAGAATGCCATATTGGGAATCCTGGCTAATGCCATCTAATACAGAACAAACAAGGAAGACGAAAGCAGCACAACATGTTGCACAAATATAGAACAGCTCATGTACGAGAGCAGCAAACATCAGAATGTACAGGTAATTACAGGAAATTAATTAAACTAAGGCTGTAGTATACCATATCCTTATGGCCAGCTGTTGAGGGCTGTACTGGTTATTAACTGAAACTGAGTTATAAGCCATAGCTTCAGTAGAGGGCCTATAACGAACGAGAAGGCCTTTAACAAAGGGTGCAGCCCGAAGTACATGGCTACTAGGCAATTAGAACATTCCACCCACAGAGGGTAGCATGTTCTACATTAAATAGGGAGAAACAGAAAGACAAACATCCGAATATTGTCACAGAAGGTCTTGGCCCTGGGCCACCCCACTCTCTTCAGTTATCATGTGGTCACATTTAGGCCAGAGTAGGCACACCACCAATTTGCATGCTCATGTTTTAAAGTTGCCATCTCTTCTTAAACACTGACATTTGACACACATTTGTATGCGTGCCTGTGGAGGACAATAGATTCTGAAATGGCTTTGCTTGCCTCTACACACCTCTCCCTAGACCTGTTAACACAGGTATGCAAACTATGTGTTTCAAGCAAATCTGATTGTAAAGATCATAGAGCTGCAGTGTGTTCTGTCGTCCAGGAGGAAGCTGAAAAATCTTGGCGTATTAAAGCATAAAGGGGTTTAATACATAGTGCATAATCAGGTATATATGGTCTGTCAAAATAAAAAAATCCCAGCAGAGACTGCAATTTTTTTAATTGTGCTTGGATGTTGTAATTGGGAACACTTTTCCAGGAAATTAGAAGCATTAATTTTTCCCTCATTTGTAAGTTCATACCTTAAGACAAAGACACTAATAAAAGCTACGTAAGATTTTTTTTAAGTTAAACTTGTAACCAAGTTCAGCAAATCGCAAAATGATGCAATCCACTCTTGCTAAGTGGGGGTTCAATTCATCATCTGCGAGAGAGGCGAAACATTGTTTACAACGCATGCGATACATTGAATGCCATTACAACATGGTCATTACAACAACTACGTTGTTACATCGCAAAACCATTACAACGCAAGTCGTTACAACAACTTGCTGTTGTGGACAAAAGGTGTTGGACTTTAAATCCAACATCTTCCCCACTGTTACACAGACTGGAGTTGGAATAGTAAATTATACTATTCCAAACTCCAGCGCGCCCCCTACAGCAAGTTGTTGTAACGACTTGCGTTGTAATGGTTTGCGATGTAACAACGCGATCGTTGTACTGACAGTGTTGTAATGGCATGCGATGTAGTTTCATGTGTTGTAACGTGGCCAATTCGTGAGAGAGATATCATCAACAGAGGAAATCGCATCTCAGTCAATCTCATGGAGAACTGACACAATGCGTGCCGCAAAGATTCCCAAACTATTCTTATAGCCCATAGAAAGCCAGGTGAAGCTCCTCTGAAAACAAAGGGTGCTGAATACTGACTAGTTGAGGCTCTCAGGAACCAAATCATGACTGAAAAAAAAGTTGGAAATGTCCAAGGTAGTTTTGTATTTTTTTATGGACTTGATTATTCATTAGTGCTGTACGATGGGTATTTTGTACCGCAAATGTGCTAGTGTGACTAGTCAAATGTCTGTAATCCAAGATGATGCAATAGGAATTAACTGGTTGCAGTACTTGAAAGAGGATTATTAATTGGAGAGACTCAGAGTTCTATTACTCCCTGGTACTCAAGATGGGAAAGAATTTCTTTCACAGGAGTTTTAGCATCCCGTTTAATAGAATACTGTGGTTGAACCTGAGGTGTAGACCGTATTGGAATAACATTGTAAGGGGAATCCTTATCCCAACCTGTATGATTACGATAAAGTGCAGGGGCCAAAGCTAGGACCTATTTAGATGCATAAGCACGCTTGACCTCGTCGGGGACGAGGTGCGAGAAAGAAGAGATAATGATATCCTCACTCTGAGACAGCAAGGACTAAAGATGGGGGCCAATTGTCCTCCGCCAAGATGATATCATAAGAAGTAGTCAAGTTCTCATAAAACGATTTCCTTAATGGCGCATTTAACGTCACTCTCAATTTGAATATCTAAGTGATATAGTCTGTCTGGAGGGGCTACATAGGCATCTGGGGTTTGCTTTCATTACCAGAATTTAGTGGAGACTTCTGCCATGCTGTCATGGAGAGTTACCGCACAACTTCTGTTCAGGAGGAGGTTTCTCACCATCTGTGGCATATCTAGCTGTTAATGCTGCAACTTTTATTTCTGGAAAGGATTTTAAATGGAGGAGGTCTAGCTTCCTTTTTTATCTTCACGTCAGATGAGTGCTGTGTCTCCCTTTTCGGTTGCACATACTTTCCTTGTCTGTAATCAGATCGACCTCCTCTCTCATACTGGTGGTCGGATGATTTCTGAAAGGAATGAGGGGAACATGTATCATGAATCTGATACCTATCAGGAGTCTTGATTTTAGTGTGATCATGAAAATCGTAACATTTCTCAGAGGACTCAGGGGGTGGAATACCTCCACGTTGTTTTGTTTTCTGTTGCTGTTTACATGTATTTCATGATTTCTTATCTAAGTCAAGGGCTGGCCTGGTGTCCTTGTTGGAAAGAGGCTTGACAAGTAGTGGTACAGCAGGTCTGCTTCCCAAATTATTATGTCCTAAAGACATGTATACATTAGCAATAATGACTGGCAATTTGCACTTGTGGTCTGTTTCCCCCCATTTCAGCAAGTCGCTGGCATATAGCCAAAGACGCTGCTTCACTCTTTTTTTTGTGTCGTAATATTTTTAATTGGTATCAAAACACAGTAGTGCAGCAAATGCACAATATGCTAGAAGATGGAAACTACAAAATAGTCGATACATCAATGGGAGGCCTGGGGAAGAGATGGGTGGGCTTGGCAAGAGGTAGGGGAAAAGGGAGGGGGGTGCAACAATGAAGAAAGACATATCATCAACATAAACAATGCAGTAGATCAAACAACTTGATGTGGAGTGCTGGACCCAGTACAATGGGAATCAGATAGGGTGCAGCAGTCATTCCCCCTGCCAACAGAAAAAGTAGGGTCCGCAGGTCGCAGACACTCAGAATGAGGGTGGAAGGGGTTGCGAGTCTGAAAGAATTTCCATGCAGCGGAGGAAGTGGGCGGGATAGAGGGGAAATGTGGGGGATGTGGGGAGTCCATCATTCGGGTAACATGAGTCTCAAGCATTGGCGATATGCATAGAGGGAGGAGGCAGGGAGCACAGTGGTTAGAGGGGTGGTTCTATGGATCGATATAGGGGAATGCCAGGTGCCATTGAAGGAACAACATGAGCAGTGTCCCTGGGGAGGAGATCAATGCTCAGGGTTGTTAATGTGTGGGGCAACTACCCGTGCTGAGGAGGGAGGGCATTCACCTGCCAACATGTTTGGTAGAGGGGAGGGTGTGTGAGAGGCGATTGCAGGGGAAAGGGAGAGAACATCATTGGAGGGGGTGGGAGGGGTGACGGGATGAGAGGGGTAGGGGAAGAGTGGGGATGTGGGGGGTAAGGGTTTAAAGGAGGGTGGGAGGGGAAGCAAGAGTTGTGTGTGTGGAGGGGAAGAAGGGGGGAAGGGAACGGGGTGGGTGAAGGTGGCCAGGAGTTTCTGAAGGGGTTTTGAAAAGGTGGGGGGAGAGGCTTAGCTGACTGGCGTTTGCCGCAATCAGGGCATTCAGGCTGATGGCTGCTGGGGAGGACTCTAGTGAGGGGCCTCATACAGGAAGGGGGCCCATGTCTGTGCAAACACCTCCGCCTAGACCTGCATGCCATAGATAATGTGTTGACGGGACACTGTTTGAATGATCGCCACCATCCAGTCCTCTTGTGAGGGGGGTGTGGGCGACCTCCATTGCTGGAGGATGCATAGCGTGGCTGTGGATAGTGCTGTGTGTAGGAGGTGGCGTTGTTGGTGAGAGATGTATGGGGAGTCTCTGGTGTCATGCAGAAGGATAACGGGGTTTTGAGGGGGAGGCGTAGATGCATGGACACTCCCAAGGTGTCCCCAATATAGGAACAGAAGAGTAGTTATAGGCACTATGATGGGTAGCTTTCCCAATGTGTAGGTAAAGCGCGGCAGTGTGACCATTCTTACTGCCTGCACTCTGCCCCACATGGAAAATCCCTTAAGGGACCATTTATTAAAGTTCAATTTCGTCTGTGCAATCAGGGGTGCCTAGTTATCCATGACAATTCCTTCCAGGCCTCTGTTAGCCAGGACCCCCAGGTATTTGAGCCGTGAGGAGTTCCATCGGAAGTGGTAGACATAGATTGCTGCCTTTGTGGTGCCTAAGGAGAGTGGGATGACCTCACTTTTGTCCCAGTTCACCTTGCATCTGGATAGGGCTGCGAAGTTGTGAATGACTTCTAGTAATGCCGGTAGGGAGTGTGAGAGATCCTTGAGGGTAAGCAGAATGTTGTTGGCATATAGATACACTTTGCAAAGGCCTCCCGTGATGAGTTTGCCCGCAATGAGCAATGGGTGGCGAATGACAGAGGCGAGGGGCACCATGATTAGAAGAAACAAAATTGGGGAGAGCGGGCAACCCTGACAGGTGCCTCACTGGATCTGAAAGGCATCCAAGAGGAACCCTCTGCACTTGACCTGGGCCATGGAGCAGTAGTAAATTAAGTGCACCTTTTAGATAAACTGTTCACCAGGTCGAAACATTTCATAGTGGCTAAGACGTACCATCATTTGATGCTGTCAAACTCCTTTCCTGTGCCTAGGGAGAGGGCTACTGCATCCTCCGGTAGGTCCTTAGCGGCCCATATAGTGTGAGCCAGAGTGCGGAGGTGGTTCCTGGAGGAGCGGCCCAGAACAAAGCAGACCTGTGTATGGTGAATAAGGATGGATATGACCTTGCTCAGGCGTGCTGCCAAGATGCTGACAAGGATTTTAATATCTCCATTTAGGAGGGAAATGGGGAAATAGCTGGTTTGGGCAAGACCGCGATCACTGCTCTGTTAGGGAGAGGTCCCAAGGAGGCCACCTATTCTGCCTATTATAAGTTGGCATGTAGGGTATTGATTGCCTAGTCACCGGACAATTTGTAGAATTCCACAAGGAATCTATCCTCACCCAGGGCCTTGTGGTAGGGCAGCTTGGAGATGGCCGCTGCAATATACTCCTTGCTAATGTCCCCTGCTAAGAGCTCCCTACCCTTATCTATCAAATGTGGGTGGTCAACTCCATCAAGGTACGTGGATGTCTGTTCCGTGCTAACCAGCGCCTTTGGATTGTAAAGTTGTTAGTAAAATGATTGGAATTCATTGACGATATCCTGGGGTTGAGTGAGCATCTCCCCTTCTGCAGAACGGATAGCCACCATGGCCCTTGCAGCATCCTGGTGTCTAAGTTGTGCTGCAGGCCGGCAGACCGCTTTTTCCCCCTGCTCATCGTGCCTCCCTTTCAGATGCTGGAGGGCTTATTCAACTTTGGAGGTGAAGAGGGTGTTAAAGGCAATACGGGCTTGCTCTAGATGATGACAGTTGGATACAGAGGGGTGGGAGGAGTAAAGGCGTCTGAGGGAGGCAATCTGACCCTCTAGCTCAATCCGGCAAAGGGACGTATGTGTGTTGGACACAGCTATGTCCCTTATCAGCTGCCCACGAATGGTTGCCTTTGCGGCTGCCAATAGTGTCCTGCGGGAGTCTACAGATAACTTATTGTCTGATAGGTAAGCGGATTGGTGGGCCCTTAGCTGAGTCCTGCCCTGGGGTGAAAGGTATCTCTGCAATTTGGGCACCACGGTTTGCAACCCAGGGAGGCCAAACCCAAGTCAAGGGACAGCAGAAACGGTAAGTGGTCGGAAAGAGCAGCCTCCAAGATAGTGAGAAATGATAAAGTAATCCAATCTGGATTGGGTATCTTGAACCGAGGACAGGAAAGTGTATTTACCGTCCGTCGGTCAGCAGAAGCTCCAGTGATCTATGAGGCCGTGGTCTGAGTTGATATCTCCTAGCAGAGCTCTCTCCTCATCGTTTCCACTGTCCAAGGGTCCCAGCCTGTTTAGCACTGCATCTCTTGCAAGATTCCAGTCTCCTCCGATGATGTACAGAGACAATCCGATCTTGACGAGCAGGAAGTTCAGGTAAAGGGAGAAGGAGCGTTTTGGCCCCTGTTGGGGCATACACTGAGCCCGCACATAGGAATCTGTCTCCCACTCTCAGCTTTGTAAATAAGTATCTGCCAGCCTGGTCGGACCATGGTTTCACGACTGTGATAGACAGCGATTTATGGAGAAGTATCGCCCCCCGCATTTTCGCAGTTAGCCGCCCTCAGCAGTGGCTTGCACCAAGAGTTTTCCGGAGTCAGTCAGCCCGCAGCGCCTTCATGCACTATTGCCAAGCGTGGACAGCTTTTTAATTTAATGCCCATTTTTAATGGCCTAATAGATTTTCATCATATTACAGAGATTCAATTTTAACAAAGGTAGTTGACTGCCTGCCTCATGAACATCATTCACTGCCAAAATGTAAGATAAATATAAACATTCACAGAATATTTTATAGAGGAAGTACAACAGCAATACACATTATTCTAACCATCTCCTAAATATGTCTTAGAAACCTCTCAACAGCTATTGTAGCAAATCTAGTGCAAGGAGAAATAAGATGGCTTCATTCCCTCTCCTCATCCCGTTATCTAACATGACATGCCACCACTATAACAGTTTTATTGTTTCTCCAAATTACAGTGGGCCTTAAAGAAATGTGAGAGATTATTAGCTACTGTTTAACCATGGCAACATTGATTGAAGGCTCATATCTTTCCAAAGAGTTGATTAAGCTTTAGGCCAGGTAGAGTCTCCTCGATAGGACACCGGTAGATTAGGTCTAGTTTAAATCAAAAAAATGTAATAACCCAGGACAGTCTTTCATACACTTAACATGTGGTTTAACTTCCTCCTTTATCGTTACATGCTGACCATCCAGTCTAAGAACTCTTCCCATAGTCCCACACTTCTTCAAGGTTCCATCAGATGCCCAGGCCAGTATGATCCATGTGTCATGTCCTTTAGCACAGACTCTTCTATGGAAGCCATGTTTGTGTTCACCAATGACTATGCAAAATACATCTTATGATTAAAGCTCTTTGTATTCTCTTTAAGGCTTTGAACACTTCAACTAGCATTGCATGCAACAACATTATTTGGTTTTCTGGTTATCACTAAACACAAAATTATAACCATAATAAAAAACATTAGATTAAAATACATGAAGGAAGTCACTCTTATTAACAGGTCAGCATGTTGGGATTTTGATCTTATCACATATGTGGCTCAGACATTCATAGTATGATAGTGGCTTCAGAGCTGGACACAATAAACAAATTTAATAAACAAGGAAGACTGTCCGCCATCTACAATAGTGATTGAGAAATGTCTGTACATTCTTGTTATCTCTCTCTGCTGAAGCCTAGAACTGTTAAGGCCTTCTATTCAAAGTAGGTTTTTGCAAAACTTCAGAAACAAAATAAGGAACCTCAAGACACTAAGAATCATAAAGGGAGGTCAGATTTTTTGCCTTAGCTTCTCTGTCTCGATTATCATAGTGTGCTAGTGTTTTTACTAGTCTAGTTGAAAGAGTGAATTGTGGAATATGGACTGCAAGACCTTAGTGGTATGAGTTTACCCTAGGGAACTGACCTCCCTGTCTCAGTGTTTGTGGCCTAACCATTGGCTTGACCTGGCTGAAAAGCAGAGTGTTTCAACTCTAATGAGCTTATTTTATGAGAGCCTACAAGCTGCGAGTGAGGCCACCAAAATTTCAAAATCTGTAATATGAACGATTGATGCATAGAAATAAGGCTGAAATTGTGGGCTCTGCTGAAAGAAATGTGCCCAGATCCCCAGAACCATCAGGTTATCATCAAAGTGCAACATAAAATTTACAGATGCAAACATAAAATTATTGTGAAAGTTCTACAGCAATTGCAGTTATACCAATTAAGGATCTAACTTCCAATATATGGTCAATTTTACAGGTTGCTATAGATCCTAGTAGAGCCCTATTGTTCTGCAGACTCCTTAGAAAAAAATACTTCCAAAATCTCTTTACTTGAGTGACAAGATAGCGGTCAACAGACTGAATCAAGCAGCAGAAAAAATGGGTGGAACTGTTGTCCAAGGTTTAGAAAGTATAGGCAGATGAAAAAGCATGGATAGTAGATTCTCACAGTCAAGGTAAGTTGAGAAGCTATTTAAGCACGTCCTCTCATTAGGAGGTACTAACGTGGTGTGATATGAGTGTTATAATAGTTTGCGCTCAAGCAACGCACCAGAGTTTGATAGTGTGGTACAATCATTAAAAACTCAAATAACTGGTTCTCCCATAAAGAATGGCCATAGATGTAGGACTAATCTGAATAAGGCATACCCACTTTTTGCCAATAGACACCACTTCAGAAACAAGACCAAAGATCCCCTAAAGGAAAACAAAAGGGTATATCAAACACTTGATCAGATCTCCAAAGAGAAAACAATGGTGAAGCAAAGCTGAAACACTTTGTGCAAGCTTTGAAGGAGAAACAAGCACAACGGACTCAGTCCTGCTACATTGAACAAGCATTGGCATAGCCAATAGGTCTCGCCTTTGGGACCTTATAAGTGTTTAGTTATCCAGCACAATATCCTTGGTGCAACAACATCAACTGATGCATGACTAAACACTTATAAGGTCCCAAAGGCGAGACCCATTGGCTATGCCAATGCTTGTTGTTACTTGCTGTAAATCTGTTCAGTAGTTTTAGAGTTATTAAAGGAAAAAGAAATGTGTATATCAAGGGATCCTCTGCAGATCTACTCGTGGGGATCCAAGCAAAAAGCATGGCCTTGAATGAGTGCTCGACCGTAACCCTGCCCCTCTAAGCGCATCCGCCCGCCACTGCTCTGAGCGCGAGGCTCTGACATGTCAGAATGAGTGCATATATATTTGTTTTATATTACAGTCAAATTTACATCGGCCTCGAAGAGTAAGGCTGGGAGCCCTGGGCTAATCTTTTGATGAACATATCACTAATGGAGCATCTTATGTTTAGGTCTCAAATTGCTAGAAAAAGTACGATAAAAAGTAGCAAGCAGACTATTTGGAGAACGTACACCATAGCTCACCTTCTTTCATCAATGTATACATTCAGTTTCCTAGTTTAACAGTGCTTTATTCTGCAGATTATTTGAGTAGCAGCTGATTAAGTGAATACCTTGTCATTCAAAAATGTAGTAAAGAGAAAAACAAAAATGCAAATATCACTACTGAGAAATACACTAACGACCTTGGATACTTACTAAGGAACATTAGGCAGGAGAGATCGGTCTGCGCTCAGGTGCCTGGCACGTCTTACTCTTGGGTTTAGGTTATCGATCAAAAAAATGGCAACACTGTTGACCATTTTTCTGTTGCAACAATGTATCAGAATGTGAGAATAAACACCACTTGGTAAAATAGTTGTGCATGCCGCCGCGAACGAGCCAACGGCTGCAAAAACACAAGAGGCCAACTAGTCACTGTGAAAAGTTTGATGTGGAAGTGCACAGGTCTAAGTACCATGCACGCAAGAAGCTCCTGTGATTTATATCGTAATAAAACACTATAGAAAAGACGAAAACTTGTAAACGGGGCCTGAGCTGAACACAAGATTGTGACACAACGCAGATAATTCTTTCTTACCCCCACCCCCTTACAACTGGGAATTTCAATAACGTTCACAAACAAAGCTGTCATTCTACAGGTTGCCACGTGTTTCTAATCCAATGTACGAATGACCTTCAGGCAATAAAATTATCACACCCTATAGACACGCGGTCCGGCTAAAGGCTGATACCACCACACTTCAACTGCATAGCTCCAGCCAGCAATTAAAATACGGAACTCTTATTAAGAATTGCGACGTGCTAGAGATCCGATGTCTCTTGAGTGTTGGAAATACAACGTTCTTTATGTTGCGCTTGCAACTCATCTCCCCAGGGTGAGGCGGGGTTCAACTCCAACAAGCAACAGGCCATCCCTTGATAAGGACAACCATTTCGGCATCTGTGCGGAGTGCAACTACAAACTAGGCAGTAGCGTAATCTGGGTGGGCCATAGGGGCGGTTTTTAAAGAAAAGAAAAGAAAAAAATTATCTTCAGATTTTTCCGGCTAACGCACCCGAGAATTGCACCATAACAGCACATGTTTTTACAAAATTGTATAATGTTTTCATCCGCTGTGTTCTTCAGATAAGAAATAAAATGTTTTTGCGTTCGTATAAACTGCACTTTTGAGATTCATGTGGAGAGGAGGAATTCCCATCTGCACATCTCTGACTCGTCCGCAACTGACAACAAAAAGCTCTAGGAGGCGTTATGACTGACACATTAAAGAATGAGTACCTTCCCAAACACAAGACAAATCACTCGGAAAGTGGTTGGGAAGGCGTGACAAGGCGCTAAGTGAGAGATATGTGGAAGCAATGAGGAGGGGAGGAATTGGAAAGGGTTAGACGCTGGGAATCAATAGATTAAACACACAATGACATCTCCAACATGAGAAATTCTTGAAAAGAGGCCTCAGGGAATATGCTAAAGGAGGGGAGATTTGACGTGTAACGAGTGGTGCGTGTGTGCCACAGCGAGCGATCTATTTACAATTATCGCACCCGTGTCTGGGCACAATAATTGAAAACAGATGTGGCCTGTGTGGGTAACCGCAAGCAATAGGCCGTGGGCGGTGCAAAGGCAGGACATGCACCCGCCTTTGCCCAATTGCGTGCTGTCTTTCTTAGAAAGATGCACGCAAAGCCCAATAGCCTGGGAGTAAAAGCTCACCACACGGGCGAGCGTGTGGTGAGCTTTTTAAAGCCCATTACTAAAGTCGAGAAAGCAGCGCATGCGTGCTGCTTAAGGCTCGACATAAAAAGGAAAACACTAGAGAATGCAATAAACTAAAGACATGCTTCCCTGGAGCAGGAAAACCAGCTACCTTACCCAGGTTCTAGAAGTCCTACAAATCTAAGATTTGATCTCCTCAATTTACATTTAAGGTTATCCTGTTTATTATTTTATCTGTGAGAGTTCTTTTGATAGTGCTATGATGGGCATTGGAGTTTCCATTGGCTGGTTATTTGCATTTGATACTCGAGTTACAGTTCTATTATTCTCCATACCAGTCCTTCAAGTTTACAGTTGATGATTTCTATTCTTTTGTTTATTTCAGTGGTGTTTTTTATCTTATGCCATTTAGATTTTCTGACCCCCTTTATGATTGTGTTTATGATTTTATCAAGCACTCATTTGATGCTTGGGAAACGGAAGTGAAGTTGTACATTCATTGGTTTGAATTCATAAAGATTTCCAGAAATTGCTGGTTGTTTTTAGACACAATGGTCTTGTATATAGCTGTTGCTATGTACTCCGAAGAGTGAGTCAGGTAAAAAAAGATGTTTTCAATAGTATACTAGTTCTTCCTGTGTTTACCTGCACAGCTAAAAAGGACCCTTCATTCAAAGTCGAATTCAGTGCCTGTTAGCTCTTAACCCCTTCAGTGCCCATGACGAGCTGGACTCGTCATGGGCCGCGGTGGCGCTGTGCCCATGACGAGTCCAGCTCGTCATAGACCCCGCCCGCTAATGCAACGGCCGGCACTGGGCGGGGAAAGGGGCGGGCACTGAAGGGGTTTCCCCGCCCAGTGCCGGCCGTTGCATTAGCGGGCGGGGTCTATGACGAGCTGGACTCGTCATGGGCACAGCGCCACCGCGGCCCATGACGAGTCCAGCTCGTCATGGGCACTGAAGGGGTTAAGAGCTAACAGGCACTGAATTCGACTTTGAATGAAGGGTCCTTTTTAGCTGTGCAGGTAAACACAGGAAGAACTAGTATACTATTGAAAACATCTTTTTTTACCTGACTCACTCTTCGGAGTACATAGCAACAGCTATATACAAGACCATTGTGTCTAAAAACAACCAGCAATTTCTGGAAATCTTTATGAATTCAAACCAATGAATGTACAACTTCACTTCCGTTTCCCAAGCATCAAATGAGTGCTTGATAAAATCATAAACACAATCATAAAGGGGGTCAGAAAATCTAAATGGCATAAGATAAAAAACACCACTGAAATAAACAAAAGAATAGAAATCATCAACTGTAAACTTGAAGGACTGGTATGGAGAATAATAGAACTGTAACTCGAGTATCAAATGCAAATAACCAGCCAATGGAAACTCCAATGCCCATCATAGCACTATCAAAAGAACTCTCACAGATAAAATAATAAACAGGATAACCTTAAATGTAAATTGAGGAGATCAAATCTTAGATTTGTAGGACTTCTAGAACCTGGTTCAAATTCAATATAGCTGGATTCTAACCTCATAAAGAAGTTGGTCTAAAGAGCAACAAGGAGAATAGACAGCTATTTAGGCACATAGGGCCATATGTAGGTAATTTCTATTTACCGATTACTAAATACCGAATTTTACCTATTCGGTAATTAAGTATCGGTAAATAGAATGTAGGTAAAAAATCGGTAAATTTTACCGATTCGGTAATATTCGGTATTACTGATTCGGTATTTACCGAATCGGTAATAAGGAATACCTTCCTATTCATTCCTATGGGCCTGGAGGCCCATAGGAATGAATGGGAAGCCATTGACTATTACCGATTCGGTAAATACCGATTCGGTAATAGGGGGAGCATATTCAAGGGTGGCAGGGTGTCACATTGACACCCTGTTGCACCCCTGAATCGTGCATGTGTTCACATGTGGCGCACATACATGCCCTAAGGGAATGTATGGCTGCCACATGGCATTTCTAGAAAAGCACAAAAGTGCTTTTTAAAAGGTATTCAGTATTTACCACCAACCTGTAGTTGGTGGTAAATAACGAATCCTTAAAACAAAAAAGCACTCACTTGAGTGCTCCCTACATAGGATTTAAGGATTCGGTAATTTACCGAATCGGTATTTTACCGATTCCTTAAAATACCGATTCGGTAAATTACCGAATCCTTAAAACCTGCCTCCTACATTAGAAAGGGCTAAATACCGGTCGGTAACGGGAAAATTACCGATTTTTGGCCGTTACCGACCGGTATTTAGCTATCTACATATGGCCCATAGAGTTCCCTTCACTGCTCCACTACGTACATCATAGTCGATTTGTTGGAACGAGGAAAAGGACCCACAGTATGCATTCACACTAAGACATATAATCCAAATAAAAAATTCACCTTTCTAATATACTGTAATATGATCATAGAAACCGCAAAGGAAAGATGGGAGGTTAAGCAACTGTTACATAAATTTAGATTGACCAGAATGTAGAATCAGAGCAAGCAAAGTGTACTTCGTCACTCCTTACACCTGCTACAAGCAGGTGTAAGGTTTTGACGCAGTGGCGTCCTAGAAGTGGCGCAGTGAAATCTAAAAGATTTCACTGCATCCTTTCTACGAGGCTTTCCTGCGTGGGAACGCCCACCCTGCATACATTATTCCTGGCACAGGTATAATGTAATGCAGGGTTTTACAACGTAACGCATCTCCCTAGATGCGCCACATTGTAAATTGGCTCCATTTTAACAACAATACTGTTGGATATTGGTCCCCCCAACTGTTTTTTCAACCACACTGAAGTCCAACAATGCATCATATTTAGAAAGTGAAAAAAAGACACAAAAACAGTTAGCAGACGAATAAACAAATATTAAACAGTGGTATTTCGTCAAGGAAAATACTTTATTAAGGAATTTTCTTTTATTAACTGTGGGGACCACCAATACTTCATTTGTATGTGATGCCATTAGCGCAACCCTAAAGGAATAATACTAGGATGCACTACTGCTCAGTCTATTTAAAGGTAGACTAAGATTAAAACATTTGAAGAAAAAAATTAAATGTCTCCAAAAGGCATACCTATTCTGGAACACAAAGGAAAATAAGAAATAATTGTAACAGGCCTTGAGAGAGCATTACTCTTATGAGAAAATGATCAACATCTTTCCTCTACGGCAGAACCCAGAGCGTCCGCCTCCCACCCTTCCGATCCGAAGCCACCGACCTCATCTGTGGCATCCCCCAGGGCTCATCACTCAGCCCGACGCTGTTCAACGTCTACATGGCCCCCCTCACACAAATGGCCCGACAGCACGACCTCAACATCATCTCGTACGCCGATGACACCCAGCTTATGCTCTCCCTCACCAAGGTCCCGCACACCGCCAAAAACAACCTCCAGGAGGGAATGAAGGCCGTCGCCGACGGGATGAGGAGCAGACGTCTGAAGCTGAACTCGGACAAGACGGAGGTCCTCATCCTCGGACCCATCCCCTCAGCCTGGGACGACTCCTGGTGGCCGACCACATTGCGAACAGCACCGACACCCACCGACCATGCACGCAACCTAGGATTCATCCTCGACTCCTCCCTCTCCATGTCGAAGCAGGTCAGCGCCGTCTCCTCCTCCTGCTACAACACCCTCCGCATGCTCCGCAGGATCTACAAGTGGATCCCGACCGAAACCAGAAGAACAGTGACACAGGCCCTCGTCAGCAGCAGGCTGGACTACGGCAACGCACTCTACTCAGCCAAACACCTGCGTCGACTACAGCACATCCAAAACGCCTCTGCCCGATTGATCCTCAACGTCCCCTGCCGCAGTCACATCACCCCGCACCTGAGAGACCTACACTGGCTCCCCGTCAACAAGAGTATCACCTTCAAGCTCCTCACCCACGCACACAAAGCACTCCACAATGCCGGACCGGCCTACCTGAACAGCGGACTCAGCTTCTACACCCCCACCCGCCAGCTCCGCTCCCCCAGCCTCACCCTCGCTGCTGTCCCCCGAATCCAACGAAAGACCTCCGGTGTCAGAGCTTTCTCCTACCTCGCCACCAAGACCTGGAACACCCTCCCGACCCACCTACGGCAGACCCAAGATCTACTCACCGTCAGAAGACTCCTTAAGACCTGGCTCTTTGAGCAGTAGCGGCACGTCCCCCCCCCCCCCTCTCAGCGCTTTGAGACCCTCACGGGTAAGTAGCGCGCTCTACAAATTCTTTGATTGATTGATTGATTGATTGATTGATTGATCAATGCAACTACATGCTCCCAAAAGCAGTATGAAGATGGTGAATTATAAGGAATTTGCTGCTATGGTCAGACAAAGTAAACCTCAATGAAAAAAATATGAATCAAACGAAAATAATCACATAATTTCAGAGTAAAGTGCAGGATATATTTTTAGAGCATCATAAAAACATATAGCAGAAAAAACATACTGAACTAAATACAGTAGATCAATTCATATTACTGATCCTATTATCTAGACCAGTGGGTCTAATGTTGTGGTCCACGGACCCCTTGGAGTTTGTGACACCTACTCAGCGGGTTCACTACTGGCAAAAAATTAAGTATTATTAGCCAACTACTAACGTATGCTTATATAAAAATGCTAAATTAGAACATGCACATGTTAAAATGCTTTGTAAATGTGAAGGAAATTTTAACAAGATACTAAATATAAATTTTACTGTACTTTGTAAATGTAGAAGAAATTGAAACTAGAGATTAAAAATTAAGATGGTGTCCTTATTTTGATTTGCGGGTTGCAGAACAAGTGCATCAAATAGAATCTAGTATGGACAATTGGTGGCATCAACTTAAGCACTGATATGTACTAGCAAAGAGACAGCATGCATTAGGAGCAACAAATACAAACTTATTTGCTATAGTCTAGCATATTGTGTCACCATTTAGAAATAAAACTGAATTTTAAAAAGCTCCAATCTTCTCATTAAAATTTAGATTTTTGCATATTTTGTTTGCAAATCAAAGACATTTCTAGAATTGCCAGGAACTGACATCACAGTGGTTCCTGCAAAGGGAATGTAAGTTTGATAGGCTGCTCCATCATCATGAAGGAGTCATATGGCAAGCGTACATTTTTTTTCATTTTCAATAATGAAAACCCAAAGCAGGATTTTTTTTACATAAAATGAATGCCCCCCTTGGGAGGTTTCCACCTATGGTGAGGGGAGCATTGAGCACTTTTCAGTGCCCTTTGGTAAGAGGCATTACAAATCAGTTGTATGTCGGCCCATGTGAATTAGGTGGACAGACACACAGCCAAACCTCCGATGGCCATTACTTCATCGGGCCATCGGATGCGTTTGACAACAGTGGAGACAGATTAGTCTCCGCCATAGTCATAATTATGGTTCACCCGATGGATGCCTATCTCCCTGTGCAATGCACAAGTCTTCACAAAAATTCCTGTGGTTCTGCATGCAGGAGGTTCATTTTCAATTTCAAGTCCTTCCATTTGCCCTAGCATGTGCCGCAATAGTTTTTTCAAAACTCTTGGTGCTAATGGTAGATAGAATTTATACTATAGGCATATGGATGTTTCCCTATCTAGATGGCGAGCTGATTGCATCTCCTTTTTTTAAGGGTTTGGAAGACAATTCAACATTTATCAACATGAGGATACAGTATAATTTTCACATAAATTTAGCCAAGTCCCACAAGGTTCCAGTGCAACCTTTACATTGAAGCTGCATTCAGTATGGGGGGGAGTCTTCCAGGGTGCAGGAAACTAAAATGGATGATTACATCTTCAATCAATATTATCCTGTCAGAGTCCATAGCTTGGGGGTTGTTGAAGTTTTAAGGTGATAAAGCTTCACAATAGCTTTGATACCCTGGTCCCAATTCCACCTGTAGCCCCTGGTTTTTGATCTGTGAAGCTGTCCTCAGATGCATGAAAATTAGAGTCAATTTTAGCCCAGATTGATCACAATCTTCAGTGAAGGCTTCAACTAGGGAATTTAGAGTAGGGGTTCCCCTTTCATTGAGTCCTCTTTTCGTTTTTCCTTACAGAAGTCAGTGACCATGGATGAATGTACCTCCAAACTTAGACCCAGAAGAGATTCAAGGAAAATTTAATTCTCAGGAAATCACATGGAACTGTAAGGAGAAATGGGCAGTTTTTGTTACTTTTTCCCATTATTCTCAGAATCTGAAGGGGCATGTGAATTCCATTTGGACCAACAATCTAATAACCAGATCTTATTTGAACAGATAGGGAGAGACGGCAAACCCAGAATAATACTTACTAGCCCAGGAAATCTGGTTGTGGTCAGAAATTAATCTGGTCTATCTCAGTGTAGTGTATCTGAGGTAATAGAGAATGTTCAGGCAAATCACCTAAGCCAATATTTTCGGCTCTCAAGATCTTTGCTGATCAGTGTTTGAGATAATAACACAAAAATTCAGAAGCCATTGTTGGACTGTTTGCTATAGTTTTCTACTACTTCGCTTTTGCAATCTCGTCCATTTCCTGAGAGCCTTGGCAGTGAATGCTCTATCTATATTGTGGTCTTGCAGTCTGCTTTGTGCATTTCTACCAGCTGCCTTAATCTCAAAGATGATCATTGGATTTTCCCAGTCACTCCTTCCCTGATCAACCAATCCTTGGACCAAGAGGGACTACTATGACTGCAGCTAGGGGTTTGGAACATGAGAGGCTAAATTTAACATCTCAAAGTTGTTCAGAGGATGTAGCTGCAGACATTCAGAAATCCAGATGCCCAGCAGCACTAAGGGCCCGATACACAGAACAAACTTAAGACAAAATCCTAAACTTACTACCATTTTGGTATTCACAGAAGGCACTTACTCATTTTGGTATTCACAGAAGGCACTTACTCATTTCAGTAGTCACAGAAGTTAGGGGTCCTAACTTTAGGACTCCTAAATGCCTTCTGTGAATACCGAAAGTCTTAAAGTTAGGATTTTTCTCAGTTTAGGAGTAGTAAAGTTAGGACTCCTAACTTTACTACTCCTAAACTGAGAAAAATCCTAACTTTAAGACTTTCGGTATTCACAGAAGGCCTTTAGGAGTCCTAAAGTTAGGACTCCTAACTTCTGTGAATACCGAAATGAGTAAGTGCCTTCTGTGAATACCCAAAATGGTAGTAAGTTTAGGATTTTGTCTTAAGTTAGTTCTGTGAATCGGGACTTAAAGGTTTATAGTAGATACTCAGCCTTTTTTCTATAATGGTGAAATTCCAAGTGATTTTAGCCAGACTCGTGTGACCCCGCAACAATGCTCACATTTTTAAGGGGTGAGTTTCTGCTAGATTTGGCAGCATCTATCTTGAGGAGCCAGTGAGCACTGTTATGCTTTCCAGGCTCCTGAATTTTTGACTTAGATTCATTAGTCTCAAAACAGTTGAAGAGTTTTTCTTAAAAGTCCTCTATTGCATTCCCTATTAGAGCTTGGGATTTTTTTTTAAGGGTACTCTACTTTCCTTCATTTGAGCCACTGTGTCGTATGGCTTCTACTTCATCAGTAGTTGGACAACATAATTGTTAGGATGGTGCCAGACTAATTCTATGCCCCTCTTCAGGATGTGTTGGCCTATAGTCCTGCTAGCTCACAGTGTGAAATTAAGTACCACTATATTTAGGAAGGTAACCAATGGATTGTACATGACAACACTGACTCCCCAAGGAATTGTGGTAATAGATATAGAACCCTTTCCCGCAGTCACCCATGCATACCCAAAGAGATATACAAGAAGTACACAAAAGTGGTGTTTGAATATTTATTGAAGCATTGCGATTCTTGTTTAAAATATATGTGCTGCAACGGTTAATAGACAGAAACAAATGAGTCATTAGCATCACGAGAGCAGTGGAAATGATAAACAATTCCCTTGTAGTAAATGTTTAGATGAAGTTGAAATATAATCAAATGTGGTTTCTAAGAACCATATCCTGCAAGTCATGCAAGCAGATGTGTGTCGAAAGTCAATGTGCAGAAAAGAAGGCAACTTAAGAAGCGTGTGCATGTAAAATGGCAGCGTTTCTCCTCGGGCCTGACCCAGCCATGTGACAACTAACTTCTGTAGATGTAAAATTCCTTTCTTATAACTTTAATTTCCCAGCAGCTATTTTTTCAGGATGTAGAATGAGGAATTGTGTGCTTTGTTATACATCTGTCTTGCCAGGGCTAGGGAACCTCATCTTTAGCCGCTGCTGCAGTCTTTGGGCCCACATTGTATGATTCTATGTCAGGACTGGAGACGAGGATTATGCTTTCTTTCTTCACTTTATTTGTTACAACAGTCATTATTTTAAGGATTACACAAACTATGTTTCCCATGAACACTTGGGAAAATGTAGTGGAAAAAACAGCATCCAATCGGAGAACAGTCCTATAACATCCAATCAGGAGGCTCATAGGCCCAACATAGTCCTTCTTCACTGGCCCTTCACCTTCTTTCTTCGCTGCTGCACAGCCGAGATAAGTACCTCATTTGTACTGTGCTTTGTTTTTCGTTTTACTTATTGTTCTGGTTGTGCTTTAATTGCTTTAATTCATTGCTTGGTTTACGCGGTGCAGCTGTGTCTGTTGTTGCTACAGGTTTCTTTCTTTCCCTTGCAACTTTTGGCAGCGGGAGCATTTTCCGCTCCTACGCGGCCAGTTCTGGTGCTGCTTGAGGTGCTGACCTCCCGCCTTTGGAGGGTGCTGGAGGCGGCGCGAGACCACGGCGTGCACGTTTGAATTCCTCTAACAGGAATTCACTCAGCGCGCCGTGTCTCCACGAGCTGCCGGCCTGAGGAAGACGCCCCGGTGGGGGCGGTAAGCCTCTCGAGCCATGTCAAGAGCTCACAAGGCCGATCTCGCGCTGATTGCATAACGCTCTGTTTCCTGTGAGCAAAACATAATTCTGCAGCAGAGGCTGTATCATTTTTTTGTGACATTCTTCTAGGTCACTACAGTTTAGGCCCCAGAGGCCTGTGGGGACACTAACCCAGACAGTAACCCAGGCAGGGCCCCCACTTTTAATTGGTGCACCAGCACAAAGTGTTTCGGGGCTAATAACCCCCCTTAAATTTAGCAATGCACTCGCACAAAGTTTTAGGCTGCCACCCAGCAACCCAAAAGAATAAGGCTTTGGGCCTCTGCAGAAGGCCTTGTAGTCTGCCATACATACCCCCCTTTCTTATTCTGTGTACTCCTCGCTAGTCCTTTGTACAGCCCAGAATGGACTATAAGGATGACTCCTGTTGTGTTCCATGTAGGTACCCCAATATAGGCTCAGGTAGTCACCTAACCTTTCACCTATATTCTCCCCTACCATTACACTGCATAACGGTTCTTAGGACTGATCTTTTACCTAGTTACGGTAATGCCTAAAGATGACGTGGTTTTCTCCGAAAAGCTTAAGCCTCATTCATTATGCATGAGGATTCTTGGAATCACAGCAGAACTGCAAGCCTACCATCGCCTTCATAATAACTATGTGCAAGGGTCATTGCTTCTGTCATCCTAGTCTGACATGACACAGCAAGGAATATTCCTAGGGGGTACCACTTTGGGCATATATACACCATATCTTCCTGAGGTAGTCAGAGGAGAAAAGGTCTTCCATGCTGACACACTGATGCGAGACGCTGAGGTTCCTGCATGAAGACACTCCAGCTCGTAGGGGTCTGACATCTCTTGCAGGGTGTCCATCTCGAGACCAAGACGGGGTCCCACAGTCTCTAATTTCAGGTAATGGGGCTGACTTTATCCTAGAAGGATTCTTGGCTTTACACCCACATACATGCTTGGTACACTTCAGTACATCTAGTTAGGGTTGCATCTTAGGAGTACGCATTTACTACTGTCATGTATTTGATATACTTGCCTGTATTCATTGTTTTAGCACAATGGTAGAAATCTACCATCCTTTTACTCTGTTGGTGCTTATAATCATTTATATTTGTTACTATCTAGTGGTTGTTTCAGCACACCAATTTTATACTAGAATGACGCTGGTTCATAAAATGCTTATTGAAAAATGTCCCCACCATTTATTCTGTGTATCTCTCTGAGACGAAGTGAGCACAAGTGATTGAGCCAAAAGTATTGCACTGTTTCCACGATCCTGAGGGATCAGGTTTGTCATGTTCGATAGTTGCCAAGAACTATTCTCTCCTTGGTAAGAGGGGTTTCTAGTGGCACTTTGAGCTAGCTGGTATACAGGCTAACATACCCGGTAGGGGTGTCGAGAATCAGTCCGACACCAATCCTATAGTGTATGTTGTCTAAACGCGCATATCCTATATAGGTTTATAAGAACTACACGACATGGCACCGCCAACGTCGGTTTGGTTCTTATTTTACAGTCAAATCTGAGTAGTTCAGTTGTGCTGTACTCAGAGAACCCTACTCACATTTCCGCAGAGACGTTGGGAGTGCTAAGGGAACTATCTGCCACAGCTGAGTAGGCATATCCTATGTATTGGCTGTAGGTTTATCAAGCTTGAAGGACTAACAGTTCCTACTGTGCATAAAACCTTATCTCATTTTCCTTGAAACTGTTCCTTGAGAAACATTGTCATCAATATGTGATGAAGACGCCGCTGCGCTAGCACAATGTGTTGCAGCAAGGGAGGAAGAACAGGAAGGGGAAATAAACATTTCCGAAAATGTCAGAAATGCCCTTACTCAAAAGCTAACAAACTACGGAGTCAATCAATTCAATTCAATTGTAACTTTATTCGGTTATTAAAACAAAACAACCATAAAAGTACAAATAAAACCACATGTTTAAGAAAATAAATTCATCCAATAAAACACAGTAATCACAATAATGTCATCACAAATCAGGATATTATAGATTTCCGAAGTTTAAAAACATTTTTAAGAAACGCAGAGATAGGTACAACAGTTAGAATGTTATCTAATCTTAAAACAGCTAAAAAGGCAGGACGACAACGATTTACTTCCATAATCTTTAATATCGGCACACTCCATCTTCGCCTAGGTATTAAATAAAGTTTATAGAAGAAGAGAATGTGAATGTCTGACTGCTCAGACAAATCATCACATGGACATTTATTTAAATGTTTCGACCAGTTATTCATTTTAGGGAAACTAAGTGACCTGAATAATAAGTTTAATCTAAAACGAGTTAGTAAATACCTCTCGTAATCACTCATTTGTAACATAACATATGGCTGCATTTTGCTTGTGATCGTTATTAGCTGGTGTGAGACCACCGTTTTTTTTAACATTTCAGTGGCGGTTCTGCACTCTCCCAAGTATTTCATGCACTTTTCCTTCAGGACTTTTCTAGGGATATCTTGCAAAAAAGAAGTATCATCATAATAATCTGCCAGACCTATAGCCATAAGAAATTTCTTCACATAGCTTAACCATCCAACCTTGCCGCTATTATCTAGCCTCATCACATCAATCAGGGTTGTACGGTTAAATTCGCATTTCTCGGTGGTCCAGACCCTATGCCATAACAGAACCGGAGCGACCTTTATGATATCTTCTAGATATGGTTCCCCCAGTTCAGCGTGGCAAACATATGTGGAAACACTTTCTGGAACAGCTAAAAGATATTTCATGAAGGTGTTTTCTACCACCTGCAACGACTTCACATTTGCATATCCCCACAGTCCTGCGCCATATGTGGCGATCGAAACACAGGTTGCTCTATAAACCATTAGCAACTCCCCAATTGGTTTCCTGCCCATCTTATTACTGAAATTTTTTTTTTAGAGCCATTATTGATTTACAAAACAGTAACCTTCTTGTCTTGATTGCATTATTCCATAAACCAGTGTGATCAAATAGAACGCCAAGGTATGGAAAGGTTGGAGTAAAATCAACTGGGCTAGAAGCAATAAAAACTGCCTTTCTCCTTCTGTTAGCCCCAGGGCCACATGTCACACAGACGGTCTTTGAGCAATTTATCCCCAAGTCAAGGCCAACCATAAAGTCAGAAAAGGAAGTGACTATACTTTGTATGGCCAACGGTGTCCTACCCATGAGGACCGCGTCATCGGCGTACAATAACGCTGGGACTGATCTTTTTCCCACCATCGGTATGTCCTTGCATTCCTTTAATAGTATTCTCTCGACGTCATTAATGTAAAGCGTAAAGAGAAAAGGGGCCAGGACATAACCTTGCCTCACTCTCCTTGCAATACTGAATGGTTCTGTAAATTCTCCATTTTTTCCATACCTGACTCTGGCACTTGCCCCTGAATAAAGTTCTTTGAGAAAATGTATGATCGACTTTTCTACCCCTAAATTCTCGAGGATCTGCCAAAGTTTGCTATGGGTGACACAATCAAACGCTGAAGTCAAGTCAACAAAAGTTAAAAACATGCTGCCACCCTTAGCTTTGGTATATTTTTCTATGAAGACATGCAGATTCAGGCACTGATCAATGGTGCTCAGGCCTTTCCTGAACCCGTACTGTAAATCACTGATTATTTTATGTTCATCGGCCCATATTTGAAGTCTGTTTAAAATTACACGACCGAAAATCTTAATGGTGGAGTCTAAAAGCGATATTGGGCGATAACAGTGACAACTTGCCCTATCGCCCTTCTTAAATATCGAAACAATTATAGACTCACACCAAGAAGATAGAAGACCGGTACAATATGTAGCATTAAAGAGTTGGGTAAGAATCGGGCCCCAGAGGTCGGTGTTGTTTTTATATAGGTCCACAGGAACCCCATCGGGTCCAGGAGCTTTTCCCCCCAAGCTAGCTTTTAAACTTGCAATTACCTCCACTAAGGAAATGCCCGGGTCCAGAGTAGTCTTCAGATAATGGGAGTCCTCCCATATATCTTCCTTTGCTAAGATGTCTTCCCCATGACTCACCATAGTATATAATACTGAGTAATGCTTCACCCACTCTGGCTCTGTGATAGCTACTTCTATCCTGGCCGTAGTATTATCGTTTAAAAAAGGGGCATTTACTGCTTGCCAGAAAGCAGTAGTATCTTAACGCATAGATGCCTCACACAATGTATCCCAAGCTTCCTTTTTTAAAATGTCTTTTCTTTTTTTTCAAGGACTTCTTTTAAATATTTCTCAATGTCTTGATTAAGATGCGATCTTTATCGGGGGATTTTAAAGCATGTTTGAGGTTACGATAAGCCTTAGTGCAAGCCGTATCAAACCAGCTTGTTTGCTTCTGTTTAGGGTTTTTCAATTCAACCCATAGGCTATTTTTAATTTGTGTGGCAATTATTTAAAAAAAAATTATAAAGTCAGCATCATCGATATTCCCATCCAGACAAGTATCAAAATTTTGAACACAATTCACAATCAGGTTGTGGAGGAAGTCATCCGGGACCACTTTCGTCCACTTTAAAGAATAACCATTTTTTCTGTCCATAGCAATATTGTCTAGATAAGGTTTACGAGTACAACTTCCACGTTGATCTTTGGACCTGCTCGTAATTTCTAAACTAAGAGGAAAGTGGTCACTCAGTGGGTTGTCCTAAATACTGAATGCCTGTACCGTTGCCCCGTGTCTAGTAGACATCAATATAAAATCAATCGTTGAATTTACCCCTCTGCCATTAAATGTGGGGTAGAAGGGTATTTCATGTCCAGCCATTCTATTCACAAAACCCATGTCACAGTCAAAGATCATTTCATTTAAGAGGTCCCCGCACTAAGTGTGCTTGAAATTACTTAAACTAATGTCATTATCTAGCATTACTCCACAGGTTCCTCTTTCTCCTCTTTGACATATTGAACAGTTAAAATATCCACCCCATATAACACAGACATCTTTAGCTCTCCCGCACAAAGTCGTTTTTATATCATTGACCATGGTTTTTAAGGTATCATCCACGGCCTCTGAGGGGACATTATTATAAAAATTTACCAAAATCAAACTAGACGCTTTATCAACAATTATCCTGATTATGTGGTAATACGTATCATTAAATATGAACTCAATTTTAATACATTGAAACATATTTGACACATATGTGCAAAGCCCGCCTTTGGCCCTGCTGTGTGAAGTACTAATAGCAGGTGTGAAAAAAGTTTTATAACCACATACATGATGTGCCACCGTGGACCAGGTTTCTTGCAGACTAACAATCACGTATTTACTAACTAAGTTAACCCAATTTTCGTTGCTCAATTTTGACTTTAGACCTGCTATATTCCAATACAAAATTGACCACATGACATTGTTAGTTTCACTATCCGACACATCCCTGGGACCTCCAGTATCTTGCTCAATCGCTAGGGATATGTTCACATCTATGCTACTCTCCTTCGGTGTGTCCACCTCAGTCCTAATACTTTTACTGTGTCTAAACCCATCATCCACCTGTATGTTATTTAGACTCTCATTGACATAACCTCCCTTTAATCTGACACGTCCTTGCGTTGATATATGGTTATCGGAGGGAGAATCCATACCCAGTCAATCAACATCCTCCAACCCTTGCAGCATATCAAAACGGTTAAATGTAGGTATATCAAACCTGTCTCTATTGCCGATCATAGGTCCCCCTTGCTTCCAAGAGGTTGCTTTCAATGGGGCTAAATATGTAGGCGGATAAAAATTACTCAAATCCAAAGTTTGGATACCACCATTATATCCCTGGTGGTTCCAATCACAGATGTACCTCACTGCCCGTCTATCTCTAAAGTTGATTATTATGCAGTCACCAGGGAGGTCCTTTAATTTGTGTCCAACCCAATCTACTCTCCGAACATGTAAAATTTCAGCATGTATTTTTCCTGGGAGGGGTCTATTAGTATTCAACCAAAAAATAACCTTATTTTTTAGCTCTAGATAGGTTTCCCTTTTGTCCCTTTAAAGCTCGGGCACCCCAGTCAGTACCACAGTATATGGTGTGGATTGTGGGGGTAAATCAATACATGGTTGGACAATCTTCGCTTTGGTCTTACTATAATTATCTTCTTTTTGATGTGTAGGTTTTTCTACGTGCCTCTACCCTGTCTTTTACTAACTCCCCCTCAGCTTCTTTTCGTCCAGTTCTGTTGCAGTGCGATAGGTTATTTCTCAATAATAAATCATCTTGTACATGGCCATCAGGGCTCCTAATTAGAGGGTCAATTGAACTAAGGGGCACTACTGGGATATTAACAATTAAAGGTGGGCCTAAACCATTAACTTCTAGATTACTAGGGGTCGGCAAATTTGCCGCGAGATTTTTTAATGAGTCAAAATTAACTAAGGCCATCTTTTCCAGACTCCCTATTTTTTCCGTAAGATTTTTAATTCTTTCAAGTAGAGGTAATATTAAGGATTTCATTAATTGTTCAAATTGGGCCATAAGACCTTCGGAAATTTGAGGCACTGTTCCCTGGGCTTGGGGAGATGATTAGGGGTGGGCGGAATTTGCGTAATCGCGTTACGCAAATCTCTGCGAAACGGTAAAAAATCTCCGCGAACACGCAGAAATTCCGCGAACACGCAGAATTACTTGTTCGCGTTGCTTTTTTCCTGTTCGCAATCGCTGTTTGCGTGCTCGGGGGGAAATATCTCGCGAACACGCATTTTGAGAACGTGAACAAGCAAAAAATATCGCGAGGTCGCGGAATGCAGCTTTTTGGGCAATTTCGCGTTCTCCGCGGACCGCGAAATTACCCAAATTCCGCAAATTCTGCGAGTGGAACGGAATTTACCACCCAGGCCTAGAGATGATACTAACAGGGTACTTGACGTAAAATCTAAGGAGCTTGGAGCAGTACTAATTAATGGTAGTTGAGACTGCGTACCTGAGATTCCGACTTTTTTTGATGTTTTAGTTTGTTTAAAACTCCTGCCCTTCTGGTGAATACCCCCGCGCTTCCTCTTAGGGCCTAAACCTAACGCTTTGTTTTCAGCCTGTAGAATAGACTGTACGCTAGGACTATTCACTAATCCAGCCCTCGTTTCTATCTGAGGGGAGAAATACTCTGATGTATTTGGTGTGGGTAGTTTGTTGGACCCATTAATAAAACCGAGCTCAATACTAGGCCGCCCGGTCAAAATTTGAGAATAAGTTTGATGGTGATATTGGTCACTAACCCCCACCAGTCCACCACAGTTGTTTATTTGAGTCACAGCTAGGAGTGGGACAGTCACATTTGTGATTGAGGCACACGAATCATATAGAACAGAGGTATTCGATTCATGGGTTAAATTCCCACAAGCAGATGCACAATCAAATACATTTCATTCTTATGCTGAAGATGAAACACCAGAGGAATACTGTTTGTATGAGGACATCGAAGTTCCGCTTATCTCCCGGGAGCACATAAACTGGTTTAAAGGTGCCCTCCCCTACACAAAACACAAAGTAAGACTAAGTCCACTCGGAAGAGATGGAGCCACTTGGGCAGTCTTAGCGGCTAACACACCGCATCCAGAGATTGACACAATGCCAATAGCACACCTATGTCCACTTCACAAAAAAATAATAACATTTTACAGAAACATGACACCGTTCGTAATGAGAACACTCACAAGAAGACCTAACAGGACAAATTCAGGGTTCTACAACTAAAATAACACCACAAACGCTATATGATGTTATGGGTAAAATGGCCACTAAATGTGAGCAAATGCCATTCTGGATAGTTCAAAAAATAACACAGCTAGAGGCAGTATTTCCACACACAAGCCCTCAAGAAAAGCATAGAATGCTAACAATATGCTTGCCATTGGGTATAGCTCCCCAAATAGAGGATTGTACCTTTTGGGGTACAGTTTTCGCTGCCCTATATACCAAAACTCATGGTATCCCATCACTAGCAGTAATACCAGACAAATTAAGACAAATACAGACTGAGTATGGAGCAGAACCTGCTCTGAACTTAGGGATGAACTTACTAGGTAATTGTGCCCAGGTATCAGCTATAATATTAGCAAATATAAAAGGGGAGGCAGCAGCAGTGGCAATACGCCAACACCTGAGGGATTTCACTCCTTTACAACAGGAACGTGAATTACCTAAAATTATCACAGACACCTATGCTGAATTAGGTAGAGATAGTTTGGGAGCTAGAGCAACTAAACCTCAACTCATGGGTGGTCCTGAAAAGGATACCTCCAAGCAAACTCCTGATTCTTCCCAAAAATTGGGATAATAATAATAAAAACAGAAGAATAGATCTCAATCCAGGAGAGGGTCTCCTCAACAGGAGCCTTCTGAAAGTAAATACAACCTTAGGAGTTGAGATAACATAAAAATAACTAACAGGTATCAGGATACTGATACACGTTCCTCACATTCCTTTCAGGGTTCACCAAGAAACTCAGAGAGAGAAGGATGGTCAGAACACAGACAAGAAGAGCGTACAAAGTCCAGAGACACGCAATACGCTTCAGACTCCACTTCTAAAAAAGAAGACAAGTCAAAATCTAAACTTCAATTTAAAAAGAAGAAAGTAACAGGTCTCACAGTTAGACATGCCCAGAATTCTGAGGACTCAACTTCTGAATGGGGAATGGGCCCTGACGATACTACACAGCGCAGCAGAAGTAAAACAGCTTGCCACAACCTGATGGAATTTCTGGTGACAGCGGAGTTGAATGAGCATACCATGGTGGAAACGCCTGATACAAGGGTAAGTGTCCCGTATAGGTTACATGAGATAACACTCCAAAAGGAGGGGGACAAACCCAGAAAAACGAAAGGTCTCTTTTGAGAGAACCTGATTTCTTTTTAGCTGAAAATGATTGGCCGCCTGAAATTGTTATGGATTGCCCAAAGGGAGCAACGGTAATTTTACCAGCTTTTTCCGACCTCGTTCCAATATACTTAAAACACACATATGCGCAGAAGTGGGCGGTAGCCCTTGCACCAGCACTTTATCACGACCATGTTGGGTGGGAGACTGAGTCATCTCACCATACCATCCCAGTAAAAACTACTCCAACTCCACAGAGACAGTACCCAATAAAACAAGAATAGAAAAAACAGGTCAGGGAGATCTTAGATCAACTTGAATACCAGGGTTTAATCGAACCTTGCACCTCTGCAATAAACAATTGTTTGTTTCCTGTAATAAAACCTTATCATTCATACCATCTACTTTTAGACTGCAGACATCTGAACACATGCACTAAAACATTCACAGTACAGAATGCACACAGTGCCGCATTGATGAATAACATTGAGCGGAAAAATACAAAACCACACAGGATATCTCAAATTGATTTTTTTGCCAAAATATAGCACCTGAAAGCAGGTATTAAACAGCGTTTTCCAAGCTAGGTTCCCAGGGGCAATTTTGTTGACTCCCCCAAGGGTATAAGAATAGCCCTGGGTTGTTCTCCACTAGGGTAACAGAATTACTTCAGAATTTGGATGAAGAGGCATTGTCCTATGTAGATGATATTTATCTGATGGATGATGATTTAAAGGATCACTTGGCCAGGGAGAGCAACATATTTTTGGGGTTTGTCTCTGAGGGCTACAAATTTAATTTAAAAAATTGAAAATAGCCGACCTCAATGTCCTTTTTTTGGGATATGAGTTATCAAGTGAAAGTAAAAGTCTGGCAACTAACTTTTTAGAAAAGTGAGCGCTGCTCCACCCTCCTAAATCTTTGAAGAACTTACAATCCATATTGTGATTTTTAAATTTTGTCAGAACATACATTTTGGGTTACGCAGGAAGAGTAAAACCTTTCTACGACTTAATAAGACCTGATTTTTCAGTTAGGCATTGGACACAGGAACACACAGATATCCTTTGTTCCCTACAAGCTGACATGATAGCATCAAAACACTTGCAGAGACCCGTAAATGTATGCAATCTAGTGATCCGCGTTATAGCTGTTCAATCTGGGTATACTTACCTAACCTTCAATGAAGGCAAAACAGTACCCATTGCATGCAAATCACATTTGTACACAAATGCTGAAATGTGCTTTGCTTCTACAGAGAAAATCCTGACAGCAGTATAGACTGCTGTAGTGAGACAAAGAGCACTGGCTCAGGGGAAACGAATAATAGCCATAACTCCGGTAACAGTCTTAGAGGCTGCTACAAAGGCCAGCATTCCTAATGCTAAAGCCTTACATCCAAGATGGATACAATGGGCTAATTCTCTCACTGCAACAGATGTAGAATACAGATATGACCCAAGCATAAAAATACAAGCATTCCTGCAATATGAACAAGAATATCCTCTGCCAAATAAAATTATGCCTCTAGATCAGTATGAATACAATATTCACACTGACAGATCTGCTCAACCGACCATAGAAAGTAAACAGGCATACAGCGCCGTGTGTGCGATTGTAAAAGGTTGTATGCAGGATGGTAAGTTCCCTCCCAGTGATACAAAGACACAGTCTCTAGGAGACTGCACGGCTCAGCTGGCAGAACTAAAAGCCCTATTACTGGCACTAATAAAAACGGATTGGGAATTACCCACACTGATCATGTGTGATTCCTTTCATTGTGTCCAGTCATACAACGAAGATCTTCACTACTGGGGTCAAAATGGGTTTAAAGACTCAAAAGGTGGCACAATTAAGCATAAAATGCTATGGGAACAGGTAGCTGAGTTGAAAAATGAACGACCAAGAGCTCAAGTGATAATCACGCTGAGTCATCAACGTGATGCATTCACGTTGAAGGGAATTCATTGGCCGATGAAGTCGCAAAGGGGGCAGTACAAACTGCCACCGTAGCTGCAATCACTCGTTCAAAAATGAGAATAGAGGGACAGATAATCGTAACTGTCATTGCTTCACGCAAAAACAGCCGGGCCTTACCGAAAGGTTTTCTACTCAAATACTCCTACAAGTTAGATGCAAACAACATTCCGTATGCTCAGATTCCAGGAGTGGGGAATAGAGTTATACCAAACCTGGATTGCAGATTAGGCTTAATGCTAGCTACACACGAGGGCCTAGGTTCTGCACATGCAGGAATTACCGCAATGGTGTCTTAACTCAAACAACGCAATTGGGGGCCTGGTTTAACAAAACAGACAAAGAATGTTATCTTTAAATGTGAGATCTGCCAGCAGATGAAGGGTTCCACTGTGGCGAGTCCAGTGCAGACACCTTTACTATATCAGACAGACCACTCACTTGTGTCTATTTGGACCACTGCCGCCCCCTAAAGTCGGATGGGGCTTACAAGTATATATTGGTGGCAGTGGATTCATGCTCCAGATTCCTATGGGTATAAAAGATTTGCAAATCTTTATAGAGACATAGGCAATTGGCACATTACATTCTGATTGTGGCCCCGCTCTTAGCTCTAGGGCTTACGCCATGAAAGGTTTGGGTGTAGCATCGTGACACTCCTCTCCGTACCATCCAGAGGGAAATTCAGTCTTGGAGAGGAAAACCGAGGCTTAAAGCAATGTTTAACAGTAAAAGTATTAGGTTCAGGTGGTAGTTGGGTCAATCACTTATATGGGGTACAATGAGCCCTTAACAATCCGCCAAGAAGTTCTCTAGGGGCTTTCACTCCTTACAAGGTCCTTTTTGGGATGAGAATGTGGGTACCTGATCTCGATTGTGAAAGCACAGCGGCGGATGAAAAACCATTTGACATCAATAAACGTTTGGCTGTTTTACAGGATCTGAATGAATCCAGAGCACTACTAAGCAATGTGCGAAGAAAACGCACCACCACTGGGGAAGTCAAATCAGACATGACAAGACCTGTCTGGATCCCAAAAGTCGGGAATCTAGTCAGAGAAAAGAACAAGGACATGAAAGAATTTCGGCCATCATGCAGATAGCCTGTACCTGTCCTGGCTGTCGAAGAAACAAAAACCGTACTTCTTCCACCTCTTGGCGGTAAAAAAGAAAAGAGATCTGTCTCCATTGATCGGATCAAACCACACTATGTGGCAGATACTGAAAAGTAGGCCCCCTTGGCTCCTGGGTAGCCGACTCTCTCCTCTCGCTACCATACAGGAGGTTTAGACAGAAAGACTCATAACATTTGAAGAGTCACCTATAACAAATGAGGGAATTTCCAACAATGAAATGGAACTCATTCCTCTAGTAGGGGAACTTCAAACTAAAAGTGAAAGACAAATATCAATTTGGCCTACCACCAAAATCAAGGGGCCCGATTCACAGAACAAACTTAAGACAAAATCCTAAACTTAGTACCATTTTGGTATTCACAGAATGCACTTACTACTTCTGGTATTCACAGAATGAACTTACTACTTTTTCGATTCACAGAATAAACTTACTACTTTTGCTATTCACAGAATGGATTTACGACTACTAAACTTACGTCCGCACTCGGGCCGGAAATTCCGGCCCGGAGGCGGAGCTTCCGGCCCGGAGGCGGAGCTTCCGACCGGGAGGCGGAGCTTCCGGCCCGAAGGTGGGGATTCCGGCCAGTGGCGGAGATTTAGCCATGGCCAAAATCTCCACCTGTGGTCCGGAAGCTCCGCCTCCGGCCCGGAAGCCCCGCCTCCGGCCCGGAATTTCCGGCCCGAGTGCGGACGTAAGTTTAGTAGTCGTAAATCCATTCTGTGAATAGCAAAAGTAGTAAGTTTATTCTGTGAATCGAAAAAGTAGTAAGTTCATTCTGTGAATACCAGAAGTAGTAAGTGCATTCTGTGAATACCAAAATGGTACTAAGTTTAGGATTTTGTCTTAAGTTTGTTCTGTGAATCGGCCCCTACATCAATATGCCTCAACAAGAGATACCTGCGCGTTCAACAAAACATGCTGAGCTACCAAAGATTGATCAAACTGCATCTGGCTACTTCATCGATTTTGATACCTTCTCTCTTGAGCCCAGGGAACCTGAGACAATACCAGCTCCAGTTTCTCTTAAGCAACAAATTTGTGGTTTCTACATTTTTCTGAAAATGCTTACTTAGTATCACCATGGCTCCAAATCTGGATCATAACTGGAATATTGTTTTTCTGTTCTGGATAGGCCTTGTGACTGTTTTTTGCTTCCTCATCAATGTAAAATATCTCCCAGAATGTTCTGCAGTATCCAATGTGAACTTGGTCCTGGAACCTCATACATCATCTCATCGTGAACAAAGAGCCTTGTTTTCCATGAACATTACAGCTGTTCCAATTCCTGATGGTATTGTTTGGGACACGGTTGATTATAGTATATTTGACCCTACTGAACTTTTGAAAATACCACATTTATCTAAAATTTCTCTAAATGATATCATTACCTCCAGTATGTTTTCTGATGATTTTGGTTTTGAATTTGAAACCATAAATAATATGTTGTCTGATTTGGAACAATCCACTGCATTTTCAAACAATGAAATGTTAGAGGACACATCTGACTTTGATAGCATATACTGTTACTAACATTATGGTCATCACTTTTTACACAAATCCAGTATTCCATGAAATGTTTTCACATGCCACCAATGGAAACATTGCCCGACCGCCGAAAGTTAGTTCAAAACCTTTTGCACAGATATTTTCGTATTTTTTTTAGGGTTTAACACTTCTGACCTGCCCTCATATTACTATAAGGTTACACTTCCATCTGCACAGAAAAATATGCTGACTAACACCAAACAGATTTATTCTGCATCCTTTATTGCCCAACTGTCTGAACACGGTTTCGACTTATGGAAGGACACTATAGACACAAAATCAGTCTGGGGTTCTAGGGACAGGCAAGTTCAGGGAACAGAAGCACTATTTAGAGCATGCCTCATTCTGCAATAAATAATATTTCTGAATGAAACTGTGCATCAGACTTCCTGTCTTGGTTTAGCCAAGAACAAGGATTTGAACACACCTCGGATTTCCACACCTTCACAAATCAAGTTTACATCACGTGGAGGGGATACAATAGATGACATCATGCAGTACAATACATCAGACCCCAATTGGAAGGGATGGTTAGTTTGGCCAACTGACACAATCAGATGTCAATCAAGATTCAGGGTTACAGCCAAAGGGTTTAGTATTCATAGGCCAGACCCAAGATATGTACAAAGAGAACATCTGGGGGAGTGACATCATACAGTGTTGGGAAGTTGTGCCTTGATTGGCTAAAAACCTTGGGCCCGATTCACAGAACAAACTTAAGACTAAATCCTAAACTTAGTACCATTCTGGTATTCACAGAATGCACCTAGTACTTCTGGTATTCACAGAATGAACTTACTACTTTTGCTATTCACAGAATGAACTTAGTACTTTTGCTATTCACAGAATGGATTTACGACTCCTAAACTTACGTCCGCACTCGGGCCGGAAATTCCGGCCCGGAGGCGGAGCTTCCGGCCCGGAGGCGGGGCTTCCGGGCCGGAGGCGGAGCTTCCGGCCCGGAGGTGGGGATTCCGGCCGATTTAGCTATGGCTGAAATCTCCACCTCTGGGCCGGAAGCTCCGCCTCCAGCCCGGAAGCTCCGCCTCCGGCCCGGAAGCCCCGCCTCCGGGCCGGAAGCTCCGCCTCCGGGCCGGAATTTCCCGCCCGAGTGCGGACGTAAGTTTAGGAGTCGTAAATCCATTCTGTGAATAGCAAAAGTACTAAGTTCATTCTGTGAATAGCAAAAGTAGTAAGTTCATTCTGTGAATACCAGAAGTACTAGGTGCATTCTGTGAATACCAGAATGGTACTAAGTTTAGGATTTAGTCTTAAGTTTGTTCCGTGAATCGGGCCCCTTGACACTGTCCCAGCTGAAACAGCACTTACCTTTACTCTCAGATGAGGTGGATCTAAGGGATTTTTATTAGGTCCCTATAAGCCACGTCAGAAATCTGAAAAATCTCTCAACAAGAAGCTGCGGAGAGACTTTGGGGAATATATAAAAGTAACCTAGAAAAGGGGTTAGCTGTAGTTGACAATGGTATGACTACATTAACATCGAATATTTATTCACTAGGCAACATTGTAACTTCTTCTATTGATATATTAGAATAGGACTTGTCCATACTACAACACGGACAATCTCAACTACGTTCTATTCTGTTATTAAGCTGGACACTGCAATCATTGCGTGCTGGTTATGTGCCTTGGCGATTAATCAACAGTACGTCCCTATTTTCTGCATACAATCTAATTAAGAAGCAGATAACAGTGGCACAAAGGGGAGCAAAATATACAATGCTGCGTATTGAAAAACTGGACAAGTTACCTTTTACTGTGGCAGAGTCACCATCCACAGAATGGTTAATCCGTGGCCATATGACACAACCGGTTACTACTTTCCAGTTTAAGTATTGCCAAGAACAACAACAGGCAGGCAGATATGAGGCGATGGGTAGGGAATTCATAAAGGAAGCTTGGGAATGGCTGTACAGATTTAGATGTAGAAATGGGGACTTGGAAGTGTTCCTTAGCTGTACCAACTGCAAGAATTCCTTAAGTGGATCTCTACTATGCCAGGATATCATGCTTCATGGGGCCTGTAAAGGTTTGGTTGCTAATTTATCCTGCCACCTGAAAGTTTCCCCGGCTGCCGTGATTAATCCAGTGTTCAAGTTGCTTTTAAATGGGAGTTACTTGATGCTGAATGATCAAGGTTGTTGTGGGATGGTCCCGGGAATCGCATATCTTTTCACTATAAGCTCTGGGGTAACTTGCTGTATGCAAGTATTGTTTCCACTGGCCCACACAACCAGGGAGGTGCCGTTATGCCCTTCATTTAATGTTTCCTTTATACGGTTTGATACTCTGAGCCGAATGAAAGCCATGCTTTTGCAGCAAACCGTGCCCTTAACCTCTACCCGGGAAACGTATGATCTCCAGGTTGCAAGGTCCTCGGCTGAGATACAGGCACTAGTACGGACAAACTGCCCTTTCCATTTCACAGAAATGGTACAACGTATCTTTAACATGTCTGATACGATGGGTATAGTCAACCTATTTAAGACTGTTAGATTTGGGGATCTCTAGTTAGCAGAGGTAGGTATCTTTGACCAAATAGGGCCTCCTGAGTCTAGTCAGGGTAAGGGGGTACACTTCTAAAATAACCCCTGCTCACCCCCTTGGTAGCTTGGCACGAGCAGACAGGCTTATCTCAGAGGCAGTGTGTAAAGCATTTGTGAGCAAATACAGTAATATAGTGACAACACCACAAAGGGACACCACACATGTTGTAGTATAAAAATGAGTATTATTTATATAGACTTATCACAAGACCACAAACGACAAAAATCCATAATACTGTACTCAAAAATGGTAGAAATAGCTTAGTTCTCTTTAGATGGTAAATGCGACACTTATGTTCAATGTACCTTTGGATGCGTAACGCTATATAAACAAAAGAGTTGCAGGGAAGGTGATGCATCGGTTCCTTACACGCAAGAACGGTGATGCGTCGGTTCCCTACTGCTGTGTAAGGGACGATGATGCGTCAGCTCTACTCGGCGTGGGAAGGTGATGCGTCGGTTTCTTAGGCCGCTTCCATGGCGATGCGACCAGCAGCGCCGTGATGCGATGAAGATCGGGGGCAATGAAACAAAATGGCGTCTTCTTGATGTTGCGACAACGAAGGGGTGATGCGTGCACGCCCGACGGCTGTGCGGCGACTCGCTGACTCTTCTTGAGCCTCGACAGGCCCTGCGACACGCTTCTCTGGTGATGCGATGGCATCTGCTGCGACGGCAACACTCTTCTCATGTGATGCGAGGCGCTTCGGCGATGAGATGGCGACAGCGACAGAGGCAGCACTCTTTCTCGGCGATGCGACAACAACTGCTGCGGCGGCGACACGCTTCTTCGTCTTGTGTCGCGCTTCCAGCTCCCAGCGACACACAGTCTCTCAGAAGGCCCAGCTCAACAGCAGGTACTTCAATTCCCAGCAGGGGAATGCAGGGGAGCTGGTTGGTGAAGTCTGTTGTCCCTGAGACTTCATCAGGAGGCAAGCTCAATCTTCTAGCCCTTGGAGATCCTTTACAAGTTGATGAAAGTAGTACAAAGCTCCTTTCTCGTTTCTGTAGCAGTCAGGCAACCACTAAAGGCCAATCCCCCAAACAGCACACAGCACAGGGATAGTCTCCTCCTGCAGTCTCTCTTTCTCTGGTTCCTCTCCTCAGCAAAGGTTCTTCTTGTTTCCCAAAAGTGATCTAAAATTCTGGGGTCTGGGTCCCCCCTTTTATACTCATATTCTCTTTGTTCTTTGAAGGCAGAGAGGCCTTGCCTAGTCCAAACCAGTTCTGGGCAGTCCTGGAGCACTTTGTTTACATGACTCCTTCTTTCCTTTGACAGTGTGGGCCAGGGACATCTGACGCACCACAGGAGGTGGAGACAGCATTGTGGAGGGAAGGCACAGCCTTATTCAGACCCATGTGCAACTCCTCCCACCACTCTCCATGTAGATCTCTCTATTCAGCCTTGTGCTGACTCACCCTGTCTCCTGGAATCTCCCAGCCCCTGTCACTCAAACTCCAGACATGGAATACACAACCTAGCAGAGGCAGGCTTTGATAGTTAGGCAAGAAAATACCTACTTTCTAAAAGTGGTATTTTTAAACACAGAATGTTAAAACCAACTTCACTAAAAGATGTATTTTATCATTCTGAGTTCAGGCATACTAAACTTGAATTTCTACCGTGTTCCCTGGGTCAGTTAGGACTATAAGATGTTATAATCAAACTGCCCATTCTGGCCTACGGGGCACAGGTAGCCTTGCAATAGTGAAAAACAAAAATGGCTGTAATTCACTATCAGGACAAACCACACACACCAGGGCATGTCCTACCTTATACTTACAATGCACCCAGACCTTGAGCTTACCTTAGGCGAGTCTGATATTTAGGTTTAGGGACTGGCAAGTGGGTGCACTTGGCCAGTCAACATGGCAGTATCAGACTGCACATAGGCTCTGTAATGGCAGGCCTGAGACACACTTTACAGGCTGCTTCTGTGGGTGGCACAACCAGTGCTACAAGCCCACCAGCAGCATTTGATTTCCAAGCCCTAGGCACCCATGGTGCACTGTACAGGGTCTGACAAATAAATCAAATACCCAACCATGGAATCACTAATCCATACATTAATTTATCATAGGGCGCATTTGCACTGTGGCACTGAATAGCAGTGGCACAGTGCCCAAAGCATCTAAAACCAGCAAAAACATGTGAGGCAACATCAAAAAAATGAAAGGGAGACCCACGCCAATAGTGCCAGGTCTAACAAATACCATAGGTTCTGGACTGTTAAGCACCTTTCGGACAATCTTCAGAGTTATTTCCAACTTCATACACTCTGTATTCGGAAGTATTTTTGAAGGGCTTCCGCTGATCCTGTTACTAATAGCTGGCATCCTGATTGTCATTTTTTTGCTACGGAATGGATGTCCCCCTCACCAAGGAGATGGAAAGAACGATCTTGGAGCACCGGTACTGTGATCGCATGGTAATCCATCTGGGCACACCTCATCTTCGAGAATTGAGCGAGTCTTGGTTCTTGTCATTTAGACCAGTCTGGATCTACTGTATTTTGCCTGTCCTCTGATGCCTGTTCTGCAGACAGGAATGTGTGTTGGATCTCTGTCCAACACTTCCAACAATGGCATCACTGGTCGTTGATGCTTTACTTGACCTGATAACGGCCCATGTTCTGCAGTGTCCTCAGAGTATTTCAATGTTGATGTCTGCATTCTTAGAGCCACCACGGGACGTTTCAGCTTCTGTCGGGAAGGATACCGGCTCCTCAACCAATACTCAGGCCTTGGATGACACTAGTACATCCCCAGCAACGGCTATGGAGAATACAGAGGAACGTCTGTGCTCAATGACCTGATGTGCGAAGTGTTGCACGGACCGTCGTCTGCGACTGCAGGCAACAGTGAAGTTACATCTCCCAGCCAGGACATATAAACATTTGGCTTATTGTGTGCTGGGAAAATTCTTCCTTTTTCAAAAACAGCCAAATTTGGAATTTAATACAATAGACACTTTTTCTAAACTGCATGTCTGTCAGTCAGTTACTGTTCAGACTCCATATACGAACATATTTAGTACAGACTTTTATCACACGCAAGTTCTTTCTTCTTCTTTTTGCATTTTTTAGAAACTTTTGTGTGCTTTAGTACTATTTTTAATGGACTTATTGTTTGTTTGGGTATCAAATTTAACAATAGGTTTAGAATTTCATTGGCCCACGTATAAGCACCTTCTTACAAAAATTCATAACGGATCACAAGAAAGGGATTGATAGGTCCTGGCGGGCATGCCAGAACAAGCTCCTGGACACTCTGGGCTCCCTCACAAAAATTCTGGGCATGGCCGAAGAGGACAAACTAACAGGCTCCTTAATTTCCCCAGAGACATTTTCGGGGTGGGCCATTATTTTCTTCGACCTCTCAAATTGCACCCTGTCCACAGAGCGTGGCCGCTCCCTTCTGATTAAGGTGAACCCCAAGCTGGGAGACCTACCGGATTCAGTGGCAGGAGCCATTGTGCAGGAAGGGCTCTTTGGGGAGCCATTTGTCAAGGAGTTAGGACAATTTGTGAACACCTTTGCCTCCCTTGACACAGCCCAAACATCCATTAGAAAGGTGTTCCCTCATGTTTTCCACGGGGCCAGTCACCCTTGACCTGCCACCCTTCCCACCAGAACCCTCTAAAAGGGCAAGGCTCCAGGCAAAGCCAGTACCAGGACCAGTCCTAGTTCAGAGATTTCTACCCCACGAGAGGCCGTCGTGGCAAAGGCAGAGGATACCGAGGAGCAGCAATCTGCTCAAGCGCCGTGAGTGTTCTCCCTTCTTCCCACTTAAAGGTAGGGGGGCGGCTGGCAAATTTTTTCCAGGCTTGGATTTCCATCACAGGGGACACGTGGGTCCTTCAGACAGTTCAAGGATTCCACATAGAGTATGTTAGGGAACCCTCCCAATGGGCCAGACCCCGCCCCATTCAGTTCTCACAGAGAGAGGCCGCCCTGGTAGAAGAGGAAGTCGCATCATTCCTCACCAAGGGTGCTATTTCCCTTTTATCTTCTCATCCCAGGGGGTTTATCAGCAATATCGTGTTGGTCAACAAGAACCACAGGGGCCAAAAACCGGTGATAAACCTCAGCAAGTTCAATGAGTGGCTGGGTTACCGCCACGCAAAGTAACAACGAAAGAGGAAGGGCAATAACACGACTGATCCCCTCGAGGGAAATTGTGTAAACCAACGAAGTCAGTGTAAATCTCAAAGAATGCACTTACCATCCGTAGAAGCACCAGTCTCCAAGGTCAGAGCCTACCCAATCAGTTACAGGGAGGAAAACAGACCTGCGGAGGTAATACAAATTTTGTATGAAAAGCCCTCACTCACCAACCTAGTTGGTGACATGCTTCATCATCGGGCCCCACTGGGCATGGCCGAGTGCCATCCCAGTGTGCTACAACGCCAGGTTACTGCGGAGCGGGATTGTGTGTGGTGATAGTGAATTTAAAATTCCCAATTGAGTCAAAAAAGTATTTTATTTGTTTTGCTAATTGGAAAATTAAAACATAATAAAAAGGAGTGATGGTCAAAAAAATAACAGACCGGATTCACTCCGTGGCGGTCAACATGTTTCTGCCTTTATGTGTAGTTTACAGGCTTTCTTCAGGACCAGAGTGGAAGTGTGGGTGCCCCGGTGGTGTGAACGCACTAAGGTTCACCCTCCCGTGGGCTGCTGTGTGAAAAATAATATAAAACACAGGGAAAAATCCGCCAAAAACTATAATGGTGGAGAGAAACGAGTTTATTTGTGAGGCTAGACTGTTCGTCGCCTCAGGGATCCCGGGGGAGAGGTGCGAGCAAATATGGCACACCGCCCTCGATGCTCGGCACCCGTTAGGAACCTACACCGCCTCAAGCCACCGGGTCCGGGGGGAGAGTTACCGCCACTTCAAAATGGAGGGCATTCTCCTCCTCAGGAATGTCCTTTGGCCCTTGGATTGGATGGTTCAGCTGGACCTCAAAGACGCCTACCTGATCATTCTGATTTTCCCACCTCAACGTCGGTTTTCCAGTTCATATGGCGGCAACAGAAATACATGATTTCTACTCTTCCCTTCAGCCTATCCTCAGCCCCTTGGTGCTTCACCAAGGTTCTCAAGCTGGTGGTAGAATACCTGAGGGCTTGGGGTATACGAATGATTGTGTACTTGGACAATCTAAACTTAATAGGTCCATGCCCATGCCAGCTGTTGTCCCATCTCCAAATGGCGGAGGGTCTGCTTCAGAGCCTTGGCTTTGTGGTCAATGAGAAGAAGTCGCTCCCAACGCCTTTTCAAAGTTTGACCTTTCTTGGATTCGTAATAGACTCCACTTCATCCATTCTAAGTCTTTCTTCCAGAAAGGTGTCGAAGATTCGGCACATGCTGAGACGTACCCTCGCCAAACATCAGGTTTCTCTCAGACAGCTGGCTCGGACAGTGGGCATCCTCTCCGCATCAGTTCAGACCATCTTCCCAGGACCTCTCCACTATTGGACCCTGCAGCATCTAAAGGCTGCTTACCTATGCAGAGGGTGTCCCTACTCTCACAAGGTGTTTGTTTCCGCAGAAGCTTGAGAAGAAATCCAGTGGTGGTTAGATCACATAGAGACCTGGAATAGCCGAGCAATCTTCAGATTGGTCCCAGACTTGGTCATAGAATCGGATGTCAGCAGAGTAGGCTGGGGGGCCAGATGCAGCGCCTTTTCTTTGGGAGGCTTGTAGTCTCAAGGAGAACGAAAGTTACATTTCAACTGCTTGGAGCTTCTAGCAGGTTCCTTTGCATTCCGCTGTTGGACAAGAGATTCTATCCAGCCATGTGTCCTTCTGAAAATGGAGAGCATCTTGGCGGTCCGCTATATCAACCACTTAGGGGGCATGCGGTTCAAAGCCCTCTCGGACCTCGCTGCAGGTTTTTGGCATTATTGCCTCGACCATCAAGTTTCGGTCACGGCAGAGTACTTGCCCGGGTCGGAGAACCAGGAGGCGGACTTCCAGTCCCACAATTTCAGAGATTCCAGTCTTTGGAAGCTCGCCCCAGAGATTTGCAATTTTTAACAACCGTTGGAGGTCCATTCTCTATGGACCTTTTGGCCTTGAGACTGGACCAACAGATGCCCCGCTTCTTCAGCTGGAGGCTGGATCCACTAGCATTGGCCGCAGATGCCTTCCTCCAGGACTAGAGCTGGGAGAAGGGGTATGCTTTTTCCCCCTTCGCAATGATCACAAGGACAACAGTGCAGTTCCGGAGACAACGGGAGGAGGTGGTTCGGATCACCCCCTTTGGAGATTGCAAGTTTGGTTTCCAGTTCCACTGGAACTTTCCTGGAATTCCCCAATCCTACTCCCCCGATTTCCGACTCTCCTCTTGAATCCCAACAATGTTCCCCATCCACTGATTCAAGGGAAGTCATTGTGGCTCATGGCGTGGCAGAATACAGGTGATGATGGGAGGTCCCAGGGTTTTCGGTCAGCCATTTCAGCTGGCCATTTGCCGATTATTGATGTGGCAGTTGGGGAGCACCCCATATTTTACACCGGGATGTGACCCAGGTTCTCAACTTGTTCCTCTCCTGGCAGCCGAACATGTTTCTGTCCAGGAAGGAATTGTCTGCTAAGCTGGCTATGCTGCTCTGCCTCGTCTCCTGCCGCAGTGTCTCAGACGTGAGGACTTTAGACATCACTAGCAGGATGTTCTCCCCTAATGGGGTAAGGTTCACACTCTACAGAAGAACGAAGTGCCACACAAGAGTCATCACTTAGCCAGAATTCCAGGACTCTCCTAAGCTGTGCGTCGGATGCCTGAAGGCTTATGAGGAAATGACTGAAGAGTTTCGTCCTCCGTGGGAGCGGCAGCTCCTCATTACACTACGTACGCCTCTTAAGGCAGTTTCTTCCCCACCATAACTAGGTGGGTTAGATGGTTGATGCAGGAAGCCAGTATTAACCTCCAGGTTTTTGGGGCCCACTCGGCACGAGGTGCAATAGCCTCTAAGGCTTGGGAGCCCGTTTGGAGGATATCCTCAACTCTGCAGATTGGTTTTACTTCAAGCCGGTGCTGGATATGGCTCACCTCGTGGTGAGCAAGCTTTAAACTAGCATAATCCTCCCCTCCAGTCCTGACATGAGAATGAAAAATGTCCTAGCTATCATAATAGAAGGTTTCAATACTATTAAGGACTCCGAGGGGGGGATTATCCCACTCTAGGGATTCTTTCGGAAGATCGCCTTCCCCGTATAAGAGTAAGTAAACCTGCTTGAGTCTGAAGTTGTCTTTTTGATGTATTTGGTGTGATTGCACAATAACTGCTTTCACTGCAATTTTGTTTCGCAGGCTTTAGTGATTTGTGCTCAGGTGGTGCAATATAATGAACAAGGACCCCTGCAAAAACTTGAAAGTCCTAGGGCAGGACAAATATGCAAATAGAAGAAAAACCCCTAGGCAACTAAAGGTCTATGACGTTTACCACACCCTATTAACTGACAAACTGATACAATGCACTCTGTGTAGACATAACTTGAAGTTAAAAATTCATATCTTTAATTCGTTATAATTAAAAAACATATTGATTGTTATGATACATTTGAACAAAACATCATACATAGATATATGTTTTCAGCAGACATAAAAATAACAGACAACAAATATTATCTGATCAGTACAAGTATCAAAAAACAAACATGATAATTATAAACAAACAGGTATGTATGTATGTATTAAATTCTTATTGAGCGCAGCTGTCACCCCAAGGGTATCCTGGCGCTGGACCATAGGTGAGTCATCAGGTCTAATACACTACATTACTTTGGAAAGAGATAGGTCTTTAGCTCCCTTTTAAAGGAAGAGAATTCCTGCTTACTCCTGAGCAACAGAGGGAGAGTATTCCACAGCTTAGCTGCTGTAAAACCAAAGGCACGACCACCCATCCTCACTCTAACGAATTTAGGGACTATGGTTAAAAAAGCCGAGGAGGATCTTAAAGGTCTAGCAGCCTGGTACCACGAGAAGAGGTGTTGAAGTGGCAGCGGTCCCAGTCCGTGCAGCGCTCTGAACACAACACAGGCAGCTTTAAAGAGAATACGCTGCTGAACAGGCAGCCAATGGAGGTCGGACAGAGCTTCTGAGGATGATGCAGAGCGAGGTCGGTCTAAAGCCAGTTTGGCCGCCATATTTTGAACCCTCTGCAGCCTACCTACTAAAGACTTCGGTGCCCCCAGAAGTAGTGCGTTACAGTAGTCTAACCTACTGAGTATAGTACTGCGCACCACCTCTATTCGAGCCTGAGGGGGGAGCAACGGCAAGATTTTACGTAGGGCTCGAAGCAGGCCCATGCACGTAGCTATGGTCTTATTCACCGAAGCATTTAGTTGTAGCCCCGGCTCAAACACAATCCCCAGGTTGCGGGCCGACTCCGCCGCTGTCACCGTACCTAAGATAGAAGCTGGCCAGAATCCTTCTGGTAACGTACGGGAGGGCTGATCCAATGAGCAATGAAGCACTTCAGTCTTTGCCCCATTGAATTGGAGTGAGTTGAGTCGGAGCCATTCTGCTGTTGCCGACATACACTGATGGAAAGTGTCCCTCGAAACCGCCTCCTTTCCCTCAAAGGAAAAAATCAGTTGTGTATCATCGGCATAGTTGATAACCGAGATACCGAAAGATTTTATCAAACTGATTAGGGGCCGGAGGTATAGGTTAAAGAGGATCGGGCTAATTGCAGACCCCTGTGGTACACCCTGCTTCACCTGACGTGTATCTGACCGAAAAGGTGGTAATGCCACTGCTTGCTGCCTATTATCCAGGTAGGACTCAAGCCAGCCCAGCGCCAGACCACCCACGCCTGCCCCCCTGAGGCGATCCAACAGGACAGCGTGATCCACCGTGTCGAACGCCGCCGACATGTCCAGCAGCACCAAAAAAGCTGCCTTACCCATGTCGACGCGCGTTCGCAGATCGTCAAGCACGGTGATCAGGGCGGTCTCGGTCCCATGCGCCGGCCTGAAACCAAACTGGGCAGCGTCCAAACAAACGTTGGATTCCAGGAAGTTTGATAAAGTTCTTGTAACCAACTTCTCTAGTATTTTTATAGGGAATGGAAGCAGCGATATGGGCCTGTAGCTGGCAGGACAAAGCGGGCCAGAGAGGCCTTTTTTAGCAACGGTGTCACAATTGCAAGCTTCCAGCTATCAGGCACCGTGGCTGAGGTCAAAGACTGACAGCAGATGGTATACAACGGAGGTAGCAACTCTGTCTGAAAGGCCTTCCATATCCTATGTGGCAGGGGGTCCAATGGGGAACCCGACGACACACCATTAGCCACTATGCAGAATTCCTCCAAGGAAGTGGCGGGAAAATAGGATAATAATTGTTGTTCACCCTTAACCTCCTCAACACCCGAAGGGTGAGGAGGTTTCCGTGGGGAGGGCTCCATCAGGGCCACGTGGCTCGGAGTCGAAAGCCCACTCAAGATGAGTCTGATTTTTTCCTCAAATGCAGAAGCCAAAGAATCACACAGCTCCTGAGATGGTGTAATAACTGGGGCTGCAGAGGCCGGATTTGCCAAATTGTCAACCAGCTTAAAAAGGGTCTGCGATTTATTGGTGGCTTTAGTCAGAGCATCTTCCAAAAACTTCGCCTTAGCCAACTTTAGATGGTCTTTATATTCCCGCAGGGCCTGTCTGTATAGTGCACGGTCTAAGTCTGCGTACCCTCTCCTCCAAGCACGCTCCGCCTGTTTGCAGCGGAGTTTCTGTTGGCTGAGATCACTGGTGAACCAGGCATTGGTACTCCGCGGCTTGTTCTTCACCCTTTTTAAAGGGATCCGTACATCTAATGAAGTCACAATCTGTTGACACAGGGTAGTATAGCTTTTATCCACCGTTTCCTGCACCTCAAAGGTTGTGGGCAGCAGAGAAGGTAAGCTTGACCCCCTTAGTAGACGAGACCACTGTCTACTAAATTTATACCCAGCCCAGCCCAGGTGCTGTGAGATAGATCTTCTACACGTTTTGGTGCACTCTGCGCCTTCATTGTGCTCAGGTGGTGACAATGCTCTCTTGTCTTTGTAGGATCTGAAGTAAATAAACAGGATTCATGAAGGTGATTCAACGGCTGACTTCGCGTGACGAAAGAGGGTAAAGGGCCATTGAAGAAGGCCTATAGACCTCCTTCTTGGATGTTAAAGGACTGTTCTTTGATTGGATGCTGTTTTTTCCACTACATGTTCTAAGTGTTCATGGGAAACGTAGTTTGAGTTATCTTTAAAATGATGGCTGCTGTAGCAAATAAAGTGAAGAAAGAAGGCATAATCCTCACCTCCGAGTCCTTAATGGAATTGAAACTTTCTGTTACGATAGCTAGGACATTTTTCATACTCTACCTTAGGCCTGCCCAAACACTATTACTCTGACCTATGAGAAGGAGGGGAAAGACCTGCGAGGGTTGGTGCAGGGTAGATCAACTTGTGGAATTGCAACATCATGGGCATTTTTGAAAGAGGCTTCCATGAATGACATTTGTACGGCAACTACCTGGGCTATACCCCATATATTTATGACTCATTACACACTTCATGCTGGTAGAGGTATTTCTTCGGACTTTGGGCTCAAGGTCTTGGAATTTGTGGAATTTGTTTAAGTTTATTTCACATTAATCCTACCATTAATCTACCATCATTCATTTGTTAAACAAAGATCTGCACAATTAACTTGAATCAGGTTTATTTCCCTTTATCTGGAAACAGGCATTTCTCCTGCCACTACTAAAGAAACCTAAAGCAGACCCGGCAATATTAGACAATTTTAGGCCTATTTCCCTCTTGCCGGTTGCTCCTCAAATTCTGGAGAAATGGGTCAACAGGCAGCTAACTTATTTCCTGGAATCCAACAATCTGTTGCATGATTCCCAATCTGGCTTCTGCTTAGGGTACAATACTGAATACGTTCTGCTGGAGGTTACAGAATTTGTTAAAGACAATCTAGAACCAGGCAACTGCCTTTGATACAGTCTGACACTCTGACCTGTTGGAAATAATCAGACAGGCAAGTATTCAGGGTCAGTCATTTGCGTGGTTAAAATCTTTCCTTGATGGCACATCCTTTAACATCCACCCCTAAACCGCTACGTATGGAGTTCTACAGGGCTCAGCCCTGATTTCCACTCTTTTTAATGTTTATCTGGAACCGTTAAGTTGGTAGAATCCTGGGGTGTGCGCATAACGTCTCACCCTGACAACACCCGGCTAGCTCCTTCTGTCTTTCAGGAGCATAATGACAATGCCATCACTTCTTATAAAGAGTGCCTGCAGAAAGTTGTAGGGTGGATAAATGCCAACATTCTTAAGTTAAATTCTGAACAAAACAAAGAGGCATATTTACGAGGAAGTGGCAGAGCACAGCGTTGGCCACCTTGGCTTAATGCCATGCTCCGCCACTTCCAAAACGCAGGGCTGCACAGTATTTACAAGGTTACTCTGCAGTCCTGCATTTCCCCCTGCACTGGCACTAATTTTAGCAGCCTAGCGCCAGCGCAGATGTCCTTGCACCATAGTGCAAGTGTGCCTGCTTTGTAGGGGAAGATTGTTTATGTGCAAGAAGGTCCCTCTTCCTGCACATAAACAATCTGAAATGGCATTTTGAAACTTCTATGAGTGCTGCTTAATGCAGCAAACATAGAAGTTGTTATACGTCATTCATTTGAATAGATTTTTTTATGTGCAGGAAGGGTCACCTTCCTGCTCATAAACAATCAGGGCCCGATTCACAGAACAAACTTAAGACAAAATCCTAAACTTAGTACCATTTTGGTATTCACAGAATGCACTTACTACTTCTGGTATTCACAGAATGAACTTACTACTTTTGCGATTCACAGAATAAACTTACTACTTTTGCTATTCACAGAATGGATTTAAGACTACTAACTTTACGTCCGCACTCGGGCCGGAAATTCCGGCCCGGAGGCGGAGCTTCCGGCCCGGAGGCGGGACTTCCAGGCCGGAGGCGGGGCTTCCGGGCCAGAGGTGGAGATTTTCTCCGCCACTGGCCGGAATCCCCACCTCCGGCCCAGAAGCCCCGCCTCCGGCCCGGAAGCCCCGCCTCCGGGCCGGAAGCTCCGCCTCCGGGCCGGAATTTCCGGCCCGAGTGCGGACGTAAAGTTAGTAGTCTTAAATCCATTCTGTGAATAGCAAAAGTAGTAAGTTTATTCTGTGAATCGCAAAAGTAGTAAGTTCATTCTGTGAATACCAGAAGTAGTAAGTGCATTCTGTGAATACCAAAATGGTACTAAGTTTAGGATTTTGTCTTAAGTTTGTTCTGTGAATCGGGCCCTCATTGTCCTTTTTCTATGTGTGCTACACAATGCACCACACATAGAAACAGCAACAACGAGGAGAAATTAAACATTTCTCCTCATTGCGCCTGTTAAAGTCCAGGTTTTCTCTGGTTTTAATTATGGCGCTGCCCCATATTTATGCTGCCCTCGTAAATATGGGGCAGCACCAAAATCAGTCAACGCAACACCCATTGCCCAACCCCTTTCATGGTAAGTATAGTGTGAAAGGGGGCTTATTCACAAGGCAGTGTTAAGCCAGGTTAAGTGGCTTAACGCTGCCTTGTGAATAAAGTGAAGCCCCCTATCGCCACCACAAAATCAGACAAAGTAACATTGCAGTGGCAAGAGAAGCTTGCAAATATCCCACAAAATCCTTTCTTTTGGATCAAAATGCTCGCCTGCTCCGGGCAAATGGTGGCTAGAGGAACTTCATCCTTCAACGCCCTACGTCTACTGCCAGAACTGTAGGAATAATATTCAATTCAAATCTGTCCATTTTGTAGCAAATCCAATGTGTGTCTGCTGTTCTGTTTGTTTTGGGAAGCTGAAATCTCTGATGAAAATGCTACATTTCTTTCTGGAGAACACTCAGAAAACGATCGTTCACATAGTGGTTTATGCAAACAGATTCTACTTGGGTCTTCTCGCCTACCTAACCCATAGACTTGAGATTGTACAAAATGCAGCAGCAAGATTGATTTTAAAAATTCTGTATCAGCAATCAATATCGCCTCATGTGAAATGCCGGCACTGGCTGCTGATGGTCAAGCATATCAAATGTAAAGCACTCACCTATGCTTTTAAAGCAGCTTCAGAACCCCTTATTTAAAATAAAGTCCCTGGCCCTACCAACAATCCAGATCATTAAAATAAAACAGCCTTAGACTTTTGCAGGTTCGTAAGCTTTTAAGACTGGAAAACAGGGCCGTTCTTTTGCATATCTGTCAGGTCAAACTTTGAAATGTATTGGCCTCCAGCCTTCGTATGGCTTCCTCTGAGTCCTCTTTTAAACAGAGGTTAAAAACTCTCTCTTTGATGAGGCGTAGATCATATCATCCTTTTTACTAGCAGGCTAGTTTCTCTTTCTATTAGCACTGGGAAGCCTGTCTGTAAGCAGCTGTGCACTGTACGAGTGCAATTTGATTGATTAATTAAATAATTAGACTGGGATCTTAGCGTCGGGCAGCACAGCAAAGTGCCTTGCTGTGCTGCCCTAGGCCAAAATGAAAAGGCAGGAATGCACTGTATCTATGCAATATGGTGCATTTTTGTCCTTTCTCCGTGCGCTGGTGCCATTGTGCAAGGGTGCCTTCACTGCATGCATGATTACTTTTGCGCATGAAAAGGCAACTTCCTGCACTGAAACAATCCTAGGTGGCGTTTTCCACTTTCTGTGTGTGCTGCATTTTGCACCACACACAGAAAAGGGAAAAAATGAGGATAAATAAAGACATTCCTCCTCGTTATGCCTCACCTTGGGATGCGTAAGGATTTGGCTCTTGCCCAGGTTTACATGATTTTGTAAATATGGGGTAGCGTCAAAACTCATGGGTGTTGCGTGGAACACCTACTGCAATGCCCATGGAACGCCTCCCGAGCACAGTATAAGGTGACGCAACATTGCCTTACTCAAGATTTATGAGGCAACTCAAAGCCATGCACAGTGGCTTTGCTTCATAAATCATATTCAGAGCCCTGCGTCACGCATGTATCACTTTATGTTGTGCAAAAGTGATGAAAGGCTCTCATAAACAACCCCCTGGGTGTTGCATTACTTGGTTTCTCTGGACTATTTTCTTCTATAGAATATTTACTGGTTTATTCACTTCTTGGGTATGTACTCATTCAGTTATGGACTGTGACTAGAAAGACTAGGGTTTTACAGGTGCAGAGATTTCCATGCTCTTAAATGTGCCTATGACAGCCAGGAATTCTTCCGTGTATTCCTTGCAGGTGAAAACAGGTACATTTGATCATAAACATGTACCCAAAGGTACCTTTGTTATCAAATCTCAAGGTCTTCAATTGAGCCACCTAATTGGTGAGCCCTCTGTTTCAGCCCTCTATAGGACCACAAGGAGTCAAGCTCTCACCTGGTTCTATAAAGCTCGGCTCGTAACAAACCTGGTCAGTTCACATCCAAGAGTCCGGGCCACTCAGTCTGAGGCTCATGAGCAGGTCCTGACTTTTTGCTATTCATGAAAGAGTTACTATTTTATCCTCTGAGACAATTGCTTTCAGAGCCCTTGTAAAACTAACTGACCTGCATGCATGCATCACGGACCTTAACTGTTGTCTTTCCCCCATTCCACCAGGTGCGCTAAACATGCTTGTGTTTATCTATCCCATGTACATTATTTATTATTATTATTTAAAGATTTGTAGAGCGCCTGGTGACCTGGAGGCATCCCCGCGCTATAAACCTGTAAGGTTGGCTAAGAGGGGAAAGGGAGAAGAGAACCTTTTTATTTGGGAAAAAGCAGAGTTTTGAGCTGCTTGCGAAAGCGCAGATAGCAGGGTTCCAAACGCAAACTACGGGGGAGCAAATTCCAGTGGGTGGCTGCCTTTACTGAGAAGCGACGACCTCCGGTACGGGCCCTCCTAAACTTGGGGATATTCGCCAGTCGCTCATTGTCCGAGCGCAAAGATCTCAAGGCTTTGTACGGGGTAACCATGTCTCCCAGGATCGAGGGGCCTTGTCCATTGAGGAGCTTGTGCGCGATGCACATAGCCTTGAACTCGATCCTCTCTCGCACTGGCAGCCAATGAAGTGCCTTAAGTGCCGGTCTGGCGGAGGATCTGGAGGGAAGGCCCATCAGCATCCGAGCAGCTGCATTTTGGGTTCGTTGCAGCTTGCCCAGAGTAGCTTCAGGGGCTCCTAAGTAGACAGCATTACTGTAATCCAGTCGTGCAAGAACCAGTCCTTGAACCAGGAGTTTTCTAGAAGGAGGGGGAAGCAGAGGAAGGATCTTGCGGACTGACCTCATAAGTCCGAAACAGGTTCCAGCTGTTTTGGTAGCTTGGGTTTTCATGGATAGGTCTGGTTCAAGCCAGACCCCCAGACTCTTAATTTCTTTTCTGGGGGCGGGCACCTCACCCATGGTATCGGGCCAAACGGATGGTGGAATTGTTGACCATTTCTTGCCCATCAGCATAACTTCTGTTTTGGACCCGTTGAGTTTGAGTGAAGAGTCGCACATCCAGAGGTGGATTTTCTGGAGGCAGTGCAGAAGATTATCTGGGCATTGGTCTAGGTGTGAGAGCGAGACGACCAGTTGCGTGTCGTCCGCGTAGCTCACAATCTTAATGCCAAAGGGGGCAACTATATCCTCCAAAGGGGCCATGTAGGCATTAAAAAGGGTTGGACTCAGTGAGGAACCCTGGGGGACCCCACTTGTCAGAGGAAGGGAGTTTGAACGGGAGCTGCCATCCCAGACCTGAAACGAGCGACCCGACAGGAATGACTCTAACCAGGCCAGCGCTGTGCCCCCAAGTCCTGCCCTGGCCAGCCGATAGAGCAGGACACGGTGGTTCACCGTGTCGAAGGCTGCACTAAGGTCCAGGAGGATCACTGCCACTGATCCCCCTGAATCCAAAATGCACCTTGCCTCCTCGATGACAGCGAGGAGGGCGGTGTCCGTGCCTTGGCCAGGGCGAAACCCCGTTTGGGACCGTCGCAGCAGATTATTCGATTCCAGGAACTGGGACAACTGAGTGTTGACCAGTTTTTCAGCAATTTTGCTGATGCCCGGAAGGAGCGAGATCGGTCTATAATTGGCCAGATCGGCGGGGTCCAGTTGGGGTTTTTTAAGAAGGGCTTTGACCACCGCTCCCTTCCAGCTAGGAGGAACGGTGCCTTGGGATAAAGAAGCATTAATCAACTCCATAACTGAAGGAACAATCGCAGGAGCGACTGTTTTAAGAAACCTCATGGGGGCAGGGTCAAGGGGGGAGCCACTTTTCATTTTGGCCAGAGTCTTTTCAACTTCGTCCGATGTAACCGCCCTAAAGGCATTAAGCAGCGGGCGAGGTGCGCCTACTGGACAGGTGTCGGACGTCACATTGTCCCAGCAAGGTAGCTGACTAGGCTGCGGGAGTGAGTCTAGGATGTGGGAGACTTTAGAGTCGAAGAATTTAGCTAATTCTTTGCTCCTGCTTGGAAGGGCCACAATCAGTGGTGGGGGTTCAGGAACCTTTAGGAGTTCTTTGACGATGAGATAGGATTCTCTTGCGGAGTTAGTGGCATTTTTTATCCTATCGTCATAGTAGGAGGCTTTAGAAATTTGCAGAGCAGATTTGTATGCTCTCACAGTCCTCCGGTATACGTCTTTATTAGAGTGAAGCCAATCCTTCCTCCAAAGTCGCTCAGCTTTTTTACATTCCTTGCGGAGGGTTCTGAGTTCAGAGTTGAACCAGGGGGCTGAGCCTGTCTTTCCACTCTTATCTTCGCGGGTTTTTATGGGTATGATGGAGTCAAGTGAGTCGGAGATCCACTTCCTGAAGTTACTATCAGCTGTAACAGGGTCCCCGGAGGGGGCGGGGGTCGTTGATTCTAGAGCATTGGCCCAGTCCTTGATAGAGAGTCTGGACCATGCCCTGTCCCGAGTGTATGTGGTGGGCTTGGAGGGCTTCCTAAATTCTCCTGGCCAAAAAAGGGGGACCAGAAAGTGGTCTGTCCAAGGGAGGGGACAAGAGGGTCTAGCCTGAAGGGTGCGGACATTTGTAAAGACTGGGTCTAGCAGGTGGCCCTTGATATGAGTGGCTCCGGTATTGGCCAGTTGGAGACCATAGGCAGCTAAGTCCGATATTAGGTCAGCAGCCCCTGTGTCTAGGGGATCATCAAAGTGGATATTGAGGTCCCCTAGCACAGTGAAATTGGATGTAGAGTGGGCAAGAGCTGAAATGGAATCTAGTAGGGCGCTGGCAAAGGGGCCGAAATGGCCGGGAGGGCGGTACACCAGAAGACCTGTCAGCGAGGTTGTCGGGGCTAGGTGGATAGTGAAATGGCAGCTCTCTGAGTCTTTGATGTGAGCATCGCTAATTCTGCATGAGAAGTGATCTCTGTGCAAAATGGCCAGTCCGCCCCCTCTGCCACAAGGGCGCGGTTGGGACTGGATAAGGAAGCCCGGGGCCAGAGCCAAGACCACATCCGAGTCCGAGTGCGGTGTGAGCCACGTTTCTGTGAGAAACAGGATGTCTAGCTCATGGTCCACGAGCAGATGGTTAATAAGCAGGGCATGCATGGGGAGCGACCTACAGTTCAGTCCTGCTAATTTCAGGCCAGAGCGTGCAAATGGTGCTTGTGTCAGTTGTAATTTGACCGGGGGGCAGATGGCACAGTTTATGAAGTGTCCGCCTGAGGTGTCAACATAATTACATTGTGTGTTTTTTGTAGGTCTGAGACTTAGTAAGGCACGTCGCGAGTAACTCACCCTATTGGTATGCCCGTCCGGCATAGATTCTGGCCCTGAGCCCAGTCGTGCGCGGACGGGCGAAGACGGGCTTGCCTTAAGCGCGCCTTCGGCGCGCATTCGTCGCGCCCGCTGCGCTCGTCCGCTGCGCGTCCGGAGCATGCACATATTTTATGCTACGTCCGGTGCGGGGCGAGGGGGCGTGGCCTCGGAAAGGGGGCGTGGCCTACGGTTTCAGCGCGCTGGCGCCAAACAATGTTCTGGGGTGGTCAAGCTGCAGCAATAGATCGGCTGCTTTGGACCACAGTGATTCCAGAAGCGTGAGTAAGTTTTTTAAAATTTACACGGAGTTTAAAATAGCACAAAAGAGATTAAAAGAACTAGCACACAGCCTCGCTCCCGGCTTCCGCCTCAGGAGCACAACAAACAGACAGTTACCTGGCGCCTTAACTCGGCGTCTTAACTACGATTTGTGGGAGGGGGCGTGGCCTCGGAAAGGGGGCGTGGCCTCCGGTTTCAGCGCGCTGGCGCCAAACAATGTTCTGGGGTGGTCAAGCTGCAGCAATAGATCGGCTGCTTTGGACCACAGTGATTCCAGAAGCGTGAGTAAGTTTTTTAAAATTTACACGGAGTTTAAAATAGCACAAAAGAGATTAAAAGAACTAGCACACAGCCTCGCTCCCGGCTTCCGCCTCAGGAGCACAACAAACAGACAGTTACCTGGCGCCTTAACTCGGCGTCTTAACTACGATTTGTGGGAGGGGGCGTGGCCTCGGAAAGGGGGCGTGGCCTCCGGTTTCAGCGCGCTGGCGCCAAACAATGTTCTGGGGTGGTCAAGCTGCAGCAATAGATCGGCTGCTTTGGACCACAGTGATTCCAGAAGCGTGAGTAAGTTTTTTAAAATTTACACGGAGTTTAAAATAGCACAAAAGAGATTAAAAGAACTAGCACACAGCCTCGCTCCCGGCTTCCGCCTCAGGAGCACAACAAACAGACAGTTACCTGGCGCCTTAACTCGGCGTCTTAACTACGATTTGTGGGAGGGGGCGTGGCCTCGGAAAGGGGGCGTGGCCTCCGGTTTCAGCGCGCTGGCGCCAAACAATGTTCTGGGGTGGTCAAGCTGCAGCAATAGATCGGCTGCTTTGGACCACAGTGATTCCAGAAGCGTGAGTAAGTTTTTTAAAATTTACACGGAGTTTAAAATAGCACAAAAGAGATTAAAAGAACTAGCACACAGCCTCGCTCCCGGCTTCCGCCTCAGGAGCACAACAAACAGACAGTTACCTGGCGCCTTAACTCGGCATGTCTTATTTCTAGGGGTGGGCGGAATTTGCGAAATTCACTTTCGCAAACTATCGCGAAAATGTTGAAAATCTCCGCAAACACTCCGGAAATATTGCGAAGACGGGAAGTTTTTTTCCCGCCTGTTCGCTGTATTTTTTGTGTGATCGCGGCTCGCCAACTTACCCATGTGGTTGCTCACGGGCGCGGCCATCTTGTTTTCACTTGTCCTGAACTCCCGAGATGCTCACTTCCTGTTCCGGGTCGCGCAATGCATGCTCGTGCCCGTTCGCGGTACGTATTTCCTGTTAGAGAACGCTTTTGTGAGGAATCAAGGTCCGACGCGTCTACCAAGCGATTAGGAACTACACGTCCCAGCAGCATTGGAACCAGGAAGTGGGTGTCTATATTAGGATGCGGCGCGCAGCACTAGGCGTGCGTTATTTTGAAAACCAGCGGAGCAGAAGATTTCAACGTCTATCCTGGCTTCGGCGTCTCGGTGGAGACGGACTTGAGAAACGAACAGTTTGGGAAGTACTCAGGTGAGCAGTTCCGATGGTGCTCGGCTGAGCACGAACCATTGTTACAACCCCGACGTCGCCGCTACCCACACCTGTAGGCTCACTTATCAACAGAGGCGCAGTAGACTACTCGGCTGAGCAGTCCCCCTCTATCTACTTAAATCTCAGTGCTCGGAGGAGCGCGGTATTATCTCGGTGCTCGGAGGAGCACAGTATTATACCGAGGCTCGTAGGAGCCAACCTCAACCCGGCCCAGGCGCGGGTGAATCAAAGAACGTCAGGGTGTGTTAAACGCGCTGGAGCGCTGTGCTCGGAGGAGTGCGAACTGGCAAGGCTCGTAGGAGCTATCGACCTCCCTGCTCAAGCTCAAGTGAAGCGGAGAATTACTGAACATTGTGCTCGGAGGAGTGCGATATTGGGCAAGGCTCGGAGGAGTCCATTCTAAGATAGACAGACCTCATTAACATAGAGGGAACCTAGCGTGTTGATCCTCACCCAGGTGAAGAAGCGCTACAACTTCTTTTCTTTCTGGCGGCGGTGTCCGAACCGTGGAAGCCTTCCTTAATTACTTTTGGATTTCAGTTACATGGAGGGGGTGTGTGAACCAATGGGAATATAGGTCTGAAGAAAGACCTGGGCTTCTCCTTCAAGGTTGACAAGCACAAACGGTGTATAGGGAAGATCTCCTTTGCAGACCGCCTGTGTACAGGGGTCGTGATTGTTTGTTGCTGAGAGTTGGATCTCAGAGGGTGATGTTTGCTTCGCTTACATGAACAAAGGGTATGTTGATTCCTAGTGAGACTTAATGAGAGTAGACTGTATATATAAGCCTTGTGTGAATATATCTTCTTTGTCTTTTCAGATTCTTGTCCCTGCTGACCTTTCCCCTTTCCTTTGCCTCGCCTAATCACCTCTGGGCTCCGTAGCCCTTGGTTGGAGTCCGGGGATATCAGGAGGTGGACCTACATAGCATCGCCCGGATCCTGAGGAGCTTTGTAATCATAACAGCTTTTACTTGTTCGCGTTGCTTTTTGCGTGCTCGGGGAGAAAATATTGCGCGAATTTGCGCACGTGGTCGCAATGGGCACGGCCATCTTTTTTTTCACTCTATTGCATGGTTTTGGGACCTGATTTTCAATCCTCCCTGCATCTTTCCAATCCTTTGTTTGAAGCCACTTTTTTAAAATCTTTTTTATTTATTATTTCTCTAACTATTTTCCTGCTTCTATATTTTTTGTTTTTGTCTACCTTTTTTTGTTTTTTAGCTACTTTTTCACTCTTTCTATTGCCTGCTATTTATTTCCTTTACTTACTTTTTCAACTTTATTACCTTTTCTTTCCCGCCCCGTCTCTCATCCCCAGAACCATGTCAAAGGGTAGGGCTCGTCGCAGCCAGAGCCGCAAACGCCTTCCTTGTGGAAGGCGGTGCCCACAAGGGGTGCAGGCACGGGCCTTATTTGGGGAGGTGGAGTTGACTGCACTCATTTTCTTTGTGCAGCGCCACCTCCCCTCAAACCTGGCAGCAGGTGGCAGGCCTGGGTCCGGTACGGCCTCCGGGATCATCGACAGCGGTGGGGGAAGGTGCGCCGGGCAGTGTTGCGCTGCTCTGTGGTCTGGCGCACCCAGGCGCAGTTGACGCACTGGTAGTCTGACATCCTGGACCGTGAGCAGGACCTGCTGGACCTGCTAGGAGTGGAGGTCCCGGGTCTTAGTGAGTAACTATTTAATTATTACTACTTTGTGTCTGTTCTTCTGCTCTGTGTTATATATTACGAATATCTTTTTTTTCTTCCAACCAGCTAGAATGTTGCTGCTTACTTTCCAGGTTAATTACGTTTAAAAGTCTTCTGTGATTGTAATGAAACAGATGCTCCTCTGCACTACAAATAATCTTACTTGTTTGCAACTTTGAGTTTGCGCTCGCTTAGCGTGATTCTGTAAGAGTTTATTTTAGAGAAATTAAGTTACGTAATGCTACAGTGACTCTAGTCCTTACTTTGTCCTGTCACTTAGAGATAGGGGCGGATTGATACTTAGGTTTAGGTACATTGTATGAGTTTCTAATTTTTTAGTGGTATGCGTGATGCCCCCTCAGTTTCGTCATGTGCTGCTAGTAAGCCAGTCTTAATTAGAACCTTTTCTAGTTTGTTCAATGAGTGGTGGTAATTGGCTTAGCACTAGCAGAACATCAGCATCAATCAATCAACCAAAAAATTGGTGTATATAAAAAATGTAGTCATGTGTCCTCCATTGGACCATATGCATTGTTGTGGACTAAAAGAAGTGGAAATGCATACTTAATGTACAATTGGCACGCCTGGAATAGGTGGGCTAGGTCGGGTGGTACGTCGTACTTAGGCTTAGTTGTAACTTAGTATTCTGGAATCAGAATGGAAGACTGGATTACTGTTGATAAATAGTAACTTAAGTAGTCGATCCGCGAATCCCCCGATATTACTTGTTGACCAGATAAGATCGGTCAATTTAGTTATTGCAATTGTTGTTTACATAAGTGTTTTTTGACCGTTCTTTAAAAATATTGTATTTGTTTGATACCATCCATCAATGTTTGTCTCTTTCTTATATCTTTCCTGTTCATCAGCACCCAGGGGCAGACAGACAGGGAGTGGGCAGTTGGCGGGACAACAGTCGGAAAAACACCACCACCAGGAGGACACCAATGAGGGCTCCTCTGCTGGCCCCAGTAAGTCTTCTTGTGTTTAATAATATTTCTTATTCCATAACTTTTACTGCACCATATTTTTCACAAACTATTGTTTCAGTTTCCCAATGCTATTTTTTTACCAACAATTATCCTTCGATCTGTACGGTTTCAAAAATCTTGTTATCCCTGCCTCTGCTATGATGACTCTCAGTACTACTACTACTACCAGTCTGTCTGTACTGTAGTAGCTCAGCTTACCCAGTTGGCCAGTGCCACTCTTTATGTGAAACGTTGTAATAAAACTCAGATTCACCAGTAGCTCTAGCCATTGAGTCCAGTCCTTTGGGTCGTCCTCTTGTACTACTTCTAGTCTTATTGATCTTGAGTCTTTGTTAATCTTGAGGCTTTGACAATTCACAGCAACAAATGCCCAACCAGATGTGTTACTATTTTGATATGATAGCCTATAGGACATACTACTCCTGTTGTAGCGATCTTGCACATACAGACCTTTGCACAAGAATATAGGATGTTGGTGATGGTAGGTTGGACCTTCCTCACACACCTAAATCAGAAATTCAGAACCCACCCCAATCCCCTGCTCGACTATAGTACTGTCTTGTCATAACTATTAGGTCTCCGAACCCTCCCCCCAAGATACCCAACAAGTAGACAACCCAGAACATAACACACCCAACCTCTCAGTCGTGGAACAATGCACATGCACACCCTTACTTTAATTTGCTCACTCATGTAAGTTAGTCCACATCAAATACCGCCAAGTCTATGTAAGTTCAAAATGTTTATTTTGAATTGAGAAGCTCTGTACATTGTCCTATTATAAAATGCAGCACCAACCGTAACATTAAAACAATAAACATTGTTACACTTACTTACAGTTGGGAATTAAATCATGATAACTGAACAGTGGTGGAAGGCAGCACCACCATCCCCTAGGAATTTAGTTTATATAAATTTATAAATGAAGATCTGAGTGAAGGGACCCCTCAGCTTAGAAGAACCTAGTACTGGTAGTTGTTGCATCATTCATAAGCTCTGGAAAGCTCTGGTTCGTAGAAGGGAATCTTCCATCTATAATGCGAAAAATTAAATGGTGCACGTTAGTATATTGCAACTTGCAAGCATTTCTCAGCCGTGCCAAAAAGTGTAGCATTTATGGATAAGCAATATGGACTAACAGTACACCAGTACTTCATAAAAAAGTATTCACCGCCGACACCGCAGGGGCAAACCTCCCGCCATCCCTGTAGGAAAGAGTCAGACCCCCCACATGTCGACCAGGCAGAAAAGGGTTCAATATGGTGGTGGTGTCTCTCTGAACACACCGCCAGCCATATAATCTGCGGGGCCTGTCATGTTGTGATTGGAAAAGCAGCACAACATGTATTTTTAGCATTGCTTTCGGCACCGCCAACCAGAATGTAAAAAGAACAGGATGCACCCGCCACTGTGCCAGGCGCATCCTCCTAATTAATTGTCCCCACGGGACCCCCACCCTTTTTACCGTGAGGATGGCGGGCGGACAAAGTCCGCCCGCCATCCGATGTCCTAAGTAAGTATGAGTTGTTGTGAACGTTTGAAGAGTGAACTAGAAGACTAGAATCCCTTTAATTGGCATAGGAGCGGGAGTATTGAGTAACCAATGGCCTCATCTATCTGATTTCAACTCCGCTTTGAAAGTGTTATGGAGAAGAGCACCTGATGCACTGTTCAACTAAAAAGTGAAAGACGGGTGGAAGGAAGAAGGACGGGCGAGATTTATAATGTTATGTACTACTGTGCTTTATATTAGAGTGCTACTCTACCATGCCACTATGTGTATAAATAATTAACTTGTCTTACTGTTTTTCTAAGAAAATATTTTACAATTGTCTTGTTTTTTTCTTTTTGAAACACAGCTACTCCTAAACTCAATCATAAGGAGTTGGCCGCCAAGGCACGGTGCCGGAAGCTGGAGGCAATCCAGCGTGAATACCGGCGGCTGGTGGTCTTGACAGAGAAGGAGGAGGAGACTGCAGCAGCAATTGAAGCCTCCTCCAGTGCCCTGGGCCCCCAGCCACCGCCCTCCAGCGGTACGGCGCCACCGTCTGGCGGCTTCCCGCCGCCACCGCGGTGCCCCCCCCACTGTGGCTGCAACTGCCGCACCCTCAGACGCCATGTCGCCCGTTTAGAGGGGCAGATGCGTGTCCTCCTTCAGTCCCGCCCCACACCTTAGTCCCTGTCAAGTTCTGCCCCTTTTTTAATTCTTGTTTGGGTAAGTGGGAACTGGTTTGGGCGTTGGGTTTTCGGACTACTATTTTCTCCTGGACTTTCCTTCGGACATTGGTTGGGGTTAGGGAGGGGGTGGGTCAGCTTTTGTGGGTTTTTAGTTTATTTTTGTTATGGTAAATTAAATATATTTTTCTATGTTACATGCAATGTTGTTAATGTTTTGTAGGTGGGGTTACTGTTTTACATCATACTGTTTCCTTGCTGGTGCATGGCCGCCCATAGCCTGTGTTTGATTTAAATAATTGGCTGACTGTGTAAGACACAAACAGATAGATGCGACACACCTCACTGATTGACTTGTCCTACTAGTACTTTCAGTCTGTCCTCTAGTCTATGCATTCTTTATCTGGACTGGTGTGTGAAATTGAATTCATTGAAAACATGTCCATTATTAATTCTGCTTCCCCCAAACTTCTCTCTTACCCGTGCTTGATGTTTATGTTTAACTTAGGCACAGCAATGACTGCATGGTGAAGATGGTTTCCTTTTTCTAACATGCCATGATTGGGGTGGTGGTGGTAGTATAGTAGTAGTAGTAGACACTGGCAGGGCAGCAGCATTTGCAAAAACAAGAAAAGGAGACAGTCAATCGCCTTTGAGAGACTGTTAGAGGAGTAGTAGAATGAAGTACAGTACCGAACTTACCGAGCAACAATAATATGCTAAAATATTTTACAACAAAACATAATGGTGGTTGGGATAGCTTACTAGACAGAGTTACAAACTATAGTTGTGTCGACTGAGACTCGAGTCACTTGACTAGGCCTACAGCCTAACAGTTAGTACTGTGTATGAGGAATGACAACAAACAAATCCAATCAATGCCGGCAATTAATGCTGAGGTATATGTTCCTTTGTTAAATAAAATAACCTCTAAAATATCCTACTCATGGGTGGGCAAGCAGAAGAAGATCATTGCTCTGCCTTGAAATTGAAGTACTGTTGCTTTCGCCACATCCGCCCCAGCAAGTGTGTGATTAAGTATTGGTGTACATTTAATTTAGTCACACCAACAAAAAGTCACACAGCCCAGGGGAAGAGGGTTAGTGTTTGTTGAATGGATGGGAAGGGGATTTTGGGAAAGGTTTGACATTGAAAAACAGTATGCATGGACAAACAAACGACAATCTTTGAAGACTAACATATCCATATGTTAAGGGAGAAAAAGGAAATGCATGCATGATGATGAGAGACCCGGATTACACACAGTTCTTGTTCTGTTGTTCCAGCCTTAATACTTTTACAGATAGCAAATAGAAATGTTAAATATTGGTAGGGAAGAATCGTAAACAGAGAGCAAACCTAATGATGATAAAAACAAGAACACACTGTTGTAAAGATTGTATACAAAAAACGTATTCAAATTATTTAAAAGAAGATAAAAGTTGATACTGTTACTGTGTTATCCTGGTCAAAAATGTGGACTGGATTTGCATCTCGGCATTCCTCTTGGTCTTCTTGTCCATCAATCTTGGGTGTCGCCACTCGCCACTGCCCGGCTGGAAAAAAATGTTGATTTATTGGTAAGGTAAGTGTGCATTGCAATGTTTTCCCAAGTATAGGGCAAGGCCCGGCCTGTAATTGTAGATGGAAAAACAAAGGGGATATTGAGAAACAAAGTTGAAACAAATGCACAACTTATGGTGTAGTGCAACAAGAACACTTTCCGAGGCGGCATGTATGCATCATCTCTACTCTAGTCTGTTTCCAGCATTGACCTTCAACAACAACAGGAGAGAGCAGGCCCACAGTGACAGGCCTGACGGCACGTTGCTTAGCACATCCTACGTTTAGAGTACTTTTTTTTTTTTTTAAAGAGTTGGACAAAGGCAAAGCACATATCCATTCCAAACATAGCATTTCACAATTTAAGTTAGTAAATCAATTCACTGCGGTCATCCCACCGCTACACTCAACTCCACTTCTACACAGACATTTGGGTCTGCTGTGGTTGTTGTTGACGTGTTTACCTTTAGGCTTTTATGCCACTCATGAAACGTCCTCCTGACTTGTTATTATTCCATCAATCATCTCCGATACTTGTACTGACTGACTGTGAAGATCGGCCTGCAGTAGAAGTAAAATTTTGTTATTACACAACAAGAGTAGAAATATTATTGACTTGAGTCACTCTTTAGTGTGTACAATAAGACTACTAGTACACTTTGACTTCACTTTGTGCACAACAAACAAACAACGAAAACACAAACACCAATCGCTCAGAATCAGGTGTCCAATGCATGCCATTAATTGTCATTACCTGTTCCTTCTCATCTTAAGTTAACGGGCTGTCTTTTTCGCCATCATCATCATGGACGGTACTGTTGTCAATCATACTCAGTGCGCAGATTGAGTCCCCTTCCTGTATTCAATTAAAAGCAATGTATCAAGCTGCAGGAGAAGTACAAATTTCCTATTTGCAAGAAGGGGAAAATTCACCTTGAGTTACGTTTAGTTTGTACTGTAGAAAGATGATTAGTGCACAATGACATAACTTCATGCACAACAAACAACAATAAAATCACTCAGTCTGCGACTCTGCGTCCAATGCATGGCACCAATCATTACCTGTTCCATCTCATTTTCTGTTAATGGGCAGTCTCTCTCTGCTCTGAAAGGAGGATAGCTATAGTAGTCATCTGATTCATGCTCCACTTGGCGGGACTAGGAACGTTTTTATTTTTTCTTCCATTTTCCATCATCCAATCATCATTCATGAGGGCAATGGATTTAGGCAGGAGATTCAGTATGATGGAGCGGAGGAGCTGGATTCGGAGGACTGTACTGTCAAATTGCAGACACCTGAAACCTGTATATTAAATAAGAAGAGTAGAAGACGGTGGTAATGGATTTGTTGTGATTCACAAGTTTGTAACCGGAACGACAGACATACAAATAAAGGGGGAAAAAAGGGAGGAAGACAGTAAGTGCAAGCCTAATTGTCAGGGAAGTATAGTTCGTCCTCAAACTCTGTGGGTTCAGCCAGTAGTAGGTAATCATGTGACACACTACTTCCGTCACCTGAGCCGCTGTCCTCATCTTCCTCCATTGCTTCATGTATTGTGTAATTCGGTGGTATGAAGTGCTGATTCATTTTGATCATTGTTAACCTCTCCACGTTTTTGGGCGAGAGACTGGTCCTTCTCATTGTTACAATGGAACCAGCAGCACTGAAAGCACGTACGGAAGAGACACTTGCGACAGGGCCAGCCACATAGCTTATCGCCAGCCTGCTGAGCAGTGGCCATTCAGACTTTTTCCTATACCAATACTGCAATCGGTTTTGATCAACGTACACCTCTGTTGGGTCGTCCAGATAGGCCTGGACCATCCACTCAATGTTCAGGGGTGCTGCTGGTAGGCTTTCAGGCTCTTTTCTCTGTGCATCAGCTCTGTGTTTATTAATGCCTAACTGTACATACCAATCGTCTAACGATTCTACTGGGCCTAATGATCCAGTTATTGTTGCTGTTGTCGATAGTGATGGTGAGTGTTGTGATCCAAACACACTGCCCTCAGCCGACGAAGTTGCACTTGATGCTGCATGCCCTGCTGCAGTACTTCTTGTGGGTTGATCTTGCGGGCTTTTAATTAGCAGCCGTTCGTTTTCCAACTTACTGGCTGCCTCAGCTATACAAGTTTTGTAGCGGGCAACATCAATCTCTAAAAAAGCAAAGAATGTCTTCAGTCCAAATTTTGCACGTGGATCCAGAATTGTGGCACAAATGTAATGTTCTTGTGACAAAATGTTATTTTCTATCCTTGTATTTTCAGCTAAGCGACGGGCTAAGCTCTCCACCAAGTCATAGGCTTCCCTTTTGTCCTCTACACCTTTGTATGATTCAGACATCTTCTTCAGCTGATGCTCTAGCATTTGCAATAATGGGATAGCTTGGCCCATTGTACAGTCCTCCTTACTGACTTCACGTGTGAAGACCTCAAAAGGACGAAGCATCTCAGTCAGGCATTTAATTAGGCTCCATTGCTCCATCTGAATGTTCATGCCTTTAACAGTAGCATCCCCTCTTTTCCAGACATATTCATTGAGTGGCCTGTACTGCTCAAACAGACGATCAAGCATGTAATACGTTGAGTTCCAACGTGTTGCCACCTCCTGGATGAGTGCTTTGACTGGCATCCTATATTCACGTTGAATGATCCTTAGCTGCTTCCGAGCTTTAAAAGAATGGCTGAAATGAGTGCATATTCTTCGGCAGATGGCCAGTAAGTTGCTGACTATGGGTTCTTTTTTCAGAAAGTCTTGAAATATAATGTTTATGCAGTGCGCCAAACACGGAACTCTGAAATAGGAACCAAGATCCATGGCCTTAAGTACATTACTGCCATTGTCTGTGGCAACAAAACCAATACTAAGCCCTCTTGGGCGCAGCCATTCAAAAACCTTGCTGCGAAACTCTTGCAAAATGTTTCCAGCCGTATGAGATTTCTCCATGGCGAACATGGCTACAGTTGCATGTTTCTGAGTACCTTTAAAAATCGCAGCTGTGTCAACAGCACCTCGTTCAGACAGCTTATCTCTAACCCCCACAAAAGAGACCCAGTGTGCAGTGATGCACATATAATCTGTGGCTTGGCAACTGGTCCACATGTCTGGTGTCAGGTGGATATTGTGAACAGCACTCTGCTGCAAAGCTTGTCCAACCAATTCCAGCACATCATGATGTAGTGCCGGAACAGCAATTCTTGCGAAATAGGACCGGCTGGGAACCCTCCATTTAGGGCAGATGGCTGACACAAATTCAAGGAAACCCACCCCTTCCACAAATGAAAAAGGGAGAAGGTCCAGCGCTAACATTTTAGCCAGCTTCGCATTGTACAACCGTGCCGTCGGGTGGTAGCGTTGGAACTGCCCCTCCAACCTAAGAATGCTCACAATGGTTGGCTGGATTACTTTCCTTTGTGGTGCTGTTGTTTTCATCAACCCACTTAGGCTCAACGACACAGTTTGTCTCATTGTGGTACTCGGTCGCCTTGGTGTCTCAGCCTGAGTATGGCTCTTACTGAGGTGACACTCAGATGTTACTGAGGAGGATGTGGGCGGTACCACTACACTACTGGGAACAGGGCTAGAAATGCCTCCCTCTTCTTCACCTTCCACCGCAATAATATCGCCCCCTGATTCTTCCTGACCAACTTCAATGAGTTGATGTTTTCTACTTTCTTTTAACTGAAGTAGGTGATTCTCCCACACGATAGTGTGGTGTATTCTGAGATGACTTGCTTGTCCTCCGGTACCATAGTTTGTACCAAGCTTACCCCGCCGAACACCTTGTCGACAAATTGAGCATATAGCAACGTTCTCCTCCTTGGTGCTAACAGAAAAGAAGTCCCAAACTGGGGAGGAGAACTTTCTGGCACTGCTGGATGTGCCACTTTCAATACCAGATGAACTGGAGTGTGTGCTTGGAATGTGACCCTGTGCAGCTACACTGTGGCTTTTACTACCACTACCTACTGATATGGTTGAGCTGGATGTAGGTCCCTGCCGGGCCTTGGTAAATATGGCAGCTGGAGGTAGTGGTGGTGTAACCTGTGTTGGTGATATCCGTGCTACATCCCGCTCAGTAGCAGCCTTTCTGGATAGGGTGAGAATGTTGGTCTCCAATCCCTTTGGGGCGGGAGTGATGTGCGTGATGACTGGCTTGTCTTCATCAACATCACCCCCCTCTTCAACATCTACCTCCATAACTCTAAGTTTTTCTGGGACCTTCCTTTTCAGAAGCATTGTCTTGCGGCGTGCATCACTCTCAGACTGAGCTGGTGGATGCCAAGTGGCATCACGATCATCAGAAGCGGGGCTTGAAGAAGAAGATGATGGACTAAGCCTCCTTTTCCTTGCTGGTGGTCTGGAAGAAAACAGATCTTCCGAAACAGTGGTTTGCTCCACTTTGTCTGCAGGAAGCTTGATTTCCTGAAATGCCCCTACGTCAGGAGCAACAACTACTATGGTGGGCTGTTGTTGCGGCTGCTGCTGTTCTTGTTGCGGCTGCTGCTGTTCTTGTTGCGGCTGCACACTTATCAGCTGAGTTTCCGCCTGCGTTGATTGTGTACTACTTTGCGATAATGACATTTCAACATCGCTGCTTGTTAGTAGACTGGCTACCTCTGCGACACTAAAGGCCTTGGGCCTAGGTTGGTGGGGTTGGACCGCTGGTGTTGAGGTGCTGCTCCCAGTTTGGTTCCCGGACAACGCTGCTGCAGGCGTAACTTTTTTGGTACCAAAAAAAAACATTGGCCGGCACACCAGTCGTGGTTCATGGCACTTCCTTTTTCTGTTCCTTCTTCTCACCAGCAACTTTCTTGGTACTGGATCTGGTACCTTTCTTTTGGGCCATCTTCTTCAGATGTCAGGCAGGATGCAGATGCACAACAAGTTCTGGTCACACGTGGACTTGATGCGCAGCAGGACTTCTATCTGGCTGGCAGTACAACGGGTGATGATGACACCTCCTCCTCTGGCTTTTTGCGCACCTAAAAGCAAATATGCCAGGAGAAGAACATCAGTGAAATGTTGCATTTGTTGTTATGGTTCAGTTACTTACTACTCTACTAGTGCAAACAAACGATATAGTCTAGCCATTTCTGACTTTTTTTCAACAAGGGCTATGTTATACTACTGTGTACAGTCACACACTACACTCTCAGGAAGGATAGGAAAGTTAATAAGAACCACCAAAATAAAAATGTAATGGAAGTGGGGTGGACCCTATTTTCCATTAAATTATTTGAGCATCTCATCATCCATGGAGCTGCTGCTGGCAAAGGGGTGGATGGATGGAAGCAGTAAGCCAATAGGAAAACCATGCAGGCCTATATGGCATAATCAGGACACTAATAACTCCCAACACAAAAAAAGGCCACCAGCCACATGGACACTCACAAATCACAAACAAGCAGGGGGCCTGGGAAACACCAGGAGCTGACAAAAGGCATATAAAAGCCAGGTAAAGGATGCATGCTAAAGCACACTGCTCTGCCTTTTTAATGCAACAAAATGCAAATACGAACATTCACAGGCCCCAAAAAGGTCTGCAGGGTGCATGCATTGCACACCAACACACACCAGACACACACAACAAAAGCATGTCTTTAAGACAACCAACATCAGAAAGCCCACCCCAAAAAAACACACTTCCCCAACTCAATCCAATGCCATCCATGCCCTAAATGATGTGTAAATTCAACAGACCACACAGAAACACTTGATTAATACAGCTGTGGCCACCTGCTCAGCCTCTGAGCCTACTGGATGAAAGCAGGCCTGTTGTTGGCAGACAAGGCCAGACAAGCTTGCAGGCCTAGGCTTCAAAATGGCCACCAGCCACATGGCCAGGCCCAACAACATCAGAAAGCCCACCCCAAAAAAACACACTTCCCCAACTCAATCCAATGCCATCCATGCCCTAAATGATGTCTAAAATTCAACAGACCACACAGAAACACTTGATTAATACAGCTGTGGCTACCTGCTCAGCCTCTGAGCCTACTGGATGAAAGCAGGCCTGTTGTTGGCAGACAAGGCCAGACAAGCTTGCAGGCCTAGGTTTCAAAATGGCCACCAGCCACATGGCCAGACCCAACAACATCAGAAAGCCCACCCCCAAAAAACACACTTCCCCAACTCAATCCAATGCCATCCATTCCCTAAATGATGTCTAAAATTCAACAGACCACACAGAAACACTTGATTAATACAGCTGTGGCTACATTCTCAGCCTCTGAGCCTACAGGATGAAAGCAGGCCTGTTGTTGGCAGACAAGGCCAGACAAGCTTGCAGGCCTAGGCTTCAAAATGGCCAACAGCCACATGGCCAGGTCCAACAACATCAAAAAGCCCACCCCAAAAAAACACACTTCCCAACTCAATCCAATGCCATCCATGCCCTAAATGATGTCTAAATTCAACAGACCCCACATAAACACTTGATTAATACAGCTGTGGCTACCTGCTCAGCCTCTGAGCCTACTGGATGAAAGCAGGCCTGTTGTTGGCAGACAAGGCTAGACAAGCTTGCAGGCCTAGGCTTCAAAATGGCCACCAGCCACATGGCCAGGCCCAACAACATCAGATAGCCCACCCCCAAAAAAACACACTTCCACAACTCAATCCAATGCCATCCATGCCCTAAATGATGTCTAAATTCAACAGACCACACAGAAACACTTGATTAATACAGCTGTGGCTACCTGCTCAGCCTCTGAGCCTACTGGATGAAAGCAGGCCTGTTGTTGGCACACAAGGCCAGGCAAGCTTGCAGGCCTAGGCTTCAAAATGGCCACCAGCCACATGGCCAGGCCCAACAACATCAGAAAGCCCACCCCAAAAAAACACACTTCCCAACTCAGTCCAATGCCATCCATGCCCTAAATGATGTGTAAATGCAACAGACCACACAGAAACACTTGATTAATACAGCTGTGGCTACCTGCTCTGATCCTACTGGATGAAAGCAGGCCTGTTGTCAGACAAGGCCAGACAAGCTTGCAGGCATAGGCTTCTAAATGGCCACCAGCCACAAGGCCAGGCCCAACACTAGAAAGCCCACTCCAAAAAACCCATTTCCCAATTCATTGCCATCCAGGCCCTAAATGATGCTTGAAAATGAAATACATTCAAAAACACCAAAGGAACAGTTGCTTCATCATGCACACACCCATGAGGCCATGACTAGCTTGGGCCTACTATTGACTAGTACTACCCACAACATTTTTTAAAAAAGGAATGCTAGTTACCAAAAAAAAATTGTAACAACTGCAATGCCCCCAATCAAACAGACACAACAACCACTTACTTGTAAAATATCCGAATAAAAAATCCTCAAATCCAATTGCAATGATGCAGCAGATGAAAAGAGTGATCTTTCCAGCTCAAAATCCAAAGGCAGAATGAGCAGGAGATGGACAAGCACTGGGAGGAGCCTGCTGGACAGGAACAGGAAGTCGGAGATTCTGTGGCACTTCCTCCCTCTCCCCACCTTTTTAAAAATGGACTCCTTGCACAAAAAAGGACAGCCAAATGTCAATCTGAGGAATTGTTTTCATCTAAATCATCATTTGCAGAAGGTTTCATGCTGCTAAAACTGATATTCTTTTCCAAATTGAAAATTTTACATGTTTGAGTTTTCGAGCTTCACATTACTTCCGCCGGATGTCGATGGCGTGTCCAAAATGACTTGATCGCGTTCGCTCGCTCCCTGTCGCGTTGGATATGACGTGTTTGGGGTCTCTTTCTCCTTTTCGCGTTCGATATGACGTGCCCGCGTCCTCACGCTTTCGCTCGCGGTGGAGAAAGACGTGTTCGAGATCTCAATCTTCTCATACTCTCACGGTGCATGATCGCGAGAAGAAATACGTGATCGCGCGGCAAATAATGTGATCGCGCGACAAATGACATTAATGCGGGCGCAAACTGTCAAGAGACAGCGCAAAATGGCTACCAACAATCCAACATCTCGTGGAGAACGCGACCGGATCGGGAAAACTTGTCAGTGAACCGGGGGATTCAGGTAAGGCGATCACGCGCACGCGAGAATGTATTTTTTTACAGCGTGAGCAAGAAAAAAATTACCGGTAAGATGCGGATTGCGGAAATTTTGACATTTTCACGCTTTCCGCGTAACGCGAAAATGCCAAATTATCGCAATTTCCGTGAGCGGAACGGAATTTTGGCCCAGGCCTACTTATTTCCCTGCGCTCATCCTCCGTGCCATGTAGTCAAACCCTGAGGTTGTATACAGCATCTCCACCCCTTCCACGGACAGGCCCATTCCATTAAATGATGCAAATAAACTACATTTAAAACTGATCCAAAGCGGACTCGGATGCACTTGCATTTGTACCAACTTTAATTCACCTCAGCCAAACATGCGAAAAACTGGCCATTACGCTTGAAAATGTAAAATGCTTTTTTTCTGGGGTGGTTATGTATTTTTCTGGAAGCCCATTTAGCCAGGAACCAGATTATTCACTAATAGTTGTGGCATCAATTTACACAAAAATACATCACATGCTGACATAAATCAGTGCACGGACGATCTAATAGTGAGGCAGGCACATTACTCACTGCTGGCTTCGCCTCACAAAGGCGAGTTTTTTCAGTAAAATGTTTTGGTGCATTAGCAAGACGGATCTGTCTGGAAACCACCGGCGTTGGAGGGACAGATCAGCGACATTACATCAGGCACTAACAAGACAACAATTGTCCAGAAACTGAATGGCGCTGTCAGCACCTCCTAAGTTAATCACTTTAGCTGGCTTCACAAATCTCTGCTAAAGGCATCACGTATGGCGCGATCTTGTTCTCCGATACTCATATCGCGCTCCCCCATTGTCACAAGCAGTGGTTTCAGTTTTAACAAAAGAGCGCGCCTTTACTCTGTGGGCAAACACGAGAAGTTGTTCCTTTCAGCCCATTTGCTTTCATCCCCCCCAGGCTATTGGGATTCTGCGGTGGTTTCAGCGCGCCGGAGCTTTTGTCAAAATGTTTCTGCTGAGTTGCTTTGTACCGCAATTTCGCAATATAATGATCCTGTTGAGTGGAAGAAATGGCTCCGAAATGATAGGTAATCTCGCGCTTAATTTTCTTTTCTACCCGAGTCCTGCGGGTGACTTTGCTTTCAGGGTTTCGGCGCGGCGCTTCGCCTCTCGAGTTCAGCGGGGGCAATGGATGGCTTCTGGTTCTCGTCGGGGACTTTCTGCGCCTCGGTTTCCACAGTTTCAACTGTATGGCGGAATACTGACGAGAGAGTAAATTGTAGTGGGCTGCGTGTGTTAATCATCGGGGTAATTACATGCTATTAAGAAAAACAATTCGCACATGCGGTGTGCATTTTAGTTGTTGTTGGAAAATATAATTTTCTGACGTTGCTGAAAAAAGGGTTCATTTATTTCTAGTAAACAATAATAAAGTAGTTGACATAAAGTGTTTCTGCAGTTTCCAAACGCCATCACAGATGTTACTATTGCTAATGGTCTGAAAGTGGGTTATTCTTTTGGTGCAGGAGGCACCCTTACCTACACAGTGCTCAGTGAAAAGCTGCTCACCACTATCTGTGGCACAAGCAGCAGGCAGTTCCCAGAGAAATACGTTTGAAGTTCAAGCATGCCAACAATTTTAAAGTACAAAAAATAAAAACCTCAATTAATTTCGCAAAACAAGAGTATGCAAATATAAACCAAAATAAGAAAATTTGGTTAAGGGGATCCAGAGATATGAATATTTAAAGTTGAATGACAAAAAGCACCTAGAAAAAGTAAAGCAGCAATTTTAAAGTATCAGTTGATACTTCAACAGGACCTAGCTGTGTTATTTCGGCCAAACTGTGAAGGAGCATGGGCCGGTTAAGATAAGAGGGTGACACCTTACCTAAGGCAAGTCCGTCTGCGCCCGTCCGCGCCTGGACTGCGCCCAGCACCAGAGCCCCTGGCCCCCGTGAACGCCACGACGCCCGACACCGCTACGATGCCAGCACCCTCTATGCACTCAACACCGGATGACCACACACCTGCTTCCTGGCCGCCCCGAAACGCACACAAGGACCCTTCTCCTGCCGGAACTGCAGCTTCACCAGCATCCGATCCGCAAATCCACCCACCAGGAAAGAACGCAACCACCTCAGATGCATTCTCCTCAACACCCGCTCCGCCCGCAAACACGCCGTTGAACTCTGGGACCTACTCGACTCAACCTCACCAGACGTCGCCTTCCTGACGGAGACCTGACTGAACCCCTCCTTGACACCCAACATCGCCATAGCCATCCTGGACAGCTACAAGATCACCCGCAGGGACCGCACCAATGGAGTAGGAGGAGGAATCACCATCGTCCACAGGAACACTCTCCGAGTCTCGACCAACACCGATGACACTCTCAGCACCGCCGAACACCTGCACTTCCAGATTCACACCGACCCCAAAAACACCCTCAGAGGAACCCTCATCTACAGACCCCCCGGACTCCGACCACAGTTCAGGGCTCCATCCCTGACTTCGTCAGCACACACGCCCTCACCTCCACAGACTACATCCTTCTCGGGGACCTGAACTTCCACCTCAAGAACAACAATGACACCAACTCCACCACCCTGATCGACAACCTCGCCAACCTCGGACTCAGGCAACTCGTCACAACACCCACCCACTCTGCCGGCCACACGCTTGACCCCATCTTCTCCGCAAACTCCCACATATCCTTCAACAACACCACTGAACTCCACTGGACCGACCATTGCTGCATCCACTTCACCTTCTGGAAACCCACCATGCACCACCGCACCCAACAGATCCCCTGCCGCTGCTGGAGCAAAGTCACCGAAGACCAGCTAACCAACACCCTCTCCTGGAGCCCACCCACGACCCCACTGACCCCGACACCGCTGCCCGCAACCTCAGACAATGGATCAACGACTGCGCCAACACCCTCGCCCCAATCAAGAATCCCTCCAACAGACACACCAGCAAGAAAGCCTGCTGATTGACTGAGGACCTCCAGGCCTTCAAGCAAACCTGCAGAAAGCTCGAGAATTAATTGCACCGTGAACAGACACCGGGCAGCTACGCAGCCCACAAGACCGCCACCCGCAGACACCATCACATCATCAGATCCGCTAAAAGGGCCTCCTTCCTGGCGAAGGTCATCGAGAAGACCGTCCACAGACAACTGACCCGCTACCTCGAGGAGAACAGCATCATGGACCCATCCCAGTTCGGGTTCTGCAGCAACCACAGCACCGAAACTGCCCCCATCGCCCCCACCGATGACATCAGGGCCCTGCTGGACAACGGAGAAACCGCGGCCCTCATCCTCCTGGACCTGTCAGCCACCTTCGACACTGTCTGCCACCGCACCCTACGCACACACCTCCACGACGCTGGGATCCGAGACAAGGCTCTGGACTGGACCACCTCCTTCCTCTTCGGCAGAACCCAGAGCGTCCACCTCCCCCCTTTCCGCTCCCAAGCCACCGAGATCATCTGCGGCGTACCCCAGGGCTCATCCCTCAGCCCGACATTGTTCAACATCAACATGGCACCGCTCGCCCACGTCGCCCAACTGCACGACCTCAACATCATCTCCTACGCCGACGACACCCAGCTGATCCTCTCCCTCACCGCCAAAACCATCCTCCACGAAGGAATGAAAGCCATCGCTGAGTGGATGAAGAACAGCCAACTGAAGCTAAACTCGGACAAGACGGAAGTCCTCATCCTCAGCCCCACCCCCTCGGCCTTGGATGACTCCTGGTGGCCGACCGCACTGGGAACAGCTCCAACACCCACCGACCATGCACACAACCTGGGGTTCATCCTCGACTCTACCCTCTACATGACAAAGCAGGTCAATGCCGTCTCGTCCTCCTGCTTCAACACCCTCTGCATGCTCCGCAAGATCTACAGGTGGATCCCCACCAAAACAAGAAGAACAGTCACCCAGGCCCTCATCAGCAACAGGTTGGACTACGGAAACACCCTCTACGCAGGAGCCTCGGCCAAACTCCTGAAACGACTTCAACACATTCAAAACACCTCCGCACGCCTGATCCTCGACGTCCCTCACCGCAGCCACATCACACCCCACCTAAGAGACCTGCACTGGCTCCCCGTCAACAAGAGGATCACCTTCAAGCTCTTCACCCATGCACACAAGGCACTCCACAACACCGGACCAGCATACCTCAACAGACGACTCAGCTTCTACACCCCCAACTGTCAGCTCCGCTTCGCAGACCTCGCCACCGTCCCCCGCATCCGAAGAGCGACCTCCGGTGGCAGGTCGTTCTCCCACCCTCCCACCTCACCGCCAAGACCTGGAACACCCTCCCCATCCCCCTACGGCAGACCCAGGACCTGCTAACCTTCAGAAGACTCCTCAAGACTATTCGAGCAGTAGCAGCATCCCCCCCAGCGCCTTGAGACCCTCACGGGTGAGTAGTGCGCTTTACAAATGAGCTGATTGATTGATTGATTGGTCAAAGATTTTTTACTTGAGACTTTTTTCTACTTCTGAGGGTACAAAGTATTTCAATGGGGCAAGGTCAAAGGGTGAAGCCAGTAAGGTTGCATCATCCTTAAGCTCCTCTCACGAAAGACATTGCCTTTGGCACCAAAAACTAACAGCAGGATTTGTAGCCGCCAAGAACGATTTGCCACTGGAAAAGATCTGTCACTGCACCCTGATGCAAGGTTTTACCTTTGGACCGAATCACTTTTTTGTATCTCAAAATCTACCAATGGGGCGAAGCTGGAAACCAGGGCCAGGCAATGTTCAATGAGCCTGGATACTTTTACTGTGAGAACCAGTTTTCAGTGTGGCAAAATAATCTGAGTGGAATTAATCTGGCTTTCCTGCCCACTAAGGAAGCGCCTTCCTTCAGGAAGCCTCAGAACAGCTGCTGGTCCTCCGGTGGAAAACATGACTCAGTCCCCTTTAATCCGAAGTGCTGTGAAAGTTCCTTCTGGTCACTACTATAGTCCCCAGATCTTCAGGGTACATGTCTAGCCACCAGGTCTCTCTCCAATCAGGGCACCTGCAGTGTCTGGTCTTCACTGATCATCTGGCCCACTTCTGTTTTCTATATCCTGACGTCAAGCAAACAGGAAGCCCAGCATGTGATCCTGTGATAGCAGATCCAGTCCCTGGGTGCCATCATAAAGTAGGAGTCCTTGGTTCATCTTTGCTCCATGTTTCAGGAAGAGTGCTTTTCTTTCCAAATTCTTTTCTTCCCATATCCTGGAATGTTCTGAGTATGTGGTAGTGAGATGCTACTCTTATCCTATGCACTAGTCTCTGATTGGAGAGTTTCTTATGCCCAATCCTGACTATTCTCTCATACTATCCCCAGTTTACTTTCCAGAACTTTCTGTCTTAGCTAACTGGAAACATTCTCTTAAGCTCTAAAACCAAAATGGAAGTTGACATCCTCCATAAAGAGGAGCTCTAATTCTCCTATAAATACTCCCCTCAGTAGAAAACATACCTAACCTCTGTGAGCATCCAGATTGTTTCTCCCACCTCCTGTGGTTGGAGCTAGAAAGGCTAGGATGATCCTGGAAATGAATGGGAGCATTATCTAGTAGCCCCCTTTGGAAACACCAAACCAAGAGGAGAAATGTGAGGACTGTCTCTTGTCCTGACAGCTGTTCCTGCTCCCTCCCAGATAGTTAATACCTGTTAAGTAACTAGTTGTTGGCTATTTCCTTGCCTTTCTGGGCCCACAGGTCAAATCATAGTCCCCTGGGCACAGGAATATATATTGAGCTTCTGCAGTAGGGTTGAGATGCCAACTGGTTTTAAAAATATTTTTCCAATAATGTCAAAAATCTACTTTCACCACTGAAGTTGATATTTGGCACTGATTAAAAAATAACTTTGAATCAGTTCTCGAACATTTTCCCAGGTTGTAATATAAATCAATGGATTTATTTATAGAGAGGCTTGCTCTGGAAATGTTATTTTACCTTTACAACGTTTGGGTACTTATTTACTGTAAGGGCATAATATTTCCACTATTTAGTATGTCATGGAATTATGTGTAAGCATGTAGCCCAGTGGATTTCAAGGACATATTTGGGGTGGTGTTTCTAATTAATAAAATACTGAATTATAAATGGGTAATAATGAATAACTGGATTGTTTTTTTAACAAGGAGAATTGAGTGACATCAAATAGGCAAAAAGAGTAAGTCTCAAGTTGTCTTTGATGTCACTTAGAACACATTTTTTTTTATCCATCTTTAATTTTATGTTATAAATGATCTCATGTTGGACTTGGCCCTTTTGGGCAGGTTCACCCCTAAACTTTTTGCATTTCCTGCAACCTGGTATTGGTGGTCCAGTGTGAAGTGCGTGCGCTCTCTGAGTGCGTGTGGTGAGCTTGGCCTGCCCTCCCATAGGAATGCATGGGGGATATGTGTGTCCATGGTAATTCCTGATGTGAGAGGAGTGCAGGGGAGAGTTTAGTATGTATGAACTCGTGAGAATAAATGCTGCGCAATGGTGTGCGCAGATTTATGGTGACTGGTGGAGAAATGCCACTTTTAGAAGTTGGCATTTCTGTGTGCTATGTGTATGCCTGCCTGATGTGAATTGCATGTCTGGCTTGTGAGTGACAGGATCTGAGAGGTGTGGGTGGCTCCAGGGGACAGGGTGAGTCAGCCCAGTGGTGAATAGAGAGATCTGCATCTAGATGGGAGGGAGAAGTTGCACCTGGGACCTGAATAGGGCTGTGCCTTCCCTCCACAATGCTGGCTCCACCCCCTGTGGTCTCTCTGATCACTGAGCCCCCACCTGTCATGGTTACGGCTGGTAGCGTGACCTCCGCATGCATGCATAGCGTCACTGCCGCGGCCCGAGAGGAAATCAGGTTAGCGGTCTATGCTCCTGGAACCCGGAAGCTGACGACACCATGCCTCAATGATGAATACAAGCCCCAGCTAGGCCCGCAAGAGACAAGGATTCGCTCTTCTGTAACGAAATCTATAAGGAAGTTGGCACGGAAACTGCAAAGTACAAAAACAACGTTTATTAACCCTTAAGGGTGGTCCTACAATCCACACAACACTCTTCAGTATTGCAAGGAGTAGCACACAGAACTTGCGTACATTGTCCCCTTTTATACATAACAGAGGGGCTCATGAGTGGGTGGATACCACAGAGTTGAAGAACATTACCATTTAGGGTCATTCTCGATACCAAATCAATACATGGGCGGAGCTAACACACTCCTTGGGCCCGCGAAAACACATGGTCAAGCAAAGCTAATTATAACAGATGTGGTCAAGTCTGGGCATGCGCCAAACGGACAAGAGGGAGCTATTTATAACTGTTGCTAGGCAGATTACAAGAGCAACTAACACAGAGGTCGGACTCTCCTCGTGGTGAACACGTGGCAGCATGTCAATACAAAATGGAGTCCGGACTTCGGCCAACATAATGAGGAAAACACGATAAAAGGGAAACACTAATGTTTTCAGTAAATGCTTAATCACATTCTGCTTTAATTTACAACAGACGACCCTTTCAGCATTTACTGAAGACATCTGGCTTCCAAGAATAATCATCGTATATGTCAATTATCATCATTCCTTTAACCTCTTTAGCTAGACCCTTCTGGCGGGCAACATCGGAAATAGCTTTCTTATCTGGAATGCAGAATGAAATGCATACGGAACAGCACAATGGTCCACATTGAATACACATACAGAAAAGGAACAGAATTGCTACAATAATACAGAGACCAGTTAGAACCTTCCAACCCCAGGCAGTAACCAACGCCCAAAACCATCCAGAAAAGGACCAAGTGCCGTTTTCTGTGTGGACTTCAGCTGCTATTTTGTGCAGTTTATTAATGGCATTATAAACGGATGGCGTATGATCAGGGATGAACACACAGCAGCTACTTCCAATAATTTTACAGGCTCCTCCTCGATCAGCTAGCATCACATCCAATACCATACGATTCTGTAATGCAACAATCCTGGTAATCTGTAATTCTTCCGTAAGATTCCCAAGAGCAGCAGCAGTCTGATTAGTCACAGCTTCTACCACTCTTGTTAATCTTCGGATCTTCCTACTATTCAGAGCGGCTCCAACAAAGAAAAACAGTCCTAAATTAAAATCAATATACTGTTGCAAGCTGGTATCTGTTTGATCCACCTCATCAATTGATAGAGTACGTTTATATCTATTTACAGTCACATTATTCAGCAATTTCAAATCCTTATGATATGACGCAGGTGCTAAGAATACAGGAGGTAATAGGAATGATACGTAGCATACCCCAGACCACCCAGCCGGCAAACGGTAATAACCTTTATTTCCACATACAAAATAGGTATTATGGGATGCTAGGAAGGTGCTGTTATTTAACCCATCAATGTTTAACACAGTTATACAATCACTGACACCGACAGGGATAAAACCCACACTCTGGACGCACAGGTCCGCTTGGGCTTGTGCTACTTGGATTACAAATTTATCCTTCCCCACAGTGTCTCTGGTGTTCGTGAAGATATAGGGGATGGATTCATTGTCCGGTCGGTACTCTTCCCATTCCCAAATTGTCCCATTCGCTTGTGGATATCCATTCTTGTCCTGATGGCATTCTTTATTAAGTCTGAAAAGCAATCGTCCCACTGTCGGTTTTCGAGTGGCAAACAACAGAGTGTACCATGCTCTACAAGAGCCATTGTGAGAGAAAGGAAGTGGTATGAATGGCGTGCCTCCTTTCTTCTGATGGGCTGGCATCATCCCACATATCCAACAGTTCGTAGCATTTGTAGCAACGTGGGTGTGATGCAGCATCTGAATGAAAGTGTTATTCAAATAGGATTGTCGATGCTTCAACTCTTGATATGGCAATGTATAAAAGTAGTGCTCCGCAGGCACTGGAGTCGTCAACACAAGTGTCTCTCGGGCAGGAGTTGCCTCCTCCACAAACCATGTGGTTATACCAACGATAGCTACTGTTAGCATGAACCCCAACGCACAAAAAATGTTCTTCTTCTCCATGTCAAAGGAAACAATACCCTGATATCTTCCTGAAACTAAAAAGTCTGTCAGAACTCTTCCCCTTGGGCAGCGGTTGATTTCTTCACCAGCGGGCCAAGACGGGTGTCGCTACACTAATGCAGGGCTGATCCCCCCCCCTTGCCTCATTGGCTCTCCGTTTCACTAACCCAAGGGCCGTTCTGACAGTATGTCCCGGTACTGGAAACCTCACTTCCTTGGTCGCAGATGATATCGCCTTCCTCCAGAAGTCGTATGGTCCGGAAAGAGCTCCTCCGTGTCGTTTGGCTCTGCAGCACGGCCTGTCTCTGCTGCTAGGATGTCTCGTTGATCGGTCAGCACGGCAGACTCCACCAATCCGGGCGGTACCTTTCGACAGTGCAGGGAATGAATCCAATTCTTCCTGTTCGAGACTCGCACTGCCGTCCTCGTTGCAAGAAGGACTTGCTCAGGTCCGACCCATCTCGGCTCCAAACTGTTCGTTCTGTCAAAGATCTTCACCATGACATGATCCCCAGGCCGGAGACCATGTCCTTCACCGGTAGACTGATCAGGGAGCGCCTCTCGGACCTGTTGATGAATAGAAACCAAGTTATCCGTTAACTGTGCCAGATAATCACTCATCATCACACAAGGTACATCATACACAGCCTTAGGCCTTGGTGGACCCCAAATATTCATTGGGCGTCCAAATACAATCTCATAGGGTGTAAGGCCGGTTCGAGAGTGTGGCACCGACCTAATTGACAATAACGCCAGTGGCAAAGCGTCTGGCCAAGTCAAAGACGTTGAAGCTTGAATTTTGGCGATCTTAAGCTTCAGTGTACCATTATACTTCTCGACTAGTCCTGCAGACTGAGGGTGGAACACGGCGTGGAACTTCTGGGTGATGCCTAGGCCCTTCAAGACATACTTTATAACATCTGCTACAAAGTGAGGGCCATTATCACTCCACAGAAGTCTACAGACGCCGTATCGGGGGAAAAACTCTTTCAGCAATAGCTTCGCTGTAGTCATTGCAGTGTTGTCTTTCGCAGGGTACGCCTCAACCCATTTACTGAAGGCGCAAACCACTACTAGAACATACTTCAAATTGTTACAGCGCTCAAGCTGGATGTAATCCATCTGCAGAACCTCAAAGGGTGCAGTGGGTGTCGCAAATCCTCCTGCTGGAGTTCGCGTGCCTTTCCCTGGGTTATACTTCAGACAGATCATACAGGTCTGCACCACCCTCTTTGCCGTGCTAGCAATCTCTGGATGCTCCCAGACTTGGGTAAGCAATTTCACAATTGCGGAAGCTCCAACATGTGCTAGCCCATGTGCCATCTGGACCATAGGTTGTACAAAAGCCGTGGGTAATTTCCATCTATCCATCTGCTTATTTCTCCAGCAACCCTCGTCATCCAGTTCTCCTTCGCTAGCCCATTGTTCCCGCTCTTTGTCAGAAGCGGTCTTTTGTATTTCTCGCACTTCCTCCTTCGCATCATGCCATCTCTCCACCTGTGACTTCACTACATACATGGCAGTAGTACCGGGCTGCATCGCAGTCTCCCGTGCTACTCGATCCGCTAACGCATTCCCTTCTCCAACCTTATCAACTACTTTCCTATGGGCACTACACTTAACAATGGCAATTTTCTTTGGGTATGTCAATGCAGTTAAAAGATTGTGGACTAACTCCCCATGCATTATCTGTACCCCATGTGACGTTAGAAACCCTCTCTCCTTCCAGAGTAGGCCGAAATCGTGCGCTACTCCGAAGGCATAGCGGCTGTCTGTGTAAACATTCACGCACAATCCTGTACTGAGCTCACACGCTCGTGTTAACGCTATCAGTTCCGCTGCTTGAGCCGATTTCTGTGGTATGCGTGCTGTCTCCACTATCGTGTGTAATGTGGTAATTGCATACGCTGCTGAAGTCGTACCATCTGGTAGCTTCAGGCATGATCCATCTACCCACAACTCTCCATCTACATCTGAAAAGGGCGTATCCTGGAGATCAATACGACCCTTTGTTTGTTCCTCAGTCACAAGAATACAATCATGCGCTTTCTGTGCCTCGGGCTGGGTCTCGGGGTATGGCAACAATGTGGCCGGGTTTAATGTCACGCACCTTTTTAACGTAATGTGAGGAGCTAAAAGCGTCAACTCATATCCCGTTAAACGGGCACTGGTCAAATGCTGCGTCTTTGTTTGATTAAGCAGGGCATCAACAGCGTGGGGAACTAACACCAACAGTTTATGGGACAATACAATTCCTTCACTCTGCCGTATTGACACAGCTGTCGCCGCAACCGAGCGAAAACACCCCGGCAATGCTCGGGCGACAGGATCAAGTACAGCCGAAAAGTATGCACAAGGGCGCTGCTTATCGCCGTGCATCTGCACTAAGACTGATAATGCACATCCATCTTTCTCATGCACATACAACGAAAAGGGTTTTGCATAATCAGGGGTCCCTAACACTGGTGCTGAACAAAGGGCCTGTCTCAATTGCTGAAAAGCAGCGTCACACTCATCTGACCAGGGGATCGGGATGGGCGTGTCTTTTGTCAAGAGAGCTAGTAATGGCTTAGCTATGTGTGAAAACCCCAATATCCACTGTCTACAAAAAGAAACAAGACCCAAAAATGCACGCACATCCTTCTGCGTGGATGGCCTTGGTGTGTCCAAAATTACTTGGATACGATCTGGTGTGAGTGCACGCCCCTCCTTAGACAAAAGGTGACCCAAATAAGTCACCTTTGGTCTACAGAATTGCAATTTCTTCCTAGAGACCTTGTGATTGTGGGATGCTAAAAAGGAAAGTAAGGCTATCGTGCTTTTCTCTCACAACTCCAGGGTGTCAGCCGCCAACAGGATGTCATCGACATATTGAATGAGGGCGACCCCCTCGAGTAAAACAAAGGAATCCAACTGTCGCTTCAAAGCCTGACTATAGATACTAGGGCTTTCTGTATAGCCTTGGGGAATTCTACAAAAACGATAAGATCTATTGTTTAATGTAAACCCAAAAAGAAATCGGCTATCAGGGTGAATGGGAATAGAAAAGAAGGCATTCTTCAAATCAATCACTGAAAACACGGTCGCCGTAGGCGGGACCAAGGTAAGCAACGTCGTGATATCGGAAACCACCGGGTACTGAGGTATCACGATCTTGTTTACCTCCCTCAAATCAATTATAAACCGATAGACCTTTGCATCCGTGTCCTTTTTCAAAATTGGGAGAATCGGACTGTTACAGATATTATAGGGAACTTCTTCCACTACCCCCACTGCGATCAGGTCTTGCACAATCTGTATGAGAGCCTCCTCGCCCTCCTGGGAAATACGATACTGTGGGAGGCGTGGTAGTACCGCCCCCTCCTGGACACTAATGTGGACCGGAGGAATCACCATTTGTCCGACATCTGTGTCCGAAGTCGCCCATAAAGCTTGGGGGAGGGTAGCCAACAACGCATCCTCTGAGATTGTACACATCCGCCCAGATCGGGGGTAGTTGTCATTTAAAATCACCCTCACACCCTCAGGGGAACAACAAATTGTAGCCCTAAAGTACTTTAACATATCAAGGCCCATAATGTTATCCGGTGTGTACGGAGCAAGCAGAAACGGACAAGGCGCAGAAAAACAATCAACTTTAAATGCAAGGGGCTGTGAAAGAGGGCTTCGGGAGAGTGTACCATCAAACCCTACCGATGTAACTATTGAGCCGGATGGGGGAGCCCCCGGAACCAAGTACCTAGACAATGCACTACGTGTCGCTCCTGTATCCACTAGGAACTGATCAGTAGAACCTAAAACCTCAGCCGATACATAAGGACCCGTCTGATCGACCGGCACCTCAACTGATTCGGACCCCCATCCTACGCATTCCTATGCATGCTGAGAATCATGATATCCCGACCGATCGATGTCCGATACATGATACTGGTGCTGACGATCGAAAACATTTGAGCTATCTCGGTGCTGTCCAGCGGTATCGAAACGGACATTATCGTTGGAATTCCCTCTAAAGTTCGAGAAGCCCCCTCTACCTCTCGGGCCACCCGGAGTGTGCCCCTGACGCGAAGCACGCAACGCTGGGCAATCCCTGGCCCAATGGCCCAACTGCTTGCAATACGCACACTGGTTCCTATTCAAATCCGATCGGCCCGAAGGGGGGCCATAAGATCCGCCCCTTCCCCTATTATTATTACCCCGGCGGGGCGGGCCATATACTTGTGCTAACATCACTTTAGTTTTAAGATCTTTCGATTTCTTCTCCTCCTGGCCCTTCGCCTCGTGCTCCTGACGCTCATAATACTGGACAATGGTCAGAAGGGCCGTCGGAGTCGCGGAGGACCAAGAACTCTCACTCGCTTTTAACCGGGCCGCAACTGCCGGCAGCAGATTAGCCACATATTTATCCGCAAAAAGGTGGCGGCCCGTGTCGTCAGTAAGCGACTGGCCACTAAAATCATGGAACGTTTCCTCAAAACGCGTAAAGAAGTCCGCGACTGACTCGTCAACTTTCTGTTTACATGCAGCTAACATATTCCAGTCAATCTTTTTAGGGGGGATAATCGTCTTCAACTTAGCCACAATAGCCGCAGGGAGATCTAAAATATTCTGGGGTGGTTTCTGTGCGGGCTTCCGTTCCCTATCCTCATCCTCAAGGTCAGACCACCGGGCCTTGAAGGCAACCGCATCATCTACCTTCCGAACAGAGCGCCACGTATCCGGCGGTAGGATAAGGCCAAAGAATAGGTCTATATCCGCTAAGGTCATAATGCAAGAATTCAAGGCCCCCTCGACTTCTTCATAGAAGGCCGCTGGATTCTTGCGGGGGTCAGGCAGCGCATTCTTTAATGCCATAACATCGGCCCTATGCCATGGAGTATAAACCCAATTATATACAAAATATCCCCTTGCATCGGCGGAGTTAATATCCGAGCTAGTCCCTGCTCCCTTAGGAGGAACATACAGAGGCGCCGCCTCTCGCATTGGTTTAACATGCACTATGTCATCCTTATCTGACTGGGAGGCGGATGGGTGGCCCCCTGCTGCAGACGAATCCGACTGCTTCTCCTCCTCCGTTTGTTGACGTGCTTTCTCTCTAAGGGCCAGCACCTCGTCCCGCAAAGCGAACAGCCGCCGAGCCGCCTCAGAAGCCTTAGGGGGAGAAAAGACACCATTACGTAATGCTCCGGCATCCGAAGACACGTCGTCAGGCTCAAGGATACTAGAATATTTTCGGAAAGCAGCAATTACTTCTTCTGAAAAATGAGACAGAAAATACACCCTCTCCCTATCTTGCCACGACCCCCAAGCATGGAACAACTCATCCATAGACATCTTGCCCTTAAGTGCACGGAGGGAAAGTTTCCGAAGCTCAGCCATATGCTCGGCCGATAACATGGACCGTGTGTCGACCTTACCCGGAGCCGGGCCAGAATCTTGCGGCCGTGGAGCAGATGCGCCAACATAAGGGGGCGGAGAGCGATCTAGTAAATAAAAATCGTCATCAGGATTATTAAGGACAGGATAAAGCGGCTGACGAACAACATATTGACCCGAAACTTGTAGCCTACGCTCTTTCTCTTGTCTGTCCGTTTGCTCTTTGTCCTCCCGACGCTTCGCTTCCTGCGCTCGCATATGATCATTCTTTCGTTGCTCCTTATCAAACAGCGCTTTCTCACGTTTCTCTCGCTCACGCACTTCCTTCACCCATAATCGCACACACTCAAACATATCCTGACGAGCACGTCGCTTACACATACATTGTTCCACATACTCAATCTTACGTATATCAAACGATCCATACAAAGGCCATCGCAACTCAGGATCCTTCCTAGTATATTTCCTCCATAACGTGCTGTACATTATGGAAGAAAGACCATGCTTCACGTACATATCCCTATTAGGAGTCCCCTCTGGGGGAGCTGGAGCAGATTCCTCGAGGTTCAACCGGTTCCCAAGACAGCAGCACCACTTACGAAGTGCGCTAAAAGCAGGCATGCTAGGAATAATGCAAAATATGCAGTATTATCAAGAAAAATGGCACTTAATCGTTGCGCCGTTCAAAGTTTACACAGCTCCGGAGAAATTTCTCCACATTACCTGCCTATATGTGTTGCAACGCATATATTTTCACAAAGACAAATTCAAAATATGACTAGTCACCATCAATCAAACTCAAATAGCCAGACCAGGCTTCAAAACTCGGAGCAAGTACCATACAACGGTTCTTACCAATCAAGAGTCCAGGTTCCAACTGCCAAGCTCCACAATCGCCCAAACGGCTCTCACGGCAGGACCGACAGAAGAGGTCTCAGTCGATGACCGGCGCCACCCAGATGGTCAGCTCGGAAGGGAAGGAAGAAAAACCTCGGGATGCCAAGGCTAAGACGCCGCTGGCAGTGATCACGTCCCCGGCCAAACTCCTCACCTTCGTCGCGACCAGTCCTTCGAGCATCCGAGTCGCCGATGAGCCCCACGTGACGGGCGCCAATTGATGAATACAAGCCCCAGCTAGGCCCGCAAGAGACAAGGATTCGCTCTTCTGTAACGAAATCTATAAGGAAGTTGGCACGGAAACTGCAAAGTACAAAAACAACGTTTATTAACCCTTAAGGGTGGTCCTACAATCCACACAACACTCTTCAGTATTGCAAGGAGTAGCACACAGAACTTGCGTACATTGTCCCCTTTTATACATAACAGAGGGGCTCATGAGTGGGTGGATACCACAGAGTTGAAGAACATTACCATTTAGGGTCATTCTCGATACCAAATCAATACATGGGCGGAGCTAACACACTCCTTGGGCCCGCGAAAACACATGGTCAAGCAAAGCTAATTATAACAGATGTGGTCAAGTCTGGGCATGCGCCAAACGGACAAGAGGGAGCTATTTATAACTGTTGCTAGGCAGATTACAAGAGCAACTAACACAGAGGTCGGACTCTCCTCGTGGTGAACACGTGGCAGCATGTCAATACAAAATGGAGTCCGGACTTCGGCCAACATAATGAGGAAAACACGATAAAAGGGAAACACTAATGTTTTCAGTAAATGCTTAATCACATTCTGCTTTAATTTACAACATCAACACTTCCGGGCGGACACGCTTAACAGACGATGATTTCACCTGCCTTGGCGCTTTGGATTAACGCCGATGCCACCGCTGAAGACACGCTGAGTCCAAGACTGTCCTCCATCAGGTATCGTGCTTTGAGAAGCAGTTCCTTTCTCTGGAGCCGTTTTAGATGCCCTAGCTGGAGCGCTGTTCATTTGGAATCAGCTGCCTGCCTAGTGCGGTTGCCATGTAAGCTCTGCTTACGAGACTGCCTTCACATGCAGGCATTTTCCCTGTCTGTCTGTTACTGATTGCCTTGTTCTGTTATTTCATGCCCCCTACGCACAGGAGTGTGTTAGGCGAGGTACATTTTGTTTCTTCTTTATAATTTGTGCAGGAGCGCTGTTTTTTTCATTTTGGTTATCACGTGCAGGAGCGCTGATTGTCCTAGACTGTTGTTACATGCAGGCATCCTACTTGCCTGTTCATCCTAGCAGAAGCCTTGTTCCTTTGTCCCTTGCCACATACGCACAGGAGTGTGTTAGGTGGGCTACCGTGCAGATCTTCTTTATTATTTGCACAGGAGTGCTGGTTTTTCATTTTGGTTCTCACACGCAGGAGCAATTCCCCGTGCAGATTAAGTCCACCGAAGTGCGCATTGTTTCCTGAAACCGGCGCAGGAGTGCTGGTTGGCTGTTTGCCACTGATGACTTTGCGGGTCTCACGTATGAGGTAATCATATAGTTAATAGGGTTTGACAGTCCTTAGAGCAGTAGGGAGTTTTGGGATGCATTGGAGTAACAGTTGTTCCCTTATTATCTATTACAGACCTAGTGTCAAAAAGACTCCAGAGACGTAGTGAGACCCTCAGATTTGTTACTAGAAGACCTCTATTTCTCCTTGTCAGGCTTCTACCCCCGGTACCCCCTCTATCCTGGTCAGTATCTACGCATCTACTAAGGTAAGGTGGGATGGTGGTGGTGGTTCACGTCGCCTCTGCAGGATCGCCTCACAAGTATAAGGTAAGACTTGTGGGACTCTGACACCACCTGATATAGGGGAGAGGAGCTGAGCAAAACAAAGTGCTCTAAATTCACCTAAACCAGTTCTGACTGGTATCCCCAATCACTGTGCTGTGACACAAAGGGAAATGTAGTATAAATATAGGGGCTGTTACCCCATGATGTTGTTCTGAACCTGGTCCTAAACCTGCGGGGCGTGCTGATGCTGGGGCCCAGGAGGACCTAATATGAAATTGTGAAATCAGCGCACACCTTATTTACAACGTGATAAATCAAAATGAAGATATTGTTATCAAAAGAGTGCGTGCAACCCAGAAAAGGCAGCAAACCAAATACAATGTAACTCTGCTGGCGGAGCACCACCAGTATACTGGGTGCACACTGACTGATATGCATTTTGCTGTGTCTATCCTGGGGTGGTGAAGTGAGCTAAAGAATGGTTATGGATTTAAACCAGATCAAATAGTGACTGGGGGTGATTGTCTGAAAAGTTTCAGCGCTCCATCCATCATCTCCTTGTGTTTGCTTTGTTTGCCGTAAGTTGGCAGGGTATTCCTGGACGTGGGTCCCATGCTCACTTTGCCACTGGATTTAAGCTAGCCTGGCAGATTAGGGGTGTTACCCCGAAACCGGTCCCAGGATGCTTGTTTCTGGTCCAGATAAGACCTGGCTTGGCAGTTTGGGAGGGATTGTTCCCATGAGGAACAGGGTCAAGACTGATTTTCATATGGTTGGGTCTGAACTGGAGTGGTGAAGTGAGCTAAAGAACGATGATGGCTTCAACCCACCTCTAATAGTAGCTGGGGGTGAGTGTCTGAAAAGCTCCATCCTTTATCTCCTTTTGTTTGCTTTATTTGAACTAAGTTGGCAGGGTGTGCCAAGAATTGGGTGCCTTTGCTCACATTGCCACTGGATTCAAACTAGCCTGGCTGATTAGGGGTGTTACCACGAAACCAGTCCCAGAATGCTTGTTTCCGGTCCAGGGAAAACCTTGCTTGGCAGTTCAGGCTGGACTGTTCCCATGAGGAACAGGGTCAAGACTGGCCTGCATATGGCTGGGTCTGACCTGGGGTGGTGAGGTGAGCTAAAGAACAATAATGGATTCAACCAAGATCTAATAGTGACTGGGGGTGTCACCAGATCCAACCCAGAGCATCTTCCGATCAATGTTGATGGCTTCCTGGATGTGAACTTCTAACTTTTCCCACTCACAGCTTAGACTACCTTCATCAATGGCTTCACTGAGACCGTGCCCTTCATCAGGCCCTCATCAGTGACCCGGTCTTCAGATCTAGCCTGCAGCCTTCTCAGAACATTCCTTTCTGAAGGTAACTTTTTCACCAGACTACCCTGTGTTTAGTATCTGGCCTGTGCTTTCTTGCGGCCATTCTTAAACTTCACCTTTGTCCCAGTCTCAGAACCGAGGCACAAGAAACCTAAAAAACAAACGCAAAAAACCCAAAAAGGGGGCAGGGTAGAAACACCCTCACTCCCTAGGCCTGCTCAGGGGGTCCCACGAGGACCCCCAGGGCCAAAAAAAGAATTTTGTTTTGAAGAAAATCGTAGAGATTCGCGCACCCAGTGATGTCACTGACCATGTCATGAATGATGAAATATGTGACATCATCAGCAGTGGATTGCGGGCGCGCGAGATGTAGTTAGTACAACTAACTATATCGGAGGAATTTCAATGGTTTTGTTCGAGTGAAATGTTCAGCTAACTATAACACCCCTAAAACCTATTGTTTTTTCAGTGAATTTCTAAGGTTTTTTAAATGCTAATTCCTAACAAATCAGGCCTGAAACCTATGGTTTTTTCAGTGACTAAATATATATATATATATATATATATATATATATATATATATATATATATATATATATATATATATATATAGGAAACGTCCTCTGTGTATCTGCCTCCTCCTGAACGGAAGTCGCTTCGTTATGGGAGGACCCCACAGAAGCGGGTCCTGTTAAATTGCAGTAAGTCCTTCTCAATCCATGGAAGGAAAAACGAAGCCATGTGTGGTCCTTCAAATCTTTATTCAGCAACTTCTGCCAAACGCGTTTCGAGTGTCACGCACTCTTGTTCACTGACAAATGAAATCAAAGCGAGCGGCCATTTTTACATTGATAACCACGTGATAAAATTAAACTACAAACACAGTGCATTGAAAGACAGACTTGTAGTTCATAAGTCAAACTGTTGCGAGTGAGCAGCGCGTGGTAATTGACAATTTACGCAATTGGTTAAAATTCATTTGATATTGAATGCAACACATGTAAAACAGACTTTATAAAATATATACAAGCTTTAAAATACAGCTATATACATATTAATATATATTAAATATTTTAAAAATATTTTACATGTTATGATGCTTCTGTTAATTGTCGATGTAGCCCCAGTGGGCTTACGTTAAAAGATATTGCCTGTTGCACTGCTAGTTTGTGTTGCCCAAGTGGGCCTGCAACCATAATCAAGATCATGTTTATACTACAAGTCATGAATTAATCTAAAACCCTTTATTAAAACCCAACTTTAAAACCTGGTGCTAAGAAAAAATAATAAAATAATTCATTGTTCAAACTAGGTGAGTGTACAGATCTTCTTCTATGTTCAGACCATCCGGTTGTTTAGAATTAAGTTCAACGATATAACGTGACTCTAATTTTCTTAGAGTCCTTTCATGGTTCCCCCCTCTTACATTTTTTGGCACCGCATCAATTACATAGTATGTTAATCCTTGTACATCTTTTTTGTGAAATTTCTCAAAATGTCTGGCGACCGGATATGTCCGGTCGCCATTCTTGATGGCCCTAAGGTGCTGTAAGATTCTCTTATGTACCTCTAAGATTGTGCTGCCCACGTACTTCAGCCCACAAGGGCACTGAAGCACGTAGACAGCAAAATCAGTTTTACAGGTGTACTTGCCTCTCACTTTCTTTGATTGCTTACTAAAACATGGTTTGTATCTTTCTGTATTTATGCCATGTTTGCAAGCTTTGCACTTGGGGCATCTCACAAATCCCTTACGTTTTGTGAGCCATGTAGTTTTTGGTTGTGGTTTGCTCATAGTGTTTTTCACAAGTGCTTGTTTGAAAGATTTCACTTTCCGGAATGTAATTTGGGGTCTCCGTGTAACAGATTTACCTAAAATAGGGTCATTCTTTATTAAGTGCCAGTGTTTATTACAGATGTTCCTTAATTTTTCATGCTGAATGCTGTATGACGTCACAAATCTACAATCCTTGCTAACTTCATTTTTTTGCTTTACTTTTTTGCTATTAAATAAGATTTCTTCTCTTTTCTTTTCTTTAGTTCTACGCATTGCATCTTCAACCCCGTTATCAGGATACCCTCTGGCTTTAAACCTTTTTTCTAGAATTTTCATTTCTTGTTTGAATCCTTGTTCACTGCTACAATTCCGTTTAGTTCTTAAGCATTCCCCATAGGGGATACTCCTTTTTAATTTTACCGGGTGGAAACTTTTGGCATGTAGAATTGTATTAGTGGATGTGGGTTTCCTGTACAGTTTGGTTTGTATTTTGCCATCTTCTATAAACACTGTTACATCTAAAAAGTTGACACTTGTCTGACTGACTTCTCTCGTAAAACTTAAATTGAGGTCATTCGTTTGGAGACTATTTATAAAAGATTTTACTTGGTTTTCAGTGGGGATTTGTGAGATGCCCCAAGTGCAAAGCTTGCAAAAATGGCATAAATACAGAAAGATACAAACCATGTTTTAGTAAGCAATCAAAGAAAGTGAGAGGCAAGTACACCTGTAAAACTGATTTTGCTGTCTACGTGCTTCAGTGCCCTTGTGGGCTGAAGTACGTGGGCAGCACAATCTTAGAGGTACATAAGAGAATCTTACAGCACCTTAGGGCCATCAAGAATGGCGACCGGACATATCCGGTCGCCAGACATTTTGAGAAATTTCACAAAAAAGATGTACAAGGATTAACATACTATGTAATTGATGCGGTGCCAAAAAATGTAAGAGGGGGCAACCGTGAAAGGACTCTAAGAAAATTAGAGTCACGTTATATCGTTGAACTTAATTCTAAACAACCGGATGGTCTGAACATAGAAGAAGATCTGTACACTCACCTAGTTTGAACAATGAATTATTTTATTATTTTTTCTTAGCACCAGGTTTTAAAGTTGGGTTTTAATAAAGGGTTTTAGATTAATTCATGACTTGTAGTATAAACATGATCTTGATTATGGTTGCAGGCCCACTTGGGCAACACAAACTAGCAGTGCAACAGGCAATATCTTTTAACGTAAGCCCACTGGGGCTACATCAACAATTAACAGAAGCATCATAACATGTAAAATATTTTAAAAATATTTAATATATATTAATATGTATATAGCTGTATTTTAAAGCTTGTATATATTTTATAAAGTCTGTTTTACGCGTGTTGCATTCAATATCAAATGAATTTTAACCAATTGCGTAAATTGTCAATTACCACGCGCTGCTCACTCGCAACAGTTTGACTTATGAACTACAAGTCTGTCTTTCAATGCACTGTGTTTGTAGTTTAATTTTATCACGTGGTTATCAATGTAAAAATGGCCGCTCGCTTTGATTTCATTTGTCAGTGAACAAGAGTGCGTGACACTCGAAACGCGTTTGGCAGAAGTGGCTGAATAAAGATTTGAAGGACCACACACGGCTTCGTTTTTCCTTCCATGGATTGAGAAGGACTTACTGCAATATATATATATATATATGTATATATTCAGTGAAAAAACCATAGTTTTTACAGACGTTATAGTTAGGAATTAGCATTTAAAAAAAACTTTGAATTCACCAAAAAACCATAGGTTTCAGGGACGTTATAGTTACTTGGACGTTTGACTCAAATAAAACCAGAGGAATTTGCCCGTTATAGTTAGTTGAGCTAACTATAACTCGCGCGCCCGAAATGCACTGCTGATGACGTCACATATTACATCACTCATTACATTGTCAGTGACATCACTGATGACATCTCAAATGACATCACTGATGACATCATCCAGTAAATGTGTGTTTCTCTCAAGTTTAAATATTTTTCATATATATCTATGCCAAGGTGTATTGAAGAATGAGTGGATTTACAAGTGCCTGAATGGATTATTTAGTAGGTGCATGACTGACTGTATAAGTGAGTGATTGAATGTGTCTTACTGAATGCATGGGTTAATGACTAAACTGTGTGAAAGTCTGTATTAGTCTCTCAGTTGGTGTGCAAGCGGCTGCATGGGTTGGTGAATAGCTACATGAGTGTCTATGTGGGTTATTGATTTGTTGCCTGAGTATCTGTATGGGTGCCTGAGTGTCTGTGTTGTGTGACTCTGTGCATAGATGTCTGAGTTGGTGATTCACTGGTTGTATGCATTCAAAAGTGCATCTGGGAAGGGCTGTATTGGTGAGTTAATGTGTGTATGGGTGTGTTGGTGAGTGAATGAATGTCTCAGTGGTATATGTGTGAGTAACTACATATGTTTTAAGGCAGAATATGTGAGTGTTGGAGTGTATGACTGACTATACGTGAGAGTAAGTTATTTGAAGAGTGGGTGTATAAATGAGTGTCTGCTTTTATTAGTGATTTTCTAACAAAGTAAGTATGTGGTAGTATCTGCATAAATAAGTGATGTGGTGTGTGTATAAATAACGGAGTTGGTGTGTATAACTATATACATGAGTAAATGGGTATGTGATTGATTCTTTGCATGACTATGTGTGTGAGTAACTCTATGGATGAGTGGTGGAGTGTGACTGTATGTATGGGTGAATGAGTGCATATTATAGTACTGTATTGATGAGTAACTGCATGTATAAGTGACTGGATGTGTGTGTAGACCTAGGAAATAGTGGGTTGTATGTAGTATCTGGCATTGTTGTGTGTATGGTTTCAAAAATAGTAGTCTGTATTTTAGAGTGCGTGTATCAAAGTTTATATTAGGGCATCAGTATGTGCATCAGATTATCACGTGGATGATGTCATGAGTGATGTAATGAGTGATGTCATTTTAGATGTCATCAGTGATGTCATCAGTGATGTCACTGACCATGTCATGAGTGATGTAATATGTGATGTCATCAGCAGTGCATTGCGGGCGCGCGAGTTATAGTTAGCTCAACTAACTATAACGGGCCAATTTCTCTGGTTTTATATGAGTCAAATGTCCAAGTAACTATAACGTCCCTGAAACCTATGGTTTTTAGTGAATTTCAAAGGTTTTTTAAATGCTAATTCCTAACTATAACGTCTGTAAAACCTATGTTTTTTTGAGTGAATTTCGAAGGTTTTCTAAATGTTAATTTCATATTTTAATATTTATAAAACCTATATTTTCTCTATTTTTTGTTGTAATATTTTGTAACTCTTTTATCCTTTTTTTAATTAAAACAATTATGTAATGTTTTATATATTAAAAAAAAGTATGCATATCTTTTTTTTTAGAAAACTGGAGTCCCGTACTGGTAGTGTACCAAGCTCCATCAGCACACAAATCTTATCCACCATATTGCTAAACTCGTAAAGGAAGCGCATTTCATATCTGACGGGTTCGTGGCACCGCGTCCCGCCTAACATCGTATACGTATGAGTTCACGCCAGCTGCTAGTTTGGTATGCGACGGGTGCGTGGTACCAAGCCGTGAGTTACGTCATATACATATGGGGTCACACCGGCTGCGCGTTCCGTATGCGATGAGTGCACGCTGCCAGGCCCTGTGTTACGTCATAGACGTGTGGTGTCACGCCGGGTACGCCATTCCCTAATTTTTAGGTTTCGCCTAGGTAGCGCATGCGCTGTCTCGGCGAGAGATGCTGTATACAGTATTGTGGGGGAAGCTCCGCCCACTTTCTGCCTATGATTTTGATTTGCTCAAATCTGAAATGCTGCATTCTCATTGGTTGCCGGCATATTAGTCCCGCCTCCTTACTGCCATGACGGTATTTTTATCCTTTCATGGCTATCAGCCCATTTACTTCAGCAACTCTTTTGTTCCCCTGCATCCCCCTGTTCCCTCCCAAAGTCCGTGACTTCTCTGACCGCCAACACCCACCCACCCACTCCCATTCCTGCCTTCTTCGGTGCCCGCATTTTTGTTTACAATGCAATAGGACTCGCGTAAATACAAGTATTGCATTTGTAAATGCTTTTGTTTATGTGATTGGCTGCCTGCATTCGCACTTTCTTTTGCCTGACCTGTCCAGACTCTCGCATGCGCGCGATGCTTTACATCGTGCGAATGCGCACCAAAAGTGTTGCCCTGTAGTGCAGCGGCTGCATCTGGCTCGGCACTCAGTGACTCGAACCACCCTCTGCTGGCTGGCTGCAGGGTGCAGGCGTGTGTGCCTCACTTCTCTTCAAAGCGGGTGCCGCGGCCCTGTGAACGAGCCCCTGTATAACCAGCCGTCCTTTGACACCAGACACTCAGCCTGCCTGTGCAAACAGAGGTTCAATGTTTCTTGCATGGGCGTAGGCCACTGGTGACGGATAAGAGATCTGAAAAGGTGGCTGGAGGGGTTAGTTTGGGGACAGCAGGCCCAGCTCTTGTGATAAGAGAGGTCAATAGGTCCAGTGAAAGGAGTCGCCTCTTCAAACAAGTTTTAGCTGCCATCTCTTATTGGGTCTTCAGTTAAAGGACAGACCCCCACCTCTGAACAGAATAACAAAGTTAACAGCCCCCTTATATTTATTTATGTAATATCTTATGTAGCATCGACTTCACCCAGCAGGACTTCATAGCGCAGTACGACGCTCTCTTAAACACGCGCAGTCAACCATTTATTGATTGTTGTAATCACGCTCCTAATGCAGTTGAAATCAGTTTTGCCTTTCTTTTAAGAAATACGTCCTAAACGCTGATAGTGTGCTAGTTTCTTTATGTCTCAAAACTATATCTAAATAACTTTAAAGTGTATATGAGAGCAAGCGATAATCTAAAATATTTTAAACATTGATATATTTCTAACTGTAATAAACTTATATTATGGTCAATATATTTTCTCAAAATTTCATCGGGTGCGGTCTCCTTGTGCGCTGGGTGTGCGATTGCCATGTGACCTTAAATAAAAAGCATGTGATTAGTTCATAACATTTCCCATTGTAGCAGTTGGAGAACGCCACCCATTTTAGTAATTCTCTCTACAGCATTTGATCAGACACACCTCTTCTGCCTAGAGAGCTTTTTTGAAACGTTTTTGCTATGTACACATATCTTACACTACACACAACATGCAACCATCATCTTAATCAATATTCATGATCTGTAAAGTAGCCTTCCACCTGTGATAGCCATGCACCTAAAAGTTACATAACCAAAGTTTTCCCCACTGCCAGAGGTAACATGGTTGCATACGCTGTCCACAGCACAATGTAATGTTGTGCGGCCCAGGGGCAGTATCATGCATAGATAATGAACACACAGAAACAGATAGATAGTGGAAGTGGGTACGGGCACGTGCGCTTGACTCCTTTTTATTACCAGGATCACATATCCAGTGATGTCTGTGCTGAATGCGTGTGGGGTGAGTGCATACCAGCCCTCAGGGGATGGTTGATGCTAGCATCAACTACAACAGTAATCATTGGATCACACACAGAGATTCAATAATCAAAGGGTCAATAGTTTGTGCTGCAGTGAGGTAGGGACAGTAGATGTGAAATAATATACAAAAGATTCTGTCGTAAAAGAACCATAACCTGTGGTATACTGAGATATAGGCAGTAGATCTGAAATAATACACAAAAAGATTGTATCATAAAGAGTCCATCAATTCTAGTGCACTCAGATAGCCACATCAAAAGCATTCAGCACGTGCACAGCCAGCGATGATCCGTGCTGCGGGTGGGCCGTACTAGGAGCAATGTCTGTTGCCTACAGGACTGCAATAGCAACTCGATCTGAATTGTGAACACTGCTGTCTACAGTGTAGGCCAGAGAGAGCGGTCAGCAAGGGCCCACAGCCACGTGGCATTGACTTGATCTGTCCTGTTTGAAGTACACGAAGCAACAAAAACCGAATGCGGAGCCTGGGATGATGCGTATGCGTAGTGCGGACAGAGCGCACTGAAGCAATGTCTTTTGCCTACAGGACTGCGTCATCTACAATAGCGACTTGATCTGAATTGTGAACCCTGCTGTCTGCCTTGTAAATTGAAGGCAGTAGTCAGCACAGACATCCATGAATACTTTTTCTCACTTCCTCTTCACAAAATTCAACAACATAACTTACAAAAAACTCTGCAATAAATAAATCAAAACAATTTGAATTGCGATCTCTGCTGTCCACAGTGTAGACTGTTATTAAGTGTTCTTTTACAGTACCAAGAAGAATTTGGTAATTGTACTAAACCTATAACTCATCTAAAAAAAGTTCTTCAAGCAAGTATACTAAAAGGATATTGTGTATATTTCAATAGACGTTGTTAGTTGCCTACTGGATTCCGTAATTTAACAATCACCACTCGATCTGAATTGTGAGGCCTGCTGACCACAGTGTAGGCCAGAGGCAGTGGTCATTAACGCCTCACAGCCACGTGCCGTTGGATTCAGAAGCACGGAGTTGGTTGCAACTGATCGGAGGGGGTACACAAAAATCATCACAGACATTAACTTCTGACATCCTCAGTCATAGAATCAAGACACTGTATCACTGTTGGGACCTGCTGTACCGTGGTGTAGTCCAGCGACTACAGTCAACCAAGCCCAATAATCATGTGCAGCAGTTAGCTACGGAAGCACAGAGTGTGATGCACCTCAACGGAGGGAGTTCTGTGAAAACCAAGCAGCAGGTAATATCGGACATCGTCCATTGTGAGATCAAGACACCATTCCGCTGTTGGGACCTAGAGTTGGTTGCACCTGGTCGAAGGGAGTATGAGAAGTTGGCTTCATATATATGCTGTCCAATAGTTATAGTGGGCACCTTGTATCAGTCGAATCGCCGTTTACTTCTATGGGAAAAGTCGTGGTTGGAAATTTAGAGTTTAAGGACACTTAGAGGATATCTACGAGTGAACCCTTTTGGACTTAGAGGTGTCTAGGGCCAACACCCACGGGAGCACCGGAGTACTCGAGTTACCTCACCCAGGGAAGCCGGGTGCATAGGTGTCAAATGGTGTTGGGTCGCGTCGCTGTTTTCATCGGAAGCTGCTCAGGAAGTGCTGCTGCCGTGGAGAGGAGAAGTGTCCGAAGAGATACAAGCCTCGATCTAGGATGGAAGGAACCTGAAAGCAGATGGGACAGAGTCTGGGTCACTTACCAGTGACCAAGGACACAATAGACCAATGACCACAGATGTCGGGTGCTTCAGGTGAGTTGATGGGTGTCTTGACTCTTCAGCCACGAGGTCCAGGAGGCACTGATGACAACCAGGAGATTGGACCCAACAAGCCTTGGCAACGGCAAGTCACTTGGAATCAGAGAAAGGACATCTGTGCAGACCAGCAAGGTCTGGGGGACTCACCCAGCGAGGGTAAGTTGGGGCACGTCTGAAGCAACCAGAAAAGCCCAATCAGAAGAGGAGTTGCCTTCATGGGGACCTACTAGCCAAGAGGCTAGTGACCGCGAAGGAGCCTCAAGTGGTCGCACTGGAAACTGGTCCACGGGTCACTCGTGGAGTGGAGGCCAGCAATCTTTGGTGCAGGAGGTGCTCAAGGCTGGGGCTACTCGAAGCCCAAAGCACAACTTCGATGAAGACCAGGAAGATGATGGATCAGCAAAAGATCACGGTGTCCAGGGGTCACGGTTCCATGTCACCCACGATAGCCACGGGCCTCAGCTTTGCTGTGGACTCAGGGTAGCCTCGAAGAAGTCTGGAAATCCACCTCTGGTGATGCAAAGACTTTGTCGTCCGGCGGGAGCTTCATCGATGCAGACCGGTCAGTTACTTCTTTGGTGCCTGCCAAGCAGGGGAGTCACTCCTTGACCCCAAGGGAGATTTCGTCAGTCTTCTAAACAAAGTAGAACGTCGAAGGTTCAGGATATATATTGCAGAGTTTTGGCCAGGGTAATCTAAAGTCGCAAGGACTGGGTTCCCATACTTAAACAAAATTTGGGGGATCGACATACTCTAGGGACCCACCTATGGGAGGGTGTGGAAAGAGGGGTGGTTACACCCATTTCCTTTGTCAAGTTTCGCGCAGGGGCAGGTAGCCCCTGCAACCGGTTGGAACTGGACTATGCACAGGGACACCAAGTGTGCCCCCAGTGAACATGTCTCTCCCTCTAGAAGGGTGGAATGCTACCCCCGCCGCCAGAACTGGCGGGGGGGGTAGTATTCCAAAGCATTTGACACCAAACACGACATGTTTCCACGGAGCCAGTCCAAAATTAGGTTATAATGCACTTAAGAGTATATGGTCAGGTTGCACCACAAACAGCATCAGAGGAGGTACTCCGAACGCTGCAGAGGGGCTCTGCTCATGCAGGGGCACCCTCTCATGTAAAAACCAAGCACTCTGCCTTCAGGATTGTTAAGGTCTGCCATAGGAGTGACTTATAGGTTTTATATGTGTGTGCAATGGTAGTGATATAGGTAGCCTATACCACAGTAAGGGGTGCAAGCACCACCTTACCCAGGCTGCAGTAGCAGACCTGTGATGTCATTTTGGAGTGCTTCCCATGGGTGGCATAATACATGCTTCAGCCCCTGGTAGGCCTCTGAGGTACCTATGCCCTAGGTACATAGTATGCCATGTACTAGGGGCTTGTAAGGCACTCCAGAATCCAATTAGAAATGTACCTAATGTACATGGAAACCATTTTAGAGAGAAAGCAGATAGACTGGGGCCCTGAATAGCAGGATCCCAGTCCAACTAAGTCATAAACCAGCAAAACACCAGGCAAAAAGTGAGGGCAACCATATAGTCAGATTCCACCTTCCTACAGGGAGTACCTTCATCTCCACTCTCAGATGCAGTTCTAACATCGTCCATTGTGGGATCAAGACACCGTTCCACTGTTGGTACCTTTTGGACTACTGTGTTAGTAGTAAACAGAGCACTCCACGGTGCTGGGCCTCAGGCTGGGCGCTGTGTGCCTGTGTCGCGGTAGCCAGCGTTGATCTCAGAAGCCTTCCCAGCTCACAGACCTCGGCCCAGGAGCTTCTGCCTGTACGTGGTGGGCCCTCTTTCACATACGGCGGTGTTGAAAGGTGAACTGTGGGGCATATGTGCGTCGCAGCGGCCATGACAGTTTCTGGGTACCAGCAGGCTGAGAGCATCATTCACGCACCCGCCTTTGCTCACAGCGTCAGCCTCGTGGCGGTGTAAGCTGCGCAGACCCGGGAGACACGTTCACCATTCCGGAAGAGAACCACACCCAGAGAAACGTGCCTTTTATTCATACCCCTACGCTAGCCTTGCGTATGCCCAGCCAGCCCACTACGCTAAAGATTTGGGGGGGAGGAGGGAGGGAGCACGTACGAACAATGTTTTCATAATCTTCCCTACTGACTGTACTATCATGGTTGTGTCCACCGTCCACTTTACTCAATAGACCATCAGTGTATGTTGACATGTACACGTCTGTGCTCTTCATACTCAAGTCTCTCCGGCACATCCCCTCAACATTTTGCATTGTATACTTTTATAATCGAGAATAACTTGCCACCTGTGCTCATACTTTGCTCCCATCTCTCCCCGCATTCTGCATTGTGTGGCAGAGGTGCCATGCCATGTGTGGTTTGAGTACATGACTAGCCACGGTTCCCACAGTCCGTAGTTTTGTTGTGTCTGCTAGGTGTACATGTTGTTTGTCATGTTGTATGTGATTATATAAAGTAGCAGGTTTATTCACGAACAGTGGTTTCTCCCATTTACATATTGCTGTCTTAAAGAGAAGTTTTTCTCACAGGTGAAAAGTGCCTCCATGCCTTGTTTGTATGAACTTCTCGGACTGCAATGCACTGTGGGTACTACATCTACCAGCAAACTTAGCACATGCTGCACTCAGAGGTGAAAACATCGTGCCTCTGATTGGATTATTCATGCTCCAATGGGAACACAACTAGCAGTATGTTAATGCCCCATGCAAATCACAAAGATTAAACACGAAGCTGGCAATGATTAAGGCATTTGCCGAAACGCGTCTGCCAGGTGTTTTTCTGCCGGATGGTGGTAAATAAATTCCCCTGAAGAGGTTCCAAGGATGTGTCGGACCCGTTCTTTAAGGAAGGACGGGACTGGTGTTTGATGTTATTACAGCAGCTGGCGCTGCATTCCGATGCGCCTCTCGTTCTGGAGCTCCACTGATGGCCGACATCTTTCCTGGTGTAATGTGCAGTATCCACACAGCGGCGCCCCCCCACCCAAGACAATGTTCATAGTATCGGGGAGAGAGCAGCAGATTGCTGCTGATTGGGACACCTTTGGGAGACGATTGACGCCATATGCTGACACAACAGAGAGTGAGCGGACTCGAAAGCTGACATTGTCAGGGCATTACTTAATGCACGAACCGGTCACTGAACCTGAGCTCACGATGTGGGACTGCCTACATGCCCTGTTTGTATGAACTTCTCGGACTGCAATGCACTGTGGGGACTACATCTACCAGCAACCTTAGCACATGCTGCACTCAGAGGTTAAAACATTGTGCCTCTGAATGGATTATTCATGCTCCAATGGGAACAAAACTAGCAATATGTTAATGCCCCATGCAAATCACAAAGATTAAACACGAAGCTGGAAATGATTAAGTCATTCGCTGAAACGCGTCTGCCAGGTGTTTTTCTGCCGAATGGTGGTAAATAAATTTCAATGAAGAGGTTCCAAGCATGTGTCGGACCCGTACTCTAAGGAAGGGTGGGACTGGTGTTTGATGTTATTGCAGCAGTCAGCGCTGCATTCCGATGCGCCTCTCGTTCTAGAGTTCCGCTGATGGCCAACAGCTTTCCTGGTGTAATGTGCGGTATGCACACAGCGGCGCCCCACCGCCCACGACAATGTTCATTGTATCTGGGAGAGAGCAGCAGATTCCTGCTGATTGGGACACATTCAGGAGACGATTGCCGCCATATGTTCACACAACAGAGAGTGGGCGGACTCGCAAGCTGACATTGTTAGGGCATTACTTAATGCACGAACGGGTGACTGAAGCTGAGCTTGAGACGTGGGACTGCCTACATGTCCTGTTTGTATGAACTTCTCGGACTGCAATGCACTGTGGGGACTACATCTACCAGCAACCTTAGCACATGCTGCACTCAGAGGTGAAAACATCGTGCCTCTGATTGGATTATTCATGCTCCAATGGGAACAAAACTAGCAATATGTTAATGCCGCATGCAAATCACAAAGATTAAACACGAAGCTGGAAATGATTAAGTCATTCGCTGGAACACGTCTGCCAGGTGTTTTTCTGCTGAATGGTGGTAAATAAATTTCAATGAAGAGGTTCCAAGCATGTGTCGGACCTATTCTTTAAGGAAGGGTGGGACTGGTGTTTGATGTTATTGCAGCAGTCAGCGCTGCATTCCGATGCGCCTCTCGTTCTGGAGCTCCGCTGATGGCCAACATCTTTCCTGGTGTAATGCGTGGTATGCACACAGCGGGGCCCCCCCTTGCCCAAGACAATGTTCATGGTATCGGGGAGAGAGCAGCAGATTCCTGCTGATTGGTACACCTTCCGGGGACGATTGCCGCCACATGTTCACACAACAGAGAGTGGGCAGACTCGCCAGCTGACATTGTCAGGGCATTAGGGCATTACTTGATACACGAACCGGTCACTGAACCTGAGCTCGTGACGTGGGACTGCCTACATGCCCTGTTTGTATGAACTTCTCGGACTGCAATGCACTGTAAGAACTACATCTACCAGCAACCTTAGCACATGCTGAACTCAGAGGTGAAAACATCGTGCCTCTGATTGGATTATTCACGCTCCAATGGGAACACAACTAGCAGTATGTTAATGCCCCATGCAAATCACAAAGATTAAACACGAAGCTGGCAATGATTAAGGCATTTGCCGAAACACGTCTGCCAGGTGTTTTTCTGCCGGATGGTGGTAAATAAATTCCCCTGAAGAGGTTCCAAGCATGTGTCGGACCCGCTCTTTAAGGAAGGGCAGGACTGGTGTTTGATATATATATATATATATATATATATATATATATATATATATATATATATATATATATATATATATATATATATATATATATATATATATATATATATATATATTATCTACTGGCGGTCGCCAGTAGATAGTTATAGTTAGGACCGTGTTTCCATAGGAAATCTGAAAATTCTATTTTGAATAACTTTGGCACCGGTTGACGAATCCTCGCGAAATTTTCAAAACTAATGGGGCGCTACGCTCCGCTCCTACCCTGAAAGTCTCGGGGTGATTCGTCAAGCGGGGGCAGAGAAAAAAGGGGGGTCCCAAAACGCGTTTTCCCCATGCATTTTTCCATAGGACCTTTAGACACAGCTACAGCCCGAACGGCTGAACAGAATTACTTGTAATTTGGCAGAGAGGTAGCCATAAGGTCAAGGAAGTGCCTTTTGTAGGTCTGGTGTAAATCTGTTCAGTAGTTCCTGAGAAAATAGCATTTAAATCAATATATATATCTGTGGCAGCGCTCCGTGCGCTTACCGTGCGCTTACGGTAAGCTTACCGTACGCGTACGGTGCCGTGCGCGAGCGCGTTTCTGATTGGTTGTTAGATCAAAGTAAACATTCGAATCGGTCGAAACCAGGAAGTATCGGCCGCCATTTTCTGTCTCTCGCACTGAAAAAAAAAGGTTGATAACATGAAAAGGGGGCAATGAAGAGAGTTGCAGACCCCCTAGCGTTCGTCAGGGGGTTCACGAAGGACCAAAAAGTATGAAAAATGAATTTAATAATTTTTTTAAAAAATCACGGGGTGCGCGTACGGTAAGCTTACCGTACGCGTACGGTAAAAAAAAAAAAAAAAAAAGAATTAACAATCACATTTAATATATAAATCTAAGGACCCCCAAGAGAGAAAAAAACAATTGATATTTTGTAAAAAATGGCGAGGCGTGCACGGTACGAAAGCGAAGCGCACCGTGCGTGCAAAAATTTAAAATAAATACATAACTTAGCATTTAAAAAACCGTACAAATTCACTGAAAAAACCATAGGTTTCACACACGTTATAGTTAGGAATTAGCATTTAAAAAAACCTTGCAAATTCACTGAAAAAACCATAGGTTTCACACATGTTATAGTTAGCTGTACATTTCACTCGTAAAAAACCAATGAAATTCCACGTTATAGTTAGATCAGGTAACTATAACTTGCGCGACCGCAATCCACAATGTGTCATTTCAGATGTCATCATTGATGTGAAGAGTGATGTCACTGACCATGTCATGAGTGATGTAATATGTGACGTCATCAGAAGTTTATTGTGGGCGCGCAAGTTATAGTTACCTGATCTAACTATAACGTGGAATTTCATTGGTTTTTTACGAGTGAAATGTACAGCTAACTATAACATGTGTGAAACCTATGGTTTTTTCAGTGAATATATATATATATATATATATTTCCTACTGGCGGTCGCCAGTAGGTAGTTATAGTTAGGACCAAGTTTCCATAGGAAGAGCATTTTTTGTTTTGCTTATAACTTTGGTGTTGATTGATGAATCTTTATGAAAATTTCCAAACTAATCCTTTGTTCATATCCACTCCTATGTTGAAAGTTTGGGGGTGATTCATCAAGGAGGAGCCGAGAAAAGAGAGGGGTCCCAAAACATGTTTTCTCAATGCAGTTTCCATAGGAAACTTTAGACAAGGCTACAGGTCAAACGGGTGAACGGAATTACCCCAAATTTGGCAGGGAGAAGGGCCTTGGTCTAGAAAGCACGGTTTTGTTTATTTGGTGTAAATCTGTTCAATAGTTTTGGAGAAATATCGAAATTTACAGATATCGATATTTGGGAATTCTGACATCTGATTGGCTGAGGCGTTACGAGCAGTGGCGTCTCTAATGCGGACCGCACCGGGTGACACCATCACATGGGGTGACACCGTGATACCACCGGGGACTGGGGGCGTGCTTTCGAAATGGAGCCACTGACTTCCTTTAGGCCATCCACCTGACGCATATACAAAACCACTTTAAGTGGGGTTACCAAATGACTCCATGTGCCAGAACTCAACTTTCCCAGACGCGAGCTTTCCTCTCACAGACAACTACTCTCAGGTTTGTTGGTACTGTGCACTCAACATCACAGAACCGATACCACTGCTAGCAAAGGAACTGAGTTGTATACTAAGCATCACAGGGGCGTGGAGCTATCAGGTAGATCCACCCTTAAGGTGAGGTCTCCTTTGTGGCAGGGGGCCCCGCTTTACGCACACTCGGCCCCTTTCATGCCCAACACACGTTTTAGAAAAGTGCAACTCCAGCCTGTCAAGACCTAGGCACTCTGAGGTAGCGGGGGAGGGTGGGGGGTGAAGAGGCCGACGTAGACGGGAAGAAGAGCTTCTTACCCAAAAGTACCATTTTGAGACGATGTTTACAATGTGAAAGGCTAAACTACATATCCCATAATGCACTTGGCGAGTATCTGAACAGCCTGGACTGGTTGAAATTGCAACGCATGTACGGACCTCCTGGCGTCTCTTGTACAATTCTTTGCGAGTCACTTAATCTTTCTATGCGTCAGTGCCCTAATGTGCCAAACGAGCACTTAGAAACAGACAAAGACATATGGGGGAAAACTGGACATTTACGGAAGCGTGGACAGGTGGCCCTCGCAGGCAGACGAGGTCACCGGCTCCGCCTCCTCTTCCTAATGCGCAGATTGCCACGGGCTTGCACTGAGTGCTGCAGACGCGGCCTATAATTTGCCTCTCTAATAAAAATAATTACCTCTCGCCCGCTCGAGCTGTTGCCGTGCTCCTTGCAACAGCCACTTTTACACAGTCTGCTGCTTTTCTGCTTCACCAGCCTGATATGAAAACGGGCTTCAGGCTGCAGGTGGCTGATAAAGTTTTGTCAGACCCAAGAACCACAGAAACCATTAAGAAATTCTGTTGTTGCTCGGTAGATCTAGGACATCATTCGCATTTTTTTTAAGTATGACTATTTCACATACGTTTGTCCCCAGTAATTACCTGAGTGCGCACTCTCAGTGGCATCACTAGGGGGGTGCGGGGTGTGCGGACCGCACGGGTGACACCTTGAGTTACCTCACTGGGTGACACCAACCCTAGTGACGCCGCTGGTAACGAGCATGAGCTTGCTGCTTATTGGCTGTGAGCGGTGCGAGTGGTTGCAACTAGGAAGTTTTGGCAGCCATTTTGTGATTTTTTTGAAGCGAGTAAGGGGAAAAAAGGGCAAAAAAAGAAGGAAAGAGGAGGGTAGGAGCACTGTAACCTCTGTGGGGTGTTTAGGGTGTGCTATACAGGGGTGCGAAGGGAACTACTCATCTCTACCAGTCTGAAAGTGCTGGGCTACGGAAATTAAGTGAGGTATTGCCTAGAGTCTGATACTGCTAAGGTGAGCTGCTGCGGGACTCGGGGATTAAAGCGTGAGCCCAAACTGTGTGTCTTATGCTGTGAAGTCATGTACCCTCTCATTTGCACCACACCTGTGGAAGTAGTGTCAGCATGTGTTTATACCTACTAGGACAAACTACTGACCCCTACTGGTCTGAAAGTGCTCGGGTACGGAAAATATGTGAGGTATTGTCTAGAGTCTCATGCTGCTAAGCTGAGCTGCTGCTGGAATTGGGGATGAAAACGTGAGTCCAAACTGTGTGTCATATGCTGTGAAGTCATGTGCTCTGGCCGCTGTGCCACATCTGTCCAAGTAGTGTCAGCATGTAGTTATACCTACTCTGAGGAACTTTTGTTTCAAACATTGTAACTTGTGTATGGTGCTTAGGGGGTGTTATACAGGGAGTGGGAAGGTAAATTCGCGTGTATCAAATCAATTCGGTATTTGTAAAGTGCAAACTACTCACTCGTACAGGTCTGATGGTGCTGGGGGCATAAGCTGAGCTGCTGCTGGACTCGGGGATAAAGCCGCTGAACTACTGACCCCTACACGTCTGAAAGTGCGGGATACGGAAATTAAGTGAGGTATTGCCTAGAGTGTCATGCTGCTAAATTGAACTGCTGCTCGACTCGGGATGAAACCGTGAGCCCAAACTGTGTGTCCTATGCTGTGAAGTCATGTGCTCTGGATGATGTGCCACACCGGTCCAAGTAGTGTCAGCAATATTTTATACGTAGTAGGAGGAAGTTTTGTTGGAACATGGTAACTTGTATATGGTGCTTAGGTGGTGTTATACAGGGAGTGCGAAGGTAAATCAATACGGTATTTGTAAAGCGTAAACTACTCACACCTATGGGTCTGAAGGCCCTGGAGGCCCGCGTGGAAATGATGTGAGCTATTAAGTGAGCTATTGCCCAGAGTCACATGGTGCTGAGCTGAGCTGAGCTGCTGCCGGAGCAGGGGATTAAACCGTGAGCCCTGTGCTCTGAACTCATGTTTTCTGGCCGCTGCGGCACACCTGTCTAAATAGTGTCAGCATGTGTGCATACGTACTAGGAGGAACTTTTTTTTTAAACAGTGTGACATCTGTAGGGTGATTGGGGGGTGCTACAGAGGGAGTGTGAAGTTCAATTCTGCTGTTTCCAATCAATCTGGTATTTGTAAAGTGCAAACTCACTCATACATGCTGTCACTCATCATTACATCAGTATAATATCCACTCATACACCTATACATACATTCACACAGTGCTACTGATCCATAGAGTTACTCACACATCTACTGTCATGCCAAAAATCAATCACACACCCATGTACTCACCTATGCAGATATATACACACCACCTGACTTATGTATACACACACCACCTCCCTTATTTATATAGATACTAACACCTACTTGCTCTCTTATACAATCACTAACACAAGTACACATTCATGTATGTAGACACTCTTGCAGTCACTGTCTCTCACGTATAGTCAATTATACACCCCAACACTCACATATACTGTCTAAAGACATATATAGTTACTCACATATATACAACTGAGACATCAATTCACTAATCAACACACATGTACACCCAGTCAGCTACCCATACAGCCCTTCCGAGATACACTTTTGAATCTATACAACCAGTAAATCAGCCATTTAGACATGAGTGCACAGAGTCAGACACCCCCCACCCACCCACATAGACACTCAGACACCTATATAGATACTCATACAATCAATCAATAACCCATAAAGATACTGATGTAGCTACTCACCAACCCATGCACCTGCTTACAAACCAACTGAGAGACTAATATAGACATTCACACAGTTTAGTCACTAACCCATGCATTCAGTAACATACGTTCAATCAGTGACTTATACAGTCAGTCATGCATCTACTAAATAATCCATTCACGCACTTCTACATCCACTCCTTCTTCAATAGACCTTGGCATAGATATATATGAAAAATATTTAAACTTTACAGAAACACACATTCACTGGATGATGTCATCAGTGATGTCATTTGAGATGTCATGAGTGATGTCATGAGTGATGTCACTGACCATGTCATGAGTGATGTAATATGTGACATCATCACCAGTGCATTGCGGGCGCACGAGTTATAGTTAGCTCAACTAACTATAACAGGCAAATTTCTCTGGTTTCATATGAGTCAAATGTCCAAGTAACTATAACGTCCCTGAAATCTATGGTTTTTTTCAGTGAATATATATATATATATGTGTATATATATATATATACATATATATATATATATATACATATATATATATATATATATATATATATATATATATATATATATATATATATACAAGAACATCTTGGTATTTTAATCTATAGGCGATCAGATATGAAGGTTTTATTAAATGTATTTTGTACTTTCAAATATTTTATATAGCCATCCCCTATATATAATTATATACCACATGCGAATATCTGTATTTTGCACCTTGCAGCATGTTTTGCACATAATATCATTGCAATTTGCACTTTAACCGACGCATTTTGCACAATAAGCATTTGCACTTTATTATTGTTCATGTATTTGTACACCCTCATACTAATGTATAATGACAAGCAAATCAAGAATATTCCAATTGTAAATAGGATATTTTTTCCATATCGTTCAGCACCAATTATCACGTGATCTCAAAATGCTGTATAAAAGGATATTCAGTAAGGCTGTTACTCTATGTGATCAAGGCCACTTGGTGGCCGAAACGCGTAATGCCATGCCACGCCGTTACTAATTTCTGAATAAATCTCTGTGAAGCACGTCTGGTGTCCGTGTGCTTTTCCTCTTCGCCCGCTGGGAAGTGGAAGGATGCGCTTGGTATTTATATATGTATATATATATATATATATATATATATATATATTATCTACTGGCGGTCGCCAGTAGATAGTTATAGTTAGGATCGTGTTTCCATAGGAAATCCGCAACATTCTATTTGGAATAACTTTGGCGCCGATTGACGAATCCTCGCAAAATGTTCAAAATAGGTGGGACGCTCCGCTCCGCTCCTTCCCTGAAAGTCTCGGGGGGATTCGTCAAGCGGGGGCTGAGAAAAAGGGGGGGTCCCAAAACGCGTTTTCCCCATGCATTTTTCCATAGGACCTTTAGTCCAAGCTACAGCCCGAACGGCTGAACAGAATTACTTGAAATTTGGCAGAGAGGTAGTCCTCAGGTCAGGGATGTGCCTTTTGCAGGTCTGGTGTAAATCTGTTCTGTATTTACTGAGAAAATAGCATTTAAAAGCATATATATATCTATAAGCGCGCACCGTGCGCGTACGGTAAAACTTACCATACGCGCACGCTGCCGTGCGCGAGCGCGATTCTGATTGGTTGTTAGATCTTAGTAAACATTCGAATCGGTCGAAACCAGGAAGTGTCGGCCGCCATTTTGTCTCTCGCAGTCTGAGGAGGTGAAAAACAAAGGTGGAGAACGTGAAAAGGGTGCAGGGTGGACAATTCCTGACCCCCTAGCCTTTGTCAGGGGGTCCCAGAAGGACCCCCAAGGGCCAAAATTTCTTTTGCGGAGTGCGCGTAGAGTGCGCGTACGGTAGAAACGGAAAAATTCTGCGAACTGCGTAATGTGGGCGCACGGTGCGCGAAGCGCACCATGCGCATACGGTACACGCACAGTGAAAAACCTTAAAAAAAAAATAAAAAATACATAACTTAGAATTTAAAAAAACGTTCAAATTCACTGAAAAAACCATAGGTTTCACACACGTTATAGTTAGGAATTAGCATTTAAAAAACCTTGCAAATTCACTTAAAAAAACATAGGTTTCACACATGTTATAGTTAGCTGGACATTTCACTCGTGAAAAACCATTGAAATTCCCCCGTTATAGTTAGTGCAGGCAACTATAACTCACGCGACCGCAATCCTCTGCTGATGACGTCAGATATTACATCACTGATGACATATGTGTCTTTCTGAAAAAAAAATATTTATAATATATGTATAGCTAAAAATTAATGGAAGAAGACATGGGTAAATAAGTGTCTAAATAAAGTGATGTAATATTTGACGTCATCAGCAGAGGATTGCGGTCGCGTGAGTTATAGTTGCCTGCACTAACCATAACGGGGGGATTTCAATGTTTTTTCACGAGTGAAATGTCCAGCTAACTATAACATGTGTGAAACCTATGGTCTTTTAAGTGAATATATATATATATATATATATATATACACATATATATATATATACATATATATATATTCACTTAAAAAACGATAGGTTTCACACATGTTATAGTTAGGAATTCGCATTTAAAAAACCTTGCAAATTCACTTAAAAAACCATAGGTTTTACACAGGTTACAGTTAGGTGGACATTTCACTTGTAAAAAACCAATGAAATTCCCCCGTTATAGTTAGTTCAGATAACTATAACTCGCGCACCCGCAATCCACTGCTCATGACGTCACATATTACATCACTCATGACATGGTCAGTGGCATCACTCATGACATCACTGATGACATCATCCTTGTGATAGAGTGGCAGTCACGCGAGTTATAGTTATCTGAACTAACTATAACGGGGGAATTTCATTGTTTTTTTACGAGTGAAATGTCCACCTAACTATAACCTTATCTGTAGCCTGTTGCCCCACGGTGGGACGGGTGTATCCAGGTCCCATGTGGCCCCCAATTATCGCAGGGTGGTGCTCCTCCAGCGGCTGGGCTGCCGCTCATAAATCAATGCTCCCGAGGTTCCCACACAGCAGAGAAGCACTCGAGCAGCAGGTAGGTTTACCTCATAACCTTTAATCTTTAGTACAGGTAAATTCGGTATTCGAGTACATAAAAGCAGTTCCAGCACATATATATATATATATATATTACCTACTGGCAGTCGCCAGTAGGTAGTTATAGTTAGGACCTATTTTCCATAGGAAATCCGCAACATTCTATTTAGAATAACGTTGGCGCCGATTGAAAAATCTTCGCGAAATTTTCCAAACTTTTGGCCAGCTCCGGTCCGCTCCTATCCTGAAAATCTCACAGTGATTCGTCAAGCGGGGGCGGAGAAAAAAGGGGGGTCCCAAAATGTATTTTCCCCATGCATTTTCCCTGTTGACGCAGCTACAGCCCGAGCTGCTGAATGGAATTACACCAAATTTGGCAAAGAGGTAGTTCTCAGTTCAGACTCGTGCCTTTTGCTTAAATGGTGTAAATCCATTCAGTAGTTCCTGAGAAAATTAGAGTTAAAAAGATAGATATATCTGGGCGGAGCCTAACCACACATCTAGCAACTAGAGTGCTAACATTCAGAATTTATGGCAAATGTGTGACACATCTGAATGCCTTCTTGATGGAACCAAAATAAAAAACTGAAAGTATTTCCTACTGAGGAGACTGCAGTAAATGAGGAAATTAGGAAACTTCATAACAAATAAATCTCCCAAGATGGCCACCAGAGACAAGAGAGCCCAAATGTAGCCCAAATATCACCCAGATGTAGCCCAAATATAGCCCAATGACAGAATGTCCCAGAGTGTTCTTAAGAACAACTAGAGCGCTTACTGTCTTACTTATGACAAAAGTATGGCACACCTGAAGCCATCTTGATTGGAATAAACTGGTAACACTTAAAACATTTAATTTAAAAAGGAACACAATGAGGGGGTTCATTTTGCCATAGAAATTATGATTAGTGCTGAAGAAAGAAAAACTTAGGGCACATTTTGAGTGACTTCTCAAATCCTCTTCTATTTCATTAAAAAATTCTGATATGCAGACTGAAACATGCACTTTTAATACCAGCAGACTTCTGTGGTGAGCAGTAGCTTTACTACAGTGATCTAATGAGCAACTAGAGTGCTAACATTCAGAATGTATGCCAAATGTGTGACATATCTGAATAGCTTCTTGATGGAATCAAAGTAAAAAAACTGAAAGCATTTCCTACTTAGGAGACTGCAGTAAATGAGGAAATTAGGAAACTTCATAACAAATAAATCTCCCAAGATGGCCACCAGAGACAAAAGAGCCCAAATGCAGCACAAATATCACCCAGTTGTAGCCCACATGTAGCCCAATGACAGAAGTGTGCAAAACACTTATTTTGTGTGTATTTGCAGTTTTATATAGTGCAGACTTGTCAGTTATTGGAGTGCTTTACATGAGCATTGGTTACATCACACAAGATCAAAAATTCATTTTGGTTGTAGACATGGGGAGATTAAGTGATTTGACCAGAATCACAGAATGTTGAGCTGAAGCAGAAACTCCAACCTGGTTCCCCAGTTGCAAAGTCTGCAGCTCTGGAAGTAACACTACATCCTCTCCCCTAGGTGCAACATTTAATCAAGTGGTCAACTGGATAAAAACACATAAAGATTACAAGTAATTTAAAAGTTCTTTGTCGCTATTTGAAAACTCAGAAAATATGTCCTCATTTTAGTTTTTTAGCCCACTAACCATAATTTTGATGCAAATAAGACCCTCTCATATATGTAATTTCTAAAGGAAATGCTCTAGGTATTATAGTTTTGATTACATCAAGATGACGTCAGGCGTTCCACACTTTTGTAATAAATATAGAATGTTAGCAATCTAGTTGTTCATTGGGATACTGTTGAGAGGCAGAGGCCAGGGGCACGGACTCTGAAAATTGAAGGCAGGTAGAATTGTGCAGAGGCAACAATTTGACCACACTGGGCAGGCAGGAAGGGCAGTGGCAGCACAACAGACTATGGAGGGCAGTGGAAAGGGGGGCAGGGGCAACAAGCCAACAATACAGGACTGGCAAGAGAGGCTGTGGCAAAATAATAGACCATGTGGGCAGAAGGAAGAGGCAGTGGTAGTACAACCATACATGCCAACAGACCCGTTTCAGCCAGGAAACGTCCAATGTTAAGCTCTAATGGGCTTTATTTGATCTGTCTCCTGTCTACAATCTCCTCTTTTTCAATGTAACTCAAAGGGGAAAATCAATACCCCAGTTTTTTTTTCAAAATCTCCCTCTTACCAAGTTCAAAATGTTCGCAAGTATGGTACATTGGATCATGGTAGGCAGGAGGAATTGGGGTAGGGACATGGACTCGGATAATAGAGGACAGGAGGGACATGGAGATGTGCACAAAACTGACCCTACAGGGCAGGAATCAGGGTTTGCAACAGCACAATACACCACACAGGGCATGCGGGACGGGAGTGCAGCACAACAATCTATAGAAAGCAATAGGGAGGGGACAGGACCATGCACATGGACAACAGAGAACAGAGGGGAAAGAGGCAATGGTAGCTAGCTGACCATAATGGACAGACAGGAGAGAAAGCTGCAGAATAACAGACCATAAAGGGCAGGAGGGACGGATCAGGGGCATTACAATGGAACAGACAAGCCGGGAGGGAGGAAATAGGGGTCTGCACAGAGGGCTGGGGGCAAGGGGGCAGGGCAGGAGCAGCAAGATGACCATGGAGGTCAGGCAGGATGGGCACTAGAAACAAGACACACCATGGAGAGCAACAATGAGACTATGATGTCATACACACAGACCATGGAGGGAAGGTGGGAGGGGTTCAGGGGCAGCTAGCTGACCACACAAAGAAGGTGGGAGGGGCCATGGCAGCACAGAAGACCATGCACGGCAAGCGGGAGGGTTAGTGGCAGCACAATGGCTATGATGGGCAAGAAGGAGGGTGCAGGGGCATGCACAAAGGACCATAGAGGATAGAAGGGAGGGTCAGGACTAGGCCTGGGCAATAATTTCGTTCCGTTCGCGGAAATTGCGATAATTTGACATTTTTGCGTTCCGCGGAGAGCGCGAAAATGTCAAAAATTCCGGTTTCCGCAGCTTGGCGATAATTTGTTTCTTGCTCGCGCTGTAAAATGATACATTCTCGCGCGCGCGCGATCGCCTTACCTGAATCCCTGCGTTCGCCGACAAGTTTTCTTGATCCGGTCGCGTTCTCCATGAGATGTTGTATTGTTTTTAGCCATTTGCGCTGTCTCGCGACAGTTCGCGCCCGCAGTGACGTCATGCGTCGCGCGATCACGTCTTTCTTCTCGCGATCATGCACCGCGAGAACAACTCAAAACAAGATGGCCGCGCCCGCAAGCAACCACATGGGTAAGTTGGCGACCCGCAACCATGCAGAAAATCTCGCGAACATGCCGGAAAAAAACTTCCGCATCTTTGCGATATTTCTGCTTGTTTGCGATAATTTTAAACATTCTCGCGATAATTTGCGAAGGTTAATTCCGCAAATTCCGCCCACCCCTAGTCAGGACCTGGGCACAGACAAGAAAGTTCAGGGGAAGGGGCATCACAACAGACTGCGCGGGGCAGGCAGGAGAAGCAGTTGTAGCACAACAGACCAGGAAGGGCAGAAGGGGGTGGCAGTAAAATGGACCATGGAGGACAGGAGGAAGGGGATAGGGGCGTGGCATGTGGACAGGCAGGGTGGAGGTGGCAGGGACAGGTTACAGTCATCTGACAATGCTAGGCAGGTGGGAGGGGAGTGGTAGCTCAACAGAACACTCAGAGTAGATAGGAGTGGCAGGTCCATGGAACATGGTGGGCAAAAAGGATGGAGCAGGGGCATGCACAAAGACATCAGAGGGCAGGGGGAATGAGAATAGGGGCAGCAAGCTAAGCACAGAGGCTAAGCAGGAGGTCAATGATGGGCCACAGATTTGGGCACTGGAGGGCAGGAGGAGTGGACTGGTACCTCATGCTAAATGGAGGGCAGTGGCAGCACATCAGACCATGCATGGCAGGAGGGAGGAGGATAGTCCATGGATTCAGACAAAAGAGGATAGGGAGGAGGTGGATGGGGCAGCAAGCTAACTGTTCAGAGAAGGTGGATATTAGGAACTTTATTGTTTTTAAAATGGGTGTCTGTGCGAACTACTTAAAATATAAACAAGTATGCAGCATAATCTCACTTTTATTCAGGAAGAAGAGGACGTTTGTGACTGTGACTCCGGGCTCACTTGGCAGAAACACCCCCTGACCCTCCACCCCCCATTGCAAAATGTAATGCCCGTGAAAAGGGTAGGTGGATGCAGTGTTATATAGAACATAGTCCTGAGAGCACGATTGAAAATGAAAACTAGATATAGTATATGCTATAAACTATGCACCAAAAAGTGTGATATAAGATGAACCGGGGCGAGAAATATAATATGCAATACATTGTGCGCAATGACAGATTTATTGGAGAGCGCGAGATAGCACAGGCACTAGCGCGTGCTATGCGATATGCGCCTTGGAGTGTAATATGCACAGGGCAGTGTTGTGTAACCTAACTAGTCTCTAAAGTTGTAATATAAAATATGTGCTGGGGAGTGTAATGTTGCATATGCACTGTGACAAAGATATTGATCCCAGATTGTAATATGAATGGCAACGGCTGTGCGTTATAACATAGGCATCGAGGAAGGCACGTTAGATGGGGCAATATAACCCGTGCGAAGGCAAGTGTGGCATGACATATTCACGGGGTGGTGTTACAGTGCACATGGGCTAGAAAGTGTCATAGTATACGCACTAGCTGGTGGAATACAACACAGAGGTGTGTGGCACTCGGTGGGCACTGGTGGGTGTAACACAGCATTGGGCTCAGCCAGGGGCACGCTGTAACTCTCAAGTGAGGTTCGTCTCCTTTCCAGAGAGTAAAATAAAAAGTATTACACATCCAGCAGTGGATGTGTGTTTTATTAACCGTGAGGGGGGTTTCTTGCATAGTTTGGTCGAATTTTTGTTGAATCCCCTTTGAATGGCTTGGTGTGCGTGTGTTTTAAATGTGCCCGTCAACAGCTACCCATGTTTGCATAAATTAAAAACAAGGGTGTCTACTTGGAGAGTACCCACCGGCGGGGGCGCCGGGATTAGGCACGGTAGGGCGTCAGACATGTCAGAGCTTCACTAGTGGTGTAAATACATTCCACGTGGATTCATTGTATGCATAGTCGCCTTTTAATGAATATCACGCAAATCGTTATGGTGATAGGTACATACGGTTTGTCCAGCATGTCCTAGGTGTTTCTATAAATATACTTTTAAAAAAAATAATAAAAAACAAAGGCCGGCCCCGGGGGATGGGGTCCCCGGGGCCATAAGTGGCCTGAGGAGGGGGGCAACGCAGCCCCCCCTCCTAAAGAATAAAAAAAAAAAAAGGCCATGACCCGGGGGTTGAGGTCCCCGGGGCAGATTAAGGCCTTGGGAGGGCCACATTTATTTTTTTCAACAAAAAAAATTAGGGTGCAGACCCTGGGGGATGGGGTCCCCAGGGCCAATAAATTAGAAAAAGAAGGGGGGCCTCACAGCCCTTCTTCTTAAAAAAATAAAATAAATAAAAGACCGGCATCGTGCCGGAGGCCACGCCCCCTCCTTGCAGCACTCTGCAAACACGCCCCCTGGCCAGTTGTAAATTGGGGAATTAATTCCCCTTCAATACTGAGGGTCCTAGAGGTTCAACTAGCCCAACAAGTATCTCCAGTATGCACCAGGGAGCTGCATTGCAGACAGGTGTTCTGAGACCATGTCCCTTTTTACACCTCTATGCAACGCAGCTCTGTGGCCCTTACTGGAGGTACCTAGTGGGCTAGTTTGACCCAAGGGACGCTTAGGATTCAAGGGGACTTAATCTCTAAACTTAAAACGGCCACAGGGCGTGTTTACACAGTGGTGAATGGAGGGGACGGGGCCTGAGGTGACGTGTGCAAACACGCCCTGTGGCACGTTTTAAGTTGGGGAAATAATTCCCTTTCAATCCTGAGGGACCCTGGGGGCAACTAGTCCACCAGGTGCTTCCAGTAAGCGCCACTGCTCTGCGTTGCAGAGAGGTGGTGCAGGCCGTGCCCCTTTTTACACCTCTCTGCAATGGCGCTTACTGGACGTACCTAGTGGCCTATTTTGCCCCTAGGGACTCTCAGGATTCAAGGGGACTTAATCTCCCAACTTAAAAAATGGCCACAGGACGTGTTTACACAGTGGGGAAGGGAGGGGACGGGGCCTGAGGTGACGTGTGCAAACACGCCCTATGGCGCGTTTTAAGTTGGGGAAATAATTCCCCTTCAATCCTGAGGGCCCCTGGGGGCTAAGTAGCCCACCAGGTGCTTCCAGTAAACGCCACTGAGCTGCGTTGCAGAGAGGTGGTCCAGGCCATGCCATTTTCCATGCCATTTTTTACACCTCTCTGCAACGCAGCTCTGTGGCGCTTACTGGAGGTACCTAGTGGGCTACTTGGACCCTAGGGACCCTCAGGATTCAAGGGGACTTAATCTCCCAACTTAAAACGGCCACAGGGCGTGATTACACAGTGGGGAAGGGATGGTACAGGGCCTGAGGTGAAGTGTGCTAACACGCCCTGTGGCGTGTTTTAAGAGGTAGTTTTAATCCCCTGCCCTATTATATACTAGGGGCTTACAGAGGAGGTCATGATAATCACAGGGGGACCCCAACGCATAGTGTTCCCTAGTGTATGTAGGTGTTTTCACTGTATTCTGAGTGTCTTTTAACATAGCACTGGCTCTAGGACTGGTTAGTCAGACTCAGTTACCACCAGTATCCGTCTGAACAAGTTGAGGGTACAGGATGATTTTGCAACAAGGCTTCTTTCTGCTCTTCTGTTTGTTCTTTCTGCACGTTATCCTTCTTCCTGCACTTTTCATCGTCTTTGAGGACTTCTGTTGCTTCTTTCTGCATTTCTTTTTTTTCTTTCTGTGCGTTTTTTCTCTTTTCTTCACATGTCCTATCTCTGTAGGCATAGTTAGAAATTAGTGATGTCATCAGTGATGTCATTTGAGATGTCATCAGTGACGTCATGAGTGATGTCACTGACCATGTCATGAGTGATGTAATATGTAATGTCATCAGCGGTGCATTGCGGGCGCGCAAGTTATAGTTAGCTGAGCTAACTATAACAGGGGAATTTCAATGGTTTTGTACGAGTGAAAAGTCCAGCTAATTATCACGCCCCTAAAACCTATGGTTATTTCAGTGAATTTCTAAGGTTTTTAAAATGCTAATTCCTAACTATAACGTGCCTGAAACCTATGTTTTTTTTAGTGAATATATATAAATATATATATATATACGTGTATATATGTGTTTGTACATGCATATATATGTATGTATATACATTTATATATTACCAGCTGGTGGTCGCCAGTACGTAGTTATAGCTAGGATGTAGTTTCCATAGGAATAGCGTTTTTAGTTTTGCCAATAACTTTGGCGTAGTTTGACGAATCCTCACGAAATTTTCAACACTAGTTTACCACTCACTTCAGCACTGTCTTGAAAATTTCAGGGTGATCCACCAAGTGGGGGTCAAGAAAAGGGGTGGTCCCAAAATGCTTTTTCCTTATGTTAATTTCCATAGGAAACTTTAGACCCTGCTACAGGCTGAACTGCTGAACAGAATTACATCAAAGGTGGGAGAAAGATAGCTGCTGGTTCAGAAAGCGATCTTTTTGTTAAATTGTGTAAATCCATTCAGTAGTTCTGGAGAAATTCAAAGGTTTTTAAGATAAACAACTGGGGACACAGAGAATCCGTGACACCATCCAAGATACAATCCTGTGATCTAATTGGCTGCCAACACTTCAAACTAGGAAGTGCTGGCAGCAATCTTGTGACTTGGTCAGAGGAAAAAGACCGCCGCCTCCCCAGGGCAAATGTATGAATGTGGGGGACCCGCCCGGCCCCTGTATTCCCAGGGACTGCCACCTCCCTGGGGCTAAAAATGACAAATGCACAGGGCCATGCTGCCCCAAGCAGTCCCAGGGACCGCCACCTCCCAGAAGCTAAATGGAATATTAAAGGGGGGTTCCACCCCCCCGAAGACTGCCATCTCCCCGGGTCAAATGGTTAGAATTAAAGTGGGGGCTGCGCTGCCCCCCACAGACCCGGGGACCATCATCTCCCCGGGGCTGTGCCCTGTAGTTGAGTGCCCCCCCTCCTGGAGCCATACATAGCCCTGGCGACTGCCTCCCCTTGGGAGGTAGCTGTTGCTATGGCTTGGCTGAGCTTCACCGCTCCCACCAAGCCAACCAAACTGTACTCGCTTTCAGCAAGCAAGAGCATTAAAATGCTCTTGCTTGCTGAAAGCGAGCCCAATTGCTTTGACAGAGAGAGAGCTACATGTTAGCAACTCCCTCTCTGTCAAATCAATGCGGGCTCCTGCAGGAGGTGGGGAGCTGTCCCCAACTCTACAATGTGGGATCCCTGGGTGCGAACAGAGCACCCACACTAGAGGTCAGGCCCCAGGGGATGGTGTCCCCAGGGCTGAAATTGACCTGGGACTGGGTGCACATTTTCTAAATAGGAAAAAGGCCAGTCCCCCGGGAAAGTGGTCCCTGTGGCAGACATCGTCTCAGGGAGGGGGGCCGTGGGGCTCATCTACACCATTCAGGATTTTTTTGTTGAAAAAACATAGAAAACATAGGATACAGGGACGTCAAAGTTAGTAAATAGCATAAAAAAAACATAGAAATGCACTGAAAAAATCAAAGGTTACACGGATGTTATAGTTAGGCTCAGATTTCACTCATACAAAACCAGTGAAATTCAGCAGTTATAGTTAGCTGAGCTAACTATAACTTACCCTCCCGTAATGCACTGGTAATTACTTCACATATTACACCACTCATGACATGGTCAGTGACATCACTGATGACATCATCTACAGAACCACTCACATACCTACTCACACCCCCATACAACCTCTCATATGCCCACTCACACACCTGCACAACCACTCACATACCCATTCACAGACATATATCAGTACTCACACACCCACTCACTCTACCATATAGCCACTCATACACCCACTCTCTCACTCATACAGTCCCTCACAAACCTATTCACTCACCCATACAGCCACTTATACAACCAGCCACTCACTCATACAGCCAGTCACATAACCACACAGTCACCCATCCACCCACTTATTTACCTACAAAGTCATTCAGATACCTACTCACTCACCCAATCAGCCTCTGAACACAGCCACTTACTCACCAATATATGCCCTCACACACTCACTACACACCCACACAACCACTTACATACCCATTCACACATCCATACAAGCAATCACATCTGCGTACTCACCCATACAGTCATTAACACAGACACTCACTTTTTAATACAGGCACTCACACACCAACTCACTTAGCCAAACACCCACTCAAACAGCCACTCACTCACCAATACAGTCACTTACACACACCGTCACTCACTCATACAGCCATCCAGACACCCAGTCACTCACCCATACAGTCAATACACACCTACTTCCCCACCCATAGAGCCACTCGCACCTCCACTCACTCACCCATACAGCCTCTGTCACACCCACTCACTCACCAAAACAACCACTCACACAGCATTACTCAGCCACACATCTACTCACACATCCACTTATACACCCATACAGCCACTCACACACCAATACCCACAAGTATACACACAGTCACACCGCCACTCTCATAATATACATTAGAAGTAGTATTACTCATTAGTAGTACACCTTAATATATGTTTAGCAAACATAAACTTTTACAAAATACTTACACTCACTGGATGATGTCATCAGTGATGTCACTGACCATGTCATCAGTGATGTAATATGCGAGGTCATAAGCAGTGCATTGCGGGGGCATAAGTTATAGTTAGCTCTGCTAACTATAACTGCCAAATTTCACTGGTTTTGTAAAGTGAAATCTGAGCCTACCTTTATCGTCCCTGCAACCTTTGTTTTTTTACATTTTTTTAAGTGAAAAAAATATATATAAATATATATTATATTCACTTAAATATATTATTCACTTAAAAAAACAAAGGTTACAGGGACACTCAAATTTGGAAATAGAATTAAAAAAATTCTTAGAAACCTTAGAAACTCACTGAACAAAACAAAGGTTGCAGATTCGTTTCAGTGAATTTCTAAGGTTTATTGAATTCTATTTCCTAACTTTAAAGTCTCTGTAAACTTTATTTTTTTAAAGTGAATTTATATATTCACTGAAAAATATAAATATATATATGTAAATATATATATATATTTTCAAAATCCCTTGCTGACGCCGCCGCGCTACAAGGAAGGCCTGCAAATCAGGTTAGTCCAAGCAATGGCTTTTTATTTCTACTGACGCGTTTTGACCTGACGGTCTTTTTCAAAGTCTATATATATATATATATATATATATTCACTGTAAAAACCATAGGTTTCATACACGTTATAGTTAGGATATAGGATATTTTTTTTTTCTGCCTTCGGGGTCCTTCAGGGACCCCCTGACAAAGGCTAGGGGGTCAGGAACTCTCTACCCTGCCCCCTTTTCACGTTCGCCACCTTCCTTTTTCACTCTCGCACTGAAAACAAACAAAATGGCGGCCGACACTTCCTGATTTCGACCGATTCGAACGTTGACTAACATGTAACCACCAATCAGAATTACGCTCGCGCACGTTAGGGTGCTCGCACGGTGCGCGCACGGTGCGCGCACGGTACGCGCTTTTAGATATTTATATGCTTTTAAATTCTATTTTCTCAGAAACTACTGAACAGATTGACACCAGACCTGCAAGAGGCACTTCCCTGACCTGAGGACGATCTCTCTGCCAAATTTCAAGTAATTCTGTTCAGCCGTTCGGGCTGTACCTTCGACTAAAGGTCCTATGGGAAAATGCATGGGGAAAATGTGTTTTGGGACCCCCCTTTTTTCTCAGGCCCCACTTGACGAATCGCCCCGAGACTTTCAGGGTAGGAGCTGAGCGGAGTGCCCCATTAGTTTTGAAGATTTCACAAGGATTCGTCAACCGGCGCCAAAGTTATTCAAAATAGAATTTTCAGATTTCCTATGGAAACACGGTACTAACTATAACTATCTATATATATATATATATATATATATATATATATATATCAATTCCGCTTTTCACTAGTGCATCATCACACCGAAGACAGGAACACGAACACTTTGCTCTGCTGTTGCCAGGATTTTGTTTTATTTCATATGTACAAAAAGGTGCTGCCTCAGACGCGTTTCAGACACTGGGCTGTGTCCTTGTTCACTTAACAAACGGGGAGGCTTGAACTAAATTTAAAGGCACAGTGTAGGCACAAATGCGTGACGTGCATCGTCATAGTCACAGACATAGAAACAGTACTGATAAAGCATTTTTGTTTTCGCTTTCTACATTTCCACATCAGAAACGCAAAGGTGCATTAATCAATCATAATTATATACAATTAAACCGTATCAATTCATCCTATTAAAAGAACCAATATATGCTCGTTTCACAATGTATATGAGCCAAAAGAGCACATAACCTAATGCGTCAAAATTTTACAGTGCATCAAAATTATGCAGGACATGAAGATTCACAAATCTGATGTAATGACAATTCCTACTATTGTGCAAAGAAGCGCATATGTGCAAACTGGCAAATAATATGCAAAAAACAGCATAGAATGGAGTGAAGACCGGTTCAAATACCAGCTGGTATACATAAGGTAACAGATGCATAAATGAATAACGCCTTATTCTAGTGCAATTTGTGACTATCAGGTACAAATACCTCTTCATTTTTGTTGTTAAAACCTTCTGAGTACGAATACACTCAACCTACTGTATTCATAGCCTAAAGCGGGTATTTCAAATAATAACAACCTATACCTATGTACTTATAGTGTGATACATAATAGTAGTATGATATAATAGGGGAAAAAATGTACATCAATAAAAACAGAAAAGTACTGTTCAAAGTGCAAAAAAGTGCCTAAAATTACAACAGTGCCAAAAGTGCTTTCGTGCTCTAGCATGTTTACTTATGCTTGCCTTAAGTTAACTGATTGGGGGATTAGCAGCCATAATCATAAATTATATACCTTAATAGTATCACTATATGGCCTAAAGCTGAAAAAGGGGATAGAAAAAAGGAGCAATCTTATTCTCTCGACATATAATAATAACTACAATCTGTATTTAATATGCAGGCTTAAACTTAAACCTATCTATATATGAGAGTGAAGCATAGATAATTAATCCAAATATTGACCTAGTCGAATAGAATATAAAGAAAGAAGAAGGAAAAAGAGAAAGTGAAAACACATAGGTGGAATGGAAATGAGAGGACTGCACAAAAGGGGAAAAGAACACACTTAAATAAGAGGACAAAGAGCTCTAATCTTCTAAGAACCATCAGAACATTACAAAACAATAGACAGCAAACCAATTCCTATGAGGAACACCCCCTGACAGGTGGATACTTCCCGGGATCAATAAACTCCGAACCATTCAATTGAATAATATCTATAATACAGTTACTTGTATATTGAACAGAGTAAGTAGGTTAATTTTCCGGGACTCAATGTCTGATTAGATGTGTTCGTGTTTGTGACATTAGATCATAGGAAATTATAAAGATCTTCACCAATGTTCAAACCGGCAGGGGATTTGCTATCAAGATTTACTATGTAGCGTGACTCTAACTGACGTAATGTTTTTTCTCTGTTACCTCCCTTTTTATTTGGTGCCACGGCATCGATAACAAAATACTGCAAACAGCTGAGATTGTTATTATGTACAGTTTTAAAGTGTCGGGCCACTGGATAGGATGGGTCAGAGTTCACTATAGCCCTGAGATGTTGCAAAATGCGCACATACACCTGCAGTTTGGTACTGCCCACGTAGCAGAGATTGCAACTACATTTAAGTACGTAGATAGCAAAATCCGTTCTACATGTGTAGTGGGCCTTCAGAGCTATAGGAGTGTCAGAAAAAGGTGTTACGTAGGAGGTGGTATTAATGCCGAACTTACATGCTCGACATGAGCTACATCTAAAAAAACCCTTGCGGGGAGATAACCAACTGGTGGTGATGTCGGTTTCTGGGCTATTTCTGACTAATTCATTACGCATAGAGTATGCACGCCTGAAGGTTATAGTCGGCGTGCTAGGGACAACTTCTTTCAAAACAGGATCAGTGAGGATAATCGGCCATTCTTTTTTTATGATGTTTTAATACTTTTGGCCTGTCTGCTGTATCCTGTAATTAGTCTGATTTCTGAAAGCTCATTGTCCCTTTGATCGATTGCAAGCTCACCATCTTGTTGGAGCTTCCTGTTGGGGTCTAATAGGGCTGCACGGTTGAGGGCATTTGCCTTCCTCATAGCCGTATCTAGTCTGTTTGGTGCATAGCCTTTAGCTTCCAACCTTTTCTTGGCTTCCAACTGATGATGTTCTCTAATTTCAGGAGTGCTGCATGCTCTATGAATGCGAATGAACTCTCCGTATGGGATGCTGTCTATGGTATGGGAAGGATGGAAACTCCCTGCATGTAAAACCATATTACCTGATGTAGGCTTTCTGTTTAGGCATGTTTCTATCTTACCCTCTGATATTTGCACTTGAATGTCTAGAAAATTGGTGACAGTACAATCGATATTAGCTGTAAAATGTAGATTCAATTCGTTTACATTGATGGTATCTACAAAATGTTTGGCTTGATCTTTAGTGCTGTGCCATATAATGAACACATCATCGATGTAACGCCAATATTTGACGATATGTTTAGACCACATAGTCACATGTTGTGCCTTGAGGACATGCTCCTCCCACCAGCCCACGTGGAGCCCCGCGTAGCTGGGAGAGAAGCATGCCCCCATAGCTACACCTCTTAGTTGTTGGAAAAACGTGTTATCAATGCTAAAAACATTGTTATTTAAACACCAATGAATCATTCTAATGAGCATTTGATTATGATGGTACATTTCTATGGGTCTCTTGCCCAAATAGAATTCCACTGCTCTAATACCATCCAGATGGGCAATGCTTGTGTATAAGGATGATATGTCCATGGTTAAAAACAAGTACTCACTAGACCATTCACAGATATTCAATTGGTACAAAAAATCAGTGGTGTCTTTGATATATGCAGGTAAGTTGATCACAAATTCTTGAAGGTAATGATCGATGTATTTAGAAGTGTTCTCAAAGGTGCTGTTGATGGATGCCACAATGGGTCTTCCCGGGACAGGTGTTTCTTTTTTATGCACCTTAGGTATAAAAGAGATGTGTGGTAAATAAGGAAATATTTGTTGAGAAACAAAAATTCATCTTTGGAAATAAGCCCTTCCCTTCTCCATTCATTAAGTTCATCCTTATAGTTTTTTTGAATTGCTTTTACTGATGCCATGTTGATTTTTTTGTAACAAGCTTCGTCATTGAGGTGGCGGTAAGCCTCTTTGATGTAATCTTTCTTATCCCAAAGCATGATATTCCCACCCTTATCAGATTTGTTGATGATGATGGTGGTATTACTTTTAAGTTTATTCATCAAAGTTGAATATCGTTTCATTCGCTCATTGGGTATCCTTTGTTGAGTTTTGGATTTGTGCTGTAATTTATTCAATTCCTCAATTAAACGGTCATGATAAATATCTATGGCATCACGTGGCATGTTGGGACAAAACGTGGAGATGGGCTTAAAAGGGCTTTGGTCTGCTTTCGATATGTTAATATCTTCTGCCGCCGCCAATTCTTGCGTGCCGTTGATTTGTGTATCGTCATTATTGAGTTCATGTAGTGTTCTGACCAACGACAAGTCTTTAGCCTGTAATCATGAATGTGTGGTGTTGGTCTTACTCTCGCAAATCTTTTTCTGTTCCAAGTTATTTTTGATGGTAAAATATTTTCTTAACTTGATCTTCCTGATAAATTTGAAGACATCGATGCGAGTGTTGCAATATCCAAAATTACTCTCAGGACAGAAGGACAGGCCTAATGATAGTAATTGTCTCTCAGCTTGATCAAGGTTGATGTTTTAAGATTGACGATGGTTTTGTCATCTATTTTTTGTTTTTTTTCCAAAATTGCCGTCTTCCTCTTATTCCTGAGGCATTTGCGCCGTTCATGCCTCCTTGCATTTCGCCTTTGCTTGTTGAGGCATTTTGTTTGCGCGGGCGTAATGACTGTTTGCGCTCCATCCTGATGTAATCTAGCTCCTCTGCCAGTGTTAGTTGCCCTAGATCCCCTCATTTTGCACCAGGGTTACCGTCATCGGATTCTTCTTCACTTGGAGCTAAACTGGCATCCGAGGACATATTGGAGTCGCTGGTCACCATGTCAGGTTGGTTTGAACTGGCCACGGCTTTGTTGTTAACATTGCTTTTTTGTTTGCGCAAGTTGTCGAATTTACGCGCGAACGTGAAGATTTGTCCTGCCTCATAATCCTGCTTATCGCAGGCAAATTTGAATGCCTTCCTTGTTTTGATTACTTCTTCTTGTTTGCGTAAACGGTCATTCATCTCTTTTATGCTTTTGTCGATCAAGTCTTTACTATCGAGGTGCTCTGGTTTGTTGAGCTCATTGTTAATCTTGGCTATTTCTTCCAAGTTTTTGTCTCGGTCGAACCTGGCATATTTAACCAACAGACACACCAAGCGCATAGATGCCTCTAGATTGCTTTCAGCCCACTCTTTTAGAAGTAATGGATTTGGGCTGTCGAAGCTTGGCGCCAGCATTATTCTAAGGCCTCTAGGAATTCTTCCCACTTCGTGGTACTTCTCTAGAGATCTTATCTCCCACCATTTGGTGAGCTCGCTACGGCTGTTTTTCTCTAGTGCCTTCAATAGTGTTTTCACATCATTATTGTGTCTTGTGTCAATAATATTCCCCACAGCTTCTCCCTGCGGAACTGTAGGCAAATTGAGAAACAATTCTTCTGCTGCCATCTCCCGTTCCCGTTCGTTAGACATTGCACCTACTTGGTTAATTCAAAGTTATAACTTGTGGGCCGTAAAATATTTTAACGCCCGTTCTGGCCCATATAGCACCTCCCCACCTGTGATATACTCGTAATTATAGCAAGCCGCGTGTAGAAGGCAATTATACGAGTCGTCTGACTTATGCTAATTACCTCTAAATCCGCGCTGCTTTCATCGTGTGTCCGATCACAGGGGGCCGTCCGCCATTTGCTCGTCACTGAACATGAAACTCCAACTGATTTGATCAGCCGTCAGCCTACATCCGGGTGAGGGGTCCGTGAATTCAGGAATAAAACCAACTTCCTGTGATAAATCAATTCCGCTTTTCCCTAGTGCATCATCGCACCGAAGACAGGAACACGAACACTTTGTTCTGCTGTTGCCAGGATTTTGTTTTATTTCATATGTACAAAAAGGTGCTGCCTCAGACGTGTTTCGGACACTGGGCTGTGTCGTTATTCACTTAACAAACGGGGAGGCTTGAACTAAATTTAAAGGCACAGTGTAGGCACAAATGCGTGACGTGCATCGTCATAGTCACAAACATAGAAACAGTACTGATAAAGCATTTTTTTTCCCTTTCTACATTTCCACATCAGAAACGCAAAGGTGCATTAATCAATCATAATTATATACAATTAAACCGTATCAATTCATCCTATTAAAAGAACCAATATATGCTTGTTTTACAATGTATATGAGCCAAAAGAGCACATAACCTAATGCGTCAAAATTTTACAGTGCATCAAAATTATGCAGGACATGAAGATTCACAAATCTGATGTAATAACAATTCCTACTATTGTGCAAAGAAACACATATGTGCAAACTGGCAAATAATATGCAAAAAACAGCATAGAATGGAGTGAAGACCGGTTCAAATACCAACTGGTATACATAAGGTAACAGATGCATAAATGAATACCGCCTTATTCTAGTGCAATTTGTGACTATAAGGTACAAATACCTCTTCATTTTAGTTGTTAAAACCTTCTGAGTACGTATATTCACTGAAAAAACCATAGGTTTCAGGCCTGATATAGTTAGGAATTAGCATTTAAAGAACCTTAGAAATTCACTGAAAAAACAATAGGTTTTAGGGGTGTTATACCTAGCTGGACATTTCACACGAACAAAACCATTGAAATTCCTCCGATACAGTTAGTTGTACTAACTACATCTCGTGCACCCGCAATCCACTGCTGATGATGTCACATATTATATCATTCATGACATGGTCAGTGACATCACTGATGACATCTCAAATGACATCACTGATGACATCACTGATGACATCATCCAGTGAATGTGGTTTGGTTTGTTATTTAAATATGTATTATATATCTAGCAATTTGCATTGAAGAATGATTGGATATATAAATATAAATATCTGGATGGAGGATTTAGTAGCAGCGTGATTGACTGTTTACTTGACTAATTTATAGTGTCTCACTAAATATATTGGATAGTGACTAAACTGTGTGAATATCTGTATCACTTTGTCTGTTGTTGTGTAAACTGATGCACTAGTTGGTTACTAGCTACATGAAAGTCTATATTATTTATTGATTAGTTAACTAAGTATTTGTATGGGAGAGTGAATGTGTGAGTGGTTCGGTGGGGGGTGTGTGACTGCCCAAAGATGTGTGAATAGTTGATTCAGTAGGTATATGAAGTTAAAACTAGATGTTATAACAGTTGTTTGGGTGAGTGAATATCTTTATGGGTGTGGCGATTAATATATTTCTCAATGGTACATGTCTAACAAACTAGAAAAATGAAAGCCAGTGTATGCATCAGTTGTTGTATATAAATAAGTATACATAAGACTCAGTGATTGTATGAGTGACTGTATGGATAACTGTATACTTGTAATAGTGTTTTATAACACGCTAAGTATGAGTTATTATCTATATGAATAGATGAAGTGGTGTTTTATAAGTGTATAGCAAAGTAAAAGTAAGTATGATCCATTCTTTGCATAAGTGAGTAGGATGACTTCATAAGTGATTAGGATGTGTGCTGGTGTGTAATGTCGATGTAGGTGTATAAGTATATTTGATAGTGTTCTATTGATCATTGACAGCATGTATGAGTGAATCTATAGGTAAGTGATTACATGTGGGTATAGATCTAGGAATCACTGAGTGGGTGTTTAGAAACTTGTATTGCTGTGTCAATGGTTTTAAATCTGGCACTCTGTATTTTACAGCGAGTGATGAAAGGTTATACTAGTGTATGATGAGGTGTATCTGATTGTCACGTGGATGATGTCATCAGTGATGTCATTTGAGATGTCATCAGTGATGTCACTGACCATGTCATGAATGATGTAATATGTGACATTATCAGCAGTGGATTGCCGGCGCGCGAGATGTAGTTAGTACATCTAACTATATCGGAGGATTTTCAATGGTTTTGTTCGAGTGAAATGTCCAGCTAGCTATAACACCCCTAAAACCTATTGTTTTTTCAGTGAATTTCTAAGGTTTTTTAAATGCTAATTTTTAACTATATCAGGCCTGAAACCTATGTTTTTTTCAGTGGATTTCTAAGGTTTTTTAAATGCTAATTCCTAACTATATCAGGCCTGCAACCTATGGTTTTTTCAGTGAATTTGAAAGGTTTTTTAAATGACAATTTTTAATGTAATAATTGTTATACTGATTATTTTGATACTGGTTTACTACATTTTGTAAACTGTTTTTTTTAGATATTTTATTTTTTTAATTACATTATACATTACAATACAAAATATACTTTCTCAGAATGAATTACTTTAGTTTAAATACTTTGCAAATAGGCAATAGACTTTTAAGTACAGTAGTTACAGTTGTTGCAATGGGCAACACAATTTCAAACACAATGCAACAGTGAGCTCGATGTGAATTTCTAGTCAAATGCAATTAGTTACTAGATTCAGTCCTTGGACATCTCCTGTAAACAGTTGAGTAAAAGCCTTTTGGTTACAGTAGTTATTTTTAAGGAATATTATTGTATTTTAAAAGTTGACACTTAGAACATTTTTCACATAGAATCACCAATGTTATCCTATGGCAGAAAATTCACTTAGCAGGTAAGTAGTGTTATCGTTACTTTTTCTTACTCAGTGGTGGATCCTGGATCCAGCACTGGCCAATCTCCTGTAAACAATTGAAAGAATGTGTTTAAGTCATACAGACGATTTTTTAGGAATATTTTTAGTTTGTGAAAATAGACATAAACTTTTCTGCTGAAAACCACACAATGGATTCCTATGGAAGGAAATACAAGTTACTGATAAGTACGCTTAGAATTACTTTTCAGGGTCAGTGCTGGGCTAACAGATGCAGCCCTGTGTTCTCTCCTGATAACAGGTAAGTAAATTGGAATTCGTAGTTCGGCTGATTTTAGAGGAATATTTGTACGTTTTAAAAATGGACACTTAGAAACTTTTCTGGTGAAAACCACACAATGGATTCCTATGGAAGGAAATACAAGTTACTGGTAAGTATGCTTAGAATTACTTTTCAGAGTCAGTGCTGGTCTAAAAGATGCAGCACTGGGTTCTCTCCTGATAACAGATGAGTAAATTGGAATTCGTAGTTCGGCTGATTTTAGAGGAATATTTGTAAGTTTCAAAAATGGACACTTAGAAACTTTTCTGGGAAAAACCACACCATGGATTCCTATGGAAGGAAATACAAGTTACTGGTAAGTACGCTTACAATTACTCTTCAGGGTCAGTGCTGGGCTAAAAGATGCAGCACTGGGTTCTCTTCTGATAACAGTTGAGTAAATCTGAATTCGTAGTTCAACTGATTTTAGAGGAGTATTTGTAAGTTTCAAAATTGGATACTTCGAAACTTTTCTGGTGAAAGCCACACAATGGATTCCTATGGAAGGAAATTCAAGTTACTGGTAAGTACGCTTAGAAATACTTTTCAGGCTCAGTGCTGGTCTAAAAGATGCAGCACTGGGTTCTCTCCTGATAACAGGTGAGTAAATTGGAATTCGTAGTTTGGCTGATTTTAGAGGAATATTTGTACAATGGTGAAGGAAGGGGGCGGGGCCTGAGGTGACGTGTGCAAACACGCCCTGTGGCGCGTTTCAAGTTGGGGAATTAATTTGTCTTCAATCCAGAGGTCCCCTGGGGGCCAACTAGTCCACCAGGTACGCTGGGTGCGCGAATCTCGCTGATTTTTTTTTTTTAAAAATGCTTTGTTTGGCCCTGGGGGTCCTTGTGGGACCTCCTGAGCAGGCCTAGGGGTCAAGGTGTTTCTACCCTGCCCCCTTTTTGCGTTTTTTGCATTTGTTTTATAGGTTTCTTGTGCCTCGGTTCTACCAAGGCACAAGATGGCTGCCAACACTTCCTGATCTGGAGTGTTGACAGCCAATTAGAATACAGCTCGTGCACGGCAGGGTGCGCGCTGGGTGCGGGGAGGGTGCGCGGATCCTCCGAGGCCATAGATATTTCTATGATTTTACTTTTGATTTTCTCAGGAACTACTGAACAGATTTACACCATTTAAGCAAAAGGCACGAGTCTGAACTGAGGACTACCTCTTTGCCAAATGTGGTGTAATTCCGTTCAGCAGTTCGGGCTGTAGCAGCGTCAAAAGGTCCTATGGGAAAATGCATGGGGAAAATGCGTTTTGGGACCCCCCCTTTTTTCTCAGTCCCCACTTGACGAATCACCATGAAATTTTCAGGATAGGAGCGGACCGGAGCTGGCCAAAAGTTTGGTAAATTTCACAAAGATTCGTCGATCGGCGCCAACGTTATTCCAAATAGAATGTTGCGGATTTCCTATGGAAAATAGGTCCTAACTATATCAACCTACTGGCGACCGCCAGTAGGTAATATATATATATATTTATAATTAAAAATATACTTTAAGCAATTAAATAACATTTATATTACATTTGAAGAATGCAATGTTTTAAATAAACTAAAGTCAATATTTATTTTAAAAAACAAGGTTTTTCAGAGTTTCTTAGTGTCTTCAGTCTTCCATTTTTTAACAATTGTTTTATGTGAACGCAATGCAAAATTCATTTTTCTTCTTGAATTATTATTCGGAATCACTTCAATACATATTTCTGTTTTTTTGCTTTTTTATCACATAGATCTACTTCAACAAACTTATGGTTTACCTCAGAATTATAAAGGGCTGGGTGAATTAATGCGAAACCAATTAAAAAAGCTTAATTCTGCTGCTTTGTTGTATGGATGCGAGATAGACTCACTAAACAGCTGTTCTTGTCTTTTTATCCATTGTTTCCATCTTTAGTCAGGAAATCGCTGGCAACCAAAACTTTATATGTTTTTCATAACACTCTGTCAATGATGGTCCACAAAGACTTGGTTAAAAAACATATCACAATGTTTTTCCTGGCATACCTGAAAAATGCATTTTTCCTTCCTGTTAGCACAATGGAGTGGTGGAGATAAAAGAGTGAAGCCGGCCTATGAAGTACATGTGCTTGTAAGAGTATGACATTTAATTTCTGGTGGCACAATGAGAGTTTCTGTAGAGAGGAATGCTAGCATAGGAAATTGTATATGTTTTTAGGGGCAGGGGTGTCTATCGTCATGAAAACGCAGACCTAAGAGCTTGACTTGACAGGCATGAAATTAAATGGGAGAATACAAATGGCCATTGTACTGTGTTTATAGTAAGTTGGATAAAAGGAGGATGCTGTCTGGGAGGACAATGTATTTAGTGTAATGAAAAATAAGTAGCTGCTGCTAAGGGAGAGCAATATGACCTTTCCATTATACTATTCAGTTTGGAAATGTAATTAGAAAAAAGATCAGAAAATCATTCCACTTACAAATATTGTTACAAATCACTCTTGAGGGAATCTGAATAAGAGCATACGAAAAGTTGAAAACTGTTGTTTATACTAGGACTATCTCAAAGATACAACGATATTTATTATTGGTCAATATTATGGATCTATTATTGAGATAGTTTACCAGGTTTTTTTTAATGCAAAGTTATATTGTGTTGAAAAATATAATGGTCATTTGAGAAATTCAGTGCGGCATTTTTCCTTGTTACAGACAGAATACCACGCTCTGCAGATGGTATTGTAGATACCAGTTCATATGACACAAATGAATGGCGTCCACACAGAAATAATTGTCGATTCATTGTGGCTAGGCGAGAGTATGCTGGATGCTCACAGTGCTCAATTTTTAAATAAATAAGGGGCATATTTAGAACGAGGCGATAATGAATTATCGCCGCTTTAGCGGCCGTTTTCGGCCGAAAAGCGGCGATAATTTTATCGCTATATTAGCAAGGTCACGCTAACGCTTGAAACCTTGCTTTAGTGTGGGGATTTTTAACGCCTAGCTTTGCATCTCTAATGAGATGCAAAGTGGGCGTTCCTGACCTGACATGCTAGGAGAAATGTCGCTAAGCGACATTTCTCCTATCATCAAGCCCCACACTATGAAGCATAGCGCCAGGAAAAGTAGCGATAACCCCTGTTATCGCTACTTTCCTAACACCTGCTTCAGGACTGACTTAGCCATGATATCCTATGGAAGGTGGATATCATGGCTAAGTTTGTGAGTCCATACAACAAGGTAACGTGAGATTATCGCTGGGTTTCCGGTGATAATCTCACGCTAGCCAGTTAGCGTGAGGATTTTTATCGCTATTTAGATAAGCGTTGCTAATAGCACGCTATCTCAGCCATAAAAATCCACGCTAGCCGGCGATAATTATCCTAGCGCTAAGTGCGCTTTGCGATAATTGTCGCCTGTTGTTGTTGATATGCCCCCATTTGGCGCCTGCAGCCAGGGCTTGCGACGGCTGGGATTGTCGAACACCAAGGCTGGGGAACTGTGAATCCACTTCGCGCCCTTTCTTCGACTATTTTACGCTTCCTGCCTATTTATCGCAGTCTGACAGTGCCTTTTCCATCTACGATTAATCCCTTTGTTATTGTTTTCCTTCATCTTTACCTTGCTTTTTTCCTGTTTCTGCCTTTCTCCCTTTTTTCTTTCACTAAACGTCTGTTGAAGCAAAATGCCCACAAACGAGTGCCGGTGCTCACCACCTGCCCACATTACGCACCAGCACTTTTCTCTTGGTCACACTTGGCAGCCATGTTCCCTTCCCTGTCATGGGTTCTGCTATTTTGTCGGTGGAGGCATCGAGCAGCGTTTTATACTCTCATCTACCAGCTGTCAGCAAACACACAACGCCGTACTGTACGTGGAAAGATCAAACAGTCCCTTTGCTGGCGGTAACTTTCTGATTTCCTGCAGTCCTGTGACTTCTAAAGGTCAGTGGGCTTCTGGCTATATTTTGTAGGTTCAGTGAACTGGGAAGGTTTTGGGAACATTTATCTGACTCACATGCCGCAGTACGGCAAGGCGCAGGCAATAAAAGCGGGGTGGAATTCCAGCAGAGGGCTGAGAGCGCTGTGCTGAGGAGAACAGAATGCGCAGTGGACGCAGCTACAATTGATCAATAAAACATGACAGGTTTCATCAAAAAAGTATTAGTGGAAATAAAGGGCACTGTGCATTGAATGCAAGTGCCTCATTCTGAATGGAAAAAGCTCGCGCCGTGGCCCCGCTGTTACAGCGTGCAGCGGATATGGGGGTTTCTATTAAAAGGAATTTCGAGCTCGCATTGATGCGGTAAATCATTCTGCTGGCAAATGTATCCTTCCGTCGTCACGTATTACTAGTGGGAGTCAAGAGGTGTATGATACGCGCACATGCGCGTCGTTTCATGAATGGCATATGTATATGGTACAGTAAATTGGTGTTTAGCGTTAATCTGGGAAAGGGAGGAAGCAGGAAGAAACTCAAGAGGGGGTGGGACCTAGGAAGGAAGACAAGAAGGAGAAAAAGAGGGAACGGGACGAGGATGGGAAGAGAAGGAGGAGGAAGGAAGTTGGAAAGGAAGAAAGGGAGGGAGGGGCTTGTGAAGCAATGCCCATGAGAAGGTGGGTGGAATGAATTAAGAAATGAAGAGGGATGGAATCAATATAAACATGAAGAAAGAAATGGGGTGGGAAGCAGATAAGAAGGGAGGAATACATAAATATAGGTTGGGTTCTTATATGGTGTGTGCGAACACGACACACTAGATGTGGGAAGCCACGCACACACTCACTGCAGACATGCAGAGGGGCCTATGTACATGAATGGACACAAGGAAAGACACGCACTGACGTACATATATGCGATCGCACATAAAGGCACCAATTTACATGCAAGCAAGGCAACTACAGCCTAGACGTATACACGCACGTGAGAATGCACAGATCAGTGCACACTACTACTCAGTTACAGGGTTCTACGATGTACAACTACAGGGTCCTAGCCCGATTCTACAGTCCTCCCACCAGCAAGCAGATTAAGGGCCAGATGTACGACGGACAAAATAGCACCTCGCAAATTGTGATGTACAATAGTGTGTAACACACTGTTAGCGATTCCCAATGGGGTCGCAAATAGAGAGGCTCATGAATATTAATGAGCTCGCAATTTGCGACCCTATTGGGAATGTAAGGTCCTCCCAGGTATGGTGGCCTGCTGGACTCAGCAGACCACCATGTCTGGGACTGCTTTTAAATAAAGCAGTTTAAAAAAAAAATGCAGCCTGTTTTCCGTAAAGGAAAACGGGATGCATTTAAAAAAGAAAAAAATGAAATGTTTTCGTTTCATTTTTTAAGGGCAGGCAGTGGTCCCAGGGACCACTGCCTGCCCTTAAAAAATATTTTCCCCTGCGTTTGCAAGGGGGAAGGGGTCTCATTACCACCCTTTTGAAGAGGGTGGTAATTTGCGAGTGTTTTGCGCCCGCAATTGTGGACACAAAACATTCTTACATAGGGTTGCTCTCGCTATTAGGAAGGGAATGCCCCTTCCTAATAGCGAGTCGCAAAACGCTATTTTGCGAGTCACAAAAAATTGTGACTCTCAAAATAGGGTTTGTACATTCCCCACGTTGTTCTTGCATGCGCAAACGGGTTCGCTGGCCCTTAAAGATCATATAAATGAATCAAGCATTGGTGAGTGCTCACAATTTGGTGCAGCGTCTACATGTCTTTGGCAGTTGCAGCCACCAAGCCAATGGATGTCCTCCACAACAGCCGTGCAGGTTTTACAGCATATTGTGGGAAGCCTCAGAACAGTCTATCTGGTCATATTCCTGTGATGCGGACAGCACCCTGTCATTTGAGGGTTTGTCATAGTATACGCAGTTCATCACCACATGAATCATGCAGGGACACTGGGTGACCCTTCATAACTTTTTAGGCCAGTGCTGGTTACACATTCATTAACAAGTCTGCTGCTCTCCTAGTTGCTGTACATACATTCTGAGAACAGGAGAACAGGCCTGGCTTTCTTGCTCCTCAAAATATAAAAAATAAATAAACGTTACTTGTGGGAAGTACATATGCTAATCTAATTCCATTCCACCTAACATTTTCAAAAAATTCAAACAGTTTGGGGGGAGGCAGATTTAGTGCTATAACTCCAGTCTAACTAGTACTGGGGAAAGTGGACAAATCAGATTTACTATTTAAACTCCACTCTAACTAAATTTGAGGTATTAACATCAGTTTATGGGGCAAGGCGGTTAGATTTACCATTCTAATTTCAATCCTCAGAGAATGGTGGTCAGATGAACAGTAGCTCTTCAAGTACTCTGTGGCATAATTCCTTTCTTGACCAAGAAGAACTTGACACTCGAACAAAGTTTGATGATTCAATCTCATCTTTGAGCTGCTTTTCAAGTCCATGAACTTGTTTGGAGTTATTCCTTTTCACATGTAATTTGCTGGCTGCAATGCAGTTATAGCCTTTGTGCAAGGTGATGGCTAATACAACAGGTGATGTTGCTGGCTCTATGGAGGAGTCTCCTAAAAATGAGCACAATGGAGTGTGAAGATCATACTCCTGTTTGTCACCAGCCTTCCTGAAGTGGCACTTAGAAAAAGACAAAAGGGTAGACCCTGCCTAAAAAATGTCTTACCTCTGACAACAAGTTCTGATGACTCACCCCCTTCCCAACCACCAAACAAATGGCAGTACCCATGAAGGACAAATCAGCAATCCACTGCCAAAAGATCAAGGCACTTCTAAGAGTAGCCCTGTCTCCATTCTCCCACATCTCAATGTGGGCAGGCAATACACATCCACTGTCTTGGGAAGACTGTGCTGGCACCTCCATCCTGGGCTATATCAAACAAATGGCAATCCAATATAGATGCTGCCATTCCCAGCAATCATACTGCCACCACAACAAAGTGTCAAACTACCAATTAGACCTCATTCACACGCACATGACATGCATACAGGATGTTAGGTCAGGGTGACACATGTAATTGGAATTTTGCAAGAGTGTGGTCATTAGCCGCAGCACTCCATGAAACAAGAAAATAGTCTGTTCAATACTATAAGCCACAAAAAACAGAATTCGGACACAAGCTTTTTTCCCAACTATCCAGGACATGGGCAGTAGAGAGGTGTGAGGATAGAGGGCATGCTCTGGACCAAGGTTCTGGACCAATGAATCATCCATAGATGTCAATTCACCAAAATGCCAGGGGTAGCGTATGTGACATCACACACCGTTTGACACAGAAAGTGATGTCACATGAACTTTGACCCCGAACACTAATGGTGTTTCAAGATATACAATAAGTGCAAGTTTAATAAAACTGCTAGAAAGTTACTAACACAGGTAAAATCTAGTTTAGTTACCACCCATATATTAACTAGCGTGCCGTCATGATATGTTTGTAGTGTAGCCATTGGCTGGTGACAGCTGGTAACACATAAGACATATGATGGAAATATTATTTTGATCTGTACCACCTTGCTGCCTAAGTGCTATTCTACTGTTGGGGTTGTACTCGCACACCAGAAGGCAGCGAGACCATCTCTTTCTTAGTATATATTTATTTTAGGTTTTGTACGAATGACTGAACACCGAGTTCTACTAGGCAGCCATGGTCAAATAATAGCTTTTATGAGTGCTACTTTTGTGTTTTATTGAATCAGATGTCAACACTCTCTTCTCCTAGACTAAATCTTAAATGCTCAACCTCACCATAGAGTCATGCAGGAATACTTGACCCTTATTGTTCAGTACGATATTACACAAAACACTTAGGGCCTGACTTAGAGTTTGGCGGATGGGATACTCTGTCAAAAATGTGACTGATATCCATCCCGTCTTATTACAACGTAATAAAAGGGTTTTAATACATTTGTAATACAGCAGACAGTTGGTATACACCATCACAAACATGACGATTATCCTGTCGAGCCATGTTTGTGATGGTGTATACTGAAAGCAAAACTCTAAATTAGGCTTCTAAACACAAGAAGAATACATTAGTTAGTCACTATCAACTGTAAACATACCACTGACTGCCTCAGGAACTGAAAGAGAAGCCTTACATGAGTCCAAACAGCTGGCCGTCCTACAGGTCCCCTTATACCTCGGTGCTGGGAGTCACACAGCATCTCCTTGCACTTCACTGCTGAATTGTAACACCATTGATTTTCAAACAATGGGAGCACATAACTTTACAAATGCACATCCAGGTTTAAAATATGATTCAATTTCAAAAGGACTCCTTGACCTAGATTAAACTAATACTTTGCTCCTGGCTTGCATCATAAATGTAACACAAACACAGCTTAAAACATTGTGGTGGGATTTATGTTCCAATGCAAACTATGATTTGCTGTGGAATGTTGCCCAAAGTAACACAAAGTAGTGCTATACGCTACTTTGGCAACCACCCAAAGGATTTGATGCAAATCCCTATGTTCTAACATTTGTAAAATGGGATTTGAGCAAAAACAATTTAAACCTTCTGGAGGCAAGTGTAACAGTGAAGTACTTTTAAAAAATCTCCACATTTTCCAACTTTGCATGTGCGCTGCACTATCCAGCACACCTATAATGTGGGGAAATAATAAGGTATACCCTTTGAATGGGAAGGGTTCTATTTCAGTCCAAAATCTATGCCTGGCAGAACACACATATCCTTGGACTATTGTGCAAGGGTGTGTTCATTGACGCATAGCAGCCTAAAGAGCGCTAGTAGTGGGTGACAGAAAAACAGCACATTGTCTTAGTGGATTTTGTGCCATTTTTCTCTCACTCTTTGGTACAACGCAGCACAGCATCTTTGGTTGATGTGTTGAACCAAAATGCAACCCTTGTTTCCAGTCTTAGGCTTTCATTTACCACTGTAATACATTCACTGTAATACGTTCAAGCGATCCCTTTAAACTGGAAACTTCTGGAAAGAAAATCCGGGCCTGGAAAAGTTATGCATTTGGAATTTGGAATCCCATGTTTACCTTACACACCTTATTCCTGATCAGCCATGCTGTTCCATCACTGACAAAAGGTCTCAAGCTGTCTGGGGTTGCTTGAGACCCTACCCATTGCATTTCCTTATGTTCCAGAACTGAGGCCCACAACTACGTCTGCTCATGCACTTAGATTTGGATCATATTTATATTTACAAACATAAAAATCCCTGAAATCAATTTCGTAGTTTGTTCTAAGAAAACACTTACCCTTACGCCATTACTTGCACATACTCCCTGTAGACATACCCTGCAACCCTCACCTTTCTCAAAAGCTCAGAAAAAGGAGAAGTGGCTCCTGTCACAATTGTACTTCAGGTGTTAAGTGCTAGAAGTTTTGGGATGCTTGTGCTATTCAAAGGGGACAAGGGGGCACTAAAACATCCCACTGGAACCTTTCCGGTTCACATGAAAAGATAAAAAGGTCATGGCTGGAGCTTACCCTGTTAACTTCCATTTTTTAAATCCCACACAGCATCCCCCTGGCCTCTCCAGGTCAAAACGATACTGTTGCTGTTTACCATGAGCAGGAGCGTGCCTCTCTGAGATCCTTGAGGAGGGACTGCGTGGACACTGTGCATGCTAAACATACCTGTTTTCCCTCTAATTCTTGATCTCATCCTTCAGCCTCTGAGATCAGGGCTTGCCAGGAACATACAAAGGCGAGCAAGGGGCAAGCCAGGGGTCGCAGCTTTGACCCTTGGTGATCCTAAATGATATCCATGCAATCGTCATGGACTAGCTTAGGCCTCCATAACATTTTAGTTCATATAGGCTATCCATGTCAAATGTGTGTCTTTTTTCCAAGATGCTGCGAATTCCAAAGGTACCCAGGGTTTGTGGATTCTCTTTGAGGGGACAAAGAAAATAGCTCAAATATAGCTGTATTTTGAGCTTTTGAGGAAAATAAGAAACAAATGCTCTAGATAAAAGTGGCTGTATTTTTTTCATAAAAATGGCATCAATGAATGGTTTGATATGCTAAAGTCACCATCTTCCAAGCTTTCAGGAACATGCAGAGCTGAATGAAAAAAAATACAGTTTTGACATTTTTCAATGAGGTATCCCATTTTACATATTTTTTGTGATTTCAAACTACTTCCAGTTTGTGGTGAAAACCAGTGAAAAACCCATAGGTGATCCAGAAAAGCTATATATTTCTGAAAATTAGACAAAATCACAGCTTCAGCAAGGGGTCAAATGTGCAGCTCCATCAAGGTCCCCCCCAAAAATACTAACTGGTAAAATATAGAAATATTGAAAAAGAGTCTTGTCACGTCACGACCCCCTCGCACTAGGGACGGAAAGCGCTGACTCCCGCTTACCTCTCTGTCTCTCCTTCCGATCACGTTCCACACCCACATAGTCGTCTGCTTCCAAGTAGATTTCCAGCTGGACCAGCTGCAGTCCTCCGTCAATATCCACAAAGAGAGCTCCTCTATGGATGATTCAGTGGGTGCTTGACTGACTGTATAACTCAGTGATTAGGTGTCTCAGTGAAGGTATGGGTGAGTGACTAGGTTATTTGAATGTCTGTATCAGTCTGTCAGTTGGTGTCTAAGTGTCTGTATGGGTTGTTGTGTAGGTATGAGAATGGCTGTATGGGTGAGTGATTGGTTGTCTGAGTACCTATATGGGTGTATGCATGACTGTGTGGGTAGTTGAGTGGGTGTGTGACTGCTTTCATGAATGAGTGAGTGGGTGAGTCAGTGGCTGTGTGGGTTTGTGATTACATCTGTGAGGGCTTTATGGGTGACTGAGTGTGTGTATGGGTGTGTATGGCTGTGTGGGTAAGTGAATAGATGTGTGAAAGGTATAGGGGTAACTGCATATGTGAAAAGCAGTATAAGTGAGTGGTGGAGTATTTGAGTGATTGTATGTGTGAGTGAGTGAGTGATTGTGAGAGTGGCTGTATGGGTAAATGTGTGCTCGTGTAACTGACAATATAGGTGAATGAGTATGTGCTATATCTGTATGAATAAGTGAGTGGGTCTGTGTATAACTATATAGATGAGTAATTGGCTTTGTGATTGACTCTATGGGTGACTGAATAGGTGTGTGAGTAGGTCTATGGGTGACTGATAGTGTGTGAGAGGCTGTATGGCTATATGAGTGGATATATCAGTGGCTGTATTAGTGAGTAAGTTGGGGTATGAGTGGCTGGATGGGTGACTGAGTGGATGTGTGCGCAGACCTATGAATCAGTGAGTGGGTGTGTAAGTACTGGTATGGGTGTGTCACTGGTTTTGAGAATGATAGTGCGAAAGTCAGAGTGGGTATATGAAAGGTTATATTGGGGAGTGAGTGGGTGTGTCAGAGATTATGTGGATGATGTCATCAGTGACGTCATTTGAGATGTCATCAGTGATGTCATCAGTGATGTCACTGACCATGCCATGAGTGATGTAATATGTAAGGTCATAAATAGCGCATTGCGGGAGCACGAGTATAGTTAGCTCAACTAACTATAACTGCTGAAATTTCTCTGGTTTTGTACTAGTGAAATGTCAGCCTAACTATTACGTCCCAGTAACCTTTATTTTTTTCAGTGAATTTCTAAGGTTTTAAAACAAAAATCTTTGTCCTAACTATAGCATCTCTGTAACCTTTGTTTTTTTCAGTGAATTTCTAGGGATTTTTAAATTCTATTTCTTAATTGTAACGTCCATTTATTTTTTAAGTGACCTGCTAAGATTTTCATATTTTCTTTCTACAATTGGATATGGTATATGATATTTAAGTTATATACCACTATTTTTTTGATTTGGTATGTACTTATCAGAAAGTACATTAATAACTGGTTTTCTTTTTAAGAATTTTTTGAATCGCACAACATTTTCACATCTACTGTGAAGAATCTGTGATCAGCAAATGTATTTCAAATACTGAAAAATACACTTTAAGACATTTTTTAAATCAGAGTCACCCAAGAGCCCAAAATTTTGTTCATTTTCTTGCCAAATATTTGTTTACATTTTATTTAAAATCATCTACAATGTTGTGATGATCGCGAAATTGTAAAACAAAAGCAGACATTCAACAACCACCAACACATTCAAAAATTGTAACTTAAAAAATTCATACTATTACAATATACACATGACTAACCACATCACTGCTTTAAAAACATTTTTGTAGTAAATTTTTAAACAACTGTGTTTGAACCCTACTTCCAATTTTCGTGATTACACCGAGAGTTGCGATGACTCCAGTAACTTTGACAATCATGCTTTTTTTAGGGGGTGCAAAACACATATATGCACAAATTTTACAGTACTTTAGACAGTAAGGGTTTATTACTGCACACTTTATAGTCATATTATTGTAGGGAGCTTGCATAAATATAAACATTTAAACCGATTTACCATTTTCACGGTGACGCCGGGTGTCACAATGATATCAGTAGCCATGATCACCGCGAATACTTCACGGAATGGCAAAACAATTGCAGACATTCAGAAGTCACCACCACATTCAAAACTTATAACTGCAAAATGAATTATACCCGACACACTAAACACATTACTATCTAAATGACTGTATAATAGCATGTACAACTCCCTTAATATCTCTATAACACAGTTCAGAACTCTTTCAGTGTAATCTTTGACTGCATGCATCCCTGTATCACTTTGGGGTCGATTACGATGGCGTTCGGAAAGGCGTTTGGTGAATCCGATTCGGAACCCATGTTTCTGACAGAACGACCGATTAGGATGCAAGGAAACTATTCGGGCTGACCAAATTGGTTCCGATCAGCATTTGGACAGACCGAGTCGTTCGGAGCTGTGTCGCACAGCTCAAGGGACACTGTTTCCGACCGAGCGATTACAAATGTCTGAATCTGACAGCCGTCCCGAATCGGTTTGTCCGACACAAAACGGCTGTCGGAATGTGACTTTGGGGACCTGTAGCAGGCCCCTTTCATCTGTAAGCCTCCGTGGGGGTAGAAATGGGACCCCTCTTTACAACCAGGCACAGTGCGGCAGGCACCATGGGGTTCCCGTCACAGGGTGCAAGGTTTTCCCCAACTACCCCTTTTTTCAATGGGAGCCTGTGTAATTGTTCGGAACACAGGCTCCCATTGAAGTGAATGCGAGTACGACTGAACAATGTTCAGAAGCATCGTAATCGGTTGGACGGACTCACATAACCCGATTCGGTCGTAAACGATTCAGAAACCAATTTGGTCGGAAGAGTTTCCGAACAACATCGTAATCGGCCCCTAACTCTCTCATTTACAGTATAAGTATTTGAGGGGATCTGTGAGATGATGCATCAGTCTATCAATATTTCTGTAACAAAATGCGTGACTGTCTCAGTACATCTATGAGTGGGTGCATCAATGTCACAATGGGTCTGTGATTGGCTCAAGCTGTGAGTAGGTTCATGAGTGCCTTTGTGCATTTGTAAGTAAGTATATGACTGTTTGTCTGGATCCGTGAGTGGATACATGAGTGTATAAGTGGGTGTCTGAATGGGTGATTGAATGGGTGCATGAGTGTTTGAGTAGATCTGTGAGTGTGTGCATGAGTCTCTTAGTGGGTCTATGACTGGCAGTGTAAGTGTTTGAGTGGTTCTGTCAGTGGGTGCATGGGTCTGTGAGGATGACTGTGTGTGGGTACATGAAACTCTGAGTGTATAAGTAACTGGGTGCATAAGTCCCTGAGTGGGTCTATGAGTGGCTGTGTGAATGACTGCATGGTTGTGTGACTGTCTGAGTGGGTCTGTGAGTAGATGTATGAGTGTGTGAGTGGATCTGAGAGAGGGTGTATAAGTGTCTGAATGGGTCTGTGAGTGAGAGCATGAGTCTCTGAGTGGGTGAGTGAATGGGTGCATGCATGAGTGTCTGAGTGAGTCTTTGACTGGGAAGGCAAGTGTGTGTGTGTGTGGGACAGTGAGTGGATGCATGAGCCTTGACTGTATGAGTGAGTGGTTGTGTGCATATCTGTGTGAGTATCTGAGCATATGAGTGGCTGACTGAGTCAATAAGTCTCTGAGATGGTCTGTGACTGAAGGTGGAAGTGACTGTATGGGTGTGTGAGTGGGTGCATGAGTGTCCCAGTGGATCTGTGAGTGGGTGCATGAGTGTCTCTGTGGGTCAGTGAGAACATACGTGAGTGTGTGAGTGGGTCTGTAAGTAGGTGCATGAGTCTCTGAGTGGGTCTGTAGATGAATGGGTCACACTCCGAGTAAGTCTGTAAGTGGGTGCTTAAGAACCTGAATGTGTATGTGACTGTGTATAAGTGTCCAAGTGAGTTTGTGAGTGCGAACATGAGTGTGTGACAGTGACCGGAAAGTGTGTACAAATATATATGTATATTTTTTATATTTTCACGAATATTTGCAATGTTCCAGTGATGGTACATGGGGGGCCACACTGGTGGTTGGGTTGTCATTACGAATATCACTCATGGTTATTAAATAACATTTTGACACATAACTAGTGTCCCTAACACACCCATTTCAAAGACATGTAGTCAGAGTATCTCTACCCTGACGAGGCCTGGGCGGTGAATTCTGCTCCGTTCACATTGTTTGCAGAGATTTCTACCCTTCGCGCTCCGCGGAGCTTGCAGAGTGCAGAAAACTCTGCTCTGCATAGTTCAGCTGAGTTTTTTACCCGCTCGTGCTTGGCAAGCATGAGCTGCAGGAAGATCAGTGCACAGAGATATTTTGTAATTTCCTGGAGTTCTTTCATAGCAAAACTCCACAAACTCCACCGAGGTCGCACCCTGACCCCTTATGTTAGCTTTCTTACAAATTTTCAGCCTTGTGAACCATTCTCAGATGGTAAAATGGCAACCGGAACTTTCTGTTCAGTTTGTGTCAGACCATTCCCGTTGGTTGTGCATTCGCGATTAATTGTAAAACCACTATCTATCTATCTATCTATCTATCTATCTATCTATCTATCTATCTATCTATCTATCTATCTATCTATCTATCTATCTATCTATCTATCTATCTATCTATCTATCTATCTATCTATCTATCTATCTATCTATCTATCTATCTATCTATCTATCTATCTATCTATCTATCTATCTATCTATCTATCTATCTATCTATCTATCTATCTATCTATCTATCTATCTATCTATCTATATATCTATATATCTATCTATCTATCTATCTATCTCTCTCTCTATAGATATATATATATATATATCTTTATATATCTATATCTAGATATCTAGATACATAGACAGACAGACAGACAGATAGATAGATAGATAGATAGATAGATAGATAGATAGATAGATAGATAGATAGATAGATAGATAGATAGATAGATAGATAGATAGATAGATAGATAGATAGATAGATAGATAGATAGATAGATAGATAGATAGATAGATAGATAGATAGATAGCAATTTTTTATTAGACCTGATCTGGTTACTGTCTACTGACTCAAGACTAAGCACTAGGGTTAAGGCAGCCTTTCACCATCCTGCCCATCTATCTGACCACTCAGCGGTTAGTCTTGAGTTCCTCTTAGATCATGAGGTGCCTGAATATAGTTGGACTATGGACAGATCTCTTTTAGGTGAACAAGAGATAGAAATAAATCTGAAACAAGACACCCAAGAGTATTTTGAACTAAATGCTGGCTCTTCCTCACTACGGCTCATTTGGGTTGCATACAAATCTTACATTAGAGGGAGAATAATTAGGTATGATGCTCACAGGAAGAAAGAAAATGACAAAAAAATTGAGGAGATAGAGAAAATAATAATCTCCAGGCAAAAAGATCTTTATGTCGCAGGTAATTCAGCAGCAATTAATAAGATACAAACACAAATCGCTGAAGGGAAAAAAGACTTATCGGAGCAACTGGAAGGTGTAGTAAAGAAAAAATGGTTCGCTAGCAAGCTCTCGCACTACGAGTATTGTCAGTAATGTGGAAAGTTATTGGCATGGAAAACTAGAGGAGATCTAGTAAGAAATTCAGTAAAAGAAGTAGTCTTAGAGGGGTCGGTCATAAGTTGTTACGATGATAAAGATATCAGGCTTTTTCTAAAATTTATATAAGGAAGAGATATCATTGTCGGATGAACAGTTATCTACTGGGTTTGTAGACAACCCTTTACTGTAGTGAGGACTGCTATTATATGTACATTGCTAAGTTAGCACAACCGCGTTAGATGTTAGAAAGCCATCTTGCCACTTTTGCTGCTTTTGCACACGACACTGCAGTTACATGTTATTATTTGAGAAATGCTTGCTCGCCTTTGCTTCACATGAGAACTGTCTGTTGTTCACATCCCTAACAGTGAGCTGTGACCTTGGTCTGAACATTGTGTAAAGAAACAGTCTGGGTCGCTAGACGGTGCATGTTTTTGGGTTCAGGTTGATCGGCCCACTATTTAGCCATAACACGCACGCAGCTGCAAATACCTGAAAGTCGAGTGCTTTTAATATTGCTGGCTGCATGCTTTATTCACATTCGGAAGAAGAGCTTTCCCAGGAGCAGAGTATACCTGATCCTGTGATGTGATTCCACTAAGCTGATCTTTACAGTATGAGGTTCCCCATTCAAGCCTAGAGACCTTCTATTAGTCTAATAATAATAATATTAGTTTACTAGCGAAAGGAAGGTGGCTGTAATCCACTGTCATTTTATTATGATTTCTCCTTTCATCTTCTATGGTATTGTAACTATGCTGATGGTTTTGATTTTAATCATTTGTCTGCTTATGTTAGCCAAAGTACTGCATCTTAGGACACGAGGTTTCTAAAATAAACTCTTTAAACTTTACAGTGTCTCTGTTTACTCTACATTGGGACCGCCGAGATAAAATCGGATAACGAATGGGACACTGATGCTGGTCGGATAAGGGGTTTTGGGTTATGAGGTGAGTTTTTGGTACACCACAATTCACTGAGGTCCTGGTTTCCTGTGCATAGTTCTGTGCATGAGCAGAATCCCTGCAACATGGCGCACAACATTGTGGTAACAGAGATACAGTAGCTGCAACGCCGGCATGGGAAGATGCCATGCCCTCATGAGCCGCTAATATCAAAGATGGTCTGCAGTCTGCGTTGGGAATCAATCTGTCACCAACGTCGTTAATCCTCCCTAACGGGACGTTATCAGGACTTAAGCGATAATGGTAACGGGAAGGGAAACCTCTCGGGTAATTTGTTCCCTTCTCTGTAGCAGCAATAGCTGCCAAGATTTCATCATCGATCTTACTTTTGGATCTTGTAACTGCTGCCACTAAGTATGTTGCCACTGCTGTTTTTGCTGCCTCGTCAGCTAGGCTGTTGCCGACAGCATGGACACCAACTCGTTGGTGACCAAGAGTGTGAATAACATTCACGAGAGGCAGATGTTCTTTAAGTTCTGCCACTCGAATCCAAAGCATTTTATGCTTAATTGTGCTACCTTTGGAATCACGGTATTCATTTTGAGACCAAAAATGTAGATTGTCGTTGTAAGATTGAACACAATAAAACGAGTCACTCACTATAAGAGTGGTGACCCAAGAATCAGCAAACTCCAGTGCGAGAACCAGAGCACGGAGCTCTGCCAACTGTGCGGTACAATCACCCAATGACTGCGTATGCACAACATCAGATTGGAATTCACCATTCACGAAAGTACCCACCACAATTGCGCAGGCCGCTGAATAGGCATGCTTCGATCCAGTCGCCGGTTGCGCAGAACCGTCAGTGTAAATGACACAATGGTAATCCTCGAGCGGGCGCAAGGACAGAGGAGCTGGATGAACAAATTCATACTGTAAGTACTCCTGAGTCTGTAGTGCTGCGTCAAAGATATAGGTGACGTCGGGCGATGTCAAGGAAGTGGCCCATTGTATCCACCGGGGATGCAAAGCTTTAGAATTTGGTACACTCGCTTTGGTCACTGCCTCAAGGGCAGGATATAGTGTGACCAACAACACGCGTTTCCCTTGCGATAGCGCTCGTTCTTTAAGAATCGCCATCTGAACTGCCCTCAAAACTTTCTCGACAGAGGAAAATCGCAGTTCAGCCGAAGTGTACAGGTGTGATTTGTAGGCAATGGGGACGGTGTCGTCCTCATTGAACGTTAAGTACCTGAAACCCACTGCGCCTGGCACAATTCTTATTACCAGGTTAGTGTGGTTATCACGCGTCAGTAAGTATTTCGAAGCAAGAAGGTCCGCTTGCAAAGATTGCAATATAGCTGAATGCTCCGGCAGCCAGCATGATTTGGAAAAAGTAGGTTGTACCAAGGCATAAAGCGGCTTGATACGCTGGGCATAATCAGGAATATACGTGCGACTGAAATTCAGAAAGCCCAGCAAAGATTGTAAATTCAGTGTCGTAGGTGCACGCAGGCACGCGCATTTCTCTAGGAAGTGCGGAGCCAATCCTCGACCCTCATTGTTGAGTTCGTATCCCAAACAACACTGTATACAATGGTTGCAGTGGATTCGTGCACACGTTTTCTGTGGATATGGCCACAAAGGAGGGCTGATGCCCGTACTATCATCAGGGATTTGCGTGTCTTTTTGGGAAGTTTTGCATGTGGTACCTTTCATTCTGATCAGGGCCCTGCGTTCGCCTCTAAGGTGTACAAAGAAGCAATGAGAAATTTGGGGGTCCAAGTCAAATTTTCGTCTCCCTACCGACCTGAGGGTAATAGTGTGGTGGAGCGAATGAACCGTGACTTAAAGCAATCTTTGACAGCTCAGGTTTTAGGCACTGGCGGAACTGGCTAGCCCATTTGTATAATGTCCAACGTGCACTTAATAATCTCCCTAGGAGGTCTCTGGGTGGGCGGACCCCATACATGATGCTCTTTGGCATGCGAATGTTTGTTCCGGACCTTGATGGTCTAGACATGGCGGCGTCAGCCGCACCCTTTGACGTAGATGATCACTGTGCTGTATTGCAAGAAACCAGAGACAGTCTTGCGAAGGAACACGTGCCCTCCACATCTGATGCTGCACTTCAGATTCCGGTAGTCGGCTGGCTACCTCGAGTTGTTGATCTGGTCCGTGAGAAGGTGGAGAACAAGAAGGAGTTCGGCCCCTCTTATCGTGCACTGGTTCCAGTGCTTGGCGTGCAGGGTACACGAACAGTCATTTTACCTCCACTGCCTGGTCGCAAGGATAACAGGTACATCTCTATTGACAATGTCAAGCTACAGCTAGTGGCCGATTCTTCTTAGTATGACTCCAGCGGTTTCTTGCCCTGCGATGCTGAGAAATTCTGTTTTGGCTCCAGCTTCTACCACCTTGCCTGATGTTGCCATCGAGATGCATACAGTTACTGGACCTTTGTTACCACCGACAGCTGGTGGTCTACCTGAAGATACTGATTATGCTTATCCTGCAGATGTCCCGTTGCCTGTTTTACAATCCACCACAGTTAACCAGTCGCGCTTCTCCTTTGACACTAATTCAATGACTTCCATTGCCCCATCAAAAGTTTCAATTTTTGCTGTCTGGTTTAAAAGACATTTTTTAATTCCCCCTTGGACTTACATTTGGCTGGTGCTCATATGTATTTTTTTTTTATGTCCATTGGATTTGTGGTAGTGTTTTTTCGACTTGTAAATGGACACTACCTGAAAGAAAGATCTACAATTAGACTAATTGATGGAACTTTGGCCACCCACTCCTCATCACATATCATGAAAAGGGACCAGACTTTTGTGAACATTACTGCCTGGCCTGTACTGGATGGGATTGCGTGGGATGCTGTTAAATTTCAAATTAATGGTCCCACTGAAGTAATCAATGTGCCAAATGTATTTCGTGTTTCTATGGGTGATGTAGTTAAGCAAAGCATCCGCTCGGATGATTGGGATGTTCAAGCCATAGAAGCACTGTTTTCTGATTTGAAATATTATGCTGCATTTGATGCAGAGGATTTGTATTTAGATACTGCTAATTACGATGAGCAGTTTTGCTATCAACATTATGGCAATCATTTCCTTCACAAAGCCAATACATTTAGAAATTTTGTAAATTATACGCAATGGGAACACTGTCCAGCACCTAGGCTGGGCAGCTTCACCACGTTAGTGGACAAATTCACATATTTTTCTGATTTCAGTGTGTCGAATCCTGCCTCCTTTTACTTTAAAATGGCGGCTGAGTCTACCTCGAAAGTTAGGCTGACACACACAAAATTGTTATATTCCAAATCCTTTATTGATGAATTGGCAATCAGAGGTTATGATCTGTGGAAAGCTACTATTGATCTTAAATCGGTTTGGGGTTCTAAACCGTGGCAGGTACAGGGAACAGAAGCTTTGCATCTTGCCTGCCTCATCCCGAACCACATGTTATTTTCGAATTCGTCAATTTTTCAGACCACCTGTTTTGGATTGGCTACTTCTAAAAAATGTAATTCTCCCTCTACACCGGATCTGGGTGATTATCCTAATTGGGATAATCATACGGATCTGTCCCTTGCTACGTTGCAGTCATACATTTCTAACACATCCTTCAATATTTCCAAATTAAATACGAAAGCATGGTTAATATCTCAAACGAGCTCAGAATCCTGTCAACATCGGTTTCTGGATTTAATTCCGGGGTATACGCAAGTTCGTGTGGACCCCCGTTTTGAATCCTCTCATACTGTAACTACCTACTCAGTAGGGAAGTTATGCCAATCTTAGCTGCAACATTCCACCTTAGCATCTGTTAAACTTCATTTAGCACAATTTTGTTAAGGGTCCTGCGGTTGGCAGGTCCAAAAGATGGGTATATGCTGTTTATAACGAAGTTTGGAAGCTATCACAAATTGAAGCTGCATCCAGATTACGAGGTATTGATCAAGCCAATATGGAGAAAGTATTGGCTGTTATAGATAATAGCATTAACACCCTGTCTTCCAGAATTTATACGTTAGATAATATCGTTTCATCTGTTGTTGACATTGTGCAAGATGATTTGTCTGTTTTATATCATGGTCAAAATCAATTGCGTTCTATAATGCAGTTTGCATGGACATTGCAAACGTTAAAGCCTGGGAAAGTCCCTTGGGATTACATGAATACTTCATCTTTGTTCCTTCCTTTTAATTTAACTGCAAAACAACAGTTCATGTCCATGAAAGATGCGACATACTCATTGCTGCACACTGAAAAGTTAGAACCTTTACCTTTCTCTGTTGCCGAATTAAACTCCGCTGTGTGGCTTATCCACGGGTTAATCACAATACCGTTTCCCCTGTTTAAGTTCAGTTCCTGCATGAAACATTATGCGTTAGGCAGATATGAACAACTAGGTACTGCCTTCCTACATGAAGTTTGGTCACTCCCATTCACGTACAGGTGCTTGAGGGATGGTAAAGAGGTTTACTTAAAAGGTGAAGAGTGCACTTCCACCCCGGATCACTCTGTGGTGTGTCGACACATTCAATTGCATGGTGCATGTAATGTGAACGCTCCAAATTTAGCTTGCGTCCTGAAAGGGATCCCAGTGCCAGTCATAACACCGTTGTTTACGCTGCTGGCTAACGGTAGTTATTTGCTATTAAATAATGAAGCTTGCTGTGGGATGTTAGTGGGAATTCCCTACATAGTGACTGTATCACAGAGAGAAGTCTGCTGTAACAACGTCCTTTTCCCACCCCCGCATGGACGGCTCAATGTATCCATCTGGCCTTCTATTCCAAACTTGAAAGCAGAGTTCAACAAGATGAGCAGAATAAGGGCTCTATTGTCTCAAAAAGAAGTCGTGTTGACTTCATCCCGGGAAACATTTGTCCTTCACGTAGCAAACACGCGCACAGAGGTGCAAGCGCTTTTGAATACTGATCTCCCACTTCATTTTGGTGCCCTGATTCAGACTATCTTTAATGCCTCGTCAACAAGTGGCCTGGCACATTTTTTCAAAATTGTGGGCTCCGGTCTCGTGACCTCTTTCCAAACTATTTTTGGTGTGATCTCGGCATTTTTTCATCGTATTTTTTCCAGCGTCTTCGGAGGTCTCCCGTTGATTCTCGCCCTTGTGGCTGGGGTACTGTTGTTGGTCTGCTTACTACGCAATGGATGCACAATTTGCGTCACACGACAGCATGTCCCGGCTGCTGGATGTTCGTACCCGGATGCTTGAATACTATGGAACACTACCACTGGCAACATTGAGCATAGCCTATGGGTTGTCCTTCCGATTTTCCTACTTTACTTGCGTACAGCCTGTCATTCATTGCCTAGAGTGTCCGTTCCAATGGGCTCTGGATTTGTGCTTGTCAAACTCGGTGTCTCCCGCCCCGGATTATGATCGACTAATGAGCCCCTTAGTGGCTCATGAGTTGGACTGTTCTGGTGTCAGGATTATGGCCTGTGGAGCAGCACATGGAGTCCTAGGGAATCGGGACATCGGAACGGCTGCAGCTGAACTGTTATCAAGAAGTTATCTTAAAGAACATGCCAGTTGTCCTCTGATGGTACTGGAGGCTCCAGTTGTCGAAGAACATGTGTGTTCATTCCCCTTGCTGAACTGGATGGCAGATAATTTTGCAGAACGTTCCAATGATTTCCTCTTGGAAGCCGTTGCAACTTATTGTGCTTATACATTGATGGATTAACTTGGAGGTCATCCAAAATTCCTGTGGAATACCTTTTGTTTTTTCGTTGAACATCCATCGATAATATTTTTTTCCCCTTTAAATGGTTTTTTTTCTCTCTTTTTTCTCTTCGAACTTTTCACTGCCCTTATATGGATTCACAATTTGTGCCCTTGGTTCCGTTCTATCGAACTTGAACTCTGCGTTCCTTAATTGTGCCCCTACTGGTTAGTGGTCCGATCAAGGGGGGGTGTAGTGAGGACTGCTATTTATATACATACATTGCTAAGTTAGCACAACCGCGTTAGATGTTAGAAAGCCATCTTGCCACTTTTGCTGCTTTTGCACACGTCACTGCAGTTACATGTTGTTATTTGAGAAATGCTTGCTCGCCTTTGCTTCACATGAGAACTGTCTGTTGTTCACATCCCTAACAGTGAGCTGCGACCTTGGTCTGAACATTGTGTAAATAAACAGTCTGAGTCGCTAGACGGTGCATGTTTTTGGGTTCAGGTTGATCGGCCCACTATTTAGCCATAACACGCACGCAGCTGCAAATACCTGAAAGTCGAGTGCTTTTAATATTGCAGGCTGCATGCTTTATTCACATTCGGAAGAAGAGCTTTCCCAGGAGCAGAGTATACCTGATCCTGTGATGTGATTCCACTAAGCTGATCTTTACGGTATGTGTATCTGTTTCCTCTTGTTGTGTACTGATATGAGAATAATAACGAACAGGTATTTCTGATTCCCACCATTCCTGAGAATACACTAACTGGCACATGCATCAACGTAGGCTTTTGCGATTCCTTAATAGCGATTATTAAGGAATCGCAATTAAGGAATTGCAAAAGCCTATGCAAGTAGGAATCGCTAAAGAAATAGCGATTCCTACACATTCCTTAATTGCGACTCGCAAATTGCGAGTCGCAATTAAGAAATGCCGTCCCATTCATTTCTATGGGCCTCTAGGCCCATAGGAATGAATTGGAGATTGCATGAGCAATTTGCGAGTACCAGTAGGTACTTGCAAATTGCTCATGCAATTTCAAGGGTGCAAGGGTGTCAAAATGACACCCTATTGCACCCCTGAAATTGATCTGTGCACATATGTTGCACACACACATGCCCTAAGGGCATGTGTGTGCGCAACATGAAACTTTGGAAAATGCACAAAAGTGCATTTGTCAAAGTTTTTGCAAATTACCATAAAGTCCAACTTCATGGTAATTTGCTCCCCTTATTAGCGAAATCGCAATTTTCTTTTACTTTAATGCATTGCATTTAAGGAATCTCAATTTGGGATTCCTTAAATGCAATCGCAATTTAAGTAATCGCAATTTAGAGATTCCTTAAATTGCGATTTTTGCATTTGGGATGATGCATCCCAAATGCAAAAATACCGGTCGCAAATGGGCAGATTCTGAGAATCCGCCCGTTTGCGACCGGTTTTTACTTTGATGCATGTGCCTGTAAGTCGCTTGTTCTGGGTTGTCTATATATTGGGACCGCCGAGATAAAATCGGATAACGAATGGGACACTGATGCTGGTCGGATAAAGGGTTCTGGGTTCTGAGGTGAGTTTTTGGTACACCACAATTCATTGAGGTCCTGGTTTCCTGGGCATTGTTCTGTGCATGAGCAGAATCCCTGCAACATTACCAAATCTCTCGCAGGATAAGAAATCCCTACTCAATAGTCCAATAACACCCAAAGCGGTATCTCTAGCAATAAGAAATTTGAAAAATGGGAAAGTCCCCGCACCAGATGTAATCCCTAGCGAAGCGTTCAAGGCTCTGGCAGAAGAAATAATCCCTTCATTAACTTCATTATTCAACTCAGTATATATAAATGATGAAGCTGTCCTGGATTCTTGGAATGAAGCCACGATAACCCTTATATTGAAATCCAATAAAACCCCCAAAAATGTGAGACTTATCAGCCAATATTTTTACTTAACAATGATTATAAACTATTTACTAGTATACTAGCTAAAAGGTTAGATAAAGTATTAGGAGACTTAATTGGGATCTCTAAAAAGGGTTTATGAAAGGCAGCTAGCTAAATGACCATACACATGCCTTGGTCTGTGCCATAGACTTGACCACAGACAGAAATCTCCCACTAGCTCTCTTGACTGTCAATGCTGCTAAGGCATTCGACATGGTTAGCTGACCTTTCCTCTATGCTGTTTTGTCCTGCAATGGATTAGGGGATACATTTCAGAATGCAATTAAAAACATCTACACACATCCCTCATCAAGGATCCTAATCAATGGTTCACTTACTCAACAATTAAGAATAGGCAAAGGTACACGGCAAGGCTGTCCCTAATCCCCTTTATTGTTTAACCTGTACATTGAGCCCTTAGCTAGGAGGATTAGGAAAGAACAGTGGATTCTGCCTTTTCAACATCAAGGGTGGGCCAAGAAAGGGGCTCTTTATGCCGATGATCTAATGATATACACACAAAACCCTATAGAATCATTCTCAATTATAATAGGTATATTAAAAGACTTTGGTAAGGCAGCTGGATACCAGATAAATGAGGAAAAAACTGAGATAATGGCCTGGAATGTACAACTTGGTGCCAACCTGGGAAAAATGTGAGGAAAGAATTAAGATATCTAGGAGTCCAGGTGGCCAAAACTCTGGAAGAAATGACTCAGATACATTTCTTGAAGCTTATGAAAGAAACCAAAAGGCTGTTACAAACATGGTCTTCTCTACCTCTATCGATCATAGGCAGGGTTAACCTGATAAAGATGATAATTCTTCCAAAGTTTACCTTTATATTTAATGCCTCACCACTGCACTTTGAGTCAAAGTGGTTTAAGAAATTACAAGGTGACTTGGCAAGTTTAATCTGGGCCAGTAAGAATTCAAGAATCACCTGGAAAAAAACTCTGCAAAAAAAGATAGAAGGCGGGCTTGCTTTACCAGATTTCCAGATATATTGTTAGGATTTTCAGCTAAAAAATCTTAGAACACTATTAACCAAACATGGTCAATCAATTCGACCATGTTATGGTGCACTAATTAATGACCTTGCTGAACATGGCAACTATTTTCTGTTGAAGTATGGACATCCCAAATTCTTTAAAAAAAAATTGCCTGAAGTTCCTGAGCAAGGCATGTAGGCTTGGGATCAAAGTCAGGAGAATATTGAACTTACCCTATTACAATCAGTTAGCCCCAATTTGGGAATCACCTGGGACTCCTCCATGTTTAGAAGACTCGTTGTCTACACCTCTTATGGATGCCGAAATTGAAAAATGAGGCCAACTAATGGATGAACAGAATCAAATTGCTTGGGACTATTTATCGAAGAAAACTAACAACCAACTGTCTAGATTCAAATATCTGCAATTAGCAAGCTGGGATCAACATCAAACATCTTTAGGTGTCTTGAATAAGTGGGAGACAGCACTATGTGGTAACCCCTCACAGAAAAAAAGAGACTGCTAAATGGTATTGGCTGTTAGCCCGGGAGGAAGATTCTCACAATATGCCACAGGAGGAAAAATGGAAAGATGCCCTATCAGACGTCAACTTAACAACTTTGTGGCAAGCATCTATGAATGCACTTTGTTCATTTGTCAAATATGCTCCATTAAGTAATAATCTTCTATTTACTTTCCATAGGGTATACTGGTCCCCCAAGAAGCTGTCCAGATTAGGGGGGGGAAATAAGGTGCTGCCCGAAATGCGGATTGGCAAAAGCAGATGATATACACATGTTCTGGCAATACTCTGGAGTATGCGCTATTTGGCTAGATGTGGGTAAGATATTAACAGTTATCTTGAAAAAGAAAATAGAGGTAAGACTATCTCTAATTATTTTTGGGATCTTGGATAATGTTGGCTTTATTGTGAAGAACAGGACATTATTTGAGCAGCTGTTATTAATTCTAATTATTATTGCCCGCAGGGAAATATGTAGCAATTGGACCTCAAGTGCAGCCCTCTAGTGCAGCTGGTTGATGGCAGCTAGAAGATTTGGCAAGCAAGATTGTATTAATGGCTCTGAGAGGAGAATCAGCACACAGGAACCTCTCGTACTTTATAAATCAAACACAATTAGGTAATGGAGGAACAAATGGTACAAGGATTAAGATACTCTGATTCATGGGGAGGTAAGTAGGGGTAACCCTGCTGCCTTGAAACAAAGGTAGAAGGTAGGTGCACCAGGGTCATACCTCATTGCAGACCCTGAACGCACAATAACAAACACCTTTCTTCGATTGTTGCATATGAAGACCAAAAAAAGAAGAAGAAAAAAGGATTTCCATACATGAATACATGAAAATGTTCACAAGCCCATACCACGGCCAAACGTTCTTTCTCAAGTTGAGAGTACACCCGTTCTGTTTGGAACAAACCTCTACTGGCATATGACACAATATGCCTTAGAGAGTATGGAGGTGTCCGCTGTGATGTGCCAGGATAGCGCCTAACACAATGGGGGTAGCATCAACAACAACCACTATGTGAAGCTTTGGATTGGAAAAGGCCTTTTCAGTAGCAGTTTCAATGGCTTGTTCGATTTCCTTGAAATGATCCTTCACATTCCTTTGACCACTTGAATGAAACATTCTCTTTGTTAAGTCTCAGAAGGGAGTGCTTATACTTGCAAAGTCTTGCATGTATCTTAAACAGTAACTGGCCATGCCATGAAATGAAAACATTATAGAAACATCTTATGGAGGATCAGCATTAGACATTGCTTTTACTTAAGCAGCATCAGATGTCATACCCCAATCAGAAAAGATATGGCTAACGAATTTTAAAAAGTCTTGTGAAACTCGCACGTTTCTGCATTCAAATTCAGGCCTGCATCAATCAATAAGTAACATACTTGAGTGTGAGCATTATCATGCCCCTTTTGTGTAGCTCCGAAAATAAATCTTAAGCCTGGGTGGAGTTTGGGGAGTTCTGCTGTGCGGAACGCTGCGAAGTGCAAAAAAAACCTCTGCTGCACTATGCCAAGCAAAGTGCATTTAATAAATGCCATTTGCTCTGATTTTCACTGCCTGGTACATGTCTGCACTGCGCAATCATCGCAAAAAGCACCATGCACAGTGCAAGCGGGCACTGCTTTCTTTCTGCTGCTCAAGTCGGTTTTTACTTGAGCGGCAACTTTCTCAACGCAAAATGAACGGTTTCTCAATGCACGCGGTCGAAAGCATACTCGACCACTCACAATGAGAAATCTGACCGCCTGCGTTGAGAAATATCACCGGGAGGTTGCTTGTCCACACTCGCGCTTGCCACATTGATGTTGACGATCTCAAACAAGGAAAAATCTCGCCGGGAGGTGGATTTTCCTTGCTTGCGCTCACCAACTTGATGTTGACGAACGCGCGCGAGGAAAAAAACAAAACTCCACGAGCTCCACGTAACGTGGAATGCGGAAAACTCTGCAAACTCCGCGAGCGGGGCTGAGTTCACCACCCAGACTTAATCAATATGTCATTGCTATAGTTGAATGAATTTACAACGGGCCGTATGACATGTCAAAGAACATCTTGGAAAATTCTGCAGTTCATCCTCCTAAAAACCTCAGACAAATCTACCACTACCTTCCTTTGAAGACTTCAAAAGGAAAAGCTCTACAGGCCAATCTCCATCTCAAACTATAACCTCAAACACATTTAATTTTTAAAAAAATCCTCAAAACAAAAAAAATACTCTTCTTTTAAATCTCTCTTCTCAAACATTTTACAGGAATAACCTATTTACTTTCAGCAGGACATCATGAATAAAATACCAATTTTTCCTTTTCATAGGCTAAAGGGAAACATTCCATTACAAAAAACATACCTGAAATCTCACCATAAACTGACATCTTTCAGAAGGAGAGCATGAAAATCATTAACCAAAGTAAAAACAATTTGCACAAAACACTTAAGATGGGAACTATTTCCTTAACATATGTTAGACATTTTTATCTTTTCGTAAGAAAAAGAAGACAGAAAATACAAGACAAGAACATACTCTCCAAGAGGGGCAATAAACTCCTAAAATATGGTTGGCACCTATATTGTGAAGAGAGACTTACTGAGCCCACGAGTCCTCTGAGGTATACAGAGTAATTATCCACCCATTTCAAAGGCAGAGCTGTTACACCTGGTGATACAGTTGAAAGAGAAACCAAGCATAACCACTCTGCCTCTTCATTATTAAAGAAAATTAAATCCTCGTCCTTTTTGAACTGCTCTTTTCGTGATATATTTAACAATACACTCACCAACAACCTTTGGTATTCCAAAAATCAATTTGAAGTAAACAGTGTCCACTTTCCTTATTGAACTTGATTTGAATGGCAGGCAGCTTGACCTACCAGCACCTCAAGACGCTCACAGGTGATGCAGCAGCGCTCTAAAAATCTTGATTGACTGATTGATTTATTGACTGCCTCACAGGCCATGCCTTTGTCCTTTTCCACTTATGTTGATTGACTTTTAGTGATTCCTTTTGTTGTGTTACATGTATACCTGCTTGTAACACCCCCTTGATGGGCGATCCGGATCAGTACCATTTTTGCATCTTACCATTCTTTTGAATGATAGTTCATGCATTTGTCTCAGCTTCATGTGCTACATTTCAAATCAGTATGACTTCCATATTGATCCTCATGTCTTTTACTGTTGTTTCAAAACTCTAATAAACACTTCAAGCAAAAAGAAGGAACATTTTGCAAATCTAAACCTCATTTTACTACTATTTTCCTCCCTTCCTCTCTCCTTACAATAAAGTGCCTAAACCAGTGGTTTTCATACTGTGAGGCACGTTTGAAGACCACTGGTGTTGGAGTGTGAAGTCATCTGTGCAGTAATTAAAATTATGTGGTGCATTCTTGCTCTCTGACTGCGCTGGTGCAAAAACTGATGCCTAGCGCAGATGCAGACACACTTGCACCAAAGTGCCTGCCATGTCCCTTTCACACAGCACAGTGCAGCAAGATGGATTGCTGCGTTGCATTGCATTATAGTTTGATAGAAATGGGCTTATATTTTTATCTTGTGTTGTTTTAATATATAGCTCACTGCCCTGCTGCATGCTTGGTGTCTCTTTGTTTCTAGCTTCTAAATTAATGTATTTTTTTAAATCAATATAGGTTGTCGAGGGAGAGCCCTCAAGTAAATATGCAAAGTTTTTTTTGTTTTTTTTTGCAGAGTTTTATATAGCGCAAACTTGACCCAAATCCAATCAGGTATCAGAGCGCTTTACATAGCACCAGTTATATTACATGAGGACACACATTCATTTTTTGTTAGGCACGGGGAGATTAAGTGATTTGCCAAGAATCACAGGATGTTCAGCGTCATTACCGAGACTCGAACCCAGTTCCCCAGGTCTGAGATCGAGCGCCCTAGCCGTTAGGCCAACTCCTCTCCCCAAAGTTATAGTCACTCTTGCAAGACTGCCACTTTGCCAGTCATGTTAGCCCAATGTGCACGTTCTGTGCCATTTCCTTCATGCGCTCATGAATGTGCTATGCAATACTAATTCCTGAATGCCCTCTATAAAAATGGCAAATAGCAGCTGTCAAACCTTAATCTCATTAAAACAGACATCTTTAAGCTTCATATTGGTTTTAGACGTATGGCCTTTGTCTCTGTGTGTAAACCATTAATACTGCCTTAAAAAAAATCATACTTACATTTCAAATATCAGCTAACGCAAACTCATCAGTATTCTCTGTTGTTAATGTCTGTTTTTTGCCATATAAGACTCTAATGGTTCTGGATTTTAACTTTAGCAGTGCCAGGTGTTGCTTTGTGCAACCTAGATAATTCACAATATTTGTTATCTATCTTTTATGTGTAGTGCTCCGGCAGCTTCTCCAATTCTTCGGAACAGCGAGTAAATATGACTGAAAGCAGGCTTAAGTTAGGTACAACTGGGCTTTGTGAATTAAGGGTCCACAAAGGTAGAAATTAGCATAGAGCTTTAATAGGAGCATCTACATAGTAAGGCAGCCAACACCAACTGACTAGAATGTCCCACAGAGAATAGAATGCTCACTCACAGACCAATAGAAACAAAGAAACATAATAAAGAGGTAAAGGAATGTCCACTCAACCAAGCTTGGTTGAATGGACATTACCACATACCTCCCTTCCTTAAAACGAAAACAAAATAAATTCTCAATACATTACAAAATCATTGTACTTTGAAGGTAACTTAATATTTCTCTTAATTCTTTCAACCGATTCAGGTACAGTATCACAAAAAGTTTCCTTGTTCGAAATATTATTAAAACAGGATTCACTTCCAAAATCAGGAACATTAGAAGAATTAAGTGGTGAAATCACAGGTAGGGAAGAACCAGCAGAAGAACATGTTTTAGCTAATCTGGACAATCTCCACAAAGATCCATTGTCCAGTAAAGCTGATGTTTTACCAACTTTGACAATTCTCCTGACTTCAGAACATTTAGAAAATCCTTTAAGCACATGAAAAGGAAGTTTGATCTTAACATAATCACCAATAACTAACTTGTTCTTGGAATCATTTTAGTTTTGAACAATTGTTTTAGAAGTTTTGGTTTCTACATTATGTTTGGCAACATCATACATCTGTTCTAGATTACAAGTATCCATTTTGGGAACTAACCATCCTGGATTAAGTTTATGTCTTGGAGACCTCCCTTGAAGCAACAAAAAAGGAGAACATTTGGTGGTACAGTGGGGAGTGCAGTGGTAACACCACAACAAATCAGCAATATGTTGTTTAACATCAATTCTAGACTTGCGAGCCAACTGAATCCCTTCCACTAAAGTTCTGTTAAACCTTTCCACCAAACCGTTCATATTCGGTGAGTAAAGTGCTGTAGTAAAGTGACGAATACCAACTTGTTTAAAAAAATCTTCCATAGCAAACGAAGGAAACAAAGAACCATTGTCGGTAATAATACTGTCAGGCAAACCTTCCTTCTTAAACACTTCTTGCAAAAACTCAATAACAGAGAAGGTATCAGGATGAAAAATCCATTTTAACTCCACCTATTTTGAAAAATAATCAATGAGAACTAAAATATAAATCTTCTTAGAATCAATACCTTCATAAGGTCCTAACAAATCCATGGCCAACTTGGCCCAAGGGCTGTCTGGAAAAGCAGTTTGAATATGATCGACATGTTGAGTTTTCAAAATCTTGTATGATTTGATGCACAATGGACAGTTTTCAACAAATTTGACAATATTATTGTCCCTATAAGGCCGCCCAAAAAAATTCCTAACTTTTTTAATAGTGCTGGATTGACCCAAAAGACCTAAATGAGCAATAGAAATCAATTTGTTTCTCATACAAGAAGGAGGAACAAAGCAACATCCTTAGGTAATAAGATAATTTTCGAAAAACAAGTCAACTTGCAACTCCTTAGCCCAATGTTTCTCTAAAGGCCAACCATACAAAATATAATTTTTGAGAGAAACCAAAACATCATCTTGGGACAAAGCTGACAACCATTCCTCCTTAGAAATAACTTCACCAACAGAGAGTATAACATCATCGATGGATGCAACAACACATTCTTCAAGAGAAGAACAATTAGGACTTGAAATAACATCCACTGTCAACCGAGAAAAACAATCAGCTAGGAAATTTTGAGACCCAGGAATGTAACACACAGTGAAATTGTATTCATAAAGTTTTGATAAAATTCTAACCAACCTAGAGGAAGCCTTTCCCATACCATGTTTGGAAAGTAATGAAATCAAAGGTTTATAAACAGTTTTGAGATGAAACACAAACCTAAAAATGATTTTGAGTTGGTCTTTTCATTTAGGAACATGCATATCACGGATAGAGTTAAGCAAATCTTCTTTAGGAGCAATACCAGAACTAGAAATAGTATGTCCTAAGTACTCAACTTCGTTTGTAAAAAATTTGCACTTATCTAAACGCACAGTCATACCTTTGTCCTCCAAAACGGTCAACACTCTACTCAGTAAAGAAGCATGCTGATCATTGGTTTTGGAAAAAATGAGAATGTCGTCTTGGAAAGTGACTACCCCTTCAATACTCCCAAAAAGACAGAACATCAATTTTTAAAATACCGAAGTGGCAGACGCCAATCCAAACAGCATCCTGATGTATCTAAATGCTCCATCATGTGTCATAAAAGTGACTAAATGTTTTGACTGTGGAGATAATGTGACCTGATGATAAGCCGATTTAAGGTCTATAGTGGAAAAGACCTTCACCCCATCCAATTTAGATAACAAATCCTGAATTCTAGGCAGAGGATGACAATCAACTAGGATTTGTATGTTAACAGACCTCAAATCAGAGCAGAGACGAAGTTCCCCATTTTTTTTTCACTAAAACAATGGGAGAAACCCATTCTGATGAGTCCACAGGTTCAATAACACCTTCTGCACACATATTTTTGAGCATTTGGGATAACTCCGCACGAACAGACAGAGGAACATGTCTCAATTTATGTTTCACGGGAACAGCATTCTTTTTAAGTTGAATGTGGTGTGAAAAACTTTTAACCTGACCTAATTCTTTATGAAAAAGATTTTTATGTTTATCAAGGATACATTCTAGTCTGTTATCTTTCTCCAAACACTTGTACTTTAGAATTTGGATGAAGAGTAATGTTAAACTTTCCTTGAGTCTCCAACCTAAGACTTGTAAACCATCAACAGCCACATATACTTTTACCAAAATAACTTTATGTCTGAATTTAATCTCATACAAAAAATAACCGCTTATGGCAATTTCTTTTCCACCAAACCCATAAACTCTAATGTCAGAGGCTTCCAAACTTTTGTTATGCCAATTCTCCTTAAAAAACAAAATCCGAAATGATAGTGTATGGAGAACCCGAGTCAGCCATAACTTGTAATTTCACACATAGGTGGAAGATATGGCTCTCCATCAATGCCTTCCAAGGAAACACCAGAAATCAATGTATTTGCTTCCAAATGACTCAAGGAAGATGTTACCACATCCGAATGAGAAGTGGTGACACACAAATCAGAAGATAAATCATTAGCATGTTCAACAGAAACTGAATCTTGAGAATTAATCATGCAAACATTCTTCTATTCAGAAGAAATAGGACAGTCTCTAATGCATAACATAATATTTTGATGTGCACTGTTCTTCATTGACATTTTCTTGGATAACAGAAACTCTTTTACTTTTGCTTAAGCACACATTGTCGATATGACCCATTTTACCACAAGAATAACATTCTCTATTTTTGGCTGGACAAAACTTGAATTGAGCTGAATGAGTTTTAGACCCACAACGATTGCACAACACTTTAGAAACAGAATTATTACACGGAGCAATGGGCTTAGAAAATGTAGTTTTAGAAAGACTAACTTTGTTACTATCTCTAACAGATAATGCTGATACACCTTCAACAGTAGAGTCAAAATTAATCATTTTAAAAGAACTAATAGAACGTTCAACACTCTTAGCAATGTCAATAGTCTCTTAAAGTGAAGGGTTGTATTGACGAAGGAGCTGCTCTTGTATTTTTTTGTTTTAACAATGAATAATAAGTTTATCTCTGATATAGTTATCAACCTCAGCACCAAACGCACAGTCAGCAGCCAAAACTCTCAATGAAAAAACATAAGCATCAACAGATTCATCAATCAATTGATGATGAGTGTAGAAATGAAATCTCTCTAAAACAATGTGTCGCTCCTCCTTAAATCTTTTCTTTAGTCTGTCAAGAGTTCCGAAAAACAATTATAATCCCCAGCCTCCACTCCATGTGGGGGTGCTGAAGCAGGTAAGTGCTCAAAAATATCCTCAGCATCATTACCCATAAGATTAAGAAGTAAAGCTGTTTTCCCTTGTGGAGAGAATGTTGCACCATTGATGGCCAATTAATAGTTGTTAAGATGACGAAGCCCTTTGTCTCACTTCATGCTGGGTTGGTTGGGACCTTTAAAAAATGGTGGTGGAGGATTACCACAACTAGAACTTGCCATGTTAAAAATAATAAGTCAAAATAAAAATAAAATAAAGAAATGAATAGATAATAAAAAGATCCAACCTTTAATAATTAGTCATTTCCGATGAGGTTACTTGAAATGACAACGTGGAAACAGACGGAAGCAATTCCAAATATCCAGGGAACACTTTGAACCTTCACGATGAATTACTTGAAAAAACAGCGTGAATCCAAGGTGTGCTGTAGCTAGGCAACAAGATATCCGGAAACAGAGGAAAACATGAGCGCTTATTCAAGGAATGCTCATGCGTAAGCTGAAGCGAAAGAACACTTTGTGGCTTGTCGTTACCGGGCAACACTCTCGTGAGTTCAGTCTCGAGGGCAGTGGCACAAGCGCAACGGCGGGGTGCCCAATTACTGAGAATTAGCAATAGCACTAGTACAACGGGGTGCCCAAATACTGAAAAATAGAAGAAAAGCTTACCATGACACCAACGATAAGAAATGTGAAAGCAGCAGCAAACAGAATTCGCTCTAGAGGAAAACGAGGTGAACTTCAGAATAGATGAAGCTTCAATATCAATTCACGAACAGTTGCTCCAGCGATGCAGAGAAAGGTGGGTGCTCCTGCTTGGTAAGTACTTCCCCGCTCGTTGCTAAAATGAAGTAAGGGTCCACAAATGTAGAAATTAGCATAGAGCTTTAATAGAGCATCCACATAGTAAGAGAGCCAACACCAACTGACTAGAATGTCCCACAGATAATAGAATGCTCACTCACAGACCAATAGAAACAAAGAAACACAATAAAGAGGTAACGGAATGTCCACTCAACCAAACTTGATTAAATGGACATTACCACACTTTAGCACTGCCGATGGCTAGAAAGGAGATGATTGTTTAGGAGTTTTTAAGGGGGGCTGAAGGGGAATTTCAAGAGGGCATACAAAAGAGATTTTATGACTGGATATGAATTTGTAAACAATAGGAGATGAAATGAACCTTCTTAATAGGACTGGATTGGGCTTTTCAGAGGGTCTGGTGTATTGAGATTTCAAGAAGGGCTCTTGGAGCTCACCTTTTAAAGGAGTAATTGATTAGGTTTTTAAAGGTAATATGGGTTTCAAAAAAGGCACACCTGGATGGGTTTTTGCAGATGTTTTTATCAGGCTTTAGAGCAGATTCCTGAATTTGGCTTTGTAGAGTTGGGTAGGGAAGTTTTCTGGATGGGAACTTACCTGAATATGTCTTTGCAATGGCGATATGGATGGGGCTAGCAGTGGGTATCTTCATCGAGCTGTGAAGGGTTGCTCAGGATGGGGTTTTGCAGAAAGAGTATGAAGGACCTTTTGTATAGAATGTTTGGACTGGACTCTGGCAATGGTGTGTAATGAGAGATTTGTATAGTTGTGACAATATATCTATCTGCAGTGGCTCTGTATAAGAGTCTGGGTGGGAGTCTGAAGATAGCTGCTGTTATGGATTTAAAGAATACATCACAATTGTACCTTGTAGAGTTTTTTTGGATGCACATTTGAAGAGTTGCTTTAGATTGAGGGCCTCTTTTTAAATGGCCTTGCACTGATGGTGCATCACTTTTTTTGATGCACCAGAAGCTCAGTGTGGTGGTTCATATTTACTAGGCCACACAAAGCCACAATGCATGGCTTTTCATGGCCTTGTAAATATGTTTCCCTTTCATGCATAACTCTGCATGAGGGAGGCATTCCATGGGCGTTGCTGTGGGTGTTCTCATGCAACATCTATGGAGTCTGCTACATTATCAGACTTATGAGGTTTCGTAAACCTGAGAAAGCCTTAGTTTCCTACACCGAGGTGTAGGAGTGGAGCAACGAGGAGAAATACCTTTTTTCTTCTTGCTTTTTCCTCTTTCAACATGTGCTGCATTCTGCAGCACACATTGAAATTGGAAATCATCTCCATTGATTGTGTTTGTGCTGGAAGGTGTCCCTTCCTGCACAACAACAATCACCCCCGCAAAACAGGAACCTTTGCACCATTGCCCAAGGGTGCCTGCGCTGGCACATGGCAGCCAGTCGTGCGCCTGAAGGTGAAAACATACAGAAAACACAGATGAGTAATATTGTTGTAAATACAACTCAGGCCTGTGCTTTTAAAATGATGCAGCTCGGTGCAGCAAAATGGCTTGCAGCACCATGCTGCGTCATTTTGTTGTAAATGAGACCCTGAGTTTTTAGCAGGGCAGAAATTGCTTTGTAAAGGAGTTCTAAATGAGGTATAAGCAGGGGCCTAAATGATGTCCTACAGACAAGTGTCTGTATGGGACATGCAAGGATGAGTCAAGATAGTGCTTTGCAGATGAGATCTGGATGGGGCTTTCATGAGAAGACCTGGATGGGCTTTAGTCCAGTGCAATTTTCCAATGCACTGACGATTTAGTTAGCCTTCTTACCCTTGTCTCGTTCTGACCTTTTGAAAGTTTGAAGTGGGGCCTAACCCCCAAACTTTCTGTTCTGGGGGGCTTGGCATAACAATGTTTGAAGACCACTTGCCTACCCTATGTCATATTTTTTTTTAATTAAGTCAATCTGACCTGATAGCAGCTGCTCTATGCTTCCAATCTAGAATGCAACACTCCATTAACAGTAGTAACAGATGCACAGAGAAGAATGTAAACCTGAAAAATAAAAAATAAAAAAGGACAATGTTTCCCATTGAAATCTATGAGAAAGCATGGGGAGAAAATTACAAAACTTTTAAAATGGTAAATAAAATTGTATTGTTTAATAAAGATATATTTTGATATTAATGACGTTTCTATCTGTATTTTAATTTTATATTGCTAATAAAATGTTTAACTTCACTAACAGTTTGCTTTGAAATTTTATTTTAGATTAAAACATGTGTGTAGTACTAATATTTGCTAATAATGATTTTTCATAAAAAATATAGATTTAATGTTTTTAAAATTATTTTGTGCATTTTGGAGTTTATACATAATATATATGTTATCTACTTGTAAGCAAAATCTTTAGCTAAAAAATTAAAACCGAGGTGTCAAAAGGGAATAACTGAATATTAATATACTTTTCTACGCAATTCCTTTATCCCCTGTACCCCATGCCTAAACCCTACCCAACATTTTATTTTAAATTATTTAATATTTCCATGACAAATTGTATTCAAATTTAAAATTAGTACACAGGTACACTTCCCCATCCACTAACCCTATATCTTTTGCATCCTGTGCCTAAAATATATCCTACATTTCTATTATAATATGTGAAATCATTGCATTGAATAGTAAATTAACATTACAAATTGATACCCAGGCATTACTTTTTGATACAAGTATTTATACACTACCCCATCCAATGCCCCTATGACATTTACTTCCTGACATATAAACATATTATCTTTTTAATAAATATTTTAAAGACAAAATATTTAAATTAAAACAAACCCACATATTTATTTCTAAAGCATCTAAAATAATTTGACTATTCTTACCATTGGTTACCAATATGCGTGGTAAATGCATGCATGATAAAGAGCCATGCATGCTAAAAGCATGCATGTAAAGACCCATTTGTGGTAAAGACTGTTTGGTAAAGGCAATTTGTGGTAAAGAGTGCGTGGCAAAGGACGTTTCCCTCTTCACACCAAAGCACTCCACATCTCTGGTGTCCCTCTGCATTCTGCATTCATTCCACACACTGATATCCTTCACATTCTTTATTCTTTATTCTATTCTGTCATGGCTTATCTGTATGGAATGAGCTTTATCTTGCGCTATTTTATGTTAACATAATATTACATAGCAATCTCAATGCAGGCATAATCACAATACCGCAACCAGAGAAGCCTTTCGTGATGCAGCTCATAGTTGGTAACTTCACAAGCAGCTTGCAATGGCAGATGCTGATCCTGAGTCTTTTCTTGCCACTTGGCATGTGCTGAAATCTGAAAATGATTTCTATGGAGTTGTTTACTTCTTGAATGGGATGATTATTGCATTCCGAAACCTACATGAAGGGAATGCACTTCAGAGCTTTCTCTTACTTGTATTCTCATGCATTTGTTACTGTATTTTATAACCAGTCAGTTGGGGGAGGGCATCCCGATGCGTTAGAGGCATTAATGCAATAGCGAACCTATACATAGGTTCATGAAGAGTGCATAGGTATAGGGAAGATGAATTGGTGCATTTTGTTTTTAACGTTTTTTAAGTTTGAAGGTTTCCTCTTATATTTGCCTTGGTTTCCGACTTTTTGGTGATTCACAAAAATCTCGAAGGGCCTAATTACGAGTCTGGGAGTTTTGGGACCACCCGACTCATGGTGGGCGGCAGTGGCGGCCTTTACAGCCTTGGCGGTTGTGCCATCCTGGGACCGCTGACTAAGCCAGGGAACCACCGTTCCCTGGCGGTGGCGCAGCGGTCAAGAGGCATCAAAAAAATATATGTGAAATCATGCCATTGAATCTACAATAACTTATGATTTTTTAACAAGTTTTTGCCTCGTGTATACCTGAACTTTTCCATCTATAACAGAGGCTCTTACCGTTGCAGGCCGTATTGAATGTTTTTTTTTCTATTTCATACTCTTTATTTCTCTTTATTTAGTTGCTGAATTGCATTCTCTTCTTCTTGTGTACCTATGTCAGTTTATGTCTTATTCCACGATGTCTAGGCTGTGTCAGTTTTGTAGTAGGGGGGGGGGGGTGCGAAATGTGCATAGTTTTCTTTTACATAAAGGTGCAAAACTCACTCTTTCATCCATTTTAAAATGGAGGACACCATGTGTGTTAAAGAAAATAGCTGTGAGCACCAACTGCCCACCTTCTGTTTGTTCACGTTTATTCCATGCTCCCATGGGAAGAGGATTTTTAGTGAAAAGACGTGAAATTATGCAAAGCAGCGTAATGGTATAATATTGGGAATTTGACATAAAACCAATAATGCTAAATGCAGGAAATTACACCTATGTCACAAACATTTTGCCTGGTGCCTATTTTATATTCCAGAAAGTATGTGTAGTCATGAGTGCATTTCAGTCACTGCTCCTTTGACAGACAATCATTAAGCCCACATTTCAATTTTTTATAAGTGGGGGGTTACCTAATATTTGGCTGAGCGACCATCAAATTACAAGGATATCAGAGGCATTCTCAACTATAGACCACCAGCCTATGTTGGTGGTGGGGTGGAGCACCTTTTTTTTAAAGACAAGCCCCCCAAAGCTGGGGTGATGGAAAAACAAAAATCAGTGCTCTCCCTGCCAGAGAAGTCTGCTTTTCTTGTCTGGGAACACCATGTGTAGCATCAAAATCCTTCACACACCATGCCTAAGAAACAAAGGGGTATATTCACAAGAACGTGTGATAACTACCGCAAGAGTAGATTAACGTAACTCTCAACATCGCAGCCCATCGCGGCAAAAAAAACTTGGCGTCAACGTGGAATTCACAACAACGCGGTACCATGCGATAGTCTGCCTAAACCGCAGACAATAGCCACGATACAACCACCTCGATGGAGATAAAAAAACAAACCACAACACAAAAAAAACAGCGATGGGCCAAAGCGCGAGGAGGAAATCAGCGATAAGTAGCACAAGGCCTGCAACACACACCTGACAGGCAGGAAAAATCACCATAAAAGTAGAAAAAACACCCAAACAAACTGACCAACACCCAAAGACCATGGAGGCAGCTGGAGCAGGCGCAGAGGACGAGCGCAACCCCACAAGCACCCCCGGACGACCAGCCCAGGACCTCGGGGACAGGGAAGGGCAAGGACAAGAAGTTCAGTACGCAGGCAAACAGGATCATAGTCACAGAGGTGATGGAACACCATCAACAACTGTTCGTCACCTCCAATGTGTCGTTGGGCACCAAAACTGGAATATGGCGGGACATCGTGGACAAGGTGAATGCCGTCGGAGAGCACAAGAGGACAATGGACGAGGTCAAGAGGCGATGGAATGACATCAAGGGGAATACCAAGGAGAAACTCTCAGCCAACCAGAAGGCAGCAATGCAGACTGGAGGTGGGGGCCCAGCGCCACAGCTTGTGCTGGAGTACATGCAGGGGCTGGTGTCAACAGTCATCAGTGTGGATACTGTGGCCGGAGTCGGGTGACCGGACACTGCTCAACAGGATACAACACAACCGCAACAGGGTGAGTGACCACCAGGTACTGGGGGGACAGGTGGAGATGGCCACAATGGCACACATGCACAATCAAGCAGAGCACAGTGCACACCCTCAATGACTCAGGGTCATCGCACAGATCTATAGACTGTCACAATGTACAATGCTATGCTGTCTGAATATCAACATGTACCATGCGGCTACATACATGTGGACACACCATCTCCCCTTCACATTGCAGGGCCACCGTCAACACCCCCTGCAGAGCAGACCCAGCCACTCTTCACTGGTGAGAAGGAGGACAACCCCAGCATCGACGCACAAGCCCTCCTAGACATCATTGACATCATCCGCGATTCACCTCCAGGATTAGGGCTGACCAGTTACAACGAGGAGACCCCACCCACCACCCAAACCACCCAGCAGGAGGCACCCACGGCCCTGGCAGTCTCCCAAGACCCCGAGTAACAACACACAGCCTTCCAACGCCGTGTGCTGGAGGCCCAGAGGGAGACGGCTGAGCAGGTGTGGGTGGGGTTCGACCTCATGGCCACCAAACTGGACCCCATTCATGGGTGTCTAGGCCTGCTCCATGGTCTCCAACGAGCCCTGACTGATATCGCTGGAGTCCTGATGCAGAGAGAAGAACACCTGTCCGCTCAGAGGGGCACAAGCGGTACCAGCCATGAGCTGGCACACATGCAGAGACTCATGGAGGACATGGTGCGGATGGAGGCGGAAAGGATGGCAGCCACTGCTGCACATCAGTGAAATGTAGCTGGGATCTACCATGCCCTGCAGATCATCATCATGGCATTGCTGCCACAAGGCGTAGCTCAGATGAATGCTGCTGCCCCACACCATCCACATATCCGCTCCCCGGTGTGCCATTGCCTCACAGTGCGGCAGGTGTATCCACTCCGGCACCTGATGTGTCAGTGGCACACAGTGCCTCAGCCGGTCCTGCAATACCCACAGGTGGGACAGAGCACACAACTGGGTATGAGGACATGGATGGGTTTGTGATCAGGAGGCACTTACATTCATTTCTGCCACCTAGCCTGTTTCTGCTTGGTGCCGCACATGGCCTCATGTCCTTCCACTGACCCCTGATACACTCCGATGCACTTACCTTGGAAAGCGACAATGGACTGCCATATCCTGTTCGATGACCAATGACATGGCGACCAGACTGCGGACTGTACCCTTCCTCATCCGCAGTACTTGTCATCCCCGGATGGACTCTGGCTGGCCCTCCACGCGCCCATATTGTGTAGTGTGCTTGGCATTGCCCTGTACCGCTCCAGCTGCAGAACTGCACTGGATGTGCAATAAACATCCAGTGACACACTGCTGTCTCATGTCTTTCATCATTCATGTATGAATGTGTGCATGAATGTAGGGACAGTGATTTCCCTTGCGCCAATGATGCTCATCCTGTGGGATGCCAGTCAGAGGGTGCTACATTGCATATTGTGTACCGGGTCCCATGAATACCACAACAGGGACACATGCATCAGTCACTTCCATGTCCGGACATGGACTGAACCACGCCCAGATCCCACGAGTCATTGTTGCAAGCCCTGCATTGTTCCAGCGTACGGCAGGCCAGACCACTCCGCTTACGCTCCCAGGGGGGGCCCTCATTGCTACTCGTCGCAGGCGTACTCGCTGGTGGTGTGCAGGTCACTGGTCTAGTTGTCAGCATGTCACAGACACTCCCTGAGGGCAGGTTTGCACGCACACCACACCCATCCGACACAGGCATCACAGGCCATGTGACTCTGCCAACATAAGGGGCAGACGACCTCACATTCCCTCTGCCGGGGGTGACTGGATGACGGATGCTCCACGGTTCTCAATTATAAAGGGCCCATGAGTTGTAGCGCACAGGGTTAGTGGCACCCGAGGCCTTGCGGCCGTCACGGGCCTACCACCACGTGGCGCTGACTGGGGTTGCACATGGTTAGTGGTACCCGGAGCATTGCGGCTGGCACAGGCACCCCGCCACGGAACGGTGACTTTGGGTGCACTGAGTTAGTGGCACCTTAAGCTGCTGAGCGGGTGTGCTGCCTGCGATGATGCCCCGTCCCGGCGGTCTGGACAGCTCAGGTTTTGTGTGCCCTGCTGGACCGCAGTGTAGGCCAGAGCCAGTGGGCAGTGCGGGCCTACTGCCGCTTAGCATTGCTTCCCGTATCCCAGAGTTAGTGGCACCCATTGGGCTGAGCGAGTGTGCAGCCTGCGATGATGCCGGGTGCACTGGTATGTCCTATGCCATGGAGCAATCAAGACCCTGCACCAAACGTGAGACCTGGTGGCCTGCGGAGTGGAGCTGCATGGTGTGGAGGGTGCCATGTCTGTGGGCCCCAGGCTTGTGGCCTGCAGCGGCACGTGGTGGGACCTCCTGTCTACACGCCGGTGGCGGAAAGTGAGCAGTGAGGCCTGGGTGTGCATGGGCGGGCATGCTCCGAAGGGCGGCGGGAGGGGCTGGGGTGCCTCTGCCTGGGTGTGCATAGGCGGGCAGGTGATGTTGCCTTGTGCAAGAGTGTGTACTGTGCCAATTATGTATCTTGACTCTGTTTCAGATGACGGCTGTCTCAGATGTGCGACCCGGTGTGCTGCTATACATACCGGCAAGTGGTTGGAGACACACCGTTGGCAGCAGGTGAGCAGTGTGACCTGGCTGCGCAGGGGTGGCAATTTCTCTCTCTCTCTCCCCCTCTCTTCTTCTCTCTCTCTCTCTCTCTCTCTCTCTCTCCCCCTCTCTAATTCTCTCTCTCTCTATCTCCCCTTATCTTCTTCTCTCTCTCTCTCTCCCCCTCTGTTCTCTCTCTCTCTCTCTCTCTCTCCCCCTCCCTCTTCTCTCCCCCTCTCTTTTTATCTCTCTCTCTCCCTCTCTCCTTCGCTCTCTCTCTGTCCTTTAATGTGCGCAGGACACACCTTCTCATCATGATTTTTGTCTTGCAGGCTGTGACCTACGAACTGTCCAGAGGGAAGCCGCCATGTGTCTTCATTGCATTTCAGTGTTCATTTTAATAAAGTTTCATTTGTTGTTTCGAAAGTGAATGTGTGCTGCTCATTTTTGTGACGACACATGCATGTCACCAGTTGTGATTGTGCGACATCAAGCAGATTATGTTGTACATGTTTTGGTGTAGCTGATATGGCATGTCTTTGGTCAGGGGTGCCTGGGGTGGTGGCTGCAGGTGTTGTTGCCATGTCGGCCCTCCGGGCTGCATGTTCAGTTGCCCGGGTGCATCTGTTGTTCTTCAGGTGTGCAGGGCCGGACTGGCCGTAGTGGGCACCGGGCAATCCCCCGGTGCGCCGCACGGTTGGGGGCTGGTTTTGGGCCCCTGGGGGCCGTTTTTGTTACAGGGACTTTTTTGCAGCAAAACCGGCCTAAAATCGGCCCTGGCAAAGAGCTCGGCGGCACCCCCAACCCCCAACGGAAAGGGGCGGGGCGGCCGAGCACTTTGCCAGGGCCAGTTTTGGTTCCCAGTCCGGCCCTGCAGGTGTGGCTCGGGGCTGTGCTCCCTTTTGTGGCACAGGCTGTGGTCTGACTTTGCACCAGGTCAGAGCAGGTGTTATTTTCCTGCTGCTAATGCGCCTTATCGCCTGTTTTGTGTTCTTATCGCAGTTCTAGCTGGTCATTGTGAATATTGTGGAGTGGTGTTGTCGCGGCTTTTGACACGGGAACGCCTACTCTGCATCTCATTAGCGATAGTTGCGGGTCATCTGTGGCGATGTTTTTTGCGACTTCTATCACGGGTAAACTGGTGCTGTAGGCTGTTAACACCAGCTTGTGATTGGGGCGATAAGTTTATCGCAACTTTGACTACAATTATGTGCCATTAACTCGGCAATAGATCCTTGTGAATATCCCCCAAAGTCCTCTTCATGGTTCCTTCCGTTGGTTTTTGATGGATGTCAAATACAGAGCTTCTTTAAGTACCTCAGATGACTACAATTCCTAGAGTTTTCAAATCTTAATTAATTCTTTTTGAAGCTGTATCAAAATCTGCATTCTCTCTAGCATTTCCCACCTGCTCAGTTCCCATTTGTAAATGTTATTTTATTTCCTTTCTTTTTTTACTATGATTTACCGCCTAGTGCTCCATAGGATAAATTAAGTTTCTGTGTGACGGATGTCTTTTCTTCAGGCATTGCTATAATCATTAGTCTTTTCTCTCCCACCTGGATCGCTCAGCAGTACAAAGCCCCAGGAGAGAGCTCTGCAAGACTCAGCTTAAAGCTGGGATATGGGTTGCATTTTTCAGGGAGGTCATAAAATAAAAAGCGATTTGTGCAAATATGTTTTTATATGCAATGCTACTACATGTGACATGCACAACGTCAGATTGTCTGATCAGGAGCATAATTCAATCTTGTTTTCCTATGCCTGGAAGAGAAATCACAGGCAGAGTCAGACCGGCCTGTGGGGCGAACAGGCAGTGCCCGACAGGCTTGTGTGACAGGTCGGTGTGTGCAGTAACTTTTGACTGTTTGTGTGCCAGATTTATGGTATGGTGGGTCTGTTTTTTCTGTTAATTCTATTAGACCTGGCATTCTTACGGTGGTCTTCCCCACGACATTTTGCCTTATACCTCCTGCGTTTGCTGATTCTTTTTTATGGCCTTAGGACTCTGAGCAAGTTACCACTGCTAACCAGTGCAAAAGTTCATTTGCTTCTTCCCAAAATATATTGACATTTGTGTGTACCTAATTGGCATATTTGAAGTACTGGTAAGTCTCTTGTAAAGTGATATGCAACATACCCAGGGCCTGTAATTCAAATGTTACTAGTGGGCCTGCAGCACTAATTGTGCCACCCACATAAGTAGCCTTTCGAATCTGTCTCGGTCCTGCTACTGCAATGCCTGTGTGTGCAGTTTACTGCCACTCGACTTGGCATTTAAAACTACTTGCAACGTCTCAAGCTCAGGTTTTATTACACATGTCATCCCCTAAGGTAGGCCCTAAGTAACCCTAAGGGAAGGGTGCTATGTAAGTAAAAGGTAGGAAATGTACCTTTATGCTTTGCGTGTCCTGGTAGTGACAAACAGCCAATTTTGTTTTTCACTACTGTGAGGCCTACCTCTCTCACAGATTAGCATGGGAAATTCCTTAATACACTTTTAAGCTGTAATTCCAGATCAGAAAGGAGTAGCTTTCTCATGTTTCATATGTTTGGAATGTTAATGATAAATCCTCCTTACTGACGAAGTAGGATTTAACATCACTGTTTTAGAAATCCCACTTTTAGAAAGTGGCCATTTCTCTGAACTTACTGCTCTGTGGGCCCGATTCAAAGAAATAACTTAAGACAAAATCCTAAACTTGCTACTATTTTGGCATTCACAGAAGGCACTTACTCATTTCGGTATTCACAGAAGTTAGGACTCCTAACTTTAGGACTCCTAAATGCTTTATGTGAGTACCGAAAGTCTTAAAGTTAGGATTTTTCTCAGTTTAGGAGTAGTAAAGTTAGGACTCCTAACTTTAGGACTCCTAAATGCCTTCTGTGAATACTGAAAGCCTTAAAGTTTGGATTTTACTCAGTTTAGGAGTAGGAATGTTAGGACTCCTAACTTTAGGACTCCTAAACTGAGAAAAATCCTAACTTTAAGACTTTCGGTATACACAGAAGGCATTTAGGAGTCCTAACTTCTGTGAATACCGAAATGAGTAAGTGCCATCTGTGAATACCAAAATGAGTAAGTGCCTTCTGTAAATACCAAATTGGTAGTAAGTTTAGGATTTTGTCTTAAGTTAGTTCTGTGAATCGGGCCAAGTGTACCTGGCAGCCTTTCTCCAATACACATCTGGGGTGGGTGACTGCTACACTTTGTGCATTCCCGCTAGACAGCAACAACACAGGAACGATAGGTGTGTCTGAGTGCCCATCTACATACATCTGCATTCTGGGAGGGGCCAACTCTTCACTTGAATAGGCTGTGTCCTGTCCCCACAAAGGACTGATTACTCCCCATAGATAGACTGATAATCTGTCAGACAGGAATGGGTTAAAAGGGAAACGTGTGCACTTCAGAGAGGTGCTCTGAAGTCTGCCCCCTACATCAAAGTCACTTTTGGGTATATGTACTGGGTCTCTGACCCCCTAAAATCAGATACTAAAGAAACTGAAGCACTAGCAGAATAACTGCTGTGCTGTTTAAACAACTGCTGAAGGAGAGCAGGACTCTGTCTTCCCTCCAAATGATCTCCAATATCTTGTTGGTGTGCCTCCTATTGCTTGAAACTCAGGGAAACCAAAGTCTCTACCCCTGCTCCTGCGCCTGTCTGACTGGAAGTGGCCCAGATACTTGCAACACAGATTTTGACGCATCTCCTGTCTGCATATAGTAGAACCGGTGCATCGACTGGTTGGTGAGTAAAATCGGTGCATCTCATCTGAACCAGCACTTTCCCTCCAGAGATTAACACATTGCACAGTGTATAGCCGCAACTGAAGCTTGGTGAGATCGATGCATCCCCTCGACTGAGTGGCAGAATTTGGCACATCGCTTGATGCCTCTTGACTCCGATACCCATCTTCGAAATGACACATTACCTTTACTGCCTGGAGAAGATTGGCACATCTCGTTGCTTATGGCCAGGAAAGGTACTTTGTCACCTTGGCATTCGTGGGTCCTGTAGCCAGCCTTGGCTTCCACAAGGTTGGCCCGAACTTTGACTTTTCCCTCATCCAACACGACCTAATGCAACCATCTTAGTGCTACTTGTTTCTAATTGCTTTACTGCATTTATTCTTTTAAATTCAATATCTCTACTTCTGTACATTGTATTTTTGTTGTTTTGGTCTTGTTTTGTTTATAATATAATAACCTATTGTATAAACCTGAATTGAGTCTTTTTGTGGTGCATTCATTGTGTTACTGTGTGTGTGTGTGTTGCAAAAATACTTTTCACATTGCCTCTTTAAATAAGCCTGACTGCTCTGTGTCAAGCTACCAGAGGGTGAGCACAGGTTATCTTTCAGTGTGTATCTAGCTTACCCTGACTAGAGTGGGTGCTTCTTACCTGGCCTCGGTGCATACCTTATCCAAAGAGGAATCCTATTTCTAATAATATTCCTGATATTAAAACAAACATTGCCTGCGGCAAGCTCAAATCCACGCAGTCTGACATGTAGGCAACATTTTTAGCTTTCTAATTCACTGATGGGGCCCACTTTGATTTTGTTTTCTGGGCCTATTTTCTGTCCCAGTCTGACCTTGATTCCAGGTCAAAGTTTGAATATGTTCAGTGGTGTTTATGCATGATTAAACATTTACAAAACTAAGAAACGTCTTCAGTACTTTGATGGATATACAGCTTTTTGTGCTAAATGTGCCATAAAAATATGTGTACACCTAGCACAATGCAATACCAGCTGCCCTCAGCAGGGTTGAATTCTAGTAATGGACAATACCTTCAATTTTAGTGGGGCTGCTGTAATAGAAAAAGATAAGATGAGAAGGCCTGCTTTATATGCAAAGGCGAGTACCAGCCATTATGAGCATAATTGCTGTACTACTAACAGGCAGCCAAAACTCTCAAATACACAAAATGTGATTGGAGGACTACTTGCAAAAGTCTAACCACTGGTAGTCACTTGGGGTAGCATTCCAGCTCATTGTTCTTTTGCCCACCATGCCACCTAAGTTTGGACCCAGTCACATGCAAAACAATCTTGACCCTGCTTCAAGAGGAACAGTCCATCCTGAACTTCCAGACCATGTCCTCCCTGAACCGGAACACAAGCAACCCAGGAGCGGTCAGTTGGATATCGCTTGGTTCCAGTGGGACAGTGATAACATGACCCACGTCTGGGAATACCATTGCCACTTAAGCGGTACATAAAAACACACAAAAGGTGATGCGAGGAATGGCTGCAACAAGTCTAACCTCTGGCAATCACTTGGTTTTGAAATCCAATCCATTGTTCTTTTTTCCACCATGCCACCTCAGTTTTTACCCAGCCATAGGCAAATGAGCCTTGACCCTGCTCCAATTAGAACAGACTATCGAAGTGTTAATGCAGTGGTTGCACAAATAATTAATATTTGAGGTCATGCATTGCACGCCTATCTATGGTAATGTGATGGATGTGACAAGGTAGCATCAGGGGTTTGCTGATGTCAGAAAGGGATGGTCATTCTTTCCAGAGGTAGCAAGAACAAGTATGAAATACAGGGGAAGAATACATCAGTGGGAAGCAAGAAATTTAGCACACTAAACAAACCATCCATAGCAAACAAAGACATTTACCTAATTTCTAGTGACTCTGTTAGAATGATTGAAAATGGTCTCGCTAGGGAAAGAAAGAGAAAGCGAGAGGAGAAAGAGAGAGGGAAGGAGAGAGAGAGAGAAAAAGGGTGTGAGTCTGTGCTTTCATGCATGTGTGTGTAATTTATATAGATGATATGCCACTACTGTCCCTGAGATATGAAGAAAAAGGCTTCCACTATATTCTGGTGATGGACAAGAAAATTACAATAGCTTTGAGCATTTACCAGTGATAATATTATGGTTCAATACTATAAGAATGCATGTGGTAACTTAGCTCCAAATTGGCAAACTGTTTGAAAGGGGGGGGGGGGGGCAGAAGGTATGAAGAGATAGGTTCCTGACCATCTGTAGAAACTTTCCACTTCTGTCATGATTTCCTTTGTGGTGAATGCTCCCCTATATTGCTCCCATTTTGGACTTAGAGTCTGGGTGGCAACTGAATTCATGCCACCACAAAATGAAAATTAAGTCCTTCAGTGTGCACTGAAAAGTCTGGAAGGGCACATTGCTCTCCCTGCTCAGTAACCTTGAGGAGATAGCCACCTTCATATTTTGTCTATATATATATGTTCCGTGGGACTCTTTTGAAACCATACCATGTGTACTCAATCACAGGTAATAGGCATTAGTCCAGGAGATTACTTAGGGCCAGAGTACGAGTCTGGTGGTCCTTGGACTACCAGACTCGTGGTGGTGCGGCCGTGGCAGATCCAGCCACCACCGCAAGGGCGTCTGACCACCCGATTATGACTCTGGCACGAGGACCGCCTGCTCTGCCAGGGAACTGCCATTCCCTGGCATAGGAGCGGCAGTCAGAGGCCACAGTATGCTTGGCAGGACCGTGGCATGTTACAAGTTTCCTCTCCGCCAGACTTTTAATGGCTGTTCCACCACCATGAAAAGCCTGGCAGAGAGGAAACAAAGGGTCCCTATAGGGCCCCTTGTGCCTCAGACAAATGTGGATGCACATATGTGCATAGCATATGCCCCCCTGTGTGCATGCACATAGATTCCTGCACGGCATAGACTTTCAAGTCCATGCCGTGCACGATCTTTGAAAGGCGTTCTTATTGTCGTGCCTTTTTAAAAGACAACGCTGCCTTTTAAAGGGTACCACAGGGGGAACCGTCATGCTGCCCACCTGCCAGACCACTTAAAAGTAGTAATATGGCGGGCGGGCTCGGTAAACTTTAGCGGAGTGGTGACGCAGTGGTTTCCACCGCCATGCCACAGCTGTGCTGTAAGGTCATAATTGGGCCCTTAGTGTTAGCAATATTACAATCACCCACATTTTTTTTTCAAATAAGCACTACAGGTCTCATATTTGACGGAGCCATACAGGAAAGTTCAAATGCATTCACAGGAACTGCCTAGATGGTGATTCCTGTGAATTGTAGACATGTCTATCAGGCCCATGAACATGTTAAATCTTTGTAGGCAGGTTCTCATACAGGATGACAAAGTAACTTAATTTGCTGCCCTGTTGGAGTACAATTCATCTGCCAAAAAATAAGTCAGCCCATTAGTCACTTAAATCCTCCAGCAGGGAAAGGTTGTGGCTGTATCCGATGAAGCCAGATAGCTGTTTAATGAAATGTGAGCAGGAGACAGGCGGACGCCCAAAAAAGTCATGTTGGAACCGGGGACAGTCTTACGAAGGGGTATGGGAGGCACCAAAAGAGTTAACTTCATTTGGCCCTTCTCCCATGCATGACGAGGAACAACCGCCTTCGGACCACAGCCAATGGAATAGCGCTATGCAAAGACCAGGGGCGGAGTCTGGGACAGAAAGGAGAATCCCGGAAGACGCCGAGGTGTGCGTGTTCGAGAGACGGGAGATGGAGGGAACAGACCAAAGCACCCTGGAGGATCGAGGAAGAGAAGCAGACGTACTGGCCTGGAATCGAGGAAGAGAAGCAGACGGGTCGCGTTGGGATCCAGGACGGGAAGTAGATGAGGGACCCAAACGACGTGCAGAGAGAGAAGGCATAGAGCGGGAGGAGTGGATCGAGGAGTGGTGGACAGCCCCGGAGGACGCAATAACGCCGCTGTAGCTCAGGAGAGCTGCGGCTCCCGCGGTAGGTGAATCGGAGCAGGGATCACTATTTTAGTGAGGGGAGGGGGGTGGCAAGTCCAAGGGACTCAAGGGGCACAGTGCGGTGGGGTGTTAGTTCTGGGTGCTTATTTCCTTTTCACTTCCCCTCACTTTGTGCTCACACACTTATGTTATTATCTTTGCTTTTGATACCGCAAACTTACCAAGTGTAGAATCAATCTCCTGACAACAGAAAGTGGCATGAGAACAGTGAGCCACGGTGCACAGTTTTGCCTAACTGAACTGGTCTCTAAGCTTGTTTTCATGATCTGTCAGCACCCACCGGCACTCTCGAGGGGCTCTTCTCCCTATCCCTTATGCTCTAATCCTCCCTCATACGTCCATTACCTACCTTCCCTAACTGTGTACACAGTGGCGGCACGATTCACCCTGGTTATGTCTGGCTCGCAACAGGACAGTCGCATTTAACCGTGTTTTTTTCCTTTATTTACCCGGGGCGGTGTCACCTTCCAACGGAGAAGATGAGAGAGAAGTCGTGGCCACCAACATCTGGGTCACAGACAACAACGGCTTCCTTTCCTGACCAACCCACCATGTGCAATCTCATACCTGTACCTATTTTTTCCTTTTGTTCTGAATAATAAATGCAGCCATCATTCAACAGCTTGTAAGACCTCCTCGCTTTGTTTTCCGCCCGTCCCTCTCACATGAAACCATTGGTTTGGTGGGAAAAGTTCTGAGCAGGGGAAATTTTAATATTTTGACCACAAAATCCTTGCGTTGGGTGAATACTTTTAGCACCTTTGTTCTTCCAAGGTTTCTACCTTCGGAGTAAGGACTTGATTTATTGTGCTTCGTGAGGGAGTAAATGTTTCCGTCACCCTGAAATTTAGAAATTTCCGTTTCCAATGCGGTTCCTGTGAATGTACTTTGCTGTCAAACATGACGGAGCCATACATCCTGGCCTTCAGAAAAGCTTTAAAAACCTGGCTGTTTGTAAATTAAGTTCAGTTCTGGATTGCGTGGCAACCTTCTTTTTCCATCCGGCTCAAGCGCCTAGACGCCGTTTGGCATTTGTGCGCTATATAAATGTTAAATCAAATCACATCACACAGTCAAGTTTCAAAACCTTTTTATGATTACATCAAAGGCCATGTTACCCAGGACAGTGGCAGAAGGCACCAAATGGTGAAGACAAGAACATCCCAACTTCCTTAACATGTCAATTTCTGAATTGTGGCTTAAGGAGGATTTAAAGTTACAATTAATTTGAGAACAAACATGACATTTCCACCTATTACCAATTAAAAGTTAGCACTTAGTAAATGTCATAAGGTATTCCAGTGTTGTCCAATGGGAGAGTTAGGTCTAACAGTAGTGAAAAAGGAATTTAGGAATCTTTCACTTCGCTGACATGTAAAACTTTAGAGCACATGTCTACTTTTCAAATACAATTCACCCTACCTTGTGGGCTGTTTAGGGCCTATGTTGGTGTTGACATATTTGGATTAAAAAGGGTGGTTTAGGCATTGCAAAAGGTTTATTTTACCTGGTTGAAGTGGCAGTTTAAAACTACACTACTCGCTGCAATGGCAGGCCTGTGTCATGTTTTACAGTGCTACTTTAGTGGGTGTCACAATGAGTGCAGTAGGCCCACTATAAGCTTTTCATTTACAGGTTTTAGGTACATGTAGTATCAATTTACTAGGGACTTGTAAGCAAATTAAATTGTGCCAATGTGGTGTAAACCAATTTTACCGTATTTAAAGGAGAGAGCATAAGCACTTTACCACTTGTTAGCACAACAAAAAAGAAATTCAGAAGAAAGGAAGGGAGAAGGTAAAAATTGAAGGTCACACAAAGCATGCCAGGTCTAGTAGGTAGCTTTCTCGTTAGATTCCTGTTTTTCCCCAAAACACATATGTAATATGCATATGTAGACGGCTTTTGGTCAGTGGGCTTCATCCACTGGACTGTGAAATTGCCATTCACGTTTTCTGTCTGCCCACTACAGCCTACTACATGGGTCAGTCCACTTTATCCTTAAGCTTTTTTCCACTAAAGCAATCGTACTGAGTGAGGTATTAAACGTAAAGTATCCTTGAAATAGAACAGTCTAAGCTGCATTTATATGAGAGCTGTACCTGTAAGCATTGTAATCGAGTGCATTTTGTGGCATATTTGATATTCACGTCAATAAACGTATCTGTGTAACAAGTTATTTGCACATTGACTCTTTTCAGTTTGAGTAACTGCACAAAAACTGAGGCTCCTTGTTCACATCTGCCTAACAAAAGTTCCGTTCTCTTCAGTGACAATGCTGGTGAAAGTGTGTTTAATTTTTTAATACCTCAAATGCTAGCAATTTATTTTGCCTGCATTTTGGGTGCCCGGTTAAAAGATTATTTATTTTCTGTCTCCTTTTCATAGCTTCTGAAGTAAATAAAGTTTTTAAATGACAGTGTAACAATGCAGCTGCTTGCAAATAGAGTGCTTTGTTTGGTTGTGACATATTCTCGTCCTGTTACCAAATAGTAATGATTTTAAAAAATGGCACAACTGAAAGGTATGTTATTTGAAAAGCATCAGTAGTGTTGTGGCTATAGCAATGAATTCTTTTTTTAGTTGTACTTATTTTTGGTATGGCTGTAGCAGCCACGTGTAGGTGGCTGTGTATGTTTTTTTTCAGTTTATTTTGTGGCATTTTCTTGCATTAAAAACTAAATAAAATAGAATCCTACATTCCAATAGATTGCATTGGTCACACCTATTGGCTGTGCCAATGCATGTTTCTTTTAGTATTTATATATTGTCGCCTTCTCATTAGACATTAGAGTCTTGTACTTCATAGCAAATTGTACGTTATGATATGCGCACAGCAATAAATCTGCTAACTTTTTACAGACAATCGAATGCTACCGAGGTGTTATTTCACCTTCTAGAATCTCACACAAGTTTCAAAAGATTTTTCGTGTCCTTCTGCCACCCTGGGGATTTTGATATCAGTATCTGGAATTAATATTTGGCCTCTTTTTGTGATATTACCAAAGAATATGTTTCCTCTCTAAGACAACCTTTCCCCAAAACACTATACAAATGTACTAAAAATCTATTTCTGTTCAAGCTTAGACTGAATTTAGAAAAGAAGTGTTGTTGTGACTGTCACCACGGTTTCTGCATTGACATTTAGAATTTTACATTTCACGTTGATTTACAAATCCTTACTGACCCATCAGGTGATCTTTCAGTCCCGTAGCCATCATTGGAAAATTCCGTAAAACTTTAAGAACATAGGGGCAGATTTATGAGGTTTTGCCGTAGGGAAGCGCAGCAGGCCTTCCTGCTGCGCTTCCCTACGGCAAAAGAAAAGGGCAGGGATGCGCCGTATCTATAAAATGCGGCGCATTCCTGTCCTTTTCCCCTGCGCCGGCGCACAATGGGCTGCCTGCGCCAACGCAGGCACCTCTGCACCATGGTGCAAGGGTGCCTGCGTTGCGGAGATGAATATTTTTGTACAGGAAGGGAAACCTTTCTGTACAAAAATAATCACAAGAGGTTTTTCCTCTTTGTATGGGTGCTGCAGAATGCAGCACACATAGCTGATTGACGAGGTTGGTGGCATTGAAATCCTGGGCTTTTCACTTCTGGCCCCTAGCGGAAATCTACTCACGGGGATGCTCTGCTACAGACCACCGGGCGCAACCACAGAATTCCATCTTTTCGCCGAAACTATCACTAACTTAAAACTTACTCATACCAACATGGTCATTCTCGGGGACTTCAATCTCAGTGAAGACGGAGGCCACTGCAGTCAGCTGAGAGACCTCCTGTACACGTGCTCCACTCTGAACCTCTGTCAATTGGTGTCCAGCCCTACCCATCAGAAGGGACGCATTCTGGACTTGGTTTTTGCCAATCCAGTCACCACAAAAGTCTTTAATATAATGCCCCTGAACTGGACTGATCATTATCTTGTCCTCCTAAGTATGGTGCTGCCCAGCCACAGGAATCTGCCTAGCCAGCGAAATTTCCACAGGATGGACAGAGAATGGGACAAATTGGCAAGGGCTGATTCTATAACTACATCTTTTGATGTTAATCTCTTCTCCCCCGATAAGTCCGTGGAGGATAATTATAGGTCCTTCACGGAACATATCACTAAGCTTTTAGACCATTGTATCCCTATAAAACCTTTAAAGAGGGCAAGGAAAAGATCAGCGCCCTGGTACAATGAGAAATTACATCATCTTAGACTCTCACGCAGACAAGCAGAGAGGAAGTGGAGAAGAAATTATTCGGAAGAAGATAAAAAAGATCTTAGACTAATACAATTGCAATATAAAGCTCTTATTCTGAGTTCTAAGGCAGACTTCTATGCCAACTCCATCACTCAGGCTTCTAATGGATCTAAGGCCCTCTTTAAGATCGTTAGGGACCTCTCCAACCCAGACTGCATGAACAACAGAGTCGCCCCCTCGCAAACCTTGTGTAGTGAAATCGCCTCCTTTTTTCAGGAAAAGATTTCTAATATTGTGAACAAATTGCAGGACAACACTCAGAACAGTCCGGAGGATATAACCAGCCTGGCTGATGGAGATCAAGAACCAACTGCTGTCCTAGACAGTTTTCAACCTCTTTCTCTTGAAGACTTCGACATCCTGACTAAAAGCGTGTCGTCTGGTTCTCCTTTAGATCCTCTTCCTCATAAAATATGGAAGCTGTATGGACGTAACACTTTTCCCTGGTTAAGGATGATCTGTAACCAATCCCTGCTGGCCGGATCCGTTCCTGTCTGCTGGAAGCTTGCAGTAGTAACCCCTCTGATAAAAAAGCCAAACCTGGACTCTCTGGTGCCAGCTAACTTCAGGCCCATTTCTCTCCTGCCTTATCCGGTGAAAGTACTGGAAAAGTCTGTAAGTAAGGCTTTGTCTCAATTTTTGGAGGAGAATTCCTTGCTAGATAAGGATCAGTTTGGTTTCCGCCCTGGCCACGGAACTGAAACAGCGCTAACCACCATGCTGGACCACCTCCGAATGCGTGCCGACAACGGGAACGCCATGATTTTGGTGCTTCTTGATATGTCGGCAGCATTCGATACGGTGAGCCATCCAGTCCTGTTAGAGAGGCTGAGGCAGCTAGGCGTAAAGGGTAGAGCACTACAATGGTTTCATTCCTATCTAGAAGACAGACAGCAGGTTGTTACCCTACCACCGTTCTCCTCCAGCAGGTCTCCAGTAGCGTATGGGGTGCCGCAGGGGTCCGCTATCAGTCCCATTCTTTTTAACATCTACCTGCGGCCCCTGTTCCCGTTAATTAAATCTTTCGGAGTCAGCGTGGTGAACTACGCTGACGATACGCAACTGGCCTTCTCTTTGGAAGGGGCCGATGCAATATCCATGGACTGCTTCCATCAGTGCATGAACCAGACCACGAATTGGCTCAGAAGGAATTCTCTTCAGTTTAATAGCGGCAAAACTGAGGTGGTCTTCTGTTCGCCATTCAGGATCCCCAAGCACCTCCCTCCTGATTTTTGCCTTACACCGGAGGAAGGACCTCTCACACCAGTCAAGAAGGTTCGCAACCTTGGGGTGATCTTCGACGACGATCTTCAGATGGTATCCCAGGCTAGTAAGACTGCCAACGTCTGCTTCGCCTTGCTGCGGGTACTTCGGAGTATTCTTCCTCTGCTCCCCAGGGAGTCGCGAGCTACGGTGGTCCGCAGCACGGTTTTGAGCAGACTTGATTACTGCAACTCCCTCTATCTGGGCGCTCCGCAGTATATCCTCCAAGGTTTGCTGAGGATTCAGTCAGCCGCAGCTAAGCTAGTGCTTGATAGGTGTCGTCGTTCTTCGTCGGCCACAGCACTAAAGGACTTACACTGGCTGCCTGTGAGGGAAAGGGTTGTCTTTAAGTCTTTGTGCATAACTTTTAGAGCAATACATGGGCTTGGCCCAGTCCCTCTTCGGGACAGGTTTGCTCGCTATTTACCAACTAGGCAGCTCCGCTCCTCTTCAGCTGGTCTCTTGGCGATCCCGAGATTCAAGCGTACTAGGGTAGGCGGAAGATCTTTCAGTATAGTAGCATCCGGCCTGTGGAACAAGCTCCCCGCGAACCTGCGACAGTGTAACTCTCTACTTGAATTTCGCAAGGGACATAAGACCTGGCTATATCCTACAGTTTAACTTTAGTAGGTTTCTCTCTCTGACTCTCCCTCTGTCACCATTTGATGATGTCCTTCAGTCTAAAGCGCCAAGATGCCCGTAGGGCGATAGCCGCGCTATAAAAGTTTCACATCAATCAATCAATCAATCATAGCAAAAGGAAAAACGAGGAGAAATAAAAATATTTCTCCCCGTTGCGCCTCCCTTACGCCTCCCCTGGGGAGGCGTAAGCTTTTGGCGCTGCCTCAGATTTACGATTTCTCGTAAATCTGGAGCAGTGTCAAAAGGCCATGGGTGTTGCTGGGAACGCCCCCAGCAACACCCATTGCACGCCCCTTTAACGCAGAACACTGCGTTAAAGGGACTGATATTTATGAGGCAGCATTAAGCCACAAAAAGTGGCTCAGTGCTGCCTGATAAATATCACGCAGGCTTCTGCGCCATGGAACGGACGTTCCGATGGCGCAACGGGCCTCATAAATCTGCCCCTTAGAATCAGGACCTTGCAAAACCCTTCGGTCCTCAATCGTGAGAAGTTAATTAAGGACCACATTCTGAAGGCTCATGAGACAAGTAAATATGTTTTTATTTTTATTAATCATGTAAGAATTAAAGGTCATACTTATAAAAAAAAATAAGCAAATTAAGTGTCAGAGAGTTAGGTTTGCGACTCTGTTTTTTATAGAAGTGTTCTATTTTTAAGATAAGAAAATCTCGAGTTTTTACTCGGAGGAATTCACGAAAATCATAGACATTTTCAGATATCAGCCAATTTCCCCAGACCCTACTTGTAATTCATGTCTGCAGACAGTCAATCATCTTATTTTTGGTTGGGTGATATTTAAAGCTGGACATAGTTTTTATCGTTTTTACTCCACTTAATAAAAATGTTCCCTGTTGCATAACCATTGCACTTTCAGACTTATGCAGGTATCTCCATTACTTTGAGAATTTGAATCTATTCATACCCGATCTTTCCTTGGAGTAAATCTACATTTTGAAGTATTTTCGAAATTAACATAACTTTTTGCTTGCTATTGAGATAGTTGTTAGTTGTAATTGTATAATTTATAATTAGGAGTGGCAGAACCATGCATTGTTGTTTTAAGGTATTCAAATTGCTGATTTTAGGAATTTGAAATGTGCATAATATTTCTATAAGAATTATTTCTTGGAAATAAAGAATTTCTGAATCTGAAGTGTTAAACATAAAAATTACCCGTTTCTTTAGACATGTGGTGATAAAACAGTTCTTTTATAATTGTTTGAGAGTTAATACATTTTGGTAACAACAAAAGGCAAGACACAAAGATAAAAAAGGTCATTGTAGCATGGGCTTGCTAGCATATTTAGATTTCCGAGAGCAACAGGTGGCATTAACTATATGGAATAGTGCAGGTGTACAACACATCTCTTTAATAGCTCTATTTCAATCTAGCTGTAACATGACTAATATGAAATCTGAAATAATAAGAATAGTTGCATCTTCCTGCCTTATTTCGGAATCAGCAAGCTGAGTGAACGGCAGGTCACTGAAAAGAATTATAAAGTAGATTCAGGCATCTACAGAGAGCTTTTCAGTGCTCTTTCTTCTGATTTTATTTCCTGGGCATCTGCTTTCATTTTCAGATAATTGGTGGATTTATAATTATATGTCTATCTATTGCACTGCCAGTGCTCACCACAAGAAAGGAAGAATCTATGGGGGATATTCACAAGGAGCTATCGCTGCGTTAACAGCACTTTATTGCAGCCAAAGTTGCAATAAATGGATCGCCCCCTTCACAAACTGGTGTAAACAGCCCACAGCACCAGTTTACCCACGATAGCAGCCGCAGAAAACATCGCCACAGAAGACCCCCGCAACTATCGCTCATGAGATGCAGAGTAGGCCTTCCCATGCCCAAAGCCGCGATAACCCACTCCACAACATTCACAAATACCAGCGAGAACTGCGATGAGAACACAAAACAGGCGATAAGGCGCGTTAGCAGCAGGAAAATAACTCCTGCTCTGACCTGGTGCAAAGTCGGACCACAGCCTGCACCACAAAAGGGTGACCAACCCATAGCCACATCGGAAGGGCAACAGATGCCATGGAGCCACCGGTCATGTGGGCCGGACACCCAAGAGGGCCACAACACCCACCGCCACCACCCCAGGATCTCAACACCCACCCAGGACTACCACAGAGGTAGCGCAGACAAAGACAGCCGACCACCAAGAAACGCACCAGACCCAACAACTGACAATGTCATTGCCCACTACAGGCTTAAAAGGACAACTATCCTACGCATCTTGACCAACAACGTCCATCTACCGCTTTGCTACTATCAACATTATATTGACTGTGATCAGTTCGTTTCACTTTGAATTATTATTGATTTTTGATTTCCTTTGATATTTGTGAACCAATATCTGTTGATAATCATTGTCTTTGTTACGGATTCTATTTTCATTTTTTGCACTAAAAACTGTTCTTATTAAATGAACTTGAAAAAATATATAAACAGAAAATAAAAGTTAAAATAAAGAATTTATATATCACTTTAAGTATTAGACTGTTATTATCTTTTGACTTGGCTGCATAATTAAATCATAGATTGCTTTTCTGTATACACCTAGAATCTATTGGCTTATATGTATTAGAGTTTGCTATTGATTCTTTTTAAATCAATGTCATTGCCCACTATAGGCTCAAAAGGACAACCATCCTACGCATCCTGACCAACAACGCCCAACAGGCCGACTGCACTAACACAGCGGTCAACCAACATCCCACCGTACACAAAGCTACTGGCTGTGCTGCACCTGTAGGCCCCTGGCACCCCCCAACCAACACCCGCCACAGTCGGAGGAGTCACACAGCCAGCCACATCCAAGTCCCTCACACCTGATCTGGACAACACCATCAGCCTATCACCCCAGTCCCTATACATCCAACACGATGCGCAGGATCCGCTGGACACCAAGCAAGGACCATACGCCATAGCTGTATGCACGCACGTGTCAGGGGCAATCCACAGCACACATGTCATACCTGTGCCCCCTGCTGACACAGCACACAATCACCACAACAGAAAGCACACATCTCACATCAATGTGCAGGCAACAACCGAACACCGTGGAACCTCCACCAATCTCGCCTCGAAATACCCAGCCACTCTGCATGATTCCTCCATCCTCCGACAGTCCATCAGAAACCAGCATCCCCATGATGGCACCAAGGGAAATGCACAGCCCCTTGGAAAGTTCCAAATGAACACCCCACTCACCTCAACTCCACAACCATGCAACACACAACTCTGGCAATTTACATGTCACAAAATCAAAACCAACATTCCAAACAACATGCCCACCCACCAGACACGACAGAACAACTCACAATGGTAACCTAGGCAAGCCGTAAACATGAGCCATCAACGGCATGGCACCTCAGCCACACACTAGCCCAATGTGGGGAGAGGTGGCAACCAGGCATGTGTGAAGGAGGCAGGAGAAGCATGACTGGGAAAGCACACAATGCCAAGAGTGGCGAAGATGTGCTGGACAGACCGCAGTATGCATTACACACCCATATCCATGGCGACATACACCTCTGGTATATGGAGTGTAGTGGACAGTGGACGCAGCCATGTCACCCCAGCCAGTGGGGGAGTTCGCACAAATATTGCCTGTTACGTCCCCCCATAAGCGTGAGCGGAGTGGGAAGGGCCACTGTACGCCAGGCCAGCGTAGGGGTGTGAATAAAAAGCACATATCCCTGGGTGTGGTCCACTTCCAGAAAGCCCAACGTCTCTGCCAGGGCAGTGCCTCTCACCGCGTCACGAGGCCGACGCCGTTCATGTGAGCGGAGTTGCCTGCGATCCTGTGCGCCTGCCGTACCCTGGCCCGCTGGACCCCGAACCCGCCAGGCCAGCCCCTGCGCAGCCAGGCCACACTGATCACCTGCCGACACCGACGTGTGTCAAGGAGGGTCCACCATGTGCCGGTGCAAGCTCCAAGCACCAGTTCCGTGACCTCTGCAGCCTCCGCAGACCATCGCTGGCCCCCCGACGCTGGCCCATATTACTCCTTCCACATTCACATACTACACCAGCGTCCTCTTCGGTCCAGTAGGTCCCATATGTAAAACTGTGTTCTGAGTCCTGAATGACAGTCACCCCAAAGCTGGGACATTTTGCAACACGTGGTGCCACTAACCCTGTTCAACGCCAGCAGGCGACATGTGGTGCCACTAACCCTCTTCAACCCCAGCCGGCGACACGTGGATGAGGGACCAGGATCACCCTGCGGACCAGTAGGTCCCACATCCAGCACCTAGTCACGAATGCCAGAGTTCACACCAGTGGTCGCACGGAGAGGAGTAAGAGGAAGATGCGGCTCAGTCTGGACGAAAGCTGGGTCACAGTCACAGAGATGACACTATCAACAACTGACCTGGTGTCATCAACCCTATTCATCGCAAGTCCATGTCCCGTGAATCCGTGATCCACTGAACCTGAAATATGCAGGCAGGTGGGGCCATCCAACCTATGCCGGTGACACTCGGTGAATGGCCCCTGCTGACCGCTGCCTCAGGCCTACACTGCGGTCCATTAGGTCACACATGTGGAACTGTGTTTTGTGTAAGATATGGAGGAATCCACACCATTGGACACGCATCATCGCCGGCGGCATCTCCTAACTGCACTGGTGCCACTAAATCTGTGCGCAATTAGTCATGGGCACCATCTTGTTGGACCCTGGTGGCGTCAGAGCCCATGGCCTGGTGGTATTCTGCATCTTCTTCTGGCTAGACCGGACTTGGTGTCCGACATGTGTCTTTTCCATTCATCTCCACCATAGTGACTGTATCAGCTTGGGCCTGCCCTCTGCATCCTGCCCTGGAGGTACACCTCCCACTGTCCATAGAAACACTCCACGACAAGGCCCCTTGTCATCCCGTGAACCTGCTCTGCACTCGTGACCCTGCCCCAGTGTACCGCAAGTCACCGGTCTGTGGCGGCAGGCCCATGCACGACGATGTGCATCCAGGCCACTAACTCTGTGCAGCACAACTCATGGGGCCATCATGGTTGTATAGTTGTGACCTTTACGATGTACACTGTTGTCGATTTCTGACTGCACCAGGCAGCCCTTGCCGGCTGCTGTGCACACACCTCACACACATCAAACGCAGGTGTCACTCGGTAAGTGTGCCTGATAATAAATGTGGCCGTGCGCATGTGCCCGTAGCCATTCACACCATCTGAGCAAGTGTGTTCGTGTGTTCATTGTGTCAGCTTGATGGGCACGGGCCCTGCAACATCACAGAGTGCTGTCTTCTGCGGACGTTGCCATGTCACCTCAGCGCTGCCAGTGACCCTGAACATGTAGCCCCACACCTGCCCCCCTGCATGCACAGGCTGCATGTGCTGGTTCGGTGGGGGGGCAGAGCATGGTCCGGACCTGGCCCGGTGTAGGAAGTGCACTAAGTGTGTCTCTGTTTTGGGGGTTGTCGCCACCAGTGCCACAGTACTCAGTGTTGCAATGTGGCATGTACCAGGAGGGCGGGCCCGCAGGTATGGGGACATGTAGGAGCTCTAGGACACTTGGGGTCTTGGCACATGCATGCCAGGTGTGATGTGTATCAGTCTTGCAGATGCATGAGTCTGTTGACTGGCCTCATTCGTAGAGGGATCCCAGCCAGCCAGGGGCTGGACACCTGTGTCTGCCCAGTCAAGACCATTGGCCTACACCCGAGTGGGCGCACACCTTTGAAGCCCAGCGTCACGATGTTGTTGGCATGGCGCTGGACATGCACGGATAGGCATTAGAATGGTGTCCCGTAGGAGTGCACGTGATGCAACCATGCAGCGCACACAAGTGTGGGTGCCCGTTGCAGGGCGGAGCAGCTGTGTGGCAACGTGACACACAGTGAGTCCGCTCATGTGCATCATGCTGGGAATATCATCCATGATTCCCAGGGTCGCAGACGTCCCACCACACCCACGACCGACCTCTGTACTAGGGGTGGGCGGAATTTGCGTAGTGTTGCTAGGCAAAGCTCAGCGAAATGGTAAAAATTCTCCGCGAACATGCAGAAATTCCGCGAAAAACGCGGAATTGCTTGTTCGCGATGCTTTTTCCTGTTTGCGATCGCTGTTTGCGTGCTCGGGGGAAATATCTCGCAAACATGCATTTTGAGAATGCGAACAAGCAAAAAAGTACGCAAAGCCATGGAACGCAGAATTTTGGGTAATTTTGCGTTCTCAGCAGAACGCGAAATTACCTAAATTCTGCAAATTCTGCGAGCGGAACGGAATTTACTGTCCAGGTCTACTCTGTACGTCTTCTGTATGCATGCAGCTGGTGAAGTTACTGTAGAGATGAAAGGTTCTTTGTCTGTACTATTAGGCGGTAGCACATCTGCAGCTTCGAGCAGGAACTTGCATGTGCCCAGGTCCCCTGACAGGCGTGATAGCATTTGCTTGCGACTCCCACACTACGCACTGCCCGGCGTGAGACCAATGTGTACACATCCCACACGCAGTTGTCCTTGGTCGTAGTTGGCGTGCGTGATATGGCCTTCACACGTACTCCCATCCCACCCAAGGCCGGCACCCGTTGCACACAGACACTGCTCATTGCACCGAGCTGTGCCATTTCATCCACAGGACTGTCTCAGGGCAAGCCCGTGCTGCTTCAAGCAGAGCCGCTGATGCCATGGCAGACCATCCCAGACACATGGTCTACTCAAGTCACGTGGAGCTGTACCGTGCATGTCTGCTGCATGTACTGCGGCACTGCCATTAGCAGTGCTGCGGATCAGTTACCGGGTGAGCTTCAGCCTTGCGCCATCATCTTCGTGCAGCCTGTGTTGCATTGTCACTTGTGCATATTCGAGTGGTCCATGGATGTCTGCCTCTCCAACGTAACGATAGCTGATCTGGATTTCGACGTGTGTGTGCGACTCCTGTTGGACCAGGAGTGTCACCAGGATGACCGCTTATGGCATGCATGGATGTTTGGCATGCAGGCTCGAAACTGGACCTGGGAGATTGCACGAGTGGTCGTGTGCAGTGAGCACATTGAGCCACTACCCGATTGGGCTTTGGTGCACATTGGGTCCACTGGTTGGAGTCAGCACATCTGTCCTGGTCAGCTGATGGATTACGTCGATGACTTGTCAGATGTGGTGGATGACGATCACTCATTGGAGATGTTGGCCTACGCAGCTGCACTCGCGTTCATGGACGAGTGACAAGGTATCTGCAGCCACATCTGGATGTGAGCCATTGCACTTGTCACGACACATGGTTGCATGTTGTGGATATGGTCACAAGTCCCGAGACGACAGTGGACATGGCTGCATTGGCCAGGACTCATGTTCCTGGCGCGGACAACCAACGCGGGTTGGCACTGACTTGTGTTGGTGAGTGACTCCCCCGAGGTGGACCTGGGCACTTTCCTACGTTCCTCATTCAGACATGCTGCTGCATTGATCTGCATATCGTGGCACTTCTCTTGGCCATACTGACACACTTGTTGATAAAGTTTCCGCACTTTCACTTGCCTCCAACTGTGTTGTGTCTTGATTTGTATGCCAATGTGTGTCACGGACTCTCTGGCTCCATGCCATCCGTGCATTTCTACCCCATCAGGACTGTGTGCTTGTACTTGTGCATTATCATGTCCCTGATTCGTGCTTTGCCAGATGCGTATGGTCTTTTACCGGCCACAGGCGGGTGCACTTGTGTCCTGTGTTTGATTGTGCACAAGTTGGTGTTTGTACCACATAGTGTTCGATGTTGGGGTGCTCTGCTTCCTATGTGTGTGTGCTGCATTGTGTGTGAGATGTCCCTTCAGCTCTGATTTGGCTCACCCTTCTCCCTTTTTAGATGGTGTTATGTTCACTTCTGTGCCTTTTCAGAGGTGTGACATTGCCGGGTTGTGTGACTTGTGCACCTGGTTGGTGTTGTTACTCTTGGGCATGGTTAGTCTGCAGTTGTGCTGTGCTTAGTTGTGCATGTGTGCCATTGTGCCCATCTTCCCCCGTCCCCCAGTCCCAGCTTGTTCCTCTCCCTGTTGTGTCTGTTGTTTGGTGTAGTTTCTGGTCCCCGAGTCCTGCCACCATCTCCAGACTGATGTGGTGGAGACCGTTTCCTCCATGTCATCCAGCTGCTGGTGTGGCGCTGGACTCCCACCTCCGGTGTGCATTGCTGCCTTCTTGTTGTTGCCATGTTTCTGCTTGTTTGTGCCTTTTGCATCATTGCTGGAGTTCTGGTTTTCTGCCATTATCCTCCTCCTCACTCAGGCTGCATTCATCTTGTCCAAGTTGGCCTGCCATGTACAATGTTTTGTTGCCAATGGGTTTGGTGGGGTTGTCTGCTGGCTCGGGTTGCCTCCATTGTGCTTGGCTGTTGTTTTCTGTTTGATCTGTCTTACTTTTTCAGGCTTTTGTTGTGCTTATTCCTGCCTGACGTGTGTTTCGGGGTCCTGGCGGTGCTTATCCCTGCTTTCCTCATCGCAAGCTTTCTGGTGTTGTGGTTTTTGTTTTTATCTCCGTCGGGGTGGTTGTATCGCGGACATTGGCCGTGTTTTCGGTGGACTATCGCATGGTACCGCCGTGTTGTGAATTCTACGTTAACACAAGGTTATTTTCCCGCGATGGGCTGTGATGTGTAAAGTTGCATTAGCATTTTCTGGTGATGTTTAGCACACTTTCTTGTGAATATACCCCTATATGTGGTATTCCATATAGTGTGACCAACAGCCACTTTGGAATATATAACACTGCATAATTTATCAGTTTGCGGCAAATTATAAACTGTGAATTACAACGTTTATTTTAACACAGATGTTTCCATATTTTTGTATAGATCTAGAGTCAGAGGATGTCTTTCACAACAAGGAGCAAGCACCTAAACCTGTAGTATTTCTCATAATACCTGGTGCCACTCTTTCTGTAGTTGCCCCTTCTGTTTATGAATTCCCTTACAGTTGATTGTACACTAGAATATCATTGTTAAAATATTGCCTTACTTAAATATTGCATTTTATATAGCATTTACAAAAGAACTGCCCCAATGGTTCAAGTTTCATATTATGAACTCTAGTTGGGTGATTGTTTGTAAAAAAATATGTTGGACACAATATATCTGTCAGACAATAATATTCTGGTACCATACATATCTTCAGATCAATGTAATCTTATAAAGCAACTTGGCCTGTTGTGAGCCAGGGGTTTTCAACCTCTCCTTCCCACATCCTCAGTTAAATCCCCCTTGGCCCACAAATCAATCAGAAGCCGCAGTTGCCTTTCTTGGGTTTGGATCATTTTCTCGACTGTTCCTGATCACCAAGGCAAATTTTTCAGGGCTATGTACTTGCCTGCAACTCTCCACTTTGGAGTCAGGGATGTCAAATACACATCGCTAATAATGAATATGGACAAAAACAATATACATACCATTTTAGTAAGGGGCTAGTAGACGCCTATATAATAAACTTTGCTGCACTGCGACAAATGTACCGAAATCCCTCGTGCCTTTCCCGTGGATAGCAGGGAGGAGTACAGTCCTAATGTGGCACATTTTATGGGTAAGTCAAATGGTAGTACATCACTGCACTCGAAACTATACAGATTTATGACAAACCTTTGGCCTTGTTGCTCCTTATGGTGATTGAACACCAGGGAAATGTGCAATATGCTTATTACATATGGCAAGGAGGAATTCATCCCAAAAATGGGAATACTCATTCAATTACCCTCATGAGGATGAAAGGTTGTACAGCAAAATTAGGATCTGGATGTATGGCGTGCAGTTTTGCTCTTGTGTGTACATTTCTGCAATTGCCTAGCTCTCTCCCATGTAGATATGTGGAGGTTTAGCAACTATATATAGTAGGTAGTAGATACTCACTTTCAAATCATAAAAGACACCTTTTAAATGGTTAATTTATTGGGACTAATATATTTAGGGCCTTATTACAAGTGTTGCATTATATTCCGACCCATGTGTAAAACTCCTGTTTACTAATGGGTCCGAATTACGAGTTGGAAGATATTTAACGCATCTGACAACTATCGAATGCATTCCTCAAACTTCGATACATTTCGGCAGGTTAAAAAAGCCAAAATTTTAATGCGGGAAAAGCATGCAGGGGCAGATTTATGTGGGACTTGCGCCCCTTTTACGCTGCTGTTGCGTCACTTTTGTGACGCAGCGGCGGCGTAAACCCTGCGCCACGTTGCGCCCCATTTACATCGTGACGCATCTATGGAGATGCGTCACAGTGTAAAGCCCTGAGCCACGTGAAACCTGCGTCAGGTTTCACGTGGGCGTTTCGACACAGGGGGGGCGTTCCGTCGCAGGAACGCCCCTGAAAAGTGACTCAGTGAAATCATGAGTCACTTTCCCTACACTGATGCGTCAAAACCCTGCGCCTGCTTGAAGCAGGTGTAAGGCTTGACGCACCATGTTAGGGATAGGGTAGGTTGGAACAGTGCTGGAGTTGCGTCGCGTTTGCGACGCAACTTCAGCACTGCGCCAACCTTACGCCGGCAGATGCGTCACGTATCTGCTTGTGGTTGCGCCACGATGCACCGCATTGTAAATGCGGCGCATCTGCGGTGGCGCAAGGGCAAACTTGCGTGACGCATATTCCCTGGCGCATCCATGCTGATTTGCAGGGATGCGCCAGGGAACATAAATCTGCCCCTCAGTATTTAACAAATCATGCAGATTTTCTTTCCCGCGGTATTTACCGAATCTTGCAGATTTTGGTGTTAAACATCAGAATCCGCATATCATTCCCCACCAACTCGTAATGTGTGCTATTTTTCACACCTGATACCCCGTGATATCGTTATTTGTTAGGTGCAATAAATAGCACCTTAACTCGTAATCAGGGCCTAGGAGTTTCAAGTCTCCAATGCGTTGTGCAGACCAGGCCACCTTTAGATATAATTTCACAAAAGCATCACTATTGAGGTCAACATTCACACTGAGTTATTGAACATAATGCATCCTTGAAATAGAACAAATAATGCTGCATTTTTCTCCAGAACTTCATGTGTAAGCATTGTAATCCAGATGTATTTGTGGCACATTTGATTTTAATTTCAATAAACTTTTCTGTATAACCAATTATTTACATGAACCTATCATAAATGTTCTACTCAAATCTTGTGGAACAATGCTGTGGAAATTTACGATATCAATAAAAAGCGGAGTTTTTGTTAAGATGCAGAATAAGTTCCAGTTCAGACTACTGCATCTCAAAAAAGGGTATGAATTATGTATTAAAAGGCAATAAATCCAGTGACAATGCCTCACAATACTTTATTAACTATGGAAACAATCAAACCATTATTTTAGAAATACGACATAAAAAACAAATATAAAAAAACAAAATGGAAACTATGAGAACCTGACCCTTGTGAATTTAACTTCTCCTTGGTGACATTGCTGACTCAAACGGGAAGTTAACTCTAGTACTGCACAGTGCGTATTTTGAGCCACACTTTTAGAGATATTAGCAGAGTCTCAGTAACTTGAATTCAACCAACATTTAAAACCAGTATTTTGCTGAAGCAATAGAAATATTGCACTTTTCTTGAATTAAAAACTTCTATGTGAGTGACATATTCATTTGGAAAAATATGTTCACAGGGCAGAAGTGAGGGTGCCACACCGAGGGCTTAATTTGTGCTGGTGTCTGCTTGTGCTCAGTCCAAGAACTTATTTCATAACACCTACACGTATTTATGACAGCCTGACACAAGGTGGCACCATCTATTTTTATTCAAACTACAGAGTGTTTATCACTTCAATATACATTAAAAATCAGGGCACTCCGCGTATTATTGCAGCTTTGGGTGGCAAGGAATAGTCAAATTTGTAGGAGTGTGACGGCAGGTAGATATCATTGGTAGTAGCATTTGGCAGCCTTTGCATCGGCATTGGGAGGTACAAGCTGAAGTGGACTCCTGAGAAATGTTTTGAACCTTGGCAGTTATTTTTGGACAAATTAAATTGTCAGTGGACGAGAAGACAATATAATGGAAGTTATAAGCCTGGAAATTCATGATCTTTAAAAATCTCTTTGCATATCCTATGCGTTTTTTGTGAATCCCAAATAGGAGGAACGACACATAACAATTTAAGTGGTAGCCTTATTTTGTAAAGTATCACATTTATTATGGGTCCTGGGCTCACTGTGCCCCTGGAATCAAGCTATCCTGGCTGAAGAGGGGTGAAACCCCGAAACCGGTCCTAGGATGCTTGTTTCCAGTCCAGGAAGGACCTGGCTTGGCAGTTCTGGATGGACTGTTCCCATGAGGCACAGGGTCAAGACTGCTTTGCATATGGCTGGGTTCAAACTGGAATGGCATGGTGAGCAAAAAAACGATGGATTTAGGCCCAGATCTCTGTTCTGGGGTGAATGTATGACATTGTTCTGCATTCTGTCCAGTAACTGTTTTTTTCCACATGTATTACTACATAATACTAGGATGAAACCAGTCCTAGGTTGCTTGTGTTTTGGTTCAGGGAGAACCTGGCTTGGCAGTTCAGGATGCACTGTTTTTATTTGAGCAGGTTCAAGATGGATTAGCATGTAGCTGGGTCCAATATAAGGTGGCATGGTTTGCAGAATAATGAATGATTGGGATGCAGCCCAAGTGATTATCAGTGGCTGAAATTAATTCAAACATTCCATCCATCACTGTTTTGTATACTTATTCTGTTGCCCTGAGTGAAATGGGTATGCCAAGATGTGGATCCCGTGAATAGTGTGTCAATGGAACCAAGCTGTACCCAGCTGAGGAACCCATAACTAGGGCAAAACAGGTCGTGGGTTGCTTGTGTTCCAGTTCAGGGGGGACCTGGCTTGGCAGTTCGGGCTGGACTGTTTCTATTGGAGAAGGGTCATGACTGATTTACATATAGCTGGGTCCAAACTGAGGTGTCATGGTGTGCAGAATAATGATGGATTGGGATGTCGCCCTGAGTGATTACCAGTGGCTGAGATTAATTTAGGCATTCCATCCATCACTGTTTTGCATAATTTTTAGGGTGACAAGGCAGGCCTGGCGGCTGCATGCCTAACACAGGGGTCACTTCTGTTCTGACCACCACGCATTAGCGCTTGAAGTAAAGGAGAGGGAAGAAGTAACATCGTATAACAAATTGGTGTAAGCTTGTTTAGTCTAATTTAAAAAGGATTATGAGTGGTACACATAGGCCTAGAAACCGCAGCAACATGAATATAGCTTCCCACTATATAGTGTCTAACTCTGTTACAGCTTTGCATGTTGAAGAAGTAAGACTTTCTTGAGTCTTGTTCTTCTTTGGTTAATTTTCCCTCTTACATGGAAAAAGCGAACTACTTAACACTCTCCTGTGCCAGTTGTGTGCTTTGCCTTCTGTTCTGTTGTAGAGAATGTTGATTCTAAGAACAAGGAGGCTAGTATTATGGATTACATTTATATGCTACTTCCAAGCAGCAGACTCTTCAAAGATCCAAAAGAGAACATTAATTGGCTCATAATAAGAATTCTAAAATACACAGTTCATAAAACCCAGCAACATTCCATCTTCCTCTGCTTTTGGTTCTGTTCTCAGTTATCCAGTTTTCCTCAGCTACCTTGTATTCCAAAATTATTCCTTATACCAAAACAAATCTAGTGACATATCTTACTACTTCTAAACATTTAGAAATTGGTCTTTCTAATACAATAGTTATTTACATCTGTACAATATTTAATCTTAAACTCAATTTAACCCCAACTCATTGTTGTTGTTTACCAATATCATCCACTTCCTCAAATATTTTCCCTCATTATTTTTATTCCTGGGTATTAAGGGCGGGACAATTCAAGCCTCTTAGGGGTATATACACAAGAACGTGTGATAACTTCCGCAGGAGTAGCTTAACGCAACTCTCTACATCGCAGCCTATCGCGGTAAAATTACGCCGTGCCAACCAAGTATTCACAATGCGGCGGTAGCATGCGATAGTCACCAGCAAAAATCAACGCCACGCTTCAAAAATGCAAAACGCAATAGCAAAAAATCATAAGATGAGACCAATCGCGGTACAAAAAGTAGCGAAAACCAGCCACAGGCTTGCAAATCCCACGCGTCTGGTGGGAAAATGCGCCATAAAAACCACAGAAACAACACACCAGAAACAAGCCAAAGCACGTAGCAACATGGATGCACCCTGACCGAGCACAGAGGCCAACGCGAACACCACAACCCCCACAGACCACCAGCAAGGAACAACAGGGACAGTGCCAGCCGAGGAGAAGAGGGAGAGGAAGACAGGGTGCAGTCCGCAGCAAAACCCGATCAGCGTCACGGAGGTGACAGAACACTACCAGCAACTGACCCACAAGTAGACCACCTGAAATGCAGTCGGAGTGCCGAAGAGGCCAATCGAGGAGGCCAAGAGGGGCTGGCTTGATATGACAACCTAAACCAGGCACAAACTCGCTGCCAACAGGAAGGCTGAAACGGCAACAGGAGGTGGCAGTCCTGCACCACAGGAGGAGCTGGAGGAAACCGAGCCCACAGTCATCAGTGTGGAGACGGTGCAAGGAGTAGGTAGTACGGACACAGCTCGGGAGGACCTGACACAACATCAACAGGGTGAGTAACGACCAGGGACTGGGGGAACAGCGGGGACATGGGCAAAATGGCACACATGCACAACAAGGTGTAGCACACTGCACACCCACAATTACCCTGGGTCATCTCCCTCATCCCCTTGGCACACTGCAGCACACACACATAGCAAGAACAGCACACCTACATTGACGACAACGTGGTACAATGTGCAAAGTCGACACTGCAGAACAGAGGACACAACTGGCTCCGCACATGCACAGAAACATGCCTACTACATATGACAGAGCAGCAAACTGTGAAATGGAAATGTATGCGGACGACCTCACATCCGTCATGTAGTCCAAATGTACACTGTCCTGCAGCAGTAGTCAGCACCTCCCAAACAGTGACAATGTACATTGTCAACAGTCTGTATGAAGACCAGAACAATGCACCAACATACATGTCAACACAATGTCAACATGCATCTCCCCTTCACATTGCAGAGGGGCACACAACACCTCCAGCAGAGCACGGAAGACAACACATCTGTGATGCCAGAGAGGACCACCACACCTTTGACAATGATGCCCTACAACAGCCCATGGACATCCCACCACCAGGACCCGGGCAGCCAAGCTACTTAGAGCCGGCAACAGACCACACAGCAGGAAGCACCTGCAAGCACAGCTGGCTCACAACACTTCACCCACCCACGCCATGTGTCAGCACGCCAAAAGGAGGTGGCCAAACAGGTGTGGGTGGGGTCCCAACCCATGGAAGGCAAATTACATCACATACCTTGGTGTCTATTACCCTTCAGGGACCACCTACACCCCACAAAGGAGACCCACACTGCTATAGAGACACATGCAGATGCACATTCACAGTATACAACCATGCCCAGGGGCACGCACATATCAGTCACACACCCACATTGGCCCTGCGTACGATGGCCCAGGCCACTCCCGTTACAAATTGAGTGGGTGATGACAAAGCTACATGTCCAAGCTCAAACCCGATGCCTGCGGTGACATGCCGGCATCCGCTGTACACATCAAAATGTCATGTCATAGGGAAACACACAGATATTATGTTGAACTGGTTATGGGCACATGCGCCTGGCCCCTTTATTGGCAGGGCCACATGTACAGTGATGCCTGTAATGGATGAGTGTGGGGTGGGTGCAAGCTAGCCCTCAGAGAGTTGTTGGTGCTGGCAACAAATACAACAGTTAACACAATGAATACGTATACAGACAACACCAGCATCACGGGGACAACTGCGGAGCATCATGGAGGTAGCCTGAGCAAGTCCAGAGGGCACACAATGAGCAAACAGAAGTGTCCGTGAGTTGCAGTGCACTGTGGGTGGGGCACTACAGCTGAGTGTGGCCATGTGAAGAAAAAGTCTCGGATTGTGTCCCTTTGAGACATTCCTGATGCAGATGCAGTGGGGTGTGTCTGACCTGCATCATCTTCCTCATCAATGTCCCAGGTCTCCCACACTGCTTGAGGTGACATTGATGCGCAAACTCTCAACAACACAAAACTCAATCAGTAACGGACGATGGCTTGCGGTGCACTGAGTCAGTGGCACCTGGAGTGCTGAGCAGGATATCAGTCTGATGGTGGCATCCACGACAGGTGTGAGCAACTCCGTCAGTCTGTCATGACCACCGTTTTGACTCTGGCAGATGGCGGTTGGAGGTGGTCCTGGTGGTGGTGGCGTGTGCCTCCTGCGGTGATGCAACGTCTGGGCCGGTCAGGATTCGATTTGATGTGTGAGCTCTGGTGGGCCGCAGATGAGGCCGGTGAGGTTCTGGACTTTTAAGAGTCCAGAGGTGTCAGGGAAACAACACCCGAAGACCCCTGAGTTCCCCCTGTCCCGGTGCACAAACAAACAGAGACACGAGCTTCTCGATGGCGGCGTCAAAGACCAAGGTTTATTTACTGCAGGGACACAGAAATCATAGGAACCACACAGAGGCAGAATCTAGGAGACTGTTCGAATTGCATTAAGTGGGTTGTTTCTTAAATACAAGAAAAATGTCTTGGGGCAACATTACACGAATATTTCTCATGCCCAACCCGGTATCCCAAACAGATAATAAATAAATATCAAACAATGATTAGTTGTAGGTTTTCGGTATTCGATCAGGCTCTCTTGTCAGTTCTTCATTCTCTACTTGATCCTCCCCATCATAAAAATCGTAACCTCCCCATTGTAAAAGCCCAGAAAGAAAGGAGCAGAGCCAGGTGCAAAGGATTGAAATGTAGGATAAGAGGTGTTTATGGATCATAAACGGGCAGGGCAATCGTCTTCGGCCTTCAGTCAGGACAACGGACACGAGAACCAGTATAGCAGGACTGGCCTCAGGCAAGGGAGGCAGCTTGGTTCTGCCTAGTCATGTAGCGTCAGCCTTTCTCGGGGCTCGAGCTTACGTGTCCTTAACAAGGTGATCCTGCCGGGGTCATCGTCCGTTCATTGGCTATGTGAGGGCAAGAAACAAAATGGATGCCGTAACTAAAATGGGTGCCATGACTTTACTGACAGAATGCCCTATTTTCCAGTGAATTCATGCTAGTTGCGCAGCGAAAACACTGTCATGTATATAATGGATCATTTGCGGTTCATTGATACCAAAATCGTGTCAGTACTATGATACCGAATTCACGGGTTTGGATCGCTATAGAACCTCAGACCGTCCTTTTGCCCTTACATAGGCAATAACTCACTCTATGTCAGAGTCCATTTCTATGTTCATTAGGTCACTGATATGTTGTTGTAGCATTACTTTATCTCGTGATGCATCTCCGAAAACAGGTGGTCTCCTTACACACGATGAAACACAAACGCTACATAAGGCAGGGCCACACTGAATAATGAGACAGCACGAAAATAAAAATACTAACGTAACACCGATGACCATTAGAACCTTCCACCCCCATGCAGATAACAGATTCTAGAACCATCCCATTAGTGACCAGTCACCTTCCTCTACGTGAATGGAGTCGGAGATTTTGTGTAACTTAGAGATGGCCTTGTATACTGTTGGCGCATTATCTGGGATAAAAACGCAGCAACTTGATTGGATCATTTTGCATACCCCACCTCGATCTGCAAGTAACACGTCAAGAACCATACGGTTCTGTAACGTCATGAGGCGATCCGCTTGAAGCTCAGCTGTCAGGTTACTAAGGGCACCTGTAGTTTCGATAATGGTGGATTCAACTACTCGTGTTAGTTGACGCAGGTTTCTACTGTTGACCATAGGCCCCCAGAACGGGAGGAAACCTTTGAAAAAGTCTCCTGCTTCTTGGCCAGCAGTATCCTCTTTACTGAATACACCTCTCACAACTCTCGTTTTGTGATAATCCGGTGCAGCAGTGTATGTCGGAGGTAACAGTTGAGCGATATAACATGAGCCTGAGAAGTCAGCGGGCAGCCATGTATATGCTCTGTCTTGACAAACAAAATAGGTACCCTTAGCGGCTAAGAATGCAGGGGAAGATTGTGACGGGAACACGTACGTTTCAATACAGTCACTCTTCCCTAGTCGAGCTTTCGGATTCCTCCCATTTCCTTGCAAACAGACCTGACCTTGGTGGGGTACGACCCAGATCGGAGTTGAGCTCTTACGTTTGTTCTCACCCAGAGTGATGCCATATTCTGTAATGTTCCACCCCATGTAAACTCGCAACTCATCCTTGGGAATGTACGGAGTATTAGTGACATCTCTCACCATATCAGTGATTCCTTTTACCAAGGCTCTATTAGCAGAGTTATACCGGGTGGAGCGCGGAGGTCGTGGAGGGTAGGTCTCTAGAGCATAGGTGAACATGGTCTGAAATGCCCAGAATGATCCATTATAACTGAAAGGCAGAACCAAATAAGGGATGCCCTTGTCCATGTATGTGGTATCAGGCCACATACCCAGCAGTTTGTTGTGTTAACCACTAGTTGATGTTGGTGCAAGAGCTGAATGAAAGTGTTATTTATAAACTCAGAGCGTCGAGCTTGCTCGTGGGCAGGAAAAGGATGAAAAGAATGAATGGAACCAATAGTCGGGGAAACAGAAATATGGGGAGATACTGTAGACGTAACAGGTGCAAAGATCAATTGAATACCAAAAATAATTCCGCCTATCAGAGTTATAAAAACAATCAGAAGTGTCAGGGCACATTGCATCAGGAAACATTTACTATACAATATGTCATATAATTTTGTCTTGTGCACCTTTATGACGTTAACCCGTCGTGATTCAGGAAGCTCAATCTTCTACAACCGTTCGCAATGGATGGTTTGTACCTGTTAAAAACTTACCTCTGTTTATCCTGGGAGTTCCCAAGACAAACAGAAGAAACCGACCTAATGTCTGATTCCCTGTAAATTAAAACAAGGCACACGTTACGACCCTACGGTAACCCAGACGGCAAGGCAAGAGGATAGCAAAAACAAAAGCAAACTTCCTGACTGTACGGGATGCAAATACGATCAAAAACAGTTTTACAGTTACCAAACGGAAATGTAATAATGCAATGTCATCAGTTCATCACATGAGAACGTAGATTATATCTGTATTTTCCAGGTCTTGTTTGGTCTTGAAATAGCTGGTCCACAGGTGCAGAAATGTTCGATTCCACAGGCGACAAGTGTTCACTTTGTACAATGCTCGGTTCAGGATTCAAAGGAGTGGTTTCTGCTGAGGTGCCAAAGTTCTGCGTTTTAGTTCGTGGATGGTCCGTTAGGTACTCTAAATCGCTGAAAGGGATGTGCCTAGGAACAGGTTCTGTCTCGGATACACCAATTCCCTGTCTAACCCAGTTGTCATAGGGGAGTGGGAGAGGGACACGCTTCGTGTGGCTGGCGTGCACCCAATTTTTCCTGCCAGCTAGGCGTACTGCAGTTCTGGTTACGAGGAGGACCTGGAACGGGCCCACGAATCTTGGCTGAAGGTTTCAAGTGCGTTCAAAGTTCCGCACTACAACCTGGTCGCCGGGTTTCAACGTATGACCAGGACTCTCCGGCAGTTTAGGCAAGGATTCGAATACCTGTTGATGAATAAGGCTCAGTTTAGCAGTCAGATCATGAAGGTAATCAATCAACATTGGGTATTCTATCTGTCTGAATTCCTTTGGCCTAGGGACTCCCCAAACATTAGCAGGGCGGCCGAACACAATCTCATATGGGCTAAGCCCTACTCGAGAATGTACAGTCGCTCTGGTGGACAGTAAAGCTAGAGGCAGTGCGTCTGGCCAAGAGAGACCAGTGGAAGCTTGAATTTTCGCAAGCTTCAGCTTCAGGGTGCCATTGTACCCTTCCACCAAACCTGCTGACTGTGGATGGTTCGCACTGTGGAATTTTTGTACAATTCCTAGACCTGCACACACACTCTTCATAACTTTCCCTACAAACTCACTTCCGTTGTCTGACCAAACAATCCGTGGCATACCATACCTAGGGAAGTATTCTTTGAGGAGGATTTTGGCAGTGGACATGGCAGTGTTATCCTTTAATGGGTATGCCTCAATCCATCTTGAAAAGGCACATACTACCACTAGGACATACTTAAGATTGTTACACCTGTCCATGTGGATATAATCCAATTGAATCACTTCAAAGGGACAAGAAGGGGGAGCAAAATGACCAGTTGGGGTTGGGGTTCCCTTGCCAGGATTATGCATCAGGCATACCATGCAGTTTTTCACCACTCTTTCCGCACACTTAGTAATTCCATCGTTCTTCCATACTGGAGCTAACATTTTACAGATCCCTTTCGAACTGATGTGCGCTGCTCCATGCGCCATCGTGACTACCGCAAGTACATACGCGTCAGGTAACATCCAACGTTGCTGCTCAGACAGATCAATCCAACATCCACTTGGATCCATTTTACCCGTTTTCTCCTTCCATTCATTCTTCTCATTTTCAGTTGCCTCATTTTGGATTGCTTTCACACTGTCAATCGTATTCTCACACATTCCTGATTCAGCAATCCATCTTGCAGACGTTGCAACATACATTCGGCTCGTCATGTTCTTGGCCGTTTCTTTAGCGACCTCATCAGCAAACGCATTCCCTCGGCCAACATTATCCGTAATCTTTCGATGTGCACTGCACTTCACAATCGCAACTTCATTCGGTAGGGTCAGGGATTCTAATAGATCGTTGACTAATTGTCCATGTTGGATCTTAGTTCCGTGGGACGTGAGAAAACCTCTTTCTCTCCAGACGCCCAAAATTGTGTGCGACGCCAAAGGCATACTGGCTATCAGTAAACACATTCACTCTCTTTCCCTCAGCTAAAACACACGCTCTTGTCAATGCAATTAATTCTGCTGCTTGGGCAGAATTCTGACTCACTCTTGCAGTCTCAACAATCATACTCAAAGTCGTAACTGCATACGCGGACGTCACATCACCATTCTGTAGTTTAAAACAGGACCCATCGACATATAACGTGCCGTCTGGGTCTGATAACGGAGTATCTTTCAAATCAATTCTACCTTTTGTCTCTTCCTCAGTTCTGAAACAACAATCATGGGGCTCTGAATCACTCGACTCCTGAGTAGTCGGCAACAGTGTTGCTGGATTCAATATGTTGCATCGCTTGATCTGAATGTGACTTGCCAAAAGCGTCAGCTCATAGCCTGATAATCTAGCACTGGTGAGGTGCTGAGTTTTCGTTCTATTCATGAGTGTATCCACAGCATGTGGAACCATGACTACTAACATGTTGTTCATGACTAGTCCAGCAGACTGTCGAATAGACACTGCGGCTGCTGCCGTGGCTCTTAAACAACTTGGCAATGCTCTGGCTACCGGATCTAATGTGGATGAAAAATATGCACAAGGCCGTTGTTTGTCGCCGAATTGTTGTGTTAATACACTCAATGCACAACCTTCTCTTTCATGGACATATAGTGTAAACGGCTTACTGTAGTCAGGAGTTCCCAACACAGGAGCTGAACACAGTGCATCACGTAAGTCAGAGAAGCTCTGTTGACATTCATCAGACCATGGCAAAGGGCTCGGAACACCTTTTCCAGTCAGGGCTACCAATGGTTTTGCCATGAGAGAAAAATTTGGGATCCATTGCCTACAGTATGACGTAATACCCAAAAATGCACGCACTTCTCTTTGTGTGCTTGGTACAGTCATCTGTGAAATTGCTTTGATTCTCTCTGGGGTCAACCTTCTTCCCTCCTTTGACAAAAGATGACCTAAGTAGGTCACTTCTTGGCAACAATATTGCAGTTTAGAAGGTGACACCTTGTGATGTAGGTCTGACAAATGACGCAATAAAGAAATTGTAGCTGCTTTGCAAGTTTCCTTGTCGTCAGCGGCTAATAAAAGATCGTCTACGTATTGGATCAGAGCAACACCATGAGGAAGTACAAGAGCGTCTAATTGACTTTTTAATGCTTGGCTATAAATTGAAGGGCTTTCACAATAACCTTGTGGAGCGCGTTTGAATCTGAAACTGCGTCCTCCTAATGAGAAACCAAAAATGTCTCTACTTTCTTCTGCTATGGGAATGCTGAAAAATGCATTTTTCAAGTCGATCACCGTAAACCATGATGCCGATGCAGGAATCAACGTCAATAATGCAGTGATATCTGGGACTACAGGAAACTGTGGAATCACTATTTTGTTAACTTCTCTGAGGTCAATCACAAATCTGTAAATTGGTGGTTTAGAAGGGTCAGTACGTTTCAGAATTGGCAAAACAGGACTATTGCAGACGTTTCCTCTAGTTTCCTCTATCACATCTTTCTGTATCAAGTCTTTTACAATTAGTAAGAGTGCTTGTTCACCTTCGTTTGAAATCCGATACTGTGGGATTCGTGGAAATTTAACATTCGCTTTTAGACTTACCACGTAAGGGGGAATTTCCAAGAGGCCTACATCATTGGGACCAGTTGCCCAAAGAGTATCAGGGAGAGAACGCAACTCCGGTGGGAGCTTGTCCATCGACATGTACATCGGGGAGATGACTCCTTTACCTAATGTGAGCTGTACTCCCGAAGGGGAACAGTACAACGTCGCATGCAGGCGTTTCAACAGGTCTAAACCAAGCAGATTCTCATTACAACCGGTTGTTAAAATGAGGGGTGCTTCTAGCTCGCATGGCCCAACAGTGATAGATAAAGGACTGGACACAGGATTGTGAACAGGGGCGCCTGAGAAACCTACTGAAGTGTTCGTTAAGCCGGACAAAGGTGCGCCAGGGAGTTTCGCACGCATGATTGAACTTTTTGCCGCACCAGTATCCAACAGAAACGGTTCGACCACGCATGAGGTAACTACTGTGACATAAGGTCCACTCTGATCAACTGGAACTGATACTACTCCCTCTCTCTGCCTGCGGCTGTCCTATTGTTCGTTTCTTTGAATCTCTTCATTATGATCATAGTAATCTTCAACATGATACTGTGGAGATCTACCTGGCTGCTTAGGTTGTACATTTCGCTGGTCGAAATAATTCGATTGGCGATCAGCCTGTGGTGTCATCGTACCACGCCCTCTACCTCTAGGAGCTTGCATAAATCCAACATTACCTCTCTGAGCTGGGATACCACTAGTTTGTGGGTGTAGTACTGGACACTCATTCTTATAATGACCCTCCTTTTAACAATAGGCACACTGATTCCATGCTAACTGTTGTCGGGGAAAACTATAATTAAATCTCTGGGCCGTCCCTTGCTGGAATTGTGGCTGCTGCTGAAACTGGGGTCGCTGCTGTGAGTCTGACTGATTCGAACGAGGCGGATATGCCTGTTGCAAAAGAACTTTGGTTTTTAAATCTTTCGTTTTCTTTTCTGACTTTTCCTTCTCTTCTTTCTCTCTATTCTCGTAATACTGAGCAGTTGCAAGTATCTGTGCTGTCGTCGACACTGCCCATGCACTTTCAGAATCCTTTAACTTGTTACTAAGCTCAGGTAGTAAATTAAACACGAACTTATCAACAAACAATCTCTGACCTCCCTCGGTACTCATATCTTGCCCACTGTGATCTACGAAGGTCTCTTCAAATCTAGTGAAGAAGTCAGAGACGCTTTCGTCCTTCTTTTGCTTGCATGCTGATAGTTTATCCCAATTGACTCGTAACGCTGGCATCAGCGTTTTCATCAGGTTAATTATTCTGCCAGGTAAGTCAGCAATCAGAGGTTCAGGTTTAGCTCCACCAACCTGCTGTGCGTCTGCCGCTACGATAGCTGGCCAATCACCTCCTAAGGCGACTGGGTGGTTCTCTTGCCGAATCTTGGCCCATATAGGTTGTGGTACTACATTACCAAACAGCATTTCAATGTCTGCCAAATTCATGATACACGCTTGGACTGTCTGTGTTAATTCTTTGTAATAACCAGCAGGATTCTTACGAGGGTCTGGTAATGCTTGTTTTACTGCTAATACTTCAGCCCGTTTCCAAGGAATGTGTATCCACACTCTCTGGAATTGTGCTGGAGCAGCTGCAATACCCAAGTTCGCATCAGCGGCAACTGCTTCGCGCCATATGGATACTGACCTCGTCTTTTCCTAGTTATCGGTGTACCATCAGGGTCTCTTGTCGCCCAAAAAGGGGACTCATCCCTATAAGCTAAAATTAATTCTATCGCTCTCCCTACTTCTGAACCTATCACCATTCCTGCGGCAAATTTCTGCTGAATATTTATTAAATCAGAAGGGACGGAATCTAAGTCATCATCTTCCCATTCCTCACGCACAAGAGAACACATCACGTCAAAAACATAACGTTGAGTTGGTTCATTCCACTGCATAAATGTGTCTAATACTCTTCGTGCATCATACTTCGCAGCTTTCGACATCCACCTAAGAGCTGTCGAATCTAACGTCTCTCGTTCCTCGGGACCAGGAAGCTGGCTACGTCTCTGTATAGAGTCAGAAACGGGGGTCCCAATTAAGGACCTGTAAAGAGGGGTTAATATATTAGTTACAGAGTCGGTTATTTTCCGACGAACGGAGAGCGGAGTCAGAATGACAGGGCTTGAGGACAGGGCAGCTGAAGCAGATGAAGTAGTAAGGGTAGGAGTAGTAGGTAAAGCAGTTTGCGAAACGATAGGCAAAGGCGGAATAGGCGACCCAGGAAGATGGGGTGCCGTAGGATCATTGACCACGGGAAAGACAGGAGCTGGATTCAAAGGGAGTGGAGCACCTATCCCAGGCTGACCAACAGCTGGCTGTACAACAGGTAGTAACTGTGGTACTGTAATACCCTGTGCATACGGTGGAGGTGAACTCAACAGGTAAGACAACAGTGGATCCTTTTCAGGGTCCTCTATCGGCTTAGCAGGACAAGATGGCAATACAGGGTAGCATTTATCAATTGCCAAATTATGTTTTCTACTCGCCATCTCCATTGCTTTCTCGGTCTCGTTGACATGCAGCTGCCTAGCAGACTCCATTAAAGTCAACCCTTTCTCTTTCTGTTCTTTCTTTGTTTTCCTAATTTCTCTCTGTTTGGCTTCTTTGCGCCATATGCGAAAAGAATCAAACATCGCCGGCCGGGCTTTTCTCTTAAACAACTTCATTTCTAAATTATCTAGAATTTCCGTTTCGAAACTACCATGCGGTGGCCAACTAAGGACACCATCTTTCTTGGTATAACGGACCCATACTTCATTATATGTAATAGGACCCACACCATGTTTACAATAGAGCTCATATGTAGGAGTCCCAATCGGAGGAACCAAACACGAGTCCTCCAACCGTGAATCCCCGTTGCAACGTAACCAGGACAAAAAACAATTGTTACCCTTAGTCATGACTACAAAGACAAATTCCAACCAAAATGCGCAGAGAACTTAGGCCTACCAAAATGAACCAATACCAAATACCAAGATTATCTTAACAAGAGCAACCAATGATAATCTACAAATCCAAAACGTATCCGAATAACCAAACTGAGCACAACCCACTTAATACTTAACTGAAATGTGGAAGACGTCACCAAGGAGAACCCGCCTTCGTCTCGCCGTACTAAGGTCTGCACCTCGGGTCCAAGACAGGGCGACAGTCAAGGCAGCGGTCCTCTGTAGCCGTCTGGGAACGGGAACCCTCGTGGAAGAGATCGTCGGGCCACTTTTACGACATGCAGGGATCGATGAAGCGGGGTACCTCCCTCCGGAATCTTCACACGAAACTTCTCGAACTTTTCAGGCTTTGGACCGGTACCGGATGACGTCGCCCCACGTTGGGCGCCAATTTGAGGTTCTGGACTTTTAAGAGTCCAGAGGTGTCAGGGAAACAACACCCGAAGACCCCTGAGTTCCCCCTGTCCCGGTGCACAAACAAACAGAGACACGAGCTTCCCGATGGCGGCGTCAAAGACCAAGGTTTATTTACTGCAGGGACACAGAAATCATAGGAACCACACAGAGGCAGAATCTAGGAGACTGTTCGAATTGCATTAAGTGGGTTGTTTCTTAAATACAAGAAAAATGTCTTGGGGCAACATTACACGAATATTTCTCATGCCCAACCCGGTATCCCAAACAGATAATAAATAAATATCAAACAATGATTAGTTGTAGGTTTTCGGTATTCGATCAGGCTCTCTTGTCAGTTCTTCATTCTCTACTTGATCCTCCCCATCATAAAAATCGTAACCTCCCCATTGTAAAAGCCCAGAAAGAAAGGAGCAGAGCCAGGTGCAAAGGATTGAAATGTAGGATAAGAGGTGTTTATGGATCATAAACGGGCAGGGCAATCGTCTTCGGCCTTCAGTCAGGACAACGGACACGAGAACCAGTATAGCAGGACTGGCCTCAGGCAAGGGAGGCAGCTTGGTTCTGCCTAGTCATGTAGCGTCAGCCTTTCTCGGGGCTCGAGCTTACGTGTCCTTAACAAGGTGATCCTGCCGGGGTCATCGTCCGTTCATTGGCTATGTGAGGGCAAGAAACAAAATGGATGCCGTAACTAAAATGGGTGCCATGACTTTACTGACAGAATGCCCTATTTTCCAGTGAATTCATGCTAGTTGCGCAGCGAAAACACTGTCATGTATATAATGGATCATTTGCGGTTCATTGATACCAAAATCGTGTCAGTACTATGATACCGAATTCACGGGTTCGGATCGCTACAGAACCTCACCGGAGGCAGAGGACAGCGCAGGGCCACAGACACATGGCGTTGATGACCCCAAGGCCATTGCCTCAGAGGCCATCCAATATCTCAGAAGAAGGGGTCTGGGACATGAGCAGCACAGAGTTAGTGGCCCTGGATGCACTGCGGCCGGCACAGGCACCCAGCCACGGGATTGTGACTTGCGGTGCAGTCAGATGGGCTATGCGGCCAGAGCGGGTCCTCATCAATGTCCGAGGTGTATGTTGCAGAGAGTTGCGGGGGACAGCGGGATGCAGAGGGTGGAAGCTGTCCGGAAGCAGCAAATGGAGGGGTGGAATGCCATGGCCTTGTTTTTGCCACAAAGTCAGTATCACCGTCATGATGGGGACGACAACCCCAAGTCCATGGACTCAGTCAAAACCAAAATCCAACCAGAAAGTTTCCATGGGTCTCGGGGAATAGACAAAGTGGCACCGGGGTTGAAAGTGGATGCAGTCTGCGATGAGGCCTGTACAATGACATCAAGTCTGCCATAAATAAATCAAGTTTGAATTCAAAGGTGTGTGTGACCTATTCGACCGCAGTGTGGTGTGTGTGACCCATTCGACCGCAGTGTAGGCCGGGGCTGAGGTCAGGAAGGGCCCACAGCCACGTGTTGTTGGGATGCTATGCACATGGTTGCTGCCACCTGACCAAAGGGAGTACAGTGAAGTAGAATCTTCCTTTTTGTGCGAACACGAACAATGTATGATTAAGACTCAGCTCCAAATGTGTGACCTACTTGGCCGTAGTGTGGGCCGAAGGCAGTAGTCAGCAGGGGACCACACCCAACTGTCGTTGGCTCACGATGCACAGAGTTAGAGGCACCAGGGCAGTTGTCGGTAGTTTCGATCACCTCTGTAACGATGATCCTATTCCCTCCAGCCTGTAACATGTCATCCTCCTCTACCTCTCCTTGCATGCGATGAAATGTATTCTGCCTATGAATGATCGATGTTCAGTTCCAATTCTGTGACCTACTCGTGCACAGCGTAGGCAGTAGTCCGCGTAGGCCCACAGACACGTGTTGTTGTGATGCTATGCACAGACTTGATGGCACCACATCGAAGGGAGTATAGTGACATGAACTCTGCCTTAAATAATGTTCACTGCCATGGTGTAATCAAGACCGAGTTCCAAATGTGTGACCTACTTGACCGTAGTGTAGGCTGGAGGCGGCAGTAGAGTACGTCAACGAGAAAGGACTAAAGCGGGCCTGTGTGTCGTGAAGGTCGTGATGGTCTGAGAGGCTGCCAAGGTCGCAGCCCGCAGGCTTGGAGCTTGCGCAGGCACGTGGTGGGCCCTCCTTGACACACGCCAGTGTCGGAAGGTGATCAGTGTGGCCTGGCTGCACAGGGGCGGGCCTGAAGGGTTCGGGGTCCAGCGGGCTGGGGTATGGCAGGCGCACAGGATTGCAAGCAACTCCGCTCACAAGGACGCCGTCGGCCTCATGGCGTGGTGAGAGGCGCTGCCCTGGCAGAGGGATTGGGCTTTCCGGAACAGGATAACGCCCAGGGCTACTTGCTTTTTATTTACACCCCTACACTGGCCTGGCGTACGCCGGACCATCCCACTCTGCTCACGCTTACGGGGGGACGTAACAGGCAACATTTCCACGAACTCCCCCACTGGCTGGGGTGACATGATTGCGTCCACTGTCTACTACACTCCATGCACCAGCGGTGTATGTCGCCATGGATATGGGTGTGTTCGGCATACTGCAGTCTGTCGAGCACATCTCCGCCACTCTTGGCATTGTGTACTTTCCCAATCATGGTTCTCCTGCATCCTTCACACATGCCTGGTTGCCACCTCTACCCACATTTGGCCAGTGTGTGGCTGAGGTGCCATGTCATTGATGGCTCATTTTCACTGCTTGCCCAAGTTAGCATTGTGAGTTGTTCTGTCGTGTCTGGTGTGTGGGCATGTTGTTTTGCGTGTTGGTTGTGATTCTGTGATGTGTGCATTACCAGAGTTGTGAGTTGCATGGTTGTGGAGTTGAGGTGAGTGGGGTGTTCATTTGAAACTTGCCAAGGAGCTGTGCATTTCCCTTGGTGCCATCCTGGGAACGCTGGTTGCTGATGGACTGTCGGAGGACCATGCACACTGGCTGGGCATTTTGAGGCGACATTGATGGAGGTTCCACGGTGTTCGGTTGTTCCCTGCACAGTGATGTGAGACGTGTGCTTCTGTTGCGGTGATTCTGTGCTGTGTCACCAGGGGGCAAAGGTATGACATGTGTGCTGTGGATTGCCCCCAACACGTGCGTGCATCCAGCTATGGCGTAAGGTCCTTGCTTGGTCTCCAGCGAATCCTGTGCATTGTGTTGGATGTATGGGGACTGGGGAACCAGGCTGATGGTGATGTCCAGGACAGCTGTGAGGGACTTGGATGTGGCTGGCTGTATGACTCCTCCAACTCTGGCAGCTGTTGGTTGGGGGGTACCAGGGGCCAACAGGTGCAGCATAGCCAGCAGCTTTGTGTGGGGTGGGATGTTGGGTGTCCGCTGTGTTGGTGCTGTCGGCCTGTTGGGCGTTGTTGGTCAAGATGCGTAGGATAGTTGTCCTTTTAAGCCTGTAGTGGGCAATGACATTGTCAGGTGTTGGGTCTGTGTGGCTGGTGCGTTTCCTGGGGGTTTGCTGTCTTAGTCTGCGCTGCCTCTGTGGTGGTATGGGGGGTTGTTCCGGGTGGGGGTTGGGGTCCTGGGGTGGTGGTGAGGGTGTTGTGGCCCTCTTGGGTGTCCGGGCCGCATGACCAGTGGCTCCATGGCATCTGTTGCCCTTTCGATGTGGCTGTGGGCTGTGCTCCCTTTTGTGGTGCAGGCTGTGGTCAGACTTTGCACCAGGTCAGAGAAGGTGTTATTTTCCTGCTACTAACGCACCTTATCGCCTGTTTTGTGTTCTTATCGTAGTTCTGGCTGGTTATTGTGAATGTTGTGGAGTGGTGTTGTCGTGCCTTTTGGCATGGCAACGCCTATTCTGCATCTCATTAGCGATAGTTGCGGGGGTCATTTGTGGCAATGTTTTTTGCGGCTGCTATCATGGGTAAACTGGTGCTGTGGGCTGTTAACACCAGCTTTTGATTGGGGTGATAAGTTTATCACAAGTTTGGCTGCGATAAAGTGCCGTTAACTCGGCGATAGAGCCTTGTGAATATCCCCCTTAGCCTTCAATAAAATCACAATTCTCTATCCACTAAAGCTATCATATTCGACATTTTATGGCAGGCAGAAGGCTAGCCTCATGCATGTTAAAAGTCCCTGAATAAGTGATTTGAACCATATTCCACAGACTTATATTAACATTTTCTGAAAACGTAAGTATTTGACCAATCAGCTGCTTTCATCACCTCCTCCAAATGCTCTTCTGCTGTAAAATCTTAGAATGTGACTTAAACCGATCAATGTTCACACCAGACTCCCTCATGACCTCTTTCACCCATCTTGCAATAGTAGCTACAGTCACTGACTTAAAGGTTTAACATATGATATTAATAATTGATTTACACCATTGCCCCTGAATGCTTGTAGTCTAGACTCATACTCTTTCAAGCAGTCCACAACACAACATTTCAGTTGACTCTCAAATCTTGGATAGAGAATGGATCCTTACATAGTCTTTGTTTTTCTCCACACCTCCAAAATTACTCCTTCCTAAGTGGGAGCACCTTTCCGAATACAGCCCATTAGAAGATAGACTAATTCTAGATCCGATCCCAGAAAAAGCGTTGTCTTGCACATATAGCAAGATTATCAATAATTCACCAGACCCTGTCACAAAATTAATGGAGGCAAGGGAGTCCGACGTGGGTTTGTTGGAGGATGATGACTGGATGGAAGCAGTGGAGAGCCCCAGAGAAGTCACGATCAGGGCAAGATTCCGTCTAGTTCAGTTGAGAATACTGCACAGGTCATACTCCACTAGCACACTTATGTTGAAGCTGGGTCGCACCCTGACAGAGGAATGCCAGAGCAGCTGTAAGCAGAGGAGCACCCTATTCCATATAATCTGGGACTGTCCGATCATAGAGCAGTTTTGGAGAAAGTTGACAAGCATAATGACGGAGGTCCTTGGGCTCCTGGTACCTATGGAGGCAAGGTGGCATGTGCTCTGTGTATTCGGGGAGCAGAGATGGCATACGTATCAAAAGAGTTGGCTGCTAGTGGCTGCAATGGTGGCTAAGAGACATATTGCCAGACCTGGGGAGCCAATCAACCACCGACGGTGGCACAGTGGAAAATGTATATGGATTGGTGTTACGCAGCTGAGAAAACAATATATTAGAGCAGAGGATGCCCCAAAAAATGGGAAAACATATGGAACCAATGGGAAGTATATAGGAACGTGTGAGGGAAGTTAGATTACATAGCTGGGGAGAGGGGGTGACTAATTTGGGTAGGGGTCTCCTAGAACCTGGTTAATTCATACAGGACAATGTACCATATAAACTTCATATGTGATGATATATATGTATTGCCAACCAAGGAATGTAGTAATGCTGTAAACGAATGCTGACGTTATTCAATAAAAAGACGTTTAAAAAAATTTACTCTTTCCTGTTGATAAAAACCACTTGTGATATACAAAGTTTGAACATCAGACACCCTCCTAAAAGAAACTAAACAAGGTGAAGTTTCTAATTTCCATGTTAGTTCCCTTAAAGCTAAATATCTATTCAATGGCCATGACTCAAACATCCTTAAAATACATTAACATCCCAAACACTCCCATAGCGAGATGTAGATGGTCTCTTTATGTTCATTACTTTTAATACTTTGCAAATCAAAGGACTTTTCCCAATAGATGAACCATGCACCAGCGAATTACCTGTTGCAACTGCTGACCTGTAACAATTTAGAGTCTTATATGAAAAACCTTTTGAAAATAACCTTACCAAAAAGTTTGCGACATCTACCTCATCAACCTCCACGGGATCCAAATCCCTTTCCATGCACCAACGAACCCAGACATTCCATGCTACCTTATATTTATTCTTTGTGCTCACAAATTATTGAACAATTCTGAAGCCTCTCCAGGAAGGACTTCAAATCTTCTTGATCTCCTGATATATTCCAGACCAGAGGGTTGAGCACATTCGACTCCACCAGAGGATGTTCTTCTCCTTCTAAACCTAGCAACATTTCCATGCATGACTGAATAAAAAGAGGCAATTCTATAACCAACTCCATCACTGACAGGAACCACACTAGCATTGCCCAAAAGGGTATCAGCAACACTATCTAACACAACTGTCTCCTCATTTGGACCAATACCCTCTGTATCATAGCAAATGGTGGGAAAGCATAACCTTTCAGAACTTTCTAATTATGTGTAAACACATCCACTACCATTGCCCCTGGATCTGGGTGTCAGCTTAAATATTTTGAAAAGTTAAACAGGATGCAAATAAATCCACTTCTATTGATCCTAGATATGACTCTATTTTTTGAAAAGTCTCTCTCGTTAACATCCAATCACTGGAATCTCTCAAATTTCAAGAATTCCAATCCACCACTAAATTCTCTTTCCCTGGTAAGCATTGGCCTAACACATGAATTTTGTTCATCTGACAAAACTCCCATAATCCCTTCACAATCCCTGACAGTTTCTTTGAGTTGCTTCTTTCCAACTTGTTTATGTAAGTTACTGTTGTTACATTGTTCATTTTCAATAACACTGAACTTCTCTGTAACTTGCCCTTGAGACTGCATAGAGTAAAAAAGACCTGCAGTCAATTCCAAAGAAATTATGTTCTATCTTTTCCTCCCCACACCATTTCCTTTCAGTTTCCTCAACCGGACACATTGCTCCTCATCTGAAACTGCTTGCATCCGTTTCCACCACAAAATCAGTGTCTGTCCAAAAAACTGCTCGACTATTACAAGCATCCACGTTTTCCAACCACCAGGTCAACTCCAACCTCACTTCCTCCATCATCTTTACTTTGACTGCCTACCACAGACCTCATGCTAATCAGACCTTCTTTAAACAGTGCAAAGCCCTGCAATGCAGTGGGCCTGGAAAAACTGCCTGTATTGAAGATGATAGAAGTCCAATGACACAAGCAGGGTCTCTCAATGTCACTTCCTTCCATCACCTCAATTGACGTACCTCTTGGTTTATCATACCTATCTTCCTTTCTGACAACTGTAATTGGACTTTCACTGTATCTATTACAAATTCCAAAAACACCATTGATTGAGAAGGTTGAAGAATCAATTTCTCCTGATTGACCAAAAATCCCAATCTCTCCAATAACTCCTTCACCATAGACAAATGTGCTCACAATATCTCCACATTTCAATTCATGATAAGAATGTCGTTGAAATATATAATCATTTTACACCTTGTTCTCGTAAAAATCCTACAACTGGTTTTAAAAGTCCAAACAGAAGACACTGAAACTGGTACAACTGACCTTCCCACCTGAGCTGAAGAAAACATTGACTTTCCTTGTCTATTTGAAGTGCTAAACAGGCATCTTTCAGATCCAGCGTCACCATCCAATCCACTCCTGTACAATGTCTCTCAACATGTGCACTCCCTGTGTTGCAGGGATTCTGATGGTAAAGCAGAACTGTGCCTTTAGATAACAGGATGTCAAAATGTAGGGACTGAGGGCCCGATTCACAGAACAAACTTAAGACAAAATCCTAAACTTAGTACCATTTTAGTATTCACAGAATGCACTTACTACTTCTGGTATTCACAGAATGAACTTACTACTTTTGCGATTCACAGAATAAACGTACTACTTTTGCTATTCACAGAATGGATTTACGACTACTAACTTTACGTCCGCACTCGGGCCGGAAATTCCGGCCCGGAGGCGGAGCTTCTGGCCCGGTGGCGGAGCTTCCGGCCCGGAGGCGGGGCTTCTGGCCCGGAGGCGGGGCTTCCGGGCCGGAGGCGGAGCTTCCGGCCCAGAGGTGGAGATTTTGGTCATGGTTAAATCTCCGCCACTGGGCGGAATCCCCACCTCCGGGCCGGAAGCTCCGCCTCCGGTCCGGAAGCCCCGCCTCCGGTCCGGAAGCTCCGCCTCCAGCCCGGAAGCTCCGCCTCCGGGCCGGATTTTCCGGCCCGAGTGCGGACGTAAAGTTAGTAGTCGTAAATCCATTCTGTGTATAGCAAAAGTAGTAAGTTTATTCTGTGAATCGCAAAAGTAGTAAGTTCATTCTGTGAATACCAGAAGTAGTAAGTGCATTCTGTGAATACCAAAATGGTACTAAGTTTAGGATTTTGTCTTAAGTTAATTCTGTGAATCGGGCCCCGAGTCTCTCTACAGCGTCAGCATTTGTTGGCCCAAATCCTGGCTAGCTCACAGTGACTCACCTGAACTCCTAACCTTCCCAGAGCAGCAGGTGATTTTGGCAACCTAGAACATGATCCTCTAGTCCCCAAGGGAACTGTAGGAACACATCATCACCTTTCATTTCTCACTCATGCATGCTCTTAGTAGATAAAGGAATGACATAATAAAGGTTTACAATACATTTATTGAAACTGTCGTAGTCTATTATGATGCAAATGTGCTGAGATAAGTAGGCAAATACACCTGAGCAACGTAATCAGCATTACTAGCAGGTTGTATACAATAAACAACCCAAACATGGCAAATTATCAATCTGTGCATGCCTAGTCTTACTGTGTAAGCAAAAGGATATATTAGTAATCTCTGGGATTAGCAGCAGACCCCATACCTGGCGCGTGTTCAATTCCAGGACAGGTCTCTCTGCCGAAATTCACCTCTCTGCCCACAAATAGACAAGACTACTGTGTTGGAAAGCTGAAGCTGGGCCACCGTCTTGTTATGTTTCATACAGGTGCCCGATATAGGCTTGGGTAGCAACCAGACCTTTCACCTATATTCCCCTGACATACACTACATGACAGTTCTCAGTTCTGACCTTTTACCTAGTTACAGTAATGCCTAAATAACATGGGGTTTTCTGTGAAAACTAGCCTCATTCATTATGCATGAGGATTCTTGGAATCACAGCAGGACTACCATCTCCTGCATAATAACTATGTATAAGGGTCATTCCTTCCGTTGTCTAAGTCCGACATAACACAGCAAGGTATATTCCCTGGGGGTACCACATTGTGTATATGAACACCATATCTTTGCTGAGGTAGGAGAGGAGAAAAGGACTTCCATGCTGACGCACTGACGCAAGACGCTGAGTTTCCTGCATGCAGACACTCCAGCTCGCAGTGGTCTGACATCCCTCACGGGGTGTCCATCTCAAGACCAAGACGAGGTCCCACAGTCTCTCACTTCAGGTAATGGGGTTGACTTTATCCTAGAGGGATTCTTGACTCCACACCTATATACATGCTAGGTACACTTAGGTACATCTAGTTATGGTCGCATCGTAGGAGTACACATTTTATTGTCATGTATTTTCATACTTGCCTGTATTTATTTTTTTAGCACTATTGTAGAAATCTACCATCCTTTTACTCTGTTGGTGCTTATGATCGTTTATATCTGCTTCTGTCTTATGGTTGTTTCAGCACACTTATTTTATACTAGATGACGCTGGTTCAACAAATGCTTATTGAAAAACGTCCCCACTGTTTATTCTGAGTATCTCTCTGAGACAAAGTGAGCACCAGTGACTGAGTGAAAAGTATCGCACTGTTTCCATGATCCCTGATGGGACAGAGTTGTCATGTGCGATAGTTGACAAGAATTATTCTCTCCTTGGTAAGAGGGGTTTCTAGTGGCACTGTGAGCTAGCTGGTATACAGGCTAACATATCCAGTGGGGGTGTCTAGAATCACTAATACAAAGGAAACTGGTGGGTCTGCGAAGGAAAGGAGCATCAGGAACAAACCAGCCTACCTCGTCGCACAAAGAGAGACGACCAAATATCTAGCCAGAGTCAATCACTCGGAAAAAGAGCTAGCAGAGATAGAAAATAAAGTCACAAATTGTTGATAGGATTTCCATCAACTGCCAAGAGAGGCCAGTGTCATCATGTGGTTATCCTTCAATCTTAGCTACTGCTCCTCAAAGGTTTGAGGGAAACCATGTAGCAAGAGATTGCAACTGAGCGATAACAAATAAAGTCAGAAGAAAAGACTTGATAGACAAAGGCTGACCAATGTGGTCTTGAAAAAGAATTAATCATCCTGTGTGATGGAAATCTAGGTGCAGTGCAAAAAAGTGAGATTAAAAAGGGGTTGGAATAGAGAGAAACAACCTTTAATCACCATCTCAATGCCAATCCTATTAAAAATATGTAAGAGCAACTTTAACAAATAGGTTGCTTCACAATGGGTCAACTAGTTTCAGCCAAAATGGAACTTTTTCCGGCTTTCGTCAGGACCTGTGTCAAAAAATAAGCTACTGCAAATTTTGGTGAGTGAAAAAATATGGTGAGTAAAACAATACAAGTGTCATAGGAAGTAAAAGTACAACCTTTAGTGATGAGATCTCTGAATGAGCAGGGTAATCTTCACTCCTGTAATAGATAAATTTAAATTTAAAACAAATCATATTGTCTAAGTGCTTTAGAGATTGGTATGGTAAGTTCCTTAAAAACCTAAAGAACGCAACATTAGCAATTCTTAATGTGGAAGTCACAATTATTGCAGAAGTTACAATTTATGTTAACCACAATGAATGCTGGTACACCGTTATTTGAATAATATAGCAGTGCACTCACCTGCATCACCCGAGAGGCAGACTAGGTGTGGGCGGAATATGCGTAATCGCGTTACGCAAATCTCTGCAAAACGGTAAAAAATCTCCGCGAACATGCAGAAATTCCGCGAACACGCGAAATTGCTTGTTCGCGATGCTTTTTTCCTGTTCACAGTTGCTGTTTGCGTGCTCGGGGAGAAATATCGCGCGAACACGCATTTTGAGAACGCGAACAAGAAAAAAGTTCGCGAAGTCGCGGAAAGCAGAATTTTGGGCAATTTCGCGTTATCCGCGGAATGCGAAATTACCAAAATTCCGCAAATTCCGCAAGCGGAACGGAATTTACCGCCCAGGCCTAATGCAGACCTCACCTCACCTGGTAATTAACTCAGGTATTGGAGACCCCGCTCTGAATAGAATTCAGAAATAGAAGTGGGTCAATAGTGACTTAAAAGATACAGTTGTGTTATTACAAAAGTATTAACCTAAATGTGTTTTGAAAGCCAGACATAGAAGATAGCTACTAGCCTCACAAGAAATACCTCCTATGTAAAGCACGATAACCAATGTCGGTACCCTGATGACAAGGACCGATAGGGGTAAAAGACGAATCCCAAATAACAAAAATGGCGGAAGATGTCTCTAATGGTAGAGAAATGGTAGAGAAAACCATCATGGTGGTAAACAGAGAGCATGTAAATTGCTTGTATACTCCTGTATCTTCTCAAAAGCAAACTAGTAAGCGGGTGACGGTATCCTTTATATGCATAAAGCAAGGTGTTATCAGACTAACTGTGGGAAAATGCCATCAGACCAACTCTGTGATACTCGAATGTATTACTAACAGGTGATGTAGCGTAACTATGCCGATAGAGTAACTCTGAAACTATGAGAGTAAACCAGATAAAAAGCATGAAAAACGCGTAAGCAGGAATTTCAGCACTCACCTATCTGTCGGTGCCTCGGACCCTCCTGGGTTTGTGGGAGGTGCCAAAGCTCCGATCTCACGACGTTTTAAAGCATGTAAGGCGCGTGAAATGGCGGCACCAATCGGAGCTATGTAGCCGGACTACAAGATGACGCATTGCAAGCAGGAAACATTAGTTTCTAATGCGCATCACGAGCGAGTGAGTGTAGAAACGGTGGCTCAATACACAAGTAAGTGTTATGCAGAATGCCGAGGCTCCGATCTCCCAACGTTTAAAAGTATGTAAATTGCGTGAACTAGCGGTACCAATCAGAGCACAGTATCTGGACTACAAGATGATGCATTCCAACCAGGCAACTGTAGATTCTAATGCGTATCTCGAGTAGGTGTTATAACGGTGCCTCAATTCAAAAGTAAATGTTTGACTAAATAACAAAAAGCATCTAACATATGCCTCTGCTATTGGTATAAAAATAACAAGGGTACCACTCCTAAATCCAACCTATTTATGATGGCAGAGATGCAAAGGTCTCAGGGAGATGATGTGGGCACCATAGGTAGTGGGACCAGACAAATTGCAAGGTAATGGCAATCACTAAACAATGTTGACCCCCGTAAAAAAGTAGTGCCTAAAGTGGGGAAACTTTATTGGTACTCGTCTGTGACAAATAAACAACGTTACTGATAAAGGAGATGCAAACAATGATGTCAGTAAATACTATGAAAGTTAGTATAGTCCCAATTATAAATATATATTGGGGACCTGGAGCTGATGTCATTGTCTGGAAGTGTCATAACTGGTAGTGTTACATGGTTACACCATTGGGATGAGGTTATTATCAAATCTGCACTGTAAAAACACTCAAGATAGCTCAGGTTTGGTCCAAAAAACCTAGTGTAATACAGAACTTTATTGATACCCAACTTGAAAACAATGTGGTTAGTGCAAAAAATGAAGCAGTTTGTGATTGGTTTGTTCTATGTGCGCTCATGGCGATGAATAGTTGTCGATCAATAGTTGATCAGACCAACACAAATCTCAATCGCTAGTCCTTTGAGTAGGTAGAGATGGAAAACTATACCAATGTCTCATTAATGGTCATCCTTGGCTACTATAAGGCTGTCCAAGGAATTGAGTCGTTCAAACCCTGCTGATCACTCCGCAGTTTGAACACCCATCGTTGTTCTTTGTTGAAGAGAAATTTAGTCTTATCAGTGATGTAGGACGGTATAAATGGCTTTTCTAAAACCATCCAAATGAAGTCATCAGCCTTGTGATTTTTTTCAACAAAGTGTCGAGTCAACTTTGTATTAGTTTTTTTACATCTGAAAGTACTCTTGTATTCTTGCATCCTTAATTTAACCTTACGAGTCGTCATACCTATATATTGGCATGGGCATGGACATTGTAGTAGGTAAATCAAATTGTCACTGTTACAGTTTGAGAAAGATTTTTGTATCCATGGCTTATTTGTGCCTATCTCAATTGTTTTAGATTGTTTGGTTTGCGGACAAACAGCACATGTCCCACATGGGTAGTGGCCCTGGACAGGTGGTAGATTCGATAACGTACCTTGTGTGTATGGTTCTAGCTCCCTGACGCGTGTGTTGACCAATTTGTCTCGGAGATTCTGACCCCTTTTAAAGGCAAAGAGAGGCATTGGAATTTTATGGTTAGAGGTGTTCAGAATACGCCAATTCTTCCGAATGCTTTAGGTAGGCTGGTTTGTTCCTGATGCTCCTTTCCTTCGCAGACCACCAGTTTCCTTTGTATTAGTGTTAATGGTATCGGGGATTGGAACTGTTGCTTGGTCGTTAAACTTTCCCTCAGACCCTACTTCTCCCTCCTAGGAGACATACATGAGGTGTCTAGAATCAGTCTGGACACCAATCCTACAGTATATGTTGTCTAAACACGCAGATCCTATATAGGTTTATAGGAACTACACAGCAGTCTTATGTCTAAAAAGTTGAGAGCTGTTGCTGATCGAACAGAAAACAGTACAACATGGTGTAATGTGTTCTAGACGACCGTGTACAAAATGTTCAGACTGAATCCCAAGAAGAATCACTGGATAACAAAACAACATGTACAGCGAATTTTTAAAATAATGACACAAAAAAGAAAAGTGTTATGTGTGGCTATGCAAGCAGAAGCAGCTTAAAACTTCTAATACACTAAACTAAGGGAGAATCAAAGTGAGCCCAAATAACATCACTACACTCCCTCCTTCATCAGGAAAGTAACTTAGCGACTAGCAAAATAATTAATTTCACAAGCTAAGCAAACTCAATGCAATGCGAATAAGCCTAATATTTATATTGATTAGTATAAAACAAATGTAACAGAAACATTTTAAAAAGTGAGCCAAATGCTGAGTAAGTAGTCTGTTGTCCTGCATCCGTGTTATTAGAGCCAACGATTGGAAATCCTAGTGCTGAAGTACCCATCTCCCGAGCAGGTTGTGGCTCATACCAAGCATCTTGGAGCAGCTGCAAATTCATGGGACACTTTGAAAATGGGTCGTTTTTGGACTCATCAACAGGTTCATGTCTAGAGGAACAGGCAATTGCAGCACAAGGAAAACATCTAAGGCCCACTTGAAGTGACACCATAGGCAATGAAACACGGGTTGTATGAAGGAAAACTGGCAGGTCGAAATGACAATGACCAGTCAATGTTAATTTCCTGGAGCAGAGGGACGCCAAAAAATTGTATCTTGTACTCACGGCATAGCTGGACTGGTGGTAGTTCCATTACCAGTGGGCTTCGGAATGGACCATCCATTTTGGGGTAACACAAATAGAACCAGAATGCCTCAAATAAAGAATAACACCAAGGGTATGCTTTCCCAAATCACTCAAACACATGGAGTGTATAGATGCCGGTATAACTCCAAAGATTTTCTTGTAAGGTACTGACTAAGTCAGTCCTAATTTTTTTTCCAGCAGTATTGGAAGCATTAAAGATGTGATGCACAAGCTCACCAGAGTGCTGTGGGAGATTTGTGCTTAAAAGTGACTGTACATCTCTGGATGTCCTTGCAACCTATGGTTCAAAGGTTTCTCTGGCAGCTGTTAATGCTACATCTTTTTAAAACAATAAGGTTTTGAGTCAGCTGAGCTGGTTGAAATCTGTGTTTAAAGTTGGAATTGAAGGCCATAGCAAACTATCAAAAATTGCATGCGTTGGAGGGAAAAGCATGTTGTTGCAGCAGGTCACTATCTGGGATACAGAAAGGACATATGGGATTCCAGCCTTCATTCCACAGCAGTCTTGATTGCTTAGCATTAAATAACTTTCATTAGAAAGGACGGTAATGAGGGGGAAAATCGAAAGATCTGGAATTCCCTTTAGAAAACCGGCCAAATTCACTATTGAATTATTGTATGCTCGATGGATGGTAAGGTGTTTACAAACAAATGAGCAGCTGACAGCAGAGTCACATTTATTTCTATTAAGGAATACCATTATGTCTGCCCATTTATATCACTAGTCAAATGGAAGTTACCACAGTTTGTTAATAAAGCTCCCTCCCAGGGCTTCATATCAACCTACTGGAAAATGTTTCATGCAAGAAGTGAACTGGAATTTGGAAATGCCAAATATATGATGCCATGTATTAAACATACAGCTGAGAGTGTTTCACCTACAGTAAAGGGCAGGTGTTCTAACTTCTTAATATGTAACATTGTGTAAGTGGCATCTTTTTAGGCCATGAGTCGCTGTTTACTTGTCAGATTGAAAGGCAAGAATAGCTGCGTAGAATTTAGGTAACGCCATGACAAGCAACCAGTTTTGAGGACCTGAAGTGTCCAACTATACTGCATGATAGATCTAAGCTGACTTGCCCATAGTGTAATAAAAACATGTAATTTGTCATAATATCGATAACAGGCAACACAATGTTTTTCAGACTAAGTGCAAGAAAATAATGTATTAATGGTATTATCAACAACAGCAAAAACTTTATCCAAATTATCTTGATCAATTTGCCTTAAATGTGCTGCTGCTTCTATTTATAACAATTTCCACATTTTTATGTATAAATGAATAGTTTAGAGCGCAGGTACTATGGACCCAACTAGAAATCAGATAGGCTCATGTCTTCCGACAGGAGGGAAAGATGTTGTGTTACTGAAGACGGTGTGGAAAGTTCCAACCATTGCAGGCACAATTTCCCTACTGAATAGGTGGTGACTGTGAATGAGTGTAGAGAATCAGAATAAATAGTGATGTGTTTGCTTGCCTTAAACCTGAGTTTGGAATTCCAAAAATGAGCAGAAAAATGATTTCTGTACACTGGCCACAATAACCACCAGTTTGGACCTGAAAGTATGGAGTTAAATGTACCATTCTGCACCACACCATTGACCTGTTCTTCAGCATAATTTGTTAAATGTTGCCAATTATCAAATCGGGAAATGTAAGGAATGTTGGGAGAATTCATGTCTTTAATTTGAGCAAATCCTAGCCAAATAGTCTGTTTAACTGTGTTATTTAGAAAAATCATTTGGGTTGGAATTCAACAGGCTCTAAATAAAGTGTCTATTCCCTGAACCTGCCGATATTTAGTACCGTAAATTGAGTTAATGTCAATGGTATTCTTCCAAAACTCATAGCCTTTTAAGGATAACTGTTTGTCGTGCAGTTCCTATAAATCTGCGCGTTTAGACAACATAAACTAAGGGATTGGTGTCCGACTGATTCCAGACACTTCCAAAGGATATGTTTGCCTATAGACCAGCTAGCTCACAATGTCACTATAAGCCCCACAACCTTACCAAGGAGCGAATAGTATCTAGCAACTATCGAAAATGACAACCCTGTCCCTTCAGGGATCATGGAAGTAGTACAGTACTCTCCGGTCAGTCAGCTCACTTTGTCTCAGAGAGATACACAGAATAAATGGGGGGGATGTTTTCAATAAGCACTTATTGAACCAGTGTGATTCTACAGGTGCTGCAACAACCATTAGACAGAAACAGATATATATGGTCATAAGCACCAACAGCATAAATAAAAGGTAGAATTCTACCATAGTGCTAAAACAATGGATATATGCAGGCATATAAATACATGACAGTAGTAATGCATACTCCTACGATGTAACCTTAACTAGATGTACCTAAGTGTACTTAGCATTTATGTAGGTGTATAGCCAAGAATCTCCCAAAGATAGAGCCAAACTAATTACCTGATGTGAGAGTGTCAGGTGCGTTTTCAGTCTTCAACTAACACGGGAGCAGAATGATGCTAATTTCCCAATGCCCCCATCGGAACGTTTCCGCGAGAATATGTGTAACTCTCTACGGGCAAGTGTCGACGGGGGAAAGGGGAATTGGAGAGAGAAGAGACAGCCCTGGATATCTTCGTCGTTGTAGAGAAACGATTCTGCAACAATTAACTTTTGTTCACTACTCAATTCTTTAAGCATTAACTTACTGTATATGAGGTAATGAATTAGCTTGTCTTACCAGGAGGTATTCAGGGCCAAACCTCTCTTCTATTTCTCAGTTGCTTGAGTGTGTAACAACTGTCTTACTCAGGCTCTTGCTAACCCTTTCTTCTTCTGCTTTTCTTACAGGAGTGAAGGTGGCGTCGGGTCTTGGAAATAGAATTAAAAGGTGAGTATCGTGAATCTTATCTGTCAGGTATTTCTACACTGTTGTTGTGTAACTGTTAACTTACTTCATCTTCTAGCCGTGAGCATATTGTACTTTTATCATTGAGCTTCAGCCTTAGGTACAGGTAACCGTAAGCTAGGCGTGAATGGACTTCCCAGTTTTGGTAACCTAATTCTCTATAATGTCTGAGGTACTGTTCGCTGCTTAGATACTATGGAAGATTTACTCGGAAGCTGCAAGGCTAATACACTATTTGTCTTTTGTCCCCAAAAGGAATTAAACAAGAACAGTGCGAGATTGGTTTCGCGTTGTTCAGGTTTAATCTATGAATTCTCTGAGAGAGTCTTATTCCTCCTGCGGAATAAACTCAGAATTGTCACCGGACTCCGAACTACTCATTGTCTCTCATAACTAGAATTCAAACTTCCCTACTTATGTCAGGAACAGATTCTTCATTCTATTCAAGTTACAATCAAGATACACTAACCTGAGTATGTATGGTGACCGTCGAAGATTAACGCGACGAAAATCCTCGACGCGACCTATCCTAACTTCCACGTCGGTGAGGTACATGTTGCTTCGAAAATTTCTCTGGTGAAGTGCGCTCGAGAACGTTGACAGGCGCGCCTCACCTGCTGCGTTAGAATTCAATAAAGACTAGAACGCCGACCCATGAATGCGTCAGCGGCCATATTGGAAATCCAGCGGCGCCAACAAATACGGCAACTGAGAGCCCCATGCATTCCATCACTCGGTTTAACCGAGAAGATGGTATTCACAGTGGTGGGTTCCGAATTACGCGGAGGAAACCTCCCGTGAACCCTGACAGTTCCCCCTCTCAACGGGGTTTCCTCCAAGCGAGGTTTATTAGGATACTTGGCATGGAAGGCCTGGATCAAACGTGGGGCGTGGACATCCGAGCTTATCTCCCAGGATCGCTCTTCAGGTCCAAAACCTTTCCAATCAATGAGATAAAAAAGGTGATTGCGACTCCATTTTGAGTCCAAAATTCCCTTTACTTCATATTCAGGGTCTCCCTCAACAATGATGGGAGCAGGGGGAGATGTTTGACGTAAGGTTGATTGCACCTTCTTTAGTAGGGAAACATGAAAAACCGGGTGAATTTTAGTAGTGGCCGGTAATGTCAAGCGATAGGTGACAGAATTTATGATTTTTTCAATAGGGAAAGGACCCATAAAACGTGGTTGGAATTTACGGGTGCCCTTCAGGCGTAAATTCTTTGTAGACAACCAAACGAGGTCTCCTACATTAAGGATGGGCGTAGGTCGTCTTTTCCGATCAGCACCACGTTTATAGGACGCCTTAGCAGCGGCCAAATTTCGTGTAGCCGATTGGTGGATGTTGACTAGGCATTGGGCAAAATCCTGAACTACAGGGACTTCGATGTTAGACAAGTGAATATGTGCATTAGGATGCCTGCCAGAAGTTATGAAAAAGGGGGAGTACCCAGTGGAAACATTTTGAGCATTATTGTGAGCAAATTCAGCAGACCACAAGTAATCAGGCCAATCTGCTTCCTCATCAAGCAAATAAAGCCGTAGGTATTGTTCTAACTCTTGGTTTGTGCGTTCAGTTTGTCCATCCGTTTCTGGATGGAAACTAGTGGAATAGCGGTGGTCGATACCTAACCCTTTTATGTAAGCTTTCCAAAATCGAGATAGGAATTGGGACCCCCTGTCAGTGATTAACACCTTAGGAATGCCATGAAGGCGAATGACATGTTGGTTAAAGAACTGTGATAATTGTAGTGATGTTGGTGTGCCTTTAATAGGTACAAAATGTGTCATTTTACTAAAAGTGTCCACACAGACTAGGATAATGTCAAAACCATGAGAGGATGGGAGATCGACAATTAAGTCTAAAGATACTGTGTGCCAGGGATATGGGGGAGTTGGTAAGGGTTGTAAAAGGCCTTTTGGTGCTTGCCTGTCCGATTTTCCCCGAGTGCAAATCTCACATCCCAAAACATATTGCCGAATGTCACTTGTCATGTGTGGCCACCAGAAATTTCGTTTAACTAATTCATCTGTCTTGTGGACGCCTTTATGACCTGCTAGCGGGTGATCGTGACATTCACGTAAGGCTTTAGTTTGAAGGTCTGTGGTGGGTAGGAATAGTGCTTGTCCGTGATAGGGTAATCCATTCTGGACAGTTCGTAAGGGGTCTTCAGCGGCCCAGTCGTGGATAAGAGCAGTGGTCATGTGTTCTCGAATTTGATCTTCAAAAGGTTCCAAGGAAATGGTTCCAATGATTCTGTCAGCCGGAATTATTTGCTGATTTTCGACCTTGATACTCTGATGGTCAGTATCCAATCTGGACAAGGCGTCCGCCTTCCCATTTTGGGAACCAGGCCTGTATGTGATGACGAAGTCGAATTCCGCAAAATAGAGGGACCATCGAAGCTGGCGTGGTGTAAGAGTTCTTGCAGAACGTAAAAACTTCAGATTTCTGTGGTCAGTGAATATCGTCACCGTATGCTTAGCACCCATGAGATAATGCCTCCATTCTTTAAAAGCATCCTTTATGGCTAAAAGCTCCTTCTCCGTGATGGTGTAGTTGCATTCCGCTGGGTTGAGTTTACGAGAACGATACGCCACAGGATGCAGCTGGCCGGTGTTTTTGTGCCTTTGAGATAAAATGCCTCCTATAGCAAAGTCGGAGGCATCAGTCTCAAGATAAAATGGCTCTGTGGGGTCCGCATGTAGAAAAATAGGTGCCGAAGTGAAACTTTTCTTTAATAAGGTGAATGCTTGTTCAGCTTCCTCTGACCAATGAAAAGGAACTCCTTTTCTCAATAATCTGGTTAAAGGTAGAATCTTTTGAGAAAAACCATGGATAAATCTCCTATAGAAGTTAGCAAAGCCTATAAAACTCTGGACTTCCTTGATGGTGGTTGGAGATTGCCAGTCCGCAACAGCCTTTACTTTGTGTTCATCCATGGTGATTCCAGAAGGTGACAACACGAATCCCAGAAACTCTACCGTGGTGGTGTTGAACAAACATTTTTCTAGCTTCACATATAAGGAATTTTCTCTGAGACGTTGTAAAACAGCTCGGACCTGTCCGTGATGTTCCTCTTCAGACTTAGAATAAATCAAGATGTCATCTATGTATACTATCACACATAGATCAATGAAGTCCTTCAGAACATCGTTTATGAAGTACTGAAATGCCGCTGGCGCATTGCATAGGCCGTACGGCATCACCTGATATTCGTAAAGACCGTATTTAGTTCTAAAGGCGGTCTTCCATTCGTCACCTTCTCGCACTCTGATTAGGTGATAGGCTCCCCGAAGATCAAGACGGGTGTAAATCTTGGCTTCTTTAACTTGGTCAATCGACACAGAGATCAGAGGTAAAGGATAACGATTCTTTGTTGTTATTCTATTGATTGCTCGAAAGTCTATACAAGTTCGAAGGTCTCCTCCTTTCTTGGGCACAAAGAAGAGAGGAGAGGATACTGGTGACTGGGAGGGTCTAATGAAACCGTTATCCAGATTTTTCGCTAAGTATTCCTTTAGATGGAGATTCTCCTTTTCAGTGAGGGCGTAAACTCGACTGCATGGTAAATTCGCCCCCGGTTCCAGGTCTATCTTGCAGTCGTAAGACCGATGCGGAGGTAATTTTTCTGCTTCAGCTTCGTCAAAAACATCCTTGAAATCTTGAAGGTTTTCAGGAATTTCAGTAGTTTGAATTACACATACTGTCTGTCCATTGTCACAAAGTTGCGCGGCCACACTTTTTTCAGCTAGTGTGTCTGGTTCAGAGAAACAATGTTCGGCACAATATTTTGAATCTAAGGCTATGGTTCTGGCCTCCCAATCAATTGACGGATTGTGCTCAGTGAGCCATGGAATTCCTAAGATGAATTGAAATTGAGGAGCATCTATTAGATCAAATTGCATTAGTTCTTGATGACCCTCTTTGGTAATTATCTGTACAGATTCAGTGTGGCTGGTTATTGGTCCTGAAGTTAAGTCTGACCCATCAACTGCCTTAACCCTTTCGCTCTTCTCCTTTTTGATTGTCAGTAAACCTATCTGAACTGCAAATTTTTTATCGCAAAAGTTACCAGTTGCCCCGGAGTCTATCATGATTGCGATTTCCTGCAAGATCACTGTTCGAAATTTCAAGGTAACGGCTAAGGTCAGGTGAGGTGTGGAGACTTGTAAGGTGTTCGCCAGTTGATGATACACTGGAGTTGTGTCTTTACTTGCATCCACCAGTCCAACTCCGCCTACTGGTGGTGCTGAGAGTTTTCCTTCTCCTTGTTTTGTATCTTAGGTCTCTTCAGACAGGCCTTAACAAAGTGACCACTTCCTCCACAGTACATACATAGCTTATTCAGACGTCTTTTTTCTTTTTCTTCCTGCGACAATGGGCCTCTAATGGCACCTATCTGCATAGGTTCCTCTCGAGTGGTTTGCTCAACAGTTCGTGTTGATTCTGACTTGATTTGATCGAACCGGGGGACACTTGATTTAAAATCTCTTCTTCTTTCTCCCTTTCTTTCATTTAGGCGATAATCAATCTCTAACACCAGGTCTATTAAGGCTGAGATTTCAGAGGGTCGATTTGGAACCTGAGACAGGGCATCTTTTAGTTCATCTTTCAATCCCCTGTAAAAAACTGCTGCTCTTTTACTCATTGGCCAATTCGTCTCCACTACCAACTTATTAAATTTAGCCAAATAAGCTACCAATTCTCTATTACCCTGACGAAGCTCTAGTAGTTCATTATCCGTGGCCTGTGAAGCTTTTCTCCTATCGAATATACGAAGAAATTCTTTCTTAAAGTCTTCGAGGTTGTAAAGGATTGGATCATCTTGTGTTACTAAGGGCATCGACCAGGAGGCAGCATCCCCACTAAGATAAGATAGAATGAACGCTACCCGAGATTGAGCATCAGGGAAAATCGCAGGACGGCACATAAAATGTAGGGAGCACTGAGTCAGAAATATCTGGGCCTTTTGGGTGTCTCCATTAAATCGCTCCGGAGGAGCAAGGGGAATTACTGGGGATAAGGAGTGCACCACCTGAGTGGTACCCAAGGGTACAGAGCTCGAACTTATGTTTTGTCCTAGAGTTTCAAAGGCTGTGGATTTTACACTTGTTCCAGCAATGGTCTCCCTTCCCTTAATACCCAGAATCTCCTGTCTTAAGATTTGATTCTCCTCTCTAACAGCTCCTAGATCCCTTTGTATATTTCCAAGTATTTCACTCAAATTGTTTAGATCTAACCCTTCCGCCATTCTGCTCAGGTGTTGATGACAACGTGGGCACTTCACTCTGTCAGGTGCGTTTACAGTCTTCAACTAACACGGGAGCAGAATGATGCTAATTTCCCAATGCCCCCATCGGAACGTTTCCGCGAGAATATGTGTAACTCTCTACGGGCAAGTGTCGACGGGGGAAAGGGGAATTGGACAGAGAAGAGACAGCCCTGGATATCTTCGTCGTTGTAGAGAAACGATTCTGCAACAATTAACTTTTGTTCACTACTCAATTCTTTAAGCATTAACTTACTGTATATGAGGTAATGAATTAGCTTGTCTTACCAGGAGGTATTCAGGGCCAAACCTCTCTTCTATTTCTCAGTTGCTTGAGTGTGTAACGGGTGTTTGTAGAGTAACAACCTAGGCAATTCTTGTAGATAGCAATAGTATATATTTTCTTTTTAATAGTCAGACCAGTTTAAGCAGTAAGACGAAAACATGAAGATTGTGATTCTTTTTTAATTATAAGTTCTGAATACATTCACAATTAAAAACAAATTTTATTCTATACATAGTAAAAAATCATAACAAATGATAAAATAAATTGTGGGTTACATGGGGATAAAAGATAAACAAATGTGGTGGCACAACTGTTTATAATTCGACGCGCGTTTCGGCGTAGTTAACGCCTTCGTCAGGACAACTAAGGCCACAATTCCTGTAATATAAAAACAGATAAAAAAATTCTAAATCATGTTTCGTCACTGCCATTATATTTTTTACAGTTTCTCTTAATATTGAGTTTGACATCTCTTAAGTCTGACTAAATAATTTCATTTAATAAACATATGGTATGCCTTCGATCACATGGTTATAGTTGTGACTCTATTGTGACAACACTGAGTTTGATCACAGAGAAGAGAGAGCAATATCTGAGACATCATCAACTTCTTAATATAATAGAAACACTAACACAGAATATACCATTCTTTAACATTTCAGCTTATTGATAATTAGTAGTAATTTCTATAGAAAGAAGGAGTAGTAGGATAGTATAGAACAGATATTTATGTTCTCCAATAGTTTAATTTTAAGATGAAGAGCAATTCGTTAAATGACTACCTGTTTTTCAAGGTTCAGAAGGAGGGTTTTTCCAGGAAGTTAGGTAGATTATTTTTCTTGTAGATGAATACCTATTAATATAGAGCATATGATTAGCTGTTTTTATTAAAAGGCATTTTCTTTATTCTTGTTCATCCCAAGTTGGTTTATACCTTAATGGATGTTTATTCAATCAAAGATAGTGGATGTTGAGAAGGGATGGCTATTCTTTTATGATCTGAATTCCGGTAAATCCATGAATATAGCACAACCTAAGGTAGGAATTGGAGAATACATAACTAGCTGATATTTAGATGAGAATGAAACAGCACTGCTTGGTTACTCATTAGTGCCGTTGTTACGTTACCTTATTTGACTGAAGTTTTACGTGTCAGTGACAGTTCTTTGGTATTTCATTACAAGTAGTTCTTATATGTGTTAAAACCTAGGAAAATGAGAGCACGATGATGTTCAAATGACTGTTGTATATATTTAGATCGACGTATAAGATATGGTTTATACTTAGATGTAGTACCGCATTACCTGGTATCTAATAGATTCTTGTAGGTGCCGGTCTTGATAAAAGTTGTTGATAAATAAAACAGTGGTTGTGAGGGCGTCGCAGGTATGATATAACCTGGAGTTGGAGGTAACATGAATTAATTTAAAATAATGCGTGGGGGGGGGGAAAAATGTGAAAATCAGAATAATCACTGTGTTATTGATACGAAAAAATATATGTGTATGCTGCTAATAGTTTGTCACGTTCAAGGGAATATCGCTTTTTAAGTGATATACGAATCAAATATTTTACTATGATTCATATATGCGCGAAAGAATATTGTTGTAGCGTGGTTTAAATGTGCAGCGTGTGATAATCGGTAGCGAGCCTTAATCAAGTCGTATTGGATGTGAAAATGACTATTGGTTGGTATAAACGGATTAGCTTTAGCACACAAGGCGCTTAAAAGATATACAATTTCAGTTATAATGATGTTTGCTGGCTTTCTATTTGTATAATACACGAGGACACGGCTACATTGTATATACGTGCACAGCGAGTAACGGGCGTTCTTATACATTTGTTTGCACACGTAGGTTCAAATCTAAAATATTAACAGTCTCGTGCTTGCTCTAATTAGCCCAGTTATCTAATTTATTATTAGGTATTTGGGGTGATCTAAAGTGGCGAACTAGCTTACCTTTGCATTCGACGCGTTGTCGATGTCGACCGGGCTCCTTGAATAATAGTTGAAACAATGTATCCATGTATTCTGTCTTTATATTGGTTTTCGCTTTCTTGGGTCGTGCTTTCTGATTGGTTCAATTATGGAGCCTAACGTGTGCAAGTTGCGTAACTTTAATGACGTTAGGCTTCGTTTACTGCGTGTTTGAGTGGCTGGCCTATCAGTTTTACGTATCGCTTTTCGAGCTGTGTAATAGTTCGATATGAAAAAGCGGGAAGACGCGTAGCGCGGTGGAATTCTTTTACATGTGATAATCTTTCCTATGTCTCAGTTCGTACGTTTTTCATCTAAATAGTATGGAATTAGGGAATGAAGGAGAGATATATATGTCGCTGATAAGTGGTACAGCCCACAAGTGATGGAATAGGTGATACAGCACACTAGTGTCATAATGAGAGATCTCTTGGTGTTCATTTTCTTCACTGAGCACTGAGTATCAAAACTTTTTCTTCTAGTGTATTGTAGCTGTAATGGTGAATTAATTGGTACAGCACAAGTTTAAATTACAGAGCAAGTACTACCGGAGGGCTTGCGTAGAGGAACTTTACATTCTTTATGTTATTTTTAAAAGAAGAGATTTCTCAAAGTTCTCTAGGGTTATAGGATTTCTTAAGTAGTAAAGGTGTGTCGTGACTAGGGCGAATGATGAATACGTGTTGTATTGGGAGCGTTAGCAGATAAAGTGGGACTTTAGATAATTGCATTTTCCCACGGCAATTCATTGTTGAGACCATTTTTAAAGGTATTTAATGAAAAAATCCAAAAAACTTCCCGTTTTTTGCGGATTTTGGTTCCATATGTTTCATCTGATATGTTGATTTTCTCCAAGATGCGCCAGCGGATATCATCTGGTTTATGTTGAAGTTCTATGAAATGTTTTACCAGAGGGGCTGTCAGTTTTTTAGTTTTTATCGCTGAGCGATTTTCAGATATTCTTGTCTGTATTGCTCTTGATGTTTCTCCCACGTAGCCTAATTGGCACGGGCATAGAATGAGGTACACTACATTTTGTGTTTTACAGTTCCACATCTGTGTTGCTTGGATTGTAAAACCATTGTGTATTAGTGTTTCACCTGTATTTATGAGATCGCAGGATTTACAGTTAGTACATTTGAATGTTCCTTTGATGGGACGTTGTCCATCAATGGATTTCTGTATGTACTGGGTTTTGATATTGCCATCTTCAAATTTGGAGTGTACTAGGATGTCTTTCAGATTTTTATTCCTGCGGTGGGCATATAGAGGTTTTTCTAGTTTGGTGGTATTAGTGGCGCTGCAGTTCAAAATATGCCAGTTTTTATTGATAATGTATTTGACTTTAGCATTCAATGTTGAATGCCTTGTTATACATACCAATTGTTTCTGTTTTTGTATTTTCTCTTTCCGCAATAGGCAGTCTCTATCGTAGAATCTAGCTCTTTTATATGATTCTCTTATGAGGCGGTGGGGGTAGCCTCTTTCCAGAAATTTGGTTTTCATGGTGGTGGCTTGTTTGTCAAAGTCTGCAAGGCTAGAACAATTCCGTCTGACTCTTAGGAATTGTGAAAAAGGAATGCTTTGTTTCTGGCTGCGAGGGTGATAGCTTTGGAAATGTAATAAAGTGTTTCTTGCGGTTGGTTTGAAATGGAGATCTACTTCTAGTAGTCCTGTTCGGTTTATAATGTTAATATCTAAAAATTCGACTTGGTTATTGCTGCTATTGCTGGTAAATTTCAGATGGGGGTCCGTGAGGTTAAGCCATTGGATGAATTCTGGGAGTGTGTCGTCCCCACCGGTCCAGATAAAAAAGATGTCATCAATATATCTGGACCAGTGGGTCACAGATTCGAAGAAAGGAGCTATTTCATTGTAAATGAATTTGGATTCCCATCTTGCCATATAAATATTGGCTATAGACGGGGCTACAGATGCTCCCATACTAACGCCTTTGGTTTGGCGAAAGAGATGATGTCCAAATGAAAAAATATTTTCTGTGAGTATAATTTGTAGGCACTCTTTAATGAATGGTTTGGAACAGGGTATTTTAAATTCATCTATGAACCAATCAGTAGCCTCTATTGCTTCTTGTTGTGGAATGTTACTGTATAGCAACTCGATGTCAAGGGTCACTAATACATCATAATTGCTGTTGAAGGTTAGATGTTCAACTTTATTGATTATATCTCTTGTGTCTTGCACATAGGATGTAATTTGAGATATGTAAGGTCTTAACTGATTATCTACAAATTTAGATAGTGGTTCTGTAACTGTGCCGATGGTGGAGACTATCGGTCTATATGGGGGGTTATTAAGACTTTTGTGGATTTTTGGTACTCCATATATACATGCTGTTTTGTTTTTTGAGGAGTTAAGGTAATCATATTCTTTAGTTGTGATATGTTTTTCATCTAGGGCCTGAGTAGTTAGAGTCAATATTCTTTTTTCTATTTCAAGAATAGGGTTAGTCTGTATTTTTGAGTAAAAGGTATTATCTTGTAGCATATTGAGCATCTTATTTTTATAGTCGTCAGTGTCTAAGACGACAATTCCGCCACCTTTGTCGCAGCATTTTATTGTTAAGTTCTTATTTCCTATTAGATTTTTCATTGCTGAGAATTCTTGTTTGTTTAGATTATAGGTTGGTTTGGGAATAAATTTTAAGTCTTGCTCAAGTTGTTTAAGGACCGTGTTTTCAAAGGTTGAAACCTCTGGTCCTAGTTGCTCTAGTGTGGGGGTGAACGTGGACGGTAGTCTCAATTTATTCACACTGGGGTCTGAATCTGTGTTCTGTTCATTGTTTGTGAAGAACTTGCTAAGTCTAATTTTTCTAAAAAATGAGAAAATATCTTGAAAGAGTTCAAAAGTATTAGCTGATGCGTGGGGAACAAAAGAGAGGCCCTTAGATAGGAGGTCTATAGCAGGGGGTTCTAGTTGGTGAGATGACAAATTGAAGATGGGAATTACATTCCGCTTTTCCAATATTGCCTGTTTCTTGTTTCTAATAGGTGTTGGGGGTCTGGTTGGTAATGGTGCCCCTGGTAGTTCCCTCTGGATTGGGGTTGTGTTTGGAATCGGACTCTTTGTCTGCCCCTGCCTCTCCCTCGTTGTCCTAAAAAAGGCTGGTAGGAGTTTTTTGGGTTAAAAGAACTATATGCGTCTGATGCATCATATGGATGGGATGGTCCCTCATTGTCGGAATCAGTTGTATCTGAAAAGGTTCTAACTTTCTGTTGTCTTGATGTTTGGTCATTTAAAAAGTGATTATGTTTGTAGAAATCTATATTAAGGTAGGGATATGTTCTCTCTAATGTGTTGACCCTTTTGTCTTTTGTCAGTTTGTCTACTTTTCTTTTGTTGAGATATTCTGCAAAGGAAGCTAATTCTCTATTCGAGTCTTCTAATTTTTTTGTTGCTTCTTCTATATTGTTATTTTTTCTTATTAGTTCTTCTAATTCTTTTAGTTCTACTTTAAGAGACAATGCCAGCTCTTTGGCTGTCTCGATGATCAATATCATAAGATCTCGTGAGCAGCGGCTGGCAATCATGCTCCACTTTTCTAGAAATTCTTTGTGATGGACAAATAGTCCAGGTATATTGCGGACTCGTAAGCCTTGTGGAATAATTCCTGCCTTTAAATATTCAAGCATAAATTCTCCATGGGCTTCTATTCTTTTTAGTTTTTTCTTAAGGTCAATCAATTTATTTGTATCATCATTATTTATGGAGCCTGTTCTGGAGTTGTTACCAAAGGAGCTGCTGGTCCCTACTAGTAGTGCAAATTCCTCATCTGTAAACCCAAATGTTTTTAGTTGGGCCATAACAGTTTTTAGGTAGGGCAATAGATAGTATGGGGAGGTTAGCTAATACAAGGAACACAAAATGGCCAAGGATAGGGAGCAGCTACGAATATAGGATGTATCGGACTTATAGGATGTTAAAAAGCATGTTAATATGGCCACATGAGAATATAGAGTTTAGTAGAACTGGATAGTGTAGAAGACAGAAATTGCATAGAATAGAGAGTAACACTTGAGTATCTAATTCAACAATTTTTTAGGACATTAGAAGGCATACTAATACATGAGAGATGTCTATCATGGCTATCCTCTTTGTAAATTGATATTACATAGAGTCCTATACAAACAGGTTGTAGGTAAATTTTGTGCAGATAATGAGGACCCCCTGAAAATTCCTAGGACAGGGTAACATATGTTTGTAGAGTAACAACCTAGGCAATTCTTGTAGATAGCAATAGTAGATATTTTCTTTTTAATAGTCAGACCAGTTTAAGCAGTAAGACGAAAACATGAAGATTGTGATTCTTTTTTAATTATAAGTTCTGAATACATTCACAATTAAAAACAAATTTTATTCTATACATAGTAAAAAATCATAACAAATGATAAAATAAATTGTGGGTTACATGGGGATAAAAGATAAACAAATGTGGTGGCACAACTGTTTATAATTCGACGCGCGTTTCGGCGTAGTTAACGCCTTCGTCAGGAAAGCTAAGGCCACAATTCCTGTAATATAAAAACAGATAAAAAAATTCTAAATCATGTTTCGTCACTGCCATTATATTTTTTACAGTTTCTCTTAATATTGAGTTTGACATCTCTTAAGTCTGACTAAATAATGTCATTTAATAAACATATGGTATGCCTTCGATCACATGGTTATAGTTGTGACTCTATTGTGACAACACTGAGTTTGATCACAGAGAAGAGAGAGCAATATCTGAGACATCATCAACTTCTTAATATAATAGAAACACTAACACAGTATATACCATTCTTTAACATTTCAGCTTATTGATAATTAGTAGTAATTTCTATAGAAAGAAGGAGTAGTAGGCTAGTATAGAACAGATATTTATGTTCTCCAATAGTTTAATTTTAAGATGAAGAGCAATTCGTTAAATGACTACCTGTTTTTCAAGGTTCAGAAGGAGGGTTTTTCCAGGAAGTTAGGTAGATTATTTTTCTTGTAGCTGAATACCTATTAATATAGAGCATATGATTAGCTGTTTTTATTAAAAGGCATTTTCTTTATTCTTGTTCATCCCAAGTTGGTTTATACCTTAATGGATGTTTATTCAATCAAAGATAGTGGATGTTGAGAAGGGATGGCTATTCTTTGATGATCTGAATTCCGGTAAATCCATGAATATAGCACAACCTAAGGTAGGAATTGGAGAATACATAACTAGCTGATATTTAGATGAGAATGAAACAGCACTGCTTGGTTACTCATTAGTGCCGTTGTTACGTTACCTTATTTGACTGAAGTTTTACGTGTCAGTGACAGTTCTTTGGTATTTCATTACAAGTAGTTCTTATATGTGTTAAAACCTAGGAAAATGAGAGCACGATGATGTTCAAATGACTGTTGTATATATTTAGATCGACGTATAAGATATGGTTTATACTTAGATGTAGTACCGCATTACCTGGTATCTAATAGATTCTTGTAGGTGCCGGTCTTGATAAAAGTTGTTGATAAATAAAACAATGGTTGTGAGGGCGTCGCAGGTATGATATAACCTGGAGTTGGAGGTAACATGAATTAAGTTAAAATAATGCGTGGGGGGGGGAAAAATGTGAAAATCAGAATAATCACTGTGTTATTGATACGAAAAAATATATGTGTATGCTGCTAATAGTTTGTCACGTTCAAGGGAATATCGCTTTTTAAGTGATATACGAATCAAATATTTTACTATGATTCATATATGCGCGAAAGAATATTGTTGTAGCGTGGTTTAAATGTGCAGCGTGTGATAATCGGTAGCGAGCCTTAATCAAGTCGTATTGGATGTGAAAATGACTATTGGTTGGTATAAACGGATTAGCTTTAGCACACAAGGCGCTTAAAAGATATACAATTTCAGTTATAATGATGTTTGCTGGCTTTCTATTTGTATAATACACGAGGACACGGCTACATTGTATATACGTGCACAGCGAGTAACGGGCGTTCTTATACATTTGTTTGCACACGTAGGTTCAAATCTAAAATATTAACAGTCTCGTGCTTGCTCTAATTAGCCCAGTTATCTAATTTATTATTAGGTATTTGGGGTGATCTAAAGTGGCGAACTAGCTTACCTTTGCTAGGCGTGAATGGACTTCCCAGTTTTGGTAACCTAATTCTCTATAATGTCTGAGGTACTGTTCGCTGCTTAGATACTATGGAAGATTTACTCGGAAGCTGCAAGGCTAATACACTATTTGTCTTTTGTCCCCAAAAGGAATTAAACAAGAACAGTGCGAGATTGGTTTCGCGTTGTTCAGGTTTAATCTATGAATTCTCTGAGAGAGTCTTATTCCTCCTGCGGAATAAACTCAGAATTGTCACCGGACTCCGAACTACTCATTGTCTCTCATAACTAGAATTCGAACTTCCCTACTTATGTCAGGAACAGATTCTTCATTCTATTCAAGTTACAATCAAGATACACTAACCTGAGTATGTATGGTGACCGTCGAAGATTAACGCGACGAAAATCCTCGACGCGACCTACCCTAACTTCCACGTCGGTGAGGTACGTGTTGCTTCGAAAATTTCTCTGGTGAAGTGCGCTCGAGAACGTTGACAGGCGCGCCTCACCTGCTGCGTTAGAATTCAATAAAGACTAGAACGCCGACCCATGAATGCGTCAGCGGCCATATTGGAAATCCAGCGGCGCCAACAAATACGCCAACTGAGAGCCCCATGCATTCCATCACTCGGTTTAACCGAGAAGATGGTATTCACAGTGGTGGGTTCCGAATTACGCGGAGGAAACCTCCCGTGAACCCTGACAGAGAGAGCACAGGACCCCATCTTGGACTCAAGTTGGACACCCCCGGGAGGGATGTCAGACCGCTGCGTGCTGGAGTATCTGCATGCAGGGACCTCAGTGTCTTATGTCAGCCCATCAGCATGGAAGACGTTCTCCTCTGGTTTGCCCAGCGAAGATGTGGTGCTTATTCACCCAAAAGGTACCCTCATGGCTTTTACCTAGATGTGTCATGGTAGTGTGGGCATGTCGGCCAAGGATGACAATAGTGATGCCCTTATACATCGTTATTATGCAGAAGATGGTAATCCTGCTATGATACTGCAAATCCTCATGCATAATAAATGAGGCTAGTTTTCTGAGAAAACCACACAACATTTATGCAGCATCAAACCTGTTATGTGGAACAATGGTGGAACGAAATATAGGTAAAAGGTCGAGTAACTACCTAGGCCTATATTGGGGTACATAGGGGTTCATAACAGTTTGACAAACAAATCTGTGTATATTAGTTTGGTTTGTGTCTACATATATTTCTTTGCTGGTGTAGGGACAAGTTTAAAAAAAAGGAATTCAGGTCTAATCAATCATGTCCAGAAAAATATGTGAATATATCCCTATATGTTTTTGAGCTCCCTTGTGGGGGAGTTTGACAATGTTCCCATTTTGTGTAGTAAAACATTATGCATTGAACAATTGCTGGATGTAAATAAACATGTTCATGATGATAACAGAAAATGTCACCATAATTAGCAGAATTGAGACATTGTCGTCACTTTCAAATACAGTATATTATTCTAGCTCTGAGAGCATGGAGTTAACAGTGTCAACATCCAAATCATCAAAATGTAACCCAGGGACAATAACATCACCCATAGACACCTTGAAATGTAAGGAATCTGCAGTATTTCTTTAGGGCCGGAGATATCATTGGGGACCTTATCCAAAACAATTCCATCACTTACTGGAACAATTGAAATGTTCACAAGGGACAGCTCTCTTTTCAGTTTATGTGAATGTGAATGAGGCATTAACACCTCATCAACCAGTTCTGTGGAAGAGCATTCTGGAAGATAATGGCCATTTATTAGAAAGAAGAAAACAATCACAAATCCAATCCAAAGAAATAGAAAAACCAAGGAAAGTGTTATCCAAACATATAGCCAATGAAGGACCAAATAAGTGCATTTTTGCCATAAAGGAAAACACAGGACAGACGGTGGAACTGTCAAAAGAGTTGGATGAAAAGTAATTTGTTTCCACAAAATAACCAGAAGCAGTTTGTTATAAAAATGGAGCACAGGTGCAGTAGGAGAACTGGTAGATTCCACAAATGGTGGATCTGTTTAGATTACATCATCTGCAGGAGACGCAGTAGTAAGTACAGTACTCATTTCTGTTGAATGGCTGGCATTTGTAGTAATATTAGGAATTAATTGAAAGTCATTCACCCACCCCTTCCAGCTGGAAGGAAACAGCTTTGATGTTGCTCATAGGCTGTTTAGAAATGTTCTGTATGGTAGCGACTAAGAGTTAGGGAACTGCCAAGGACTCCTCGTGGCCTACTGTTTAGAATAGACCACATGATGTAACTTGATGTGATCAATAGAGACAAAACGATTGTCTTTAGAACCAGCAAGCGGTGGCACTAGTACAATTCTTATACTTTGAGTGCGAAGGACTAGCTCTGGTGCATGGTATGATGGGCCAAATTCCTTTTTGCCACAACCTTTTCTCAAAGGAGATCCCCAACTTGTGGAATCCAGCTGGAAGGTGTTGGCTGCTCCTTGATTCCGGTAGAGGCAGACGTCTTCAACAGCTTATTGGATTGTCCGTTGTTCATATTGCCGGCATTTGTTTGTCTGCAAAGACAAGTCAAATACGAAGTCTACATTCACAGCTGTTAAGGATGCTGCCCATTGTATCGATCTAGGATGAAGGGCTTTAGCATTTGGAATGCTTGCTTTTTGTGACAACCTCCAGGGATTCCGTTGTGCAAGTGACCGCTCTTTAAGTATAGCCATCTGCACCGAAATGTGTATTTTTTCTGTGGATGCAAAATGCATTTCTACATTGGAATATAAATGTGATTAATATGCAATCGGTACTGTTCACCTTCATTAAAGGGGACATATGTAAAGAATGGCACTGGCAACTATATGGGTGACCAGGTTCGTCATATTTACACATGAATGTAAGTGATGTGCTGCAAGCAAGAAAGATTACAGAGACCTGAGTATGTGTGTATGTTCTGATGTCTAACGTAAAATGGAAAAATCAGGATGAATTAATTCATATAATGATTTAATGTGTTGTGCATAATCAGGTGTGTAAGTTCTGCCAAAATTAAGGAACCCTAACAAGAATTGCAGTATCATAAGAGTATTTGATGGTCGTAGTAGAGCACACTTTTCCAGGAGGTAAGTCATGGGTAAGTTTGTATCCCAAAAATAGGACACTTAGAAATGCTATATTAGATTTCTTGAAGTTGAACTTATAGCCGTATTCATTAAATACCAAGATTATGTAATCTACTCTGGCTAAATGTGTGTTCAACTCATCGTCCCTCAGCTAGATATCATCCACATAGGACAACGCGTCTGGGTCAATATCATGTAGAATTGACTCAATGCCGGCATCAAACAGTCCTGGACTACTCTTATACCCCATGGAGAGTCGATTAAAGCGACATTGAAAGTCTAGCACCGTGAAGTCAGTCTAATCTTTGCTTTCAGGCGCTATATTTTCACAGAAAAAACATTGGAAATATCCAAGTTTGTTTCATATTTTTCATGGAGTATATTATTTATAAGTGGCATACTGTGTGTATTTTGTATTGTAAATGTGTGGGTACGGATATTTAAATCTCTATCTTCTAATACAATACGATATCAATGTGTTTGTTTTAACACAGGCAAAAGTGGATTTTTCATTTGAGTGGCACATGGTTCAATTACTCCCTGGCACTCTAATTGGAGAGTATTTCTCTTAAAGGTGCCTTAGCATCCTGTTATATAGGGTATTGCGATTTCACGTGTGGGCTGGACCTGATGGGTATTACATGATAAGGAGTGTCATTTTCCCAGTCGAGATGATTCCGATATCATAAAGCTGGGGCTAGTACAGGAGGCCATTCGGCGACATAGGCTTGTTTGACATCATCAGAGACAAGTGCAGAAAATGATGGTAGTATTACATCTTCACCTTGCGGGGATATCTGCACAAACTCCGGCGGCCAATTGACCTCTGCTTAGAGAATGTTGCATGATAATGTCAAATTTTCTGAGAAGATTACCCAAATGGTGCGATGTACGTCACCCTAAATTTGTATATCCAAATTATAAAATCTGTCTGGAGGGCCTATATGCCTGTCTGGGATTTTAACTGTAATGCTTTTATCAGTTGCTTTCGATGCCATAAACTCCTGGAGTTTCCGGTGCACTATAGTGATTTCTGTCGAGCTGTCGAGGAGAGTCACCACTCATCACCGGTTCAAGAGGATAGTTCTCATGGTTTGTGGCATGTTTTGCGGTGAAGCTGCAACCTTCTTTTTCTCAAATTGGAGTTTAAATTCTGGAGGTTTCTCCTTCTTCTTTATCTTCAGGTTAGAAGAGCTTTGAGAAACCTTTTGTGGTTCCACATACTCTTCCTGTCCGCGCTCAGAACCCCATACTCCTCATAGTGTTTCTCAGATCACCCCTGAAAGGAATAAGGAGGGCAAGTATCAGAAAGCTAATATCTATCAGGTGCTTTCAATTGTGTACGACCATGCAAATTATAGCGTCTGTCATAAGGTTCAGATTGGGGGAACCTCCTTGAGATCTAGCCTTTTCTTTAGGTTGGGTTTGTCCCTTAGTTTTATAACAAACTCTGGGTTCTGGTTGGCAGTGTCCTTATCGGAACCAGGTTTACTAACTCATGGTTTATTTGGTTTGGTTCCCAAAATATTGTGACTTATAGAAGTATATACCTTAGCAATAATGGTAGGTAGCCCACGTCCCTGGTTGCCTGGTGCAACCTGCTCTAGCCACTGACGTTTAGAAAAAGATGCTGCTTCACATGAATGTTTGACAGAATCATTGAGGAGACCACAGGCAAGTTTCTCATTAATTTCATCCCCAAATCCAGGGCAGCAGTTGACTTTGTTTGTTCTGTATTTGTTTTAACACCTTTGGCAAGACTGACATCGATGGAGTACCATGTGTGATAGTATAGACTGCTAAAAAGACTGTTCCCCAAGTGTTACAGTGCTCTATTTGGGGAACCATCCCCTGGGGTAAGCACATAGTCAACATTCTGTGCTTGTTCTGTGGTCCCATAAGGGGAAACACACCTATAAATTGATCAGTTTTCAGACTATCCAAAAAGGAGTTTCCTCACGGTTAATTGGAATTTTACCCATATTTAAATGAATAATTATAGGACTTATTGTAGGTACAGCAGGCAACTGTGGTTTCCCTGCTAAAGCTTCACTTGCTGTGACATCCATCAAGGTGCACAAAACATACTGAGTAAAGCGTCTATATAGTCTAACTACACCAGTGTATAATTGCTGTAGCTCACCAACATTAAGATCCTGTAGATTAGGGAATGGTGTATAACCAGCTGACGCTGGCCAGGTGGCCCCTTCATTACTAAGAGGACCCATGCAGAAAGGAGTACATACATATATTAAGGCACCTGGGAACAAATATTTATGTTCCCAATGTGAAAGTGGAATTTCTAAGAACTAACATGCTCTGTATGCTTGTGGTGCTGCAATGTTAGTGTATTCATGAAATGTTCCTGCGTTAGCATCCACAGCTGGAAAATTGACCCAAGAATAAAAGACTTATAAAGGTTAGGCATTGTGGGTTTTAAACACAAATTATATCGCCGACTACATTGTCAAGGCCATGTAAAGTTAAATGTGCATGGACAGCAAGTTTGCATTTGTCAGCAAATGGTGTAGGTTGTGGCTGTGCCATTATAAAACAGTGATGTAAACAAAGTGCAAACACTTATACGGGTAATCCTTTTAAAGGTTCAACACCTTGGACGTCTACAGAGAAGGTGTAAGGGTACAATGGGCACACACAAGTATTACTCAGGAGAACTGTTAAATAGGTACCTGACCAATCACTGGTAGTGCCATGTCACAGGGATTCTGCTGGTACAGCAGAACAGTACCTTGAGATGACAGGATGTCAGAAAGTAGGGACTGAGTTGCTCTACAACATCAGTATCTGTCGGCCCAAATTCTGGCTAGCTCACAGAGTTTCACCTGAACTCCTACCCTTCCCAGAGAAGCAGGTGATTTAGGCAATCTAGAACATGACCCTCTAGTCCCCAAGGGAACTGTGGAACCGGATCATCACCTTTTGTCGCCCACTCACGCATGCATTCTCTTGTTAGACAAAGGAAGCACACAATTAAAGTTTACAAAACATTTATTGAAACTATCATAGTCTATTATGCAGCAAATGTGCTGCAATAAGTAGGCAAATACAACTGAGCAACATAATCAGCATTACTAACAGGCAGTATAAATAAACAACCCAACCAAGGCAAATTATCTATCTGTGTATGCCTATCCTTGCTGTGTTCAGCAAAGGGATATATTAGTGATCTCTGGGATCAGCAATGGACATGGCGTGCATTCATTTCACAACAGGTCTTTCTGCCACAATTCTTCTCTGTGCCCTCAAATGGACAAGACACAGTTCATATGATAAAACTACTGCATTGAAAAGCTGAGGATGGGCTACCATGTTATGTCTAAAATGTTAGGAGTTGTTGCTGACCGAGCAGTAAATATTACAACATGGTGTTATGTGTTTTAGACGACCTTGTACAAAATGTTCAGAGTGAATCCCAAGAAAAGTCACTGAATAACAAAGCATTATGTACAGCGTATTTGTAAAACAATGTCACAAAAAACAAAAGTGTTATGTGTGGCTGTGCAAGCAGAAGCAGCCTAAAACATCTAATATGGTAAACTACACCTCCATTTTGAAATGATTGCAACTTACAAAGTGATTCAGTTCCCTTAAATTAATCACAGGTCTCCAACCCTTGTCTTACATCTCCACCATAAATAGGGTACTTACAAAACTTTTTTCCTTTTCCACCACCTTTACAATAGCTTATTTGTCTAATAAAAGACTTATTTATTTCTCTATAACCTGTTTATGATCTAAATTGAACACCAACTCTCTTGACTCTCTTCCCTGAAAAGGTTCCATCACATATCCTTGTATTGCAGCAATCTCCCACATATCCTTTGTAAGTAAGTTCCACTCCTCTGTGAAACGTCTTAACATTCCTCCCACATTTTCCTGGATTGGCCCAGTAATATTCATCATACTCACTTTGTGGCTTATTGGTTTGTTGACTTCTCCCTCTCCGCTCTTCCTCCTCTACCTCTTTGAGGGTAGAAACCTCCTCCTGACTGCTTACCTATGTAGACTCCCCTTCCTTGATTATATGGGGCTCTGTAATTTTCTTGGTCGAGAGTTTCTCCTCTCCTTCCGGCCCAAACATATAAATTTACTCCACTAAAAACTTTTCTCCTTGAAGTTTGCACTTTATCTAATGCTATAACAGTGGAGGCATATTTGTCTAGGTATTTTACTATCCCTTTTCGAAACAATAACCATTTAGCCTCTTGAGAAGCTTCCTTCTGCACTAACTCTCACAATTTTGGGCTTATGCACATCAAGACCGTCTTACTCCTTTCCACAATTAGACTTGCGTTGACATTTACTAGAAAACATATAGCCCTCTCAGCCAATCCTCTCAGGAGCTCAATATTTATGCCACTTCCGTTGACATAAGCCTACTCTAACAGATGAAATATAGAAACCAATGGATGCAGAACGTCCAATACTCTATTCTTGCATTGCTTCAATGCACATTCCAGTCCTTTTTTTGGATCTCTTCCAAGTTTAAACAGCTAGGTTATGAACTCTGTGTCTAAATTTGGAGTCATAGTATCTTTTTCAGCAATTACAGGTCTTGAGCATTCCGCACTCATCACATTTCTCTCCTATTGCTCTGGAGGCCTTCTGATTCTAAACTTTATATATTCTGCCACATGGTTCATTAGCCACCAGTCCGACCTGCTTTGAATGTCTTACCTCCTTTGGGTCAAATAACATCTGCCTTAATGGGTGCTTCCAAATCATCTAAATTTCCAAATTTATTTCCTGATGTATTTTGCCTTCCAAATCAAAAATATGTTCATACCATTCTCTAGTCCTTACATCCATATTGGTATGTTGTAGTACTCCAATATTCGCAGGGATATCCTGCCTTCTTGTTGTGTCGGTAAGTTCACCTTTTCTACATCAGTCGTTTAGGACTCTGTTCCCTGAATTTCCAGCCTTCAACTCCACTGAACTCTTTTCCGTCATTCTGTATATTTCTCCTTTTCCTGCTTCTAAATATGGATTTCATTGTTTCTTCCGTAGAGTCCCTAATCTCCTGTCTCACAATTTCCCTTAACCTACCTTCTTCATTAGCTCTCTGCTACTTAACCATCCTTGATTACACTCAACGTATAGTTTTCAATCTCCTCAAATCCAATTTGCTAATTTTTTTGAGGCATAATATTCCTTTTTCTTTGCTATTTAAACCATCACACTTTTATTTCATTCACCGTATGCCAAAACGGGCTCCATCACGCTTGTTCCTGTTTGTGCAATGACTTTCCTATTGTGTTACTATGCCCCACGGAGTCTTCCTCTAATGTGTGAACATTACAAAGCCTAATTCCTCATGAAAAAAGGCCTAATGTGGGGGCATATTATCAAGACAGGTGATAAAATAATCGACGCTTTAGCGCTAAAACGGAGATAATGGGCTTGATAATATACTCTATGGAGTTCCAATTGAAGCCCATGTTAGATTTGAAGGACATCTAACCTGAACTTCAATTGGAATTCCATAGAGCATATTATCAAGCCCATTATTGCCGTTTTAGTGGCAGTTTTCTGCCACTAAAGCGGCGATAATTTTATCGCCTGTCTTGATAATATGCCCCGTGGTGTGTGCCCATTTCAGAGATGGTCACCCCCCACTTTTAACTCCTATTTGAAGCTCACCATGCCCTTACTTTCCAAGCAATCCGAGGCGGTGCGTGAAACACTTTTCAAATAACCTGCCTCAAATGGATTTGCTTCACACTGAGATTGAGGCTGCACAGTCCTTAAAGTATTTAAAGGTAATTTCTTAGCCCTCTGAAGAAGCTCCTTATGAAACTTATTTCAAATAAAATTATCTACTGTTCAAACTGAAACAATTTATGCCATTAAATACCTTAATATTTGGAAAAGACCATAATAAACATGTATACTTTCTTAAAATCCATAAATTGGATTTACACTATTAATAAAAATTCAAAAAACACCACTCATACTTGAGACAAAAGGGTGAGAAGATGGAATGTTTCTGGATTTTATTGACAGCGTGTTCTAGACCTCTTATTATGAGTCAAGTAATGTTCTACTTTGGTTCTTTGAAGAGTTTTCTGCTTGGAAGTAGTAAATAAAAGGTAATGCTTGATGCTAGCCTCCTGTTTTATAGTGTAATAGGGGGCCTCAGAGCCTAATATTCCAATAGCAAAAGAGGACTTCAATGGACACTTCTCTCATCTATGTGCTTGGTTGCGTCCTTTGAAGTGAGCCACTTACCTGAAGATTACTGACTGATGTGTGGGAAGCAGAGTCTATACAAACTGCTGCCTGTAGATCTACAGAGAAGTCTGTTCAGTACATTAGCAAAAGTAGAAAAAATATAGAGACATCCGGAGAACTATCATAGTATCAGCAAAAAGTGTTTGTTCGCATCTATCCTGAGAAGATGTGACATCTCAAGTTTTTGCCTGCATAATGTTCCATTACGAACATTTGACATCTCTGCATGTTTATTTCTGTATCTTATTAGGAGCATTTGTATAGCACTGGTGTAGCCTCAGAAGGCAGTAAGCAGATTTCCATAGCAACAAGGAAATGAGATAGACATGTAGTTCTACATGGTGCCTGGCCAGTTTTTTACATAGCTTTGGGGTACATGAGTACACATCTAATTGGTGTGAAGAGAGAATGTTGAATCAGGAGCAGTTCGCCTGGCTAGCTAGGGAGCTGAGGATGCAGGAGTAAGTTTGCTGGATCCAGCTACATATAGAAAACATGGGTTTAAATAATTTCTAAATCATTGTAGAGACCTGAAGAATCATGATGGAAGGTTATTTCAGAGGTAGCAAATATTTCATGACTCATACTTTTTTTTTGTGTAGACTAAGTGGAATATTTACAAGGAGTTAACGCCAGCAGAAGGTCAATTTTTCAGACGTTCTAGTGGCTTTAAGTCCTTTGCCTTATTTACAAGACGGCGTTAAGCCACTGTAAGTGGTTTAATGCCACCATGCAAATTATGCCCCTATTCATGCAGCACTTAGCGTGAAAGGGGAGTGCAAAGGGTGCTGCAGTGGGTGTTCCGCCACAACACCCATTGCTTCTTGACGCTGCCACATATTTACAAAGTATGGGGCAGTGCCAAAATATCACCAGGGAATACGTGTTCTTAAGAAGCGTATTTTGCTCTTTCCATGATGATAGAAACAGCGACTCAACTGTAAAGATTGTTTATGTGTAGGAAGGTGTCCCTGCAGCGCAGGCACCCTTGCAACATGGCACAAGGGGGCCTGCACTGGCGCTAGGCAGCTTCTTTAGCGCCAGCTCTAGGGGAAACACAGGAATGCACCGCATTCTTGTAAATACGGTGCATCCATGCATTTTGAAACTGATGGAATGAGGCATTGCCAATTCTGGCGTAACACCACGCTCGGCCAGTTTCTTGTAAATATGTCCCTTAATCTCCAGCATGAAAAAAGAGGAGCTGTAGATTGTGCAGGGCCTCCCAGATTCTGGCAAAACTCAGCAACGAAACAGTGCAAATTATCTGAGTGCATGGCCAAATAGCTCACCCAAGGCTTGATTACAAGTGGCCATTAAATGGCGATCCGTGCACAAACACTTTTTTGCACAGGGATCACATTTAAAGAGGTTGCATGATCTTTAAAGACACCTGGTATATACCAAGTGTGATAAAGTTTACACCTACCGGCCAAACCTGCCGGAACTTAATAGGTGAAAAACACCCTAAAAATATCAGGCCATGAAGATTTTGAAGTGATCAGCACAAACATCTGCAGGTTATGTCTCATTTTTGAGACTTGGTGTTGCTTCCGCATCAATCAAGATGGAGGAATCCCTGTGAGCTCCAGAGTATTGCTCTTTTAAAAGCCACTTCGATTAAGCATACTGCTGCTTAAAACACGCCTAGTAAATCGACTTCACTCCTGCATCCTGGGAGTCCAGCGACTTGCTCTCTTCAGGGCATCTTTAACGCCCAGAGCTGCGGCTATGATTCTGTGGTAAAGCAAGCGCTGGTGGCCGGCATTTTATGTGCACATTGCCTGCTTTCTCATTACTTCTCTGAGCACCTCAAATTCTAGGAATAAAGAGCACTGGCCCCATGATATCCATCCTCAGGACAAAGTGTTGGGCTTGCTTTCATGTGTATGACCCAGACCTGAGGCGGTGACTTCTGAAGTCAGAGTAGACGGCCCCATTTGTGAGTGCAGTGCCCACATCTCATCTCCTGAGGCTCCTCAGCGCTGGCAAATATGAGAGAAGTGACCCCATATTAACCCACTAGCGGGCACTTTGACACCTAAGACCGAGCAGTGAAGCTTTCTGATGATAATTCAATGCATTGCATGCGTCTCAGTTTGTCACTTCTCATAATTAATTAAAAGACTGATTCTCAAATCTTCTCCTGATATGGGACTATTCTCTGTTACTATTTGCTATAATGCTTATATGTTACCTGAATGCATTTTTTTAAATGCATCATTTAAACTAAACTCTGCTCTTGTTTGTATGGTGCTAACATTGCAGAGTTCTTGGTGATCTGAAAATTTTCCTTAATTTTTTCATGGTGCGTTCCTGCCAGCCAATGCTGTGTAGCCTTCTTATCATATATCTTTCTTGCTCACCAAGACTACCACTACCGTGTCACTAACATTGCTTACCTTCAAAGTCATCAGATATATATATTCTGCTGTCCTCCTACGCATCAGGCAATATTCTGTTCTATTGGCAAAACTAAACCCATTCGGAATTTCATCATTGTTCTGCACACTATGCAAACCATGACCAGTGACCTCCTTGCATCTGTTAAAGCATCCTTGTCAAGTACAAAACCTGAAAGGGTGAAAAATGACCCTCCGTCCACTTAATATGTCATCTCATAACCCAGTATTAGATGCCATCCTTGATGAGGTTAGGAGCTTGAAACCACCAACGTAAACCTTCAACAAATTGAGGCTAGTTAGATAGTAATGGAAAATGAAATGATTGAAATTGAACAACGTGTTAGCTCTCTCCAAAATATGATTACTAAGATTCCTCTTCTTGAACAGGAAATTTTGAAACTCATACTTCATACAGGGGATCTTAAAAACAGGAATCACTGCAACAACCTGCGCCTCTAAGATCTACCGGAGGTTCTTGAAGGTCTGGACCTACTAGGAGTCCTGATCAAGTTTCACCCTGAGCTTCCTGGAATTCCTACTGCTCCTTCTCTCAACATTCAGAGAGCACATCACCTATGTCATCTTCATCCTCACTCTTAGAAACCCAGGGGAATGACTATTCTATGTCATGAATTTACAGACTTGCTACATTTCCTGAAAGCTGCCAGGGAAAAACGTTGTCTTGTTTGGTCTGGCTATAATCTTTTTATTACTCAAGACATTTCCACTGCTGCAAATGCCAGACAAAAGGATTTCCTTGCTTTAAGACCTCTAATGCAACAGCTAAATTTACGATATGACATACTACACCCCTGCATATGCAAAATCACCCATCTAGGCACCACAAGATCTTTTGATGATCCTGCTAACTTAAAGATGTTTCTCCAAACTATTTCACCTCACCCTATGGACACTAATGTTCAGGAGCCTTAGGTAGTTTTTTGCTTGTGCTTAATCTTTTTCTCCTCTCAAATCTCTTGAATACATGTTTTTTTTTCTTCATATTTACATTCTTTATTTCTCTGCTGCTAGCCATGGAATTGTGTTGACAAGTCTCCTGTTACTTTTTCATTTGTTTCCTTTCAGATCTGGAGTATTATCCTTAATGTGAACTTCTTTCTCACTTAATTCCTGTTTCTCTCTATCCTTCAGTTCTATGAGTGCCCCTTTGTCATACATTATGTTTACATCACTTAAACCATACTATATGTTGTTTTTAATATATGGTGTCTTTTTTTGTCTCCCTTCTCCCTTTTGCAACTTGTTACCCATGTTCCTCTACCCTTCTCCTTATGTCTCTAATGTGTTTAGCGCTGTTTCATGGAACGTTTGTGAGCATGTGTATCCTGTTAAAAGAAAAAAGGTACTTTCTAATTTGTCTAAGATTATTTCCCAAATTGCTTTTTTTGCAGGAAACTCACTGTAATGATGCGGATTTGGTCAAATTGATATGACAATGGGCTGGATAGGATTTTTCTCTCCAGTTATTAATGGTAAACATGGCTTTGCTATTCTATGTCATAAATCATTGAAAGTGCAAGTTTTATCCACTGAATATGATAGTAATGGTTGATGGTTATTGGTTGATTCCATCATTCATAGTAAACATGTCTCCGTGTTCACCATTTATGGCCCATTTAGGCCTGATCCTGATTTTTGGTGTAATATTAAAGGTAAACTTGCAAATATTGGTACTCGCAATATCACTGTGGAGGCGATTTTAACCAATGGCTGGATCCCTTTTCTGATAGGAAGTCTACATGTCAATTTAACCCAGATAAATCCCATAAAGCATTCCACTCAGCCATTGTTCCCAACCTTTGTATGATATCTGGAAAACAAGTAACATTGATAAGGTTGAATGTACTTTTTTCTGCAATGTACATCAATTTCAAGAATTGATTATATCTTAGCTACTAAATCCTTACTCCCTTTATACAATCATTTGAAAAAGGTTCCATCTTCATTTTTGATCATGCTCCTGTATTGAACTCCTTGGATATAGCTCACACCGACTCTAAAAGTGGCAGATGGAGATTTAATAACTCACTATTATCTGATACACAATTTATGAATAAGGCTACTGCTTTATTTCAAGAATTTTTCAAATTCAACCAACCCAGTGATACATCCATTTCTAATAATTGAGATGCTTTCAAAGCCTCATTCCGGGCTTTCGATATAGAGTATTCAGATAGAAAGAAGAAAAAAAAATCTCAATATCTAACTTCACTTCGACAAAGTTACACACTTGAACATACTTACTATACTTCCAAATCTTCACTGATTTTACATGATTTGATCGAAGCCAAATCTAATCTCAACAAAGCTGCTGCTGTTGCATGTAACACTTAGCTTAAGACGTTAAAACATAGGTATCACTCTTAATGAATCTACTAATGCCTCTTCGATTTCTGATTCTGATACTTCTAGCGCATTTCAATACTATTGTAAAACACTTTATACAGAAAATACTAACCAATCTTCAATAATGTTTTAATGGTCTCCATCCCTTTCACAATTATTTGAGGAATTAGAAGCAGACATCATGCTTCAAGAGATTTTGGATGCAATTAAATACTTGATAAAGCCTGGTCCAGAACAATTTTCCATTTAACTTATTTCCTCCTTTTCTGCATCTTTTGCCCACAAATTACTAGAACTTTTTAATTCATTTCTTTTTAATTCAAAAGCTAGCGGCTTCTTTGTGGAAACCTTAATTGTTATTATCCCCAAGCCTGATAACAACTGTACACTTTACAAGAATTATCAAACCATTTCACTCATCAATCGATCCAAGATCATACCATCTCACCTTGAAACTATTGTACCATGACTTATCAAAACTGATCAGTCTGTTTTTTTAAGGGAAGACATGCCACAGACAATGCCAGGGTATTCTCTAACATTCTTGTATTGACTAGAAAGAACACTGTTCTGTCTGCAGTCCTAGCCCTAGATGCTGAAAAAGCTTTTGACTGCAATAATTTTGTCAAGATAGCATAACTTTCTCAGGTTTACCGGAATATCTAGTCAAAGTAACACATGTGTAAGATAGATGTTATTCGACTAGACTGCAGCTGGGCACACTACACCACCTTGTGGCATTTCCAAAACTCAAAAAATTGAAGAAAACAACTCCCAGGTGTCCATGTGAAAACTACCCAGTCTACGGTGCACTTTATGCTCTTTTGCAGGTTTTAGCACGATTTTAGACAGACATTTTTATGACCAATCTTTGCAACTAAGAAAGGTTTCTTTTTTAAGGATGCAATTAATTTTTTATGTACTCTTGAAAACAAATAGCCTCCTGGGCTGCCGCAGGCTATATCATCCGGGCTGTAAAAAGAAGGAAGGGGCATATTATCAAGAACAGCATTAAAATTATCGCCCTTGAGAATTCCAATAGAAGCCCAGGTTCACACCAGAACATGGGCTTATATTGGAATTCTCAAGGGCATATTATCAAGCCCATTATCGCCATTTTAGTGGCAGTTTTCTGCTGCTAAAGCGGCGATAATTTTAACGCCGTTCTTGATAATATTCCCCGAAATCCCTTGTACATCTGGATAAATTGTTTATGAAGAAGACTGAAAGATGGGTTCTGAATGATAAGCCCTTTTAATCCAGAGATAATAGGAGGACTTTTAGTGATGGGTTTTAGTAATTATTTTATCGAATGGGTTTTAAAATTATAATGCATGGAATTATGTTTAACATTTTATGTTATGATGCTTTTTTATAATGTACTTTTATGTATCTATACAAAAGATTCAGAATAAAGTTATTTTGGTTGATTGAGTGAAATAATTGGCAGTTTACGTTTACCGTTATTCATTGCCTTGGCTTTATCCAAAATTAATTTTATTATAAAGCTACTATATTCTGACCCCCATGCTATAATTTTTGGTAATGGTAATTTTTCTCCTTATTTTACCTCACATAAAGGCACTAGACAAGGTTGCCACCTTTCCCCCTTACTGTTTTTTTTTTTGCCTAGAACCATTTCTTGAAGGAATATGTTGTAATTCACTTATTTCAGGATTTAAACAAAACTCCCTAGAGGTCTGCCTGTGCACATGATGTGCTAATTTACATGTCCAACCCCTTGACCTCCCTGGATACCTACAGGAAATCAATTTATACTCCAGTAAGCTTAATGTTCCCAAAACTGAACTTTTACCTTTGAACTCATCCTGTTATCAATATATGTTCGCCAATACCAATTTTACATGGTGCCCCTCAAAAACTTAAATACCTGGGTGTCTGGTTCTCCTCTAGCATACCTAACACACTTAGGCACTAGTTTGTGGCGTTAAAATCTAAATTATAAACATTTCTGTCAACTTGGTCTCCCTTACATTTATCGTAGTGGGGCAGACTTGATACCTCATGTTCTTTATACAACATCTATGCTACCCTTTAAGATCCCCAAGTATTATTTTACACAAATTAACTCAATTTGTGGCATTATAAAGATCTTTGTGTTGGCCTTACTAAGCTTATGCACCCTATAGGGGAAGTACGTTTTCCCGATTTTAAACGTTCACACTCTGCCTTTATAATTCGCCAATTTTATACCTTGACTAATAATTTTTAAGACTTGCCTGCTCCACACTGGACCACGTTTGTACAATCCTCACTGAATGGTTTCTCTTTCAAAGATATCATTCATATGCCCAACTGTACTTTCATGTCTAAAAAATCCCATTTTAAAATATTCGTATCATTTATTACATACAATATTTTCAACTAATCTTGATTTTCGTCAACGTTTTTTATCCTCATCAATTTGGGATAACTAATTTCTTAGATTTCATCATAAATCTTTTTACTACGAGCATTGGTAAGAAAAAGGTAATATATTTGTTCACCAATTCATAATAGAGAATTCTATTATACCTTTCCCTCATTACAGACACGGTATCACTAACCTAATTAATTTTTAAAGTAATATGAGTTAATTTCCTCTGCTATCCATTCCTTTTTTCTCATTCACCAGCTCTCTTCTTATCCTGCTGCATCTATGCCTCCGAGAGCTATTTTTAGGGCCTACTCAGTTTTGGAGCTGACAACAGGTATTCTGCCTGCTCACAAAGTGAATGAGCAATAAAGATGCTTTTAAATCTTATCTTGTCACATGTGCTTGTCTTTCAGAGTCACAGGTCAAAAGTCAGTTTGTCTTCCTACATTTACTTTCTTTCTGTGACTGAACTCAGAGAATTTTTTGTAAAGTGAACTGTGTGACAATCATGCTGTGCAAAGCATGTGAAATGAAAGGCTGTATGCTTTCAGGCTTTTTTTCTAACACAACACTGAAATAGCTAAAATGTGAATTGTTCAAACATTTCAAATATATTTCACTAGTTATGAAGACACATTATGTAATGCTGTGGTGAAAAAATATTTTTATAGGATCAAAACAAAGCAGAACACTTTACTTCATGATGTGCACATTATAAATATTTTTGCTGAAACCCAATTTCCAAACATTGTTTATGTGCTGTATAGTTTTATCAGTAGTGGGAAAGTTTTGTGGCCATTTCAATGGAAAATGTGATATCTGTATATAGCAGTGCACAACCACATCATGCATTAGTAATGCATTTATAAACATTGAGTTTTTAAACATGAACTGGTGAATATTCTGCTCCTGCCCAGATGACAAAGCTATTAGTGAACTAAGAGGCAAGCCAGGGATCATGTGTACCCTATATGTGGGCACGATGATTCTTTTTATACATGGAGCAAACGTTTAGTCTAGTAAATAAAAAGAGGTTTTTTTATACAGCAGAAATAGTGACCTTGCATATTTAAAGGTGCTCTCATGTGATAATGAAGAAAAAGGTATCTCCACAAGACAAAATATTTGCCTCAGATTACACAATTTGAGACCAGTTCATGGGATTACAGTTAGTTTGAGTAGATTATTCAAGTTACTAGACCTGCAGGTCTAGTAACATTTTTAAGACTTTTTGAGCACTGTATATGTAAAACATTGTTGACACCTACTTCTGTTAGAACCAAATGTTCTCTGGAATTACCTAGGGGCCTATTATGATGGCGGGCAGACTTTGTCTGCCGGCCACCATACCAGGAAACTGGACCGGCCGCCACAGGTGCGGCGGTCCAGCCATGGGAATTAGGATGCCACCGCCACGGTGGTGGTGGCATCCCGCATATATAGCATTGTGGTGGGCGGTGCTGAAAGCAGCACTCACCACAGTGCAATATATGCATGTTGTGCATTTGCATGCACAACGTGGCAGGCACCGCGCGGTGCCTGCCACATTGTGCATGCAAATGGAGGGTGGTACCATGGGTACCCCCCAAGTGCACCCCCAACTCCCCCAACCCCTGGGGGCCCGCAACGGGCCCCTGAAAGTGAACTCCGCCTGGCTTTCCATGGCGGGGTCGCCGCCATGGAAATCCCTGCAATGCTGTCCAGCCTAATATGGATGGCGGTGTCTTGCAGACACCGCCACCATATTGGAGCCCTTTTCCGCCCAGTCGCCTCTCCGACCGGCGGAATACCAGCGGACTGTCTTTCCATCCGCTGTGGTCACCACCGCAATCGTAATTTGGTGGGGAAATGGTAGGCGTGCAGTGGAAAATGGCGGGCGGATTGCCACCGCCAGACGGGCAGTGGCTATCCACCCACCATCCAAATAGACCCCATAGTGTTTCCTGTACAACTTTGGGACAAACTTTGGCTTATGCTATTTCATACCTCCAAAGCTGCTCATATTACTCAAATCCTACATTTTATTACAATATGGCGGTTCTTACCCCAAAATGTATTTCTAAATGTAATCCTTTTGCTTCTCCATTGTGTTGGTCATGTTCCAAATGCAACAGTTCTTTAACAAATTTGTTATACTAGTGCTCGCATGTTAATACATTTTGGAATTCTATTTGGCCCCAATGTTTTAAGATTTCTAAATATACTATACCACTCACTTTCCAGAATGTTTTCTTAGGTTCCTTAGGGGCTGATTTTGATTATCTGTCCCCAAAACCTTTGTTTTTTACTCTTTTCTTGCTTTTCCTTTTATATTTATACTTTCTTGCTGGAAAGATGTTTCTAAAATTTCTGCCTATACCTTTTGGAATGTTATATGTGATGAATATAGAATTCATATTGTTTCTTCACTGACGCTACATCAAAAAATTTAATCTGATTTATACTGGTTACCTTTTACTAGTTCTCTTTCTCCTCAAACTCATCAATACCATAATCAAAATGTTATGTCTTCTTTCTTTCTCCACTCCTTTCTATCACCCACTTCATTTTCCTTTTCCTCTCATATTCTTTTAACCCCTCTATTTCTCTTTTTTTATATAAAATGGTAACATCATCTTGTTCTGAAATGATTTTGTTTTTTCAGATTTCAATATGTATTGATGTATTCATTTCCTCACACATTATCTCTTTTATTTTGCACTGCTATTGAGTCTTTAATAAAAACCATGTCGAAAAATACATTTGTAGTTTCCCAACCAAGACCCGGAACAGGGTGAGAATTATTCCTCCTGGTAAATTGCAAACAAGTTGGTGTCATATTTTATCAGTGAGATAATGCTTGCATTCAACACCAGGACAATTGTAATCAGGATGATAATATGATCTGAATGTGATGCATGACCAAATGAGAAGATAGTGGACTTGAGAAGTAATTATGTGAATTTAATTTAAATTGGTCCTGGTGATGTAGGCAGTGGCATTCAAGATAGATATCAGGAAGAGGTAGCCAGGAACATGTCAGCGATGTCAGTGAACAGAGAATTGTATCCAACTATATGTGACAGAAAGGTTGCCTGCAAGGTTGAGCTGTGATATTTGGGAGACAGAATAATTTTGAACATATATAGGAGACTTAATATCAGTGCTTAATTTGAGCTGGAGTTTTCCAGTGCTCGGCACTGGAACTTAATTGACAACACTGACATATTTGGCTGTCCACCACATGGAGACGCTATTTATTTTTATTTTTTAGATAAGCACAACAACAGTTGTTTATTAATTTAGCATACATACAAAGTGACTATTACTTGCTGCCCAAGCCATTCTTATAGCTTTGGGGTACTGTAATAGACTAAATTGTCACACTTGTAGGAGTGTGATGGTTGGTAGTTGTGTTGCTACTGTCATTGACAAAACCAAAGGGGATGGTGGACGGAGTGTTGAACATTGCAAGCACTCACCCCCAGTCAACTGATCTGGGCTTAATCCATCATCATTCTTTAGCTCACTCCGCCACCCCAGTTCAGACATGGCCATATCCAAATCAATGTGACGCTGTGCCTCATGGGAACAGTCCAGCCCGAACTGCCAAGCCATGTCTTCCCTGGACCGGAAACAAGCATCCAAACTGTTATTGGCAGCACTGGTAAGGGCAATGGGTGGTGCAAGCTGCAATGGTTCCCTGACGAGGGCCCTGGCACTTATGTTTTTGACAAATTGAGTGCTGCTTAATTTCAATCATGCTACCTAAGTGTTCTTTAACAAATAATCCTTAAGGGTTAGATTGACATATTTGAGGGTATGATGCAACCAAAGTGAATTTCAAAGAAGCTTTGTCTTGGTTGGATTGGTATCACAAACCACACACAGGCACGTTTGCCTATGTCATGACTTGATCACAGAAATAAAATGTAATTAGCTGATGACGCTTTGAGGTATTGTTGTGATTCACTGTGGAGTTTTGTGAGAACATTTTCTGTGAAGTGATTTGGTGATCCATCTACACATTAAAAAGAGTAATGCAGACATGTAAAACTTGGGGCACTGCATGTAACAGGTGAATAGGAGGAACTAATTTAGATAAGCTATTTTTCGTTCGAGTTCAAATAGGCTGGCAAGGGCAGTTTCTTTCATGCTATGTAGTTGAGTAGGGATGTTAATAGTGGCGGGTGGTAAACCATGTGAGTGGTCCCCAATATGTCTAAGATAATTAGGAAGCAAGGGTTTGAATGACAACTATTATGTAGGGCATCATCAACTCCCATGATTTCTCGCTATCACAGTATCGCAAAATAGCAACCCCACTAGTAGTCAACTGTTTTGACTGAATCTTTTGATTTTTTAATTGTTTTTATTATGTTTTACAGTGCAATAAATAAAGAAGCATCCATATACTAACAACATAAAAATAAAGGCATTGTACTGGCATCATTTTAAATGTAAGATTAGGCAGTTATAGCTTGAGGCTCAAAGGGGAATTTAGATGGCTCCTATTATTCAGTGCAATTATCCACAGTCTCTCAATAACAGCTCAACAGCATGGTCCTCCAATGCGCACAACAAGCAATATATCTCATTGCGATATCAAGACTTTCTGCTGGAGGTCTAGAACTCTTCCGAAGTAGGCATGTCTCCCTTATCACCAGTGGGCGCAGCTCAAAGGAAGGATGTGAATGGGGCCCATATGTCTCAAGGCCTGGATGATGGCAGCAGCAGCATAGTGTTACGCTATGCTATATTAAGAATTTTGTTAAGTGCATGGTTATTCCATTTGGAGTGTCCCCACAATTGGCTTCCACTGGTCACAAGTGTCTCTTAAAACACTCCAGTACTCACTTAAAGTTATCTAAAGAACCAAGGGGTATATTCACAAGGGTGTGTGATAACTACCGCAAGAGTAGCTTAATGCAGCTCTCAACATCGCAGCCCATCACGAGAAAATAACCCTGTGTCAACGTGGAATTCACAACAAGGCGGACCCATGCAATAGTCTGCCTAAACAGTGGACAAAGTCCGCGATACAACCACCTCGATGGAGATAAAAACACAAACCACACCACAAAAAAACCTGCGATGGGCCAAATCGCGATGAGGAAATCAGCGATAAGTAGCACCAGGCCTGCAACACACACCTGGCAACAAGGAGAAATCACCATAAAAGCAGAAAAAACACCCAAGCACAAACTGACCAACACCCATGCACGACAGAGGCGCAGAGGACGAGCGCAACCCCACAAGCACCCCGGACGACCAGCCCGGGACCTTGGGGACAGGGAAGGGCAAGGACAAGAAGAAGAGGAAGACGAAGTTCAGTCTGCAGGCGAACAGGATCATAGTCACTGAGGTGATGGAACACCATCAACAGCTGTTCGTCACCTCCAACGTGTCATTGGGCACCAAAAATATAATATGGTGGGACATCGTGGACAAGGTCAATGCCGTCGGGGAGCACAGGAGGACAATGGACGAGATCAAGAGGCGATGGAATGACATCAAGAGAAAGACCAAGGAGAAACTCGCAGCCAACCAGAAGGCAGCAATGCAGACAGGAGGTGGGGGCCCAGCGCCACAGCTTGTGCTGGATGACATGGAGGTGCTGGTGTCGACAGCCATCAGTGTGGATACTGTCGCCAGAGTCGGGGGACCTGACACTGCTCGACAGGACACAACACAACCGCAACAGGGTGAGTGACCACCAAGTACTGGGGTGATTGGTGGAGATGGCCACGATGGCACACATGCACAATCAAGCAGAGCACAGTGCACACCCTCAATGACTCTGGGTCATCGCCCAGATCTATAGACTGTCACAATGTACAATGCCATGCTGTCTGAATGTCAACATGTACTATGCGGCTACATACATGTGGACACATTGCAATACACCATATCCCCTTAACATTGCAGGGCCACCGTCAACTAGGGGTGGGCGGAATTTGCGTAGTCGCACTACGCAAAGCTCCGCAAAATGGTAAAAAACCTCCCCGTGCCCGCAAAAGTTCCGCGAACACGTGGAATTGCTTGTTCCGACCGTTCGCGAATGCTGTTTGCATGCTCGGGAGAATTATCTTGCGAACACGCATTTTGAAAGCGCGAACAAGCAAAAAAGTCAGCAAAGCCGCGGGTCGCGGAATTTTTGGCAGATCTGCATTCTGCGTGGAACGCAAAATTACCCAAATTCCACAAATTCCACAAGCGGAACGGAATTTACCGCCCAGGCCTATCGTCAACACCCCCTGCAGAGCAGTCCCAGCCACTGTTCACTGATGACGAGGAGGACAACCCCAGCATCGATGCACAAGCACTCCTAGACATCATTGACATCATCCGCAACTCACCTCCAGGATCAGGACTGACCAGCTGCATCTGGGAGACCCCACCCACCCACCACCCACACCACCCAGCAGGAAGCACCCATGACCCCAGCAGTTTCCCAAGACCCCAGGAACAACACACGGCCGTCCAACGACTTGTGCTGGAGGCCCAGAAGGAGACAACTGAGCAGGTGCAGGTGGGGTTCGACCTCATGGCCACCAAACTGGACGCCATCCATGGGTGTCTCTGCCCGCTCCATGGTCTCCAACGAGCCCTGACTGACATCGCTGGAGTCCTGGCATGGAGAGAAGAACACCTGTCCGCTCAGAGGGGTACCAGCGATACCAGCCGTGAGCTGGCACACATGTGGAGACTCATGGAGGACATGGCATGGATGGAGGCGGAAAAGATGGCAGCCACCGCTGTACATCAGCGAAATGTAGCTGGGAACTACCATGCCCTGCAGATCATCATCATGACATTGCTGACACAAGGCATGGTGCAGATGAATGCTGCTGCCCCCACACCATCCACATCTCCGCTGTCAGGCTCCTCCGTTCTGAATCCTCAGGATCGTGTTGATGCTCAAAGGGGGCCATCTCTGAACATCCACAAGTCTAGCATATAATGACACACAGACTGTTGGGGTAGTCGAGCGGGGGAAGGAAAGGGTAGGGACTGCGTGAAGGAGATCTGAGAAGGATACAAGAGCACAACGTGAGCACAGCGTAATACAATGCATGACTCAATGTAGAAGGGCAATAACATACATAATGCACAAAGCCTATCTGTTAGACTTGGGGGTCTCTAGTTGGCACAGGTACGCACTTGTGACAAATAGGGACCCTCTCCTCTAGTCAGGGTAAGGGGGTACACTCCTAAAATAACCCCTGCTCACCCCCTTGGTAGCTTGGCACGAGCAGACAGGCTTATCTCAGAGGCAGTGTGTAAAGCATTTGTGAACACATACAGTAATCAAGTGACAACACTACAGATTGACACCACACAGGTTTTATATCAAAAATAAGTATTCTTTATATAGATTTACCACAAGGCCATTAAACGACAAAAACACACAATACTGTTACTTTAGATGGTAGAATTTTTCTTAGTTCTTTTAAGTTCTGAGATGCGACACTTTAAGTCAATGTACCTTTTAGATGCGACACGCAGGGCAACGAAAGTGTTGCAACGATGTTGATGCGTTGAAGATTTTGGTGCAAAGAAATAAAGACGTGAAGATCTTCCAGATGCTATACGCTTCTCTGATGTTGAGAGAAGACTCGACTCGATGCTTCAACTGCAGAGGCGACACCCTTTACGCGATGCGACAACAGCGGCCTTGGCAGCGGCACTCTTCTCCGACGTTGTGAGACACTTCCGCTCGATGCGATGCTGCAGCGGCGACACCCCTTTATGTGATGCGACGACAACAGCTCCGACGGCGGCATGCTTCTCCGTGGATGCGAGGCGCTTTTCTTGATGCGGTGCAATGCGACAACTACAATGGCTGCGATGGCATCACGCTTCTTCCACGAGGCGAGACTCTTCTCTTGATGCAGTGCAATGCGTCAACTACGATGGCTGCGATGGCAACACGCTTCTTCGGCGTTGCAAGACACTTCCTGGATGATGCGAGACGCTTCCCCTCGAAGCGATGCTGCAGCAGCGACACACTTTACGAGATGCGACGACAACAGCTCCGACGGCGGCACGCTGCTCCTTCTTGAGTCGCGCTTCCAGCTCCTTGCGACACGCAGTCCCGCAGAAGGCCCACCAACAGCAGCAGGCACTTCCAAAGAACTCTGGGGAGCTGGGGGGTGAAGTCTGTTGTTCCTGAGACTTTAGCAGGAGGCAAGCTCTTTTCCAAGCCCTTGGAGATCCTTCACAAGTTGAGCAAAAGTACACACAAAGTTCCTTTCTCCTCTCTTTGGCAGTAAGGCAACCACTGCAGGCCAATCCCCCAGGTTCAGGGATAGTTTCCTCCTCAGCTTCTTCTAGTTTCTCCCTCAGCAGAGGTTCTTCTTGTTTTCCCAAATTGATCTAAATTCTTGGGATCAGGGTCCCAATACTTATACCCCAAAATCCTTTGTCCTCTGAGGGCAGAGGGGCCTTTGCCCAGTCCAAACCAGTTCCTGAGCACTCTGTTTACCAGACTTCTCCTTTCCTTTCACAGTGTAGGGCAGAAACATTACACGCCCCACAGAAGGTGGAGCCAGCATTGTGGAAGGCAAGTACAGCCCTGGAGCACTTTGTTGACAGGATTCCATCTCTTCATTCACTGTGCAGGGCAGAGACATCAGCCGCTCCCCAGGAGGTGGAGCCAGCATTGTGGAAAGCAGGCACAGCCCTATTCAGGTCCCAGGCGCAACTCCTCCCACCCATCTAGATGCAGATCTCTCTATTCACCACTGGGACACCTCACCCTGTCTCCTGGAATTCCCCAGCCCTGTCACTCAAAGAACCCAGACAAAGGAATACACAGCCTAGCAGAGGCAGGTTTGAATGGTTTGACAAGAAAATGCCTACTTTCTAAAAGTGGCATTTTCAAACACAGAATGTTAAAACCAACTTCACTAAAAGATGTATTTTATCATTCTGAGTTCAGGCATACTAAATTCGAATTTCTACCATGTTCTCTGAGTCAGTTAAGATTATAAAATGTAATAACCAAACTGGCCATTCTGGCCTATGGAGAACAGGTAGCCTTGCAATAGTGAAAAACGAAAATGGCTGTAATTCACTATTAGAACATGCCACACACACCAGGGCATGCCTACCTTATCCTTACAATGCACCCTGCCCTTGGGCCTACCATTGGGGTGTCTGATATGAAGAAAAGGGAAGGTTTAGGGACTGGCAAGTGGGTGCACTTGCCCAGTCAGCATGACAGTACCAGACTGCACGCAGGCTCTGCAATGGCAGACCTTAGACACACTTTTACAGGCTGCTTCTGTGGGTGGCACAACCAGTGCTGCAAGCCCACCAGCAGCATTTTGGATTACAAGCCCTGGGCACTGCTGGTGCACTGTACTAGGGTCTGACAGGTAAACCAAACCAACCAATTATGGAATCACAAATCATACATCAATTTACAAGAGGGAGCACTTGCACTGTGGCACTGGACAGCAGTGGCACAGTGCCCTGAGCAACTAACAGCAGCAAAAACATGAGGCAACAGCGAAAAATGGAAGGGAAACCCACGCCAAGGTGCCAGGTCTAACACGATCACACCCACCTGAAAGAAAAAGAAGGTGTAGGACTAAGTACAGAAGAGAGCAGAGGGTGGTGGCAGGTTCACGACATGTAACTATTGAAATAAACACATGTTGGCAATAATCCCTGCAATTTCTGACACTGTACTATGCTTGCACTAGTTCCCTCTGAAACCCCTACCAAACAGGCACATGAAGTACGGCCGAATGTGAAAGGCCGTGGCAGCGCCACACCCTCTCAGGTAACTCTCTCCTAGAAAACACGTAATGAGAACAAAGACAACGAAACAAAAACGAGAAGGAGTGAATATGGACCAAGTAACAATAACAGTCTTGCCCTGATCCAGTCTGTGTTTGCTTGTGCTTGTTATTAGAAACACAATACCACCAGCAAGTCATATGTAAACAATCCGGGTCTTCCTTTTTTGCTACTACATTGCACAGATCCGCTTACAGTCTGTGTTTTGAGGATTCCAGATCTCTCAAATCCAATGACCCCAAACACCCGCAATGTAGAAAGGCACCTTGTACCTCCCAGCATGAGACCTATGGGTGTTTGTCTCTCCAACAGGGGGGTATGCTGTTCGAAAAGCACCCCGGAAACACGGTTACTCCTCTGCAAGAGAGAGCCAGGGTTGGTCTCGGCCAACAGAGGAGTCACAAAAGTGGAGGAGTCAGCGAGGTTAGTGAACACCTCTACCTCCCTCAAAGATGACGGTTCGAAAACCTGTGCTTTCGCACTCTTACCGCCCAGAAGTCTGGTGTCCATAGGAGAAGTCTGCTATGGGCAATCCATCAAAATTATCGGCAGCTGGTTTCGCGTCCGAGTCACATGAGGCGTGACTCGCGTTTGCATGCCGGGAGTTGTAGTCCAGAGGGGGTATTTCCTGATACCTGGTACACGCGCAACGGGCAGTCAGTGCATAACCGGCAGTAGGTTCCTGACAGAACATCCCCCTTCCGGGGAACACTGACTGCCAGACGGTTTATCCGGGTGCAAACGATGAAACTAGGCCACCAATTTGGGCACGTGCACTGCAGTGACAGGTTCCCAAGAGTCTTCTTCTGGACCATAGCCCTTCCAGGACACCAAGTACCACAGTTTGCCACGCACCCCCTTGGCTACCAAAATCCCCCTGACTTCATACTCTTGATCATGTTGAACCCATATGGGCTTGGGGGCTTTCTTCACCGGATGGCGAGAAGGTTTTAGGAGGGATACATGGAAGACCGGATGTATCCAGGAATGAGCTGGCAACCGCGGCTTCACTGCTATTGGGTCTATGTGTTTGATTACTCGATATGGGCCAATAACATTGGGGTTAAACACTGAGGGCCCGATTCACAGAACTAACTTAAGACAAAATCCTAAACTTACTAACATTTTCGTATTCACAGAAGGCACTTACTCATTTTGGTATTCACAGAAGACATTTACTCACTTTGGTAGTCACAGAAGTTAGGAGTCCTAACTTTAGGGCTCCTAAATGCCTTCTGTGAATACCGAAAGTCTTAAAATTAGGATTTTTCTCAGTTTAGGAGTCCTAAAGTTAGGAGTCCTAACTTTACTACTACTAAATTGAGAAAAATCCTAATTTTAAGACTTTCGGTATTCAGAGAAGGCATTTAGGAGTCCTAAAGTTAGGAGTCCTAACTATACTACTACTAAATTGAGGAAAATCCTAATTTTAAGACTTTAGGAATTCACAAAAGGCATTTAGGAGTCCTAAAGTTAGGACTCCTAACTTCTGTGAATACCGAAATGAGTAAGTGCCTTCTGTGAATACCAAAATGAGTAAGTGCCTTCTGTGAATACCAAAATGGTAGTAAGTTTAGGATTTTGTCTTAAGCTAGTTCTGTGAATCGGGCCCACTGTGTTTTCTGAATCTTCTATGTTTAGTTGACAGCCACACCCATTCCCTGCTCTTGTACACATGACCAGGTCTACGACGCTTGTTGGCCTGGGTTTTGTACCTTTCCTTGGCTCTTAGCAGATTGTTATGTGATGCTAGCAAGGTCTTGCACATATGTGTTAGCCTCTCGCGCAAATCAGGGAGCTTGGTACTGGTGCTGCGAAGGATCAGGGGAGTGAACGGTGTGTGTTGTGTTAACGAGTGTTTGAAGCTATTGTAGGCTATCTCAGCTACCCACAACCAGTCCACCCACGCATCAGTATTAGTGTTGACGTAGCACCTGAGGTATTGTTTGAGGGTTTGATTTAACCTCTCCGTTTGGCCATCGGTTTGGGGGTGAAAACTCATGGAAAGGGAAGCGGCGATCTGTAATTCGGACCACCAGGTCTTCCAAAAGTGTGCAGTAAATTGGGCCCCTCTATCATACACTATGACTTGGGGAAGGCCATGGAGCCGGACTATGTGAGTTAGCAGCAGTTGAGCCAGCTTGCTTGCCGTGGGTGCTTGCTTGCACACAATGAAATGGCCCCTCTTGGATAAATAGTCAATGACCACCACGATAGCTGTATTTCCCTGATCCTTGGGTAGCCCTACTATAAAGTCCACTGAGAACCTTTCCCATGGCGTCTCGGGTGTGGGCATAGTCTAGAGAAGTCCCTGAGCTTGTCTGTGGTCTGTTTTTATCTGAGCGCATCTGGCACATTCTCTCACCCATGTTAGGATGGCCGGGCGGACGGTAGGCCACCAGAATTGTCGCAGCACCTTCTCCAGGGTTTTAGCGCCTCACATGTGTCCTGCACATAGGAGATCATGACAACAAGCAAACACGGTTTTGCATAGTGTTCTGGTAGGAACTAGCACCTGCTGGCCTTTCATGGGGAGGCCTTGACGCATTGCCAATCAGTATGGAACTTGAGCCACTACCTCCATGTAAAGGTCTGTATCCCTTGTCTGGTTTTCTGCAGAAAATCATCAGTTTGTACAACGCCTAACACTGTGCTAGGCTTGATGATAGCTCTTTCTGGAGAGATAGATTGTTGTGTTGGGTTTTCCTGCCTCATAAGGGCATCAGCCTTCTTGTTGTTGATGCCGGGTCAGAAGATAACGTTAAAATGATACTTGGCAAAAAACAGCATCCAACGGAGTTGGCGTCGAGTGAGGTATCAAGCAGCTCGGATGAATTGAAGGTTGCGATGCTCTGAGTAGACCGTCACCTGATGTGACGCACCCATTAGCCAGTGTCTCCACTCCAGAAACGTGTCCCTTATAGCCAGGAGTTCCTTTTCTGCTATCGTCTAATTCTGCTCTGCGGAGTTCAGTTTCTGGGACATGAATGCAATGGGGTGCAGATAAACTGTTGTCTTGTGTCTTTGTGATAGCACAGTTCCCACCACTACTTAGATGCATCGGCCTCGACTATAAAGGGTAGATCCGGATTGGCATGGGTGAGAACTGGAGCTGATATAAAGGCCCCTTTCAGGAGATCGAACGCCGTCTGGGATTCCTCGGTCCAAAGAAACGGTGTCTTTTTTCTTGTCAGTTTGGTCAGGGGTGCTACCACGTCCGAGAACTGCCGTATAAACCTCCTGTAGAAGTTTGCAAACCCCAGTATGCTTTGAATGTCTTTGATGTTGTGTTGACGTGGCCAGTCCACTATGGCCTTGACCTTCCTCTCTGCCATACAAAAAAAAGAACCTCCCTCAAGACCTAAATTTCTTTTTTTCGATTCAGCACAAATTCGAAAAAGGGCTAACCAGCTGCTTTATAAATACAACTGTAGAAACATCAACATTCTTGTTCATTTTAACATTCATTTATTTTATTATTTCATTTCTTTTATTAAAATTATTTTTGTCATTTCTTTATCCATTTTACACATAAAATCATTATCAACAACATGTATTTATATTCTCACAAGATAATGATATCATCATATACAAACATTAAAAAAACCCAGGTAGAGAGACAAGAACAAACCTTTCAATCCGCTTTCATTCCACATTCATCAATACATACATATGGACAATAGGAGATGATAGATTGTTTTATGGTCTCCACGACCATTTAGAGCCACTGCACAAAGCAGGATCCAATTAGCCAAGGTCAACGCGTTTCGGTGGTTTAAAGTATAGATAAGCACCACCTTCCTCAGGACCTTCCAGATACCAAACCATAATCGCTCAACCAAGGGGAACCTGAACGGATATAGATACATTAAATATATAGCCCATAAGCAAAAAAGTCATATCAATTGGACCTAAACACACCACAAAGTTGTATCGGTATTTAACTCATACCTAGTATAATGACTCCACTTTCAACACAACATGGTACCACACACAATATATAAAATACCATCACCCAACATATTTGCTTATCCACCCCCTACCATCTGAGGGCAGAACGAGTAGAAAGAATTACCTATTCAATTATAACACCGAAAAGTGCTGTAAAGGAAAATAAAATACAAATACAAATAAAAATAGAAATAAAGAACCAATACAGGTCAGAAGTGCTCCAGGACTAATTGCTGACATATATTTGTAACCATAAGACCAAATAGTGCAGATTCAACAGAGGATCTTATATAGGTACTCACTTATAATATATCTCCACTGACACCTTATTACTCTATAGCGCTGTACCACAGGTTTTAATCATCCTTCATCCTACCAAGAATAAGTAAGACAACACTAAGCTAATAGCCGATTCCTAAGTGACTTCTTAAGTCAGATAATGAAACCCGGCATAAAGGAGCATTTTACCTCAATGTTGTCCAATTTAATGTTGAGGCAAATATATATATATGAAGTAGATATTTTAAATCGCATACAATAAGAAAGAGACGGGTCCTGTATGGAGAAAAATTTCAATTAGACTTCTAATCGCATAGGAGTCCACTAACTGATATCTCCAAACATAGTTATAATCTTCTAAAGAGACCCATTCCTTTATTCTAAAAAAAAGAAGAATTACCTTTTGCCTTTCACGATATCGTCACAGTGTAAGTAACCACTGTCGTCTATTCGATATATACAACCAATTTCTGGCAACAACTTATATCTGGGAATACGTAGAGTGGAATCTTGATATGAAATCCTTTCCAACTGTAAGAACATTTTTAAACGATTGTATATTAAAAAGAAAATCAGAACTTGCACCGTAAGTGCCTGCCAATGTTAGGAGGTATTTAATCATAGGCAAATATTGGTTACCAAAAAGAACAGCGTATTAAATTATGCCAGGAATAGTGTAACGTAACGCAGCTAATAAAACAACTCTAATATTTCGCATCGATCAGGGACCTACTGTCAAGGTGGCTACTTACGATCCACTAGGGATTGAAGTTTATATATAATCATCACCACCATATTGGCCTTTGTAAGTCCAGGAAAATAAGAGTAGTTTACTCTCCCGTGCCAAAAGAAGTCTGGTAATTACACCCATAACCACTTTTTATCAAAGGCGACAACCAGAGTCACTCGACTCTCGTCAAAACTAATCAAACAGCTAAACAGTCCCCATCTCCCGTGCTAAACGTCATGTAAACTACTAGTTACACCCCTCTCTCCATACAGGCAAGAAATGGCACAGCGACCCCCCTTGTCTCTATCGCGACGATAGCAGACAAACGTGAAGCACAAATTTACCTTCTGGCTACTAGCCGAAGTCTTGTCTGGCTTACATCCGAGGAGCCATCCCACAGCGTGTCAGGTGGAGCAACCAGCTCTAGTGAAGGGTGACTGCTTATAAGCGAGCACGCAAAAAAAAACCATCACGTGACATAGCTATAAACACTATAGACAGACTCACGCCTCAACCGTAATTCTGCCATCAAAAATCAGATATTGTATCTTACAAGTTACGCAGTTAAGCACCGAATTCAGCACGGAATTAGATCCTTTCAATACCCAATAATTGCTCCATAATTCTACACTTCTCTACTCATACTCGTAAAAAGAAAAAAAGGAGAGAAAAAAACTTGTGATAAAATCGGACACCTAGTAAAGCGTGAATAATCACGTTCCAGAAATATAAAGCCATGAATGCTATTAACTGCATCTAAAACAATAATAAGGACAGCGCAGTCACCAAACTAATGACCGCCACTCTATTTAAAATCTGAAAAATTACTAACCGAGCAACAGTGAGGGAACAACCGACCTATTGTGGAATGATCAGTACCTCATAATACCCCTACGGCAATATCAGAGCAAATTCCAACTGAATGAATATAATATTCTCCTAATTCCTCATCCTGATTTCTCTCCACATCAACAATGAAGAGAGATTCCTACAGAATGCGAAAATTCAATATCCTTATAGATTATACCAAGGATATCCAACATATCTCTGAACAGAATTATCTAATGTTGATTTACCAACATGAGAAACTTATACCAAGGTTGTGTGACAAACCACTGAATATCTTCATTCAGTCCCTGTTTCACACTATCCAAAGTAAAAATCCAAAAGGTTGCCCTCCTTTTACGTGTTATGTCTGTGGGTATCCCTGCCTTACTTCTGATCTTTTCCAGAATGCACCACCTAATATCATTTTCAGAATGATTTCTGTCCAAACAATGCCTGACAAGAGGTGCTGTTATTTTTCTCGTCCGTATCGCAGATTTGTGTTCACTAAAATGTGTACGAAACTCATGTGCAGTTTCACCAATGTATGCCAGTTCACACGGACATATCAATATATATACGATGTTTTGACTTCTGCAATTGGTTAAATCATTTAACTTTATGCTGCGACCATGACACAGAAGAGAGTCAGTAACAATCGCAGCATCGCACGCATGACACGACCCGCATTTATGATTGCCTAAAATGGCTGGAAGACCAGTGATGGTAGTTTGACGTAAATATTTATTTACCTGCGGTCTGGTGTGAACAAGAAGATCACGCAAATTCCGATTCCTCCGATAAGCTACAAAAGGTTTTTCCAACTGAATTTAATTTTCATCAGTGTTCCAGTTTTTTTGAATGATTTTTTTAGTTTTGAAGTTCAGAGGAGAATGATTGACGACACACACAACTTGATTTTGAGACATCCGGTGTGTTCCTTCTAAAAGGGCATCACGGTTATAATATTTTGCCCTTTTTTATGCATGTCTCACCAATCTGCGAGGATACCCTCTAGCTAATAATCATATTTTCAGAGCATCTCCATGTTTATAAAAATCAATTATGTTTGTACAATTTTGTCTCACTCTTAAATATTCTCCAAACAGAATTGAATCCCTCAGGCATGCCGGATGGAAACTCTGATACTGCAATATGGTGTTTTTGGCAGTTCGCTTTCTGAACAAACTGACTTCAAGGGTTTCATTAAGACCTGAGATCATAATGTCTAAAAATTCAACATTGATGGGACTACTTTTAACAGTGAACTTTAAGTTATTGTAAATTGCATTCAACCAAACTATATATTCCTGCAATAAGTCACTGTTTCCTTTCCAGACAAAAAAGATGTCGTCAATGAAGCGTCTCCACATCCCGACACTGTCGAAAAATGGAGCCGTCTCATTGAAAACATTCTTAATCTCCCACTCACCCATGTAGATGTTTGCTATGCTGGGAGCACAAGATGTTCCCATGCTGGTGCCTTTTACTTGTTGGTATGTAGTTCCATTAAAATCAAAGAAGTTATTCATATGAACTATCTCAAGACACTCAAGAATAAAGCCATCAGGTCTCTCTCCAGGTGATCTCTGTAAAAGAGATGCTACGGCTTGTAACGCTTGACATTGAGGGATATTCGTATATAAAGCCTCAATGTCAAGTGTCACTAGTATTTCTGTGTTTGAATTGAATGGCATGCCCTCAATCTTACTAATTAAGTCACCTGTATCCTGAATGTAAGAGGCATAATTTTGCGTCAAGGGACATAGATAAGAGTCAACGAATTTAGAAAGTGGCTCCGTACTCGACCCAATGGTCGAGACAATAGGACGCATTGGAGGATTCTATACATCCTTGTGAGTTTTTGGAAGCCTGTACAAAGCTGGAATTTTAGGACAAGATTTGTTGAGGAAATGATATTCCTCCTGACAGATATGCCCTCAGTCTAATGCTCTGCCAGTTATTTCTTCAATAGTTTTAAGTTTTGTCAGTTCTCTAGGATGTGACTTTTTATAATTCTGGGGGATAGCCAACATGTCCAACATTTTATTATTGTAATCCGATTGATTCATTACAACTATCCCACCACCCGTATCACAGGGCTTTATAATCAAATCCTTGTTCTGTATAATGTTCTTCAAGGACATATTTTCATCCTGTGGTAAGTTACCACGTGTGGAAGGAACACATTTCACAATACGGGTTATTTCCTTTGTCACATTCTGTTAAAAAATACTAACCTCTGGTCCCAACATATCCAGAGTCGGTGTGAATTGAGGCGGAGGTTTACATTTAGACTGATTTTCTTCATTGAGTTAAAATGGATGATCGAGGAAAAAACATTTAAATCTCACTTTTCGAAAAAAAGAGAAAAGGTCCTCGTGTAACTTGAAAATATTAGGACGAGTGCTAGGAACTTGACCGAAGGGGGTGAGCATGACCCCTAGGAATTTGACGGTGGTCAAGTGGAACTCACATTTCGTGAGTTTACAAAACAACCGGTGTTTGTGCAGTGCTTGCAGCATGCGGCACACATGGATGACATGTTCCTCTTCGGTTGCTGATATATTAGGATGTCATCGATTTAGACAACAACGAAGAGGTCCAGATACTCCCTGAGACATAGCCCAAAGGGCATAACGAGATATTCAAATAGCCCATACCGCGTCTTAAAGGCTGTTTTCCATTCATCGCCTTTGCGCATCCGAACCAGGTGATATGCCCCTCTCAAATCCAGTTTCATATAAATGCCCGCTGCTCTCACCTGTTCTAAAAGGACAGGGATCAATGGAAGCAGGTATTGTTTTTTTATGGTAATGTCGTTTAACACCATGAAGTCAATGCAGCACCTCAAATCCCCATTAGCTTTCAAGATAAAAAAGAGGGGAGAGGCTGCCAGAGACCTGGAAGGACGAATGAATCTCAGTTCCAGGTGCTTGTCCAAGTAAGTGCATAGATACAGATTCTCTGGTATGGTATGGGCATATATCTGAAAGCATGGAACCACTGCCCCTGGAGCTAAGTCGATCCAATATTCATAGTCCCTGTGTGGAGGGAGCTCCTCCGCCTTGGTATCGCTGAATACGTCCGTGTATGCTTGGTAACACACCGATAAGACCACGTTCTTTTCAGCCGCCGTCGCAACGTGATGCCTGGTGGCCAAAACCTTCGAAGGTCGTGTGAGCAGTTGACTGCAATGGTCCTGGCAACAGGTGGATCGCAGTTGTAAGGTTTTGTTGGCCCAGTGAATGGTAGGCTCGTGTTTTTGTAACCAGGGAAGACCTAGTATCACCCCGTACTGTGGGGCTTGGATGATATTGAACGACAAACATTCCTGATGATACCCCTCATAGGTGAGCTCGTATTTCGGGGTGCTGTGACTGATCGGTCTTGATTCCAGCTCTTTGCCATCGATGGCATACACCTGTTCCGGGGTGGATTTGTGGAGGAGCTGCACCCCTAACCTCAATGCCTCTTCCCTGTCCATAAAACATCCGGTGGCCCCTGAATCCACCATAACTCTGATTGATTTTTTCTCTTGGTTTAGTGCTATATCCATAGAAATAAAAAAAATGCTCCGCTTCCATGAAGGCGGAGAGGTTCGCCGAAGGGGTGGTTTCCCTTCTTGTGCCCTCAAGCGCTGAAGTTTTCCTCCCCTTTTTCGGCCATTACCGTGGCCAGTTGACTGAACCGTGACCTGCCATATTTTGGCTTGACGGGACACTCCCTGAGGAAATGCCCCTTTTTCCCGCAATACAGGCATAAGCCTTGTTTGAGTGGGTAGTCTCTCTCGCTGACTGTTAGCGAAGCTCTCACCGTCCCGATTTCCATGGGTTCGGTTTTCGCTAATGTCTTTTCGGTAGAGAGTGCTCGCTCACTTAGCGGGACATAACTCTCCTTCCATTTGTGCTCCCTCTTCCAATCCCTTAGTCTGTGGTCCAAACGTAGTGTTAGTTCTATGAGAGCAGCACAGGTGCGAGGCTGGGGGTCAATTTGGGCGAGAACGTCCTTAAGCTCATCCGTGAGGCCCTGATAGAGTATGTGTTGGAAATGGCCCGTTTTGCAGGGTTATCCCAAAACGTTTAGCTTTTTCCCCCTTTATTTTTCCTGACCCTTGGTTGTTGGCTATAGGACTCTGGGCACTTTACCACTGCTGATCAGTGCTAAAGTGCATATGCTCTCCCTGTAAATTGTTATTGTGATTGGTTATCCATGATTGGCATTTTTGTTTTACCAGTAGGTCCCTAATAAAGTGCACTGAGTGTGCCAGGGCTGGTAATTCAAATGCTACTAGTGGGCCTGCAGCACTGATTGTGCCACCCACCTGAGTAACCCTCAAATGGTGTCTCAGGCCTGCCACCGCAGTGACTGTGCACAGTCTGTGAACTGCCATGTTGTCCTGGCCAGTGTACACACTTGCCAGTCCTGACCGTTCCCTTTTCTTACACATTGGACACCCCTATGGTAGGCCCAAGGTACCCCCTCTGGGCAGGGTACAGTGTATGTGAAAGGTAGGACATGTACTAGTGTGGGTAACATGTTCTGATAGTGAAATACTGCCATATTTGTTTTTCACTGTTGAAAGACTATCTTGCTCATAGGATAGAATGGGGAATGCTGTGTCCCATGTGTACTTGCATATCTCACCATAGGAGCAAGATGGGAAGCTGAAGTCTGATATCCCTGAACTCAGAATTTGATGACACATCTTTTAGGGAGGATGGTTTTTGAATTCTGTGTTTGAAAATAGCACTTTTAGAAAGTGGCTATTTTCTTGTTCAACCTTTCTGTGTGCCTCTGCCTGTTTGTGTCTTGACTGTCTGGTTTGTGAGTGACAGGGGCTGGGGGTGGCTGCAAGAGGCTGGGTGAGTCAGCACTAGGCTGAATAGACCTATCTGCATTTGGAGTGGTGGGAGGAGTTGCACCTGGGTCTGAATAGGGCTGTGCCTGCCTTCCCCAATGCTGGCTCCACCTCTTGCGGTGCGTCTGATGGCCCTGGCCCACACTCACAAAGGAAGAAAACATGCCCTGGCAGAGGGCACCTAGAACTGGTTTGGAATGGATCCTTGACACCTCACACATGTAAGAACAAAGACTTTTGGGGTATAAAAGTAAGAGCTGAAACCCCAGTAAAACTAGACTACTTCTACAATCAAGAGGAACCTCTGCCCAAGAAGATCAATGGAAGAAACTGAGGAGAAGTACTGCCCTTGCTGTGTGCTCTGGGGCTGGCCTGCAGTTTGCTGATTCTACTGAGGGTGAGGACAAAGGGACTTTGCTGTGTGCTGTGTCCTGACAGAAGAACAAGTCTCCAAGGACCTGAGGAGAGCTGGCCTCCTGTTTCTGAAACACAGGGATATAAAAGGTTTCCCCAGAAACCTCATCAAGCCACTGTGTGCATTTTTCTGCACCCAGCATGTGGCAGTCGTGAAGTTATCTGTGCTTCCCCACGCTCCAAAATCCCTGGTTTGCCCTGTGCCTGTCACTCTTTCACCTTGTCTTACTTGTATAGCCAAAGGCGAATGCCAGCATCCACGGGAGCGAAGACCAAGATCTCAATTCTCCCCTAGAGTATAGCCATCTACAGAGATGTAACTGAGAGATGAATAATACTCTACGGAAGAACCGGGACACGAAAAGAACCTCTGGGAAGCCCACCAGGAAGGCAGCCGTCGCTTACTAGGAAGGTGTAGGGAACTAAGGAGCAGCGCTGTAGAGGAGACAAAAACAATAAACAGGGAGAACGGAAAAAAGGTTATTCCCACTTATCGGCAGGGTTAAACAATAGAGTGTGTACCCCCTAAATAAGAAGAATGGTTGTGTACCTCCACAGACTCCTTAATAGGTTGAAGAGGTTAGGCATAGGCTCTGACAAAACTTCTCTCCATAAGATTACCAGTGTGAATTCCTTCCACAGAGAGAGGCTTCCAACAAAAAGGGAACGTCACACAGGCTTGAACTTTGAAACAGGTCTGAAGCAATAAAGTTCTTTGCTATTCAATGAAAATCTTTCACGGTTCATTAGTTCTTGTATCCCAGTTGAGGCTTTCAAACAATAAGTCATCAATAAAAAAGGAAAGAGAATTCTCTGGCGTTTCCCAAGCAACAAAAAGACTCTGCAATGTTTATCGAGGCACATTAACTCAAGGAAGCCTCGTGGTGATCAGAGGACCGCTATACAATTCAGCGGTAGCGTTAGATGTGTCCCGGTGTTGGTTTTAAATAAAGTAAACAAAAAAAAAGAAACACGCGAGCAACGCGTGTCACGTACCCGTGTAGTTTTTCGAGGTACCTTTCTTTGTGTAGAGTCTCGAGGGCAGCTGCAGGTTTTTTACCAGGGGGAGAGACTCGAGTACGGGTGTAGACAGTGCCCGTTACTCTCAAAAAGGAAGAGCGTATCCGTCAGGCAGGAAGGTAGGAAACAGCACAATGACTTGTCGCGCTGACTTCACGCAAGAGTGGGGGTTGATGGGAGGACTTCCCGGCTCTGGCGCGAGACCGTCCAAGTAGCGGGGAGAAGGCGACCCGCTCAATGCGCAGCAGACGAGGAGGACATTCTCCAGAAGGGAAACAGACGCAGGTATTAACTTGATCCGAGAAGGCAGGTTCTACCGTACTCAGCGAGTACAGCTCAAGGTTCCAGGGCGAGGCAGGATTCCAGGGGCGTGCACAAGAGCTTCGAAAGCCAAGCGAGGGAGTCAGGGAGGGACTTCTGTTTAAACGAGCTCCTTGACCAATGAGCTCGCTCGAGAGAGACTGGGGGAGGTACACAACCCTACTTACAAGTATTATGCATTATGGGAGTTGTAGTGGGTGTGGGGAGCTTCACTACTGCACAAGTAGAGGAACATGTAACAGTGCCTCTACGGGCGTGTGCCTGCTCTCAGCTGTGAGAGCCTCCATGCCCCGACACCGCCACTGGAACGAGTTGCCAGCGAGATCACTATCGGAAGAGAAAAGGAGCCGTGTCGTGACCGGTGGTTGCAGGACATCGCCTAGCAACCAGGACGCATCCACGAGGCAGCGCTGCTTCAAAGGGGAGCCGCCCAGTGGGACGTCATCGCCGGAGGAAGAAGGAGCTGCGCCCTGATCGGCGGTTGCAGGACGTTGCCTAGCAACCAGGACGCATTTACGAGGCAGCGCAGCTGCAAAGAGAGCCACCCAGCAGGACGTCACCGCCGCTCTCGTTTAAGAAGAAGACCGCCCCGGTCTCCCCATGTAGCATCTGCCAAAAGAGAAGACCCGCCCCAGCCCAAGTCCAGGTGCCGGCCATAACGAATAATGCACCACTGCAGATAAGGCTCGCTTCTGCAGTGCGAGGCTGCGAGCCTATTCCTTTTAAACTTTGCCTGGATTGCGGCCCGGACGAACGTAGGCAGGGGTGCGGGTCTGCGGGGGAGTGCTCTCGGCCTCCCGCCTTAGTTGAAGTGAGCAAGGGAGATCGTGAGGGCCCGTATTTGTCACCTAGAAGAGCGGCAGTACCGGGGCCTGGGCCGAGAGACGATCTGGGCATATGTGGGGCATACTTCTCTCAATCACTGACGATGAAGTCAGCACTACAACTGACTGCGCGATTGGGGGCCCAGTAGATTACCTACCACCGATCTAAAAGCGAGAAGGGGCCTGCACTTGGGAGATAATTGCCTTGTATTGCAGACATCACCATTTAAGTCCACAGTTGGTTTTCCAAACAACTTTCCCCACGTCTGGAACTGTGTTTTCATCCAGACCGTACCTACAAACGTAATTACCTTTTTCTTACCAATAACACTACAAGAAACAGCTTTTATTGTATATGTGGATTCATGTCGTTTTGGTCCAGCACAAAGTAGATAAAGATATATTTGTTTTTATAAGTAACTGGTGTAGTGTCCATTTGTGGTGATTCACTGTATTATTGTGAGTGTTGGTGCAAATACTTTACACATTGCCTTGGGGATAAGCCTGTCTGCTCGTGCCAAGCTACCAAGGGGATGAGCAGGGGTTATCAACAGTGTGTACCCCCTTACCCTGACTAGAAGTAAGGATCCCTATTTGGACACAGGTAGTTACCTCTGCAACTAGAGACCCCCAGATCTAACAATATGGCAGACTGTTTGGCTTCTGGCCAGTCTGCTTCTGCTACTAGCCTTCAAAAGTTGTTTAAGTAAGTGACCAAGTCCAAAGAGCCTTGTCTAAGCTCAAACCCTATCCGGGTAGAAGGTTTCTGCCCGACGATAAAACGTCTTCTCAAACTCTGTCTTAAATCCGTCCAAGTCATAGAGCAGGGCGTCGTCTCTCCTTACTATGGACACCGCCCACTGCGCTGCTTTACCACCCAGATAGGAAATCAGGAAAGCCACGTGGGCCTGGTTAGTCATAAACATCTTTGGCTTACAGGTAAAGTAGTGTAGCTCCTGGGTCATAAACACTTGTACCTTTTTTATGTCACCATGAAACCTCTCAGGAGGGTCAGCGGTATCTGGGCCAGCATCTCCACTACTACTGATGTTGGGTGTTGGGTTCCCCCTGCATTGAACGGATTACGCAGCAGTTGGTCTACTCTGGATTGTAAAACTGCTGTCTCCTGCCGTGAGGCTGCGAGCTCTGTTTGTACCAGGACTAAAGCCGCCATTACATCTTCCAAGGTGGCCATCCCTAACTTCAACACAACCAGGAGGAAATAGAAATACGTTGGCTGATAATTCTGTCATGCTCCTCCGTTCTGAATCCTCAGGATCGTGTTGATGCACAAAGGGGGCCCACCTCTGGACTGCCCCAAGTCTGGCATATAACAACACACAGACAGTTGGGGTAGTCGAGCGGGGGAAGGAAATGGTAGGGACTGCGTGGAAGGAGATCTGAGAAGGATACAAGAACACAATGTGAGCACAGCGTAATACAATAGATGACTCAATGTAAAGAGGCAATAACTTACTTAATGCACAAAGCCTATCACACCCACCGGAAAGAAAAAGAAGCTATTTGTTAGACTTGGGGGTATCTTGTTGGCACAGGTATGCACTTGTGACAAATAGGGACCCTCGTCTCTAGTCAGGGTAAGGGGGTACACTCCTAAAATAACCCCTGCTCACCCCCTTGGTAGCTTGGCACTAGCAGACAGGCTTATCTCAGAGGCAGTGTGTAAAGCATTTGTGAACACAAACAGTAATCAAGTGACAACACTACAGATGGACACTACACAAGTTTTATATCAAAAATAAGTATTCTTTATATAGATTTACCACAAGACCATAAACGACAAAAAATCCACAATACTGTTACGTTAATGGTAGTTTTAGCTTAGTTCTCTTTAGTTCTTAAATGCGACACTTTAAGTCAATGTGCCTTTAGATGCGACACGCAGGGCAACGAAAGTGTTGCAACGATGTTGATGCGATGAAAGTTTGGTGCAAAGAAATAAAGACGTGAAGATCTTCGTGATGCGGCTCGCTTCTCCGATGTTGCGATAGATCTTGGCTCGATGCGTCAGCTACAGCGGCGACACCCTTGTCCAGTGATGCGACGACAGCGACTTTGGCGGCGACACTCTTCTCCAGCGATGCGAGACGCTTCCGCTCGATGCGACAGTTACAGCGGCGACACCCTTGTTCAGCGATGCGACGGTAGCAGCTCTGACTGCGGCACGCTTCTCCGTGGATGCGAGGCGCTGTTCTCGATGTGGTGCAATGCAACAGCTACAGTGGCATCATCCAAGATGCGACGGCAGCGGCTTCGACAGCGACACACTTCTTCCTCAATGCGAGACTCTTCTCTTGATGCGGTGCAATGCGTCAGCTAAGATGGCTGTGACAGCGACACGCTTCTTCGGTGTTGCGGGGCGCTTCTCGTGATGCGGTGCAATGCGACAGCTACAGTGGCGACACCCTTGTTCAATGATGCGACGGCAGCGGCTGCGACGGTGACACGCTTCTTCTCCGTGAGTCGCGCTTCCAGCTCCTTGCGACACGCAGTCCCTCAGAAGGCCCAAACACAGCAGGAGGCACTTCCAAAGAACTCTGGGGAGCTGGTGTTTGAAGTCTGTTGTCCCGGAGACTTCAGCAGGAGGCAAGCTCTTTTCCAAGCCCTTAGAGATGCTTCACAAGTTGAGCAAAAGTACACACAAAGTTCCTTTCTCCTCTCTTTGGCAGTAGGCAACCCCTGCAGGACAATCCCCCAGTTTCAGGGATAGTCTCTCCGCAGTTTTTTCTTGGTTACTCTCCTCAGCAAAGGTTTCTTCTTGTTTCCCAAAGTGATCTAAAGTTCTAGGGTCTGGGTCCCCCTTTTTATACACAGTCTCTCTTTGTTCTCTGAAGGCAGAGAGGCCTTTGCCTAGTCTAAACCAGTTCTGGTCAGTCCTGGAGCACTTTGCTGACAAGACTCCTTCTTTCCTTTAACAGTGTTGGCCAGGGCCATCAGACGTACCACAGGAGGTGGAGCCAGCATTGTGGAGGGAAGGCACAGCCCTATTCAGGTCCCAGGTGCAACTCCTCCCACCCATCTACATGGAGATCTCTCTATTCAGCCCTGTGCTGACTCACCCTGTCTCCGGGAATTCCCCAGCCCCCTGGAAATCCCCAGCCCCTGTCACTCAAAATTCAGACAAGGAATACACAACCTAGCGGCGGCAGGCCTGGATGGTTAGACAAGAAAATACCTACTTTGTAAAAGTGGTATTTTCAAACTCAAAATGTTAAAACTTCACTGAAAGATGTATTTCATCATTCTTAGTTCAGGCATGCTAAACTCGAATTTCTACCATGTTCCCTGAATCAGTTAGGATTATAAAATGTAATAATCCAACTGCCCATTCTGGCCTATGGGGAGCAGGTAACCTTGCAAGAGCGAAAAACGAAAATGGCTGTAATTCACTATTAGGACATGCCACACACATCAGGGCATGTTCTACCTTATACTTACAATGCACCCTGCCCTTGGGCCTACCATAGGGGTGTCTGATATGAAGAAAAGGGAAGGTTTAGGGACTGGCAAGTGGGTGCACTTGCCAAGTCAGCATGGCAGTATCAGACTTCACACAGGCTCTGCAATGACAAGCCTTAGACACACTTTTACATGCTGCTTCTGTGGGTGGCAAGCCCACGAGTAGCATTTGGATTAGCAGCCCTGGGCACCCTTGGTGCATGGTACTAGGATCTGACAGGTAAACCAAACCAGCCAATCAAAGAATCACTAATTCATACATCAATTTACAATAGAGAGCATATGCACTTTAGCACTGGTCAGCAGTGGTAAAGTGCCCAGAGTTATAAAACAGCCAACACCAGGTCAGAAAAAATATTGGAGGAAGGCAAAAAGTTCAGGGATGACCCTGCAAAAAGGGCCAAGTCCAACACTATTGAAATAAAAGAGAACACATGTTGGCAATAATCCCTGCGATTTCTGACACTGTACTATGCTTGCACTAGTTCCCTCTGTAACACCTACCAAACAGGCACATGAAGTACGGCCGAATATGCAAGGCCGTGGCAGCGCCACACACTCTCAGGTAACTCTCTCCTAGAAAACACGTAATGAGAACAAAGACAACGAAAACGAGAAGGAGTGAATATGGACCAAGTAACAATAACAGTCTGGCCCTGATCCCGTCTGTGTTTTGCTTGTGCTTGTTATTAGAAACACAATACCACCAGCAAGTCATATATAAACAATCCGGTCTTCCTTTTTTGCTACTACATTCCACAGATCTGCTTACAGTCTGTGGTTTGAGGATTCCAGGTCTCTCAAATCCAATGACCCCAAACGCCCACAATGTAGAAAGGCACCTTGTACCTCCCCGCATGAGACCTATGGTTGTTTGTCTCTCCAACAGGCGGGTATGTTGTTCGAAAAGCGCCCTGGAAATACAGTTACTCCTCTGCAAGAGAATGCCAGGGTCATGTGAGGCGTGACTTGCTTTTGCATGCCGGGAGTTGTAGTTCAGAGGGGGTATTTCCTGATACCTGGTATACGCGCAACGGGCAGTCAGTGCATAACCGGCAGTAGGTTCCTGACATCCACCCCCAGGTGTGCCATTGCCTCACAGTGCAGCAGACGTATCCACTCCAGCACCTGATATGTCAGTGGCCCACAGTGCCTCAGCCGGTACTGCAACACCCACAAGTGGGGCAGAGCACACATCCAGGGACGAGGACGTGGATGGGTTTGTGATCAGGAGGCACTAGCATTCATTTCTGCCACCTGGCCTGATTCTGCTTGGTGCCGCACATGGCCTCATGACCTTCCACTGACCCCTACACTCCGAGAACTCACCTTGGACAGCGACATGGACTGCCATATCCTGTTTGATGACCAATGACACGGCGACCAGACTGCGGACTGTACTCTTCCTCTTGCACAGTACTTGTCATCCCCGGATGGACTCTTGCTGGCCCTCCATGGGCCCATATTGTGTAGTGTGCTCGGCATTGCCCTGTACCGTTCCAGCTGCAAAACTGCACTGGATGTGCAATAAACATCCAGTGACACACTGCTGTGTCACGTCTTTCATCATTCATGTATGAATGTGTGGATGAATGTAGGGACAGTGATTTCCCTTGCTTCAATGATACTCATCCTGTGGGATGCCAGTCAGAGGGTGCTACATTGCATATTGTGTACCGGGTCCCGTGAACACTACAACAGGGACACACGCATCAGTCACTTCCATGTCCGGACATGAACTGAACCATGCCCAGAGCCCACGAGTCATTGTTGCAAGCCCTGCGCTGGTCTGGCATATGGTAGTCCAGACCACTGCGCTTACGCTCTGAGGAGGGGCCCTCATTGGTACCCGTTGCAGGCACTCACTGATGGTGTGCAGGTCACTGGTCTAGTTGTCAGCATGTCACAGCCACTCCATGAGGGCAGGTTTGCACACACACCACACCCATCCGGCACAGACCATGTGACTCTGCCAACATAAGGGGCCGACGACGTCACATTCCCCTCTGCCAGTGGTGAGTGGATGACGGACGCTCCACGGTTCTCAGTCATAAAGGGCCCATGAGTTGTTGCGCACAGGGTTAGTGGTACCAGAGGCCTTGCGGCCGTCACGGGCCTACCACCATGTGGCACTGACTGGGTGTTAGACCTGGCGATTTCTGGTTGGCTAAGGCTTGCGCCAAAGTCAGGCAGAAACCACCACTCTAGTCAGGGCAAGGAAGTTACACGCCAAAGATAACCCCTGCTCACCCCCTTGGTAGCTTGGCACGAGCAGTCAGGCTTATCTCTGAGGCGATGTGTAAAGCGTTTGCGCGCGCACCCAGCAACAACACCCAAGGCCCACCACAAAGGAAACTCCACACAAGGTATTCTATAAAAATAGCCTTTGTATTATACACAACACATTAGATAAAAACACACACTTTACAATGTGCCAACAGGCACGGGCAGAATTTACAAGGGATTATGTACAGGACAGGGCCACCTGGACCACTGTCAGGAATTAGCACTTTTTAGATATTTAGCACATAAAATATATAAAATCACTGTAGCACAAAAATAATCTGTATAGCACACAACCAGTACTTACTGGTATCGGGGAAGTACCACCTGCGTAACCCTAACTACCTTAGGAGACTGTCACGCAGGGAACTAGAACCTCACTAGCACCACCTGTACTAGGAGAAAGCAACAACCACCTACGTATCACAATACCTGTAGGGGTAATAGAACATTACACATGATGCATCACATTCAGAGGTGTAGGGAAGGAAAACACATGATGCCTAAAAACATTCAGAGGTGTAAAGCAATGGCACATGATGCATCAGAACACATTCAGAGGTGCAAGGAAGGAACACACATGATGCATAAAACATTCAGAGGTGTAAAGCAATGGCACATGATGCATCAACACACATTCAGAGGTGCAAGTAGGAACAATTGCGCAAAACTCCTATGCCACCACCTGTGGCAGTCCCTGGGCCAACTGGCCTGGAAGGGGCTAGGACGCCCTGCGTTCAGTCAAGCTGCGCCAGCTGCGCAGACTAAAACGACAATGGTCCCCCACCTAAACGTGGCAGCTGCCCACTAAGTGCTGGGCAGCTGGAAAACGAACTTCAGGCACTCTGCGTGCCTCTGGAGCCCTCTCTGGGCTCGGACCATTCAAATATGCCCTCTAGAGCCTTCGTGGCTCTGCACAACGTTGGAGCCTCACTGGGCTCGAGAAGCAACCATGCCCCACACGTTGGAGTCCCTCTGGACTCTGCGCCAATCGAAATGCCCCCTAGAGCCTCACGGGGCTCGAGAAACACTGTCAACCGTTGGAGCCTCACTGGGCTCGTGAGCACTGCCTCCGCACCCCCCAGCACGTGCGCGGAGTCCCCCAGCCCTCTCAATCACTCACCAGGCTGTCTGCAGGGGACTCCCGCGTTGGCTGCTCTCTCTGCTCCGGCGGACGGGAGGACTCTTCTCCACGCGGAGGGGCAGGCACCGACAATGTGCCTCGCGCCCCCTCCGCACCGACTCCGGCCGCCGCGCTCCTCCTCTCAGTCCAGCGCGGGGTGGGCTCCCGCCTGGATCGTCCCTGAACCAGCCGCGAGGCTTCCGTAGGAGGCGGGGTAGGCTCCCGCCCTCCGTCTATTAGTTCCGGGTGTCCCGGAGGCCCGCCCTCAGCCCGCCTGACTTCCGGTCCGGGCTGCAGCGGTGATTCTCGTCCACAGCGGCAATGAGGGGTAGGCTCCCTCGTAACGGAACAATCAATAAGCGGGGTGGGCACCCGCCAACGAGCACAGCAACGTCCCCGGCAGGGTGGGCACCTGCCCGGGGTCCTCAGGATCAGAAAAGACGGGGCAAACGCTGGGTGGGCACCGGCTTCCTGGAACAAAGCGCTCACAGCGCTAGAAAAGCCCAACCAGCGCGCCCAGCGCTATAAATCCAAAGAGCGCTCCCAGGCGCTACAAAGCCCAAAATGTCAGCAGAAAGTCCTCTCTGGCACAGGGGGGCAAAGGCTGGGCCCAGAGCCAGCACACAGGGCCCTCCAGCAGGGAGGCAGTCCCCAGTGGTGGTCTCTCCTGGCGCCCAGCAGCAGCAGGCCCCCCCCTCAGATGATCCTGCAAGAGAACACCAATGTAAGGGGACACAGCCCCTTTTTATACAGTATAAGGCTTTGTCTAAGGTGCAGGGAAGGGGCGAACCAGTTCCAACAGGTTCCTGAGCACTTTGTTTTGCTCAGCCCCTCTCCCTATTCACTGGCAGGGCTAGGGTCATTAGACGCACCACAGGGGCCGGCGCCAGCATTGTGTGGGGGAAGCCCTGTCCTATTCAGGACCCAGGTACGCTCCTCCCCAGCCATCAACATGCTAACTCCCCATTCACCACTGGGTGACTCTTCCTGACTCTGGGGAATTCCCTAGTCCGTCACCTGACCTCACCAGCCAATCGCCAGACAGGCCACACATTTCAGACTGCACACTGAAGTGCCCACTTCTAGAAGTGGCACTTCCACACCAGGTACATGCACGCCGCACACATCAACGCGCAGCATTCACTCACACGAGTCCGCACATACCAAACACGGGCCTGCACACCCCACGCATCAGGAACTACCGGGACACATACATTCCCCCATGCATTCCTATGGGAGGGCAGGCCAACCTCACAACACGCACGCACTTTACCCTGGGACACAGCGGTAAAGTGCGCAGAAGTCAATAAAATCACTAAACCAAGTCACAATATTAAGCAAAAAGTTTCGGGGTGAACCGGCCAGAAGGGCCAAGTCCAACACAACCCCCTTCCAGCCAAAACGCAGGGTAGACCAATCACCACCGTGATGGACTTCCCTGCTTGGGGCGATAGAACACGGACGCGGGCCCGCCACTGCCGGGACACCCTCCTGTTCTACGCCACGGTGAACCCATGGGGTTTCTTCTCAAACCACTCTCCGGACCAGCTGGGCTACCCCACTGGTACTCCCAAGCTGTCCGCGGCCAAGACCAGGCCCTAGGCCACCCAGGTGCCACTGGTCCTTGCCTAACCACAGATTGGGGGGTAGTAACCCCTGGCACATAGCAGCCATTCTCCACTCTACCCCTCATCAGGGCAGTTCTAAACTGCCACTGATCTTCCAGCCTAGGGTCTGTACCCTCAGGCTGACCAAAAGTCACGGGCGAGGCTCTCCTCCCCCTACCTCTTCTCCTAGGGTTCCACCCTCTCTTCCTCTGAGAGGCGACCCCGTAACATAACTCACCAACCAGCTCAGGACCCCTCCCTGAGAACTGGTCTACCAACCTAGGGTTTAACCCCTCAGGTTGCACCGGGGTCAGAGGTGGGCTCTCCCACCCTCTGCACCCCCTTCCAGAGTCCTGCTCCCTACCAACTGGGGCGGTCCCTCTGGAAGAAGAACCGGTCAGGACACTGGTTACAGTAGTCAGACCCTTCAGGTCAGGCTGCTCCTGAAGCTGGCCTCCCAACCTCTGGTCTAAAACCTTCGGTGGAATAATTGCCTGGCACTTCAGGACTTCTGGGGACTTACACGCCATCCCCCTGAGGCTGACACATGACCCATGTGTCGTGTGACTGTCTGCCTGGCGCAGATCTCCCGTCCCCTGTCCACCTGACAGTGCGCAAAGATCCCCCAGAACAGAAGTGGCGCCACCCGGGTCCCCCCAAGAAGATCTAGCCCAACTGGCTAGTCCCTGGTCCACTGGTGCATCCACTGGGAAACTCATCCCCCAACCACTCCTCACGCTGGACTCCTGTACCCTCCCTACCGGAGCGGTACTGCCAGACTCTAGAACCACAGGAGCCCTGCTTACAGGTGCTCCAGGTCCTCTACTCACTAGGTGATCCTCCTCAAATGGGCTAACAGGACAGCCTAGGTCCCCAACTTGGTGTTCCCTCCTGAAACCACCCAAGTCCTGAGGCAGGGTTTCGTACGTCTGGGGACCCTCGGTCACCCACTTACTCCCGCTCCACTGAGCCAGGCCGTAAGGCCCTACACCCTCCTCGCTATCCTGGGACCTAGCTGGGCTACACGGAGCCTCTTCCACCACGCTGGGCTGGAAGGTACCTGAACCACTACTTGAGTCACTAGTGTGGGAAGAACTATCCCATTCCTCATCATAACTCGGGGCCCGTTCCCATCGGTCTGCTTCCGTTGCCAGCTCCCATGGATCAGTGCGCCCCCATGCTAACAGGTGTTGGCGCAACTCGGGATAAAAACTACTGGATAGCTGCTCTCTGATGAGCAGATCATACAGTTTTTCAAAATCCTCCTTCGTGCTAACCACTACCCAATCAAACAGTGCATCCTCGCATTCCTCCACAAACTTCTCCCAAGACTGGTGAGGCAGCTTCTTCCTGCCCCTGAACTTCAACCTACATTCCTCCTCCCGGGAACTAGGTACCATACTGGGGGAACTGGGAATGGGATTCTCTGCACTTGTCTCTCTATTGCTGCCACCACTGGACTCAACCCTCCCTGGGGAGCCCAGAAAACTACCACTGCGCTCTGGGGACAACTTACCCTCCAGAGCTAATCTCTCCCTGGCGAAGGCCCTCTCAGCCTCCGCCATCCTCTCCTGCGCTAAGACCCTCTCGGTCTCCAGCTTTTTCTCTTCTATAGTCAGCTGCGCCATCCCCCGGGCATGCTCTAACCGGAGCTTCTCCATGGCCAGCTGATGCTCCCTCTCTTCCCTCCTATCTACCCACTCCTCTGGGGACAGGGAAAGGGATGGGGTGCTGCTCCTGACACTGGACCCAGCAAGGGACTCCCTATCTATGGGGTCTTCACTCTCTACTGGCGTCCCTGTCAGGTAACCTTCCTCCTCTTCAGATTCCTCAGGGCTCCCCTCAGACCCACCACCCTCTCGGCGTGCGGCCCGGGCCCTATCTTCCTCGCTGCGCTCTCGCTCCCACTCCTCCTTTTGCCAAAGGATCAGGTTGTCCCTCAGTTTGGACTGGGTATCTAACTCACCCACCTCTATGTCCCTCTCCTCACAGAACCTTACCAGCTCCAACCTACTGTACCTAAACAGACTACAGAAGTTAAAAGCAGGCTCCATTTTGGCGGACGTTCCTGAGAAGAGTTCAACACAAGGAACCTGGGGGTCGGAGCTACACAGAAGTACACAATTCACAAAAGGTTTCAGTGAGCTCTCTATCCTGGAGAACTCACACTCACTGTCTAGTGCCACACACACCATCCACACACAACCCTCCCCTCGGACTGGTAAGGCAGTTTCTACCACCCCTGATCCCTCAACCTGACCACCACGTGACACAGGTACCAACTCTGGGCGCAGGGCGGGGGACAAATGTACTGGACACAATTACACAATGATACCTTCAGGAGAAGAAATAAAGGAACTTCAAAACAATAATCCCTAAAATGTGATTTATCTAATGCAGAGTTTTGTAGTGTAGCCAGTCGCTGCTGCGGTACAGCGCAAACGCAAGTCCAAATCCCACCGCTGATCACCAATGTTAGACCTGGCGATTTCTGGTTGGCTAAGGCTTGCGCCAAAGTCAGGCAGAAACCACCACTCTAGTCAGGGCAAGGAAGTTACACGCCAAAGATAACCCCTGCTCACCCCCTTGGTAGCTTGGCACGAGCAGTCAGGCTTATCTCTGAGGCGATGTGTAAAGCGTTTGCGCGCGCACCCAGCAACAACACCCAAGGCCCACCACAAAGGAAACTCCACACAAGGTATTCTATAAAAATAGCCTTTGTATTATACACAACACATTAGATAAAAACACACACTTTACAATGTGCCAACAGGCACGGGCAGAATTTACAAGGGATTATGTACAGGACAGGGCCACCTGGACCACTGTCAGGAATTAGCACTTTTTAGATATTTAGCACATAAAATATATAAAATCACTGTAGCACAAAAATAATCTGTATAGCACACAACCAGTACTTACTGGTATCGGGGAAGTACCACCTGCGTAACCCTAACTACCTTAGGAGACTGTCACGCAGGGAACTAGAACCTCACTAGCACCACCTGTACTAGGAGAAAGCAACAACCACCTACGTATCAGAATACCTGTAGGGGTAATAGAACGTTACACATGATGCATCACATTCAGAGGTGTAGGGAAGGAAAACACATGATGCCTAAAAACATTCAGAGGTGTAAAGCAATGGCACATGATGCATCAGAACACATTCAGAGGTGCAAGGAAGGAACACACATGATGCATAAAACATTCAGAGGTGTAAAGCAATGGCACATGATGCATCAACACACATTCAGAGGTGCAAGTAGGAACAATTGCGCAAAACTCCTATGCCACCACCTGTGGCAGTCCCTGGGCCAACTGGCCTAGAAGGGGCTAGGACGCCCTGCGTTCAGTCAAGCTGCGCCAGCTGCGCAGACTAAAACGACAATGGTCCCCCACCTAAACGTGGCAGCTGCCCACTAAGTGCTGGGCAGCTGGAAAACGAACTTCAGGCACTCTGCGTGCCTCTGGAGCCCTCTCTGGGCTCGGACCATTCAAATATGCCCTCTAGAGCCTTCGTGGCTCTGCACAACGTTGGAGCCTCACTGGGCTCGAGAAGCAAGCATGCCCCACACGTTGGAGTCCCTCTGGACTCTGCGCCAATCGAAATGCCCCCTAGAGCCTCACGGGGCTCGAGAAACACTGTCAACCGTTGGAGCCTCACTGGGCTCGTGAGCACTGCCTCCGCACCCCCCAGCACGTGCGCGGAGTCCCCCAGCCCTCTCAATCACTCACCAGGCTGTCTGCAGGGGACTCCCGCGTTGGCTGCTCTCTCTGCTCCGGCGGACGGGAGGACTCTTCTCCACGCGGAGGGGCAGGCACCGACAATGTGCCTCGCGCCCCCTCCGCACCGACTCCGGCCGCCGCGTTCCTCCTCTCAGTCCAGCGCGGGGTGGGCTCCCGCCTGGATCGTCCCTGAACCAGCCGCGAGGCTTCCGTAGGAGGCGGGGTAGGCTCCCGCCCTCCGTCTATTAGTTCCGGGTGTCCCGGAGGCCCGCCCTCAGCCCGCCTGACTTCCGGTCCGGGCTGCAGCGGTGATTCTCGTCCACAGCGGCAATGAGGGGTAGGCTCCCTCGTAACGGAACAATCAATAAGCGGGGTGGGCACCCGCCAACGAGCACAGCAACATCCCCGGCAGGGTGGGCACCTGCCCGGGGTCCTCAGGATCAGAAAAGACGGGGCAAACGCCAGGTGGGCACCGGCTTCCTGGAACAAAGCGCTCACAGCGCTAGAAAAGCCCAACCAGCGCGCCCAGCGCTATAAATCCAAAGAGCGCTCCCAGGCGCTACAAAGCCCAAAATGTCAGCAGAAAGTCCTCTCTGGCACAGGGGGGCAAAGGCTGGGCCCAGAGCCAGCACACAGGGCCCTCCAGCAGGGAGGCAGTCCCCAGTGGTGGTCTCTCCTGGCGCCCAGCAGCAGCAGGCCCCCCCCTCAGATGATCCTGCAAGAGAACACCAATGTAAGGGGACACAGCCCCTTTTTATACAGTATAAGGCTTTGTCTAAGGTGCAGGGAAGGGGCGAACCAGTTCCAACAGGTTCCTGAGCACTTTGTTTTGCTCAGCCCCTCTCCCTATTCACTGGCAGGGCTAGGGTCATTAGACGCACCACAGGGGCCGGCGCCAGCATTGTGTGGGGGAAGCCCTGTCCTATTCAGGACCCAGGTACACTCCTCCCCAGCCATCAACATGCTAACTCCCCATTCACCACTGGGTGACTCCTCCTGACTCTGGGGAATTCCCTAGTCCGTCACCTGACCTCACCAGCCAATCGCCAGACAAGCCACACATTTCAGACTGCACACTGAAGTGCCCACTTCTAGAAGTGGCACTTCCACACCAGGTACATGCACGCCGCACACATCAACGCGCAGCATTCACTCACACGAGTCCGCACATACCAAACACGGGCCTGCACACCCCACGCATCAGGAACTACCGGGACACATACATTCCCCCATGCATTCCTATGGGAGGGCAGGCCAACCTCACAACACGCACGCACTTTACCCTGGGACACAGCGGTAAAGTGCGCAGAAGTCAATAAAATCACTAAACCAAGTCACAATATTAAGCAAAAAGTTTCGGGGTGAACCGGCCAGAAGAGCCAAGTCCAACACTGGGGTTGCAGAGGGTTAGTGGCACCCAGAGCATTGCGGCCAGCACAGGCACCCCGCCATGGGACAGTGACTTTGGGTGCACTGAGTTAGTGGAACCTTCAGCTGCTGAGCGGGTGTGCAGCCTGCGATGATGTCCCGTCATGGTGGTCTGGACAACTCAGGTTTTGTGTGCTCTGCTGGACCGCAGTGTAGGCCACAGCCAGCAGGCAGCGCGGGTCTACCGCCACATGGCGTGGCTTCTGGGATCCCAGAGTTAGTAGCACCCATTGGGCTGAGCGTGTGTGCAGCCTACGATGATGCCGGGTGCACTGGTATGTCCTATGCCATGTAGTAATCAAGACCCAGCCCCAAACGTGAGACATGGTGGCCTGCGGAGCAGGGCTGCATGGTGTGGAGGGTGCCACGTCTGTGGGCCCCAGGCTTGTGGCTTGCAGAGGCATGTGGTGGGACCTCCTGTCTACACACCGGTGGCTGAAGCTGAGCAGTGTGGCCTGGATGCGCAGGGACAGCACTCTCTCTCTACCCCTCTCTTATTCTCTCTCCTTCTCCTCCTCTCTTCCTCTCTCTCTCTCTCTCTCTCTCTCCCCCTCTCTTATCTCTCTCTCTCCCTCTCTCTTCTTCTCTCTCTCTCCCTGTCTCTTCTTATCTCTCTCTCTCCCTCTCTTCTTCTCTCTCTCTCTCTCTCTCTCCCCCTCTCTTCTTCTCTCTCTCTCTATCTCTCTCTCCCCCTCTCTTCTTATCTCTCTCTCTCTCTCTCCCTCTCTTCCTCTCTCTCGCTCCTTCGCTCTCTCTCTGTCCTTTGATGTGTGCAGGACACACCTTCTCATCATGATTTTTGTCTTGCAGGCTGTGACTTACGGATTGTGCCGAGGGGAGCCGCTATGTGTCTTCATATCATTTCAGTGTTCATTTTAATAAAGTTTCATTTGTTGCTTCTAAAGTGAATGTGTGATGCTCATTTTTGTGACGAGACATGCATGTCACCAGTTGTGATTGTGCGACATCAAGCGGATTATTTTGTACATGTTTAGGTGTAGCTGATGTGCCATGTCTTTTGTCGGGGGAGTGCCGGGGAGGGGGGGTCCTGGGGGTGGTGGCGGCGGGTTTTGTTGCCCTTTCGGCCCACCGGGCTGCATGTTCAGTTGCCCGGGTGCATCTGTTGTTCTTTAGGTGTGGGTCTGGGCTGGGCTCCCTTTTGTGCTGCAGGCTGTGGTCCACCTTTGCACCAGGTCAGAGCAGGTGTTATTTTCCTGCTGCTAACGCGCCTTATCGCCTGTTTTGTGTTCTTATCATAGTTCTGGCTGGTCGTTGTGAATGTTGTGGAGTGGTGTTGTCACGGCTTTTGGCACGGGAATGCCTACTCTGCATCCCATTAGCGATAGCTGCGGGGGTTATCTGTGGCGATGTTTTTGGCGGCTGCTATTGCGGGTAAACTGGTGCTGTGGGCTATTAACACCAGCTGGTGATTGGGGTGATACGTTTATTGCAACTTTGGATGCGATAATGTGCAATTAACTCGGCGATAGATCCTTGTGAATATCCCCCCCAAGTTTTGAGTTTTTTACGGAACATGGTTTCTAAACGTTCCAGTCTCAGATCGAGAGGAAGTGAGTTCCACAGCTTAGCGGTTAGGTAGCTAAAAGAGCAACCGCCCAGAAATGCTCTGTTTATCTTAGGGATCATAGTCAGAGCTGTCCCTGAGGATCTAAGGCATCTGGTGAGGTGGTAAAATGTGATCAGGGAAAGGAGGAATCACGGGTCTTTCTTATTCAAAATCTTATGGCAAATACAGAGTGCTTTGAGAGAAATGATTTCCTTAATAGGAAACCAATGAAGCTTAAATTAAAAAGCACTGGGCCAGTATCTAGGAATAATTAAAAGCATCCTTTTTTAACCCTTTGGAGCATTTTCAGTCTTTCCTGGGTAACAGCAAGATAAAGCAGTAGTCTAGTTTAGACAATCGGAGGGCCTGAACTATTGTTTTTCTTGCTGACTCGGTAAGGGATCCTATAATCTTTCAGAGCCTTTTTAGGATGCCGGCCAGGACATTTACCTGACTGTCAAACGACAGGATGCAGTCAAACAAAAAAGCCCAGATTTGTAACTTTGAGTTTGGGAATAGGTGTCAGACCGAAGTTGACTGGCCACCTGGCAGAAGACCGTATTGAGGGTTGTGTCCCTACAACCATGGCTTCGGTCTATTCAGCATTTAGTCTCAGACAACTGATGTCCATCCATTCTAACAATGCAATGTTAGAATGACTGTGATATTGTCTCAACTTGTTTTAATAGTTCCAAAATGTATTTGCTTCTAGTCACTGCTAATTTTTTTACTGCCGTTTATTTGTAAAGATTGTCTATATTAGAGAGGGGAGGGCTGTTGTGTGGGGAATATATAGCAGCGATTTTACTTTTACTTTCCTTCATTTCGTGTAGTATGACGGCAGCATGAAGTCTTAGTTTATGACATTCCCACTCTAGTCTTTTGGTTACCGGGTGCCTCTTTCACGCTGATGGCTCAGAAGGCCACCTTATTTAACTAAGGCCACAGCGCAGACACGCAGCTGACGCGCCGAAGGCATGGCAAAGGCAAGCCCGTCCGTGCCTGTCAGCCAGTGCCAGTCATGCTGTTCAGCCGTGTACTGAAACCAAGGTGAGAACTATTATGCGAGGGCCAATTTATAGGCTTTAAACACTCCCAGGAAAGAATCCCATGTTATTATTATAATTTATTATAAATTTAAATAGCACTGAATCACCCCAAAGGGGTATCTCTGCACTTAGGATGGAGTGCTGCAGCCAGATCTGAGGGGATCAGAAGAGATGAGTTTTCAGAAGCTTCCTGAACTGAGAGAGGCTCTGGGAGTTGCGAAGCTTGAGGGGCAGCTCATTCCAGAAAGCAGGGGCAAGGTGTGAGAAAGCTTTACCACCATTGCGTGCTTTTTTGATTCTGGGGGTGCAGAGGAGGAGCTTGGAGCCCGATCTAAGTGGCCGCGGGGGGGGGTAAACTTGATAAGTTTAGCAGATAGGTAGGGGGCCCGTGTTCATTAAGGGCTTTAAAGACGGTGCAGTCTATCTTAAATTTCACCCGCTTTCTCACAGGGTTTTTTGAGGTGGGGAGTGGAAGCCGTTCTAGGTGGGGCGTTTGCTACCAGACGGGCCGCAGTGTTCTGCACAACTTGTAGCTTGTTTAAGGAAGCTTTGTTGCCCGATGCTAACAGTGCATTACAATAGTCCAGTCGACTTATACTAGAGCTTGCATCAATGATTTTTTGGTAGGGGAAGGTAACAGGGGGAAGATTCTTCTAAGCAAACTGAGTGTGTAGAAGCAGGTGCCAGGAGTAGTAGTTGCATGAGCGTCAAGAGTGAGGTTTTGGTCGATCCTAATTCCTAAATTTTTTACTGCTTCCTTAGGGGATGGGAGATTGGCCAGCTCCTGAGGCCACCATCTGGGGGTCCAGCTTATAGCTGCTCCTCCAAACAACATGATGTCCGATTTCTCGGCGTTCAATTGGAGGAAGTTAGTCCTCATCCAGGCAGCAATAGTCTTCATGCCTTCAGAAAAGATGAGTTGTATATCAGGCCTGTTCTTATCAAAGGTGAGGAGGAGCTGGGTGTCGTCCGCGTATGAGATGGGATTAAACCCTAAATTCCTCATAAGTTTAGCCAAGGGGGCAACATAGATGTTAAAAAGAGTTGGGCTCAAACAAGAGCCCTGTGGTACCCCCTTGGTGACTTTGGTGGGTTTTGATCTAAAGGTCCCCAGAGGGACCATCTGGGTTCTATCAGTAAGAAATTCCGTCATCCACTTCAGTGCAAGCCCCTGTAGTCCAATGTCCCGAAGTCTCTCCAGTAGGATCTGGTGCGATATGATGTCTGTTTATGTGTTTTTCAATAAGCTTGCTCTGAAGGGGGAAGCAAAGATATGGGACGGTAATTTGAAAGCTTAGTTGTGGGGATCTTGGTTTTTTTTCGAATAGGGACAACTTGAGCAGCTTTCCATTCTAGGGGGAGTCTGCTGGTACTCAAGGAGCTATTAAGGATGGAGCAGATGGGTGTGGCTAGCTGTGCGGAAACTCTAGATGAGATTTTAGCAGGAATTATAGCAAGGGGAGAACCAGATTTATTTTTGGTAAGAAGAGATTCAACCACTGTCGGAGTGAGAGGGGAAAGCAGTGGAGCTGCGAGATATTGTTAGGGGAGCCGGGGTAATCTGCTGTAGGATGGGGAGAAGTTACATTGGACTAAATAATTTTCTGGTAGATGTCTTCAATTTTTTGGGTGAAAAAGGAAGCTATATTGTCATACAGCGGCTGTGACGGAGATTCCGCAGCTTCGCAGGCTCTGGGATTTGTGTAGGATTTTAGGATCTGAAAGAGGGATCTAGAGTTGTTCCAAGCTTGCTCCAGTTGAAGAGGGATGTGTAGCTTGCGGGCGGATTTAATATTTTTATGGTAGGAGGACAGTGCAGCTTTAGATCTCTCTTTATCTTGCCCACTGTGAGAGTGTCGCCATATCCGTTCTAGCTTTTTGCATAAACTCTTCAGTTCGTAAGGCTGGGGAATACCAGCTAGTGGGAGTGGGTTTAGGAGAATGGGTCTGTGGCTTCATAGGGGCTACTCTATCTATAGTGTCTATAATAGCGGAGTTAAAATGGGCTAGTTGCTCTTCTACACTATAGGTGTTAGTGTCGATGTCCTGGGAGCAAAAAGGGGACAGGAGTTGGTCGGATTTCAGTTTATGCCAAGGTCTATACCAGCGATTGGTGTGAGGTGTGGGGGTGGGAAGGTTTCTAGGACTCATGAGTTGGAAGTTCACCAGAGAGTGGTCTGACCAAATCAGAGGGCATGTTTCCCCACAGAGGATATTCGTGGAGTTGGATAGGATGAGATCTAAAGTGTGCCCAGCCACGTGGGTAGGATCATTGTTAATCTTCAAGAGAACAGTAATGACCAGGTCTTGTAGGCAAGCTGTGGCATCACGGTTGAGGGCATCTTCACTATGAATGTTGAAATCCCCAAGAAGTAGGAAGTTACGGGTGGAAATAAAATGTGGGGAGATAAATTCCAACAATTGACTAGTGAATCCGAGTAGTGGGCCTGGGGGTCTATAAACAAAAGCCCCTTTCCAACTATGTTGGGGGTGTAGGTCAAGTCTGAAGACAAGGCATTCTATTTTGTCAGTGCTTAGCTGGTCTAAAATGTTAGATCCCTGTACGATTTAACTATGGGCTCCTACTGTCGCTTCTGTGGGATCCTAGCAGTGCCTGGCTCTCCTTCCATAGAGGGCGATATCAGTGCCCCTACTAAATTTAAGTTGTGGGGGTGTGGCTTGATTAAAGCTTGGTTAATTACTTCTCGGGGAGGAGAAGCCAGATGTGATTTTCCTCACTGAAACTCGGGTGAATGCTTCATCCAATCCAGTGATCAATTTGGCGATCCCTGTAGGGTATAAAATGCTGAAATAGGATTGGGCTTCAGGTAAGGGGGAAGGATAGCTATCATTTTTAAGAATGATTATTCCTGCTTTTGTTCTGCGAGGAACATTTATTGCTGATGCAGAAGGATTGTAATTTTGCCTCTCAATAAATTCCCAACATTCTATAGGGGGTCTTTTGATTTACAAGCTACCAGGACCGATCTGGCCCTTTTTAGTTTCATTTATTGAATGAGTTCCACAGGTTTCTTTACGGTATACCCAGTGCAATATTCTTGGGGATTTTAATATTCACTGCGATCTTGCATCTGACAAAGCCACCTCCACCTTAAGTAACATTATGTCTCCCTTGGAATTTTCTCAATGGGTCACGATGCCCACTCACAGTGGAGGACATATAATCGATTTAATGTTTTCTAACTTTGTTCTTTCCTTGCCAGATCCCATTCCTTTAGACTGGACAGATCACTTTTTGATCCAGTTTAATTGGTCAACTTCCCCTCCAGACCAACGGGAGAATGTTACAAGGCCCCTATTTTATTCTTTATCTAAAATTACTGGTGTCAATTTGCGGGCTGCCTTGGAAAATACTATTCCACCTCTCTTAGGCTCCATTGATTCCACCATGATGAAATATGATCATTGGTTGCGTTCTGCGGCTGAGAAACTTGCCCCTCTTTCAACCCATGCCTCCAGCAGAAAAAGTTTCTCTAATCCCTGGTTTTCTGATACTCTTATGCAAGGGAAAAAGCTTTGTAAAAAGGGTGAACGGGCATGGAGAAAAATAAAATATTATTCAAAATAGCTTTAAAGGAATATGTGGCTCTGATAAATCGCATAAAGAGAAAGTACTATGATGGGTGAATAGAAAAAGCAGCATACAAACCCAGGAAAATGTTCAAGATTGTGAAGGGTTTTATTGATCCTGTGGCTAACCATAGAAGTAAGGTTCCATTGGTGGATTGGTGTGAGCAACTCACACTATTCTTTCACAATAAAGTCCAAACAATACAGAACACTCTTTCCTCAACTTCTATACCAGATGTGATTTTTGGCTGAACGGGCCAGTTGGCAATATCGACTTCCTGTGCCCGCTCGGGGTTCAATACTATCTCCCTGGAAGACTCTAGAACAGCGATTTCAAATCTTAAATTGGGCTCTCCTACTTATCCTTGTCCTCCCACCATTTTGGTTTTAGGTGTGGACATCATTAATCCCATTCTGAACGTGATACTGAATAAGTCCCTTTTCACTACCATGGTGCCTTCATGTTAGAGGAGAGCAAAAATCATTCCTTTATTAAAAAAAACAAATTCAGATCCAGATGTCTCAGACAATTATACGCCAATTTCCCTTTTTCCAGCTCCTGCAAAAATAGTTGAAAAATCTGTCAATCAACAGCTCTCAAGTTATCTAGAGACCAATGGCCTTCTTCATCCGAGCCAGTCAGGTTTTAGACCTAGGCATAGTGCTGAGACTGCCTTGGTGGTGGTGTCAGATTTTATAAGATGTACCATTGTTGAGGGTGGTAGGGTAGTCTCGGTAGTGTTGGACCTGTCGGCGGCAATCGACATGGTCCCACGCTTTGGTGAGATTGGCATAAGAGATAATGCCTGGATCTGGCTAAAGTCCTTTTTTGAGGACAGGAGTCAGGAAGTTTGGCTACCCTCTTATTTTTCTGTCAGTCGAAAGGTGTCAGTCAGAGTCTCTCAGGGCTCTGCACTTAGTCCCACTGTTTAACATCTTGTCCCTCTTAGCTAAGGTGGCTGAATCCTTTGGGGCTAAGATGACACCCAGATCCTCTTTACCTTCAGTAAGGGGGCTTCCATCAATTCAGATGTCATTCGGCCCTGTTTCTCAGCTGTTTTTCAATGGCAGACAGGCAACCATTTCAAATGCAAAACAGAGAAGACAGAAGTTATTTGGAGCATATTATCAAGCACGGCGTTAAAATCATCGCCGCTTAAGCGGCAGAAAACTGCCGCCAAAGCGGCGATAATGGGCTTGATAATATGCCGCAGAGAATTCCCATAGAAGCCCATGTTGACACCAGAACATGGGCTTCTATGGGATTTCTCAAGGGCATATTATCAAGCCCATTATCGTCGCTTTAGCAGCAGTTTTCTGCCGCTAAAGCGGCGATAATTTTAACACCATTTCTTGATAATATGCCCCTTAGTTTCTGACATAACTTTGTCTTAAACTTTGCTGTTCACTGGCCTTCAAGGGTACCTTCACCATACACTCAAGCTGCTGTTGAAAAAAATTTGGGAATCAAAATCTAGGAATCAAATTTGACAATAAAATGTCATTCCATAGTCAAATTATGTCAGTGGTTGGTGTCTGCTTTAGTATCTTGCTTAGGGCAAAACAAATTTAGCATTTTCTATCTTTTTCATCAAAAATTACTGTGATATCGTCCCTGGTGATGTCCAGATTGGACTACGCCAACACATTAAATGCAGAGTTGCCAAAATATCTCCTGAATAGATTTCAGATCTTTCAGAATGCAGCAGCTTGACTGGTTCTCGGCTTGCGGTGACAGGAACATATCTGCTGTCATTTGCACAATTTGCACTGGCTTCCCATTGGAAACCTGATTCCTTTTAAAGTAGCACTCTTAATGCATGGGGCTCTCCATCATTCTGGTCCTGCCTATCTTTCGGCTAGGATTGCTTTCTATAGTCCGGTGAGAGTTTTACGCTTATCTGTTAATCATCTGCCCAAGGTCCCTAATGTTTGTTTGTCCACTGCGGGAGGGAGTTCCTTTTCCTTCTTGGGCTATGTATGGTGGAACAAGCTTCCTTTTGACCTGCGTCAAACAAAGGCGAGAGCTGGTTTTAAGAAAAAGCTTAAGATCTGGCTTTTTTCTCAGTAATTACCTGCTGTATCTGCTACTTTTCACAGACCTTATAGTGCCGGGACTCTCTTGAGTAGCCATGCACTCTACAAATCCCTTTACATTCACATTACATATTTTTCAATTCGGCTAGATCCACCATACATGCTCAGAAACTATCCAAATCTCTCATCTCACAACCTAGCTGACTCAGCACTCTCCCTCCTCAGCAAAGGCTTATCCTTCGTCCCAACCACCCATCCTAATTACCTGGAACTGCACACCGAACTACTTAGATTATTTAGACGGTTACGCTTACACGCTTATTTTTTGCAGAACCCCACACCCAACCTTGTCTCAAACACTCCGTTCTGGCCTCCCTCTACCTTCTCACCCACAGCAGGCATGGTACCGGGCGAAATCATTACCTTTGAGGAATTGGTGTTAAAAGACCTCACTGCACTCGAATCTAAGAGACAATTTATCCCATACAATATTATTCTCCTAGAGAAAAAGGCCATTGAAAGCCTAAAATCAAACAACTCCCTTGTAATTAAATCAGCAGATAAGGGAGGTGGTATAGTCCTACAAGGAATAGACTCCTACAAGACTGAGGTACTACGCCAATTACAAAACACCGACCACTACTGTAGACTACCTACTAACCCCACCAAGGAACTACAAGGACTTATTCTACAAATCAGCAAAGAGGCCAAAACTGATGGCTATCTTAGCCATAAAGAATTTCAATTCCTCAATGTAAAATCACCTAGAGCTCCAGTGTTTTACACACTATCCAAAATTCACAAGAACCTCACCACCCCACCTGGCAGACCCATAGTCTCTGGCTGCGGCTCCATACTGGAACCTCTGGGCCAATTTGTGAATTACTTCATTAAAGATTTTGTCCCCAAAACACAATGCTATATTAGGGACAGCATGGACATGATAAACATGGTTGAACACCACCCTTTTAACCCAACAACGGATTTGTTATGTACTCTAGATGTTGAATCATTGTAAACTAATATCCCACAAGTCCTCGCCCTATCACTGATTCAAAAAACACTTGACTCTAGACCTAGGCCGCACAATGTTCCCACCCTGTTTTTACTCAAACTACTTGAGCTATGCCTCACCAGAAACTTTTTCAGCTTTGACAACGAGTTTTACCAACAGGTTAAGGGTACTTCAATGGGTGCTGTTTTTGCCCCTAATCTGGCCATTCTTTTTATGGACTTCTTAGAAACCACCATCATTCTGTCACCCAACAATCCCTTCATCTCAGGCATTACAATGTGGCGTAGATACATTGACGACGTCTTTTTAATCTGGCACAACAATGATGTCACTCTTCGGCAATTTTTACACTGGCTCAACAACAACTGCCTGGGCTTACAATTTACCTTATCTTCAGACCAGTCCTCCATTCCCTTTTTGGACCTCACTATATACCACTCCAATGGTGAACTTGTGACTAGACTTTACAGAAAACCCACTGAGCGCAACACATTGTTACGCTACGAAAGCAATCACCCCAGGGCCCTACGAGATTCCTTACCCTATTCTCAATTTTTACGTATCAGGCGTAATTGTTATACCAAGTAAGACTACTTCAAAGAAGCTTCCTTATTATCTGACAAATTCAAATCCCGAGGCTACCCTAAACGCCTAGTTCGGAATGCCCAGAAACGCGCATGGTATTGCCCCAGGGAAGACTTGCTCTCACCTAAAACCAAAAACACCACTAAAAGAATAGTCTGCGTCACAACCTTCTCTGTGGCCTCTACCCCCATCCGCAAGTCCATTCTCAAACATTGGCCCACACTTAACGCAGGTACTCTAAACATGGAACGGCCACTGTTCGCCTTTCGCAAGAACCGAAATTTGAAGGACCACCTGGTACGAGCTGCACTACCCAGCATGTTACCTTCTCTCACACTAGACGCACATTGGGGCCTTACACCTCTGATTGGACATGCTAAATGTGGCAATTGCAGTATGTGTGAATTCACTATGGAAGGCAAAATCTTCACTTTTGGTAAAACTGTCATAAAATCCAGTACCTTTTCTAATTGCAACACCTGTAATGTCATTTATTTGATCCAATGCACATGCTAAAAGAACTACATCGAACAAACCACACAAAAGATCAAGACCCGGATCGGACAACATCGCAGCAGAATTCGCTGCAGCACCCCCAATGCGCCTCTGGTGGAACACTTTAACCATGCTGGCCATAAGGACGACGAAATTAAGTGGACAGTACTTAAAACAGTGAAACTGCCAGCAAGGGGTGCTGATCTCATGCAGATCTTGAACAAAGAAGAACTGAAACACAAAAAATGGTTTGAACAGAAATGAGGACTGGACTACGCTAATTTGATTCTATCATATGTCCTGCAAACTACTGTGTTGTTCTTCCTTACAATTATGTATAACTGTATTTTAAATTTGTCCTCCTCCAACAGAGGTCGCCTCCAATCTTGAATGTTAGTGTATATAATTTATACACACTGTGGCCTTTCCCCCCCCGTGATCACGTTTTAAATTCCAGGCTGTTTAATTGGCACCTTAACCACTCCCCAATGAACTATTCACTCACCCAATATGGCGCTCTCCCCCACAGTACCCGTATCTAATCTGCACAGAGGTACTAGATGCGCATGCGCGCATGCTTCACACTGCCCCTTAAATACTTCCGGTTAACCAACGCATTCAACAGCGATCCTGCTTGTTCCACATCTGAATTCACACTGTAAGACCTTGCTCCTGCCTTGGCTGTCCAAGCAACCCCCGCTGCCTACTCTGAACCACTGACCCCTTGATCCCCTTCCTCCCAACAGGTTCTCCTTGCTATTGGCAAGTAGACTAACACCACTGCGGACGCTCCCGGATATCGTCTCCATAGCGCGGCTATCTGCATCCCAACAAACTAATCCCCCCCACTTGGTTTAATACAGCCCTGAGGTTCTTCATGTTCCGAATCGGAATCCAAGCGGTAAGACCTTTCCCCTGCCTCGTTGTTCAAGCAACCCCCGCTGCCCACTCGGAACCACTGACCCCTTGATTCCCTTCTTCCATTAGGCTCTCCTTGCTATCGGCAAGTAGCCAGGCACCTCTGCGTACGCTTCCGGATCTCCACAGCGCCGCAACGAACTAATTCCTCCCATTAATTCAACCCAGTGATAGGTGAGTTTCCACCCTCTCGGTTCACTCACGCGTACTTCAGCCTCACACGGCTCTCACCATATCCCTCCTTCTTCCTGCAGCTATCTTAATACCTACTCCCTTGGATGCCGTGCTCCCCGCACTCGCTATCAGGTGAGCGCCACCTTGCCAGGAACTTCAGGCTCCCGCGCATCATAACTCTTTTAGCTGCTCCGGAGCACTTGCCCCTTCGTGACCACACAACCGTTTACTGCGGCACGCAATTACCTCGGCATGCCTCACTTCACTTAGTTCACCAAGCGGCGGCCCGATATAACACTTCCCACGCCCCCATGATGCCTGTGCAATATAATTCTAGCTCGCAAACGGCTGATTAGCCCTCCGCACTACTTGTTATCATTTGTCTGGTTATTGCCATTTCTACTCGGCTTTTAAATATGCACATTCATAAATGCCTCCTCAATTGTTTCAATCCAATTTGTCTTCCGAAACACTGTGTACCTTCACTGCGGTGTTCTACAACCTACTGGTTAAATGGACCTTAGTAGGGCTGTGTCAATTGGTATTTTCTTCAACTACTTATATGCTAATGTTGTTCTCCCTGCCTCCCTCCCCGTTTCTTTATTTCTTTCGCAGGCAGTGTATGTTTCAGGCTATTATAATTCCGTCCTGATGATGATCTGTGTATCTTGATAGAGATCGAAACGTCGTCGACTCTTTAGACAACATGCACGTTAAACTCACTTGTTAAAGCTAGTGCATTAATGTCTACCTTCTAAAAAGCTTGCCTCTTCCATTTAAATTGGCATTAAGCTTATGTTTTGCCTGAAAAATGTTTAATTTTGTGTGATTGTCGTTAATTGTTCTATGTTGAAGGATACAGGATTGTGTCCCACTCTATTTTGTTCGTTTTGATTTTGAGTAATCATGGTTAAATATTAAATCTACATGTCCGAATGGACATTTCTACCTAATATAGTACTGATTCTGGTCTATATTCATTGTTTTCTTACTCATCCATGTTTGAAGGACCTTTTGTTTTCTTTAAAACTGAAACTATCCACAGCAGTGTTTTCATTTTCGGCCAGAGTGATCATTAGTAAGGGTGGGCGTAGTGGGCGTAGTGGGGCTATGTGAAGCAGCGCGTAGTGTGCCCAAATGTACGCACACTACGTGCTCCGCGTAGCCCCACTACGCGCCACCCGCCTCCCGCCCGAGAGTAATGCGCATTTGTCAGAAGAAGTTGGAAACCAGGAAGAGGGAGCCCGGAGACGCCGCGCTTCAGGGTAAGTGTCTTTACTTTTATTTAATTTACAATTAGGGTATGTTTTAAAAGGAGGGTGGGCGGGAGGTGGGTGGTGGGTGGCAGGCAGCTACGCTTCACCCTGGCATGTGCGTAGCGCTGCCTGCTTCGCCTACTTCGAAAACTGCGAAGCAGGCAGCGCTACGTACACTACGTGGGCGAAGCGTAGTGTCAAGCCCAGGGTTAATCATTAGCTGAGCGTCGTCAGAGTATGACATGAGCTTAACACCATGACAGTGTATGTGTCTAATTGTTCATTACAGTAAATGAGAGAGTCCAACCATTGCTTATATTTGGACAATCTCCCACATCCTCAGCTGCAAGCAACCAGTCACTTGCCTAGTAAAAGCACAAGGGCTGTGTATCTCCTCTGGGATTCCGGAATGTCCCACACCCATCCCAGTATTACCACTCTCAGGTCACTAGGGACTTCGTGTTCAACCATAGTTGCTAATGCAGTGAGCACATCCCCCAAAAATTCTGGACAGTACTGCATGACCACACCAGATGGAGGAACGTTGTATCCAGGAGGCCACAGAGGTCTCAGTCGACCCTCTCATGTAGGCCTAGTCTTTGCAACGTGATGGGAGTATAATATGCTCGTTGAAGAAATTTGCAATATATGAAACAGAGCCTGCTACTAGAAGACACCAGACCCATCTGTGCGCGGCAAAAAGATCACCTTCTAGCCCTCACCTCAAGGCCCATGTCCTCTTTCCAGGGCAGGTTTGTCCTTCAAAGAGGCCCAGTATGATCTGGAAATGAGTTGCTTCGTGGACATGGCTTTGATGAGAAACTCCAGCCCCTGGCAGGACACTGGCTCCGCTGTGAAGTAGTGCCACTCACCCCCACAGCTTTTCGGATTCTATAATGCAAGAAAACATCTAGGGGGTGTGCGGGCAGTGCCTGGGGACTCCTCCTGTGCACTGAATCTATTAGTGAGGTATAATTCTCTGCATTTGGAGGTTCTCTTGCAAGATCGCTGAGAAAGTACTGTGGGTTTGTTTGGGTTCGTGTGTGGCTTGTATGTTTGGAGACTGACACAAAAGAAGAGATGGTGCGTAGGGAGGCATGCATCCGATCTGCCCTTCAAGCAAGCTCCAGGCTCTGGCAGTACACTTCGCAGTTGACATACCGTTTGAACAGTGCGGATGCACATCCCATCTCAGAGTGCGCAGAGCACAAGGAGAGACCACATCTTTCTCGGCAGCGATGTGCGGAGTGCAGGCATCTGGGGAGGCAGCCAGTAGTAGGTGGAATGAGCCTGGGTGTACAGATAGTATATCAGGGCCTCAAATCCTCCCACGTGAAAGGGCAGCATAAGGGTCTCTCACTTGATACGGGGTGGCTTGTCAACCCAGATTTATGAAATGAACGGAGTACACATTAGCTTGAGTGGGCACTTTGTGAGCGGAAGTGGGATGGTGACAATCAAGTAGAGAAGCTTGGTAAGGAGCAGCATTTTATGCGACTGATCCTGCCCACCAGGGACAGCGGAAGTGATATTCAATGGGATATTTGATCCGTCATTTTAGAAATTGTCTGGCCATAGTTCTCCCTTAGCACCACCTCCATATCCATGTTTACCCAGATTCCTAGGTACTGCACGGAGGCTACACGCCATGTTAGAGCAAAGTCAGGGGTGAAGCGTCATGCACCAGCATCAGGCGTGAGATTTGGCACTTACTCCAGTTGATGTTAATGCCTGAAAGCGACTCAAAGCGCAAACACTCACGAAGCACTTCAGTGAGACTAGTGTCAGGATGCCTCAAGTAGAGGGTCAAGTCATCTGCGCCCATTGGCCTGTGAATGTGCCGGGATGCTTATAGAGTGGCAGATTGGGTGCAGTGTTGACACAATTCTGCTGCGAGGGGTTCCAGAGCCAGCACAAATATGATCATGGAGAGGGGCCTAGTTCTCCCCTGGACACTACAAGAGGAGCTTAAAATGGTTATTTATGCATATTTTTGCACTTGGTGCAGAATGTAATAACTTTATCCACTCCAGGTAATGACTTGGGTGCCCCATTCAGGCAAGGATCATGAAAGATACTCCCATTCTAGGGAGTCAAATGCTTTAGAAGTGTCTAGGAATACAGCTACGGCACCCAACGCTGGGGGTAGAATTTGCAAAAGGGCGAGGAGGGTCTGCAGTTTGTGAGCGATCGACCTGACACCAACCCAGCCTGATCTGGCAGCCCCAAAGCTGGCAGTAGTAGAGTTAGGCAGTTAGCTATCAGTTTGTCTTCAATTTTGTTGTCACAGTTTAGCAGTGAAAACATGCAGTAAGAATCACAGTATTAAGGTGGTTTCTCTGGCTTGGCCAGGTTAACTATGATACCCTCACACAGGGTTGGGGGTAGCACATGCTTAGTCCGTGATTCGTTATATGGGGTTAGCAGATCCTGGGATTGTTTCTAAAATTTGTCAGTAAACCCGTCAGACCCTTGGGATTTGTTAGTTGATAGACCCAAGATCACCTCCCAGAGCTCATCTAATGTGAAGGGTTGCAATGTAAATGGAAGATGCGCTGGCGTGAATCAATCCACTGTGGTATTGTCTAAATATTAGCCCATAGATTGATGCTGGCGGGGGTCCTCGGGTGGTATAGAGGTTGGTACAATGGGTGTGGAAGGTATTCGGGATCTGTGGTGTCTTGTAGAGTGTACAGTGCTGCCCATCTACAATATGTGCTATCATTCACTGTCCAGGAATGTTTAATCTGTTCCGATAGTGATCGACCTGGCTGTTCTCCCTACCTGTATGCCCAGACCGAGCATATTTACCATGCTATTTCGCTTATTTTCCTCTATTTCTGCATACTGAGTGAATTTCTCCCTATATCTACCCTCCAGGACTCTCACCTCAGTCTCCAACCGATTCAACTGCACCCTCAGTTCTCTCAATATCCTGTTATGCTTGGCAATACACACACTCTTGTTTGTGGACTTAAATCCCTCTCAAAGAATGCCCATACTATCTGCTGCTGCCTGTATTGAGCACAAAGTATTCTTCAATAGTGTCATGTAAGTCCATCATTCAGGCGCCAGCTCCCCCGTGGCCCCCATGAGTCCGCTCCCAGCAGCCGCATATGCAGCATGATCGAAGAGTGGTCAGATAATCTGCAAGTGAGGTGCTGCATCTCTGTGATTCACAAGCACACGTCTCGAGAGGTAAGCCAATAATCTATTCTGGCTCACAAATCATGAACAGCCGAATAAAGAGTACCCTCCAGCCCTTCAGGGTAGCGTTGTCACCAAATAGCAACCAGAATGTGATCTTCAACTATATCTCTCAAGAGCCCAGCTGCCAGGATACCACCACGAGGAGATGACAGAGATCTGTCCTGGGTATTGGTAGGGGGCAGATCAAATCTCCAGCCCAGTGTAGGGAGGTGGGGGGAGGACACTGTGACCCCCATAGTCTGTCACAGAAATGAGAGTTGTCCGAGTTGGGACCTTAAAATCATCCAATATTGATCTGTGTCCTTCTTGCCAGTCCTCTAAGTGTGGGAGGTGGCTGGTAGTGTAGTAATGTGAGAGATTATCAGACAATCTTGTTCTCCATGAAGGGATGGTCAGGTAAGTCTACAGGTGGGCATGAAAGGTGTCTGGCTTTGAGCAGGACCTGACAATCTATGGAAAAGTCAGCACATTGGGGCATTGACTATCTTGATGTGAGAAGGAAACAAATCGTGCAAATTGTGACTTTTAGTTATTTGATGATGGAAAGGGCTTTAGTAATCAGAGTTTTTCAAGTGGACCAACTCAGTGGAGGTGCGTGTGTTTGTGTACATGCATGAATGCATGTATGTGTGTGCGTGTGTGCGCGTGGTGTGCTTGCATTGACTACAGTGGCGGGGTGGAGAGATGGGAAAATGTGTTCTTGTAGATTTTTTCAAGGACATTTGCTTTGTATTAGGATGTGCTTTGCGAAGGTGTTTGCGGGTATTTGTGCATACTCTGATTGCCATTGTCATGCTCAACAGGTTTTCAGCGGCTTCGTTTAGAACCATCCTATGAAACAGTATCTCTTAAGGATAAAAAAGAAACATTAGCAAATCAAATTCCTACATTTTACTGTAGCTGTAATGACATCCCCTCTGAATACAACGTGTATTCACAGAGGTTAATACGTCTGATGAGACTTTCGAAATTGAATGCAATTATCTTTCCTCTAGTTGAGAGCGCGCCCCTTGACTTTGCTTTATTTCAATTGCTGTCACAGGCAAACACAATTATCTTTCTATAAGCTCACATTTTAGTTTCAAATATTCACAATCGCTAAATCGCTGTCATATTGAATTTGATTAAAAAACGTGGCATTTATGCAGCAAAATGTAGAATTTCAGCATCTCTGGTTTCCAGGTCCTTTAAGTTATTTATTGAAAAGAGAATGCTGGCAGATTGACAGCTTCAGAAGCCTGCACAAATGTACATGACCTCAGGTTAATTTACTGTAAAACGCCATCCCACAAATCCACTTTAATGTCCATTAAGCACTCATCAGGGGCAAAGTTCGATCATTACAATTTTCCCTCCAAAATCAGTAAAGAACAGACACTTAATTAAATTAATTAACATACTTGACTAATAATGCACAGTATGTTTACAGCTTCCTTAGGAGTGTGTTTTATATACATTAACTTGTCACTGACTATTGATTAAATGACCTGGCTTTGTATGCCTATTTTAGAATACGGCTTTCCTAGTTCCACTGCTTCAGAGACTTTTAAAACAAAGGGCCTCATTTATGAAAAGTGACGCATCACTGCGTGAAAACAGTGATGCGTCACTTTTCACTGCGCCCTCCCTGCGACTCCAATGATGCGTCATATTTACAGTATGACGCATCATGTCGCAAGGAGTCACAGATACGTCAGTATTTCTGACGTATCTGTAGGCGCAAAAGTGACGCATTGCTGGAGTGTGTCACAAAAGTGACGCAACTCCAGCAATGTGTCCTTTCACATGGGGCAAGCCCCATGTGAAAGGGCCTGCGTCAGTCTTACGCCTGCTGTGAGGCAGGCGCAAGATATTGACGCATTTGCACCCTAGAAGTGGCGCAGTGAAATCTCGTAGATTTCACTGCGTCACTTCTACGATGCTTACTTACGTGGGAACGCCCACCCTGCATACATTATACCTGACGCAGGTATAATGTAGCGCAGGGGTTTACAAAGTGACGCATCTACCTAGATGCGTCACTTTGTAAATATGGTGCAACAAGGTCCAGTTTTTACGCCGCTGATGCGTCACAAAAAGTGACGCACTGGCGGCGCAAAAGTGACGCAAGGACTCATAAATGAGCCCCAAAGTTTTTTTTAAAGTTTGGAGAAACGTTCACAATCAAAAACACTTCAAGGCTATCTGATACATTAAGGACATTTTCTTCAGTAAAATGGTAAACAACGTATAAGTATTTCTTGCTTTGAACTTTATTATTTTCTGCTCTACCACTGCAGGCACACACGTATCTCTGATTTTTCATCAAAAGCATACCCACAAAACACGCTCTCAGCGGGGCTTTTGGTCCGCCTCTCCAGACGTTGGCTCATTCGAAGAAACTATCATTCACGTTTTGATTTAGGCAAGAGGAGTATCTCATTCTCACCACTGGCTATGGACGTTAAGGTGGGTTACTCTGCCTGCCTACAGACTGCTTTCAATTTCAGCACATAGGCAGAGAAGTGAACCTTCCTATACTGCATAGGATGCACAGTGGATCTCCTAAAAGGGGTAGATTTTCAAACAATTTGTGCTGGGTTAGCATCACAAAAGTGATGCTAACTAGTGCAAAATATTTTTGGGAGAATTTACTTTGCAGTGCAAAGCTTGTTTTGTAGAAGTTACTTGGCTGTCCTTGCTGTTGACGGGATCCGCAGGAGCTGTCAAAATGCAGCACTTGCCAAACCCACACTTGGAGACGGAGTTACACTCTACCCTTGGAGAGTAAAGGCCTTTGGGGTCCCAGGTTCAACAGCTGGATTTCTTCCACCTTTCTCGGCGGCTCTGGGTGAAGAGGTAGCTGGCAGCTGTCTATCACCGTGGCAGGTCGTGCAAAAGATGCTTTGCCACACACTTGACGACACCACCTTCAGGATGCAGAGACACAGCAGTGGAGTTGTTGACGACATCCGGCACTGTTGCTGTGAGGTGCGCTCGGTCTGGAGATGTGGATGAAGGGGTCGACCACCCAACTGCCGATCACCAAGCCATGGCTATGGCAAATATAGTCTTTGGTTACTTTGGAGGCTGGAGGTTGACAGGAGTGAACTAGAGGTTTGAGATTTGGTGTGATCTTAGCTACCACCCCAGGCTTGCAGACACCATGTCTCTTTGGGCACACTCTCAACAGGCCCAGCAGGTTGCAACTTGTGACACAGCACATTGATTCCTCTGCAGGTTGCAGGGGACTGTTCCTACCAGCCGAAGGGAGTTTACTTAGATTCCTGGTGTCCACTGATGTTCCTCTTGGTGGTAGCAACACGCTTTTGCCACGGATACACATCAAACACACAGTTCCAGTATATGTTCTCTTCAGGGTACTTAAGTATCCTCTCTTTGCACTGTGTCAGAGTCCAAAGTCCTGTTGTCTGTGACTGCATTTTCTCTGTGCCTCTTCTCATGTTCAAAGTCAGAACTGAGGTTCTGGTGTCAGGAGAGCCCCGTAAATCCTATTTTAGGGGGCATTAAGGGAGTGAGGGACAGTGGCCAGTAGATAGTTATAGTTAGGACCTAGTTCCCATAGGAAAAGTTTTTTTTGTTTTCCCAAAAACTTTGGCGCCGGTTGACGAATCTTTGCAAAATTATCAAAACCTATGGCCCGCTCCGGTCAGCTCCTACCCTGAAAGTTTTGGGGTGATTTGCCAAGCAGGGGCCGAGAAAAAGGAGGGGTCAAAAAACGTGTTTTTTCCATGGTATTTTCCATAGGAAAATCTAGACACGGCTACAGCTCGATCTGCTGAACGGAATTGCACCAAATTTGGCAAAAAGGTAGCCCTTGGTTCAGAAAGAGACCTTTTTGTTAACCCCTTCGACGCTCATGACGGAACGGTTCCGTCATGAGCGTCGGTTGAGCTGTGCTCATGACGGAACCGTTCCGTCATGACCACGCCCGCGCAGGTAACGGTCAGCACAGCGAGGGAATCCGCCCCGCATGGAAGGGGTTAAATGTTGTAAATCCGTTCAGTAGTTGCTGAGAAATAAAACTAAAAGAGGTCGAAAAATGCATTTCCCACAGGAAACTAAGACACGGCTACAGCTGAAACTGCTGAACGGAATTACACCAAATTTAACAAAAAGGTAGTGCTTGGTTCAGAAAGCGTCCTTTTTTTAAATGGTGGAAATCCGTTCAGTAGCTTTTGAGATATTAAAGGAAAAAAATCTTTATTTATCTGGGTGAGACCTAACTACACAAGCACAAGCTTGGTTCTAATTGGCTGCCAACAATTCAATCCAGGAAGTGTTGGCAGCCATCTTGTTGCAATGCTTTTTAGGTCTCACCTAGCGATGCAGCGCATGCCCTGTTCACTACACAAACACCACTGCACTACCCTAAACCCAAAAACACTACCCCCTGCACGAACCCCTTCACTGCCCGAACACCACTTCACTTTCCTAAACCCTAAAACACCATCCTTTGCACGCCCCCTATACTGCCCAAACACCACTGCACTGCCCTAAACCCTAAAACATCACCCCCTGCACAATCGCCTACACTGCCCGAACACCACTGTACTGCCCTAAAACCTAAAACTCCACCCCCTGCACGACCCCCTACACTGCCCAAACCCCCTCTGCACTGCCCTAAACCCTAAAACACCAACCCCCTGCATGACACCCTACACTGCCCAAACACCACTGCACTGCCCTAAAACCTAAAGCACCACCCCCTGCACGACACCCTACACTGCCCGAACACCACTGCACTGCCCTAATACCTAAAACACCACCCCAGCACGACCCTATACACTACCCGAAAACCACTGCATTACCATAAACCTTAAAACACTACCCCCAGCACGACCCCCTACACTAGCCGAACACCACTGCACTACCCTAAACACTAAAACACTACCCCCAGAATGACCCCCTACACTACCCTAACACCACTGCACGACCCTAAACCCTAACGCTACCCCCAGCACGACCCCCTACACTACCCAAACACCACTGCACTGCCCTAAACCCTAAATCACCACCCCGAACACCACTTCACTGCCCTAAATCCTAAAACACCCCCCCTGCACGACCCCCTACACTGCCCGAACACCACTGCACTTCCCTAAACCTTAAAACATCATGCCCTGCATGACCCCCTACACAGCCCAAACAACACTGCACTGCCCTAAACCCTAAAACACATCCCCCTGCATGACCCCTACAGTGCCCGAACACCACTGCACTGCCCTAAACCCTAAAACACAACCCCCCTGCAGGACCCCCTACACTGCCCGAACACCACTGCACTGTCCTAAAGCCTAAAACACCACCCCCTGCACGACCCCTACACTGCCCAAACACCACTGCACTGCCCTAAACCCTAAAACACCAACCCCCTGCACGACCCCCTACACTGCCTGAACACCACAGCACTGCCTAAACCCTAAAACACCACCCCCTGCACGACCCCCTACACTGCCCGAATACCACTGCACTGCCCTAAACCCTAAAACACCACCCCCGAACACAACTGCTCTGCCCTAAACCCTAAATCACCACCCCCGAACACCACTTCACTGCCCTAAATCCTAAAACACCCCCCTGCACGACCCCCTACACTGCCCGAAAACCACTGCACTTCACTAAACCTTAAAACACCATGCCCTGTATGACCCCCTACACAGCCCGAACACCACTGCACTTCCCTAAACCCTAAAACACAACCCCCCTGCACGACCCCCTACACTGCCCGAACACCACTGCACTGTCCTAAAGCCTAAAACACCACCCCCTGCACGACCCCTACACTGCCCAAACACCTCTGCACTGCCCTAAAACCTAAAACACCACCCCCAGCACGACCCCCTCCACTACCCAAACACCACTGCACTACCCTAAACACTAAAACTCTACCCCCAGAATGACCCCCTACACTACCCAAACACCACTGCACTACCCTAAACCCTTAAACACTACCCCAGCACGACCCCCTACACTACCCTAACACCACTGCTCTACCCTAACCCCTAAAACACTTCCCCAAGCATGACCCCCTACACTACCAAAACACCACTGCACTACCCTAAACCCTAAAACAACTACCCCCTGCATGACTCCCTACACTACCCGAACAAAACTGCTCTACCCCTAAAACCTAAAAAACTACCCCCCTGCATGACCCCCTACACTGCCTGAACACCACTGCACTGCCCTATAACCTAAAACACCACCCCCGTGAACGACCCCCTACACTGCACGAACACAACTGCTCTGCCCTAAAACCTAAAACACCACACCCCTGCACGACCCCCTACACTGCCCGAACATCACTTCACTGCTCTGAACCCTAAAACACCACCCCCTGCATGACCCCCTACACGTCCTGAACGCCACTGCACTGCCCTACACCCTAAAACACCACACCCTGCATGATCCCCTACACTGCCTGAATACCACTGCACTGCTCTAAATCCTAAAACACCAACCCCAGCACGACCCCCTACACTGCCCAAACATCACTGCACTGCCCTAAATCCTAAAACACCAACCCCTGCACGACCACCTATACTGCCTGAACACCACTGTGCTAAACCCTAAAACACCAACCCCCTGCATGACCGCCTACACTGCCGAAAACCACTGCACTGCCTTAAACCCTAAAACACTAACCCCCTGCATGACCCCCTACACTGCCCCAACACCACTGCACTGCCCTAAACCCTAAAACACCAACCCCTGCATGACCTCCTACACTACCTGAACACCACTGCACTGCTGTAAACCCTCAAACACCAACCCCCTGCATGACCCCCTACACTGCCCGAACACCAATGCACTGCCCTAAACCCTAAAACACCACCCCCTGCACGACCCCCTACACTGCCTGAACACCACTGCACTGCCCTAAACCCTAAAACACCACCCCCGAACACAACTGCACTGCCCTAAACCCTAAAACATCAAGCCCCCCAAAACAACCCGCTACACTGCCCGAACACCACTGTACTGCCCTAAAGCCTAAAACTCCAACCCCTGCATGACCCCCTACACTGCTCAAACCCCCTCTGCACTTCCCTAAACGACCCCCTACACTGCCAGAACACCACTGCACTGTCCTAAAGCCTAAAACACCACCCCCTGCATGACCCCTACACTGCCCAAACACCTCTGCACTGCCCTAAAACCTAAAACACCACCACCAGCACGACCCCCTACACTACCCAAACACCACTGCACTACCCTAAACACTAAAACACTTCCCCCAGAATGACCCCCTACACTACCCTAACACCACTGCACTACCCTAAATCCTAACTCTACCCCCAGCACGACCCCCTACACTACCCAAACACCACTGCACTACCCTAAACCCTTAAACACTACCCCCAACACGACCCCCTACACTACCCTAACACCACTGCTCTACCCTAACCCCTAAAACACTTCCCCAAGCATGACCCCCTACACTACCAAAACACCACTGCACTACCCTAAACCCTAAAACAACTACCCCCTGCACGACCCCCTACACTACCCAATCAAAACTGCTCTACCCCTAAAACCTAAAACACTACCCCCCTGCATGACCCCCTACACTGCCTGAACACCACTGCACTGCCCTAAAATGTAAAACACCACCCCCCTGCCCGACCTCCTACACTGCACGAACACAACTGTTCTGCCCTAAAACCTAAAACACCACACCCCTGCACGACCCCCTACACTGCCCGAACATCACTTCACTGCCTCGAAACCTAAAACACCACCCCCTGCATGACCCCCTACATTGCCTGAACACCACTGCACTGCCCTACACCCTAAAACACCACACCCTGCACAATCCGCTACACTGCCTGAATACCACTGCACTGCTCTAAATCCTAAAACACCAACCCCAGCAGGACCCCCTACACTGCCCAAACACCACTGCACTGCCCTAAATCCTAAAACACCAACCCCTGCACAACCACCTATACTGCCTGAAAACCACTGTGCTAAACCCTAAAACACCAACCCCCTGCACGACCGCCTATACTGCCGAACACCACTGCACTGCCTTAAACCCTAAAACACTAACCCCCTGCATGACCCCCTACACTGCCCGAACACCACTGCACTGCCCTAAACCCTAAAACACCAACCCCTGCATGACCTCCTACACTACCTGAACACCACTGCACTGCTGTAAATCCTAAAACACCAACCCCCTGCATGACCCCCTACACTGCCCGAACACCAATGCACTGCCCTAAACCCTAAAACACCAACCCCTGCACGACCCCCTACACTGCCCGAACACCACTGCACTGCCCTAAACCCTAAAACACCACCCCCGAACACAACTGCACTGCCCTAAACCCTAAATCACCACCCGAACACCCCTGCACTGCCCTAAACCCTACAACATCAAGCCCCCAAAACAACCCCCTATACTGCCCGAACACCACTGTACTGCCCTAAAGCCTAAATCTCCAACCCCTGCATGACCCCCTACACTGCTCAAACCCCCTCTGCACTTCCCTAAACCCTAAAACACCACCCCCCTGCATGACACCCTACACTGCCCAAACACCACTACACTGCCCTAAAACCTAAAACACCACCTCCCTGCATGACCCACTACACTGCCCGAACACCACTGCACTGCCCTAAAACATCACCCCCCTGCATGACCCCCTACACTACCCGAACACCACTGCACTGCCCTAAAACCTAAAACACCACCCCCTGCACGACACCCTACACTGCCCGAACACCACTGCACTGCCCTAAACCCTAAAACACCAAATCCTGCACGACCCCCTACACTGCCTGGACACCACTGCACTATCCAAAACCCTAAAACACAAAACCCTGCACGACCCTCTACAGTGCCCGAACACCACTGCACTGCCCTAAACCCTAAAACACCAACCCCTGCAAGACCCCCTACACTGCCCGAACACCACTGCACTGACCTAAACCCTAAAACACCAACCCCTGCACGACCCCCTACACTGCCCGAACACCACTGCACTCCATTAAACTCTAAAACACCAAACCCTGCACGCCCCCCTACACTGCCTGAACACCACTGCACTGCCCTAAACCCTAAAACACCAACCCCCTGCACAACCCCCTACACTGCCCGAACACCACTGCACTGCCCTAATACCTAAAACACCACCCCCAGCACGACCCCCTACACTACCCGAAAACCACTGCATTACCATAAACCCTAAAACACTACCCCCAGCACGACCACCTACACTAGCCGAACACTACTGCACTACCCTAAACACTAAAACACTACCCCCAGAATGACCCCCTACACTACCCAAACACCACTGCACTACCCCAAAACCCTAAAACACTACCTCCAGCACGACCCCCTACACTAGCCGAACACCACTGCACTACCTTAAACACTAAAACACTACCCACAGCACGACCCCCTACACTACCCTAACACCACTGCACTACCCTAACCCCTAAAACACTTCCCCAAGCACGACCCCCTACACTACCAAAACACCACTGCACTACCCTAAACCCTAAAACACTACCCCCAGCACAACCCCCTACACTGCCCGAACACCACTGCACTGCCCTAAACCTTTTTCTAATATTACCCTTTAACACACCTCTTCAACGACATTAAAAAAGGACTGAACCGGACGAAGATCAAACGTTCCAGTCCAGCTTGCGTGGTAAAGACGGTCGTGGGAGGAATACACGTGGTAAAGACGTTTACGTGGTAAGTGTACCGTTGTAAACGTAACACGTAGAAAAGCCTTTGTGGTTAAGGATGTTTCCCCTGCCCGAACACAACTGCTCTGCCCTATAACCTAAAACACCACCCCCCTGCACGATGCCCTACACTGCCCGAACAACACAGCACTGCCCTAAACCTTAAAACACCAACCCCTGCAAGACGCCCTGCACTGCCCGAACACCACTGCACTGCACTAAACCCTAAAACACCACCCTCTGAACGACCCCTACACTGCCCGAACACCACTGCACTGCCCTAATACCTAAAACACCACCCCCAGCACGACCCCCTACACTACCCGAAAACCACTGCTTTACCATAAACCCTAAAACACTACCCCCAGCACGACCCCCTACACTAGCCGAACACCACTGCACTACCCTAAACACTAAAACACTACCCCCAGAATGATCCCCTACACTACCCTAACACCAATGCACTACCCTAAACCCTAACTCGACCCCCAGCACGACCCCCTACACTACCCAAACACCAATGCACTACCCCAAAACCCTAAAACACTACCCCCAGCACGACCCCCTACACTAGCCGAACACCACTGCACTACCTTAACCCCTAAAACACTTCCCCAAGCACGACCCCCTACACTACCAAAACACCACTGCACTACCCTAAACCCTAAAACACTACCCCATCACAACCCCCTACACTGCCCGAACACCACTGCACTGCCCTAAACCTTTTTCTAATATCACCCTTTAACACACCTCTTCAACGACATTAAAAAAGGACTGAACCGGACGAAGATCAAACGTTCCAGTGCAGCTTGCGTGGTAAAGAAGGTCGTGGAAGGCATACGCGTGGTAAAGACGTTTACGTGGTAAGTCTACCGTTGTAAACGTAACGCGTAGAAAAGCCTTTGTGGTTAAGGATGTTTCCCCTGCCCGAACACAACTGCTCTGCCCTATAATCTAAAACACCACCCCCCTGCACGACACCCTACACTGCCCGAACAACACAGCACTGCCCTAAACCTTAAAACACCAACCCCTGCAAGACGCCCTGCACTGCCCAAACACCACTGCACTGCACTAAACCCTAAAACACCAACCCCCTGCACGACCCCCTACACTGCCTGAACACCACTTCACTGCCCTAAACCCTAAAGCACCATCCCTGAACACAACTGCACTGCCCTAAACCCTAAATCACCACCCCCGAACACCACTGCACTGCCCTAAATCCTAAAACACCCCTCTGCACGACCCCAAACACTGCCCAAACACCACTGCACTTCCCTAAACCTTAAAACACCATGCCCTGCATGACCCCTACACAGCCCGAACACCACTGCACTGCCCTAAACCCTAAAACACATCCCCCCTGCATGACCCCTTCAGTGTCCGAACACCACGGCACTGCCCTAAACCCTAAAACAAAACACCCCTGCATGACTCCCTCCCCTGCCGAACACCACTGCACTGTCCTAAAGCCTAAAACACCACCTCCTGCACGACCCCTACACTGCCCAAACACCTCAGCACTGCCCTAAAACCTAAAACACCACCCCCAGCACGACCCCTACACTACCCAAACACCACTGCACTACCCTAAACACTAAAACACTACCCCCAGATTGACCCCCTACACTACCCTAACACCACTGCACTACCATAAACCCTAACTCTACCCCCAGCACGACCCCCTACACTACCCTAATACCACTGCACTACCCTAAACCCTTAAACACTACCCCCAGCACGACCGCTACACTACCCTAACACCACTGCTCTACCCTAACCCCTAAAACACTTCCCCAAGCATGACGCCCTACACTACCAAAACACCACTGCACTACCCTAAACCCTAAAACAACTACTCCCTGCACGACTCCCTACACTACCCGAACAAAACTGCTCTACCCCATAAACCTAAAACACTACCCCCCTGCATGACCCCCTACACTGCCTGAACACCACTGCACTGCCCTAAAACCTCAAACACCACCCCCATGAATGACCCCCTACACTGCACGAACACAACTGCTCTGCCCTAAATCTTAAAACACCACACCCCTGCACGACCCCCTACACTGCCCGAACACCACTTCACTGCCCTGAACCCTAAAACACCACCCCCTGCATGACTCCCTACACTGCCTGAACACCACTGCACTGCCCTACACCCTAAAACACCACACCCTGCACGATCCCCTACACTGCCTGAATACCACTGCACTGCTCTAAATCCTAAAACACCAACCCCAGCATGACCCCCTACACTGCCCAAACACCACTGCACTGCCCTAAATCCTAAAACACCAACCCCTGCACGACCACCTATACTGCCTGAACACCACTGTGCTAAACCCTAAAACACCAACCCCCTGGACGACCCCCTACACTGCCCGAACACCACTGCACTGCCCTAAACCCTAAAACACCAACCTCTGCATGACCTCCTACACTACCTGAACACCACTGCACTGCTGTAAACCCTAAAACACCAACACCCTGCATGACCCCCTACACTGCCCGAACACCAATGCACTGCCCTAAACTCTAAAACACCACCCCCTGCACGACCCCCTACACTGCCCGAACACCACTGCACTGCCCTAAACCCTAAAACACCACCCCCGAACACAACTGCACTGCCCTAAACCCTAAACCACCACCCCCGAACACCACTGAACTGCCCTAAACCCTAAAACATCACCCCCTGCACAACCCCCTACACTGCCCGAACACCACTGTACTGCCCTAAAGCCTAAAACTCCACAACCTGCACGACCCCCTACACTGCCCAAACCCCCTCTGCACTGCCCTAAACCCTAAAACACCACCCCCTGCATGACCCCCTACACTGCCGGAACACCACTGCACTGCCCTAAACCCTAAAACACCACCCCCCTGCATGACACCCTACACTGCCCAAACACCACTACACTGCCCTAAAACCTATAACACCACCCCCTGCATGACCCCCTACACTGCCCAAACACCACTGCACTGCCCTAAAACATCACCCCCCTGCATGACACCCTACACTACCCGAACACCACTGCACTGCCCTAAAACCTAAAACACCACCCCCTGCACAACACCCTACACTGCCCGAACACCACTGCACTGCCCTGAACCCTAAAACACCAAACCCTGCACGACCCCCTGCACGACCCCCTACACTGCCCGGACACCACTGCACTACCCAAAACCCTAAAACACAAAACCCTGCATGACCCCCTACACTGCCCGAACACCACTGCACTGCCCTAAACCCTAAATCACCAACCCCTGCAAGACCCCCTACACTGCGCGAACACCACTGCACTGACCTAAACCCTAAAACACCAACCCCTGCACAACCCCCTACACTGCCCGAACACCACTGCACTCCACTAAACCCTAAAACACCAACCCCTGCATGGCCCCCTACACTGCCTGAACACCACTGCACTGCCCTAAACCTTAAGGGCCCGATTCACAGAACAAACTTAAGACAAAATCCTAAACTTAGTACCATTTTGGTATTCACAGAATGCACTTACTACTTCTGGTATTCACAGAATGAACTTACTACTTTTGCGATTCACAGAATAAACTTACTACTTTTGCTATTCACAGAATGGATTTAAGACTACTAACTTTACGTCCACACTCGGGCCGGAAATTCCGGCCCGGAGGCGGAGCTTCCGGCCCGGAGGCGGGGCTTCCGGGCCGGAGGCGGAGCTTCCGGCCCAGAGGTGGAGATTTTAAATCTCCGCCACTGGCCGGAATCCCCACCTCCGGGCCGGAAGCTCCGCCTCCGGCCCGGAAGCCCCGCCTCCGGGCCGGAAGCTCCGCCTCTGGGCCGGAATTTCCGGCCCGAGTGCGGACGTACAGTTAGTAGTCTTAAATCCATTCTGTGAATAGCAAAAGTAGTAAGTTTATTCTGTGAATACCAGAAGTAGTAAGTGCATTCTGTGAATACCAAAATGGTACTAAGTTTAGGATTTTGTCTTAAGTTTGTTCTGTGAATCAGGCCCTAAAACACCAACCCCCTGCACAACCCCCCACACTGCCCAAATACCACTGCACTGCCCTAAACCCAAAAACACCACTCCCGAACACCACTGCACTGCCCTAAACCCTAAAACACCACATCTGAACGAGCCCCTACACTGCCTGAACACCACTGCACTGTCCTAATACCTAAAACACCACCCCCAGCACGACCCCCTACACTACCCGAAAACCACTGCATTACCATAAACCCTGAAACACCACCCTCGAACACAACTGCACTGCCCTAAACCCTAAATCACCACCCCGAACACCACTGCACTACCCTAAACACTAAAACACTACCCCAGAATGACCCCCTACACTACCCTAACACCACTGCACTACCCTAAACCCTAACTCTACCCCCAGCACGACCCCCTACACTACCCAAACACCATTGCACTACCCCAAAACCCTAAAACACTACCCCCAGCACGACCTCCTACACTACCCTAACACCACTGCACTACCCTAACCCCTAAAACACTTCCCCAAGCACGACCCCCTACACTACCAAAACACCACTGCACTACCCTCAACCCTAAAACACTACCCCCAGCACAACCCCCTACACTGCCCGAACACCACTGCACTGCCGTAAACCTTTTTCTAATATTATCCTTTAACACACCTCTTCAATTAAAAAAGGACTGAACCGGACGAAGATCAAAAGTTCCAGTCCAGCTTGCGTGGTAAAGACGGTCGTGGAAGGCATATGCGTGGTAAAGACGTTTACGTGGTAAGTGTACTGTTGTAAACGTAATGCGTAGAAAAGCCTTTGTGGTTAAGGATGTTTCCCCAGCCCGAACACAACTGCTTTGCCCTATAACCTAAAACAACACCCCCCTGCACGACGCCCTACACTGCCCGAACAACACAGCACTGCCCTAAACCCTAAAACACCACCTCCTAAATGACCCCCTACACTGCCCGAACACCACCGCACTGCCTTAAAACCTGAAACACCACCCCCAGCACGACCCCCTACACTACCCGAACACCACTGCATTACCCTAAAACACAACCCCAGCACCACCACCTACACTACCCGAACACCACTGCACTACCCTAAACACTAAAACACTAACCCCACAATGACCCCGCACACTTCCCTAACACCACTGCACTACCCTAAACCCTAAATCTACCCCAGCAAGACCCCCTACAATACCCAAACACCACTGCACTACCCTAACCCCTAAAACACTACCCCCTGCACGACTCCCTACACTAGCCGGACACCACTGCAATACACTAAACCCTAAAACACTAACCCCAGCACAACCCCCTACACTACCCTAACACCACTGCACTACACTAACCTGTAAAACACTTCCCCCAGCATGACCCCCTACCCTACAAAAACACCACTGTCCTACCCTAAACCCTAAAACACTACCCCCACCATGACCCCCTACACTACCCGAACACCACTGCTCTACCATTAAACCCTAAAACACTACCCCCAGCATGACCCCATACACTGCCCGAACACTACTGCACTGCCCTAAACCCTAAAACACCAACCCCCTGCACCACCCCCTACACTGCCCAAAAACCACTGCACTGCCCTAAAAGCTAATACACTACCCCTCTGCACGACCCCCTGCACTGCCTGAACATCACTGCACTGCCCTAAAACCTAAAACACCACCCCCTGCAAGAACCCCTACACTGCCCGAACACCACTACACTGACCTAAATCCTAAAACACCAACCCCTGCAGACCCCTACAATGCCCAAACACCACTGCACTGCTCTAACCCCTAAAACACCAACCCCTGCACGACCCCCTACACTGCCCGAACACCACTGCACTGCCCTAAACCCTAAAACACCAACCCCCTGCATGACCCCCCACACTGCCCAAATACCACTGCACTGCCCTAAACCCAAAAACACCACCCCAAACACCACCGCACTGCCTTAAAACATAAAACACCACCCCAGCACGACCCCCTACACTACCCGAACATCACTGCATTGCCCTAAAACACTACCCCCAGCATGACCCCCTACACTACCCAAACACCACTGCACTACCCTAAACACTAAAATACTAACCCCACAATGACGCCATACCCTTCCCTAACACCACTGCACTACCCTAAACCCTAAATCTACCCCCAGCAAGACCCCCTACACTACCCAAACACAACTGAACTACCCTAAACCATAAAACACTACCCCCTGCACGACTCTCTACACTAGCCGGACACCACTGCACCACACTAAACACTAAAACACTAACCACAGCATGCCCCCCCTACACTACCAAAACACCACTGCACTACCCTAAACCCTAAAACACTACCCCCACCACGACCCCCTACACTACCCGAACACCACTGCTCTACCATTAAACCCTAAAACACTACCCCCCAGCATGATCCCCTATACTGCCCGAACACTACTGCACTGCCCTAAACCCTAAAACACCACCCCCATGCACGACCCCCTACACTGCCCAAAAAACCCTGCACTGCCCTAAAACCTAATACACCACACCCAGCACGACCCCCTACATTGTCCAAACACCACTGCACTGCCCTAAGCCCTAAAACACCACCCCCTGCACGACCCCCTACACTGCCCGAACACCACTGCACTGCCCTACACCCTAAAACACCACCCCCTGCACGACCCCCTACACTAGCCGGACACAACTGCACTACCCTGAACCCTAAAACACTAACCCCAGAACGACCCCCTACACTTCCCTGACACCACAGCACTACCCTAACCCCTAAAACACTTCCCCCAGCACGACCCCCTACACTACCAAAACACCACTGCTCTACCATAAACCCTAAAACACTACCCCCACCACGACCCCCTACACTACCCGAACACCACTGTTCTACCCCTAAACCCTAAATTGCTCTGCCCTAAAACCTAAAACACCAACCCCCAGCATGACCCCCTACACTGCCCGAACACCACTGCACTGTCCTAAAGCCTATAACACCACCCCCTGCACGACCCCTACACTGCCCAAACCCCTCTGCACTGCCCTAAAACCTAAAACACCACCCCCAGCACGACCCCCTACACTACCCAAACACCACTGCATTACCATAAACCCTAAAACACTACCCCCAGCACGACCCCCTACACTACCCAAACACCACTCCACTACCCTAAACACTAAAACACTACCCCCAGAATGACCCCCTACACTACCCTAACACCACTGCACTATCCTAAACCCTAACTCTACCCCCAGCACGACCCCCTACACTACCCAAACACCACTGTACTACCATAAACCCTTAAACACTACCCCCAGCACGACCCCCTACACTACCCTAACACGGCTGCTCTACCCTAACCCCTAAAACACTTCTCCAAGCATGACCCCCTACACTACCAAAACACCACTGCACTACTCTAAACCCTAAAACAACTACCCCCAGCACGACTCCCTACACTACCCGAACAAAACTGCTCTACCCCTAAAACCTAAAACACTACCCACCTGCATGACCCCTACACTGCCTGAACACCACTGCACTGCCCTAAAACCTAAAACACCACCCCCGTGAACGACCCCCTACACTGCACGAACACAACTGCTCTGCCTTAAAACCTAAAACACCACACCCCTGCATGACCCCCTACACTGCCCGAACACCACTTCACTGCCCTGAACCCTAAAACACCACCCCCCGCATGACCCCCTACACTGCCTGAACACCACTGCACTGCCCTACACCCTAAAACACCCACCCCAGCACGACCCCCTACACTGCCCGAACACCACTGCACTGCCCTAAATACTAAAACACCAACCCCTGCACGACCCCCTACACTGCCCGAACACCACTGCACTTCCCTAAACCTTAAAACACCATGCCCTGCATGACCCCCTACACAGCCCAAACAACACTGCACTGCCCTAAACCCTAAGACACATCCCCCCTGCATGACCCCTACAGTGCCCAAACACCACTGCACTGCCCTAAACCCTAAAATACAACCCCCTGCAGGACCCCTACACTGCCCGAACACCACTGCACTGTCCTAAAGCCTAAAACACCACCCCCTGCACGACCCCTACACTGCCCAAACACCACTGCACTGCCCTAAACCCTAAAACACCAACCCCCTGCACGACCCCCTACACTGCCTGAACACCACAGCACTGCCCCAAACCCTAAAACACCACCCCCTGCACGACCCCCTACACTGCCCAAACACCACTGCACTGCCCTAAACCCTAAAACACCAACCCCCTGCACGACCCCCTACACTGCCTGAACACCACTGCACTGCCCTAAACCCTAAAACACCACCCCCGAACACAACTGCACTGCCCTAAACCCTAAATCACCACCCCCGAACACCACTTCACTGCCCTAAATCCTAAAACACCCCCCTGCACGACCCCCTACACTGCCCGAAAACCACTGCACTTCACTAAACCTTAAAACACCATGCCCTGTATGACCCCCTACACAGCCCGAACACCACTGCACTTCCCTAAACCCTAAATCACCAACCCCTGCAAGACCCCCTACACTGCGCGAACACCACTGCACTGACCTAAACCCTAAAACACCAACCCCTGCACAACCCCCTACACTGCCCGAACACCACTGCACTCCACTAAACCCTAAAACACCAACCCCTGCATGGCCCCCTACACTGCCTGAACACCACTGCACTGCCCTAAACCTTAAGGGCCCGATTCACAGAACAAACTTAAGACAAAATCCTAAACTTAGTACCATTTTGGTATTCACAGAATGCACTTACTACTTCTGGTATTCACAGAATGAACTTACTACTTTTGCGATTCACAGAATAAACTTACTACTTTTGCTATTCACAGAATGGATTTAAGACTACTAACTTTACGTCCACACTCGGGCCGGAAATTCCGGCCCGGAGGCGGAGCTTCCGGCCCGGAGGCGGGGCTTCCGGGCCGGAGGCGGAGCTTCCGGCCCAGAGGTGGAGATTTTAAATCTCCGCCACTGGCCGGAATCCCCACCTCCGGGCCGGAAGCTCCGCCTCCGGCCCGGAAGCCCCGCCTCCGGGCCGGAAGCTCCGCCTCTGGGCCGGAATTTCCGGCCCGAGTGCGGACGTACAGTTAGTAGTCTTAAATCCATTCTGTGAATAGCAAAAGTAGTAAGTTTATTCTGTGAATACCAGAAGTAGTAAGTGCATTCTGTGAATACCAAAATGGTACTAAGTTTAGGATTTTGTCTTAAGTTTGTTCTGTGAATCAGGCCCTAAAACACCAACCCCCTGCACAACCCCCCACACTGCCCAAATACCACTGCACTGCCCTAAACCCAAAAACACCACTCCCGAACACCACTGCACTGCCCTAAACCCTAAAACACCACATCTGAACGAGCCCCTACACTGCCTGAACACCACTGCACTGTCCTAATACCTAAAACACCACCCCCAGCACGACCCCCTACACTACCCGAACACCACTGCACTGTCCTAAAGCCTAAAACACAACCCCCCTGCACGACCCCCTACACTGCCCGAACACCACTGCACTGTCCTAAAGCCTAAAACACCACCCCCTGCACAACCCCTACACTGCCCAAACCCCTCTGCACTGCCCTAAAACCTAAAACACCACCCCCAGCACGACCCCCTACACTACCCAAACACCACTGCATTACCATAAACCCTAAAACACTACCCCCAGCACGACCCCCTACACTACCCAAACACCACTCCACTACCCTAAACACTAAAACACTACCCCCAGAATGACCCCCTACACTACCCTAACACCACTGCACTATCCTAAACCCTAACTCTACCCCCAGCACGACCCCCTACACTACCCAAACACCACTGTACTACCATAAACTCTTAAACACTACCCCCAGCACGACCCCCTACACTACCCTAACACGGCTGCTCTACCCTAACCCCTAAAACACTTCTCCAAGCATGACCCCCTACACTACCAAAACACCACTGCACTACTCTAAACCCTAAAACAACTACCCCCAGCACGACTCCCTACACTACCCGAACAAAACTGCTCTACCCCTAAAACCTAAAACACTACCCACCTGCATGACCCCTACACTGCCTGAACACCACTGCACTGCCCTAAAACCTAAAACACCACCCCCGTGAACGACCCCCTACACTGCACGAACACAACTGCTCTGCCTTAAAACCTAAAACACCACCCCCTGCATGACCCCCTACACTGCCTGAACACCACTGCACTGCCCTACACCCTAAAACACCCACCCCAGCACGACCCCCTACACTGCCCGAACACCACTGCACTGCCCTAAATACTAAAACACCAACCCCTGCACGACCACCTATACTGCCTGAACACCACTGTGCTAAACCCTAAAACACAAAACCCCTGAACAACCCCCTACACTGCCGAACACCACTGCACTGCCTTAAACCCTAAAACACTAACCCCCTGCATGACCCCCTACACTGCCCGAACACCACTGCACTGCCCTAAACCCTAAAACACCAACCCCTGCATGACCTCCTACACTACCTGAACACCACTGCACTGCTGTAAACCCTAAAACACCAACCCCCTGCATGACCCCCTACACTGCCCGAACACCAATGCACTGCCCCAAACCCTAAAACACCACCCCCTGCACGACCCCCTACACTGCCCGAACACCACTGCACTGCCCTAAACCCTAAAACACCAACCCCTGCATGACCCCCTACACAGCCTGAACACCGCTGCACTGCCCCAAACCCTAAAACACATCCCCCTGCATGACCCCTACAGTGTCCGAACACCACTGCACTGTCCTAAACCCTAAAACACCACCCCCGAACACAACTGCACTGCCCTAAACCCTAAATCACCACCCCCGAACACCACTTCACTGCCCTAAATCCTAAAACACCCCCCTGCACGACCCCCTACACTGCCCGAAAACCACTGCACTTCACTAAACCTTAAAACACCATGCCCTGTATGACCCCCTACACAGAACGAACACCACTGCACTTCCCTAAACCCTAAAACACAACCCCCCTGCACGACCCCCTACACTGCCCGAACACCACTGCACTGTCCTAAAGCCTAAAACACCACCCCCTGCATGACCCCTACACTGCCCAAACCCCTCTGCACTGCCCTAAAACCTAAAACACCACCCCCAGCACGACCCCCTACACTACCCAAACACCACTGCATTACCATAAACCCTAAAACACTACCCCCAGCACGACCCCCTACACTACCCAAACACCACTCCACTACCCTAAACACTAAAACACTACCCCCAGAATGACCCCCTACACTACCCTAACACGGCTGCTCTACCCTAACCCCTAAAACACTTCTCCAAGCATGACCCCCTACACTACCAAAACACCACTGCACTATCCTAAACCCTAACTCTACCCCCAGCACGACCCCCTACACTACCCAAACACCACTGTACTACCATAAACCCTGAAACACTACCCCCAGCACGACCCCCTACACTACCCTAACACGGCTGCTCTACCCTAACCCCTAAAACACTTCTCCAAGCATGACCCCCTACACTACCAAAACACCACTGCACTACTCTAAACCCTAAAACAACTACCTCCAGCACGACTCCCTACACTACCCGAACAAAACTGCTCTACCCCTAACACCTAAAACACTACCCACCTGCATGACCCCTACACTGCCTGAACACCACTGCACTGCCCTAAAACCTAAAACACCACCCCGTGAACAACCCCCTACACTGCACGAACACAACTGCTCTGCCTTAAAACCTAAAACACCACACCCCTGCATGACCCCCTACACTGCCCGAACACCACTTCACTGCCCTGAACCCTAAAACACCACCCCCTGCATGACCCCCTACACTGCCTGAACACCACTGCACTGCCCTACACCCTAAAACACCCACCCCAGCACGACCCCCTACACTGCCCGAACACCACTGCACTGCCCTAAATACTAAAACACCAACCCCTGCACGACCACCTATACTGCCTGAACACCACTGTGCTAAACCCTAAAACACAAAACCCCTGAACAACCCCCTACACTGCCGAACACCACTGCACTGCCTTAAACCCTAAAACACTAACCCCCTGCATGACCCCCTACACTGCCCGAACACCACTGCACTGCCCTAAACCCTAAAACACCAACCCCTGCATGACCTCCTACACTACCTGAACACCACTGCACTGCTGTAAACCCTAAAACACCAACCCCCTGCATGACCCCCTACACTGCCCGAACACCAATGCACTGCCCCAAACCCTAAAACACCACCCCCTGCACGACCCCCTACACTGCCCGAACACCACTGCAGTGCCCTAAACCCTAAAACACCAACCCCTGCATGACCCCCTACACAGCCTGAACACCGCTGCATTGCCCCAAACCCTAAAACACATCCCCCTGCATGACCCCTACAGTGTCCGAACACCACTGCACTGTCCTAAAGCCTAAAACACCACCCCCTGAACAACCCCCTACACTGCCCGAACACCACTGCACTGCCCTAAAACCTAAAACTACCCCCTTGCAAGACACCCTACACTGCCCGAACATCACTGCACTGCTCTAAACTCTAAAACACCCCCCCATGCATGCCCCCCTACACTGCCCGACCGCCATGGATAATGGATAATATCAGAATGGCTCTGGATCAAGGTCAAGCAGCACTTCTGGTGCTGCTTGACCTTTCAGCAGCATTTGATACCATTTCCCACCAAGTTCTCTTGCATAGATTACTAGAGCTTGGCATCAACGGATCTGCATTGAGCTGGTTGTCAGATTTCTTGTCCAACCGTTCTCAGGCAGTGTCAATGGGTCCTTTTACATCTGCTCGCACACAGGTCACCAGAGGCGTCCCGCAGGGCTCATGTTTGAGCCCTACTTTATTTAACATCTATGTGACACCCCTGGCTAAACTGATGAGGGACCTGGGGTTTAACCCCATCTCTTACGCAGATAATACCCAACTCCTCCTCACCTTCGACAAAAGGAGATCAGACATACAAACCATCTTCTCTCAGGGTATGATGGCTATTGCCTCCTGGATGAAAACTAACTATCTCCAGTTAAACTCTGAGAAATCTGAGATTCTGCTGTTCGGAGGTGCTGACATCTGTTGGTCACCTAGTTGGTGGCCGAAGGAGCTGGGTAAAGCCCCTGCCCCATAAGAGGAAGTTAAAAATCTGGGCATTAAGCTTGATAAGAAACTTACATTGCAGACCCATGTTAATACAATTGCTGGGTCTTGCTATCACATCTTAAGTTTACTTAGAAGAGTTTTTCCGTTGCTTCCACTTTCTACCAGGAAGACTCTAATTCAGGCTTTGCTCATGAGCAAGATCGATTATTGTAAGGCTCTTCTTCTCTCTGCTCATGTTGCCTCATTGGACAAATTGCAGGTTATTCAAAATACAGCTGCTCGTCTGGTAACTGGTTCTCCTGCCAGGACCCCCTCTCTGCCTTAACTGTATGAACTACATTGGTTGCCAATCAGAAAAAGAGTACAACAGGCTGCATGATTTTCAAGGCTCTAAACGAGCTTAGCCCTCGTTATCTTACAAGGAAACTGAAAGTGTATAACCCTATATCCTCACTTAGATCAGGATCAAAAAAGCTTCTCTCTGTTCCTAGAATAAATAAATTTTTGTACAAATGACCGAGAGAGACCCCTTGTCTTTTAAAGGGAATGGGGTACTTGTCACACTTGAGAAAACACTATCCCTATACTAGGACACAATGGTACAACACTCAAAAATAGAACAATCATTGATATGAAAAAGGCACCAAATGTTCATTGCATTTATTATTTAAAAATATATGTGAAATTCATAAAATCAATTGTACATTTACATAAACTTAAAAACACAAAAAACAACATATACAGATTTTCACATTAATATAATTCATAACCTGTTATGAGCCCGCATAACAGAAGATAATGGAAGACAATACACTTTGTCATAAATTACGCATCCTGACGGGTCTTATATATAAGACTATGGTTGGTGATATGTATGCACCATTATATCTACTAACAATCAACCACAGTTCTCCCTTGGATTGCGTTTTTTAGATGCGTCGACGCGTTTCGATGGTTTTTCTTATAATTCCATCTTTATCAAGACAGGTGATAGGCTTCAGGTCCTCTTCTATTGTACAGGGACCTACATAAGGGAAATAAGTTCTTTAATTAGACTCATCTTTATAATTAGTTTTTACAGGGAGCTCATATTATTGTCTCTAGTTAATTCTCTTAAGGAGTATATTCTAAGGTATATATCTACTCTTGTTATAGGTGTTCATATCCATTAAAATAAGGTTGTGCTTCACCTGATTTATTCAACTTCAATACTCCGATTTCTACGCAGTTTTCACTTGTAGGTCCACGTAGTGGCACGTTGTGGGTTTTAATTATTTTGTGCTGCAACACAGACAATAATAACATCATCATGTTATTCAAAGGGCATGCGGACACTCACCCAAATTAAATTCGGAAAACACTCGATATGGCTGTCTACTTACTGAATGTATTTCTTGATTTTCCTAATTCTGGTTCTTATACTGGCAGCTGGGGGTAAGTGACGTTTCTCCCTCAATGCTCCTCACCTATTTATTTAAAAATAAATAGAGGCGCTCATGTTAGCGCCGCTAACATTTCTCTCGTACCTAAAGCGTGGTATAACCACACCGGTGTCTATCAATGCTGACGACGACTATTGCTCTAGGCGAACAGTGTGGTCTCACCTCGTGGCCTTAAAAACATCGGTTTATTACGCGGTGACGGGGGTCCGTGCTACTCCTCCCTCAACGTTCGTCACCTATTTTTAAGACAAAGAAAATAAATGCGCTCGTATTAGCGCCACTGACATATTCCTCATACCTGACGCGTGATATAACCGTCACGATCTCTGTCAAATGCTGACGAAGAGTATTAGCCAGCCTTGCAGTCTCACCTTGTGGCCTCAAAACAGTCGGCTTCGTACGCGGAAGTGCTCCTCTAGTCGCTTCCCTAATTCTTGTCTAAGGTGACTGCTTATTTGTGCGTACAGATATCGACCCTGATTGGTTGGATTTTACACGTGGTCAGTAACCCATGTGATATTGATGTTACGAGCGGGTTTTTTTTGTAAAAGAAAACTTTATCGCTAAGTTTCTTGAGCACCCTAATTTCTGGCGATATATTTCCATATTATCTATATACTATGCGATCAACTCATGGTTTACTGTTGATTACAATTCACGATATAATTTCGGTGCATATTCGACCAACAGAACGAAATATTCTCCTAAATGGAGACGTTATGATGACATGCAGTGTGACAAACTTATCAATTCTTGGTTAACATCACTTCACATTGTCGGATATGTTATTACAATATCACCAAATAGCATGAAATCATTATACTAGTATGCTGTACAATCATCTCATCTACGCTTGGTCGTTTCACATATACTAACCATTGTCCCGTATGCATTTAAATATCACCAGGTCAACTTAATGGTTTTGATACAATTCAAACAATTCAAACCTTATGTGATATATTAATCTTATTATGCGTCATGTGTTGTATATCTACATAATAAACTTCACCATTTAACAGGGATGGAAACATTTATGCAAATACAATGACAACAATCATCGTCTCAGAGATGTTGCTAGAATGCCGTTTGCTGTTCTTGTGGTATCTGATTTTTTGTATATTCTCCTTGCATATACCCAGGATTTACCCAACATGTTGTGCCCAATAGAATGCCACTATTCAACTGCAGTTAAATTAAGGGTTATAATGATCTCTTCCTCAAGATAACACAAGAACAAACGTAATCTCAGCAGAATCTGTAGTATACTGGATCAATACAGAAAGGAAATGCTGTTTACTAGGACTGCCAGTTCTTTTAAGGACCAATGATACTCATCCAGTCCTCTTTCGAATTAAGACCTCTCTCCACAGTATTAAAAAAACATATGAACCATTGTTCCCTCTTTTTCCTCTTGGTGTTCAAATCACCCCCTCTTCTGTTTACTGTCACTTTTTCCAGAATGAACCACCGGATTGAATCCCAATTGTGGTTTGCTTCTAGAAAGTGATCTGTTAGGGGGGCATTGTTTTTTTTAGTTTTGATTGCAGATTTGTGCTCCAACAGGCGGATTCGTAGTTCCCTACTGGTTTCACCCACGTACGCTAGGCCGCAGGGGCAGATTCAAAAATAAACCACATTCCTGCTCCTACAGTTGTTAAAACTGCTGGCCCAAATTGTTTTGTTGTTGTGGGTAAGGTTTTTCGCCTCAAGGCATTGGGGACAGATGGAACAAGTTCCACATTTGTAATTGCCTATAGCTTTATCTCCCTTCATGGTAGTTTGGGATTCTTGTTTATTATCATATGTCCTTACCAGTGCATTTCGTAATGTTTTGTTACGTCTGAATGAGAACAATGGCTTCTCAAGTGGAGTTTCTGATCCATAGTTCAAAATCTTCCAATTTTTATTGACTATGTTTTTGATCCGGTTGCTAAGATTGGAGAATTGAGAAACGAAAACTAAACGTCCTGCTACTTTGTCATTATTTTTATTCTTATTTTTCTCCAACAAATGGTCGCGATTATAAAATCTCGCTCTTTTGAAGGAGTGTTTGATTAATTTCTTGGGGTAGTCTCTTGCAGCTAATTTTTTCTTCAAGAATTCAGAATGGTAATAAAAATCGGAAAGAGCTGTGCAGTTGCGCCTTAGTCTTAAAAATTCCCCAAAGGGAATATTGTCCTTTTGGGAACGCGGATGGTTACTACCATATAGAAGAAGTGTGTTTTTATCAGTGGGTTTTGAATATAATACTACATTGAGGGCGTTTCCCATATTTTTGATTTTTATATCTAGAAACGCCACCTCCGAATGACTGTAATGAGCCGTGAATCTCAGATTAGGATCTCCCAGGTTAATCCATTCAAGGAAACGTTCTAAATCCTGACTGGCACCGTTCCAGACAAAGATGATATCGTCTATGTAACGGTGCCAGCAGGTTACATTTTCAAAAAACGGAGCCATCTCATTGTAAATATGTTTTAATTCAAAGTCACCAACATAGAGGCATGCCAGGCTGGGAGCACAGGCAGCCCCCATGCTGGTGCCTTTGATCTGAATGTAGGCCTCATCCTTAAATAAAAAGATGTTATTTTTCAGTACCTTTTCAATGCATGACATTATAAATTCCTTATTAGCTCCCTCTAAGTCTTCATGATCTAAAATGTTAGAGATAACTCTTATGGTGTCGTTCTGGGGGATATTCGTGTATAATGCCTCTATGTCGAGGGTCACCAGAATCTGGGTAACCCTGTTGAAGCTCTGACCCTCAAACACGGAGATGGCATGTGCTGTATCTTTGAGATAAGATCTCTGTTTTTGTACGATTGGTTTTAAGAAATGATCTACATATTTGCTGAGGGGCTCCAGGATGGATCCCACACTACTGACAATAGGTCTCATAGGTGGATCAGAGGTGCTTTTATGAATTTTTGGGAGTCCGTAAATGGCCGATGTCATGGGATGTAAGTTCAGAAGGAATCTATACTCGTTCTCACATATCCACCCTTGTTCTCTCCCTAGGTTTAAGAGTGATACCACTTCTTTTTTAAGAACATCAATCGCTGTAAGACGGATGGGTTGATAATGTTCCCTCACGTTTAAGAGGTCCCTCATCCTTTTGTCATAGTCAGTAGTGTCAAATATAACTATACCTCCGCCTTTATCGGCTGGTTTTATGGTTATAAGATTGCACTTTTGTAAGTTCTTTAATGCTTGTTTCTGATTCCAAGGGAGATTGTTGTTTTGGTATTTAGAGACTGCCTGCCTCATATTTCTAATTTCCATTTCTACCACTTTCTCAAATAACTCAACGTTTTTGTCCACTTGACCCAGATTGGGAGTAAAAGTGGACTTTGGTTTAAAACCAGATACATTAGGTGTAGGTACATAAGCTTTGTCTTCAAAAAATTTATTGAGCCTAATCTTTCTAAAAAAGCTCTTTAAGTCACTCTCTAGTTCATATGAGTTATGGGGGGCACTGGGTGCAAAACTAAAGCCTTTTTTTAAAATTTCAATTTCGTTTTGGGTTAGAATCCTTTTAGATAGGTTAATAATGGGGAGTTCTTCTACCTCCAATATTGTTTGCTCCGAGTTGCTACATATTCCTGTCCCATCTGAGGTTGATGGTTTCTCGGGGGTTCTTGTCGGTTGTAACCCCTGTGTCCCCTGTGGCCCCGATTCTGGCGCCTGCCTAAAAAAGACTCACGTTCAAATGAGGGAGCTCCTCTCCCATTTCTTTCTCCATCATGTTCGTCTTCACTGCTGGAACCTGACGTTTCAGAGAAGGTAACCCGTTTGGTGCCCCCTCGTGAATAAAGTGGTCTGACGTCTTGCGGTCTATCCCCTCTGTAGTCATTTTTATTGTTAAAATAGTCTTTGCTTAAATATGGATAAACTATCTCTATATTGTATTTATCAACGTCTTTTCTTAATTTTTTCAATTTTTTTATTGGTAAGATATTCCATATATCCTTTTGCTTCCAACTCGAGTTCATCCAATTTACTTTTAGCCTCCTCCAAGGCGGTATTCTGCTTGAGATGGACTTCTAATTCGTTAATTTGTTTTTTCTCAATATCCAATAGTTCTTGAGCTGTTTCAATAATGAGAATAAGCCAGTCTCTGCTACAGCGATTGGCTATATGTGTCCATGTTTCTAGAAACTTGGGATTTTCCACAAACAGACCAGGTTCATTTCTAACTTGCAAACCTATTGGGATGACACCCGCTTTCAAGTGCTCAATTAAAAATTCCGCGTGTAATTCGGTGCGGATTAATTTCTTTTTTGCATTTAAGATCTTTATAAGTTGTTCATGACTACTATTATTGAGGACATTGGAACTGTTGCTATGAGGATTTTTGATTTATAAGTCTGTTGAATTGATCCTCAGAGAAGCCAAAGGTTTTTAGTTTATCCATTCCTTGATGAAAATACCCGCCTTTACAAAATAATAGGTCGGTTTTACATATGTTGTCACTACTAAACAACCTCGCCAGCCAACTGGCTGTGCTTATATATTTGTACAAATGACCGAGAGAGACCCCTTGTCTTTTAAAGGGAATGGGGTACTTGTCACACTTGAGAAAACACTATCCCTATACTAGGACACAATGGTACAACACTCAAAAATAGAACAATCTATGCCTGTGCTCCCAGCCTGGCATGCCTCTATGTTGGTGACTTTGAATTAAAACATATTTACAATGAGATGGCTCCGTTTTTTGAAAATGTAACCTGCTGGCACCGTTACATAGACAATATCATCTTTGTCTGGAACGGTGCCAGTCAGGATTTAGAACGTTTCCTTGAATGGATTAACCTGGGAGATCCTAATCTGAGATTCACGGCTCATTACAGTCATTCGGAGGTGGCGTTTCTAGATATAAAAATCAAAAATGTGGGAAACGCCCTCAATGTAGAATTATATTCAAAACCCACTGATAAAAACACACTTCTTCTATATGGTAGTAACCATCCGCGTTCCCAAAAGGACAATATTCCCTTTGGGGAATTTTTAAGACTAAGGCGCAACTGCACAGCTCTTTCCGATTTTTATTACCATTCTGAATTCTTGAAGAAAAAATTAGCTGCAAGAGGCTACCCCAAGAAATTAATCGAACACTCCTTCAAAAGAGCGAGATTTTATAATCGCGACCATTTGTTGGAGAAAAATAAGAATAAAAATTATGACAAAGTAGCAGGACGTTTAGTTTTCGTTTCTCAATTCTCCAATCTTAGCAACCGGATCAAAAACATAGTCAATAAAATTGGAAGATTTTGAACTATGGATCAGAAACTCCACTTGAGAAGCCATTGTTCTCATTCAGACGTAACAAAACATTACGAAATGCACTGGTAAGGACATATGATAATAAACAAGAATCCCAAACTACCATGAAGGGAGATAAAGCTATAGGCAATTACAAATAATAAGGGTAATATATCACATAAGGTTTGAATTGTTTGAATTGTATCAAAACCATTAAGTTGACCTGGTGATATTTAAATGCATACGGGACAATGGTTAGTATATGTGAAACGACCAAGCGTAGATGAGATGATTGTACAGCATACTAGTATAATGATTTCATGCTATTTGGTGATATTGTAATAACATATCCGACAATGTGAAGTGATGTTAACCAAGAATTGATAAGTTTGTCACACTGCATGTCATCATAATGTCTCCATTTAGGAGAATATTTCGTTCTGTTGGTCGAATATGCACCGAAATTATATCGTGAATTGTAATCAACAGTAAACCATGAGTTGATCGCATAGTATATAGATAATATGGAAATATATCGCCAGAAATTAGGGTGCTCAAGAAACTTAGCGATAAAGTTTTCTTTTACAAAAAAAACCCGCTCGTAACATCAATATCACAAGGGTTACTGACCACATGTAAAATCCAACCAATCAGGGTCGATATCTGTACGCACAAATAAGCAGTCACCTTAGACAAGAAATAGGGAAGCGACTAGAGGAGCACTTCCGCGTACGAAGCCGACTGTTTTGAGGCCACAAGGTGAGACTGCAAGGCTGGCTAATACTCTTCGTCAGCATTTGACAGAGATCGTGACGGTTATATCACGCGTCAGGTATGAGGAATATGTCAGTGGCGCTAATACGAGCGCATTTATTTTCTTTGTCTTAAAAATAGGTGACGAACGTTGAGGGAGGAGTAGCACGGACCCCCGTCACCGCGTAATAAACCGATGTTTTTAAGGCCACGAGGTGAGACCACACTGTTCGCCTAGAGCAATAGTCGTCGTCAGCATTGATAGACACCGGTGTGGTTATACCACGCTTTAGGTACGAGAGAAATGTTAGCGGCGCTAACATGAGCGCCTCTATTTATTTTTAAATAAATAGGTGAGGAGCATTGAGGGAGAAACGTCACGTACCCCCAGCTGCCAGTATAAGAACCAGAATTAGGAAAATCAAGAAATACATTCAGTAAGTAGACAGCCATATCGAGTGTTTTCCGAATTTAATTTGGGTGAGTGTCCGCATGCCCTTTGAATAACATGATGATGTTATTATTGTCTGTGTTGCAGCACAAAATAATTAAAACCCACAACGTGCCACTACGTGGACCTACAAGTGAAAACTGAGTAGAAATCGGAGTATTGAAGTTGAATAAATCAGGTGAAGCACAACCTTATTTTAATGGATATGAACACCTATAACAAGAGTAGATATATACCTTAGAATATACTCCTTAGGAGAATTAACTAGAGACAATAATATGAGCTCCCTGTAAAAACTAATTATAAAGATGAGTCTAATTAAAGAACTTATTTCCCTTATGTAGGTCCCTGTACAATAGAAGAGGACCTGAAGCCTATCACCTGTCTTGATAAAGATGGAATTATAAGAAAAACCATCGAAACGCGTCGACGCATCTAAAAAACGCAATCCAAGGGAGAACTGTGGTTGATTGTTAGTAGATATAATGGTGCATACATATCACCAACCATAGTCTTATATATAAGACCCGTCAGGATGCGTAATTTATGACAAAGTGTATTGTCTTCCATTATCTTCTGTTATGCGGGCTCATAACAGGTTATGAATTATATTAATGTGAAAATCTGTATATGTTGTTTTTTGTGTTTTTAAGTTTATGTAAATGTACAATTGATTTTATGAATTTCACATATATTTTTAAATAATAAATGCAATGAACATTTGGTGCCTTTTTCATATCAATGATTGTTCTATTTTTGAGTGTTGTACCATTGTGTCCTAGTATAGGGATAGTGTTTTCCCTAGAATAAATAAAGCCCGTTCTGGTGGCAGGGCCTTTTCGTATCTGGCTCCTATGTTTTGGAACAGCCTTCCCCAATACCTTCGCACGGAAATGCCCCTCCTCCGTTTCAGAAAGCTGATGAAAACATATCTTTTCTAGTTCAAGATAGTCCGCTGTTGCAAGCGCAGAGATACCCTTCGGGGTGATTCAGCGCTATATAAAATTATAAAATCAAATCAAATCAAACCACTGCACAGCCCTAAACCCTAAAACACCAACTCCCTGCACGACCCCCTACACTGCCCGAACACCACTGCACTGCCCTAAACCCTAAAACACCACCCTCTGCATGACCCCATAAACCACTGCACTGCCCTAAACCCTAAAACACCACCCTGAACACAACTGCACTGCCCTAAACCCTAAAACACGACCCCCGAACACCACTGCACTGTCCTAAACCCTAAAACACCACCCCCTGCATGACCCCCTACACAGCCCGAACACCACTGCACTGCCCTAAACACTAAAACACCACCCCATGCTTGACCACCTACACTGCCCGAACACCACTGCACTGCCCTAAACCCTACAACACCACACCCCTGCATGAACCCCTACACTGCCCAAACACCACTGCACTGCCCTAAACCCTAAAACACCAGCCCCAGCATGACCCCCTACACAGCCAAAAGACCACTGCACTACCCTAAACCCTATAACACAAACCCCCTGCACGACCCCCCACACTGCCCGAACACCACTGCACAGCCCCAAACCCTAAAACACCACCCCCGAACACCACTGCACTACTCTAAACCCTAAAACACCACCCTCAAACACCACTGTACTGCCCTAAACCCTAAAACACCACCCCCCTGAACAACCCTCTACACTGCCAAAACACCACTGCACTGCCCTAAACCCTTAAACACTACCACATGCACGACCACCTACACTGCCCAAACACCACTGCACTGCCCTAAACCCTAAAACAACACCCCCAGCATGACCCCCTACACTGCCCGCACAGCACTGCTCTAAACCCTAAAACACTACCCCAGCATGACCCCCTACACTACCCAAAGACCACTGAACTACCCTAAACCCTAAAACACTACCCCCAGCATGACCCCTACACTACCCGAACACCACTGCACTACCCTAAACTCTAAATTACTACCCCCAACACGACTCCCTACACTACCCGAACACTACTGCACTACCCTAAACCCTAAATCTACCCCCGTACGCCCACCTACACTTCCCGAACACCACTGCATTACCCTAAACCTTAAAACACTTCCCCCAGCACGACCCCCTACACTACCCGAACACCATTGCACTACCTTAAACCCTAAAACACTACCCTCAGCATGACCCCCAACACTACCCTAACACCACTGCACTATCCTAAACCCTAAATCTACCCCTAGCATGACCCCTACACTACCCAAACACCACTGCACTACCATAAACCCTAAAACACTACCCTCAGCATGACCCCCTACACTACCCTAACACCACTGCACTACCTTAAACCCTAAAACACTACCCACAGCACGACCCCCTATACTACCAAAACACCACTGCACTGCCCTAAACCCTAAAACACTACCCCCAGCAAGACCCCCTACACTACCCGAACACCACTGCTCTACCCTCACCCCTAAAACACTACCCCAGCACGAACCCCTACACTGCCCAAACACCACTGTACTGCCCTAAACCCTAAAACACCACCCCCCTGCATGAACCCCTACACTTCCCGAACACCACTGCACTGCCCTAAAACCTAAAACACCACCCCACTTGCACGACCCCCTACACTGATCGAACACAACTGTTCAGCCTTATAACCTAAAACACCACCCCCCTGCATGACCCCATACACTGCCCAAACAACACAGCACTGCCCTAAACCCTAAAACACCACCCCCTGCATGACCCCCTACACTGCCCGAACACCACTGCACTACCTTAAACCCTAAAACACTACCCACAGCACGACCTCCTATACTATCAAAACACCACTGCACTGCCTTAAACCCTAAAACACTACCCCCAGCAAGACCCCCTACACTACCTGAACACCACTGCTCTGCCCTCACCCCTAAAACACTACCCCCAGCACGACCCCCTACACTGCCCGAACACCACTGTACTGCCCTAAACCCTAAAACACCACCCCCCTGCATGAACCCCTACACTTCCCGAACACCACTGCACTGCCCTTAAACCTAAAACACCACCCCACTTGCACGACCCCCTACACTGCCCGAACACAACTGCTCTGCCTTATAACCTAAAACACCACCCCCCTGCATGACCCCATACACTGCCCAAACAACACAGCACTGCCCTAAACCCTAAAACACCACCCCCTGCATGACCCCCTACACTGCCCGAACACCCCTGCACTACCTTAAACCCTAAAACACTACCAACAGCACGACCCCCTATACTACCAAAACACCACTGCACTGCCCTAAACCCTAAAACACTACCCCCAGCAAGACCCCCTACCCTACCCGAACACCACTGCTCTACCCTCACCCCTAAAACACTACCCCCAGCACGACCCCCTACACTGCCCGAACACCACTGTACTGCCCTAAACCCTAAAACACCACCCCCCTTCATGAACCTCTACACTTCCCAAACACCACTGCACTGCCCTAAAACCTAAAACACCACCCCACTTGCACGACCCCCTATACTGCCCGAACACAACTGCTCTGCCTTATAACCTAAAACACCACCCCCCTGCATGACCCCATACACTGCCCAAACAACACAGCACTGCCCTAAATCCTAAAACACCACCCCCTGCATGACCCCCTACACTGCCCAATCACCACTGCACTGCCCTGAACCCTAAAACACCAACCCCTGCACGACCCCCTACACTGTCCGAACACCACTGCAGTACCCTAAACCCTAAAACACTACCCCCAGCATGACCCCCTACACTACCCTAACACCACTGCACTACCGTAAACCCTAAAACACTACCCACAGCACAACCCCCTACACTACCAAAACACAACTGCACTGCCTAAACCCTAAAACACTACCTTCATCAAGACCCCCTACACTTCCCGAACACCTCTGCTCTACCCTCTACCCTCAACCCTAAAACACTACCCCCAGCATGACCCCTACACATCCCAAACACCACTGCACTGCCCTAAAACCTATAACACCACTTCCTGCATGACCCTCTACACTGCACGAAGGTTGTATGTCGTTACGACGCATTCCGTTGCAACACATGCCTTTACCACACATGCGTTACAACGGAATGCTATTTCCACGGACAACCTTTACAACAAATATTCCTTTACCACGCATACTTGCATGGTAATGGCATACTCTTGGTAAAGGTTATACCCCTCCCCTCTACCCTTACGTGACCCCCCTAATCCTTATTATAATTACCCCTTCCCGTTATCCTCAATCTATCTATATATTTTTTAAACTTTTATTCCCCTTGCCTCTTTATGTCCTCTCCTCGATCTTCCTTGGTGACGTCCTACGTCGTAGAGAGGAAGCGTCATTCCGTTACCTCTAAAACTACGCAGATTGTCACCACTTCCCCATGTTTAAACTTGTTCTTTTTTTTTTGGCTGGGGGGACCCCCCAAGTCCCCCTTTTTTTTCGCACACATTTTTTTTTATTTTTGGGTGAGGCCACAAAAGCCACCTTTGAACACCACTGCACTGCCCTAAACCCTTAAACACCACCCCCTGCACGACCCCTACATTGCCCAAAAACCACTGCACTGCCCTAAAACCTAATACACTACCCCACTGCACGACCCCCTACACTGTCCGAACACCACTGCACTGCCCTAAACCCTGAAACACAAACCCCCTACATGACCTCCTACACTGCCCGAACACCAATTCACTGCCCTAAACCCTAAAACACCCACCCCCTGCACGACGTTATTACAAACACTTAAAGGAAAACTTTTATTTATAATTAATTTAAAGATATTTCATACTTTACAAATTACGCCGAAGGCACGAACCCAGTGCGACTTTTCAAAATGGCTACCGGAATGCGTGCAACAATCGTGTAGGGTGCGCAAAGGGTGTGCGACTTCTGTATAATATTAAAAAAATGAATAAATATAGTTTCACTAACTAAAAATGATTCACAATTTTTTTTAATATATATATATGTATATATATTATCTACTGGCGGTCGCCAGTAGATAGTTATAGTTAGGACCGAGTTTCCATAGGAAATCTCAAAATTCTATTTTGAATAACTTTGGCGCCGGTTGACGAATCCTCACGCAATTTTCAAAACTAATGGGGCGCTCCGTTCAGCTCCTACCCTGAAAGTCTCGGGGTGATTCGTCAAGCAGGGGCTGAGAAAAATGGGGGTCCCAAAACGCGTTTTCCCCATGCATTTTTCCATAGGACCTTTAGACACAGCTACAGCCCGAACGGCTGAACAGAATTACTTGAAATTTGAGAGGTAGCCATAAGGTCAAGGAAGTGCCTTTTGCAGGTCTGGTGTAAATCTGTTCAGTATTTCCTGAGAAAATAGCATTTAAAAGCATATCAATATCTATACGCGCGCAGCGTGCGCGCACTGAGCAAGCCCTGTGCGCGCACCCTACCATGCGCGAGCGTAATTGTGATTGGTTGTTACATGTCAATAAACATTCGAATCGGTCGAAATCAGGAAGTGTCGGCCGCCATTTTGTCTGTCGCACTAAAAAGGAAAGGTGGAGACCGTGAAAAGGGGGCAGGGTAGGGAGTTCTAGACCCCCTAGCCATTGTCAGGGGGGCACAGTAGGACCACGAAGGGCAAAAAAAAAGATTAAAATGTTTTTAAAAACATCGCGAGGTGCGCGCACTCTACGCGTACCCGAAAAAAACTTAAAAACATCACGAGGTGCGCGCACTGAGCGCGCACCCAAAAAAAAGCCTTAAAAAAAAATAGAAATAAAAATCACTTTTAAGTGTTTAGATATTAGGTGGCTCTAAAAAGAGCCCTTGTGTTCATTGAGTGTTTTCTGGTACCTACAAGTAAGTACCGATGCAGAGTCTAAAGTTCAAGAGGAAGACTCTGTTCTAAGCCTGGGCGTTGAACTACGCTCCGTTCGCGGAGCTTGCGAAGTTTAGGTAACTTCGCGATTCGCGTAGAGCGCGAAGTTGCAGATTGCTACGCAATCTAGCGCGTAGCGTAGTAAATTTGCTTCCTCGCGCGCTCAATATTCATTCTCGCGCGCGCGGTAACGTCTTACCTTGATTCTGCGATCGCCAACTTGCTTTTCTGTCTGTTCGCGAGCGCCACGAGATTTGTACTATGGCTGCCCAAGCCCGCGAGAGTGTGCGACCCCGAACACGTCATTGGTGCGCGCGAGCTGACTTCCGGCGGCTGTTTTGGTAGGATCGCGATCCCGAACATGGAAAAACTGCAATCTGGCAAAGAATATCTCGCGAGCTTCATAAAACCTTATCAAAAATGATCATTTTGCTCAGAAAACTCCTCAGATTGTGATCTTGCTGTAGTCTTTTGTGTAAGAAAGAGTCCTTTAATTTTTTTAACTCTTTTTTTTCAAGAGGAAGGAAGTGCCCCTGAGTCTACAACTTCCTGTTCCTGTCCAGCAGGCTCCTCCCACGTGCTTTGTGCATGTGTTGTTCACTTTCATTTGGATTTGGAGCTGGAAGGATCACTTTTTGTGTCTGTCTGCTGCATCATACCATTGGATTGGATTTATTTGAGGAATTTTTGATTTGAGATTTAATTTACTACAAGTAAGTTGGAGAATTAGTGTGTTTGTTTCATTGGGGCTTGTTTGTACCTACATTTTTCTGGGATTTTTATTGTTTTTAAAAATTATTGTTGTGGTGGGTGGCCTGTACTACTTTCAATAGGGGCCTAGTTGTTTTTCTCTGCAATTTCAGCCAGTAGGGAACCATGGGTCCATGTTTTGTGGTGTCTGTAGAATTTCTACATCATGTAGGGCATGGATGGCATAGGATTGAAATGCTAAACGTGGCTGTGGTGTATTTCACTGTTGGTGTGTGTGTGTGATTTACCTTTGTTGGATGTGTGTGCTTGTGGCCTAGTAGTCTTCCACTAGGCCCAGAGGTAGTCAGCCTCCAATCTGTGGTGCGTGATTTAAATGTACAGTTGGTGTTGTCTGGTGATTTTCCTTTACTCCATGGATGGCTTTGGATTTTATTGCAAAAGGGGTGTTTGGGGTGCAATAGCATTTTTTGGGTGTGTGCTAAACAAATTGGGCTATTTTGGCCAGCATGTAAGGCAAGGGATTCAGCTCGCGAACTTTCGGTAACTCTGCCCAGCGCGACAACGCGGACTTACAGTTTTCGTCATTTTTGCGCTCGCAATATGCCTGTTCGCGCACGCGAGAAAGCCTTTTTGTACAGTTCGCGATACCGAACACGCAGCTTTTGCAATCTGGCAAACAATATCTCGCGAGCAACATAGACCCTTCTTGAAAACGCTTTTTTGTGCATTTCTGCACAAAAAACTCCTCAGGCTGTCATTGAGCTGTAGGTTTGGAGCAGGGAGAAGCTGTTATTTGTCTGCAAAACATTTTTATGAGAGGAATTAAGTTCCACAGACACTACAACTTCCTCTTCCTGTCCTTTGCAATCTTTTCTTTTTGAAAAACTTTATTCGACAATTAAGTCATGAAAGTATCGTACATCAAGCAATTACATTAACATGGATTAAGGAGAAACAGCAATAAAATAAACTCAACACAAGATATTTACACTTAAACACCCTAGATTACGAAATATTCCATGATTACTAATCGATGCTAATTCCTAGACATCCAGTTCGATTAAAGCAATTCATTTTTAAACAACAATATTAACTCATCCACAACAAAAATTAATCGAAACCACAAAAAAACCAAGACTAAGGTTTTTACATGTGAGGATGGATGAGTAAATTTATATAAAATGATAAAAACATGACTACATTAGGGTGCCTTATCGTTGGTCGCTTTCACATTAGAGTGTCTATGCCGTATAGTCCAAGCCCACTTATTATATTTAGCCATTGCTATTGCAATTGTCGGGCTTGGATCAGAGCGCAAGATTCTTAGTGCCTCTTCATACCTTCGAATGCCTAGGCGACAGACAGGTAATACCCATTTGTTTCGAGGGTGCTCATAGAGGGGACAAAAGAAAATGAAATGACTAAGAGACTCAATCGTGTCTCTACATTTAGGACATTTATCCTGCGACCCATTAGTCCATTTGCACGTAAATGTACAAATGGGAAGGGTACCTATCCTAAACTGGAAATATAATTTACGATCGATTGGTTCTTCAATCATGCCCCAGAATTGTTCCTGCCCAGGAAGGGCCTTAATCTCTAGGTATCTAGCTGTTAGCTGGGATGTACTCCCCCTGGAAACAGATTCCATGACTACGAATTCCCAGTACTTAGCTTTGACAATATCTTTTGAAGGGAAAACCGCGTTTTGGGGATTATCCCATAGATTACTCCATCCCAGTCTGAAAAGTAGTGTTTTGATGGACTTCAGCCATTCTATTTTATGAAAGAGGTCCTTCTCCATTATTTCTTTTAATCCCAAAGCATAGTGCCTGAGTTCCTCAGTTGACCAAACCCTACGCCAATACAACAATGGTCGCAGATTAGCAGTGTCTTGCAAGGTTTTTAGACCGAGGTCCCAAAAGAGGGGTAACAGGGGAGTACTTTGTGGTACACCAACGATTTTACGTATAAACTCGCTCTCCATTGTATTCAGACGTTTGGGATTGTTACCATAGCCCCATAGCTCTGCACCATATAATGATGAGCTACGAATCTTCATTGAATAGATTTCTAGAAGTGGGCTTATTGGCTGCGAGTGCGAAGCTTTAAATCTTTTTATGAGAAAGCCTGTCTGCTATTGGAACTTCAGAATTGACATGTCTAGTTGGCTTTTCCAGCACATATTCTTCTGTATCGTGACTCCCAGATATGTAAATGCGTCGACTTGTTCCAGAGGCGAGCCACCCATTACGATTTTACCACCAAACGGTTTATAGGATCTACACGGGTTAGGGCCGTTAAGAACCATAAACTTGGTCTTGGAAACATTTATTTCCAAACCACGGAGCAAGCAGAACTCTTCAAAGCGTCGGAGGGTGAGCTGCAGGCCACTCGGAGTTTTGGAAATCAGCAATGTATCGTCCGCGAACAAGAGAACTGGGATACGAGTACCATTCATAGCCGGTGCATCCGAGGGGACCCGGGAGAGGAACTCAGCCACCCCGTTCACGAAGAGCGAGAACAAGGTCGGTGCCAGAACACAGCCCTGCCGAACTCCACGCTCCACGGGAAAAGACTCCGTTACCTCCCCCTGCCGCCCCCATCGGACCCGAGCAAAATTGTTCTCATGTAAGCGGACCACCAATGCCAACAACTCCGGCGCCATCCCCAACTCCTCCAATACCTTCCATAGCTTGCCTCGTGGGACCAGGTCGAAGGCCGCCCTTAGGTCAACAAACACAGCATATAGAACACCTTTATCTAGAATGACTGTCCGCCAATAGAGGACGACAAACCTGAAGACCTGATCTATTGTGCTTGTTTTTGGACGAAACCCAGCCTGTAAAGGACTTAATATACTGTTATCTTCCATCCAGGTCTGAATTTTGCCCAAAACCAGTCGGCCCAGGATTTTTTGCATAGCGTCTATTAGGCTTATGGGCCTATAGTTGCAAGCCAGCGATTTGTCCCCTTTTTTATATATCGGGACAATTTCGGCACCCTTCCAAGAATGAGGGATACTCATTCCCTGGGCTATGGCGTTAGCTAAATGAGTAATGTATGAACACCATCTTTTTCTATTGTGGAGAAATACATCGGCCGGGATACAATCCATGCCAGGTGCACGTCCCTGGGTAACCATGTCAAGCGCTGTGTCAACCTCCTCTGTGGTAAACACAGGGCTATTATAGAACGGCCTCTCCCTTTGGTGCATACTAGCATCCTCGATACCTTTACAATATTGTGACTTAAAGAAGTATATCCAAGAACTCTGGGGTACATGGTTATGAGGACTGTCAATAATTTCGCCCCTCTTCCATTTAAAAATATCCCAGAATTTTTTCTGGTTTTTGTCTGCGCATGCTGCTTTTAATTCTTGCCACTCGCACTCATCCCAATCTTTTTTTGCTTTCCATAAGGTCTTTTTGTGTGCATTGCGAGCTATTTTAATCTTGCTCATATCCTTAGTTTTGAGGGCGAGACCCAAATTGCTGCGCGCATATTTGCAGGAGGCATTATACCAATCCTCCTGTTTGCGTTTAGGGGCTTGTTTTGCTTTAGAAGGTCTGCAAAAGCATGATTTCAACCTTGCTACTAGTTTTTCATATATATTCTCTTGTTCAACTAGAGGTTGACAATTGTTACCTATTGCCATGATTGATAACAACGCCTCTTCCACATAGGACTCGATGCTGCCTAAAAGATCAGGGTGCTCAACAACGTTACGCCATTTAAGGTGGCGTTCATCATTTGATAAAACGGCAGCTGGACCAATCATTTTTTCAAAACCATAAGTCTCCCTATCGCCCAATCCTAATTTAAAAGTTGCAACTAGCGGGTTATGATCACTTTCTATCCGTGTCTCAACCACCATATCCACAAGGGTATGCCACATCCTTAGGTGAACCAGGAGATAATCTATGTTGCTTGCCCTGATGCCATTATCATACGTTTTATTGCATGTCCTATCTGATATGGTTCTGCCGTTAGCCGCCCTCAATTGGTTGCTCAGGCAAAACCCATTCAGATACAGGGCCGCCTCAGTCCACTTGGTCACTGCCTTTGTCTCAAGCAGTGGAACACCCCACTTCAGATCTTCATCCTCTACTAGAAGCATATCTTGAGACCCTAGAGGCTCAAAATTTGTATTAAAATCACCCGCTATAAGTGGGAGCACATCGATGGGGTTAGATTCGACGAGAGTACTTAGTGCAGGCATCACCTCAGAACTTTTCCCACCAGGTAAGCCCCTTACGTATACATTGTATACGTTAATTTTGAGGTTTGGTGTACAAGTCAATCTAACTCCCAATATATCATTATTCTGGGTTAGAATAGATTGAATTTTACACCCTAGGCTTTGTTTGATCCAAATGGCCAAACCTCCTGATGGTCGTCCCTTAGATTTTTTGACCGCCGGGACATAAAAATTCAAATAGCCCAACATAAATACAGGCTCTGTTGACCATGTCTCCTGAAAAAGACAGATATCATGCTTGTTAATGAAGTCTGCCCACAGAGGAGAGAGAAGTTTAGAACCAATACCCGCAACATTCCAGGATAGAAACAGCACATGACCAGCGGGATTAATTCCGCCATTAACACTCCCATTTTTTAGTATAGGTAAAGGGACTACACCTTGTAAAAGGTAAGGGGCGCCCTCAATACTTAGATTTTCATATTGGAGTTCGCCCTGTAAACCTCCCTCACCAGCCCCTCCAATGTTAGCTTGATCATGAAACCTACTGGCATTAGTTCCATCAGCTATTCTAGGGAGATCCCATTGGCGTGTGCCCTGTACTTCCTCTATGACTACATGCAGTTTTTCATGATTGCCCGATGTCATCGGGGCCGCATATAGCATTTTATGTTTAGGATACACTCTACCCTTATTCAGTCAGTCGCAGTCCACTAGCCCAGAGAGCACATCGAATCTATTGATGGATCTTATGTCCTCGTAAGCGTTACCCCTCAACAGAGAGCCCCCGCAAATAAACCCACCTAGGGGCAAGGACATGGGTGCATAGAAAAATGACAATGGCATTGTGCGTATTAGGGGAGAAGGGTCGATTTGGGGCCAAGAGCAGATATGTTCCACGCACCATCTATCCCTAAAGTTAATAACAACACAATCCCCCTTCAATGACTTAGGACTCCTACCCACCCAATTCACTCGCCTAGCATACAGGATTTCAGCTCGCATATGGGTCGGCAATGGTCGCTTATCATTGAGCCAAAAGGTACATTTGTTCTTTAAGTCCCCATAAGATTCTCTTGCTCCATCGGCCAAAGGTGGAACCCCCGTTAAGATCACCACATAAGGGGCGGCTTCCGGGGGCAGATGTAGATCAATTAGGGCCGATGAAGTTTGCGCAAGAGGTTGAACAAGTGGGGGTGGCTTGTCCCTTTTAGCTCTGCCTGTCCCAGGGCTATTTGTTACCACAGATGGAAGTGGATGGTCGGCTCTGGGTTGGTTACCAGGAGCTGGGGTGGGTTGAGATCCATTAGAATTAGTGGGATTGTTTTTCACAGTTGCATTATTATCAATGAGGTTGGTCTCGGTACAATGGCCTACTACACCAGGACATTCCTTTGGTACTCCCAAGCCTTGCCTGCCACCTCGGGGTTGGGCCGCTGCAAGTGAAAGTTCCATACATGTCAGTCTACTTTCAATCGAACCAAGCCTTTCATAAATCGGGTCACACAGATTCTTTACAATTCTTTCTAGTCTCTTCCAAAATATCTTTGGGTCTGATTCTGCCCCACACATAGACCCCGTAGATAATGATAGGTCTGGCCGCGTTTCAGTAGTTAATGGTTTAGGACATGGGGGTAAATCCCTCCTTATGGCAGGGGGAGGAACATGGTCAATATTAGGCTTCTTCCCAACAACAATCTTTTGGTTTCCCCTGCGAGATTTTTTCGAAGTAGGGGCTACTTGTTGGTGATCAGATGCCGCTATTCTGTTGCTAGTAGAGCGGGTTTTGATACTTGATAGAGGCTTAGAAGTCGGGACCATATTTTCGCTGTTCGCGACATCAGCATTATCAACCAATATTTCGATCACAGGGGTCGGACACATCATGAGATCATCATTTTGCTCTTCCTCCAGAGGAGATATGCAGGTCATAGAATCCGACCTAACGGGCTGACCACAAGGTGGTGAACTTAGATTAGCCATACTTCCTAAAGAGGACCTCTTGTCACATAGGATATCTAAAGATAATCTTTTTTCAGTTAGTTCGATATCCTTTGCAAGCACTGATTGCACCCGAACCAGGAAGTTATCCAATGTTCCCATTAGTGCTCCCCCAGTCGACTGTGTGGTAAAACCATCCCTTTTAGCAGACTTTTCCATCCTTCGATAATACTAGCAGCCACTTAACACGAATTCCCACAGCGTTACACACAAGGGCCTGATGCTTACCCTTTGTTGATTCTCTTCAGGCAATGCTTGTTAGGGGAAGGTCCCGTTCCGTTCTCGGTCGATCTCGGACGGGCTCAGACGGGCCCGCCCTTGGCCCGGGCTTCGCCCGGCGCGCGCCCGCGCGCGTCCCGCGATGCGTGGGCCGTGAGGAGTCTTATGGCGTCAGGGCGGGAGGGCGGGGGTACGGGAAGAGGCCACAGCTGTGTTAGATTACGGGGCTGCTGGTCCTCGCAGTCCCGTGTCCGTTGCTCTACCTCAGCACCCAGTCGCCTTTGAAGATGTTGTCAGTTCCCTCGATGTGGCAGCACTCGGCAGATCCTTGGTTTAAAAATTAATAAAAATGGCACACAAACAGGCTCCAGACACGAACGGCTCCCGCGAAGCGGGGGCCGTGAGGAGTCTTATGGCGTCAGGGCGGGAGGGCGGGAGTACGGGAAGAGGCCACAGCTGTGTTAGATTACGGGGCTGCTGGTCCTCGCAGTCCCGTGTCCGTTGCTCTACCTCAGCACCCAGTCGCCTTTGAAGATGTTGTCAGTTCCCTCGATGTGGCAGCACTCGCCAGATCCTTGGTTTAAAAATTAATAAAAATGGCACACAAACAGGCTCCAGACACGAACGTCTCCCGCGAAGCGGGGGCCGTGAGGAGTCTTATGGCGTCAGGGCGGGAGGGCGGGAGTACGGGAAGAGGCCACAGCTGTGTTAGATTACGGGGCTGCTGGTCCTCGCAGTCCCGTGTCCGTTGCTCTACCTCAGCACCCAGTCGCCTTTGAAGATGTTGTCAGTTCCCTCGATGTGGCAGCACTCGCCAGATCCTTGGTTTAAAAATTAATAAAAATGGCACACAAACAGGCTCCAGACACGAACGGCACCCCTTGCAATCACTTTTTGTTTGTTATTGTGGTGGGTGGGCTGAGCATGTGTGTGGCGGCCATTTTAGGAAGGCATGCATTGTGCCTTTGCCATAGGCGTCCATTGACTGTCTCCCATTTCTTGTGGTTGTTGTGGGTGTGTGGCGGCCATTTTGTGAAGCCATCCAAGCAGTGTGCTTGCTTTTGCCATCCGGTTCCAAGCTTGTGGCCTAGTAGTCTTCCACTAGGCCCAGAGGTAGTCAGCCTCCAATCTGTGGTGCGTGATTTAAATGTACAGTTGGTGTTGTCTGGTGATTTTCCTTTACTCCATGGATGGCTTTGGATTTTATTGCAAAAGGTGTGTTTGGGGTGCAATAGCATTTTTTGGGTGTGTGCTGAACAAATTGGGCTATTTTGGCCAGCATGTAAGGCAAGGGATTCAGCTCGCGAACTTTCGGTAACTCTGCACAGCGCGACAACGCGGACTTACAGTTTTCATCATTTTTGCGCTCGCAATATGCGTGTTCGCGCACGCGAGAAAGCCTTTTTGTACAGTTCGCGATCCCGAACACGCAGCTTTTGCAATCTGGCAAACAATATCTCGCGAGCAACATAGACCCTTCTCAAAAACGCTTTTTTGTGCATTTCTGCACAAAAAACTCCTCAGGCTGTCATTGAGCTGTAGGTTTGGAGCAGGGAGAAGCTGTTATTTGTCTGGAAAACATTTTTATGAGAGGGATTAAGTTCCACAGACACTACAACTTCCTCTTCCTGTCCTTTGCAATCACTTTTTGTTTGTTATTGTGGTGGGTGGGCTGAGCATGTGTGTGGCGGCCATTTTAGGAAGGCATGCATTGTGCCTTTGCCATAGGCGTCCATTGACTGTCTCCCATTTCTTGTGGTTGTTGTGGGTGTGTGGCGGCCATTTTGTGAAGCCATCCAAACAGTGTGCTTGCTTTTGCCATCCGGTTCCAAGCTTGTGGCCTAGTAGTCTTCCACTAGGCCCAGAGGTAGTCAGCCTCCAATCTGTGGTGCGTGATTTAAATGTACAGTTGGTGTTGTCTGGTGATTTTCCTTTACTCCATGGATGGCTTTGGATTTTATTGCAAAAGGTGTGTTTGGGGTGCAATAGCATTTTTTGGGTGTGTGCTAAACAAATTGGGCTATTTTGACCAGCATGTTAGGCAAGGGATTCAGCTCGCGAACTTTCGGTAACTCTGCACAGCGCGACAATGCGGACTTACAGTTTTCGTCATTTTTGCGCTCGCAATATGCGTGTTCGCGCACGCGAGAAAGCCTTTTTGTACAGTTCGCGATACCGAACACGCAGCTTTTGCAATCTGGCAAACAATATCTCGCGAGCAACATAGACCCTTCTCGAAAACGCTTTTTTGTGCATTTCTGCACAAAAAACTCCTCAGGCTGTCATTGAGCTGTAGGTTTGGAGCAGGGAGAAGCTGTTATTTGTCTGGAAAACATTTTTATGAGAGGGATTAAGTTCCACAGACACTACAACTTCCTCTTCCTGTCCTTTGCAATCACTTTTTGTTTGTTATTGTGGTGGGTGGGCTGAGCATGTGTGTGGCGGCCATTTTAGGAAGGCATGCATTGTGCCTTTGCCATAGGCGTCCATTGACTGTCTCCCATTTCTTGTGGTTGTTGTGGGTGTGTGGCAGCCATTTTGTGAAGCCATCCAAGCAGTGTGCTTGCTTTTGCCATCCGGTTCCAAGCTTGTGGCCTAGTAGTCTTCCACTAGGCCCAGAGGTAGTCAGCCTCCAATCTGTGGTGCGTGATTTAAATGTACAGTTGGTGTTGTCTGGTGATTTTCCTTTACTCCATGGATGGCTTTGGATTTTATTGCAAAAGGTGTGTTTGGGGTGCAATAGCATTTTTTGGGTGTGTGCTAAACAAATTGGGCTATTTTGGCCAGCATGTAAGGCAAGGGATTCAGCTTGCGAACTTTCGGTAACTCTGCACAGCGCGACAACGCGGACTTACAGTTTTCATCATTTTTGCGCTCGCAATATGCGTGTTCGCGCACGCGAGAAAGCCTTTTTGTACAGTTCGCGATCCCGAACACGCAGCTTTTGCAATCTGGCAAACAATATCTCGCGAGCAACATAGACCCTTCTCGAAAACGCTTTTTTGTGCATTTCTGCACAAAAAACTCCTCAGGCTGTCATTGAGCTGTAGGTTTGGAGCAGGGAGAAGCTGTTATTTGTCTGGAAAACATTTTTATGAGAGGGATTAAGTTCCACAGACACTACAACTTCCTCTTCCTGTCCTTTGCAATCACTTTTTGTTTGTTATTGTGGTGGGTGGGCTGAGCATGTGTGTGGCGGCCATTTTAGGAAGGCATGCATTGTGCCTTTGCCATTGGCGTCCATTGACTGTCTCCCATTTCTTGTGGTTGTTGTGGGTGTGTGGCAGCCATTTTGTGAAGCCATCCAAGCAGTGTGCTTGCTTTTGCCATCCGGTTCCAAGCTTGTGGCCTAGTAGTCTTCCACTAGGCCCAGAGGTAGTCAGCCTCCAATCTGTGGTGCGTGATTTAAATGTACAGTTGGTGTTGTCTGGTGATTTTCCTTTACTCCATGGATGGCTTTGGATTTTATTGCAAAAGGTGTGTTTGGGGTGCAATAGCATTTTTTGGGTGTGTGCTAAACAAATTGGGCTATTTTGGCCAGCATGTAAGGCAAGGGATTCAGCTTGCGAACTTTCGGTAACTCTGCACAGCGTGACAACGCGGACTTACAGTTTTCATCATTTTTGCGCTCGCAATATGCGTGTTCGCGCACGCGAGAAAGCCTTTTTGTACAGTTCGCGATCCCGAACACGCAGCTTTTGCAATCTGGCAAACAATATCTCGCGAGCAACATAGACTCTTCTCGAAAACGCTTTTTTGTGCATTTCTGCACAAAAAACTCCTCAGGCTGTCATTGAGCTGTAGGTTTGGAGCAGGGAGAAGCTGTTATTTGTCTGGAAAACATTTTTATGAGAGGGATTAAGTTCCACAGACACTACAACTTCCTCTTCCTGTCCTTTGCAATCACTTTTTGTTTGTTATTGTGGTGGGTGGGCTGAGCATGTGTGTGGCGGCCATATTAGGAAGGCATGCATTGAGACTTTGCCATAGGCGGCCAAACTTGTGGCCTAGTCGTACAGTAGGCCCAGGGGTACAACTCAGCAATCATCACGGCGGGTTTTTGTTCCTTGCTATTCTTCTTCCTAAGTGTACACAGTACAAATACAACAGGATCCCTGGCCTTGTCAGTCTCTTAATGGCTGGCTATACTGTTGATGTTGTTCACTGACTTCATGAAATTTAATAATTGTGATGACCACCCACGAGACACTAATAAGTTATATATTATATTATGGATCTTTTGACTGATGTTCTTCTGGCTTTTTTGCTTTTAGGTGCACAAAAGACAGAGGTGTGTCATCATCATCCACTGTTGTGGTGCCAGACCGACGTCCTGCTGCTGTAGTGTACACAACGTGACGTGTCAGTGACCTGACCAGGCATCTCTGCAACTTGTGCAACTGAGTGCTGTTTTGACATCTGTTGAAGATGCCCCCAAAGAAAGCAGGTAGCAGGTCCTCCGGTACCAAGAAAGTTGCCATGGAGAAGAAGGAACAGAAGAAGAAGGAAGTGTCACTTAAGTCTGGTGTGACTCCCAAAACCTTTTTTGGTTCACCAAAAATGAGGCCTGCAGCAGCGGTGTCGGGGGGGCAAGCTGGGGGCAGCACCTCCACATCAGTGGGCCCAACCCACCAACCCATGCCCAAGCAGATGAGTGTGGAAGAGGTAGCCAGCCTTATGGTAGAAAGCAGTGATGCTGAGCCTGAACTAAACTTATCGCTATCTCAAAGTAGTACACAATCAACGCAGGAGGGAACATCATCAACACAGCAGATAAGTGGTCAACAGCCGCAGCCACCGCCCGCAATAGTAGCTGTTGTTCCTCCCGAAGTAGGGGCAGTTCAGGAAATTGAGCCTCATGCAGAGGAAGAAGAGGAAGCCACTCCTTTAGAAGTTGCATTGGCTTTTAAATCCCCAGCAAGGAAAAGGAGGGTTAGTACATCAATTTCTTCACCAAGCCCCCCTTCTGATGATCTAGATGTCACTTGGAAGCCACAGACTGAGTCTGAGAGGGAAACACATCACAAGAGCAGGCATGGGAAAAGGAAGGTTCCAGAAAGCCTTACACTTATGGATGTTGATGTAGAAGAGCAGGTTGATGATGATGATGATGATGAGCCAGTCATCACAAACATCACTCCTGGGCCTGAGGAGATGGAGAGCAACATTTTTACATTATCCAAATTGGATGCGAGGGATGTAGCACGCATACCTCCAACACAGGTAACACCAACACGACCTCCAGCTTCCATATTTACATTAGCAAAGGGCCGGCAGCGTCCTACATCCAGCACAACAAGCACCACCTCAGCAGAAGTAGGTAGTGGTCCTGCACAGAGTCAAATTCAACACACACCCTCCAGTTCATCCGGCATTGGAAGTGGGAGTGGCACCTCCAGCAGGAGACAAAAGTTAAGCTCCCCAGTGTGGGACTTCTTTACGGTTAGCCGAAAGGAGGAGAACATTGCTGTATGCTCCGTTTGTCATTCCTGTGTTAGCCGTGGAAAGCTTGGTACAAACTATGGTACCGGAGGCCAAATGACCCATCTGAAAAAACACCACGCAATCCAGTGGGAGGAGCACCTTAGGCTCATCAAAACTGGAACCATTGCTGTTGGGCTTAAACGAGTAGAAAGTCCGCTCACGGTGGAACAGGAAGAAGAGGGAGACATTCTCTGTGCTAGTGGTACACAAAGTAGCCCTCTCCCCAGCACTGCAGTGGTAACACCCACATCCTCAGCCACATCTCATTGGCACAAGAGTAAGAGCCAGCCTGAGACACCAAGGAGTACTGCTGGCCCAAAAAGTGCGACGTCGACCACAGGAAGGAATACCATGCAGCCTACCATTCTTAGCATGTTTAGTAGGCCGGAGGGGCAGTACGAACGCAATCACCCAATAGCACGTTTGTACAATGCTAAGCTGGCAAAAATGTTAGCACTGGACCTTCTCCCTTTTTCTTTTGTTGAAGGGGTGGGTTTTCTTGAGTTTGTGACCACCATCTGCCCAAAATGGAAAGTTCCCAGCCGCTACTATTTTGCAAGAGTTGCTGTTCCAGCACTACATCACGACGTGCTGGAATTGCTTGGAAAAGCCTTAAAAAAGAGTGCTGTTCAGAGTATACACCTGACAACAGACATGTGGACCAGTTGCCAAGCCACTGATTACATGTGCATCACTGCACACTGGGTCTCTTTTTCGGGTGTTAAAGATAAGATATCTGACGGCGTTGTTGACACCGCTGAGATTTTTAAAGACACTCGCAAACATGCAACTGTAGCCATGTTTGCAATGGAGAAATCTCATACTGCTGCTAACATTTTGGATGAGTTTAACAGCAAGGTGTTTGAGTGGCTGCGACCAAGAGGTCTTACCATTGGTTTTGTTGCCACGGACAATGGCAGTAATGTAGTTCGGGCCATGAAAGATGGTGGCTATTTCAGGGTGCCATGTTTGGCACACTGCATTAACATTGTTGTGCAAGACTTTCTGAAAAATGAAAGCAAAGTCAGCAGCTTACTGACCACCTGCAGAAGAATATGCACACATTTCAACCATTCTTTTAAAGCCCGGAAGGAGCTGAGGGTGATTCAACGTGGGCATAAAATGCCAGTCAAAGCACTCATCCAAGAGGTGCCAACACGTTGGAACTCAACGTATTACATGCTTGAGCGTCTGTTTGAGCAGTACATCCCACTTAATGCTTATGTCATGAAAAGGTCAGGGGATCCTACAGTGAAAGGCATGAGAGTTGAGATGGCCCAATGGGACCTTGTCAAAAGCCTGACAGAGATGCTACTTCCTTTTGAGGTCTTCACCCGTGAAGTGAGCCGGGAGGACTGTACTATGGGCCAAGCTATCCCATTGTTGTACATGCTAGAGCAAGAGCTGAAGGAGATGGCAGAAATGTACGCAGGTGTGGATGACAAAGTAGGCGCACATTCTTTGGCAGACACCTTATCCGCTCGCTTATCTCACAATACAAGGATTCAAAATAACATTCTGTCAGATCCACATTACATTACTGCCTCAATTTTGGATCCACGTTACAAATTATTGGTGCGCAGTAATGAAGTCATTCCTTTTTCAGAAGTGAATGTTGCCCAGTACAAAACTTTGATAGCTGAGGAAGCCACTGAGTTTGAAAACGAAAGGATCTTCATTAAAGGCCCGCCCCTCCAGGGCAGAAAAAGTACTGCAGGGCACCCAGAACGAAGTTCTACTTCAGAAGCCAAGAGCAGTGCGTTTGCCTCCCAGCAGTCAACACTGCCAGCAGCAATAACATCAACAGCACCAACAGGATCATCAGGCACATTTACAAAAACGGCAGGTGATTGGTTTCTACGGAAAGGGTATTGCACATCAATGACTGATGCAAAGGCAAAAGAGGCCCAGAAAATCGGAGCACCCCTGAACATTGAGCGGATGGTTCAGGCCTATCTAGATGACACAACAGAGGTCTACATGGAGCAAAGCCCATTGGTGTATTGGTATGGGAAAAGAAGCCAATGGCCAGTGCTCAGCAGGCTGGCGATAAAGTATGTGGCTTGCCCTGTTGCAAGTGTCTCTTCAGAGCGTGTTTTCAGTGCTGCTGGTGCCATTGTTACTGTCAAAAGGACCAGTCTCTCACCCAAAAGTGTTGAGAGGTTAACCATGATCAAAATGAATCAACACTTTATACCACCGGAGTACAAAATACGTGAATCACAGGAGGAAGAGGAGAGTAACTTTGATGACATAAGTAGTGGATTGTTAGACGTACTGCTGTCCGAACCACCAGAATTTGAGGACGAGCTCCTCTTCCCTGACAACTAGGCTTTCAAATTGTTCTCCCTTCCTTTATTTGTGTGTGACTGTGTGTATCTGTTTTTCTGGTTCAAAATCTACATTCACAACAAAGCCATCAACAGTCTCCTCTTTTTATTTCCCTATTGGAGTTGCACGTCTGTGCATAACTGTCCACTCCACTCCTCAGGGTCCTGCTCCATGTTCCTTACTCTCCCTAAGTACATTTCAATCAAGTCAGACATTGGATGGAGATGGAGAATAGTACAATACAGGTTGCCTCTAACAGTCCCTCCATAAGAAGTGAAACGTGACTCCACCTATATTCCATTTTGTTTCCAATCCGAAAGAAACTCATCACTGACTGGCAGAAGGCTAGGCAGGCATCAGATCAGACAGACAAAGAGAACACCAAGACAGGTAATGAGTGATTATTGTGAATGATGGTGGCATGCATTGCATTGGATGCTGGCTGACTACGAAGAATTGTGCATGCCATGAAGTAGAACTATACTAGTTTATCGACAAAGTAAAAGTGACTCAGGTGTGGTGACAGTTAATGTTTCCTTGTTGTTTAATAATGACCACATTGTACTCCTACCACTGCAGGTGCCGGACAATATCCGTTGCAATTTGGTAATATGGAATATATTATAAACTTAATCAGTCACTACAGACTGAGTTGGTGTTGGAGAATACGTACCACACGGTCACCATCATTGAGGATGCTGAGCATACTATCTTTGCACACAGTCAGTTGGATTGGAGAAAATTGATGGAATAACTGCGTTTCATGGGCTGACTTAAAAGGTAAAAAGTTTGAACAAGAACCACAGCAGACCTAGGCTATATATCCGTGTAGTGGTGTGGACTGGAGTAGAGTGTAGTGGTATGACGGACAGTGGCGCATTGATTTAGTCACTTCATTGGGAAAATTCTAGGTTGCTGCAGTGCATATGACATTTCTCTGGCTCGGTCAAAATGTAAGTAAGGGGTAGGGTGCCTGGCCTGTGCCGCGGTTCTCCTGTTCTGTGGCTGTGCTGGCTCCTGAATCCTGTCCCGTTGTTGTTGTACCTTAATGCTGTAGAGTAGACACACTATGTAGCCTATCCAAGCTGCCTCAGTCTGAAAGTGTTCTCTCCAGAGTGTTGTCTTGCACTCCACTGTAATTGAGTTTATTGTTGTAAATGCTGTAATTTTTCAATACCCCGTTTGTTTTTCCATCTACACTTACAGGTCGGCCTTTACCCTGTGCTACAGTGGGAGAAACGACTCACACGTACCTTACCAATCCGCATCAGGCGTTTCATGGGCTGACATAAAAGGTAAAAAGTTTGAACAAGAACCACAGCAGACCTAGGCTAGATGTCCGTGTAGTGGTGTGGACTGGAGTAGAGTGTAGTGGTATGACGGACAGTGGCACATTGATTTAGTCACTTCATTGGGAAAATTCTAGGTTGCTGCAGTGCATATGACATTTCTATGGCTCGGTCAAAATGTAAGTAAGGGGTAGGGTGCCTGGCCTGTGCCGCGGTTCTCCTGTTCTGTGGCTGTACTGGCTCCTGAATCCTGTCCCGTTGTTGTTGTACCTTAATGCTGTAGAGTAGACACACTATGTAGCCTATCCAAGCTGCCTCAGTCTGAAAGTGTTCTCTCCAGAGTGTTGTCTTGCACTCCACTGTAATTGAGTTTATTGTTGTAAAGGCTGTAATTTTTCAATACCCCGTTTGTTTTTCCATCTAGACTTACAGGCTGGCCTTTACCCTGTGCTACAGTGGGAGAAATGACTCACACGTACCTTACCAATCCGCATCAGGCAGGCAGTGATACCCAAGATTGATGTGCGGAGTGTCCATGGAAGGGAGGACCAAGAAGAATGACGAGAATGATGCAACTCCACATTTGGACCAGGATAATACAGTAACTTTAGTATCATCATTCGTCTTTACATTTATTTGCTTGCTTTTTTCTCTTTAATCATTACGACTGTGTGTTGTGATTTGTTTGTTAATTGATCCAACTTTTTTTAAATTTCCTTAGCTAGCTTGAAAAATAAAAGTAAGCCCGGTACAGCATGTAATTGGGTTCGATCTGAGCTCTGAGGGCGTCAGACAGGCAAGGCAAATTTCAATTTCGTCCCTGACTGTACTGTCTCATTGGGTCATAGTAGTTATAGTACAACTCATTATCATTAACCATCAAGTTATCCTCCTCAGCATGCATGCATTTGCTTTCTCTCACTTCATACTTTGATTTCTTTGATAATGGATCATGGTCGTCTTACAAGATTGTGTTTTACTTTTGTTGTGTCCATGCATATTGTTTTTCTTTCTCAAACCTTTCCCAAAACCCCACTTCCCATCCAATCATCAATCCCTAACCCTCTTCCCCCGGGCTGTGTGATTTATATTGAGGTGTGATGTGATGACTATGTACACCAATTGATCACACGCTTGCTGGGGCAGATGTGGTGAAAGCAACACTAATTGAATTTCAACTAAGGCAGGGCAAGGATCTTTTTCTGCTTGACCACCCATGCTGTAGTTTACTTTGTGTTCTGTTCCACTCCTCCTCCCAGAGTCACAGTCAAGTGACTTTCTCTTTCTTTTTTCAAACGCTATTGCCAGTGTCTACTACTACCACCACAATAATTGCATCTACTCCGTCAATTTGGGAAACCAACCATGCAGCCATCAGTGTGCCGAACTTCATCATCAATTACAGGTAAGATAAGTTTGGTGGGAGGTATGGACTAGGAGGAGAGACTGACAGTACTATTATGACAATTAAAAATAACTCAGTGAGGGGTACTGCATCTATCGGTTTGTGTGTTACAAAATCGGCAGATCTTTTAAATCAAACACTGGCTGTGGGCATGCAGCAGCACGGAAAGAAAGTAAACAACCATGTAACTTACATTGAATTCGGAAAACTGTAACCCACCACAAAAAACATTAACATCGTATAAATAAACAGTAAGTATATTTTTAATGTCCCCTAACAAAAATAAACTATCCCGCTCTGACCTAACCCACCCCCCTCCCTAACCCCAACGAAACGAAATGAAAGTCCAAAGTCCCATTGTCCGTAGAAATCCCCAACGCCCACAAACCCACCCACCAACAAAAGGAATTAAAAAAGGGGCAAACGACGAGGTCCTCTATCGTCGGTGGGCCTTAAGATGTTTTTCCACCAGGATCTTTACCCGCTCCTCCATGTTCTCCTCCAAGCGGGCCATCCAGCGGAGCAGCTGGCGGCGAAATGCCCTACAGTTACATCCAGGGTGGGGGGCAGCAGTGCTGGAAATAGAGGCGCGGCGGCGGGCGAATGCCGGACCACGGCGCCGTGAAAGTGGAGGCCGACCTGACTGGGGCCCGGGGCATTGGAGGAGGCTGCAGCTGCAGCCGCCTCCTCCTCCTCCTCCTCCTGAGCCACCAGCCGGCGATAATGCTCGCAGATGGCCTCCAGTTTCCGGCGCCGGGCCCTAGCGGCCAACTCCTTCCTTGATGGTTTAGTGGAAGGAGTATCATCTATATCAAGAAAGAAAAAGAACATGTTGGAGCCAATACTCTTAGCAAAACAGGAACACTAAAATCATTCAACACATAGTGTCACAGTATCACTAGCAAGCACAGTTCATAACATTTGGGATTTGGTGCTGGGGTAAGTATCTCTAATCCTACTTCCTTGGACTCTAACATTTGTGACTGTTTCAGACATTATTTATAAATATAATCGTACTATGTATGTACTCCGGTACACCAGTCGTGCTGTTCTTATCTGTAGTTTAGCCCAACTACATAACCTTGTTGTAGGCGGCATGCCAGGTCCATCAGCTAAGTTTGCACCCAAGAGAAACAGATATGAGCCACATGATGCAGACTCACGTTAGTTTTATTTACTACTACTGTCTGCAGGTGGGGAAGCTCATCTTTTTGTCTGACGCCTTATGGCCGTTGGCACTGGTCATACTCTGTTACATGAGGGCAAATGGCATGCACAATTTCACTTACACCCTGCCATGGGTACTACAAAAAGGCTGATTATTTATCGGATCCAACGATCATTGCTTATATTCATATTATAGATGCTGCTAGTGCTAATACGATATACGACATCAGGTCGGTAGCGGTCGGTGGTGGGAGTGCTGCCGGTCGGTGACGTGGGAAGGTGCAGGGTGGGGATAGTAAACGATGGATTAAGGACATTCACAGGTAATTAAAGAATACATAAAAAAAAAACATTGCTGCACACAGTAGCACACACTGCATCGCATTCGGCGGTGCAGTGCGCACCTTGAAAATAGTTTTATTTATTTTTATGTTGATTACCTGTATTTGGCCGTAACAGTAATACACAGTTTACTCGCCAGTGCCACCCACCCGTCCCCTCCCCATGTCACCGCCCGCCAACAATCCCACCACCAACCGCTACTTCAGAGGGTACTTTGCTTTCATTGATGGTGTAACCAATATACATAAACATTAAACAACAGATAGGCCACCCTTTGCAGGCTGGCTGCCCCAATCGAAAATACATTAATAATAATAGGTAGGGAGTGGTCCCCAGAGTGGGAGGAAGGGGTTTCCGCTTGATAATATATGACGTGCTTGCAAACTACTGCAAGTGTACTGTATGCTCATAATACTACCTTGATTCCTCTAGGCTCTGCTACTGTCGCGCAGTTTCTGTTACATTTTCTTCAAAGTAAGAATCTCCAGTGACACTTTCCACCTCTACTGTCTCTTGGTGATAGTACATCCAGGCATACATCCATTAAAGTAAACGTCTATCCTTTTGTATATATCTCTTAACAAACCTTAGTTGGTTTCACCAACAAACACCCATGCTTCTGCTCCTTCCTTCCTTGCCTTGGCTTTGAGTTTGAACCAAAAACACCGCTGATTCTTGCTATCTAGTACTATCCACCCATACTGTGTCGCCCACCCAGGCAGGCATTCTTTCACCTTCCACCCATCCTTCAACAACCCATGCATCTGATCTTATTACTATCAGACTCCTATACATGCTTCCAACAACATATCCTTCTCTGCCGGTCAGTCATATTGTTTATCTCGCCCGTCCTTCCACCCTTAGTGCTTTCCCTCTATGTTCAACACATCCATGAAGGTCATCTGATCTGAGTTTGTCTTCTCCATAAAACATTCACAGCTGATTTTGGAGTCAAATAGAAGAGGCCATTGGTTACTCTACTCACGCTGGTAATGCTACGTAAAGGGTGTCTTCTTCAACCGTTGTATAATAAGTCGCACAGTACAGTGAAATAGTGAACACAGTTCCATCTAGCTGTAATGTCAAGAAGTAATGAATATAACTTACCGCCGCCGGCCACTGCTGCTGGATCCCCCCTGGGCCCTGTGTCTCCTGCAGGTGCCGCCAGTTCGCCTGCCCCCTCCGGAATGGCCGCATCGCTGGCCCCGACGGCACTGGTGGATGGTAGTGTGCCTAGAAAAAAGCATCACAAATTTTTTAGATGCCTGTAAACCTCCCCCTATTTTAAGTGGTCATGTGGAACATTGAAAAAAAAGTTAATGCGATGCAACATAAATCAGCACTAGACAGTAAGTACAGTCAGTAGACAGACACTAGTAGGATATGGTTCCACTTCCTAGGGTCATCTAGTCCTACTCTACTCTTTTGAAAGTTAGCCTGAGCCATGAGTAACCCTTTTAGATTCATCATGTCGACTACTACTCTTTTGGTGCATATTATACCTGCCAGCTTATTGACATGTGCAGTAGATGCCTTTAAGGCCGCTTGACTGTTGCGTACAAGTGAAGAGGTCGAAAAAAAAAAAACTTATTGACTTTGTTTAGTTTATATTGCTTAGCCATCACACATGCATGTTACACTTTTTGGCATGACTGCAAAATGCTAGCATTCACCAGTATACTATCTAACGGCTAACTCGCAGCGTTTTTCTCATATATCATAGGCGGAAGATTCCCTTCTACAAACCAGAGATTTACAGAGCATATTGGATGCAAGATGATGTAACCAGTATTTCTACGTTCTACGGTGAGGGATCTTCCAGAATTAAAAAGATCTTGGCTCTTGTTCTTGTTGTCAATCATGCACTTGTAAATGTTTACTGTTTTAATGTTAGGCTTTTTGCTGGCTTATTGATTATGGCTGTCGTAAATTAAATTTCATATTAACGATGTACAGAGTTTGATACTTGTTTCAAATAAACCTTTTGAACTTACACATAGACTCTGTGGTATTTGGTGTGGTGGAGTGGACTTACACAAGTGTGTGAGCAAAATGGTGTTTGTTATTATGTTCTGGGTTGTCTCTGTCTCAGTCATCATCAACATTGTGTATCGTCTTCGTGGGGGGGTCGGGAGTGGGACCCTAATGTGAGACACTATAGCTAGTCGGTTAGGGGATCCTGGGTTCTTCGGACTGAGGTGTGATCAGTAAGATCCAACCTCCCATCAGCACCATCCTATTTTGTTGTGCATAGTTCTGTATGTGGCTCTGCAGAATCCTAGACAATAGTAGTATCATGTACTATCCGATCAAAAATACTAGTCAAATATCTGGTTGGGCATTTTGTTTGTGGTAATTGTCAAAGCCTCAACATTGAGAAGACTTGAAGAGGACAACCCAAAGGACAGGACCCAGTGGCTAGAGCTATTGGTCAATCAGAGTTTTATTGTTGCAAAGAAAACCTTCTATTAAAGAGTGGGCAACTGTGCAAGCTTCGCTACACACAGAGTAATAATAGTAATAGTAGTAGTAGTATTAGTAGCACAGAGAGTCATAGCAGAGGGAGTTAGAAGCAACTTCGAGGCAGGGATAAACAGAATTAGTAAACAGATAGTCAAGGTCAAAGAAGTAAGCTTTTGTAAAAAAGAGATTCAGAAAGTGGAACCATAATTTAGAGTTTGGGAAAAAAAAGATGCAGTAACATAACATTTAGGGAAATATAAATGTCAATCTAACCAATGGAGGACTTACTGGGGCCAGCTGCAGGAGCCTCAGTAGAGGAGAGGTCCTGGGGTTCCCCCGCTGACTCCGACCCCGTCTTCTTGTCCCTGGGTGGTGCTGATGATCATGTAAAATATAATAAAGAAAGAGACCAACATTAAGGAGTGCTGTGAGAAAAATAATAAATCATTTGGAAAAACAATAAGTCAAAGAACATTTTAGGAAACAACAAGTGCAATAAAATTGACCTATCTAATCAGATGGATCGACTACTGGCTGCTTCCTAGTGCATTTACGGATCGTCTAATTATTTATGAACACTCCAGTGTTCCTTGATCATTCTGATTCCAAATACTAACAAAGCCTAGTAAGTACCACCTGACCTACACCACCTATTCCAGACGGGCCAATTGTTCACTAAGTCTGCACTTCAATTTTTTTCATGCTGATCTAGTTCTGCTACTGACTGACCATGCTAAGCCTACCACTCACTAAACAAAGTACAAAAGGTTCGACGGAGGACTGGGGTAAGCAGCACTCAGTGACAGAGGATGCGTCACGCAGACCGCATAAAACAATTAGTAACTACTACTAACAAACTAAACCTAGTATCCAATATCCATCCACCACTATTTCACAGTAGGACAATGGAAGGACTAGAGTCTCTCTAGCAAATCGCATTACCTAACTTCAGTTCTGTAAAGTAAAATCTTACATAATCAGCATCAGCACAAGCTAGCGCAAACTACGTTGCAAACAAGTAAGAGTACCACCGTGCACCTGGGTCCTTAAATCAAAGAACATTTTGCTTTTTGGAACGTAATTTACCAGCAACGCTTGGCACGCAGCAGTAATCTTGTTGTTCATCTAATTTAATATACACAATCAGTTACTCACCAAGCCCGATGACCTCGACACCTAGCAGGTCCAACAGGTCCTGCTCCCGGTCCAGGATGTCGGACCACCGGTGAGCTAGCTGGTTGTGGGTGCGCCGGATCTCAGTGCACCGGAACACGGCCCACCTTCGCCCACCGACGGTGCCGCTCCTGGGTAGCGTACCCGGAGCCGGGCCTGCCGCCTGCTGCCAAGGTCAAGGGGAGGAGGCGCTGGATGAAGAAAACAAGAGCCGCCACCTCCTCCTCCCCAAACAGTTGCCGGGCCTGCACCCCTGCAGGACGCATTCTGCCGCAAGGCAGGCGGCGCTTCTCTGCGCCTGCAGGTCCCTTGCCCTTGGGACTTGGTGTGCCCTTGGCCATGGTTCTGGGGTGGGTGGGAGGCGGAAAAGAAAAGTCCGAAGTGAAAAAAAAGTTAGGGGGAAGAAGATAGAAAGAACTTTATAAAAGTAACAAAAACACAGTAAAAGTAGAAATAAAATGCAAAATATAAACTGAGGCAAACAGAGAGATAGATAATAGCTAAAAAAAGTCAGGAAAAAGGCTTTAAAGACAAAGGATTGCTATGATAAAGGGAGGATACAAAAGTAGGCCCAGAAACATGGCATAGAGTGAAAAACAAGATAGCCGCGCCCATTCGCGACCGCGTGGGTAAGTTCGCGCGATATTTCTCGCGAACATGTACTATTTATCGCGAACAAGTAAAATGCGCTCCCGAACACGTCAATGCACATCGCGAACACGCTATCCGCGACCCGGAACAGGAAATAAGGCATCGCGAGCGGGCAGGACTATAGAAAAACAAGATGGCCGCGCCCATTGGCGACCGCATGGGTAAGATCGCGAGATATATCCCCCGAGCATGCAAACAGTTGCCCGAACATGCTTACCGCGCTCGCGAACAAGAAAAAGCCATCGCGAACAGGTTGCCACAAGCAACTACGCAAGCTCGCGAAGCTTCGCGAAGGTCGCGTAGTGCAATGACATCTTCGCGAAGCTTCGCGAAGCGCGACTACGCGAACTACGCCCAGGGTTACTCTGTTCCCTTCATCATTGAAATGTACACCGTCTCCTCTATAAATGTCTTGCATGTTGTAACGCAAGTTGTTGTGGTATATAGAACCCATACCATAGTCTCTGAGGAAAGCAGAAACAGACTTATTAACGTGCTTTCTTGCTTTCTCAATCTGCGGACAATATTGGTTGGACCAGTTCCACTTTTGCCTTTGGCATATATTAGAATATACAAAGGCAGTTTGTGGAAAAAGTGACATCAATTGCACAAAGGTGTCCTTAATAAGCATTTCCAGACCTACCCCAGTTAAAGTGCCTAGGTCATTTCCACCACAGTGCACAATAATAAGGTTAGGCTGTGGGAGATGTAGAAAGGTTTTCACCAAAGGCATTAATTGGTTCCACTTTAACCCTCTATGACCAATCCATTTAATGTCTACATTTGGCAAAGCAAGGTCTCTCACCATAGCTCTTTTTTCTGCAAATATTTCACTCCAGAAGACATAGCTATGACCTACAATCCACACTGTGAACATCTTTCAAGGAGAACAGGATGCACTCAGGAGGTGTCTTTCAGTAGAATGGCAATATGAAAAGAAAGACAGTTGAAAAATGGAGGCATACATACTTTTTTTAATAAAAAGAACTCATTGGCTGTTTCAAACCATTCTACACTAAAAACTAGGCTGTATGTTTACATTTTTAAAAGCATGTTTTGGATTGGTTTAGAAAAATGTGTTCCCACTGAACAGTACTTTGGATTTGCTGTTAGGTTTGAAAAGTCAAGCACTCTTGCTCTTTGGATTTGAAACATTGTCTGCTGAACTTCTGACCTCTCTGCTCACACCTGTGTTCCATGAGCCGTTGCTATGGTAGCAGGCAGAAGTCATGTTGGGGGAAGGGATGATTTGCAAAGGGGTTGAAAGTTGCAACCAATAGAAATGTGTGATTCCATTTGAAAAAATGTGGGAAGGACTGTGATTTTACATTAACATGATGTATATGTGGGAAAAAAGAGAGGGGAAAATTGCCATTTACTGGTTGTGGAGAGAGGAGAGAGGTGTACAGCTCTGAGATTGTGGCTCTGATAATCTGCTGTTTGAGTGCCACATTTCCTTCTCAACTAATTAATTTTAAAGGTGAGTTATGAGTTTGAGAGGGGAAGTATGTGGTGTATTTTGATATAAATAATAGAATTGTCATTCTTGTTTTAAAGTTGTGTTTTACATTTTGTGGTTTAGAAGATATTTAACTATCTTGAACTTGTAAGATATTATGGAGTATGTCTTCACTGTAAGTTAAGGTGTAGTGGTATCAGTGAGGAATATTGTTTTGTGCCTAGAATCACATCATGAGTCTGTCTGCACACAAGATTTGTTGACAGAGATTTAATTCGTGTTGCTTTTGTTCTGTTAGCCTTGCACTCGCAGAAAAGGGGTAGTTTGTTATCTTAAAGTGTGATGGTTAGCATTCAGCAGAAATCATTTACTGACCAATGAGAGGCAAATGCAAACACATTTGAAAATAGTATGGTACATTTTCCTACCACTTTAAAAGTTGTGTTTTACATTTTATGTTAAGGAAGATATTTAAGTGGCTTGAACATGTTATATATTATGGAGTATGTCTTCATTATAAGTTAACGTGTACTGGTATCACCCAGGAATACTATTTTCTACCTAGAATCATACCATGAGACAATGAGCACACAGGAAATGTAAACAGAGATTTGATTCGGGCTGGTCTTGCTCTATTACTCTTGCACTCGCAGGAAAGGGGCGCTTGTTTTTTGTAACACATGGTGATGGCCTCAAGGAGCTGTTAGGACATGTGCTCCTTTCTGCCTGTCAAAAGTAGAAGGAACATGTGTCAGGCTGTTACAGTAATTATCACTTGCTCTACCCCAGTAGTAAATGTGCTTTCAAATTGCCAAAGGAAATATCGCTTTCTGCCTAGAATCAGACCATGAGTCTGTGTGCACACAGGAATTGTTGTCAGCGTTTTAATTTGTGTTGCTGTTGTTCTGTAAAACTTGCACATTCAGGAAAGGCCCAGCTTGTTTTCTTCCAATGTGTTGGTTAGCACTCAGCAGAAATCAGTATCTCAAAAATGTGAGGCAAATGCAAACACATTTGAAAATAGCATGGTAGATTTTTCATCAATTCTTGCAATGGCTGAGGTGGTTCCCTCATGTTGAAAACTCCAATTAACCCTTACCACACATGTACTCTTACACACATGTCTGTACTCTTCATGCAGTTGTGGGAGTCTCCATGCAGATCTCTCTTGCAGCTGACAATACACAGTCTCCAGAAACACACTCTTTGCACACACGCAGCAGCTTCTCCTACACTCCCATGCGTAATAGTCAGCTCAGTGTGGTGTTTCAGATAGTAGTGTGTAACGCAAACAGATTCAACGTCACCAAGGCTCATTTCCTTTGCTCTAGTCTAATCACTCACCCTCTAACACATGGTCATGGTCTTAAGGAGCTGTTAGGACATGTGCTCCTTTCTGCCTTTCTAAACTAGAAGGAACATGTGTCAGGCTGTTACAGTAATTATCACTTGCTCTACCACAGTAGTAAATGTGCTTTCAAATTGCCAAAGGAAATATCGCTTGCTGCCTAGAATCAGACCATGAGTCTGTGTGCACACAGGAATTGTTGTCAGCGTTTTAATTTGTGTTGCTGTTGTTCTGTAAAACTTGCACATTCAGGAAAGGCCCATCTTGTTTTCTTCAAATGTGTTGGTTAGCACTCAGCAGAAATCAGTATCTCAAAAATGTGAGGCAAATGCAAACACATTTGAAAATAGCATGGTAGATTTTTCATCAATTCTTGCAATGGCTGAGATGGTTCCTACATGTTGAAAACTCCAATTAACCCTTACCACACATGTACTCTTACACACATGTCTGTACTCTTCATGCAGTTGTGGGAGTCTCCATGCAGATCTCTCTTGCAGCTGACAATACACAGTCTCCAGAAACACACTCTTTGCACACACGCAGCAGCTTCTCCTACACTCCCATGCGTAATAGTCAGCTCTGTGTTGTGTTTCAGATAGCAGTGTGTAACGCAAACAGATTCAACATCACCAAGGCTCATTTCCTTTGCTCTAGTCTAATCACTCACCCTCTAACACATGGTCATGGTCTCAAGGAGCTGTTAGGACATGTGCTCCTTTCTGCCTGTCTAAACTAGAAGGAACATGTGTCAGGCTGTTACAGTAATGATCACTTGCTCTACCCCAGTAGTAAATGTGCTTTCAAATTGCCAAAGGAAATATCGCTTTCAGCCTAGAATCAGACCATGAGTCTGTGTGCACACAGGAATTGTTGTCAGCGTTTTAATTTGTGTTGCTGTTGTTCTGTAAAACTTGCACATTCAGGAAAGGCCCAGCTTGTTTTCTTCCAATGTGTTGGTTTGCACTCAGCAGAAATCAGTATCTCAAAAATGTGAGGCAAATGCAGACACATTTGAAAATAGCATGGTAGATTTTTCAACAATTCTTGCAATGGCTGAGGTGGTTCCTACATGTTGAAAACTCCAATTAACCCTTACCACACATGTACTCTTACACACATGTCTGTACTCTTCATGCAGTTGTGGGAGTCTCCATGCAGATCTCTCTTGCAGCTGACAATACACAGTCTCCAGAAACACACTCTTTGCACACACGCAGCAGCTTCTGCTACACTCCCATGCGTAATAGTCAGCTCTGTGTGGTGTTTCAGATAGCAGTGTGTAACGCAAACAGATTCAACGTCACCAAGGCTCATTTCCTTTGCTCTAGTCTAATCACTCACCCTCTAACACATGGTCATGGTCTCAAGGAGCTGTTAGGACATGTGCTCCTTTCTGCCTGTCTAAACTAGAAGGAACATGTGTCAGGCTGTTACAGTAATGATCACTTGCTCTACCCCAGTAGTAAATGTGCTTCCAAATTGCCAAAGGAAATATCGCTTTCTGCCTAGAATCAGACCATGAGTCTGTGTGCACACAGGAATTGTTGTCAGCGTTTTTATTTGTGTTGCTGTTGTTCTGTAAAACTTGCACATTCAGGAAAGGCCCAGCTTGTTTTCTTCCAATGTGTTGGTTAGCACTCAGCAGAAATCAGTATCTCAAAAATGTGAGGCAAATGCAAACACATTTGAAAATAGCATGGTAGATTTTTCAACAATTCTTGCAATGGCTGAGGTGGTTCCTACATGTTGAAAACTCCAATTAACCCTTACCACACATGTACTCTTACACACATGTCTGTACTCTTCATGCAGTTGTGGGAGTCTCCATGCAGATCTCTCTTGCAGCTGACAATACACAGTCTACAGAAACACACTCTTTGCACACACGCAGTAGCTTCTGCTACACTCCCATGCGTAATAGTCAGCTATGTGTGGTGTTTCAGATAGCAGTGTGTAACGCAAACAGATTCAACGCCACCAAGGCTCATTTCCTTTGCTCTAGTCTAATCACTCACCCTCTAACACATGGTCATGGTCTCAAGGAGCTGTTAGGACATGTGCTCCTTTCTGCCTGTCTAAACTAGAAGGTACATGTGTCAGGCTGTTACAGTAATGATCACTTGCTCTACCCCAGTAGTAAATGTGCTTTCAAATTGCCAAAGGAAATATCGCTTTCAGCCTAGAATCAGACGATGGGTCTGTGTGCACACAGGAATTGTTGTCAGCGTTTTAATTTGTGTTGCTGTTGTTCTGTAAAACTTGCACATTCAGGAAAGGCCCAGCTTGTTTTCTTCCAATGTGTTGGTTAGCACTCAGCAGAAATCAGTATCTCAAAAATGTGAGGCAAATGCAGACACATTTGAAAATAGCATGGTAGATTTTTCAACAATTCTTGCAATGGCTGAGGTGGTTCCTACATGTTGAAAACTCCAATTAACCCTTACCACACATGTACTCTTACACACATGTCTGTACTCTTCATGCAGTTGTGGGAGTCTCCATGCAGATCTCTCTTGCAGCTGACAATACACAGTCTCCAGAAACACACTCTTTGCACACATGCAGCAGCTTCTGCTACACTCCCATGCGTAATAGTCAGCTCTGTGTGGTGTTTCAGATAGCAGTGTGTAACGCAAACAGATTCAACGTCACCAAGGCTCATTTCCTTTGCTCTTGTCTAATCACTCACCCTCTAACACATGGTCATGGTCTCAAGGAGCTGTTAGGACATGTGCTCCTTTCTGCCTGTCTAAACTAGAAGGAACATGTGTCAGGCTGTTACAGTAATGATCACTTGCTCTACCCCAGTAGTAAATGTGCTTTCAAATTGCAAAAGGAAATATCGCTTTCTGCCTAGAATCAGACCATGAGTCTGTGTGCACACAGGAATTGTTGGCAGCGTTTTAATTTGTGTTGCTGTTGTTCTGTAAAACTTGCACATTCAGGAAAGGCCCAGCTTGTTTTCTTCCAATGTGTTGGTTAGCACTCAGCAGAAATCAGTATCTCAAAAATGTGAGGCAAATGCAAACACATTTGAAAATAGCATGGTAGATTTTTCATCAATTCTTGCAATGGCTGAGGTGGTTCCTACATGTTGAAAACTCCAATTAACCCTTACCACACATGTACTCTTACACACATGTCTGTACTCTTCATGCAGTTGTGGGAGTCTCCATGCAGATCTCTCTTGCAGCTGACAATACACAGTCTCCAGAAACACACTCTTTGCACACACGCAGCAGCTTCTCCTACACTCCCATGCGTAATAGTCAGCTCTGTGTGGTGTTTCAGATAGCAGTGTTTAACGCAAACAGATTCAACGTCACCAAGGCTCATTTCCTTTGCTCTAGCCTAATCACTCACCCTCTAACACATGGTCATGGTCTCAAGGAGCTGTTAGGACATGTGCTCCTTTCTGCCTGTCTAAACTAGAAGGAACATGTGTCAGGCTGCTACAGTAATTATCACTTGCTCCTCAACAGAAGTAAATGTGCATTCAAATTGCCAACTAAATATCTTTTTCTGCCTAGAATCACACCATGAGTCTGTGTGCACACAGGAATTGTTGTCAGAGATTTAATTCATGTTTCTACTATTTTGTAACAGTTTGACTCGTAGGAAAGGATCAGCTCATGTGATAGGATTTGAAAAGTTTTTTTTAAAAAATTGTAATGAATTTAAATTACATAAAGGTATTTTTTTTTTTGTTTGCAGGTATTTCTGAGCAACAGTGAAAAAATATAAAGATGCCTATAAAGTCAAGAAAAAGAAAAGAAAAGAAACAACAACTATATTTGAAGACGACTGATAAAAAAAAAATAGGAGGCGAAGCATGTGTTGGAAAACAGAAAAAGTCTTCTGGTAAGCAAACTAAAGAATTTTTAAAAAATATCTTCCAAAAAAAAAAATGATCGAAAGATACATTCAAACAGTGTTTCAAGTACAAAACAACAACAGAGTCGACAGCAAAAACAAAATGCTAATATAGACTCAGAAGTTAGGAAGAGTGACTTAACACGGAAAATAGATTTTAAAAACATTCGTCGAAAAATGTTTCAGAGAAGAGTGATGTTAAATGTGCTGAAGGATATGAAAAAATATAAGAAAAAAATTAAATTTTATAAGAAAAAGAAATTAATTGAAAGTATTGCTACCAAGGCATTAGAAATAAAAAAGAAACTATGCATTTTAATTTTGAACAGGATGCGTAGATTAGATAAATTAGTGAATGCAATGAAGTCACAAAGCAAAAGGAAAAGAGAAGTAAAAAAAAAAAAACTTTTGTAAAGTGTTCTTAGGAGAATGGAAGCATAGTTCAAGTACTGAACCATTTTTTAATGAAGAGAGTTATCTTCAAAGTAATAGTTTGTTGCATGCAGTTGACACCAATGGTAGAGCTTATGAAGTTAAGGATGGTTGTGTAATGGAAAAGAAGAAAATGGTTCCAAGAAATGAGGAACAAGTGATGGCTGATGAGGTTATGGGAAGACGTCCTAAAGCCCCAGTGTACACTTGGAATTGTAGTAGTATTTGTACTGTGCGTCAGGAATCTATTGATAAATTACGTGACTTTCTAAGAGAATATAGTAAAAAGAGTGTTAAACAGAAAATTAAGTTGCTTCAAAGACTAGATCCATGCAGAGTGAGAGAAAATACTGGTTTGCAAGGACATTCTCTGGCTTGTCTATCTAGGAAAGTGTGTCAAAGTGTTTTTCACCATTTTAGGATGCTGGCTGTTCATCATACTGAAATGAGAAAGTTTGTGAGAACATTGTATTTTGCTAAAAGTCCAGCACTAAAGTTAAATGAGTTGAATATTGCTCTGTTCAGTGGATCTGTATCAGATGTAGTGAAGGTTACTGATGAGATTCAGTTTTGTTACTTTGGTCCAGAGCAAGAAAGTGTTGAAAATGACACAGTGATTGATGAAAATGTGGAAGAGAATGTAGAACTCACTGTTAGTAAAAATTTTGAGGATGAAATGACAAAATTTACTATCATCTCTAATGAAAGACCAAATATTACTTGTATTTGTTGCCGTAGAAGCCATTACAAAATTCAAACAAGGAATGTTGATCTGTATAAAAAAGTGAAAATTAAGATAATTATAAGTGGAAAGATTTTGCAACATATATATTTCTGGAAAATTGTTTAGATTTGGGTGAAGATCAGCGCATTTGTAAATACTGTTATAACAAGTTAGAAGAAAATAGAATGCCAGCTAGAGCTGTACATAATAATTTAGAATTGGTTGATATTCCTCCAGAACTTTCTGATTTAAATACGTATGAGTCTATACTCATTCAATGTGTCCATCCGTTTCAGACCATAGTGCGTATGGTAAATTACCTCCTTCGGATTTACAAAGAGGTTTAAAAGGAAGAGTTGTCTATTTGCCATTGGATTTGAAAAAAAATATGGAAACAATTGATGCAGATACTTTGGAAACTGAACCATTAGTTATTCTGGTTAATGGTGTACCTACAAAGAATAAGAAAATTTGGCAGGAGCTGGTGCATGTACGAAAAGAACAAAGAGCAAATTTGTATTTGAAAAAAAATAATAAATGGTATGAAGCCATTTATATGGATGAAGATGAAGAAGAAATACTAGAAGACACAGGAATACCAACTGGGCAACTTGAAAAAGTGGATAAGTCAAAAGAAGAAGAAATTTATGAACATTTCAGCATACATCCTCTACATTCTAAAGAAGTTATGGGAAACGCTATTGATCTGTTTCAGATGAAGAAAGCACAAGGAACTCTCGTGAGTGTATGGGAGGAGAGCTTGGAAGCTCGTTGTTTTCCTCAGCTGTTTCCTACAGGAGAAGGAGGACGATATGATGAACGTCCAGTACAGATTCCTGCTTCTGAGTATCGGACTACAAGACTATATGCAGAAGATCCGAGATTTCGTCAAAGTATTCCTTATTTGTTCCATGTTTTATTTGAAAGTGACTTGTCAGCACTATCTTATGCAGTAAATCACATTTTGAAAACTGGAGTACATCTACGTAATGTGACTGCAAAGGATTTTATGAACAAAGTGCAACAGCGAGATGATCATTTGGAATCTCAATTGATCAATTTGATGGCTTGTCAGCGTGGGACGAATGAATATTGGTACCGACGCCATGGAGAATTGAAATGTATGTTACGGAATTTAGGAACTCCTACATGGTTCCTTACCCTAAGCTGTGCTGAGTACGCTTGGGATGATCTTCTGGATTTTCTTCGAGAGGCAAATTCAAATATTTAAAACATCCAATACAAGACAGCAGGAGAATTGTGCTCATTGGATCCGGTTAATGTATGCAGATATTTCAATCATAGATTTGAGGCTATGATGTCCTTCATCTGCAATAAAAAAAATCCACCTCTTGGAGAAGTTGTGGATTTCTTTTGGAGAAAAGAGTACCAAGCCAGAGGTGCTCCTCATATGCATATGCTGTTGTGGATCAAGGATGCTCCAAAATTTGGAACAGATTCTGATGATGCAGTTTTAAGTTTCATCGAAGGATATGCAACATGTGCTATACCTAAAAGCACAGAAGAGAAAAATTTAAAAGAGCAAGTTTTACGTTTCCAAAGTCATCGGTGTGAAAAATACTGTCGACGAAAGTACAAGAGTAAAGATAAATTCTACACAAAATGTCGATTTGGATTTCCACAACCTGTTCTTTCAAAAGGAAGTGTAAACAGTTTTATGTCAGCTGTGCGACATACTATTACAAGAAAATCGCCTAAAAATACCTACAATCTAAGAAGAAAAGAAGAGTCAAAATATATAAATCACTACAACCCAGTCATTTTATCCATGTGGACTGCTAACATGGATATACAGTATGTGGCTGACAATTCTATTGCTGTTGCTCGCTATGTCACATCTTACATCACTAAATCTGAGAAAACGGAATTGAAGGAAATGTGGGAAGAGATTTCTCACGAGAAGACTGTCAGTAAGAAGCTATACAGTTTCAGTTTAAAGATGTTATCGCATCGAGAAATTGGATCCTACGAATGCTCAGATAGGTTATCATCTGCAAGTCTGTACTCAAAATCCAGAAGAATAATTTGGGCAAGTTTAGGTCTTGCAGGAATGCGAAATCGGGTACTGAAATCTATTCGAGAAATTGAGTATTTAGCAGAGTTTGAACCAGAAAGTACAGACATTTTAAGAACAAACATGTTGGACACATATTACCCACAAAGAAGTCATCACCTTGAGAACATGTGTCTCTATGAAGTGCTGCAGAACTTTATTTTTAAACGGAATGTCACAGAAGATATCAACAATGGAAAATATAAAGTCATTGGTGAGGAAGGATGTTTGGAGAAGCAAACAGAAGGAAGTTTGATAAATCACCGGAAGCTGAGTTGCGACACTCCTGATAAAAAGGAATTTTACTTGGAGCTATGAAGATTCCTTCAATGCTAGCAAAGACAGCGTCGAATGCAGTACTTTCACAACTTATGTTCAAATGTTAAATGAAGAAATTGAACAAGAAGCAACAATTGCAGCTGAAGTAGCTAGAGACAGTTCTCAAGATAGTCAAAGTTCTGGGACATTCAGTCAAGATCCTCTAGGACAACCGGTCATCGAAAATGAAGCAGCAATAGCTATGAACGAAGTGGAAACAGCTATGAATCAAGCTCAGGAAGATTTAGTAGACTTAACATATTTGGAGGAGCAACTCAATGAAGAACAAAAACAAATTTATGAAGAAGTCAGACAAAAAATTGATCACGGATTACTACATGAAAATAAAGAGTGCTCATGCACATCTTTTGAACCAATGAGAATGTATGTAAGTGGACAAGCAGGAACTGGAAAAAGTTTCTTAATTAATGTAATTAGAAGCTACCTACAGAAGAAAATGGATTCCATTTTGTCTTGTGTTGTTACTGCTCCAACTGGGTTAGCAGCGTATAACATCAAAGGAGTTACCTTACATCGTTTGCTAATGTTACCAGTAGAGCATGAGAACAAAATACAGTACCACAAACTAGCAGGAGAAGCATGCTTGGAAGTTTCAAGAGTATTGAAGAAAATGAAAGTACTCATTATTGATGAGGTTAGCATGGTATCAAACTTAATGCTTGCCTTTGTGCATTTAAGAATGCAGCAAATTCTGAAGACAGACTTTGACGTCCTATTTGGAGGAAAACACGTCATAGTTTTTGGATATCTTTTGCAACTTACTCCAGTTAAAGGACAACCGGTATTCCATACACTTACACATGAAGACACAAAAAAGTCATTAGGAAGTATAGGCAATGTAAATATTTGGACATATTTTGAGTATAAGGAACTCATTACCAATATGAGGCAAGCCAATGATGAGGACTATGCAAGTATTCTGAAAGATATAAGAATTGGACTACTCACAGAACATGGCAGAAAAGCATTACAGAGTCGATTGCTGAGTAATTTGTTTCCAACAGAAGCAATAGTTCCAGAGAAAATATACAAGGAAATTGCAGAAAAAAAATACTGTAATCTGCTTAATGCCAACACTACATGAATGTTCTGTATTCAATCAAGAACTTTTGAAAATGGAAAATGAAGAGATCATAAAACTGGAAGCTGTGGATAAAATAGAACATGAACGAATAACTGTAATATTGACAGGCAAATTGGGTACTAAATTGGATTCTCTGGAGAAAAACATTTAAAAAACAGCAGGTTTGGAAAAGAATCTTTATGTGTGTTAGAACTGTAGAGTAATTTTAAGACGGAATTTGGATGTAGAGAAAGGTTTAGTGAATGGAGCTATGGGAAGAGTTGTGGGTTTTATTAATTACCAGAAAAAAGTTGGAATTGAATGTTTAAAAATAAAATTTGATCAGATACAAGAGGTTAAAGACATTTGTCGTTGTTCAGTTCGTTTCTTGCTTGTGAAAAACTTATATGTGCGTAGGAAGCAGTTTTCGTTTTCTCTAGCATATGCTGTAACTATTCACAAATCTCAAGGATTAACTGTTGATAGTGCTTTTGTAAACATTGGATCTACTGTGTTTAAAGAAGGTATGGCATATGTTGCTTTGTCACGCGTGAAAAAATTATCTGGTTTATTCATGATAGACTTTGATGATTCAAAAGTAAGTGCTGATGCAAACTGTGTAAAGGAGTATAATAGATTAAGAAGAAGCTATGCTCCTCATTTAGGTCAGTATCCTGAGTTTGAAAAACGTGTTGTTTGTCGGAAAAGGAGATTTGAGAATATCTGGAATGAGGGTGTACAGAAGAGAAAACAAAAAGATAGTGATGTGACTGCAAGCAAAAAGAAAAAGGACAGTGTGGAAGAGGTTGTTGGTTGTCATTTTGAAAATAGCTCTGGTGTCAACTGCTACGCAAATGTAGTGCTGAATGTTGTATTTTATCTTGATTTTTTGCAAGAGCAGATAACACTAAATCATGAAAAAAGATTCTGTTCTTTGCTGAGTCTCCTCTATGAGAAGCTGAGTAATGATAAAACTAAAATAGAAAGTGCTTCTGATGTTAGAAATCTTTTAGATGTATGTTCTGGACGTACACAGTTTACACAAAATGTCCAGCAAGATGCACAGGAATTCTTGATGTATATCCTGATGGTACTGGAAGATGAAGGGGTAGAAATAGAAAATATGTTTGGTCTCTTATATAAATGGGAACATTGTTGTGATAACTGCATGAACACAAGCAGTAGTAATGTTGATTCTGAAAGGTTCATATATTTACCATTACCAGAGAGTAAAACAGTGACTTTTAGTAAATTAGTTAAAGATGCTAATCACAACATGGAATGTTCTCAATGTAAATCAGACATGTTGTCAACGTCATTTTTAAAGAAATATGGACAGTATGTCATTTTAATGATGCAACGTTGTAGAGCTGATGGTTCAAAATTGGACACTTTAATAAAGAAGTTTACAGGACAACAATTATCAATATCTGGAAAAACTATTGTTGCAGTTGAAATAATTTTTCATGATGGACCTTCTATAACTTCTGGTCATTACACAGTTTATCTTAAATGTGAAAAAGGATGGACACTGTGTAATGATTCTCAATTGATTTTCAAGCAACGTTTGCCTTATGATTTACCCAATTGTTACCTAATTTTTCTGAAACCCAAATTTTAAATACTAACATCATCATTGGAAGAAAGCATTATTAAAATTTAAAAGGATTTAAATTGCATATTTCGCTCAAAAGAGATTTTAAACTTACCATTTGGCCGTAAGGAAAGGTAAAACAAACAATTGTGGACTTCTTTGACAGAAATTATTTTGGAAAATGTTCTTTTGTAACAAGGTTTACAGACGTTATTTTTTAGAAATTGTTATTCTTCTTAAAAGGTATTTTTAACATTTCTATTAAGGTATGTTTTAGTGAGGATACATTTGGGGCTTTTTTAAACAACCTTTCAGATTGTTTTTTTTTGCCCGCTGTTAAATGATGAATACAATTGATTTCACTATTTTCAGTGAAAATCAAAACATTCTGAAAACAGCAAAAAAGGGCAAAAATTGCTTTGCTAAATATGAAAAAACATGTACTGTTTAATAAAGTGTATTGTTGAATATTAATACTTTTTTTCTTTTTTCCAGAACTAGAAAGAAAATTTAGAAGATGTTATTCAGTTATCTTTGCAATTAAATAAAAACATTTAATTCTAAATTATTTATTTTGATGGTCAGGTAAGTTTAACATATCTGTATGTGTCACTGGTTTCGTTTCATGCTTCCTTTTCTTCACCTCTCCTTACTCTACTTTTCTCATTTCTCTTCTCACTCTCTCTTCCGCCTTTACTACTCTTTTGTAACTTCCTCACTCCTTCTATACTACTCCCCTACCTTTACTACCTTCATCACTAATTTTTTATCCATGTTTCTTTTTCTGTATCCATATGTCTTAGTCTTTTTAACTGCCTTACTCCTTCTCAGTTGTTTGCTCTCTGTGTCTGTATCTGTCACTCTTGGTTTGTCTGTTTTACCCTTAATTTCCTTAACATCTATGGGGCACATTTACAAGCCACCTGCGCCACCACCACGTCAATTTTCTTGACAAACTAGTTGTGCAGGGTGCTTTTCCATATTTACAAGGAGAGGATAAGCCTCTTTGTGTGTCTTTTCCTCTCCTTGTAAATACAGGCAATTCTAATGCAGCACTAAAATGAGCTATTATCTTTTTTGGGTACCTATACATAAATACTGATGCAGAGTTTAAAGTTTAATAGGAAGACTCTCTTCCCTTCATCTGTGAAATGTACACCATCTCTTTTTTAATTACTTTGCCACTCCCCTCTCTTTCTCAGGGAGTCCCTGAAGGTTTACTAAAGGTGAAAAAAATGATTTTTTTTTTTTTTTTAAAAACCCATTGGGTGCGCGCTGGGTGCGCGCACTCTAAAAAAATAAAAAAATAAATAGATTCTAAAAAACAAGTTTTTGTGTTTTGATTTTAGGTGGCTCTAAAATGAGCCCTTGAGTTAATGTAGGGACGGAGGAAGAGAAAAAAAAAAAAAAAAAAATAAGAAAATTATGGCCTTTCGCAAGGATGCTCCTCAAATTTTCTTTGAATGAGATCAATACTGCTCTCACCCAAAGAAATAAGAAGACTACAATCCATGCAGTGTGTACTCATCCTCCCAAAACAAGGACGAATATCCAAAGGTGTGGAAGAAGGTGAAGGCACCACTGCAGAAGAAGTGCTTGCCTGAGCTGCCGAAGATGTGCTCGGCTGAGGTGCTGCAGATGTCGTCGGCTGAGCAGGTGGAGGGTTTGCTCCAGAAGCTTGACGAAAAGTCACTGGATGCATTGCCTCAACGTGCCTCGTCATAGTATGAATACTAAAAGAGTACTTCTTGTTAGGATTACCACGTGACAAGACGCGCTGACACAGTTTGCAGGTGACCTTTGGTGCATTCACCTTCTTTTGTCCCTCTGTAAAAGTGAAAAACTGCCATATAAAGGAGTCTTTCTGCTTCCTCTGCCTCTGTCTCTCAAGAGTGTCCTGTTCACTCTCAGAAGATGGCTGCTGCTCTGCCATTGTATCTCAACACACAGATTAGCTCCTTCTCCTAGGGAATCAGAACTAACAATGAGGGGGGTGGGTGTGATTTTGGAAGAATCTGGAACTAAAAATACTTTGAACCAATGAAAAGTGATGTTTCTGGATCACATGACTTGCCATGAGGGGATTGGGTGTGGTGTTGAAACAATCTGAAACTGAAAGTAATGAAAACCAATTAAAACTGTTGTTTTATTATTCACATAACCCGAGGTGCGTGCACTGAGCAAGCTCCCTGCGCGCACGGTGCAATTACGCATGCGCGAACGCGTATGCGCGCATGCGCTTACGTACTATGCGCGTACGTAATGCGCATACGCAGCACGCGCGTATGCGTGAACGTCAGTGCGCGTACTCTACGCGTATACGGAAGTGTACTGCGTGGAGTACGTACGACGCACGTAAGCATGCGTACGTACGCATGCATACTAGGTGCGGGCTCCGAGCGCGCAGTAAAACGTATGTATGCGTACGTAAATAACGTACGCCGGAATTCATAAAAAATGTACGCAAACGTACTAGGTGCGCGCTCTGAGCGCGCACCCTAAGAATTTATATAAAAAAAAAAAAGTGGACATAACTTAATAGAAGATATTAACTATGCTGTTCAACTTTATCTTAATTAAAACTTTTAAAAAAAATGAGCCACACCAAATTAAAGAATACAGATAATATATAAATGTATACATAGGGAAATTTTTGAAAAAGAAATATTTAATAAATATAATAAAAACAAAAAAAATTAGCATTTAAAAAACCTTTGAAATTTAATGAAAAAACCATAGGTTTCACACACGTTATAGTTAGGAATTAGCATTTAAAAAACCTTGCAAATTCACTGAAAAAACCATAGGTTTCACACATGTTATAGTTAGGAATTAGCATTTAAAAAACCTTGCAAATTCACTGAAAAAACCAGAGGTTTCACACAGGTTATAGTTAGCTGGACATTTTACTCGTAAAAAAACAATGAAATTCCCCCGTTATAGTTAGTTCAGCTAACTATAACTCGTGCGCCCGCAATCCACTGCTGATGACGTCATATATTACATCACTCATGACATGGTCAGTGACATCACTGATGACATCACTGATGACATCTCAAATGACATCACTGATGACATCACTGATGACATCATCCAGTGAGTATGTGTTTTTGAAAAATTTCAATATGTTTAATATATATAGGGAAAGGCCTGTTTAAGAATGAGTGGGTGTACAAGTGTGTAAATGGATGATTTTCTGTGGTGCATAACATGATTCTTTAAGTTAGTCATTAAATGTATCTTACTGCAGACTAGTGACTAAACTGTGTAAATGTGTGTATGTGTCTGTATGTTGGTGTATAAGTGGCTGCATGGTTTTGATAACAGCTATATGAGTCTCTATATGGGTAATTGATTGGTTATCTAAGTATCTGTATGGGTTCATGAGTGTTTGTGTGGGTAGGGTGTGTGTCACTCTATGCATAGATGTGTGAGTGGGTGATTCTATGGGTGCATGGTTTTAAGACTGCATCTGTGATGGACTGTATGGTACAGTGAGTGAATGTATGGGTGTGTTAGGGAATGAATGTATATGTGAGTGGTACATTTGTGACTAACTACATATGTGAAAGGCAGTATATATGCATGTAAGAGTTTATAAGTGAGTAGATGTGAGAGTGTGTGATTGTGAGAGTGACTGTATGGATGAGTGTGTGCTTGTATCAATGATTCTATAAGAGCGTAAGAATGTGATACTATTTTTATGAGTAAGTGAACTTGAGTGTGTTTCACTGCCTAGGTGAGTAAATTGGAGTGTGATTATTTCCATGACTGACTAGGTGTGAGAGTACCTCTATGGATGATTGGTGGTGTGTGAGTGTCTATATAGGTGTATAAATGCATATGATAGTTTTGTATGGAGTGACTGTAAGTATGAGTGACTGTACAGGTGAATGAGTGGAGGTGTATGTAGACCTAAGAGTTAAAAATTGGGTATGTAGTTATTGGTATTGGAGTATGTATGGTTTTGAGAATGGAACTCTTAAATTTTTAGTCGGTGTATCAAAGGTTATATTAGAGTGTGAGAAGATGTGCTACTCTATCACAAGGATGATGTCATCAGTGATGTCATCAGTGATGTCATTTGAGATGTCATCAGTGATGTCATCAGTGATGTCACTGACCATGTCATGAGTGATGTAATATGTGACATCATCAGCAGTGGATTGCGGGCGCGCGAGTTATAGTTAGCTGAACTAACTATAATGGGGGAATTTCATTGTTTTTTTACGAGTAAAATGTCCAGCTAACTATAACGTGTGTGAAACCTCTGTTTTTTTCAGTGAATATATATATATATATATATATATATATAAAATAAAAAAACATAGGATTGAGGTACATTAGACTTACAAATTTTCATTTAAAAAACCTTTGAAATTCACTGGAAAAACCATAGGTTTCAGGCACTTTATAGTTAGAAATGAGCATTTAAAAAAACCATAGAAATTAACTGAAAAACCATAGGTTTCAGGAACATTATAGTTAGTTGGACATTTCACTCATACAAACCCATAGAAATTCCGGCGTTATAGTTAGTCCAGCTAACTATAACTCACGCCCCCTGCAATGCACTGCTGATGATGTTACATATTACATCATTCATGATATGGTCAGTAACATCACTGATGACATCACTGATGACATCTCAAATGACATCACTAATGACATCACTGATGACATCATCAGCGTGAACATCTGATGCACCTCCTCACACCTGAATATAACCTTTGATACACCCTCTCTAAAATACAGTCTACCATTTTCGAAAAAATAGACACATCAATACCAGTTACTAAATACGCACTGACTGATTCCTAGGTCTACACACACATCCAGTCATTCACCCATACGGTCATTCATACATACAGTCACTCATAAATACAACACTATCGTATGCACTAATACACCTATACAGACACTAACACACTGCCAGTCTGCCACATATCCAGAGTTACTCACACACTTAGTCAGTCATGCAAAGAATCAATCATACTTCCATTTACTCACCTATACAGTTATACAGACACCACCTCACTTATTCATATAGATACTAACACATAATTACTCTCTTATAGAATCACTGATACAAATACACACTCACCCATGCACCCACTCTCACAACTATTGACTCTCACATATAGTTATTTATATACACCATCACTCACATATACTGTATTTTATATATATAGTTTATTGCACATGTACCACTGAGACATCCATTGACTCACCAACACACCCATACACACACTCACCCACCCATACAGCTGTTTCCACATGCACTCTTGAACCCACACACCCAGTGAATCACCCACTCACACATCTATGCACAGATGTCACACACCTCCCACCCACCCACACACACACTCAGGCAGCAATACAAATACTCAGGCAAGCAATCAATAACCTATATAGATACTCATGCAGCTACTCACCAACCCATGCAGCAGCTTACACAACAACAGAGAGACTGATACAGACTTTCACACAGTTTAGTCACTAACCCATTCATTCAGTAAGACACATTTAATCACTCACTTGTACAGTCAGTCACGTACCTACTAAATCCTCCATACAGACACTTATACACCCAGGGCCCGATTCACAGAACTAACTTAAGACAAAATCCTAAACTTACTACTTTTGGTATTCACAGAAGTTAGGATTTTGTCTTAAGACAAATTTAAGACAAACTTAAGACAGACTTAAGACAGACTTAAGACAGACTTAAGACAGACTTAAGACAAACTTAAGACAGACTTAAGACAGACTTAAGACAGACTTAAGACAAACTTAAGACAGACTTAAGACAGACTTTAAGTTAGGAATTTGTCTTAAGTTTGTCTTAAGTTTGTCTTAAGTCTGTCTTAAGTCTGTCTTAAGTCTGTCTTAAGTTTGTCTTAAGTTTGTCTTAAGTCTGTCTTAAGTCTGTCTTAAGTCTGTATTAAGTCTGTCTTAAATTTGTCTTAAGACAAACTTAAGACAAAGTCCTAACTTCTGTGAATACCAAAAGTCTTAAGTTTAGGATTTTATCTTAAGTTAGTTCTGTGAATCGGCCCCCCACTCATTCCTCAATACAGCTTGGCATATATATAAAACAAATTTAAACTTTACAGAAACACACAGTCACTGGATGATGTAATCAGTGATGTACTTTGAGATGTCATCAGTGATGTCATCTATATATATATGTAGGTAGGTAGTTATAGTTAGGACCTTTTTTCCACAGGAAATCCGCAACATTCTATTCCCAATAACTTTGGCACCGGTTGACAAATCTTCGCAAACTTTTCAAAACTTTTGGCCAGCTCCGGTCCGATCCTATCTTGAAAATTTCGTTGTGATTCGGAAAGCGGAGGCTGAGAAAAAATGGGGTCCCAAAACATGTTTTCCCCATGCAATTTTCCATAGGAACCTTTAGTCGCATCTACAGCCCGAACTGCTGAACGGAATTACACTAAATTTGGCAAAAAGGTAGCCCTTGGTTCAGAGTCGTGCCTTTTTGTGTAAATCTGTTCAGCAGTTTTTAAAATATTAATGGAAAAATAAATATATATATCTGGGCAGAGCCTAAACACACATCTCATCGTGAGATCTGATTGGCTGTCAGCACTTCATCCAAGAAGTTTTGGAAGCCATCTTGGGACCAATATACATGATAGCACCTCATTAAAAAGCATTGCAGTTAATAGAAGGTTTTAAGACTGTACTTACATTATAAATCATGTGTTGATGGTACCATACTCATTTAAGGAATTGTGGTGTGTTCTACGGTGATTTTACCATGTGAAAAAGCCTTCTGCTGGGATATCATGAATCATGTTTGAGAGAAAACTATTTTCTCATTCTTTTCCCACAGAGGTTTGGAAGGTGATCTATAAGCTAAACTGAGAGCGTATTTTCTGTAAATTCACATTATCTTTCTCAGTCATGTGAGAATGAAGTCTGACATTCTCAGTAAAACATGTACATCCAACAAGGGCAGAGACTGTCAGTTGATTCCTTTGTGTTCTACTGCAGCTTCCCAGAGCGTTCTAAAGAACAACTAGAGCTCTAACAGTCCTACTTATGACAAACGTATTGCACACCTGTAGCCATCTTGATTGGAATAAAGTGGTAACTCTTAAAACATTTAATTTAAAAAGGAACAAAATGAGGGGGTTCATTTTACCACATCAAGTATGATTAGTGCTGCAGAAATTGATTTGAGTGACTTCTAAAATCCTCTTCTATTTCGTAAAAAATTCTGACATGCAGACTGAAACATGCACTTTCAATACCAGCAGCAGACTTCCCTGGTGAGCAGTAGCTTTACTACAGTGATCTAATGAGCAAATAGGGTGCTAACATTCAGAATTCATGGCAAATGTGTGACACATCTGAATGCCTTCTTGATGGAATCAAAGTAAAAAACTGAAAGTATTTCCTACTGAGGAGACTGCAGTAAATGAGGAAATTAGGAAACTTCATAACAAATAAGTCTCCCAAGATGGCCACCAGAGACAAAAGAGCCCAAATGTAGCACAAATATCACCCAGATGTAGTCCAAGTATAGCCCAATGACAGAATGTCCCAGAGTGTTCTTAAGAACAACTAGAGCGCTTACTGTCTTACTTATGACAAAAGTATGGCAAACCTGAAGCCATCTTGATTGGAATAAACTGGTAACACTTAAAACATGTAATTTAAAAAGGAACACAATGAGGGGATTCATTTTGCCATAGAAATTATGATTAGTGCTGAATAAAGAAACATTAGGACCCATTTTGAGTGACTTCTCAAATCCTCTTCTATTTCATTAAAAAATTCTGACATGCAGACTGAAACATGCACTTTTAATACCAGCAGCAGTCTTCCGTGGTGAGCAGTAGCTTTACTACAGTGATCTAATGAGCAACTAGAGTGCTAACCTTCAGAATTTATGGCAAATGTGTGACATATCTGAATACCTTCTTGATGGAATCAACGTAAAAAACTGAAATAATTTCCTACTGAGGAGACTGCAGTAAATGAGGAAATTAGGAAACTTCATAAAAATAAATCTCCCAAGATGGCCACCAGAGACAAAAGAGCCCAAATGAAGCACAAATATCACCCAGATGTAGCCCACATGTAGCCCCCTGACAGAAGTGTCCAAAACACTTTTTATTTTTTGTGTTTTTGCAGTTTTATATAGTGCAGACTTGTAAGGTATTGGAGTGCTTTACATGAGCATTGGTTACATCACACAAGAACAAATTCATTTTGGTTGTAGACATGGGGAGATTAAGTGGTTTGACCAGAATCACAGAATGTCGAGCTGGAGCAGAAACTCCAACCTGGTTCCCCAGTTGCAAAGTCTGCAGCTCTGGAAGTAACACCACATCCTCTCCCCTAAGTGCAACATTTAATCAAGTGGTCAACTGGATAAAAAAACATAAAGATAACAAATAATTTAAAAGTGCTTTGTCGCTATTTGAAAACTCAGAAAATATGTCCTCATTTTAGTTTTTTTGAGCACTAACCATAATTTTGATGCAAATAAGACCCTCTCATATATGTATTTTCGAAAGGAAATGCTCTAGGTATTACACTTTTGATTACATCAAGATGACGTCAGGCGTTCCACACTTTTGTAATAAATATAGAATGTTAGCAATCTAGTTGTTCATTAGGATACTGTTGAGAGGCAGAGGCCAGAAGCATGGACTCTGAAAATTGAAGGCAGGTAGGAGGGTGCAGAGGCAACAATTTGACCACACTGGGCAAGCAGGAAGGGCAGTGGCAGCACAACAGACTATGGAGGGCAGTGGAAAGGGGGGCAGGGGCAACAAACCAACAATACAGGACTGGCAAGAGAGGCTGTGGCAATATAATAGACCATTGTGGGCAGAAGGAAGAGGCAGTGGTAGTACAACCATACATGCCAACAGACCCGATTCAGCCAGGAAACGTCCAATGTTTTTAAGCCCAAATGGGCTTTATTTGATCTGTCTCCTGTCTACAATCTCCTCTTTTTCAATGTAAGTCAAAGGGGAAAATCAATACCCCAGTTTTTTTCAAAATCTCCCTCTTACCAAGTTCAAAATGTTAGCAAGTATGGTACATAGGATCATGGAAGGCAGGAGGAATTGGGGTAGGGACATGGACTCGGACAACAGAGGACAGGAGGGACATGGAGAGGTGCACCAAACTGACCCTACAGGGCAGGCATCAGGGTTTGCAGCAGCACAATACACCACACAGGGCATGCAGGACGGGAGTGCAACACAACAATCCATAGAAAGCAAAAGGGAGGGGACAAGTCCATGCACATGGACAACAGAGAACAGAGGGGAAAGAGACAATGGTAGATAGCTGACCATAATGGACAGACAGGAGAGAAAGCTGCAGCATAACAGACCATAAATGGCAGGAGGGATGGATCAGGGGCATGACAATGGAACAGACAAGCCAGGAGGAAGGGAATAGGGGTCTGCACATGGAAAGAGAGGGCTGGGGGCAAGGGGGCAGGGCAGGAGCAGCAAGATGACCATGGAGTTCAGGCAGGATGGGCACTAGAAGCAAGACACACCATGGAGAGCAACAGTGAGACTATGATGGCATACACACAGACCATGGAGGGTAAGTGGGAGGGGGTCAGGGGCAGCTAGCTGACCACACAGGGAAGGTGGGAGGGGCATTGGCAGCACAGAAGACCATGCATGGCAAGTGAGAGGGTTAGTGGCAGAAAAATGGCTATGATGGGCAAGAAGGAGGGTTCAGGGGCATGCACAAAGGAACACAGAGGATAGAAGGGAGGGTCAGGACCTGGGCACAGACAAGAGAGTTCAGGGGAAGGGGCCTCACAACAGACCACGTGGGGCAGGCGGGAGGAGCAGTTGCAGCACAATAGATCAGGGAGGGCAGAAGGGTGTGGCAGTAAAATGGACCATGGAGGACAGGAGGAAGGGGATAGGGGCATGGAATGTGGACAGGCAGGGTGGAGGTGGTAGGGAAAGGTTACAGTCATCTGACAGTGCTAGGCAGGTGGGAGGGGAGTGGCAGCTCAACAGAACACTCAAAGTAGATAGGAGTGGCAGGTCCATGGAACATGGTGGGCAAAAAGGATGGAGCAGGGGCATGCACAAAGACTTCGGAGGGCAGGGGGAAGGAGAATAGGGGCAGCAAGCTAAGCACAGAGGCTAAGCAGGAGGTCATTGATGGGGCATACAATTGGGCAATGGAGGGCAGGAGGAGTGGACTGGTACATCATGCTAAATGGAGGGCAGTGGCAGCACATCAGACCATGCATGGCAGGAGGGAGGAGGCTAGTCCATGGATTCAGACAACAGAGGTTATGGAGGAGGTGGATGGGGCACCAAGCTAACTGTTCAGAGAAGGTGGGAAGACCAGTGGCAGAACAACAGCCACACAGGGCTGTAATAAGGGAGCAGGGACATGAACTTGGACAATGGATGGCTAGGAGGTGGTAAGGCAGGAGCAGCAAGCTTGGGTGGGGGCAGCACAATGCCAGGCCCTGCTTCCAACCCCCCACCATCCATTGTGATATGCATCTTACTTAACGTTTAAAAAAATAGAAATTTGCTGAAAAAAACAAAGATTACAGGGCCGGTATAGTTAGACTCAGATTTCAACCATACAAAACCAGTGAAATTCAGCAGTTATAGTTACCTGAGCTAACTATAACTTATGACCCCGCAATGTGCTGCTAAAGACCTCAGACATTACATCATTCATGACAAGGTCAGTTACAACACACATGACATCACTCATGACATCTCAAATGAGCTGTGAATGGAATGTAACTATAATCGCTAGAACTTTATTTAGGGATAGTGTGTGTATATTAACACCCCTATTTTACCTTTTCTTTCGTGTAAGAACCATTATAATATGCAGCGTGCCCAGATTAATATGGCAGATAGCCTTTCACTTTAAAGTAATGTGTAGTCCATTGTTTATGTTGATGTTTGCAACTCTAAGTATGTTTATTATGAATAAGTCACGTTGACGAACATACAGGTATAGCGGTCACGGGGCAAGATATGCTGAACTGACATTGTGTGCATATTAACACTTGTTTTCTTTTCTTTATTGTATCAATTCCTGAATTTTCACATCGTGACCAGGCCAATATGGCCGCCAGCTTTTTGGATTAAAGTAATGCACTGCTGATGACGTCACATATTACATTACTCATGACATGGACAGTGACATCACTGATGACATCACTGATGACATCTCAAATTACATCACTGATGACATCATCTATGTGATCATCTGATGCACCTCCTCACACCCTAAAATACAGACTTCCATTCTCGAAACCATAGACACACCAATACTAGTACAGCTTCAATATCCCGTGCACTATGCGCGCAGACCTCTAATCAGCTACGTAGCTTTGATACGGTCTTTTAAATACTCAGTTAGTACCTATGTAGTCTAGGAATCCTTCTGTCTGTCCTATGCACTTCTCCATTCAACCATCCAGCACTATCTACATATCCTATCACTCTGCCAATACCTAAGCACTAATAAATTTAGCATGCACTCTCTTTGCAGTACTGAAATTACTCCAGTTATTAGTCATATACTTAAGCAATGGCCTAGCACAAGTGCAGGTACAATATTTTGTACACTATGCATGCAGACCTCTAACCAGCTACAAACTATTGATGCGCTCTTCTAAATACCCAGTTAGTACCTATGCAGTGTAGGAATCCTCCTGTCTGTCCCATGCATTTCTCCAATCCCCCACCCAGCACTATCTACTTATCCTATTACTCAACCAATACCTAAGCACCTATAAATTCACTATACACTCTGTTTGTAATACTGTAATTATTCTAGTTACTAGTCATGAACTTATGGAATGGCCTAGCTACTAACACAAGTACATCTATAATATTTTGTGCTAGCTACATACTATTGATACACTCTTCTAAATACCCAGTTAGTACTCATGCAGTGTAGGAATCGTCCCGTCTGTCCCATGCACTTCTTTAATCACTTATCTACCACTATCTACTTATCCTATCACTCCACCAATACGTAAGAACTTAAGTGTTCACTCTGTTTGCAGCACTGTCATCATTCCAGTTACTAGTGGTATTCTTATAAAATGACCTAGGCACCAACACAAGTATATATAAAATATTCTGTGCATAATCTCTACAAATCTCTAAGCAGATACATACTATTGGTCCACTCCATTAAATACTGAAGTAGTACCCATGCAGCGTAGGATACCTCCTGTCAGTCTCATGCAATTCTTCAATCACCCATCCAGCACTATGTTCTTATTGTATCAGTCTGCCAATACCTAAGCACTTATGAGGCAGATTTACAAGCACCCTGTGCCACCAGTACGTCCCTTTTTGTAACGTAGTGATGGCGCCAGGCACTCCTTCATATTTACAAGGAGAGGAAAAGCCATCCTGCGTGGTTTTTCCTCTCCTTGTAAATACGACCCCTGCATACACAGAACTTTGCGTTGAAGGGGCGTCCCATAGGTGTTGCTGTGGGTGTTCCCATGCAACACCCATAGAACAAGACACAGCTCCAGATTTATGCGCCATCCTAGAGTTGGTGCAGCAAGGCGCAACAAGGAGAACTGTTTTCATTTCTACTCATTTTTTCCTCTTTCAATGCATGCTGCATTCCACAGCATACATTGAAAGAGGAAAATGCCTTTACTGATTGTTTTTGTGCAGGAAGGTGTACCTTCGTGCACAAAAACAATCTCCACACGACACAGACATCCTTGCATCATGGGGCAAGGGTGCCTGTGTCACAGCATGGCTGCAGTTTGTGCAGCAGTGCAGAGGGAAGCACAGAGTTGTAACATATTCATGTACATATGTCACATCCCTGTGCTTCGGAAGTGCCACAGTGTGGCGCAGCTAAAGAGCTTGCAGTTTCACGCTGCAGTACTTCCTCATAAATCTTCACCTATAAATTCACCATACACTACTAATGCATTCTTTCAGTCAATCATGCTGTATACATATATTCAACCAAACTTTCACACATTACCTTGCAATTATAGTTCTTTCTTTAACCAGATAAGGTAGTTCTGATAAGAACTTTTTTTTTCTTCTTTTTTCTTTTGTATTTTTTTTGTTTTAATTCTTTTGAACAATTTTGTATTTTTTTTGGTGTTTTTTCAAAGAATGAACAAAAAAAAGAGCGAATAAAACAGGAAACATTTGGAATTACTTATCATTCCAAAATCAAAAAAACAAAAAAATTAACAACGATGGTTGCGTTGCGCAGCACAAACTGCATCCACCGACTGCTCACCGAAGCATATGTTTCTTACACTTCACGCAGTGTTGCTCGAGAAAGGCGAATTCTGGCCTAATGTCCATTGCAGGTGTTCCTGAGGACACTCCAGATGTACTTGCCACAGCAGGTGAGGGGTTCAAAGCAGCTCGCCTCATTTCCTCCCGAGCAAGATTGAGAGGATGTGTGGTCCGGAGATGCTTGTACATAGAAGCAGTGCCACAAGAGTATTTTTTTTCACTGCCTCTTGACAGGACTCGGTCACAAATTTTGCACATCACCTTTCTCGCATTTACTTTCTTCTCTTCAGGTGCAAAAGTGAAGAATTTCTACACAACAGATTCCGGCCTCTGTGGACGTGGTGCCCCCTGCAAGAATTCTTCTTCAGAAGATACTTCCTTCTGCTGTTGCTGCTGTTCAGATGCCATTTTGTTTGATATTTTTTGAAAAACACCAAAAAAAACAAGCAAAAAGGGTTCTTGTAGGAAAAGAGATGTCTCTCTACAGACACTCCAAAAAGAATGATTAAAATGGGTGGGGTCCTTCAATAGTTACAGTGGGAAATGTTATGAACCAATGAAATCTTTTTTCTTGAGGTCACATGGGATCCGCGCACTCTGCGCTCACGAAGCACGCACCTGACAAGACTTCGCGAAAATATATTTAAAAATAATATAAGTTTATTATAAGTACAAATATATTATTTTTATGAATATCTTAGATAGTCTCTTGCCCTAATATGTATATTAAACACACATACATATCATTTTAGAACATAAATACATTTTGCAGGAGTCACGCACCCAGAGCGCCCCACGTATATGACATCACGCAGGACCCGCCACCGAGCAAGCATTGCGTACCGTAATGCGCATGTGACGCGAATGCGCGGGAGCAGGAGTCGCGGACTGGTCTCATACCAATCGCGCACATCACGGAATATTAAATGTATATGATGTAACTGAAAAACATGCAGCCGTCGCACACCGTACGCGGATCCTTCATGACGTTTCTAAAATGGCGGCTAGAATCCATGCACCCACCGTGATGTGTACGCTTTGGGTGCGCGACTCCGAAAAAATTTGGGGAAAAAAACATTGAAAGAGAAAATAATATAAATATATTAAAATAAAAACTAAACAAAAAAATTAAACAATATTTCAGTTGAATTTTTTTGTTGTTGCAATTTTCTGAAAAATATATAATGTTATTTAATGAAAAATATTTATGAATAAACAGTTAAAAAACTGTAGAAAATCAGTACAAAAACATAGGTATAACTACTATTACACTTAAAAATTAGCATTTAAAAATCCTTTGAAATTCACTGAAAAAACCATAGGTTTCAGAGACGTTATAGTTAGAACTTAGCATTTTAAAAAACTTGGAAATTCACAGAAAAAACCAAAGGTTTCAAGGATGTTATAGTTAGCTGGACATTTCACTCGTACAAAACCATAGAAATTCCTCTGTTATAGTTAGTTCTGCTAACTATAACTTGCGCACCCGCAATGCACTGCTGATGATGTCACATATTACATCATTCATGACATGGTCAGTGACATCACTGTTGACATCTCAAATGACATCACTGATGACATCATCCACGTGGCAATCCGATACACCTCATCATACACTAGTTTAAACTTTCATCACTCTCTGTAAAATACAGAGTACCATATTTGAAACCATTGACACACCAATACCAGTTAGTACATACCCACTCACTGATTCCTCAGTCTACACACACACAACTACCCATTCAACAACAGAATCACTTATACATGCAGTCACTAATTAATAGAACACTATCAAATGCACTTATACACATATATAGACATTGACACATCAGCAGTCATCTTAGTCGGTTTTGCAGTCATCCTACTCACTCATGAAAAAAATTCATCACACTTACATTTACTCACTTACACAATTATACACACAACACCTCATTTATTCTAACACATAGTAACTCATAGTTAATATGTAAAAAAATCACCTTTACAATTATATACTCATTCATATAGTTACTCTCACAATCACTGACTCTTATATATACTTATTTATATACACCAACTCTCGCATACAATGCCTTTTATTTTTTTACTTTGTTGAAGATGTACAACTAAAACATATATTCGCTCACCAACACACAAATAAATATACTCAGTCACCCAAACAACTGTTTCCACATGCACTCTTAAACCTATACAACTAGTCAATCAACCATTCACACATCTATGCATAGAGTTACACACACCCCATCCAACCACACACAAACTCAGTGTCCCATACAAATACTCACCCAACTAATCAATGACTCATATACACACTCATGTAGTTAGTGACCAACTGATGCAGCATGTTATACAACAACAGAGACAGTGATGCACACATTCACACAGCTTAGTTACTAATCCATGTATTAAGTGAGACACTTTTAATTACTCACTTAAACAGACAGTCAGACAGCTACTAAATCCTCCATCCAGACAGTTATATATCCACTCAATCTTCAATACAGATTGGTATATATATAATACATATTTAAATTTCAAACTAAACCACATTCACTGGATGATGTCATCAGTGATGTCATCAGTGATGTCATTTGAATCATGATGTCATCAGTGATGTCACTGACCATGTCATGAATGATGTAATATGTGCCATCATTAGCAATGCATTGCGGGCGCGCGAGTTATAGTTAGCAGAACTAACTATAATGGAGGAATTTCTATGGTTTTGTATGAGTGAAATGTCCAGCTAACTATAACACCCCTGAAACCTATGTTTTTTTCTGTGAATATAGATATAGATATAGATATATACACACACATATATATTTCAGTTAGATTTACTGTTTATTATCTTTGGAGTGTTACAATTATCCTGTTTTATCTTCTAGGTATTGTATTTGTCTTTTCAAACTGCATATGTGGGTGTGGCCTAACAACTAGAGTGGTCGACCTCAGAGCCGCGGATCCGGGTTCGAGTCTCAGCACAGGACACTCAACATCCTGTAATTCTGGGAAATCACTCAATCTTCCTGTGCCTAACAAAAATGAATGCAGTTGTCTGTAATGCAACCCGTGCTCATGCAAAGCGCTCTGATACCTCGAGTCTTATTACCAAAAACTTAAATTATGTTAATTGTTTAGACACAAGTATCAAATATAGAATACTTGCAAAATATTGTAATTAATTTTTTCAACATGATAATCAAGTCTGCTCGAATATATCCAAAGTATGTAATCTGAATTAAACTTCCCATTTTAAATAATTGTAATTGAGTTGTGAACAATGTTTCATGAAAACTGATCATTTAATTTCTCACTCAATATTATTATTGAAATAGGACTGGTTTTACTGAATGAAAATTGTTTATTCTGAAAGCTTCAACAATGAGCAGATAATGTTATGTAAGCTGAGAACAAAGTGTGAAGAGGCGAAAGGAAATTCATTTCAGTAAAAGAAAACATGTGATAGGCCATCCAGAATCATATGACCTACTTGTGCTGAAGGTCAATGGGGGACGCACTTAGGATTCGCTTACTGGGCTTATCAACTTGTTTCCTAGTGTTCCTTGATGTACCTTTCTATTAGGGGTGGGAAGAATTTGAGTAGTCGCGCTATGCAAAGCTCCGCGAAACGGTAAAAAATCTCTGTGAGCACTCTGAAATTCCGCGAACACACGGAATTGCATGTTTGCGTTGTTTTTTTTCCTGTTCGCGAACGCTGTTTGCGTGCTCAGGGGAAAATATCTCGCGAACACGCATTTTGAGAACGAGAACAAGCAAAAAATTCCGCAAAGCCGCGTAACGCAGAATTTTGGGCAATTCCGCGTTCTCCGTGGAACGCAAAATTACCCAAATTCCGCAAATTCCGAGATCAGAACGGAATTTACCGCCTAGGCCTACTTTCTATTAAGCAAGAGGACTTGGGTTCCACTGGTCACCTGTTAGATATTTCATGGATTTGATCAATACCTAAAACACATCTTGATCTAATACTGCTCAGTGTGTTGCATGGTATTTGCAATCCAACTAGTTTTCTGTCTCAATATGGCACATTGGCACAGTTCTTTGTGCTGGGGCCTAGCAAGCCTATTCCTGGGATGTTTTCTGGAAGACCCAGAAATGTGTCAGGGAGAGACCGTGTGATATACCTCCACCACCCTCACTGTTGCCTCCAAAGCTTGCCTTTTTATAAGTGTGAAGAAAAGAAATCTGTTTCTCACTTTGGATTAATTTGCATACACCATGAAAGTGGACTGACCCAGTGAAAGAATACCTGTCTAGACTCAACTTTGTAAGGTACCATTGTTCATTTTGTTTGTCATAGGCATTTAACTTGACATCTCATCTGTAGTATGGTGGCGCTTGATGAAATTGCGTACAAGGGGTAATAGGTGGTGCAAATTGGTTCTGCCCATTTAGTATGATCAGATTTTGTTGCTTCCTGATTACCTAGTTTTGGACTTTTTACTGTGAGGGAGGTCGCCCCACTACTTGAGTCTCACCCATAGTAATAACATGGTAAATGGACTAAATGCATTTATCGTCAGTGTGCACCATTTAAGATAAGGTGACTGACACACAGCTAAGGTAAGGGGCATTTGCCTGTTACACATGAACAAGTGTGCACATGTGTGTACACGTGTGCGGACTGCAAGTGTGAAACTATTATTGTGCGCAAACTGGTAAATGTGCACCGCTAACCTCGAGCGAGTTGACCCATTATAGGCCATATAATATTTGTGGGCACTCATTGGTAAGGTCAGTAGGGTTTACTGGTTCATGTGCAGTGTCATTATATTATACTCATAGGGGAGAATCTGCCTTAAAGTGCAGTTTCCCTTCCCTTACTCCTACAAATTTCAGTAAGGTATCAAACTGTGGTGAGGGATGTGCACCAATTTTAAATACACAGGTCCTAAAACCTACATATAAACCTTATCAGTCATCCAGAATTGTCATATTTCTCTGGCTGAGCTCAGTTTCAGATCCCAGACCTTTTGTAACCCTGCTGGGCCAAGTTAATTATACTACTCCCCAGCTGAGGAAACAAAGGCCTCACCACACAAAAGGAGTAATCAATAATGCTTCACTCAGCTCCTTAGGAAGAAGGGGTGGGGAAGAAAATCTGCATCTGTTAATTAGCTGTCACACGGAAGCAGGGTTGGGACAGGTTAGGCTCACTAAACAAAGGAGGAAGCCTAGATCTCTGAATCCAACACAGGAGGGGACTCCCCTTTGAGGTTTTGCTGTCAACAGAGACCACTTGAAGGCGCCATCTTGGATTGTCCCAGCATGTTGTGGAGGAGGGTTGAGACTGGAGTGGAGGGGTGTTGTGGTACCTTGCAATTTGCCTGGGGTGCCTGTCTTCTAGAACTTTCCACCCCATTTAAAAACTCTTGAACAAGGGGAAAAAAGAGAGTTGGACATTGGAACTGGATAGCAGCAATACCATAGAGTGCTGAAAGGACAAGCCACCAGATGAACTAAGCACTCTGCCCACAAATGAACCCAGGACCAGTGGGTCTATTCTTACACCCACTAAGGACCAGTTGGAAGACGATCTGGACTTCTGTGGCCCAGCAGAAAGAGAGGAGCGCCAGAGACAAGGAAAAAAAAGGATCACCACCAGGGGCAAAATGAGCCCAAGATTGTAGAAATCAGCCCAAGGGGTCTGAGATATCTGCCGTTATAGAATTTGACCTTTCGCCCCCCCCTTTGCTGAGAAACTAAGTGTGTGGGGCTCTTCTGCTACTTTCAAAAACACCGCTGGGGTGGGCCAGTGCCTGGGTTTGTGCAGAAGTAATTAATTAATCAACTGGGGAGAGTGTGTGCCTAGGTTCCCCCCTCCCCAGACTCCTACTTGGCCAAGGCACCCCATTCCCCAGGCCAGTGTATCCTAAAAACAAAGGAAGGGTCCCGGGACCCTATTCCCGAGACCTGAGGTCTGCTGCTTGCACCTGTTCAACCCTCCAGCACAGACCGCCTGAGAGCGGGAGAAAGAATGCCGGCTCTTGCGCTGGCACAGCTCAGTGCCAGCCAGATGTAGAGTCGGCAGGGCAGCATGGGAGTGGGCTCCCATGCTGCCCCAAAGAAGTGGAAGGCTTAGCAATGGTACGTGAGGGACCCAGCATCCCCTTCAAACAAAATTCTTACAAAAGGAGACACCCAGCACAAGTCAGCGCACCAGAAATACAATGCAGCCTGCAATACTATTACAATATTCACGACTTTATGGAAGTGGCACCCAATAATGCCCTCAGGGGGTTATTTTGCACATGGTGTACTGCTCATGGTGCCCCCAGAATGGTAGGGGCACCATCTATCAATTCAGTGGGGCTGTAGGGGGCACATCAGCCCCCGAGAGTTCACTTTCACATGTAACCTTGTGTCTCTCAGTATAAAAGAAGCATGACCTGGGGAGACTTTGCTTTACATCATAAAACACTGCTAAGGCTGGAACTTTTGTTTTACAGACTGTGAGTGCAGCGACCTCTAGGGGCTGGTTTTATGGCTGCATGTTATGTGGCCTACATGTGTTAAAGAAAGATATAGCCACGTTATTTTAATTGTAAATATTGTATTGACAATACATTGCTAATAGTGATTTTTGACAAACATTGCAATGCTTTATTGACAATAATTACTGCATATAAACATAGGATTTCAGTGATATAATGAATTTTTATAACATGTGGATTATTGGTCTTTTAATGTGGTACCTCTTGAGAAAGGCAATAGACTTGCCTTATATTATTGATGTGGTCACTTTTGACATAGTCATATATAAAATGTCTTTATTCGATTTGCAAAACCATTCATAAAAGTATAATAACAATAATTTTGCATCAACAATGCACACTGATCCAGAAATGGCAGTACAATGTCATCAATAAGCATGATACACCCCTGATAAAAAACCGAAATAAAAGACAGTAAACATGAAAATTATACAAAAATTGCAAATACTTGTTTGAAATTCAGGGGGAGGGAGCAAACACACTTGCGTCGCAAACCAGCACATTTAGGGCAGATACGGATAATATGTAAAGTGTCTGGTGCTGAAGTCATATCACGTGAAAAGGGCGGGATCTGAAGGCTTATGCCAGCACCACTAACAACTGTGGGAACAAATATAAATGAAAATACATTAATAATATGCAAAACCGGCATGTCTATCCTTGAATACGATTACACTTTATTCACAGACTTCACCACATATTGCATGTAGCTGTTTTTATGCTGGGACACTAAGGCCCTCTCTTCTTGTGTATGCGTTGTAAAAGCCCCTTTTAGCCCATGCAATATCTCATTTGCAAATCAGCTCTGATGCACTACATAATTGGGGTTTACCCATGGCTCCCAGAGTAACATTAATGTAACTCAACCATGGTATATGTTGACTATGATCCATATTCAAACAATCACGTATGATCTTTCTGGTAAACCCTAGGTCACTTTTAAGGCAAATGAAAAGCTATAAGAGTATTGGGCGGATTTGTATAAAATCTGAACTAAAACCTGCTCCCAACTCCTCATGCACTATTTCTGCAGGTACACTCTAGAGAATCTGCAGTATTACCCTAAAAAATATTTTCAGCCACTTGTATTGGAGGACAAGGTTTATATCCCCAAACCTCTGCATCAAAGGCCACAGTTAAATTTGATTTAGCAACATAAAGATATAATATGGACTTTATATGACTATATCTTAGTGCCTTGAATAGCTTCTATACCATGGGCTACCCTATTAAAAGATTGGACATGAGCTCTTATCAAAGGGTCCCAGTTTATTTTATTATCCAGGAAGGCTAGGTAACAGAATTTGTCCACCTTCCCTATTAGGTGGTCCTTAAAACAATAATGTTTTGTTTTTGCGTTTAGTCATAGTCAATAGGCTTGCCTTATATGTAGTGCCATGGCCCTTGGCAGAGCCAATAGGTGTGACTTATATGTTGTTGTGATCACTCTTCAAAGTCAATAGGCCGGCATTATTTAATTTAATACCCCTGTATTGTGAAGTTCTATCTGGTATAAGTGGTGGTATAAGATGACTTTAGCAGTCAAATGTGATTTCAGAATGTCACCTTTATTTGTAAATTGATGCGTAACATTTAGCACTGTGAGTGTAATAAATATACTTTTCCTTTTCTAAAAAATAAGCACAGACTGGGCAATCACTTATCGAGTGTTATTTTTGCGTACCCTAGGAGAGTCAAGTGCTACAATGGGGTGTGTAGTTCCCAGTAAGAGGACAACATGGACCTATAACTTGCACAGGCCTCACATCCTGCACAACTAATAATCCAATTTCCTAAAATAGGGGACTTGATTCAGAAGTTCGCTGTATATATTGTGACAATTCTATATTGAGCAGCAATTTACACTGGAAGTTCCCTTCTTTGCTGTCTCCCTTAGATGGGATTGAATATTAAGTACATCCATTTACAAATCCTTACCCTTTAACATTCTTATTACAATCGTTAGTTGCACAACTACAATAATAAGACAAAGTGGTACAAAATGACCTCTGCACTTGAAAGAGCCTGAACCTAAAGACGGTCTGCCAGTGGACAACCCAAACCTTGGACTTCCTGACAAGGGCCTGAAAACACCTAAAATAATCTCTGCAGGATGAGCTAAAGGCATATTGAGATGCAAACAGGAATCCAGAATGGCACAGGAGGCAAAATTGGCACTGGTGTTATTGATCCTGGCCTTTCACCTGCTGACCAAAAGAAAATAGTGGAAAGCTTGGGAATAGAACAAATAGTTCATGACTGTGGTTGAGATTAAAGTGATAGAAAGGTGACAGCAAACAAATGACCTCCAGCAGAGGGTCCACTTCCTTGAGTTTCAGACTAAAGAAGTTGAGGGACGATCTCACAAAAACAACATTATAGTTGTGAGCCTGCCAGGACAGCCAGAGAGGCCCAGTACAAACTATTTGCCCCCTACATAGGAGTATTCATTTTACTCTCCTATACGTTAACGAGATATTAGTTGATTGGGATGAGTATTTATTGTACTTGTAAAGCGTGCAGCTGCCCAACAGGGTTTCTCGGCCCTAAATGCATGTGGAGGCAAACAACCAAAACTTAGGCATAAAGGAGCACAAAGAGATCAAGCCGAGTTACTAAACAGAAACGTCTTTAAAACTTTACGAAACGGTAGTAAGGATTAACAGCTCCTAAGGGCAATTGGAAGGGAATTCCAAAGCTTGGGGCCAACGCTAACAAATGAGCGACCTCTCAGATGAGCAAGTCGGAATCTTGGAACTGAAAACAGTGAGAGGCTAAAGGATCTCAACTGTCGAGCCCGAACATAAGGTGTAACCAGACTTTGAATATAGGAAGGGGCAAGGCCCCATTTAGAACGAAACATATAACATAAGGCCTTGAACTCAATACACTTGTTAACACCAAGCCAGTGGAGTTGATGGAGCAGAGGGGACGCAGAGGCCTATCTAGGTAGATGGAAAAGAAGGCGCGCAGCAGCATTTTGAATGACCTGTAAGCGATGTATGGAGGCTTTGTCACCGTCCAGGTACGGCACATTGCCGTAGTCCAGCCTAGATATCCCCAAAGCCTGCAGGACCGTTCTCTGAGCTGGGGACGGAATTAGCCATAGGATTTTTTTGATCCACTTTAGAGTAGCAAAGCAAGATGCTGCAACCCTGGAGGCCTAAGGCTTGAGGGAGAGCTTTTTATCAATTATAAAACCCAGGTTTTTTAATTTGGGGGCAGAGGTAGGTACTGGGCCCAATTTTTCAGGCCATTGTTTAATTCCCCAAAGCTCCGGGTTATTAACCAGAACGAGCACCTCTGTTTTGGTGCTATTAAGCTTGAGAGAATTACTAGACAGCCACAAAGAGACATTGCTCAAGCTAAGCTGCAACAATGAAGGATCTTGGTGCTGGGCAGCAGAAAGGGAGAAAACAATCTGGGTATCGCCAGTTTAGGAAAATATAGTCAAACCCAACTTCTTAGCAATGTCGGCCAGAGGGCCGACATATATATTGAAAAGTAATGGGTTCAAGATGGAGCCTTGAGGCACACCGGAGGTTAGGGCTAGAGTGTTAGACCTCACTTTGTTCAAGAAGACCTGAAAAGTACGGTCCTTTAAAAAGGAGGTCAACCACCTCAAAGCTAAACCCCTAATTCCTTTTTTAAAAGAGGAAGAACAGGTGCATGTTTCCACTCCTGAGGAACAAGACCTGTGCTAAGTGAAGAATTAAGAAGGTTAAGAATCACAGAAATAATTGAATTGTCCAGGAGGATAAGGTTTGATGTATGAGGAGGATCAAGAGGTGAACCAGACTTGATAGATCTCAATAGCAACTTCAAGGAAGACAAATCCAGAAGCGGCCAAGAACCAATCTGTACAGTGGCCTGGGAGGGATATTCAGGGGACTCTGTCACGGGTCTGTTAAAAAGCATTTGATTCCCTTGTTGGAGGGTATCCACGGCAAGTTGGTCATGAATGGACTTAACTTTATTATAAGAAATAGGACGCTAGCTCATCACAGTGAAGTTGGGAGAGCAAGGAAGGAGCCAGAAATGTACTGGCGCTTAGAGTTGAGTAATAACCTAAAACAAAGTTTTCTGACAGGGGGGAGAGCTAGAAATCTTTTCAATATAAAAGGCTGCACGAACTGATCAGCAAAGAGCATGTAATCTCTTTAATGCTCCTAAGTACTCCAACTTAGACGCAGGCAGATAATGTTTCCTCCACTGCCTTTCCAAAGTTTTTTCTCTTGCTTAAGAGAATCAGTAAACCATGGAGCAGGGAGATGGATTCTATGCTGAGGCTTTGTAGTTAGGGGTAAAATAGAATAAGTGGCCGCAGTGAGCCATTTGTGTATGGTAGGCTGGGCTAGGTCCGGGGAAGAGTCAAGAGAAGGAATACTGTCCCGAAGCACTTTGTTGAGGGCTATTATATTAAGTTTGGGCCAGTTCCAAATTTTAGATAGTGAGGTCGGCCTGGTATAAGAAATGCAGGGAGACTTGATAGAAAAAGGAACTGCAAAATGATCCATCCAGCACAGCTGGATGGTTGATACAACAGATGAAGTCGCAAGATTAGAAAAATAGGGTCCATTAAATGACCAGCAATTGTGAGTAGCAAGTGAGTTTAACAATGGAAGATTAAGAATGTTCATGTCCTCCATGAAAGTGAATGCAAGTTTTCTCTTTCCCTGCTGCTGGCTTTCACCAGTGCCTGGTCACCTGATCCGATAGAAGAAAGGAGCCTGCTGTTTGTAGAGTGCAGTCTTCAATCTCAGAAAGGAACATCTTCGCTCACCCTCTGCTGGTCACCTGTATTGTTGCAGTGCACCCTGTTTTGCTCCATCTTTTGCATTTGTTTTTGGTATCAACTTCCTCTGGCCTTGGTTTCTTTATTGCTATTGTTTTTTGTGATAAGCTTGTGCCTCTTTGAACTGCTTTTTTTTCTTTTTAATATGGCTGTGTCCTCCATTGTAATTCCACCTCCATTTCCCGCTCAACCACTCCAACCGTCCATGCCATGGGAGAAATGGATTGACTTGTTCGACAACTACATTATAGTTCTAGATGGCCTTGAATTTTTACCTGAAAGAAAGAAAGCATTGTTGTTAGGTACTATTGGTAAAGAGGCACATCCCATTTCAAATACTCACCTCAAATGTTACGCAATGACAATCAGCCTGTGGAAGATGTGTTTACGGAGGTCAAGCTATGTCTAGAGAAGAGGTTTTACAAGGAAGAGAACATAGTCATGTCTCGTTAAAAGTTCTACACAAGGCCTCATAAGTCTGGCAAAACTCTTGATGAATCTTTTTCTGCTCTATGGGAGCTGTCAATAAAATGCAAGTTTGGACAGATGACTGATGAACTTATCAGGGACAAACTGATAGTCCATTGTCAGTAAGAAAACCCAAGAACGTCTTTGGGCTGCAAAGAATCCCTCCTTGCAGGATGATATTTCCATTGCCAACTTTGTCGAAGAGTCCGAACGATGCATGAAGGAAATAAGCAAGGAGGAGGGCATTGAAGGAGATGTAACAGCTATTGGGAAAAAGGAGGAAACCACCAAAGTCTCTGTTAGCAAGTTCAGTCTCAAGGCAAAAAGACCTCCTAAGTCTAAGGGCTGTTCCAAGTGTGGTGGTGCTTACCATCCAAGTGATTCCAAATGGTGTTTTGCTTCAAAGCAAGACTGCAGTAACTGTGGGAGGAGAGGCCATTATGCCCATATGTGGAGAGACTTCAACTAATCCAAGGCTGCCGTTACAGAGGATTTCAGCCTGGATGGAGACTGTGAAGACCATGTGTTAATGGTCCTTCCGAGAAATAGTGAAGTTGAGAGGAAGTGCCGTCTTAAGACATCCTTCAGGATCCTGGGCAAACAAGTGGAACTGATGGTAGACTGTGGTTCCTTGTATATCATTGCGCCAAAGTGGATCTGGGAGAAAGAGTGGCCTCTAGTTCCACTCTTACATAAGGACATTGACCCAAGGGGTTATCAAGGGGAGAGAATTGTTGTTCTAGGTTACTTTTCTTCTCTTATCATTTTGAAGTCAAGACAGGTTTTGGGGAAAATATACGTAGCAGCGAATGGTCCTCCGATTCTGGGTTGGAGTGACCAGTTTGACCCTCATATTGTCATTGATCCCCACGCCCAGGGTCATGTCTTGTGTGTGCCTGACGTAACCACTGAACAACTTTTAGCCAAGATGGATGATGCCTTTAGGGAGAATCTTGGTGTAATGAAGGGGTACGCGCATAAGATTGTTTTGGAGGAGGGCACCATCCCTGTTAAACACAAATTGAAAAGGGTTCCTGTTATTGTGAGGGATGAGGTCAAACAAATGTTGGAAGTCATGTTTAAGGAAGGCGTTATTGAACTGGTTGAAGCCTCTGAATGGTTCTCTATGGTGGTTGCCGACACTTTTCCTATTTCCAAAATCAATGAACTGTTTCTGTTGCTTAAGGGTGGTAAGTATTTTTCTAAACTCAATCTGAAAAGTGCCTACCACCAGATCAAGCTACACGAGGACTCTAAAAATCTCATGGACTTCATTACCTTGGAAAGGGCGTCTCGTTTCACAAGGCTGCCCTTTGGGTTGTCCTCCGCTGCCAGCGTTTTTCATCGGATCATGTCCGAGGTCTTCAGGGGTTTGGACAACGTTAAGTTTTTCGAAGACAACATCCTTGTTTCCGGTGTGTTTGTTCATGAGCACAACAAGACTTTGAGGGAGGTTCCTGGTTGACTGAGGGAGGCTGGCCTAACTCTGAGGAAGGATAAGTGCAAGTTTCTGGTAGATTAAATTGAATATCTAGGCCATACTATCTCTGGACTGGGTGTCTGTCCCAAGGTCACTGTCTTAGAAGCAATCAGAGGTGCACCCATTCCCTGTGACAAGAATCAGTTGTGGTCCTTCATGGGCGGAAAAATGCACAAGCCGATTGTTTGTCTCATTTGTCCTTGAGGGGCACGGGTAAGGATTGTCCTGGTTCATCTTGGGAGCCATGAGACTCATGTGAGTGATATGTGTGCGATACAAATTCTCCTGATTTGATTTGATTTGATGGTGCAGAGGTTTCTTTGGGGGATGTTGAGGAGTGCGTTGGCTGTGCCTTCTCGTCTGATGACTGGAGCCATTGTATGGATCAGGATACTACTCTCAAGAGTGTGGAACGTATGTTTGTTCTGGGAGAGCAGAGGGAATGTGCTGTGGCTCCCTCTGTCAGACCATTTGTCAAGGTCTTGGATGAATTGAGCATGAGTGATTCTAAAGTCCTCCTGAGGAATGATAAATTTGTGCTGCCTGGGAGCTTGAGATCCAGGATGATGAGGCTTGCGTATGAAGGGCACCTTGGGCAAACCATGATTTAAAAAAGAGTGTGGGAGAATTTCTGGTGGCCCTGCCTGGATGAACAGATCACGTCCTGGGTTGTTGGGTGTGATGTGTACAGGGTAAGTTAAAAGAGACTCAAGACGGGTAGTCATGCCATTCTGGGTCACATCGAAGATCCTGGTGTACCCTGGAGTGCTGTTTGTTTAGACTTTATTAGGCCTACGCATGGTGTGAAGGAGAGGTTGAGGAATGCCTTGGTGTTGATTGATGTTCATTCTAAGTAGCTCATTGTCAGATTCATGTCTGATGTTACAACTAAGAGGACCATTGAGCAGTTGAAGGACCTTTTTCACAAAGAGGGTCTACCCCGCATTCTTGTCACGGACAATAGCACTCAACTTGTTTCGCATAAGATGAGGGACTTTCTGACTAAATGTGGTATTATTCACCACGCACACCTCTTTACAACCCCCAAGCCAAAGGCATGGTGGAGTGGGCTAATTGCCTGGTTGAGGGTACCATTTCCATGGTATTACAGAGTGAAAAGGACGTCAGGGTGATGGTGAGTGAGATGGTTTGGGACCTTCGCACGACCGTCAACAGTGCGACTGGGTTTACCCTGTTTGAAAAGATGCGTGGAAGAAAGCCTGGCACCAAACTTCTGCCTGCTTGGCTTGCCTCTCCCATACTGGCATCCAACCAGGTGGATGGTGTCAAGCTTGATGGCAGAGTTGTCTGTGCCTGGGACTGGGTCAAGATCAAACATAACAGACATTGCAAAGGCTTGTCTAAGTTCTTGGGTCCCTTCAGGGTTAGGCAAGTTTTTACCAATTACATGCTTCTCGACAATGGAAACAAATGGAACAAATGCAAGCTTGCGTTGTATCGCAAAGGTGAGGGAGTGGGCTCTATGGTGAACGGTCCTAGGTCTGTCCTGTCTGGTGATGATTTGAATGGTTTCATGTTGATGAGTGATGCGGATTTGTCTTCCAATGGGTCTCAGGGCAGAAGAGAGACTGGCCCTGGGGATGGCTCCTGTTCCTTTCCCCTTGAGCTTCCTTCTGATGTGGGCGTCAGAGTTGCCTGTTCTCCCAGGTTCCGCAGACCCCCTCGCTATTTGGAGGATTATGTTGAAACATGAAGGGGATCTTCTTTTTCTTCATCACTGTTGCTTTACTTCTTCCCTTTTGCCTTTACTCGTACTTTTCTTTCTTTGTCTTTCCTTCTGCTTTGAATTGTTCGTTGTGGGTAGAAGGGAGGGAGATGTGTTGTAAAGTAGCACTTGCTTTTTGCAGTGCTTGTTGTGCTTCCTTACAGTGACCTATCCTGTGTTCCATCCCTTTGTTGTGCCGCGGTTGCAGGATTCCACTAACAGCAGTTGCTCCATGGCTGGCGAAGTGGTGATCACGCTCTGTGTGCTTTGGAAGTGAATAAACCTGTGTTTGAATACGTATTGGTCTCAGTGTCATTACCACAAGGTGCTATCATGGCTGTGGTCCCTAAGCCTGGCAGGGACTCTCTGGAAAAGTCCTCCTAAATAGCCTTAAGAATCGCTAAGTTTATAACATTCTTAATAAACTTCTATCTAATTGGATATTGATGGTAGTATCCCATATTTTACATTATGACCATACCTTGGTCATTTATGGGGGATCTAGTCGCTTATTACACAAATCTCCCACGATACTTAGCAGGCTCAAATACAGTGATCTCAGCCTCCTGCTATGTGTGGAACAGGGCGCACACATTACTGGCTGTCACAGCATATCTTCATCCTAAAGCTCCTATCTGGCATAATGCGCCAGTTGTTAAAGACAATGATGAGATCAGCGGTGCACTATGGAGACAGGCACAATCCCTCCTTCTTGACGAGCTTCTGACAGAGGCCAGACTGAAACCGTTTCTCAAACTACAGTAAGAATACAGACTACCACACTCACAACACTGGAAATGTATACAATTGTCCTATGCAATTCACGGTCTCCGCGACCAGCCTAATACTGTACTGCCTCAATCATCCATAATCAACTATTTACAGAGGTAGAAAGCTTACAAAGGCACTATAGCAGGTCTCCACTCCATATTGATTGAAGGTCACTTGTTCACCTCCACATCTTATGAGTTTCATTGATGGTGGGAGGAACGCTCACAGTTGTAGTTCAGAGACGAAGATTGGGAAGCTACATTATCTGGTTATAACAAAGTGCTACGCAAATCCCGCCTGAAGTAGAGAAACTTTAAGTTGCTACATAGATGGAATTGGTCACCTGCTAGACTTGATAGAGCCATCTTGAGTCCTGATTCCAACTGCTAGAGATGTACCGCTCCAGATTGTGGCATATTGCCTATTTTATGGGCTGGTCCACAGGTGCACACTTACTGGAATCAAATATGGGCTTCTATGAAAAAATAACTCTTGGTCCATGGCAGCTTGATGGCACACTTAGCTCTTCTTCGTGACATGAGTGATTTCCTAGACATGCTGTTCCACTTCATATGATGGTTACCTACTGCTCTAAGGGATGCCAAAATGAGGATTTTAAGACATTCGAAAACTGACAGAGTCCCCTCCTACCGAGCACGGTTAGAGGATATGTTCGAAAGGGCACCTTTTTTAAAATTAATATATAAAATGAATGACATACTTCCACAATTTGAGGAGATCTGGAGTGTTTCTTGACACGAAGACTCACTGGGTTGTTTTTCTTAAAGGCCTTCACCATCGCTACACCTTCCCCTGTACTGTGCAGGACGGGAACAGCTTTCACTTCAGCGGGTTCTTCCGGTATGCGTCCCGAGAGCGTTCCATCTCCCGCCCTCCTGTTGAAAGATGCTGATAATAGTTATTTGTTAATTATTTGTTGTCATTCCACTGGTGATATGACAGCCACCCCAGAATGGTTTGCTTCCTGTTCCTGTTTTTTCAAGGGTACTTCCTTTATACTTACTGTACCTTCCCAACTTTCTTCACCGCGATTGCACATTGTGCGAAACACCGGCCATAAATGCTTGCATCTATACAATGCTCCTTGAGACCTAGCATTGAGATGACTACTACTCTGCAGAATTAGGTTACGGCATCGCCGGACAGTCTTTGGGGTTTATTTAGATTAAAATGTTGGAGCTGCGCCAAATTTGGCAGCGCCATGCTCCGACATTTTGAAAACGTAGGGATGCACCTTATTCACAAGAATATGGCGCACCCCTTTGTTTCCCCTCTCGCTGGCGCAAAAAAAGCTGGCTAGCGCCAGTGCAGGCACCCTGCCGCCGCAAGGGTGCCTGCTCTGCATGGACAATTCTTTAAGTGCTGGAAGGGACTGCTTCCTTCACATAAACAATCAATAAAGGTGATTTGCACCTTCTTTGTGTGCTGCAGAATGCAGAACACATGGAAAGAGCAAGACCGAGGAGAAATTAATAATTGACCCTCGTATTGCCATTCCTGCTATTCCCTGGCGTTCGTTTTTGGTGCTGCCTCAGCCTTGTGAATCTGGGGCACGTCAAAAAGCAATGGGTGTTGTGGTGGAGCGCCCACAGCTACACCCATTGCACGCCACTTTGCCGCAGAGGACTGTGGTGGAAAGGCATATATTTACAAGGTGGCTTTAAGCCACGCAAAGTGACTTAGCACCACCTTGTAAGTATGGAAAATGGCCTGCGCTACCAGAGTGTTAAAATAAGTGACTCTCCGGTGGTGCTGAGGGCTTGTAAATAACCCCCTTTATTTGTACCTTCTGGAGGCACCCTTTACTGTGTTCTTTCTCCCCTCCTCCCTTCTACAGCTTTATGTTTCACTACTTAACTTCATACATGTATGTATAATGTACTGCTCAATCATTGTGGTACATATACATTTTTGTTTACTTTTCATATTCAAACCAATAAGAATTGTGAGATAAAACAATGCACTGGGAGAAGGTGATTTATACCATTGGCGACATTGAGGAGATTCAGTGGATACCAACCCAATCGTCCTACTCATGGCCTGCTATAAATGAATCCTAAACCCATTAAGAGGCTGGCGGCAGTGTTGTCTCTCTTAGAAAAGCGTAGATTGACGGATGATGGATGAAAGGCCCGTCACCTAGGACTAAAGACTGGCTGAGGGATGTTACTGTCAGCATCGAGAGAGCGGAGGTCTATTGAGAATTACAAGCCCTGCAGGCTGGACCCCAAGACAGAATAGGCACTTCTAAGAAACTATTTAACACTGCAAAGCGAGGACAGTGTTGATGCTGCACAAAAAAACTCCCAGGCTTAATCTTGTTTCATTGCCCTGCGTTTCTTGTTCTCAGTGCTCAGTGCCGCAGTTCCCTATGGCTGTTTGACATGCTGTATCTACCATTGTAAAAGGGATCTTTCACTGTGACTGTTTGCTTTCCTAATGTTTTCTATTGTTTTTCATCTGTTATCTGTGATGTAATCTCGTCTATGACTGCCACTACAGACACATCTTTTCTGTGCCTTATGCTACTAATATATATTATTTTTTTAAATTATAAAAATGCGGGATCCGAGGGGCAATAATTGAAGAAGAACGTGAGAGAGACTGGATGTTTCTGGATGCAGGTTTGATGTTCACAGGCATTCTGGGTATTAAAAGATGCTGTGATACAAAACGCATCACAATCCATTGTCTTGGGCCTTTAGTTGCAGAAGTGCCAAGAGTTTCATGGGTGCTGGCCTAACCCAATACCAAATGCTGAAGTAAAAATAATAGGAAACTGGGATTTCTTTGATTGCATTTCTGATATAGGGGAGCAGAGCGACTGTAAATTCCCACTCTGTCTCCCGGGAGGGGCTGTGTGGCAAGTGCTGGGGAACAGAGTGCAGAGCTGTGTGAAAACAGGGCAACTCCCATTGCATTTGCTTTTTTGGCATCATTCTCTGGTGGCTAGTGGGTGCTCTGACCACTGGAGCAGAAACACTGTAGCCTGATCCCCTAATCTGTCTCCCAGAGGGGAAGAACGACTAGGGCCCAGGAGTGAGGAGGAGGCATCCCAATTCCAGATGGGCTGGCCTTTCTTACTCCGTTCTTTCTTTTTTTAATACATTTCCTTTTTTTTATTTTATACATTCTTTATTGATGTTTTCAAAATACAATACAGAATGAAGATATATGCACAGTGGAGAGATGTGGCTCACTGGTTAGAGGCGGCAGACCCATAAGCAGAGAATCGGCCAGGGACCAGGGTTCAATTCCCGACGCGGCAGGGTCGTGGACCAGGGTCAAAACAGACTTGATAATTCTCGCCTCGGTACCTACTCTAACCAGGAACACACTCGGCAACTCTGGGCATTAAGCTTGCCTCATCTCTACAACGGCCCCCCACAGACGCCGGGGATGCCTGGTTTCACCTTGGAGATACCCAGAAAGGGACCATCTCACAGGGATAGCCAGGATGGGTTCCCCAGCGGTCTACAGCGCCGGGACGCCCCGTTGCTGGGGCAGCTGTGCGCTTTACAAGTCTACAACATTTACATTTACATACTGTCATGGCTAGGGAGTTAATCAACACCCCCCCAACCCCTACCCTGTTGGTACAGCTCGCTTACCGAAATATCAGTTCTTCCACTGACATAAAAGGAACATTACCCATGAAATAAAAAAAACAAATTCATTGCAAACAATTATATCATCATTGCCGAGCCTTAAAATAAACAAGTAACCATAACATGATAACCTAAGTCAAACCCCTTTTAAAGCTTTCAACACTTCAAACAATGATTTTTGAATAGCCCAAACACAACTTCTACATCCTTCTCTGGGCAATATCCATTTTGTTCGTAACCCTGGATCATCAGTTCAGTGTAATTGTTTAATGGCCCTCGTACTAGGGTAACATATAAACTCACAAGTGTCTCCATCCAAATATGTAAGGCAGGTAGCAATATGGCCAATAAATTATTCATTTCTTTGTTAAAGTAGACAGAAAACCTCTCCATTGCCGTCTTAGCTGGTGGATGGGGTCCATCATCTCTAGTGGCGGTTAGTGACATAGGAAAATGGTGAGGCACTATGGAAGCAGATTGTTTTTTACATAGCACACTGTGCTAACTTGACCCACAAGTATTGGAAAGCTGAACATGAGCACCAGTTACACTAAATTATTTTCATCAGGCTATTTACATAACATTATTTTATAATGAAATGTTTAACTTACCTATTAGCAGCCTACAGCACGTTCTTGATTGTTAGACTTGGCCTCTTTGGCGTGGTTTCCCCTGACCTTCTGCTTCTACCTCCTGTTTTTTTGATGCTGTGCTGGATTTCGTTTTTGCAACAAATGCTTTGGGCACTTTGCCACTGCTGACCAGTGTCAAAGTGCTCCCTGTGTAAATTATGATTACAATTGGTTCTCCCTGATTGGCATATTTGATTTACTGGTAAGTCTCTAGTAAAGTGCACTTAAGTGTGCCAGGGCCTGTAAATCAAATTCTAGTAGTGGGCCTGCAGCACCAATTGTGCCACTCACATGGGTAGCCCTGAAAACGTATCTTAGACCTGCCGGATTCCCACGCATCGTACCTGTGCAGCACGTTTTCCCGACGCATCACCCACGGACCAGAAATATCTCGAAATTGACGCATCACTTCTCCCTACAGACTGATTTGACGCATCACTTCTCCTGCGTGCAGCAGAACTGTTGCATCGCCTCCCCATGGTCTCAGGAACTGACGCATCTCTTTGTTTTTCGAAGATTCCCATCTCTGCTGCTGTTTGGCCTTGTGAATTATGACGCATCTACAGGTACTTTGTGAGAAATCACGCATCCATAGTTTTCTATGGACCCAGTTTTGAAACCTTTGAAATGAAGTTTAGGCTCTCTGAACATGAATTTAATAATACATCTTTTAGTTAAGATGGTTTTTAAATTGTGTGTTTGAAAATGGCACTTGTAGAAAGTAGATATTTTCTTGTTTAACCATTCTGTGTGCCTCTGCCTGTTTGTGTATTGACTGTCTGGTTTTGGAGTGACAGGGGCTGGGGTTGTGCATTCACTGTAGACAGCCACTGGGGGGGTTTGAAGTGTGCCAGACCCTTCCTGGATGACTCAGAGCTGAGCTTAATAGACCTTGGCTGAATTTAAAGTAGTGGGAGGAGATTTATTTGCACCTGAATAAGGCCTTTCACCATTGCACAATGATTTCTCCACCCCTGTGGTCATACTGCACCAGTGAGGACAGAACAGGTTTGGACTGGGCTCAGAGACCCTTGCACAAAGAGAACAAAGACATTTTGGGGTATAAGTATTACCCCTGAAACCCCAGAACTTACGATCAATTTTGGACTCAAGAGGAACCTTTGCCAAGGAGAAGAGCTGAAGAGCTGTGAGGAGGAATACTCATGCCTAGGAAAAGACAAAGACTGTAACTTTGCTGTGAACCTGCTTGAAGAAGAATCTCCAAGGGCCTGTGTGTGCTGCCCTTCTGTTCTGAAGTCTCAGGGACACAAAGACTTCACCCCCAGATCCCCTGAACTCTATTGTTGGGGCAGCTCAGAAAGGGTCTGCTGAGGGCAAACATTTCAATAACTCTCAAGGCAACATTTATTGTATTTTGGTGCATATTGTACGTCCAATGGACAAAGCGAAACTGCTGGATTAACAGCCTCAAGCTGAAACAGAAGTATGGTGTAGTTCTGGGCATCAATTAAGAGTACCCACTTATAGCATCTGTTTTTCCGGGCTTCCTTCTTCTTTTCAGCTTTGGTGCTGTCTTTACCTCCCCAATCCTAGGAAGGTAGTGGAAAATACGGAGAGAAAGCAGTGCTGCCAAACCCTTGTATACCCTCTGTAGAACCCCCCCCCCCCTCGCCTCCCACCTCCTTTTTATACTGGCTCCATGGAGCCAAAAAAAGTCCACTGCAGGGCAAAGGTGGCATACTGAGTTAATGCAATGGTACCATCTGCCGATCACATAAATGTGATGCCACTTCCGCTTCCTGCGCCACTTTGATGAATCTACCTGTCCATAGCAGTGGAATTTCTTGAAAGGACTTATGGACAGATATTTATTTTTGTAATCCTTTTTTATCCGTTCTGTGGGAGCATGTTAATAGTTGCAAACTGGGAGTGAAGAAAGACAATTAGATGTAGAGTAAAATAATGTTTTCATCCGTTCAGGTCTAAACCCCAAATAATTCAATTATTCGGAATTCCAGGTAAATGCATTCTGGCTTCTGGCATGTTGTTTTATTTTGTACATACTTCTTGTACGTGAAGTCGATTAGGTCAGCCCTACTGTTCTTTTAGGATCAGTTTTTTCAGTCAGTCATATCGCACTTAGGGCCAGATGTACGACCATGTTATATAGCGACTCGCCAATTGCGCTCAATTGCAAGACGCAATTTGTGAGTCGCTAAATGACATGTCCAACAGTGTCTCAGACACTGTTAGCGATTCCTAATGGGGTCGCAAATTGCATGCCTCATGCATATTAATGAGGCACTCGCAATTTGCAACCCCATTAGGAATGACTGGCCCTCCCAGGTATGGTGCCCTGCTGGGCTCAGCAGACCTCCATGTCTAAATAAAGCAGGTTTTTTTTTTAATGCAGCCCGTTTTTCTTAAAGGAAAACGGGATGCATTTAAAAAAAGGAAAATGAAACATTTTTGTTTCATTTTTGAGGGGCAGGTAGTGTTCCCTGGGACCACTGCCTGCCCCTAAACAATATTTTCCCCTGCATTCGCAATTGCGGTCGCAAAACATTCTTACATAGGCCTCTGATTTGCTTTTACGAAGGGACAACCTTGAAATGCCCCTTCCTAATAGAGAGTCGCAATTCATATTTAGCGAGTCGCTAAACAGGAATTGTATATGGCCCTAATCATTTTTTGCATGCGGGTCGCTAACCCGTTTGTGCATGCAATTTAGGGTTGTATATCTGGCCCTTAGTTTGTATAGTTATACTGTAAACTGAGCCTAGTTGCTGGTACGACCTCGCAGCAGGTGTTTCGTATCTGTGATATCAAACGTGTTCGTAGCTCATTAAAGCTTAGCTCTGCACAAAATATTAACTCAAATGATTCTTGTACCAATTTTGGTCACTGTACCTATTTCGACCACTGCCCAATCAAAGCTGTCAGTCAGTGATTGCAATATAGTGGTCTCCAACCTTTTCTAAAGAGAGCTACTTACTTTCAATGAAGATCATTGGGCCATATTATCAAGGAACGGCGATAACATTATCACCGCTTTAGCACAGGAAACTGCCGCTAAAGCGGCGATAATGGGCTTGATAATATGCCCTTGTGAATTCCCATAGAAGCCCAGGTTCTGCTCTTACCTTGAGCAATGGGTTAGTGTTAAAAACCTTTTCAGATTTACGAAATTGTTTTTGATTTGCCGATGTGACCTAACCATGATCGTACCATGCTGAGTTTGCAGGTTTATATTGTGTATAAAAATTCCTGGCTTTGAAGGGTCAGGGTGACCTTGCATTTTCCTCCTGAAACTCTGTCCGTTTATTTTGAGATTCACTCACTTAGAATGCAGTCAGTACTCTACGAGTTTGACACTCAGAATTTTGAGGGATTTTTATTAACTAACCAGGGATTCTGTTACGATCTGCGATTCTGTATTCAGTATCTGAGCGTTTATGGAAAAATATGCAAATTTCTCGGCAAAGCTTTATTTAATGTTTCTGTTCTAAACCTTTAAAAGTTCTCGAGTGGTCTCAGTTTCTAATTATGATTTTACTCTGCTAAGTTTGTGCTGTTGATGGGGAGGGTAGTCTCTTACCACTAGATTAATGAGAGGACTCATGGGGCTGAACTACCGAAGGTAAAATTTGAGGTTCAATGAAATGGGTTCAAAATATTATTGGGGTTCAGCTCCCACACCACCACCAACCTTCGTGCTCCATGTCACTTACAGAAAATCCCTCCAGGGCAAAGTTTGCTAAAATGATCAAGGCAGAGAAGATATTCATCCTTAGACTAAGGGCAGCATCTGATTATGAGGTGATGGAGAGCACAAGGAGAGCTCCTTCTACTACTGAATTCAAGCCATCTGTGGTAAGCTGTGAGTACTGCTTTTAGCATAGATCTGCCTACGAATGTGATAGAGAAAATTAGCAAAGTGTTACAATCATGGGTTAAATTAAATTTTTATTGTATAACATGAGCACTGTATGATTCATATTCATTTAATTGTATTCAATTCATTTGTAGCACATGCCAGCCTTCTTGACTAATTCAAATACCAGGTTTTAATTTACTTTCCTATCACTACCCTGCCACCTCCTGCCAAAAGGCTTTCAAACGTTTCATTTTTTATAGAGAGAAGATATCTTATATTTTTCCCTCTATAATATTTCTCTTAGCCTGTTCAGAGCAGTTTTGCACCTCTTTCTTTGTCTGATTGTACCTTTATTACCAGTACAACAGAATCGGAGCTCTTATTTAGTTGGTGCAAGGTAAAAGGCAAGATTTTTGCCCTTCTACATGTCTTTCAATAGCAGGGCTGCTTGTGATTCCTTGCTGTAATCATGTTTTAGATCAGTATTGTTAATACTGTTTTGCAAATCAGCAGCAAGGAAACACTTCTTGCCAGAAATATCCTTCCAGCCTAACTTATTTTTAATACTTTAGCTACTTCTTGAAGACAACTTAACCCTTAAGTTGTTACTGATATTGCTGATGACCCCTACTCTACCAATTTCTGCATGCATGGCTTTTACCCAGCTAAACAGTGGAAAGAGGTCATATAATATGATGAAATCCCTTATGTTCCCAAAACATACATCAATCCAGGTGTAATGCAGAGAGGCGTTTGAAGCTGATGGGGAAAACCTCTGCAAACTGTGAACAGAGCGGTGTTCACCACCTAGGCTTAGGAAACATGAAGCCTGCCGTCTGGAGCACAGAGCTACAAATGTGTTACCTGGCTATAAAGTAAATTACAACCCTGTTAGATTTACCAGTCTTGTGAATGCTTGCTGCAATTTTCTATCAGGTATTAGAGGTGATACTCATTAATGCTTGCCTCTGACTCAAATGAGAATAAATCTAATTCCCATTTAATCACAACTCGAATATGAGTATAATGCTTAGAAGCTCATTAGTGAGGTCAATCAGTTTGTCTGAACATTTGTGATTGTCTTTCTTCGATGGTGGATGCTGTATATTCATTATCATGATTGAGGCATCCATAAAGCCTGTTTTGAGAATTGTCCACAGTACAAATGGGAAGAAATTACCACTGACCACTACTGTATTTGAACAACCACTTGTGTATCTTAGCCTATGTTAAGTTATGTCGGGCGATGGCATGCAGATGGCTAGAAATCCATTCAACAAAGTGTCAGTCAAGTGCCAATTTTCTTGTAGACAAACGGCATTAGAAATTGTATCTCAGACCCATATTTGTCTAGCCAGGCTAAAGGTATCCCAGGAGCACATTTTCATATGTGGAGCAATTACTGGCCGGGTTCCCATTACTCAAGCATTCACCACAGTCAGATCCTTTGCCTGGTACTGTAAAGAATGCAAATTTTGTTTCTCTCTCAAAACTAGAGCTCGCTAAAATAAACTGACTGGCAACTAACCAAGTTTACCAAAATTTAAGGCCATATTCACAAGGAACTATTGCCGACTTAACAGCACTTTATCGCAGCCAAAGTTGTGATAAACTTATCACCCCAATCACAAGCTGGTGTTAACAGCCCACAGCACCAGTTTGGCCGTGAGAGCAGCCACAAAAAATATTGCCACGGATGAACCCCGCAACTATCGCTAATGAGATGCAGAGAAGGCGTTCCCGTGCCAAAAGCCACGACAACACCACTCCACAACATTCACAACGAACAGCCAGAACTGCGATAAGAACACAAAACAGGCGATAAGGCGTGTTTTCAGCAGGAAAATAACACCTGCTCTGACCTGGTGCTAAGTTGGACCACAGCCTGCTGTACAAAAGGGAGCACAGCCCAGAGCCACATCGGAAGGGCAGGAGATGCCATGAAGCCACTGGTCATGAGGCCCGGACACCCAAGAGGGCCACAACACCCACAGTCACCACCCCAGGCCCCCATACAGCACCCAGAACACACACCCCCAGACCACCACCCAGGCAGCACTGAAAAAGACAGCGGACCCCCAGGAAACACACCAGCCTCACAGACCCAACTCCTGACAATGTCATTGCCCACTACAGGCCCAAAAGGACAACCATCGCACGCATTATAACCAACAATGCCCAACAGGCCGACGGCACCAACACAGCAGACAACCAACATCCCACCCCACAAAAAGCTGCTGGTACCCCCCAACCAACACCCACCACAGTCGGAGGAGTTCCACAGCCAGCCACATCCCAGCCCCTCACACCTGTCCTGGACATCACCATTAGCCTGGTACCCCAGTCCCCATATGTCCAACATAATGCGCAGGATCCGCTGGAGACCAAGCAAGGACCATATGCCATAGCTGGAAGCACGCATGTGTTTTGGGGCAATCCACAGGACACATATCATACCTAGCAGGGCAGCGTACCTTGCCCTGCTAGGTTGCTCCCCAGCCACTGCGCTGCCCCCCTGAGTGCCGCTTTGGTTCGATCGCTACCTGATCCTGACTCCCACTCCCTGCTCGCCCGATCGGCGATTCCCGCCGATTCCCGCCGTTTTTTTTTCCCCGCCCCCCTCCCCTCGCTGCCTGGTTCCCGCCGCTGCTCCCCTGTGGCCTCGCCCCCGAGCATCCCATTCGCCACCCCGCTCCTGCCTCCCAGCTGCCCCTCCCTCCCTCAGCCCCTCTTATGGAGGCCGCACAGCGGTGAGGAGAGCATACCTTGCCCTGATAGGTTGCTCCCCAGTCACTGTTCTGCCCCCCTGAGTGCTGCTCTAATTCGCCCGCTACCTGATCCGGACTCCCACTCCCTGCTCGCCCGATCGCCGATTCCCGCCGTTTTTTTTTCCCCGCCCCCCTCCCCTCGCTGCCTGGTTCCCGCCGCTGCTCCCCTGCGGCCCCGCCCCGAGCATCCCATTCACCACACCGCTCCCGCCTCACAGCTGCCCCTCTCTCCCTCAGCCCCTCTTATGGAGGCCACACAGCGGTGAGGAGAGCGTACCTTGCCCTGCTAGGTCGCTCCACAGCTACTGCGCTGCCCCTCTGAGTGCCGCTCTGGTTCGTCCGCTACCTGATCCTGACTCCTACTCCCTGCTCGCTCGATCGCCGATTCCCGCTGTTTTTTTTTTCCCCGCCCCCTCCCCTTGCTGCCTGGTTCCCGCCGCTGCTCCCCCGCAGCCACGCCCCCGAGCATCCCATTCGCCACCCCGCTCCCGCCTCCCAGCTGCCCCTCCCTCCCTCAGCCCCTCTTATGTAGGCCGCGCAGCGGGTGCCCCGCCGGCGCGCCAAAGGCAAGCCCGTCTGCGCCCGTCCGTGCCTGGACCACGCCCAGCACCAGAACCCCTGGACCCCACGCTCGCCACGACGCCAGACTCAGATACGATGCCGACTCCCTCCACGCACTCAACGCCGGCCGACACAACACCTGCTTCCAGGCCGCCCCGAAACGGACCCACGGACCCTTCTCCTGCCGCACCTGCAGCTTCACCTGCGACAGACCGACGAAACCTCCAAGAACTGGACCCAACCACCTCCGCTGCATTCTACTCAACACTCGCTCCGCACGCAAACACGCCGTCGAGCTCTGGGACCTGCTCGACACCTTCGCCCCAGATGTGGCCTCCCTCACCGAGACCTGGTGGAACGACTCTTCGGCACCCGACATCGCCATAGCCGTCCCGTACGGCTACAAGATCACCCGCAGGGACCGCGCCAATGGAATCAGAGGAGGAATAGCCATCGTCTACAAGTCCACCCTCAAGGTCACCACCCACGCAGACGACACCCTCAACACCTCCGAACACCTGCACTTCTGGATCCACACCGCCCCAACACCACCCTCAGAGGAACCATCATCTACAGACCCCCCGGACCACGAGCACAGTTCAGCGACTCCATCGCCGACCTCGCCAGCACCCACGCACTCGCCTCCACGGACTACATCCTCCTCGGGGACCTGAATTTCCACCTCGAGAACAACAACGACGCCAACTCCGCCACTCTGAACGAAAACCTCGCCAACCTCGGCCTCAGACAACTCGTCACCGCACCCACCCATGCCGCAGGCCACACGCTGGTCGCCGTCTTCTCCACAAGCACCCACATCGCCTTCGACCACACCTCCGAACCCAACTGGACCGACCACTGCTGCATCCACTTCACCTTCAAAAAACCAACCACGCACCATCGCACCCAACAGCTGCCATGCCGCTGCTGGAACAAAGTCACCGAAGACCAACTGACCACCACCCTCGCCCAGAACCCACCTATCAACCCCACCTGCCCCGATGCCGCAGCCCGCAACCTCAGACAGTGTATCGACGACTGCGCCAACACCCTCGCCCCACTCAAGAGACCATCCAACAGTCACGCCAGCAGGAGAGCCACCTGGTTCACCGACGAGCTCCTGACCTCCAAACGCACCTGAAGAAATGTCTCCACAAACGAACGCCAGAAAACCACGCAGCCCACAAGGACGCCACCCGCAGACATCACCACCTCATCAGACTTGCCAAGAGATCCTCCTTCAAAGTCCGCCTGGATAACAACGCACACGACAGAAAAGAGCTCTTCAGCATCGTGAAAGAACTCTCCAATCCCCACGCCAGCGCCAACGACATCCCACCCTCACAAGAACTGTGCGACTCACTGGCCATCTTCTTCCACCGCAAAATCGCTGACATCCACGACAGCTTCAACTCCACAACCGCACCAACGATGCACAACTCCTCTCGCCCCGCGATCACCAACAGCGCCAACCGCCTGACCTCCTGGGCCAACACCAACGACGATGAGACACGCAAGATCATGAACTCCATCCACTCAGGATCTCCGTCAGACCCATGCCCACACCTCGTATTCAACAAAGCAGACGCGGCCATCGCACCCCAACTACGGAAGGTCATCAACATCTCCTTCGAAAAAGCGACATTTCCGGAAAGCTGGAAGCACGCTAAAATTAACGCCCTCCTCAAAAAGCCCAAGGGGGACCCCACGGACCTCAAGAACTTCCAACCCATCTCTCTGCTCCCGTTCCCAGCAAAGGTCATCGAGAAAATCGTCAACATTCAACTGACCCGCCACCTCGGAGACAACAACATCCTGGACCCGCCCCAATCCGGATTCAGACGTAACCACAGCACCGAGACAGCCCTCATCGCCGCCACAGAGGACATCAGATGCCAACTGGACAACGGCGAAACATCAGCCCTCATCCTCCTGGACCTGTCAGCCGCATTCGACACGGTCTGCCACGGCACCCTACAGACACGCCTCCTAGAAGCCGGAATCCAAGAGAAGGCCCTTGACTGGACCACGTCCTTCCTCTCTGGCAGAACACAGAGCGTCCGCCTCCCACCTTTCTGGTCAGAAGCCACCGACATCATCTGCGGCGTCCCCCAGGGCTCATCCCTCAGCCCGACGCTGTTCAACATCTACATGGCCCCCCTCGCACAAGTGGCCCGCCACCACAACCTCAACATCATCTCCTACGCCGACGACACCCAGCTCATCCTCTCCCTCACCAAGGACCGTCACACTGCCAAAACCAACATTCACAAGGGCATGAAGGCCATCGCCGACTGGATGAGTAGCAGCCGTCTGAAACTGAACTCGGACAAGACGGAGGTCCTCATCCTCGGACCCACCCCCTTAGCCTGGGACGACTCCTGGTGGCCGACCGCCCTGGGGACAGCACCGATACCAACCGACCACGCACGCAACCTAGGATTCATCCTCGACTCCTCCCTCTCCATGTCCAAGCAAGTCAACGCCATCTCCTCCTCGTGCTACAACACTCTACGCATGCTCCGCCGGATCTACAAATGGATCCCGACCGAAACAAGAAGAACAGTGACACAGGCCCTCGTCAGCAGCAGACTGGACTACGGCAACGCACTCTACGCAGGAATCCCAGCCTAACACCAACGGCGGCTACAACGCATCCAAAATGCCTCCGCCCGACTGATCGCCAACGCCCCCCGCTGCAGCCACATCACCCCCGTCCTGAGAGACCTGCACTGGCTCCCCATCGACAAGAGGACCACCTTCAAGCTCCTCACCCATGCACACAAAGCACTCCAAAACGCCGGACCAGCCTACCTGAACAGCATACTCAGCTTCTACACCCCCACCCGCCAGCTCCGCTCTGCCAACCTCGCCCTCGCAGATGTCCCCCGCATCCAACGTACGACCGCCGGTGGCAGATCCTTCTCTTACCTCGCCGCCAAAACCTGGAACACCCTCCCAACCCACCTACGACAGACCCAAGACCTACTCGCCTTCAGAAGACTCCTCAAGACCTGGCTCTTCGAGCAGTAGCGGCACCCACCCCCCCCTTCCCCTCACCCCTCCACCCCTCAGCACCTTGGGACCCTCACGGGTAAGTAGCGCGCTTTACAAGTACCCTGATTGATTGATTGATTGATTGATTGTGCCCCCTGGTGACACAGCACACAATCACCGCAACAGAAAGCACACGTCTCACATCAATGTGCAGGCAACAACCGAACACCGGTGTCGCCTACAAATTCACCGCCAGTGTGCATGATACCTTCATCCTCCGACAGTCCATCAGCACCCAGCCTTACCAGGAGGGCACCAAGGAAAAAGCACAGTCCCTTGGCAAGTACAAAATGAACACCCCACCCACCTCAACTCCACAACCATGCAACTCTGGCAATAAACACAACACAAAACCAACATGCAAAACTACATGCCCACCCACCATACACGACAGAACAACTCACAACAGTAACCTGGGTAAGCCGTGAACATGAGCCATCAACGGCATGGCACCCCAGCCACACAATAGCCGAATGTGGGGAGAGGTGGCAACCAGGCATGTGTGAAGGAGGCAAGTGACCCATGAATGGGAAAGTACACAATGCCAAGAGTGGCGGAGATGTGCTGGACAGACTGCAGCATGCGGAACACACCCATATCCATGGCGACATTCACCGCTGGTGTATGGAGTGTAGTGGACAGTGGACGCAACCATGTCACCCCAGTCAGTGGGCAAGTCTGCGGAAATGTTGCCTGTTACGTCCCCCCCGTAAGCGTGAGCAGAGTGGCATGGCCCGGTGTACGCCAGGCCAGCGTAAGGGTATGAATAAAAAGTACATAGCCCTGGGTGTGGTCCTCTTCCGGAAAGCATAACGTCTCTGCCAGGGCAGCGCCACTCACCACGCCATGAGGCCGACGCCGTCCTCGTGAGCAGAGTTGCCTGCGATCCTGTGCACCTGCTGTACCCCCGCCCGCTGGATCCCGAAGCCATCAGGCCTGCCCCTGCTCAGCAAGGCCACACTGATCACCTTTCGACCCCGGCGTGTGTCAAGGAGGGCCCACCACGTGCCTGCTCAAGCTCCAAGTCTGAGTGCCGCATCCTTGGCAGCCTCTCAGACCATCACGGCCTCCACGACACAGTCCCGCTTTAGACCTTTCTCGTTGACGTAGTCTACTGCCGCCTCCGGCCTACACTACGGTCAAGTAGGTCACACATTTGGAACTGAATCTTGATTACACGATGGCAGAGTACATATGTTCATTGCAGAGTTGACATCAGTGTACTCCCGCTCGAAGTGGTGCCACCAACTCTGTGCATAGCATCACAAACACACGTGTCTGTGGGCCTTCGTGGACTTTTGCCCTCGGCCTACGCTGCGCACGTGTAGGTCACAGAATTGGAACTGAACATCGATTTTTCAGCGGCTGATTACATATCTTCGCATGCAAGGAGAGGCGTGAGAGGATGATGTGTTGCAGCCCGGAGGGAATAGGATCATCATCAAGCAGGTGATCACACACTACAGACAACTGCCCTGTTGCCACTAACTCTGAGCATCGCGAGCTAATGACCGGTGGCTGTGGGCCCTTGCTGATCGCTGCCCCCGGCCTACACTGCGGTCGAATAGGTCACACACACCTTTGAATTCAGCCTCGATTTGTTAATGGAAGACTTCATGTCATTGTACAGGCCTAAACACAGACTGCATCCACTTTCAGCCCCGGTGCCAAGATGTCTATTCCCCGAGACCCATGGTCACTTACTGGTTGAACTTTGGCGGCGACTGAGTCCATGGACTTGGGTTTTCATCACCATCATGGTGGTGATACTGACTTTGTGTCAAAAACGAGGCTGTGGTATTCCACCCTCCCCATTTGCTTCTTCTGGGGTATTGGATGGCCTCTGAGGCCTTAGTGTCATCAACGCCATGTGTCTGTGGCCTCTGCGCTGTCCACTGCCTTCAGCCTCATTTGTGTCCACCAGGGCTCAGACATGAAATCCAGTCCTGACCGTCCCGGACATCGCATCACCGCAGCAGCACACGCCACCTCCGCCAGGACAACTTCCAACCGCCATCTGCCAGAGTCAAAACAGTGGTCCTGACAAACCTACGGAGGTGCAATACACCTGTCGTGGATGCCATCATCAGACTGATACCCTGCTCAGCACTCCAGGGGCCACTGACTCAGTGCCCCGCAAGCCATCGTCCATTACTGATTGTGTTTTGTGCTGTGGAGAGGCTGCACAACAATTTAATTTATTTATTTATTTATTTATTAAGTGCCAGAATTGACCCCTGAAGGGGTATCTCTGCGCTTGGACGGGCAGTTTGAGACAGTAGTCCATTATGGACTAGAAACAGAAAAGAAAAGTCTTAAGCTGCTTTCTAAAGAGAAGATGGTCGATACACAGCCGCAGCTGTAGGGGGAGAGAATTCCAATGACGAGGGCCCAGGTAAGAGAGGGACTTGCCCCCCAGGCGGGCCTTTTTAATCCTCGGAGCTTCAAGTAGGAATTTAGATTCAGAACGCAGAGACCTCCGGGGCTTATAAAGAGTGAATTTGTCCACGAGGTAAGTGGGGCCAAAATTGACCAAAGCCTTGTGTACAATACAACAAACCTTGAACTTCACACGCTCCCGTATAGGGAGCCAATTCAGCTTATAAAGCAAAGGGCGGGAAGCAGTCCTTGGAGGGGCATTGACAATCAGGCGTGCTGCAGTGTTCTGGACAACCTGCAATCTGTCAAGAGCGGCCTCATTGGCAGAGGCCAGCAGGCCGTTGCAGTAATCCAAGTGGCTTAAAACAAGAGCCTGTGTCAGTGTTTTCCGGGTCGAATCAGGAAGCATAGGGAGGATGCGGCCCAACACTTGGAAACAGAGGCCATCTGTCTGAGCGGCATGTTCCTTCATTGTGAGGGTCTGCTCAATGTGAACGCCGAGATTTTTTACGCAAGTCTTTGGAGAGGGAGGGGAACCAAAGTCTGTTGGCCACCAACTGGGGGTCCACAGTAGCTGGGCTTCCCCAAAAAGCAGAATCTCTGTCTTTCCAACATTACACTGAAGGAAATTGCTCCTCATCCATTGAGAAATAGTTCTCATTCCCGAGGAGAAGGTTTCCTGCACTGATGGAGTGAACTCAGCATGTTATCGGTGACCACTAGCAGAGCTGATTCTGTGCTGTGGTTAGGTCGAAAACCCGACTGAGAAGGGTCAAGACTACCCGTCCGTTCGACATAGTTGGAAAGATGTGTATTTATATGCTTCTCTTAAAGCTTTCTCAGGAAAGGGAGGAGAGAGATAGGATGGAGATTGGAAATCTCGGTCAGCGGAACCTTGGTGTTCTTACGAATGGGCATAACCTGTGCAGCTTTCCATTCTAAAGGGAGATAACCCTCTCTTAAGGCGAGATTGAGGAGATGCGTAATGGAAGGGGACAAATAGCCAGCAAGAGAGGAAGTAATTTTAGCCGGGATGATGTCCTGGGGGGATCCTGATTTAATGGTGCAAATCAATGACTCTAATTCTACCTGTGTAATAGGAGGAAAACTCTCCAATAGTTAGGTAAATATCTGTACAGGTGTCTCAAGTGGTGGAGTGTCTAAAGGATGATTCCCTGATGAAACTATTTTATCATAGATAAACTCTATTTTCTGCATGAAGAAGGTTCCGATGTCGTCACACAATTTTTGCGCGGGGGCTACTAGGCTCTCACAAGCTATATGATTAGTGAACGTTTGAAGGATACAGAAAAGCACTTTAGGGTCATTGTGTGCCTGGTCCAATTGTAATACTATGTGGGCTTTACGTGCTGCCCTAATTTCCCTATGATAATTGGCCAGAAAGGTATAAAACCGATCTCTGTCATTTCCATCATGAGTGTGGCGCCACCGTTTCTCATGTTTCCTACAAAGACGCTTCAGTACACGTAACTGGGGAGAATACCAAGCATGCGGGGGCCGTTTAGGAATAGTAGAAAAAGATTTCAAAGGTGCCAACTGGTCAATAGCACTTAATACAGCCAAATTATATGTGGTGAGGGCGTCTTCTATATTACTTGAGTCTGAGACCCGTGGTTCTACGAAGAGAGTTTGGAAGTCCTCCGGGGTGACGACAATGGTGGGTAACAGGACTAAAGCTACTTGTCTTCCTAGGGGCATGAATGAGGAATTCAATTGACGAGTGATAGGACCAAGGTAATACCTGTGAAGATTCACAAAAAACATTGGAGGAATTGGAGAAAATAATATACAATTTATGGCCAACTGTATGTGTAGGGCCCTCATTGAGTTTAAATAACTCTAATGTGGCTAAGTCAGCCGAGAGTGTCATGGCATTGACGTTAGAAGCACACTCACTATGTATATTGAAATCACCCAGCAATAAAATACTGCTACTCACAATCACGTGCGGAGCGATTAATTCAATAAGTTGTAGAGAAAATTCAGTTAAAGGGCCAGGAGGTCGGTAGACAAGAGCCCCGTTCCAACTTGTTTGGGGCGTGAGGTCTATACGAAAGACCATAACTTCAATAGTCAGGTCGCTTCGTTGTTCTAATATAGTGACCTTAATATTATTTATATGAACTATGGCAATTCCAACCCCAGGCAATTCGCCTGATTGTCTATCCAGGCGAACAAGCCTGTAACCCTCAGGTAGGGCGAGCGTGATGGAGGGGACAGAATGGGGCTTCAGCCAGGTTTCACTCAGAAGCCCAAGGTCAGTCTGCACAGATGATAGAAGATCCAAAACCTCAGCAGAATGCTTAGGAAGTGATCTTACATTACATAATAGGCTTCTCCAGCCTTGCTTCGCTTGCCAATTACTTGCTTCAGCAGTGTCAAAGCCTGCGTTAGAATCTTCAATAGGAACAGGATGAAAGCCTGCAGAATATGTGTTAACTGGGGCACATAGGGTTGGGAACTTCTCACCCACAGAGCCCTGAAATCGGCAGGCTAAGCAAGCAAAAGGGTTTTCCGGGAGTGGCCAGGTATCAAACCGTTCGGAAGAGCAGAGCATGGGTCTGAGCTCCAACAGCTCTACGATAGAGTACGACAATCTCGGTGGGGGAACATCTACTGCTAATTGACCAGGGTCCCTGGCTAATGGCAACTCCCGGGCACGGACGGGCGCAGATGGGCTTGCCTTTAGCGCGCCCGCTGCGCGCGTCTGCTGCGCGACCCGGAGAGCATCCTGTTTTATGCAGTGAAGTCGAGCCACTAGAGCGCTAACCTCCCACTTGCCCTGAGACAGGCTCCGCCTCCCTCCACTCCACGCTAACGAGCTAACCTCGCGGTGAAGATGTAATGGTGAAGAGGTGCAAGTAAGTGAACAGTTTCCCCAGTTTATCCAAATCAACAATTAAAACGATTAGAAAGTTAAAAACAGCTTGCCAGCGTAGCGCTCACTTTACTCTGCAAACGCGCGTCCACTGCGCGACTGGGAGAGCATCCAGTTTTATGCAGTGAGGTCGAGCCACTAGAGCGCTAACCTCCCACTTGCCCTGAGACAGGCATCTCAATGTCATCTAAGCAGTGTGGGAGACCTGGGACGTTGTTGAGGAAGCTGATGCAGGTCTCACACACCACACTGCATCTGCATCAGGAATATCTCAAAGGGACACAATCCGAGACTTTTTCTTCACACGAGCGTGCTCATCTCTAGTGCCCCAACCACAGAGCACTGCAACTCACGGACACTTTTGTTTGCATGTTGTGTGTCCTTTGGACTTTCTCCATCACCCTCCATGTTGCTCAGCAGTTGACTCTGTTATGCAGGTGTTTCCAGTTCCCGTTGCACTGGTGTTCACTGTTCAAGTGGTTGCTAGCACCAAGCACCCCGTGCGTGCTGGCTTACACTCACCCTACACAGATCCAGTACAGGCATCACTGTACATGGGGCCCTGCCAATAAAGGGGCCGGGCGCACTTGACCGTAGCCAGTTCAACATGATATCTGCGTGTGTCCCTGTGGTATTGTTGAATGCATGAGGACCCTGGGAACTACGACATTACATTGTGCTGTGTACAGTGGACGCAGACATGTCACCGCAGGCAGTGGGTTGGAGCTTGGACATGTAGTTTTGTCGTCACCCACTCAATTCGCAAGGGGAGTGGGCTGGGCCGTCGTAGGCAGAGCCAACGTGGTTGTGTGACTGCTATTTGCATGCCCCTGCGCTTGGTTCTGTACTGTGAATGTGCATCTGTATGTGTCTCTATGGCTGTGTGGGTCTTCTTTGTGGGGTGTGGGTGGTCCCTGAAGTGTAATGGACACCAATGTATGTGATCTATTTCGCCTTCCATGGGTTCGGACCCCAACCACGCCTGTTCGGCCACCTCCTTTGACGTGCTGACACATGGCAACGGCATGCCATGTGTGGGTGGATGAAGTGTTGTGAGCCAGCTGTACTTGTGGGTGCTTCCTGCTGTGTGGTCTGTTGTTGGCTCTGTGTCCTCCTCTGAGTAGCTTGGCTGACCGGGTCCTGGTGGTAGGTTGCATGGGATGTCCATGGTCTGCTGTAGGGCATTGTTGGCGAAGGTGTGGTGGTCCTCTGCGGCATCACAGATGTGTTGTCTTGTGTGCTCTGCTGGAGGCGTTGTGTGCCCCTTTGCAATGTGAAGGGGAGATGCTTGTTGACATCGTGTTGACATGTATGTTTGCGCATTGTTCTGGTCTTCATGCAGACTGTATGACAATGAACATTGTGACTGTTCGTGAGGTGCTGAATTCTGCTGCGGGACAGTGTACATTTGGACTGCATGACGGATGTGAGGTCTTACGCGTACATTTCCATTTCACAGTTTCCCGCTCTGACAGATGTAGTAGGCATGTTTCTGTGCATGTGCAGAGCCAGTTGTGTCCTCAGTTCTGCAGTGTTGGCTATGCGCGTTGTACCACATTGTCGTCAATGTGGGTGTGCTGTTCTTGCTATGTGTGTGTGCTGCAGTGTGCCAAGGGGATCAGGGACATGATCCTGGGTAATTGTGGGTGTGCAGTGTGCTACGCCTCATTGTGCATGTGTGCCATTTTGCCCATCTCCCCCGTCCCCCCAGGTCCTCTCGAGCTGTGTCCGTACTCCCTTCTCCTTGCATCGTCTCCACACTGATGACTGTGGCCTCGGTTTCCTCCATCTCCTCCTGTGGCGCAGGACTGCCACCTCCTGTCACCATTGCTGCCTTCCTGTTGGCAGTGGGTTTGTACCTGGTTTCAGTTGTCACGTCATGCCAGCGCCCCTTGGCCTCCTGGATTGGCCTCCTCAGCACTCTGACTGTATTCTAGGTGGTCTGTTTGTGGGTCAGTTGCTGGTAGTGTTCTGTCGCCTCCGTGACGCTGGTCTTGTTTTCCTGTGGCCTGCACCCTGTCTTCCTCTCCTTCTCCTTAGCCTTCCCCGACCCCATTGTTCCTTGCTGGTGGTCTGTGGGGGTTGTGGGGTATGTGTTGGCCTCTGCGCTGGGTCAGGTTGCATCCATGTTGCTACGTGCTTCGTGCTTTGGCTTGTTTCTGGTGTGTTGTTTCTGTGGTTTTTTTATGGTGCTCTTTCCCGCCAGACGCGTGGTATTTGCAGGCCTGTGGCTGGTTTTCATGACTTTTTGTACTGCGATTGGCCTCGTCGCATGTTTTTTTGCGATCGCGTTTTGGATTTTTGCGGCGTGGCGTTGAATTTTGCGCGGCCATTTGATGCGTTATTTGGTGACTATTGCATGCTACCGCTGCGTTGTGAATACTTGGTTGGCACGGCGTAACTTTCCCGCGTTGGGCTGCGATGTGGAGAGCTGCTTTAGGCTACTCTTGCGGTAGTTATCACACGTTCTTGTTCCTTGCTGGTGGTCTGTGGGGGTTGTGGGGTATGTGTTGGCCTCTGCGCTGGGTCAGGTTGCATCCATGTTGCTACGTGCTTCGTGCTTTGGCTTGTTTCTGGTGTGTTGTTTCTGTGGTTTTTTTATGGTGCTCTTTCCCGCCAGACGTGTGGTATTTGCAGGCCTATGGCTGGTTTTCATGACTTTTTGTACTGCGATTGGCCTCGCCGCATGTTTTTTTGCGTTCGCGTTTTGGATTTTTGCGGCGTGGCGTTGAATTTTGCACGGCCATTTGACGCGTTATCTGGTGACTATTGCATGCTACCACTGCGTTGTGAATACTTGGTTGGCACGGCGTAACTTTCCCGCGTTGGGCTGCGATGTGGAGAGTTGCGTCATCAAGGAACATATAAATGGAGTTCTATATAATAAAGCTTTGCTGACCTATAGAAACTTACCTACACAATATTTTTGTCCTCAATATTCTTGACACAATATTTTGTCCCACGATATTTCTGTTTCTTATATTCTGTTTAAACACCCCTGAGTTAGCACTGATAAATTAAACTAGTTCAATTAGCCTTACTATCATCTACTTTGGGGACATTTCTCAAGACCCTTAGGATATTACTCCAACGTAATCAATTGTGGCATCTTTCTGGCAACTACATTGGTGTAAAAACCAGTTGATGAAAGTTTTTATTTTTATAGGCAAAAAGAGATATCCAAGGTTACTGTTGTACATACTAAATAAAAAGTATCTTTCGGCTTTAGAATTTCACATCAACACCTCACTGACGCTGTGAGTCCAAAATCACTCCTATTTCTTGTCTTGTGTTGAAAATACTGGATTGAGGGAAGCATGGCTTGCCGCAGAAGAAGATCACCGCTGGCTAGAGCAGCTCTTCCGGGTAGCGCCGAAAAAGCACCCATATATCTGCCACAAGATCCGACAAAGGGCCGAAAGGAGCCGGCAGAAAGAATACTTGGCGCCAGTGCGACTGATGCCCTGATAAATCAGACCAGGATAAATTCAGATGGAAAAATCTGAGGGGCGTGGGCAGAGCCCCAATCCCGGGCATCAAGTGCTGTGCTGTGTGGTGGGGTGCCTAGATACAAGGGGTGTAGCCTGCCCATTTGGTGTAGCACAACATCGAGGACCCTGCGGGGGAGAGGCCCAGTGATCAGAGGCCGGGGCCGTTGTATGCCCGGCCTGAATAGACGCCGCCACTTCAGAGGCTGCAGTAGACGTGATACCCAGTGTGGCGGCAAAAGGACCACGAGCACAGCTCCACAGTAAGAGTGATGGGCTGTGCTGGGACACGCTGGGCTTTCCAATTTGAAAGGCACAGATGGGGAAGTGGAGCCGGCTGGAAACAACTGGAGAGGGAGGAAGGCCAGAGCTGGTGTTGACACGGGGGCCCAGAAGGGGCTGGACTCCTCCCTGGTTTGTAGTGGTGGTTGTGTGGGGCCTGCCTGTCCTCCCCTTGCACCGAGTAGAGTTGCCTCTCCTGCATTGACACACTGCAGCTGTGAGTGTGGGTCAACAGGCATATGACTGCTGATGAGTGGATATATCGGCAGCAGCGGGGCCCGCAGGAGTACCAACAGTGTGCCATTGTGATATAACCCAAAGGATTTGACACCTGCACAACCTAGATAGAACGACAGCCTTGGCTGACACCCTCACGTGTCACTGAAGTAGCTGGTGGAGGGGAACAGGAGAGCCTGGGTGGCAGATCTGACAGGCCACCAGGGGTGCTATTCGCACCTGGTTAGGCAGCGGATGTTGCTGCTCCCGGGCCTCCTGGGGGCTCTTAAACCCCCACATATGCAGTCTGTGAGTGGGCCAGTTGCATTGAGCCCAGGCGGAATTGTGGGACTTCCTCGATGACGGGGAAAAGGGACCACACAGTCCTTAGCAAACTAAATTAGACAAGTATGCTCTGCCTAGGGGGCCGGCATCTGGGTCTGGGACAACGGCGGATGAGTTAGACCCTGAGGCCTCATCCCCCTCGATGGCTCCTGAACTCACATTGCAGGACATTGTGGCAGCTATACAAGGAGTCAAGACAGATCTAGCAGGAAATATTGACTTGTTACTACAGAGGTCACCCTCCTGAGGGCAGACCTGAGGAATATGAGTGCCCGCATGAAGGAGGGGGAAGGGGTTGCAACTGGCCTGGAGTCAGACAAAGGCTCTTCAAAAATTGGTCCTCAAACTATCCTCGACGACTAAGGCCCTGGAGGTCAAACTGGAAATCAGGAGGGCTGCTCCTGGCGCAATAACATCTAAATTATAGGAGTGCTGGATAAAGCAGAGGGACCAGCAGTAGATTTATATGTGGAAGATCTTACACTGAATTAGATGCAGCCCAAAGGCTTGTCAAACTATTTCTCTGTGAAGCGGGCCCACCTGCTCATGGGAGCCCAGCAGAGCCCCATAATAGCGACAATATTTAACTAACACGACTGGGACATAATCTTGCAGGCAGCCTGAGGTGCCCCACCGCTCAAGTACGAAAATGCTTGTATCTCCTTCTTCCCGACTTTACCCTGAAGTTACAACAGCAATGGCAAAACTTTCTCGAAGTGAAGAAGGCCCTGCGGATGAAAGATGTCAAATATGTCATGCTCTTCCCCGCAACACTTAGATGGTAAAGTGTGGTGCTTTCTCACTCCAGAGGAGGCACGGGAATGGCTGGATAGCTGGAGGTCGATGGGCCGTCAGTAACGACAAAAGAACAAAAATGGCGGCAGGTCGGAGGTGGCCGAGACAGGAAAGTCGGCTGCTGTGGAGGGGGACTGTAATGTAACATGAATCCCCTTTCCTTCGGACAGGTATGACCAGGCGGCCTAGACCGCTGGTAATACATGGCTGAGACATTGGGCGAATCATGCTGATCTGTGGGAGTGGAGGAGAGCAGTCGCCCGACCTGGCAGCACCTTGGACTGGAACCAAATATACAGCTAAGATGTTATCTATTCACTCTGAATCTGATAAAGCTTAAATGATAGTGCTTAGTATTTGTGGATGTGAGCCTTGCACCAATTTCATACACAGGGGGGCTGGGAGGGGCGTCTGGTGGACCTTCACGTGGCCTACGTGCACCAGATTGGTGGTAGTATTGTTATGGGATGACAGGCACTGTGCATATTGGGGTGGTGGGAGGTTTGATGCCCACAGTGCAGGGTAGCAGGGAGGGGGAAGTTACATTTTGTGGGTTCATATTGCCTTATTCCAGATGGCGCAGTTACACAGTTATGTAAAGGGTTCAACTTGACACACTGGGGAACTAGACAGTCGAGAGGGAGGGGAGTGTCCCACCCATTTCTGCCATAACAGTTGGGCACCGGGCTTGCCTCCACTCCGACACCCCAAATGACTACTCCAGAGAGCAGATTGAATCTGCCAATCCCATCTTTAGCGCTCCCTTGCATAGGTACAGATCTGAGCATTAACGTTAATGGGCTTGGTAATAAAATCACACGTACGATGGTGCTCCAGTATCTCCTCAGGCAAGCACCAGATATTGTCCTGCTGCAGGAGACACACCTAAAGGGCAACACATGCAAAGCTTTGGACAGATTTGGGTACAAACTCCTGGCATATGTGGGGTTCATGACGGGGTCACGTGCAGTGGGGATCCTAGTTAGAACAGCATTTGCCTTTGTACCTGTCAGGGTTTGGCAGGACCAACTGGGCAGATATGTGGCATTAACTGGAAGGTGGGACGGCCAAGTTATATTTATTTTATTTATTTAGAGAGTTTTATATAGCGCTGGCAGGACCCGAGGGTATCAGAGCGCTTTACAACAAGTTTACAGGAAATAAGAAAGAACAGACACATATCAAATACATATCAAAATGGAGATGGTAGCTAACGTGTATTGATCCGAAGGTTAAAGGTGCTGAGCGAGGAGGAGATCCTTTCGTTTTTTTTTTTAAGGTCACAAAGGAGGGGTTAGTTCTGAGATCTGCTGGTAGAGAGTTCCAGATTTTGGGGGCATTGCCCAAAAAGGAGCAGGCCAGGGCTTTTTCTTTACGCCTCTTTGGGGGAATGAGAAGTAGATTGTTGGTGCTCCTCAGGTTTCTTGCCTGGCATGCCTTGGTGAACTTGGCTGCCAGGTAGACTGGTTTACCAGTGTGAAGGACTTTGTGGGTGAGACAGGTAGTTTTGAATTGGCAGCGAGCTTCAATAGGGAGCCATTTGAGCTCTTTCAGCGAGGGGGAGATATGATCGTGCATTTTAGCTCCAGTGACCATCCTTGCTGCTGCGTTTAGAGTGGCTCACATGGGGCTAGGTGGGATTTCGGTGAGCCTGTGAGGGAAGCATTCCCGTAGTCTAGTCTGGATAGAGCCAGGGCTTGCGTTGCGGTCTTGAGATCATTAGGTGGGAGGAAGGGCTTGCGGTAGCCTTAATGTGTGAGTTCATGTTCAGGTTAGGGTCCAGTAAAATGCCCAGTGACTTGGCGGAGCAGGTCAGGGTTCGGTCGAAGTTTAGGGAGTCCATAAGCTTAATCCATTCTTAGGCCTGGTGGGTTTGTCCGTTGTTTGAGAGGAAAAGGATTTTATTCTTGTCTTGGTTAAGTTTTAAGTGGATGTGTGATAGCCAGTTTGGGATTTTTTTAGAGTATCGTTAAGACGGCGTATGTCTTCTGGGGAGGAGACTTCCAGGTAGAGCTGGATGTCATCTGCATAGAGGTGGTAGGTGATGTTGGCTTGATTGATTATGGTAGTGAGGGGCTCCATGTAGATGTTGAAGAGAGTAGGTGAGAGGACTGAGCCCTGCGGGACACCTCTGATTATAGTAGAGGTATCAGAATTTGCATTGTTTATTTTGATTTGTTGAGAACGGTTGTGAAAGAAAGATGTGAACCATTTCAGCACCATGCCGTCTGCTCCGATCCAATTGTTTAAGGGCGTTGAGAAGAAGTGTATGGTCCACCGTGTCGAAGGCCATAGGTAGGTTTAGGAGGATGAGCAGGCAGCAGTGACCTGCATCCATACATTTATGGATGTCATCTGCTATATTTAGTAAGGCTGTTTCAGTGCTGCAGCCCTTTCTAAAGCCTGATTGGTGAGAGTCCAAGAGAATTTTGGTGTCAATGTGCTGGTTGAGTTGGAGTAGGGCACATTTATTGAGGATTTTGGCCAGGAAGGGTAGGTTAGAGATTGGCCTGAAGTTGTTAAGGTCTTCAGGGTCGAAGCCCGTTTTTTTTTTAATGGAGAGACTTGGCCAAGTTTTAGGCAGTCTGGCATGATCCCCATGCTTAGCGAGCTGCTTATTATCATCGTCCAGAGGGGTGAAATGATGTGACTGAGATTTATTGCCATGGAGGCTGGAGGTGGTCTGCGAAGTGGGAGGAGGGTTTTGCATTTGCAATTAGTTTGGAGTGGGTTGAATGCTTTCCAGCTATTTTGTGTAGAGGGGATCCTAAGGTTTGGTTACCCACCTTAGTCTCAGGAAGGGGGATCCCTACTCCGGAGTCCGGGGAGAGAAAGGTGGGATTTTTGTATCTGTGGGGTGGAGAGAGATTGCGGAAGGCACTTGTGTGTGGCGTTCAAGGGATGACTCAATCATCATTATTTTCTCATCAAAGAATTTGGTGAATTTATCACAACGTTCTTTGGAGCCCAGAGGGGCTTTAGCGGGTGGTTTAGAAGTCTGCTTTTTTAAGATGTTGAAAAGGTTTTTAGGATGATTTATTGCATTTTCAGGGGCATTGCAGAAAAAGGCTGCTTTTTCATTGATGATGTGATTTTTGTATGTTCTGCGTTCTGTTCTGAGGTGGTGGAGTTGAGTTGAGGAAGGGTTTACTCGCCAGAGTCTTTCTCCAGGTCTGAGTTTTCTTCTTTCTGTATTGAGGTCCTTGTTGAACCAGGATCTCGGAGGGGTGTCTCTAATACTTTTCAGTTTCAGAGGGCCTACTTGGTCTAAGATGGCTGATATCGTAGAGTTAAAGTGGGTTGTGAGTTCGATCGTTGAGAGGTCGTCTGTTTGGTTAGAGTACAGTCTGTGGGCTGCCTCTTGTTTTTGTCCTAAGTATTGATTTGTAGGTTGATTGTGTGTTTGTGTGTCTATGTGGTTTGTGGACTGACACTGGTGGTGATGTGTGTGAAGTACTTGTTTGAGTGAGTAGCGACTGTGCTCTTTGTGAAAGAATGGCAAGCCTTAGCACGCTGTGTTGTGTGTTATGAGTGTGTGGCCCCATTTTTTGAAAATGTCTGCAATGAGCTCAATTTGGTTTGTTGTCGTCATTGTGTTCTGCAGATGCCATTGGAAAAATTACACTTTGAAATTCAAAGAATGAATTATATAGCATATGTTAAGTAGCTGCACGCTACTATTAAAAATAAAGCAGTAACAGAGTATAGATGTGTGAACCTTTAATTATTATATTGCCACAATGGTAAAAAAAAATTGAATTAAAACTCAATAGGGAAAAATAGACCCCACAGAAAGAAGCTCTACAGTTTATAAGAAGGCAGTTGGTATTACTAGAGTTGTTGTTCTGTTTCTGAGAGCACGGCTCCCTGGGGATATCCTAGAGGTGAGCTGGCGGTCTGGCCATTTTTCCTGGTGTCATAGGGTTTCTCCCGATACCAGTGATCACCTGGATCGTGGAGGTGGATTATTTTTCTCTGGTTGGCGTCAAGTGATATGCTTTGCCAGCTCTATCGCTTCGCTGTGTGACATTTAGGATTAGATTGAATCGGTCTGTGAGCACAGTTGTGTGAGGGAGTAGAGATCCAGCTATTTAGCTGAATTTTCGAAGGTTGGAGTGGAGGTCTGGTGTTGCCAGAGGGGGAGAGGAATGAGCAGTGGGCATGGTCGGGGGAGGTTTTGAGGGTCATTAGGATTTTATTGATACCTAGTATCACTTTATCGAGCTGAGTTTCCATAAAACTAAGTCTTTCCTTTAAGTCTGGTGAGGGAATTTGGTTAGGGGAGGAGGGGAAGGAGGTGAGTGGCTGCGATTTGTTGGGTGTGGAGCATTCAAGGTACGCGGGAAGCAGGTCGGAGAGTGAATGAGCAGGAGGCGTGCGGGGACTTTACTGAGGATGCTTTAGGTGGCTTGGCACGGAGTCAGTCCATGGTTTGGAAGGGGGAGAGGATGCATTGTGCCTGTTCTGAGTGGGTGCTGCTTCTCTAGTGACATGAATGGATGGAAGGAGGGGTGTAAGGTTGAGGGGTGGGGTATTAGGAGAAGAGCTGGGTTGAGTGGGAGGATTGATGTTGGTGTTCGGATCTGGGCTGATAGTTCTAATTGTGCGGTCCGTGTTCTGGGAGTGAGGGTTTGTGATATAGGTGTGTAGAAAGTTTTTTTCCCTGATAAGGGTGGGAAGGGGAGTGAACGGAAACTGTGGTTGTGATGAAGGTAGGGTTGGAAACTTGGGGGTGGCTTGTGTGGGGGGTTGTGTTGAGGGAGAGGTTGCGTAAGAGGCTTTGCAGAGTGTGGAGAATATGGATTCAAAGGAGCGTAGGTTGGCATCTGTGGCTTGAATCAGTACGATTCCGTTTCTGTAGATAGTAATGGTGGCCCTGCCTTTGAACATGGGGGAGTGAGATATCGTCAGTATATGTCCGTGATGGATGTTGGAGGTTTTGCTGATGCGTAGGTAATTTGTGAGGGTGGTATTCCATTTCATGGGTCGGGGGTGTAGAAGATGAGATCAGATTTCTCCTGACCTTTGGAGGGGTTGTGATAAAGATCTGTTATGAGTGTTTCGTGATGTTGTTTGATCAGATTGTGTTTGAGTGTTTTTGAAGTGTTAAGTGAAAGGTTCGGGGGATAGGAGATGTAGAAGGAGTTTGGGCCAAGTGGTTTCAAGTGGTGTGGCATGGGAAAGTGGGGAACTATGGAGGCAGGCATGGTGATTGGGGGGATAAATAGAAGTGGGATGGATGCTGTTTCGTTCCTTTTGTCCCCCAAAAACGAGGGCCCGTGGTGGATTGAAGTGGAGGGAAATTACAGTAATCAGGGGGCCTCTGGTTTTTTAGGATTGCAGGACATGTGTCTGAATGGACGTGCTAAAATTGAATCGCTTAATACAATATATATATATGTATATTACCTACTGGCAGTCGCTAGTAGGTAGTTATAGTTAGGACCTTATTTCCATAGGAAAAATGATTTTTTTCTTAATAACTTTGGCACCGGATGACGAATCTTCGCGAAAGTTTCAAAACTGGTGGGGCATTCCGGCCAGCTCCTTTCCTGAAAGTTTGGGGGTGATTCGTCAAGTGGGGCCGAGAAAAAAGGGGGGACCCAAAATGCATTTTCTCCATGTTATTTCCCATAGGAAATTTTAGACACGGCTACAGCCCGAATTGCTGAACAGAATTACACCAAATTTTACAAAAAGGTAGCCCTTGGTTCAGAAAGCGTCCTTTTTTTTAAATGGTGTACATCCGTTCAGTAGTTCCTGAGAAATGCAAAAAATAGAGGTAAAAAAATCAATTTCCCATAGGAAACTTTAGACACGGTTATAGCAAAAACTGCTCAGCGTAATTACACCAACTTTGGCAAAAAGGTACTGCTTGGCTCAGAAAGCGACCTTTTTAAAAATGGTGTAAATCCGTTCAGTAATTTTTGAGAAATTAAGAAATAAAGATAGGGATATCTATGGCCGCGGTGGATCCGCGCACCCTCCGGATCATGAGCTTCATGCTAATTGGCTATCAACACTCCAAACCAGGAAGTGTTGGCAGGCATCTTGTGCCTCGGTAGAACTGAGGCAAAAGAAAACAGAAAAACAAATGCGCAAAACAGGAAAAGAGGGCAGGGTAGAAACCCTCGACCCCCTAGGCCTGCTCAGGGGGTCCCACAAGGACCCCCAGGGCCAAAAAATGCATTTAAAACAGTGCGAATTTCGGCCGAAAATTTAAAAAAAAAGAAGCGCAGGCTCCCGCGCTTTGTTTAATTGAAGCACCCGGGTGGGCCAAGTCCCAGGGGCAGGTAATGCTTATATTGTAATGGGGGCCCGGGGCTTTTCAAAAATATTTCCGGGGGGGCTCACGGCCCCCCACACAACTCCGTGGACCGCCACCACCCAGGGCTTGTCTGTTAAATGGGTGGGGGGCCTACAAGGCCCCCCAAGCCCCAGGGACCGCCACCCTCTGGGGCTTTTCTAAAATATTTGTGGGGGGCACATGGCCCCCCCGCAGCCCAGGGGACCGCAACCCCCATGGCTTGTTTTTTTTTTAAAGCTACCAGTGTGGGGGGCTCCACGCCCCGGGGGCCGCCACCTCCCTGGGGCACTAACTATGCAAATTTGGCGGTCTGTTATGGACCCCCGAGCCCCGGGGACCACCACCTCCCCAGGGCTTTGACAATGTTGGGAGGGGGGCAGTGCAGCCCCCCTCCTGGAGCCAGTGATGGCCATGGGGACCGCCACCCCCAAGGGCCGGCTCCTGCAGTGTCCCAGGGTGCCCTACCCCGGGACACTGCAGTTTGCTATGACAGGGCGGGAGCCTCGCGGCTCCCGCCCTGTCATAGTAAACTCTGGTTTGGATTTTGGAAGAGAGAGCAGGAAACCTGCTCTCCCAAAATTCAAACCGCATTGCTTTTCCACACGGGGAGCTGCATGTCAGCAGCTCCCCATGTGGAAAAGCAATGCTGGCTCACGCAGGAGGCGGGAGCCGGATGGGACCATGGGGGCATTGGGGCTCCCCCCACAGTCCCCAACGAAGTGGCCAGGCCCTGCGGTATGGGGTCCCAGGGGCCAGATGTGGCCCGGGAGGGGAGGCACGCGGACCCCTTCCATTTAAATAAAAAGAAAAATAGGGGTGAGGCCCTGGGGGATGGGGTCCCCAAGGCCAATAAAATAGTAAACGAAGGGGGGCCACACAGCTCCCCTTCTTAAAAAATATTTTTCTTAAAAGACCTGCATTGCCCCCTCCCTGCAGCAGTCTGCAAACGTGCCCCCTGGTGCGTTGTAAGATGGGGAACTAATTCCCCTTGAATACTGGGGGTCCCTGGGGGCCAACTAGCCTACCAGAAACCTCCAGTATGCGCCAGGGAGCTGCGTTGCTGAGAGGTGTTCAGAGGCCACTCCCCTTTTTACACCTCTCTGCAACGCAGCTCTGTGGCGCTTACTGGAGGTCTAATAAGAAGGGGGACCCCTGAAATGGGATAAGGCAGGTACAACAGGGGGAATAACAGAGAATCTATACGAAAGAAGGTAACCTGCCAGCAAGTATATGATAGAACAAGGCCCAGAGTAGGGTCCAAGAGGATAAGTGTTCAAGACCAAAAAGGCAAACCAGGACAAAAGGCAACTCAAAAACAATGTATCACAAAATTCATTGAATTATTTTTTATTTATTTTTTTGATATTTTGATTTGATTTGCTTGAAATTATACATAGATGTACACACACACAAATATTTTTATACTTTAGACGTATTAATAAATTACACCCAACAAGGTTGACAGTAAGGAGCCTATCAAATTTCAAATATAAAACAAATAATCATCCCACACACTCCCTCAAAACAACGCAATCATACTACTACACATTCGACAACAACATCAAACCTCGGGTCATATTAATCCACATGAAATAAAAACAATGGATAGTTTGAAGGGAAATTCTGTAGTTCAAGTCCCCTAAACGGAATTTCAACAGCCCGATAGGCTAAGAAACACCGGTAAATACGGTCTCAGGAGCTCTTACTGGAGGTACCTTGTGGGCTAGTTGGCCCCCAGGGACCATCAGTATTCAAGGGGAATTAATTCCCCAACTTACAACGCGCCTGGGGGCGCGTTTGCACAGTGGTGAAGGGAGGGTGCGGGCCTGAGGTGACATATGTGCAATCACGCCCTGTGGAACGTTTTAAGTTGGGGAATTAATTCCTCTTCAATCCTGAGGGTCTCTGGTTTCCAACTAGCCCACCGCGTACCTCCAGTAAGCGCCACAGAGCTGCATTGCAGAGTGGTGTAAAAAGGGGCGTTGCCGGGGACACCTCTCTGCAACGCCGCCCTGTGGCACTTACTGGAGGTACGTGGTGGGCTAGTTGGACCCCAGGGACCCTCAGGATTGAGGAGGAAAAAAGACCGGCATCCCTTCACCACTGTGCAAACGCGCCTCCTGGTGCGTTTTAAGTTGGGGAATTAATTCCCCTTGAATACTGAGGGTCCCTGGGGGCCAACTAGCCCACCAGGTACATCCAGTATGCGCCAGGGAGCTGCGTTGCATAGAGGTGTTCAGAGGTCACGCCCCTTTTTACACCTCTCTGCAACCCAGCTCAGTGGCACTTACTGGAGGTACCTCGTGGGGTATGGAAAAGTTTTAAAATCTCTGTAATTACCTAGGGAAAAACCAATTGGAATTGACATTAGAAAGTACCAATACCATATTGAATATATACATCCATTAGTAAAAATCCATTGTGTATTCATATGACCAGGGAGCCCCCTTGTACTAGCCTATATATCAGTCCTTTAACTTCATGAAGTTGGTAAGATAAGAGCCTAATAATTGGAAGCCTAATAAATGGATGAAGGCCAAATTCCACTCCATCCTGAATATCAAAAGACCATCTATACCACTGCAATGTTGATTTACAGAAAATTGTGCAGATCCTCCCCAACGTTAAGAACTAACGGGGACTTTGTGTTCAGCTCTATTATGTATCTGGATTGGAGTTGGTGCAACCTCTTCTCATGGTTGCCACCCTGATAATTTGGTTGCACTGCATCAATTACAAAGTATTTCAAGCAGTTAAGATTGTTACTATGTACTGCTTGGAAATGTCTAGCGACTGGGTAGGCTGGGTCAGAGTTCACAATTGCACGAAATGCTGCAAAATGCGAAAATGTACTTGCTTCCAATGTAGTTCAGAGCACAGCTGCACCTTAATACATACACTGTGTGGTCTGTTCTACATGTATAGTGATCTCTAAACTCAATTGGTTTATCAGTAAAAGCTGTCTTATAAGTAGTGGTATTAGTGCCCAATTTGCAGGCTCTGCACGAGTTGCACTTGAAAACCCCCTTTTTCGGAGTAAGCCAATTTGCTGCACTAGTAGATTCAGGGCTATTCCTCACTAGATCATTGCGCATAGAATATGCCTTACGGAAAGTGATAGTTGGTTTGCTGGGGGAAACCTTTTATAACGTGGCATCCGTGTGGGTAATAGGCCACTGTTTGTTAATAATGGCTTTGATCGTTTTTGCCTGCCTTCGGGCATTCCTCTTTTGTTTGTTTGCTGAGGCAATTGGATTTCGAGGGCATAACAACTGTTTTGCGTTCCATTCTTAAAAAATCCAATTTCTCCGCAATGTTAATTGGTCCATATCTCCCCTTTCAGTTCCTGAATTGCCTTCCTCAGATTCAGTTTCTCTGGGAACTAAGCTAGCATCTGAGGTGGAAATATTTGAATCTCTTCCTGCCAAGTTTGTTGATCTCACATTTACTGCTGCTCTGCTAGTAACGGTACCTTTTTGTTTGCGTAAATTATCAAACTTGGGTGCAAAAGTAAAGATTTGCCCCAGTTCATAATCGTTTTTGTCCCTGGCGAATTTAAATGCCTTCCTAGTTTTTATGACATCCTCTTGTTTTTTCAGGCAATCTTTCATATCTTTAATACCTTTATCGATAAACTCCTTTCTATTTTGATGTTCCGGTTTACTTAGTTCACTGTTAATCCTTGTTATTTCCTTCATGTTTTTATCTCTGTCAATTCTAGCATACTTGATTAGCAGACATACCAAATGCATGGACGCATCAAGGTTGCTTTCTGCCCATTCTTTTAGGAGGAGGGGATTTGGATTTTCAAAGCTTGGCACCAGCATAATGCGGAATCCCCTCGGAATCCTACCGACTTTGTAATATTTGTCAAGTGACTTTATCTCCCACCACTTAGTTAATTCAATTTTACTCTGTTTCTCTAATGCTTTGACTAGGATTTTGACATCATTGTTGGAACTAATGTCATTCGTTTTGCCGATACTGCCACTTTGTGGGACTTTAGGCAAGTTTAAAAAAAATATATATATATATATATTATCTACTGGCGGTCGCCAGTAGATAGTTATAGTTAGGATCGTGTTTCCATAGGAAATCCGCAACATTCTATTTGGAATAACTTTGGCGCCGATTGATGAATCCTCGCGAAATTTTCAAAATAGGTTCCCTGAAAGTCTCGGGGAAATTCGTCAAGCGGGGGCTGAGAATAAGGGGGGGTCCCAAAACGCGTTTTCCCCATGCATTTTTCCATAGGACCTTTAGTCCAAGCTACAGCCTGAACGGCTGAACAGAATTACTTGAAATTTGGCAGAGAGGTAGTCCTCAGGTCAGGGATGTGCCTTTTGGTGTAAATCTGTTCAGTATTTCCTGAGAAAATAGCATTTAAAAGCATATATATATCTATAAGCGCGCACGGTGAAAAACCTTAAAAACTTAAAAAAAAAAAAATACATAACTTAGCATTTAAAAAACCGTACAAATTCACTGAAAAAACCATAGGTTTCACACACGTTATAGTTAGGAATTAGCATTTAAAAAACCTTGCAAATTCACTTAAAAAACCATAGGTTTCACACATGTTATAGTTAGCTGGACATTTCACTCGTGAAAAACCATTGAAATTCCCCCGTTATAGTTAGTGCAGACAACTATAACTCACGCGACCGCAATCCTCTGCTGATGACGTCAGATATTACATCACTGATGACATATGTGTCTTTCTGAAAAAAAATATTTGTAATATATGTATAGCTAAAAATTAATGGAAGAAGACATGGGTAAATAAGTGTCTAAATACAGTGATGTAATATCTGACATCATCAGCAGAGGATTGGGGTCGCGTGAGTTATAGTTGCCTGCACTAACTATAACGGGGGAATTTCAATGGTTTTTCACGAGTGAAATGTCCAGCTGACTATAACATGTGTGAAACCTATGTTTTTTTAAGTGAATTTGCAAGGTTTTTTAAGGCTAATTCCTAACTATAACGTGTGTGAAACCTATGGTTTTTTCAGTGAATATACATATACATACATATACATATATACATATATATATTCACTTAAAAAAGCATAGGTTTCTGGCACGTTATAGTTAGAAATTAGCATTTAAAAAACCTTTGAAATTCACTGAAAAAACCAAAGGTTTAAGGCACGTTATTGTTACGAATTAGCATTTAAAAAACCTTAGAAATTCACTGAAAAAAACCATAGGTTTTAGAGAAAGATATAGTTAGCAGAACATTTCACTCCTACAAAACCAGTGAAATTCCCCTGTTATAGTTAGTTCAGCTAGCTATAACTCGTGCCCCCGCAATGTACTGCTGATGACATCACATATTACACCATTCATGACATGGTCAGTGACATCACTCATGACATCTCAAATGACATCACTGATGAGATCATCCAGTGACTGTGTGTTTCTGTAAAGTTTAAATATGTTTAATATATATAGGGAAAGGCTTATTGAAGAATGAGTGGGTGTATAAGGGTCTGAATGGAGGGGGCGTGGCTTGACAAGATGGCCAGCTAGACGTGTTTTAGTGCTGCTCCTGCCCCAAAGGTGTAGAATCCTGCATAATCATGATGCATTTGTAACTTTCTCAATCCGGACCAGCAGCGGAAGCCCCCCTGCCTCCAAGGGTCGTGATGCCTTGCTGGGAAAATGGCCTGTCACTGGAGAACGTCGTGAAGGGCAGCTGGAGTCCCGGTGGGAACCTGTCTCCAGTAATGGCGGCCTCCGCGCGGCTGTGTGAGGCAAAGATCGAAGGGCAGTGAAGGAGCCCCGGGGCCTGCGCGAGTCCCTGCAGCCGGGACTAAACCGTTGTGGGGCCCCAGGAGGCAGTGCAGGCAGAGAGTGACTGCGGCGTGTAGCGGCCCGGCCAGCCGGTGGGGCTCCGATGGCTGGAGGAGTGACTCACACGAGACCGGTGCGGCCTGCAGGCGCCCCAGCTGGAAGTGCCTGAGAGTGACGCGGGGGCCGCCTGGAGGCCCGTGCAATGGAATACACCACATGCGGACTGAAATTGGAGCCCGGGTGCAGAGGTGAGGAGCCCCCCCATGCAGCATCGTATCCTGAGGCCGCCTCCCTGCACCCCGGCGGGAGGGGCCTGGAGCGGCATGAGGGCCGCTGGTGGGCCCATCAAACAGTGTGCACTACCAGGGACCAGCAATCATCGCCTGGTTGATGAGGGGAGGAGCCCCCACATAAAATCTGGTGGCCAGGAGTGAGGCCTGAGAGGGGCCGGTGAGGTGAGACTTGCCAGTTTTACAGTGAACAGCAGCGGGACGTAGCGCGGGGACCACCTGAGGACCCGGTAATCCAGAGTGGAAAGTCTGAGATCTAGGGCTGGAGCCCAGTAGCTGAGGTGAGGAGGTGCCCCCATGCATCAACGGCCCCCCCCGGCTTGACAGGGAAGTACGGCATGTGTGTGGCCCTGGGCTTGAGGTGTTCACTTGGCGGATTGGCAGTACGCCAGCCGACCGCATGGGAAGAGGCAAGATCACGTGGCGGAGCTCGCTGGGAGGGCCGGTGGTCCAGGCTTACTGGCCCGGTAGGAGGAAGGGAGAGCCTGTGGGATATTGAAGATGCTGAGACCCCGGGGGTTAGGCAGACCACCTGAATGATCTCCCTTGCTGAACGGCATATGATATTATTTCCCTATCCGGGGGGGCCAGGGGAAGCATCCTGGGACAGCCGCGCTCGGCATGGGGAAAGATAAAACAGTACGAGGAGCCCAAACTGATAAAATAATGCAATACACAGTCCCGGGCCCAACTTCGACGGAGCGCCCTAGGGCCACCAGGGCTCAGCAGCCCGGGACAAAGCAGACATTTTGCAAGCGATCCGTGACTCCAGGGGGCTTTAGAAACAAAAATGGACGGGATGGCCATGGATATAAACCATCTGCGCATGGATCTCAGAAAGGTGGCAGACAGGGTTACAACCACAGAAGGAGACCTGAACACTTTGCAGGCGGAGGTCTGTCAGCTGAGGGAGACGGTAACGGTGCTTCGGGACCACATGACCCGGCTGGAGGACCGGGCAGACAATGCTGAAGGGCGGTCTAGACGGAACAATCTTCGCTTTCTGGGACTTCCAGAAAAGGCGGAAGGGCCGGCGGCGGACCTCTTCCTCGAGGACTGGATTGGAAAAACATTCCCGAACCTCTGACTGTTCGCGGTGGAAAGAGCGCATAGATCGCTTGAGCTGCTGCTGAAACCAGGATCCCCGCCCAGAGCTATGATCACCAGACTGTTCAATTTTAGAGATCAGGACATGATCCTGCAACACATTCGCACCATTGGCCCACCCAGATTTGAAAATCATGATATCCATATATACCCGGACTATACAAAAAAGGTGCAAGATCTACGGAATTACTTCCTGGGTGTTAAACGCAGGCTGCATAGCCACAATATCAAATACAGCTTAATGTTCCCGGCAAGGTTCCGAGTACAATATGGCGATAAGACACACTTCTTTGGTAGCCCTTCAGAGGCGGCTGACTGGATGGACTCGCTGGGCTTGGCAGGTCCAGATCGGAACCAGGCTGGCAGGAACAGAGGCGCCGGGGCAGTCGACGGTGGAGCCAACAACGTCGAGACAAGGAGCAGCGTCCGAGGGGATGAGACCTGACGGATGGAGGACGTATTGTGGTGGGACCAGATGACACTCTCCTTACAGAACTGGAGGTGATCCCAACACAGAAACAGTTCTCTCCGTTATGCTTAGTACAGGAAACACAGTCAGAGTTGGGAGGAGCCCCCAGCCCGGTTGTTGAGGGGTCTGAAGACAAGTGAGCGGTGGACTTACCGCAGAGACCGAGGGATTCGGGGTCATGGAGACTGTAACTGTTTTGACCTGAGGGGCACTCGACTTTCACGAGAGACTTGCATGGGGGGGCATTAGGCCCAGAGACAATGGGAGGGGGGGCTAGATACATGTTTTTTTCTGAGGAGGTTACACTATTGCGCCCATAAACTGTTTAGACTCGCTGGCTGTAGAGTGCTGGGGCGGCCTGGCTAGACCAATGTGTCGGGCAGGGCGGCGCGGTGACAGTCATGTCGGCTGATTATCAGAGTTTGGAGGGAAGGTTTTTTTTCCTGATTTGGGAAAGTGCGTGCATTTGTATTTGATATTTCAAGTTGTGGGGGGGTGATTTAAGGGGAGGGAGGTGCTTTGGGGCGGGGTTCTGAGTCCTCTGGCCAGGACTGGGTTCAGAGAATGAAGTACTACTGCCTGTGGGTGGGGGGGAGTTGGGGTTTCAGACCATAGTTTTGTTGGGGTTGCTGCCGGGTCTAGTTTTTGTTGCATCACTGAAGGTCGCAGGAGGCTGCATCTAGTGGGGTCACGTTGCAACAATACTGAGGGTCCCCCACTCAGCAGACAGGGACCGCGACACCAACAACGGCTAACTCATGCCAGATGACACACAGAGGTATATACTAATAACATGGAACCTTCGGGGGCTCAATAATATGGTCAAGCGGATCCGGGTGGCAACATACCTTAGACGCTATGGGGTAAGCATAGCCCTGCTCCGAGACGCACCTATAGGGAGACTGTCTTAAATACGTCCAACGTAGATGGAGGGGTCAGTTTTTCGCTACATCCTATTTGGGATTTGCCAGGGGAGCACTAATCTGGGTGGCACCGGAAGGTTCTGCTTACTAAACAGGACCCGAATGGGAGGTTTGTGATAGTGGAGGGGACACTAGATGGGCGCAGTATATGCCTGGTAAATATTTATGCTCCGAACAGTGACGATGTTGGGTTTCTGAGTCGCGTTCTGGGGCAGCTAGATCTGGACCCGGATGCGGAATTGATTCTTGCAGGTGACTTTAACTGTGCCCTGGATGGGGAGTTAGACAGGCACCCCCGAAGCTGGATACCAAATCTAGAGTCAGAGAGGCGATAGGGCAGACGCTCCACAATTATGGCCTTTTGGATGTATGGAGACACCGCAACCCTGATCACCGAGTGTACTTGTGCCACACACCTGCTGCCAATACCTACAGTAGACTGGACTATTTTTTTTAAAAAGACGGCGGTGCATCAGATAGCGGAGATGCAATATCTAGCCCGCTATTTGTCTGATCACTCCCCACTATTAATCACTTACCCGTTAGGACGGCCGAGATCGAAGATACCACTATTGAGGCTTAACACTGAAGCCTTTGGCGACCCAACCTATAGGGACGCTATCTCGAACGGGCTAGATGCTTATTTGGAGGTCAACTGCCGCTCGGCCAGCACCAGGGCGGCCGAATGGGACGCAATGAAGGTGGTCCTGCGGGGGATATGTTTGTCCACGGAGGTGGGGGTTAAAAAAGTGCTGGAGCGCGACTTCCAGCGGTATGAAGAGCGCTTATAACCAAGCCCAGCATCAGAAATCGCCTGAATTAACTATAACGGGGGAATTTCACTGGTTTTGTACGAGTGAAATGTCCTGCTAACTATAACTTTCTCTAAAACCTATGGTTTTTTTAGTGAATTTCTAAGGTTTTTTAAATGCTAATTTCTAACTATAACGTGCCTGACACCTATGGTTTCTTCAGTGAAATGCTAGTTTCTAAGTATGCCTACAGAGGTAGGACATGTGAAGAAAGAACAAAAAACGTACAGAAAGAAGCAAAAGAAGTCCACAAAGATGAAGAAAAGTGCAGGAAGAAGGAAGACGTGCAGAAAGAACCAACAGAGGAGCAGAAAGAGGCCTTCTTTCTAAAATCATCCTGTGCCCAAAACTTTTTCAGACGGGTACTGGTGGTAACTGACTCTGACTAACCAGGCCTAGAGCCAGTGCTATGCTAAAAGACACTTAAAATACAGTGAAAATAACTACATACACTAGGGAACACTATGCGTTGGGGTACCCCTGTGATTAGCATGACCTCCTCTGTAAATCCCTAATACATAATAGGGCAGGGGGATTAAAACTACCTCTTAAAACGCGCTACGGGGGGGCCTGAGGTGACGTGTACAAACACGCCCTGTGGACAATTTAAGTTGAGAGTTTAACTCCCCTTGAATCCTTACGGTCCCCGGGGTCCAATTAGCCAACCTCCAGTTAGCGCCAAAGAGCTGCGTTGCAGAGAGGTGTAAAAAGGGGCATGGCTTGGACCACCTCTCTGCAACGCAGTGCAGTGGTGTTTACTGGAAGCACCTGGTGGGCTAGTTGGCCCCCAGGGGCCTTCAGGATTGAAGGGGAATTAATTCATCAACTGAAAATGCGCCTCAGGGCGTGTTTGCACACATCAACTCAGGCCCCGCCCCCTCCCTTCACCACTGTGCAAACACGCCCCTGGCACGAGTGGGGGGATTAAGTACCCTTGAATCCTGAGGGTCCCTGTGGTCCAACTAGCCCACCAGGTATCTCCAGTAAGTGCCACAGAGCTGCGCTACAGAGGGGTGTAAAAAGGGGCATGGCCTGGACCACCTCACTGCAACACAGGCCTTTTGTGTTTACTGGAGGTACCTGGTGGGCTAGTTGGCCCCCAGGGGCCCTCAGGATTGAAAGGGAATTAATTCCCCAACTTAAAACACGCCACAGGGTGTGTTTGCACACATGTCACTTCAGGCCCCACCCCCTTCCTTCACCACTGTGCAAACGTGCCCTGTGGCGCATTTTCAAGTTGAGGGACTAAGTCCCCTTAAATCCTGAGGGCCCCAGTGGTCCAGCTAGCCAACCAGGTACCTCCAGTAAGTGCCACAGAGCTGCATTGCAGAGAGGTGTAAATAGGGGCATGGCCTGGACCACCTCTCTGCAATGCAGCCCTGTGGCGCTTACTGGCGGTACCTGGTGGGCTAGTTGGCCCCCAGGGACACTCACGATGGAAGAGGAATTAATTCCCCAACTTAAAACGCACCACAGGGTGTGTTTGCACACATGTCATCTCAGGCCCCGCCCCCTCCCTTCACCACTGTGCAAACACGTCCGGAGAGATGTAAAAAGGGGCGTGGCCTGGACCACCTCTCTGTAACGCTGCCCTGTGGCGCTTACTGGAGGTTCCTGGTGGGCTAGTTGGCCCCCAGGCACCCCCAGTATTGAAGAGGAATTGATTCCCCGACTTCAAACGCACCACAGGGTGCATTTGCTGAGTGTTGCTGGAAGGGGCGGGGCCTCTGGCATGATCGCGTGTATTTTTTCATTTTATTTAAGAAGGGGGGCTGTGTGGCCTCCCTTTGTTTTCTATTTTATGGGCCCTGCGGACCCCATCCCACAGGGCCTGACTCCTTTTTTCATTTATTTTTACAACGGAAGGGGGCCGAGTGGCCCCCCTCCCGAGGCCATATTCGGCCCCGGGGACCCCATCCCCCAGGGCATGGCCATTGGTTCGTATTTTTTTTAAATTATTTGGAGGGGGGCTGCGTGGCCCCCTCCTCAGGCCATTTATGGCCCCGGGGACCCCATCCCCTGGGGCCTGGCCACACCGTTGGGGACCGTGGGTGGGTCCCCAATTCCCCTACGGTCCCACCGGCTCCCCGCCTCCTGCAGGAGCCAGCATTGCTTTTCCACACGGGGTGCTGCTAAGATGCAGCTCCCCGTGTGGAAAAGCAATCTGCTTTGGTTTTTGGAATGCTCTCTCTTCCAAAAAAAAGAAAAATAAACAGAGTTTGCTATGACAGGGCAGGAGCCGCGAGGCTCCCGCCCGGTCATAGCAAACTGCAGTGTCCCGGGGGTGGGCACCCCCCGGACACTGCAGGAGCCGGCCCTGGGGGTGGCAGACCCCAGGGCCATCATTGGCTCCAGGAGGGAGGTCGCGTGCCCCCCCTTCCAACATTGTCAAAGCCCTGGGGAGGTGGTCCCCGAGGGTCCATTACGGACCTTCACATTTAAAAATGAGTGCCCCGGTGAGGTGGCGGTCCCCAGGGCGTGTGGGCGGGCAAGCCCCCCACACAGGTGTTTTTAGTTTAAAATTAAGCGGTAGTCCCCAGGGCAGCAGGAGGGCCGTGAGCCCCCGCTCATTAATAAATAAAAGCCCGGGGTGGGGGTGGCAGTCCCTGGGGTGGAGGCCACCCCCACAGGTTTAAAATCAAGCCCCGTGGGTGGCAGTCCCTGGGGCTGTGGGGAGGGGCTGCGGGGGGGCCATTTGCCCCCCGCAAATATTCTTTCAAAGCCCTGGGGGGTGGCAGTCCCTGGGGCAGTGTGGGGGGGATTGGGGCCCCCACACATTTTATCGCATGCCCCCAGAACCTGGCCCGCCCGGGACTTTTAATTAAACAAAGCGCGGGAGCCAGTGCTTCGTTTTTTTTATTTTTGTCCGGATTCGTGCACCCAGCGCAAATTCAGCCGATTTCTTTTTAATGCTTTTTTGGCCCTGGGGGTCCTTGTGGGACCCCCTGACCAGGCCTAGGGGGTCAGGGTGTTTCTACCCTGCCCCGTTTTCTTGTCTTTCACATTTCTTTTTCTGTTTTCTTGTGCCTTGGTTCTACTGGTTCATCTGAGGACCCTCCATCCAGTGAACCTTGCTCGAGAGGAATGCCGCAGAATGAGAGTTGTTCCTGCTCCATCAGATCCATCGCAGGCAAGCACTTCAAGGGTGGATCCATCTGTGCAAAATTCGGACATCCGTCCACAGTTTCAAACCCTAAAAGTGCTCTGCATAAAATGCAATGCTGTATTATGCTATGGAGAGCAGTCAATTGATCTTATCTGCCGAAAGCAAGAGAGTCATCATTGCTAGTTTTTTTTTCCCCTGAAGTTCATTGTTTTGTTCCTCCAGTTCTGTATTTTCCTTTTTTTATTTTCAAGAAAAACCCAAAAAAATTACCAATTGTTCAAAACCCCCCCCCCAAAAAAAATTATAAAAGAAAAAAAAAAGTTCTTCTAAGAACTAACTTTCCTGGTTTAAAAGAAGAGCTATATTTGTTTGTTAGTGTGTGAAAGTTTAGATGAATGTATATGTAGTATGTAATTGACTGAAGGAATGCATTAGTAGCGTATGGTGAATGTATACGTGCAGAAGTATGAGGAAGTGCTGCAGCATCACACAGTAACCTCTTTAACTGCAGTGTGCAGTAGTAATTCCGAAGCACAGGGATGCAACATATGTACATAAATATGTTGCAAATCTATGCTTCTCTCTGCACGGCTGCTGAAATTGCAGCCATATGGTGACACAGGCACACTTGCACCATGGTGCAAGGATATCTGTGTCATGTGGTGTTTGTTTTTGTGCAGGAAGACACACCTTCGTGCACAAAAACAATCAGAAAACACATTTTTCTCCTTCAATGTATGCTGAACATTTTAGCATGCATTGAAGATTAAAAAATGAGGAGAAATGAAAACAGTTCTCCGTGTTGTGCTTTCCTACACCAATTGGAGAATGGTACAGCATTTTCACACATATCGAGATTTATGATTTCTGATAAATCTGGAGATGTGTCTTGTTCTATGAGTATTCAGTGCAATCACGCACAACAACACTTATCGAATACCCTTTCAACGCAAAGTGGTGTGTATGATGAGGTTGTATTTACATGGAGTAGAAAAAGTGCACAAAGTGCCTTTTCCTCTCTATGTAAATATGAAAGAGTGTCTTGCACAATAACTATGTTACAAAAAGTGACATATTTCTGTTTTTAAAATTGCTTGTGAATGATAGAAGGTAAGCACAGAGTTTTGTCTGCAAAGATGCTCAAAGAAGAACGATTGAAATGATTGTGGTCCTTCAATAGGTACAATGGGAACTATTATGAACCACTCAAATCTGTTTTTTTCGAGGTCACATGATATCCGATGATAGAGAGATTTCAAAACTACATAGGTATAAACAGAGTGTTTTTAAAAACGTGTTCAAATTTTGTAGCTTCTTGCAGATGTGCCCATTAATACTTAGTTAAACTTACCTTCACAGTAATAGAAATTAAAAATGGTACACACTTTTTTTTAGATGTTTTTTTGTAATGTAAATTGGGGTAAGTTGCTTATTTTAGAATTAGGATCTGTGAAAGAAAAGACAAAATAGTTATAACATGTAATAATACATTTTTTGCAACACAGCATAATTTAAACAAAGTAATTTGTTTGCTTTTTTTGCTGTTCTCAGAATATATTGAATTTCACTAGAAATAGTGATTTCAATCATACTCATCACTCAACAGCGGGCAAAAATAAAACAATCAAAAAGATTGTTAAAAAAAACAACATGCTATTCTCAGTAAAATAGCAGAAAATACAAATCACACATATATGAAATGCTTATGGCAAACAAAATGTTATAACTTTAACTTATAAAAACTGTAAATGTTGTCGCTTTAAAATATTCACCGAAAAAGTCCATAATTCAAACATATACCTTTCCTTGAGGCCAAATAGTATTTTTGCACTCCTTTTTATGTAAATTGTCCAATGGTAATCCTATTAAATTATAATAATAAATTCCTCAGAGAGTGAATTATATTCCTAAAAACTTTGACTTTAAAAATATTAGGTAGGAATTTGGTAATTCCCTAGGCAAACGTTGTTTGAAAACCAACTGGGAATCATTACAAAGTGTCCAGCCTTTGTCACATTTTAGATAGGCAGTGTAATGTCCAGATGTTGTGGAAGGACCATCATGGAAAATTATTGCAATTCCAATTTTCTTCCATCAGCTGTACAAAGTTGCATTATTAAAATTATGTATTGTCCATATTTTGTTAAAAATAATGTGGATAACATTTCTGATTTACATTGGCTACACTCCATGTTTTGATTTGCACCTTTAACTAATTTATTGAAAGACACGGATTTACAGTCTGGTAATGTTAAATACAGAAATCTTTCAGTGTCTACATTAGTGGTACATGTATACATGCAATTTTCACAATGATGTTCCCATTTGTAAGAAAGGCCAAAAATATTTTCTATTTCTACACCTTCATTTTCAAAAATGGTAACCATATACATTAAAAATTCCTGAGCATCTTGTTGGATATTTTGTGTAAATTGTGTAGAACCAGAACACACATCCAAAAGATTACGAACATCTGAAACAGATTGTATTTTACTTGTATCTGTTGTCAATTTTTCATAAACAGAATGCAACAGAAAACAAAATCTTTTTTGCCGATTCTGCATAATTTGTTCATGCATAAAAACCAACATTGACCACTACATTAGCATGGCAGTTGACACCTGAACTATTTTCAAACTGATAACCAACAATCTCTTCAATAGTGTATTTTTTCTTTTTACTTGCAATCACAACATTATCTTGTTCTTTTCCCTTCAGTACCTGTACCTTCAGTACAGATATTCTCAAACCTTCTTTTTCGACCAACCACACGCTTTTCAAATACAGGATATTGACCTAAATTGGAAGCATACACCCTTCTTAACCTATTATACTCTTTTACACAGTTTGCATCTGCAGTAGGCCTGGGCGTAGTTCGCGAAGTAGCACTTCGCGAAGCTACGCAAAGTGAAGTTCGCACTACGCGAGCTACGCGTAGCACTTCGCGAACTGCGTAGTACCTTGTTCGCACTGTGCCAGATGTCATTTTCAATGATTGCACAGTGCGGACAAGCAACCGGCACTGTGCAATCATTGAAAATGGCATCTTGCACAGTGCGAGCTGTAGTTTTCTGCTGCTCGAGTAGATTTTTACTCGAGCTTCAGCATTCTCAACGCGAACTGGTAGTTTCTCATCGCGAGCGGTCGCGAGCATACGCGACCACTCGCAATGAGAAACCTGACCTCCTCGAGTTGGGAATCTCGCCGGGAGGTTTATTTTCCATGCTCGCGATCGCCAACTTGAAGTTGCTGATCGCGAACAAGGAAAAAGTCTCGCCGGGATGTCATTGTGCTTGCTCGCGGTCGCCAACTTGACGTTGAGGACCGCGAGCAAGCAAAAAATGACCGCAGCACTACGCAACACTACGCTACGCGTGTTCGCACTGTGCTACGTGCAGTTCGCGTAGTGCGAAGTAGCGCGAACTTTGCAAACTACGCGAGCGTAGCGTAGTGCTTCGCCCAGGCTTAATCTGCAGTAACCTTTGTCTCATCAAAATAAATCAAAAACAAACCAGATAATGTTCTGACTCGCGACAAAGCAACATATGCCATACCCTCTTTAAATACGGTAGATCCAATGTTCACCAAAGCACTGTCTACACTTAATCCTTGAGATTCATGAATAGTCACTGCATATGCCAGAGAAAATGGAAATTGTTTCCTACGGACATATAAATCTTTAACAAGCAAAAAACAAACTGAACAACGACCAATTTCTTTAACTTCTTCAATCTGATCAAATTTAATTTTTAAAGATTCAATTCCTTCTTTTTTCTGATAATTAACAAAATCCACCACTTTACCCATTGCTCCATTTACTAAACCTTTTTCTACATCCAAATTACGCCTTAAAATTACCCGACAATGTACACATGCATATAGTGTCTTTTCTAAACCAGCTGTTTTAGATATTTTTTTTTCTAAAGAATCCAGTTTTGTTTTCAACTTTCCCGTCAAAATAATAGTGATTCCTTCATGCTCTATTTTATCGATGGCTTCCATTTTTATCATTTCTTCATTTTCCAGTTTCAATAGTTCTTCGTTGAATATAGAACACTCGCGTAGTGTTGACATTAAGCAGATCACTGATTTATTTTCTGCAACTTTCATGTACATTTTCTCAGGAACTACATTTTCATTTGGAAACAAATTGCAAAGTAATCGACCCTCCAAAGCTTGTTTGCCATGTTCTGTCAGAATTCCAATTCTCATATCTTGAAGAATACTTCCATATTCAGTATCATTTGCCTGTCGCATATTTGTTGTCAGTTCTTTGTATTCAAAATAAGTCCAAATGTTCCCGTTACCAACACTACCAAGAGACTTTCGGGTATCTTCATGAGCAAGTGTTTTAAATACCGGTTGTCCTTTTACCGGAGTCAGTTGCAGTAGATCTCCAAAAACGATGACGTGTTTTCCTCCAAATAACACGTCATACTCTGTTTTAAGAATTTGCTGCATTCTTAAATGCACAAAGGCAAACATCAAGTTTGAGACCATGCTTATCTCATCAATAATGACAAGTTTCATTTTTTTCAAGACTCTTGAAACTTCACAACAAGCTTCTCCAGATAGCTTGTGGTATTCCAATTTTGTTCTCATGCTCTACTGGTAGCTTTAGTAAACAATGTAAAGTAATTCCTTTAATGTTATGTGCTGCCAACCCAGTTGTCAATTGGACAACCATCTCTAACCTCATAACCTCGACCACTGGTGTCTACTGCATACAATAATTTATTGCCCTGTAAATAACTCTCTTCATTAAAGAAAGGCTCTGAACTGGAACTGTGTTTCCATTCTCCCCAAAAAAAATCACATTTTTTTTTCTATTAATTACTCTTTTACTCCTACTTTTGGCCTTTATTAAATGGATTGGTTTATCTAGTGATCGAATTCTGTTTAATACTAAAATGAATAGTTTCCTTTTTTCTTCAAAAGCCATTTCAACAATAGTTTCAATATGCTTCTTCTTTTTTATAAAATGGTAATCAGTTGCATTAGTGAGACCTATATGAGAGTAGCTGGTACTTAACGAATGGTGTGTGAATGTTCTTCTTTTTGTCTTACAGGTTCTTGTCCCAGCTGTCCTTTCCCTTTTACCCTTTCCCTCACCTGATCACCTCTGGGCTCCGTAACCTTTAGGTTGGAGACCGGGGATATCGGGAAGTGGACCTTCATACGTCGCCCGGATCCTGGGGAGCACTGTAGTCCTAACAGAATTACGCACCCACGATACGTGCTCCTCCCGGTCCGAGGTTGTACGGTATGGCCACCTTAGAGGATGTAGTGCAGGCACTAGCCTTAGTCCAACAGGAACTAGTGGCATCGAGAATTGAGACGGCTGCGTTGAGGGATAGGGTGGATAGGATGACGCGTAACCCTTTTGATGCGTCCACAGTGAGTGGCCCACAGATTCAGGTGACAGTGCCCCCGCCTATTCCCTTAGCCAGCCCTGAAAGATACGCGGGGGATCCTCAAAAGATCCAAATATTCCTTACCCTGGTCATGTTGCCTTTTCGTGCAAGCCTTCGTCCTTTCCTACCAATCACTCTCGGGTGGCGTTTGCCATTTCGTATCTGGTGGGGGATGCCGCGTCTTGGGCGGTCCCGTTGGTCAGAAACAATGATAGCATTCTATCCAACTGGGACGCGTTCAGAACAGCTTTTGAAGCGGTGTTTGATAGGAGAACCACTACGTTCAGTACAGACAGAGAATTGTTATCATTGAGGCAAGGGAAGAACGACTTGGTTACCTACCTCACCTCTTTTAACAGGTTGGTGGCGGCGGCTGCGTGGCCCGAAGAAAAGAGAATGTCTCTGTTCTATCAGGGTTTATGTGACGATCTCAAAGACGTAGTGGCACAGATCGACCTGCAGCCTACCACATGCGCGGCTATGATGAATCTGGTTTTGCGACTGGATGGGCGCATGGCAGAAAGAGGGGGAGATAGATACAGAGGGGGGGGTTCTACGTACAGGCACCCACGGAGAGAGCAGGCTCCCTTGGCCACAGATGATGAACCCATGGAGGTTGGGGCGGTAAGAGCCCCATTGTCTAAGGTAGAAAGGGAAAGTCGCCACACCCTGGGTCTTTGTATGTATTGTGGGAAACGCGGACATTTTGTGCGTGAATGTCTGGCTAAACCCAGAGTCACCAATGTTCCTTACAAAGGAAAAAAGGCAGCGGTATCTACAGTGGGCAAAGAAGCAGGTAGCCACGAGCGGGGCCAGGCGGGGAACTCGGGGGACACCGATTGGAGAATACCTTTGTTAGCAACAAACAGGTCTACCGACACCGAAGCACATATAGTGCTGCAAGCCGGATTGGAAGTGGGGCAGCAGGTGCATCAGGTCCTAGCAATGTTAGATTCGGTAGCCACTGGCAACTTTATTGACCAGGGGTTGGTTAGAACATTGTCCATAGGGGTAGTTCCGCGGGGGTCCCCAGAAGAGTTATTGGCAGTGGATGGCGAGCCGTTGAAATCAGGTAGAATCACTCTTCACACAGAAAACCTTAAGATGTCCTTAAGGGACGGGGCTAATCAACATATTGAAGAAATAGAGTTAAACATCATAGAGGCCACGCAATATGAAGTCATACTAGGGATGCCGTGGTTCTGTAGCCACAACCCAACGGTGGATTGGAAGGAACGAACGGTTCGGTTTCTTTCGCCAGGGTGTGCAGAACGATGTCTGCAGGAACATCAAGCGGTGGCCCTCGCCTTGACATACCCCTTTTGTGTCGCGACCGCGGCAGAAAAGGACGTGGAGTTACCGGTGGAGTACACCGGTTATGCCGATGTCTTCAATAAGATTCAGGCGGGACGCCTCCCCCCACACAGGACATATGATTGTCGGATTGACTTGGTGGAGGGAGCGGTCATCCCCACTTGTAGGGTTTATGCACTGTCAGAACTGGAAACACGCCATTTGAGAGAGTACTTAGATCACTACTTGGCACTGGGGTTTATTAGGCCCTCCCACTCCCCGGACGCGTCACCGCTGTTTTTCATAGCGAAGGCAAACAGAGAGTTGAGGGCGTGATGCGACTACAGGATGTTGAATAAGAACACCATTAGGAATAGGTATCCGTTGCCGCTAATCAGTGTCCTGTTGGATCAAGTGCGAGAGGCAGTGGTATACACTAGGTTAGACCTAAGAGGGGCCTATCATTTGGTGAGAGTCAGGCATGGGGAGGAATGGAAAGCGGCATTCAAGACCCGTTTTGGGCTATATGAATACCTGGTGATGCCGTTCGGGCTCTGTAATGCCCCGGCGGCATTCCAGTTTTTCTTGAATGAAGTCATGAGAGAATATATGGACATCTTTGTAGTCGTCTACATTGATGACATTTTGATTTATTCCACCACAGTGGAAGAACACACCAGGCACGTAAGGTTAATCTTGGATAAGTTAAGGGCAAGCAAATTGTATTGTAAGCTCAGCAAGTGCGAGTTTGGGGTGACAACTGTGGAATTCTTGGGAGTGATTCTGAGTCCGGAGGGGTTGAACATGTCAGAAAGAAAGGTGAAGGCGATCCGTAAATGGCCCATTCCAGAGTCTGTTCGGGACGTGCAGAGTTATCTGGGGTTCGCGAACTATTATCGCCGATTCATACAGGCGTTCTCCCAGATCGCTGTGCCAATTACTCATCTGCTTCATAAGGGAGTACCTTTCGTGTGGACACCGGAAGCCACTACAGCGTTTGAGCAGTTAAAGACAGCGTTCACCTCTGCCCCTATACTCAGGCACCCTCAGACGGATGTCCCGTTTATAGTAGAAGCCGATGCTTCAGAGGAACCCATAGAGGCCATTTTATCACAGAGAGACAAGGTCACGGGGTGGCTGCACCCAGTAGCGTTCCTCTCCAGGAAACTAGACAAGGCAGAAAAGAACTATACCATCGCCGAGAAAGAACTGTTATCAATAAAAAAGGCATTCCAAGAATGGCGTCACTATTTGTGGGGGGCACAACATATTGTTACGGTATACTCCCACCACCGGAACCTTCAATACATGAAAACAGCTAGGCATCTAACACCAAGGCAAATGAGATGGACTCTCTTTTTTGAGGAATACGATTTCCAGATCACCTTTAGGCCTGGCACCGATCATCGGAAAGCAGACGCACTGTCTAGACAGTCCATAGGGGAAGAACATCTAACACCAGCACCAGTAGCTATCATTAATCCAGCCAAGGTTATCTGTGTAGTGATCAATTTATGGAAGAGGTACGGGTCAGCCGTTCAGTGGAGGACTGGAAGAAGTGGGCTGCGGAGGATAGTGTGCGAACATTAAAAAGAGGACTCCCTTTTCACAGAAACAGGCTGTTCCTACCTACAACCAGACTACAGCGCCAGGCGTTTCAATGGTGTCATGTCTCACCTTTGGCAGGTCTTCCGGGGATCCGGAAAACATTGGAAGCCGTAACCAGGCATTTTTGGTGGGAAGCCTTGACTCAAGACGTCCGACTGTGGGTGACACAATGTGAAGTGTGCGCCAGAACCAAAGGAGAATGAAGCAGAAAGAAGGGGAAACTGCTCCCTCTACCCACTCCCCAACAACCATGGCAGAACATCAGCCTGGATTTCATTACCGGTTTGCCGATGAATCAGGGGTGCTCAGCCATCCTGGTAGTAGTGGACAGTTTGACCAAGATGGGTCATTTCGTCCCTTGCAGAAACCTCCCTACGGCCGGGCAGTCAGCCCAAATGTTGTTGACTCATGTGGTGAGATTCCATGGTCTGCCGGCAGTGATAGTATCAGACAGGGGCCCACAGTTCATAGCAAGTTTCTGGAAGACATGGTGTAAGGCGCCTCAACCAGACATTAAAACAATATCTGAGGTGTTACATGTCTGAGGCCCAAGACTCGTGGGTTTCCATGCTCTGGTTGGCGGAACTATCCTACAACAACACCAAGCATAGTTCTATAGGAGTATCACCATTTATGGCAAATTTTGGGTACAATGCCAAGACACTCCCTGTGGAGATCCCAGTGGAAGTAACCAATCAACCATCCGCCCAGGCGCACGTCCACGCTCTACAAAAACTTCATCGGAAGACGCAGCAGGTGCTACGAGCGGCTAAACAATCCTATAAGAAATGGTAAGACAAGAAAAGAATCGATGGACCTCAGTATGCAGTGGGAGATAGAGTCTGACTATCCACCAGAAACATCAGATTCAATCTACGCAGTATCTTCCATCCCAGATACATCGGTCCGTACGTAGTAGTGCGGCAGGTCAATCCAGTGGCGTATCGCCTCCGGCTGCCCGGCTCTCTCAGAATCCACCCGGTTTTTCACTGTAGTCTGTTGAAACCGGCGGTGAAGGCCAGACGGAAAGCACTGCCCCCAGTGTGGGGAGAAAGCGGGTTAGAATACGAGGTACAGAGTATCCTGGACGCCAAATACAGCAGGGGCAAGTTGTGGTTCTTGGTCTCCTAGAAGGGGTACACAGCGGAGGATGATTCATGGGAACCCTCGGGGGCTGTGCATGCGCCGAATGCGGTGAAAAGGTTCTATGAACGGCATCCAGGGAAGCCAGGAGCTAGGAGGCGCTTGGGGAGGGGACCTTCTGTCAGGAATCGTGTTCCGAAGCACCTACCCAGCGCTTAAAGACTAAAACTCCCATCAGCCCCGGGGACCGGAAGTAGACGTCCATATAACGGCGTCCAGCCTGGTCAGAGATGTGCGTAATTCCAGTAGAGAAGAAGTTTGGAGACGCAGCGGCAGACATACGCTGTGTTTTTTCTGGGGGAGAGAGACTTCGAAGGAACCTACGGACAGAGGATAGTAACTGAGAGGGCTGCCTGGAAGTGAGTGGCGGAGAATTGGCCGCTGTGCGGAGCAGGTAGGTACAGCTCCTGGCCCCATAACGATTACCGCCCGCTCCTTGACAAGTGCTCGGACGAGCACGAAGGTCTAGGCACTGCTGAGACGCGTAGCTCCCCCTACGCACCCGCTTCAGTATATATGTAATGTCAGAAGCTCGGTAGAGCTTAATAACCTAAGAGACACCAGCTAAAAACCCCGAGGAGCGGAGGCTCCCATGCTTCACCCTAGTGGGGTTTATTTAAAAGGATCCGGTGCTCGGCAGAGCATGTGTGACTAAAGTATTGCAGCAACAAACTTGGAACTCAGTGGGGCACAATTTGGAGGTGATTTCCAAATGAGGCTGGACTCCTGGTGAAGATAACCAAGGGGGGGGGGGGTGCCCCACGAGACATTTCTAGAATGAGGTATGGCTCATAGCGCATTGATCCTCACGTGGTGAAGGAGCGCTGCATCTTAAAGAACACCGGCGGCGGGATGTACACCGTGGAAGCAAACCTTGGTGTTCTTTCAAACATTAACGGAATATGTACTAAAGTATGGAGCCCTAGTCTGAGGGAAGATTGGAGCTTTGGTGGTCATAGAATAAGATGTGACCAGAATAAGGAGATTAACGTTGGGAAGCACAGTGAGTGCCGGTGTACTTGGTTTATATGGTTTCTGGTCCTGAGAGAGGAATCTCAGAGATCACAGAAAACACATGGTAATCAGTTGCATTAGTGAGACCTATATGAGAGTAGCTGGTACTTAACGAATGGTGTGTGAATGTTCTTCTTTTTGTCTTACAGGTTCTTGTCCCAGCTGTCCTTTCCCTTTTACCCTTTCCCTCACCTGATCACCTCTGGGCTCCGTAACCTTTAGGTTGGAGACCGGGGATATCGGGAGGTGGACCTTCATACGTCGCCCGGATCCTGGGGAGCTCTGTAGTCCTAACAGCCCCCTCTCCCCTTTGCTTTTTGCCATAGCGTTGGAGCCCCTGGTGTGACCCACTGATACTAGGAATTCCTGGGGGGACGAGGTGGGAGGAAAAGATATTGTTGTACACTGATGATATTCTGCTATATGCCATGAACCCCCGGCCTCGATCAATGATATACTACACATATTTCAACTATTCGGTAGTTATTCTGAATATCAGATAAATTGGGACATGTCCCTTGTATTCATGCTGGCCGGGGACACACCAGCCCTGGCATCCAGTGGGAAAGCTTTACTGATCAAGGACTAATTTAAATACCTAGGCATTACAATCTCCAAGTCAGAGAGGGGGTTTCTGGATGATAATTTATGCCCACAATTATATGGGTTGCGCAGGGATGTGATGCATTGGAGGAAACTGCCACTGTCGCTATTGGGAAGGGGGCTCTGTTTAAAATGATGGCACTGCCGTGTTTGATAAATGTCCTTCAGAACACCCATTGTAGGATACCAGCAGACTTCTTAAAAAAGATTGACCATGAAATATGACAGCTTCTGTGGGATGGGGGAAGCTCCAGGATAGCTTTACACAAGTTACAAAGGGGAGTGTCTGAGGGTGGATTGGATATTCCCGATATATGGAAATAGTACTGGGCGGCGCATTTAGTCACTGTCAATGCCTGGGTGTTTGCGGGACAGGAGGAACTGGCTTACAGAGTGGATCACCATGCAATGGGATGGGGGGATACCCTGCAGCTCTATACAGTAGAAAAATAGGAAAACGACTTCCTCCGCACACACAAACAGTGGCATATGGAGAGCAGCAACTAAATTCCTGGCCTGGGAAGGGAGACTAACCAAAAGGATTCCCTTGTGGGACAGTGATCTACTGAGAGAGGTTGGCAGACTGAAGGGTTTCCGTCCATTGGGGACACTTAGGGGATATTTGAAGGGGACAAAGGCTGGTTAAATTTGCAGACTTACAAGTAGAATACCAGATGCCTGAATCAGAATGATTCCAATATTTGCAATTGAAACATGCATTCCGTACCCACGTTCTGATTGGTGAACAACTACCAGAATATACACTGCTTCGAAGATAGGGTATTATTAGATCCAATACCAGATAAGGTCATCTCCCTAATATATGAAAACAATCATGAATAACACACCAGACCCCCTTAGAGCTGTCAGAGAAACATGGGAGGCCGATGTGGGCATACTAGAATATGATGGGTGGACAGAGGCAATCCCCAGGAGTTGCCCATAAAAGCACGGTTATGCCTTATACAACTTCATACGTTACACAGATGATATACCTCTAGGGCGCTGTTACACAGAATGTGTTGTAGTAATACCGCACACTGCACAAGGGGCTGTGGGGAGGTTGGCACTTTCTTTCATACATTGTGGGCCTGCCCCCAAATCCCGCAATACTGGAAGGAGATTGTGTGAGTTATGTCTGAGGTGGTGGGTCAGGAGTTCTAACTAGTAGCCCGATGGCATATACTATACATGACAGGGGAGGGCCTGTGGCCGAAATACACAGGGATATGGCTAATAGTGGCACACATAGTGGCCAAAAGAAATATTGCAAGGGCATGGGGTGTGATTCATCCTCCCAGGATTACAGAGTGGAAGGCGGACCTCCATTGGTGCTGTGCAGCTGAAAAAACTTAGAGACCTGAGAAAGTGGGGCAAGATATGGGGTTGGTGGGTGTATAGAGGGACCTGAAATGTCTACATGGTGGATGATGCCACAGGTGGGAGGGTTGTATGGAGTCTCAAAACTTGGAATAGAATTTTATGGGGATTGAACATACTGAACCTACACTGTATTGAGCTGCGTATATTGATCGCGAGCAATGTAACTGATGGCCTAACTGACGTTTGTCAAATGACTCTGTACAACAAAGAGTATTGTCAAGTATCTGTTCAATAATAATAATATAAAAAAAAAGAAATAACTGGATTGATCTCTCATGTTGTAGCAGAAAGCAAACTGTTGTGATTGTTTAGTTTACATCTCAAATTTGGTATTATAGAAGGGGGAGCAGATGCTTGTGCGTCCCCTTCTATAATACCAATAGCGCTGGCAAACTTAAAGTGCCAGCGCTACCTTTAGAGGGTGTTCCCTCATTTGCATAGGGGTGTGCCCTACGCAAATGAGGGAATGACTTTGAATCTGCGCCCTTGCTATATTACAGATGCAGGCGCAGGGTCAAAGCATCCCTCAGGAGGCGCATTGACAGTGCACCATTTAAAAGGTGGCACAATGTCAGTGCGCCTCCTGACAGCAGCCCTCTGCAGGGGGTAAACGGGGTCCCATGGACCCCCAGCCATCCCATGGCATGTGGGTGCAGTAACTGCCTGCACCCACCTGCAAGGGGTTCTCTATTACCCTGTAAAAGGGCAGGCGTGCGCCGCCTGCACTGTGAAAACACGGAGCGGCTTCTTCATGTTTTCACATGAATGCGCTGCCCTGGGGGCAGCGCATACAACATATTAGGGTGCATTCTGATTGTTTGCACCCGGTGCACCTTGTAAAAGGTGCGCCGGGCGTGAACAATCACAATGCATAATATGGCCCCTTGTGGAGAGTATCCTTCCAATCAAAATATTTAAAATTTGGATTTGAAATCAAAAGAACTTCAAATAAAAGTCATAATAAAGTTAATAGGCAATACAGAGGTCAACTTTCATATTACCGAGCAATATAAAAAGCTTCTTTATTGTGGTACAATAGCAAAGATATTGAATGAATTCAGTGCACCTTCTTGCCAAAAAATGAGATAACTTAGTAAAAAACATTTTGATTAAAGCATTGAATTAAAGACGTGTATACTCATATAAAAGGAACAAAGATTTACCGTAACGAAAGGTTGTGAAAACATAATATGTGAAGAAAAGATTGTAGTCAAGATACCACTACAAGATGCCAGTTAAACAACAGAAGAAGAAAAGGGGCGTGGGAAAAACGATGGTCAGAACTGCAAGCAGAAGTAAGGGAAGCATGGGTAGGGAAGGATGTGAAAGGCCAATGCCAAAAAAAATCAGAATCAAGTACACAGAATCTACCAGGAGAGGTGGATAGCTTGAGTCTTTGGGAAATGGAAGGAAAGAGGGTGTTGAAGGGTGATGAAAGGGCTGGGCAGTGGGAGCACACCAGAAGTATCAGTGTCAAAGAAAGTTCAGAGTGCAAGGCAAAACCAAACACAGTCCATAGTATTGAAAAACTGAAAAATTAGGACCCTGAAATAAGCACAACCCTGGAGGCCTTCAATCTGGGAGTGGACGCCTGGGCAGAGGGAGGCATGAATTGATCTTGGGAGGTGCTTGGTGCTGGCAAAGAGAAGGATTTATTATATCCCTAGTAAACAATGCTGTGTTCTTAGTGAAAGAAAGGAGTGGCAGTGAGCCATTCAGCAATGGGCTAACAGTGATGTATTTTTTCACTCATGTCCAGCCTGGCTGTAGGTGGCAAAGTGGATTGAGAGGATGGAGTGCTCCAAATAACCCCCAAAGACCCTCCCCCTTATTCTGATAAAGGATCACATTATGGATATATTTTCACTTTTAGGAAGCCCAGGTTGCTAAGAGCATATTGGAATACCTGTATTTGATTACATTTTTCAAAGCGATGACCAAAACATTACCGCAGTATGTGAATTGTTAAATATGTTCAGATCTGCCAATTTTATAGAAGAATTATGAGAGAATATTGGCCATTCTGGGGGGAGCAAGATTGAATATCTTTACACGACGGGTGGCACGTCCTTGAAAACTTTGAAGACCATTACACACCTACTCCACGTGGAAACCATAGCAGTTATGAAGGATACAGAAATAAAGATAAAATTACACTTTTATTTACAGAAAGTGTTTAAAAGTATTTTATTTACTGGAATTTTATGAACTCCACAGCCAATCAAATTCCTTAGTAGACTGCAGTGAAATTGATGTCAGAACACACAGCTTTTGAAACCACCAGCAATGAACAAATTAGGTCCTAATGGACACAGATGATGATGCTATCAAATTCATGTGCTAATAGCGCCAGTCAATACCAGTTGCCATTGTTCGTATGTACCGTCAAATACCGCCTGGGCCCATATGCCAGATGACGGCCACAACTGCAGGGCAAGTTAAAAGTGAAACTCCGCTTTGCAATGATGCTCACCTGTGCAGCTTGCTAAGTCGCAAATGAGTAGCTTGTAAGGGTAAGTGAAAAGCTGTATTCTCTCTCAATGACTTTGGGGTTTATTTAGAAGCCGCTTGTGCCACGGTGCGTCACTTTTTTTGAAGCTCCGGTGGCGCAGAAGCTGCTTTAAATTTATTAAGCAGCACTGAGCCATTTTTGGGGGGCTTAACGCTGCCTTCTAAATATCGTTTCCTTTAAAAACTGTTTTCTGCATTAAAGGGGAGTGCAAGGGATGTTGCTGGGGGCGTTCCCAGCAACATCCATGGCTTTTTGACACTGCCCCAGATTTACGAGAAATCATAATTGCGAGGCAGCGCCAAAAACGTATGCCTCACCAGAGAGGTGTAAGGGAGGCACAACAAGGAGAAATATCTTTATTCCTACCTGTTTTTCCTTTTTGTGTGTGTGTGTGTGTGTGTGTGCTGCAATGCAGCACACATAAAAAGAGGAAAAAGCCTCTTGTGATTGTTTTTGTGCAGGAAGGTACCCATTCCTGCACAAAAAGAATCATCTCTGTAACGCAGGCACCCTTGCACCATGGTGCAAAGGTGTCTGCGTTGGCGCACAGCAGCCAATTGTGCGCCAGCGCAGGGGAGGACAGTAATGCACCTGATCTAATAGGTATGTCGCATTCTTGCCCTTTCTTTGTGCTGTAGGGCAGCACTGCAGGAAGGCCTGCGGCACTGCCCTACAGCAAAAATCATAAATGAGGCCCGGTTAAAAATATATATACATATATATATTAAATAACTTTACTCATGCCAAATGTTAAAGCAAAACAGACTTAAGGAGCGCATTTTTAAAGATGATTCTTTTATGTATTATACGGTGTCGTATGGGTGGAGGTGATGGGGGTACATTCCACTGGCATCTTAACGCATGTTTTCCCATCTCCAGAATCAACTCACTGGGTTGAAGGGCTATTAGTGTGTCCACCAATGAACCATGTGTCCTGCGAATGTATGGGCTCCAAGACAAACCACTCTGTAGAGCTCATTCAGAGTCCCGTGTAAAATACAAAACCGGGAGCAGTCAGTGTTTGTTTCATATTTCTGATTCTGAGAACAGCACATTTTCACATGGAAATAATTCCACGTACTACCTGGATGAATGTGTGCTCAGAAATCAGACGAGAAAGGGCAAACTGTGCATGTTTAAGTGCATTAAATCCTCAACTGCGCACTTTTGCCCTTTGAATTTGCAAACTCAGGGGCAGATTTACAAGCCCCTTGCGCAACTTTTGCGTCACTTTTCCCATGTTAAAAGTGACGCAAAAGTGGCGCAAGGGGCTTGTAAATCTGCCCCTCAGAATCGGGTTAAGAATTAACACTGGGTGAGACAACAGCCATGAAGCCACGGTATATGGCCCGAGTGGTTTTGGCAGCAGTAAAAAAACTCCCTGGAGTTAGAGGTAACCCATATGTGTGTTAGGGGCATATCAGCAACAATCGGCGATAATTATCGCTAAGCGCACTTAGCGCTAGGATAATTATCGCCGGCTAGCATGGATTTTTATCGCTGAGATAGCGTGCTATTAGCAACGCTTATCTCAAAAGCGATAAAGATCCTAGCGCTAACTGCCAAACGTGAGATTATCGCTGGAAACCCAGCGATAATCCCATGAAGTTTGGCGATAGCTTGCTGATAGGGCCTCACATACTTAGCCATGATATCCACCTTACATGGGATATCATGGCTAAGTCAGTTTCAAAGCAGGCGTAAGGAAAGTAGCGATAACAGAGGTTATCGCTACTTTTCTTGTCGCTATGCTGCTTTGCGTGAGGCTTGATAATAGTAGATTCTCCTGTTATCCCGGGGAGGAATGCCCAATTTGCATCTCATTATAGATGCAAAGATGAGCGTTAGGAATTCAGGCGCTAAGGCAAGGTTTCACGCGATAGCGTGACCTTGCTAATATAGCGATAAAATTATCGCTGCTTTTTGGCCGAAAACACCCGCCAAAGTGGCGATAATTTTATATCGCCGCCTTGTAGATTTGCCCCCTAGTTTGTTTTTCATGGTGCCTGCAATTTGATTCCCTTACTGTCCATGATTATTAGTCTCAGGTTATTTCTATGGATTCCAGTCACGACATACACCATTGAGCACGGGTCTATGTATGTCCAGTGTAAAAACTATGCACAGGTCTTCAACCTTGAGGGGCTTCAATTGATCTCAGTGGGGTGGTGCCAGGTTCTGCTGAAAAAGAGCATTTATTGTGCCCCCGGAGAAAAGAGACAAACCCCATCCTGAAAACAGTGCTCTATTTTTAGTGAGAGAATAACGATTGGCAGTGAGGCACTCTGCAAGAGGCCATCAGTAACGCATTCTGGCTGTGCGTAGGTGTGTGTGGATGGGTGGAGTCGTGGGGTTAACCCTTAAAGTCCCTACCCCCTATTTCTGATAAAGGATTAATATTTTTAAACTGTTGTTGAAAACTGACTGCCAAGAGAATGTTGGCAATCATGTGGCTGATTCCATGTTCAAAGGAATTACGGAATATAATAACTGCAATATATGACTTGATAAATATGTTTAGGCTTATCAATGTTATAAAATAATTGTGACAAGTTATGTTTGTCATTCCTGGCTGGTCCGACGATTTTTGTTTCCAGGAAGGGAGGCGGAGTCTGAATTAAAACGTATAAGGACTTCTGATCCATAGATAAATGAATACAATAGGCACCATTAGAGACCAAGAAAATGAATTAATTGCATGAACAAACCAGTTCCAAGCTGGAACTATTCTCATTGCTTTTTCGTGAATGTTCAAAAACTCACTTTCTAGTGCCTGGATCCAGTAAAAAGTATTAGAAACCAGTTTAGGTGTGTTGGTTATGGCAAGTACATCTACCGCAACTGCACGTGTATCTAATGTGTAAACTAAAGAACGTTTTGTGACAATTTAAACTTTCCCCTTTTGTTCTATCAGTCATATGTTCAGCACAAAACAACAATCGCCTGACTGGTTAATGGAACTGTCCCATTATGCTTTGCACGAGACAGTGCGCCAAAAGAAACAGAAAGTGAACTTTAGAAACAGAGAAATACACCAGGTAAGGTCCACTTGAATGAGAAATGCATGTTTTTCAATCCTGCGAGAAATTTAAGACAATTCCAAATATAACGACGTCACAAACAAAAAGGTAGCATTATTCTTAAAAACGGAAATAGTATCCGATGGAAGCTGACTGGAGGACTAGGGAACCCGAGAATAGAAGTGATTATTATTTGCTTGTGCAAGAGCAGATAAAATGTTGCAAAAAAGTCATAACAAGCCAGAAGCGCCCACCACGATTAAGAGTTAATTGAGGATTCAGTCTCATCGCTGTTTAAGGAGCCAGTCTTGCTTTCCGGAAGACACTGACCGTGTGCTTTTTGAAGGATTTGGCGTTAATGCCAGCGGGAGGATGGAACCTATGTGCCGTGAGATCTGTAGTGAGAGGCCGCCATTGGTCGAAAGGCATCCGTCTAGTCTACGGCTTCCTTTTACATTTGAGGCATCCGGCATTATGGTGTGGTGGGGGGTTTCGCAGGCACAGAGGAGTGAATGGCAAAGTGTCTTTTCTCTGAGAGTGGCCTTCTGGGTAAGATGCAGCCCACCTCCCATCCTCATGGTGCCCGCCGGTAGCAGCAGTCTTTGATATACCACCGTGGACTGGCATCCGTCCATGGCTGTGGCCCCTCCCTCTCACATGTGAGGAGGATGGAGTTGTATAGTTTGGCGGGTAGGGCCCAGAAGCAGAAATGTCAATGACTTTGTGTGCAAGAACTGCGCGCCCAGGCGCTATGTTGTCCGTCATTCCAGTCCTTGGCGTCCAGCAGCAACAGACTTTGCACTCCGGCCTCCTTCTATAAGACTGGCCACTCTCAGCTGCACGTTGCTTCAGTGCGGCGATGCTGGGGGTCTGCGAAGTCCTGGTGCAAGTTGTGGAAGGCTCAGTTGTCCCTTTGCCCCTCTCTCCTCCGCCTGGTGTCCAGCAGCGGCACGCGGCAGGTTCTCTTCCTTCATCCAACTCCCCCAATGTTAAGAGGCCCTTTCTATTCCAAGGCAACACGTTGATATCGCACTGGGGGATGGCGTTCCCCCATAGCAAGAAATGGCAACACTTCCTGGTGTGCAGAGGGGGCAGGCAGCTGGAGTTCCGCCCATAGCCCCTCCCACCGGTCTCCAGAGGTGGCAGCAGTCTCTCAAGATTATTGAGTTACGTTGTGTCACATAACTGAACCAAATGGACGTGGATAATGTGAAGTTTGGTTAACTGCTCAGAAAACTATCAAGAACAATTGTAGGCTATTCCTCCACCACAGACACATTTACTAATGTCGTCTTTAGCACTAAAATGGGTGTCGCCAGAATAATTGAAAAGATGCATGCGGTTTTCTTGCTTGCCTTCTTGCCTGCTGCAGATATGATGGGGGTGGGTCTGTGAGGTCAGCAAGCGTGAGTCACCTCTGAGCAAATAAAGAGACTGTTCTGTCATGAAGCCTGCTATGTTCTGATTGGTTGATGGGCATCACATGCGTCTCAGGATAGCATGATATATTAATAGCATTTCGAAACCATGGCAACAAGGCACGAGGTAGTGAATCGACAGATGAATGCATCCCACATGAAGACACACCAGCAGATATGGTACTTACTGGCAGAGAAATGATAGGTCTGACAGGGGGGCCTCTGGCTTACTAGTGAGAGTTTGATAGTTAAACCAGGAAAATGACCAGGTTTTGGAGCAAGATAGTTTTCAGCCATTACTTTTACCTGAAAGTACGAGTTCTGCCTACAGTAAAAGGTCTAAAAAATCCAACCGCAGACAGAAACTGAATTCTCTGACATCAGGTTTTGGCAGCTAAACAGACATTAAAATTCATTATTCATGAAAAGAGTTGTTACCGCACACCCTTATTAGTTATAGTAAATCCAAAAAGCATATATTGGATATTTGAGTATTATAACCCAAACTATTTAGATCCTAAAGTCCAAAGGCGAGTATACTATATTCCACTTCCATATAGGTTTTCAAAGGTAATCCACTGTAAAGACCACAACACCAAGATGAGGTAAGCAAAGTAGTCTTTATTCAAAGTAGTGCCCTGACACCAATAGGCGTCTTGACATAACAGCAGTAAACCTCCAACTGTCCCCCAGCTGCCAGTCACATACTTTTATTCGATAAAATTAATATCACAAAAAGAAACAATTACAGTAAATTACATAAATGAACAATTTAAAAGTAGAAACAGATAAAGCACCATAAATTCTATTAGTTATCATTATGTAAGGCATAAAAACAGGGACCTATGACACACTCCCCTCATATTCATACTAGGTGTTGTGTCCTACTTTAATGTCGATGTGTCATTTGTTGGATGTACCTTTAAGGTGAGAGTGTGCATGCATGGAATGTCGCTAGGTGAGTGACATTCGGATTTTGTGAGTAGCAGTTAGTCTTGGGATTGGAGTGGAGGTGTATCCTGGCGCTCACCTGTTCTTGTGTATCTTACTGAAATAAAGAGCTTGTGAATCACTACAAGGCAGTCCTAGCTTTACTACAATTGGCGACGATCCGGATTTAGAGAGGCAGCGTGCAAAGGACTTCAAAAGAAAAAAAAAAGCAAAGCAGTGGAAGGCGGATTTGTTTTTTTTTGTGGATCCTCGTTCAAAAGGAAAAATTAGCCTACTTGGATTGGATTATCTGACGGCGACAGAAGACCAGCTGGAAAAAGAAGAAAGAAGTGTTTTGCTACATACGTGCTTTCAGAAAGGATTGTGAACAGTTGGAAGGCCCGCGCTGGTGGCGCGATACGAATTGCAGTGGAGATTCCAGAAGCCATGAGCGTGTGGAGTTCCTGATGTAGGAGGTGCGTCCGGACACGTCAGGAGCATGCGCAGTGGTGAATGCAACGTAACCGCGCAAGGTCACGCTGCGTGACCCTGCGTGGCGGCCATTTTTGATTCATTCTTCAGCGTCAGTATCATAGCAACAGGAAGGTACGGGCGCTGAGGAGAAGTGCCGTAGGAAGTGGTTCTGAGCAGCGGATAGCAGCGGGAACAGGTGAGACTGCCGGGGGAAATACCTAAAGCAAGGAAGTTAAGCCAGAAGTTGCTTAACGTTATTAAGGTCGAAATATGAGTGATGGGGATAACGAAGGAGATCCCACAAGTGTGGAGATAGCACATCAAAATTATTCTATCAGTAATCCACACACCTTTTGGGCGACAGGAGCGGAGCCAAGTATTAAATGGTTAGAATGGAAGGAGTACTTTATTAATTACATCTCAGCGGTTGATGAAGCGGGAAAAATGAAACCTGAACAGAAAAAGAGAATACTTTTACATTCTTTAGGACCTATGGGGCTGAAAACGTATTCAAGGATGTCCAAAGTGTTAGGTGCAAATTTAAATACTTTTGAGAATGCGATTAAGGACATGGACAAATATTTTGCCCCGAAGGTTTGCATAGGAGTAATTAGGCACAGGTTCTTTCAAAGGAAGCAAGCTAAAAATGAAAATGTGGATGATTGGTTGGATGACTTGAAGAAATTGGCGATAGATTGCAAGTTTGGTGACCTACACGATGACTTGATTAGAGATCATTTGGTCATGCACAACAACAATTCGCCTCTACAGGACCGTTTATGGGTTAATGGTGATGCACCACTGGAGGACATGTTGGCCATAATGAGAAAATCGGAAATGTCAGGGAGGTGTGCAACGGTGGTTAAGGCAGCAGAGAAGGATCCGGAAAAAATGACAGAGGGGGTATTTAAAGTACAGAGTAAAGCCAAACCCAACTTTCAACGTCCGCAAGGGAGATGGACAAACCAACCCATGAGGAACCAAGGGAGAGACTTCAAGACTGAGGAGAGAAGATGCTATCGTTGCGATAGCAAAGAGCATTTAGCATTTAGCAAAATGTGCCCTGCTTTGAAGAAAAAGTGTGGTATTTGTGGGTTGTTGGGACATTTTAGCAAAATGTGTCGTAGGCGCAGCAACGTGAAGTATATATGGGACGGTGATGAGGAGGATGACGTTTGTGAGGAAGAATGTGTGAAGAGTGTGAGAGGGAACTTCATGTTAAACATAGAGGATAACTCTATGGATGGGAAACGTATTTGCGAGTTATCTTTAGGTGGAGTTAAGGTAATGGTGTATGCGGATTCAGGATCACCTTACACAATTATTAATGGAGAGATTTGGAAAGAAAAATTTGTAGGGAAGATCGGAAATCATTTAAACAGATCTGATGTGAATCCCGTGAGCTATTCAGGAGAAAAAATTGACATGTTAGATTTCAGATGGTTAACATTCCTATTTAAAGGAAGTTCCACAAGAGGGAAATTGTATATAGCTAAGAGGGGACCGTCAGTTTTGGGGTGGTTCGATCAAAAGGATTTGCATATAATCCTAGACCCTAATAGTGTGGAAAAAGTGTTGATAATGGATGAGTGCAGTAAAATGGGTGAAGTGTTGAGCAATAGATTCCCTAAGGTGTTTGGGAAAGACTTAGGGGAACTCAGAGGGTTTGAGCACAAGATAGTACTGAAAAAGGATGCACTACCAAAAATTCACAAAGTAAGACCCATTCCGATATTAATTAGGGATGAGGTGAAAAATGAAATACAGAATTTGCTAAGCAAGGAGGTGATTGAAGAAGTGGAGACATAGGAGTGGATTTCTCCGGTTGTGGTTGCCCGCAAGTCTAACGAGAAAATCCGTTTATGCATAGACTTGCGCCATTTAAACAATAATATTGTGATTGAAAAGTTTCCTTTACCTAAAATCAATGAGATGGTAGCGTCATTGAGAGGAGCTACGTGGTTCTCTACCATCGACTTATCCGCGGCCTACCATCAGGTAGTATTGGAACCACATTCAAGGGGCCTTACAGCTTTTATTACCCCATTTGGGTGCTATCAATTTACACGAATGCCTTTCGGGCTTGCATCCGCTGCAGCGGTCTTTCAGAAACTAATGCACAGGTTGTTTGGTGATGTGGATGGGGTATGTTTTTTTCAGGACAACATTTTGGTAGTGGAAAAAGGTAAAGTGGAACATGATAACAAATTGATTCAGGTTTTGGAAACTTTACAGTCAGTGGGATTAACAGTTGAGTTGACTAAATGTAAGTTTGCACAAAGGAGTGTCTCATATTTGGGGCACATTATAAGTGAGGAAGGGGTGAGACCAAAACCTGCATTGGTCGAGAACATTATTAAGTCACGAGCTCCGGTGTCCAAGGAAGAAATAAGGTCATTTCTGGGTATGGCAGAGTATTGTGCAAAGTTCATAAAGAACTTTGCATCGAAGGTTTACAATATTCGATCGCTTTTAAAGAAAAATGTCAAATTTGATTGGAGTAAGGAGTGTGAAAGAGAATTTATGGAAGTCAAGGTGGACCTTCAAGCAGTGAATGCTCTTGCCAGTTTTGATCCGAATCTGGAGAGTTTGTTGACCACGGATGCTAGTGATAAGGGGCTTGGTGCTGTGTTGTCACAAAGGGGTAATGATGGAAAAGAGGAAATAATCTTATTTGCTTCTAGAGCGTTGTCACCAGTGGAAAGTAAATATCCGATCATAGAAAGAGAGGAATTGGCGTGTGCATGGGCACTTGAACATTTTCGTGCTTTTGTGTGGGGGAAACCGGTGTTGATTCGTACGGATCATCGACCTTTGGTTCGCATTTTATCTAGTGAAGGCACAGCAGTTGCTTCGGCTAGATTAGCCAGAATTTCAATGAGGATGAAAGAGTTCATATATAAGATGGTTCATGTTCCGGGCAAGGAAAATGTGGTGGCGGATTGCCTATCAAGATTGCCCACTCCGTTGGAGGAATGTGTGGATGATCCGTGGGGGAATTGTAGTGTGGCTTTGGTACATGATTCTGGTGCATCAGCTATTAGTAAAGGTGAATGGTTGGAGGAGCAGTTAAAGGATGAGGAGTTGGGAAGAGTTTTGGAGTATGTTTGTAATGGATGGCCAAGGAAGGCGAGTATCACGGGAGGTTTACAATCTTATTGGGAGGTACGGATGGAATTGGTTCTTGACAGGGATTTATTGTTGAGAGGTGATAGAATAATTCCCCCAACAACGTTGCGTGGAAGGATTTTACAATTGTGCCATGAGGGGCATTTTGGAATTGTCAGGACGAAGTTGATTGTGAAGGGGATGTTCTGGTGGCCTGGAGTCGACAAGGAGATTGAACATTTTGTGAAGAGTTGTCCAGTTTGTTGCTCGGCGGACAAATCTCTAAAAACGTTAAGACCTACAATGAGTGAAGGATTGATTCCCGGTTTGCCATGGGATACCATTGCGGTGGACATTTTTGGGCAGTGGGTGAATTGAAAGAGTATGGGTTGGTGGCTATAGATTTGTTTACCAAGTGGCCAGTGGTGGAAATTGTAGAGAAGGCAGATACTCAGTCCGTTTTAAGATTTTTAGATAACATCTTTGTGATGGAAGGTTTACCGGGTTGCATTCTTACGGACAATGGGGTGCAGTTTCTTTCAAATATGGCTAAGGAGTATTTTAAAAGGTGTGGGATTAAACACAAAACTACTGCACTGTACAACCCAAGTGGGAATGGTACGGTGGAACGTTTTAATAGGGTGATTAAAGGAGTCATACAGGCATCAATGAACAAAAATCTGGATTGGAGGATACAAGTACAAAAAGCTGTGTGGTCATACAGAATTACTTCTCAAGTTCAAGCTAGTTTGTCTCCTTTTGTCATGATGAGGGGTAGCACGCCAAGAAGTAAGTACAACCCAAATTGGTTAGTACAAAGCGAAGTGCATCAGTGGTCTCCTAGCGATGTACGGGGAAGATTGGAAGAAGTACATACAAAGGCAAAGGCTTATTATGACAGGGTGCATGGTGCTAAGGAGGTGAATATTGAAGTTGGTGATTGGGTACGAGTCAGGAAACGGTTCAAAGTTGTTAAAGGAGAGAGCAAATTTGAGGCACCCAAGCAAGTAATGGAAGTTTTGAGGAATTCTGTAAGACTAAATGATGGAAGAGTGTGGAATTTGAAAGACATAGCTGTGATTGGCAGTCAGGATGGAGGTGATCTTGTGAAGGATCAAAGGGAAGATTTTGGCTCGGTGGAGGATTATTTTGAGAATAGTAATCTACAGTCGCAGTTAGCTGCGGAGGATGTGCAGGACTGTGAGGTGGTTCAGCAGGATGAATTACCTCATGGGGGTGCCAAGGTTACTTCTTCAGTTAAAGAGGGGGAAGGGTCTGTGATGCGTCGGTCAGTCATGGTACCCCCACAGGGAAGTGTCATGGTACCTCCACAGGATAGTGTCATTTCAGGTGAAGGTTGCATAGGGAAAAGGAAAAGGATTTTGCCAAGTTGGCTCAAGGAGTATATTGTGTAGTATTGTTGTTTTGTGTTTTTGTTTTTATCACATATGTGAGAGAAAGCTTTTATTTCGTTTTTTTTTTTTTGTATTTTGGTTTTTGTTGTTTTGTTATTTAAGGGGGGGGGGATGTGTTGTGTCCTACTTTAATGTCGATGTGTCATTTGTTGGATGCACCTTTAAGGTGAGAGTGTGCGTGCATGGAATGTCGCTAGGTGAGTGACATTCGGATTCTGTGAGTAGCAGTTAGTCTTGGGATTGGAGTGGAGGTGTATCCTGGCGCTCACCTGTTCTTGTGTATCTTAAGGAAATAAAGAGCTTGTGAATCACTACAAGGCAGTCCTAGCTTTACTACACTAGGGTATACAATAAAAAAATTCCATACAGTTAATATCAGTTATAAATATTATACTAAAAATTAATTAAAAGGTCATAACCGTATAATAAAATCAGAATAAAAACCACAGCATCGTACCAGATCAGAGTACCGCATACCCTGAACCAGCTTTTTTCTTCGCATTGTTGATACGAGCAGCAGCCACTAGGAAATTAGCGACATGGAAAATAGTCCGGACACTACTCAATAATTGTAAATGTACAAGTGCCAGTCTAACCTGAGCAAACCCTATTTCCTTTAGCACCGGAAATAAATACCTTTTTCTAATGTCTGAGTAATACTTGCAAAACATGACAAAGTGTAAGGTATCTTGTGATGACAAATTGTCACACTTGCAGGGCTCAGCATTATCCGGTACACCCTGTTAGAAATGGGATTTCTGGTTGGCTAAGGCTTGCGCCAAAGTCAGGCAGAAACCACCACTCTAGTCAGGGCAAGGAAGTTACACGCCAAAGATAACCCCTGCTCACCCCCTTGGTAGCTTGGCACGAGCAGACAGGCTTATCCCTGAGGCGATGTGTAAAGCGTTTGCGCGCGCACCCAGCAACAACACCCAAGGCCCACCACCAAGGAAACTCCACACAAGGTATTCTATAAAAATAGCCTTTGTATTATACACAACACATTAGATAAAAACACACACTCTACAATGTGCCAACAGGCACGGGCAGAATTTACAAGGGATTATATGTACAGGGGACAGGGCCACATGGACCACTGTCAGGAATTAGCACTCTTAGAACTTAGCATAGAAAATTACTGTAGCACAAAATAACATGTAGCACACAACCAGTAACTACTGGTATCAGGTAAGCACCACCTACGCAACCCTAACCACCTTAGGAAAATATTGCGCAGGGAATCAGGACCTCACTAGCACCACCTGTACTAGGGAGAAAACAACCACCTAAGTATCACAATACCTGTAGGGGTCTAAGCACATAAACACATGATGCATAAAATACATTCAGCGGTGTAAAGCAAAGCACATGACGCATAAACACATTCAGAGGTGCAGGAAAGGAGCAATAGCGCCAAAGACTCACATTAGCCACCACTGTGGCAGTCCCTAGGCCAACTGGCCGTGAAGGGGCAAGGACGCCCTGTGTCCAGCAGAGTCAGGGCGCGCCTGCGCAAGCTGCGCCAACCAGGGCGCACAAAGCACAACCTACACGTAGCAGTTGCCTACTAAGTGCTGGGCAACTGGAGAAATGCTGGGGCACCCCTGGGCCTTCTCACACGAATATGGCCGGGGTTGGAGCCTCCTAGGCTCTGAAATGAATAGTGTGCCTTCCTGGGAGCCTTCTAGGCTCTTTCAATGATGTGCCCCCTAGAGCGTAGGAGCGGCCCGCTGCCTTCCGGGGCCGCTCTGAGCATAAACAAAATGCCCCCGTCGTTGGAGCCCTCGCAGGCTCTTAACAAGAAATGCCCCCTGAGCCTCGCAGGCTCTAAACAATAATGCCCCCGTAACGCTGGAGCCTCGGGGCTCTAAACAACTATTCGCCCCGTTGTTGGAGTCACCCTGGACTCTGGCGCCAATGAGGGGGTATCGTTGGAGCGGCCCGCTGCCTTCCGGGGCCGCTCTTGTTCTCAAAGCAACTGCCCCCCTATGTGGGAGCGCCTCTAGACTGAGGCCTCTCTTGGGGGCGAGGGGGGCGCTCACGTTGGTGTGCCCCGTCGGAGCGGCCCGCAACTGCGGCGCTGCTGTGGGGGATAGGGGCAGAGATTCCAATCACCCGGAGTCCCGCTTACCTGGGACTTCCCGCGGTGTCTCTGCTCGGTCCTCCTCCCGGGCACTCCACCAATAGGCACAGGAACACCGGAGCCCTACTCACCGGATGTGGCCAGGACTCCTCTGGTCTCGGTGCTTCTCCGGAGGGCCCCGGGGCGCAGGGTAGGCTCCTGCCGGCTCTGGGGCTTCGAATCTCGCCGCGAGTCTCAGGTGGGAGGCGGGGTAGGCTCCCGCCTTCCTACTTCCGGTCCCTGTTGTCCCGGAGGCCCGCCCCCGGCCTGCCTGACTTCCTGGTCGGGTGCCGGAGGGCGCGGAGTTACAAATCTCGGTAAGGAGAGGGGTAGGCTCCCTCGTAACCAGGGATATATGGCGGGGTGAGCACCCGCCGTGAAATACCACAAGTAAGCGGGGTGGGCACCCGCAAACACACACAGCAATGTCCCTGGCAGGGTGGGCACCTGCCAGCGGACGTAGGAATCGGCAAAGACGGGGCAAACGCCGGGTGGGCACCGGCTCGTGCAAAACACCGCAAATCGAGGTGGGCACTCGACACGGCGGCAAGGTCCCTGGTAGGGTGGGCACCTGCCAGGGAACTTCAGGATTAGTCCAGAACGGGGCAAATGCCAGGTGGGCACCGGCTGGCAGCAATAAAGCACTCCTGAGCGCTAAGGGCGAATAAAAGCGCTTCCAGGCGCTTAAAGACACAAATGAAGCGCTCCCAGCGCTTTAAAGGAGGATCCCCGTAGAATCCAGCAAAGTTCTTCCCTGCATGCAGCAGGGCAGGGGTGGGGGCAAGGCTGGACCCAGAGCCAGCTCACTGGGCCTCCAGGCAGGGAGGTAATCCAAGTGGCGGTCCTCTGGTCCAGCAGCAGCAGCAGCCCCCCTCAGGTAAGATCCTGGCAGAGAACAGTTTCTGTGGGGACACAGCCCCATTTTTATACACTAAAACCCTTTGTTCTGAGTTCAGGGTGAGGGGGAAAACCAGTCGCAGCTGGTTGGGGAGCACCCTTGATGTGCTCAGCCCCTCACTCTATTCACTGGCAGGGCTAGGGTCGTCAGTCGCACCACAGGGGGCGGAGCCAGCATTGTGTGGGGAAAACCCTGCCCTATTCAGGTCCAAGGTGCACTCCTCCCCAGCCATCAGCATGCTAATCTCACACTCACCACTGCGGCAGACCCAACCAGACTCCTGGAGCCAGGCTCACCAGCCAGCTCCAGCCAATCACATGCCAGACACACTGCACACAGAAGTGCCCACTTCTAGAAGTGGCACTTCCACACTAGGTACATGCACGCCGCACACATCATCGCGCAGCATTCAATCACACGAGTCCGCACATACCAAACTCGGGCCTGCACACCCCACGCATCAGGAACTACTAGGGACACATACATTCCCCATGCATTCCTATGGGAGGGCAGGCCTATCTCACCACATGCACTCAGAGCGCGCACGCGCTTTACCCTGGGACACAGGGAAAGTGCGCAGAAACCAAAAAATCGCCACACCAAGTCACCAGTAAAAAGCAAAAAAGTTCAGGGGTGAACCTGCCAGAAGGGCCAAGTCCAACACAACCCCCTTCCAGCCAAAACGCAGGGCAGACCAATCACCACCGTGATGGACTTCCCTGCTTGGGGCGATAGAACACGGACGCGGGCCCGCAACTGCAGGGACACCCTCCGGTTCTACGCCACGGTGAACCCATGGAATTCTTTCTAACACCACTGTCTGGACCAACTGGGCTACCCCACTGGTACTCCCAAGCTGTCCGCGGCCAAGACCAGGCCCTAGGCCACCCAGGTGCCACCGGTCCTTGCCTAACCACAGAGTGGGGGTTAGTAACCCCTGGCACATAGCGGCCATTCTCCACTCTTCCTCTCTGCAAGACAGGACTAGACTGCCACTGGTTCCCCAGCCTAGGGTCTACACCCTCAGGCAGACCAGGAGTCTCAGGGAAGGCTCTCCTCCCCCTACCTCTTCTCCTAGGGTTCCTCCTCCTCTGGCGAGGGGTACACCTAGAACGCCATTCCAACCCAGGGTTTAACCCCTCAGGTTGTACCGGGGCCAGAGGTGGGCTCTCCCACCCTCTGCACCCCCTTCCAGAACCCTTCTCCCTACCAACTGGGGCGGTACCTCTGGAAGAAGAACCGGTCGGGACGCTGATTACAGACGTCCCACCCTTCAGGTCAGGCTGATCCCGAACCTGGCCTTCCAACCTCCGGCCTAGAACCTTTGGTGGAATAATCGCCTGGCACTCCAGGACTTTGGGGGATTTACACTCCATCCCCCTGAGGCTATCAAATGACACATATGTCGAGCGACTGTCTGTCTGGCGCTGATCTCCCGTCCCCTGTCCACCTGACAGTGCGCGGAGATCCCCCAGAACAGAAGTGGTGTCACCCTGGTCACTACACGGGATCCTAGCCCAACTGGGAAGTCCCTGACCCACCGGCTCTTCCACTGGGGAACTCATCCCCCAATCACTCACGCTGGACTCCTGTACCCTCCCTACCGGAGCGGTACTGCCAGACTCCAGAACCACAGAAGCCCTGTTTACAGGCGCTCCAGGTCCTCTACTCACTAAGAGATCTTCCTCAAGTGGACTAACAGGACAGCCTAGGTCCCCAACTTGGTGTTCCCTCATGAAACCATCCAAGTCCTGAGGCAGGGTTTCGGGCGCCTGGGGACCCTCGGTCACCCCCTCACTCCTGCTCCACTGAGCCAGGCAGTGAGCCCCTACACCCTCCTCGCTATCCTGGGACCTAGCTGGGCTACACTGAGCCTCCTCCACCACGCTGGGCTGGAGGATCTCTGACCCACTATTGTTGGAATCACTCACTAATGACTCTAGAGGACCTCTAGCACCTTCCCAATGGTCTGCCTTTTCTGCAAGCTCAAATGGCTCAGACAATCCACACCCCAACAGGTGTTGGCGCAACCCCGGCACACAACAACTGAGCAGGTGTTCTTTGAGAACCAGATCATACAGGCCGTTATAAGTACGTTCCGAGTTCTGCTCCACCCAATCGGAACGTGCCTCATTACATCCCTCCAAAAACTCCTCCCAAGACTGGTGAGACAGTTTCCTACTGCCCCTGAATTTCAACCTATACTCCTCCTCTTGGGAAACAGGTACCATACTCGGGGAACTGGGAATGGGACTCTCTGTACTGCACTCTATATCGCTGCCACCACTGGACTCCACCCTCACTGGGGAATCCAGAAAACTACCACTGTGCTCAGGGGACAGGGAAAGGGATGAGGCGCTATCTCCTACGCTGGAGCCAGCAAGGGACTCCCTACCTACGGGGTCCTCACTCTCTACTGGCTTCCAGGTACTGTCATCTTCTTCTGAATCTTCAGGGCTCCCCACAGACCCACCACCCTCCAGGTGTGAGGCCCGGGCCCTTTCTTCCTCCCTGCGCTCACGTTCCCATTCACCTGTTTGCCATCCAATCATGTGGTTCCTCAGTTCGTACACAGTGTCTGACTCTCTCACCCCTATGTTTCTCTCTCTACAGAACCTTTCCAACTCCTGCATACTGTAATAAACTAGATCACTGGGATCAAAAGCAGGCTCCATTCTGGCAGACGTTCTAGAGAAAAGATCACACAGGGAACCTAGGGGTCTGTGTTTAACACAGGAGTACACAATTCACAAAGGATTCAGCAAGCTCTCTATCCCAGAGAACTCACACTCACTTGCCTAGTGCCACACACCATTCATCCACACACAACCCTCCCCTCGGACTGGTAAGGCAGTTTCTACCACCCCTGATTCCTCAACCTGACCACCACGTGACACAGGTACCAACTCTGGGCGCAGGGCGGGGGACAAATGTACTGGACACTATTACGCTGCCACCACTGGATCCCACCCTCTGGTGAATCCAGAAAACACAATGCACTTAGGGGGATGATCTACCCTCCCGAGCTAGGAAACACCTAACTCACAGTGCACAAGAAACACATTTCCAAAGAAATGACATTTAAAAACAAACTTAAAACAATAATCCCTATACCATGTGATTTATCTAAATGCAGAGTTTTGTAGTGCGGCCAGTTGCCGCTGCGGTACAGTGCAAACGCAAGTCCAAATCCCACCGCTGATCACCAATGTTAGAAATGAGATTTCTGGTTGGCTAAGGCTTGCGCCAAAGTCAGGCAGAAACCACCACTCTAGTCAGGGCAAGGAAGTTACACGCCAAAGATAACCCCTGCTCACCCCCTTGGTAGCTTGGCACGAGCAGACAGGCTTATCCCTGAGGCGATGTGTAAAGCGTTTGCGCGCGCACCCAGCAACAACACCCAAGGCCCACCACCAAGGAAACTCCACACAAGGTATTCTATAAAAATAGCCTTTGTATTATACACAACACATTAGATAAAAACACATACTCTACAATGTGCCAACAGGCACGGGCAGAATTTACAAGGGATTATATGTACAGGGGACAGGGCCACATGGACCACTGTCAGGAATTAGCACTCTTAGAACTTAGCATAGAAAATTACTGTAGCACAAAATAACATGTAGCACACAACCAGTAACTACTGGTATCAGGTAAGTACCACCTACGCAACCCTAACCACCTTAGGAAAATATTGCGCAGGGAATCAGGACCTCACTAGCACCACCTGTACTAGGGAGAAAACAACCACCTAAGTATCACAATACCTGTAGGGGTCTAAGCACATAAACACATGATGCATAAAATACATTCAGCGGTGTAAAGCAAAGCACATGACGCATAAACACATTCAGAGGTGCAGGAAAGGAGCAATAGTGCCAAAAACTCACATTAGCCACCACTGTGGCAGTCCCTAGGCCAACTGGCCGTGAAGGTGCAAGGACGCCCTGTGTCCAGCAGAGTCAGGGCGCGCCTGCGCAAGCTGCGCCAACCAGGGCGCACAAAGCACAACCTACACGTAGCAGTTGCCCACTAAGTGCTGGGCAACTGGAGAAATGCTGGGGCACCCCTGGGCCTTCTCACACGAATATGGCCGGGGTTGGAGCCTCCTAGGCTCTGAAATGAATAGTGTGCCTTCCTGGGAGCCTTCTAGGCTCTTTCAATGATGTGCCCCCTAGAGCGTAGGAGCGGCCCGCTGCCTTCCGGGGCCGCTCTGAGCATAAACGAAATGCCCCCGTCGTTGGAGCCCTCGCAGGCTCTTAACAAGAAATGCCCCCTGAGCCTCGCAGGCTCTAAACAATAATGCCCCCGTAACGCTGGAGCCTCGGGGCTCTAAACAACTATTCGCCCCGTTGTTGGAGTCACCCTGGACTCTGGCGCCAATGAGAGGGTAGCGTTGGAGCGGCCCGCTGCCTTCCGGGGCCGCTCTTGTCCTCAAAGCAACTGCGCCCATATGTGGGAGCGCCTCTAGACTGAGGCCTCTCTTGGGGGCGAGGGGGGCGCTCACGTTGGTGTGCCCCGTCGGAGCAGCCCGCAACTGCGGCGCCGCTGTGGGGGAGAGGGGCAGAGATTCCAATCACCCGGAGTCCCGCTTACCTGGGACTTCCCACGGTGTCTCTGCTCAGTCCTCCTCCCGGGCACTCCACCAATAGGCACAGGAACACCGGAGCTCTACTCACCGGATGTGGCCAGGACTCCTCCGGTCTCGGTGCTTCTCCGGAGGGCCCCGGGGTGCAGGGTAGGCTCCTGCCGGCTCTGGGGCTTCGAATCTCGCCGCGAGTCTCAGGTGGGAGGCGGGGTAGGCTCCCGCCTTCCTACTTCCGGTCCCTGTTGTCCCGGAGGCCCGCCCCCGGCCTGCCTGACTTCCTGGTCGGGTGCCGGAGGGCGCGGAGTTACAAATCTCGGTAAGGAGAGGGGTAGGCTCCCTCGTAACCAGGGATATATGGTGGGGTGAGCACCCGCCGCGAAATACCACAAGTAAGCGGGGTGGGCACCCGCAAACACACACAGCAATGTCCGTGGCAGGGTGGGCACCTGCCAGCGGACGTAGGAATCGGCAAAGACGGGGCAAACGCCGGGTGGGCACCGGCTTGTGCAAAACACCGCAAATCGAGGTGGGCACTCGACACGGCGGCAAGGTCCCTGGCAGGGTGGGCACCTGCCAGGGGACTTCAGGATTAGTCCAGAACGGGGCAAATGCCGGGTGGGCACTGGCTGGCAGCAATAAAGCGCTCCTGAGCGCTAAGGGCGAATAAAAGCGCTTCCAGGCGCTTAAAGACACAAATGAAGCGCTCCCAGCGCTTTAAAGGAGGATCCCCGTAGAATCCAGCAAAGTTCTTCCCTGCATGCAGCAGGGCAGGGGTGGGGGCAAGGCTGGACCCAGAGCCAGCTCACTGGGCCTCCAGGCAGGGATGTAATCCAAGTGGCGGTCCTCTGGTCCAGCAGCAGCAGCAGCCCCCCTCAGGTAAGATCCTGGCAGAGAACAGTTTCTGTGGGGACACAGCCCCATTTTTATACACTAAAACCCTTTGTTCTGGGTTCAGGGTGAGGGGGAAAACCAGTCGCATCTGGTTGGGGAGCACCCTTGATGTGCTCAGCCCCTCACTCTATTCACTGGCAGGGCTAGGGTCGTCAGTCGCACCACAGGGGGCGGAGCCAGCATTGTGTGGGGGAAAACCCTGCCCTATTCAGGTCCAAGGTGCACTCCTCCCCAGCCATCAGCATGCTAATCTCACACTCACCACTGCGGCAGACCCAACCAGACTCCTGGAGCCAGGCTCACCAGCCAGCTCCAGCCAATCACACGCCAGACACACTGCACACAGAAGTGCCCACTTCTATAAGTGGCACTTCCACACTAGGTACATGCACGCCGCACACATCATCGCGCAGCATTCAATCACACGAGTCCGCACATACCAAACTCGGGCCTGCACACCCCACGCATCAGGAACTACTAGGGACACATACATTCCCCATGCATTCCTATGGGAGGGCAGGCCTATCTCACCACATGCACTCAGAGCGCGCACGCACTTTACCCTGGGACACAGGGAAAGTGCGCAGAAACCAAAAAATCGCCACACCAAGTCACCAGTAAAAAGCAAAAAAGTTCAGGGGTGAACCTGCCAGAAGGGCCAAGTCCAACACACCCCATATGGGAAAATCTCCCAGGGAGAAATGAATTAAGTTAAATCGAAATCTAATTAACAGAAAACGGTGGAAGGGGCGTGTTACTAGCTTCTGGTAGAGTTCCAGGCCTGGTAGACTCACTAACCCAAAGTGTATTCTAACTAAAGGTTTTTTCAGCTCTAATTCTTCCCTTTCTGCTAGTTGAAAGTTTGCCATGGCAGTTTTTATCAAATCCATGTTTGCTTTCTTAATGGTATCCGGAGCCGAAAAAAGCTCCGGCCGACCAAGTTTTTTAAAAGTCGATTCAATGTATGCTAACCAAGGGATCTTACTGGCCATATCTAGAGCCAGACAATCCTTCAGGATCATGTGGTTCAAAGATATCTCTTCATTGAGCCAAGTCTTGAGCCAACATAATATCGGGACCATTTTCACTATATCTGATACATAATCCAGCCCCATCTCCACATGTATCGAAAAAGTAGGGGTTGACTGTGGGACAGATAATAAGGTTCTTAGAAATGTATTTTCCACCACTTGGATCTGATGGTTTTGTGAAACATACCCCCAGATCTCAGAGCCATAAGTAGCTATTGCAAGGCATTTTGCCTTGTAGACCTTTAAAATAGCTTCCATAGGTCTGGCTCCTAAACGTTTTGAGAAACCCATAAGGGCTGATGTGGATCTTGCAAATACATTTCTTTTAAATTTCATTTGCGGACCCCAGGACCCCTTTTCATCAAATAAGAGACCTAGATATGTAAAAACAGGGACCCTAGTAACCTCATCTTTACCACAGAAAAAAGTCATTGTATTTTTCTTTTTTCTTTGTTCCCCTACTATCATTACATGAGATTTTTTTGTGTTTATTTTTAAGTCAAGTGAATCCATAAATTTGTCAAATTTCATTAACAATTTATTTAGCCCGACTCCAGTGCGGGCCAGTAAAACCGCATCGTCGGCATAAAGGAGAACTGGAATAGTTGTATCTCCTACTCTCGGAACATCCAACGAGGCTGCCTTCAGGGCAGGTTCTAATGCATTAATGTATAATGTAAAGAGCAGGGGTGCCAAAATGCACCCCTGCCTAACCCCTCTTTCTGATTTAAAATGCCTTGTACTTCTCCCATCTTGGGTGACACGTATAGAGGCAATCAAGCCACACTGGAGGTCGGCAAGAAATTTAACTAATGCAGAGTCGATGCCCATATTGATTAAGATTTGCCACAGCTTTGTCCTATTTACTAGGTCAAAGGCTGTTGATAAGTCCATAAATCCCAGGTAGAGGGAACCTTTTTAGCAACAGTATACTTACTAATAAGGAGCTGTAGATTAAGAAATTGGTTTAATGTGCTCCTTTTGGCTCTGAATCCGTATTGAGCATTAGAAAGGATCCCCCTGCCCTCAAAATGATCTGTCAGCCTGGCTAATATAACTCTGCCTAGTATCTTCACAGCAGAGTCTATCAAAGAGATAGGCCTATAACAGGCTGGGTCATCTCTTTGCCCTTTTTTAAAAACCGGAATAATAATGGATTTTGACCAGGAGATGGGCATTATATTTGAGCCTGATGCATTAAAGATATTAGTCAGTACCCTTGCCCAGAATCTGGGATGACTTTTATAAAGGTCCGCTGGGAACCCATCCGGGCCTGGCGCCTTGTTTATCCTAGTCTCCGTTATTGCTTTAAATTCTTCACTCTCCTGGAAGACCACTACTGACGCTAATTCCGAGTTAAAAATATATTCTTGTGGGCTCTCAACACCCTGACTGCCATAGATTGTCGCAAAGTGGGCAATTCATTGTTCATCTTGGATATTGCAGTCAAGTCGTGAATTATGTTCACTGGAAAAAAAAGGGTCATTTATGGTTTGCCAGAATTTCGCACTGTCCCTCAAGACCTCCAGGGACAAGAGTTTGTCCCAAGCCTCATCTTTGATCTGATTTTTCCTACACCGAATGGCCTGTTTATAGGACTTCCTTAACCCCCTAATTAGTTCCCTATTTCTGGGGCACTGTTTTAATGCTTTAAGGAGAACAGAATGAGCCCTAGTACAGTCTTTGTCAAACCATCTTTTCCCTCTGATAGTAGATTCGGGATGCATTTGCTTCATCAACTTACTGCTGATATGTTTACAAATAATTTCAAAAGCCTCTATAATCAGTATGTTTGATTCATTAATATCCAAACAGATACTAACTTCCTTCTCTGTATTGGACAAAACCTCCCCCACAAAAATTTCTGGAATTACTTTCAACCATTTCAATCTCCTGCCTTGATCCGTTGGTATCACCTCTTGACTGATAGCCATATTCTCAGATAGTGTAAAAGTTAATTGTGCCCCCTGTGCCATTTCTAAAATTACGGGGTTATGATCACTAAAAACAGAAGACCCCACCTTATAAGAAACAAAACTGCCTAGGACTGGGGCAGTCATAAAAATATAGTCTATGATTGTACCTGTGTCCGTACCCTTAAAGGTAGCTACCCTAGGGCCTCCCATAATACATCCCGATTCATAAAGATTTATGGTAGCCAAAAGTTTCTCGAGGGTCTCCCCTTGCTCAGTGTGTTCAAAGTGTACAGGGGCAGAATATGGGGGACCGTCTAAATTATCAAAGATACAATTTTGTCCACATGGGTGAATGTTAAAGTCGCCCATAACAATAACCTCAACCCACAGGTTTTTTGGTTGATATGCAATTAAAAAGTCCTCTAGACGTAATAAAAATTGATTTATACACTCACTATTGGGAGAATTATAAAAATTTACCAGTAATAATTTCCCAGAATGTGGCCGAGATAGCTCCACTGCCAGACAGTTATGGCAGCTCGCATCGATCTGTTTTAATAAGCCATTCAATTTTAGGGAAAAAAACATTACTAACCCTCCCTGTGCTCTACCATAGTGGGCCTGTTTGGCAGGGATAAAAAAATGTGTATACCCATCTATATAAAAAGTATGGTTTGTGTCCCATGTTTCCTGAAATGCCATGATGTCATAGGACTTTATCTCTTCCAGCCAGGACTTATCCTTACACTTACTTCTCATCCCGGCGATATTCCAACTCAAAATTTTACAAGTAGGAGTTTGGGGATCAATATTAACCACTGAACTATCTATAGCAGTTACCCTTTGTGCCACAACCACCTCTGTCTCATTGGGGGCTGTATTAACCTCCCCCTGACCTAGATTATCCCCTTGAAGTCAGTCGCAATCTTCCCCCATCCTCCGCTCCTTATGTCCTCCATAATGCTGGTTACTACCCCTTTCTGAATACGCAGCTGCATAGAAATAGGACAGGTGAAGAGGGTGAATAGCTGATACCGAATCATCTTGGAACCAATCACAAATATACTCCACCGTCCTCCAGTCCCTGAAATTAACAACTATGCAGTCTCCCCCCACTGACTTTGGTTTGTACCCCACCCAGCCCACTCTTCTAGCGTGGAGAATTTCAGCGGAAACATGAATTGGAAGTGGGCGATTCTTGTTGAGCCAGTGGATACACTTGTTCTTCAGCTCCTGGTGTGATTCCTTCTTGCCCTGACTTAATGAAGGCACCCCCACCAGAACCACTACATAGGGTGCAGACTCCGGAGGGAGCTGAATGTTTGGTAGTGGAGCTTCGCTATAGTCTCTTAAGTTTGTGTGCCATGCTACTTTATGTGTTACAGCCATACCAGACTCTTTTTGCAGCAACAATCCCCTATCGCCTGGATGAGCTGCCCTTAGTAGGTTGGTAGAGACTGGTTCAGGGGGATTTACCCGGGGTACTACCGTGTTTCCATTTGCAGCCGTTTTAGTAGGAGCTATAAGCCCCCTGGTGACAGAGGGGGGTATCTCTACACCATGGGTTATAATAGACCCCTCTCCCCCTCTCCCAGCATGGTTATTGACTGACCCTGTGGCTTGTTTCCCTTCCCTGCCCCGGGATGAAGCTAACAATAGTTCAAGGCATATTAATCTAGAGTCAATTGAGTCCAAACGTTCACTTAATGGGGCCCAGGACTTCTTGATCAAATGTTCCATTTTTATCCAGAAAGATGGACCCATTTCTTTTATATTATTCTGTTCATCAGAAGGGACGTTGGTTATATCTTCACTGCCAATGCGAGTACTTCCAGGCTGAATTACGAGCTTGTTCGCAGAGTGAACTTTACTAGGTTTTTTATTCTTTCCGGGGGTCTGTACTTTATTACTGTTACGGCTCCATTTTAAAGAGAGACCCTGTTCACCTTTAGACGGCACCGCCTTGGAACTAGTAGTAGACCGAGTTTTAATTTTATCATAGCGTATGCCTCCTGTCACAACAGGGGTAACTATGTCTATGCTCTTATCCGAAATATTGACAATACCTGGAGGCTCACTGGTCATGGGACTTACTAGTTCTGGTATCCCTGCTAGCCCCAGCCCAACCCCCTCCTCTACAGAAGTCATTAACGCCAGAGGATCTTGGGTATTACTCCGATGTAAATCCGGAGATCGAGCTTCGGCTATCCTGCCCATGGAAGATCTTTTCTCAAAGGCGATGTCAAGTGATAGTCTTTTTTCTGTAAGCTCAATGTCCTTGGCAAGGGCAGAGAACACTCTAACTAAGAAATTATCCAGGGTGCCCATTAGCGCTCCTCCTGTTGGCCTTCTTATTTCTTTGGCATTACAAATTGGTGGAGAAGCAGACATTATATATGCATACGGTGCCCAACCTAGCGTCGAGAATTAGTACAGACAGAGTTTTTTAAAATGAGGAATCCACAGACTGACCTTTACTGTAGATAGTACATGAAAGAGACCAGGCCCGTCCCGGCCTTGTCCGGTCTAGAACGGGCTAAAACGGGCCCGCCCTTGGCCCGGGCTTCGCCCGGCGCGTCCCGCGCGCGTCCCGCGAAGCGGGCCTCAGCGTTTGTTATATGCGCCTCCTGGCGCTGGCGCTGGCGTGGCGTGTAGAGAACTCGCCGCCGCTGGGGCAGCCGGGAACTGAAGTCCCGGGGCAGCGACGCTGCAGGCAGCACTCACTGGCTCTCCGTGACTCCTGGCGGTGGCGGCGTAGTTCACAATGAAGGTAAGTTCAGTCCCCCAGCTCCGCCGGCCTCAGCGTTTGTTATATGCGCCTCCTGGCGCTGGCGTGGCGTGTTGAGAACGCGCCGCCGCTGGGGCAGCCGGGAACTGAAGTCCCGGGGCGGCGACGCTGCAGGCAGCACTCACTGGCTCTCCGTGACTCCTGGCGGTGGCGGCGTGGTTCACAATGAAGGTAAGTTCAGTCCCCCCAACTGCCACCCTCGCCCAGGTTAATATTATGGAACAGAAGAACGTCATAGTACAGTGGGCGAGGACGCATGGCAAGGGGACGGAGCGAGACAGGTCGCGAGGCCAAGAACAGTGGTAAACACAACACATCTCCTCATTTACAGAAATTTGTAAAATATACAGTAGGAAGGGGAAGGAAGGGGAAAAGGGAAAGAGAGGAGCAAGGAGGAAACAAGTTAATCACTTACAAAATCTATAACTGTATTGAAAGAATAATTCGGTGCCAAGTACGCTAGTGGAGAAAACAAGTTAATCACATACCAAATCTTGTAACTTTTTTGGTAGAATTATTTCTCTGCCATGTCTACTAGTGGTAGGTTCCTTGATCATGGTTCCGCCAGCATGGGAACCATGAGGAGGTGAACAATCTTGTCTCACGTCAGAATTTCCAGCCTGAGGAGTGTCATCAGCACTGCAAGTGATAGAGTCACGCAGAGTGCTAACAATAGTTTCCCCAGCGGAAGTGTCAGAAGTGAGGTCATCCTTGGGAAACACATTGGGGTCACTGAGTCTGGTGTAACTCTCTGCCAGGTTGGAGCTTCCACTCGTGCCCTCCCCCAGATCGCTTGAGGGAGCTCTGATTATAGCCTCACCCTCTTCAGGGTAAAAGCCCTGATTGGTGTCCTGATTGGTGTCATCATCAAGAATCCAATCATATCTAGAGCAGGTGGGGGTACTCCTCCGCCCTTGACTGGAGTGCTGCAGAGCCGTGGCCCCGCCCCCCGGCACAATGATAAGGACGAAAAGTGCCATACCTTTCCGTCACTCAAAAGTGCGGAATTGCAGAAGATTGTCTTTACCAGAAGGGGTTGAGAATAACGGCTAAGTCCTTTTCTGACAAAGCCACTACTTTTGACTCTGACCCACTCGCCTACGTGAATGTTGACATGTTTGCAGGAGTGTTTGGAGTCATAATAATTCTTACATGTATGTTGAGCGTGTCAAATTTTGCTTTTGACTGTTTCCATGGACCAGTCCAACTTCTTAGGAGTTAACCACCCAACAGTGTCTTTGGTGATAGGTGTTCTGCCTCTTAATAACACAAATGGACTAGAACCAGTGGACTCACAGGGTGTGACATGGAAAGCCCATAAGTTGTGAGTTAATTCCTTCCTCCAAGAGAGGTTGTTATGATTGGCTAGTTGTACCACTCCTTTCACAACGCGGTTAAATCTCTCTACAGCACCATTACCCACTGGGTGGTACAAAGAGGTAGTTTTGTGAGAAATGCCATTGGCGTTGATAAATTTCTTAAAAGTTTCAGAAATGAACTGTGGACCGTTGTCGGTTACAATACAATTGGGGAACCCTTCCTTTAAGAACACAGTTTTTAAGAACTTGATGATAGCTTTAGCATCCGCACTGTGTACGATTTCTACTTCGGGCCATTTTGAGAAATGGTCCACCAGAACAATAAGGTAAATTTGCTCATCGTTTTCCCAAATAGGACCACAAATGTCTATTCCTAACCTAGTCCATGGCATACAAGGATTAGACTGTGGTTAAAGTGGTGGTCTTAAAGTGCGCTGGGATTTGTCTGAGTTCTCGCAAGTACGGCAGTCCCTCACCCTCCTCTCTATTTCCCGGTCCAACCCCGGCCACTAGTATGAGTTTTTATCTCTACATTTTGTTTTACCAATACCAAGATGCCCTTCGTGGCAAATGTCAAGCAATTTGGTTCGGAGAGATGTGGGGGGGTATAACTTTGCCATTTCTGAGGATAAGACCGCCTTCAGACAATAATTTGTGCCTTAATTCCCAGAAAGTGCGTAAGTGGTGGGGTAAGTGTCTTTTTAACAGGCCAACCATCTACAATGTACTTCCCTACCTGGCACAAAGTGGTATCTGTTTCTTGAGCTAACAACCAATCATGTTGTGAAATACAAGGTACCTCATCAAAAATATTAACTACACAGAAGGATTCAATGTCTACTGTGGAACTACTTGTACAAGGTAAGGGTAAACGACTTAAACAGTCTGCAACAACATTCTTGAATCCAGGAACATATTGTACATTGTAATTGTAATCCATCATCCTGACTGAAATGCGTGGAAGGCAGGGAGAAGCACTCTGTAGACCTTTAGTGGTTAGGACTTTAACCAGGGGTTTATGGTCACTTCTTAGAGTAATGTTAAACCCCCATATGTACTGTCTAAAGTGCTCCAAACCCCATGCATAGGCTAAAGCCTCACGCCAAATAACAGAGAATCTCTCCTCTGTAGGCGTAATGGAGTATAAGGCAAAAGCGACAGTCTTTTCATTGCCCAAGTAGTCAATCTGGCTCAAAACCGCTCCCAAGCCCCTCCCGCTAGCATCAGTATTGATTATACTGTGTAAGGAGGGGTTAAAACCTTGCAAAGGTGGGGCATTGCAAATGTCATTTTTTATGTTAGTAAATGCCTCCTCACACTCGTCAGACCACATGAATTTACACCCCTGTTTCATAAGTTGTCTGAGTGAGAAGGTTTTTGTAAGAGAAGTCTTGAACAAATTTTGCATAAAATTCAGATAACCCCAGGAGAGCTTTCACTACGTCTTTGTTTTTTGGGGAAGGAGCCTCTCTTATAGCGGATAACAACTCTTTTTTTGGTTTAATGCCTTCTCCGCAAATTTCATGTCCTAAGTAGGTAACACTGGTCTCAGCGAATTAGCATTTTTGAATGTCAGCGGTGAGACCGTAATTCTCCAAAGTCCGTAGTACTCTGTTTAGATTGGCATCATGCTCCTCCCTGCTGACTCCCATGACCATAATGTCATCCTGAAAAATCAAAAGGTTGGGCTCCTCTTTAAATAGTATATGCATAAGCCTTTGAAACATGGCCGCAGCAGAGGCCAGTCCAAAGGGAACCCTTTTAAATCTAACGCACCCGAAGGGTGTTCCAAATGTAGTAAGGCTTCTGCTGTCGAGGTGTAGTGCAACCTGATGGTATGCTGCGGTCAGGTCAACGGTTGAAAACCATTTGATACCATCTGTATGAGACAACATCTTGCTGATTCTAGGTAAGGGGTACTGGTCAATGAGAATGTTTTTGTTGAGGTCGCGGAGGTCCACACATAAGCGGAGTTTGCATTAGATTTTTTGGCGCAAACCATGGGTGCGACCCATTCCACAGACTCTACTGGTTCAATGATACCAGCCCTCTGCAGTTTAATGAGTTCAGATTTAACTTCTCTGATGGAGAATGGGATGTTTCTGGATTTATGTATGCAAGGGACAGCATCCTTTCTGAGTTCGATCTTCTGATGGAATCCCTTCAACTTCCCTATAATTTCAGAAAATACATGGAGAAATTTGTTTTTGATAACTTTCTTATACTCATCCTCGGATTGCAAAGATAATACAGGATCCGGGCTGTTAGGGTTCAGGATTATCCCAAGCTTGCCTTGGTCCATCCACCCAAATACTGAAGGACCGATGGCAGATACATACAACTTGCTCACTGTGTGTCTGTCTTTGAACAGGAAAGGCAGTTCCTTGTAACCAAAAACATCAATGGGTTCCCCTGTAAAAGTTTTGGGGGAAATGTCAGGACTAGCGAAACTACGGCCCAACACAGGTACGAACTTTTCTTCCCAGATACTCTTGTTTGCAATGGTATCGGGTGACCCTGAATCAGCTACAATCGAAATGTCCACCCCACCAATATTTAGTTCATATATGGGTTTTTTACTCTTGCCTTTCACATTAAGGACGTCATCATCAACAAGTAGTACAAATAGGTTCATATCCTCATCTTCTGAAGAATCCAATTCGTCATATTCCTCAGGAACAACCATTTTTACGTTAGAGTTCCTTCTTTGTTTGCTCTGACACTGTTTAACAAAATGGCCTACAACTCCGCATTTAGTGCATTTCTGCTTGAGGGCAGGGCATGTTTTATCGTTCGCTAAGTGGAATCTGCTACCACATCTAAAACATTTCCTGTTTCCGGTCAACATGGCTTTGGGAGAAGACTCTTTCGTTAGGCTAGAATCATGAGAGGGTTTTTGAGCGTTGTTTTTAAAGCTTTTTACCCTGGCTACTATGGGTTGCTCTTCTCCAACAGGTTTATGCTTGTCTTCAGAAAGGACAGCTTTAGCACACCTGCCGGTAAGTTCCGCCCTTTTGACAATGTCAATGATCTCTAGGAGGGAAGCCTCACCCTTAGCCCATAACTTTTCTTGGATTTCACGATCGGCAGATCGCATAACTATCTGGTCGCGAATAAATTCGTCATGCAACTCACTAAATCTACAGGACAATGCTAAGTTCTTCAGTGCAGAGACAAAGGGGCATATCAACAACAACCGGCGATAATTATCGCTGAGCGCACTTAGCGCCAGGATACTTATCTCCGGCTAGCGCCGATTTTTATCGCTGAGATAGCGTGCTATTAGCAACGCTTATCTCATCAGCGATAAAAATCCTGGCGCTAACTGGCTAACGTGAGATTATCGCTGGAAACCCAGCAATAATCTCACGTTAGCTAGTTGATAGGGACTCACAAACTTAGCCATGATATCCACCTTCCATAGGATATCATGGCTAAGTCAGTCCTGAAGCAGGCGTAAGGAAAGTAGCGATAACAGGGGTTATCGCTGCTTTTCCTGGCGCTATGCTTCATAGCGTTAGGCTTGCTGATAGGAGAAATGTCCCTTAGCGACATTTCTCCTGTCATGCCAGGTCAGGAACGCCCACTTTGCATCTCATTAGAGATGCAAAGCTGGGCGTTAGGAATCCTGACACTAAAGCAAGTTTTCATGCGTTAGCGTGACCTTGCTGATTAGGCGATAATATTATCACCGCTTTTCGGCCGAAAACGGCCGCAAAAGCGGCGATAATTTTTTATCGCCTGCTTGTTGATATGCCCCCAAGTCTTCAATGGACTCTTCTGAACTCTGTTTGTGATGGAAGAATTTGTACCTATGGACTGGCACACATACGGTGGGTTTAAAATAATTTGTCAGATCCTCCAAAGCATTAGTGTAGACGTCAGCTTGACCTTCAGGTCTTGGTTTTTTATTTATGCGGTTGTACATTTTCGTAGTCTTTGCACCCAGTGTGGTAAAATTTTCTTCTTTCTCCCAGAAGTTAGCTCTTCACCATGCTCCTCAAAAGTGGAGATGTGATTCTCGAAGTACTCGCACCAGTCTTCCCATTTGAGAGAAGAATCATCAGGCGCAGGAATGAAAGGTTGAGGAGGTGAGAGATTCCAAACGTCACCTGACGCCATGGGAAGAACAGGGAGAGGAGAACAGGAAAGAAAGAGGGAAGGAAAGAAGAATGTTACTTATTGAGAATAGACGGAGGGGTATGCATAAAGTAGAGAATGAGAGGATGGCGAAGAGAAAAGAAAAAAAAAGAAAAAAGGTGAAGCGAAAGTGAGCAAAATCGAAAGGGAGAGTGAAAACAGAAGTGATGACCAGCGTGATAAAAAGTCGAAATGTTATTGTGAAGCTGCACGAAGTGTGTGCATCACTGAATTTTCACTGAAGAATCTGCATTCAGAATGATTTCCAGGGCTGGCAATTAGAATGTGAAATGTGCGTATCACTGACAAAGAGACGCAGTAGTTAGTGTGTGCATCACTGAAAGACAGGAGATGAACACTGAAATGCACTGTGAAGCGCAGAAGTAAGTGTGCGCATCACTGTAGAACTGCAGTATCATCGGAATAGATATCTTCAAAACGGCCGCTGCATGATGAACGCGTAGCCCAAAGGAAAATGGCCGACACGTCTTGCGGTTCACTGACGTAACAACTGCGCAGCTGTGCCTCAAGGAGGAGTCTGAGGTGATATGCTGGCGTCGCGTAGGACGGGAAGCGGTATGTATAGTCTAAGTGGCTTGGCACTAACGCATAGCTCAGCAATCGCAGGGAAATCCCAAAAGCGACACAATTAAAGAGTACCTCAGGAGAAGCGAAGCCACAAATGAAGGGGTCCTCCTCACGCGGCACCAAAGGAAAAGACGGGCAAAGGGTGCATGTTCTATATGGCACAGTAAATTAAAGTCAATGCCCAAGGAAAACTCGCTAATGCCAAAGAACAGTCAGCGCAGGGGCCAAACAGCCTAAAACAGCGTAGATCTCACCATGAGGAGCTGGAGGCAGGTGTCGCTGTCCCACGTAATCGGTGCAGTGGAATCCATAGTAATTGGATGCAGGCACCACAGAATGGGATTGGAACACTTGACGCCCACTGAGATCGCAATCTTGAAGAAGACAGATGTGTGCAGGAAACGCACGCAAGCTCGTCGTGGTGTCAGGGCAATCGTTGCCAAATTTGTAAAGATCACTACTTTTTTGACTCTCCAGGAACTCTGGATGAGCTGTGACTTGTTGATAGGAACGTACAGTGCACACCATTAACCACGCGTACCGATGACCCTCTGCGTTTTGGACCTTTTGCTGACAGCATAATATTCCTGCCTTGAAAAAGTCTGGATACGGATGTGTACAGACGAAACACGTGTTGAAAGCAGCAACTGCTGGGAACTTTGTTTTACACCAATAAAAATAACTTTTCTATGGATGACGTTCGTGGATTACCTCTGAAAACCTTTATGGAGGTGGAATATATTATACTCGCCTTTGGACTTTAGGATCTAAATAGTTTGGGTTATAATACTCAAATATCCAATATACGCTTTTTGGATTTACTATAACTAATAAGGGTGTGCGGTAACAACTCTTTTCATGAATGTTTAGGTGCATGTTCTTTGTAACTTGCCGAAAGCACCGTCTGGTAGTAGGTGCTCAGTGTTACATTAGCACCCCGACATATTTACTTTTGGATTATTACTCACACATATACTTGTCAATTTGCTATATTGCTTCTTTTCTCTCTTTGATGTGCGGTCTTTCCCTTTAGGGAATGCTACTACCAACCTGTTTATTGTATTTTAAAATTCATTGTCTCTTAAAAAATGTTATAGCTTGTCAACATATCTCTAAAATGTTCACTGTTTGGAGATCCTGCTTTTTTTGTGTTGGTTAGCTTGTCATGGATGTTGCAAAAAGTTAACAGTTAGCATTATAGATAATGTATATAGTGGTCTATTCGCAAAAGTAATTTTACACTTGAGCAAATCTACACCTCTAAGTTTACTCTCACACTTTTTTAAAACTGTTGTGATTTAGATCCTCCTCAATTGGTACCTTCCCCCACCCCTCCTCTCCTGTATTACTAAGAATGTTCCTACTGTTGGTTCTGAAGCTTACCATCAAATGTTGAGAAGGTTCCTTTGAGACAAGCAGGCTGTGACTGTTGTGGAGCACTGGAGACGACCAATAAAGCGTATCCAGAACCTACCTTGTAGTTCTTTCCTTTTCCACCAGCAGAACCCACTTCACAACACTGATGACGATTTGGCTTGCGAAAGGGGGCAATTGCCATCTCCTCCACTTTTCTATTCTCCACTAGTCACATACTGAAGTTATCTACGTTCTAAGGTACTGTTTTTATTTATTTTTCACCATATGTATTTGACTCCTATTACCTGGGATCCTCAACTCTGAGTCTCTTAGTTGAGTGGGATCCATTTCTTCGGCTTACCGCTTCACCACTTTGTGGTCCAGGAGGTTGCCTCTTCTTCAAGTAGCTCCCTCTCCTGGTGGAGCTTTTCCCCTCATCTCTGTCCTTCCCTTCTAAATCAGTGGGTGAGCCACGTGGCGAAATCGTGACTGCTTCCCCTGTCACATATTGACTTTGGGAAGCTAGCTGAGTCTGGTGGCACCTTTCAATGATACAAGCTGCTTTAGAGCTCTTGCTGGCACCGCGCTGCTACCCTCCCCCCCACAGATCGCCTCAGGGAAGTCTTCTGCGCTGTTACTGCTTTGAACGATCTACAGCAATTTGCAGGCACTGCAGCCACTTCCCCAATCTAGGATCAGCTCGGGGAACTCAGCTGTGGTGGTGCTGCCTTCACCTTGTGGCTTGCCTAAGGACGTAAGCAGAGCTCTACAAGGGTTGTGTGCAGGCTCAGCAGCCACTCGTCCTGCCCCTTTAATCGACCGTCGGAAGTCAGCTAAGTGGAGGTGCTACCTTTTCCTTGAAGGCTTCCCCTGAAGGACGCAAGAGGATTGGGCGTTTCCTATTTCATTCCCATAGAAACCCTGCCCGGCCTGACAAAGGTGTTCTGTTAGGAGGGTTTTCTTCTCCTGTGCCGGGTACACCTATCAATGGACTGCCCTTATTCCTCGTGTCAAAGTCACAGTGACAGGCACAGCTTGTGGTTGTCAAGTACCTCTCATCCTTCCGGTGTTTTCCTCAATCTGCGAGTTCATTCATCCTGCACCTCTTTTGCCCTGACAGGCACATCAGGCCTGATTCACTGAACTAATCTGAGACAAAATACTAAGCTTACTACTTTTGGTATTCACAGAAGGCATTTAGTAGTAGTAAAGTTAGGATTTTGTCTTAAGTTTAACTTAAGACAAACTTAAGACAGACTTAAGAAAGACTTAAGACAGACTTAAGACAAACTTAAGACAGACTTAAGACAGACTTAAGACAGACTTAAGACAAAATCCTAACTTTACTACTACTAAATGCCTTCTGTGAATACCAAAAGTAGTAAGTTTAGGATTTTGTCTCAGATTAGTTCTGTGAATCATGCCCATCTTGTGGCTGCCGGGCATCCTACAGCGTCCAGAGGGATCTCAAGTGACATTTTCTGTTTATTCCCCCTCAGGCTGATAGGCACAGCTAATCCTCTTTGCCTGTCATGCTATTTTTATCCAGACTTCATGCCTCTTCCACATAATACTATGGTGATTCGGAAAATAGTTATTCACAGCTGTTAGTAATTGTTAAGGGCCCTATGCTCCATTTGGGGACCTACCTTACATTAATGTGTTATCGCTACTTTTTCGTACTTTGTGCATGCCTTTTACCTTATGTGCGGCTCTCCTCTTTAAACCTTGTTGGTCAAATTTAGGTGGCTCTCACCATATCCTTTTTGAGTGATTAGCACTTCCTTTTAGTTCCTCATTAGCTCCCCTTCTATTTGTTGTTATGGTGCCGGCTGGAATGTCTCAACCTGTTCCATTTTTAAATGAGGTGGGGGAACCAAGTATTCCATGGAAGGAGTGGGCTAATATTTTCTAATCCTTCTCAATTGCCATTGGGGGAGAAAAGTTTAGCCCTGTCAGAAAACAGCATATCCTCCTCCATAACTTGGTTGAACATGGGAGGAAGGTTTATGATTCGCTTCCAGGCCCTCTACTTGCTGACGATGATGAGGAGGGTGAGCATGATGAGTGTAGAGTTACTTTCCTCAAATTGGAGAAGCAGTTTGGGGATAAAAAAAAGCATTGTGTTGGAATGTCACAAGTTTTACTGCCACACTCAGAGGGTTGAGCAGTTTATGTGACTTTGGGGATTTGAATGATTGTCTCATTAGAGATCAAATTTTACACTGTACCAACAACATCAGACTTTAAGAGAAATTATAACAGAAACAACCTGATTAGCATAAAGCGATGGAAATTGCTAAGTCCACTGAACACAGTACGGAATGCCTTAAAGAAATCAGAGCAACTTCCTCAGCTGATTCTGTTTCTATAATAAGAGAGGTGAATTCTGAGGAAGAGATATGTAAAATAAGGTGTTCAAGTGTAGCCAGATCCAGGCTGGATGGAGAGAACAATAAACTTAAATGTTTTCGTAGTGGTAGTAATAACCATCTCGTCAACTCCCCATATTGTCAAGCCAGGTCTGCCACTTGCAGAACGTGCAACAGAAAGGGCAATTTTCCTAGAGTTTGTAGAGATTCTTTCAACAAGGACAAGCGCCACGACAACAAAGAACATGATGAAGTCACTCAATCAGTCAAGAAAATCATACTGCAAGTGGGAGAAAAAATCAGCAGCAGTGTTTTGATTACCCGAGACGTACTCTAACTTGTGGCAAAAACTTTCCAAACTCAACACCCATCTTGCTATTCTGCGTATACTGTTGTAGGATCCTATAGTAGAAAACATATGAATAAGAGGTTTGTGGTCGGTACAGATGTCATACTGAATTAGCACGGTTCATTCAGTCAAGTATCCTGTTTGCGATATTAACTTAAATGGTAACCCTATCAAAGTGTTTGTGAATTCATGCTCTCCCTACACTTTAATCAACTTTTCCAATTCTATCAAAATGAAAATGGGTAAGGAGGCAGAACTTCAAGTTCCTGACAATGCCTCCATGGGTTTAATCGTGACACTATTCCCCTTAAAGGAATGGTCACATCTCTCATTACATTTAAGAATTGCACCACAGTGGCAAGGTCGATGTTGTTCTTGAGGGGTCCAATTTACTGGGGTGGCAACATCAGAAGGAGTTGGGAATAAAATTAGATCCCAGCAATGCAGAGCAAGTACTGACATTTTTAACGACAGACTGGGTTTGTTGAAGAACTTTCAGCACAACATTAAGCTGAGATCTGACACCAAACCCATTGTTCAGAAGTCCGGACCCATTCTCCCCTCATGAAGGAGCCTTTAAAGAATGAACTCAGAAGGTTACAAAGTCAAGTTATTACTCATCCTGTTGAGAGTTCAGACTAGTTGGCACCCATTGTGATAGCCAAGAAAAACCTTGGCAACAAAATTAGGGTGTGCGTTGACCTTCGCAACCTCAAATGGAGTATTTGGATTGACACGCATCCGCTTCCATGTATTCATGAGATGCTCAGTACTATGGGTGATGCAGTGTGCTTCCCGGTTCTCAACCTTTCAAGCTCTTACTAACAAGTGATACTTCATCGAGAATCCAAATGGTTGATGGGTTTCACCACTCCAATGGGATCTTTCATGTTTTGCAGAATGCAGTTTGGGCTAGCGTAGGCTGGCGCAGTGTTCCAGAAAATCATACAAAGCATCCTGGAGGGGATTCCTAAAACTCTCTGCTTAAAGGACAATGTTTTAATCTATGGAGCCACAGTGGAAGAGCATGACAAGTCCTTAAGACTTGTCCTGAGCAAACTTGGAGAAGTGGGTCTCACACTGCAAAAAGAGAAATGCCAGATTGGTGTGAGTACGGTGGAATACCTTGATCATGCCATATCCAAGGATAGTTTTAAGTCCAAAATGTGTCTTTTGGAGGCGGTTCAAAATGCTGTCGCTCCAAAGAATAAAGATGAGCTTAAATGTTTTGGGGGTATTGCTGAATTCATGACAAAGTACGTTCAGAAGTTTTCTGACCTCTCTCACTGCCTAGGAGAACTTCTCAAAAACCATGCACTTTACATTTGGTCTGAGGAACACCAAAGTGCCTTTGAAAATATAAAAAAAAACATTTTATCAGCCCCCTATTTTGTAATTTTAAATACAGTAGAAAAACCATCCTCAGCACAGATGCCAGCAGTAAAGACCTAGGTGCCACACTCTCTCAAATCATTGATGGCAAGGAGAGGATAGTAGATTTTGCTTCCCTTTCTCTAAATACATCTGAATCTAATTACTCCATGGTAGAAAGGGACGCCTGGCATGCTTTTGGACAGTCAACCATTTCAACTTTTACCTGTGGGGCATCCAGTATGACATCCGTACTGAACACAAACGTCTTATTCACATGTTTTCTACCAAGGGATTCTACAACAGTACACCAGAATAGCAAGATGGGTGTTGGGTTTGGAAAGTTTTTGCTACAAGTTACAGTACGTTCCGGGTAATTAAAACACTGCTGCTGTTTTTTTGTCCAGAGCCCCCTTAGAGGTAAAGGAAGAATACGACACATGGGAATACCGGGAGTCATTAAAGTTACAAGATCGAATAGATTACAGTTTGGGGGAGGGTTAGATTTACATTGTAAGCTGCATACTGCAGGTTTAAGTTGCATAAATGATTTGCTTGAAGACACATGATTATAGGGTGGTTTCATTTAGTTTTAATATGTATTTTTGTCATGATCTTGGGATAGAATTAGTATGAGCAGGGGATATGTGTGGGGGGATTTTAGACTAGTTTGTCACTTGAATTTGAAGTGTGCATACTCCTTAAAGAATTTGTGAATTACACTGAGTGTTAATTTAAAGTGACTGATATATGTATATTTTCACATCACAGATACCCCTGACAAAGGTTGTTACCGAAATGCATTGGGTGTGATGGAATTCTTGCATAATTTGGAGGACTCGAAATTCAAATAATGCTTATGTTTAGGCCTGGATGGGCAATCATGAAGTAATTACATGCACAAGTTTAAAATGAATTTTGGGGCTTTGGCGTGATAATGAGATTTGGACAAAACATGGAAATAAAATGGAAAAAAACTTGGAGTAACTTTGGTGAAAGTGAATTATTTGGAATACTAAAGTTCATATAGCTGTGCAACTCACGATTACCTGCAAGGTGCGGGCCATCACTCTTTATGAATTTAAGTACTTGTGTGAAACGGAACGGCACACTTTCGAGTGTATGCACGCTAAACCGGATAAAAAGTGAAAAGGAACCATGAGAATAAAAAGAGGGTGTGCTTGAGGACTATGCTTGCTGAATATCCTATCTTATCCATCAATCTTCCAGTCCTTACCGATGAGGATTGGAATGCAGCTAGTTCTAATAATAAGGTACTTTCCAAAATCAAGCCTTGCGCTCTTCACGGGTGGCCGTCCAGCATGAAAGAGGTTGACGATGAGGTGAAAGCGTAGTGGGAGGTGAGGCATGAAATTAATGGAAATAATAGCCTGGTCCTCAGGAATGAAAAAATCATACCCCCTACAAAGTTGAGGAACCTGGGTCTTTATCTCGCCCATGAAGGTCACTTGGGCAGGAGACTGACAAAATCTTGTGTTAGGGAATGATTTTGGTTCCTTTGCATGGATGCCATGGTTCAGGCCAAGGTAAAAAATTGTTTAGTCTGTGCCAGCAGTGACAAAGCCAAGGTTGTCCATAAGGTGCCCATTTCCCTGGTGGTTGCTCCCACCAAACCTTCGGAAAAGATTGCTTTAGACATTATTGGTCCCATCAGTCGTGCAGGGGTGACCAAACGTTATGCTCTAGTCATGGTAGATTACCATTCACATTGTGTGGTGACCAGAATGGTTAATCTAATCACCACTGAGCAAATCATAATTTTTTTTAAAGACTCTTTTTATCGTGAAGGCATCCCTGCCACTATCATAACAGATCATGGAGTGCAATTTACATCTTCTGCTAAGGGTAGGAAACCCTGTACCAAACTCTTTCCCTCGTGGTTGGATGGAGGGGACAGAATTGTACAATGATCAGCCTTGGACAAAGACAAAATTGCACTTTACCAAGCCATGTATAAGAGCCAATACAACGCTAAACACGGCACCAAAAGTCAACAGTGGCATGTAGGGGACTGGGTATATGTGAAGAAATCTAGTGGGCGCAAGGGTTTCAAGTCTAAATTTTTTAACCCATGCACATTGCCTCTACTAAACTTAATGTAGCTATAATGGACAATGAGCAATGTTGGAGTATGGACAGACTTGTTCGGCACAACCCTTGTCCTTTGCCTTCCAGCACGAGTTTTTCAAGTGGAATGGATTCCAGCCTCTACAGGAGAACTGCAACTGCGAGTAGAGTATCCAAAGTGCTGGTTTGGTATAAAGACTGTGTCATGAACACATGAATTTCTTTATCTTCTTGAATTGTTCTTCCTGTGCTGTGTTCTTCCCTTGCCCCTTACACTTCTCTTCCTCCGCCATCATCTCTCCACACATTCACTTGGCTTCTTGGTTACTCTTCTATCCTTTTCGTTCCTTGAGGGGAAAGATGTGTTTTGATTTAGATCCTCCTTACTTGGTACCTTCCCCCATGCCTCCTCTCCTGTATCACTTCAAATGTTCCTACTGTTGGTACTGAAGCTTGCCATAGAATGTTGATAAGGTTTCCATGAGGCAAGCAGGCTGTGACGGTTGTGGAGCAGTGGAGACGACCAATAAAGCTTATCCAGAACCTACCTTGGAGTTCTGAGGAAATATGAATTCTGTGATCAGTTATGTCCCCTATCGTAGACCCCAACGGCTCCATGTGCATGCTATAAGTACATGTATGTTCCCTCCTGCTCCAGTTTTGAAGACGCAAATATATGTGCGTCCACCGTCAACATGTCCTCTTTCAGATCCGCCATGAATGGGTCAGATATTCCATTCCTAAGTATGAAAGGCCACCGACTTTATGTAGTTCACTTTCCACATTTTACAGATTCAGGCGAGCAGGCCCAGAATTCTGCTATCAAGCCTTTTCCTGCCTTCTGCCTCTGAAAGCTCCAGTCTGAGCCTGCATCTGTATCCATGAACTTTGTCCTACTCCCTGCGCGGCTAACGGTGCCTGATCCAGCCTGTCGCCTGCCAAAAACTGTATTTCACCTTCAAGATTATCTACTCCGCTCCTCATCCGATGCATTCCTGTCTAGTAGTTTAGGTAAACATTCCTCCAGCTACCGTGCAAAGGGCCAGGCCTCGCTGTCCTCATGCAAGTAATTCATAGCCCCGTTACCATGGAATATTCCTACCCCCTCGCATCTAGTGTAGACACTTAGACGCTTGTACACGCACTAACAGTCAGTATAGAATAGATTCTATCCTAGAGACCTCTCCTTTTGGATAACACAGTTCTTTAAACATAGGATATTAGATATGATTTGGGATTAGGTTGACATGACCCCCAGACTTCTGTCTCCACATGTAGAGCTAAATGTCAAGTCCCCTTCACCCTCTAGTTGCACGTCAATCACACGTCATGCGGCTGCGCGCGCATCTCTGTCGAATATTTCTGCTGACATTGCAAGATTCTCTTATGGATCCACCCACTTGTGACATCATGTATGATGACGTTTATTAAATTACGCCCATACATCCGCCTCTATTAGTTACGTATGCACCTTTTATCTGTACTATCAGCTGTTACGCCTCTTGCATCTGTTTCACTGTAATGTATTTTCTATAAAACTGCCTATCTGTCAATAATGTATGCCCTTCCTTCCTGAACTTTCGTGGTGATGGAATAGAAAGCCTACAATTCGAATTGTATTCCTTTGTATAGGAATAAAGCCTTTTAAAACCTCTAATACCACGGATTCTGCCTCTTATATTTACTGAGTTATTCTTAATAGACTTTACCGCATAAAAATAGTACCGGTAATGAAATATTTACCACATAAATTGGCGCCCGAACAGGGACACTTTCTCATCTCACGCGCCGGCGGTGCGTTGCAGGCCCGGTCTCCTGCCACAGCTGAACGGACAAAAACGCGTACCTGCAGGATTTCCTGTATCTCCCTCCGGCCAAGCGGGGACGACTGAGGCTGCGATCAACACCCAGACGAGGCGGTGAGAAGTGCGAAGTATCCCGACCAGAGCCTAGCTGAGAGAGCAAGATCCGAGGTATACAGAGGCCCACCAGGTTCCGAAGTTCCGAGTCCAGTCGAGTCGAGTCCAGTCCGGTCCAGTTTCAGTTCCGTTCTGAGGCCTTCCGTTCCGAGCTACCCGGTGAGTACCATTACCGGGGAGGCATTTAACGTGCACATAGTCTGTGCCGGTCAAGACGGGTTTGGGTACACAAATCCGGTCTGCACTGTTTTAGCAGTGTATCTGTACTGTTTAGCAGTATATATAGTATGTCTTGCATATAAATAAGTACTATCTAGTGTCAGTATTATGTCAGTAACTAGTTTTCTATTAGTTATCATTGTTCGTAAAACTGTTAAGTGTTAAATGTTTTAAATACGTTCTATATATTGTGGTGTGAATGACTGTTCATTATTGTGTTTTCTTGTATAAAGTGTGTTCTAGTAATAAGGTCTAAAAATGCCGCTCTTTTCGAAACTAAGACAGATCAAAACTAGAAAAGGTGTACTCGAAGAAACTGTTCCCATCCCACCTAGGGACACTCCAGGGTACTTTATGTATCATAAGCATGGCCTAGATGCCGTATTATTTCTTGATTTATGGGTGGACTACACCAAAGAATTACCAGAGAGTCAGAGATGGCCCGCAGCGGGGACCTGGGATGCAGATTGCATCATGAGAGTAGAAGAAGAATTATGGAAAAAGAAAGCCAGACAGTCACAGAAAGATGCCATTGAATTATGGCGTAAAGAATCATATAGACGTACAGAAAAAGCACTCAGACAGGAAGAGAAAGGTAGAGAGAATTCAAATAAAACCCGAGAAAATCTATTACTTGAGGAAGGTACCCGAGTAAAATCAGAACAAGTAGATAGACAAAGAAACACTCTTATGAATGGTATGTATCCTCTTCTGGCCGAAGGGTTACCTAAGGCTACCCCGGAAATACCAAAAGACTTAACTCCTCCATTGCTCCCGATAAAAGCACATCCCAAAACACATCCCAAAACAGCAAAGGACGTTTTCCTTTCCTCCTATTTAGATGACGCAGCTCCCGAGTATGCTAATGCCATACCACCCACACCGCTTGCCGATGGTGTTCAACACCAAGAGCATTCGTCTGTATCCCCGCAACTACAAACTCCTACACAAGTTCCAACAGGCCCGTCCGTTTCTACAGTTTTTCCCGCATCTACAATCTCTATCCTACGCCCAACGAATCCTTTCGTGCCTAGCACCTCAGATGGTGCTACAGGAGGTACGACAGACATGTTTGCCACACCGCCGCGAAATAAACAGACCCTTAGAGATTTAGCACTCCAACGTACACCCCAACTAGCGACATCCGACATGTTTAAAGAACAGCTAGTGGATTGTAGATACGACCCAGTACCAGGTAGACAGGATAAATTGCTCATATCATCACTACGTATAAGACGAGCTACATTATATTTAATGACGATACCAGGAATGGGTGAACACCTAGACGAAATATATCGCTTTGTCCAAACAGGGCGAGGTCCAGAAAGTATTAACGAAGCTATGGAATACCAGAAAGTGGATGTCCAAAGACAACTACTACGTTTTTTCATAAATTGTGTAATTAGGAATCAAGACAGGCCTGGGGCAGATCACGATACCATGCAAAGACTTGCCAAATGGGGTCAGAACATATCAGAAGAGAAACATGATAGACAGGCGTGTATAATCGCCATGTGTCGAAAGATCCGCAAGGAAGTGGAACGAATACATAAAGAAAGACGAGAAACAGACAGAGTAGAATCAGAAGAAGAGGAGGAGCAAGAATCAGAGCAATTAGAAACGATAGCTTATGTAGGTAGAGGAAGACCCCATAATAATACCAGAGGTTTTAACGACCCGATACGTCCAATACGTCCAGAATATAATAGACATTTTCCAAACCCTATGTTAAATACAAAATCCCCTGAACACCTATTCCAAGCCGCTGATAAATTACTCCGAGATCGAAGGGGGTACCACATGCTCGATTCCATGGACGAACAAGAATTAGCCAGGTCAGCAGTACAATGGGCTGACAGTCCCGGCGAATACAATGATGATGTACTTGCACACACGTTTCTGAATCTTGACCCATACAAACAGCGTTTAGCTAGTATATACATGATTCAACACCTCCTTATATTATATAAAAGCCAACACTCCGATCCAGGACCTTTACCTGACATATTGACAGAACTACTCACGAACATATGGAGAGGGTCAGGTACTGATTTGATTAAGGAAATTCTAGAATTCCGAAACCAATATTTAAATTTCGTATGCCCAGAACACGTTCCAGTTCCCATTATGGGAAGAAAAATGTATCACATAGATAGACAGAACCCGTTACGCGAAGTGCACCCAATCAGAGGTGACGGTAATAACTGTACACGCGTGTTTGTGTACACGCCTATAACTAAACTGGAATTATTAGAAATGAAGAAAGTAGTACCCAGCCATGACAAGGACCCAGCAGGTTTCCACCGTGAGATAAAAGACATGTTACTCATGGGAGAGTATACCTACCCCGACATTATGAAAATATTAAAAGTCCCATTACCCGCCGGTGTTTATGAGAAACTCAAAGAAAAGGAATGGGAGGTGGGAGACCAAAAGATAGATTGGACAGCATTGGAAAATGAAGAAAGGGCCCGAGCTGCAGGAGCAGGGCTTGGGGAAAAGGCTACAGCACTAGCAGGACTACTAGTACAGGTACTGCCACGTTTATTAACTACGAAAAAGGAAGACTGGGGTGCAATATCAGCCTGTAAACAAAAGCCAGATGAAGACACTAGTGATTTCTATTCCCGATTTGAAAAATGTTTTAGTATAAATAGTGGCATAAAAGCCAGTAGTGAGTCATATCCACATCTGTTTGTGACAAAATTAGTTGAGAATTCTCTGCTGCAAGTCAAGAATAGAGTATTGAAGTTCGAAAGTACCTGGCAAGGTAATACCCCATCACAGATGTTACAGATGTTACAATATCACCACAATAGAATTAGAGAAGAACAAGAACACGAACAAAGACGTATGAAAGATACAAAAATGAAAATGCTTGTTGCACAGTCAGTTCCAGCCGATGGTCATCAAAGGGGTGATTCCGCAGGTCCTGCGAAAGGGACATGCAACTATTGTAAACAACAAGGTCATTATATACACGATTGTCCAGTCCTGAAACATAATATTGCCACAGGTAGAACGCAGGAAAGACCACGTCCACCTAGACAGGATCAGAATCAACAACAAATCCCTCAGCATGCACAACCTAGGTTAGCTCCGCAACAACTAGCTCCGCAACAGGCGGCTCCACAACAGATCGTAGCACCACCACAAGCGCAGCCTATTGCTGCAACACAAGCAACGACACAACAGATGTATCAGTACGCACAAACAGATTATCCCGATTATCAGCGATACTCATGAGATAGCCTAGAGAGGGACGTTGGCTTACCCCTTATAGAGGTTCCTGTAGACCAAGAGGGACCTTATGTACATAGTGAACTATTAGGGGAAGACAGAAAGTTTTTACTTGATACAGGGGCAAGCAGAACAACTATAAGACGAAGTGAAGTTCCAGGGGCACCCCTCTCAGGCTCACAGAATATTTCCCTTGGATTCTCAGGAAAACCTATAATCAATGACGTAACACAACCTCTTCCACTTACGGTCGGTCCATTGACATGTACTACAGATTTATTGCTTACTAAATCATGTCCAGAAAACTTGTTAGGCATAAAAACATTGAAAGCTCTAGGAGCCATAATATGTTGTTCTCCGGAAGGAGTACGACTATTTTTACGTGACTTTAAAGGTCACTACGTGTCCAGAGACATGGATCACCGACTGCAGAATTTACCTACACATTTATGGGCACAAGGCCCCACTGATGTTGGTTGCATGAACATTACACCATATCGAGTCACACTGAAAACAGGAATAGTACTACCACGAATGCGACAATACAAGTTACCACCAGATGCTGTAGTGGCTTTACTGCAAATCATTGACGAGCTCATTGCACAAGGAGTGGTTGTCGAAACCGACTCCAATGTATGTAATTCCCCGATAATTCCGATTCTTAAAAGAACGGATCCAAAAGCACCACCAGTATATCGATTAGTTATTGATCTGCGCGAATTAAATAAATGTATTGTACCACAATACCCTGTGGTCCCAGATATCTCTTCATTACTAACAGCTATTGACTCAGAAGCAACGTTCTTCACTGTAATTGATCTCAAGAATGCTTTCTTTAGTGTCCCAATCGATCCGGAAAGTCAATATCTGTTCGGATTCAGTTTAAATGGACGAAGTTTTAAATTCACACGCGCACCTCAAGGGTTTACAGAAAGCCCCAGCATCTATAGCCAAGCACTGAAACGAGAACTTGACAGTATCCACATGCCAGTTAACACTGCCTTGCTTCAATATGTCGATGATCTGCTGATCACCGCCCGAAGCGAACCTGAATGTGAGACAGCGTCACTGACGGTTTTGAAATTTCTGGCCGACAAGGGGCACAAGGTGTCCCCTTCTAAGCTGCAATTCTGTGTCCAGCGAGTTGTTTACCTTGGGCACTCGCTGTCCAAGGAGGGAAGGCAGCTTACACCCGACCGCATCCAGTTAATTGCTAACATGCCACCACCGAAGACACAAAAGGAGGTGCGGGCTTTTATAGGCCTCACTTCATACTGTAGGCAGTGGATCCCTCAATATGCATTTCTAGCAAAACCACTCATCCAGTTGACAACACAGGAGGCAGCCACATCGACTGTCCTCCCTTGGACTCAAAAACATACACACGCCTTTGAAAGCTTAAAGAAAGCTTTATGCCAAGCACCTGTTTTAGCAACACCATGTTACAGTAAACAGTTTACACTCTTTGTTACAGAACGCGAAGGTACTGCCTTGTCAGTGCTCACTCAGGAACAAGCAGGATCACACAAACCATGTGCTTATTTCTCTAGTACATTAGATCCAGTAGCTCAGGCACTTCCTGCGTGCCTGAAATCGGTGGCAGCAACAGCTTTAGCAATCAGACAAAGCGATGCCATAGTGTTAGGACACCAATTGACAGTACAAGTACCACACGCAGTAGAGGTTCTCTTGAACCGCACACAAACACAACACTTGACTATAGCGAGACTCACCGGTTACGAATTAACATTGTTTCAGCCACATATAGAAATCAGACGTTGTAATACGTTAAATCCTGCCACACTGTTACCAGTAGGCGGAACAGATCCATTGGCACATGATTGTGTCGAAGTCATTACTATCACGACGAAACCCAGACAAGACTTGACAGATATCCCTTTGTCAGATCCAGACTTGACATTGTATGTAGATGGGTCATGTATGAGAACAAGTACAGGAGAGTTAGTGGCCGCTTACGCAGTCACAACAGACACTGAAGTCATTGAAACAAATTGTATTAACACTTTGTCAGCTCAAGCAGCAGAGCTCACCGCTCTGACACAAGCCTGTATTCAAGCCAAAAATAAGAAAGTCAATATATACACAGATTCCCGTTATGCATTCGGAGTCGTCCATGACTTCGGCGTACTGTGGCGAGAGAGAGGTTATTTAACTTCTCACGGTGCCCACATCCAACACGGACCACTCATTCAAGCCCTATTAGACGCGATTCATCTACCTACTGTAATATCGATTATGAAATGCAAAGCCCACACAAAAGTTACCGATATCATTTCTCAGGGTAATGACCTAGCTGACAGAACAGCTAAACAGACTGCTCAGAATCAGACTCACACAACTGACACGACAAAGACAATAGTTCCGACATCAACACATTGCATGACAGTTAAGGATCCCGCCCTTGATGTAATTGACATACAGACACATGCTACACCAGAAGAAATAAAGAAATGGACTGAATTAGGAGGGATCCAAACGGATCAAGGATGGATGACGAAGGAAAAATCTATATGGTTTCTTCCCGACTCAATGGTTCAAGTCATCATTAACACTATACATAGTCCAGCGCACCTAGGAGAAAAAGCTATGCTAGACAGCATTCAACACATTTGGTTCAACAAACACTTGCGAGCAGCAGCTAAACAAAAAGTTCGTACCTGTATGATATGTTGTCAGTTTAATCCAGGTAAAAGCATCCCCGTAGAGCAGGGTGGATTTCAAACTCCCGATCATGCTTTTGAAGCCCTCCAGATGGATTATATCCAGATGGAACGATGTCGAGGATTCAAATATGTTCTCGTAGTTGTCTGTGCTCTTTCCCGTTGGACAGAAGCATACCCGGTTTCAGATTACACTGCCCCGACTACTGCCAAACAGTTAGTTCGAGAATTCTTCCCACGGTACGGTTTACCACGTGTTGTCTACTCAGATAATGGCCAGCCGTTCTCATCCGAACTAATGAAACACGTTTCCCTTCTGTTAGGCTACCAATGGAAATTCCACTGTGTCCGACATCCCGAGGCGGCAGGTCTCGTGGAACGCCATAATCAAACTCTGAAAATTAGATTGTCCAAAATATGTAGAGAAAAAGGTGTCGATTGGATAGTAGCCTTACCAGTTGCGCTCTTTTACATGAGAATGGTAGCACATTCTCGAACAGGGCTATCCCCGTACGAGGTGATCTTCGGTAGACCACCAAATATGTGGGGGACGCCTATACCTCGCAAAATCACTGATGTTGACTGTAATATGCTGACAGATTACCTGGCTTCCTTGATGTCTGCACTACAATCTTGTCGTTCACAGGTAGCCGCAGCTTTTCCCGACAATACTGAGGTGAAGCCCCATGACGTGGTTCCTGGTGACCTGGTTTTGGTCAGGAATTTTGACCGAAAGACCCAACTGGAGCCTAGATGGACCTCGCCAAGATTGGTTCTACTAACTACAAGGACAGCCGTGAAGATTGAAGGACGCAAAGGGTGGTTGCACTCGAGTCATATCAAGAAATTTTATGGACTACCATCTAGTGTGAACGTTCAGCCCTGCATTCCCTCACAGACAGACTCAAAGCTCCCCTTGGCTGAATTAACAAATTCAGAACTTTACAAACTAAAATTAAGGTCTAGTAAGTCAGACAATTTGATTGTTTAAGTCCTCTCCAAGGTGAATCGGTTGAATTTGTCTCTGACATGTATCCTCTAGACCGGAATAGAGAAAGAAATCATCAGATGCAGCTTAAGAAGCATGCGTATTGTAAATCATTTCGTAGTCACTGCACAGTAACATTATTAATTTTGTTTTTTCTAAGTCTTCTGATCATCATTGTCAGCATACTATTGCACATGTATTACCCTATTCTTAAGCGTGCTTACAATGTAACTGCAGAACATTCTTTTAGCGAATTACCTCCGCATGAGTTGTCCTATAGATTTGCGCTGCGCAACAACACATTCATTAGTATGTTACATCATTCCCATCAAACCAGCAATGCCACAAATTGTTGGATATGTGGCCGACTCCCTCCCTATCAGAACTATAAGGGAGTTTTGCCCCTCTTTCCCTATCCGTTCACACACAATGGCTCCTGTGGAGCATGGTTTAGTTTGATTAATTCCCTAGATTCAAATTCCGCAGTTTATCAAGACAACTGGGTATGGGGAAACCTGAACTTAGTTTTGCTTAAAGTCTGCTACCCTAACAAGGAGGGACTTCCCAGAAGAACAGGAACTGATCTAGAAAATGAAGTATATGGATTAGGTAATTTTACACTTAACCTTATGATCCTGAACGTTGAATCTGAAGCTACACCAATCTTGCCCGCCATGTCAGTATTCCCAGTAAAAGGGGAATTATGTGTAAGAAAGAATGGTTCCATACACATGGGCCATAGTAAATGCACCACTGTAATAAAATTCAGTGATCAAGGCAAGTCTACATTTAGAGCTTCTCGCCATTCCTACTTTATATGTGGCCAGACCGCATATATACGTCTACCTCTAGATTGGGATGGTACCTGTTACATAGCATTCCTTCTACCACCTGTTTTCCTAGCTCCTCCTGATTATCATAGAAATACCCATTTAGTACACAATAGACAGCAGAGAGATCTCCCAATTGTCGATTACACTGAAACAGCATGGGAAAAATACACCGATTTCAATAAAGGTTTCTTTCCCTATATAGGTACAGTCACTAATAGTAAGCTGATACGTAGATTAACCAGAACCCTTGAAGCAGTAGTGAACGAAACTATTTCCGCCTTAGGCAATTTAACAGAAGAGCAGTCTGCTATGCGGATTGTTGTGCTTCAAAATCGTCTTGTCCTTGACGTCATCCTGGCCGATAGGGGCGGAGCTTGTAGGGTCATCGGATCAAGTTGCTGCATTTTCATACCAGAAAATTCGCCGTCAGTATATAAAGCCATAACTCGCCTTCATAAGATTGTAAGCCAGATACACCAGAGTCCAGGCACCTGGACTTGGTCCGGTTGGTTCTGGGGCGTGTTGTCAGCCTGGGGATGGAGAATCCTATCCTTCCTAGGTATTGGCTTTCTCATACTATTCAGTTGCTGCTTATGTCTACAATGTGGGCCAGCGATTTGTGGTCTGTGTGCCACCTCGTGTATCCCACATCCAAGTTTTCGTTCGAGATCCCGGAAGAAGAAAGAAGAACAAATGATGCTATATGAACAGATCGATGGATTGAGGAAGATCGATATCTCCTGAGGGTCCGTAGGGGACAAGGAGGGAATGAGGAAATATGAATTCTGTGATCAGTTATGTCCCCTATCGTAGACCCCAACGGCTCCATGTGCATGCTATAAGTACATGTATGTTCCCTCCTGCTCCAGTTTTGAAGACGCAAATATATGTGCGTCCACCGTCAACATGTCCTCTTTCAGATCCGCCATGAATGGGTCAGATATTCCATTCCTAAGTATGAAAGGCCACCGACTTTATGTGGTTCACTTTCCACATTTTACAGATTCAGGCGAGTAGGCCCAGAATTCTGCTATCAAGCCTTTTCCTGCCTTCTGCCTCTGAAAGCTCCAGTCTGAGCCTGCATCTGTATCCATGAACTTTGTCCTACTCCCTGCGCGGCTAACGGTGCCTGATCCAGCCTGTCGCCTGCCAAAAACTGTATTTCACCTTCAAGATTATCTACTCCGCTCCTCATCCGATGCATTCCTGTCTAGTAGTTTAGGTAAACATTCCTCCAGCTACCGTGCAAAGGGCCAGGCCTCGCTGTCCTCATGCAAGTAATTCATAGCCCCGTTACCATGGAATATTCCTACCCCCTCGCATCTAGTGTAGACACTTAGACGCTTGTACACGCACTAACAGTCAGTATAGAATAGATTCTATCCTAGAGACCTCTCCTTTTGGATAACACAGTTCTTTAAACATAGGATATTAGAAATGATTTGGGATTAGGTTGACATGACCCCCAGACTTCTGTCTCCACATGTAGAGCTAAATGTCAAGTCCCCTTCACCCTCTAGTTGCACGTCAATCACACGTCATGCGGCTGCGCGCGCATCTCTGTCGAATATTTCTGCTGACATTGCAAGATTCTCTTATGGATCCACCCACTTGTGACATCATGTATGATGACGTTTATTAAATTACGCCCATACATCCGCCTCTATTAGTTACGTATGCACCTTTTATCTGTACTATCAGCTGTTACGCCTCTTGCATCTGTTTCACTGTAATGTATTTTCTATAAAACTGCCTATCTGTCAATAATGTATGCCCTTCCTTCCTGAACTTTCGTGGTGATGGAATAGAAAGCCTACAATTCGAATTGTATTCCTTTGTATAGGAATAAAGCCTTTTAAAACCTCTAATACCATGGATTCTGCCTCTTATATTTACTGAGTTATTCTTAATAGACTTTACCGCATAAAAATAGTACCGGTAATGAAATATTTACCACAGTTCTTTCTTTTCCACCAGCAGAACCCACTTCACAACAAAAACTTTACAGCTTTTAATTGTTCACCATTTACAAGTGTAAAGTTACTATAAAGCTTCGACTTACATGTACTCACCACCGAATACAAGGAGTGGAGCCAATAAATGTATCATATACTACCATAAAGGTACTACTGATTGTGACTTTACAACTGCATTTGACATTCTGCAAACTTACGGAGACCTCTGCAGTTAGGACAGATCTTCATATGGTAGAGTGCATGGACATTTTAAGTAAAGTTAGAAAAAAGTGTAAAACAAATGTTGAAAGTTGAATGTTAGTGTAAATTGATTTTATATTTATGTTTTAAATGTAGATTAATTAAAAAAATTATACATGAATCTATTTGCTTTAAAAATGTACTTAAAAACATAAGTCCCACCTAAAGTAAACATTTTATTTAGTATGTATCAAATGGGCCTAAAAGTTATGTGTAGATTTTAAAATGCAATTGGCTGAGGAGGTGGAAAGCCACTCAGGCAACAACCACAATCCTTGTCAGGGTGAACCACAAAAGTCCCTAAATTAACCTGGGTTTAAATCTCTGGTAGCTTGGCAAAAAGCATTCAGGCTTAACCTAGAGGCTATGCATAAAGCACTTATTCAGCACACAAACAACAATAAAGTGAAAACACAGCACAGGAAAAATCCCAAACTAATTAGAAGAATAGAGTTAATGTTAATGAATAACATGATCTCAGGGCAATGAAAATCCAATCATTAGAACAGGAGCAATTTAATTTTAACATTTTTAGAGAAAATAGCTCCTAAAAGCACAAAGCGTCACGCACAGTCATCTGGTCACATTAGATCGGGGGAAAGTTACAAGTTTAGGTCAACTGCAATGGAGTGTGAGCCAAATTGAGCGACCAAGTTAGTCCTGCTAAAATGTTACCTTCAAAGTCTGGTGGAAAGAATCTGTTCGCCATGCAGGAGACAGTGAAGAACAGGTAGATATTTTCAGATTATCATTGTAGCGCAAAGAGCAGACCTGGCATCATGGGCTGCAGTTGCTATAGCACAAAGAGCTCACTGGGGGTTGTAGATGCTGTTGCTTTGTGTTGACAATCACCGCGGGCTGTTGTTACTGTAGAGAGAAGTGTGGCTGTTGCAGTACCAGTTATCTCTAGTGGTCGCTGTAGTACAAAGAACATGTCTCATTAGAACTTCTCATTGGCAGTCGTCTCTGACGAGATAGTCTTGGCGTGAATGGGCCCCTTTGTGATCAAGAGGAGCCACAACTACAGGATGTTCACCTTTTCGTACAGAGAAGTACACTCTGATGCCAGCCATAGGTCCAGGACCAGAGGAGGCACCACTTTGTTATTAGGGACTCACTCCAGCAGGCCAGAAGGCAACAGGACTCATTGAGGTCTAGTTTCAGGTGCAGGCAGGGCCAGGCAGGTCCAGTTGCAGCAGCTTGGCTTGCCAGTTGCAGGGAGGCAGCTGAAGTTTGTTGTGTGTCTTTAGCTCATACGGGAGGTCAGCCAGCTGACCCTTGGAGTCACTTTCGATTAGTCTGGGATGAAGGTAAGCAGCTCCAGTCTTCCTTTGTTGGAATGGGTGGATACGATGTCAATGAATGTCACGATATGTGCAGGTCCGACAAAGACAATATCAATAAATGCAATGTGAATGTATGCCATAGCATGTACCCACATAACCACAAGAATGCCCGTCAATGCCGTGTAAATGTATACCATAACTTGCGCCCGCACAGCAGTGCCAACATCAGCAATAATGATACAAATGTATGTCATAATTCATGCTCGTAAAATAATATTATTGTTACCAATAAGAACAATGCCAATGAACATTCAGATCAAAGCAAACATATCTTTGACAGTACCAGTAAGAACGATGTCAATATACAAGATGACAATTGTATGTGCAATGTTAATAATGTCAATAAAAATGATACCAGTGGATGCCATTTTATTCTTAGGAGCTTCAGTGAACTCACATGATTCCTGTTGAATTCACCCAAGAGGACCTCCCCATCAACCCCAAGTCAGGGATACGTGGACAGGCAGTTCCTGCAACCCACACCCACACCTATCGAGTAACAGGTCAAAGGTGGGGTCTCCTATAACCTAAAGGGAAACACACATCCAGGGAAAACCCTGATCAATTCCACAGATAGATAGTTGCATGCACCACAAACAAGTCTGAGATCATTTGGCCACAATAAAACATGTTTAGCCAGAGGCTCATGTTGCCCAGAAATACCACAATGCTAGATACCATATGTAGATAGGTACGTTCAATCAACCAGGACACAACATGCACAGCACATGTAGTGATCACGCACTCCTCATGCCTGACATCTGGACACATAGACACTGGCCCACATTAGCTCTCCCCAAAGTCGAGAGCCATCTGTGTACTTAAAAGATGCACACATTCGATTGATTTAGGACTAAAATGCTCTTTAGGAATGTAGAGATCATTTTATTGTACCTCATGAACTGTATACATTGCAGGCCAAACTTTGTACATAGAGAGATTTTGATCAGACTTACTCTGCCCAAGCTCTCTCAGCCACAGAGTTTAATTGAACCAACTTGTTCCTGTTTTGGCAAATGCCTCTTGTCTTTTCATTTATAGAAGGTAAATTGATATCTGAGCAACAACTTCTCAGACAGCAAGGCAAACCTTCACGCAGCAGGTTAGTCCTTCTTCTGTAACTTGTACAAGTCTAGAAGTGCTCTGGAGAGTGGATATGGAGGTCCAATATGTATACCTGGTGCCATCCTTTGTGTGTCCGGGGCTCTCTGACCCACCTCCACATCTGGTTTTAGAAAGTTATTTTTCTCCTGTCAAGGCTTCAAACTGTCTGGGGTGATAGCAGTTAAGACAGGCCACGTATCAGATTCCTTTCTGTGTGCAGGAGGCAAGGCCCGTTGAAATCGGTGTGGGACTGGGCACATCCTCTCTCATTCATCCTGCCGGAGTGGCCAATCCTGTCCACTCCTAAGCCCCCTTTATGTTACTTTCTGAAAGCAATAAATCATATGACCCAGGACACTGGCAGAACACACAAATGGTTAGGACAAAAAAATGCCTACTTTCTAAAAGTTATAATAAACGATGGGGGGTCCCTGACTCCTTTAATATTTTTTGGCATAAATCTCTTTATAGCATCTATCAAACAAAACTTTTTATGTTTGATTTAGGTTATTTATTAAACCAGTTTGTTTAAGATTTTTCATCTTTTTTTTAGCAAAAAATTATTTTCAAAAGTAGGAAAAGAAGAAACACATACATTTCAAAAGCAATTAATACATGAAATTACATTCATGGACAAAACATTGAAAAAAAGTAAAAGTCAGAAGGCTTGCTGTGTGTTTAATGAGCAAAGCAATGTTCCTTTTATGAATTGTCCATTTTTTCAATGTTGTTTTTTCAATGTTTTGTCCATGAATGTAATTTCGTGAATTATTTCATGAATTGTTTTTGACTATCGAAATGTATGTGTTTCTTCTTTTCCTACTTCTGAAAATAATTTTTTGCTAAAAAAAAGATATGAAAAATCTTAAACAAACTGGTTTAATAAATAACCTAACTCAAACATAAAAAGTATTGTTTGATAGATGCTATAAAGAGATTTAAGCCCAAAAATATTAAAGGAGTCAGGTACCCCCCATTGTTTATGATAAGTATTATGGCCCTACCTGCCTCTTGTCCAATGGGTCAAACCCCTTTAGTACTTTCTAAAAGTGGTATTTTCAGAACTGTGACTTAAAATCTGGCCTTATCAGTAAAGATGATTTACAATTACAACTAATTTAAGTGTAAACAGCTATATCAATTTGCTTCCAATCCAAAGGTATCACTTATTAAATGTAATAAGGTAACCCAGTGTTAGTCAATTGAAGAGATAGGCTGTATAACAATGGAAAACAATGTTTGGAGTTGAATGTGTGGATTACATATAGCAGTCTGCATTGGGCATCCTGTGTGATTTATACTAGACACGTGTGTTATAGGTGTATATTTTGTGTACTGTGTGTTGTGGGTGAGTTTGTATCACCTGGACTATGTGTGTTGAGATTGGTATTCCGTGTGTATTCAGCAAAAGTGTTAGACATCTATATCATTCAAGGTGAATATGGAGTTGGAGGTATATGTTTTGTGAGTGTGTGTGTGTGTGTGTTAGAAGTCAGACGTCTGTGTCTTGAAACAGTATGAAAATGTATCTGTGTCACACAGAGTTTGTCTGTTGGGCCTATACATTACTTGTAGCATGTGTACCATGTGACACCTTTTGTCATATGTGTTGGAAATGTGTATCTCATATAGTGTGTCTATATCCGGCATTGTGACGGGTATGGGTCAGAGAACAGTGTTATTTCTGTCTATTGTGTGTGCTCTTTGTTGGGTGTGTGTCATGTGCAGTATGCGTATCAATCTGCCTCTGAGTGTCAGTATTTTGATTGTTTTATGAATGTATATGTCATGAGCGTGGAGTGTCTGTCTTTCAAGAGCATGTATAGTTAGGACTGTAAATGGAGTCAGGAGCTGGCCATCTGTATTGCATAGACTGTGCATATTTTGTTTGTGTCACTGAGTGTGTATACTGGGAACTGTGTTTGTATATCAAGTCAGGAAAGTGTTTTGGATATCATAAAGTGTGTGTATCCAATGTGTATATCAGGCATGGATAATAGTCTGAGAGGATATGTAGTCAGGAGTATATATGTTATATGATTGTGTGTGTGTGTGTGTGTGTATGTGTGTCAGGAGTTTGTTTTAAGGGGAATAACAACAGAATTATAGAGTCATAGTTGGGGCATCTGTATCATGTGGACTGTGTGTGTGTGTTTGCCATGTGCATCAAGTGGAGTGTATTCCTTAGGTGTGTCCATCAGTGGCATCAGTCTATATAGAGTCATAAATCTGTATATTTTATAAGTGCATTTGGCATAAGTCAGAAGGGAGTGTCTTTCAAGAGTTCATACAAACATGGGTATCACATGGAATGTGTGTGTTCGGTTTGTGTATCACATGTAGTGTGAGCGTGCATGTGTGATGGTGTTGACTATGTGTACCAAATATGTATGAAGTATTTAGCCAATAGGCTGTAGGTTGTTAGCAAGCTCATTCTAAGTTTGCAGTTTTATTAAGTGTTTTCATTTCACTACTGCTCAATGACTTTCAACATAGTTTGCAGACTTTTAGAACTTTGAAAAATGGATCTACTGAACTGATTCACACCAAATAAGCAAAAGGAACATCCTTGATCCGACATCTACCCCCCTGCCAAATTTGGTGTTAGTCTGTTCAGCGGTTCGAGCTGTAGAGGTGGCTAAATTACAAAGACAGCCTTATTTCGGTCCAGTAGGTAGTTATAGTTAGGACTTAGTTTCCATTTGAAAAGCATTTTTTGACTTGGCTATATCTTTGGCAATATTTGACCAATCTGCATGAAATTATGTCAAAAAAGTGTCACGGTGGGTACTATTGATTGGGAAAGTTTGTGTGTGATCCTTGCAGTGGGGACCAAAATAAGGTTGTGTTTGTAATGTTAATTCCGATAGCAACCTTTAGCCACCTCTAAAGCTCGAACCGCTGAACGTAATTACACCAAATTTGACAGGGAGGTAGATGTCAGTTCAAGGAAGTGCCTTTTGCTGATTTGGTGTGAATTTATTTAGTAGGTTTTGAGAAATGTATGTTTAAATGTATAGTGAAATCTCTAGACGTGGATATTTTGCGGTGTTTTCGAAATTAATCATGAATGCACGCGCCAACTGTAATGCTCTGATTGGCTAGACGCAATCTGAATAGAAAGTTGTGGTTGCCATTATATCTATCGGGAATGTTCATGGGGCTGAAAATCTGTGTAAAAGCCCACATAAGGGGTCGGGGTGGAGATACTCTGACCGCATGGCTGAGTAATGGAGGTGTTTTTGACAGAAGTTACATGTTCAAAATGAATTTTTTTTCTTTTTTTAATAGCGCGCTATATACCAACAACAACGCGACCGTCAGCATGCCCCCGTGTACCATCACGGGGACATCGCAACTATCAACTTTGTAGTAAGGAGGTCCATGCAGGTAGGATGTAAGTTATGAAGTTTCATTGAAGATAGATACAGGTAGATAAGATCTTGTCAAGCAGCCCCACTAGGAGCAGCCCGCATGCTGCTCAGCCCAATCTCAACTGTCACTTCCAACCTCTCAGACACCCAATATTCCAAATGCATCATCACTCCAACATTCTATTGAGCACAAACACTGGCTGAGCAGGAGGTGTAAATTGCATAACAATAACAAGGGCAGAATACTACATATCCCCTTTCTTGATACCAGAGAGGAACAAGTCCTGTATTGGAATAATTTGTAACAAGAGAGAACCATGGACAAAATAACTAGGAAGAACAACGATGGAACAGAATAAATGTCAGAGCAAATTGAACAAGAAAGGCAGAGCGAAGAGACAGGTAGAAGAAGAGTAGGAGGAAGCAAATAGCAAGTATAAACAAATGGGAAAGACTCAAACTCTCCAACAACAAATACAATAAGGATGCTAAGAAGGGACGAACAGGAGAGAGCGAAGAGATAGGTGAAAGGAAACGTGGACGAAGGGAAGAGTAAATATACATGAATAGAAATGATGCATACTCTTCAACAAGGAGTAGGAATGGAGAAGAAAACAAAGATAAAGCGGAATAAACTACGAGTTCACAGAAAGACATAGACGCACCAAAGACTACCCCCAAACATACCCACTGGCTAGGCAGGCAAGCAAGGAAGGAAGGACAAGGCACAACGCGAACTGAACACAAGACTGACACCCAGACACCTGTAGAAGAGAGGGAGAGATCTCCTCTTGAACAAAAAGAAAGAGAAAAAAACAACACAGGAGGGAAGACTAGATGCAGAGGAAGAATAACAAACAAAGTGTATAGTTCAGGTTCCAAGGATGAGACAATATAGAGCATCATGAGGCTCACTGAACACGTGTGTAAACAGAGGGGAAGAATAAAAATACAAATAAGTATAATTAAATCTCTCCCACTTTCATAATGATAACAAAATGAATATGAGAATAACATTGCAATAAAGACAATGTAAAATTATGTAAACATGACATTGTAAGAAAATGACAGTACATGGGAATGAGACCCATGAATGACAACCCGTGTAGGGACAACCCCCGTGTAAAGGTCACCTACAGTAAAATGTTGTGATGGGAAAGAAACCCATGAGACACACCCTGTGTGAGGGTGAAACTGTAAGAGAAAATGGGACTAAAACGCATGACCAACCCCAAGAGAAAAGAGATGTTAAGATTGTGTAGATGGGAAAAACACCCATGGAACGGTGTCCTGTGTGAGGGTGAAAACCGTAAGTGGCTCGTGTAGGCACGTGTATGTAAGAAATGGGGTGAGTACCCTTTTGCCATCCCAAAATAGGGAAGAATAAAGTGTAAATAGTACACTTGTAAAATGGACAAAGAACCCCTGAAGGTCTGTACTCAATGTCCATGAATGGAAGATCATGGATCACTAAATCCCACCAAACAATCCCATGCAGGATAAGAAGGAGAAAAGCAATTCCATAATGTAACGTTCCACAATCCAAAATTTGTATGTACATTAAAATTTCATTTGCGGTCAGTAAGCGTTAATAATGTGCATGTCACCATAGTGAAAGTAAACTGCATAATCATAGCGAAGCATACATTAGGCATCGGAACAGAAATGGATTGAAATTACGTTTGCTGAATGTTATAGTATAGGTTGAGCGTGTCACAGGAAGATAAAATCCAGCGTGGAAAGAGATACTGCCGATGAACTGTGTTCCCTCTAACGTGCGTGCCTGTGCGCCCCGCACCTTTAAGGCACCGAGCGCGCAGTGTCCCATGTGAAGCACGCATACATTCTCGCTGCCGCCCGCTTTTAAAACGCGACCAGCGAAAAACGTCAATTTACCGGTTGCCTGAGGCCTTTGTGAAAGGATTCCTGTTAATCACAGCGCCCGTCATGCACTGCAATTAACAGGAATACTTTAAAAAATGCCCACAATCAGCCCGCAGCCTCTCTCTATTGAAAAAAGACATGCAGCAAGTCCAAAAGCACGACGTGTGCTTTACACGTCGTGCTTTCAGACTTGCTTTATTTCTTTTCTAGAGCACGGCTGGGTGCTGATTGTGGGCCATTGTGAAAGGATTCCTGTTAATCACAGCGCCCATCATGGCCTGCAATTAACAGGAATATTTTCACAATGGCCCACAATCAGCACCCAGCCGCGCTCTATTCAGAAAAGAAATGAAGCAAGTCTGAAAGCACGACGTGTAAAGCACACATCGTGCTTTTGGATTTGCTGCATGTCTTTTCTCAATAGAGAGAGGCTGCGGGCTCATTGTGGGCATTTGTGAAAGTATTCCTGTTAAATGCAGCGCATGACGGGTGCTGTGATTAACAGGAATACTTTCGCAAATGCCCACATAATTCACATGCAACGTCCATGTAAATCCAGATGGCCCATACTGAATGCAGAAAAAGCTCAAAACCAATTTCTTCAAAAAGCACTATACACTCACTTCATCAAACTCGTAAGTGAATTAACGTCATCAATTCACAGAGCCAGATAGAGTTATAGCACCAACATTCAAGATAAGAGGAAGTGGAGGGTAATGTGTGAAATTAAGGTTTGTCAAATGGTTCCAGTATGACATGTAGGCGTAAACACCATGTTACAGCAGCACATGTAGAAGAATCAGAGACCTGCATAAATTGTCAGCTATGCATTTCTTTAAAAGCTCCATGTGTTGTACATCCGAAAGACATTGCCTTTCCTTCATCCCCTCGGTTGTTTTGTTTAAAAGTTCACAAGACATAAATAATAAGTTAGTGCTTTTATTGCCATATGACTCATAAGAAAAAGCCAGAAGTAATCATTCCACAAGATTAGAGCCAATACCCCCTTACATTTAAATGGTTTACTCCCAAAACCGTCATCTGGTAGTAAAAGAGAGATGGCTGTGGGCCCCGCATGCCCTTGGGCTTAGGGGCCACTAACTTTAAACCTTTCCCTAGCCAGGCCTTTCCAGGTCTCGCCTATAGACAGTCTTTAGCTGTTGTCGAAGACGTATTGTGGACACAGGGGTAGGCAAAAAGCAAACTAAAATACCCCCCCACCCCATTCGAGCGGTACCTCAAATGCCATCAAGAGAGTGAAGCTAGTAAGGTCTGTCCTCCCTTGAAGAGGTCCTTTCATCCCTCCTATCTATTAATCTCTTCACCCTTTAAGCCTTTCATCCAGCGTCCATTTCACCTGTGTATTCATGCTCCCATCCGTCTGTCTTTTCATCTAATCCATCCATCCTTCCTTTACCATTCCATCCATCTATCATTTCACCCACCTTTTATCAATCATCCATCCTTTCACCCTTCCATCCAGGTTTTCATCTATCTATCTAAACATTCATCCTTCAATCCATTCTTATATGCACCCACCCATGTACATATAACTTTACTCTTCCATGTCTCAAACCTTTCACCTTTGTATCCATCCTTTTATTGACCTCTCCTTCTTGTTACAGTTTCTTCCTTCTTTTCATATTTCCTATATTTCATTCTTCCTTTCTGCCCTCCCTTTCTCTTTCCCTCTATGTTCCTCATTCTTTCTCCATCTGTTATGGTTTCTACACCGCATTTAGAAAAGAAATGCAGCAAGTTTTTATATAGTGCGAACACAACCCAAAAGTATTGGAGCGCCTTACATGATTTATTATTTTATTTTTTTAGTACGCATGGAGAGATTAATTGATTTCCCAGAATCACAGGATGTTAGGCTGACCCGAGACTAAAAACCCATCTCCTAAATCGACAGCTCGAACATTAAGCCACAACCCCAACCACAAGAGCGGAAGCATTTTCAATATTATATACAACTTGATGCAAAAAACAACCATTGACAAAGCCAATAGTCTTGGCTTCTTGTAGGTGTAATGTTACTTGTATTATATATCTGGATGCAATGACAGAAGCAGCAAAATATCAGTAGGGTGGCACACTATGCGATGCACATATTTTTAGCTTAATTGCTTTTAAGCCACACCCTTAATTGCATTGGTTACACCCCTTTGAAAGATCCCCGAGTATTTTCATCCCACTCAAAGCCCTGGTCTACATGCGCGGTCAGGTTCTTGGCGTACATATCCTTGGCTGCAGCGCACAGAGACCTTACTCTGCCGCACACAGAGGAAAATAATTAGAGGGAACATTGCCGATGACCCAGGTTGTAGCTGTCACAACCAAGTACTTGTGGAAATGCTAAATTCATAGTGAGCAAAACTTGCCTATAGCTGATTGGGGTGCACGCGTACTCTAAAGAAGAAATATACGCTAGCGGGCCCACACTTAGGCATCCAATGCCCAGAGTTTTTTCCAAGTCATTAGACAGCATGCAGCGAAGACACAAGGAAACCTGTGGTGAACACTCATTGAGGAGACCTCTGTAAATTTGAGTCCGATGTCAATATTATGCACAGACGCGTACGTTCCTCCAGTCGGCACCAAACACAAAAGACTAGACAAATTGACGCTCAAGAAAATGGCTGCACGTATCCTGCGCAGTGCAGGGAGGCTCCAGGCGCGTACAAGCACCAAATAGTGTCACTAAGCAAATAGAAACGTGACGTCACAGAGGGCACTCGTCGAATTGGTGATCTGCGCAGAATGATGAGGTAAGCAGTGCGCGCAACAGGCACTCTGACAAGCAATGGAAATAACGGATTCAACGGCCGAAATCCAGGTCAGTCGTTGAGTTATGTGGAAAACACACGATGATGAGGAAATCACAAAGTAGCGAGAGGAGAGGGGGTGAGGCAACTTAGATTGTACTTTTTGATAAGAACAGGAAAATGACACCTCTAAGCACCGCCATAAAGAACCATTACAAAACCGTGTAGCTGTGGAGTAGAAGTGCACCAGAACACACAGCGTAAACAGCAAAATGACTCCATAACGTGCCATTTTTAAAGACACAGGGGCAGATTTATGAGCCCCTTGCGCCACTTTTGCATCACTTTTAACATGGGAAAAGTGACGCAAAAGTGGCGCAAGGGGCTCATAAATCTGCCCCACAGTATTTGTCTTCCACAATAGGCCCGAACCAGCTGGAAATAAAGAGACCGCGATGCGCATTGTAAATGCAGAACATGTCCCAGTGACTGTAACGTACACTATGTAATGCGCAAAGAAAACGAAGACACTCACAAAATTATCTTCACAGACAGGCTCATTTGAGGCAGCTCGTTGGGTAGGATTTCAAGCAACTTCAAATTGTAGAACAGCATCACAGTGAATTTAGAGGCAAAACTTTGCTTCAGATTGTTCTCCAGCTCGGATGGGCTGTAATGCATGAGCTCACACAGGTTGACACAGAAGCAATGGTCACTGACCTACTGAAACACAATTTGGCTGAGTGGAGCTTCGTGTCACAAACACACCGAAACACCGTGGTGGCAGGTTGTAGAAAGCAGCAAACACTGTATTGTAGACAGGAAACAATTGTGCTGTGTCACTTGGTGTTGAAGCTTGAGGGGAAAGGAAATTCTTTTCAACCATGTTGATAAGCAGACTGAAGGTGAGCTTGATAACAGAATCACTAGTAGTAAGATTAAAAGTCCAAAGAAAGTAAACCAGATGAGCACTGCACGCCTGGGCTAGGGCTGTCCAGTGGTGAGGAAACTGGTGGGGCTGATGGGCGTAGTGCGTCATATACTTGAATCTTGTTGTCTTTTTTTCTGTGAGGAATTTTTTTCTTGGATGTAGACGTAGCTGTAGTTCTATGAAGAACACCCTTGCATCTTGTTCACAGTTTTTCCTTTCCTGTGGATACCTCCTCTTTTCCTTTATGTTGCATGTGACTGTCTGTTGTGTAGCTTGTTTCATCTTCAGGTCCTAATTTGTATACCAAGTTCCTGAGAACAGCTTGTTTCACGTAGGTTCATCACCAACTTGTCACCAAATAAATGTAGTAAGGAGGTCCATGCAGTTAGGATGTAAGTTATGAAGTTTTATTGAAGATAGTTACAGGTAGATAAGATCTTTTCAAGCAGCCCCACCAGGAGCAGCCTGCATGCTGCTCAGCCCATTCTCAACTGTCACTTCCAACCTCTCACGCACCCAACATTCCAAATGCATCATCACTCAAACATTCTATTGAGCACACAGCACAAACACTGGCTGAGCAGGAGGTGTAAATCACATAACAATAACAAGGGCAGAATACTACAAACGTCTTCGTGAATAATGGTGAAAATATAAAATAACATATCAATGAATCATTAGTATGCATTGTTATAGAGATATTGATAAATGTTTTTATAAGGTTATTTATATAGTGAGTTATCTACTGTGATGGTTAGAATTAATTATGTAGTTATAATTTTTTTATGGGGTGGTGGCTATTGAATTCCTGCTTTTGCTTTCTGCATTCATGACATACCCGCGGTGATCGCGATGACCTCGTCATTGCGATCTATGATCTCAACGTGAAAATAGGTTTTAGAGATGGTTGTTCTGGAAATACACTAGAAAAACATGAGTTTGAAGTGTAGAGTAATAAATATCTAGTGTGTAAAATACTGTAATGTGCGTGCATTTATGTGTTTTCACTTTATTGAAGAGGTGCGATAGTCACAGTTTACCACATCATCGCAATTTCCTGAATAACCGCGAAAACAGAAAATTGGTCTGAAAGATGGTTTCTAAAGAAACTTAGTACAAAAGTATGAGTTTAAACATGCTTTGAAAGAAGTATGTATATAGTAATGTGTGTAGGGCAATGTTCAGAATCGATTTTTTTACATAATATTTTTGGATGTGTTAGTGGTGATTAAATTTCTACTTTTGTTTTCCTCTTCCGCGATGTGTCCAGAGGAATCACGATTACATCATCATCACGATCTCAGGAGTCTCAGTGAAAAAATAAAATAGGTGTTACAGATGATTTTTTATAGAAACTCTCGACAAAAACATGACTTTCGAGAATACAGTAAGAAACCCCAATGTGTAAAATAGTGTAGGATGTGTGCATATATGTGTTTTCACTTTATGGAAAAGGCACGATCGTTGCAGTTAACGACATCATCGCAACATCCTGAATAACCCCGAAAATGGAAAATAGGTCTGAAAGATGGTTTTCAAAGAAACTTAGTACAAAGATATGAGTTTAAACATGCTTTGAAAGAAGTATGTATATAGTAATGTGTGTAGGGCAATGTTCAGAATGGATTTTTTACATATTATTTTTGGATGTGTTGGTGGCCATTGAATGTTCTGCTTTTGTTTTCTGTTTTCGACATGTGTCCGCAGGGATCACGATTATCAACGTCATCACGACTTCCGCTGTCTTCATGGAAACGAAAAATAGTGTTTAAAGGCGATTATTCTGTAAAGTCACCCCAAAACTATGAGTTTGAAAAGTACACTAACAAAGCTCTTCTGTTAAATATACTGTAGAATATGTCTATAATATATGTTTTACACTTTGTATAAACCACACGTTTTTTGCGACTACCAACGTCATCGCAGTGACATCGGTAGTCACGAATACAATTTTTATTGTAAAGGTGGCTTTCTTCAAAATTGATCACAGAAAGAAAAGTTAAAACAATATTTTACTAAATATTTAGAGTTGAACTTTATTTAAAGAATGTCTTTAAGAGTAATTTTCAGAATGTGAATACATTTACTGATGACAGAATCTCCACAGTAAATGCAACAATGTTGTGCCGACTTCCAAATTGTTAAAAATAAAACCAATTATTAATGTATTTTCTAATAAACACATATGAAATCAAAAAATAACTAGTGTATTATATAAATATGATACAAAATATCCAATTACAGAAAGAAAGTATGTAAATTTTAGAGGCTCACTTACAAAAATATGAATGTTACAATTCAGAAATAGAATTGAAAGAACCTTAGAAACTGAAAAAATAAAGGTTACAGGGACGTTATAGTTAGGCTGATATTTCACTCGTACAAAGGCAGAGAAATTTAGCAGCTTTAGTTAGCTGAGCTAACTATAACTCACGCACCCGCAATGCACTACTTATGACCTCACATATTACATCACTCATGAGATAGTCAGCGACATCACTCATGACATCAATGTTGACATCATCCACAGAATCTTTGACACAGCCCATCACACACCCATGTAATCTTTCATACACCCACTCCAACTTTCCCACTACCATTCTCGAAACCATTGACACACTCATAACAGTACTTACATACATGCCCTCTCATTGATTCATGGGTCTACACACACATACACTCAGTCACCCATACAGCCACTCATACACCAACTCACTCACTAATAAAGCCACTGATATCTCTACTCATACAGCCACAGAGCCACTCACACACTCTCAGTCACCCATAGAGCTACTCACACACCTACTCACTCACTCATAGTCAATCACACAGCCACTTACTCACCTATACAGTTATACACACACCAACACACTTATTCATACAGATACTAGCACATACTTACTCACCTATACAGTCACTGACACAAGCACACACTTACCCATATAGCCACTCTCACAATCACTCACTCACACATACAGTCAGTTATATAATCCAACACTCACCTATACTGCCTTTCACATATGTAGTTACTCACCCATATACCACTTACATATCCATTCACTCACTGACACAGCCATGCATGCACTCACTCACAAATACAGCCCCTCTCAGACACACTCATGAACCCATACAGCCAGTGATTCACCCACTCACGCATCCATGCAGGGAGTCACACAACCCCTCACCCACCTACACAGACACTCAAATACCCATACAGGTACTCTGACAACCAATCAATAACCCATTAAGCTACTCATGTACCTACTCACCAACCCATGCAGCCACTTACACACCAACTGCCAAACTGATACCGACACTCACACATATTAGTTACTCACCCATATATCAACTGAGACACGTATAATTACTCACTTATACAGTCAGACAAGCACCTACTAAATCATCCATACAGGAACTCATACACCCACTGATTCATCAATACACTTTGGTGTGTGTATATATATATTACCTACTGGCGGTCGCCAGTAGGTAGTTATAGTTAGGACCTATTAGCCATAGGAAATCCGCAACATTCTATTTAGAATAACTTTGGTGCCGGTGGACTAATCTTCGCGAAATTTTCAAAACTCGTGGCCCGCTCCGGTCCGCTCCTATCCTGAAAGTCTTGGGGTGATTCGTCAAGCGGGGGCTGAGAAAAAAGGGGGGTCCCAAAACGTGTTTTCCCCATGCAATTTTCTATAGGGATCTTTAGTCGCAGCTACAACCAGAACTGCTGAACGGAATTACGCCAAATTTGGCAGAAAGGTAGACCTTGGTTCAGAGTCATGCCTTTTGCTTAAATGGTGTAAATCCGTTCAGCACTTCATGAGAAAATCAAAAGTAAAATCAAATATATATCTGGGCGGAGCCTAACCACACATATCATCGTGAGATCTGATTGGCTGTCAGCACTTCTTCCAAGAAGTGTTGGCAGCCATCTTGGGACCAATATACATGAGAGCACCTCATTAATAAGCATTGCAGTTAATAGAAGGTTTTAAGACTTTAGTTACATTATAAATCATTTGTTGATGGTACCATACACATTTTAGGAATTGTGGTATGTTCTAAGGTGATTTTACCATGTGAAAAAGCCTTCTGCTGGGATATCATGAATCATGTTTGAGAGAAAACTATTTTCTCATGTTTTTCCAACAGAGGTTTGGAAGGTGATCTATAAGCTAAACTGAGAGCATATTTTCTGTAAATTCACATTATCTTTCTCAGTCATGTGAGAATGAAGTCTGACATTCTCAGTAAAACATGTACATCCAACAAGGGCAGAGACTGTCAGTTGATTCCTTTGTGTTCTACTGCAGCTTCCCAGAGTGTGCCAAAGAACAACTAGAGCGCTAACAGTCCTACTTATGACAAACGTATGGCACACCTGAAGCCATCTTGATTGGAATAAAGTGGTAACTCTTAAAACATTTAATTTAAAAAGGAACAAAATGAGGGGGTTCATTTTGCCATAGAAAGTATGATTAGTGCTGCAGAAAGAAAAATTAGGGCACATTTTGAGTGACTTCTCAAATCCTCTTCTATTTCATTAAAAGATTCTGACATGCAGACTAAAACATGCACTTTGAATACCAGCAGCAGACGTCCCTGGTGAGCAGTAGCTTTACTACAGTGATCTAATGAGCAACTAGACTGCTACCATTCAGAATTTATGGCAAATGTGTGACACATCTGAATGCCTTCTTGATGGAACCAAAGTAAACAAGCATTGAAAAAGCAATAGGTCTCGCCCTCGTTTAAGTTAAAGCAATTCTGTTTGTAATTAGGTGGCTTTTTAGCTTTGCTTTTATTAGTGTTTTTCAAACTTTCATGTACATAACATGCATATGCATGCATATATGTATATATATATATATATGTATGCGTGCATTTATATTTGTATTTATATAGATATGTAGATTATATATATGTTTATATATGTATGTATATATATATATACATACATATATAAATGCATATATATTCATATATATATGTGCATATGTGTGCATGTAGAGAGAGGTAGAGAGGTAGAGGTGTAGAGGTAGAGAGGTAGAGGTAGAGAGGTAGAGGTAGAGAAGTAGAGAGTAGTAGAGAGAGAGGTAGAGAGAGGTAGAGAGTAGAGGATGAGTAATAGAGAGTAGAGAGTGAGTAGTAGAGAGTAGTAGAGTGAGCAGTAGAGAGTGAGTAGTAGAGAGCAAGTAGCAGAGAGTAGTGGAGAGTGAGTAGTAGAGAGTAGTAGAGAGTGGGTAATAGAGAGTAGTAGAGAGTGAATAGTAGAGTGAGAGTAGAAGAGAGTAGTAGAGACTGAGTAGTAGAGTAGTAGAGAGTGAGTGGTAGAGAGTAGTAGAGAGTAGTAGAGTGAGTAGTAGAGAGTAGTAGAGAGTGAGTAGTAGAGAGAGTAGTAGAGAGTAGTAGAGTAGTAGAGAGTGAGTAGTAGAGAGTGAGTAGTAGAGAGTGGGTAGTAGAGAGAGTAGTAAAGTGTAGTAGAGTAGTAGAGAGTGAGTTGTAGAGAGTGAGTAGTAGAGAGTAGTAGAGAGCGAGTAGTAGAGAGTGAGTAGTGGAGAGTGAGTAGTAGAGAGTAGTAGAGAGCGAGTAGTAGAGAGTGAGTAGTGAAGAGTGAGTAGTAGAGAGTAAGTAGTAGAGAGTAGTAGAGAGTGAGTAGTAGACGGTAGTAGAGAGTGAGTAGTGGAGAGTGATTAGTAGAGAGATAGTAGTAGAAATAGTAGAGCTTAGTAGAGAGTAGTAGAGAGTGAGTAGTAGAGTGAGTAGTAGAGAGTAGTAGAGAGTGAGTAGTAGAGAATAGTAGAGAGTGAGTAGTACAGACTGACTATTAGAGATTAGTAGAGAGTGAGTAGTAGAGAGTGAGTAGCAGAGAGAGAGTAGTAGAGAGTAGTAGAGAGTGAGTAGTAGAGTAGTAGAGAGTAAGTAGTAGAGAGTGAGTAGTAGAGTGAGTAGTAGAGTGAGTAGTAGAGCGAGAGTAGTAGAGGGTGAGTAGTAGAGAGTAGTAGAGATTGAGTAGTAGAGAGTTGTAGAGAGTGAGTAGTAGAGAGTGAGAGTAGTAGGGATTAGTAAAGTAGTAGAGAGTGAGTAGTAGAGTGAGTAGTAGGGAGTAGTGGAGAGTGAGTAGTAGAGTGAGTAGTAGAGAGCGAGTAGTAGAGAGCAAGCAGTAGAGTGTGTAGTAGAGAGTGAGTAGTAGAGAGTAGTATAAAGTGAGTAGTAGAGAGAGAAGTAGAGAGGGAGCAGTAGAGAGAGTAGTAGAGAGTAGTAGAGTAGTAGAGAGTGAGTAGTAGAGTGAGTAGTAGAGAGTAGTAGAGAGTGAGTAGGAGAGAGTGAGTAGTGGAGAGTAAGTAGTAGAGAGTAGTAGAGAGTGAGTAGTAGAGAGTAGTAGAGAGTGAATAGTAGAGTGACAGTAGAAGAGAGTAGTAGAGACTGAGTAGTAGAGTAGTAGAGAGTGAGTGGTAGAGAGTAGTAGAGAGTAGTAGAGTGAGTAGTAGAGAGTAGTAGAGAGTGAGTAGTAGAGAGAGTAGTAGAGAGTAGTAGAGTAGTAGAGAGTGAGTAGTGTAGAGTGAGTAGTAGAGAGTGGGTAGTAGAGAGAGTAGTAAAGTGTAGTAGAGTAGTAGAGAGTGAGTTGTAGAGAGTGAGTAGTAGAGAGTAGTAGAGAGCGAGTAGTAGAGAGTGAGTAGTGGAGAGTGAGTAGTAGAGAGTAGTAGAGAGCGAGTAGTAGAGAGTGAGTAGTGGAGAGTGAGTAGTAGAGAGTAAGTAGTAGAGAGTAGTAGAGAGTGAGTAGTAGAGGGTAGTAGAGAGTGAGTAGTAGAGAGTGATTAGTAGAGAGATAGTAGTAGGAATAAGTAGAGTAGTAGAGAGTGAGTAGGAGAGAGTGAGTAGTAGAGAGTAGTGGAGTAGTAGAGAGTGAGTAGTAGAGAGTAGTAGAGAGTGAGTAATAGAGTGAGTAGTAGGGAGTAGTAGAGAGTGGGTAGTAGAGTGAGTAGTAGTGAGTAGTAGAGAGAGAGTAGTAGAGTGAGTAGTAGAGTGTGAGTAGTAGAGAGTAGTAGAGAGTGAGTAGTAGAGAGTGAGTAGTTGAGAGAGAGTAGTAGGGATTAGTAGAGTAGTAGAGAGTGAGTAGTAGAGAGTAGTGGAGTAGTAGAGAGTGATTAGTAGAGAGTAGTAGATAGTGAGTAGTAGAGTGAGTAGTAGGGAGTAGTAGAGAGTGAGTAGAAGAGTGAGTAGTAGAGAACGAGTAGTAGAGAGTGAGTAGTAGAGAGAGTAGTAGAGAGTGAGTAGTAGAGAGAGTAGTAGAGAATAGTAGAGTAGTAGAGTGTGAGTAGTAGAGAGTGAGTAGTAGAGAGTAGTAGAGAGTGAGTAGTAGAGAAAGTAGAAGAGAACGAGTAGTAGAGAGTGAGTTGTGGAGAGTGAGTAGTAGAGAGCGGGTACTAGAGAGTGACTAGTAGAGAGTGAGCAGTAGAGAGTGAGTAGTAGAAAGTAGTAGAGTGAGTACTAGAGAGGGTGAAGTAGAGAGAGAGTAGTAGAGAGTAGTAGAGAGTGAGTAGTAGAGTAGTGGAGAGTGAGTGGTAGAGAGTAGTAGAGAGTAGTAGAGTGAGTAGTAGAGAGTGAGTAGTAGAGAGTGAGTAGTAGAGAGTAGTAGTAGAGAGTAGTAGAGAGTGAGTAGTAGAGAGTGAGTAGTTTAATTTAAAAGGAACACAATGAGAGGGTTCATTTTGCCATAGAAATTATGATTAGTGCGGAAAAAATAATAATTAGGGCACATTTTTAGTGACTTCTCAAATCCTCTTCTATTTCATAAACAAATTCTGACATGCAGACTGAAACATGCACTTTCATTACCAGCAGCAGACTTCCCTGGTGAGCAGTAGCTTTTCTACAGTGATCTAATAAGCAACTAAAGTGCTAACATTCTGAATGTATGGCAAATGTCTGACACATCTGAATGCCTTCTTGATGGAATCAAAGTAAAAAACCTGAAAGTATTTCCTACTGAGGAGACTGTAGTAAATGAGGAAATTAGGAAACTTCATAACAAATAAGTCTCCCAAGATGGCCACCAGAGACAAAAGAGCCCACATGTAGCACAAATATCACCCAGATGTAGCCCAAGTATAGCCCAATGACAGAATGTCCCAGAGTGTTCTAAAGTACAACTAGAGCGCTAACAGTCTTACTTATGACAAAAGTATGGCACACCTGAAGCCATCTTGATTGGAATAAAGTGGTAACACTTAAAACATTTAATTTGCAAAGGAACAAAATGAGGGGGTTCATTTTGCCATAGAAATTATGATTAGTGCTGGAGAAAGAAAAATTAGGGCACATTTTGACTTCTCAAATCCTCTTCTATTTCATTACAATTCTGACATGCAGACTGAAACATGCACTTTGAATACCAGCAGCAGACTTCCCTGGTGAGCAGTAGCTTTACTACAGTGATCTAATGAGAAACTAGAGTGCTACCATTCAGAATTTATGGCAAATGTGTGATACATCTGAATTCCTTCTTGATGGAACCAAAGCAAACAAGCATTGAAAATGCAATAGGTCTCGCCCTCGTTTAAGTTAAAGCAATTCTGTTTGTAATTAGGTGGCTTTTTAGCTTTGCTTGTATTAGTGTTTTTCAAACTTTCATGTACATAACATGCATATGTATGCATATATGTATATGTATGCATGCATTTATATTTGTATTTATATAGATATGCAGATTATATATATATATATATGTATATATATACATATTCACATATATATAAATGCATATGCATATATATATGTGCATATATGTGCTTGTAGAGAGAGGTAGAGAGAGGTAGAGGTGTAGAGGTAGAGGTGTAGAGGTAGAGAGGTAGAGGTAGAGAGGTAGAGGTAGAGAATAGTAGAGAGAGAGGTAGAGAGAGGAACAGAGGTAGAGAGTGGAGAGTGAGTAATAGAGAGTAGTGAGTGAGTAGTAGAGAGTGAGTCTAAGGGAGTGAGTAGTAGATTGAGTAGTAGAGAGTAGTAGAGAGAGAGTAGTAGAGAGTGAGTAGTAGAGAGTGAGTAGTAGAGAGTAGTAGAGAGTGAGTAGTAGAGAGTGAGTAGTAGAGAGAGAGTAGTAGAGAGTGAGTATTAGAGAGTAGTAGAAGAGTAGTAGAGAGTGAGTAGTAGAGAGTGAGTAGTAGAGAGTGAGTAGTAGAGAGTAGTAGAGAGAGAGTAGTAGAGTGTGAGTAGTATAGAGTGAGTAGTAGTGAGTAGTAGAGAGTGAGTAGTAGAGAGTAGTAGAAGAGTAGTAGAGAGTGAGTAGTAGAGAGTAGTGGCGTAGTAGAGAGTGAGTAGTAGAGAGTAGTAGAGAGTGAGTAGTAGAGTGAGTAGTAGAGAGTAATAGAGAGTGAGTAGTAGAGTGAGTACTAGAGAGTAGTAGAGAGCGAGCAGTAGAGAGCAAGTCGTAGAAAGAGTGTAGTAGAGTGAGTAGTAGAGAGTAGTAGAGAGTGAGTAGTTGAGAGAGTAAGACAGAGTAGTAGAGTAGTAGAGATTGAGTAGTAGAGTGAGGAGTAGAGAGTAGTTGAGAGCGAGTAGTAGAGAGTGAGTAGTGGAGAGTGAGCAGTAGAGAGTAGTAGAGAGTGAGTAGTAGAGAGTGGTAGTGAGTGAGTAGTAGAGAGTGAGTAGTAGAGAATGAGTAGTAGAGAGTAGTAGAGAGTGAGTAGTAGAGAGTGAGTAGTAGAGAGTAGTCGAGTAGTAGAGAGTGAGTAGTAGAGAGTAGTAGAGAGTGAGTAGTAGAGAGTGAGTAGTAGAGAGTAGTCGAGTAGTAGAGAGTGAGTAGTAGAGAGTAGTAGAGAGTGAGTAGTAGAGAGTGATTAGTAGAGAGTAGTAGAGAGGGAGTAGTAGAGAGAGAGTAGTAGAGAGAGAGTAGTAGAGACTGAGTAGTAGAGAGAGAGTAGTAGAGAGTGAGTAGTAGAGAGTAGTAGAGAGTAAGTAGTAGAGAGTGAGTAGTAGAGAGTAGTAAAGAGTGAGTAGTAGAGAGAGAGAGTAGTAGAGAGCAGTAGAGAGTGAGTAGTAGAGTAGTAGAGAGTGAGTGGTAGAGAGCAGTAGAGTAGTAGAGTGAGTAGTACAGAGTGAGAAGTAGAGAGTGAGTAGTAGAGAGTGAGTAGTAGAGTAGTAGAGAGTAGTCAGTCAGTGAATGATTCTGTTGTTGAATGGGTAGTTGTGTGTGTAGACTTAGGAATCAGTGAGTGAGTATGTAGTAACTGATATTGGTGTGTCAATGGTTTCAAATATGGTACTCTGTATTTTACAGTGAATGATGAAAGGTTATACTAGTGTATGATGAGGTGTATCAGATTGTCACATGGATGATGTCATCAGTGATGTCATTTGAGATGTCATCAGTGATTTCATCAGTGATGTCACTGACCATGTCATGAATGATGCAATATGTGACATCATCAGCAGTGCATTGCGGGCGCGCGAGTTATAGTTAGCAGAACTAACTATAACGGAGGAATTTCTATGGTTTTGTACGAGTGAAATGGCGGCTAACTATAACACACCTGACACATAAAAGATCTATAGGTTCTCACCAATTCCAATCGTGGGTTTAGGGGACATGACTCCTCTGGTGATCCCCATAGGTCCACTTTCCCCAGCTGTTTACAAAGATCCCTAATGTAGTTAAACCAGGGTATTTTAATGATACCAGGGATGATCAGGAGCTCTTTGAGCTCAGATCAGTAGGTGGTCAATTTTGGGGTCACCCAGAGGCAGGGCCAAAAAGTCAGAGGTCTAAGGGCTATCTCTTCATTAATGGGCCTAATACCCAAATCCAAGCGCATAGGAGTAAGAGGTGTGCTAAGGGGAAGACCTAATAGCTGCCTCATAAAGTTATTCTCAACTTTGTTCAGACTAGTGCTAGGGAGATGCCCCCACTGTTCTGCCCCATACATTGTAGCCCCCCGCGCTTGAGTTTTATAGATTTCAACTATTGGCCCCACTGGTTTGAATGGTGAAGATCTATATTGTTTCATGAGCCCTCCCACTGTCTGTGCTAGCGGTATGCTGCAGTCCCCAATCCAGATGCTCGGTCAGAGTGACGCCTAAGTAATCGAACACCGTCACTCTGTCAAAAGGGAAGCCATTCAAATGCGGATTCAGGCGAGATGTATTTATGGGATTAAACACCATATTTTTAGTCTTAGATGTGTTTATTTCCAGCCCCGAGTCCTACAGAAGGCGTCAAAGCAATCTAGGATGCGCTGGATTCCCATAGGTGTCTTTGAAAGTAGGAGGGTGTCATCAGTAGGGGTGGGCGGAATTTGCGAAATCCACTTTCGCAAATTATCGCGAAAATGTTAAAAATTATCGCAAACACGCGGAAATTTCGTGAAGATGCGGAAGTTTTTTCCCCGCATGTTAGCGAGATTTTCTGCATGGTTGCGGCTCGCCAACTTACCCATGTGGTTGCTCGCGGGCGCGGCCATCTTGTTTTCAGTTGTCTCGCGGTGCATGATCGCGAGAAGAAAGACGTGATCGCGCGACGCATGACGTCACTGCGGGCGCGAACTGACGCGAGACAGCGCAAATGGCTAAAAACAATACAACATCTCATGGAGAACGCGACCGGATCAAGAAAACTTGTCGGCGAACGCAGGGATTCAGGTAAGGCGATCGCGCGCGCGCGAGAATGTATTATTTTACAGCGCGAGCAAGAAACAAATTATCGGCAAGCTGCGGAATGCGGAAATTTTGACATTTTCGCGCTTTCTGCGGAACGCGAAAATGTCAAATTATCACAATTTCCGCGAACGGAACGAAATTTTAGCCCAGGCCTAGTCATCAGCAAACATCAGCGCTGGTACCTTGCCCAATGCTAGCCTAGGGGCATCGTTGTCCTTAACTTTTCTAAGTTGCTCAATGAGACCATTACCAAATAGGAAGAATAGGGTAGGCACTAACATGCAACCCTGACATGCCGCTTTGTTAACAGGAAAGCCGGGAGTAAGTTTGCCGTGTTTCCCAAATCTCACTTGCGCAAAGCTTTCTGCATGGAGCCTCACTAGAATGTTAAGGATATAAGATGGAATCCCCAAGTCTCTTCGTACATCCCAGAGTTTCTCTCTGGGTACAAGATCAAAAGCCGACTTCAGATCTACAAATATTAAATAGAGGCTGCCACCCTCTATTGCCACCGCCACCGCCTCTATTGCCAAATCCCAAACTCCACTGCAAGCAAATGTTTATATTCACTCCCAGTGAAGAGGGGCAAAGGGGGATGGGAACAACAAGAGAGAATCCACTGCTGTGCCTCTTCCTCACAGGAATCTTAGCGAGGGACTACTTGGCATCTACAAACACAAATAACAACCATTAATACTTTACAAAAGCCCCTCATTCAACCTAAGCTGTTGTTACTACTTTTGCGCCACTCCTGGCGTATCTCCTAAACCTGTTTTCCACAGTGGCTTAGCTTCTCTCTTTCTTTCATTTTACGTTATTTACTTGCAATAGTTGAAATTTATACTGCTTTTAATTCTCTCTTTTGTCTCTTCCATATACAGCTGGCAGCAGGCCATATTGTTGGTAAGTATTATATATATATATATATATATATATATATATTACCTACTGGCGGTCGCCAGTAGGTAGTTATAGTTAGGACCACGTTTCCATAGGAAAACCTCAACATTCTATTTTGAATAACTTTGGCGCCGGTCGATGAATCCTCGCGAATTTCTCAAAATAGGTGGGGCGCTACGCTCCGCTCCTACCCTGAAAGTCTCGGGGGGATCCGTCAAGCGGGGGCTGAGATAAAAGGGGGGTCCCAAAACACGTTTTCCCCATGCATTTTTCCATAGGACCTTTAGAACGAGCTACAGCCCGAACGGCTGAACAGAATTACTCGAAATTTGGCAGAGAGGTAGTCCCTAGGTCAAGGAAGTGCCTTTTGTAGGTTTGGTGTAAATCTGTTCAGTAGATTCTGAGAAAATAGCCTTTAAATCAATATATATATCTGAGCCCGCTTACGGTACGCTTACCGTACGCTTACGGTAAGCGTACGGTGGCGTGCGCGAGCGCGATTCTGATTGGCTCTTAGATCTTAGTAAACATTCGAATCGGCCGAAACCAGGAAGCGGCGGCCGCCATTTTGTGTATTTCACTCAGAAAAAAAAGAGTGAAAACAAGAAAAGGGGGCAATGAGGAGAGTTACAGACCCCCTTACATTTGTGAGGGGGTCAAAGAAGGACTGTAAAGTACAAAGAAAACATTTATTGATTTTAAAAAAAATCACGGGGTACGCGTACGGTAAGCTTACGGTAAGCGTACGGTAGAAAAAAAAAAAAAAAAAATGAAAAACAGATTTAAGTGTTTAGATATTAGGGGGCTCTAAAAAGAGCCGTTGTGTTTATGAAATGATTTTTTAGTGGTACCTACAAGTAAGTACCGATGCAGAGTCTAAGGTTCAAGAGGAAGACTCTGTTCCCTTCATCATTGAAGTGCACACCATCTCCTCTATAAATGTCTTGCATGTCATAACGCAAGTTGTTGTGGTAAATGGCACCCATACCATAGTCACGGAGGAAAGCAGAAACAGATTTGTTGACGTGCTTTCTTGCTTTGTCATCGCACCGCGTGCCCACCGTGCGTGCACGGCACTAACTGCGTAAAGTGGGCGCGCGGTGCGCGAAGCGCACCGCGTGGTCACTGTGCGCGCACGGTGCGCGAAGCGCACCGTGCGCGCACGGAACGAACTGCGTTAAGTGGGCGCGCACGCCACGAATGGCGTAAAGTAACTTAGCATTTAAAAAACCGTACAAATTCACTGAAAAAACCATAGGTTTCACACACGTTATAGTTAGGAATTAGCATTTAAAAAACCTTGCAAATTCACTGAAAAAACCATAGGTTTCACAAATGTTATAGTTAGCGGAAATTTTACTGATAAAAAACCAATGAAATTCCCCCGTTATAGTTAGTGCAGGCAACTATAACTCACGCGACCGCAATCTTCTGCTGATGACATATGTGTCTTTATGAAAAAAAAATATTTGTAATATATGTATAGCTAAAAATGTATGGAAGAAGACATGGGCAAATAAGTGTCTAAATACAGTATTAGCATCAGCAGAGGATTGCGGTCGCGTGAGTTATAGTTGCCTGCACTAACTATAACGGGGGAATTTCATTGGTTTTTTATCAGTAAAATTTCCGCTAACTATAACATTTGTGAAACCTATGGTTTTTTCAGTGAATATATATATATATATATATATATATATATATATATATATATATATATATATATATATATATATATATATATATATATATATATATATAGTGAGGTGACGGGGGAAGCGGTTGGCCGTGCCTTGGAGACTGCGGGTGCGGCTTCCGGGTCACCCCCGCCGTACACCTAGCACCTCCGGAGACCCTTTGTTTTCTTAAACTGCTCAAGTGCAGAGGAACTGTGTCATAGAACTGTTACTGACAGATCCTCGGTTCACTTTCTCCCACTATACCGGAACGTAACCTTACTTACCTCACCATTACTTCTGAAGCAGCATACTATGACCATATTCCCGGAATTGACCAGTACGAATTACTAGTCAAGTAACAAAGACACTACCCCAGTAGGAATAATCATCTATTTACACGCACTACAAATTGAAATAATTTTTTTTGCATCGTACCAAACCAATCCGAACCACAATACCCACAATCCACCATGGCTGAGAGAGTAAAAAATCGAGCACAGAGAGCATGTGATCTTCTTAACGATGACTCCAATCTCTCTCACAAAGCTGGTAACGGCGCATCTAGCGGAGACAAGAAAAATAGAACCGTCTCCTGCATTTTAAAGGAATTACAAGCGGCTCGCATCCAAGAAGTTAATAAATGGTGGGAGAAAACTACACTTGAAAAATACATTGAATTCAAAAGAATTCCCAGAGGCTTGAGAATTCTCATTATGCCCACCCTTAATGACCTGGACATAGACTTAATCAAACAATGGCAAACCGATACCAACGAATGCTCATTCAGACTAATGGCCACCTTGATTGCTCACACCGATAGGAAACTAGCTTTGATCGCCACAACTATTAAAGATTTGGAGACTGAATTGAATCAAATTCCTACCGATGAGGAAATCACTAAATTAATTGAATCTATGGAAAAGAAAGTCAATAAACATGAAGATGATGTGGAAAAACGTAAAGCTAATAAATTTAACAGGGACAGACTCGACTACACTTATGGCCGAATCTACACTTTTGCCAGAAAATACGATACATTCAGAAATCGTGTAGTCATGGATAAACACAGCGGACAAGAAACTCCTGCGTCAGAAGAAAGCTCTGAATTGAGCTCAGCTGATGAGGATCAGACTACCTCTAGCCTGGATTTTTCCGGGGAAATGCGCCTCATGCAGATGACAACGCGACAAAGAGGGCGCGGCCAAGGACCATCACGGGGGAGAGGATGACCACAAACCCGAAACGGAGAACCAGGAGAGGCGGTCAGACCCAAAAGAGGAAGAGGAAGAGCAAAGTAAAACTAAAACCACAAAATCTCAACCTCATTGTGAATCTCTCCAACAAAACTCTCAATAAAGCGCAAACCTCACTGCTTAATAAGGGCCTTTCTTTCTGTCCCAACAAGGACATGGACCTTGCTAACATACGTATTGACCTGTACAAATTTTGCCGTAAAATCAAACTTAAAAAGTTTTTTGAAGAAAGACCTTCTCAACCATCTTCTACACTCCCACCAAGCGAAACTATCCAATCTTTAAGCATTAAAGATATTCCAGCATTAAGAACAGCCACCTCATTACAAACAGAATCTCTTACACAAGTTGGTCCTAGCAACCTTTCTTCCATGTCGGATCTACAATATTGTCAAGACACTGGCCTTGAAACTAACAGAGGAGGAAACAGCGGTTCTAAAAACCAATCAACTTTTTGTCCTCAACTTCCTCCTGGCAACAAAATTGATCTCTTTCAGGAAATCATGGTGGAGGAGATCAATAAAATGTCTACCAATTGCCTTATGTCATCTACCAAAAAGCTTAAATCTACAACCAAATCCAAGAACATGAGAAAGACATGGAACCTCACCTATGAAGAACACAAAAAAGAACTACGCAATGATCAAAATATCATCATCAAAGCTTCTGATAAAGGGGGTAACATCGTTATTCAAAATTGTGAGGACTATATTAAAGAAGCTGCCAGACAACTCAATAACAAGGATCATTATGAAAAATTATCCAAGAATCCTATCAAGGATTGGACAGAGGAATATCATCTGAAACTCTCCGCTTGGAAAGACAGAGAACTTATTGATCTGGAAGAATATTTGTATTTAAAAACTAATCACCCCACTACGGCAACCATCTATTTCTTACCAAAGATCCACAAGTCAATTATCAACCCACCTGGCAGGCCCATTGTTAGCTCCATTGGTTCCTTATTAGAATCCACATCCCGGTTTATTGACATCTTTTTAATGAATTATGTTACAGCCCTCCCATCATACTTGAGGGACACAATGGACTTTTTGCAAAAAATTGATCAGTTTCAGTGGCACGACAACTACATCATGGCCTCCATTGATGTTGCATCACTTTACACTTCGATTCGTCATCCTGATGGCATCGCAGCAGTAAAAAAATTCCTCGACACCAGAGCAATTTGTTTTTTGGAACATTCTGAGATGTTGATTGAAATGCTAACCTACTGTTTGACACACAACGTCTTCCTGTTCAGAGGAGAATTGTTCCTGCAAAAACAAGGGACCGCGATGGGCACATCATTTGCCCCAACCTATGCCAATCTCCTCATGGCAACATGGGAAACTGAAGTCTTAAAAGACGTTCGTGCAAAAAATATCAAATTTTGGTCAAGATATATTGATGACCTGTTCATCATTTGGGAAGGCGATATTGAGCTCTTTACGAACTTTCTGGTCTCTCTCAACACTAACAGTTACCAATTGACTTTTACATTCACTACCAGCACTACTAAAATTGTGTTTCTGGATGTCGAAGTATATATACTAGATGGTAAATTCTGCACTAAAATGCATAGAAAACCCACGGCTAGCAATAGCATCCTTCATGCTAACAGCGGACACCCAGCCAAACTCAAATGGAGTATCCCCTACGGGGAGATGCTTAGAGCCAGAAGAAATTGCTCAGAAGTCTCAAATTTTAACACACAAATAGTCGAGATGAGTCAACGTTTCCTACAACGAGGCTACCCTATGGATGTAATTCTAACTGCAATCAACCGAGTTAAAAACAAAAATAGAGATGCATTACTCCAAGTAGGCCGAATCAAAGAGGACACTGCGTCCATAACCAGACTCATAATCGACTTTAACAACCAAAGTAAAGAATTCCAAAAAACCATTTCCAAACATTGGGATGTACTGCTTCTAGATGACACCCTTAAAAATATTCTCCCAGCTGGACCTAGAATTACTTACCGCAAAACTGCCTCTCTGGGAGATATTCTCACTCACAGCCATTTTGAAATCAAACCAGAAACTACCACGTCCTGGTTAACGACACCGGGATTCTGGAAATGTTCAAAATGTAAGGCGTGTGAACAGGGCCAAAACATCACTTCCTACCAATTACAGAATGGCCATCATGAAAAGATTCTAGATCACATCACTTGCGAATCGAAATATGTAATTTACAGACTGGGATGTCCATGTCAAAAATATTATATTGGTAGCACAATTAACAAACTTAAACTCCGCATCCTACAACATCTACGTGCCATCAAGAATAAGGACTTCACATATCCCATTGCTAAACATTTCTTTGATTTTCACTCAAGTGACAGTAATCTACTCAAATATTCAGGCATCAAAATCATCAAACAAAAAGAAAGGGGTGGAAACCGCATTCTTGAGCTAAGAAGAGCAGAGTCGAGGATGATATTACTAATGGGTACAGAAAACCCATTAGGACATAATTTGGATGCTGAACTACATGTGCACCTCTAATACATCTTTAATTGATCAATTATGATGGACTCATCCCTGTTCTCCCTTTTATACTTCTACACAAATCCCACTGTTGATCAAAACATTGCAAATCTTCGCCTGCTTTCATAACAATATTTTCTTCTTTCTCTCCTCTGATTGCTGTTGTGATCTATATATGAACTTTATATTGTAACAGTTGAAATAATTATAGGTTGGTAACATTTGGAATTTTTTTGACAAATAATTCATCCTGACTTTACATACTTTATGTAAATTCGCAAATGAAAAACATCTTTTCAGTGCGTGGTCTAAAATTGTGATCACTCACTTCATGAATTGCCAAATAGGACCTCCTTATTTAGAATCCGTCAAAATTATTTAAAATTGTCTGATTCCAATTGACTCCTCTAGAGCCTACAGGTACTTTACCTTGATTGAGATTTTTCTTAAATCCTATAAAATTATTTTTGCTTAAATTACATTAATTTCATATTACCATCTAATTTACAGCAATCACCATGATGGATGAATTATTGTGGTTCTTTGTGATCTAAAAACTTCATTTACTTTCAAATAACATACCTTGATCAACGATGTAATTCAAGTCCAGTATGTTTTCACTTTCTATTTTCCGTTTTTTCCATGTTTAAAAAAATGTTTTCTATAAAAAGACACTCTGGACATTAGACTCTATGGTCCAGTTGAAGGCTGAGTGCCGAAACGCGTCGACCGTCCTTTTGTGCGTGTTACTGATGTTCTTTTGCTGAATAAACACTTCAAGTGTTCTCTGTGGTGCCGTGCTTTCCTTCATTGCGACGAACCCTAGGACTAAGGGTCAAGCGAGAGAGAAGTTTGTTCTATATATATATATATATCACAGAAAAACCACTCCCAATGAAGAGATCAGAGGCCACAACGGGGAACTTGTGGAGGAACCTTTTACTGTGACAGATTGCAGAGCGTAATGCATTTCGGCGAGTATGCCTTCATCAGACGCTGTATCAACAACAGGAAAACACCAAGCCCCTCCTTTTGAACTCCTGCGGTCCCAAACCGATAGGAAAGTCAGCTGACACCACCAGATTGCCTGCAGCTGTAGTCGGATCATTAAAGACTACAGCTCCCATCATGCAACAATCAGGTAAGTACCCTGGTGGAGTCCTGGTTTGATGAACACTGAATTCCCTGGCAAAGCGGGGGGTGTTGTAATTCTTGGCGAAGCCTGTACTTGAAGTCAAGTTCCTCCTCGGGTCCCCAACGTTCTGCCTCAGTACACCAATGCCAGGTAGGACCATAAAGCGTGAATATAATAATTCCGCCTTCACGTGCAGTCACGAGCTGCTCCTGGCAGTGGCCACTTGCCCAACCTGGTATCCGAGGCGGTACTACGGCAATTCGATCCCTCGAAAAACAAAATGAAGTGTTGCCACTTGAGTCAGCAGAGCCGCAGCACTCTTGAAGAACGGGACCTCTTACACGCGCTGCCAACACGCACGTGAAAATATCACAGAAAAACCACTCCCAATGAAGAGATCAGAGGCCACAACGGGGAACTTGTGGAGGAACCTTTTACTGTGACAGATTGCAGAGCGTAATGCATTTCGGCGAGTATGCCTTCATCAGACGCTGTATCAACAACAGGAAAACACCAAGCCCCTCCTTTTGAACTCCTGCGGTCCCAAACCGATAGGAAAGTCAGCTGACACCACCAGATTGCCTGCAGCTGTAGTCGGATCATTAAAGACTACAGCTCCCATCATGCAACAATCAGGTAAGTACCCTGGTGGAGTCCTGGTTTGATGAACACTGAATTCCCTGGCAAAGCGGGGGGTGTTGTAATTCTTGGCGAAGCCTGTACTTGAAGTCAAGTTCCTCCTCGGGTCCCCAACGTTCTGCCTCAGTACACCAATGCCAGGTAGGACCATAAAGCGTGAATATAATAATTCCGCCTTCACGTGCAGTCACGAGCTGCTCCTGGCAGTGGCCACTTGCCCAACCTGGTATCCGAGGCGGTACTACGGCAATTCGATCCCTCGAAAAACAAAATGAAGTGTTGCCACTTGAGTCAGCAGAGCCGCAGCACTCTTGAAGAACGGGACCTCTTACACGCGCTGCCAACACGCACGTGAAAATATCACAGAAAAACCACTCCCAATGAAGAGATCAGAGGCCACAACGGGGAACTTGTGGAGGAACCTTTTACTGTGACAGATTGCAGAGCGTAATGCATTTCGGCGAGTATGCCTTCATCAGACGCTGTATCAACAACAGGAAAACACCAAGCCCCTCCTTTTGAACTCCTGCGGTCCCAAACCGATAGGAAAGTCAGCTGACACCACCAGATTGCCTGCAGCTGTAGTCGGATCATTAAAGACTACAGCTCCCATCATGCAACAATCAGGTAAGTACCCTGGTGGAGTCCTGGTTTGATGAACACTGAATTCCCTGGCAAAGCGGGGGGTGTTGTAATTCTTGGCGAAGCCTGTACTTGAAGTCAAGTTCCTCCTCGGGTCCCCAACGTTCTGCCTCAGTACACCAATGCCAGGTAGGACCATAAAGCGTGAATATAATAATTCCGCCTTCACGTGCAGTCACGAGCTGCTCCTGGCAGTGGCCACTTGCCCAACCTGGTATCCGAGGCGGTACTACGGCAATTCGATCCCTCGAAAAACAAAATGAAGTGTTGCCACTTGAGTCAGCAGAGCCGCAGCACTCTTGAAGAACGGGACCTCTTACACGCGCTGCCAACACGCACGTGAAAATATCACAGAAAAACCACTCCCAATGAAGAGATCAGAGGCCACAACGGGGAACTTGTGGAGGAACCTTTTACTGTGACAGATTGCAGAGCGTAATGCATTTCGGCGAGTATGCCTTCATCAGACGCTGTATCAACAACAGGAAAACACCAAGCCCCTCCTTTTGAACTCCTGCGGTCCCAAACCGATAGGAAAGTCAGCTGACACCACCAGATTGCCTGCAGCTGTAGTCGGATCATTAAAGACTACAGCTCCCATCATGCAACAATCAGGTAAGTACCCTGGTGGAGTCCTGGTTTGATGAACACTGAATTCCCTGGCAAAGCGGGGGGTGTTGTAATTCTTGGCGAAGCCTGTACTTGAAGTCAAGTTCCTCCTCGGGTCCCCAACGTTCTGCCTCAGTACACCAATGCCAGGTAGGACCATAAAGCGTGAATATAATAATTCCGCCTTCACGTGCAGTCACGAGCTGCTCCTGGCAGTGGCCACTTGCCCAACCTGGTATCCGAGGCGGTACTACGGCAATTCGATCCCTCGAAAAACAAAATGAAGTGTTGCCACTTGAGTCAGCAGAGCCGCAGCACTCTTGAAGAACGGGACCTCTTACACGCGCTGCCAACACGCACGTGAAAATATCACAGAAAAACCACTCCCAATGAAGAGATCAGAGGCCACAACGGGGAACTTGTGGAGGAACCTTTTACTGTGACAGATTGCAGAGCGTAATGCATTTCGGCGAGTATGCCTTCATCAGACGCTGTATCAACAACAGGAAAACACCAAGCCCCTCCTTTTGAACTCCTGCGGTCCCAAACCGATAGGAAAGTCAGCTGACACCACCAGATTGCCTGCAGCTGTAGTCGGATCATTAAAGACTACAGCTCCCATCATGCAACAATCAGGTAAGTACCCTGGTGGAGTCCTGGTTTGATGAACACTGAATTCCCTGGCAAAGCGGGGGGTGTTGTAATTCTTGGCGAAGCCTGTACTTGAAGTCAAGTTCCTCCTCGGGTCCCCAACGTTCTGCCTCAGTACACCAATGCCAGGTAGGACCATAAAGCGTGAATATAATAATTCCGCCTTCACGTGCAGTCACGAGCTGCTCCTGGCAGTGGCCACTTGCCCAACCTGGTATCCGAGGCGGTACTACGGCAATTCGATCCCTCGAAAAACAAAATGAAGTGTTGCCACTTGAGTCAGCAGAGCCGCAGCACTCTTGAAGAACGGGACCTCTTACACGCGCTGCCAACACGCACGTGAAAATATCACAGAAAAACCACTCCCAATGAAGAGATCAGAGGCCACAACGGGGAACTTGTGGAGGAACCTTTTACTGTGACAGATTGCAGAGCGTAATGCATTTCGGCGAGTATGCCTTCATCAGACGCTGTATCAACAACAGGAAAACACCAAGCCCCTCCTTTTGAACTCCTGCGGTCCCAAACCGATAGGAAAGTCAGCTGACACCACCAGATTGCCTGCAGCTGTAGTCGGATCATTAAAGACTACAGCTCCCATCATGCAACAATCAGGTAAGTACCCTGGTGGAGTCCTGGTTTGATGAACACTGAATTCCCTGGCAAAGCGGGGGGTGTTGTAATTCTTGGCGAAGCCTGTACTTGAAGTCAAGTTCCTCCTCGGGTCCCCAACGTTCTGCCTCAGTACACCAATGCCAGGTAGGACCATAAAGCGTGAATATAATAATTCCGCCTTCACGTGCAGTCACGAGCTGCTCCTGGCAGTGGCCACTTGCCCAACCTGGTATCCGAGGCGGTACTACGGCAATTCGATCCCTCGAAAAACAAAATGAAGTGTTGCCACTTGAGTCAGCAGAGCCGCAGCACTCTTGAAGAACGGGACCTCTTACACGCGCTGCCAACACGCACGTGAAAATATCACAGAAAAACCACTCCCAATGAAGAGATCAGAGGCCACAACGGGGAACTTGTGGAGGAACCTTTTACTGTGACAGATTGCAGAGCGTAATGCATTTCGGCGAGTATGCCTTCATCAGACGCTGTATCAACAACAGGAAAACACCAAGCCCCTCCTTTTGAACTCCTGCGGTCCCAAACCGATAGGAAAGTCAGCTGACACCACCAGATTGCCTGCAGCTGTAGTCGGATCATTAAAGACTACAGCTCCCATCATGCAACAATCAGGTAAGTACCCTGGTGGAGTCCTGGTTTGATGAACACTGAATTCCCTGGCAAAGCGGGGGGTGTTGTAATTCTTGGCGAAGCCTGTACTTGAAGTCAAGTTCCTCCTCGGGTCCCCAACGTTCTGCCTCAGTACACCAATGCCAGGTAGGACCATAAAGCGTGAATATAATAATTCCGCCTTCACGTGCAGTCACGAGCTGCTCCTGGCAGTGGCCACTTGCCCAACCTGGTATCCGAGGCGGTACTACGGCAATTCGATCCCTCGAAAAACAAAATGAAGTGTTGCCACTTGAGTCAGCAGAGCCGCAGCACTCTTGAAGAACGGGACCTCTTACACGCGCTGCCAACACGCACGTGAAAATATCACAGAAAAACCACTCCCAATGAAGAGATCAGAGGCCACAACGGGGAACTTGTGGAGGAACCTTTTACTGTGACAGATTGCAGAGCGTAATGCATTTCGGCGAGTATGCCTTCATCAGACGCTGTATCAACAACAGGAAAACACCAAGCCCCTCCTTTTGAACTCCTGCGGTCCCAAACCGATAGGAAAGTCAGCTGACACCACCAGATTGCCTGCAGCTGTAGTCGGATCATTAAAGACTACAGCTCCCATCATGCAACAATCAGGTAAGTACCCTGGTGGAGTCCTGGTTTGATGAACACTGAATTCCCTGGCAAAGCGGGGGGTGTTGTAATTCTTGGCGAAGCCTGTACTTGAAGTCAAGTTCCTCCTCGGGTCCCCAACGTTCTGCCTCAGTACACCAATGCCAGGTAGGACCATAAAGCGTGAATATAATAATTCCGCCTTCACGTGCAGTCACGAGCTGCTCCTGGCAGTGGCCACTTGCCCAACCTGGTATCCGAGGCGGTACTACGGCAATTCGATCCCTCGAAAAACAAAATGAAGTGTTGCCACTTGAGTCAGCAGAGCCGCAGCACTCTTGAAGAACGGGACCTCTTACACGCGCTGCCAACACGCACGTGAAAATATCACAGAAAAACCACTCCCAATGAAGAGATCAGAGGCCACAACGGGGAACTTGTGGAGGAACCTTTTACTGTGACAGATTGCAGAGCGTAATGCATTTCGGCGAGTATGCCTTCATCAGACGCTGTATCAACAACAGGAAAACACCAAGCCCCTCCTTTTGAACTCCTGCGGTCCCAAACCGATAGGAAAGTCAGCTGACACCACCAGATTGCCTGCAGCTGTAGTCGGATCATTAAAGACTACAGCTCCCATCATGCAACAATCAGGTAAGTACCCTGGTGGAGTCCTGGTTTGATGAACACTGAATTCCCTGGCAAAGCGGGGGGTGTTGTAATTCTTGGCGAAGCCTGTACTTGAAGTCAAGTTCCTCCTATATATATCACTGAAAAAACCATAGGTTTCACACATGTTATAGTTAGCTGGACATTTTACTGATAAAAAACCAATGAAATTCCCCCGTTATAGTTACTGTAGGCAACTATAACTCACGCGACCGTAATCCTCTGCTGATGCTAATACTGTATTTAGACACTTATTTGCCCATGTCTTCTTCCATTAAATTTTAGCTATACATATATTACAAATATTTTTTTTTCATAAAGACACATATGTCATCAGCAGAGGATTACGGTCGCGTGAGTTATAGTTGCCTACAGTAACTATAACGGGGGAATTTCATTGGTTTTTTATCAGTAAAATGTCCAGCTAACTATAACATGTGTGAAACCTATGGTTTTTTCAGTGAATTAGCAAGGTTTTTTAAATGCTAATTCCTAACTATAACGTGTGTGAAACCTATGGTTTTTTCAGTGAATTTGTACGGTTTTTTAAATGCTAATTTATTTATGTATTATTTTTTATATATTTATTTTACAATAAACTACGTATTAAAAATTATTATTTTTTTTTTTTTTGGTTTTCACCCTGCGAATTATTTTTTTTTTTTGGTAAAAAAAACAATTTTTTTTTGTGTTTTTCAGGGTGCGCGCACTGTGCGCGCACCCCCGCGATTTTTAAAAAAAAAAAATTTTTTTTTTGCCTTCGGGGTCCTTCAGGGACCCCCTGACAAAGGCTAGGGGGTCAGGAACTCTCTACCCTGCCCCCTTTTCACGTTCGCCACCTTCCTTTTTCACTCTCGCACTGAAAACAAACAAAATGGCGGCCGACACTTCCTGATTTCGACCGATTCGAACGTTGACTAACATGTAACCACCAATCAGAATTACGCTCGCGCACGTTAGGGTGCTCGCACGGTGCTCGCACGGTGCGCGCACCCTGCGCGCATATAGATATATATATGCTTTTAAATGCTATTTTCTCCGGAAATACTGAACAGATTTACACCAGACCTGCAAAAGGCACTTCCTTGACCTTATGGCTACCTCTCTGCCAAATTTCAAGGAATTCTATTCAGCCGTTCGGGCTGTAGCTGTGTCTAAAGGTCCTATGGAAAAATGCATGGGAAAAACGTGTTTTGGGACCCCCCTTTTATCTCAGCCCCCGCTTGACGAATCCCCCCGAGACTTTCAGGGTAGGAGCGGAGCGTAGCGCCCCACCTATTTTGAAAAATTTGCGAGGATTCGTCGACCGGCGCCAAAGTTATTCAAAATAGAATGTTGCGGATTTCCTATGGAAACGTGGTCCTAACTATAACTACCTACTGGCGACCGCCAGTAGGTAATATATATATATATATATATATATATATTGATTGGTTCCTAAACAAAAGACCTATCAAGTATTATCAACATAACAAGATGCTCTTACAAATGATTACTTTCTGTCTTACTAACAACATATTCACCTTTGCAGGACAACTGTACCGCCAACTGCGGGGAACCGCGATGGGAACGTGCTTCGCCCCCAGCTACGCGAATCTTTTCGTGGGCTGGTGGGAGAAACACGTGGCCTGGGGTGAGGCAAATGATTGTTGGGTGGAGAAAACCGCCTTATGGGCCAGATACATAGATGACCTTTTCATAATTTGGCGTGGTAGCCGCGCCTCGGCTAAGGAATTTGTGGCTTCCTTAAATATGAATGAACTCAATTTGAAATTCACAGGTGAAATTAGCAACATGTCGGTCACATATCTGGATCTTGAGGTATATGTGGATAATGGCATACTTTCTACAAGATTATTTAGGAAGCCAACAGCAGGTAACACTGTGTTACATGCTGATAGCCATCACCCACGCAGCACTATCAAAAATATACCATTTGGGGAATTTCTACGCCTTAAAAGAAATTGTTCTAAAGATCTTGATTATGAACAGGTCAAAACCGAAGCCACCAAAAGATTCAGGGAAAGGGGCTATAAGAACTCAGACCTCTCTGCAGCTGAAATCAAAATCAAAAGTATTAATAGAAAAGACCTATTAATCACCAAGAAAGCTACAGAACCTGATGATGGCCCGGTTAGGATGGTAACCAGTTTTAATGAAAAGTCCAGTCAAATAATGCAGATCTTCAAGAAAAACTGGCACATTTTACAAACTGATAACATCCTCAAAAAAAAGTTACCACCATGCCCTTTAATAACATACAAACGTAGCCTATCAGTAGGGGACTATCTTATTCATAGTCACTTTGACTCAGTCCCCAGAGTCAGAAATCGGATAGGCTTAGCAGGTTTCTATCCTTGCAACCACTGCAAAGCTTGTAAATTTAGTGAAAAAATCACCACATACCAAGGCAGACCCAATGATCCTAGGCCAGTATGCAAGATTAAGCTATTCCTCAACTGTAATTCAGACTTCACTGTGTATTGCCTTACTTGCCCATGTTCTAAAAGATACATAGGAAGTATGCGGGCAATTACTAACAAGGATCCCGCATATCCCGTTGCTTGACATTTCGAGAAGTACCATCAAAGTAACCGTGACCTATTAAAATTTCACTGTATTGATCAAGTGGGAAAATCAGAAAGAGGAGGTGACAGGGTACGTAAACACCGTATTCTAGAATCAACTTATATAATTGATCTCCAGACCAAGACCCCGATAGGGCTGAACAATGAAGAGGAATTATGGGTCCATCTATGAGGATTTGGAAATTATGTTGGCGTGGAAGGGTATATCTTTAAATACATTCTGGAAACACTTTTCTGCCTTTCTTTCCTATTTTTCAATTCTGTTTCCAGCCAAAAACATAATGAACTCTCTCTCAGTGGTTGGTTTAATGCCCATTCAGGGCTTTATCATTTTATAGAGGAGATGACAGATTAGGTAAACATGGGTGGAATGTGAATTGGATATTCATCCACATTGTATAATAAGAGAAATTTATTCTTTATTATATCTTTTTCCCCATATTGCTTTAGTCTGGAAAAATATGTAACATGATCCTTCTAATTTAGGATATATACATTGTATGCACAGAAACGCATGAAAGCATTAGAAATCATCTTTTACCATCTGCTTTTCTCTTTTCATCTCCTCGAAACAATGACATCTGACAAATTCATTGCACTGTTGTCCAATTTTTTAACTTTAAAAATATTTTTTGTATTATTTGTATTTCATTGAAAGGTACATTGTTTTGCAAATTTGTCACTGCAAGATGGCCGCCATGTATTTACAAACAATGTTGCTTAAGTCCATCTTCTATGTTGAAGGTTTACCTCGTGACATGTGACTATAGTTTAAATGTGCCCGCGAAATGTGAAAAAAACTGACATTGAAAAAGCCATCTCTCTTGAATTGCTTGGAGTGCTCTCAGATTTACACGTTTGACGTGTTTGGTTGTTTCATATATATATATATATATATATATATATATATATATATATATATGTATATATATATATATATATATATTATCTTCTGGCGGTCGCCAGTAGATAGTTATAGTTAGGATCGTGTTTCCATAGGAAATCTCAAAATTCTATTTTGAATAACTTTGGCGCCAGTTGACGAATCCTCGCGAAATTTTCAAAACTAATGGGGTGCTCCATTCAGCTCCTACCCTGAAAGTCTCGGGGTGATTCGTCAAGCGGGGGCCGAGAAAAAAGGGGGTCCCAAAACACGTTTTCCCCATGCATTTTCCCATAGGACCTTTAGTCGAAGGTACAGCCCGAACGGCTGAACAGAAAGATTTGAAATTTGGCAGAATGGTAGTCTCAGGTCAGGGAAGTGCCTTTAGCAGGTCTGGTGTAAATATGTTCAGTATTTTCTGAGAAAATAGCATTTAAAAGCATATAAATATCTATACGCGCGCACCGTGCGCGCACGGTGCGCGCACGGTGCCGTGCGCGAGCGGAATTCTGATTGGTTGTTAGATGTCAGTCAACCTTCGAATCAGTCGAAATCAGGAAGTGTCGGCCGCCATTTTGTCTGTCGGACTGAAAAGGAAAGGTGGAAAAAAGGTGGAAAACGTGAAAAGGGGGCAGGGAAGAGAGTTCCTGACCCCCTAGCCTTTGTCAGGGGGTCACAGAAGGACCCCCAAGAGTGATAAAAACATTTTAATTTTTTCGAAAAAAATCACGGGGTGCACGCACAGTGCGCGCACGGTTACGCACCGCACACCGTGGGTGCACGGTGCGCGAAGCGCATCGTGCGCCCACTGCGCGCGCACGGTGTGTGCACGGTGAAAAACCTTTAAAAAAATATATTAATAAATACATAACTTAGCATTTAAAAAAACGTACAAATTCACTTAAAAAACCATAGGTTTCACACACGTTATAGTTAGGAATTAGCATTTATAAAACCTTGCAAGTTCACTTAAAAAACCATAGGTTTCACACAGGTTATAGTTAGGTGGACATTTCCCTCGTAAAAAACCAATGAAATTCCCCCGTTATAGTTAGTTCAGATAACTATAACTCGCGCGACCGCTACTCTATCACAAGGATGATGTCATCAGTGATGTCATGAGTGATGCCACTGACCATGTCATGAGTGATGTAATATGTGACGTCATGAGCAGTGGATTGCGGGCGTGCGAGTTATAGTTATCTGAACTAACTATAACGGGGGAATTTCATTGGTTTTTTATGAGGGAAATGTCCACCTAACTATAACCTGTGTGAAACCTATGGTTTTTAAGTGAATATATATATATATATATTTAAGACCAATCATAAGCAGTAAAGAATTTATTAAGACCAAACACAATCAAAGAATTGAATATAACAATTTGATGCAAAAAATCAAAAAAAGAAGTGACATAGTTGTGCATTGGTCAGATAAAGGGGGCAACATAGTCCTATGGCCAATGGAGATGTATCACAAAGAAGCCATGATCCAACTGCAAGATAAAAACTGCTACTGTCGTATCAGTTCAACGCACTCCATCGGTATAAAAGAACAATTTCATGCTGCACTGTATAAATGGAAAAGTGTAGGATTGCTTACCAAAAATGAGATGGATTTTTTGAAAAATGACTATCCAGTAACACCTCAGTTATACCTCATTCCTAAAATACATAAAAATCCTACATGCCCCCCCTTAAGACTAATTATTTCAGCTATTGGGGGGCTATTTGAAAACACCAGCCGCTTTATTGACTATTTCCTTCAGCCATATGTCCAGGAATTGCCCGCATACATCAAAGACACTGGTGACTTTCTAACAAAGATTTACAATCATGCATGGAATGACAGTTATGTTCATGGGCAAAGTAAGCAAAGAAGGACTTGCAATTAGCCACTAGAACATCCCAGTGGGTCTGTGGCAGCCTACAAAGGCAGCACCTCACAGAGCAGGTTGGTGCTGCAATATGGAAAAGAACTGTGTGTGACTTTTTAATTCACCCTGATTTTGAAAACAACAGCAAACGGTGACAGCGACCCACTTTGGGATTACTCATTTGCCTACTAGTCCCAGAATTCCTAGCGAGATAACTCACCTGAAAGCTATTTGGAATATGAAATAAAGGGGATGTTCGAGTGGCTAATTGCAAGTCCTTCTTTGCTTACTTTGCCCATGAAGAAGAGCGTCCAGCTTGAAACGCGTCAGCATCACAGTGAGGTGGTCGGAGTCACAACCGGAGGCTTTTCACTTGTCAGCTGCATTCCAACCTGCGAGTGCTTCTCACGAAACGGCAACCTTTATTCATACAATGTGGTCCTGCCTGGGCCACAAGACAGCACCGCCACGATATCCCAGTGGGTCTGTGGCAGCCTACAAAGGCAGCACCTCACAGAGCAGGTTGGGGCTGCAATATGGTAAAGAACTGTGCGTGACTTTTTAATTCACCCTGGTTTTGAAAACAACAGCAAACGGTGACAGCGACCCACTTGGGGATTACTCATTTGCCTACTAGTCCCAGAATTCCTAGCGAGATAACTCACCTGAAAGCTATTTGGAATCTGAAATGAAGGGGATGTTCTAGTGGCTAATTGCAAGTCCTTCTTTGCTTACTCTGCCCATGAAGAAGAGCGTCCAGCTTGAAACGCGTCGGCATCACAGTGAGGTGGTCGGAGTCACAACCGGAGGCTTTTCACTTGTCAGCTGCATTCCAACCTGCGAGTGCTTCTCACGAAACGGCAACCTTTATTCATATATATATATATATATATATATATATATATATATATATATATATATATATATATATATATATATATATATATTCACTGAAAAAATCATAGGTTTCACAGACGTTATAGTTACGAATTAGCATTTAAAAAACCTTGCAAATTCACTTAAAAAACCATAGGTTTCACACATGTTATAGTTAGCTGGACATTTCACTCGTAAAAAAACAATGAAATTCCCCCATTATAGTTAGTGCAGGCAACTATTACTCACGCGACCGCAATCCTCTGCTGATGACGTCAGATATTACATCACTGTATTTAGACACTTATTTACCCATGTCTTCTTCCATTAATCTTTAGCTATACATATCTTACAAATATTTATTTTTCATAAAGACACATATGTCATCAGTGATGTAATATCTGACGTCATCAGCAGAGGATTGCGGACGCGCGAGTTATAATTATCTGAACTAGCTATAACGGGGGAATTTCATTGGTTTTTTACGAGTGAAATATCCACCCAACTATAACATGTGTGAAACCTATGGTTTTTTAAGTGAATTTGCAAGGTTTTTTAAATGCTAATTCCTAACTATAACGTGTGTGAAACCTATGGTTTTTTCAGTGAATATATATATATATATATATATTTCTACATACATGGTATGATGATACTAGGTCATTTTAAAGAATCTGACTGAAGCTGCTCTAGCTGTCCTTTGTAGTGCTACTTCCAGAAATTTCTCGTAGCTTATCTCACAGTAAAGTCTTGTAAAAGTGTCTTTTGTATTCCTCACAAAGAAAAAGATTGGCACAGGTTAAATAACTCTATAAGAGTCTGGTCTGCCTCAAACTACCTCACTAGCAAACTCTGTGAATGAGCAGGGACTTCTCACCAGATGATCTTTTCTTTTGCCTTCCGTTCCTCACATGAAATGCTGAGCAAGTGCTGAATTTTACAAAAAATGATGTTTGCTCTAACTTTGTATCTTCACTAGCAAACCCAGATAGCGTGCTGGGAAATAGCCATAGAAAGGATGAACTGACTTGCTGACTTCTTCATGTAATCCTCTGACAACCTTTTCAGTCAGCGATAACACGGAGACGCTGACTTGAACAGTTTAACTTACTGAAAGAGAATTTCACCTGGGTGTGAACTCAGGAACTACACCGTAATGCTCACTAAATGCTACAGGGAAATGCCAGGTGGAGATACACTCTGAAAACTACTCCCCTGATGAAAACTCTAACTTGGAGAATACGCCGAACAGAAACGCTTTCTCCACAGGAAGACGGTTGAAGTGTGCATTGCGCCAGGCGTGTAAGAGCGAACTCCTGTACACTTCTCTCTCATCATCAAACACTAGAACTCTCACTCTAAAACTGAGAGAACTACTGGCGGCCGCCATTTTGAGTAGGAAAAATTGAGCCTGCACTATTCTGCACTATCTTCTATGGAGTGAATCGGCAAAGCCGAATCCATGGGTAATTTATCAGTTTCTTTCGTCTAAGACATTCCTGCCTGGGGGTGGAATGATGAACGGAATAGCCCATCCTTGACAGTACCCCCCACCAAAGCCCCTCCTCCTCCCTCTTTGGGTTTGTTGGGGTGAGCCTTGAGAAATTCTCGAATCAATCTTGAGGCATGAACATTAGAACTGGGTTCCCAGGACCTATCTTCAGGACCAAAATCCTTTCTTTCCACCAGATAGAATATCTTTCCTTTCCTTAACTTGGTATCAATAATATGTTTAAATTTAAACTCTTCGCCTGACTGACACTGGATTGGAGCAGGTGGTTGATATTTTCTCAAGCTTAATGGATTTCTTTTGATCAAAGACACATGGAACACTGGATGTATCCTTATACTTGTGGGAAGCCTGATCTTAACACTAACTGGATTTACCATTTTGTCTACTAAATAAGGTCCCACAAATCGAGGCTGGAATTTCCAATTCCCTTTAAATCGCATGTTCCGAGTGGAAACCCAAACCTTATCTCCTGGCTCATCAACTGGATTACCTCTCCTTTTCTTGTCTGCCTGTTTCTTATTAGACTCTTTTGTCTTCACTAGGTTCTGGGTTGCTATTTGATAAGCTTTTTGCAATTCACAAACCACCTCCTCAACTGCTGGTACCTCACTCTCAGTCTTACCCACTAATGTGTTTGGATGTTTGCAGGAATTCAAAAAGAATGGGGAATAACCTGTGGATGATTGAACTGCGTTATTATAAGCAAATTCAGCTGCCCAAATCAAACCTGGTCAATCCCCTTCATGATCCATCAGATAAAGGCGCAAGTATTGCTCCAACTCCTGGTTGACTCTTTCGGTTTGTCTAGCAGTCTCTGGGTGGAAACTGGTAGACAATTGAGAATCGACTCCCAATCTACCCAAGAGACCCTCCAAAAATGTGAGATGAATTAGAGACCCAGATCTGAGATAACCACCTTGGGCATTCCATGAGACTTAAATATGTGTTGAGTAAATAATGTAGCGAGTTGAGCAGAGTTGGGATTGATTTTAACGGAACAAAGTGAGCCATTTTAGAAAAATGGTCAACCACTACCCAGATGGTAGGGAATCCCTGACTGGAATGAAGATCGACAATGAAATCCATGGAGACTGTATGCCATGTATATGGGGCCATGGCAAGAGCATCAGCAAACCTTGTGGCGCCTGACTTATGACCTTTCCTTTTACACACTGTTCACAAGATGCTACATATTGTCTCACCTGAGCTTCTAGATTTTGCCACCAAAAGTAACGTCTTATAAGTGTCTGAGTTTTTTTCACACCCTTGTTTCCGGCCAATGAAATATCATTACAGTGCTGGACAATTTCTTTGCCCAACTCCTCACTTGGAACATAAAGATTTTCTTGATGATACAGTTTACCATTCTTAACTTCTCTTCAGGAACCTTCCTTAATCCATTCTAGCATTCGTTCTTCTGAAAGGGAATTCTTGATCTTGTTTTGCAGTTCCACATAAAAAATGGTGCCAATGATCTTATCCTCAGGGATGGTGCGACCATCATTGTTGATTTCTTCGTGGTTGCCAGTATTTAGGCAAGAAAAGGCATCTGCCTTTCCATTGGCTGTTCCTGGCTTGTAAGTTAGGACAAAGTTGTAGTTTGCAAAGAAAAAGGACCATCTCAATTGCCGTGGGGTGAGGGTTCGAGCTGACTTCAAAAACTGCAAATTTCTGTGATCCGTAAAACAGGTGACATCATGCTTAGCACCTAACAAGTAATGCCTCCATTCCTGGAAGGCATCCTTCACTGCCAACAGTTCCTTAGCTGCTATGGAGTAGTTTATTTCCGCCACAGACAATTTTCGGGACCGATATGCAACCGGATGAAGTTGTCCTGTGGTCTTGTGCCTTTGAGACAAAATACCTCCAATGGCCTGATTTGATGCATCTGCTTCTACAAAGAATGGCTCTTCCGAGTTTAGGTGCAACAAGATCGGTGCTGTGGTAAAGATCTGCTTCAGTGACTGAAAAGCCTCCTCAGTTTCTGAGCTCCATAACATTTTTTCTTTCTTCTTCAGAAGACGAGTAAGGGGACTAACCTTTGCTGAAAAATTTGATAAAAGCGCCTATAAAAATAGGCGAATCCAATGAAGCTTTGAATTTCTTTGACATTGTGGGGAGATGGCCAGTCCTTGATTTCTTTAACATTGGCATCTCTCATAGACACTCTCACTGGGGACAAAATGAAACCCAAAAACTCAACACGAGTGGTGTGAAAAGCACACTTCTCCAGTTTTACAAAAAGCTGATGGTCAAGTAAGTTCTTTAAAATTGCTCGCACATGTCGAACGTGATCTTCCATGTTAGCCAAGTAAATGAGAATATCATCGATGTAAAACACTGCGAAAAATTTTCTCGGAGTACATGGAATGGAGCTGGGGAATTGCACAGGCCATTCATCCCTTTTGGCCATTCTCACCAAATCGTAGCCCGTCTCAAATCCAATTTGGTGTATACTCGGGCTTCTTTCACTTGATCAAAAAAGTCTGAAATCAATGGCAGAGGGTATCGGTTCTTTTTGGTAGCTAGATTCAGGGCACGATAATCAATACAGCTTCTAAGCTTTCCATCTCTTTTGGGGGTAAAGAACAATGGAGGGGAAACCGGAGACTGGGAAGGTCTGATTAATCCATTAGCCAGATATTGATCTAAGTATTGACAGTACCACAGTAGTGACAGTTTTCAGTTTCTGAGAGAGCATACATTTAGCTGCATGGCAAAGAAGCTCTGTTAGACCTGTCCGCCCTAGGGGGATCTTCCCTGTTTTTTTCGCCCTTGCCTCATTTTTTTTCCACCCTCTTTTTGGTTGGCTCTAGGTCTTCGGGCACCTTACCATTGCTGGTCAATGCTAAGGTGCAGGTGCTCTCTACCACTAAGATGGCTGCCACAGACCCCTGCTACTGCGGAGCGGTCTTTCAAGTAGCGCCCTAGTGTCAGGAGCTGTCTAGAACCCTTAGGTATTGTGACATCACTAGCCTGGGTCCCCTGACCATCCCTAGAATGTAGAAGGCCCTGGAACCTTCCGGAATAGAGAGAGGTCACCTGACCTGGGGGTATAAATAGAAAGGGCGGGAAGCTTTCTAGTCAGTTGTTGAGGTACCACTGACCTGGGGGGGACCCTGTGCTGGAGTTTAGGCGGAAGGGGGAGGGGGCACCTATACCACTAGGGGTGACTAGGTCTAGGCCTTGCCCGCTAAGCTGCGTGAGGATACCTGACCAAACCCACTGACCTGGCCCAGTGTGAGGGAATCCCCTAGGGACCATCAGGAGAGGCCTAACTGGCAGTAGCCTCCAACTCAAACCCCCATCCCCCGAACTGTCTAACTAACCCCTTGTCAGGAGAAAGGGCCGTGTACCATCAGCGCCATAAGGAATCACCAGCTATGAAGAACTGCTGAAGACTCAGCCAAGAATCCTCCTCAGAGCCCCCACTGGTTCTGTCAGCACTAAACTGGTAGTGCGCTATCCTGCCCCTGAAGCGCTGTGGTGGCGAAGCGCTATTTGTTCCCAAATTCACCGCCGCTGCCCGAGTCCTGAAGCGCTGTGGTGGCGAAGCGCTATTTGTTCTCACACTCACCGCCGCTGCCCGAGTCCTGAAGCGCTGTGGTGGCGAAGCGCTATTTGTTCTCACACTCACCGCCGCTGCCCGAGTCCTGAAGCGCTGTGGCGGCGAAGCGCTATTTGTTCTCACACTCACCGCCGCTGCCCGAGTCCTGAAGCGCTGTGGTGGCGAAGCGCTATTTGTTCTCACACTCACCGCCGCTGCCCGGGGTAGCTGCCATTGCACTTGTCAGGGGGCTGGACGACCTTTTCGCGACCTCCATCACGTGACGGGGCGTCGGCCGTGTCAGAGGCCTCGCCCCCGCCCACGACCAGCCTTCCCCGAGCTCTGTCATCGCCTCACGTCAGCGGCGCTGCTCCCAGCGGGAGTAGTTGGACTCGCGCCTTCCCCGGAAGCCTCCCTCAGTGACGGCGCCTTGAAGAGACCAGCGCAAGGGCCCCGGAGGGCCGAAGATCTCAGGTAACTTTCCCGGGGGGAGGGGCGCGGAGACCCGAGTAGCGCAGGGGGGTTGCCGAGTTGTGTTCACCCCTCGAGAGGCAGCCCCGCATCCGCCCCTCCCCGGGAGAGACTGGGACGGGACCTCTTGAGCCTGGTAGGTCCTTGGGAGGCTCGGGACATTAAAGACGATATAAAAGCAAGAGCGTGTGAGGCGGAAGAAAGCCACGTGGCCAGCGCCACAGCCCCCATTAATGTACCCCTTTTGATGGTGATGACTGGAAGTCCTACTTAGAGCGGGTGGGACTACTGGTAGTTTGTTGGGGATATGCCTTTACAATGCTTTTGCCATACAGTAATTGATGAGTATATGCTATTATACTACTATGTCATACAGTCATTGATGAGTATATGCTATTATACTACTATGTCATACAGTCATTGATGAGTATATGCTATTATACTACTATGTCATACAGTCATTGATGAGTATATGCTATTATACTATTATGTCATACAGTCATTGATGAGTATATGCTATTATACTACTATGTCATACAGTCATTGATGAGAATAAGTTATTATACTGTATAAGTCATACAGTCGTTGATGAATTTACGCTAAATACTGCCAAGACTATTCAGTTGTTAATGAATACATACTAATGCACTGCATATGTTATTCCCAGTTATTAATGAACACGACATAAAAAGTCCTGTTTTTAAACACAAGTGGTGTGTAGTCGTATTATTGTGTGCGTTACTCTGCTAAGTTGGATGCGTGTGCTGCACGGCTACTGTATACAGAATGCCTTTGGGAGCCTTCCTGCCACGAGCCAGGCTACCCTTGTGAATTGGCAACCCCAGTTCCAACATAATTTGGTGCTCAACGGTGGGATCCGGTCCTGTAGTTGTGCAGCACCCTTCAGTGAAGCAGAGTACGCCGCAATTGGACACCTAGTGTTTAAGCAAGAATAGCCAGGTGGCCTCTACTGTCTAACGGTGTGCCCAGAGGATTGCCCTAGTTGTTACCTACATCCTGATATTCACTCATATTGTCTGGGTCCCCACCTGTCAGAATGGAGTTCCAGCTAGCCAACATAGAGGAATACTCGGTGGTTCAGCTGAGGAGTTTCTGTCAGGGGATGGGGGTGGCAGTTGGGAAGAGAGCCAAAGGAGAAGAGCTCCGTAAAGCCTTACAAGCATGGGTATTAGCCCACCCAGAGAGGAAAGGGGACGAGGAGCCAGAGGAGCAAGGGGCATTAGGGGAGGCGGGCACGTCAGGAGAACTAGATCTGCTGCACGTTGATGTCAGTGAAACCTTGTCGCCAGGGAGACGTTCTGGGGCAGGCAGTAGTGTGTCTAGAAGGAGTGCCTCGCCGGAGGAGTATGAGGACAGGAGGGAGGAGAGGTTACTGAGATGGGAGCTTGCAAAATTGGAAAAAGAAAAGGAAGACAAGAGGCTAGCAATGGAAGAAAGGAAGCTTGCGCATGAGCTCCAGCTCAAAGAATTGGAGTTGAGAGCATTACAGATCAGTGCGCAAGGGAATGTAAATGGTGGCAGCGTACCAGAGGTTCCACGGGAGCCTAAATTCTACCTCCCAAAAGATGTGATTGCTAGTTACGGGGTAGGGGATGACATCAACCGGTGGTTGGAGGCGTACGAAGTATCCCTGAAGGTCCATGGGGTGCCCACAAGCTACTGGGGGGGTGGCCTGTACCGATATATACCTCCCGTAGTGAGGGACACCCTCTTGTATCTAGAGAAGGTAGACCAAACCAACTATCCAGTGATGAAGGAGGCCCTGCTTAAAAAGTTTGGCCTCACCCCTGAGAGATACCGTCAGAGATTCCGTAGCAGTCACAAGTTGACCACGCAGAACTGGGTGGATTTCTATGATTATGCCAGGAAGGCTTTAGATGGATGGGTGCGTGGCAGCGAGGTGCAGGATTTTGAGGGTCTGTACAATTTATTTCTGAGAGAGCACCTCTTGGATAAGTGTTTTCCGGAGCTGCGCCAACACTTGGTGGACCGCAAGTTGACCGACCCCCGGACACATGCGGAAGAGGCGGACACTTGGGTTAGTACCCGAGTGACCTTTAAGGGTTCCGGGGCAGATGGCCCGAAGGGTGGACAGAGCACCCCCCAGAGGAAAGAGGGGGGAGATAAAAAGAAGGCGCTCTCCCGAGGCCCACCAAACAGGCAGTTTGGGAAAGGTGTAGGGACCCCCTCTCAGTCCAGTTTCCCAAAGTCCACTCACCCTGACAAGGGTCAACCACCCAGAATAGTCAAGTGCTATGAATGTGGGGAGGTGGGACACTATAAGGGGGATGTCCAGTGTCGCAAAAGAACTCCCGCCCCCACAGGAGGTAAGCCCCCTGGGGTGGCTAGTATAGCGCTTGGGGTGGAGTTGCCCCTAGATAGGGAGGGGGAGTGGACAGGCCTGACCCTTGTCTCACTGGGGGATAGGGAAGAGGTTCCAGTGATTTCCTTACCATCGAATACTGCCAAATACCGGCAGAGGGTGCAGGTGAACGGACAGGAGGTGGAGGCTTTGAGGGACACAGGTGCCAGCATGACCACCGTAGTAAGGCGGCTGGTGTCCCCGGAGCAGTTGATCCCTGACATGTTCCATCCGGCCGTATTGGCCGATGGCAGCCTGAGTCATTACCCGGTGGCTCAGGTTTCATTTGAGTGGGAAGGAGTCAAAGGCCCCTTAAAAGTTGCCGTGAGCCCTGCCCTGCCAGTGGACTGTCTGCTCGGGAACGACTTGGAGACCAATATCTGGAAGGAAGTGGAGCTACGAGCCCACACAGAAATGCTGGGGTTACCAGGATGGGCCTGTGTGGTCACAAGGTCCATAGCTGCCCGGCAGAGAGCTCACACCGAGTTGGAGCCGGAAAGAACAGCCCAACCCGAAGTTGGACCAGTAGAGGAGATGGCTACCCCCCGTGGGATGGAAGGGGAGCCGGTGGTTGTGGCTCCAGAGTCTGCGGAGGTGGATGTTATTCCTGTGGGAGACCTGCCTATCCCGGCCGGTTGGTGCGTGGAAGGAGGGCCTACCCGGGAGGAATTTCGCCGGGGCCAGAGAGAATGCCCCACGCTTGAAGGCATGCGGCGACAGGCCACAGCTCAAGCGACTAATAAAGAATCCGGTAATTACCACGTTTACTGGGAGGATGGCCTCCTGTATAGCGAGCCGAAGGTTCCGGTGCATGGATCTTCAAGGGCCTTAGTCGTGCCCCAATGCTACCGGACCTTTTTGCTGGAGTTAGCCCATGAGATACCTCTAGCTGGACACCTGGGCCAGGACAAGACTTTCGCGCGGTTAGTCCCGCATTTCTATTGGCCCAGGATGAGAGTTGCCTCTGACACCTATTGCAAGACCTGCAAGACATGCCAGGCAAGTGGCAAGACAGGAACCAAGGTGAAGGTCCCCTTGGAACCGCTTCCGGTGGTCGGGACCCCTTTTGAGCGGGTCGGGATCGACATTGTGGGACCATTGGACCCTCCGACCTCTTCGGGACACCGGTTCATCCTGGTGTTAGTGGACCACGCCACCCGGTACCCGGAGGCCATTCCTCTGAGGACCATCACTGCACCCGTGGTGGCGCGGGCCCTAATGGGGATTTTTACCCGAGTGGGATTCCCCAAGGTTGTGGTGTCGGATAGGGGCACAAATTTCATGTCAGCCTATATGAAGGCCATGTGGAAGGAGTGCAGGGTGACCTATCGGTTCTCCACTCCTTATCACCCCCAAACTAACGGACTCGTAGAGCGTTTTAACAAGACCTTAAAGGGGATGATCCGGAGCCTGCCAGAGGACTTGAGGCGGAAATGGGACATCCTCCTCCCTTGCCTGCTATTTTCGTACCGCGAGGTGCCGCAGAAGGGAGTCGGGTTCAGCCCCTTTGAACTGCTCTACGGCCATCCCGTTAGGGGGCCCCTCAGCCTTGTCAAAGAGGGATGGGAGAAGACTTCGATGAAGCTTCCCCGGGATGTTGTCAGGTATATGCTGGCATTCCGCAGCCAGATGGCCAAGCTGTGGAAGGAGGCCTCAACCAATCTAGAGGCCAGTCAAGCCGTCATGAAGGAGTGGTATGACCGCAACGCTCGGACGGTGGAGTTGGATGCTGGACAAAAGGTGTGGGTCATGGAGCCTGGGGAGCTTAGCGCCCTCCAGGACCAATGGACTGGTCCGTTCGAGATTGTGGAGCGACGAGGCCAGACCACCTATGTAGTAGACTTGAAGACCCCCCGGCAACCCCATCGGGTGTTCCACGCCAACCGCCTGAAGCCGCACCATGAGAGATCGGAGATGACCCTCCTCATGGTGACGGATGGAAGCGAAGAGGAAGAGAGCGAACCTCTTCCTGACCTTCTGGCGGCCCACGAAAAGGATGGCACGGTAGAGGGAGTGGTCCTCTCCCCATCCTTGACCCCGGAGCAACGGAGGGACTGCCGCCAGGTACTGGAGCAGTACGCCTCGTTGTTCTCCCTCACGCCTGGAATCACACATCTGTGTACCCATGATGTGGACACAGGGGACAGCCCACCGGTTAAAGCCAAGTCTTATCGGCTGTCCGACAAAGTGAAGAATAGTATCCAGGGTGAGGTGACCAAGATGCTGGAGCTAGGAGTTATTGAGCCCTCCAGCAGCCCTTGGGCAAGTCCGGTAGTGTTGGTGCCGAAAGCGGCCCCACCGGGCACCACACCAGAACTTCGGTTCTGTGTGGATTATCGGGGTTTGAATTCCGTCACCAAGACGGATGCTCATCTGATCCCTCGGGCGGATGAGCTGATTGACCGGCTGGGAGCAGCCCGGTACCTTAGTACCATTGACTTGACGTCAGGGTACTGGCAGATTGCCATGGCAGACGGAGCACGGGAGAAAACGGCGTTCTCCACCCCCGAGGGCCACTTTCAATTTAAAGTGATGCCCTTTGGGCTCAAGAATGCTCCGGCCACGTTCCAGCGGTTGGTGAACCAGGTACTATCTGGCATGGAGTCTTTCTCAGCGGCCTACCTGGATGACATAGCTGTCTTCAGTAGCGGCTGGGAGGACCATCTGCAGCATCTCCAGGAGGTGCTGCGGGCTCTGCAACGGGCTGGTCTAACCATCAAGGCCAGCAAGTGCCAGATTGGACAGGGATCTGTCGTTTACCTGGGACACCTGGTGGGCGGGGGTAAGGTGCAGCCCCTCCAGGCCAAGATTGAGGCCATATTGGCCTGGGAGCCCCCCAAGACCCAGACTGAGGTCCGAGCCTTTCTCGGACTCACTGGATATTACCGCCGGTTTGTCAGGGGGTATGGAACCATCGTTGCCCCCCTGACTGAATTAACATCTAAAAAGCAACCACGGAAAGTCAACTGGACAGCTGCTTGCCAGGAGGCATTTGACACCTTGAAGCAGGCGATGTGCACCGCTCCGGTGCTTAGGACTCCTGACTATACCAAGGAATTCATCGTGCAGACAGACGCCTCTGAGCATGGTATAGGCGCTGTGCTCTCGCAACTGAACCAGGATGGCCAAGACCAACCGGTGGCTTTTATATCCAGAAGGCTCCTTCCCAGGGAACAACGGTGGAGCACCATTGAACGTGAAGCCTTTGCGGTGGTCTGGGCGTTGAAGAAGTTGAGACCATACCTTTTTGGTTCTCACTTCCTCATACAGACCGACCACCGCCCCCTTCGCTGGCTCATGCAAATGAGAGGCGAGAACCCAAAGTTGCTAAGGTGGTCCATTTCCCTACAGGGGATGGATTTTCGGGTGGAACATCGGCCCGGAGTTGACCACGCCAATGCGGACGGTCTCTCCCGGTTTTTCCGCCTTAGCGAGGAGAGCTCCCTAGAGGTTGGGTAGGTCTCCCCACTTTCGGCTGGGGGGGACGCCTGTTAGACCTGTCCGCCCTAGGGGGATCTTCCCTGTTTTTTTCGCCCTTGCCTCATTTTTTTTCCACCCTCTTTTTGGTTGGCTCTAGGTCTTCGGGCACCTTACCATTGCTGGTCAATGCTAAGGTGCAGGTGCTCTCTACCACTAAGATGGCTGCCACAGACCCCTGCTACTGCGGAGCGGTCTTTCAAGTAGCGCCCTAGTGTCAGGAGCTGTCTAGAACCCTTAGGTATTGTGACATCACTAGCCTGGGTCCCCTGACCATCCCTAGAATGTAGAAGGCCCTGGAACCTTCCGGAATAGAGAGAGGTCACCTGACCTGGGGGTATAAATAGAAAGGGCGGGAAGCTTTCTAGTCAGTTGTTGAGGTACCACTGACCTGGGGGGGACCCTGTGCTGGAGTTTAGGCGGAAGGGGGAGGGGGCACCTATACCACTAGGGGTGACTAGGTCTAGGCCTTGCCCGCTAAGCTGCGTGAGGATACCTGACCAAACCCACTGACCTGGCCCAGTGTGAGGGAATCCCCTAGGGACCATCAGGAGAGGCCTAACTGGCAGTAGCCTCCAACTCAAACCCCCATCCCCCGAACTGTCTAACTAACCCCTTGTCAGGAGAAAGGGCCGTGTACCATCAGCGCCATAAGGAATCACCAGCTATGAAGAACTGCTGAAGACTCAGCCAAGAATCCTCCTCAGAGCCCCCACTGGTTCTGTCAGCACCAAACTGGTAGTGCGCTATCCTGCCCCTGAAGCGCTGTGGTGGCGAAGCGCTATTTGTTCCCAAATTCACCGCCGCTGCCCGAGTCCTGAAGCGCTGTGGTGGCGAAGCGCTATTTGTTCTCACACTCACCGCCGCTGCCCGAGTCCTGAAGCGCTGTGGTGGCGAAGCGCTATTTGTTCTCACACTCACCGCCGCTGCCCGAGTCCTGAAGCGCTGTGGCGGCGAAGCGCTATTTGTTCTCACACTCACCGCCGCTGCCCGAGTCCTGAAGCGCTGTGGTGGCGAAGCGCTATTTGTTCTCACACTCACCGCGGCTTCCCGGGGTAGCTGCCATTGCACTTGTCAGGGGGCTGGACGACCTTTTCGCGACCTCCATCACGTGACGGGGCGTCGGCCGTGTCAGAGGCCTCGCCCCCGCCCACGACCAGCCTTCCCCGAGCTCTGTCATCGCCTCACGTCAGCGGCGCTGCTCCCAGCGGGAGTAGTTGGACTCGCGCCTTCCCCGGAAGCCTCCCTCAGTGACGGCGCCTTGAAGAGACCAGCGCAAGGGCCCCGGAGGGCCGAAGATCTCAGGTAACTTTCCCGGGGGGAGGGGCGCGGAGACCCGAGTAGCGCAGGGGGGTTGCCGAGTTGTGTTCACCCCTCGAGAGGCAGCCCCGCATCCGCCCCTCCCCGGGAGAGACTGGGACGGGACCTCTTGAGCCTGGTAGGTCCTTGGGAGGCTCGGGACATTAAAGACGATATAAAAGCAAGAGCGTGTGAGGCGGAAGAAAGCCACGTGGCCAGCGCCACAGCCCCCATTAATGTACCCCTTTTGATGGTGATGACTGGAAGTCCTACTTAGAGCGGGTGGGACTACTGGTAGTTTGTTGGGGATATGCCTTTACAATGCTTTTGCCATACAGTAATTGATGAGTATATGCTATTATACTACTATGTCATACAGTCATTGATGAGTATATGCTATTATACTACTATGTCATACAGTCATTGATGAGTATATGCTATTATACTACTATGTCATACAGTCATTGATGAGTATATGCTATTATACTACTATGTCATACAGTCATTGATGAGTATATGCTATTATACTACTATGTCATACAGTCATTGATGAGAATAAGTTATTATACTGTATAAGTCATACAGTCGTTGATGAATTTACGCTAAATACTGCCAAGACTATTCAGTTGTTAATGAATACATACTAATGCACTGCATATGTTATTCCCAGTTATTAATGAACACGACATAAAAAGTCCTGTTTTTAAACACAAGTGGTGTGTAGTCGTATTATTGTGTGCGTTACTCTGCTAAGTTGGATGCGTGTGCTGCACGGCTACTGTATACAGAATGCCTTTGGGAGCCTTCCTGCCACGAGCCAGGCTACCCTTGTGAATTGGCAACCCCAGTTCCAACAAGCTCCAAGTTCTAATTTGATTTTAGAATCATATTCCCGATAAGGAGGTAGCTTTTTGGCCTCTTGCTCATCAAACACCGACTTCAAGTCATGATATTCCCTAGGAATTTCTTGAATTTCCATTGCACATATCACTCGGCTCAGCCAAAAGAGAAGGTTGGGAAGGTTGATGATTCGAAACACCAGAATGGTAGCAATACTCCGTGCAATAATCAGAATTCAGTTCTATGGTTCTTGTGGCCCAATCTATCTTCGGATTGTGTTCGTCAGCCACGGGAGCCCCAGGATTAGCTGAAATTTGGGAGCATCGATTAGACTGAGCCTCAATAAACTTCTATGAAGACCTGGGCCAATCCCAGTTAAATCTTCTGTGTCATAAGTGATGGGTCCCGAAGATAGATTGGTTCCATCAATGGCTCGCACCAGTTCTGGTTTGTCCTTCCTTATAAACTGAATACCCAAGGACTTAGCAAATCTAGTGTCGCAAAAATTTCCGGTGGCGCCAGAATCAATCATGATGGAGATCTCGTCCACTTCGGTGCTTCCAAACTTTATCAAACTGGAAATTATTAAATGAGGGGCTGCTGATTGTAGCGTATTTGCGACCAATTGCGAATCAGGAGTTGTCTTGTCAGACGGACATACCAGAGCAACTCCTCCCACTGGTGGGGCCTGTCTTTTACCCACGAATTGGTCTTAGGCTTTTTAGGACACTCCTTGACGAAAGGCCCAGGATTCCCACAGTACATGCACAGCTTTCCACTTCTTCATTTTTCTCTCTCTTCCTTGGTTAAAGGTCCACGTATGGAAGTTATTTGCATGGGCTCTTCTCCGGAGGCAGTCTCACAAGGTTTAACAGATTCTGGTTTTAGCGTCTCAAAGCGAGGTGGAAAATGTCTAATTTCCTTGCGACGCTCTCTCTTTCTTTCATTTTGTCATTGATCTATCTGAGGTACTAAATCAATCAATTCTGAAACATCGGTGGGTCTTTTAGGAATCTAAGCTAGGCCATCCTTCAGTTAATTGTTGAGCCCTCTATAAAATATTGCTGCTCTTTTTGCTTCAGGCCACTTGGTCTTGACAATCAACTTGTTAAATTGTGCAGGGTATGCTACTAACTCCGGATGTCCTTGCTTCAAATCCAAGAGCTCATTATGGTTCTTCAAATAAAAATACAATGGAACTCTACCTTATATTCTTCAAAATTGAAGAGAATAGGATCATTGCAATTAACCAGTGGCATGGACCATGCTGCGGCATCTCCACTCAGGTAAGACAATCAGAAGGCCACCTTGATCTTCCTTAAAAATTATAGGTCTACAAAGAAAATGTAAAGAGCTTTGTGTGAGGAAAATCTGGGCTTTATGGGGGTCTCCATTAAACCTCTCCGGGGCTGCCAGGGGTATAGTAGGGGAAATTGCATGTATGAAACGTTTTGAGGTTTTTGCTCTTTGGACATAGGGTTGGCACCCGCTACAAAGTCATCGAATCTCTGTCTAAGGAAACAGGCTTCTTGACTTTCTAACCTCATCTCTAAGATGTTTGTTTTCTTCCATAGTCTCACTTAGCTGTTTCTGTAACCTCTCCAATACTGTGGCTATGGCCTTGACATCAAATCCTTCAGCCATTCTGCCCGGGTGGAAGTTTGGTAAATGGCACTTCAATCTGTCAGTACCATGCACCTGGACAACTGGGACTTCCACAGGAGCAGAGGGACATTTCCCCAAATCCCAAACTCCACTGCAAGTGAATGTTTAAATCCACTTCCAGTGAAGAGGGGCAAAGGGGAATGGGAATAACAAGAGAGGCTCCACTGCTGTGCCTCCTCCTCACAGGAATCTTAGCAAGGGACTACTTGGCATCTGCAAACACAAATAACAACCATTAATACTTTACCTAAGCCCCTCCCTCAACCTATGCTGTTGTTACTCCTTTTGCGCTACCCATAGCATATCTCCCGTACCTGTTTTCCACAGTGGCTTAGTTTCTCTCTTTCTTTCTTTTTACATTGTTTACTTGTAATTGTTGAAATTTATACTCCTTTCAATTCTCTCTTTGTCTTTTCCATTTACAGCTGGCAACAGGCGTTATTGTTGGTAAGTATAATCTATCTATCTATCTATCTATCTATCTATCTATCTATCTATCTATCTATCTATCTATCTATCTATCTATCTATCTATCTATCTATCTATCTATCTATCTATCTATCTATCTATCTATCTATCTATCTATCTATCTATCTATCTATCTATCTATCTATCTATCTAGATATATAATCCATACTATCGCCTTTTACACAAACATCCAAATGAAACTTGACGAAAGAGGCACCCTTCCAGGCGGGTCGGGGCTTCTCCAAATGGTGGGCTTCTACTTGCTGCAATTGCAGTATGGTTTACATGTGGAATGTTGAGGCGGTGACGACGCCAATAAACCCCGACCCGCCTGGAAGGGCGCCTCTTTTGTCAAGTTTCATTTGGATGTTTGTGTAAAAGGTGCCCGCCGACTGCATTCATTATGGCCTAGGATTGACGGTCTTGTGGCGCCACCACGGAAACGGGAGGCTCCGCCACTGATTCGAGGGAAGGCCTGCTGGCCGTGACTCCATGGAACATTTGGTTGCAGCCAGGGTTTGTGGAGAGTGACCTCCGCACTTCGGAGAAACAAAAGGCAAACAAAATTAAAAATAAAGCCAGCAGGGAAGTAGAACATTTATTGGATATTCCCTACTGTGAGGCAGAGCGTTCGTGAAACCAACGGAGGAAGAAGTATTGTCATCAAGGAAATTATTCCCTGCAAGTAAGCAGAAAGTGAACTCTTCCTTTGAAGTATGGATTAAACAACCTTTCCTCCAATATCCATGACACCGATATTGCACATGTTTTAATTGAGGGGAATACCGCACTGCATTTCAAACACCCATATGAAGCATTATGGGCAATGGAGTCCAATGATGGACAGCACTGACAACATGGATACAAAGTTGGAACTCTTTTAAGGAAATATTGCACGATGCAATTAAATGTGAGTTCAACTACTGAGTGTATTCAAATTGTGAAGGGCATGCACTCGAAAAAGAAAAAAACAATGACATTGGAAAAAGTTTATCCTGAAACTGCAGATGCATGTGGTGTCCCCCTTCGCTGTTTACTATCACAGCATATTTAAGGTGGGAACAGCTGAGCCTCGGGACTGCATATGATTAAGGGCGATCTACGCTTGAAACGCGTCATGCTGAATTCCGTGACTGCTGTCTTTGAGAAATAAAAGCAATTTTGTTACTTACTTCTCCGAATGGTGGGCTTCTACTTGGTGCAATTGCGGTATGGTTTATATGTGGAAGGTTGAGGCGGTGACGACGCCAAGAAGCCCCGACCCGCCTGGAAGGGCGCCTCTTTCGTCAAGTTTCATATGGATGTTTGTTTAAAAGGCGCCCGCCGACTGCATTCATTATGGCCTAGGATTGATGGTCTTGTGGTGCCACCACAGAAACAGGAGGCTCTGCCACTGATTCGAGGGAAGGCCTGCTGGCCGTGACTCCATGGAACATTTGGTTGCAGCCAGGGTTTGTGGAGGGTGACCTCCGCACTTCGGAAAAACAAAAGGCAAACAAAATTAAACATAAAGCCAGCAGGGAAGTAGGACATTTATTGGATATTCCCTACTGTGAGGCAGAGCGTTCGTGAAACAAACGGAGGAAGAAGTGTTGTCATCAAGGAAATTATTCCCTGCAAGTAAGCAGAAAGTGTACTCTTCCTTTGAAGAATGGATTAAACAACCTTTCCTCCAATATCCATTACACCGATATTGCACATGTTTTAATTGAGGGGAATACCGCACTGCATTTCAAACACCAATATGAAGCATTATGGGCAATGGAGTCCAATGATGGACAGCACTGACAACATGGATACAAAGTTGGAACTCTTTTAAGGAAAGATTTCACGATGCAATTAAATGTGAGTTCAACTACTGAGTGTATTCAAATTGTGAAGGGCATGCACTCGAAAATGAAAAAAACAATGACATTGAAAAAAGTTTATCCTGAAACTGCAGATGCATGTGGTGTCCCCCTTCGCTGTTTACTATCACAGCATATTTAAGGTGGGAACAGCTGAGCCTCGGGACTGCATATTATTAAGGGCGATCTACGCTTGAAACGTGTTATGCTGAATTCCGTGACTGCTGTCTTTGAGAAATAAAAGCTATTTTGTTACTTACTTCTCCGAATGGTGGGCTTCTACTTGCTGCAATTGCGGTATAGTTAACATGTGGAATGTTGAGGCGGTGACGACGCCAAGAAGCCCCGACGCACCTGGAAGGGCGCCTCTTTCGTCAAGTTTCATTTGGATTATATATATATATATATATATATATATATATATATATATATATATATATATATATATATATATTACCTACTGGCGGTCGCCAGTAGGTAGTTATAGTTAGGACCCCTTTTCCATAGGAAATCCGCAACATTCTATTTTGAATAACTTTGGCGCCGGTCGACGAATCCTCGCGAATTTTTCAAAATAGGTGGGGCGCTACGCTCCGCTCCTACCCTGAAAGTCTCGGGGGGATTCGTCAAGCGGGGGCTGAGATAAAAGGGGGGTCCCAAAACGCGTTTTTCCCATGCATTTTTCCATAGGACCTTTAGAACGAGCTACAGCCCGAACGGCTGAACAGAATTACTCAAAATTTGGCAGAGATGTAGTCCCTAGGTCAAGGAAGTGCCTTTTGTAGGTTTGGTGTAAATCTGTTCAGTAGATTCTGAGAAAATAGCCTTTAAATCAATATATATATCTGAGCCCGCTTACGGTACGCTTACCGTACGCTTACGGTAAGCTTACGGTAAGCGTACGGTGGCGTGCGCGAGCGCGATTCTGATTGGCTCTTAGATCTTAGTAAACATTCGAATCGGTCGAAACCAGGAAGCGGCGGCCGCCATTTTGTGTATTTCACTCTGAAAAAAAAGAGTGAAAACAAGGAAAGGGGGCAATGAGGAGAGTTACAGACCCCCTAACATTTGTAAGGGGGTCAAAGAAGGACAGAAAAGTACAAAGAAAACATTTATTGATTTTAAAAAAAATCACGGGGTACGCGTACGGTAAGCTTACGGTAAGCGTACGGTAAAAAAAAAAAATAATAAATAAAAGAAAAGCAGATTTAAGAGTTTAGATATTAGGGAGCTCTAAAAAGAGCTGTTGTGTTTATGAAGTCATTTTTTTAGTGGTACCTACAAGTAAGTACCGATGCAGAGTCTAAGGTTCAAGAGGAAGACTCTGTTCCCTTCATCATTGAAGTGCACACCATCTCCTCTATAAATGTCTTGCATGTCATAACGCAAGTTGTTGTGGTAAATGGCACCCATACCATAGTCACGGAGGAAAGCAGAAACAGATTTGTTGACGTGCTTTCTTGCTTTGTCAATCTGTGGACAGAAATGATTGGACCAGTTCCATTTTTGCCTTTGGCATATGTTGGAAAACACAAAGGCAGTTTTAGGGAAAAGTGTAAACAGTTGTGCAAAGGTGTCCTTCATAAGCATTTCCAGACCTACCCCAGTCAAAGTGCCTAGGTCATTGCCACCACAGTGCACTATTATGAGGTCAGGGTGTTGGATTTGAATGAAGGATTTCACCAATGGCATCAATTGGTGCCACTTTAACCCTCTCTGACCAATCCATTTAATGTCTACATTTGGCAAAGCAAGGTCTCTCACCATACCTGTTTTCTCTGCAAACTTTTCACTCCAGAAGACATAGCTGTGCCTTACAATCCACACTGTGAACATCTTCAAAGGAGAACTGGATGCACTCAGGAGGTGTCTTTCAGTAGAATGGCAATATGAAAAGAAAGACAGTTTGGAAATGGAGGCATACATATTTTTTTCAAAACAAAAAGAACTGATTGGCTGTTTCATACCATTCTAGAATAAAAACTAGGCTGTATGTGTAAATTAATAGAAGCATGTTTTTTATTGGTAAAAAAAAATGTGTAACCAAAGAACAGTACTATGGATTTGCTGTTAGGCTTGAAAAGTCAAGCACTCTTGCTCTGTGGAATTGAAACATTGTTTGGCGAACTTCTGACCTAACTCAACACAGCAGTGTTCCATGAGCTGTTGCTATGGTAGCAGGCAGAAGTCAAGTTGGGGGAAGGGTACTAGGCAGAAGTCAAGTTGGGGGAAGGGTACTTTTGGAAAAGGGTTGGTTTTAAACCAATAGAAATGTGTGATTACATTTGAAAAAAAGGGGGAAGCACTGAGATTTGAAACTTACAAGTATATGTGTGGAAAAATAGAGGGAAAGTTTGCCATTATCTGGTTCTGCTGAGAGGAGAGAGGTGAACACAACAGAGATCCTGGCTCTGATAATCTGCTGTTTGAGTGTCACATTTCTTTCACAACTAACTAATTTTAAAGGTGAGTTTACAGTTTGAGAGGGGATGTATGTGGTAACTTAAAAATGAATAATAGAAATGGAAATTGTTTTTGTTGTAGTTACACATGGTGGTTTCATAATGTGTCAGCCTGTAAAAGTGATTTTCACTTGCCCCGAAAAAAAAAAGAGCAGTAAGTGTGCTTTCAAATTGGCAAAGAAATTTCGTTTTGGGACTAATGTGAAAACATGACTCTGTGTGCAGAGAGGAATTATAGGCAGAGATTTATTGCGTCTTGCTCTGGTGATTTCAAAGTTGCATTAGATGGAAAGGGGGAGCGAATTTTTGGGGGAAGAAGCAGAGTCTTAGCACACACCCATGTGCTTGCCATGTATAGTCATGCACAGTATTTACAAGCGAGTGGGGTTTTCAGGTTTCAGTCTGTAATGCAAATACATTCAGCATCAATAAGGCTGGTTGCCCTTGCTGGACTGTAGGCAGTCACCGAGAATACATATGGTGGTGGTCTGAAAAAACAGTTTGGACATGTGCATTTAAATAAATCAAAAAAAGTGGTTTCATAATGTGTCAGTCTGTAAAAGTGATTTTCACTTGTAAAAAGTGATTTTCACTTGCCCCGAAAAAAAAAAGAGCAGTAAGTGTGCTTTCAAATTGGCAAAGAAATTTAGTTTTGGGACTAATGTGAAAACATGACTCTGTGTGCAGAGAGGAATTATAGGCAGAGATTTATTGCGTATTGCTCTGGTGATTTCACAGTTTCATTAGATGGAAAGGGGGAGCGAATTTTTGGGGGAAGAAGCAGAGTCTTAGCACACACCCATGTGCTTGCCATGTATAGTCATGCACAGTATTTACAAGCGAGTGGGGTTTTCAGGTTTCAGTCTGTAATGCAAATACATTCAGCATCACTAAGGCTGGTTGCCCTTGCTGGAGTGTAGGCAGTCACCGAGAATACACATGGTGGTGGTCTGAAAAAACAGTTTGGACATGTGCATTTAAATAAATCAAAAAAAGTGGTTTCATAATGTGTTAGTCTGTAAAAGTGATTTTCACTTGCCCCGAAAAAAAAAAGAGCAGTAAGTGTGCTTTCAAATTGGCAAAGAAATTTCGTTTTGGGACTAATGTGAAAACATGACTCTGTGTGCAGAGAGGAATTATAGGCAGAGATTTAAAGCGTATTGCTCTGGTGATTTCACAGTTGCATTAGATGGAAAGGGGGAGCGAATTTTTGGGGGAAGAAGTAGAGTCTTAGCACACACCCATGTGCTTGCCATGTATAGTCATGCACAGTATTTACAAGCGAGTGGGGTTTTCAGGTTTCAGTCTGTAATGCAAATACATTCAGCATCACTAAGGCTGGTTGCCCTTGCTGGAGTGTAGGCAGTCACCGAGAATACACATGGTGGTGGTCTGAAAAAACAGTTTGGACATGTGCATTTAAATAAATCAAAAAAAGTGGTTTCATAATGTGTTAGTCTGTAAAAGTGATTTTCACTTGCCCCGAAAAAAAAAAGAGCAGTAAGTGTGCTTTCAAATTGGCAAAGAAATTTCGTTTTGGGACTAATGTGAAAACATGACTCTGTGTGCAGAGAGGAATTATAGGCAGAGATTTAAAGCGTATTGCTCTGGTGATTTCACAGTTGCATTAGATGGAAAGGGGGAGCGAATTTTTGGGGGAAGAAGTAGAGTCTTAGCACACACCCATGTGCTTGCCATGTATAGTCATGCACAGTATTTACAAGCGAGTGGGGTTTTCAGGTTTCAGTCTGTAATGCAAATACATTCAGCATCACTAAGGCTGGTTGCCCTTGCTGGAGTGTAGGCAGTCACCGAGAATACACATGGTGGTGGTCTGAAAAAACAGTTTGGACATGTGCATTTAAATAAATCAAAAAAAGTGGTTTCATAATGTGTTAGTCTGTAAAAGTGATTTTCACTTGCCCCGAAAAAAAAAAGAGCAGTAAGTGTGCTTTCAAATTGGCAAAGAAATTTCGTTTTGGGACTAATGTGAAGACATGACTCTGTGTGCAGAGAGGAATTATAGGCAGAGATTTAAAGCGTATTGCTCTGGTGATTTCACAGTTGCATTAGATGGAAAGGGGGAGCGAATTTTTGGGGGAAGAAGTAGAGTCTTAGCACACACCCATGTGCTTGCCATGTATAGTCATGCACAGTATTTACAAGCGAGTGGGGTTTTCAGGTTTCAGTCTGTAATGCAAATACATTCAGCATCACTAAGGCTGGTTGCCCTTGCTGGAGTGTAGGCAGTCACCGAGAATACACATGGTGGTGGTCTGAAAAAACAGTTTGGACATGTGCATTTAAATAAATCAAAAAAAGTGGTTTCATAATGTGTCAGTCTGTAAAAGTGATTTTCACTTGCCCCGAAAAAAAAAAGAGCAGTAAGTGTGCTTTCAAATTGGCAAAGAAATTTCGTTTTGGGACTAATGTGAAAACATGACTCTGTGTGCAGAGAGGAATTATAGGCAGAGATTTATTGCGTCTTGCTCTGGTGATTTCACAGTTGCATTAGATGGAAAGGGGGAGCGAATTTTTGGGGGAAGAAGCAGAGTCTTAGCACACACCCATGTGCTTGCCATGTATAGTCATGCACAGTATTTACAAGCGAGTGGGGTTTTCAGGTTTCAGTCTGTAATGCAAATACATTCAGCATCACTAAGGCTGGTTGCCCTTGCTGGAGTGTAGGCAGTCACCGAGAATACACATGGTGGTGGTCTGAAAAAACAGTTTGGACATGTGCATTTAAATAAATCAAAAAAAGTGGTTTCATAATGTGTCAGCCTGTAAAAGTGATTTTCACTTGTAAAAAGTGATTTTCACTTGCCCCGAAAAAAAAAAGAGCAGTAAGTGTGCTTTCAAATTGGCAAAGAAATTTAGTTTTGGGACTAATGTGAAAACATGACTCTGTGTGCAGAGAGGAATTATAGGCAGAGATTTATTGCGTATTGCTCTGGTGATTTCACAGTTACATTAGATGGAAAGGGGGAGCGAATTTTTGGGGGAAGAAGCAGAGTCTTAGCACACACCCATGTGCTTGCCATGTATAGTCATGCACAGTATTTACAAGCGAGTGGGGTTTTCAGGTTTCAGTCTGTAATGCAAATACATTCAGCATCACTAAGGCTGGTTGCCCTTGCTGGAGTGTAGCACTCTGGACATGGGCTTTTTAAAAAATCTGAAAAGTGGTTTAATAATGTGACAGTTTGTAAAAGTGATTTTCACTTGCCCAAAAAAAAGAGCAGTTTGTGTGCATTCAAAATTGGCAAAGAAATTTCGTTTTGTGACTATTGTGAAAAGAAATGTAGTAATATATTTAAATACAATAAAGGATTTTTTTTTTAGTTTTTTTCAGGTATTGCTGAAGAGCAGTGAACAAAATTTAAGATGCCTACAAAATCCAGAGTTCAAAAAACGCTAAAAAAAAAACTATATTTGAAGACAACTGGAGGACCAAAGTTAGTAGAAGATGCTCATGTTGGGAAAAAGAAAAAATCTTCTGGTAAGCAGAAAAAACAATTTCTTAAAAATATATTCAAAACAAAGAAAAATGTACAAAATGTCTGTACTGGAAAGAATGTTACAAAAGGAAGAGAACAGGAAAAAATTGAGAATTTAGTTAATGCAAATATACCTTCTGCAACTGAAAAGATTTACATAAACAGAAAAACAGCGTTTAAAGAGATACGTAGAAAAATGTTTCAGAGAAGAGTTATGTCCAATTTGATAAAGGATGTGAAGAAATATAAGCAAAAGGCAAAATATTACAAGAGAAAAAAAGAAATTGAAGCCATTGCAGCAAAGGCATTAGAATTAAAAAGGAAACTATTCATATTAATTTTGAATAGGATGCGTACATTAGACAAAATGGTTAATGTACTGAAATCACATAGCAAAAGGAAAAGAGTAGTGAACAGAACAAACTTTTGTAAAGTGTTTTTAGGAAAGTGGATGCATAGTTCAAGTAGTGAACCTTTTTTTAATGAAGAGAGCTATTTTCAAAGTAATAGTTTGCTGCATGCAGTTGACACCAGAGGTCGTTCATACGAAGTAACAAATGGTTGCATAATGGAGAAGGAGATAATGGTTCCAAGAGATGAGGTACAAGTGATGGCAGATGAGGCAATGGGGAGACGTCCTAAAGCCCCAGTGTACACTTGGAATTGTAGTAGTATTTGCACTGTGCGTCAGGAATCTATTGACAAATTTCGAGAGTTTCTAAGAGAATATAGTAAAAAAAGTGTAAAACAGAAGATTAAGGTGCTTCAAAGTCTGGATCCATGCAGAGTGAGAGAGAATACTGGTTTGCAGGGTCATTCTCTGGCTTGTCTATCTAGAAAAGTGTGCAATAGTGTTTTCCATCATTTTAGGATACTGGCTGTTCATCATACTGGAATGAGAAAGTTTGTGAGACGGTTGTATTTTGCCAAAAGTCCAGCAATAAAGTTAAATGAATTGAATAGGGCTCTGTTCCGAGGAACGGTATCAGATGTAGAGAAGGTTGTTGATGAAATTCAGTTTTGTTACTTTGGTCCTGAACAAAACAGTGCAGAGAAGGACACAGTAAATGAGGAAGAAGTGGAAGAGAATGTAGAACCTTCTGTAAGTAAGACATTTAATGATCACATAACAAAATTTGCAATAGTCTCTAATGAAAGACCAAATGTTACTTGTATTTGTTGCCGCAGAACTCATTATAGAAAACAAACTAGGAATGTTGATCTCTACAGAAAGAGTGAAAATGAAGATAATTATAAGTGGAAGGATTTTGCCACATATATATTTCTAGAAAATTGTTTTGAATTGGGTGAAGATCAGCGTATTTGTAAATACTGTTACAACAAGTTAGAGGAAAATAGAATGCCGACCAGAGCTGTACATAATAATTTAGAATTGGATGCTATTCCTGCTGAACTTTCTGAATTAAATACATATGAGTCTATACTCATTCAATGTGTTCATCCGTTCCAGACCATTGTACGTATGGAGCCCAAAACTGGTAAATTACCTCCTTCAGATTTACTGAGAGGTTTAAAAGGTAGAGTGGTGTATTTGCCCTTGGATTTGAAAAAAAATATGGAAACTATTGATGCGGATACTTTGGAAACTGAACCATTAATTATTCTGGTTAATGGTGTACCTACAAAGAATAAGAAGATTTGGCAGGAGCTGGTAGATGTGCGGAAAGTACAAAGAGCAAATTTGTATTTGAAAAAAAATAACAAATGGTATGAATCAATTTATATAGAAGAAGAAGAAGAAGAAGAAGATTTTCAAGAAGACACAGAAACACCAACTGGACAAATTGAAAAAGTGGACAAGTCAAAGGAAGAAGAAATTTATGAACATTTTAGCATACATCCTCTTCATTCGAAAGAAGTTATGGGAGACAATATTGATCTCTTTCAGATGAAGAAAGCAAAAGGAACTCCTGTGAGTGTATGGGAGGAGAGCTTGGAAGCTCGATGTTTTCCTCAGCTGTTTCCTAAAGGAAAAGGAGGACGATACGATGAACGTCCAGAACAGATTCCAGCTTCAGAGTATCGGACTACAAGACTATATGCTGAAGATCCCAGATTTCGACAAAGTATTCCTTATTTGTTCCATCTTTTATTTGAAAGCGACTTGTCTGCACTGTCTTATGCAGTAAATCACATTTTAAAAAAGTGGAGTACATTTACAAAATGTGTCTGCTAAGGATTTTATGGAGAAAGTGCAGCACCGAGATGATCATTTGGAAACACAACTGATCAATCTGATGGCTTGTCAGCGTGGGACAAATGAATATTGGTACCGTTGCCATGGTGAACTAAAATGCATGTTACGGAATTTAGGAACACCAACATGGTTCCTTACCCTAAGCTGTGCCGAGTACGCTTGGGATGATTTACTGGATTTTCTACGAGAGGCCAATTCAAACATTAAAAACATCGAATACAAGACAGCAGGAGAACTGTGCTCATTGGATCCGGTTAATGTTTGCAGATATTTCAATCATAGATTTGAGGCTATGATGTCCTTCATCTGCAATAAAAAAAATCCACCCCTTGGAGAAGTAGTGGATTTCTTTTGGAGAAAAGAGTACCAGGCAAGAGGTGCTCCTCATATTCATATGCTGTTGTGGATCAAGGATGCCCCAAAGTTTGGAACAGATGCTGATGAAGCAGTGTTATCTTACATTCAAGAATATGCAACATGTGCTATACCAAAAAGCACAGAAGAGAACAAGTTAAAGGAGCAAGTTTTACGTTTCCAAAGTCATCGGTGTGGAAAATACTGTCAACGGAAATACAAGAGCAAAGAAAAATACTACACTAAATGTCGATTTGGATTTCCTAGACCTGTTCTTTCAAATGGAAGAGTCAACAGTTTTATGTCAGCTGTGAGACATACTATCACAAGAAAATCACCTAAGAATACCTACAACCTTAAAAGAAAAGAAGAATCAAAAAATATAAATGACTACAACCCAGTCATTTTATCCATGTGGAATGCAAACATGGATATACAGTATGTAGCTGACAATTCCATTGCTGTGGCACGATATGTAACGTCTTACATTACGAAATCAGAAAAAACAGAATTGAAGGAAATGTGGGAAGAGATTTCTCACGAGAAGACTGTCAGTAAGAAGCTGTACAGTTTCAGTTTGAAGATGTTATCGCATCGAGAAATTGGATCCTACGAATGTTCAGATAGGTTATCTTCTGCAAGTCTCTACTCGAAGTCAAGAAGAATAATTTGGGCAAGTTTAGGCCTTGCAGCAATGAGAAATCGGGTACTGAAATCTGTAGGAGAAATTGAATATTTGGTCGAGAATGACCCAGAAAGTACAGATATATTGAAAACAAACATGTTGGACACATATTATCCCAAGAGAAGTCATCATCTGGAGAACATGTGTCTCTATGAAGTGCTGCAGAACTACATTTATTCAAGGAAAGCCGCAGAAGACATCAATAATGGAAAATATAAAGTCGTTGGTGAAGAAGGATGTTTGGTGAAGCAAACAAAAGGAAGTTTGATAAATCACCGGAAGCTGAGTTGCGACACTACTGACAAGAAAGAATTTTACTACTTGGCTCTTTTACAGTTGTTTAAACCATGGCGTACAAAGGATGAACTACTGGGAGAATTTCAAAGCTATGAAGATTCATTTAATGGTTGCAAAGACAGCATACAATGCAATACATTCACAACTTATCTGCAAATGTTAAATGAAGAAATTGAACAGGAAACTACAATTGCAGCAGAAATAGCTAGAGACAGTTCTCAGGACAGCCAAAGTTCAGGAACACACAGTCAAGATCCCCTAGGACAACCAATCATTGAAAATGAAGCATCAATAGCCATGAATGAAGTGGAAACGGCTATGAATCAAGCTCAAGAAGAATTTATAGACTTAGAAAATTTGGAAAGACAACTGAATCAAGAGCAGCAACAAATTTATGAAGAGATCAAAAACAAAATTGATCACGGATTTCTACATGTAAAAAAAGAGTGCTCATGCACATCATTTCATCCAATCAGGATGTATGTAAGCGGACAAGCTGGAACTGGAAAAAGTTTCCTAATAAAAGTCATCAAAAGCTACCTACAGCAAAAAACGGATTCTACTTTGTCTTGTGTGGTTACTGCTCCAACTGGGTTAGCAGCATATAACATAAAAGGAATCACCTTACATCGTTTGCTAATGTTACCAGTGGAGCATGAGAACAAAATACAATTCAACAAGCTAACTGGAGAAGCATCCTTGGAAGTTTCAAGAGTATTGAAGAAGATGCAAGTTCTCATTATTGATGAGGTGAGCATGGTATCAAACCTAATGCTTGCCTTTGTGCATTTAAGAATGCAGCAAATTTTGAAGACAGACTATGACATGTTATTTGGTGGAAAACACGTCATAGTTTTTGGAGATCTTTTGCAACTTACTCCAGTTAAAGGACAACCAGTGTTTAATACTGTGACACATGAAGACACGAAGAAGTCATTGGGAAGCATCGGAAATACAAATATTTGGTCCTTCTTTGAGTACAAGGAACTTACTACTAATATGAGGCAAGCAAACGATGAAGAATATGGAAGTATTCTGAAAGATATCAGGATTGGACTACTGACAGAAGTTGGCAAAAAAGCATTACAGAGTCGGCTGCTACATAATTTATTTCCAAAGGAAGAAATAGTTGCAGAGAAGATATACAAGAACATTGCAGAAAACAAAAGTGTCATCTGCTTAATGCCAACTCTACGTGAATGCTCAATATTCAATGAGGAGCTTTTGAAATTGGAAAAGGAAGAGATCAGGAAATTGGAAGCAGTGGACAAAATTGAGGATGGAAGAATTACTGTCACAGTAACAGGCAAACTGAAAAATAAATTGGACTCACTAGAGAAGAACATCTCCAAAACAGCTGGATTAGAAAAAAATCTATATGTTTGCATGAACTGTAGAGTGTTTTTAAGGAGAAATTTGGATGTTGAGAAAGGTTTAGTTAATGGAGCGATGGGAAGAGTTGTGGGTTTTATTAATTACCAGAAAAAAGAAGGAGTTGAATGTTTAAAAATAAAATTTGATCAGATAGATGAAGTTAAAGATATTTGTCGTTGTACAGTTCGTTTTATGCTTGTGAAAGACTTATATGTACGTAGGAAGCAGTTTCCGTTTTCTCTAGCATATGCTGTAACTATTCACAAGTCTCAAGGATTGACTGTAGATTGTGCATTTGTGAACATTGGTTCAACTGTGTTCAAAGAAGGTATGGCATATGTTGCTTTGTCACGAGTCAAAACATTATCAGGTTTATTCATGATAGACTTTGATGAGTCAAAAGTTAGTGCTGATACAAACTGTGTAAAAGAGTATAATAGATTAAGAAGAAGCTATGCTCCTCATTTAGGTCAGTATCCTGTGTTGGAGAAACGTGTAGTTTCTCGTAAAAGAAAAAATGAGAATATCTGTAGTGAGGATGTAGAGAAGAGGAAAAAAAAGAGGAGTGATGTAATTGCAAGCAAAAAGAAAAAGGAAAATGAAGAACAGGTTGTAGGATGTCATTTTGAAAATAGCTCTGGTGTCAACTGCTACGCAAATGTAGTGCTGAATGTTGCATTTTATCTGGAAAGTTTGCAAGAGCAGATAATAGTAAATCAGGGAAAAAGATTCTGTTCAGAGCTGAGTCTCCTTTTTCAAAAGCTGAGTAAAGATAAAACTCAAATAGAAAGTGCTACTGACATTAGAAAACTTTTAGATGTATGTTCAGGACGAACACAGTTTTCTCAAAATGAACAGCAAGATGCACATGAATTTTTGATGTATTTTCTTCAGGTAGTGGAAGAAGAAGGAGTTCCCATTGACATTTTTTTTGGTCTCTCTTATAAATGGGAACATAGTTGTGATAATTGTTATAATATATGTGGCTCTATTGTTGATAATGAAAGGTTTATTTATTTGACATTGCCAGAGAGTAAAACAGTCACTTTTGCAAAATTAGTTAAAGATGCTAATCATAGCATGAAATGTGGTGAGTGTAATTCTGACATGTTTTCAACATTAATTTTAAAGGAATACGGACAGTATGTAATTTTAATGATGCAACGATGTAGAGCTGATGGTTCAAAATTGGATACTTTAATAAAGAAGTTTACAGGACAGCAATTATCAATTTCAGGAAAAACTTTTTTAACTGTTGCAATAATTTTCCATGATGGACCTACTGTTACTTCTGGACATTACACAGTTTATCTTAAATGTGAAAAAGGCTGGACACTGTGTAATGATTCCCAATTGATTTTCAAACAACGTTTGCCTTTTGATTTAGCAAATTCCTATCTAATCTTCCTGAAACCTAAATTTTAGAGAGACTTGGCAAGATCTGGACAAAACAATTTTACCATTTTACTGGATTACCATTGCAATTTTGTAAAAAAAACATTTTTTAAATTATCATTTGGCCTAATGGAAAGATAACCAATTGTAATGTGGACTTTTTTAATTTTTAATGAAACTTTGAAAAACCAATAATTTAGAGATTATAGGTAACTTCTGCACATTTTAAATTTTGGAATATTATTGGACTGCCGTTGGAAATTTTTCCAAAAATGTTTTAAAAAATTACTATTTGGCCATGTGGAAAAGTAACCAATTCTATTGTGGACTTAATAAATTATTCAAAAAATTTTCGTGAACCAAAATGTTACAGAGAATCGGTGAGATCTGGACAAATTAAACTTTAGAATTTTATTGGATTACCGTTGGAAATTTATTCCAAAAAAAAATTTAAAATTACTATTTGGTCTAAAGGAAATGAAATCAGATGTATTTTGGAGTTATTTGAGATATAATATTGTGATTATACTTCTGAAACAAACATATCAGACGGTATTTTAAAGAAATAACTATTGGTATTAGATGATATTTTTTTAGAATATTATGCTTTTCTATAATGTTAAGTTTAAGTAAAAAGAGATTCTGGGCTTTTTTATTACAATCTTTGTGATTGTTATGTTTTTTTTGCCCGCTGTAAAATGATGAATGCAATTGCTTACACAATTTATAGTGAAATGCAATATATTCTGAAAACAGCAAAAATAAGGCGAAAATATTTTTTGGAAAAAAATGTAAATGTGTGTACTGTATTATAAAATGTTTTTAAAATATTAATACTTTTTTCTTTTTTTCCAGATAGATATAGAAAATTTTCGAAAACTACAAACATTTTTAAAACTATTTTTTAAAAAAACAAATGAATAAATATTTTTTCAGTGAGTATGGTAGGTCAATAATAATAATTGTAGTCTCTCAAGGACAATGTCATGTGATAAATGATTTTTAGTGTTTTTAAAAAAAAAAAAAAAAAAGTACGCGCACCGTACGCGTACGGTAAAAAAAAAATAAAAAAAAGTTTTTAAAAACATATGTAAAAAAAAGATGAAAGATAAGGTTGGCTCTTAAAAGAACCGTTGTGTTCATGCAGGGACAGAGGAAAGGAAGCATGGGAAAATTATTCAAAGCGACAAATGTGCTGATCTATTTTGTTGTTCACTAGGGAAACACTGGTCTCCCTATGGCAAATTAGATCTTTACAAAATGTGCAATGAATATCAACCTTCCGAAATCGAGGGTTCATTTCCAGAGGGCCAGCAAAAGGAGATTCTCCCCCCACAGATGAAGGGCTCACCTGACCTGCAGAAGAAGGAGTCAGCCCTGCAGATGATGGTTCAGGCTGAGCTACTGTGGATGTACTGGCTCGTCTTTCTGAAGAGTTACCTCCAAAAAGATGACCATGTGTCCTTCTGTGTACATCCTGGAGGTGTCTCTTCATGGTGTGATTCCCAAAGGAATACTTCCTGTTAGGATTACCTCTAGAAAGTACACGCTGACACAGCTTACAAGTCACTAAGGGTGCATTTACCTTTTGCTGGCCTTCAGGAAAAGTAAAATAATCCCATACATAAGAGGGCTTTTGTTTCCTCGATCTCTGCCTCAAGACAGTGCTGCTAGTGCTAGCCTCACTCTCAGAAGAGCTCTGCTGTTCAGCCATCGTATCCCAAAGACAAACCAGCTCCTTCTCCCAAGGGATCACAAGCAGAAATGAGGGGAATGGGTGTGGTGTAGGAGAGTTCTAGAACTGAAAGTAGTTTCAACCAATCAAAAGTTGTGTTTCATGATCACATGACCTACCGTACGCTTACGGTACGCTTACGGTACGCTTACGGCAAAAGTGCGCATGCGCGTAAAAAAGACACGCGCTTGCGCGCATGCGCATAACAGTCACTACCCGACACTTCCGCGTAACGTGCGCGTGTGGCGTAAGCGCGCACGCGTCCCACGCGCAGTACGCGCGGCAACGCAAAGTGCGTAACTATACGCAAGCAGCGTAGATAGATTACGGACGCTGCGTAAACCGTACGCTTACCGTGAGCTTACGGTACGCGTACTAAAAAAATATTTTTTTAAAACAAAAAGTACTGCAAATAAATTTTACATGTTTATTTTTAAAAATATATTTAAAAAAACATATTAAAGAATTTTAAAAATGTAATCATAGTCTTTATAAAAGGTAAGATAATTAAATTAAAAATATGTTAGAAAAAAAAAAAAAAAAATTAGCATTTAAAAAACCTTGCAAATTCACTGAAAAAACCATGGGTTTCACACACGTTATAGTTAGGAATTAGCATTTAAAAAACCTTAGAAATTCAGTGAAAAAACCATAGGTTTCACACACGTTATAGTTAGGAATTAGCATTTAAAAAACCTTAGAAATTCAGTGAAAAAACCATAGGTTTCACACATGTTATAGTTAGCTGGACATTTTACTCGTAAAAAACCAATGAAATTGCCCCGTTATAGTTAGTTCAGCTAACTATAACTCGCGCGCCCGCAATGCACTGCTGATGACGTCACATATTACATCACTCATGACATGGTCAGTGACATCACTCATGACATCACTGATGACATCTCAAATGACATCACTGATGACATCACTGATGACATCATCCTTGTAATAGAGTGGTAGACCTCCTCTCACCCTAATATAACCTTTGACACACACATTCAAAAAAAGAGACTAAAATTTACAAAACAATGGACATACCAATACCAGTTACAACAACCTCTTCAGTAATTCTAAGATCCACATACACATCCACTCATTCACCAACAGTCCAATACAGTCACTCATACATGTACTCACTCATCATATGTACTCATATACCTATACATCCTGTTACACAATGCCACTCATGCATAGAGTTACTCACACACATAGTCACTCGTGCTAATAAAGAATCAAACATACATTTACTTGCATATACAGTTATACACACACCACCATACTTACTTCTACGGAAACTTACACATACTTAGTCTTTTAAACAATCACTTATAGAAACACATACTTATTCATACAGGAACTCTTCCAATCTCTCACCCTTGCATATACTCACATATATACACCAATAGTCACATATACTAGTTTAAAACATATGTAGTTACTCATAAAGACACTATTGAGACAGTCATTCACTCACTAACACACCCATACACACACTCATCCACCCATGCAGTCCTGCACACATGGTCTGTTCAACACATACAAACAGTGAGTCACTCATTCATGCACCTATGCACTACGTAATACCCCCCACCGAACCATGCAGACACTCAGACTGATACTCAAAAAACCAACTAATAACCTATATAGACACCCATGTAGCTACTCACCAACCCATGCAGCCACTTATACACAAAGTGAGAGACTGATACAGATATATACATATTTAAACATTACTCACTAAGCCATGTATTCACTAAGATACACTTAATCAGTCAGTTAAACAATCAATTTTTCAAAAACAAATCATCCATTTAGACACTTATATACCCATTTATTCTTCCATCGACCTTGAGATATACATAAATAAAACATATTTAATTTTCAGAAAAACACACATTCAATGGATGATGTCATCAGTGATGTCATCAGTGATGTCATTTGAGATGTCATCAGTGATGTCATGAGTGATGTCACTGACCATGTCATGAGTGATGTAATATGTGACGTCATCAGCAGTGCATTGCGGGCGCGCGAGTTATAGTTAGCTGAACTAACTATAACGGGGCAATTTCATTGGTTTTTTACGAGTAAAATGTCCAGCTAACTATAACATGTGTGAAACCTATGGTTTTTTCACTGAATTTCTAAGGTTTTTTAAATGCTAATTCCTAACTATAACGTGTGTGAAACCTATGGTTTTTTCACTGAATTTCTAAGGTTTTTTAAATGCTAATTCCTAACTATAACGTGTGTGAAACCCATGGTTTTTTCAGTGAATATATATATATATATATATATATATATTACCTACTGGCGGTCGCCAGTAGGTAGTTATAGTTAGGACCTAATTTCCATAGGAAATCGGCAACATTCTATTTGGAATAACTTTGGCGCCCGTTGACGAATCTTCACAAAATTTTCAAACCTTTTGGCCAGCTCCGGTCCGCTCCTATCCCGAAAGTCTCGGGATGATTCGTGTAGCAGGGGCTGAGAAAAAAGGGGGGTCCCAAAATGTGTTTTCCCCATGCAATTTCCCATATGTCCTTTAGCCGCAGCTACAGCCCAAACTGCTTAAAGGAATTACACCACATTTGGCAAAAAGGTAGACCTTGGTTTAGAGTCATGCCTTTTGCTTAAATGATGTAAATGCGTTCAGTTGTTCCTGAGAAAATCAAAATCAAAATCACATTTATATCTGGGCGGAGCATAACCACACATCTCATCGTGAGATCTGATTGGCTGTCAGTACTTCATACAAGAAGTGTTGGCAGCCATCTTGGGACCAATATACATGATAGCACCTTATTAAAAAGCATTGCAGCTAATAGAAGGTTTTAAGACTTTAGTTACATTATAAATCATTTGTTGATGGTACCATACTCATTTTAGGAATTGTGGTGTGTTCTAAGGTGATTTTACCATGTGAAAAAGCCTTCTGCTGTGATATCACGAATCATGTTTGAGAGAAAACTATTTTTTCATGCTTTTCCCACAGAGGTTTGGAAGGTGATCTATAAGCTGGACTAAGAGCATATTTTCTGTAAATTCACATTATCTTTCTCAGTCATGTGAGAATGAAGTCTGACATTCTCAGTAAACCATGTACATCCAACAAGGGCAGAGACTGTCAGTTGATTCCTTTGTGTTCTACTGCAGCTTCCCAGAGTGTTCTAAAGAACAACTAGAGCGCTAACAGTCCTACTTATGACAAACGTATTGCACACCTGAAGCCATCTTGATTGGAATAAAGTGGTAACTCACAAAACATTAAATGTAAAAAGGAATAAAATGAGGGGGTTCATTTTGTCCCAGAAATTATGGTTAGTGCTGTAGAAAGAAAAATTAGGACATGTTTTAAGTGAGATCTCAAATATCATCCTGTTATATTTTAACAGGAGCAGCCTGGCAGTTGACTCCTTTGTGTTCTACTGCAGCTTCCCAGAGTGTTCTAAAGAACAACTAGAGCACTAACAGTCTTACTTATGACAAAAGTATGGCACACCTGAAGCCATCTTGATTGGAATAAACTGGTAACACTTCAAACATCTAATTTAAAAAGGAACAAAAATGAGGGGGTTCATTTTGTCATAGAAATTATGGTTAGTGCTGTAGAAAGAACAATTAGGGCATGTTTTAAGAGAGATCTCAAATCCTCTTCTATTTAATTAGAAAATTCTGACATGCAGACTGAACAATCACTTTCAATAAAAGCAGTAGACTTTCAGTTAACTCCCTGGTGATCACTACCCCCTACACTACCAAAACACCACTACACTACCCTAAACCCTAAAACAATACCCCCAGCACGATCCCCTACACTACACAAACACCACTGCACTACCCTAAACCCTAAAACACTAGCCCTTACAGTTCACAAACACCACTGTGCTTCTCTTAACCCTAAAACACTATCCCCAGCACGACCCCCTACACTACCCAAACACCTCTGCACTACCCTAAACCCTAAAACACTACCCCAGCATGACCTCCTACACTACCCAAACACCACTGCACTGCCCGAAACCCTAAATCTACCCCTAGCACATTCCCCTACACTACCCAAACACCACTGCACTACACTAAACCCTAAAACACTACCACCTACACTACACAAACACCACTGCACTACCCTTAACCCTAAAACACTACCCCCAGCACGACCCCCTACACTATACAACCACCACTGCACTACCCTAAACCCTAAAACACTACCCCCTACACTACACAAACACAACAGAACTACCCTAAACCCTAATACACAACCACCCAGCATGACCCCCTACACTACACAAACACCACTGTACTACCCTAAACCCTAAAACACTACCAGCAGCACGAACCCACAAACACTACACAAACACCACTGCACAACCCTAAACCCTAAATCTACCACCAGCATGACCCCCTATACTACCCAAACACCACTGCACTACCTTAAACCCTAAGTCTGCCCCATCACAACCCCCTACACTACCCAAACACCACTGCACTACCCTAAACCCTAAAACACTACCCCAGCACGACCCCCTACACTAGACAAACACCACTGCACGAACCCGCAAACACTACACAAACACTACTGCACTACCCTAAACCCTAAATCTACCCCCAACACAACGCCCTACACTACACAAACACCACTGCACTACCCTAAACTCTAAATCTACCCCCAGCACGACCCCCCACACTACACAAACACCACTGCACTACCCTAAACCCTAAATCTACCCCAGCACAACCCCCTACACTACCCAAACACCACTGCGCTACCCTAAACCCTAAAACACTACCCCCAGCACGACCTCCTACACTACCCAAACACCACTGCGCTACCCTAAACCCTAAAACACTGCCCCAGCATGAACCCCTACCCTACATAAACACCACTGCACTACCCTTAACCCTAAAACACTACCCCCAGCACGGCCCCCTACACTACCCAAACACCACTGCGCTACCCTAAACCCTAAAACACTACCCCCAGCATGACCCCCTACGCTACCCAAACACCATTGTGCTATCCTAAACCCTAAACACTACCCCAGCACAACCCCCTACACTGCCCAAACACCTCTGCACTACCCTAAACCCTAAAACACTACCCCAGCACGACCCCCTAGTAGCCGAAACACCACTGCACTACCCTAAACCCTACATCTACCCCATCACGACCCCCTACACTACCCAAACACCTCTGCACTACCCTAAACCTTAAAACAACCCCCTACACTACACAAACACCACTGCACTACCCTTTACCCTAAAACACTACCCCCAGCATGACCTTCTACACTACACAAACACCACTGCACTACCCTAAACCCTAAAACACTACCCCCTACACTACACAAACACCACTGCTCTACCCTAAATCATAAAACACTACCCCAGCATGACCCCTTACACTACAAAAAACACCTCTGTACTACCCTATATCATAAATCTACCCCCAGCACGACCCCCTATACTACCCAAACACCACTGCACTACCCTAAACCCTACATCTACCCCCAGCATGACCTCTACACTACCCAAACAACACTGCACTACACTAAACCCTAAAACACTACCCTCTACACTACACAAACACCACTGCACTACCCTAAACCCTAAAACACTACCCCCTACACTACCCTAAATTGTAAAACACTACCCCAGCATGACCCCTTACACTACAAAAAACAACTCTGTACTACCCTAAACCCTAAATCTACCCCCCAGCACGACCCCCTATACTACCCAAACACCACTGCACTACCCTAAACCCTAAATCTACCCCCAGCAGCACGACCCCCTATACTACCCAAACACCACTGCACTACCCTAAACCCAAAATCTACCCCCAGCATGACCCCTACACTACCGAAACACCACTGCACTACACTAAACCCTAAAACACTACCCCTACACTACACAAACACCACAGCACGACCCCCTACACTACACAAATACCACTGCACTACCCTAAACTAGGGGTGGGCGGAATTTGCGTAATCGCGTTACGCAAATCTCCGCGAAACGGTAAAAAATCTCCGCGAACACGCAGAAATTCCGCGAACGCGCGGAATTGCTTGTTCGCGATACTTTTTTCCTGTTCGCGATCGCTGTTTGCGTGCTCGGGGTGAAATATCTCGCGAACACGCATATTGAGACCGCGAACAAGCAAAAATTACGCGAAGTCGCGGAATGCAGATTTTTGGGCAATTTCGCGTTCTCCGCGGAACGCGAAATTACCCAAATTCCGCAAATTCCGCGAACGGAACGGAATTTACCGCCCAGGCCTACCCTAAACCCTAAAACACTACCCCAGCACAACCCCCTACATGATGAGGAATGTATGCAGTGCCTCGTTTCGTATCCTCCTTTACAAAGATGTCTGTTTGCAGTTTCACGGTTTCGCTTTTAGCTTAGTTTGTGTTCTGTGCCTCTAGACTGAGGAAAAGTATTTCACTAGAGTGACCCTCAACCCTAAATCTACCCCCAGCATGACCCCTACACTACCGAAACACCACTGCACTACACTAAACCCTAAAACACTACCCCTACACTACACAAACACCACAACACTACCCTAAACCCTAAATCTACCCCTAGCAAAAACTCCTACACTACCCAAACACCACTGCACTACCCTATTCTTAAAACACTACACCAGCACGACCCCCTACACTACACAAACACAACTGCACTACCCTAAACCCTAAATCTACCTCCAGCACGACCCCCTACGCTACACAAACACCACTGCACTACCCTAAACCCTACATCTACCCCCAGCACAAACCCCTACACTACACAAACACCACTGCACTACCCTAAACCCTAAAACACTACCCCAGCACACCCCCTACACTACCCAAATGCCACTGCACTACCCTAAACCCTAAAACACTACCCCCAGCACGACCCCCTACACTACATAAACACCACTGCACTATCCTAAACCCTAAATCACTACCCCCTACACTACACAAACACCACTGCACTACCCTAAACCCTAAAACCGTACCTCCAGCACGACCCCCTACACTACACAAACACCACTGCACTACCCTATACCCTAAAACCCTACCCCCAGCACGACCCCCTGTACTACCCAAACACCACTGCACTACCCGAAACCCTAAAACACTACCCCCTACACTACACAAACACCCCTGCACTACCCTAAACCCTAAAACATTACCCCCACCATGACCTCTACACTACCCAAATACCACTGCGCTACCTTAATTCCTAAAACACTAACCCCAGCACGACCCCCTACACTACCCAAACACCACTGCGCTACCCTAAACCCTAAAACACTACCCCCAGCACGACCCTCTACACTACACAAATACCACTGCACTACCCTAAACCCTAAAACACTACCCCAGCACAACCCCCTACATTTATGCAGTGCCTTGTTTCGTATCCTGCTTTACAAAGATGTCTGTTTGCAGTTTCACGGTTTCGCTTTTAGCTTAGTTTGTGTTCTGTGCCTCTAGACTGAGGAAAAGTATTTCACTAGAGCGATGTCACATAATTGAGTCTTCCATTCAGACCTATGAAAGTGCCTCAGTCCTTTTTCAAAGGTTTGTCACGGATATTTATGCAGGCAGTTTGTGCAAATGTAGACATTATTCAGAACATGCTAAGCAGTAGCACAGTTGAACTCTGAAAGATCGCTTGCCACTTAAACGGTAAGGCAGGTGTAAAAAGGGCCATGGCCTCGGACCACCTCTCTGCAATGCAGCTCTGTGGCGCTTACTGGAGGTACCTGGTGGGCTAGTTGGCCGTCAGGGACCCTCAGGATTCAAGAGGACTTAATCCTCAAATTTACAACGCACCAGGGGGTGCGTTTGCACAGTGGTGCAGGGAGGGGGCGGGGTCTGATAAAACAAGTGTGCAAACGCACCCCCTGGCTCGTTGTAAATTGGAGGATTAAGTCCCCTTGAATCCTGAGGGTCCCTGGGGGCCAACTAACCCACCAGGTACCTCCAGTAAGTGCCACAGAGCTGCGTTGCAGTGAGGTGTAAAAAGGGACGTGGCCTCGGAACACCTCTGCAACACAGCTCTGTGGTGCTTACTGGAGGTACCTGGTGGGCTAGTTGGTCCGCAGGGACCCTCAGGACTCAAAGGGACTTAATCCCCCAATTTACAACACGCCAGGGGGCGCGTTTGCACATATTATAGTTTGAAATTAGCATTTAAAAAACCTTTGAAATTTACTGAAAAAACCATAGGTTTCAGGGACATTATAGTTAGAAATTAGCATTTAAAAAAACTTTGAAATTCATTGAAAAAACCATAGGTTTCAGACACGTTATAGTTAGGAATTAGCATTTAAAAAACCTTAGAAATTCACTGAAAAAACCATAGGTTTCAGGGACATTATAGTTAGCTGGACATTTCACTTGTACAAAACCATAGAAATTCGTCCATTACAGTTAGTTCTGCTAACTATAACTTGCGCGCCCGCAATACACTGCTGATGATGTCACATATTAGATCATTCATGACATGGTCAATGACATCACTGATGACATCACTGATGACATCTCAAATGACATCACTGATGACATCATCCATGTGACAAGCTAATACACCTCATCACATACTAGTATAACCTTTGATCACTCACTATACAATACAGAGTACCATTTTTTAAACCATTTACATACCAATACCAGTTACTACATACCCACTCACTGATTCCTAGCTCTACACATACAACTACCCATTCACCCACATAATTACTCATACATGCAGTCACTAATCAATAGAACACTATCAAATACACTCATACACCTATATAGACATTGACACATCAGCAGTTATCCTAGTCGGTTATGCAGTCATCCTACTCACTTATGCAAAGAATCAATCCCACTTACATTTACTCACATACACAGTTATACACACAACACCTCATTTATTCATACAAAAAGTAACTCATACTTACTATGTCATAAAATCACTATTACATGTATACAGTACACTCATCCATACAGTCACTCTAACAATTACTAACTCTTACTAATAGTTATTTATATACACCAATGGTCACATACACTGCTTTTTATTTTTGTACTTCATTACAGATGTACTACTGAGACATATATTCACTCATCAACACACCCATAAACACACTCACTCACCTAAACAACAGTTTCCACATGCACTCTTAAACTCATACACCTAGTCAATGAACCACTTATACATCTATGCACAGAATCACACTTCTCCCACTTAACCAGACATACACTCAGTCTCCCATACAAATACTCAGCCAACTAATCAATAAGTAATATAGACACTCATGTAGCTAGTGACCAACTGATGCAGCAGATTACACAACAACAGACAGAGTGATACAGACATTCACACAGTTTAGTCACTTTTAAATATTCACTTAAACAGTCAATCACACAGCTACTAAATCCTCTCTCCAGACATTTCTATATCCACTCATTCTTCAATGCAGATTGCTATATATATAATACATATTTAAATATCAAACAAAACAACATTCACTGGATGATGTCATCAGTGATGTCATCAGTGATGTCATATGAGATGTCATCAGTAATATCACTGACCATGTCATGAATGATGTAATATGTGACATCATCAGCAGTGCATTGCGGGTGCGCGAGTTATAGCTAGCAGAACTAACTATAATGGAGGAATTTCTCTGGTTTTGTACCAGTGAAATGTCCAGCTAACTATAATGTCCCTGAAACCTAAGGTTTTTTCAGTGAATATAGATATATATATTTCTACATACACTGTAAGTTGATACAAGGTAATTTTAAAAAGTCTAACTTAAGTTGCTCTAGCTCTCCTTTGTAGTGCTACTTCCTTAAATTTCTCGTAGCTTATCTCACATTAAAGTCTTGCAAATGTGTCTTTTGTATTCCTCACAAAGAACAAGATTGGTGCAGGTTAAATATCTCTACAAGAGTCTGGTTTGCTTCAAACAACCTCACTAGCAAACTCTGTAAACGCGCAGGAACCTGTCACCAGAGGATCTTTTATTTTGCCTTCCGTTCCTCACATGTAATGCTGAGCTAGCGCTGAATTTTTGCCAAAATGATGTTTGCTCTAACTTTGTATCTTCGCTAGCAAACCCAGGTAGCGCGCTGGGAAATAGTCATAGAAAGGATGAACTGACTTACTAACTTCTTCTTGTAATCCTCCGACAACCTTTTCAGTCATCGATAACACGGAGACGCTGACTTGAACAGTTTATCTTGCTGAAAGCGAATTTCACCGGCAGGTGAACTCCGGAACTACACCGTAATGCTCACTAAATGCTGCATAGAAATTACAGGCGGAGATACACTCTAAAAACGCTACTCCCCTGACGAAAACTCTAACTTGGAAATGCTGCTTTCTCCATAGAAAGGCAGTTGAAGTGCGCAGCGTGCCAGGCCTTTGAGCGCAAACTCCTGTACACTTCTCTCTCATCATGAAACCTAGAACCCTCACTCTAAAACTGGGAGAACTACTGACGGCCTCCGTTTTGAGTAGGAAAAATGGAGCCTGCACTATTCTGCACTATCTTCTATGAAGTGAATCAGTGAAGCCGATTCCATGGGTAATTTATCAGTTTCTTTCGTCCTAGACCTGCCTAGGGTGAAATGATGAATGGAATAGCCCAGCCTTGACACACAGTCACCTGCCCTGTGTGATGTAATATGTGAGTTCATAAGCAGTGTGTTGTAGGAGCATGAGTATAACTGTTGAATTTCTGTGTTTTTTTTTGTGAAATATCAGTCAAACTGTAATGTCCATGTAACCTTTGTATATATATTCATACATCTATATACAAATGTGTGTGTATGTATGCATGTATGTAAGTATATACATATATACTGAAAAAACAAAGATTACATGGACATTATAATTAGGTTAATTTTACACACACAAAACCATAGAAATTCTGCAGTTAGAGTTATCTGAAGATACTATAACTTGTGCCCTAAGGTAACTATATCTCACATTCCTACCATGCACAGTTTTCTCATCAATAATTTTATTGCAGAAGGGGCGTGTTCAAGTGCCGGAGAAGATGGACGCATGCTAGAGAGGCTTCATGAGTCTCTAGCCCCTACCACCAATTAATCCGGCCAGAAATCCAAACTACATCACAGCCCGGCAAGTTGAAGCCCTAGAGACACCTGCGGAGCGATACCCCGAGTCAGCGCACCCATCTGCGGATTGAATTGTGAAGAGGTGAAGAGCTGGTGCCTGAGAACATCCAGACGCCGCAGGCTCGTTAATCAGTCCAGGCTGAGGTACGGCAGTAACAGAAAGCGGACTAGGAGAGGACGCAGTGGGAGACTGGTGCCGCCATCCACATCACCTGCGGCGCTGGCAAATGCAGCCCTGAGGTGAACAGACAGGTGAAAAGGAGGCACTCTCAGGAAGGAGATCGCAAGCGGGCATAAATAATTGGCAAGGGAGTGATCCACCGAGGCCATAGAGTCATCGCCCAAGGACAATGTTAAAAGTCCAGAAGGCCCGACCATAAAAGTGATGAGTGCAGGCACAATGGTCCACCGAGTGCTCCATGCTTTGGTGTGGCACTGGACTTAAGGGTGGTACTGGAGAAGACATATAAAGGGACACCAGCCCTTGAATAATAGACATCACTTCAGTGGTGGAAAATAGAAGAAAAGTAAAGACACAGGGTTTGGAGTGAGACCCTTCGAACATTGGGGCAGACCATAAACTGCCCCTCAGGAGAAACCCGACAGGCTGAGTGGGGTGAGTGACCATAGTGCCTTGCGGTCAGTCGGCGGGCTGCACCTTGAGGGCCTAGAGTCAAATAGCATAGAACCTCCCCCTCCACCCTCCCATTCTCATCTTTCACATTTACAACAACAACATTATGTCCGGGGGCAGAAGTAACAAAGGCACCCATCAAACCAAATTGGACAGGTATGCTATGCAAAAAAATGCAGATACAGGAATGACAGCCAAAACAGATAAGACAGCAGGAACAAGCCCAGAAGGGGGGATCCTACTCTAAAGGAAATCATGGAAGCAATTATGGGGAATGAACTTCACTGGAAAGTAGAATGGATTTGATCATGATGGAAGTAACGCTTATCAGAGCCGATTTCCAAAAGATGAGTGACAAAGTCAAAACCATGGAAGCGGTCACATCCAAACCCTATCAAGATTAAAAAATGATGCAACAAAAAATTAAAGAACTGCAAGCCGCCAGTAGAGTGATGGAAATAAAACTGGATGACTATGAGGGTAGGTAACGCGGCAATAATGCCAGAATTCTTGGTGTCCCCGTGCGACCGGAAGGGCCCAAAGCTGACCTCTTCATTGAAGAACTCATCACCAAGCACGTACAGCCAAAAAGTCTCTCCAATTTCTTTTCAATTGAGGGAACACATAATGTCCCAGGGGGTAGACCGAAGCCAGGGGCACCCCTGAGACCACTATTGGCGAAACATTTTAATTCAGAGACTGAGACATTGTATTGCAAATGGCTCATGCTGCCCACTGGTCAAATATGAAAACAGCATTATAACCTTCTTTCCTGATTTTACAGTAAATTTCCAGAAGCAGAGATGTTCCTGCCTGGGAATCAAGAAATAACTCAGAGGTTTAAAATATTAGATGTTGCTCCCAGCAAAATTGTGGTTCGAGGCTGAGGGATAGTTCTGTTTTTTTTATACCCCGGATTTGCGCAGGAATGGCTGGATGGATGGAGGCTTGTACAAGGAAACAATGTCCGCCAATGGAGGGAGAAGCCTTCCAAAAACAGACTGGTCTTGAGGATCATGAAAATCTGTGAACCAACATCGACAATCCAGAGGGATGAAGAAGACGTTGTGGACTTGGACTTAACGAAAGTGCAGAGCCAACGACAAAGACACTTGAAGGAACTCCTGCACGGTATCCTCCCTGAAGGCGATGACTAGAGACCTGCTAAGTGACAATCTTTAATACGTTTGTAGTAATGGGGATGGAATGTATGTAACAATAACCAAGGATGGTAGGCAAAAGAGAAAACAGTCCACCCCTCCTACAGTTCTTAAATGAGTTTTGGGATAGGGTGACAGGCACTCTGCACATTTGGGGACATGGGTAGTTTTAGGCCCAGATTGCAGGGAAGCAGGGAGGGGGGGAGGATGGTTGTACTTAGATTTAGTAGGTAGTTTAGATGACAGAAAAGTCAAAGTCACATTAGAAATATGGAGCTGCACAGCGATTGATGCGGAATGCCCACATGCCCCTATCCAATCCATTGTAACATCAGAGCACGAGATTCCCCACTGGGGGAAACATGCTTGAGTACAGATGGGTCAGCCAGTAGAAAAAGGACTTAGGTTACTATAGTGGCACGTTTATGGTCTTGGGGACAAACTTAAGAGAGGGATTATACTTCAGTTTATAAAATGACATTCCCCTGATGTGGTGTTATTACAGGAAACCCATTGAATAGGCAAGACATGTAAGGCGCTGACCAGGTGGTGATACAAACTAGTTGTGCACTCCGGATTTACCACTGCATCTTGAAGGGTTAGGATCCTGTTGAGAAAGAATTTCCCCATGTCAATTGATCGCACCTGTACTGACACACAGGGCAGATACGCAGCAGCATCTGGGAGTTGGGAGGGCCGTGCACTTATTATAGTGTCCATCTACATCCCCTTGGGCCTGCGCACACTAGCATTTAAGGATCTGGGGAATTTATTACTAACTCTCCCGGAGGAGGGACTCCTGATAGGAGGAGATTTTAATGCGCTAGCGTTGGGACGGCTTGACCATCATCCCCCTCGGGACACACAACCTAAACGCCCACATTTCCCTGACCTCCTGGGGAAAGTGGGATTGGTAGACACATGGCGAGTCCATCACCCCAACGAGACACAGTTCACATTCCATTCGGAAGCGTACAACAGCTTCTCCAAGATACACTATTTGCTTGCCCCATCTCATCAGGTAGGGCAGATTAGGGAATTGAGGCACTTGGCAAGGGGCATTTCGGCCCACTCGCCATTATGGGCCCATGTGGCAGTGGGTGAGCAGCAGGTGAGGAGAATAGCACCAATAATCCATTGGCACCTTAAAAACTCCACAGTAAAAAAAAAATGTCTTGTGTGGAATAGATCTTTATTTCCATGAAAATGAAGGCTCAGTGGACGCTTTGTGAAGCTTTCAAGACAGTGGTGAGGGGCCATGCCATCGTCTCAATAGCAGGGACCCTAAAAGAGAAACACGCAGAACTTGTTAGGCTAGAGGGAGACATCCTGCAGCTGGAGGAGAGACTGAGAGGTGACAACTCGAATAAGATTAAACACAAGTTAGATATGAAAAAGAAAGAATATCAGGACCTGGCCATTGACGCTGCTAAAGCAATCCACAGAGTCACTCTCAGTAGAATATACAAGGTCAGGGATAAGGCAGGGAATTTACTGGCATGGCTTGACAGGCAAGACCAAGCGTATAGACTAGTCACTGAACTCATTGCAGAAACAGAGGAAACATTAAATGACTCGCAGCAGATAGCTGACAAGTTCTCCAAGCACTTCAGACATACCATTTCCAGCCCTCACAACCGATGACTCAAAATGGCTAGACAGCGATCTCACAAACGAAGAGGTGACCCAGGCCATCAGGGGCCTGCAACTCGGGAAAGTGATGGGTCCCAATGGCCTCCCAATAAAGCTTTATAAATTAGCGCAGAACAATAATGCACCCTACCTCAGAGCTATGTATTGAAGAGTCGTGAATTGGGCAGTTTCACAACGGACCAAAGGTTAGCAACCATAGTGGTCATCCATTAAATAGACTAACCTAAAACCAAATGTTCTTCATACCATCCCATTTCATTGCTCAATGCTGAGGTCAAGATCCTAGCAAAGTTACTGGCCATACGCTTGACACAAGCAATAACAAAATGAGTACACTCTGATCAATAAGGCTTTATGCCAGAATGAAACACGTCATTGAATCTCTGACGACTACACGGAGTATTGGGGAGAGTAGGCACGCTAAGGAAAGACATGATGTCCCTAGATGCCACCAATGCTTTCAACACAATTAAATATTCCTATTTGTTTGCTGTTCTGAGTAAGATGGGATTTGACCCTAACTTCATGGGCTGGATCAAACTCCTATACACCAACCCGTTAGCACAAGTAGTGGTAAATGTAAATGTAAATGTAAATGTGTATGTACTTGTATAGCGCACTGCCACCCCAAACGGGGGTACTCTGGCGCTTTTACTCATACCGCTGTGGAACCCTTCCTGGCCTTTCCCTGTGAAATGTCCACTCCTGGGCACCCCCATGGTGAAGCCAGGCATCCCAGCGCTGCTGGGGCCGTTGTGGAGATTAAGCAAGCTATTGCCCAGAGTTGCAGCGTGGGACCCATGATTAGAATAGGCACCGAGGCGAGAATTATCAGGTCCGAGGAAATTGAATCCAAGACCCGCCAAGGCGGGGGATTGAACTCTGGTCCCAGGCCAGAACTCTGCATCAGGGTCTGCCGCTCTAACCATTGAGCCACACTTCTCCAGTTTTTGCTCTCAGAAGAGGGACGAGGCAGGACTGCCCCCTGTCATTGTTGCTCTTCACGTTGATGTTAGAGCCACTAAAGTTGTGGATACATAGTGACCCAGTGATAAGGGAATTGAGATGGTGAGAGGGGTAGGAGGACCGCATCTCCCTCTATGCAGACAACATACTGCTGTACCTGGTATCTCCCAAATCATCAAAACACAGGGTTCTTAATATATTTCCAAACTTCGAAAAATACTCGGGCTATACAATCAACTGGATGAAATCAGTAATCTTTGTCTAGAGGGGAAAGTTTCCACCTCTACCCAGAGTGTATGAGATAGTGAGAGGACCGGAGGGGTTCAGGTACCTTGGAATATATATAACAAGCAACATGACAACATTTTACAATTAGAACATCCTACCCCCATTGCAGCGCCTAAAGAGTGATGTGCAACATTGGAAAACCCTTCCGCTGTCATTATTGGGCAGAGCGGCAATATTTAAAATGAGGTCCGTGACACGTTTTTTTGTACGTGTTACACAATACACCAAACCCAGTTCCAACCCCCTATTTTACAGCAATTGAAAATGAGCAGAGAGAACTCCTGTGGGTGGGAAATCCATCATGCATAGCAACCCAAAAACTGGTGAGGGGGTGGTACGGTGGGGACATAGGACTCCCTGGCATCAGAAAGTACTTTTGGGCAGCACAGTTAGTAGCCATTAACCACTGCACCTATAGGCCATATGAAGACCCGGCATATAGAACGGATAAATGGGTCCTGCCGGAGGGGAGTAATACTAGGGCTCTCTACACCAGACCAGTATGACTGCAGATAGCAGGCCCAACCAAACACACAGTCCAAGTGTGGCATGCAGTCAGTAAGAGCCTGGGTTGGCCAGGGAAGTTCACACAAGCCTCCCCCTAAGGGATTCAGAACAATCGTGAACCCTGAGGAAGACTAAGGGATTCGAACGCTGGGACATGATTGGAATCTCTGGTGTGGGAGATCTGTGGGCACAAGGGGGAGAATGAACTAGCAGACACAGAAAGGGTTTGCTATCTACAGATACAACACACCCTGCAGGCAGTCATCCCCAGGGGGGAGGTTCCCCCGGAATCCTCCCCACTCGAAGACCTATCACAATTAGTTAACAATATGCCTGACCCCCTCTGGCAACTCCGTAGGAATTGGGAGAACGATATTGCAGATTTAGAAGAGGAAGACTGGCAGGAGGCCCTGGCCTCCCCAAAGAGGTAGCAATCTCTCCAAGGCCAAGGCTGATACAGCTTAAAATACTACACAGAACGTATCTCTCAGGCCCTGCTCTGGTCAAAATGGGATACAAGGAAGATTCCACGTGTAGGAGGCAGTGTAACCAGGAGAGTACGTGTATCCACATACTCTGGTAATGTATATATGTTAAAAGATATTAGGCGGGTTTGCTCTGCTGCATGGAAGGAGTACTTAGAACAAAGATGGCACCAGATATTAAAAGGTGCCGCTTAAACATCTGGGAGCCTACAGACCTAAGAAGTAAATATAAAATCTGGGTGGCGCTGGCAATGGTAGTTGCCAAGCGAAATATAGCAAAAGCATGGGGAGCAAAAGAGGCACCAACAGTTAATGCCTGGAAGACGGATATGGACTGTTGCATGATAACAGAAAAGACAGCGTACGCATCTCGGTGCTTCCACAAGAAATGGGCCCAATTATGGAACAAGTGGACCTATACAGAGGGAACATTTGTATGCCCCCTCGCTCCAGGGCCTCCTACACCTTGGGGAGTTAGTAGCAGGAAAGGTAGGAGACACAAAATAAGTGAAGCAAGACACGATGTGATGTGGTGAAGCAATGTTCATTGAATATGTGTCAATCTCTGCATGCATCTAAATGAATAATGACTGTACTACAATACACTTTGTCATCCATAAAAAGCATTATGTTTTTTTTTTTATTGAAAATGTTGCAGTGATGTTATGAATGATGTCTTAGCAGATGGTATGAGTGATGTAATCTGTGGAGAAATTATCAGTGCATGGTGAGGGCACAAGTCATAGTTACCTTAGAGCCTAGTGCGGGCAGGGCACCCCGGGGCATAGCTGAGACTGGGGAAACTGATATGTCCACAGGGGTGGGCACTCCAGGGCATAGCTGGGACTGGTCCTGCAGGATGAGGTCCCCAGGGCACCCCCTCACTTTCGAATGCACACCCTCGCCCCAGGGCAAGTCCAATAACGGCCCAGAAGGGGGGCCATGTCTCCCCCTTGTGGTAATCAGTCTGGGCCCAGGGAGGTGGTGGTCCTCAGGAGTGAAACCCCTTTATAATATTAACTACACACCCGGGACCTGGCCCTCCCATGGGGCACATAGAAAATAAGCATGAGAGACCTTGCTTGTGTTTTTTTCCACAATTTTGCCACAAATTTGCAGATACACAATAATTACATGGCATAACTGAAGAAGAATTTTTGGGGCTCTCAGCGCAGTCGATGTGGAACTGAATTGGGGGTAGGGGCTGTACTGTCACAAATGAATGATGAAGGTCAGGATCAGCCAGTAGCTTTCATAAGCAGAAGGCTGACCACTAGAGAGAAACGTTGGTCAGCCATTGAGAGGGAGGCCTTTGCTGTGGTTTGGGCTCTGAAGAAGTTGAGGCCATACTTATTTGGTCCTCACTTCCTAGTTCAGACAGACCATAAGCCCCTCTTATGGCTAAAACAAATGAAGGGTGAAAACCCCAAACTGCTTAGGTGGTCCATTTCCCTACACGGGATGGACTTTACAGTGGAACATAGACCTGGGAGTAACCATGCCAATGCAGATGGACTCTCTAGGTATTTCCACTTAGAACATGAAGACTCAACTGGTCAAGGTTAGTTTAATATCCCTGCGTTTGGGGGGGAGGGTTGTGTAGGAGAGTAGGATCTGCTTCACATGGGTACCCCCACTTTTTGCTGGGGTTTCACAGTTTTTTTACCTTAGTCTGGCTGAGGCCCTGCTAATCAGGACCCCAGCCAGCTGCTTCCTCTCTAAAAAGGTTTCCATGTACATGAGGTACATCTCTAATTGGATTCTGGAGTGTCTAATAAGTCCCTAGTATATGGTATACTATGTACCCAGGGCATAGGTACCTCAGAGGCCTACCAGGGGCTGCAACATGTATTATGCCACCCCTGGGAAGCACTCCAAAATGACATCACAGATCTCTAACTGCAGCCTGGGTAAGGTGGTGCATGCACCCCTTTACTGTGGTATGGGCTACCTATATCACTACCATTGCACACACATATAAAACCTATAAGTTACTCCTATGCAAGGCCTTAACAATCCTGAAGGCAGAGTGCTTGGTTTTGATGTGAGAGGGTGCCCCTGCATGAGCAGAGCCCCTCTGCAGCGTTAGGAGTACCTCCTCTGATGCTGTTTGTGGTGCAGCCTGACCATATACTCTTAAGTGCATTATAACCTCGCGGTAAATGCTAACTTTGGAATGGCTGCAAGGAAACATGTCGTGTTTGGTGTCAAACACTTTGGAATACTACCCCCCCCCCCACCAGTTCTGGTGGCGGGGGTAGCATTCCACTCTTCTAGAGGGAAATACATGTTCACACTGGTCTACCCGGTAAAGACTTTCTAGAGCCCTGGCATCACAAAATGGATGCCACTGCCACAGACACGGGTCTGGCCTCCTGCTGCTGACCAGAACTCCAGCAGGGGAGGCCTGGACAATAGGTTTCCTATCACAGGGAGGGGTAACCACCTTCCCAGACAGGCAGATGTGTATTGGGGCTGGGCGGGAGCACTCTCTGGTGCTTTGAAGTCCTGCACTGGGGGCACACTTGGTGTCCCTATGCATAGTCCTGTTCAAACCGGTTGCAGGGGATACCTGCCCCTGCTCTGGTGCAAAACTGGACAAAGGAAATAGGTGTAACCACCCCTCTTTCCACACCTTTCCATAGGTGGGTCCCCAGAGTATGTCCAACCCCCTATCCTAGTATAAGTATAGGAACCCAGTCCTTGAGACTTTAGATTACCCTGGACGAAACTCTGCAACATATATCCTGGACCTTCGACTTTCTATTTCAACTAGGAGATGGAAGAAATCTCCCTCGGGGTCAAGGAGTGACTCCCCTGCTTGACAGGCACCAAAGAAGCAACTGTCCGGTCTGCAACTCTGAAGCTCCCACCGGACACCAAAGGCTTTGCATCACCAGATGTGGATTTCCAGACTTCCCTGAGGCTACCCTGAGTCCACAGCAACGCTGAGGCCCATGCCTATCGTGGGTGACGTGGAACCGTGACCCCTGGACACCATAAACTTTTGCTGGTACATCATATTTCTGGTCTTCCTCGGAGTTGTGCTTGGGGCTCTGAGTAGCCCCAGCCTTGGAAACCTACAGCACTGAAGATCTTTGACCTTCACTCCACGAGTGACCCATGGGCCAGTTTCCAGTGCGACTGCTTGAGGCTCCTTCGCGATCGCTAGCCTGTTGGCTAGTGGGTCCCCACGAAGGCAACTCCTCTTCTGATTGAGCTTTTCTGGATGCTCCAGATGTGCCCTGACTTACCATCACTGGGTGAGTCTCCCAGACCTTGCTGGTCTGCACCAACGTCCTTCTTCTATTTCCACTTGACTTGCCGTTGCCAAGGCTTGTTGGGTCCATTCTGGTCGCCAACACTGCAGCACTCGACAGACTTTGTGGGACAGCTCGAATTCAGCTCCTGGTTGTCATCGACACCTCCTGGACCTTGTGGCTGAAGAGTCAAGACACCCATCAACTCACCTGAAGCACCCGACATCTGTGGGCAATGGGCTATCTTGCCCCTGGTCACTGGTAAGTGACCCAGACTCTGTCCCCTCTGCTTTCAGGTTCCTTCCATCCTTGATTCAGGCTTGGATCTCTTCGGACCCTTCTCCTCTTCACAGCAGCAGCACTTCTTTGCCAGCTTCCATTGAAAACAACGCCGCGACCCGACACCAAAAGACACCTATGCACCCGGCTTCCCTGGGTGAGGTAACTTGAGTACTGCGGTGCTTCCATAGGTGTTCGCCCTAGACACCTCTAAGTCCAAAAAGGTTTGCTTATAGGCATCCTCTAAGACAGTGTCCTTAACTTGTAATTTTCCAACTCCAGCCTCATAAAGAGACTAGGGAGGTGTGTTTTATCTTAAATACATATATTTTGAATATATACATGGTGTGGTTGTCTTTTCATTTGGTCATTCAAGAGATTATAGACTGGTAAAACAAGCTGCTTTACATTCCTTCAAGACTTAGCCTGAATGCTGCTCTCCATAGCTACCACTAGGATAACTTTCAATAAAGGTTGTCTTTAACCTATCACCATAAGGGGTTGTTTGGACTGGTACAAGGTGCCCACTTTAATTAGTGGACAGCATATACCAGGCCAACTTCTCACATTGGTGTGCAGCGTGTGGGATTCCAGCTTTCTATTGTTTTACCAGATAATCTCAATTGAATTGATCAACTGAAAACCACAAAAGGTACCTTAGATACATATAATATCAAGCTTAGTATACAGTAAGTTCTACTGAACTTAGAGTTGTGTGTCAAGGGCTTAGCACACCCTTTCTACAACTCAAGAGAGTTTAGTAGGCCACACTAGAGTAGGTAGTGCAATACACCACAGCACACTATAATGTCTAATCAGCCAGGAACCAGTGGGTCCCTGCCAGAAGCCAGTGGGCTTCTCCTCTATAAATATGAGGATCTCACCTTTGCTCAGCTTAAGGCCTTATGTTCTATTAGAAAGCTGAAGACAGGCAAAAGCCCAACCACCCAGCATCTCTTGGAGATGCTCAGGCTGGATGATCTCTCAGGGCCTACTGGGCATGAAGGGGTAGGCAGAGTGGGTGGGGCGGGAGTTGAGGGTGGACCTAGGGGTGCAACCCCCCTGTCCCAACCTCTGCTGCTGATCAGACTGATGACAATGATCAGGATCTGGACAACCCAGCTCCACTGGATGAGGATGATGAGGATGAGCACAATGCTCCCCTCTTTGTCCCTCCAGGAAGAGTTCAAAGTAGGGCTAGAAGGGATAGATCTCTCTCAAGGGAGTCTGTCCAGTCTACCTCATCTGTAGGGACCTCTATTTCTACTCACAGAGGGAGAGAAACCTCCCAGGAGAGGAGAGAGAGACTGCTGAAGTGTGAGCAAGCTCAGCTTCACCTCAGAAAGAAGCATATGGCCCTAGATAAGAAAGCCCTAGAGCTCTACAGAGCTAGTAAAAAGGAGGGACTAGAGTCCCTTGGTGGCAGCAATTTCCCTAGAGATAGGGAGAGGTCTTATGACCATAGAAACCTTAGAAAGATGCCCCCCCCCCCTACCAGAGTGGGGATGACATCCACAAATTGATAACTGCCTTGGAGAGGGCCTGTAAAGTACAGAGGGTCCCCCAATGGCAGTGGGCAGCAATCTTATGGCTCTGCTTTGCAGACAAAGGTAGAGAAAAGCTCCTCACTGTAAGAGAAGAGGATGCTGATGATTACCAGGTCTTGAAAAGTGCACTGATAGATGGGTTTGTCCTAACCACTGAACAATACAGGTTAAAGTTCAGGGATACCCAAAAGGCACAACATCAAGACTGGGTGGACTTTGTTGACTTTTCTGCTAAGGCTCTGGAAGGTTGGTTATTGGGCAGTAAGATGTGTGACTTCACAGGATTGTACAATCTGATAATTAGGGAGCAGATTATTAATAACTGTCAAATCAGCTATTGCACCAGTACCTGGTAGACTCTGATCTGACCTCTCCCCAAGAATTGGGAAAGAAGGCAGACAAATGGGTCAGAACCAGGGGGAGGCAGAAGGTACAGAACCAAGGTGGTGACCCTAAGAAGCAAGATTCTAAGAACTCTGACAAGGGTGAGGACAAGGGTAAAGACCAAAAGTCTTCACAAGGACCCCAAAAATCTTCTTCAGGTGGGGATTCACAGTCTAACAAAGGGAAAGGCCAAAAGAAACCATGGTGCAAAGTCTGTAAGCAAAAGACACACTGGACCAGTGATGGCACCAAGTCCAAAGAGAATACTCCAGCCCCCACCAATGCCCCTACGGTACCTGCTCCCCCTAGTAGAGTTACAATTGGTGGTGGGAGTACACAAGCAAAGGGTTTAGTAGGGTTGACCCTGGGTACTAAGTTGGGCTCTGGCCTAGTCAGAGAAACCACTCAGGCTGTTCTTGTCTGGGATTGGGGCATGGATATGACCCCCTCTGTGAGTCCCAGTAACTTGGGCACGTACAGGCAACAACCTTTAATCAATGGAGTACAGGCTTTGGCATTCAGGGACACAGGAGCAAGTGTCACTATGGTGACAAAAGATCTTGTGGATCCTGGGCAGATTATAATTGATGAAATGTTCCAAGAGACCAATGCTAGCAACGTCAGAACAGACCATTCTCTGGCAGTTGTTAACTTCTCCTGGGGAGGGGTAACTGGCCTTAAGAAGGTTGTGGTGAGTCCAGACCTACCAGTCAAATGCTTGCTTGGCAATGAACTAGAGACTTCAGCTTGGGCAGAAGTAGAGCTCAGGACTCATGCAGAAATGCTGGGAATCCCCGCAGATGTGTTTGCTGTGACCAGGCCACAGGCCAAAATGTCTGAAACTGAACAGGCCTTGGATTCTGGAACAATGGACCAAGTGCCTTCCAAGAGGAGGAGCAGAAGTGTTAAGGCAGAACCTTCCCCCCTGACTCAGCAGGAGGATCAGTCTCTTGAGGGAGATGCTCACAGTCCTGAAGAAGGAACTATCCAAGAGGAGCTTGAGCCTGATCAGGTTGAGTTCTTGGTGACAGGGGGCCCTTCTAGGGCAGATCTGAGCCAGGAGCAGCAGATCTGCCCCTCTCTTCAACCCCTCAGACAGCAAGCTGCTGCTGAGGCTGCTGGGAATGCTAGTGGTCTCCATAAGCTGTATTGGGATGATGGACTCCTGTATTCAGAGTGTAGAGACCCCAAGCCTGGTGCCACCGGGAGGTTGGTTATACCTCTGAAGTTCAGGGGCTTCCTATTGACCCTAGCCCATGATATCCCTTTAGCAGGTCACCTGGGTCAGAACAAGACTTGGTACAGACTTGTCCCTCACTTTCACTGGCACCACATGTCTGAAGACACAAAGGAGCTTTGTCGCTCCTGTGTAACCTGCCAAGCCAATGGCAAAGCAGGTGGCACTACAAAGCCCCCCTGATACCACTACCTGTGGTGGGGGTTCCATTTGAAAGGGTGGGGATTGACATTGTTGGTCCCATGCATCCCCAAACAGCATATGGGCACAGATTTATCCTGGTAGTAGTGGATCATGCTACCAGGTACCCAGAATCTATTCCCCTTAGGACCACTACAGCACCTGTGGTGGCAAGAGCCCTCGTGGGAATTTCCTCAAGAGTGGGTTTTCCTAAGGAGGTAGTATCAGACAGAGTTACCAACTTTATGTCTGGTTACTTAAGAGCAATGTGGAAGGAGTGTGGAGTGACTTACAAGTTCACCACACCCTATCACCCACAATGCAATGGTTTAGTTGAAAGGTTCAACAAAACCTTAAAGGACATGATTAAAGAGCTCCCAGAAAAGCTCAGGTGAAGATGGGACATCCTCTTGCCCTGCCTTTTATTTGCATACAGGGAGGTGCCACAAAAGGGGGTTGGCTACAGCCCTTTTGAACTTTTGTTTGGTCACCCTGTCAGGGGTCCATTGTGTTTGGTGAAGGAAGGATGGGAGTTACATCTCAAGCCCCCAAAGCAAGACATAGTGGACTACGTACTTGGTCTCCGCTCTAGAATGGCTGAGTACATGAAAAAGGCAACTAAAACCCTTGAGGCTAGCCAGGAACTGCAAAAAGCCTGGCATGACCAAAATGCTGTACTGACTGCTTACCAGCCAGGACAGAAACCGTGGGTGTTGGAGCCTGTGGCCCCAGCAGCTCTCCAAGACAAATGGAGTGGACCTCACACTATTGTTGAACAGAAGGGAGAGGATACTTACTTAGTGGACCTAGGAACTCCCAGGAGTCCCCTCTGCTTTCAGGTTCCTTCCATCCTCGATTCAGGCTTGGATCTCTTCGGACCCTTCTTCTCTTCACGGCAGCAGCACTTTTTTGCCAGCTTCCATTGAAAACAATGCCGCGACCCAACACCAAAAGACACCTATGCACCAGGCTTCCCTGGGTGAGGTAACTTGAGTACTCCGGTGCTCCCCTGGGTGTTGGCCCTAGACACCTCCAAAAGGTTTTGCTTTTAGTCGTCCTCTAAGTGTCTTTAACTTGTAATTTTCCAACCGCGACTTTTCCCATAGAAGTCAACGGCGATTTGCGCCTGTGTTCTAACACTGCACGCGTCCCCTGTGGGTCCCCTACGTCACTACCTTGGGTGGTTGCTTGGGGCCCAAACGCTTCTAAAGGCTCTAGGCCTTGTGTCTTGTTCAGTTGTGCTTCTTATACCACTTTATTGGTATATGGTTTGGTACGCCACTAGGGTCCAAATGTGTATTTGTGCTTTTACTGTTGAATACTAACTTGTGACTTAAGTACTTCGAACTCCAGCCTCATAAAGAGACTAGAGGGGTGTGTTTTATCTTAAATACATATATTTTGAATGTATACCTGGTGTGGTTGTCCTTTCATTTGGTCATTCAAGAGATTATAGACTGGTAAAACAAGCTGCTTTACATTCCTTCAAGACTTAACCTGAAGGCTGCTCTCCTTAGCTACCACTGGGATAGCTTTCAATAAAGGTTGTCTTTAACCTATCACCATAAGGGGTTGTTTGGACTGGTACAAGGTGCCCACTTTAATTAGTGGACAGCATATACCAGGCCAACTTCTCACACCCCAACACCAGGCCCAGGGGTCAGCGTATTCTTACCCTGACTCTTATATATTTTTTTGCCTTTTTTCTTGGGACTCAGTTGAGTCCAAGTCCCAAAATGGCTGTAAACGCTTCTTGGTTGAAGTGTTGGCAGACAATCAGCTCTCAGGATGAGATCTGTCGTATCAGTGGAGGATTAGCATACCTAGATATCTATAAATCTTTTTGTGTAGGTGTGTGTGTATATGTGTGTGTGTGTGGTTGTGTGTGTTTGTGTGTGTGGTTGTGTGTGGTTGTGTGTGTGGTTGTGCGTGTTTGGTTGGGTGTGGGGTTGTGTGTGCGGTTGTGTGTGTGGTTGTGTGGTTGTGTGTGTGTGGTTGTGGGTGTGGTTGTGTGGTTGTGTGTGTGTGGTTTTGGTTGTGGGTGTGGTTGTGGGTGTGTGTGTGATTTTGTATGTGACAGTAATACTAAAAATATCTCAAAGGAACACAAACATCGAGTTTGTGGAAAGATACGGCACGGGCGCAGCAAAGCATTAACACAACAACAAAACAAACAAGATCACTTAGCGAAGACTGAGTGCTGATAATGGATACACACAGCCCATCATCTTAAGAGTTTGATTGCAGCCAATGTGCACTCAAACCTGCCCTCTCCTTGTGAGTTGTACCCCATATTTCATGAGTTGTAACTGCTGCACCCACCATAGTGCTTTGAGATCTAAAGCGCTAAATAGGTCTAATCGATTAACCAGTCGACAACATGCTGTGCTTTTAAAGAGAATGTGCCAAAAGTTTCCAGCTTCCTCGTCATGTCCTCTACCAACGAAAGGACTCCCTGAATGGAGCAACGGACATGAAGCAGCCGCTGTGATTAGAAATAAACACTGTGAACGTTGTCCAGTTTCACAGTAACAATTCCTTAATGTTCTTTAAGTCACAAAACAGTAATACTAAAAGCATCTCAAAATAAAGGAACACAAACATCGAGTTTGTGGAAAGAGAAAGCACATTGTAAGTCAAACGGGCGCAGCAAAGCATTAACACAACAACATGTTCTTTGATGTTTGATGTTCTTTGAACGAAAACATCAAAGGGGCGCCGCGAAAGTGATCGCGGGCGAAAGTGAAAGTGATCGCGGGCGCTTAATGAGCATGACGAGGTTTGGCAGCCTCTCCTCCTAAGCGCACGCCCGTACACATGCACTGTAGTTCTAGGCTGGCTATGGTAGCATTTTTTGAGCCCTCACAAAAAGTCTCGCCAGACCAGCACATGCACTGGGTCAGGCGAGACCTAACAAGTATGTCTACGCTCTTGTACCTTGGACATGGAATCCCTGGCAACAAGAGGATTCCATGAGTCCCAAAGCCTTCCACATACAGAGCACAAAGTCAAACTCCATCTCACGCAGGCTGTGGGGAGACAGGATCACAGCAGCCAGACTACATCCTCTTCCCCTTAAAGAAATATGCCCTACCCGGTCAGCAAGACCAGTGATCACGGAGTGCCGGCTTTGTAAATACAAATTGAGTCTTTGGCCCACATCTTACTTTGCTGCCCAGCTCCGCGTTCAGCCCGCCTAATCTATCTCAGGCCCATCTTGCTACAACTGGGGACTCGCACCGCAAAGGAGGCAGTCCATCAACTTTACACACTGGACATGGTGAAGCATATGGCTACTTTTGGCAAATTTGTACAATATACCCACACAAAGTTGATGGACATTCCCCCCTAAGCAATCAGGGAGGCACTCGTGTGGAGGCTGCCTATCATCTTTTATTACCTGACTAGTTTAATTGAAGCATGTGAAAGAAAAATGTTAACAACTGCTGCATGCACAGATTTATCTCGTTTTAGACCTTGGATTTTAGACCTCTAGATTTTAATCCTACTGTTTTCTTTTAAATGCAGTGTTCTTCTTTTCTATTGTAATGGTTTTGAGTAACCACGCAAATAAAGTTATTCATTCATTCATTCACCCCTCCCACTACACCAGGACCTAGCTGGGCTACTCTGAACCTCTCCCACCACTCTGGGCTGGATGATACCGGAGCCACTCCTCTTAGGGTCACTCCCCAAGGCCTCTTCAGAACCTCTGAAATCCACCAAAAGGCCTGTCTCCCGAGTGAGCTCACTGGGGTCAGAGAACTCACACTCCAACAGGTGTTGGCATACCTCTGGAAAACAGAGACTTACAATATGCTCTCCAACAATTGAATCACACAGCCCCACACAGGTGTTAACCAAACTACCCTTCACCACACCATTCAGCGCCTCGCACATGTACCCCACACCACTCTCTTGAGATTGGCAAGACAGTATCTGAAAGTCTCTGTCACTCAACCCACACTCTTCTGGGCAGTCTTCACACTCACACACCAGGACTTCAACCATGAGGGAACCCCTCTCCCTGCACATCTCATCTAGAGTCAGTAGAGTGTCCCTCCCACCACTAGGACTATGAACCCCTGTGCCAGTTCCCCAATCCACCTCAGGGACACTGCGCACCACTGGAGCTACCTCATTTCCTTGAACCTCCTGGTGTATGCTAGCCCCCTCCTTCAAGTTAGGCGCCACATCTCTGGGTGTGTGCACTGCTCCCTCAGCACTAGATAACTCAATTTTGCTGCCACCATCTGAGCTGGACTCCACCTCCAACCCAGCCAAGCTCACATCCCGAGCTACAAACATTTCTTCTTCTTGGGTTAAGGCCCTCTTGGCCTCAGCCCTTTCAAGCTCCTCATCAAGCTCTCTCAGCCTCTGCTCACAAGCGAGAATCCAACAAAGTTTTTCTGTTTCTTCTTCACTTTCAGAGAACTCCTTCTCCTCAGACTCTACTGGTAGTGTTGGGCCCCAGCAGGGTAACTCATAATGAAATAGGGATGCCTCTAGATCCTCCCTGGACCTTCTCTTCACAGGCAGCCCCCTTTCCTTGCAGAACACACGTAGCTCCTTCATTGTGTGGATGAGCATGTCAACAACTAACCAGAGTCTTAGAATCAAAAAATGCTTCCAGGAGGATACCAGCAAACAGAAAAAACAGTATGTGGTTGCGTAATGGTCTGCGCTCACTAGTAGTGTACACTAATCACTGTATGTAAATCACAAATACAAGTCCAGGATCCTCACTGCTGACCACCAATGTTAGAAATGGGGGTCTCCAGTTGGCAGAGGTAGGTACCTTTGTCCAAATATGGATCCTTGCTTCTAGTCAGGGTAAGGGGGATACACTCTAAAATAACCCCTACTCACCCCCTTGGTATCTTGGCACGAGCAGACAGGCTTATCTCAGAGGCAGTGTGTAAAGCATTTGTGAACATATACAGTAAAACAGTGAAAATGCTACAAATGGACACCACACCAGTTTAGAAAAATAAGTAATCTTAATCAAAACCAAAACAAGACCAAACGACAAAAATCCACAATACAGTATTAAAAATAGGCTTTCAAATGGTAGAAATAGTTCAGTTCAATGCAAGTTGTAAATGCAACACTTTTCTCAAAAGTACCTTAGATGCATCACTCAAAACAAACAAAATGGCCGCAGGGAAGGTGATGGGTCAGTTCCTTACACACAGGGGAGGTGATGCGTCTGTTCCTTACTGCAGCACAGGGGAGGTGATGCGTCGATTTCTTACTCTGTGGGGAGTTGATGCGTCGCAAACAACAGCATTACAACAAACAAATGATGGACGGAATGCTGACAATGCAGACATTCTCCCCCAGTCAAGAGATCTGGGTTAAATCCATCGTTCTTTTGCCCACTACACCACCCCAGTTTAGACATGGCCATATGCAAATCAGTCTTGACCCTGTGCCTCATGGGAACAGTCCAGCCCAAACTGCCAAGCCATGTCTTCCCTGGACCGGAATCAAGCATCCTAGGACCGGTTTCTGGCTATCAGCCATCATCAGCCAGGATAGCTTGACTCCAGTGGCGTAGTGAGCACGGGTCCCACGTCTGGGAATACCCATCCCACTTAGGGCAAAAAGCGTTACAACAAACAAATTATGGACGGAATGCTGACAATGCAGACATTCTGCCCCAGTCAAGAGATCTGGGTTAAATCCATCGTTCTTTTGCCCACTACACCACCCCAGTTTAGACATGGCCATATGCAAATCAGTCTTGACCCTGTGCCTCATGGGAACAGTCCAGCCCAAACTGCCAAGCCATGTCCTCCCTGGACCGGAATCAAGCATCCTAGGACCGGTTTCTGGCTATCAGCCGTCATCAGCCAGGATAGCTTGACTCCAGTGGCGTAGTGAGCACGGGTCCCACGTCTGGGACTACCCATCCCACTTAGGGCGAAAAGCGTTACAACAAACAAATGATGGACGGAATGCTGACAATGCAGACATTCTCCCCCAGTCAAGAGATCTGGGTTAAATCCATCGTTCTTTTGCCCACTACACCACCCCAGTTTAGACATGGCCATATGCAAATCAGTCTTGACCCTGTGCCTCATGGGAACAGTCCAGCGCAAACTGCCAAACCATGTCTTCCCTGGACCGGAATCAAGCATCCTAGGACCGGTTTCTGGCTATCAGCCGTCATCAGCCAGGATAGCTTGACTCCAGTGGCGTAGTGAGCACGGGTCCCACGTCTGGGAATACCCATCCCACTTAGGGCGAAAAGCGTTACAACAAACAAATGATGGACGGAATGCTGACAATGCAGACATTCTCCCCCAGTCAAGAGATCTGGGTTAAATCCATCGTTCTTTTGCCCACTACACCACCCCAGTTTAGACATGGCCATATGCAAATCAGTCTTGACCCTGTGCCTCATGGCCCTTAGTGGGATGGGTATTCCCAGACGTGGGACCCGTGCTCACTACGCCACTGGAGTCAAGCTATCCTGGCTGATGACGACTGATAGCCAGAAACCGGTCCTAGGATGCTTGATTCTGGTCCAGGGAAGACATGGCTAGGCAGTTCGGGCTGGACTGTTCCCATGAGGCACAGGGTCAAGACTGATTTGCATATGGCCATGTCTAAACTGGGGTGGCGTAGTGGGCAAAAGAACGATGGATTTAACCCAGATCTCTTGACTGGGGTAGAATGTCTACATTGTCAGCAATCCGTCCATCATTTGTTTGTTGTAACGCTTTTCGCCCTTAGTGGGATGGGTATTCCCAGACGTGGGACCCGTGCTCACTACGCCACTGGAGTCAAGCTATCCTGGCTGATGACGGGTGATAGCCAGAAACCGGTCCTAGGATGCTTGATTCCGGTCCAGGGAAGACATGGCTTGGCAGTTCGGGCTGGACTGTTCCCATGAGGCACAGGGTCAAGACTGATTTGCATATGGCCATGTCTAAACTGGGGTGGCGTAGTGGGCAAAAGAACGATGGATTTAACCCAGATCTCTTGACTGGGGGAGAATGTCTGCATTGTCAGCATTCCGTCCATCATTTGTTTGTTGTAACGCTTTTCGCCCTTAGTGGGATGGGTATTCCCAGACGTGGGACCCGTGCTCACTACGCCACTGGAGTCAAGCTATCCTGGCTGATGACGGCTGATAGCCAGAAACCGGTCCTAGGATGCTTGATTCCGGTCCAGGGAAGACATGGCTTGGCAGTTCGGGCTGGACTGTTCCCATGAGGCACAGGGTCAAGACTGATTTGCATATGGCCATGTCTAAACTGGGGTGGCGTGGTGGGCAAAAGAACGATGGATTTAACCCAGATCTCTTGACTGGGGGAGAATGTCTGCATTGTCAGCATTCCGTCCATCATTTGTTTGTTGTAACGCTTTTCGCCCTTAGTGGGATGGGTATTCCCAGACGTGGGACCCGTGCTCACTACGCCACTGGAGTCAAGCTATCCTGGCTGATGACGGCTGATAGCCAGAAACCAGTCCTAGGATGCTTGATTCCGGTCCAGGGAAGACATGGCTTGGCAGTTCGGGCTGGACTGTTCCAATGAGGCACAGGGTCAAGACTGATTTGCATATGGCCATGTCTAAACTGGGGTGGCGTAGTGGGCAAAAGAACGATGGATTTAACCCAGATCTCTTGACTGGGGGAGAATGTCTGCATTGTCAGCATTCCGTCCATCATTTGTTTGTTGTAATGCTTTTCGCCCTTAGTGGGATGGGTATTCCCAGACGTGGGACCCGTGCTCACTACGCCACTGGAGTCAAGCTATCCTGGCTGATGACGGCTGATAGCCAGAAACCGGTCCTAGGATGCTTGATTCCGGTCCAGGGAAGACATGGCTTGGCAGTTCGGGCTGGACTGTTCCAATGAGGCACAGGGTCAAGACTGATTTGCATATGGCCATGTCTAAACTGGGGTGGCGGAGTGGGCAAAAGAACGATGGATTTAACCCAGATCTCTTGACTGGGGGAGAATGTCTGCATTGTCAGCATTCCGTCCATCATTTGTTTGTTGTAATGCTTTTCGCCCCTTAGTGGGATGGGTATTCCCAGACGTGGGACCCGTGTTCACTACGCCACTGGAGTCAAGCTATCCTGGCTGATGACGGCTGATAGCCAGAAACCGGTCCTAGGATGCTTGATTCCGGTCCAGGGAAGACATGGCTTGGCAGTTCGGGCTGGACTGTTCCCATGAGGCACAGGGTCAAGACTGATTTGCATATGGCCATGTCTAAACTGGGGTGGCGTGGTGGGCAAAAGAACGATGGATTTAACCCAGATCTCTTGACTGGGGGAGAATGTCTGCATTGTCAGCATTCCGTCCATCATTTGTTTGTTGTAACGCTTTTCGCCCTTAGTGGGATGGGTATTCCCAGACGTGGGACCCGTGCTCACTACGCCACTGGAGTCAAGCTATCCTGGCTGATGACGGCTGATAGCCAGAAACCAGTCCTAGGATGCTTGATTCCGGTCCAGGGAAGACATGGCTTGGCAGTTCGGGCTGGACTGTTCCAATGAGGCACAGGGTCAAGACTGATTTGCATATGGCCATGTCTAAACTGGGGTGGCGTAGTGGGCAAAAGAACGATGGATTTAACCCAGATCTCTTGACTGGGGGAGAATGTCTGCATTGTCAGCATTCCGTCCATCATTTGTTTGTTGTAATGCTTTTCGCCCTTAGTGGGATGGGTATTCCCAGACGTGGGACCCGTGCTCACTACGCCACTGGAGTCAAGCTATCCTGGCTGATGACGGCTGATAGCCAGAAACCGGTCCTAGGATGCTTGATTCCGGTCCAGGGAAGACATGGCTTGGCAGTTCGGGCTGGACTGTTCCAATGAGGCACAGGGTCAAGACTGATTTGCATATGGCCATGTCTAAACTGGGGTGGCGGAGTGGGCAAAAGAACGATGGATTTAACCCAGATCTCTTGACTGGGGGAGAATGTCTGCATTGTCAGCATTCCGTCCATCATTTGTTTGTTGTAATGCTTTTCGCCCCTTAGTGGGATGGGTATTCCCAGACGTGGGACCCGTGCTCACTACGCCACTGGAGTCAAGCTATCCTGGCTGATGACGGCTGATAGCCAGAAACCGGTCCTAGGATGCTTGATTCCGGTCCAGGGAAGACATGGCTTGGCAGTTCGGGCTGGACTGTTCCCATGAGGCACAGGGTCAAGACTGATTTGCATATGGCCATGTCTAAACTGGGGTGGCGTAGTGGGCAAAAGAACGATGGATTTAACCCAGATCTCTTGACTTGGGGAGAATGTCTGCATTGTCAGCATTCCGTCCATCATTTGTTTGTTGTATCGCAAACAACAGCAGGCACCTCTTTGCAGGCCCATTCTGTAAAACAGATAGTGGTGATGCTCATGTAGCACCAGCGATATCCTTCAGGGTATTCCTTCATTTGCATGGAGCATGTCCCAAGCAAATGAGGGACTCTCTTTACCTTTGTGCCAGAGCCATATTTTAGACGTGGGTGCGAAGGCAAAAAAGTGCATAAAATAGTGATGCACTGTCAGTGCGCCCCCTGATGGCAGCCCTCTAGAGGGGGCCAATGGGTCCCATGGACCACCCCGACATCCCCTTGCAGGCAGGTCCAGTCACTCACTGCACCTGCCAGCAAGGGGAGCTCTCTCCCCTTCTTAAAAGTGCAGGCGGGTTGTCGCCTGCACAGTGAAAAGCGAAGCGACTGCTTCAAAAACCGCTCTGTATTTCACTTGAATGCGCTGTGTCCCCGTGCAGCATGAGTTTGCAGTTGTCCAGGTGACAGCACACTCATTCTAAAATAGCACACTTTCCTTGCTTGCACAGAGCACACCTTTTGAAAGGTGCGCCTTGGTGCAAACAAGGAAAGTGCGACATTTCCACAATACGGCCCCAGGAGTGCTCATGCGACACTATAGCTCACATTTTTACTAAGCCAGGTTTCTCTGAGATACAAGTTGACTGGTTTGAGGTTGTTGATGAGATCAATGATTTCTGTTTTGTACCTCACCAGGGACTGGCAGTTACAACTAAGCAAATGGCTTTCGTCAGTCCCACTTTCCCTGCTTTGGTGCTGCCAACACCAAAGGACATAAACACAAAATTAAAGTGTTTACACCCATCGACTTGCTCAGCGAGGTTCATAGGATGCTTACTATTAAAACTTTGGTAGTTGACCCAGGTTTGACAGTGCTCATATGCAATAGTGCTACAGATAATGCAAATAATTTAAATATGTTGAGCATCATGTATATCACTGAATTTATGCTTAGGAAAAAAAAAATGTTTAGACCAAATAGCCTTATGGAAGCCTGATAAGGGAGATAATGGCGAACAATATCAGCTAGCCTTGTTATTAGTTAGGCCAAGAGAAATTTCCATTACGCTGGCATAATTTCAAATAATTTTCAGTAAATTTGTGTTAAACTTGTTACATGAAATATCCAAAAGTATGCTATTATATCACAGCACGTGATTGCGCAATGTTCACAGAAAACATTTAGCCTGAGTGCTGGGGAACATTACAAACCATCAGAACTCGATTAGCTGTTTTTTGTGTGCTTGTGATTTTTAGGCTATTTTTTAGCAAAAAATGGTCCTCACGCACAAAATGAACTCTAGGATGCATTTCGTGCTAACATAATAGCAACAAATGCTGTTTTCGCATTTTGTTTAGTTACACATAATTTTCCCAAATGTCATCTAATTATGCAAAAGCAAATTACATGAGAGTTTCGCACACCCCGAGGGCCTCATTCATGAAAACTGTTGCATCGCTGCGATAGAACAGCGATGGAACAGTTTTCACTGCGTCCTTCTTGTGACATGATGGATGCGGCGTATTTAATGTCACAAGGAATGACAGATACGTCAGGAATCCTGACGTATCTGTCAGCGCAAAAGATACACAGTGCTGGAGTTGTGTCGCTAGTATGACGCAACTCCAGCAATGCATGGGGTAGACCTGTGCCTATGGCACTGCGTCACCCTTGCGGCTGCCATGAGGCAGGCATAAGGGTTTGATGCACTAGGGCCCTAGAAGTGTTGCAGTGAAATCTCATAGATTTCCCTGCAACACTTCGACAACCCTTTTTTACACGGGAACGCCCACCCTGCATACATTATACCTGATGCAAGTATAATGTGGTGCAGGGCTTTACAAGGTGACACATCTGTCTAGATGCCTCACCTTATGAATATTATATACGCTACAATGGTTCAGGTTTCAAATTTTTAAGAAAAGAGACATTTATAACTTCAAAAGAAACATTTTGAAAAATCAAATAACAGAATAACAAAATACCCTCAAACAATTATCAAAAACGTTTTATTTAGTTGGAATATACATAATTAAACAAAGTGCCTACAGGGTTACACAAACAAACAAGGTTAACAAGGGACAAACTATAGTGTAAACAAAAATGGCAAAAAAGGAATAATATATACAACAACAGGTTTTGTGATATCTCAAAGACACAATACACTTAATGCTTCCTCTTATTTTTTGGCTAAGAAGGCGTCAACGAAGTTTTGACCTTATTAATGTAGCAGGTCATCATCAGGACAAAACAATTAAAGAGCGACCATTAATTGTTCAGGCAGAGACAGTTCCATCCCAAACATCAGTAGACGCACGTCATGCACACACTCTGTTCCAAAATATCTTGCAGTTGCACTCAAAGCCAAGAAGAATTTTGTGTGGCTTGAGGTTTGCCAGTTACTTAATCACATCCAAATTCAATCCATGAACTGTATATTTGGGTAACTGTGCCCCAGTCCACGCTTCCCGCCAATACACTCTGAATGATGTGATTGTAAATATGGCGCAACATGGCGCATTGTTTGGGGTGCTGCAGCATCATGAAATGTGATGCAACAGAGGCGCAAAAATGTCACAAGCCCTTCATAAATAATTCATCGAGGGCCTCATTTATGAAAAGTGACGCATCACTGCGTGAAAACAGTGATGCGTCACTTTTCACTGCGCCCTCCCTGCGACTCCAATGATGCGTCATATTTACAGTATGACGCATCATGTTGCAAGGAGTCACAGATACGTCAGTATTTCTGACGTATCTGTAGGCGCAAATGTGACGCATTGCTGGAGTGTGTCACAAAAGTGACGCAATTCCAGCAATGTATCCTTTCACATGGGGTAAGCCCCATGTGAGAGGGCCTGCGTCAGTCTTACGCCTGCTGTGAGGCAGGCGCAAGATATTGACGCATTTGCACCCTAGAAGGGGCGCAGTGAAATCTCGTAGATTTCACTGCGTCACTTCTACGATGCTTACTTACGTGGGAACGCCCGCCCTGCATACATTATACCTGACGCAGGTATAATGTAGCGCAGGGGTTTACAAAGTGACGCATCTAGGTAGATGCGTCACTTTGTAAATATGGCGCATCATGGCGCATGTTTTATGCCACTGGTGCGTCAGAAAAAGTGACGCACCGGTGGCGCAAAAGTGACGCAGGGGCTCATAAATGAGCCCCCGAGTTCTTAGGTGTTCTTAGGTGATAAAGTGTTGGCAATTACCCACTGCAATGCAATTTGGTAAAAAATAACATACTCTCTATGCAAACATGCATACATGTTTAGCATCTGGTTTCAGTCAGTGCAAGAAAGCAGCGCCAGGATATTCTTCTGGGTAATAGTGCACCCTACAAACCTGCATAAAATAACAACATAGCACAACACTGAGGTAGAAACACTGGTTTATGCTGGTAATACGGGCACTGAAGCTGAGATGGTGAGAGAATTAAGAAGGCAGAATAGACATTCAAAACAGCGTGGGCAGCACAGCAAAAGCATGACTGTAGACAAAGGGACATTTCTGAATAATGTGTGTGGTGGCACTACAAAGATACAATATTATAGCCAATGCCAACAATATGCTACTAGTACAGACAATTGCCAGGCTTTACTTCTGCTAATCAGGCACTTCTGATAAATTACTACTTAATTGTGCTAGAACAAGGGGAGGCCAAGATATCAGCAAAGGTTTGTTGTCTGATTTGAAGAATGGGCAGACAGCTCCAATATAATCCTGCTGTGTCGAGATAGGTGGAGACCAAACTGAGGCACATTTGTCAATGTGGACGGAGCATTAATTTGGTACAACTGGGCAATTCCCTCCATTTAATTGCAACCCATTTAAAACATGTAAATTTACACTGAGATGTATTTGCTATCCATCTGAGAAAATGGTGACTAATGAAAGTGTAACAGCGGTGTGTTTCTTGGGCCTTCGGTCAGAGCTTGATTTGTAAATAAAAACGTGCTGGTGCCCAAAGCTCTCCTCTGAAACACGCAGCTGCTGCGGTTAAGTGTCCGAGCACAGAATACTGAGGCAGCATAATCCTAAAGCTATCTCGAACCTCTTTATCCCAGTTACAAACTCTTCCTCCCCTGTAGCGTACTCTTGCAGCTTTCTGCTTTCTCCCTTTGTGATGCTTTTCCGTCTTTCTCTTCCTCTGTCTTTCCCATATGTGTCGTTAGCAGTAAATGCCTGAAGCAGAAAAATAAGTGCCGGCCCACCAAAAATAAGTGATTAATATCTAAGAATATAAAGATTGTTGATTTTGTCCATTACGTTTAAATAGATGGGAAGATAGCACTTAGGTAGTAAGGACGTGAAATTCACCTCCTCATACAACTATTTGGGTCTACTGGTAGTAGGGTGACCACTTCTTGCTAGGTCATTATGGCACAGAGTCCAGTCCTAGACTTTTGTTTGATAGCCTAGTGCATTCTGGGTGTTGTAGTCTTGTTTTCCTTCTATTGACCTATTTAGACTGACTCTTCTCTGAAGTTCACCTCTCCTGAGATCTGATTGGAGTAACGGACTTCCGGCCGTGTGTGGAGGAGGAGCCTGTGCTAGCCGTGGAACGGAACGGTTTGCAGAAGCCGCTGCAACCGCTGTAATAGCCGACCCGACTCGCCGACCCGACCCGCCTCTGTGCCGCACTGTGCCGCTGGTCCCACAAGGCCGCCTGGTGCCCTGAGCCCCGAGCAGACTAAAACGGGTTGAGGCGGGCTGAGGCGTGGGGGAGCCCTGAACTCCGTGGCGGGCTGTGGATTGCTGTGGATTGCGGACTTGCAGCGGTCTGCGGCGGGGAACGAGGACTCCGTGGAAAATCAGTGACTTCCTGGCGACCTCTTGGCGTTTTGCCTGCCACCGCTCTGCGATCACTACCAGCAAAACGCAAACGCCACGGGCAATCTCCATTGCTGCCATTGCTGCCACTGCTGCCATCTGCTCTGCTGCTGTACTGCTGCACTGGGAGGTGAGGCGAAGTGGATCGCTGCCTGACGCTAGGCCCGGAGGCAATTGGCTGTTGAGGGCTGATTGCTGACTGCATGCGTGCGTGCGTGCGTGCGTGCGTGCGTGCGGTGAGCGCTGCCCCTTTGCCCCCCTTGCCCCCCTTGCCCCCCTGCCCACCCCAGCTTGCTGATCTCCTGCGCTGTTCCTAGCATTGCTCCTGGCGCTACTCGCTACCTTCCGCACGCTTACCCTGCTGGCCCCCGCTCTTGTCGCACGGAGGTTGGGGGAGAGCGGGTAGGGCGGGAAGCGGTGGAGACTCAGCGAGGGAGACTCAGTGCTGTGGAGCAGTGGGCAGGGGGGGGCAGGGTAGGCGGACGGGCGCACTGGTGCTGGTGACTGCAGCGACTGTGTTGCTCCCAGGGGGGGCGACTCCTGGGACATTGTCCACATGGATCCAGCCGCCCTTCAACTTTTCGACTGGCGAACCCAGTACTTGGAGACACTCCCCTTGACCCCGTTTTCCGAGTCTCTGCCAAAGAGGGAGAGCGGACGGCAGAGCAACAAGCCCCAGGTTGCAGGATCCTCTGCCACCAGGCAACTGGGACTTCGGACTTGGTACACCAGGCAACTGGGACTGCACGAGGGAACTAAAATCAAACCAAACCAAATTAAGGAAAAGTGGAAAAATTCTAAAAACACAGGGACTTGCAACGTAACGCATTTTGCACCGAACGCAACAATGAGATCAGGGAAGACAAGACAGCAGGCAACGTCGAGCCTCAATAGGAGAATGCGCAGGACAAAGAAGACCCCTGCCATGGAGGATTTAGAGAGCGCAGAAGCTTCCTCAACAGAGGAAAGGGAAACTCTCTTGATCTCCCCATTCTTCAGCAGTCCGCAGACACCGCCGACAGCTAACACAAACAGTTCAACCGCTGGGATCACCAAACTCAAAAATCACCAGCCAAAAATATACACCAAATTTTCATTCCTAAAAGACGCAGGATCAGTCTTATGCCTAGACACCAACAAAGGGAAGAATCTCCCATCGCCCCTTCAACCCATCAAAACATTATACTCCGATGAGCAACAGCAGCAGCTAGATAAAAGCTACGAGGGGTCTCTGTCCAGTAGGGAAGTGCCAGGTGCTACAAGACTGTGCGAAACTAGCTCAGAAGATGAGAGGCACGAGATGTTTGAAGGGAAGAGGAAACAAGGGGACAAGGCACATGAGGAAGCAAAAAACATCAAACTGAATCAACTAGTGCTGACCCCGATGCCAAAACCACACACCCAGGTAAATACAACAAAAAAATCAAAGTAAGTGAAACAGCTGGCCAAAGTTGGACCCACAGCCTTACAAGGGCTATGAAAGAAGGAGAGAACATAAACTAAAATATCCACACACTCCTTAGCGGCAACAAAGAAGAAACCCTAACTGACTGGACATCACATAATCAGAGAGAAAAGGGATCAACGCACTATGAGTGCGAGGTACAAGATTCAGGTGGCATGGCCAATAGCACTGTTGATACTCACAATAAAATTATTGCCGAAAAGGACGACTCAGCTACCCCTGAATCACAACCGCAACAAGAGGAGAAAGCAATGGAAAGGCAAAACGCAGATCTACACACGGCAAAATACATTTTCCTCCCACCTCTTCCATGGCCTGGATCCAAGTTTGCAACAACGGGAAATAAAGACCCCGTGCATAGGCCAACTCAACTGGCGGTGGGAGAAATTCAGACCATTCCGAAGGCATTATCAGAAGGACTCTCTCAACCCACACAGGATTGCCCGCAAGGCAGCGACGACCAACTGACTATAAGATCTGCACAAGACGAATCGACTATACAAAATAATACACAACTGCAACCCTCCTTAATAACTCAGGAAGAAGAACCTGAATGCTCTTATCTGACACCGGAGGAATGGGATGAATTAGTTGCCTCATACTCTCCCGGGCCCCAAATTGGACTCCAACGAAGAAATTGCTCGGCAAGGAACAACACAAAACATTTAAAAGAACAGGAAAAAGAACAGGAAAAACAGGAGAAACAAGACATCTGGACTACTCTGCTACACACGATGCAAATGTCAGTCAACGCCATGCAATATCACTCAGATAAGATGGATGTTCAATTGTCAGTTCTGAACTCCCTCTCTATTTTTGTGACGAATATAGATGACAAACTGGCAGACCTTAACAGTTTGATTAGAAGAGCACAGGCAGAGACACGAATAACACAGGTCAGCTGCACCTGTGCAACACTTATAGATAAGCTGGCTACCCTTCCGAAGGCAATGGACAATCTCTTATCTGATATAAAAGACACTGTATCACAGAAGGCAACTCCGAAAGGGCCAGCCATAATACCAAGGACAGCAGAGCATCAACTACTTCGACTGACAACTGGGGACGCGAGGCAGGCCACCACAGACCAGAAACCAGACCCTAGCCCCTGCGAAGAGGCCTTCGTCCTAACAAGCACAGAGGAAAACAACCAAACAAGGTCTGGACCTTGGACACCCTCGCCAGGGCCAACAAAGCGCAACAAAACGAACCCCCCATCATCTAGCTCGCTCACCCGCAAGCAGCGAAGGAAGCTGAAGAGAAAAAACCGAAACCAGAAACTTACTGAGCCTACTGAAATAAGCTCCCCTGACAGGGCTATGGCACGAGACTCGGAGAAAAACTTCAGTACAGATCCCCTAGACACTTCAGCCCAGGTGAGCGAGGTGACAGAACGCCACCAGGAACTTCCAGAACATTTGGAAGAGGGGACAGGAGCGCAGGGAAGTAACGCCCCTAGAACACCCATCAATGGGGGAGAAACCCAAAAGATCCACCCCCCTGGGAAAAGAGGTCAAGCTATAGAGGGTACAACCGACGGTACGGTTCCACCCACTCCAAGAGAACTTCCTGAACTAGTGGATACATTTAAAATCATCCAAGAACCATCTATAGATCAAACTGCGCAACTGAATCCTACAATAATTATGTTCCACCCGGAATACAAGTCCAGGGGACGAATAGACACACTCAATAGAGGAAACATACTACATCTAATACACTCGATCAATAGCCTGAAGACCCTAAGATCCGAGGACCTAGAGTCAATAGAATTTGTGGAGTCCTCGGAGCACCTGGGGGTGGAAGCAACTAAAACAGTTTGGGCCTCATCCACGGTAGCAGATAAAATCTGAACATGCTAAATTTAACACCTGGGGCATCAAGCTTCGGCCTTACTCCAAACCAAGATACCCGGAACCACTAACTAACATCTTGCTAAACCAAACAGGACCCGGGGGGACTCAACTGAGCGATAAATCTTACTCAGTGCTACGCGGAGCCCGCAGTGAAAGCCCAGAGCGTAATGTAATTAGAGACCATCATCACACCAAGAGCGACTAATGAGAAATTCCTGAAACTCCGCTTAGGCATACTACCATCTGCATATCATATGCCACCTTGGCTACGCCCTCCGCTGCCTGCAATTTGCCGCCTCTGCGGAGAAGGGGAGGAGGACATAGTGCACCTACTGACTATCTGCAAGGCCCTAAAATCGGCCCGACGAACTCTGCTAAGACCCATCTTTAACATGAAAGCCATTCGAACCTGCAGACAAGCAGTAAAAGCATCCCTCTCTAGTGAGGATGTCCAACTAAGCTGTCAGTTGGTAAAATACATATCTGTTGTAGAAATAACCATGAAAAAGGCAGGCCCCCTGGTCACAGATTGAATCACAGCTGAACTGTTTGCGGCTCCTTGAGCCAACCCATAGAGGCTAACGCATGTATTGTTGGCCTAAATAGGAAACATAGTATTATCAGGACTAGCAGACCCCGATCTCTAAAGGACTGTACAGCTGTTGTAGAACTGTTTCTTTAGCAGACGTTAAAGATTACCACATTTTGCATCCAAAATTGCAATTATTAGGTCCGCACCCTGTACTTTCTCTTTTTTCACACCCTTAGCCTGACCAAAAACGTCCTTTGTATTTCAATGCTACTTTTGGGCCTTCCTTTTACTGAGATTTTCTCATTTTAACGTGTTTTTTTAACAATGATTAATTTTAAGTGTATGGAGATATGTAATGTACGATTGTAAAGGTTTTAATTAACTGCACAATAAACTAAATCTGAATCTGAATCTATTTAGACTAGCACCTGAAAGCAATACCTTGTAGGTGAAAAAACTGAGGACTGTATGAACTGTTCCTAATGGGTAGACACAAGGCGTACGTAGTATGAAGTGCCATTTGTCCTATTTAAAATATGAGACTACATCACTTATTTAGGTTTTGTACAGAATTCACATACAATTAGGAAATTCACGATTCACTAGATTTTTCTCTGTGTTTTAAAAACTAGAGTTACGTTATGAAAATTAGGATGCGTTTCTAGTTTCCAGATTCATTGCTTTGGTGCAAGCTCGTGCCCAATTCAGCTTGTGAAGACAATCAAGGGAGGCTTAAGACTATTTTTTTAAGCAATGCTTTGGCATGGCAGCCTATCAGAAACCATTTATCTGGCTGCATTAAACTCCTCTGAGCCAAAAAGTCATTATCTCCCAATTGATTTTGCAAATTCGGAGACCTGTGAATAGAATCTGACAGACGCAGGTTAAATAAACTGGTGCCAAAAGTCAAAATACAAAATAAAAAAAATAAAAAAAACTACTCAGTTTCTTAAAGAGTCCTATGTAAAGTGGCTGCTTGTTAAAATCGTTAAATATACATTCATCTAGTAGAGGTATTTCCTTGCTCCTCTGAGTACGTTCAGGGCTAATTTCCTTAAGGCATATCAGCAACAACCGGCGATAATTATCGCTAAACGCACTTAGCACTAGGATAATTATCGCCGGCTATCGCCAAATTTTATCGCTGAGATAGCGTGCTATTAGCAATGCTTATCTCAAAAGCGATAAAATTCCAGGCACAAGCTGCCAACGGTGCGATTATCGCTGGAAATACAGCGATAATCGCACAACGTTTGGCGATAGCTTGCTGATAGGGCAGGGCGGACTCAGCCATGATATCCACCTACCATTGGATAGCATGGCTAAGTCAAACTAAAAGCAGGCGGAAGGAAAGTAGCGATAACCAAGGTTAGCGCTACTTTTCTTATCACTATGCTTGTTAGCATGCCCATTGATAATTGGAGAAATGTCGGTTAGCGACATTTCTCCAGTTATTTTGAGCTGGCACGCCCACTTTGCATCTCATTAGAGATGCAAAGGTGGCACTACGGGAGAGGGCGCTAAGGCAAGGATTCATGCGATAGCGTGACCTTGCTGATATTGTGATAAAATTATCGCCGCTTTTCGGCCGAAAACGGCCGCAAAAGCGGTGATAATTTTTTATCGCCGCCTTGCTGATATGCCCCCTTGTTCCTCTGAGGGAGTTCAGGGTTAGTTGAGAATCCTTTGCGATAAATAAGAGGTTTTGCTAGTTATGCAGGTACTGTGAGCAGCTCCTGGTGCATGAGCTCTGAATCTGCCCCACCATGGACAGGGGAATGTGCATAAACGTCCAGGCCCGTTCAAGGGCTAAGTTAACCCAAGGTCGGATTTCAAAACATTTTTGAGGGGCACTAATTCACATCATTGGTGGTACGTTAGAGTAACGTGTGACAAGAACGTATGGGTACATTTTGTGTGGCACTTTGTATTGGTGGTGATGTGTTCTTTTGTTTTTCTGCTTCATTATTACACTGTAAGTTTGCTGTGTTGTGTTCTATTTTGACAGTTTAGTTGTTGTTGATCCTGCTACATTTCTACTGAGTTGATAGGTTACTTTCCAAATCTTATTTTGAAATGTTCTGTCTTATTTTATGTTTTTTTTTTTAACTTTAAATTGGTCAACAATTGCTGCCACATTTCTAGCCAAAAGCAGCAAATACCTTGCAAGTTTATGGTGCAGGCAGCCATTTACTACTGTCCAAGATGGCAAAAAATGGCACTGCTCGAGCTCTTCATCGAATTAAGATACCGAACTAGGGGATTGATTTAAATCTTTCCAGAGAGGGAACTCCATTGCAACTTTATCTTACGACTTCGTAATGTTTGACCGAGCTGTCCGGCAAACTTACAATGCATTGGCAGGAACTCTCTTGACCTCAGTTTCTATCAATGCTTTAAATGTCCACAGACATTTTAACATTTCCCATTCAGAACCTCCACCGGATAGATGGAGTAATTTATTCTGTTGCCCTGGCAGAGGACAGGCTGGCTGACCACATTCAAATGAGGCCATAGGTTGCACTAGGTGTCACACATCAGTTGCTGTATGCAGGGTAGTGATCTAAAGCTCGGCCACAGTAATAGATACCTTGCACACTCAGGTCACTGCCTTCACTCAATGCAGTAATAGTACAATGGGCAGAGGAGAGATGCCTAGAGAGGAGAGACTGAGGATATCTATCTAAAGCAGAGGCTAGAGGAAAAGACCACCTATATGTGAAACTTCACTCCAGTTTTCCAAAGCAGAGAGTCACAGCTTTCAGAAGGGGTAGAATCCTCCAGTAGGTAGGTGCAGCATGTGCATGCACTTTCCAGCAAATTATACCACACGGTCCATAGATCCTCCAGTTCCCATAAGAAGTAACAAGATCGGAGAGTGCACTACATGTACACCATTAATATGTGCATCTCCTGATACCCTGTTTGGCCCTACAACAGTGTTTCTAAAATAGCACAGTGGCAAAGGAATTCCCTCATTTGCACAGGATGATCACCCCATGCAAATGTGAAACCATCCCCTCTGATCATCTAAGTGGAACATGTGTACCTACACAAATCATTTTCTTTTGCTTTCCTGTTTTCAGTTTCTATTTTTTGTGAATTCTGGTGAGGTATTTTCAGTCTTTACCAATGTTGAAAAGATATGTAAACATTTTTGGTTATTAGTGTTTACTCTTTTTTGCTCTGTACAAAAAATCTAAAGGTTTGTGTTTTTCTGTTGCTTATGAACAATTGTGTTTTTCTTTCCTTCCTTCCCTCATTCATTCCTGTTGTCAATTCCACATTCATTCTACCCTGGCTATCTTCTTTATACCCTTTACTGCCTGGGCCTCATTTTGGGGTCACCAGGAGAACCTGCTGCGCCCCCCGGCATCCCCCTGGTTACCCCTGGCACTGCCTTTGTGACCCCCAGCATCAGCAATGGCCAAATCTGTGGCAGGAACAGAGGCAGCTCATCCTTATGCAGTGGGTGTTTCATTCACCTCGTTTTTTGTCAAATATTTATTATACTAATATTGAATAATATTATATTATTCGCTATTAAACAATAAAAAATGGAGTATAAATAGCAGAAATATGACTTTCCCTAGCAGCTGAGGTAAGAAAACAAAAAAGCCTTTCAATGGATATACGTTGTGTGCGTGCTTGCAGTTTTGAGTGGGATTTTGTAAGAGAGTGTATCTGAATGTGTGTGCATGTGTAGGCAGAGTGTGTGTATATGTGTATGTGTGATTGTGTGTGTTTGTAGAAGCATATGTATGTGTGAGTGAAAGTGATGGTCAAGAGGCATGTGACGCCACTTCCGTTAGCCCGGGCATTTTAATGACGCCCATGCTGAAATAATTCATAATTTTTTTCACCTCCATGCCTCACTTACTTCCCTTTCCACCAGTCCATTCCCACCCCATGTAAATGGTTTGCGGGGATATAGATATTGTTGCATCTAAGTTAGATTTGATTGCAAAAGATTATGGGCCATATGTAGGTTTCATACAATTTACCGATTCTTAAATACCGAATTTTACCGATTCGGTATTTAAGAATCGGTAAATTGTATGTAGGTAATAATTCGGTAAATGTTACCGAATCAGAGAAATTTGGTAATTACCGAATCGGTATTTACCGATTCGGTAATGAGGCATACCTTCCGATTGATTCCTATGGGCCTGGAGGCCCATAGGAATCAATGGGAAGGTATGCCTCATTACCGAATCGGTAAATACCGATTCGGTAATGGGGGGAGCACATTCAAGGGTGGCAGGGTGTCACATTGACACCCTGTTGCACCCCTGATTCCTGCATGTGTGCACATGTGGCGGACATACATGCCCTAAGGGCATGTATGTCTGCTACATGGCACTCTTATTTCAGCAAAATATTGCTTTTTGCAATGTATTCGGTATTTATCACCAACCTATATTTGGTGGTAAATTCCGAATTCTTTTTCCTACACAACACTCATTTGAGTGTTACCTACATATCATTTCAGGATTCGGTATTTACCGAATCGGTAAAATTACCGAATCGGTAATTTTACCGATTCGGTAATTTACCGAATCCTGAAATATGCCCCCTACATAGCAAATGCCTAAATACCGGTCGGTAACAGGATATTTACCGAAAATCGGCCGTTACCGACCGGTATTTGGCTTCCTACATATGGCCCTAAATGTTAATGGAGGGCATGTAACATATCTTCCTGCAACTCATTTCTTCAGACAAATGGCAAAGATACGATGGACACGAGATACATATTATGGCTTTCTTAGTGCAGTTATTGCAAGTCAGTGTCCCACTCCCCTGTTATTTGTCTTGAGATACTAAGAAAGAACAGCACCAATTAATGTATTATTACTGTCTGATCTGGGTCTATACCTGCTCTACCTAGTCAGAGAAGAGAAGCCTGACAGAAATTAATATGCATAGTGTTAGATAAAGGTAATTTGTAGAGGGCAAGGTATCCTGCTGTATGAAACAGCAACCAAGACAGTAAAGAAACATAATGACCTGCTGCTTGCCTTGGATCAGGTGCCTTTTCAGTTCACACCATGAAGCTTATTTTGCAGTGCTAGTTTGTGACCATTAGACCTTGTATTCTGTGTGGTGTGCTCTGTTGTCTATTTTCTATTTTCGGAGGAAAATGAGCACAGCTCAATTTTACGTTTCCATTAAATGCTGTGACAGTCGAGTAACATTTTGTACTCCTTCGTGTTTGTGCCTAACCTTTCACAGAGAACTGGGCCATCTGCTTTTTTTCATTTCGCTGATGGAAATATGGAATTAATTTAACATTCCTTCCTACTAACTGTGGTTCCCTTTGCATTTCTGGACACCATTCTTTTTACCATTTTTTTAATGCAAAAGATTTTTGAAAATGAATTGATTGACTCATCAGAGCAATTCATCTGATATATATTGTGTATGCATGTGCCTTCTGTTAGCAAATGGAGCCATAGGAACATTGTTACTTCTCTTTATGTATCTCCCATGGTTCTTAGATATCATGGACAGTGCTGGGTTATTATCAATTATTTTGACAGGGAGTCAGTAGAAAAGAATGCTGAACTTGGTGATCCTTAGTCTGCAACATGAACATCTTCTATTTCAGTACACATTCTCTGAGCATCCCTATGCACTTGTTTCTACATAAGCGCATACCAGGAAACACAGAGCAGTGGTTGCATATTTATGTTTCTATGCTGCATTGTGTACAGCTCATACACTAAATCATACATTTCCTGAGTAAATTTTTATGATATAGGCAGCTACGTTTCAACAAAACCTTTTGGTCCTGTGAATGGATGCTGATTATGTTCATGATATGACCTCCTATTTATCTGTGAGGGGGGATGCAGCTCCTGTAAGCATGCTTTTCAGATCATCAGTGTGTAAAACAGTGGGACAGATTTTCAAGCCCCTTGCACCACCGGTGCGTCACTTTTTGTGACCCATCAGTTGGTTTTTTTTACGCATAATTTACAAGGTGACTCATCTATGGTGTTAGGCCTTGGAAGACGGAGATGCGATGGAATGGAACTGCGTGAGAATCTGCTGCATCACATAAGTATTCAAATATGCAAGGTAGGCGTCCAGACGTTAAATCCAAAGCATTACCGATGTAGGCATATTTACTACAATTCCCTGCGGTGACGCATCTTTTGGATGCGTCACGCAACTCTGAAACTGGGATCGCAAGCCTAGGCCTCATAAACCCACACGCTGGAAATGACGCATATAAATTGAAGACAAGACCAGCAGAGCAGTCTTGCAGCAGCTCAGACAGCATGAACCTCCTAATCATGCAGCTGGGAGTCGGACCAAGAAGTTGCAACCACCACCAGACCAAATACCACGATCACACCCTCTACCATCACCACAAAGGCAGCGCAGGAGAAGGGAGCGCATCTACCAGCAAAGGATCACCCTCATTGGACTCCGGGATGAACAAGTCATCAAAATGTATCGCCTCAAGAAAGCGTTCATTGAGACCCTGCTACATCAGATCTCACCACAGCTACAGCCACCAAATGACAAGGTCGGCAACATTCCAAGCAGACAAAGCTACTGGCGGTGTTATACATGTTAGCCTCAGGATCTTTCCGAGCAACAGCAGCATGAGTGGCAGGTGTCTCGCAGGCATCTTTCTCCGCGATCCTCCCTTCTGTCTTGGATGCCATCAGTCAGCTCACACCACAGCACATTCATTTTCCCAACACACAACAGCAGCAGATGGACATAAAACAAGTTTCTATGCCATTGGTGGCTTCCCACATGTACTTGGTGCAATGATTTGCACACATGTCCAACTGGTACCACCTGCAGCAACTTCACACCTATACCGCAACAGGAAGCACACACACACCATCAATGTCCAGGCCATTGTGGACCAGCGGGGACTATTCATCAATGTACTGGCAAAATATCCTGGGAGTGTGCATGATTCATATATCTACAGGAACAGCATCCTCAATGACCGTTTCCAAAATGGACAATATGGCAATGGGCTACTTGTAGGTAAGTATCAATCAATTAACATATACCAATACTCTGTAAGAATAGCTGGCCATCTGGCACATTACGTGCCCTTGTGTAAGAATGACGCAATAACTGATCGTGAAAAGGCCGACCCACATATAAACTATAATCACATTACATACAGTCAAAAGCTGCATACATCCATAGCAGCATAAAGAAAAGTGCAAAGGGATACAAGTTGGAAATGCAAGCGAATATCCTTCCACTAATTGTTAAGTAGAATAAGTCACACTATCAACATATGCACCCATCTCATCTAATTCAATTTACCTGTTCCAATGTGCAATGCATTGAAAAGCATGCATGGAAATAGGAATCCAGCCAAATGATGGAATGTGTTTGTGCATTAAGGGGTCACTTTGTGTATGAACACAATATACTAATGATTCAGGCATCAGTGCACCATGGCACAAGGCTGCCTGTGCAGGGCCATGTCATCTGAATGTGTGACAACACAGGGGATAATACATTGACCAAAACAATCAATAGAAATATGTTACATCACTGTGCCTTGAAAGTGTCTCCCTTCTGCCACACTCCCATTGTGAAATGTGCCTAGATGTGACATGCACAATCTGGGAAAGTGTGCATCAAACCTAATAAGTACACAGGTATCACTTACACATACCAAGACCTCACATCTTGCAGTCAACAAATCATGCACTGTAAAGCACCATCCCTTGTCATGCCCATCAAATGATAGACAACAAGTGAAGTGACACATGTCACAGACAATGGGAAACTCAATGTTAAACACAACATCTCATCATCCCAAACAGAAATCCCACTTACAATGTTTGCAAAGATGACGTACAACACATGCCATGTACACTGAATTCTCACTAAAGTTAACACATTTATCTTACTTTCCACTTACAGCTGATCAAGGATACGGCCTAGAGAAGTGGTTGAAGACAGCATTTGGCAATCCCCAGACTGATTCGCAAAAGGCATACAACCATGGACATTGCCGAACAAGCAACATCATAGAATGAAGCTTTGACATGATCAAGTACAGGTTTCACTGTCTGGATTTATCAGGTGGAAGGCTACTCTATTCACCAGAAATGGTGAGCAAGATGTTCATTTCATGTGCAATACTACATAACACATGTGTCAAAACAATTGTGCCCTGGGATGTAGAGGAACAGCCCCCTGACCAAATGGATGATGGCAATGATGAATCAGAAGCAGAAGGACGTGCCATGCTCAACACGGCTGCAGGGATAAGACGTCACACTCACATTGTCACTCAATTCTTCACATGATGTTGCTATTCAACATTTGTACCAATATCCACTGTCTCAATAAAGAAAAATACACATTAAAGATTTACATTTGTGTATATTTTGTATAGAGGTCATACAATACAAATGCATAATATGTAAATTGCTGTGATGACATGTAACATCTCATGTCATGGATTCACCAAAATGATCTATGTATGTTACACGTGTGTACACATGGATTTGACTCTCACATAGAACAACATGAAAATGAAGGTGTTGCATCACCATGTGTGTGCACCCCATTGCTACAGAAAGGACATGTGCATCATCAGGCTATCACCATCTACAGATGTGACACACAGCATCATTTGTTTTTATATTGCAATATTTGTACATGGATTGCAATATTAACATTGTAATACTTACCAGACACAGATTGAGTCCATACACTCTTTCACGGGTGCTCAGATTTATTTACACACCACAATTTCAATGACCTGGGGAATTTGGTCAAACATAAAACAAGGGGACATTGCTCTTGTCGTGCAAGTTAGTATGCTGCACTCATGTTTACAGGGCTGTGAGGAGTAAAAAAACAAGTTATCAAAAGTTTTTTGTGAGGTAAACATTGTTATTGGCTCAATGGTTTGAACTTAACACATGAGGGCAAACATGATGGAGGGGCATAGGTGTCACCTGTATGGAGAGGAGATTGTCTCTTGGTGATATGCGGCAACACTGGAGAGAAAGTTCTCTTTATAAATGACACCTGTGACACTGTGTGATGTCAGTGTCCTGTCTTGCGCTTGAATTGGGTTGCAGTTAAGTCATCTTCATCAGATGATTCTGGTTGTTGCTCAGTGGGCTCGGTATTTGCATGCTGCGTGATGAGTGTGACCAACAGAAGTGCCAGAGGAGGTTTGAGGTACAGCATTTCCCTGTGACAAGATGTTGGGCACTAGCGCATTGATCAATATTTGCTGGTTTTTTAGGACAGCCAATAAATCCCTGTGATAGCCAGACATTGTTGCAAGGTAAGTGTCCTGCTTTTGCTGCATGTCACGTAGGATTTCATAAATATTTTCAAGATGTTTTGCCACCTCCCTGCTGCCACTTTGTGTTGGCATTTGTTCATGTCTCAGACTCATTACACCAGATATGTTAGCTAATGATTGTATGAGGCCAGGGGTTGGATTGTTGATGGATTGTTCCTGATCCAGGTTGACAGGTTCAGAGCTCAAGCTCTTGAGGATGGCCTGCAGTGTACCGCCCACATTGTCCACAGCCACATGCACGTCTCTGCGAAGGTCACACTGTAGTCCAACAGCTGTTCTTTGGAACTGTAGCTGCGTATCCTCAAAGTCAGGGGGTGGATGTGTTGTGACCGATGCAGTGTTGGAACTTGTTTGAGTTTCTTCAGGAGCAGCAACAACATTGGTGTCACTCTCTGGAGGCAGAGAAGGAGACCGTATGGTATACAGTATGTCATCAAGAGTGTCATGGTCTATTGTGGGCAGATTGTCATCCATCTCTTGAAAATCATGTGTGTCATTCACTTGTTCTGAAGTAGTAGGTGCATCTGCTGCAAAAAGATGGAAATGTGTTACTTGTGCTTTCATGTTTAATCTTTGAAATGTTTTAACCAAAGCATCACTTGTGTTGTTTCAAAGACGATCTCTGTCTCAAAGTCGAATAATCTATGTTGAGATGCAGACTGAGGATCAAGACTTCTACACCCTTGCATCATCATTGCACCACTTATTATTACACCAGTGATGCAGTGAAGTGGTACTTATTTTTACTGACCCATGGAGAGACACTGCCTTACTAATGTTTATCTTGATGGTATGAACACTTTTATGCCAACACTGTGAAGGCACTTTTAAATTAGTGTGTGATTGCAGTGTGCGGTCCTCCTTTGCAGCACCCCATACTGCAACCCTTCTGTAGTTTGGCATGCAACATCTTTACGACATTATGGTGCATGAAACAATTTCATCCTGCACAGGCACTGAAGCTTTTCTTTTATGGGCACCTTGCACCACCAGGGCATCAATTTAAATCATGTAAAAAGTGACACACAGGCGGCACAATTTGCTTGTTGATAACCCCCTAAATATGTCGGCACATTACCAAAGCAGGCACCCTTGCACCATGGTGCTGGGATGCCAGCTTGGTGGGGAGATTGTTTTTGTGCACAAAGGGCACCTTCATGCACATGAACAATCTGTTGGGGTAAATTCATCTTCCGTTGCATGCTGTGGAATGCATTAGGCATTTCCTTGGCTTAAATACGCTAGGCATATATGGACATTCCTCCTTGTTCATTCTCACTTGGCCAGCCGTAGGGTGGCATAGCACTCAGATATATTTTCTGATTTACGATTGCACATAATCTGTACATGCATCAGTGGACATGGGTGGTGCATGAACATACTGACAGCAAAACACATGTCACACCACTGACACTCCAAATGTAGCATTTACAGGGTGATATTTACAGGCACCTGTTAAGACACGCAACGTGACTTTACCTGTCCATGTGAAGATCACACACCAGGGTACACCAATGGTGCCTCATGCAACCCATCGGAGAGAGAGACATGGCAGGGGTGTTTTGGCATGTGCAAAGTGTGATTGTCATATGTGATTTACTTCCATTACGGATAGGTGGGACTGGGGACATGTCCCAAGAAATCAAGATGCACACAGAAGACTGTGGCACAGGGACATACCTAGCTGAGATCGCCATCACGACACATTCCGCATATATGTGCACCTATTGTGACTTACCCGTTGACTACTCTTGATTTTCTAAGGCTAAACTGTCCTGTCCCTATATTTCGGTGACCAACTCCTCTGGGATCACAGCTGCCACCCGCTCCTCCAGGGCATCCAGAACCACCTGTTCTGCTGGGCTACCTCCTCCTGTTTGTAATGCTACCTTACGGTTTGCCACTAGCTTTTCTTTTGTTCTGCGCTTGCAGTCCTGCCAGCACTTTTTACAGTTGACGACTGTAGGAGAGTAGGATCTGCTTTACATGGGTACTCCCACTTTTTGCTGGTGTTTCTCTGTTTTTCGACATTAGTCTGGCTGTGGCCCAGCCTAGCTGCTTCCTCTCTAAAATGGTTTCCATGTACATCAGGTACATTCCTAATTGGATTCTGGAGTGCCTTATAAGCCCCTAGTATATGGTTTACTATGTACCTAGGGCATAGGTACCTCAGAGACCTACCAGGGGCTGAAGCATGTATTTTGCCACCCCTGGGAAGCACTCCAAAATGACACCACAGGTCTGCTACTGCAACCTGAGTAAGGTGGTGCCTGCACCCCTTACTGTGGTATAGGATACCTATATCACTATCATTGCACACACATATGCAACCTATAAGTCACTCCCATGGCAGACCTTGACAATCCTGAGGGCAGAGTGCTTGGTTTTTATGTGAGAGGGTGCACCTGCATGAGCAGAGCCCCTCTGCAGCGTTCGGAGTACCTCCTCTGATGCATTATAACCTCGCTGTAAATGCCAACTTTGGACTGGCTGCACGGAAACATGTCGTGTTTGGTGTAAAACGCTTTGGAATACTACCTCTCTGCCAGTTCTGGTGGTGGGGGTAGCATTCCACCCTTCTAGAGGGAGAGACATCTCCACACTGGTCTAACCCGGTAAAGACTTTCTATAGCCCTGGCATCACAAAATGGATGCCACTGCCACAGACACTGGTCTGGCCTCCTGCTGCTAACCGAAACTCCAGCAGGGGAGGCCTGGACAATAGGTTTCCTGTCCCAGGGAGGTGTAACCACCTCCCCAGACAGGCAGATGTGTATTGGGTCTGGGCGGCAGCACTCTCTGGTGCTTTGAAGTCCTGCACTGGGGGCACACTTGGTGTCCCTGTGCATAGTCCTGTTCAAACCGGTTGCAGGGGCTATCTGCCCCTGCTCTGGTGCAAAACTGGACAAAGGAAATGGGTGTAACCACCCCTCTTTCCAAACCCTCCCATAGGTGGGTCCCTGTGAGTATGTCCAACTCCCAAACTTTGTAAAAGTATGGGAACCCAGTCCTTGCGACTTTATATTACTAGGCCTGTGCTAAATTTCTGTTCCGCTCACGGAAATTTGACATTTTCGCGTTCCGCAGAGAGCGTGAAAATGTCAAAATTCCGCAGCTTAGCGATAATTTGTTTCTTGCTCGCGCTGTAAAATAATACATTCTCGCGCGCGCGCGATCGCATTGCCTGAATCCCCACATTCGCCGACAAGTTTTCCCGATCCGGTCGCGTTCTCCACAAGATGTTGGATTGTTGGTAGCCATTTGCGCTGTCTCGCGACAGTTCGCGCCCGCAGTAATGTCATTGGTCACGCGATCATGTCTTTCTTCTCTCAATCATGCACCGCGAGAAGAGTGAAAACAAGATGGCCGCACCCGCAAGCAACCGCATGGGTACGTTGGCGAGCCGCGACCATGCAGAAAATACCGCGAACGGGCGGGAAAAAAACTTCCGCATCTTCGCGATATTTCCGCGTGTTTGTGGAGATTTGTAACATTTTCGCGATAATTTGCGAAAGTCACTTTCGCAAATTCCGCCCACCCCTATATATTACCCTGGACAAAACTCTCCAACATATATCCTGGACCTTCAATGTTCTACTTTAACTAGAAGACTGAAGAAATCTTCCTTGGGGACAAGGAGTGACTCCCCTGCTTGGCAGGCACCAAAAAAGCAACTGTCCGGTCTGCAATTCTGAAGCTCCCACCAGACGCTGAAGTCTCTGCATCCCCAGAGGTAGATTTCCAGACTTCCCCGAGACTACCCTGAGTCCACAGCAAAGCTGATGCCCGTGGCTATCGTGGGTGACGAGGAACCATGACCCCTGGACACCGTAATCTTTTGCTGATCCCTCATCTTCCTGGTCTTTCTCGAAGTTGTGCTTTGGGCTTCGAGTAGCCCCAGCCTTGAGCACCTCCTACACCGAAGATCTCTGGCCTCCACTTCACGAATGACCCGTGGGCTGGATTCAAGTGCGACCGCTCGAGGCTCCTTCGCAATCACTAGCCCATTGGCTAGTAGGTCCCCACGAAGGCAACTCCTCTTCTGATTGGACTTTCATGGTTGCTCCAGACGTGGCCCAACTTACCCTCACTCGGTGAGTCCCCCAGACCTTGCACCGACGTCCTTTTTCTATTTCCAAGTGACTTGCCGTTGCCAAGGTTTGTTGGGTCCAATCTGGTCACCGACACCGCAGCACTCGACAAACTTCGTGGGACAGCTCAAATCCAGCTCCTGGTCATCGTCAATGCCTCCTGGACCTCGTAGCTGAAGAATCAAGACACCAGTCAACTCACCTGAAGCACCCGACATCTGTGGGCATTGGACTATCGTGCCCGTGGTCACTGCTAAGTGACCCAGACTCTGTCCCCTCTGCTTTCAGGTTCCTTCCATCCTAGATCCAGGCTTGGATCTCTCCGGACACTTCTCCTCTTCATGGCATCAGCATTTCCTGAGCAGCTTCCATTGAAAACAGAGACGCGACCCGACACCATTTGACACCTATGCACCCGGCTTCCCTGGGTGAGGTAACTCGAGTACTCTGGTGCTCCCGTGGGTGTTGGCCCTAGATACCTCTAAGTCCAAAAGGCTTCACTCATAGTCATCCTCTAAGTGTCCTTAAACTCTTAATTTCCAAACGTGACTTTCCCCATAGAAGTTAACGGCGATTCGTGGCTGTGTTCTCACACTGCACGCGTCTCCCGTGGGTCCCCTGTGTCACTACCTTGGGTAGTTCCTTGTGGTCCAAGCACTTCTACAGGCTCTAGGCCTTGTGTCTAGTTCAGTCGTGGTTCTTATACCACTTTATTGGAATATGGTTTGGTACGCCCCTAGGGCCCAAACGTGTATTTGTGCTTTTACTGTTTAATACTGACTTGTAACTTAAGTACTTCGAACTCTAGCCTCATAAAGAGACTAGAGGGGTGTGTTTTATCTTAAATACATATATTTTAAATATATACCTGGTGTGGTTGTCCTTTCATTTGGTCATTGAAGAGATTATAGACTGGTAAACAAGCTGCTTTACATTCCTCAAGACTTAGCCTGAAGGCTGCTCTCCATAGCTACCACTAGGATAACTTTCAATAAAGGTCTTCTTTAACCAATCACCATAAGGGGTTGTTTGGACTGATACAAGGTGCCCACTATAACTAGTGGACAGCATATATCAGGCCAACTTCTCACAACGACAGTCCTCTTAGCTTGTCCTACGCTGTTTACCTTCTGGACAATGGTCTTCCATATCGCCTCCTTTTTGGCAAGTGGCAATTTAGAACTCACAAAGAGCTGGTGCTGGTAATTGGTCACCTCAGTGACCAGTATTTCATTCTCCTCTTGGCTGAAGTTCGATTTGCACTTCCTCTTAGCCAGGGTCTCTGCATGTACGTCAGGGTTTTTGCTGCGGGTGGTTGCTTGAGGGTCCTGACTACTTCAGTGTCCTTCCTGGTCCATTGCAGACTCCTCTTTGGTCCCCAAAGTATTTTTTTAGGATTTGCATTGTTTTCCAGGTGCATTTTTGCCGCTTCATGCAGTGGTGAGTGTTGCAGAGTGCTCGGGCTGGCGTTGCACGACCCAAACCAGCTTTCGTCACTTTTTCAGCAGTTGCACCAACATCACTTCTTCTGACGCAGGCTGCGGCATTGCGCCACGGTCCGCCATGATGTAAATTTGGCGCAACCGTGGTGATTTGCATTGCCGCAGTGGCGGCCCATTTTTTTGTATGCATTGCGGCAGTAATGCGTCACTTCTTGTAATTCTGCCCCAGTGAGTGTTGGATGCAGTGCTTTATCGGAGGATATTGATTTTTGAGGCAGATATGGGCACAGTAATCTTTGCTACCACACTTCAGATACCTGAGTTTTCTGAAAGAAAAGCTCTATCCTGCTGTCAGTGAAAGAAATTCTGTTTACCCTGGAATGAGACCCTGCTCAGAATTCAGCTGCAAACCTGTTGGCCAATGCACAGCAATGTGCAGTAAACAATGAAGGGAAGCCATATGAGGTAAGCCCTGCTCCCAAAACGGAAGTGGAATTAAGTCACGGATTGTCACAAGGGTATATTAAGTGGCCATAATAGCCTGAGTGGATCATACTGGGAACACCCAGCACAGAAAAGTGTTTAAAGATAGGGCTGCCCTTGTACTGCTTTGGCCCCAAAGGGAACCAACATAAACTTGGAGCAGCATCAGGTGATTTTAGTTTCTACTGAAAAGCAAATGTTCCCTCTGGGAGCGTTTTATCAGTTATACTCAGTTTAACTCAAAACCGTACATAATATAGACGGTGGTACACTGACATTGGTGCCCCTTCTGTAAAACACAGGTACCCTGGGAACAAAAAGCAGGTGCAAATGCCCATTGCAGGCTGGAGCACTTCTACAATATGACTCCTGGTCCATTAGATTTATGTAAAACTAGAAGCAAAATATTATACATGAAGAGCCTATTTTGATTGTGTCATGATTCCTTTCTGCGAATGGTATGCTAGAAAATGTGTGTTTATGTGGGCGTGGGTGTGTGCACACCATTTGGTGTGTTATCACTAACAATAATTTATGGCATCTGCTTTATGTGTTACCGCTTCCCACTGCTTATGCAAGTATATGTGATTTTTAGAAATCTGAACGAGGTGTATGAATTGCACATGCACCTGGAGGGCATATGTTTGCATGAAATGTGGATATTATAGGGATTTATTCCTAAATGTCAATTCATGTTTATGTTGTATTTGCATCTTCTGTTGCATTTGCATCTTCTGTGTATGCATGTCTAGTGATATCTTTGTTTGTCTGTTATGTAGGAGAGCAGAGATCAGATGTCTTGAAACTTTTTCTTATTGCAGGCACCCAGTGAGCAGAATGTTTTGAAGTTGAGCCTTCACCAAACCTTTATGTTATGGAAAGTTGGGAGCTGTCAGTCAGGGTAGAGCAGGAGGGAAGAGGTCAGTTGGCAGGAGGGGGATAACTATGTGATCATTTATGGGAACCTTTTATCCAGCCTATCAAAATCGACCATCAGTGTCAAAGTTATAACAGTGGGGAAACATCATGCGAAAACAGAAATTGAGCAAAGATCTTTCAATATGGCTTTATTTCCAGTTCAAAAAGTACAAAAACATAGGATGAGGCTTAAAACTCGGCTTGCCATGTTTACTAGTCAGGTATATTCGTGCCATTTAACAAAGTTTAAGTGATTTTCATTTGCTTCACAATAATAGTGGGAAAACCATAAGTGAGCATCTAAATTGTGACAACCTTTGCAAATAATGGGAAGGGTATGCTTGTCTCTCTGAAGAGCATCAGCCGTGGTGAGATAAACATTTTGAAATTGACAACATCAGATTATCCTGAAAGAAAAGTAAGTGGACTGCACTCCACCTTTTACTAGTAAAACACCCATTATTCAAGTACAGTGATTACCTACAGCCCAGAGCCCATGCGTCTTGCCCCTCCTTCGCTCACTCCTGGGCCACTTCTCTGAGGGCCCATGGGTTTGATTACGGATACTCCAGCTATAAAGAAGAGACCACTGGTCTCCTCCTCCTCAGCCACTCCTCCATCACCTCATCTTAATGGCCCTGAATGAAAGAAGCCATCATAGAAATACTCCAAACATACAAGTCAAGTTCGTGCATCCAATCTATCTCTAGGTACATGCAGTATGCTCATGCACAGACAGACAGCCTCGCCTTTTCACGTTGCGCCCAACTCCCTGCTGACACATTCGAGCACTCCCGAGTATGCAGGTCCACGTATAGGTTATGGTCTATTTGTTTTTCTGATCGAAATGTTTGGCTGGTTGTTTCATGCAGTGCACACATTAGCTATACCTGCCCTGCTCCGGGTTTTCAACCTGTGCATTCGTTGATTAACTCACTCATTTATTTTTGTTAAAATCAATAGATAAGTGCATAATGAAATTAATGTGAAACATGTGTTTTTCATTAAATCTATGTAGTATGTCAGGAATGGGGTTATTAATTTGGGAGTATCTATACCAATGCAATAAATTCACTCTGGTTATGCTACATACAACTGTGGTAGAATATCTGCTCAACCCCTGACAGCACTAGCAAAAGCTGTAGGAAATATCCAGAGAATTTCTTGTTCAGTTCAAGATGTACCATGTCAAAGTAAAGAAAACAATACAATGGAATTCTCAAACCAATTTAGAAATGTAGAAAAATAAATATTGAACCAAAATACTAAGATCGTTAAAATAGGGTAAGGGGAAGTGGATGATTGATTTATTAAAGTTTTAAGTCAAAAAGCACCGCAAAGGGGGGCGTGGCTAGGCGCCCGAAGAGGATGGCGGCGCCGGAGTAGGGGCTCCGTCCTTACCGGAGTTTACCGGCGGACCGCGACCCTTCCGGGAACTTTAACAGGAGGTGTTCACCGTAGGATGTTGTCGGGCACGCTTTGAACATATTTCTGCCGCGGTGGCGGCCTTTCTTTTAATCCTGCTGCTCATTTAAGTCCCGGTCGTGGCACTGCATCGGCCGCGACCGCCATTTTTTTTTTGTTGCCCGCAATCTCCTCAACAGCGCGAATCATCGTGCACTGGACTCCTGGCTGCTATGGCGATTTTCTAACACTACCAGCACACCCAGCGGCATAGTTCTCATGTGTCAGTCTTCACAGGTGACTTTTTATTTATTATGATGATTTTTTCATGAATTGAATGGACTTCCTTTGTTCTCCTCACACCGGGCAGCCATTTTAGATCCCCAATCAGCGTCTCCTGGCTATCAGTACCTGTTTTGCTTCCAGTTCGTCCATGCGTTCTCAGTTTTCCAGCATTTCATAGGCGCGTCGATGGCTGATTGTTCTGGCAGAGTTCACAAGCGCAATTATATTAAAAACTCCAAGCTTTTTACGGAACTAGCCCATTTAGAAGCTTCTCAATCTCTCCCTTCTACTGAGATGTCGTCGAACATGGAATCCTCCTCACAGTCTTCAGCGAAGACGACGCCAAAGAGTTTAAAAAAAGATCCACCTTCGCCTCCCAAATCTTCTTCGGTCATTTCGATGGAGTTAATCCTTGAAGAGATACGGGCCCTACGCCCTTTTATGGAAGAAACCAAAGCTAAGCTACAGGTTCTTACTGACAATTGGGCTTCAATGAATGAAAGAGTGTCATTGGTGGAACGTGATGTCTCTTCTCTTCAGGACTCTGCGGCCAAGGTCACCCTTATGCATACGCAGATCTCGTCACTCCAGAAGCAGGTGGAGGACTTAGAAAATCGTAACCGGCGCAATAATCTCCACCTTTACGGCCTGGTGGAAGGCTGCGAGGGGAGTGATCCTATCAACTTTTTCAAGAATTTTCTTCCCAAGATTTTACACTTACCCGAGGACACATCTCTTAATATTCAACGCGCCCATAGACTTGGAGGAGCTACCTCCTCTTTTTCCTCGTCAGCAAAACCCAGAGGAGTAATAATGTATTATTTGGAATATACAGATCTGCTGAAAGTTCTTTCAGCTGCCAGAGCTTCTCCTCGTCTTACATGGTCGGGCTCCACTTTGTTCTTCGCACAGGATTATGCCAGAGCCACCGCGAATCGACGTAAGGCCTTTCTGGACATGAGACCGGACCTCCGCTCCATTGGTGCCAGATACGGTCTCTTTCACCCTTGTTTATTCAAAGTCACCTACAACAACAAGACTAAGACATATGAGGAGCCTATGCGCCTTCGAAGTTTCCTGAATTCCTGTGGTCAAGCTGACATGGAGCTTTATGGGCCTTCCTCTTCTCTCCCAACGTGACTTTTTTCCGAAATTGTACTGTGATGCCCTGTTTTCTATGTTCGCTGATTTTTTTCGCTCAATGGTTCTTATGACTTGCATGTTTTTCTTGTTGGGTTTTTGCTCTTCATTGAAATGTTTGTTTTTTATGCTGTGGTTTCTTGTTACGTCCCACTCATCGCCTGGCTCTTGACCCTGTCGTTTGTTATCACCTAACTTTGTTACCCTCCTTCCTTCACAGATCAATGTTCTGCGTTTCGCCTGTTCCTCTGGTTGGACGTCTCACTGACCCAGAGTGCCTGCCTTCTCCAGTTGGCCCTGCATCTCCCCTCCCCGTTTCCACGTACGTCCTTGCTTGTCTTTGTTCCTGACCGTATCCTCCCTAAGTTACCCCTTGTAAGTATTCTTCCTACTCTTTTTGACGAGTTGGTTTTGGCTCTGTTTCTTTTGACTTTGTTTATTCCTCTCATGTTTTCAGATTTACTGGTGTCCGTACCCTCTCCGCGATTTTTTTCTTCTTCCTTTTCTCTTTCATCCTTTCTTCTTATTGCTTATTGCCTCTCGTGGACATGCGTCTTTCTCTTTATGCATTTTATCCCTTTGTCATTTCACTTTTCCTTTGATTTATATCTACGTTCCTCTTCTCGTGGCTGTCCTCTCCTATATCTTGCTTGTTTATTGCTTTTCAGGTGCATGCTTTTCTTCTTTTTTCACTGGATCCTACTTATTAATTTCTATGGACCTCACTCGCTCATTTTACTGATTTCAGCAACACTTTGGCTTTCCTCCATTTTTCTGACATCTCTCAGTTTTCTCTTATTTTTTTTTTTCTCTTGTCAATTCCATTTCCTCTTTATTCTCATTTCTCTCTTTCTTTTTCCTATGTTCTCATGTTTCTCGAGGCTCTCTCTTATTGTTTAAATTCTTCTTTGCATTACTTTTCTAACTATCCTTAATGTCAGTACGCATCGTTTCTTGGAACGTTAAAGGTCTCCACTCTCCTATTAAGAGACAAAAAATTCTTTCTCATTTAGCCAAATTGAATGTAGATATTGCCTTTTTGCAAGAAACCCATTTGTCTGATATTGAAGCCGCTAAGCTTAAGAGGGGTTGGGTGGGCAATGTTTTCCCTGCTCCCGGGGATGGTAAAAGGAATGGTGTGGCTGTTTTAATTCGTAAATCTCTCTCTCATTCGCTCTTGACTTCTGAGTCAGACCCCGAGGGTAGATGGTTGTACATCAAACTTTCCTCGAAAGGTATTCCCATCTCCCTTCTCAACATATACACACCTATGGGCGGTGACCCCGTCTTTTGGCGCATTATGGCCTCTCGTATTTCTGAATACGTTGAGGACAATTTTATCATGGCAGGAGATTGTAATCTACCCCTTGATCCCTTTTTAGACAGGCATTCCAAAGCATCCTATATCCCTAATAAGTCTCATAAATTGTTTGTACAAGCATTGTCCCAGCACAAACTTATTGATGCCTGGCGGTTATGCAATCCTACTACCAAAGAGTTCACCTTTTATTCCCCATCCCACCAATCACAATCCCGCATTGATTACATTTTTCTTTCCCATCATATCTCTCAGTCCCTCACTCATGCTGATATTGGCCCTATCTTGTTCTCGGATCATGCCCCTGTATTGGTTAACATTGATATTTTACCCAAGCCCACCGGGCCAAAGAGATGGCGCTTTAACAACACCCTCCTTCTTGATCCCAAATTCACCACCTCCTTTGCTGATTTTACTACAGAGTTTTTTACCATCAATGACACACCCAATGTGCCCAAGCATACCATCTGGGACGCTTACAAGGCCGCAGCCAGAGGTTTCATCATTGGTCATGTGGCTAGGAAACGTAAAACTGCCCGCAAGCGTACCAGTGATCTTCTTCTCACGATTAAAAAACTGGAGCACTCTTTCTATACCTCCCATTCGCAGGAAAGTTTGACTACTCTTATTGAAGCTAAGATGCAATTTAACAAACAATCTACTGAAGACGCTTCGTTATATTTGCTGAAATCTAGCTCAAAATTTTATGGGGGTAAGAACAAAGCAGGAAAGGTTTTAGCCAATTATTTAAAAGTCAAGCAAAACAAATTGAACATTGAATCTGTTTATGATGTTAACTCTGTTTTAAGACGTACAGATGTTGATATTTTAGAGGAATTTTCCCGTTTTTACTCCACGCTACTCATCTGAAACTCACCCCACTGCCCAATCCCTTGCTACCTTTTTCTCCAGTATTCAGACTCCCCCTAATTTCCCTGTTGACCTATCTACTCTTGAAACGTCTATCTCTAATACCGAACTACACAATGCACTTCAATCACTTAAGAAGGACAAAGCTCCAGGTCCAGACGGATTTACAGTTGAATTTTATTTGCATTTTTCTAAATTACTATTACCCAGATTACACTCCCTTATTGATTCTTTTATTCTTAGTGGCACCTCCTCTGGCACTTTCTCAGACGCACATATCTGCATTATACCCAAAGAAGGAAAAGATACTCAACACTGCAAGAATTATAGACCAATCTCTTTAGTTAATATTGATTACAAGATATATGCTAAATCCCTCGCCATAAGACTAGATCCCTTTCTTCCAGAGCTGTTGGGCCCAGAACAATCTGGTTTTGTTAAAGGCCGTTTCATCACAGACAATACTAGACTTTTGTTCAATGTCCTGTCCAAATTCTCACGATATCAAGATTCGTTAGCGGCAATTGCTTTGGACGCCGAAAAAGCGTTCGACAGAGTAGAGTGGACTTTCCTTTTTTCTGCCCTTAGATGGTTTGGGTTTGGCCCTAATTTTATTTCCCTTATTTCATTCCTTTATTCCAGTCCCAGAGCGGCGGTCTGCGCTAATGGCCTAGTCTCTTCTTTCTTCAACTTGGGTAGAGGAGTTCGTCAGGGTTGTCCCCTTTCTCCCTTCCTCTTTAATCTGGCCCTAGAACCCTTTCTCTCAAAACTCCGCCAAAATCCTAATTTGCATGGTTTCCAAATCTCTCAAACTAATATCAAGCTTGCCGCTTATGCAGATGATATCCTACTCTTCATGTCCAACCCCGCCACTTCCATTCCTGCATTTTTAAGTGAGGTTCATGAATACTCCCAAATTTCTGGTTATAAGCTGAATAATGATAAATGTGAAATTCTACCCCTTACCAAATTTACCTTCAAACAGGTTTTTGCCCCGTCCAATTTTACTTGGATCCCTCGCATATTAAATATCTTGGTTTACACATCACACCCTCCCTTCCCGATACTGTTTCATTATGTCTTAATAAGTGTTCCCAGAAATTATCGGACCTTACTTCTAGATGGCACCCGCTTTACCTCTCTTGGTGGGGTCGCCTCGACACGATTAAAATGATGTTATCCCCAATCGTACTTTACACTATTTCTAATATCCCAATTCCTATTCCAACTAAATTCTTTAGGAAAATCAACACTATTCTCTCTTCTTTCCTCTGGTCCGGCAAAAAAGCGCGTATGTCCCTGTCCAGACTACGATTTCCCAAATCAGAGGGTGGGGTTAATTTCCCGGATTTTCCCACTTATCATAAAGCCTTTCTTCTGCGACAAGCCTCCCTTTGGCTGCGAGATCCCGCTGATTCCTCCCCCCTTTGGCTTGTTATTGAAGGTCTTTCTTTATCCCCCTTCACTTTCGCTGAATACCTTTTATTCTCTCGTAAACCCCAGCTTACTTCCATTCCCATCCACAAATTCACTACCAAACTTCTTCTTTCCAAATCCCCGAAACCACCTTCCTCTGTAGCCAAATTTCTCAACACCACTATTTGGTATAATAATAGCATCCTCATTAATCGCAAGCCCTTTTATTGGAAATCTTGGAGACAAAAAGGTCTGATGTGGGTATCCCACCTCTTTTCTGGCTCTGTTTTCCTACCTTTTTCAGTTCTTCGTCAAAATTTGAATCTTCCTCATTCCTTTGCCCGTAAGTACCTCACGCTTAAAGATGCAGTTATGTCCACCTATGTCCAACTTTCCAGCGCTCCCACCCAGCCCGATCCTTCTAACCCTACTCTACACCTCCATTCCTTAATGCGTACTCGCCCCACAGCCTCCTCAATTTACCACTCATTTCACAAGATTCTCACACCTAGGTCAAAATCCATAGTAGAGGAACAGTGGGAGTCTGATTTTGACATCTCCTGGCCCGTCTCTCTGTGGGACAAATTGTGGATCAAAATTCGTAAATCATCCAGGGCTGCTTCCCTTACACAAACCCTTTTTTTTAATCATTAACAGGCTTCTTTTCTCACCCCACATGTTAAATAAGAGGTTTCCTTCAACCCCCGACCTTTGTTGGTCTTGTTTGACACCGAAAGCTACTCTCTTTCACATGCTTTTTTCTTGCACTGTTGTACATAACTTTTGGAAACAAGTTTGGGCTCAGATTAATACAATTTTTCATACTGCTTTTCCCTTTTCCTTTGTCAATATTTTTTTAGGGAGTCTCTCTCCCTGTTGGGCAGATCTTAATTCTAATGTGCAAATTGTTGACTTGCTCCTAGCTGTTGCATTCCAGCAAATTACTGCTAATTGGAAAAACGTTTCTAACATTTCTTTCAGAGCATGGTGGTACAATGCTTGTCATAATCACAGGCTAGATACTGTCTTTGTTTATCCCCTCAACCTGGCTAAAAAACTGCATGATCTTTGGCTTCCTGTGACTTTATATCTTGATTTTAGTGCTAAGCGTTCCTCTCATTTGCCTCCTTTTCAGCAGGCGGTTTCTAAACCTCCTTGATTGACCTTTTTGTTCCTTTGCATTCTTTATAATCTATTGTACTGCATTTTATTTTTAGCATTATTTCCTGTTGCACAGCCTCAATTATTTGTTATTTCTTAATCTCATGTTTACTTCCACAGACATGTCTACTCTACCTTTCATATTGTTGTTAGGTTTTCAGGTTTTTCTTATGTACTGACACCTTGCATTCTTTAATAAAATCTTTTGAACTTAAAAAAGCACCGCAAAGGTGTACAGTGCCATTTAAACACAAAAGCTCACCGTGGACCGTGTTTAAGCCATAATCTAAGGCCAACCACAATGGAGCAGAGGTTGGATAAACCTAGCTGGTCATATAGGTCAAAGATTTAACCTTAGGACTTAGGTCCTGTTTTCGCATTTGGCAGATTCAGATGGACTGCCAAAAACTATTTACCTCTCTGCCCCCATGGGGGTTTGTCAATCAGATTTAGGGTATGGGGGATTTATATAGTTCAACTACTGTTTACCCTAAATACGATGAAAGGAGCAACAGAAAGTTAGTATTCTGTCTGCCATACTTAAGGCCTGGTTACCAGTTTGGCAGTCTGACCACCAAAACACTGCGGCCGCCAGGAGCCTGCAACACCAGCAGTCTTTGGACTGCCATATTACGAGTTTACCATGGTGCCCGCGGTATGGCTGTGGAGATTTTGCAGCAGTGGTGTTTAATTTTCCATATGTATTGATGCATGAGTGAACATTTCGACTGCAAATGTGTTTAATGCACACATATGCATGCTATATGTGGGAAAATACAATCTGGCCATTGCTGGAGTCTAAAGACACGCACTTGATGGACGGAATGCAGAACAAATCAAAACATTCACCCCCAGTCATGAGATCTGGGTTAAATCAATCATTCTTTTTCTCACCATGCCACCCCAGTTTAGACCTGGCCATATGCAAATCAGCCTTGACCCTATGCCTCATGGGAACAGTCCAGCTCGAACTGCCAAGCCAGGTCCTCCCTGGACCAGAAACAAGCATCCTAGGACCGGTTTCAGGGTTTAACCCCTCTTCAGCCAGGATAGCTTGATTGCAGTGGCACAGTGAGCCCAGGACCCACGTCTGGGCATACCTGGCGCACTTAGGGTGAGAAAACAAAAGACAAACAATTGATGGATGGAATGCAGAACAAATCAAAACATTCACCCCCAGTCATGAGCTCTGGGTTAAATCCATCATTCTTTTGCTCACCATGCCACCCCAGTTTAGACCTGGCCATATGCAAATCAGTCTTGACCCTGTGCCTCATGGGAACAGTCCAGCCCAAACTGCCAAGCCGGGTCCTCCCTGGACCAGAAAAAAACATCCTAGAACCGGTTTCAGGGTTTCACCCCTCTTCAGCCAGGATATCTTGATTCTAGTGGCACAGTGAGCGCAGGACCCACGTCTGGGCATACCTGGCACACTTAGGGTGAGAAAGCAAAAGACACACAATTTATGGACGGAATGCAGAATAAATCAAAAAATTCACCCCTAGTTATGCAATCTGGGTTAAATCCATCATTCTTTTGCTCACCATGCCACCCCTGGAGTCTAGCCCATATGTGGGCAGGCCAAGTAATGGGTATATGGAACAAAAAGGACTCATATGTATATCGCCGCAAACAGGGTTGTAATCATCAGGGTGAAGATGCTGCTTTGAAGGGGGGCCCAAAGAAATGGATCCAGATCAAACTTTGATGGTAAGAACAAGAAAGGGGTGATTGTACACACTAAATCTGTTGTTGTGGTCGACCTGAAGCTGGCGGGCTCACCGCCGCGGTTAGCTTGTGGAAAAGCTAACTCATAATACGGACATCGGAGAAACTCCCCCTGTACCGCCTATGGCAGCTGCTTTTCTCCAACTGCGGCCCTGGTGGTCTTCAGTGTGCTGGCGGTGTTGGTGGTTCAGAAGTGGTCTTTTAAAATGCAATCCATACATCTTGTAATACGGCGGTCGGACTGCTGAGCTCGAGGTGTTCAGACTGCAACCGTGGGTCCGGTGGTGCACAGACCATAAAACTCATGATAAGGACCTTAGAATATAATTTCCGTTGACTGAAACATGGAGCTTCATTCTCTACACCTGCATTGGAGAAAATATATAAACAAATCCTATATAAACAAATATATATACAAGTCTCTGCTACTCCAGGCTCTGGGACACCATATGATAGCGGTGGATGAACAACAAAACAATACACAACATAGTAGAAGGTAAGTACATCTTTTAAAACTTTTTAAATACACTCTATTAACTGCAATGGTACTAACAAAAGGTATATGTACACCAAATCATGTTTAAAAAACGCTTTACGCTGTCCCCCTGTCTTACTACATGTGCAAACACTACAGACTCCTATTAATCCCTTTTTAGTGGCCCCCAACACCCCCACTCAGTGAATGCACATTTTGTAGTTAACTACATGATCAGACAAACATAATGCTAACACTCTATAACTAAGCTTTTTTACTTATTTTTTTACAGATAAATATATTCTAATAAAATTGTCATAGTGGAGTGTTTCCAATAAAGCGCTCAATATTCAAATCTACCCTTCAACCCACTTTACTCACTTTCCGCAATCATATGATTCAACCTCGTACCCCAAGCAATTGTTACTGCTCCCCAATCAATGATATGTTATGTCTTTAAATCTTGCACATAATATCAAGGGCAGGACACACACTCATATGTCAAACATTGAACTCATATACTTAATCTAGGTGTACGTATACCTAATGTATGGCAAGGACTATAAGTAAGCACCAATATCTGATGGTGTACCTGCATCTTATTGCCACAAAAAAAGTTAAATACAGTCACACACTCCCACTCTGAATACCACACACACTAGGTACAACACCCCACTTTCTTTAGCACACATGGGAAAAGAAGAGAACCACATCAATCACAGTTTAACCCTTGTGAAATAACAAGACATGGATATGGAAGTTAAGGGTTAACATAGGCAACATATCGGATACACATTCACATACAGAAAACATTGAACCATTTAACCAAATTTTTTTTATCTACAAGTGATCATCTGTGAGAAATTAGGTTGTTGGTTGACAATCCATGACAGGATAAGGCGGAGTAGACCCCAAACTAACCGCTACTCAACCCTCTGGTAGCTTGGCGCAGAGCAGTCAGGCTTAACTTAGAGGCAGTGTGAGTATTTCTGCAACACTTCAAACAGAGAAACTGTGAAAACACTACATAAAATGATTCCCACACAAGATCAGAAACAGAAATCTTAATTTAATAAATAAAACAAGACCAAAATGACAATAATTTAATCAGTAGAACTGGAGTTATGAATTTTTGAAGATGAAAGTGAAAATGTTTGAAGCGCCAACCTGGTTTATCTGGTCACACTGGACAGGGCCAAAGTTAAACGTTCAGGCTCACCCTGATGGAGCGCAGGTTGTTTACAGAGCCAGATTAGTCTTGCTGAAGGTTTGCCTTCTTAAGTCTGGTACCAAGAGTCCACTTCAAGCTGGAGAGGGCCACGTGGAGTCAAGAGAGCTTCGCCGGCGGTGGTTGGTGTGTCACAAAGAGCAGGCATTACGGATGGGTGGGCTGGTGCTTCATTTTGGTGGTCCCTGCAGGCGATCAATGCTTGCTGTGTGAAGAGACTGGGTGGTGGGAGCTTGCATTGATTTGAGTGCAAGTGGTGTGGTCTTGGTGTAAATGGGCCCATTCATGGTAGCGCAGACCTCAAAACTTTGACCTGAGAGGCACCACTTGGTGGGCAGGAACCTGCTGTAGCTGGGTCCAGGCACTGTTTGGGTAGCCTTTTATTTCCATGCAGCTCAGACCAGGAGGCCAGCAGACTCACCCTTGGAATCCCTGTGGGATCCTAGTTTCAAGATTAATTTGCATGTCCAGTTTTGGTTCCCCAGGCAAAAGCTCAGGCAGCAGTTCAGCACAGCAGGGCAGCAGTTCCTTTAGTGCAGCAGTCCAACAGGGTGGCAGTCCCTGTATCAGCACAGCAGTCCTTCTTTCTGGCAGAGCATCCACAAGTACAGAAGTGTAATGACGAGTTGGTGTCTGAGGTCCTTCTTTTATACACAGCTGTGCCTTTGAAGTGAGGAGAAGCTTCTAGATGCATGCCTTTAAAGTAAACAGATGCACTGCCTTCCTTTCCCTGACTCCAGACTAACTACAAGGGTAATGCAGCCCTTTGTGTGCAGACAGGACACAGCCTTTTCAAATGTGAGTGGGGAAATGCCCAGATCCTCCCTCTTGCCCTGCCAGTGATGGCCCATACAGTCACACCTAAGCTCCCCATTGTGTGTTGCTGTCTATGAGAAATAGAACATGCCCAACTGTCACCCACAATCAGTCATGTGACTCAGAGACAGGCTGCAGGTACCAAATAGCTGAAGCAAAAAAATGCCAACTTTCTAAATGTGACATTTTCAGAAATGCAATTCATAATCTGACTTCACCATCAGTTAGGATTTTAAATTGTGATTTCAGAGACACCAAACATAAACTGATCATTTTTTCCCCTTTGGAAATGACACTTCTAAAATGTAATGAGGCAACTCCAAAGTTATCCTATGGGATAGATAGGCCTTGCACTAGTGAAAAACAAAGGTTAAAGTTTTTCACTACTAGGACATGCTAAACCTAAAATTACAAGTACTGCTTTTTAAATACATTGCACCCTGAGTCTGGACAGTCATGGGACTAACCGTGGGGTGCCTTATATGTATTAAAATGCACAGTTTGGGTCGGGTAAACTGTTTATTTTGCCAGGTCAACATGGCAGTTTAACACTGCATGCACAGGCTCTGCATTGTAGGCTAGAGACTTGTTTAAAGGGCTACTTTAGTGGTTGGCACAATCAATGCTGTAGGCCCACTAGTAGCATTTAATTACAGGTCCCGGGCACAACTTTTTATTAATTAAAAAGAAAAAGGTACTGCAAAAATATTCATCCTCTGTGTAGTTTAAAGTCATTGAGAAAAATAATTATGCAAATGTAAGTTTGAGGTGGGGAGATAACAAATTGTGTCCTTTCACAATCTGTTTAAGGTTCCATGCCTTCATCTTGCATCGACATTTTAGTAGTCTGCTTTTCATGGGGCTCATCATCCTTCTGAAGCAAATGGCTGTCCAGGCACCATACCTTTTGGGATGGGGTGGGGCTTTTGGAATTTTTTTAAGGGGGAGAGACAGTGCCAGGTCCAGGGTGTTCTGGGGATGAAGGACAATGACAATAGTGCTGTTCGCTGGTATAGGTGTTTTGGTGTATAGGAATGGTTAGGGGCATGGTTATATTTTTAACAGATGGAATGGCGGAAGTCTGTGGTGGGGATTTGGGTCTGCAGGGGAAATTGGGGTACGCTTTGGAACAGTGTCAGAGATTTAAATGATGGGGGTTTTGGAATGAAGTCAAGACTTTGAATGGGGGCACAAGCAGGAATAGGTTCAGGTTGACAGAAGCACCCGCGTCCGCAGCGGTACCAGCAGAGACTGGATATCTCAGTGAAGCAGACAGGGCAGAGCACATAATCCAGGATATTAAAAACTTGTGAGAGGGGCTGAATGACATCTGGGCAACATGCAACAATGTCATCTGCCCCACGGAGGGGTTCTTAAGAACCTCCAGTAAGTCCTCTGATTCCAGTTCTGGCAGGATGGGGGCAGAGTGGAGGGTGTCTTGGATGAAAAAGACCCGAGTTTCTTTACGAAGTAGGTGCTGGTCTTGTACCGGGGGGCATTTGTAAGCCTGGCAGTGGTAGTAGCAGCCACAGGAACAGATGGTATGGCTGTGTTTCAAGTTTCAAGTTTTTTAATTCAAATGTTCGGTCTTTGAAAAAAAACATTACACCAAGCAACATGTTTTGCAGCACATAGACATCCTAATAAAAAATCATTAATAGAATTTTAAAACAATTAGTCCTAGTTCTACATTCATTGAACCATTAATAAAATCTCTGTTAAAATTGAGAAAGCCATATAAGTGGGTGAAATGCCCCAAGCTGCCAACTTCCTCCACAGTATGTGCTGATTGACCTTGCCGAAGTCTGCAGTATAGTCAATAAAACAGAAGTCCATGAAAACCAGGCACTCGATACACTTAATAGGAAATCGGCACAGTGCTATCTATGGTCCTACCAATGCTCCCTACAGTGGATGGTGTGGCACTTAAATACCCTCTGCTAGCACACATGCCTGGCAATAGGCTGCCAAATCTTTTTTCTGACTTATACAAAGCTAGATCTTCTTGCTACCAACTTCACTCATCTGGTCTCTCTCATCTTGTTGACATTGGAGACTGCACACTGAACCTCCCCCCCATAGAATGTTCCATGTCAACCCTTTCCAAATCAACCTGTGACCATGAGTGAGTGGCCACAGATGTAGTGAGTTTTTAATTGTACAACAGGTGTTAGGGCTGAGGTTGTCTCAATAGCCTGGACAGGGGAGGATACAGTTTATGGGGGTGTTGGGCCACAAGAGACTTTTTTAGGGCACTGATGTATGTGATGGTACTCTACCGGATGTAGATGATCTTGAGTTATCAGTGAGAGGGAGAGGCATAGGGTGCCGGCCACACAAACCTGATGGGTCAGGCTGGTCTTTGACGAGCATCCTCTTTGGCAAGAGTGCTGCACCTACAAAGGGTTTGTGATTTTCTTACCTTTGCAAAGTGCCCAATGCAGGTGAGGCTGATGACTGAGATCTTGTTGATTCCCTTTGAATTAAATATAACATTCATTTTTGACTAAAAGGATAGTTGATATCAATTTTTGGGAAATTATTTACACCAGAACATTTGTCATTTATTCTTGTTTATAATGTCAATCTGGCCACCGATGTTTAAACAATAGTGATCAAATTGAGGGTCCAAAAAATAATTTATAACATGCTAAAACAAAAACATTTGAGAAAGATTTATACAGAGTGAACTGAAGTTCTTTGTGGTCTCGTAGATCACAGTTGGCCTTGTGTGTGAGCTGCACAAGGCCAGGGTTGTTTGGCTGTCCTGTCCCAGGGTCTATTATGTTATCTCTTAGAAACACTTTGTAAAGTCCCTCAAACACGTGGATGTCATTATTAGTAGCAACAGCTAGCCATTTTATGATGGCTAGTTAGGACATACAGCATGCCCTGGCTGCAACATTAAAGATATAGTCTATTTTTTTTTAAAAACACTCAGATTTACAATTATTCCTTTTGATTTGTAGGATAAATAACAGTACAGCACTATACTGTAAACATATATGTTTGGACAAAAAACGTCTATATATGTATTTCAGGGAATATGCAGATGTGAGCCAAAGACATCAAGGTTAGCTGATTCCCTGGAACTCCACCACCACCCCTGTGGCCTCATCTACTGTGTTTGACATAAGGTAGAAAATTTGTATGAATAGATTGTCGTTAGTGTAGATATTTGGGATAGGGTTTATTGAAGTGACAGCAAAAAGAGGGTGAATTAGTTATTGTGTGAAAGGCAGTGTTTGTACTAATCTTTCTCCTCTCTACCTCAAATTTCAAGGATTCCTTCAGTGTGGCAGTTCCTTCTCCTCCTAGGTCATGATGTTGAGAGGTCTGCGAGATCTACCACCAGCTGCCAGGGCCTCTTGGTCTACCCTGCAGGTTGTTCAATCACTTGTAGATGTCCTCCTGTGAGCATCTGGTGTTGGGGATAGCATTCATCCTATCCACAATTCTGGTCCACATTTCTCTTCTCTGGCTCAAAGTTGTCTGGACCTGTGTTCCACACAACTGGGGCTCAACCCAAATGATCTCATCTACAATAACAGTTAACTTATTTATAGAGAATCTGGATTATCTTCTTCCAGGCATTTTTATACATAATGAAGACATAGGTGGTTTGTGTTATGAGTAGCAAATGATTTGTGTGATTAGAGGATTATCTTTTATAGTGGGAGCAGCAGAGGTTATTTTTGAGTGAATTTTGATTAAGTGTGTGCTGATGGACGAATCCATTAACGTTTCTGTGTCAGCCACTGTCTGCCATTGCTGCCCTCCCTCAATAGAGTCCTAGTGTCCAATTCTGAAAGCAAGCAACTCTGAATATGGCAGACAAATGTCGACCATGGTAACGCTGATTGAATGGTCTATTATTTGTACATTGGGGACTGATGAAAGAAGACTGAAGGACAGCCGACGGACCAACCACAATCATGACAGTCATGGCCAAACTCTAAATAGGAGGACCGATAGCCACAGTCTGACAGATGGAGCCGATAGAACCTGATGGAGAAATGACGGTCCATCTGCCATACTCTGGATCAGACCTTTAGTTCACAACTGCAGGGAAGGTGACTTCTGGTTCATCCTGCAACCTCCTTGCTTCTCATGACAGACTCCTGGGCACCAAGTGTCTCTCTAGATAGGTATTCTTCAGGGTCCAGTCCTCCATGGTCAGCTGGACCCTAATGGATTCAGGAGCACTGTGATGTTTTGTGTTACTGACACAAGAAAACAGGAGACCAACCTTTTGACCCTTGTCGACCCTTGTAGAGCAGTTATATTCCCTAGGTGCCATCAGAAGTCAGGAGCCCATGCATCCTTGTGTGAGTCCTCTTCTTCCAGCAGGAATCAGGTGTCAGGAATCAGGAGTCTTTTTCTAGCAGGATCTTCTTCTTCAGGAGGAGTCTTCTTAGGTCCAGGAGGTGGGGCTGGAGGTGCCAGCTTTATCTTTGCGCTTCCCAGTGTTTGGAGAAATTCTACCACCCAATCTTACTGTCCCTCCACCTCATTTTGTAGCGCCTCCTCTGTGACTTAATGTAAACTAACCCAGGAGCCCTTTATTCAAGATGACAGAATCCATCTGCCATCTGCCTGTCTTCATTTCCTCAGCCATTCCTATATTTCGATGAGCCCTCCTCCTATCTGAGAGGGGCAAAACTGGTTCTCTCTCAACTCTGACTGGAGCCTAGCTGGCTTGGAGGGTCCTGATATAAAACAAGACAACCTTTTATTGACATCGCCAAGTCAAAAGAGATTGTGCTAAAGCTGCAGTGGTTCTGCCAACTTTTCCTGTCCACTTACAAGCAGCTAATTCCTGGTAAGTGATTAGCCTTTAGCATCAATTCCAGGGCACAAAGGCTATTGTCATCTGAGCCAGAGTAGTTACCTTTCCCAGCCAAAGATGTAAATTCCAGTTCTGTGGTTTGATGATTGGCAGTACTAATTTAAGCTATTTCTGCCTCACGCAGCCTAAAGGTGTATTTTTAATAAAGTCATTTTTGCATTTTACTTATCAAACATCTTACCATTGAATCAGAAATAACTTTGAAGCATTCTTCTAGTATTTCCCCAAGCTAAGCTAGAAAATAAGTGTTTTAATCCCATGTATAACTGTTCAGGAAAGAGTCTGGCAAGGCATACTCTGTGAAATAGCTTTTAGGTTGATATCAGTGCGAGAGCACACTCTCCCCAATTTGTAGTGTGTCGTGTGTAGTATTTTTATATATTAGCATTCTATCCTGTGGATGTACAAGGTAAACTTTATTGGTGACTTATGAATGCAGAAAATAGGTCAAGGCACGTTTCCCTGCCATCACTTCAGTTCAGCAAGAGCACAATAGTACTTCTGAAATACACATCATTGTGTTGTATATAGGACCATGTGAATTTAAAGTATTGCCCTGACAAGATACAGACTACAGACTATCGCAATATCATGAAGGTAGGTATACAAAGGTAAGTATAGTCGTATGCATGTTCTTAACTTCACATCTACTTGAAAAAATATACTCTAACAATGTGCTTTACATCTGGGTGGTCACTGCTAGTAATCCTGCAAAATGTGCATGCTATTGTAATTGGTTCTGATATGTCCCCTACTGCAACAGCTGTAAAAGTCATCAGTAGCTCAGGACTATTTTCATCATTCAGATGTAGCTTTCCTTATAGATAAGGTTGGAGACTCCTCCTGCTCCAACTTAACTCCTCAGCAGTACCACAAGTGGGAAAATGGGTCTAAAATATATATCACAATGGATACATGTCCATGTAAATGTACACAATACAAGGCATGCCTGCATCCCTTTACTGAGAATTCACAGTAAAAAGAAGGCTGGGCGAGGGTTCTGTGTATTCAATTTTGTCCTTCATTACTGTACCTCTTGTTTAGAGTTGCAAAATAGACAAACAAAAAGAAAATCTGTCAGAGATGGCAGATAATATCTGATGCGTCTTTCCAAAGTTATTGTCCAATATGAGATGCCATGATATTCACCTCCTTCCATGCCTGATTCATTTTACAGATACCAATATGTGCTGGAGCATGGATCAACATTCCATTGACGTTCCATCAATTAAAACTGTACCATTTAGTCAGAGGCTACAACAAAGAGGCGTAGATAACAAATATAAACAAGGTTGGAATGTATGTTTTTTTTTTCCTGCATTTGATGGTGCAATTTGAAAAGATGTGGCTACTCACAGCTTTCACAGCTTTTATATTTACATTTTTTATTGTCATTAATATGAACATTTCAAAGGTTCAGTTGCACCTCTGTAGTTGCGGTTCACACTTCACTCCATAGGAAATTACATTTTTGAATCCTTAATAACTTTAAAACATTCCACCTTGGAGTAAGCCAGAGTTGGATTTTCATATTTTCCATACGTATATGTAAAACTGCTGAACTTGATGTATAAAAAAGTGGGTATTAATTGTGAAGGATGTGAGTCCATCGCAAGTATTTAGTCCATAATTGTCTTTTTACTGGGAAGCAAGAACTCCATTGTAGCACTTGACTCTCTCAGAGTACTGAAACCGATCAATCCAAGGCCTACCCATTGGAGTTTGTTAGGGCAAGTATCCCCAGCTTGCAGGTACGGAACAGCAACACTCAATAAATTATTGTCTAGTCAGTGTTTTTCTTGAAAACGAGTAATTTTATTTTCCATACACATTGCTAAATACCACACATAGATTACTAAATTGATTAATATATGCAATCAGTTAGATTGAAATACCTTTGGTGACATCCTCATATCACGTTACACCTCTAGAGGGTCCTGAATCGTATAACCACCTATACTAGATGCAGCATCTCAATTTAAGGGGGTGTCCATAACAATAAGCCAGGCCTACTGGCTTTGTCAGGGTGCCACAATATCAGAAAAAGGTGCCACACACTATAATTCACCAATGTAACAGCAATGAAGTCAATGGTGGTAGTACCAATCTGCAATACATATTATAAACTACCATTGACATCAGCTGGGGTAGTACTAATAATCAATAATATTCATGATACTGCTAAATCAAACATCATCAGCCAATACCATTGTAAAAGCATTATTGACCTACATATGTCATGTCATCTTTCTTTTACTTTTTATTAGACTGCCACTGTAGCCATAGGGCCATCAGCAGCGGTCACCACACTCCAGAGCCCAACAGAAAAAGCTCAAACTCTAGGAATGTTTGGAATATAGGGTAAAAATATCACCGGGTCAGGGATTCAGTTGTCTGGGAAAAGCAGGGTGAGATTTTATTAAAACATTTTGGGGGGCTGCGGCCCATCTTGCAACCCCCCAAACACAATGGCAGTACCATTAGTGGTGGCCCTGCCCTTCCTTGGGACAACACAAGAAAGGTTTGCAAATTTTAACTCCCTCATTGGGTGTTATGGAGCACTCCTTCGAACCAATCCATGCATATTTTATTAGCAGGTTTCTGGTGAGTAAGCGGCCTTGCACCACAGTTCATCTTGTAATTTCTGCATGCCGCGTTACCAAACAGGGAAGCAGCCTTGTTGTTTGTTTGGGGCCATAGGGGGATCCTAAGGCTCTCATGGTCCTTGTAGGCTTCCCACGTGTGCACCTCCTGTGAGGTGCACAGGAACAGGCACATCTTTTGTTCTGCTTCCGCACAGTGGTAGTAGTTTTACTTCCCCTACCTACGAGGAGAGCGGTCAGGGAGATAAGAGGCCAGTTCACCTTCCTCTTCCTTGGAGATGAGTGTCCCTGGGGGCATCTGAACTGGCCAGCAAATCTGAACAGTATATATTCCCGGGCCCTAGCCGACCCCAGGGGTAAATTGTAAAAACAAAGTGAAGCAGCATGCTCTACGTTTTCTTCTCCATCACCCTGGGGGACTGAGCTTTAAATGGTAATAGCTCCAGCCTCGTATGGCTGATCTTAAAGGCTGTAGGCTCATTTTACTCTTGTTGGTAAACCCAAGGCTCCTATGGCATTCTCTTCAGGCCTCCTGGCCCTCAAGAGAGCTTTTTAGTGGCAGCTGCATTTACTTGGTCCGCACACCAGACCTGTTCTGTTGAGGTGTCTTGCTTAGCTACTCTGCACCCTCGTGTAACCCTCCTCAGGTCCCATAGGATCCTGGCTACTTGTCGGACTTCTGTGTGTCAACTGTGACAAGGGACAAGCCACAGAAGTTCCAGTGGAACTATTCAGCATCCCCTAGCAAGTCTGTTCCCCCAATTATTCCTCAGGGATATTAAGGGGATCAGCGCCATTGGCCCGTTAGAGACACTTCCCTGACTGGAGGGGTCAGCTGAAGTCAAAGTTCCAAAGCTCATCCTTGAAATCAGGTGGCTTCTCCTTCCAGCTGGGTTTCCTTTCTGTTGTAGATCCCAAATCCAAACTCTTCTTATCAGTCTTTCCCTTGTGCAGGAGTTTTTCAATAGAGGTGGAAAGTCCTAGAAACTAGATACCTCCGGTCAATCCTAGAAGTCATGCTACCACTGTCTGAAAAGCATTCTAGGACATTTCAATATGACAACTTCAAATTTTCTGTGAAAAGAGCTTACCTGAGTGCCTCAGCTCCCCCTCTAACTGATACAGTTGTGTGATACATTTCCCACAAATCCTCAATGGCGAGCCTCTTCTGTGTTGACCTGCAGTGATCTTACTCTATTCCTGGGATGGCAAAAGTGCAATGATTTAAGCTAATAAACAGATGCAAATTTCCCCCACCACATCCTTTCCCAGTAACTGAGTCAAGCACTGTTAGTGGCTCTATTTTGTGGGAAGGCCTTTGATCCCGTAGCTGGACAGCAGATTAACTAACTCAGCCAAGTAGAGCATGGCAAAGGCCTAGAAAATGGTTATGAGCTGAGCTAAGGAAATATGACACATTAAGAGTGTCTTACGGGATGTAGATATATTGTTAGGGACAGTAAATCTAAACTTGGGGTTCATGGTTACTCCTGGATTGTCACCTTGCTTGTACCCAAAGCCCTAAGTTGGGGTGAAACTGTATTTTAGTGCAGGATTGCCTATAATGTGTAATACAGTTTAAGCACCAGAGACCCTCAGTAAGCACTACAGACTTAGACTATGAATGTCTACGAACAATGTAAGGCATGACCCAGGCAGTACCAATCCCTGAAGGGTCCCGTCTGTGACAGGCTACATGTGTGCAGATACCGGGGTAGGCAGGAAGGTAGTCTCACAACCACACAACTTTTAAAGGTAATTTGCCTTATCATAAAACGCGGATACTGGCAGTTAACACTTTTAGTCCATTTGCCATGAGTGAGACTTAGGTAGTGAGGCTCACTCACAGTAAAAGACAAAAAAAAACAGGTAGAAAAACCAAGGGCATTACGTAGGTGAAACCCCTTTGTAAAAAGATTTACCTAATTTTTATGGCATAGCACTTCTTAGTTTGGTGAAAATCTGTTCAGTGGGTTGGGAGAAATAAGGGAAAAGTGTAAAGGTCTAGTGCTCATGTCAGTACATATATTTACACACACACATCCACACATGCACACACACACACAACCACACACACACCCACACACACACAACCACAGCCACACACACAACCACACACACACACAACCACACACACACAACCACACACTACCACACACACAACCACACACACAACCACACACACAACCACACATACAACCACACACACACACAACCACACACACAACCACACACACACACCCACACACACACACAACCACACACACAACCACACATACAACCACACACACACAACCACACACACACACACACATAACCACACACACAACCACACACACAACCACACACACACACAAACACACACACACACAACCACACACAGACAACCACACATACACACACACAACCACAACCACACAACCACAACCACACACAACCACACACACAACCACACACAACCACACCAACCACACACAACCACACACACACAACCACACACACACACACACACGCAACCACACATCCACACACACACACAACTGCACCCACACCCACAACTGCACCCACACCCACACCCACAACCACACCCACACCCACACACAACCACACAAACACAACTACAACCACACACAACCACACACACAACCACACACACACACACAACCACACCCACAACCGCACCCACACACAACCACAACCACACACACAACCACAACCACACATACACACACAACCACAACCACACACACAACCACACACACAAGCACACACACACTACCACACAAACCGCACACACAGCCACACACACAACCACACACACAACCACACACACAGCACAGAAAACTACACACAACCACACACACACAACCACACACCCAACCACACCCAACCACACATCCACACACACACCCACAACCACACTCACAACTGCACCCTCACCCACACTCACACCCATAACCACACCCATACCAACATATACAACCACATACACAACCACACACTCACACACAACCACACACACACAACCACACACACACACAACCACACACACACAACCACACACACACACACACACACACAACCACACACAACCACACACAACCACACACAACCACACACACAACCACACCAAGCATTGGCATAGCCAATAGGTCTCGCCTTTGGGACCTTATAAGTGTTTAGCCACGCAACAGTTGATGTGGTTGCACCAAGGATATTGTGCTGCATAACTGAATACTTAGAAGGTCCCAAAAGCGAGACCTATTGGCTATGCCAATGCTTGTTTTTTTATTGTGCTTTTGATAGTGGCATACTTGACTATCCTGGGGTCCCAGTTCTCTGTTGCAAGTTGCAAAAGGTCTTTGGCGGAGGCGAGACCGGCGGACCAGGGATTGCCGGATTCTAGGGAAATACTTTTTTATAGCAGCCTTCATTGTGTTCTCCAGTGCCGCCATTGTTAGGTAAAAGTATTTGCTCAGAGAAGCCATCTCTTCCAGTTTTGTTGATTGAGGTTGAATTCCAGCCGAACCAGATTGTTTCTGGTGCAGGTAGGTAAATGGAATAGCTTTTTGTAAGCTGTGCCGTACATTTTTTCCAGATCTTTCGCAAATTGCCCTGGGAATGCCTGTTGTGTGTAATTAAGAGATGGTATTAATTTCGCCCTCAGAATTCTTTGGATTGCTGTTGTTGTAGGACTATGTAAGGTAACATACAATTTACAGAGGGCGTAGATAATGCTTTTCCCTTTCATCTGCATTTTGTGGAGATGGACTCCTGGGCGGCCTGTTTCACTAAACCAAACCCCCAGGTAGTTGTAATGATGTATGCAGTCCAAAGTCAGCTGACCCAGCCTCCATTTTGCCAGTTGTTTTTTAGGGTAGTGCCCAAAAATCACTGTTTTGGACTTTGTTGGATTGGCAACCAGCTTGTTTTTGGCATTGTAAGTTGCAAGGGCCGTGAGTGCTTTTTGTAAGCCAATTTTGGTGTGATCTAAGAATACCAGGTCGTCAGCATATTGCATCAGTTGGATCTTGGTACACCCAATCCTGGGTGTGGCTAGTGTAGCTCCAATCAAGGCTTGGCCCATGTCTGCGGTGTATAAATTAAAAAGCATCGGGGCCAGGACGCAGCCTTGCTTTAGCCCGTGGTCCGTGTCGATTTTCTCTGTAGCAAATTCGCTTGAGAGTTTGATTCTTATCCAAGTTCGTGAGTACAACGATCTGATCACTTGTATTAAAGATGGGTTGATGTTCCAGCGTGCCAGCTTCTGACAGAGGATGGTACGATCTACACCGTCGAAGGCTGCCGAGTAGTCAATAAAACAGGCAAAAAGTGGCAAAAAGTGGCAGGCTTTGGTGAGTCACAGCTTTTTTGGCTAGAAATGACAGGGCAAATATGTTGTCCACCGTCGAGGCCCCAGGTCTAAACCCAGTTTGAAAAAAGGGCAGAAGGCCTTCAGTGCTGGCCCAGTCTGCTAGTTCCGCCAGGAGGGTGCTTGCGTAGGCCTTAACCTCGATGTCCAGTAGAGTGATCATACGGTAGTTTTTTGGATCGGATTTTGACCCTTTCTTAAATATTGGATGCAGTAACGATCCTCTCCAGGAGTATGTAACGTCCCCAAGAACCTGCATTCGGCGTATAGCTGGGTCAGATTATCTGTCCAGAAGTCTGTGTCTGCCCTAAAAAGGGAACCAGGCAGGCCATTTGGGCCCGGTGCCCCATTGTGTCGAATCTTTTTTAAGATTGTACGAACTAAAGTTTTACCTAGAGTACCTGGGTCATCCAGCATTTTGGGGGCGGCTGTAGTGCTGTCTGTTCCTTCCCTTACAGTAAAGGATTTACCCTGCGTTTGACAATTGTTTGGCACTTTCCTTGATTGCTGGGACGAGTCCTAGAGTATACGATGAGTCTAGGGGGATTCTGCGTGTTGTATTCCCCCGAAGCAGTGAGGCTAATTTATTGGCGAAGTGATCCCATTCATCTATGACACCCCTGTTATTTGTGTCAAATTGCCAGCCTGCCCAGGTTTTTTTCCATTTGTTGAACTTGTTAATTGGCTTTGGCCTCCATTTAATTCTTCTTAGTAGTTTGTGCAGTTCTCCCCCGTGGGATGCCCCAATGCAGCGTAGAGAGTGGCGTATATCTGCTGTGAGGTTTAACTGAATCAGTAAGGCGGCGGGGTGTAGGGACTCACATCCTTTCTCCAAAGAGAAGGTGTGAGAATGGTATGCGTCCCAAGGTGCCCGAAACTCAGTCTCAGGGCCTGGAGAGTTCCTTAAGGGAACACCAAGTAGGGAGCCTAGGCTGTCCTGATAGGCCATCCGTTGAGCGGTATCTCCTAGTGTCAGAAGAACTTGGAGTGTCTGTAGCAGACCTCCATCAGTTCTGGGGTCTGGTAGTGCCACTCCTAAGTGAAAGGTGCAGAACTCCAGATGGAGGGAGAAGTGGGGGATGCATTCCCCAGTGGAAGAACCAGTGGGTCAGGGGCCAGCCATAAGGGCTGAGCCTCCTAGGAGTGACCATGAAGACACTACTTCTGTCCTGGGTGATCTTCGCACTGTCAGATGGACAGGGGTCGGGAGATCTGAGCCAGGCAGACTGTCACACAACACATGAGTCATGTGTTACCCTTGAAGGGGCATACGTGCTCCTCAGGAAGTCCTGGTGTGCTAAGAGGGTGCTCAGCTACAAAGTTTAGCCCCTGGGTTGGGAAACCAGGTTCAGGTGCTGCCTGACCCAGAGGGAAGGGCAACTGATAACAGTGCCCCTACCGGTTAGTCTTCTGGTGGCACCGCTCTAGGTGGGAGAGTGCAGGACCCCAGTAAGGGTGGCGGGGAGAGGGCAGCCTCACACCTGACCTATGCCCAGTCTAAGGGTGCAGACCCTAAGCTGGGATCCCAGTTGCAGGATAGACCTGGTGGGTGAATTGTGCAGGACACCTTCCACAGGTGCCCTGACAATTCTGGAAGGGGGTACCGCTCCAGGTGGGAGGGTGCAGAGCCCCGAGGAGGAGGACTGGGTGTGGGAAAACCCACCCCAGTCTCCTGTCCAGCCACCGGGTTCAGGTTGGTGATTCAGGATATCATACCTGACCTGACAGGAGGGAGAGTGGACTAAGGGTGCCAGCCACCTGGGGCTACTGCCCCCCGCTCTCTGATGCCACAGAAGTTGGAGTATCATGAAAGGCCTGGGGCCTGGTTGTCATCATTGACAACTGTCAGTGGCCACTGTGGTTGCTGTCCTGGTGGACAGAGTTGCCCCTGGGAGAGGGACAGGAGTCACACCCCGGGGGTGGACTGGGCCACACCTCTGTGTTGGCCATGTGGGTACTGTCTATCTGTTGGGACACACCTGTGAGCAAGCTAAGGTTAGGTGTTGCACAGATGGTGTCCACAGGTGAGGAGTAGGGTTCCCCAAGGGTTAGCTTAGTGGGCCCTGAGAATATGGACATAGAAATCCAAATGGGTTCAGAGTGGCGTAGAACTGGAGTATGCCCATGCAGTTGCGGGCCAGGGTCCATGTTCTTTCGCCCCAAGCAGGGAAGCCTATCAAGGTATTGATTAGTATACCCTGGCTTTAGGCTGGAAGGGGGTTGTGTTGGACTTGTGCCTTTTTGCAGGGTCATCCCTGAACTTTTTGCCTTCCTCCTGTATTGTTTCTGAACTGTTTTGTTGATTTTTTTACTCTGGGCACTTTACCACTGCTGATCAGTGCTAAAGTGCATATGCTGTATTTTGTAAATTGTGTTATGAATCAGTGTTTCCATGATTGGCTATTTGATTTACTTGTCAGACGCTAGTACATTGCACCATGGGCCTGTAAGTCAAATGCTGTTGGTGGGCTTGCAGCACTGATTGTGCCACCCACAGAAGCAGCTTGTAAAATGTGGCTCAGGCTTGCCATTGCAGAGCCTGTGTGCAGTCTGTGACTGCCATGTCGACTTAGCAAATGCACCCACTTGCCAGAACCCAAACCTTACCTTTTCTGCATGTTAGTCACCCCTAAGGTAGGCCCAAGGTACCCCTGTGGGCAGGGTGCATTGAATGTGAAAGATAGGACATGCCCTGATGTGTGTGGCATGTCCTGATAGTGAAATACTGGCAATTTCATTTTTCACTATTGCAAGGCTATCTGTTCCCAAAGGCCTGAATGGGCAGTTTGCTTATAACATCTTATAAACATAACTGACCCAGGGAAAAAGAAGGGAAAATAAAGTTCAGTATGCCTGAACTCAGAATGTTAAAGTGCATCTTTTAGTGTGGGTGATTTTTACATTCTGGTGCCGATTACGATCCGGTAAAAACCGCGTACGAACCGTCGGTCGGAGCGAATTCCCCGTCCGACTCGTACCCGGTCGTAAAACTTTACAAACATGGAATTACGATTCGCACGGAAACACCATTTCCGTACGAATCGTAAAAAACACCGACCGACGAAAATATACATACGAATGTGATTCGGGAATGCTGCGACGTGACGTCGGGACGCTTTCAGGCAGCGTTTCACGAACCAGGAATTACGATTCGAACCGACAGCAGTCCGGACGGCAATATTTTCATGGCACCCAAAAAGTGCCGCAAAAGCGAAGTACGGCGCGAATCGACCAGAGTAGGTGGCCCGGTACGCACCGTACCCCCCCCAGCCCCCGTAGGTACGCGCCGACCCCCCCCCCAGCCCCTGTAGGTACGCGCCGACCCCCCCCCAGCCCCCGTAGGTACGCGCCGACCCCCCCTGTGTGTACACCCGTGTACGGTGCGTACCCCCACCCGTGTATGTACGGTGCGTACCCCCCCGTGTACGTTCGAGTCGAACCCCCCGTGTACGTTCGAGTCGAACCCCCCCGTGTATGTTCGAGTCGTACCCCCCCCCGTGTACGTTCGAGTCGTACCCCCCCGTGTACGTTCGAGTCGTACCCCCCCGTGTACGTTCGAGTCGAACCCCCCGTGTACGTTCGAGTCGTACCCCCACCCGTGTATGTACGGTGCGTACCCCCACCCGTGTACGTTCGAGTCGTACCCCCCCGTGTACGTTCGAGTCGAACCCCCCCGTGTACGTTCGAGTCGTACCCCCACCCGTGTATGTACGGTGCGTACCCCCAGCGCGACTCGAACGTACACGGGTGGGGGTACGACTCGAACGTACACGGGGGGGTTCGACTCGAACGTACACGGGTGGGGGGACGACTCGAACGTACACGGGTGGGGGGACGACTCGAACGTACACGGGTGGGGGGACGACTCGAACGTACACGGGTGGGGGTACGACTCGAACATACACGGGTGGGGGTACGACTCGAACGTACATGGGGGGGTTCGACTCGAACGTACACGGGGGGTACGCACCGTACACGGGTGTACACACAGGGGGGGTCGGCGCGTACCTACGGGGGCTGGGGGGGGGGTCGGCGCGTACCTACGGGGGCTGGGGGGGGGGGTACGGCACGTACCGGGCACCTGTTTGGACGTCTCCATGGTTGTTATGGGAGTTCGGTGCAGACGGTCTTTTCACCACACGGTTGTACATTCGGACGCCCGGGATGTATCGTGATTCCCCGGTCGGACTTCACCTTTCACGTTTGTACGGTGAATCGTACGAGGACGTGTCGGACACATTTTCCGACCCGAGGACGTGTGGGGAAATATTCCCAGTGCGGTTTGTATGGACTTTTTACCATGCGAATCGTAATTGCCAGTTCGTACGGCACTTGTACGATTCGTACGGTAAAAAGACCCGATACAAGTTGTACGGGGACATTTTTTACCGGATCATGATCGCCACCTCTGTGTTTGAAAATACCACTTTTAGAAAGTAGGTATTTTCTTGCCTAACCATCCAGTGTACCTCTGCTAGCTTTTGGCTGAATGGACCTGGGTTGAATTTAGAGTAGGGGGAGGAGATTTCCTTTCACCTGCCTGGGTCAGGTCTGCTTTCAACAATGCTGTCTCCACCTCCTGCAAGGAAGCTGCACCAGGGAGGACAGAACTAGTTTTGGCTGGGTACAGACACTCTCTGCCTTTAGAGAACAAAGGATTTCTGTGGATAAATAGAGGGGCCCAGACCCCAGACTTTTAGATCACTTCTGGGAATCAAGAGAAACCTTTGCCAAGGAGAAGAGCCGGAGAAGCTGAGGCGAAATACTGCCCCTGTGCTGTTTGCTGTCTGGGGTTGGCCTGCAGTGGCTGCTTGCTGCCAAGGAAAGGTGTAAAGGACGTTGCTGTTTACTTTGTCATCTTGAGGAAGATCTCCAAGGGCTTGAAACTGAGCTTGTCTCCTGTTCTGAAGTCTCAGGGACACAAAGACTTCACCACCAGCTCCCCTGAACTTCCTTGCTGGGAGTACTGACCTGCAAAGAGGCGTCTGCTATTGTTTAGGACCTCTGGAGACTGTTTGGTGCTGGGAGCTGGAAAATCGATGCAACCAAAGAAGCATGTCGCATCCGCACTTGTTTTCCGACGCATCACAGAAGAAACCGTTGCAGCGCCTTCCACGGTTCGAGAAATCGTCTCCACTGCACAGATCCTGACGCAAGCATGCTGTGCGGCTGCACGAAGACACGCATCGTACCGGATCAACGCATTGCATCGAGGCGCCAAGACTGTCGCATCGTTGGGGTCCGCTGTAAGAAACAGACGCATCAACTCCCCACGCAGTGAGGAATCGACGCATCACCAAGGAACCGACGCATCACCTTCCCAGCGGCCATTTTGTTTGCTTTGCATGATGAATCTAAGGTACTTTTGAGAAAAGTGTTGCATTTACAACTTGCATTGAACTGAACTATTTCTACCATTTTAAATCCTTATTTTTAAAACTGTATTGTGGATTTTTGTTGTTTGGTCTTATTTTGGTTTAGATAAGCCTGGCTGCTTGTGCCAAGCTACCAAGGGGGTGAGCAAGGGTTATTTTAGGAGTGTAGCTCACTTACCCTGACTATAAGCAAGGGTCCCTATTTGGACAAAGGTACCTACCTCTGCCAACTAGAGACCCCAATTTCTAACAGTACCTTTTTGCATTATTGACAGGCCTGAAGCGTGGATCCAGGGAGTTGATACATCATTGTCGATCTAGCTAGATGTAGGTGATGCATCGGTTTCAAACTGCGCAATCTAAGATTTGTCAGCTTCTTAGAGATGTAGGCGATGTGTCGTCGCAAAGCTATACAGCTGGCGATGCAATGTCTTTTTCCTCGGCGACAGCAGCGATGTGTTGAGGAGAGATGTTGGTTCCGACCGGCACAAAGACCGCAATGCGTGGATTTTGCAGGAAAAAGGCCAGACAACCCACTGCCCAGGGCTTAGGTCTGTATTGGCACTACTTGTCAGGGCAGGACTCACAGTTGGCAGAGTCCAGAGGCTGTAGCAGAGTGGTTGGAAATCTTTGATGTCCCTGAGACTTCAGAACAGGAGGCAAGCCAACAAACCCTTGGAGCCACTGTAGTTCTGGGGATGTAGAAATGCGGGTCCAGTCCTTCTCAGTCCCAGGCAAGGAGGGCAGCAGGCAGCAGGGCAAGCACAGCAAAGCAGGAGCCCAGCAAAGTCCAGCAGAGTCCAGGAGAGTGATAGTCCTTTCAGCAACACAGCTGTCACAGCAGTATTTCCTCCTGGCACTATGTCCTCATGTACAGAAGTGTATTAAATTGGTGGTGTCAGGGTTCTAGTACTTATACCAAGTTGTGCCTTTGAAGGGGCAGCAACTTCAAGGAGAGGCCATTGAGGTGAAAAAAGGAAAGTTTGGGCATGCCAGAGGGGTAACTTGCCAGGTCAATGGCAGTTTAAAACTGGCACACACAGGCTCGTAGTGGCAGACCTGAGCCATGTTTGAATCGCTACTAAAGTGGGTGGCATAATCAGTGCTTCAGGGCCACTAGTAGCATTTAATTTACAGGTCCTGGGCAAATTGTGGACAAGCCAATATTACCATGTTTTAGAATAAAAGCACATGCACTTTAGCCCTGGTTAGCACTGGTAAAGTCTCCAGAATCATAAAGCCAGCAAAAACGAAGTAAACAAAACAGGATGTTGGAAGGCAAAACGTCAGAGGAAAACATGCCATGGATGTCAGGTCTAACATGGAATTTTCAAAATTGTAATTCAAAATCTATATTAAGCATTAAAGAAGAATTTTAATTCCAATTTCATAGACTACAGATAAGAAATGCGTATCTGTTCCCAATCAAAGTTTAGCACTTAAAAATGTAATAAGCAGTAGCGGTCCGTGGAGGGAGTTCGGTGGGGCAGTGAGGCGGGGCGGGAGAGGGGCAGCGTGGGGAAATGTAAACACCGGAATATGGATGAACGGAGGTAAGTACACATTTAAATAAATAAAACGAATTTCGTTGCACGCGCTGCATCGCATTTTGCAATGCAGCGCGCGCAAAGGAATTCGTTTTATTCATTTAAATGTGTACTTACCTCCGTTCATCCATATTCCGGTGTTTACATTTCCCCACCTTGCCCCTCCCCCGCCCCGCCTCACCGCCCCACGGAACTCCCTCCACGGACCGCTACTGGTAATAAGGCAACCCAATGGTATCCTATGGGACAGTAGGCCTCAAGGTAGTGAAAAACAAATTTATGAGTTTTTCACTAACAGGACATGGAAAACCTAAAAGTACATGTCCAGACTTTTAATTACAGTGCACTGTGCTCTATGGGCTACACATGGCTTACCTTAGGGGTACTTAATAAATAAACGGGGAGCTTAAGGCTTGAAATGAGGGTTATAATGCCAAGTTGAATTGGTGGTTTAAAACTGCATTAAGGGCAATTGCAGGCCTGGGGCATGTTTTTAGGGGATACTTAAGTCAGTGGCACAATAAATGCTGCATGCCCACTAGTAGCATGTAATTTACAAGTCCTGGGTATATGCTATACCACTCTAAAAGGAACTTATATGCAAATTAAATATACCAATTAGGTGAAAGCACATTTTACTATGTTTAGGGGAGTGAACATAAGCCATTTATCACTGGTTGGCAGTGGTAAAGTGCACAGTCCTAAGACCAACCAAACGAATTCCTGCAAAAAATTGGTGGCAAACAGGCATAGAGTTTGGGGAAAGGCTGAAAGGTCTCACACGTGTCCCCCATCTGGAAGTGAGAGTTTTCATCACTAAGGTGGAAGAACCTAGATAGACCGTCAGCACAGTAGAGGTCTGAACTAGGACGATGTTCCAGCCTGAATTTCATTCACGTTAGGGAGATGGACAACCTCAACAATTTTGGATTCTCACCCCTCATCTGCATTAGCCATCTGAGGGGTCTGTGGTCTGTGTTAGCCCAGAAATGAGTCTCAAACAGGTGTGGTCTTAGTTTCTTCAATGCCTAGACCACAGCAAAGCTTCCCTCTAAATAGCACCCAACTTCCGTTCCCTGGGAAGTAGCCTCCTAGAGATTAAAGCTACAGCTTGGCCTTGTCCCTCCTCATAGATCTGTGAAAGAACTGCTCCATGCCATGCTCTGAGGCATCTGTTTGTACCTTGAATTCTTTCTAAACGTCAGGTGCATTGAGCACAGGGTCTGTGCACATGGCCTGTTTGAGGAAGTGAAAAGCTTTATGACAGTCCTCTCTCCAGATCCCCTTCTTGGGATGCGGTCTTGGAAGGTCTCCACTACCTCCATCACCCACACTTCCTGCTAAGTTTAAACTCCCCCATGGTAGCTGTCTGGTCATACAATCACTTCCTGGCTGGCCTCCAAGTTCTCAGAAGCTTGATTCCAGAACTGCCATTTGCTTCATCTGGGATAGTATGTAGCTAACCACATCTTGGGGGGAGGTGGGGCTTCTGGGGAGCTTGCTCCCACCCCTCTTTGATCAGACTGAGAGGTCACCTAACAAGGAGACCATACAGAAGTTCAAGTGGGCTAAACCCAACTCCCTTCAGTGGCCTGTAGGCAAAAAGCAGGCATGTTAAGAGGATGTCCTGCTTCCGCCTCATATGCTTAGGTAGGCCTATAATCATGCCTTTTAGGGTCTTGTTGAACCTACCAACAAGCCCATTGGTTTGTGGATGATAGCGTGTGGAGAACTTGAAGGAAACCCCACACTCCTTACACATGGACTTCATGTAGGCAGACATTAAGTTTGTGCTCCTGTCAGACACTGCCTACTTGGGGAACCCCACTTGGGTAAAAATCCCCATCAGGGTCCTTGCCACTGCAGGTGTAATCACAGTCCTCAGAGGAATTGCCTATATATACCCAGTGGCATGGTCCACCAAGACAAGGATAAACCTGTGGCCTAAGGCTGTCTTGGGGTCCGAGGGTCCAACAATGTTAATGCCCATGTTTTCAAAGGGGAGCCTTCAGCTTTTCCCCTGTTTTTCCACTGGCATAGCAGGTGCGACAAGTCCTCCAGAAGGTATATGCGGCTATCCTCATCCAGGGCAATTAAAAGTGGGAGAAAGGCCTAGCAAAGGTCTGCCCCAGATGTCCTGCCAGGGGAATTTCAGGAGCCATCCCCAGTAGGAAGTACTAGCAGACTTGAGGGACTACTAACACACATTTTGCCCCAAGCACGGATGCCTTAAGTTCACTATAGTGGAGGTCATTCTCCCAGTATGTGAGATGTTCTCTGGAGAGATCACCAAGTTTAGCGTGATGCCTCATACCCTCCAGGGTTGGCACTCCTTCCACACTTACAAAACTCCTCCCTGGTGAACCCACCCTCTACTTGCCAGACAGAAAATTCAGGCAGGTCAACAAGGGAGGGAATGTCTCCCCTGGTAGGCTTCGAGGTGGCCTCCTCTGGCACCTATCCACCTGTACCATGGAAGTTTCATGGGCTGGTTTCTCACGCCCTCTGCCCTTTCCTTTCTTGTCATCTGTCTAGGCCATTTTTTCAGGCCTCAGTGTTGCCCCTCCTGGGAAGCCATGGACTTGGTGACCGCACAGACCCACTCAGGCAGCCCCAACTTTCCAGGTGTGACCTGAGCTCCACCTACCTTCCTGGCAGTGTGCTCCAGATTATTCCCTAACAGACAGTCCACAGGCATTGCAGGGCTCACAGCAACTTTCATTAGACCTGAGCCCATACCCCCATCAAACCCACAGGGTAATGGCTTCCCCAGTTGTCTGCAACTACAACCTGGTGCAAAGTATTGTGTATTGCTTTCTCTGAGCACACCAGATGATACCTGACGGTGGTAATACTAGCTCCTGTGTACCTCAGAGCTTCCACCCTCTGTCCATTTATAGTGGCCCACTGCCTATATTTGAAAGTATTTGAAGACATGTGGGGACCATCTCCTTGTCATGGGTGACCATCTCCTTGTCACCCAGGGACACAAGGATAACCTTCGCTGTCTCCCCCTAACTAACTGGGTCCATCTCCTCCCCAAGCACTACACTGGCCAACCCACAAAAAAGAGAGAGCTAAAGGGGGAAATATAACAAGGCCGCCCTCCACTTAAAACAATCAACAATATAAAATAAAAAGCCCTTAGTACAGCTGACACATTAATTTCTTCATCTAGGGGATCCCCAATCATCCATTAAGGGAGGAATATGTTCCAGTATCCATCTAGAGACACCCCCTATGTGTGTTCTACATTTAAAACAGGCCCAGTGCCCAGTAATTACTACATTAATCCACCGTGAAACTGTGTGAAATTATAATTTAAAATATAGGAAGTGTCTCACATAAGCAACCAACCCAGAGCTAATTGGCAAGTTCTCACCAATTTGCTAACTTTGTCATCATCAGTAGCTTTCCTGTTTCATCTACGCTCTAGTACTAACTTATTAACTTTCTGCAAACACATTAAGATCTAGTTGTTGTAGGTGCTTTTGCTGGGTGTCGAGACAGAATATTGAGTACAAAATATTGAGTTGCACAAATATTGTGTCATTAATATCGTGGGTCAGAAATATCGACAGCAAGAATAGCGTGGTCAAGAATATCGACTTATCGATTTTAAAAATATTGAATTGTTTAATATCATTTGCAAAAATATAGTTGTTAAAAATATTGTTTTTTATTATTGTTATGTATTTTAGTATATATTTTATATGTATGTGATGTATGTTTTGTATAAGAATTGTTTGTATTTTTAATATATGTGTTACATTTTTAGTAGTTAATACATTTTTTTATTTGAATTTTGCGCTTTTAGTTCCGTAGCGGGTTGTGGATTTATAGGGGAATAGGGTGGGAAGTAATTTAATTATATTCAATTAATTAACTTTTTTTATTTGAATTTTGTGATTTTAGTTCTGTAGCGGGTTGTGGGTTTATAGGGGAATAGGGTGGGAAGTGATTTAATTATATTACATTTTTTTAAAAATGTATTTGAATTTTGCGTTTTTAGTTCCGTAGCGGGTTGTGGGTTTATAGGGGAATAGAGTGAGAAGTAATTTAATTATATTCAATTTATTGATACATTTGTATTTATTATTATTTGTTTAATTGAGATGGTGTAGTATTAAAAGTGTAAAGTAAATTTTAATTAATTAATTGGTGTTAATTAATTTTAATTAATTAATAAGTAAATAATTATAGTAATTGTGTAATCAATTTTAGGTGTGTGTTGTGGTGTTCATAGGTGTAAAGGGTGGGAAGTAAATAATTTTTAATTTATAAATTAATAATTGGTTAATTAAATGTCATTAATTGGTTATTAATTTTGGTAATTTTCTAATTTATTTTAGGTGTGTTGTGATGTAAAGCGAGGGAAATCATTTATTTTTAATTTATAGGGGAATAGGGTGGGAAGTAATTTAATTATATTCAATTAATTAACTTTTTTTATTTGAATTTTGTGATTTTAGTTCTGTAGCGGGTTGTGGGTTTATAGGGGAATAGGGTGGGAAGTGATTTAATTATATTACATTTTTTTAAAAATGTATTTGAATTTTGCGTTTTTAGTTCCGTAGCGGGTTGTGGATTTATAGGGGAATAGGGAGGGAAGTAATTTAATTATATTCAATTAATTAACTTTTTTTATTTGAATTTTGTGATTTTAGTTCTGTAGCGGGTTGTGGGTTTATAGGGGAATAGGGTGGGAAGTGATTTAATTATATTACATTTTTTTTAAAATGTATTTGAATTTTGCGTTTTTAGTTCCGTAGCGGGTTGTGGGTTTATAGGGGAATAGAGTGAGAAGTAATTTAATTATATTCAATTTATTGATACATTTTTATTTATTATTATTTGTTTAATTGAGATGGTGTAGTATTAAAAGTGTAAAGTAAATTTTAATTAATTAATTGGTGTTAATTAATTTTAATTAATTAATTAGTAAATAATTATAGTAATTGTGTAATCAATTTTAGGTGTGTGTTGTGGTGTTCATAGGTGTAAAGGGTGGGAAGTAAATAATTTTTAATTTATAAATTAATAATTGGTTAATTAAATGTCATTAATTGGTTATTAATTTTGGTAATTTTCTAATTTATTTTAGGTGTGTTGTGATGTAAAGCGAGGGAAATCATTTATTTTTAATTTATAAATTAATAATTGGTTGTTAATTAATTTTAAATAATTAATTAATAATTAATGTTGGCAATTGTGTAATTAGTTTTAGATGTGTGTTGTGGTTTTTATAGGTTTAAAGGGTGGGACTGGTGGTAAGTAATTTATTTTTAATTGATGAATTAATAATTGGTTGTTAATTAAGTTTAATTAATTAATTGGTAATTATTTATGGTAATTGTGTAATTAATTTTAGGTTGTGGTGTTTATAGGAGTAAAGGGTGGGAAGTAATTTGTTTTTAATTAATTAATACATAGTTGTTAATTAATGTTAAGTATATGATATTTATTTTGGGTAATTGTTTATTTTTGTGTGTGTTGTTATTACCTTTAAAGGGGTAAAGGGTGGGTATTAGATACATTTTAATTATTTAATTATTAGTTCTTAATAGTAATAGTTTTTAATTTTATAATAAGTTTCAATTGTGTTTTATTATTTCATAGTTTAATTTAGGTGTGTGATGTGGATATTATAGTGTTAAAGTGTGTGTTGTCAAGTAGCGTCTATTATTATTTTTTATTAATACTATTTGTTTAATTGATTATTAATTATGTTAATTATGTAAATACATTTAATTTAAAATGGTGTAGTGTTATAGGGTAAAAAATACAATAAATACATTTATGTTTTAATTAAATTTTTTTTTGTAAATTTTTTCTAGTTGAAATGAATTATTTTATTGTAAATGTATTTATTATTTTATTTTCTGTAATATCTGTAGGTTTTTGTTATATGTAATTAATATATAATATACGTTCTTTTTATATGTTTAATATTTTATTTTATTTTTTAAATATTGTTTATTACTTATTGTTATTTTACTTAATTTTTCATATATATATATATATATATATATTACCTACTGGCAGTCGCCCGTAGGTAGTTATAGTTAGGACCAAGTTTCCATAGGAAGAGCATTTTTTGTTTTGCTTATATCTTTGGAGTCGTTTGATGAATCTTCATGACATTTTCCAAACTAATTCTTTGTTCATATCAGCTCCTATGTGGGAAGTTTGGGGGTGATTCTTCAAGGGGAGGCCAAGAAAAAAGGGGTGTCCCAAAACGTGTTTTCTCCATGTTAATTTCCATAGGAAACTTTAGACAAGGCTACATGTCGAACGGGTGAACGGAATTACCCCAAATTTGGCAGGGAGAAGGGTCTTGGTCTAGAAAGCACACTTTTGGTTATTTGGTGTAAATCCATTCAGTAGTTTTTGAGAAATATCTAAATTTACAGATATCGATATTTGGGAATTCTGCCATCTGATTGGCTGAGGCGTTACGAGCATGAGATTGCTGCTTATTGGTTGTGAGCGCTGCGAGCGGTTGCAACTAGGAAGTGCTGGCCGCCATTTTGTGATTCCGTCGAAGCGAGTAAGGGGAAAAAAGGGCGAAAAAAGTGGAAAAGAGGAGGGTAGGAGCACTGTAACCTCTGTGGGATGTTTAGGGTGTGCTATAGACGGGGTGTGAAGCAAAGTATTCACCCCTAGCAGTGTGAAAGTGCTGGGCTACGGAAATTAGGTGAGGTTTTGCCTAGAGTCTGATGCTGCTAAGGTGAGCTGGTGCGGGAGTCGGGGATTAAAGCATGAGCCCAAATTGTGTGTCTTATGCTGTGAAGTCATGTGCCGTGGCCGCTGCACTACTCCTGTGGAAGTAGTGTCAGCATGTGTTTATACCTACTAGGATGAACTACTGACCCGTACTGGTCTGAAAGTCCTGGGGCACGGAAAATATGTGAGGTATTGTGTACAGTCTCATGGTGCTAGGCTGAGCTGCTGCCGGACTCGGGGATGAAAGCGTGAGTCCAAACAGTGTGTCATATGCTGTGAAGTCATGTGCTCTGGCCGCTGTGCCACATCTGTCCAAGTAGTGTCAGTATGTAGTTCTACCTATTCGGAGGAACTTTTGTTTCGAACAATGTAACTTGTGCATGGTGCTTAGGGGGTGTTATACAGGGAGTGCAGAGGTAAATTAATGCGTATCAAATCAATTTGGTATTTGTAAAGTGCAAACTACTCACTCCTATGGGTCTGATGGCGCTGTGGGCGTAAGCTGAGCTGCTGACAGACTCGGGTTAAAGCCGGTGAACTACTGACCCCTACGGGTCTGAAAGTGCTGAGTACGGAAATTAAGTGAGGTATTGCCTAGAGTGTCATGCTGCTAAATTGAGCTGCTGCTGGACTCGGGTATGAAACTGTGAGCCTGTGTTTGCTATGCTGTGAAGTCATGTGCTCTGGGCACTGTGCCACACTTGTCCAACTTGTATATGGTGCTTAGGTGGTGTTGTACAGGGAGTGTGAAGGTAAATCAATACGGTATTTGTAAAGCTCAAACTACTCACCCCTATGGGGGAGTAGAGGTGGTGATCAAAGCGAGAGCTTTGTGCTGCAAAATCAGATGGTCTAGCCGCTGCATCACAGCTGTGTGGAGAATACATTTTGGCGAGGGTCCGGGAGTTGCCGTTACCTGGCCCTAAAAAAGAGCCCTTGTGTTGATTAGTTGGAGCTACATATAAGTGCAGATGCACAGCTTCAAGTTATTCAGGAAAACTCGATTTCCGTGATCTGTGAAGTGTACTCCATCACTTCTGTAGATATCATCCACATCAAACCATATGTTGTTGTTATAGATGGACCCCATTTTGTGGTCTCTGAGGTATGCAGACACAGCTTTGTTGAGTTTCTTCCTAGATTTTTCAATCTGAGGACAAAATTGTTTTGACCATTTCCACTTCTGTCTTTGGCATATATTGGAATATACAAAGACTGTTTGAGGGAAAAGTAACATCAATTGTCCAAAGGTGTCCTTCATAAGCATTTCCAAACCTACCCCAGTCAATGTGCCTAGGTTGTTTCCACCACAGTGCACAATCATGAGGTCAAGGAGTTGGAGATGCAAACAGGTTTTAACCAAAGGCAACAATTGGTGCCACTTCAATCCTCTCTGTGCAAACCATTTAGGGGCCGATTCCGATTCCGGACGCAAAACGTACCGACCGACACGGACCCGGAATGTAGACTGACCGACACGGACCGGCGCCGTACAATCTGTGTAGTATGATGCAACGCGTGTGAATTACAACTGACATGTACGGAATACAAGCCGTACGACCGAGCCGTAGGGAAAGCAGTGATTCGGCCAGAAAACCGACGCGAGTTTCACTGACCGACACGTACCCGGAATGAACCCGACCGACACGTACCCGTGATGTCCGATCCGCGCAGTACGATGCAATGCGTGTAACCCCAGACCGACTTGCACGGAGCCCAAGCCGCATGACCGACACGCACAGAAAACAGGACCTCAAGCAATAGAGATCTTCGTGAAAGACGCATATGAAACACAGAAGAAAGTCAGCGTGAACGAGCTGGATAAACCCGCACGAGCCAACATCAGCGTCCATCTCGATCAGAAGAACGTCTCCTTCATGCCTAGAAAACCCAAAGGAAAAAAGACAAAAAAGGACCAAACAAGCAATGACAAAGCCAATAAATATTAAAAAAAAACTCGAACAAAAACACACCCACAACTCCACCTATATAAAGGACATCAATCACCACCATGATCCTTGGCAAATAGGAGACAACAGCCAGCAGAAAACACCATCACACAGCAACCACAGACACACTCACAACTCAACCCTCACACAACTTTCACACCATTAGCACCTCACCAAAAACACACACAATACAGCTAGCAAAACCAACACTAACCCACCCTCACTTGCACCCTCACACACACACATCACTCACCACCACCACCCATCCTACCACCAGAGAGCGTCCATGGTCTAGCAGACATACCAGAGCCTGGTGAGTATACAAACAACATACTCAATATTGTGTGGCAAGGGGACAGTGAAACCATGCACCGTTAGCAAAGCCACAGTAACCAATAAATAATCATCCCAAGATGTGTATGCCAGTTTGACAAACACAATACCTGCCATCTCATAGTGAATTGGAACTGTGTCATGACATGTACCAACCTACAAACAAATAGAGCAAGGCAGTGGCACAAAGCCAAGTAAACACTGTCAGACAGTTTGCCACCACAAACACACTACCTCACAGTGCAGCTGACTGACAGGAAGGAATAGTGGGTATGCAGGTGAAGTGAGTGTATCCAAAAGCATAATAGGTTTTGTAGTCACAGATAATGCTCCCCCTCAAAATTGGCCCATCAAGACCACTCTGAACCATGCCAACATCACAGGGAGTTGTTAATGACTGACAAGATGGCTGACACTTGCTCCTGCTGTGGGGAGCACAAGGCCCTGGTAGGGCTTGTGCGCAAATCAGAAGCAGGACACCTCTGACTAACATCCTGAAAGACAACTTGCACGCCCTCCAATGGAAGCACGTTTCATGGTGGGATGTCTGGCTGGATGGGAAGAAGGACTGACAGCTCTTACCATACTTACCAGCATGTGGAGACACACACACCCCTCAACACAAACTCCAAACAACTCACCAGGCAGAATGCATTGATTCACACGGTAGGGAAATATCGGCCAAAGCTACACCATACTGGGTGCTGCTGTGTGAAGCACAGGGGCTCCCTTTGGACTTGTAGCCATACAAACACAATGACTTCACAGTCAGCCATCTTGCCATTGCTGTCACACCCCCTCACAGGGAAGCAGAGTCAAGAGGAAGGATGTATGGGCATTCTGGGAAGGGGGGAGTAGCCAAAAGCATGATGGGAGTTGCAATCACAGACAATCCCCAGCCACCCACATGGCCCAGCAAGCTCACACTGAACCATGCTCGCCTCACAGGGAGTGGGAATGGACTGACAGGATGTCTGACACTGGGCTCTGTTGTGGTGAGCACAAGGCCATGCTGGGAAATGGGCACCAACAAATACCAGGACTTCACAGTCAGCCATCTTGCCATTGCTGGCACACCCCCTCACAGGGAAGCAGAGTCAAGAGGAAGGATGTATGGGCATTCTGGGAAGGGGGGAGTAGCCAAAAGCATGATGGGAGTTGCAATCACAGACAATCCCCAGCCACCCACATGGCCCAGCAAGCTCACACTGAACCATGCTCGCCTCACAGGGAGTGGGAATGGACTGACAGGATGTCTGACACTGGGCTCTGTTGTGGTGAGCACAAGGCCATGCTGGGAAATGGGCACCAACAAATACCAGGACTTCACAGTCAGCCATCTTGCCATTGCTGGCACACCCCCTCACAGGGAAGCAGAGTCAAGAGGAAGGGAGTATGAGCATGCTGGGAAGGGGGGTGTAGCCAGGAGCCTGATGGGAGTTGCAGTCACAGACAATCCCCAGCCACCCACATGGCCCATCAGGCTCACACTGAACCATGCTCGCCTCACAGGGAGTGGGAATGGACTGACAGGATGTCTGACACTGGGCTCTGTTGTGAGGAGCACAAGGCCATGCTGGGAACTGGGCACCAACAAACACCAGGACTGCACAGTCAGCCATCTTGCCATTGCTGTCACACCCCCTCACAGGGAAGCAGAGTCAAGTGGAAGGGTGTATGGGCATGCTGGGAAGGGGGGTGTAGCCAAGAGCCTGATGGGAGTTGCAGTCACAGACAATCCCCAGCCACCCACAAGCCCAGCAAGCTCACACTGAACCATGCTCACCTCACAGGGAGTGGGAATGGACTGACAAGATGTCTGACACTGGGCCTGAGAAATGATGTGGCTGACAATAACACATATGCACTGGCCAAACAAAACACGGTCGTACATGCAGCCATTGCAAACATATGTTCAAAATCATTGTCTGGGGATGCAGTGTTCAGGGGTGCCCCCGGCCGGGTTGGGGAGGTGTCTTGCAGATGACAAGTGTGGAGAGCCATATATGGTACATTGCACAAAACACACAGGAACTCGCATATACATCATTGACAGGGGACATCTGACAGTGAATGGAATGGACACAGCAATATAGCCGACACCATAGCATGTTCGCATTCACACTCGGTGCTGTTGTGGCTGCATTCCACTCCTACATCGTGCTGAAACATATGCATCCTTCACACAACACACCACTCACTGACATAGACACTGTAGACACAAGGTCTAACCTGGACTGCGTTGGAGGAGACATGCTACTCACAGCAGCCAAACTGCAACACACATCACCGGCCCTCACTGTCATGAGCATTGAAAAGCCAGAGTGCTACCTTGCCCAATCCATGTCACCATGGAGAACATTGACAAGTCATATCACATATGAACGTACAAAACTCAGCACCAGACTCATTAACGATGGTGACATCATCACTTGTATGAAAGAGATGGGAACTAGGAACACTGTAAAAAAGACTTCCTCCAAAGAGATCACTGGCATACCGGACTGTGACCATGTTGTACCAATACACCAATGTGGCACACAAAGACTAGCAGACTCTGCTACCACACATGCCCCAAAAGTGGGACATATCCTCAGTGGAATAGCACGTATGCCCTTGTAAAAGCTCACATGTGTACAGGGATGACACACCTGTGTCAGCAACGTGATGGCCCTTGAGTAGTAATGTTCATGTACAGACAAATCTATCCATGAGCTGGGCATGCACACACTTCGACATGCACATTGAAATGTTTCATTTTGGCTGGGCAATGTGCAACAACAATATCAATCTCTGTCCGTGACAACCCTGGAAAAAGCAGTGTACAGGCAGGCATCCGTTCGTACAGTAGAAAATGTCATGTTTGTGAACCATTGATGCCTGTAGAAACCTAACTTACATTGTGTGTCTCTTCCAAACACAGGTAGTGCTGGGGACACAGCACCAAATGAAGAGGAGTCCCAGTCCCAGACTCTGGTGGACACTCAGCTCTCTGGTTTGAATCTGTCTCTGTCCTTTTCGGATGACGACGAACTACCTGGCACCTCCGGTGTGAGTCATCATGCAGCACCAGCAGCACCAACATCTGTACCCCCTGTACCCACGCCTCCAGCATCTGGAAACAGACAGGGCACCCCTGCCAACACGGACAGACCAAGGCCACAGAACACCGACAGCACAGGGACACAGGACCCCCCGGAAGCTACAGACAACACCACCAGCAACACCACCCAAGGGGTCCCAGTGTCACCTGTGTGTGCAGCAGCTGGTCCTGCCCGTGTGTATAGGGGTGCTGGGAGGGGTGGGAGGCAGTGGGCGCACCCTGCAGAGGGGTATGGACTGCATGATGACCCCCAACTGGCACGCATCATAGATGCGTACCAGGATAGCACCGGAAGATTTGGCCATGTTGTGGGGATCCTCAAGGACATACAACAGGAGCAGGCTGCCCACCAAGCCCGCATGGAGGCAAAGTGGGATGCACTTACTGCGGTGCATCGGGACATACTACAATGCCTCCGCCAGATCAGCACAAACATGTCCACACTTCCCTGTGTGGCTACAACATCTGTTGCCACCCCATCTGCCAGTGCCACAGGGAGGGAGGAGGACTCTGGCGGAGAGTCCCCTGCACCGCAGAGGCCTGCACCTGAGGATACCCCCACCCCCAAGAAGAAGAGGGGTCGTCCAAAGAAGGACATGTGAGACGCAGATGTCCCTGCACATCCCCCAGGGTCTCTAAACCTGTTATGGACAATGTTCTTTGTGCGCAACCCGTTCACCTTGTCGTATATGACACAACTCGTCTACATGACATGGAGGGTTCATGTTGGTCCAATGTAGCAGATGACTGTGGACTTTACTCTGGACATTTCATCTACCAACACTTCCAACTCTACTTTGAACTTTGGATTCAAAACCCAATGTATAGCACCCACCATTCTGTGCACTTTCTTCACACATTTTATAAATAATCTCACCAGTACACCATACTTGCCTCTGTTGTGATTCTAACTTGTCATGTGTCATGGAGATGTTGATCTGCTAAACAACACAGTGCATTCCAAATACCACAACAATGTGACCACTGTTATGTGAGTCATGGTGATGTGACACATGTGAGGGAGACACACCACTATGGCACCACAACACATACTCACCATGTCCATGTAACTCATCCCACACAATGATGTTGACCTGAAACACATTGGTATGCACAGACACAACACCTATCCACAGTCAGTGGTAACAAGTCCACAGTTGAGGTAAGCAAAAGTCACTCAGGTGTGGAAAGACAGACAACGCACCTAACAAAGCATAGCACAGGTTCATTTCACATCAGCAACATGTTTATTCTAAAATAGTTGCAAGGCAACTGTACGTTACAGTGGACACACGGTCACAAAGTGTCTGAGAATTGAAGACCACAGGTGTATTTGGCACACTGGTGTTGTATTCTGGGTGTTGGGGGTCAGTGTTGACCAAACAACAGGCAAAGTACCCTGGAAAGGACAGACACAAGACACAGTCAAAAGCACAGCAGAACAGGAGAGAAATGCAAAAAACATGCACAAAACATGTCACAAGAAACCTACACAGAAACAAGTTAGCAGTACTACACTATTGTGGAGTACAGACCACCTGAATGGACACATCACTGCACGCATCCAGTCAAGTGTCACACAGACACACTCAGACAGCAACAGAGCAGCCACAACACATTTCAGGCTAACTCCATACATTCACATAACAACCCTATAAACTCACATTCAGGGAACGGTCTATGGACAGCTGGTGCCCTGCAGAACAGAGATGCACAAAGGACGATTGTCGGTTCATACACCCATGTGGCTATGACCAAGCAAAATATCACATGATACATCATGACAATACACAATGTAGTGAGGTGTGTGCTGTTGGGCATGGACACATATGTCACCTACATGGCCATCACCTCACATCTCAAATCCACATGTCCACATAAGTCCCATGTAGTGCAATGGCCAATCATTGGGCTGTGTCACCCTACCTCTGTACTGCTGTGATGTTACAAACACACACCACAGCGACAAGTGAGGCATGATGTCTCCCAGGCATCACAGATCTTTGCCATGTAGATAGCCAGGGTCCCTGTATTGCCACATCGACACTGGCATGACATGTTATGTTATGTTATGTTATGTTATGTTATGTTATATGGCATTTCTATAGCGCACGGCTACTCCGACAGAGTGTCCCGGCGCTTTCCACTTGCAGCTCAGCGAAAATAGCACAACAACACAAAAACAAAACGAAAAAGAATCAGAAGAAAAGAAAACCTAAAGATTAAAAAGCCAGGTCTTAAGGCTCTTCCTAAACAGAAGCAAATTAGACGTGCTGCGTAGACCCAGAGGCAGCGAATTCCAAAGCAGGGGGGCTTTCAAACTAAAATAACGCCCCCCAGTACGAGCTTTCCTTACTCGTGGCACCGAAGCCAGGTATACAACTTCTGATCGTAAAGAGCGGGCTGGGCGATAAAAAGTCAACCTCCGCTGTAAATACTTTGCCCCTGTGCCAAACAGAGCTTTATGCATCAGAGTCAAGGTTTTAAACATGATCCGCTTCCGGATGGGCAACCAATGCAGCGCCTGCAACAGCCCAGAAGCCTCCGCTCGCCTATGAAGTCCAAAAATAGAGCGAGCCGCAGCGTTCTGCGCCACCTGCAGGCGCTGGACCAAATAGTCCGGGAGCCCCAGAAAAAGTGCGTTGGCGTAGTCCAGTCTAGAGCCTATTAGAGCCTGAACAGGGATCCGCCTGTGCTCCACAGAGAGCAATGATAGAAATTTGCGGAGCATCTTCAAAATGCCAAAACAGGTGCCGACCAAACCAAGGATATGTGATCTTAGCGTCAGCTTGTTGTCCAGCTTGACTCCCAGGTTTTTGGCGACCAAAGAAGACAGAGCAGGGGGACACATATCCACAGGCCACCAGACCCGCCATTCAGGGTCGACGGTGCATCCGAAGAACAGGACCTCTGACTTGCTGGAGTTGGCGTTAAGGCTGTTCCGCTGGAACCAGTCAAAGACCATCCCCAGACAGCCCCGAATACACCATCGAATGCCTGATCTTTCCCGCATGTGAAGAGCAGTTGAGTGTCATCTGCGTAGGATACAATCTGGGCCCCAAAATCCTCCACCAATGCCGCCAGAGGGGCCATAAAGATATTAAAAAGAGTCGGGCTCAACACAGAACCCTGTGGAACTCCAACTCCCAATGGCGGCATCTCTGCGGTGCTTTGGGAAACCCAGACTGTTTGACGGCGGCCCTCGAGAAAAGATGTAAACCAATTGAACACCGTCCCCCTAAGGCCGATGTCATAAAGCCTGGCGAGAAGCACCTCATGGGGGACGGTGTCAAAGGCCGCCGATAGGTCTAGCATGACTAGCATGGCCTTGCCGCCTACATCCAGCATCTCCCAGATGACCTCCGTGACCTCCAGCAGTGCCGTATCAGTACTTAAATTGGGACGGAACCCGGATTGTGATGGATGCAGGAGATGGTTGGTTTCTAAGAAACCAGACAAGATGCCATGGACATGCTTCTCCGTGATCTTAGCTAGGGCCGGGAGAAGGGAAATTGGCCTGTAGTTGGCCAACACCTCGGCATCTAGTCCAGGCTTCTTCAGGAGGGGGATCACCATCGCCCGCTTCCAGGCGCATGGGACCCTACCCTCCCTCAAGGAGGCATTAAGGAGAGGATTAACCAATGGGTTCACCACCGATGCCACCCTGGCCAAAAATTTGGCCGGGCAGGAGTCCAAAGGTGAACCAGATTTAAGATTGGTTAGCAGCATCAGGGAAGCTTCTTTGGAAATAGCGGGGAACTCCTCCAACACAGCAGCTGGTATGGACGATGAAACAGGTCCAACCCCAATGCTGCAGCCCCCCTCACCAGACCTCTCCGGAAAAGAGGCCTGGATGGCCTTGATCTTCTCAGTGAAGAAACTAGCAAGATCACAGACCCAAGTGTCAGAAGACACTGGAAGGGGCACGTTGGCTCTCAGGGTCGTGAACTCCCTCACCACAGTGAAGATCTCCTTACAGGAGTTCATAGACGCCTCTATCCTCCTGGCCAAGTATTCCTTCTTCGCCAACAAGATGTCACGATGGTACACTTTCACTGCCGCCCTATAGGCTAGTTTCGCCTCCTCGTCATATTGAGAGCGCCAGGCCCTCTCCGCAACCTTACACTGGCAGCGGGACAGGCGGAGCGCCTCTGTAAACCACGGCGCAGATAGTCGTTTGGCCGTGGACCGAGGGGCAAATGCAGGGGCGAGATCGTTCAGCCTTTCTGCCAGCCAGATCTGCAGGGCCTCAGTGTCCAGCTCCAGATCACCCATAAGGGAGCACGGATGGTCCACCAGCGCCTGCGCCAGCATCTCAGGCGTCACTTTGTGCAGTGCCCTTGAGACCGACCTAGGTTGTATAGGGGTGTCGCTGTGTAAGGACACCGCCACTGGTATAGAGAACTTAATCAACCTGTGATCGGTCCATAGCACTGGCACAATATCAATGTCGACAAGAGAAGTCGACGAAAACACTTGGTCCAAAGTGTGACCCCTCTCGTGAGTCGAGCCCATGGCAAAGGGTGCGAGGCCCAGCGGAGACGTAATGTCCATCAGTCTAATTACGTCCGAGTCGTCCTCCACATCCAGATGGAAATTAAAGTCACCCGCCAAAAAACAATGCTGTGTGGACAGGGCAAGCTCGGAAATGGCTGTCTGCAGGTCCTCAAAAAAGGAACCCGCAGGACCAGGAGGCCTGTATACCAACAGCCCTTTCAGTGCTTGGTGCGGGGACATTCTAAGCGAAAAAACAAGAGTCTCAGAACCACGAAGAGGATTCAGGGGGAGAAGAGAGCAGGAGACACTCTTCTTCACCACCACCGCTACTCCCCCTCCCCTGCCCTTAACCCTGTCCTGCCGGAAGATGTTATAGGCCGGAGGAATGGCCGCGAGGATGTCCGGGTTAGACGCCTCACCCAGCCAGGTTTCGGTCAGTAGGAGGCATAGAGGGCTTTCCCTGACCAGCAGGTCATAAATGTCCAAGGCATGGCTGCCTAATGATCTGGTGTTAAGCAAGAGGCAAGAATGGGTAGCACACGCCTCATCTGGTCGGCGGATGGCTGCCGAAGCCCAAGTAGGCGACCAGCCACAACCCGGGCAGCATCGTTTCCCCTTGTAGCGTCCCGGGAAAGTTGTCCGACAGGAGCGAGAGGAAGTCCGCATAGCATGAAGCGAGGATGAAGAGTAACGAATCATCCTAGCGGGGCGCCAGGTCTGGCCAGAGCCTCCCGCCGATCCGTCGCCTCCGAGTCGCTGACGGGTGCAGACGGGCGCAGACGGGCAGGACTCTGGCGAGACTCAGGCGTAGTGAAGGCGCTTCACCGCTGCACGTAACCGCTGAGCTGTGGAGGTGATGTAATATAGGAGTGACAGACGGAGCACTAGAGCGCTCACCTGGATGTTGCAGGAGCGTCCCAACCCGCTCCAAGATGGCGGCCAAAGTGCGCGCATGAGCCCCGTGAGCCCGGACCCGCCAAAACAGCAGTGCGTGTATTCAAAGATTTTACGATCCAGGTAAGGGCCAGGGAAGGGAAACCCCACGCTAAAAACAGGGAATAGCAAGAAATCAAAATAAACCAAAATACACAACAGGGAAGTTTAAAATCAGTAAAGCAATATAAGCAGCCAGCAGATGAACGTGTGCGCGCTGCAAGCGCTAGATGCCCAGTGACTGCCACCTTTTCCAGGCTGACCAACCGGGACTCAGCGCCTGAAATAGATTTTCCAGACGGAGCACTAGAGCGCTCACCTGGATGGTGCAGGAGCGTTCCCAACCCGCTCCAAGATGGCGGCCAAAGTGCGCGCGGGAGCCCCGTGAGCCCGGACCCGCCAAAACAGCGGTGCGTGTATTCAAAGATTTTACGATGCAGGTAAGGGCAATGGAAGGGGAACCCCACGCTAAAAACAGGGAATAGCAAGAAATCAAAATAAACCAAAATACACAACAGGGAAGTTTAAAATCAGTAAAGCAATATAAGCAGCCAGCAGATGAACGTGTGCGCGCTGCAAGCGCTAGATGCCCAGTGACGGCCACCTTTTCCAGGCTGACCAACCGGGACTCAGCGCCTGAAATAGATTTTCCAGACGGAGCACTAGAGCGCTCACCTGGATGGTGCAGGAGCGTTCCCAACCCGCTCCAAGATGGCGGCCAAAGTGCGCGCGGGAGCCCCGTGAGCCCGGACCCGCCAAAACAGCGGTGCGTGTATTCAAAGATTTTACGATGCAGGTAAGGGCAAGGGAAGGGGAACCCCACGCTAAAAACAGGGAATAGCAAGAAATCAAAATAAACCAAAATACACAACAGGGAAGTTTAAAATCAGTAAAGCAATATAAGCAGCCAGCAGATGAACGTGTGCGCGCTGCAAGCGCTAGATGCCCAGTGACGGCCACCTTTTCCAGGCTGACTTACCGGGACTCAGCGCCAACGTGTAGTTTGAAAATACACATGCACCTGTCTCCATACGATTCAATGACCAAGGTGTACGCCGGTCTCGGACCATGCCTGCCCGACGCGTATGCATGATAGTCACCCGCGTCGGGCCTCATTGCAGTCAATGGCAAAGCGTATGCACGGCTCGGTCCTGAACTGTGCAATGCGTACACATTGTCACCCGCGTCAGACCTCATTGCAGTCAATGGCAAAGCGTACGCACGGCTCGGTCCTGAACTGTGCAATGCGTACGCATTGTCACCCGCAGCAGGCCTCATTGCAGTTAATGTCAAACCGTACGCACGGCTCGGTCATGAACTGTGCAATGCGTGCGCATTGTCACCCACGTCGGGCCTCATTGCAGTCAATGGCAAAGCATACGCACGGCTCGGTCATGAACTGTGCAATGCGTACACATTGTCACCCGCGTCGGACCTCATTGCAGTCAATGGCAAAGCGTACGCACGGCTCGGTCATGGTCATGAACTGTGCAATGCGTACGCATTGTCACCCACATCGGACCTCATTGCAGTCAATGGCAAAGCGTACCAACGGACATGGCATATCATGTACACAACTACACACCACAAGGCAACCGTGAGTCCCACAGGTAGTGGCCACTGTTGTCTCTGCAGGCCCTACATGTACATCTCGTAGACACACACACAACATCAATGTTGATGCACAAACCACATGGATGTGGAGCCTGTCTCCCATTGGGCACATTTGCTCAGCCACATCTGAGACACAACATGCACATAGACTGTGGGTGTGCATCAGAATTGTGGCTACAGGTCTCACTGTGACGTACATCATCCCCAGGACTCAGGGTGTATGTGACATGTCCTAAACATATCCAAACTGCAACTGTGTCCATGAATCATGCCCATAACTGTACAGTTGCACATCACAGTGGTAATGTGCACAACACACAAAGGATTCTGTACCATGAACACCTGCACAGCCTGGGAGTGGCTGCACAAAAGTGCCACACAACAAACCAAATGTTGCCCCCCAACACACAGGGAATGCAGCCTTACATGCCATGGTACACTGTGTGGCCAATGCTGTAGTATGGTAGGTGTGCACCTGAGTCCCTGGCAAGTAATTGTGTGTTGAAGCCGTCAAATAGTCACACCAATGAGGTCCGATGGGGCTGACAATGCGTGCGCATTGCACAGTTCCTGACCGAGCCGTTGGTACGCTTTGCCATTGACTGCAATGAGGTCTGATGTGGGTGACAATGCGTACGCATTGCACAGTTCATGACCATGACCGAGCCGTGCGTACGCTTTGCCATTGACTGCAATGAGGTCCGACGCGGGTGACAATGTGTACGCATTGCACAGTTCATGACCGAGCCGTGCGTATGCTTTGCCATTGACTGCAATGAGGCCCGACGTGGGTGACAATGCGCACGCATTGCACAGTTCATGACCGAGCCGTGCGTACGGTTTGACATTAACTGCAATGAGGCCTGCTGCGGGTGACAATGCGTACGCATTGCACAGTTCAGGACCGAGCCGTGCGTACGCTTTGCCATTGACTGCAATGAGGTCTGACGCGGGTGACAATGTGTACGCATTGCACAGTTCAGGACCGAGCCGTGCATACGCTTTGCCATTGACTGCAATGAGGCCCGACGCGGGTGACTATCAAGCATACGCGTCGGGCAGGCATGGTCCGAGACCGGCGTAGACCTTGGTCATTGAATCGTATGGAGACAGGTGCATGTGTATTTTCAAACTACACGTTGTACAGTCAGTTGACCGAGCTGGGCGCACCCATTGGCTCTAGACTGTCATGGAGACGGATGCAGATTCAAAACTTGTACGAGTTGTGCGCTGGAAATTCAGTTGGATGCCTACAACAATGTTGCAATTATTAGAGTTTTATGAAAGTGAAGATTTGAACGATGCGGAAGACGTGTACGAGTCGTACATTTCCATGGATTGGCCAGATTCATAGAATGCAACCATGTTGGACCTATCACTTGGGAGACATGGCACAGAGTCTGCCTCTGCAGCACAGATATAAGGCTGGCTGGCCCCCAGGGAGATCACTTGCCTGCACTACATGCTATTGGACCACATCCCTGCTACCACTGCTGCTGTCTCTGCATCCTCTGGCTACTGCTATGGCACGTACTCTGGAGAGGGCCCCAGCCTTCACTGAGGAGGAGAACCAGGCCCTGCTGGACGGGCTCCTTCCACAGTACAGCAAGCTGTATTGGAAACCAAGGGAGCAGGTTAGTGTGCAGTCCACTGCCTTCCTAATTGTGCATGTTGTCTGACTAGCAGTACTAGCAGTGTGTACACCAGTGGCAAGCATACTCATGGAGTACTTTCATCCCCCAAAGTGTGTAGGTACATGTAATGAACAGTTGTTCTGCAGCTAAAGTGCATTTGTGCAAGCTTTAACTTCCCAGGCATTGTTAACATGTCAGACATGCAGGACATTTGTCCTTTTCCATGGGTGCACTACCTGTGTAACTCATTTTCCTTTGTGACGATGACATGTATATCCAACTGTGTGCAGCACAAATATGGGGCATGTGTGTTAATGGACTTTTAACTTTGTCATCCTCACAGGTTGATGCCCACCAGAAGCAGGAGATATGGCTGACCATCGCCCGGGCAGTTCAATCGGTAGGGGTCTACAATCGCCAGATCCGCAACTGCCAGAAGAGGTGGCAGGACCTTCGGGGCTGGACCCGGAGGATCGCAAGGGTCCAGATGAAGCTGTTGCCTCCTCGCAGGAGGGGCGGACACCGGACCCTGACCCCCCAGATGCTCCGGATCCTGGCGGTGGTCTTCCCGGACCTGGATGGGCAGCTGAAGGCCAGACAGCAGTAAGGAGGGGGTAAGTCCATGCCTCATCTGTGTACTATGTCTGACATGCTAATTGCAGTCTTTTGGCCTGGTCACACTTCCACATTACGTAGGTCTTGTAGTCCAATACTTATGTCCCTCAATTGTGTGATGCACCCTCCTCATCTGATCCACAGGTGTTTGCTTTACCCCTGAGCTGTGATTGTGACACAGTGCATACTGTTGTTGTCCGGATGCCCTTCCCCTGTGACAGGAGACAGTGTAGACTGACTTTCCAGGCATGCCAGTGCCATGGCATTTAACTTGCTATGAGTGATCCTGCATTGTGTTCAAGTGTGCTCCATGCACCCCATTGTGGCATTGACTATCAGGACATGAGAACATCATAGTGTGTGTTGCTGGCATGCATCACAAGCATGTGAAATGAGACTCTGCCCATCCCTTCATCCTGACACCTGTACTGAGTCAGTGGCAAGAGATGTGCTGTGTGTATAGTGACATACTCCTACATGTTCACTTGCATGTCCAACAAATGTGTGGAGGGGGCATGTCGGCACATTGGGTATTAGCATCCAACATGCAACAGACATATGGGTGCAAGTCCAGGAGGGGTATGAGTGCCATGGTTGATGGTGAGACTGACAATTGGCTTATTCTAAACAGTGTGAGCACTTTGAGCAGTGTTCAGCTGATGATGCCAGGGCTTGCCCTGTGATGTGATGTACTCACTTTGATGTGTGCAGTCAGTGCAGGTGACTGATGTTGTTCTCTTTTTTCCTAATTCTATCCAGATACATCCACGGCCACAGGAGGGGACAGCTCCACGGACCAGGAGGAGCCACAGAGCCTGACTGGGACAGAAGGCGAGGAGTTGGATGAACCCAGTGGCACGGAGGGCGAGTGGAGACACACCGAGGAGTCCTCAGCACCATCCACCCCAGCTGAGGGCCACAGCAGCTCTGAGGATGACTCCCTTGTGGAGGTGGGTGTCAGCAGACACCAAACCCTAGCTAGTGAGGCTGTCCCTGCCACCCCCCCACCACCACCATCACCACCCTCCCATCGGCTCCCATCCCAGAGGTCTGTGGAGGCTCCCGTATTCGGGAGCATGTCTCCTTTGTGCCAGGTACCGTACCCCCTGCCCCTGTGTTCCATGCTGCCCTGAGTGAGGAGTCTGTGGACTTGCTTCGATAGATCCATGTAGGGCAGACATCAATGCTGAGTGTCCTCCATGCACACACCAGTCTGTTGGCACAACTGCTGTCGTTCATGGAGGGCATTTCATCTGGCATGTCTGCCCTACAGAGGACCAATCAGTCCGTGGCCTCCTCCCTGACGGCAGCAGTGTCCCTCCTCCAACAGTCCTGCACCCCTCCTACCCCTGCACAACCCACGATTCCTAGCACCCTACCTGTCCCAAGCACACACACACCTGCACATTCACACAAACCCACAGACACGGGCAGCACACAAACACCCAAAACAAGCTCTAGATGTGCACACAAGCAAGCGCAGGGGACTGATACCACACTCACAGGGAATGGTTTGCAGACACACACACAGTCATCCACAACCACTCAGCAGTCCTCCGATACCTCTCCCTCCCAATCCCCTTCCCTTGCCTCACCTGCAACCCCAACTCCACAGAAGCTCTTCCTCTGTGATCTTGGCCTCTTCCCCACCGACCCAGCAGATCCATCTTACAAGGGGAAGAGGAAGTCCCCACACACAGAGGGGAGTGCCCCTCATACCCGGACAACCGCCCCCAGGTGCAGTCAGACTGAGGCCCCACCTGCAAGTCCCCCTGGAGCCGGAAGAGCAAGACCCCACCCCCGCCCCACAGCTCCACGACAAGTGTCCTTCCTCCATCCCCCAGGCCACCACTCCACAGGTTCCCCCGCCACACCCTGCCCCAGGTTCCCCCACCCACGGATACACCATCCCCAAAATGCTGAGGCCCTCCCCCTACCACTTGCTCTTCAACCCCCGGTCAGACAGTTTGTGCCACTGATGTGGGGACCGTGTCCCCACCTCTGTCCTGCCAACCTCACCTGAACTCCATTCCGCTACCATTGAGTTAGGCACTGAAGTAGATTCCATGACCACCCCGTCTGACTTGGGCACTCCAGTGGGCACCCAGTCCACTCCATCTGACCTGCCCACTGCAGTTGTGCTGGCACACACCCCATCTGACTTGGGCCCCACAGTTGTGACTGCACCCACTACTTCAGTCAGCTCCGCTGCAGTTGCCAGTGACTCTCCTGCCTCCACCACCCCTTCACTGCCTCCTTCTGCTGCGCCCTGATCCTGTCCCTGCGGTGCCTGGCCGGCCCCCATGTATGCCCCTCCGAGGGGATGTCCCCTGTCCTTACCAGTGCAGGCAAGCAACGTGTGACAGTTGTCACTCAAGTTAACTTCTTGTCATTTGCATATGGGCTGGCCATTGGCCTTGTTTTGAACGGACTTTGCATTATTCATTTGCTGAATAAAGCTTTTTTCTGTATCCTTGTGAATTTGATTTAGTTGTACATTATGTTGATGATGTTTAGCATGACCTTGCAGTCGTAATGCTGGATTTCAAATGTTGAATACTGAGGTGTTGCTGTGAGGTACTCCATGTGGTCCATGAAATATGTATCCTATTCTGGTCGTTATCCATATCATCCTTTGCAGCTAACTGGGTGCGTCATGATTAACAATTTGTGGACACTCTGTAAACATTTCATTTGCATGGTCACATCTGTGGCTTGCACACATGCACATATGATGTGCTTCCCATTGTCCAATTTGTCTATTTCCCTGACTGTGGGCGCATCGCCACTGGACATGTAAGTGTGGGCATCATTGGTGTAGGAGCAACTGGGTCCTATGTGCAACTTGCTGAACATATGTATTGAGTATGTGCAGATGACTTAAGTGACACTGCCATACCCAGGCTGTTGTGACCAGAACCTTCATTGTGTGGTAACTGATGGCTGACTGACCAAGTGTTCTGCTGACATGCCTGAGACCTAATGGGGCTATGTTTGGCACAGCTGAGCTTACACAGGAGTTGAGTCCCCTCAAGTTAGTGTGTTGGTCCGTGACATTGCCTGGGCCCATGTTGTGTGTTGTGTGGGCATGTGTGTGTGTCCACATCCCTTTTCAAACACAGGCAGTGTTTCCTTGATATGTTCCTGTTGTTGATGCTTGGTGAGTGGCACTGTGTTCATCACACAACTTTTCCATGGGCTACCAGATGTGTGGGTGCATGACACACTACTGTTAATTGGTGTTTTATCATTGGGATTTGCCTGTTCTGAGTGGTGATGATATTGTCAGACGCAGATGGGACACAGTCAGGAGTCCCCAAAGGCATTTGTTTGTTCGCAACATCATGTCGTTGTTCCTAGGTGGTACCTTTCAGTGATTGAGACATGTGTATGTGTGTGTGACTGCTCCCACTTGTCCGGTTCAGGGCTGCAATGTTTGCAGGTGTCAGCATGTGTGTCTTGTGGTTCTCCTTGGCTTCTGCATCGTCCTGGGACTGTGGCAGGTATTCGAAAGGTTATGTCAGCTTTGACGTCATGGCCATGTGCCGCACATTGTGCAGTATGTCTGTCATTCACCAGGGTTGTAAACTGCCCTTGTATGATGAGTCTGTGCACCTTAGTTCCTCCCAACATTACTGTGTTTGTCAGGGGTGCTTGTGCAATGTCACCTGCCCATGTGGGTTTCACAGATGCACATTGGTGCAGTTCAGGGTGTGTGGTGTTGGGGGTGGACTGGTGTAAATGTTTTCATGGATGGGCCCCTAGCTCCCGTTTGTCCATGGATGACGGGCCATGCTGAGTGATTTGTGTTTGTGTATGTGTGATGTACGTTTGTGGCACAGGACACATGTCTGGGGTTCATAGTTTGTACGACATCTACCTTTGTCATCACAGTGGACGTGTCATGCATGCTTGTATCACCCCAATGTCTGGTCCCTGGGGGTAGTGCTGTTGTGTGTCAGTCTCTTGCTGTGTTAGTTGCTGTTCATTCCAGCTTGTGTCACATGTGTCTGTTGTGCTCCCTCTCATCTCACAATGCCTGATTGCCCACTGAGGGGGAACCATTGATGGTTTACTTTTGTATGGCACTGTGTCCACATCTATCTCACTGTGGTTTAGCCCCCCTTATGTGTTGTGTAGTTGCCTGGGGATACTGAGACACACACACACACATGTTGTGTCAGATGTGCAGTGTGAGGTTGCCTGTTTGTGTTTGTGCATCTGCACCAGTGCATTGGTCTTGCTGTTGTGGGCCATTGTCTGGATGTTGTTTTTGTGATTTACCCTGCTGTCACTGTGAGTGATTTCACATCATTCTGCACATTCATCCTGGTTGTTAAGTCCCATTGCTGGCATGGAATGGGAGTTTGTGAACTGACACCTACAGTCTACACAGGTTGTTTTGATTTGTGTGTCTATTTTCAAGATGTGTGTATGCTTTGTGATGGTCACTTCTGCTTTTGTGTCATTGTGCACTGTATGCATTGTCAGCCCCCATGGGTGGTGCTTGTCTGCACATGGCCGGGAGTATGTTAGGGTTTCACAGCATTGTTAACCTCACCACATCTCTGTGGGTATGGGACACAACCACTACTTTGCCCCAAAAGTGTTTCATGTGTTGGGACCAGGAATCATACGTGCTGTTTGGCATTTGCAGCTTTGACGATGATGACACTTACCTTTTGGTCACTGTGATGAGGGGGGTTTTCCACCCCATCACCACAATGCTCAACATTTGCTGCATTTTTAAACCACACACTTGACTTTTGTTCTACACAGTGAGTGGGTGTTATTTTTACATTGACACAGTGCTAGTGATGCTTTCCTTGTGTAGGCCACACTCAGTTTTTGGTCACACATGTGATGGTAGTTACATTGTATGTTCGAAGTCATAATCACTGTTGTGGGCATTTCTCACAGACTACACATTGTTGTCATAATGTTAGGGGGGATGTATTTTGCTGACATACCTAATGTTTGTGTATGGTGGATGTGTGGTGCATCACCCATCCTATGAGTGGGGGTGGCAGTAGTGATGGGCAACAGGTTCCCTATGGGTGGGGGTGGCAGTAGTGATGGGCAACATAACCTCTATTGGTGGGGGTGGCAGTAGTGATGGGCAACATAAGCCCTATGAGTGGGGGTGGCAGTAGTGATGGGCAACATAGTCCCTATGGGTGGGGGTGACAGTAGTGATGGGCAACATAACCCCTTATAGGTGGGGGTGGCAGGAGTGATGGGCAACAGGTCCCCTATGAGTGTGGGTGACAGTAGTGATGGGCAACATAAGCCCTATGAGTGGGGGTGGCAGTAGTGATAGGCAACAGGTCCCCTATGGGTGGGGGTGTCAGTAGTGCTGGGCAACAGGTCCCTATGGGTGGGGGTGGCAGTAGTGCTGGGCAACATAAGACCTATGAGTGGGGGTGGCAGGAGTGATGGGCAACAGGTCCCCTATGGGTGGGGGTGGCAGGAGTGCTGGGCAACATAAGCCCTATGAGTGGGGGGGCAGGAGTGCTTGGCAACAGTTCCCCTATGGGTAGGGTTGGCAGTGGTGATGGGCAACATAAGCCCTATGAGTGGGGGTGGCAGTAGTGATGAGCAACATAGACCCTATGGGTGGGCGTGGCAGTATTGATGGGCAACATAGTCCCTATGGTTGGGGGTGGCAGGAGTGATGGGCAATATAACCCCTATGGGTGGGGGTGGCAGTAGTGATGGGCAACAGGTCCCCTATGGGTGGGGGTGCCAGTAGTGATGGGCAACATAAGCCCTATGGGTGGGGGTGGGAGTGATGCTGGCCATGCAACCCCTATGGTGGCCTGTTGCTAATGGACAGGATATGGATCCCCTGTGTGTGTGTGACATTTTGCAGGTATGTGTCGTTTGTTTGTGTGGTGGGTGTCTGACTTACCGTCTGCGCCGTCCGCGTCGGTTCCTGATCTGATCATAGATGTACAGTACTGGTATGACCTGCGCGATGGGATTCATGATGTGTTCATCTCGTACACGCTGCTTGTTGCTCCGTCTCGTACCCGTTGCTAGCTGGTCCGTCTCGTAGCCGTAGATTGAGTTCTGGCGCGAATCTTACCTGATATGCTTCTTTACCGGATGCTGTGACGTACCGTACGTGGCGACCCGTCCGGTGCGTAGGAAGTACGCATCGTACTTGTCTGGCCGGAAACTGCTATGATATACTGCTTCCGGGCGACTCAGTTCGGCGTTCGGAGTTACGGCTCGGACGGAGAATGAAGCCTACGTGTCGGTCAGATTTTCGGCAGTTATGCACATCGTACTTCATCAAAAGGACGGTCCGGGTACGAGTCGGTCGCAAGGTAAGACTACGAAAACTCTCAGAGAGCTGTCCGACCCGGATCAGAATCGACCCCTGAATGTCCACATTTTGTAAACCTAGGTCTACTTCAATACGTCTCTCTTCTGCATACCTCTTGCACCAGAAAATATAGCTATGTCCTACGATCCACACTAGCATTTTGAAGGTATGGCTGGAAGGTAAGGAAAGATGTCTGTAGCTCATGCAGTTCCTTGGTAGAATAAGAGATATGTTTAAAGATGGGGAACTACTTTTTATTGCCATATAAAACGATACTTGATTGGGAGACGAAAAGCATTCTTTTTTAAAAATAGGGTGCACATTCGTTTTGTGGAAAAGCATCTTTGTGATTAGTTAAGAAAAAGCAGTTTCAACGTGGAGTACATATCATAGGATAAAAGTTGTCAACTCAACCACACCTGCTACTTGCATTTGGAAGGCACTGTTCGAACTTAAAACAATCGTGAACTTTTAACCTGCACGTGCCGTTAAATGTTCGAGAAAATGTTGCAAACAATATGGTTAAGTTTAAAAAGATTGATGAACTTTTAACCTGCACGTGTTGTAGAATGTTCTAGAAAGTGTGCACTTCTGACTTCTAGGTGTTGTTGAATATTAAAAATACTGTTTATATGGAACATTAAAAAGAAACCAAGAGAGAGAAGTTTTGAAACCTAAAAGAATCAAGGAACTGTTTTAATTTGCTCTTTACATGTATTTATGTGTGGAGCAACAAAATTATAGACGGAACAGCACCAGGAAGAGGAAGAAGCAGGGAGTGGGGGGATGGGGGGAGATAGGCAGAATGGCAGACATGCACAATTAAGTATAGCACAAGTATAGACAAACAATGGCCAAAATGAAACACACCAACAAGGAGCACAAGTCCCACAACTCGCCCACATCACACCAGTGAACGAGCATAGAAGTGAAAACCACGCTGCATTCATAGAGGATGTGTACAAAGGCGGGTTGTTGGTGTTGTGGGATGTCTGCGACCGTGGCCATCATGGATGAGATGCCCAGCACGTGGCACATGGGTGAATTCACTGTCTGTTACGTTGCAACCAGCTGCTCCTCCCTCCCACGAGCTCCCACACTTTTGTACGGTGCGCTGTTGAAACTCGTGCACTTGTACGGCACACCATTGTAATGCCTATTTGCGCATGTGCTGCTGCATTCCAACTACACCATCACAGTGCCGTTTGGAGGTGGTGCATGCCACTTTACAACATCGACTGCTGCGGCCCTTGTGGCAGGCCACACCAGAACACAGAGACACACTTACCGCACTTCCTGTACACGGAGATGTCCGAGACACCCCGTTCCCGTTGTCGGAGAGGCACACCCCTGCGCTGACCTGTGTACTCCGGACCAGCACACGCCGGTTGTGCATGCAGGAGGATACATGCGTAGCTACATGTCCAGGCTCACTGCCAACGCTGAGGTGATAGCACGCTGTGATGTTGCAGGGCTGGTGCCTATCATGCTAACACAATGACCAGAGGTACACACTTGCTCAGATGCAGATTTGGTTGGGCGTTGGCGGTCCCGGAGTTGTTCCGAAGAGTCTTGTGGCCCTTATGGGTATCCCTGTATCATTTATTCTATGGCACCTGTGGGTGTTCTGGTGTAGCTCTTGGCTGTGTTCTCTTTCATGGTTCAGGTAGTCGTCCTGCTTAACACCACCAGAAAGTAGGTGTAAAATTCCTGGTGCTAACGTGGCTTATCACCGGAATTTGTTTCGCATTGCAGTTGGTGTGAAAGTTGTGATGTGATTTTGTGCGTGTGCAGGACAAATATACAAACTGGGCAGTGTATCTTGTCAAGATCCAGCACCTGACGCCCGATTCCCAATCAATATAAATACAATGAGGTTGTGTGTACACTGTGAGTGCAGCCACTACGTCAGTGTAATTCAATACAGGATTTTATTATTTAGAATAACCCTGGGCGTAGTGGGGCTACGTGGAGCATCGTGTAGTGTGGCCACATCTACGCACACTCGCGCGCTCCGCGTAGCCCCACTACGTGCCGCCCACCTCCCGCCCGCCCTCATTTTGAAAAAAGTTAAAGTATTTTAAAAGTAAGAGAAAATGCCTTACCTGCGGTGTGGCATCCCGGGGCTCCCTCTTCCTGGTTGACGACAACTTCTTCTCACAAATTCTTTAAATTATTTTAAAATGAGGGCGGGTGGGCGGCGAGTGGCGGGCAGCTCTGCTTCGCCGTGGCGTGTGCATAGCGCTGCCTGCTACGCCTACTTTGCAAACCGCGAAGCAGGCAGCGCTACGTACACTTCGTGGGTGGAGCGGAGCAGTACGCCCGGGCTTAATTTAGAATAAATACCAAAGGTGCACCTCGTGTCTTTTTGCACGGGAATGGCTAGTCTGCATTTCATTATCAGCACTTTAATGGAAGTAAAGTTGAGATAAATCTAACACACTATTCAGAAGTTGGTGGAAACTGCAGACATCACCAGTATTCCTGCGATAAGTCCTCCAAAATTTAAGACCATGGTGGACTTCATCAAATAACAGTAATAAGAACAAGAAAGAGTTACACAGTAGTTAAGAAAACAACCAGAAACGTTTTTTTTTTCCAAACTTTATTTTTTTATTAACATATATCAACGATAAAGAAATAAACAAAATGTATCAAAATAAATACAAAATAACAAGGTGGAACACTGCTGTGGGGACCATGGATGTGGACGAAAGAGCATGGAAAATAAAGCACAAAATAAGGACGTGTGTAATGCGCATATCAGAGGAGAGAGACATAGAGAAAAAGAAAAGGGAAAAAAAGCCAGAGAGAAAAAGAGAGGAAAGGAAAGAAAGGGAGAAGGAAGAGAGAGAGTTAGAGAGATAGAAGGAAAAGAAGGGTGAGAGAGAGAGAGGGGGAGAGAGAGAAAGGGAGAGAGAGAGAGAGAGAGAGATAGAGAGAGAGAGAGAGAGAGAGAGAGAGAGAGAGAGAGAGAGAGAGACACTGCCGCCCCTGCACATCCATGAGCAAATAATTACCTGGTGCCACCAGAGTGTGCAGCAGTGGGCACTCCATGTGCCTGTCAAAACTCATCCCAGATATGTCTCTGAGTCCTGAGTAATGAATGGCGGAGACCACATCAGGTGCTTGACGGATCGCACAGATGTCGCTGAGTCCTGAGTCATGAATGGCGGAGACCACATCATCTTTTCCAGGGCCTGGCAGATCTCACACATGTCGCTGAGTCCTGAGTCATCAATGGCGGAGACCGCATCAGCTTTTGAGGCCGCTAAGCCTGTGGAAGTTAAGTTTGTGCCAAGAGGTGGTAGGCCCATGATGGTCACATGAGCTTCGGGTGGCACTAACCCTGTGCATCTGAAGTTCGCACCAAGGGGGTGGTAGGCCCCTGACCGCTATACTGATTAGGGTGCGAGTAACCTTCTGCGCATGTTTTGAAAGACTCTTTATGGTTGAGACACGTGGAGCGTCCGGCATCTATTCAGCACCGGCAATAAAGGATGTGACGTTGTCGATCTATTATATTTGCGTGGTCACATGGCCTGTGACGCATGTGCCGGACGGGTGTGGTGTGTGGGTAAAGCTGCCCTCAGGGAGTGGGTGGAAGATGTGGAGAACTAGACCACTGACCTGCACAGGAACAGCGAGTACGCCTGCGACAGGTAGGTAAGTGGGGCCATCATCGGAATGTAATATGAGTGGTGTGGCGTGGCATGGCGTACGATGGAACAGGGCAGGGATAGCTACAATGGCGTGGACAGCACCGTAGTACTGCATCTGTGAGTGGAGTGGATGGGCTGCAGCTGTCCCTCTGCAAGCCTGGGTGCGAACTGTTCATAACTCACACTACATAAGTATTGAAAAATCATTTTGTGATTCAGTCCGTCAGCTGGCATTTGTCCGAGGTATTTGTGAAAACATATCGGAGTTCTTTCTGTGATAGATACCACTTTGACGCTGCCTCTCCCCACATCAGCAGGTAACGCACCCTCTTCCCACATTACCATCATACCCCCAACAACCTTCTTGAACCCGGAAGTGTCCCTGTGCGGTTGGACAAAGAAGAGTCTTAGACATGTATAGATTTACATATAAAAAAATGTATTTAAAGAAAAGAACAACAAATAAGACTGAAGGGAGTGTGGTGGTGTGGTCGCTGCCATGACGTTTTGGGTCACTGCATATGGAAATATGTCTAACTGATCAAAGAGAGTTTGCTGCTATGGTGGCTGCCATGGACTTGGGGTCATTGCCATTCAGGACTCAGGACACAGTTACACTTGTGGGATCAGCTTGTGTTGGACAGTGTTAGTTGGTACCACGTGTCCAAAATTCAAATTGAGTGGTCTACTGCCTGCAGTGTAGACTGCTGAGTGTTCGTTTGTACTTGAAAATGAATTTGGTGATTTTACTAAAGGTATAACTGATATAAAAAGTGTTCAAGTAGAAAGGATACTAAAAGGATATTATGTAGATTGGAGGCCAGTAATAGTTACTTGCCTAGAGGACTCTGTAGTTAATGAATGAAGAAAACATTTCCATTGGGAGCCCTAGTGAGTGCAGTGTAGGCGTATGATGAAAAGGTGAAATAAGTATAGAATACACTGACGAAGTGTTGTATTTTCTGAGTACAATCTTGTTGTTAGAAATTAGAATTTAAAAATGGAATTGCGAGTTGTACTGCCTACAGTGTAGACTGCTATTCCATTTTAGTTTTCATTTAAAGATTAATTTGGTCATTGTAGTAAAGCTATAACTGATATAAAAAAAAGTTCTTGAAGCAGGGATACTAAAAGGATAATATGTAGGGTTAGGACTGTGATACTTACTTGCCTACTGAAGTCTGTAGTTGCATATGGAAATACCCCTCACTGATCAAAGGGAGTGTGGTGGTACGGAGTTAGGGTCACTGCCATTCAAGACTCAGGACACAGTTACACATGTGGGATTGGCTTGTGTGGAACAGAGTTGTTGGTACCACGTGTCACCGCCGTTGCATATGGAAATATATCTAACTAATCAAAGAGAGTATGCTGCTGTGGTTGCTGCAACGGACTTGGGGTCACTGCCATTCAGGACACAGGTACACATGTGGGATCGACTTGTGTTAAAGAGGGTTAGTGGGACTACGTGTCGCTGGCCATGCATATCGAAATATGCCTCAGTAATCGAAGGGAGTGTGGTGCTGTGGTCGCAGCCACGGACTTTGGGTGACTGCCATTCAGGACTCAGGACACAGTTACACGTGTGGGATTGACTTGTGTTGAACAGGGTTAGTGGTAGTACATCTACATTCCTAATTTGAATTTTATAATGAGTACGTCGGCAATAAATATAAACATAGTTGGGATTTTCACCAGAAACTACTTTAAACTTTGTTATTTCTTTTTCAAACTTCACAACAGTAGTATCTTCCATTTGTTGATCAACACCTAGACATATCCAACTGTTATTTTCTGTACAGTTCTCTTGACTAGCAAAGAAACATAAGTCTATATCATCACAAATTTGTTTTATAACATTTATATTAAAACTCGATTTTGTGACGCAGGAAAACCTAGACTTATCCAGATAGTTCCTGTTGACTTTGAATATAAACTTGCAGATGTCTATCGATGCGAACATTGGTAGGATCCAATTTCTCGATGTGAAAGTATCTTCAAACAGAAGCTGTAAGAAAAATTCCTAAATGTCTTCTCCTGTGAAATTTCTTCCCACATTTCTTTCAATCCTGTCTTCTCAGAGTTGGTAATATATGACGTGACATAGTGAGAAACAGCAACTGAGTTATGTGCATCATATTGTATGTTCATATTTACATTTCACATCTTCAAAATCTCCGTATTGTAATCATTATTATACTTTGATGCTTCTGTTCTTTTTAAATTATAAGTAATGTTGGGTGATTTTCGAGTGATGGTATGTCTCATTGCTTACATTAAACTGTTCACTCTTCCTTTGGAAATTACTGGACGTGGAAAGGGAAATCGACAGTTTGTGTAAAATGTATCTTTTGCGTTATCTTTCCGTCTGCAATACTTTCCACATTGATGACTTCGATATGCAAATACGCCACACTAATCGAAGGGAGTCTCGTGCTATGGTCGCTGGCAAGAAGTTGGGGTCACTGCCATTCAGGACTCAGGACACAGTTCCTCATGTGGGATCGCCTTGTGTTGAAGACGATTAGTGGTACCATTTGTCGACGGTCTCCCACAGTGTAGGGCAGAGGTAGCGGTGAGCTAGGGTCCACAGCCACATGCATGCGTTGGTGACCCAAACAAACCTTGCATAGTACAGGTTCAGTGTCACCACGTGTCGCCGGTCTTCCATGTGGAAATACCCCTCGGTGATCGAAGGGAGTCTGGTGCTGTGGTCGCTGCCATTGAGGACTCAGGACACAGTTACACATGTGGGATCGGCTTGCGTTGAACAGGGTTAGTTGGCACCACGTGTCACCAGTTTTCCACAGTGTAGGCCGGGGGCAGCGGTTAGCAAAGGCCCACAGGCAGGTGACGTTGACTTGAGCTGCACAGATTGGAAGCATTTGGAGGCATATCAACAACAACCGGCGATAATTATCGCTAAGCGCACTTAGCGCTAGGATAATTATCGCCGGCTAGCGTTGATTTTTATCGCTGAGATAGCGTGCTATTAGCAACGCTTATCTCAATAGCGATAAAAATCCTCACTCTAAGTGGCTAACGTGAGATTATCGCTGGCAACCCAGCGATAATCTCACGTTAGCTTGTTGATAGGGACAGACAAACTTAGCCATGATATCCTCCTTCCATAGGATATCATGGCTAAGTCAGAAAAATACCAGACGTAAAAAAGCAGCGTGAACCGCGGTTAGCGCTGCTTTTTTTGTCTCTAACAGGGTTAGCGATATTCTTGATAATAGGAGAAATGTTGCTTAGCGACATTTCTCCTATTATTTTACTCAGGAACGCCCACTTTGCATCTCATTAGAGATGCAAGGGGAAGCGTAGAGTAAAAGGGTGCTAACATGCAAATTTGCATGTTAGCACCCTGTTGTTGATAGGGTGCTAGTTTTATCTCTGCTTTTTTGGCTTTTAAAGCCAAAAAAGCAGAGATAAAGCCCTTGTTGATATGCCCCTTGGTCTTCTTAACCCATTATAGTCTCTTACACAATTTGCGTTTCTACTAATGTTGAATTGTGAACCATGTAACTCCAGTGTAGGGCGGAGGCAGTGGTCAGGATGGGTGCACAGCCACATGGCGTTGAGTTGAGCTGCACAGTTAGTGGCACCACCAGTACTCAGCGTGTGCGCACCCTGCGATGAGACGTGGTCCCGGCGGGCCACACTGGGAGCAATGTGTTTTGTCTAATGAATTCTGCATTGATAAGGCCATGTGGCGATGACTTATGGTGCAGTGAGCTAGTAGTACCTGAAGCACAGAGCGTGTGCACACCCTGCGATGATACGTGGTCTGGGTGGTCCGCACTGGGAGCAATGTGTCTTGCGAACTGGACTGCGATATTTGCAATCGCCCCTACATCTAAATTGTGAGCCATACTGTCTGTAGTGTAGATCGAAGGCAGTAGTCGGTACAGACATAAGTCTGCGGTGCTGTGCCGCTGGGTTCGCAGGGGCCCTGTGTCGAGGAGGCCCGCGGTTGTGGCGGCTGCCACATGCCAGGGTGAGGGCTGTCGTTCTGACAGACCCGTTGGTCTTCCCACAAGTTAACCATGCCTAGGGCCTGGTCTATTTATTCATACTCCTACGCTGCAGTGGCGTATGTTGGTGCAGCCCACTCCGCTTCCTCTTCCAGGGGGGAACAACACAGCTACATGACCGAGATCTTCCCCACTGCCTGAGGTAACATGGTTGCGTCCACTGTCCACTACAGTACAAGTATCAATAGTATATCTCCACATGGAGAGGTTTGTGCTTTGAATAGTGAGGTCTGTGCAGCACATGAGCGTTCCACTTGGCATTGTGTGCATTATCAGTGATGGGTGACTTGCCTCCTTCATGTATAGTTGGTTGCTCATCTCCCAACATTCAGCTATTGGGTGGGTGAGGGGCATGGCATTTTGGGAAGGTCCGTTGTTCTGTTTTGTGCTGCCTCTGTGGTAGTAGGGGGGGTGGTCCGTGGGGGAGGTTCTGGTGGTGGTGGAGCTGGGTGTTGTGGCATTGTTGGGTGTCGGAGCTGCATGATCAGTAGCTGTATCACTTGTTGGTCTTTAGATGTGGCTGTGAGTTGGGTTGAAATAACAGAGTAGATAGTCGACCTCCTTACACCAGTTAAATGTTAATTTGGTACTGCTAACTCGGCTTATCACCTGCTTTTTGGATCGCATTGCAGATTTGACTGGTCGTTGAAAATATGGGGAAGTGGTGTTTTCATGTTTTTTTTGCTTGGGAACGCCTACTGTGCATTTCATTAGCGTTAGATGTGGCTCTTGTTTGTGGCGATTTTGTTGGTGTAAGGTATTGATGAAAAAGTGGTGAGATTTGCAGTTTTCACCAAGTTGAGAATGGGATGATAATTAAAAAAACACAGAAAAAAGATAGGTTTAAGGAACATTATAAATAGAAATTAGAATTTAAAAAACCTTTGAAATTCACTGAAAAAACCATAGGTTTCAGGCACGTTATAGTTAGAAATTAGCATTTAAAAATCCTTTGAAATTCACTGAAAAAACCATAGGTTTCAGGGACGTTATAGTTCGGAATTAGCATTTAAAAAAACCTTAGAAATTCACTGGAAAAAACCATAGGTTTCAGGGACGTTATAGTTAGTTGGACATTTGACTCATATAAAACCAGAGAAATTCGCCCGTTATAGTTAGTTGAGCTAACTATAACTCGCGCGCCCGCAATGCACTAGTGATGACGTCACATACTACATCACTCATGACATGGTCAGTGACATCACTGATGACATCACTGATGACATCATCCACCTGATAATCTGATGCACATACTGATGGCCTAATATAAACTTTGATACACGCACTCTAAAATACAGACTACTATTTTTGAAACCATACACACAACAATGCCAGATACTACATACCACCCACTATTTCCTAGGTTTACGCTCACATCCACTCACTTATACATGCAGTTACTCATCAATACAGTACTATAATATGCACTCATACACCTATACATACAGTCACAGTCTGCCACTCATCCATAGAGTTACTCACACACCTAGTCAGTCATGCAAAGAATCAATCACATACCCATTTACTCATGTTTACAGTTATACACACCAACTGCGTTATTTATACACACACCACATCACTTATTTATGCAGATACTAACACATACTTACTGTCTTATACAATCGCTGATACAAGCAGACACTCTTTTATACACCCACTCTTCAAATAACTTACTCTCACGTATAGTCATTTATATACTCCAACACTCACATATACTACCTTAAAACATATGTAGTTACTCACACATATACCAGAGAGACATTCATTCACTCACCAACACACCCATACACACACTAACTCACCCATACAGCCCTCCCCAGATGTACTTTTGAATCCATACAACCAGTGAATCACCCACTCAGACATGTATGCACAGAGTCACACACCCCCACCCACCCACACAGACACTCAGACACTCATACAGATACTCAGACAACAAATCAATAACCCATATAGACACTCATGTAGCGACTCACCAACACATGCAGCCGCTTATACACCAACTGAGACACTAATACAGACTTTCACACAGTTTAGTCACTAACCCATACATTCAGTAACACATGTTCAATCACTCACTCATACAGTCAGTCACGCACCTACTAAATAATCCATTCAAGGACTTGTAAATTCACTCTTTCTTCAATACACCTTGGCATAGATATATATGAAAAATATTTACACTTTACAGAAACACACATTCACCGGATGATGTCATCAGTGATGTCATCAGTGATGTCATTTGAGATGTCAACAGTGATATCATCAGTGATGTCACTGACCATGTCATGAGGGATGTAATATGTGACGTCATCACCAGTACATTGCGGGCGCGTGAGTTGTAGTTAGCTCAACGGGAGAATTTCTCTGGTTTTATATGAGTCAAATGTCCAACTAACTATAATGTCCCTGAAACCTATGTTTTTTTCATTGAATATATATATATGTATAAATATTATGTTTATGTGTACTTTGTTTATTAAGTTTATTTGTAATATTTTGGAAAAATGTATATAAATCTATATAAAATTACTTTGTTAACATTAATCTTAATATTTAATATATTTAATCTACATTATTTTATTTTATATATATATATATTTAAATAAATATTTTTTACATCTTTATTTTTTACATTGATATTTTCTATTCAATGTTTTTGTACTTACCTGTGTAGGTATGGAAGTCAATATTTTTATAGTCTATATTTTTTCAGTGAACCCTTTTGTTGGTGTAGTTTCTCTCACAGCCTCATATCAGGCAGGCTTGCAAGCCCCTCAAGGGGCAGCCATACAGGATATAAATCATTTTAACATACTCAAACAGTGGAAATAACATGAACGCATAATCTAGCAATGCTTTCTTGTAGGTAGTTGGTTTACTGGTTGAGGGAGGTGAAACCCAATTAAAACAGCAAACACAATTCCTGCCAGGGTACAACACAAGCATCTCCAAATTAACAAGTGCTTAACCCTCTGGTTGCGTAGCAAACAGCAATCAGGCTTATCTGCAAAGTTTTTAGGCAGCACTTCAAACAGTAATAAGGTGAAAACGCAGCCAAAGAAAAATCCCACACCAATTTAGAAACATAGAGTACAATGTATTAATTATGTATTAATTATTTGACACCAAAATTAAAAAACAACCAATCCATGGAACCAGATATTTGCAAATTGTAAGATTAGGTACAAATTGTGCAAAAAAGCACAAAGGGCCATCTGTGGTTATCTGGACACGCCAGACCGAGACAAAGTTGCCAGTTGAGGCCAACCACGTGGACCAGAGAGAGGCACCAAGTTGGGCCCACTGTAGAAGGCATTTAGGCCCACTTTAGGAAAGAACCTTAAATCTTGGCAGCGGAACATTGCGAGATCCCTTGTCAAGGATGTGCCTTACAGCAGAGGTTCTGATGAGCTGCGATATGAGGCCCTGTATCAAAGAAGCATGGCACAATGGTGGTTCTGGAGAACTTTGGGGTACTGCGTTGAGGATGTGTTGCCCAGTGGCAGTTTCAATGCGGAGCTTTGAGGAGATGCATTGTTCTGCTCAAGACCACATCTGGCCTGGCAGACCACCTTCAGGCCCACTTCCAAGGGTCCAGGACTGGGGCGGCAGCACTTTGGAGGCAGGACTCACAGCAGGTAGAGTCCAGGTGCAGAGTTCCATGTGATTGGAGCCTTTTCTGCCCCTGAGGCTCTGATCCGGAGATCATCTAATTAGCTCTTGGAGTCACTCTGGTGGTCCTGGGATTAAGATGCAGGTCCACTCCTTGTCACTCAGGCATAGGGCAGCAGGACAACGGAGTAGCTTGGCAACAGAGTAGCAGAGTAGCACAGCCGTCCCTCTGAGTGTTCTGCAGGTCCCGAAATGTACTGAAGAGTTGGGTATGAGGGTCCAAAATTTACACCTGGTGCCCACTTTGGAATTTGAGGAGCTTCTAAAGTCCTCACCCTACAGCTCCATTGGGATTTAATGGGCGTGAATTGACCACTAAACATATCTTTATAGATGATAGGTACCCCACCACCGTTCCTATTGTCCCAATTACATCAGGTAATATTATAGCCTTGAGGGAGAGCCACAGTTACCTCTGGCATGGAATTGCCTTGCAGATAGTTTTCCAAGATGAAAGAGGCTTCTGGTTGCTTATCATCAAGTAAAATAGAAAGCTCTGTGTAATGTTTATGTAGTGATCTACAATTAAGTACAACATTTGCCAATCGTGACTGACATTTTCAGGTGGAGACTGCACTAACAATGGTGGAGTTGATATTGATGTTTCCTATGTCTCATTTGCATGTAATGCAGACCAACTGATAGTCTTCCGGTGATAGTGTATTCTAACAAGATTTGCTTATCTTACAGTTGAACTGATAGAGTTCTACTTGTGAGTAGGAAATATATATGAGCTGGTCCCAATACTTGAAGGGGTTCTGGCCTCTGGCCCTATTTGGCCACAGACGGGCGCAGATGGGATTGCCTTTGGTGTGCCTTTGGCACACCCGCTGTGCGCATCCATACCCCAGGCTTAATTAAGTACCAGGCTGGGCTTACAATAACTAGAGTGCTAACCTAAGATGGTGTCTAGTATAAAATGGCTCTGAACACGGCCGATGTAAAAGATGGGTAATATTTCCTGTGTTGGCTCTCCTCCAATTCTTAAAAATGGCCCTGCTCCCCACGTTCACCTTTTCAAATTTAAGAATTTCCCTCTAAAGTGCTAATTTCTTATGGTATTGCTGTAACAAAGTGCCCTGCAAGAGCAGAGCTGAGGCTTACCGTCGCGTCCGAGCCCCGGGCTTCATTAAGTACTGGGTTGGGGATTACAGCAACCAGAGCTCCAACCGAAAATGGCGGCTCTGTTATAAAACGGCTCTGAACATGGCCAATGCAAAAGGTGGGTCATATTTTCTGTGTTGTCTCTCCTCCCACTCTTAAAAACATATTTTTCCCGAAAAGCAGAATAAACTTTTGAAACATTCAATGTGGTGCAAAAGCAATTTTTGTTTCTAAAGTGCGGTACGATTTATCATTCGATAAAAAATGGCAGTGCCCTCCCCGTTTGACTTTTCAAATTTAAGTATTTTCCCAAAAAGTGCTAATTTATTATGGTATTTCTGTAACAAAGTGCCCTGCAAGAGCAGAGGTGAGGCCTACTACAGTCAATGCAACAGTAGGAAAACTGCTGGACTTTGGAGGGATTACATTTATTATTCCCAATCCAAACAGCACAACAATAGGAAAAATGTTGGACTTTGGAGGGCATTTATTCACTATTCCCACTAAAGACAGCACAACAGTAGGAAAAGTGTAGGACTTCGGAGAGGTAGAATTTACCATTCCAAATCATGTCTGTGCAACAAAAGGGAAAGCATTGGATTTCAGAGGGCCCACTCCAGTCTGTGCAACAGTACGAAAAGCCTCGTATTTCGGAGGGGTTAACTTTACTATTTACACTCCAGTCTAAGTAACAATAGGGAAAGTGCTTCACTTCAAACACATTACATATTTTCATAACCCTATCAATCAAAAAATAAATTAGACTATTAATATATACATTATTAATTAACAAATATAGATATCTATTTAAAAGAAATTGTAAATTATAAGTAAATTATAATCTATAATCAATTAAATCATTGTTTATCAATAAAAATGTGAATTTAATAAATACTTAATTAACTTCCCTACCTATTCCCCAACAAACCTAGCAGCCCATACCTAAAATAACACTAAAAGAAATAAATATTTAGCAATTTACATAATTGATAATAACTGAATTAATTGTTTAACAATTAATAATTGATTAATTATTACTACATAGCAAAATAAATACTTTTACATAATTTACATAATCAATATCAATCACATAATTAATTATTAATTGCTAGCTAATTAATAATTAAATGTACTTAATTAACTTCCCACACTATCCCACTACATCCTTAACAACCCCCTACAATACTTTAAATTACTATTAACTATCACATAAAAAATGAATCACTTAAAATACAAACTATATTTTACAAAATGTACAACAATCATACAAACAATAGTAACACATCCAATTATTATTTGAACTAAAACACATTAAAATAATTAAAAACAATAATTTTACAACCATTTTACTGAAAACGATATTGCCTAAAAACTATTCTTGACAATGACATTCTTGCATCACGATGACAGGAAAAGGTGCCCGCGAGACCTGTAAAGCAAAATCACTTGCACGTGCACATACATACACACACACCAAAATAACAAACAAAGTAGTCCGATGAGTCCACAGCTGATAAAAAAGTCTTGTTTCAGTGTTTCATAGAGAACCTGATGGACAATGGAGTAGATCCAATAAAATTGAAGATTTGATGGGAATGTGTAGAGTAACACCCCAATGATGTGATGCAGGAAAAATGAGGCAAGACGAAGGTAGGCGGATCTGCACCAATAAGACCTCCTGGTATGGACTCCAAAAGCTCCACAGCTGGATGACCCTTTCAGAGAGGCAGATGAGCGAGTGTAGGAGAAATAGGTGAGATTATCCTATCCAAGACTGGACAGGTCATACTGGGCATCCGTGTTTCCCTTGAACGCTGGAAGGGTGGAGGGCTGCTTTTCCTGCTGCGGGCTCATTTTGTAGCAGTGCAGCAGTTTTAAAGCATGACAGAGTTCCTTGTATATTCAATCCAACAATTTTTAGGCAAAAATAAAAGTGCCTAGAAAACTCTGTTGTTTAATGTACCTGCTGGAGAGATATTGGAGTTTTGTCTAGTGGCAGATTTAACTCATCTAAGGTAGTGCAGGTACGTGCGACTTCACATAGACAACACTTAAAGCCACAGGACATTGATGCAGAGACTACTGATCTATCTGTAATTTACAAAGTGCAGCGACTCATCCGTGAGTGTATCAAGGTGCTGGAGTTGCTAGCTTTTTCATGGTGATCTGTTCTTGGGAGGGCCTGATGTCATTCTTTGTGGCTGCAGGGTTGGAGAACTCCTTCACAATGGCGAAGACCTCCTTGCTGTGGTTTGTGCTGGCTTCAATGCGGTCTGCTAGAGAATTTGTCTTTGTTTTTTCAAGAGGCAGTGGTATGGTTGAGTGCTGTCTTGAAGGTGGTATGGTCTCCTGTCTCTTTGCTGGGGCATCAGTCCCTTTCTAGTTGTCTGCAGTTATATTTGGTTTGTTTTCAGCTCCTCTGTGAACCAGCTGGCTTTTCTGGTCTGTCTTTTAGATTTGGCTGTCTTCGTGGGGGCGATTGTGTTGGCGTATTCTGTGATCCACTGCGAGAAATTCTCCATAGCCTGTTCTGGGCTGGATGTTGTGTCTGGGAGGTGGGGATTGAGAGTGTTGTTCTTCAGGTCTTTTGATATCCTTTTCCAGTCTCTATGTGTGGAGCTGGGAGGCACGGTGCCAGTGTTGGTGCTGGAGCAGAGTTTTCTGTTGAAAATCTATTGGGTTTTTAAAAGCTCTGGTTTGTCTATTTGTCGATTAATAAAATATTAATTTTAACTATTAATTATTTGTTTTGTGTAAATGTTTTAACTAACCAATACGTACTAATGAGAGAAAAACGACACGTGGGAATGCTTTCGTATTGCTTATTAATAATGTGCATGTTTTATTAAACAAACGTTGCTGAGAGCTGTTTATTTAAAGCACGAAAAACGCTTTTTAAATGTTATGTACTAATGCTTTTCTTGTGTTGCAAAGGCTAGATAATTACATACACATAAGGGTATTAGTGGGGTTAACACTGTTTAATCACTATGCTGTGGTAACGTTGTTTTGTCTCTTTTAATTAAGATGGTACATTTTGGCCTGGTGGGAAAATGGCTACCGTTTAAAGCCTGTACTCGAGTGAATTTTGTGATGAGAAGGCCTTGCTGAACATGGTCGAGAGTCATCTGACCACAGTCTTCGCCTGGTAGAAAATCTTCCGTGAGGACAGCAGTTCTGGGAGAATTGCCAGCTGCCCTTGGACAAGGATAAAATACAATGAACATTGTCCAGTCTGCGGTGACTTTGCTGAGATATTGAGGAAGAACATTTTAAAAGATACTTTTGCAAATTTGAGTTTATACTTCCGTCTTTTTATTTTTGTGATTTTTCCTGAGCGGAGATTTTCCAAATGTAGCGATGCTACATCCTTTCCTGCTCGCTTTGCTCAGCGGTTCAGCGGATATCGAAAACATTTTATGTTGCCTTCTATTGTTAGAATTATTATAAATATTGTTAGCCTAGAGAGGGTTTTTGCCACTTTGCCATTTTCTTCCCAAACCTGCGTTGGTGAGGACTTATGCTGTGAGGACGGCGACTCGGGAGACTTCTACTGAGAGACCTGTCCTGACCCATTCTGACATTTAGCTAGAATAGGTAATTATGAGAATAATGATTTACTTTGATTGATTTTCATTTGAACTAATTTTAGATAAAGTACCATAATTTTAAATACAGTGTTGGTGGTTACTTCTTGTCAATTATTGAGTACTCTATTTTGATTATTGTTGTATAGATTGTTTAGATCATGACTCAGGACAATCACAATTAGGTCTTATCGACCATGTGTGTAGATGTAGGGTGTTTAGAAGGTTTCTTTCCACAGGTTCAGTGCTAATAGAGTAATCTGAGTGTATGTTAGTGAAATGGGCCCAAGCGTATGATGAGTGTATGTGTGTGTATCTGTGAATTTACTCTATCCGTGGAAGTAGGGAGAATTTGTACACCCCAATCTGCACCAATTTCCTGGTAGCAGAATTTGATGGTTATTGATGATTGTCTTGATCTGATTAGATTGCTTGTACATTGGCTTTTGATTTATTGATTATTGATTGATGTTGGTATATGTACTAATACTATATGTTGAAGTCGTCATGTTGAGTTTTATGTAGTGCTTCTGGAATTTGGGAGCTGGTAGCAGTTCCGTAGTAGGGCAGAGGGAAGTATATGCTGCTCTCGGGAAAGACGGGATTGTTGGTCCTGTATGTATGCAGGAAAAGAAAACGTGTGACAATCGAAGTTGCGCGTCACATTGTCTGTGTTCGGAATTAGTGACATCGTTGTGTGTTACTATTAGAAATATTTCTGGTATAAAAGGAGTGTGTATGGTAGCGAAGGTTATTTGTGAAACTCTGGTCTTAATTCCCAGGGATCCGTAAGGTTCACCGTTAAAGCTTATTGCGGGAGGAGTAATAGGTATTCTCTGAGCTTGTTTGAAGGACTAGGCAGAGGTAAACACTGCTTGTTTAACGTATGCTATAATTCTGTAGTGAGGCAGATTGTTCGCTGTTCTCGGGAAAAGCAGGATTCTGTGTGTATGTACTACATTTTCTTGTATGAATGTGCGTGAATGCTCATATATTTAGTTAATTGTAATACTCTTTGGAGCAGTCCTAGAGGAAACAGTTATTGAATGCATCTTACTGTGTCAACGGGATTCTTGTGGAATAAATTTTCTTTACTATTCTTTGGTTAGCGAAGCAGACAATGGAGATGTTTATATGTTGTAACTAATAGATTTTGTAGAATCTGACACAAAGTCTACTGAGAAGTTTTGTAAAGGAGGGGTAGACGACTGACAGGAGACAGGAGCGAGAGACTGCAGCGACTGCTGACGTCAAACAGACCGCGCTCTGATTGGATATTAGATCAGAACAGTGCTCGCGCTGAGATTGGTGCGTTGGTGTGAGCCGCGCAGGGATTGGAAAGAGTCACTCTGTACTCTAGTGACGTAGATGCTCCAGGATTGGTGAGTTAGTGTGAGTCGCGCTGTTATTGGATAAAACATCGTACTATTATGTTGTATTACGGAAAGGATTAGAAAAGTTTGGTAAAAGCTAAAATGTATTACCAAGAAGAGAAAAAGAAAAAATCTTTGTTCAGAAAGATTAAAAATTGGTTCGACAAGGATAAAGATGTTAAAACGAGAGAGGGTGAATTGTTACCTCCATCGAAAACGCCTGCATCCTTCATGGCTGCGAGATATGGGTATCATACCTGTATATGGTTGGAGAATTGGGTTAGGTATACAAAGGAAGATGGTGTTCTAGCATTTCCAGAACATGGTTCATTTAATCTGGCCGTGTTGAAAAATTTGCGGGAAAAGATGTTATGTCTTGACCCAAGACCAAGGCCGACACAGTTTGAGGCTTTAGTGGAATGGGAAGAGGAAGTACATGAGCGAGAGAAGCAGAGGTCTGGGGGAAACTACAGGTATATGTTTGGGAGGAGACATGGTCGTGAAACTCATCATGATCGAATGACGAGATGGCGAGATGCTAGTATGTCAGAGGGATTATACCCTATGAGAACAGTTGAAGAGAAGGGTACAGAAAGGGTTCCTGAGGCAGAAGTGAGAAGATATGGAGTTAATGAGTATGAGGATGAAGTCTTGAATGACATGATTTAAAAAAGACCACCTCCATATTGACCAGAACCAGAAGAGAGCACACCAGTTGTTTCTCCGATAAGAGATACATTGCGTATCATTGAGACAGAAAATGTGACACCTGAGTTAAGAAGTGGTAATCCTTTCAGGGAAAGAGACAATAGAAGTAGTGGCGAAAATACAAGAGAATTAGCCAGAACTACATCGGAGTTGACTGAAAAAATTAAGGAGCTGACAAAGAATCTAGACGCTGTTACGGTGCCTGTAACCATAGGTCCGGTTATGCCTGTTTTTGATAAGCAGAGGACGGGTGAGAATGGTTTGGTGATTCCATATGTTGGGAATAGATTGACAAGTGTGGCTGGTCCTTCAGGAGATTCAGGAAAAAGGACAGAAAAATCCAGACATGAGACATGTAGTGAAGGATTAGAGATACAGTCTAATTCAGGATTGAATGCTGGTGAAGCTAGTTGTTCAGGGATGCCGATTTTAGAACCGCAGAAGAAAGTGGTTCCAGTGAGAAAATCTACTGAAATAACAGCTGAAGATTTGAATGAATGGATGAAAGTTCTTCAAAAGAGGGATAAAGATTCACAGGCAATTGATGTGGCTAGGTTACGTGTAGAATTAGAAGAGCTTGTTGCAGGGACAGTTCCTACAGAAATTCTAAAAAATCATCATGATGGTGAATTGTTATTTATGTGTAAAAATATCACCTGGAGAACTAAGAATACACATGACAGATTAAGAGCAATAGCAAATGACTATGGAGTTGACATTGATAAAGTGAAAGCTTTGCAGAAGTCTTACAGGATGGATTTCACGGATAAAGATATTGAAAATCTGAATGGTGCTGGTAGAACAGGACAGATTAAAGAGATGATCGCTTTATTGCGAAAATGGGGTGATGTTGAGAAGTGGAAGGATAGGTGGTACAAGAAGAGAGAAGAATAAGGGGATAGGACTTATTCAGCATTTCCTGTGAGAGAAAAAGAGAAAGCATCCACTGTTGCTTATCCTATGAGAGAAATACCTGTAGGAGGATATGTACATGTTCCATGGACCAGACAGGATATTTTATCATTTACGAATGATTTCCCTCGACTGAGAGAAAAGCCCGTCGAGTGGTATAGGCAGGTAGACAGATTTGTGAAATTGTCAAAAGTGCTGTGGATTGACCTGAATAGTCTGTTTGATATAATTGTTCCAGCAGACTTGTGGGCTGAGTGTAAAATAGTTGTAAGTTGGCCTACTGAGGAATATCCAAGAGATCAGAGAACAGGAGCACCAGATCCAGAAGTAATGAGAAAGTATGAGCAGGTGATCGTATACCTGAAAAATAAAGTACCTCCAAAAGAGACAGACTGGGTTAAAATAGATCGAACACATCAGGAAGCAAAAGAATCGGTTCATGCTTTTTATGAGAGGCTGATACTGGCTTTTAAACAATTCAGTGGGGATGAACACCTGGGTGACAAGGATTTGAGTCATTTTGTATACAGATTTGTAGATGGCCTGAGACCTGAGATTAGTGAGAGAATTCGTGAGCATACTGTGGACTGGCAGAGTAAGAAAATAGATGAGATTCTGAGACATGCAAAATACTTTAGTGATGAAATTGAAGCAAAACAGAGAAAGCTGAAAGAGAAAGCAATGTGGGCACAAGTGAAAGTTGCGGAAAGACAGGAAGCACAATTAGTGGAACAGGCGAATAATGCAGGAAATAATCAAGGGAATAGGCCTAGATATGCAGGGAAAGGAAAGGGGAATCTTGAGGAATCCAAAAAAAAGTTCCCGTGTCACAACTGTGGCCAACTGGGACATTGGAGATCTGAGTGTACCAATCCACCATTAGCGAATAATGAGAATAAAAACTTAAATCAACAGGTGCAGAACGAAGGGAATAATCGACAGCAGCAACAACCTTCTGTTGTGAAACAGCAGAGTCAAGAGCCAAAACCGCCCTTGCCGCAGAATAGAGGGTCACAAAAGTATAATCCGGATTCGGGATTCTACAATGATGAGCAGGTAAACAAACCAAGGCGTTCTAACCAGGTACAGCAGTACTTGTTAAAGAATGAAGGGAGTGAGTCTGAAGGTGATTATTGACGGTGCCGAAGAGAGGAGGAAGAGTGCATACTTGGTGCAACTCTAGAAATAGACCAGGCAGGACCATTTGTGGATGGAAAAATAAATGAAGAAGGTGTTACTTTTTTAGTAGACACAGGTGCAACAAGATCAACTGTCAGGTCAACAGATATTAGAAATCTTCCTCTCTCGGATGAAGCAATCCAAGTAGTTGGTGTAGCCAATACACAAATCAAGACACGTCTTACTGAACCAGTAAGAGTACAAATAGGGAAATTTTCAGACATGCACAGATTTATTGTCTGTGACACTAGTCCAGTGAATTTGTTAGGTAGGGATCTACTTTGTAAGATGAATTGTACAATTTTTTGTACACCGGATGGAATAGCTTTTGAAACACCAGATGAGGATGTTTTGTACCGAATGACTCTAAAAAATAGAGAGAGTGAGTTAATTGGTGCATATGCTGTGTTTGATCCGGAGGATTTGCCTCAAGAGTTGAGAGATACAGTGAAAAGGACAGTTTGGGATTTTACTGGAGAAGATGTGGGATTGATGAATAATGTAGATCCAGTGAAAATTGCAGTGAAAGAGGGAATTACTTATCCTAACATTCCTCAGTACAAAATGACACTAGAAATAATTGAAGGAATAACTCCTATAATTGAGAAAATGATTCAGCAAGGAGTTTTGAGAGAACTATTGAGTAGTCCGTGTAACTCACCGATAATGGGGCTAAAGAAACCTAATGGGAAGTTCAGGATTGTACAGGATTTGAGAAAAGTTAATCAAATTGTGGTGGCATGTTGTCCTATTGTGCCAAATCCGTCAGTGATTTTGTATCAGATTCCACATGATGCTGAGTGGTACACAGTGATTGATTTGTGTCATGCTTTCTTTTCAATTCCATTGCATCATGACAGCCAGCCGATTTTTGCATTTAGATTTGGCCAGCGTATTTTAGCATGGTGTCGTATCCCACAGGGGTATACAGAGAGTCCTTCGATATTCAATCAGTTATTGAAAAAGTCATTGGAGAGTTTGATCATGCCTGAAAACTCAGTGCTAGTACAATATATTGATGACCTACTAGTGGCATCAAAGACACGTGAAGCTTGTGAAGTGGATACCATAGCTTTACTGAATCATCTGGCAGATGGAGGGTTAAAGGTATCTCCAGCTAAATTGCAATTTTGCAAGAAAGAGGTGCATTATCTTTGACACAATATTGAAAAAGGTCTGAGAAAAGTGACTGATGACAGGATCAAAATTATCAGAGAAATGAAAGCCCCAAAGACCCAGAGAGAAGTGAGAATGTTTCTGGGAATGGTGGGTTATTGTCGTCAGTGGATAATTAATTTCTCCCTGATAGCAAAGCCACTGATTAAGCTGACAAAAAGTGAGATGACAGATCCATTGGAATTAGATGGAGAACAAATGGCAGCATTTGAGGAGCTGAAGAGCAGAATGTGTGAAGCCCCTGCTTTGGGTATGCCAGACTATGAGAAAGAGTTTGAATTGTACTGCAGTGAGAGAAATGGATGTGCACTTTCAGTGTTAATTCAGAAGCATGGATTACTGAGAAGGCCTATTGCGTACTTCTCATCGACACTTGACCCTGTAGCTGTGGGTTTACCAGGTTGTCTGAAATCTGTGGCTGCAACATGCAGAAGTCTGGAACAGAGTGAGGGAATTATAATGGGATATCCTGTAAGGGTATTCGTACCTCATAATGTGGCAATTCTTTTGACAAGAAGCAGAACTCAGTACATGTCACATAGTCGGTTGACTAAATATGAGAAAGTCATTCTGGGAGCATCAAATGTGACTCTTGAGAGATGTGTGAATGTGAATCCAGCGACATTGTTGCCGGATATTGAAAATGTGGGTGTGAAGATAGAAGATGATCACAATTGTTTGGATGTGCTAGAGTACTGTACAAAACCGAGACCAGACATAAGGGATCTTCCCTTACTTGAGAGTGATCATGTGCTGTTTGTAGATGGATCATGCCTGAGGAATGATGATGGTGTGCTGAGTGCAGCATATGCAGTGTGCAAAGTTTCAGAAGTGATGGAAGCATCACCATTGAAAGGAGTGAAATCCGCACAAATTGCTGAATTGGTGGCATTGACGAAAGCTTGTGAAATTGGGAAAGATCTGAGAGTAACTGTGATGACTGATAGTCAGTATGGATTTGGAGTTGTGCATGATTTTGGCCAACTTTGGCTACAGAGAGGTTTCTTGACGTCGAGTGGGACTCCAATAAAGAATGCTGAAGTGATTGGGAAATTGCTTGAGGCGATACAGCTGCCTAAAGAATTAGCAGTGGTGAAATGTGCTGCTCATGGACAAGGAGATGATTTTGTGACTGTTGGCAATAGATTTGCCAACGACATTGCACAATATTGTGCTAAGAACAATCACTCAATTAATAGGGAACGAGAAGGAGAAATGTCTTTTTGTTCTGTGATGTTTACTAATGTCCTAGAAACGTGGGATGAAGTGAAACAGTTGCAGGATGAGGCAGGAAAGGAAGAAAAGAAAGACTGGATCAAGGCAGGTTGTGCCCCAAGAGAAACAGACCATGTTTGGGTCTATAGAGATGGCAGACCAGTCATGCCAAATTCCATGCTGTCGACAATGGCAAGGATGTATCATGGCCAGGGACATTTGGGAAGGGATGCGATGATCAGGTCTTTTAAACAGACTTGGTACAATGCAAAGTTCAGGACAATTGCAGAGAGCATCTGTCAGAGATGTTTGATTTGTCAGCAATTTAACACTGGGAAAAAGACAGTGGTGAGTCTGGGAACAATAGGCAGAGAAGGTGGTCCTTTTACGAGAATGCAGGTAGATTTCATTGAAATGCCCCAAGTGAACAGATTGAGGTATGTTCTAGTGGTAGTCTGTTTGTTTTCAAGATGGGTGGAGGCCTATCCGACTAGGAGAAATGATGGAATAACAGTGGCGAAATTACTGTTAAGAGAGTTGATTCCTAGGTACGGGTTTCCAGTAACGATTGAGTCTGATAGAGGTGGACACTTCTATAATGAGCTCATGAGTTTGATTTGTGAAGCATTGGGCATACAGCAAAAGCTACATTGTGCATACAGGCCAGAGGCTTCTGGTGTGGTTGAGCAGATTAATGGCACAATAAAGAACAGGATTGGTAAGATGTGTTTAGCCACTGGAATGAAGTGGCCTCATGTCTTGCCTCTAGTGCTAATGACTATTAGATCTACTCCAGATAGAACTACTGGTTTAAGTCCGCACGAAATCTTGATGGGACGCGCAATGCGACATGGATATGTGCCTGTCAATAAGTTGATGACAATAACTGATGACATGATTTTGGATTACTGTAAAGGCCTGGCTGACGCAGTTCATTCTGTGCTTCACCAGATTGGAGAAGAAGCTACCACACTTGAGAAGAAGCAAGCTCATGATCTGAGTCCAGGAGACTGGGTGAGGATTAAAGTACACAGAAGAAGAAATTGCTTGGTTCCAAGGTGGGGAAGACCAAGACAAGTTATTTTGACTACGACAACTGCAGTGAAGTGTGCTGGTGTGAAAAACTGGGTACATGCAAGTCATACTCTGACAGTTCCAAACCCAAAGGATGGGACTGGTAAGGAGTATTTTGAAGAATCAGATTCCAGTGATGATGAAGACCCAGAACCAGTGAGAAAAAAATCAAAGTTCAGGAAAAGAAGCAGAAAAGACTTCAAGAGAACCATTGAGAGTCTCAGAAGGGAGATCAGATTCTGTAAGAGAGCCTGAAGTTCCAAAAAGCAGTGGAGGAAAAAGAAGAAAAAAGAGCAGTTCCACAGAAATTACTCCTGAATCAGAAGAGGAGGAGATTGAAGAACCACTTGAGATTATACCTGAAGAAGTAGGGTCAGAAGAAGATAGAGAGGGACAGATTGCTGAAGACCCCCGAGGAGGTGTAGGGAACATTCCTGATAAGCTAGGTGAAGGGACAAGTAGACAGCAAGAAGATTGCGTGTCGGAGACTCGAGGAGGGAAAGAAGTAGGGAAGTCTCAAACAGTGGTGAAAAAGACTGTGGAGCAAAAGAAAACTGCTGAAGAACAAGAGGCATTTGAAACAGAATCGGATGAAAGTGAGAATGAAAAATCAGAAGGTCGAGTTCTGAGAAAGAGAACTTGGATTGGAGAAAGAAATAATACAGAAACAAGACCGAAAAAGGTTGCAAGAGGAGATTTTTGGCCTAACAACAGAGTAAAGAGGCTGAGATACAGACTGATAAGAGCAAATACATCGAAAGCTGAACAAGTGAATGAAGTGTCGAGTCAAAACGAAGTAAAAAGGAAGGAGCAAAAGGAGTCAAGAGAACCTGAGGAGATAAAGAGAATTAGAAAACCCAACCAAAAGTACAGATCACCGGAATGGTCTTATGTGGCACTGTCTGAAGGAGGAGAAGAAGAAGAAACAGTGTATCGAGACAATCCAGAGGGGATCTTGAGAAAAGTGGTTGAGGAAAAGGAAAAATCTGTTGGAATCTTAAAAGTTATCCTGACTGACATTGAAGAAGAGTCAGATGCACAGGATGTTGTTGATGATCTGATACAATTTGATGTTGCTGAAGAAGAAGGAGTGAAAAGTGATGAATATCCAAATTGAGTGAACTGAAGAAATCACTTGGAGAAAAGTGAAAAGGAAAAAGTCTGAAATCCAGCTGTTTGAAGTAATCCAGAAATAAAGAGTAATACAGTAGTGGAGTAGTAGAGGCTAAGTCAAAAGACAAGGTCAAAGTAGTAAAATGGCTAACATAGAGAATAATCAAAGTAGATGTGCCTTCTTGAAAAGATGGTGTAGAATGTGCTGTTGCTGTACTGCATTATTAATGCTACTATGGGGTGTTTTAGCTTTATTAGTTACATTTAGAGTTACAATAGGTACATTTGAAATACATACTGAGAATGAGACTAATGTAGAGAAAAGTTCGCAAAAAGTAGTTCCAACTAGAATTAGTAATACTTGCATGCATAAAGATAGGTCAATTAATGATTTTTCTAGTAATGTTTTTTCAAAACTATTGTATGAATATGTGAAAGCAATGGAAGTGAGGGATTGCTACGTATGTATGCAGTTACCTGCATCCGTTTCAGAGGGTGTTACTTATCACCATTTACCAGCTACGTATGGAATTTCTTGTAGTGTGTTGAGTAGTGTTTTTTATTTGCTAGGGAAAATAGATTATAAGATGTCTAACAAAGATAGTATTTTTGGGCAATTGCCTATGAATGAGAAGCTGAATCCAGCTAAAGAAGCTAACATTTTTGGTGAGATTTTTATTGAGAAAGAAGAATTAACATTAGATTACATTTTTAAGAATAATTTAACTTGCAGTTTGAAAGAAGAGGAGAAAGCTTTCCTAAACATGGTGGAGGAAAGGAGATTGAGCATGCACGAAAAGGCAGGGAAATACAAAGTGAGTGAGACAATTTGGGACATTGAGATGGGAAAAGAATTGAGAAATGGAGCTAGTCCAACTTTAGCTTTAGATGCACCACAGAAGGGTAAGCTGTGCATTACAAGAAAGAAATCCTAATATGATACATACTTTGTTGGGACTAGTGAGTGTCATGATACATACTTCATTGCAACAGGATGGGGTTTTAGAGGAGGAGAGGATCCAATTTTTCCAGGAGTGTATTATGTTTGTGGGAACAAGGCTTATTACAAGTTGCCTGACCATTGGTATGGCACGTGTTATGTGGGCCTGGTTTTTCCAAAGATTTTTCATATAGATAGAATAGAAGATGTAGAACATATTAATTTACTAACACGTTTTAAGAGAGAAACTTGGTCAGAAATAGTGGGTGACATTTTTGGAGCTTTAATTCCAGCAGTGGGAATTTCTTTGAATGCATATAAAATTCGGAAACTGTCAACAGTGGTGGATCGCTTATCGACAAATACCGCTGGAGGGTTTGTTTTGGTGAATACGGAATTGATTGCCGTACGTGCCATGTCTATGCAAAATCGACTTGCCCTTGATATTTTATTGGCCAAGGAGGGTGGAGTATGTGGAATATTGAAAGTTCAACATTGTTGCACTTACATTCCTGATGAAAGCAAAGACCTAAAGGTCTATATCAAAAATATTACTGATTTGCATGAAGAATTAGTACCACTGAAAGCTGAGAGTATTTGGACTAAAATAGCTAATAAAGTAGTTGCTGTTAAGAATTTTATTGCAAAAATAGGTAGTAATATTATAGGTAAGATATTGTTTCCTTTGACTTGTATAATTATTGCTTTATTGATACTAAGATTATTGTGTTTGTGTTGTAAAAACAGGGGAGGGAAAAAGAAATTGATTAAAAGAAATATTGAAAGGAGAAATAAAAGAAAAAGAGATCCACAAGAAATAGAATTAGAAGAATTGAGGGAGAGTGTTTATTTGGAGACAAAGAGGGATGATGAAAGGGAGTCTGGTGTCTAGTGTTGTGTATAAGAAAAAGACATTTCCAGTTTCTCCTAAAAATTGGGATTAAAATTTTACTATTTTTTTTTGGGGTGTTTATTTGGTGATAATATCACCAAAGGGGGGATTGCTGGAGCAGAGTTTTCTGTTGAAAATCTATTGGGTTTTTAAAAGCTCTGGTTTGTCTATTTGTCGATTAATAAAATATTAATTTTAACTATTAATTATTTGTTTTGTGTAAATGTTTTAACTAACCAATACGTACTAATGAGAGAAAAACGACACGTGGGAATGCTTTCGTATTGCTTATTAATAATGTGCATGTTTTATTAAATAAACGTTGCTGAGAGCTGTTTATTTAAAGCACGAAAAACGCTTTTTAAATGTTATGTACTAATGCTTTTCTTGTGTTGCAAAGGCTAGATAATTACATACACATAAGGGTATTAGTGGGGTTAACACTGTTTAATCACTATGCTGTGGTAACTTTGTTTTGTCTCTTTTAATTAAGATGGTACATTTTGGCCTGGTGGGAAAATGGCTACCGTTTAAAGCCTGTACTCGAGTGAATTTTGTGATGAGAAGGCCTTGCTGAACATGGTCGAGAGTCATCTGACCACAGTCTTCGCCTGGTAGAAAATCTTCCGTGAGGACAGCAGTTCTGGGAGAATTGCCAGCTGCCCTTGGACAAGGATAAAATACAATGAACATTGTCCAGTCTGCGGTGACTTTGCTGAGATATTGAGGAAGAACATTTTAAAAGATACTTTTGCAAATTTGAGTTTATACTTCCGTCTTTTTATTTTTGTGATTTTTCCTGAGCGGAGATTTTCCAAATGTAGCGATGCTACATCCTTTCCTGCTCGCTTTGCTCAGCGGTTCAGCGGATATCGAAAACATTTTATGTTGCCTTCTATTGTTAGAATTATTATAAATATTGTTAGCCTAGAGAGGGTTTTTGCCACTTTGCCATTTTCTTCCCAAACCTGCGTTGGTGAGGACTTATGCTGTGAGGACGGCGACTCGGGAGACTTCTACTGAGAGACCTGTCCTGACCCATTCTGACATTTAGCTAGAATAGGTAATTATGAGAATAATGATTTACTTTGATTGATTTTCATTTGAACTAATTTTAGATAAAGTACTGTAATTTTAAATACAGTGTTGGTGGTTATTTCTTGTCAATTATTGAGTACTCTATTTTGATTATTGTTGTATAGATTGTTTAGATCATGACTCAGGACAATCACAATTAGGTCTTATCGACCATGTGTGTAGATGTAGGGTGTTTAGAAGGTTTCTTTCCACAGGCACAGTGCTAATAGAGTAATCTGAGTGTATGTTAGTGAAATGGGCCCAAGCGTATGATGAGTGTATGTGCGTGTATCTGTGAATTTACTCTATCCGTGGAAGTAGGGAGAATTTGTACACCCCAATCTGCACCATTGGTAGGTCATGAGATGGGGACGTGGACCCTGTAGTGGTCGGTCCAGGTGAGCTGTGTGATTTGGTTGTACTTGACTCTGTCGCTGGAGGTGAAAAGGGGGTCAAGCATGTGTCCTGCAATGTGGGTACATCCGGTGACAAGTTGCTTGAGGCCGATGTTGCTCATGCTTTCCAAGAGGTCGGTTGTGTGGGGGTCACTAAGGTCATCGAGGTGGAAGTTAAAATCCCCTAAGAAGATGTATTGCTTAGGGTCGATGGCGATTGGGATGATGAGGTCAGGGATGGTGCTGTAGAAGTTGAGGAGTGGTCCTGGTTGTCTGTAGGCAAGGGTGCCTCTGATGGTGCTTTTTCCATCTGTATGGAGTTGGAAGTTGGAAGTGTGGAGTGTGAAGTTGGAAGACCACAATCTCACTGCACTAAAAATGCATGCAGGCATGATTTCTGAGCTGGAAAAAAAGTGCAAAGTGTGAGATAAGTGTTTCACTTAATTATGAGTATGCGTGTGTAATGTTTTGGCAATTCATTTAATTTCGGCATAGAAAATTGCATGCATTGTGATCAGGCCAAAAAACCCTTGATTTTGTTTCAGAGGAAACAATATTAGAGTCTATGATCCTTCATAGGACATACAATGATAGGGCCAGCTTACATAAATTTGGTAGGGCAGAGTCTCCCAATTGTCTACGTTGTAGAATTAACAGGGGATGATACATACACACACTATGGAAATGCACTAATATACACTTCGACCAGCTCACCATATTAAATGAACACAAGAAGATACTGGGGGAAAAATACAGATGAGACCCAAGTTCTTTCTGTTAGGAATACCCACAGAGGTGGCTAATCGCTGAGTCAAACTCCTCTTTTGAACTCGGGACTTATAGTGGTTAAGAGATATGTAGCTAAGTACTGGGATGCTCCTGAACCCCCCTACTCTAAAGGAATGGAAAACAGGGATGGACCTTTACATGGGTGCTGAAAAAGTCACATACAAGGTTAGAGGATGACCGAATTAGTTCTATAAGGTTTGGGGTCCCTGGCTGAATGATTATGGTATAGATATGGAAGAAGCGGTTGAACGTCCCCCATCGCCACAACCCTTGTGAAGCGTGGGAGAGATTTGTGGAATATATGGTTCTCATTGCTGTGTGACATCCCTGATTATATTAATGATTTATTGTGCTACTGTCTATTTGACTGAATGGGCTTCCACTCTTCTGTATTTAAGGTTATGATGCATTGTTTAGCATCATGTATTGTTTGCAAGAAAATCTCAAAAAAACATGTTTTAAATAAAGCTGACTGCATCACTGTTAAAAGTATTTACAGACTTGCTACATTCTACGATAAGACCTTAAGCTTGGAGGCTACTGATGTTCCTCATTTTTTAAAACATAATTCAGAGATTCATCAGAACCATGATGGGTTTTCTTTCATCTCGAGGAGAATAGGTGTGGTGACCCAGCTCCATTCCACATCGATTCTACTAGCTAGCTTAACAAATGAGCGAATCACTGCCTACCTCTGTCAGCGACCCTAGAGATCAATATTATGATGTTGACCTCAATCCCATTCTCATTTACACCAAGAGCTTATCTTAAAAACGGACATGCCATTTCTCCGACGAAAATTAGATTGTGGGGTTACAAATTAACTTTTGGGGGGTGGTAAATCAGAGGAACAGCGGGTTGCCATTCCAGGCATTACATGCCAAAGCTACCACCCAGAAGGCCAATCCATGAAGTACCCTAAGTTCTGGTCAGTGTTGCCCTGCTTCAAACTGTAGTGTAAGCCCTGGCCATATGTTCTCGAAAACAGCCTACTTGAATAGATCACCCATTGTTCGAGATGCACCAGAATTCATGCATCACCGCTCCTGCCTCTCTAATTGAGCCCTTCAGACTTGAATGACCTTAAATGTCATGGGACACGAGAGTTTGGTGTTTGATGCAGGGCATTAGAATGGGTAACATCAGCTGGATTTCTCATGTACCTTGAGCTGGTCACAATCTGACTGTAAGTGTGATTTGAAATTCATCCTTTCATCTAATCCCGGACCAATCCCTTTATCAGAGTTTTTCAGGGTCACTCGTTCCACTTAAAACTGTGAGTTCAACCTTTTACAGTTGTTTACCAATGAATCCACCAGTGGGCCCCTCATGACTGTTTCCAAATTCTCAACATCATGTGCCATCGCAGAGCTGGACAGAAGATCATGAGTCCATGGCTTACTGTCTCTCTAAGATGTTTGTTATGTCTGGTCAAATTTTCAGTGACGTAATGTCGATAGGGGCCTCACCTTATTCACAAGGCAGCGTTAAGCCACGTAAACGTGGCTTAGCGCTGCCTTGTAAATAAGGCTCCCTTTCATGCTATGCTTAGTGTGAAACGGGAGTGCAATGGGTGTTGCTTTGGGCGTTCCAGCACAACTTCCAGTGATTCTGATGCTGCCTCCTATTTACAAGGGAGACGTAAATAGGAGGCAGCGACAGAATTATGACCAGGGACAACCTGGTCTTACCATTGCGCAACAAGGAGAAATGTTCCATTTCTCCTTGTTTTTGCTGTTTTTATGTGCGCTGTGTTGTGCAGCACACAAGAAAACAGCAAAAGGCCAATGATTGTTTATGCACAGGAAGGGCCCCCTTCCTCCACATACAAAATAAATTTTTTTAAATTACGTTTTACAACTTCTGTGTGTGCTGCATTAAGCAGCACACATAGAAGTTACAGAGTGGCATTTAAAGATTGCACATAAACAATCTTCCCCTGCACGCAGACACGCTTGCGGTGACTGCGTTGGCACTAGGCTGCTAAGTGTAGCACCATCGCAGGGGGAAAGGCAGAGCTGCACCATATTCTTGTAAATATGGTGCAGCCGTGCGTTTATGAAGTGGCGCAGTGAGGCGTTAAGGCAGGAAGGCTAACGCCTCACGCCACTACTTCCCTTGTAAATACGCCCGTTATTGTCAGCCATACAACTGCTTCAACTGAGGCCTTTCCTTTTACACACTAGATTCTGTTTGTAATAGGTGTGCTGTTCTCGCGAATCATGCGAGGAACACAAACGTAAGTTTTTGTTTTTTATTTAAAGAGGATTTTCAAACAATCTATTTTCAATTTTTCTTTTTATGTGTATGTCTGTTATTTTATATGCTCGTACTATTTAATGTTCTAAACTGTGCAGACCCGGATCATAGGTTATGAACCGCTGCCTTAGCACCTTGCTCCGACAGCATTTACTTTGCTGAGATATTGTATAAACGTGGTGGCTTTCCGATACTTTTTATGCATTTTACTCAACCTAATAATTGAATGAGCGGGGTGTATTGGAACACAAAATGTAAAATGGGTAAAAGGTAGGATGGGTATTCTATTGATCTAGGTCTTCTGTAACAATTATTGTGACTGTAATAATGTGATTTCTCGTCAACACTCTGCCTTTCCGGTCGATTTATACAGCTTTCAATTATGTCGCAGAGAGAGGGGGGAGCTTGTAAAACAAGCATTGGCAAAGCTAATAGCTTTTTCTTTAATGTGCTAACACACACAATTTGAGAGATGCACAAATGCTGTGTCAGCACATTAAAGTCATACCTACTGGCTTTCAACATTGTCAGTATGATCTCAGCATGTATTGTAAAATGCTGTTGGATAAAAAGCCATACCTGCATAAAGGTGTCACACATATTAGGACCATTTCGTGATAGTGTGCATGTGTGTGAGAATGTGTTTGCGTGTATGATTGTAATATGATATGAGAGGTGTGTGAGTGTGTGTTTGTGAGCCTAAAACTAATTGTGTGTAAGAGAAAGAGCGTCTGTGTGTGTATCTGGTTTGAAAAATCTTAGACTGTGTACGTGAGAGAGTATGTGCTTGTGTATGTTTGCGTAATAGGGGTTGTGTACATGTGTGTGTTGTACTAGAGAAATGGGATGCAAACATGTTCACCTACAGGTGGACTGGAGACATAGCCTGGGTGTTCTTGTGCTGTGTAAGTAGTAGGACATATTGATAAGCCAAGTATAAGAACCATGAGCCAAACAGTAATTTACTGGGCTATTGCATTTTACCCTGGCATGGAATGTATAAGGATTTACATTAATGGCAGCTCACAACTCTCCCTGCCTAATGTCTGAGTATGTAGCATGAAAGTTATTTTTAAAGGGCACATCGTGGGGTTTGTCCCACTGCAGCATGAAAAGTGGGAAATGTTAATGTTTGTGTTTCCTTGGTCCTATCAATGAACCAGCAGCATTTCCATTCACGACTCCCGTCAACACGATTATTTATTTAACAAACATCGGAGTGCCACAATCACAAATTAAAGAAACCCAGCAGGGAATGCAAGCCTCAAGAAAACACCCCAAGCAAACTCTGCATTCAGACTAGGGAGTGGCAGAGAGCATGGGGAAGGAGATGTTTATGCAGTTTGAAATATCCTGCCCGTGAGATCTGAAATTGTATTGTACACGACTTGATTTTTAAATTTTTAAATTAGAGCGCTATTGCATGCTGCAGGGATCCGCTCTCTTTCTCCCACTTTTCAACAGAGGTTCTGTGTCACAACGCGAGCACAAGTTTTTGTGTAGAAATAACGCCAATGCACACAGTATACACTGGAAGGGACGATGACCAGAAATTAACGAACAGCGCACAAAGCAAGAATCATAAGGCAGAAAGCAGGCTTCAGTCCACATAAGATGTAATAGGATATTATCAATTTACAATCATTCAGATGCACAGGACAGTATCTGAAGGCAGCCCCTCCCCTCTCCTTGGTTTTGGTTTTAGAACATTCCACCCACTAAGAGTAGAATATTCTGAATTAAAAATGGAGAAGTAAGATAACCATTGGAACGTTGGCGCAGGAGACTTATACCAACCATATAAGCTCTAAGCTAATCCGATGACTTCAATGGAGCTCTCAACATTCCAATGTTCTAATATAAGAAATACATATATCACATAGATTCAATCGTAATTTTCAAGGTACTATTGCCTAATTGAGTAAAACCTTTTGCTTTGTAGTCCAATTGTACAGTGACTACCTCTTTCAGAAGGGATTGACTTGATCCCTTACTTCTTCAAAAAGTCTTGTTCCTTGTACATCAGCAAAAAGTACTCTACAAACCCTGGGCAGATTTATCCCAGACTATCACATTTAACACTGTCCAAACTTGCAACATCCGATCGCTATTTTAGTCATGTAAACTCACACAAATTCAAAAGAAACATGTTTTATTGAACTGTTCCTGCAGAGTTAGAGGAGTCTCATGTTTCCCCCTCAAGTTATCAAAGTTGGCTCATTCCTTGAAACATTTCTTACAAATCCTATTCTGACAAGTCTCACTGAACATAGTTTGTGCAGCACAAACCATTTTTCTGGTCTATGGCTTTCCTCCTGCCCGGATTCTTTGATTTACCTTGGGTGGCATCAGAGGTCTATGGTTATGGAAAAGGTGATGAAGACTGGAGTTATGAAGCAAAACAAGGATTGACTTCCTAAGAAGGTTCAACGATGGAATCAGAATCAGATGAGGTGCTGCTTCACGAAGAATCCAGGAGGGAAAGGGAAAATGCATCAATGGCACAGATTAAATAGAGGAAGGAGTCACTGCTACGTTAGAAGAAGTCTGTGCTAAGGTGTGGCCAGGCAGGATGTCTGTGGTGGAAGGTTTAAAGTTACCGGATGGCTTATTACGCTCACAACTACTGACGCATTCAGGAGGTGTGGATTCTGGTGCCAGCGGAACACCATGGCCTGGAAACAGGCCATGGTGAGAGCTCTTGTTAAAAAACCTAATTTGGACACCAAGAATCCTAACAACTTTCGCCCGATCTCCTTGCTGCCTTGGGCAGCCAAAATCTTGGAGAAATATATAAACGGCCTACTAACAACCTTTCTCGAACAAAACCAGCTGCTCGACCCCTCCCAGACAGGCTTCCGCCCTAAGCATGGGACCGAGACTGCACTATTGGCCGTAACAGAGGAGTCCAGGAGGATCTTAGATCGGGGAGGATCGGTGGCAGTAATCCTCCTCGATCTGAGCGCGGCATTTGATACCGTCAATCACGATATCCTCTTACAACGTCTCCTGGACACCGGAATATCTGACAAGGCCTTGGAGTGGCTCAGGTCCTACCTGAGTGATAGATCCTTCCAGGTATATGAGGGCACTGTCACCTCCACCAGTAAGCCTCTGGGATGTGGAGTCCCACAGGGATCATCGTTGAGCCCGACGTTATTTAACGTCTACATGAGGCCACTAGCTGAGATCGTCCAGCCGTATGGCATTAAGATCATTACCTACGCGGACGATACTCAGCTGGTGGTCTCTCTGGCACAGGAAGGGGGATCCTTAGTGTGTGCGGATCTTGCAGTCTGTCTGGAGATGGTTAAGAGTTGGATGACCAAGTCTTGTCTCAAGCTCAACGGAGACAAGACTGAGCTCATGCTCCTAGGTCGTCTCGCTCCTTCTTCCATTGATACTCTTTGGCCACCCAGTTTGGGACCGGCCCCGGTGCCTAAAGATACCATCAAGAGCCTTGGTGTTTGGCTGGATAGGTCCCTGTCATTTGATCAGCAGGCAATAAGACTATCTGCTATCTGTTTCGGCATTCTTAGAGTCATCAGGAAGGTCCTTCCTCTACTCCCTTTCGAAGCAAGAAAGACCGTGGTTCTGGGCATGATCCAATCACGGTTGGATTTCGGGAATGCTTTATTTCTGGGAGCTCCGGACTTTACTCTACGCAAACTGCAGTTGATACAGAATTGCGCAGCACGGACTCTTCTACAAATCCCCCGCAGATCATCAGTAAAGTCCGGCCTAAGGAGACTGCATTGGCTTCCCGTTAGGGAAAGAGTTAATTTCAAATCACTTTGTATTGCACATCAGGCCTTTTGGTCCTCAGGCCCAGCAATTAACTTTCCCCTTATTACACCTTATCAGCCTGTCAGACATCTGCGCTCATCCTCTGCCAATCTGGCTATTGTTCCGAAGATAAAGAAATCAAGATCGGGAGGCCGCTCTTTTTCTTTTAACGTGGCCAAATTGTGGAATGCTCTTCCCCAACATTTAAGATCCAACCCCGACCTTAGTTCGTTCCGTAAACAGCTGAAAACGCTTTTGTTTATTAATTAATAGTTAGGTTGGTTTTCTTCCCTCAAGCAATTTTAGCCTCAGTTGGTATTTCCCAGCGCTTGGACGCCCCAGGGCAGCTACGTGCGCTTTACAAAATTCATTTCATTCATTCATTCATTCATGGCCTGTGGTATTCCCAAACATGATGGTGTTATTCCTGACAAAAGAAAAGGAGAACAATCCCATGCCACCTGACACGAATGGTGGACTTTTCAGATGTAAATTTGGAGAGTGAGCGGGGCTAGAAGTGTCCTGATAGAAATAGTCAGACAAGATCACTGTTGTGTCACTGTCATCATCATCATAGGACTAATCTAACGCATGGCATTGACAGGTGCAGATTCTGCCCATGCTAGATCCAGGACGCTAAAGTCCTAAAGGCAGGGTAGGGCAGGGTACTGGACGTAGCAGGCATCAGACATTTCCCCAGGTGGCTGGAAGGGTGGGGTCGGTTTTGGAACAGTGGGGTCTGGTTTTGCAGCGGTGCTGCAATATCGGCCCCTGGTAACAAAAGCATCAGTGCTGGGTGCCGGTATCGGCCCCTAGTAAAAAAAAAGCAGCAGTGCTTTACATCTCCCCCCCCCCCCTCTGTCTGAGGGCCATTCCGACAAAATTGCCAGGGCATCTTTGGGTTCCCAGTCCTGCCCTGCCTAAAGTCAGTTGTCAGCAGCCATCCACTCTAGCAGTTTGCCTAGTGTCAGCAGGAGAGGAACAGGATGATAGTCGATAGTGTTGCTGGGGTTGGAGTTGGCCTTCTTCAGGATGCCTTTTTCAGAATTGCTGGTACCACTATGTCTGTGAGGCGAGAATTAAACAATAAAGCAACCCTTGTGGTGATGCTTAGATCCGCTGAAGTAAAACTGCACGTAGACGGGGGTCATTGGGAGAACCTGATTTCAAGTTTCTAGTGGAAGCATGCACTTCAATTACAGTACCAGAACTAAAAGTTCCCCAACAGGACTACATATGTGTTCCAGAGGGCATACATTACAATGTGACTTTTGTTCTTGTGGGTGAGAAAAAATCTCACAACAGGGTGATGGACTTTCTGACTCTAAAAGGTGAGGGTGAGCTTTGTAAAAATGTTAAAATATAAAAAAAGTCAAACTAGCTCAAATCAGCAGTTTGACATATTCTATGATTCGAACAAGAAAGAAAGGTGTACCTTAATTTCAGAATACCACACCATATGGTATAGTTACTCTTATCCTATCTCTAGTGAAGACATCCGTTGTTTATTTGATTCAGCTAAAGGCGTTGTGTAGCGATGAGGCCTTGCACAAGAGCTGCTGACCTTGAAAGTGGACAACTTCTAATCCTGGCCTCAGCTCGCCAGCTGTGACTGAAGAAAAATCACTTCAGCTGCGTGCCTGAAAGTGTCACATATTCTGGTGCTCATGTACAGGGCTCCAATGCCCTCGGGTCAGGCTTCGCGCTCCAAGAAAAACAAAGTATTTAAAAACTACTGTTGAGGATTGGCTAGCAGCTAGTTAAACTTAATTATAAACAGTGCTTAAGTTGAACCGGTGGTTTCTAGTGCTTGGCACCAGAACTTAATTAGCAACAAAGGCACGTATGCCAGTCTGACAAATGGTGGCGCCATTTGTCTTATTTAGAGATGAGCACAACAAAGGCTGTTTATTAATTCCAAATACAAATAAAAACGTATTAATACCTGGCGCTCAATCTATTCTTATAGCTTTGGGATCCTGAATTGATGTGAACTGCCACACTTGTAGGAGTGTGAAGGTTAGTAATTGTGTTGGTACTGTCATTGTCAGCGCTGACAGGAGCTGTGGGTGGTGTCAGCTGCAGTGGCCTCCTGAGGAGGGCCCTGACACTTATTTTTTAATACATTAAGCACTGAAATGCATTATGTGATGTTTGCACATTTGTCTGAATAATGGGGATTAACACTCTCCTTGAGAACACAAGTACTGAGAACATATTTCATTACAATGAAGAGCGCCAAGCGATGATATTATGTTTTGATATAAAGAACGCATTCGCCTTACCCTACTAATATTTATGCGCACCTGCACATGGGACAGCAAGCTAAAACGGGGTTTAAATAATGCTAATTTCTATTTTTTTTAGCATTCTGTCCTTCACCGGGGTCATGCAGTACTACTGGGAGATGGTAACCAGCAATGCATGGTTTTAGAGGTGTATTAGAGTTGATAAGAGAGGATTTTATCATTTAATAACTTAGAAACCCCAAGTACTGCCGCAATAGTTATTTGTCGACCTATTTCCCTAATCCACTCGGCTATAGGGCGTCGGCACGAGAGGATATGCAGATTACATCTAAAGAGTGCGACAAGGACGGGCGGATTAGCCTTAAAGTATTTGCTTTTTTCATCTCTGCTTCATTCAGCTCGTTATAGTCTCTGATGAATATGCGGATAGGGGCCTCTTCTAGCTGCACGTGGCCTCGCAGGCCGGCCCCGCTCACTGATCGCTTTAGAGCGTGCTCAAGATCTGGCTTGCCTCAACAAGATGAGAGGCTGCAATGTGCGCGCCCGGTAAAGCAGAGGTCAAATGCTTTATTTATGACCGAGTTCAAAGTTCTGATATGATTTTATGGATGGTAACATCAGAAACAAATGAATAGATGAATGAATGAATGAATCGATAACGTCGGCACAAGAAGCTAAGCAATTTATTTAAATGAAAGACTTTGTCTAGAATGATAGTCATGAAATTGGGATTGGAAATCAGAGTTGATGAAGGAGATAGGTTTATGTATTATAAAACATACCATAAAAGTTGAGTGCCATTACGGGCTAACATTCCAGAAAATGCTTTATGTAAAACACAACAATCAAAATTGGCATTAATTCTGGCTTTTAAAAGCTTTCAAATCAGATGAAGTAGATGTGATTTTCCTCCAAGAAGATGGAAGCGGAGGAAACTTGTTTAATGGCGGGGAGAGCGGTACATCCGAAGTTAGCTAAAATGCTAACTCGGAAGTAATATAGGCCAAGCCCAGCTTAATGTACTCTAAACACACTCGTTTAATATTTGATCAAAATAATCCGATTGAAAAGGAAATCTGATTGGAAAAACATGCAGGATGATTGCTTAAGCTGTTTGGGTAATAATGCTATTCTGGTGCCAGCACTAATATGCGACATGTAGGACAATCCTGGCCCTTTTTGTGCCTTTGTGTTACTGGAGGCCACTGTGGCATCAAAGCACCTTCTCAGGACCGGCCAGAGAGCTGCTGCTCAGGTGCACCCACCCACTGCCCAGTTGTTGTTGAAGTTGCAAACTTTGTGGGCATTTCCCATATCCATATGCAGGTGACGTCCCCACTCTCCACCAACCAGCTGTGCTATTATCACGACGCATTGTAATTTCCGCACACGCACATTTTTTCCTCGACACTTTTCGTCAGGAATAATTGTCTCAGAAAAAGGTAAAGAACTAAGCAACAAAAAAATAAGCACATGCTGGCAATCACTGTGTCTTATATTTCATACTGATCGACGGGATTTGGTATATTAATAATGACTGCATCCAACAAACATCAAATGCTTAGGGTACCGGTAATTAGTGGGTCGTTAATTATCACCTGTTATCCCAGGAAATCACAAGGAGGTCCTTAGCAGGAGAATATTCCCACTCGGAAAAAAACCAGCGTCAGTTTTCCAGCCAAAGCTGGGGTTTTCAATGGATTTCCTCCTGAGAAAATCTCTCTTTTATAAGTTTTGCTCCCACGTTTTTCTTTTAGAGAAAACATCGGCAGCTTTATGATGTTTCTGGAATGAGAGAATTTAACAAAAGCTTTGGAAAGCAGGTGCACGAGTTCACACAGCAAGATACAAATGTTATGAATTAATGCATGGATACATGAATGGATTTGTGCTTTTGACTATAGACCACATATTTTAAAAACAAACATAACTACTGGACACTGTATCAGTATTTTGTTTGCAAAGAGATTAGTTTTGGAGCCTGTTTGATCATATTTGATGGTTAAGCAGTGCCTGAACGAGGGCAAAAAGTCTTGCTGTTGGGGGGTCGGGGGGGGGGTGGAGTGCTTTACGTTTTATTTATGTCAATTTCATAGTTTGGAGAAAGTTGATGTGATTTTTTGAAGAAAACCACGATTTTATTCCGTTCAATGTGCTAATTAATGTCCTTGCTCATTTGTATTATTACATACGCAACCTCAGGTCATAAATAAAAGCACGTATTATACTTTTGTCCCATTATTCGAGTAATCAGCAATGTGTGCCTTTAGGAAGTTGGGTTATTCATAGAAGGGGTGATACCCTACTTAAGCAATAACCACAATTCTAGTCAGGGTGAATCAAACTCCAAATTAACCTATGCTTAACCCTCTGGTAGCTTGGTACAAAAGCAGTAATGCTTACCTCAGAGGGAATGTGTAAAGTATTTATGCAGCACTTCAAACAGTCCCACACCAATTTAAAACATAGATTAAAATGTAATACACTTTCAGACACCAAAGCAACTAAACTCAAATGAGTAGAACCGGAGATATGAAATGTTAAAGGTATTGTAGAAATCAAGCACTGAGAGGCAAAAATTGCCAACAAAGGCTATCTGGTCGCAGTAGACTGGGTCCAACTCACAAGTTCAGGTTGACTGCGTTGGAGAGCCGGGATACAGGACTGAGTTCAGGTTGCTGTAAAGTACCTTATAGTCTGGGTGTTGAGATGCAATGTCCTTGGTCAGCAGCAGGCCAGCAGGGCAGGCTTCACAGCTGGGCAGTCCTTCCTGGCATATTCCAGAGGTCCAGAAGACATTTGAAAAGTTGATCTGAGGGTCCACTATCCTATCCTATCCTATCTTGGGGCACAAAAGACTAGTGTGCAACTCTTTATGAGTGTGCTAAGGCTTTGTGATGTGCAAGTATGGTAGGTGACAGCTCCTTCCTCTCACCCTGACAGAGACGGTCAATCCTGACAACACCTATTCCCACTTTGTCTCACAGCCTAGAAGCAATACAGCAAGATCATCCTCCAGCTGCACCTAGTCATGTGACCCAGGATAAAGGCTTCAAATGGTTGGGACAAGAAAATGTCAACTTTTAAAAGTGTAATTTTCAGAATTGTGACTTCAAATCCAATTTTACCTTTTGAAAGTATTTAAATTACAATTCTTTAGAGACAAAACTTGTTTTCCCACCTGCTTCCAATTGGAAGTTATCACTTATTAAATGTAATAAGGTAACCCAATGTTATGCTATAGGAGAGGTATACCTTGCTATATTGAAAGAAGAACATACAACTTTTTCACTACCAGAACATGTAAAAGTTAAAAGAATATGCCCAACTTTTTAAATATACTGTACACTGCCCTGTGGGCTGTTTAGGGTCCTCCGCAAAGGTGACTTCTATGTATTAAAACAGAAGTTTTATGTCTGGCAAAAGGTTTATTTTTCCATTTCAAAATGGCAGTTAAGAAAGTCATGCATAGGCTGCAATGGCAGGCCTGGGACATGTTTTAAAGGCTACTTAAAATATAAGTGATGCTGGCCCACTAGTAGCCTTTAATTTACAGGCCCTGGGTACAGGCAGTACCATTTTACTAGGGACGTACAAGTAAGCTAAATGTGTCAATTGGGTGGAAGCCAATTTTACCATGTTGTTGAGAGAGAACACAATCACTTTGGCACTGGTTAGCAGTGTTAAAGTGTGCAGAGTCCTATGGCCAGCAATCAAGAAGTCAGCAAAAACAAGAGGATTGAAGGCAAAAAGTTGAGGGAAAACCACACCAAGGATTTCAGATCCAACAGTTTCCATACTTAATTTTGATGCCCAGTTTATTTATTTTGTCTGGAGAGGAATCAGTAAGAATGCAGCCCTTAGGAACTTACAGCCCAATTTACAAAATACTGGTTACTAAACGGTGGCTGCAGCTGGCCTTTTTGTGAGAAGTAAAGAATTTTACAAACCAACTTGTATATTAATAGGTTAATTTTTTTATTCAGATTGGAAATGGTTCATCATCTGACCAACCTCATGATTGTTTTGTATTTAACATCTTTTTATTGAAATAGCACAGTAGCACAGTATACAATTGGCAACATACATTGCTTTCAATTTTCAAAATACTCTTGTATGCAATTTAACATTACACACACACAAGAGAATTGGGGGTCTAATAACTGCTGTCTGTTATTAGACCCCCAATTCTCTTGTGTGTGTGTAGTCTAGTTATGGGGATTAGAATGTGGGCAGGTCTTTACATATTCTTGTGAACCACAGAAAGGACCGTCCCTAGTTGTGTCTAAGAGATGCCCAATTTAGTGGGGGCAAATCACAAAATAAATATTCTTCCCTCAGACCCTTTCTCTAAGTAGTATTGTTGATGCAATTTAACATCAACACAGTTAATATTGCAGTATAGCCCCCCCCCCCCCTCAGAAATAAAACTGGACTATGTCCCACTGGTTAAGTTTCTCATCAAACACAGCCCCCTTTCATTAGCTTCACACTGCTCTTGAGTTAGTACACCTTCTTGATTGGAACTATCTGTCCCAAGAGCAAGTTAGCACAACATTAGTCAATACAACTAAGCACACATACAGACACTTTTCCTATGATTTATCCCCCAACATGAGTATTTCCCCTTTGCAAAATGTAAGTATCGTACGTCCTTCTTGTGGATCCCAATATTAGTAAATGATCAGGGATGTATCACCATATGTTTGTAATGTGCATCAGAAGCCCCCTTCCCTCATACATAAAAAACATTGTGTAGTCATAAAGAAATAGAATGTCACTTTGATATCTTTTTCCATGATAAGCTGTCTTGTGTGTAGCTGATCCATGCACTGTGGTATGCCAATTAGCGATATGTATTAGACTTGGTCAGCATTTACTCCTTGCTGTTAATGCTCAACTAAAGGGCGTTGGTAATGTTGCCTATATCGGAATGACAACTCAACATATGTACTGCAGGATACTGCAACACAAAAGCAGGATACGATGTGGCATTTCCAATTTGTGGCCCCATCTTGATCTCTTTAGTATTGTTTTAGACAGATATTCATTTGGCATTGACACTGGAATGGAAATTCTTTTCCTGCTTCATACAGGTACTTTAATTAATTTTTAATAGCTGTTACTTGTTTGGTCCATAGGTCGGCTCCACCTGAGTCCAATTAGTGTCTTACCTGGCAAACAGCCTTTACCACGACAGCCGAACCATGTGCTGCATTTACAACGCGGCTGTTACAACAAGTGCATCTTTACCATGCATTCCTTTACCATGCATGTTGTTACAACGACATGCCATAGCAAAAGTGGCATTGGACTTTAAAGTTCAATGTTTTCCCTACTGTTGCGCAGACTGGAGCTGGAATAGTAAATTATACTTCTCCAAAGTCCATCGCTTTCCCTAAGGCATGTTGTAATGATATGCATGGTAGAGGAATGTGTGGTAAAGACGTGTTTGTTGTAAAGACTGTGGAGTAACGGCATGCGTGGTAAAGGCATGCATTGTTCCGACATACAACCATCTTACCTATCTCTTTCTAGGTTCTCCTCTGTGTTTGGGAGCCGGACCTTGATATTTACCTCTCTTATGTGCTTGACTCATAAGTTTGTTAGCTCTAGGTAAGCTCTTATGGTCTAGTCATGTATGTCTCACTTACTACAGATTCCTTCTGTGCACAATTGGTGAATGTTGTTTTCCTTTTTTTCTTTCTCTCTTAGGTGGCCTTTTTTTCCTTTTCTGCAGTGTGGACTGCTTTAGTTTTGGCAATTAAAATTATTGAAGTTGGGAAGTCTTCTTCTGTTCACAGAAGAAAATTACGGAAGCTGAAGAAAATTGCAGAACCTACTGAAGTTTGGAAGTTTTGTCTGTAAAGCCAAAAGATCACATGGTATCTGGTTCTATACAGACCATTGCTTGTTTTATGCTCTTTTAAAGAAAATGTTTTTGCACCTTCTTGTTCACTAATTTGCACTGTACCATTACACGTTATGCACATTTTTTGCACTGCGCTAATACCATATGTTTTTAATGCGATTGGTAAATGAGTTTTTCAGCAGTCTACCTTTGTATGTGATTGTATTTTTTTGTCCGAAACATTTGGGTATACTCGTTTGTGTTTCTTTTCCCTCCTCCTAGGGAACCATTTAATTAATGTACGTTTTCTGAAGTGGTCACATGTTAAAAACATAATTCAAATGAAGCAATACATTCATTTTATAAACCAGTACTCTTACTCACATCGAAAGGTTCAATTAGAACCATCATATAAGGTCATTTTTTTATTTTGAAGATGATGGTTGGGGGTCTATATTAGTTGCCACCATATATCTGAGCCCTGTAGGTATATGAATTCCCACGTATTTTAGGTAGGATTGCCCATTTAACAGGGTGCTCCTGAATCAAGGCAATAGTTCTAGTATCAAGGGTAAAGGCCGGGTCTGGTGACTTAGTGGACGAATACCTCTACTGTAAAGGCCTGTGCTCGATTTCATTCTCACAGGTTCAAAACCTGGTGGGTTCGCTCAGTCTTTTATCCTTCTGAGGTCGATAGAATGAGTACCATTGAGTTGGGTAACAACAAACATCTGTTATTCAGAGCCAAGATACCCTTCTGGGTGAATGTGTGCTTTACAAATAGACGTTATGTTATGTTGTATGGTGTGTAAAAGGGAGGACTGCACATTTTGCCCCAATATATTTTGAAACTCTGCAGATCATGGTGATCAGACGGAGTTTGAATGCCTGTGAGTTAAAAAGTGTAAGTAGGATATCAGATGCATGTAAAAAAGCTTTGTGCTCTCCACCAGGGTTTGGAATTCCTATAATGTGAGTGTTATTCCTAATGGCTTGAGCCAAGAGGTCAAGTAAAAGAATGAATAACAAGAATGAAAAGCAATGGAGAAAGTTGGCATCCTTGCCTTATCCCTCTTTGAAACTTAAAGGCTAAAGTCAGGTGTCCTTTGCATATTAAGATCACAGAAAGAGCAGTATAGAACCATCTCATAGCTGCTATGAACTTATCTCCAAGACCAATTTATGTTAGAGCATTGACCAGATAATCAAATGGTACCCCTTTACATGTTTTCTCTGCATCCAGTGAAAGCACTAGTCTATGTTGCCATCTTACTCTTACTAGAATAAATGGGACAATGATCACAATTGGGAATTTGATGTATGCTGAGGTATAAAGCCCTCTTGGTCATAGTTAATTAGGATAGGTATAGCTTTAATCAATCAATTAGCTAGCACCTTTGCCAGAATTACACACACACAGTAACACAGTGAAAACACCACAAATGAACACCGCACCAGTTTAGAAAAATAAAGTTTCTTTTTCGAAAATAAACATGACCAAAATGACAAAAATCCAACGTACATAGCTAAAAATATGACTTTTAAAAGGTTTCAAGCAATTCTGCCCATATAGCTCTATGGATGCGGTAATTTTACACAGAGTACCTCAAATGCGTCAAAAGCCACAAGGCAGAACAGCTGCAGAGGAGAAAGTGCCAAAAAACACAGCGATGTGTCAGCTCCTAAGTCCACAGGGAGGCGATGCATTAGTTCTGCTGCATGTAGGAGAATTGTTGCGTCAAGTCCGGACTGTAGGGGGAAGCGATGCGTCGAAATCTAAGACAGTTCTGGTCTGTGGTTGATGCATCAGAAAAACTTGGCGCACAGATGCGATGCATGGAAATCCAGATGTACTGGAGGTTGATGTGGCTGTGGCAAACAGGTGCTGCATCTATATCTTCAGTCGCGGTCCCATGATGCGTCGATTCTTTCAGCTGCACAGCAGGGCCTGAGTCGGAGTCAGTGCCAGGGTCCTGGACTTCGGAGGCATGGTACGCTGACCTCAGGTTCCGCGTTTTCTTGGGCCGCTGACAGGCACTGCGTCCATTTCGTTGGCCGCACAGTGATGGAACATTCTCCAACACGGTGGTGCTGCATCAGAAAAACAAGCCTAGAAGGGGTATGCATTGATGTTGATGGTTTCCAAACAGGTGTTTGCAGTAGGAATGACCTCCAAGGGTTCAGAACTGTATTTGACACCACAAGGCCGGTTAAAACTCCCAGCAGTAGAGCCTAGGGATGCTGCACATAAAGTCCTTGATGGCTTCCTCTCCAAAACAGAAGCAGCAACTGCAGGTCAGACCAGCAAAGAAACACACAGCAGAGGGGCAGTACGCCTCACAGTGCTTCAGCACTTCTCCTTGGCAAGAATTCTTCTTGATCCGGAAGTGTTCTAACAGTCTGGGGTTTCAGGTCCAGCACTGATCCCCCTTTAGGCCTTTGAAGTTGGCATTCTTCAAAAGATTGTCCTTGTAGTACACAAGTTCTTGTCCTGCCTGATCTTGGATGCAGACACACTCCAGAGGGTGGAGACAGCATTGATAAAGGCCAGGAACAGCCCTACTCACATGCAGGTGACAGCCAAAGGGAGCTGCAGTGTGCCCTGCATATCCTATTGGCTCATCACCAGGCTGATGTGCCTTCCTTGAGCTGGAGTGGTGGGAGGAGTTGTCACTGACACCTGAATAGGACTGGGCCTGTCCTCACACAAAACAGTCACCACCCCCCTGGAGTGTGTCTGGAGCAAGGGATGGGAAAGGCAGGGTATTGTGCACTACAAAGACTTTCCTTTGAAGTTTGCCTACTGCAAAGGCTGAAATTGGCATAAGTACTGGACCTCTGTCACCATATACTCAGAACACTTCTGGACTGGGGACATGCTGCCAGGAAGAATAGCTGTGTTGCTTTAGGAGGTTCTGTCACTTTGCTGGTTGCTTTGTTGTGCCGGCCTGCTGCTTGCTGCTTCTGTCCTGGGAGTGAAAGGATTTGACTTTGCTTTTTGCATTCTGCTTCCAAGGTTATCTAAGTGTTTGAGTTGAGCTTGCCGTCTGTTAAGAAACCTCAGGGCCATCAAAGACTTCACCTGCCAGTGCCTGGGCTCGTCTGTTGAGAGTCCTGACTTGCGAAGCAGTGCCAAGTCCAGTTCCTGGGCCCTTGAAAGTGAAACCAGATGACTTTGAGGAGAAAATCCATGCATCGACTCCTAGTATCGTTGGAATTTGTGCAGCACCACCGAAACTCAATGCATCGCTGATGCCTGCACCTGAGCGTGGTTCCTGCTGAACACAATGACCACGACTCACACCACAGGCCCCTGCTTTCATCGTAGTGCCTCCAATTGACTGCCGCTGCGGGAGTTCTGAGCACTGCATCATGAGGGATGTAACATCTGCTCCTACTCCTATGCAATGTCTACTTCACTGCGATGGAATCAATGCAGCACCTCCTTCACTGCTAGTGAAATGACACAGCACATCTGGATTTTTGACTCATCGTCCTTGGACACCGACTTCTTCATCGACACTGCACCGGAGTGAGGAACCAAGACTGCATGTCAAAGGTGCACAAAGGGCTGCTAACCGCCGGACGCTGTTCGTGGGGACTCAACTGCCCACAATTCTGTGCTCCCAGGAGGGAGGAGCAAACATCACATACGCGCTAAAAAAGCTCTGAGGAGTACCGCAGCGCGGGACGCGCTTGTCAAAGGTGCACAAAGGGCTACTGACCGCCGGTCGCTGTTCGTGGGGACTCAACTGCCCACAATTCTGTGCTCCCAGGAGGGAGGAGCAACCATCACACACGCGCTCAAAAAGCGCTGAGGAGTACCGCAGCGCGGGACGCTCTTGTCAAAGGTGCACAAAGGGCTGCTGACCGCCGGACGCTGTTCGTGGGGACTCAAATGCCCACAATTCTGTGCTCCCAGGAGGGAGGAGCGAACATCACACACGCGCTCAAAAAGCGCTGAGGAGTACCGCAGCGCGGGACGCGCTTGTCAAAGGTGCACAAAGGGCTGCTGACCGCCGGACGCTGTTCGTGGGGACTCAACTGCCCACAATTCTGTGCTCCCAGGAGGGAGGAGCGAACATCACACACGCGCTCAAAAAGCGCTGAGGAGTACCGCAGCGCAGGACGCGCTTGTCAAAGGTGCACAAAGGGCTGCTGACCGCCGGACGCTGTTCGTGGGGACTCAACTGCCCACAATTCTGTGCTCCCAGGAGGGAGGAGCGAATATCACACAGGCGCTCCAAAAGCGCTGAGGAGTACCACAGCGCGGGACGCGCTTGTCAAAGGTGCACAAAGGGCTGCTGACCGCCGGACGCTGTTCGTGGGGACTCAACTGCCCACAATTCTGTGCTCCCAGGAGGTAGGAGCGAACATCACACATGCGCTCAAAAAGCGCTGAGGAGTACCGCAGCGTGGGATGCGCTTGTCAAAGGTGCACAAAGGGCTGCTGACCGCCAGACGCTGTTCGTGGGGACTCAACTGCCCACAATTCTGTGCTCCCAGGAGGGAGGAGCGAACATCACACACGCGCTCAAAAAGCGCTGAAGAGTACCGCAGCGCGGGACGCGCTTGTCAGAGGTGCACAAAGGGCTGCTGACCGCCGGACGCTGTTCGTGGGGACTCAACTGCCCACTATTCTGTGCTCCCAGGAGGGAGGAGCGAACATCACACATGCGCTCAAAAAGCGCTGAGGAGTACCGCAGCGCGGGACGCGCTTGTCAAAGGTGCACAAAGGGCTGCTGACCGCCGGACGCTGTTCGTGGGGACTCAACTGCCCACAATTCTGTGCTCCCAGGAGGGAGGAGCGAACATCACACACGCGCTCAAAAAGCGCTGAGGAGTACCGCAGCGCGGGACACGCTTGTCAAAGGTGCACAAAGGGCTGCTGACCGCCGGACGCTGTTCGTGGGGACTCAACTGCCCACAATTCTGTGCTCCCAGGAGGGAGGAGCGAACATCACACACGCGCTCAAAAAGCGCTGAGGAGTACCGCAGTGCGGGACGCGCTTGTCAAAGGTGCACAAAGGGCTGCTGACCGCCGGACGCTGTTCGTGGGGACTCAACTGCCCACAATTCTGTGCTCCCAGGAGGGAGGAGCGAACATCACACACGCGCTCAAAAAGTGCTGAGGAGTACCGCAGCGTGGGACGCGCTTGTCAAAGGTGCACAAAGGGCTGCTGACCGCCGGACGCTGTTCGTGGGGACTCAACTGCCCACAATTCTGTGCTCCCAGGAGGGAGGACCGAACATCACACACACACTCAAAAAGCACTGAGGAGTACCGCAGCGCGGGACGCGCTTGTCAAAGGTGCACAAAGGGCTGCTGACCGCCGGACGCTGTTCGTGGGGACTCAACTGCCCACAATTCTGTGCTCCCAGGAGGGAGGAGCGAACATCACACACGCGCTCAAAAAGCGCTGAGGAGTACTGCAGCGCGGGACGCGCTTGTCAAAGGTGCACAAAGGGCTGCTGACTGCCGGACGCTGTTCGTGGGGACTCAATTGCCCACAATTCTGTGCTCCCAGGAGGGAGGAGCGAACATCACACACGCGCTCAAAAAGCGCTGAGGAGTACCCCAGCGCGGGACGCGCTTGTCAAAGGTGCACAAAGGGCTGCTGACCGCCGGACGCTGTTCGTAGGGACTCAACTGCCCACAATTCTGTGCTCCCAGGAGGGAGGAGCGAACATAACACACGCGCTCAAAAAGCGCTGAGGAGTACCGAAGCGCGGGACGCGCTTGTCAAAGGTGCACAAAGGGCTGCTGACCGCCGGACGCTGTTCGTGGGGACTCAACTGCCCACAATTCTGTGCTCCCAGGAGGGAGGAGCGAACATCACACACGCGCTCAAAAAGCACTGAGGAGTACCGCAGCGCGGGACGCGCTTGTCAAATGTGCACAAAGGGCTGCTGACCGCCGGACGCTGTTCGTGGGGACTCAACTGCCCACAATTCTGTGCTCCCAGGAGGGAGGAGCGAACATCACACATGCGCTGAAAAAGCGCTGAGGAGTACCGCAGCGCGGGACGCGCTTGTCAAAGGTGCACAAAGGGCTGCTGACCGCCGGACGCTGTTCGTGGGGACTCAACTGCCCACAATTCTGTGCTCCCAGGAGGGAGGAGCGAACATCACACACGCGCTCAAAAAGCGCTGAGGAGTACCGCAGTGCGGGACGCGATTGTCAAAGGTGCACAAAGGGCTGCTGACCGCCGGACGCTGTTCGTGGGGACTCAACTGCCCACAATTCTGTGCTCCCAGGAGGGAGGAGCGAACATCACACACGCGCTCAAAAAGTGCTGAGGAGTACCGCAGCGTGGGACGCGCTTGTCAAAGGTGCACAAAGGGCTTCTGACCGCCGGACGCTGTTCGTGGGGATTCAACTGCCCACAATTCTGTGCTCCCAGGAGGGAGGACCGAACATCACACACACACTCAAAAAGCGCTGAGGAGTACCGCAGCGCGGGACGCGCTTGTCAAAGGTGCACAAAGGGCTGCTGACCGCCGGACGCTGTTCGTGGGGACTCAACTGCCCACAATTCTGTGCTCCCAGGAGGGAGGAGCGAACATCACACACGCGCTCAAAAAGCGCTGAGGAGTACTGCAGCGCGGGACACGCTTGTCAAAGGTGCACAAAGGGCTGCTGACTGCCGGACGCTGTTCGTGGGGACTCAATTGCCCACAATTCTGTGCTCCCAGGAGGGAGGAGCGAACATCACACACGCGCTCAAAAAGCGCTGAGGAGTACCCCAGCGCGGGACGCGCTTGTCAAAGGTGCACAAAGGGCTGCTGACCGCCGGACGCTGTTCGTAGGGACTCAACTGCCCACAATTCTGTGCTCCCAGGAGGGAGGAGCGAACATAACACATGCGCTCAAAAAGCGCTGAGGAGTACCGAAGCGCGGGACGCGCTTGTCAAAGGTGCACAAAGGGCTGCTGACCGCCGGACGCTGTTCGTGGGGACTCAACTGCCCACAATTCTGTGCTCCCAGGAGGGAGGAGCGAACATCACACACGCGCTCAAAAAGCACTGAGGAGTACCGCAGCGCGGGACGCGCTTGTCAAATGTGCACAAAGGGCTGCTGACCGCCGGACGCTGTTCGTGGGGACTCAACTGCCCACAATTCTGTGCTCCCAGGAGGGAGGAGCGAACATCACACATGCGCTGAAAAAGCGCTGAGGAGTACCGCAGCGCGGGACGCGCTTGTCAAAGGTGCACAAAGGGCTGCTGACCGCCGGACGCTGTTCGTGGAGACTCAACTGCCCACAATTCTGTGCTCCCAGGAGGGAGGAGCGAACATCACACACGCGCTCAAAAAGCGCTGAAGAGTACCGCAGCGCGGGACGCGCTTGTCAAAGGTGCACAAAGGGCTGCTGACCGCCGGACGCTGTTCGTGGGGACTCAACTGCCCACAATTCTGTGCTCCCAGGAGGGAGGAGCGAACATCACACACGCACTCAAAAAGCGCTGAAGAGTACCGCAGCGCGGGACGCGCTTGTCAAAGGTGCACAAAGGGCTGCTGACCGCCGGACGCTGTTCGTGGGGACTCAACTGCCCACAATTCTGTGCTCCCAGGAGGGAGGAGCGAACATCACACACGCGCTCAAAAAGCGCTGAGGAGTACCGCAGCGCGGGACGCGCTTGTCAAAGGTGCACAAAGGGCTGCTGACCACCGGACGCTGTTCGTGGGGACTCAACTGCCCACAATTCTGTGCTCCCAGGAGGGAGGAGCGAACATCAAACATGTGCTCAAAAAGCGCTGAGGAGTACAGCAGCGTGGGACGCGCTTGTCAAAGGTGCACAAAGGTCTGCTGACCGCCGGACGCTGTTTGTGGGGACTCAACTGCCCACAATTCTGTGCTTCCAGGAGGGAGGAGCGAACATCACACACGTTCTCAAAAAGCGCTGAGGAGTACCGCAGCGCGGGACGCGCTTGTCAAAGGTGCACAAAGGGCTGCTGACCGCCGGACGCTGTTCGTGGGGACTCAACTGCCCACAATTCTGTGCTCCCAGGAGGGAGGAGCGAACATCACACATGCGCTCAAAAAGTGCTGAGGAGTACCGCAGCGCGGGACGCGCTTGTCAAAGGTGCACAAAGGGCTGCTGACCGCCGGACGCTGTTCGTGGGGACTCAACTGCCCACAATTCTGTGCTCCCAGGAGGGAGGAGCGAACATCACACACGCGCTCAAAAAGCGCTGAGGAGTACCGCAGCGCGGGACGCGCTTGTCAAAGGTGCACAAAGGGCTGCTGACCGCCGGTCGCTGTTCGTGGGGACTCAACTGCCCACAATTCTGTGCTCCCAGGAGGGAGGAGCGAACATCACACACGCGCTCAAAAAGCGCTGAGGAGTACCGCAGCGCGGGACGCGCTTGTCAAAGGTGCACAAAGGGCTGCTGACCGCCGGACGCTGTTCGTGGGGACTCAACTGCCCACAATTCTGTGCTCCCAGGAGGGAGGAGCGAACATCACACTCGTGCTCAAAAAGCGCTGAGGAGTAACGCAGCGCGGGACGCGCTTGTCAAAGGTGCACAAAGGGCTGCTGACCGCCGGACACTGTTCGTGGGGACTCAACTGCCCACAATTCTGTGCTCCCAGGATGGAGGAGCGAACATCACACACGCGCTCAAAATGCGCTGAGGAGTACCGCAGCGCGGGACGTGCTTGTCAAAGGTGCACAAAGGGCTGCTGACCGCCGGACGCTGTTCGTGGGGACTCAACTGCCCACAATTCTGTGCTCCCAGGAGGGAGGAGCGAACATCACACACGCGCTCAAAAAGCGCTGAGGAGTTCCGCAGCGCGGGACGCGCTTGTCAAAGGTGCACAAAGGGCTGCTGACCGCCGGACGCTGTTCGTGGGGACTCAACTGCCCACAATTCTGTGCTCCCAGGAGGGAGGAGCGAACATCACACACGCGCTCAAAAAGCGCTGAGGAGTACCGCAGCGCGGGACGCGCTTGTCAAAGGTGCACAAAGGGCTGCTGACCGCCGGACGCTGTTCGTGGGGACTCAACTGCCCACAATTCTGTGCTCCCAGGAGGGAGGAGCGAACATCACACACGCGCTCAAAAAGCGCTGAGGAGTACCGCAGCGCGGGACGCGCTTGTCAAAGGTGCACAAAGGGCTGCTGACCGCCAGATGCTGTTCGTGGGGACTCAACTGCCCACAATTCTGCGCTCCCAGGAGGGAGGAGCGAACATCACACACGCGCTCAAAAAGCGCTGAAGAGTACCGCAGCGCGGGACGCGCTTGTCAAAGGTGCACAAAGGGCTGCTGACCGCCGGACGCTGTTCGTGGGGACTCAACTGCCCACAATTCTGTGCTCCCAGGAGGGAGGAGCGAACATCACACACGCGCTCAAAAAGCGCTGAGGAGTACCGCAGCGCGGGACGCGCTTGTGAAAGGTGCACAAAGGCCTGCTGACCGCCGGACGCTGTTCGTGGGGACTCAACTGCCCACAATTCTGTGCTCCCAGGAGGGAGGAGCGAACATCACACACGCGCTCAAAAAGCGCTGTGGAGTACCGCAGCGCGGGACGCGCTTGTCAAAGGTGCACAAAGGGCTGCTGACCGCCAGACGCTGTTCGTGGGGACTCAACTGCCCACAATTCTGTGCTCCCAGGAGGGAGGAGCGAACATCACACACGCGCTCAAAAAGCGCTGAAGAGTACCGCAGCACGGGACGCGCTTGTCAAAGGTGCACAAAGGGCTGCTGACCGCCGGACGCTGTTCGTGGGGACTCAACTGCCCACAATTCTGTGCTCCCAGGAGGGAGGAGCGAACATCACACACGCGCTCAAAAAGCACTGAGGAGTACCGCAGCGCGGGACGCGCTTGTCAAAGGTGCACAAAGGGCTGCTGACCGCCGGACGCTGTTCGTGGGGACTCAACTGCCCACAATTCTGTGCTCCCAGGAGGGAGGAGCGAACATCACACACTCGCTCAAAAAGCGCTGAGGAGTACCGCAGCGCGGGACGCGCTTGTCAAAGGTGCACAAAGGGCTGCTGACCGCCGGACGCTGTTCGTGGGGACTCAACTGCCCACAATTCTGTGCTCCCAGGAGGGAGGAGCGAACATCACACACGTGGTCAAAAAGAGCTGAGGAGTACCGCAGCGCGGGACGCGCTTGTAAAAGGTGCACAAAGGGCTGCTGACCGCCGGACGCTGTTCGTGGGGACTCAACTGCCCACAATTCTGTGCTCCCAGGAGGGAGGAGCGAACATCACACACGTGCTCAAAAAGCGCTGAGGAGTACCGCAGCACGGGACGAGCTTGTCAAAGGTGCACAAAGGGCTGCTGACCGCCGGACGCTGTTCGTGGGGACTCAACTGCACACAATTCTGTGCTCCCAGGAGGGAGGAGCGAACATCACACACGCGCTCAAAAAGTGCTGAGAAGTACCGCAGCGCGGGACGCGCTTGTCAAAGGTGCACAAAGGGCTGCTGACCGCCGGACGCTGTTCGTGGGGACTCAACTGCCCACAATTCTGTGCTCCCAGGAGGGAGGAGCGAACATCACACTCGTGCTCAAAAAGCGCTGAGGAGTAACGCAGCGCGGGACGCGCTTGTCAAAGGTGCACAAAGGGCTGCTGACCGCCGGACGCTGTTCGTGGGGACTCAACTGCCCACAATTCTGTGCTCCCAGGAGGGAGGAGCGAACATCACACACGCGCTCAAAAAGCGCTGAGGAGTACCGCAGCGCGGGACGTGCTTGTCAAAGGTGCACAAAGGGCTGCTGACCGCCGGACGCTGTTCGTGGGGACTCAACTGCCCACAATTCTGTGCTCCCAGGAGGGAGGAGCGAACATCACACACGCGCTCAAAAAGCGCTGAGGAGTACCGCAGCGCGGGACGCGCTTGTCAAAGGTGCACAAAGGGCTGCTGACCGCCGGACGCTGTTCGTGGGGACTCAACTGCCCACAATTCTGTGCTCCCAGGAGGGAGGAGCGAACATCACACACGCGCTCAAAAAGCGCTGAGGAGTACCGCAGCGCGGGACGCGCTTGTCAAAGGTGCACAAAGGGCTGCTGACCGCCGGACGCTGTTCGTGGGGACTCAACTGCCCACAATTCTGTGCTCCCAGGAGGGAGGAGCGAACATCACACACGCGCTCAAAAAGCGCTGAGGAGTACCGCAGCACGGGACGAGCTTGTCAAAGGTGCACAAAGGGCTGCTGACCGCCGGACGCTGTTCGTGGGGACTCAACTGCACACAATTCTGTGCTCCCAGGAGGGAGGAGCGAACTTCACACACGCGCTCAAAAAGCGCTGAGGAGTACCGCAGCGCGGGACGCGCTTGTCAAAGGTGCACAAAGGGCTGCTGACCGCCGGAAGCTGTTCGTGGGGACTCAACTGCCCACAATTCTGTGCTCCCAGGAGGGAGGAGCGAACATCACACTCGTGCTCAAAAAGCGCTGAGGAGTAACGCAGCGCGGGACGCGCTTGTCAAAGGTGCACAAAGGGCTGCTGACCGCCGGACGCTGTTCGTGGGGACTCAACTGCCCACAATTCTGTGCTCCCAGGAGGGAGGAGCGAACATCACACACGCGCTCAAAAAGCGCTGAGGAGTACCGCAGCGCGGGACGTGCTTGTCAAAGGTGCACAAAGGGCTGCTGACCGCCGGACGCTGTTCGTGGGGACTCAACTGCCCACAATTCTGTGCTCCCAGGAGGGAGGAGCGAACATCACACACGCGCTCAAAAAGCGCTGAGGAGTACCGCAGCGCGGGACGCGCTTGTCAAAGGTGCACAAAGGGCTGCTGACCGCCGGACGCTGTTCGTGGGGACTCAACTGCCCACAATTCTGTGCTCCCAGGAGGGAGGAGCGAACATCACACACGCGCTCAAAAATCGCTGAGGAGTACCGCAGCGCGGGACGCGCTTGTCAAAGGTGCACAAAGGGCTGCTGACCACCGGACGCTGTTCGTGGGGACTCAACTGCCCACAATTCTGTGCTCCCAGGAGGGAGGAGCGAACATCACACACGCGCTTAAAAAGCGCTGAGGAGTACCGCAGCGCGGGACGCGCTTGTCAAAGGTGCACAAAGGGCTGCTGACCGCCGGACGCTGTTCATGGGGACTCAACTGCCCACAATTCTGTGCTCCCAGGAGGGAGGAGCGAACATCACACATGCGCTCAAAAAGCGCTGAGGAGTACCGCAGCGCGGGATGCGCTTGTCAAAGGTGCACAAAGGGCTGCTGACCGCCAGACGCTGTTCGTGGGGACTCAACTGCCCACAATTCTGTGCTCCCAGGAGGGAGGAGCGAACATCACACACGCGCTCAAAAAGCGCTGAAGAGTACCGCAGCGAGGGACGCGCTTGTCAAAGGTGCACAAAGGGCTGCTGACCGCCGGACGCTGTTCGTGGGGACTCAACTGCCCACAATTCTGTGCTCCCAGGAGGGAGGAGCGAACATCACACACGCGCTCAAAAAGCGCTGAGGAGTACCGCAGCGCGGGACGCGCTTGTGAAAGGTGCACAAAGGCCTGCTGACCGCCGGACGCTGTTCGTGGGGACTCAACTGCCCACAATTCTGTGCTCCCAGGAGGGAGGAGCGAACATCACACACGCGCTCAAAAAGCGCTGTGGAGTACCGCAGCGTGGGACGCGCTTGTCAAAGGTGCACAAAGGGCTGCTGACCGCCAGACGCTGTTCGTGGGGACTCAACTGCCCACAATTCTGTGCTCCCAGGAGGGAGGAGCGAACATCACACACGCGCTCAAAAAGCGCTGAAGAGTACCGCAGCACGGGACGCGCTTGTCAAAGGTGCACAAAGGGCTGCTGACCGCCGGACGCTGTTCGTGGGGACTCAACTGCCCACAATTCTGTGCTCCCAGGAGGGAGGAGCGAACATCACACACGCGCTCAAAAAGCGCTGAGGAGTACCGCAGCACGGGACGAGCTTGTCAAAGGTGCACAAAGGGCTGCTGACCGCCGGACGCTGTTCGTGGGGACTCAACTGCACACAATTCTGTGCTCCCAGGAGGGAGGAGCGAACATCACACACGCGCTCAAAAAGCGCTGAGGAGTACCGCAGCGCGGGACGCGCTTGTCAAAGGTGCACAAAGGGCTGCTGACCGCCGGTCGCTGTTCGTGGGGACTCAACTGCCCACAATTCTGTGCTCCCAGGAGGGAGGAGCGAACATCACACACGCGCTCAAAAAGCGCTGAGGAGTACCGCAGCGCGGGACGCGCTTGTCAAAGGTGCACAAAGGGCTGCTGACCGCCGGACGCTGTTCGTGGGGACTCAACTGCCCACAATTCTGTGCTCCCAGGAGGGAGGAGCGAACATCACACTCGTGCTCAAAAAGCGCTGAGGAGTAACGCAGCGCGGGACGCGCTTGTCAAAGGTGCACAAAGGGCTGCTGACCGCCGGACACTGTTCGTGGGGACTCAACTGCCCACAATTCTGTGCTCCCAGGAGGGAGGAGCGAACATCACACACGCGCTCAAAATGCGCTGAGGAGTACCGCAGCGCGGGACGTGCTTGTCAAAGGTGCACAAAGGGCTGCTGACCGCCGGACGCTGTTCGTGGGGACTCAACTGCCCACAATTCTGTGCTCCCAGGAGGGAGGAGCGAACATCACACACGCGCTCAAAAAGCGCTGAGGAGTTCCGCAGCGCGGGACGCGCTTGTCAAAGGTGCACAAAGGGCTGCTGACCGCCGGACGCTGTTCGTGGGGACTCAACTGCCCACAATTCTGTGCTCCCAGGAGGGAGGAGCGAACATCACACACGCGCTCAAAAAGCGCTGAGGAGTACCGCAGCGCGGGACGCGCTTGTCAAAGGTGCACAAAGGGCTGCTGACCGCCAGATGCTGTTCGTGGGGACTCAACTGCCCACAATTCTGCGCTCCCAGGAGGGAGGAGCGAACATCACACACGCGCTCAAAAAGCGCTGAAGAGTACCGCAGCGCGGGACGCGCTTGTCAAAGGTGCACAAAGGGCTGCTGACCGCCGGACGCTGTTCGTGGGGACTCAACTGCCCACAATTCTGTGCTCCCAGGAGGGAGGAGCGAACATCACACACGCGCTCAAAAAGCGCTGAGGAGTACCGCAGCGCGGGACGCGCTTGTGAAAGGTGCACAAAGGCCTGCTGACCGCCGGACGCTGTTCGTGGGGACTCAACTGCCCACAATTCTGTGCTCCCAGGAGGGAGGAGCGAACATCACACACGCGCTCAAAAAGCGCTGTGGAGTACCGCAGCGCGGGACGCGCTTGTCAAAGGTGCACAAAGGGCTGCTGACCGCCAGACGCTGTTCGTGGGGACTCAACTGCCCACAATTCTGTGCTCCCAGGAGGGAGGAGCGAACATCACACACGCGCTCAAAAAGCGCTGAAGAGTACCGCAGCACGGGACGCGCTTGTCAAAGGTGCACAAAGGGCTGCTGACCGCCGGACGCTGTTCGTGGGGACTCAACTGCCCACAATTCTGTGCTCCCAGGAGGGAGGAGCGAACATCACACACGCGCTCAAAAAGCACTGAGGAGTACCGCAGCGCGGGACGCGCTTGTCAAAGGTGCACAAAGGGCTGCTGACCGCCGGACGCTGTTCGTGGGGACTCAACTGCCCACAATTCTGTGCTCCCAGGAGGGAGGAGCGAACATCACACACTCGCTCAAAAAGCGCTGAGGAGTACCGCAGCGCGGGACGCGCTTGTCAAAGGTGCACAAAGGGCTGCTGACCGCCGGACGCTGTTCGTGGGGACTCAACTGCCCACAATTCTGTGCTCCCAGGAGGGAGGAGCGAACATCACACACGTGGTCAAAAAGCGCTGAGGAGTACCGCAGCGCGGGACGCGCTTGTAAAAGGTGCACAAAGGGCTGCTGACCGCCGGCCGCTGTTCGTGGGGACTCAACTGCCCAAAATTCTGTGCTCCCAGGAGGGAGGAGCGAACATCACACACGTGCTCAAAAAGCGCTGAGGAGTACCGCAGCACGGGACGAGCTTGTCAAAGGTGCACAAAGGGCTGCTGACCGCCGGACGCTGTTCGTGGGGACTCAACTGCACACAATTCTGTGCTCCCAGGAGGGAGGAGCGAACATCACACACGCGCTCAAAAAGTGCTGAGAAGTACCGCAGCGCGGGACGCGCTTGTCAAAGGTGCACAAAGGGCTGCTGACCGCCGGACGCTGTTCGTGGGGACTTAACTGCCCACAATTCTGTGCTCCCAGGAGGGAGGAGCGAACATCACACTCGTGCTCAAAAAGCGCTGAGGAGTAACGCAGCGCGGGACGCGCTTGTCAAAGGTGCACAAAGGGCTGCTGACCGCCGGACGCTGTTCGTGGGGACTCAACTGCCCACAATTCTGTGCTCCCAGGAGGGAGGAGCGAACATCACACACGCGCTCAAAAAGCGCTGAGGAGTACCGCAGCGCGGGACGTGCTTGTCAAAGGTGCACAAAGGGCTGCTGACCGCCGGACGCTGTTCGTGGGGACTCAACTGCCCACAATTCTGTGCTCCCAGGAGGGAGGAGCGAACATCACACACGCGCTCAAAAAGCGCTGAGGAGTACCGCAGCTCGGGACGCGCTTGTCAAAGGTGCACAAAGGGCTGCTGACCGCCGGACGCTGTTCGTGGGGACTCAACTGCCCACAATTCTGTGCTCCCAGGAGGGAGGAGCGAACATCACACACGCGCTCAAAAAGCGCTGAGGAGTACCGCAGCGCGGGACGCGCTTGTCAAAGGTGCACAAAGGGCTGCTGACCGCCGGACGCTGTTCGTGGGGACTCAACTGCCCACAATTCTGTGCTCCCAGGAGGGAGGAGCGAACATCACACACGCGCTCAAAAAGCGCTGAGGAGTACCGCAGCACGGGACGAGCTTGTCAAAGGTGCACAAAGGGCTGCTGACCGCCGGACGCTGTTCGTGGGGACTCAACTGCACACAATTCTGTGCTCCCAGGAGGGAGGAGCGAACTTCACACACGCGCTCAAAAAGCGCTGAGGAGTACCGCAGCGCGGGACGCGCTTGTCAAAGGTGCACAAAGGGCTGCTGACCGCCGGAAGCTGTTCGTGGGGACTCAACTGCCCACAATTCTGTGCTCCCAGGAGGGAGGAGCGAACATCACACTCGTGCTCAAAAAGCGCTGAGGAGTAACGCAGCGCGGGACGCGCTTGTCAAAGGTGCACAAAGGGCTGCTGACCGCCGGACGCTGTTCGTGGGGACTCAACTGCCCACAATTCTGTGCTCCCAGGAGGGAGGAGCGAACATCACACACGCGCTCAAAAAGCGCTGAGGAGTACCGCAGCGCGGGACATGCTTGTCAAAGGTGCACAAAGGGCTGCTGACCGCCGGACGCTGTTCGTGGGGACTCAACTGCCCACAATTCTGTGCTCCCAGGAGGGAGGAGCGAACATCACACACGCGCTCAAAAAGCGCTGAGGAGTACCGCAGCGCGGGACGCGCTTGTCAAAGGTGCACAAAGGGCTGCTGACCGCCGGACGCTGTTCGTGGGGACTCAACTGCCCACAATTCTGTGCTCCCAGGAGGGAGGAGCGAACATCACACACGCGCTCAAAAATCGCTGAGGAGTACCGCAGCGCGGGACGCGCTTGTCAAAGGTGCACAAAGGGCTGCTGACCACCGGACGCTGTTCGTGGGGACTCAACTGCCCACAATTCTGTGCTCCCAGGAGGGAGGAGCGAACATCACACACGCGCTTAAAAAGCGCTGAGGAGTACCGCAGCGCGGGACGCGCTTGTCAAAGGTGCACAAAGGGCTGCTGACCGCCGGACGCTGTTCATGGGGACTCAACTGCCCACAATTCTGTGCTCCCAGGAGGGAGGAGCGAACATCACACATGCGCTCAAAAAGCGCTGAGGAGTACCGCAGCGCGGGATGCGCTTGTCAAAGGTGCACAAAGGGCTGCTGACCGCCAGACGCTGTTCGTGGGGACTCAACTGCCCACAATTCTGTGCTCCCAGGAGGGAGGAGCGAACATCACACACGCGCTCAAAAAGCGCTGAAGAGTACCGCAGCGAGGGACGCGCTTGTCAAAGGTGCACAAAGGGCTGCTGACCGCCGGACGCTGTTCGTGGGGACTCAACTGCCCACAATTCTGTGCTCCCAGGAGGGAGGAGCGAACATCACACACGCGCTCAAAAAGCGCTGAGGAGTACCGCAGCGCGGGACGCGCTTGTGAAAGGTGCACAAAGGCCTGCTGACCGCCGGACGCTGTTCGTGGGGACTCAACTGCCCACAATTCTGTGCTCCCAGGAGGGAGGAGCGAACATCACACACGCGCTCAAAAAGCGCTGTGGAGTACCGCAGCGTGGGACGCGCTTGTCAAAGGTGCACAAAGGGCTGCTGACCGCCAGACGCTGTTCGTGGGGACTCAACTGCCCACAATTCTGTGCTCCCAGGAGGGAGGAGCGAACATCACACACGCGCTCAAAAAGCGCTGAAGAGTACCGCAGCACGGGACGCGCTTGTCAAAGGTGCACAAAGGGCTGCTGACCGCCGGACGCTGTTCGTGGGGACTCAACTGCCCACAATTCTGTGCTCCCAGGAGGGAGGAGCGAACATCACACACGCGCTCAAAAAGCGCTGAGGAGTACCGCAGCACGGGACGAGCTTGTCAAAGGTGCACAAAGGGCTGCTGACCGCCGGACGCTGTTCGTGGGGACTCAACTGCACACAATTCTGTGCTCCCAGGAGGGAGGAGCGAACATCACACACGCGCTCAAAAAGCGCTGAGGAGTACCGCAGTGCGGGACGCGCTTGTCAAAGGTGCACAAAGGGCTGCTGACCGCCGGACGCTGTTCATGGGGACTCAACTGCCCACAATTCTGTGCTCCCAGGAGGGAGGAGCGAACATCACACACGCGCTCAAAAAGCTCTGAGGAGTACCGCAGCGCGGGACGCGCTTGTCAAAGGTGCACAAAGGGCTGCTGACCACCGGACGCTGTTCGTGGGGACTCAACTGCCCACAATTCTGTGCTCCCAGGAGGGAGGAGCGAACATCACACACGTGCTCAAAAAGCGCTGAGGAGTACCGCAGCGTGGGACGCGCTTGTCAAAGGTGCACAAAGGGCTGCTGACCGCCGGACGCTGTTCGTGGGGACTCAACTGCCCACAATTCTGTGCTCCCAGGAGGGAGGAGCGAACATCACACATGCGCTCAAAAAGCGCTGAGGAGTACCGCAGCGCGGGACGCGCTTGTCAAAGGTGCACAAAGGGCTGCTGACCGCCAGACGCTGTTCGTGGGGACTCAACTGCCCACAATTCTGAGCTCCCAGGAGGGAGGAGCGATCATCACACACGCGCTCAAAAAGCGCTGAAGAGTACCGCAGCGCGGGACGCGCTTGTCAAAGGTGCACAAAGGGCTGCTGACCGCCGGACGCTGTTCGTGGAGACTCAACTGCCCACAATTCTGTGCTCCCAGGAGGGAGGAGCGAACATCACACACGCGCTCAAAAAGCGCTGAGGAGTACCGCAGCGCGGGACGCGCTTGTCAAAGGTGCACAAAGGGCTGCTGACCGCCGGACGCTGTTCGTGGGGACTCAACTGCCCACAATTCTGTGCTCCCAGGAGGGAGGAGCGAACATCACACATGCGCTCAAAAAGCGCTGAGGAGTACCGCAGCGTGGGACGCGCTTGTCAAAGGTGCAGAAAGGGCTGCTGACCGCCAGACGCTGTTCGTGGGGACTCAACTGCCCACAATTCTGTGCTCCCAGGAGGGAGGAGCGAACATCACACACGTGCTCAAAAAGCGCTGAAGAGTACCGCAGCGCGGGACGCGCTTGTCAAAGGTGCACAAAGGGCTGCTGACCGCCGGACGCTGTTCGTGGGGACTCAACTGCACACAATTCTGTGCTCCCAGGAGGGAGGAGCGAACATCACACACGCGCTCAAAAAGCGCTGAGGAGTACCGCAGCGCGGGACGCGCTTGTCAAAGGTGCACAAAGGGCTGCTGACCGCCGGACGCTGTTCATGGGGACTCAACTGCCCACAATTCTGTGCTCCCAGGAGGGAGGAGCGAACATCACACACGCGCTCAAAAAGCTCTGAGGAGTACCGCAGCGCGGGACGCGCTTGTCAAAGGTGCACAAAGGGCTGCTGACCGCCGGACGCTGTTCGTGGGGACTCAACTGCCCACAATTCTGTGCTCCCAGGAGGGAGGAGCGATCATCACACACGTGCTCAAAAAGCGCTGAGGAGTACCGCAGCGCGGGACGCGCTTGTCAAAGGTGCACAAAGGGCTGCTGACCGCCGGACGCTGTTCGTGGGGACTCAACTGCCCACAATTCTGTGCTCCCAGGAGGGAGGAGCGAACATCACACATGCGCTCAAAAAGCGCTGAGGAGTACCGCAGCGCGGGACGCGCTTGTCAAAGGTGCACAAAGGGCTGCTGACCGCCAGACGCTGTTCGTGGGGACTCAACTGCCCACAATTCTGTGCTCCCAGGAGGGAGGAGCGATCATCACACACGCGCTCAAAAAGCGCTGAAGAGTACCGCAGCGCGGGACGCGCTTGTCAAAGGTGCACAAAGGGCTGCTGACCGCCGGACGCTGTTCGTGGAGACTCAACTGCCCACAATTCTGTGCTCCCAGGAGGGAGGAGCGAACATCACACACGCGCTCAAAAAGCGCTGAGGAGTACCGCAGCGCGGGACGCGCTTGTCAAAGGTGCACAAAGGGCTGCTGACCGCCGGACGCTGTTCGTGGGGACTCAACTGCCCACAATTCTGTGCTCCCAGGAGGGAGGAGCGAACATCACACATGCGCTCAAAAAGCGCTGAGGAGTACCGCAGCGTGGGACGCGCTTGTCAAAGGTGCAGAAAGGGCTGCTGACCGCCAGACGCTGTTCGTGGGGACTCAACTGCCCACAATTCTGTGCTCCCAGGAGGGAGGAGCGAACATCACACACGTGCTCAAAAAGCGCTGAAGAGTACCGCAGCGCGGGACGCGCTTGTCAAAGGTGCACAAAGGGCTGCTGACCGCCGGACGCTGTTCGTGGGGACTCAACTGCTCACAATTCTGTGCTCCCAGGAGGGAGTAGCGAACATCACACACGTGCTCAAAAAGCGCTGAGGAGTACCGCAGCGCGGGACGCGCTTGTCAAAGGTGCACAAAGGGCTGCTGACCGCCGGACGCTGTTCGTGGGGACTCAACTGCCCACAATTCTGTGCTCCCAGGAGGGAGGAGCGAACATCACACATGCGCTCAAAAAGCGCTGAGGAGTACCGCAGCGTGGGACGCGCTTGTCAAAGATGCACAAAGGGCTGCTGACCACCGGACGCTGTTCGTGGGGACTCAACTGCCCACAATTCTGTGCTTCCAGTAGGGAGGAGCGAACATCACACACGCGCTCAAAAAGCGCTGAGGAGTACCGCAGCAACTGGACCTGACTGGGCTGGGCCACCCCCCTAACATCGTTGTCGTGTCCCTGCGCACAGGGTAGAACTGTGCTTTTTAGTTGTTTTGGACAGTTGGCAAGTGCTTATCGTTTATGTCGTTGAGGCCTGTGGCCTTTTAATTTGTATTAACTTTAAGGTTAATTATTAACTTACACGTGTATCCTTGTTTCCCTGTATTGTTGATACTGCTTTGAGATCACATTGCCACGGGTGTGCGCTCAATACACGATGGCGGGAAAGGGGAAGCGCACCGGTGGAGGTGGGTCTGTGTCTGGTACTCTTGACCATTTTATTACCAGAGCAGTCTCAGTTTTAGAACATGAATTGGCCATTACTGAGCGTCGTCTATCCTCAGGACTAATTCAAGCTAGACGCTCATCTTTGGGAACACTTGCATTAGTGAAATCCCCTAAGAGCTCAGCAGTGCAGGTTTTAGGTGACCAAGAGCAGCGGGGGAATATCAGGGATAGCACTATTATATCATTGGCCCGTGATGACTCGACCGTTGCCACGGGAGAAGCTGCCCCTACAATAGGCAGTGCTCCTAGTATTCCTAAACCTGTTTCTACTTACCCCCAGACAAGGGCTAGCAGTAAAGTTGCTAAATCCGCTAATCCCAAGAGGAAAAGAGTAGGGCTGAACCAGGGAGGGCGACAGGCAAAGTACTCCAATATTTCAACAAATTTATCATCTGTAACGAGTGAGGCTCAGGCTGTTGATAACCCATTCTTGGCCGAGATTACCAATAGGCCCCCGTACCAGTCTCAATATAGCGACCTGTTCTCTCAGATCGAGCAAACGTTTCGTTCTTTACTATTGCCACTCTTGGAAAGGGTAAAAGTGGTTAATGAAAAGGTGGAACGACTTGAGCAAACTATTTTAGATAACTTTTGTTCATTGAAAAATGTTATCAAACTAGTCAGTAAAGTCAGTGATAACTCCATCAGGGATAATTCCACTCTTTCTGTCCAGCCACCTTCTCTCTCTGACCCTGAGGCGTCATCTAAGGCCAATTCTGGGGTTTCCCCCAGGATCCTGGTTAAAGACAATGCCACCAACCAAGGTGCCGGTCAAGAAAGGGTTAACCTAAGGGGTATATCTAGTACTAACACCACAAGCCAGGGCGTGCATAAAGGAGCAAATATGGACACTGGGGCTAGAGCCAACAAATTCTCCAAGTCCCACATTCATCTTCCTCCAGATTCCACTCCCTATGTTGTTGTTTTGACCGGGGTCCCCGAACTTAAAGATGGTACAGTGGAATCTTACCAACAACTCAAAAACAAAGTTACTTTCTGGCTAAACAAAAACAGACCGATCCCGAACTATTTGGACGGGAAGATTCTCTTTGCTGGGTGGGCCTTAGACCCAAAGATGTCCCAGGGGACTCTATTATCATTAACTTTGAGGATAGACGTGTAGTGCGCTATATTTGTGATCACTCATCTGTATGTGATCGGTCGGAAATAAGGGTACATGATTTGGGGTATTTTTATAATTTTAATCTCAACACATCTGTAAGATTTGGTCAAGACCAGGCAAGACGGGGAATTAACCCAGTGCCCGCCTCATACTTCCCTGACCCTGTCAACAACTTGTGTTTTCCTGTAGCCTTAGCTTGACCGGCGCCAGAGGGGTTGCCCTCTACTACGTCTCCCATACCAAATACCCTTATAGGTGGGTCTCAGGGTAGAGGAGAGGCAGACATAGTGGCGCATAATTCTTGCGCAAAGACTACATGTAAAATCTTAAGTTGGAATATTGCGGGCATTAGATCCAAAAGTAAGGACGAGATATGGGCTGGCTATGCTATATCTCATGATATTATAGCATTACAAGAAACCTGGGATATATCGAATAGCTTTTTTTTGGATGGTTACGTCCACTTTTATATCCCAGCCATACCTAGCCCGGCGGGCAGGGCGAGGGGGGGCCTTGCACTTTTGGTCTCACTGAATCTGAAGGGATCCGCAAAACAGTTAGAATCAGGCTCCCAACACTGTCTAGTCGTAGAACTAGCGGTTGTAAATTCTCCAACTTTGCTACTTATTAATTTTTACAATTCTTCAGATAGTGTCAGCTCAAACCAGCATCTAGAATCTCTAGGGGAGGTTCTGGATACATTCAGAGCGTCACATAATTGCCCCGAGGTCATCCTGATGGGTGACTTTAACATCCATCCTTGCAGTCTGGGATGTATTGTGGACAATGATGAGGGATTTCCCTATTCATCACCCACACACTTTGAACACACCAAACAAGGCGAGGTTTTGGAGAGCCTTTTGGCCTCCTCAAACCTCTTTGAATCCGGTTGCTGTTTGGAAGGGCAGAGGTCTTTTACATTTAAAGGAACAGATTCAGGATCAGTCATCGATTACATATTTTTATCATCTCGGATTTTGTCTTTGGTTTTAAATTACAGGGTAGAAGACTCTGTTTTCAGTGAACATAATCCCGTGATAGTAGAGGCTGTTCCGGGAGGGTCACTGGCTTTTAAAGATATAAGAATTTCAGGAACCACTGACCTTGCCTTAAAAGATCAGGGTAGGAGACTGAAATGTGCCAAAGTGACCCCGGTCACTTTCTTACAAGAGGTTCTGACCAAGGTTGAAACGGAGGTGGGTATATGTTTAGATCATGCTAATGCCAACTCAAGGATAGTTGAGGCCTTTAACACCATTTGCCTACAAGTAAATAACGCCCTCTTGGTAAAAACCAACTTAGGCGGACAAATAGGCAAAAAATGGTTTGACACTAATTGCACTAAGGCTCACTCTGCCCTTTTAAAAGCATTAAACAAACACCTAGAAATAGACCATTGATTGTATCCTTGAGGAAACATATAAACAGGCCATCACAGCTCATAAAAATGAGATTAAGGAAGATGCATGGAATAACTTACAGTCACCCGAAACCCTGCGGGATAGCTCCAAATTTTGGGGAGTGGTTAACCACCCATACTTTTCCGGTAGTGAGATCCAGGCTATGGAATGTAGTATTCCTGAGGAGCAGTGGGTAGCTTATTTTGAAAAAATTTATAGTTTACACTCACTTGGGCACTCAGATGGGATGCTACCTCCCAACCAGGTTGGCCTAGTTTTGGCCTTTAGGGAGGAGGATGTGGAAAAAGCTATTCACGAGACATCCAAAAACAAGGCTCCGGGTCCAGATGGTGTCCCTGCAGACTTATATAAGTGTGCCCCTAAATTTTGGGCCAAAATATTAACAAATGTTTTTAACGCTGCTAGAGATAAGAACATCCCTGAGTCTTGGGCTAAGTCCATTATCATTCCAATTTTTAAAAAGAGGGGCGACCCGGCCTGTTATAGGCCTATTTCTTTAATCGACTCCGCTGTTAAAATCTTAGGCAGAGTCATATTGAGTAGGCTGACCACGTGGCTTGAGGGCAGAGGCATACTATCTAATGTTCAATACGGCTTCAGGGCTAACAGGAGCACGCTGGATCAATGCTTAAACCTTCATTTACTTATTTGTAAATACACCATCGCAAAGGAGGGGTCCTTGTATATGGCCTTTATGGACCTCTCCTCAGCCTTTGACCTGGTTAACAGGTCAAAGCTGTGGAGAATCCTATTGGATATGGGGGTTGATCCCCCTCTGGTTGGCTTCTTGGCGGAACTGCATCGCGGCTTATTAGCCTCGGTGAGAGTTACCCAAGGTGGAAGGTGTACCAGCTGCTTTAAGTCAGAGAGGGGTGTTAGGCAGGGGTGCATATTGGCACCCCTCCTCTTTACACTGTATATAAATGCCCTGGATCCAGTTTTGGCCAATTCTGCGGTGGACGTTCCGCATGTAGGAGAGACTAAGATCCCAGTTCTCCTATATGCTGACGACGCCGTGCTTTTGGCACGTACAGGTGTGGCCCTCGATAGATTACTGGCTTCTTTTGGTGATTTCATGACCTCTTTAGATCTGAAAATTAATACCCATAAGTCTCAGGTCATGATCACTGGTCAGGCCAGCAGGAAAAAGAATCAAAACCTTTTTTTTCTCTAGGACACGAGGTAAAAAGGGTCCCCATTTTTGCTTATTTAGGGGTTATTTTTGATGAGAAAGGAACATGGGGTCCGCAACATAAACTAAAAGGCAACTCTGTGGCAAGATCGGCCGCAGCTATACTTGGTTTTGCCAAACGGCTGGGAGCTTGCCCCATGAAGGCTATTCTGAAAGTATATAAAGCTAAATCTTTGGCCATAGCCGCCTATGGTTCCGCCATTTGGGGTCATACTAATACCGACATCATCCAGAGGGTGGAGAATATGTTCTTAAGATCCCTGTTGTCCGTCCCTCAGTCCACACCCACCTTTACGATACACTCAGAGCTGGGTGTGGGGTATGTTGCAGACTTAATTAAAGTGGCCCCCGTTACTTGTTGGTTGAAAACCTGGCTTAATCAGGAAATTTCTTTAACCCACCTGATACTTAAGGATTGTCTTGCCTTGGACAGAGCCCACAGAATCCCCTGGTTGGTATACGTTAAACGGACACTGGCATTAGTGGGCAGACCGGAGCTATTTAATTCCCCTGATTGTATTAATAAGAAGGATGTTATGGGGATTAAGACCGCATTAGTCACATTATTTACGGCTGAGAGGGAGGACTTGGAACTAAAAAAGCCATTAGTTAGAAGGAATTATGCGCTTATAACTGTTCCTGGTCTTGAACCCTACTTGGCCTTTGTAACCAGTCCATTTCACAGGCTTCTCCTAATCAAATTTAGCTTTAATCTGATACATCTTGTGCTTGGTTTTTTTCCCACATGGGCTACCCCTGAAAACGCAACCCCATGTGATTGTGACAACTTCTCTACTCAGGACACACTACATTTCATTATGTTCTGTGAGCACTATGCACAGAGTAGGAAAAAATACCTGTTACCTATTCTAAAAGAGGCTGGTTTCTTACAAGTGCGGCCAGCGCTCCTGTTTCTGCAACTTTTACCCAGCGTTAACATTGCATTTCATGTATCAAGCTTTTTAGTTGCGGCTGTTCGCATAAACAAAAAGCGTGTCAGCGTACGGCCAAGTCCCAATATGACTGACATGGTGTGAAGGGCTGGTGGTTTCTCCTTTTGGAGTTCTTATTTTTATTAGACTTTTTATATTGAAATTATATTATTGCATCGTATTTATTTTCTTAAATTTTGAATTGAACTCATGAAATATGTTCATTTCAACCTTTTTTAAATCAATGTTATTTAGAATCATTATTGTAATTGATGAACTTGTGTCCTGTATTTTATGTGACTATCTGTTTGTTATGTCTTTTTCTGATTTTTATTAATCGAATAAAAGTAATTGACTGACTGCATGTCTGGAATCCGACTCATCACCTCCCCTGCCAGTATGGAACCAACACATCACCTCCCCTGCCTAGCAGCAAATAACTGATGCTTCACCTCCCATGCTAATAAAGAACCAACACATCATTTGCTTTTCCGGTACCTCACCTCTCCTGAGCCTGGTCTTTTGTCTGAATTTTGACGCATCTAAGGTACTTTGTTGTAAACTGAGTTATAAAAAGGGTGGCTATGCTAAACGCATGCACATCTGATCAATTGTATAGGGTAGTCCAAGAACAATATCAAGTATCAAAGACAAAACAAGGGAAAGTCCTATTCAGTGGTACCAACTGGGGTGCATACTACCATACTGTATTACAGTCCAGAAAGTTTGACCACAAAATACTGAAGCACACACTCTGCTGTATCTTGTAGATTTATTGATAAGAAAGTCAATGTGTAAGCAGGTAAATTTAAATTCTTCTGTTTGTTTACATTGAAATTCTGTATAAGGGATAACCAGTTTTCACCATGGAGGCAGCAGCCACGTGTTTTGTCCACAGGAAATTTTCAAGGCTGCAAAACCATAAATTACATTTTCAAATATAGTTTTTTCTAGTCCATAGGTGTATACTCCTGAAATCATAACCAATAAATATAAACAATGTGTCACCATAAAAGCCAAGGAGGAGACACACAGTTAAAAATTGTGCCCAGAAAGACTGACTGTGAAAAGACAGTATGTGAAATGAGCAGACATGAAATAATACAATGAAACACCCACATTATGAGTATTGAGCACACCTCAAGGTTAGAAATACCAATATTGTCCAAGAGAAAAGAATGAAAGATAAAACTGAGACGCAGAACACTCCAACCAAGGATAGTGCAAAGTGTGACTAAAACCATGCAATGAGTAATCAAAGTTACCTAAACCCATGTACAACTACCAATGTAGTCGATTAGTATACAAAATATTTATCTGTTCTTGGTAGGTCCTTCCAACCAGAAGCCAGTTTAAAGTAGTCACCAAATCAAAGTAGCAATCTTCAAAAACGTATTGATGGCCAACCCTGCCCAATTATGAACTGTAAGCAGAAACACGGATCAAGTCTTTATAAAGACTTGATATAGAATTTACATCTCAGGGCCCTGAGGGTTCACATTTTTTCGGTAATCTGTGATATTTACTGGAGTATATAATTTCTATTTTTCACACTTGATATAAGGGACCCCTCTAATGTGGTTACATTTTATTGATTGAACATTGATGGCATAGCCCACGGTGCTTTAAACATTAAGCAGTCAATACAGTTCTCTTGTAATGAAGCAACTGGATATGGCCCTTACTGCTAGTGATAATACAAATGTGCTGATAACATGAACTGATCATAAAGTGCCAATTCCTATTTGCCCTTCCAAGACCGACAATACAGTTACCTTTGACTCTACTTCAAACTACTGCAGTCCAAGTTCTACTGCCAGGAGAGAGCTTTTGATAGTGGTCATGGGCATTGATATGCATCTCTTGCTGAAAAAAGGGTGGGGAAAAGTGCCCAGATTATAAATTCCTTGGTTAGAAAATATCCTATTTGCAAAATCACCTCCATTTTTGCTAAATTATATTGCGGACATTTAGACAGCACACTGGAGCTCTGCCATCCAGTGCCCAGTGTATGTACTTTGACCCCTAAAACATGTACAAAATGGCTAATTCCTGATTGAAATACTTAACTCTTCTGTAAGGCAATAGTATATGGTGTAGAAACTACACCAATGGCTTGGAAAGTTAAATGTCAACTGTGGACTGCAACACTTACTGTGCCCTTCCACTAACTAAAATGATAAGGAAAGCATGGCTTTAGATGTCATGTTGTAGTCTCACTGCTGTAGTTTAAACCTGCAACTCAACCTGTCAAAATAACCCTGGAAAAACCTTCATTTTAAATATTACTAAGTTACCCCATGTATGCCTTGTAGCCCACAAGGTATTGTGCATGCAAGTTAAAAGTGAGACATGTCGAAATTTAATGTTACCATGTCCCTGCACTGACAATCCCCAAAAGTCATGAGTACAAGTTAAAATATTAGTTCTGCTATCTCAGATTTGGACTACACTATTACCTCTATACTTCAATACTTGATGCTTAAGCACAGCAACACCCCAATATCATTCTGGTAGCTCATCTCCACACCTGGCCCTCCTCACCTAGCACCTCCCTTAGAGGTCATTCCTCTTCAAGAAACTCTTCAACCCTTCAATCAAAAAAGTATTCCCGGGATCCTGATTCAAATCAAACTGCTTTGTGACACCATCTTGGTGCAATATAAAAACTACTATACATGATAGATTATGCACATTTTCAATGCTCACCTCCCACCTCCTTAAGGCACCAATAAAATACTAACTAAGGTACTATGAAGCACAGATGAACAGACACCGCAAAAATCCATGGTCTCACAAAAGCAGGTTGTGCTGATTGTCCTCTAGTAAGGTGCATTTATTCATGCATGCAATAATGCGAATTGTTTTCAATTATAGAATTTATTTTCCATAAGCCTGGGGACATCAGAGGTTACAAAGCACAGAAATTGATAGAGGGAATGCTTGAATTATTTCTCAGCCACATGTAATTACAATGTTCAGCATCCTATTTCTTGTTTTTGTAGCTCCTCTGTGCCACTAGAGACACGTGCCAACGACTGTGCAAACCAGTCTTGGCCCTGCAATGCAAGAGACATCAGGGATCATTTGATCTTGATAAAAATCACTGGTTTCTTCCTTTGTGCCACTGTTACTCCATCATGATTTCCTGTTTGTGTTTGAAGGACTAGGAAAAGGGCAGGGTGTGGAAACAAGGCTCCTAGAAGCCTCTTCACATGCTATTACTGCTGCGCCCTTCATAACCTCTGGAACAAAATGAGCAATAGTAGTGCCATATCTACCAAAGGAAAGCCACAATAGGAGCTGCTACCAATGGTTATTCATGACCTCAATCATTAATGATGGCAAGCTTGACAATAGTCTTCAATTTAAGTAGCCAAAAGATTCTTCCTTTTAGCTCTCAGCTGCCCAAGATGAGCTCGAAATTGAATCCCGCTGAAAAAGTTTCCTTAAGTAGCACAATGGAACCATCAGTCCAATGTACAATCAGCTAACACCACAGTAGGGATACTATTGTTCCCAAGATTAGCAGTCCTGGGGGAGGAGGCCTCTGAAATGGAAGTAAGAGCAGTGGTTAAATGATTTGATAGAGGTAAGACACTCGGTTCCGGTAGCTTGCCAGTGGCCTTTTACACCACATACATCGATCTCTTACCTTCAATAATGACAGAACTGTATCATAAGGCCCAAGAAGCTCAGATGCTCCCATCCACCACTAAAGAAGTATTGGTGGCTAATTATCAGACGATTCGTAGAAGTGCTGCACTCTACCATTGAACTCCCCCCAGGCAGCTGTTTTGTCCATCAACAGTGAAAAGGCATTTCGTATGTTAATATATTCACATCTTTATGTGATGATGGGTGGAATGGGCTTGGGAGAAGGATTTGTAAAATGGACAAGATTACTGTACACTGCTCATACCACAAGTTGTCAGAAGCCTATGTGGTAGAGAAGGGGGACAAGACAATGGTGCCTGTTGTTACCCCCTCCTCTTGGCTGTGGCCATGGAATGACTTGTTTGTGTAATTAGGCTAGGAAATATAGGTAAGGGCATCAAGACACATACAGGCATGCACCATATCTCGTTATCTGCCGGCAATATGTTGCTATACCTACAGGATGCATGCTCAGAAGTAATGAGAACTATGAGGGCTCTGGAGCAGTTTGGGAATATATCTGGACTCAGTAAATTGGGATAGTGTTTGTCCACTGAGCCCTGTAGTAAGAAAGACAAGGGGACCCCGATATGTGAACCTGGGGTGGATTAATGTTTTAGAAAACAATGGTTTTGAAATGGCCAAAAAAGGTCCAAGGTAGGTAGTCTTCGATATAGGGTCATGGTACTGAAGTTGTAATTGGTAATCATATCTCAGGGAGCAATCAGTAATATGCACAGGGACATGTAAGTCAAAATAACGTATGTTATTTATTTTATGAAGATTTTGTAAAAAAAAGAAATCAGGTGCTCACATAGATAAATGACAACAAGCGTGACGTGAAAAGTAGGGGTGACTTTAAAACATAAACATCGCATTGACAACATATAGGAGCACTCCTCAAGAAATGTATACAAAGTGTAAGGCTTTCTTGTTGTAGGGGGTCGACGACGTTTCGAGCTCAGCTATTCGAGATCATCTTCAGGACATAGCAATTGTGAGCAAGCTGAATCTATAAAAGATACGCGTATGTTATAGTAGGGTCCCTGGTTACTCATTTACACAAATGAATTCCTTAAACCTTAAAACTTAAATAAATGAATTTGGTGCTGCAGCACACGCATTGGGCGCAAATCCAGGGAAGCCTTGAAGATCCAGCACCCCACACTTCATGGCCGCGCTCGACCCGAAGCCCCACAAGACAATTAGGCAGAGGCCTGGACATTGGGGGCTAGGAGCAGGAGGGAGCCCGAGTGCAGTAACAACATAACCGGGAATAAGCGCCACTTGGAATCATCTTATGGGCCCCAAGTGTGCCAGGCAGGGCCTTTGGGGTCCAAACGTTGTGCCCCATGGACTGAGAGACTGTTGACCCCCCCCCCACTCCCTCAGCAGAGGAGATCCACTAGTGGACCACTGGCAGCCTTACACTAGCTCCCAAAAGGGAGACACTGAGTGGGCACCTGTTACGAGGGACACAACTGAAGTGCCAGGAGCTTTCAGGAGCAGTAGCGGAGGTTTGGTCAGAAGCACAAGGCCTAGTCCCTCACACCCTAGCAGTTGACAGCCCCCATTGCACTAGAAAGGTCGAGTTCGCCTGGGTGGGCCTACTCATGTCGTACTCATGCTACCGGTGAGAACACTGAGACACAACAAGACGAGGCCCCTGGACAAGTGGGCGCCTGCGTCTGACAACGCACTGGGGCAACGCTGAAACACCCTACGGATGGTAACAACTGTCCGAAACAACTCTGGACTATGACCTCCACCCTGGTCAAGAAGGATAGAACACTTAAAGACATGCTTACGCGCCACTTGGGAGGCAGCATAATGGAGAGCCCAGACACAAGAGAGGCAACCTGAGTACAGTCGAAGGGAATGAAGGAGGAACCAGTGATGCGCGCATTTCTGAAGTCACTGTTCAAGGTGCTCCGTAAAGATCTACAGACGGTCAAGCACGACCTAACCCTGGGAATCAAAAACATCAGGAGAGATGTAAACGCGCTCGGAGAGCGGGTGGCCTCGTTTGGAGGACAGAGGAGACAATAGAGACACCGAAATGGTGGCCTTACAACTGCCTCCAAGACCAGCACATACACTTGCAGGCATATTCAGAAGACCTTGAAAACCGCTCCTGCAGACACAACGTCCGGATTAGGGGGGTGAAAACTAACGCAGAGGGAAGCAACATTTTCAGCTGTGCAAGAGACTTGTTTAACTACATCCTCTGCAACCCCCTAACACTGAGCTCAGGCTAGACAGAGCACACAGAGTGGGCCCACGGTGCTCTGACAAAGCTCCCCCGGCAGACATACAAGTCTGTGTACAGGACTATCAAACAAAAGAAGAAATCCTCCGCAGAGCCAAGTCCGTGCACCCTATCACTTTTTAGGGATCAAACTCCAACACTGTACCAGGACCTTGCAATATTGACACTGCAAAAACGAAGGGACTTCCGACCGATCACTGCACACCTTCACCAGCAAGCCATTCTGTACTCTTGGGGCCATCCGTTCCGGCTCATCTTTCGCTGGGACGGCAAACATTATCAGCTGAGATCACTCACCGAGGCAAGTCGGCTGCTGGGAGTGGAACTCCCTGAAGAGAATGAAGAAGGAGAAACCCACCCACCAGGCCCTGGAGAGCAATTTCGACGATGGTGGCGTCAAGGCCACAGGTGACACCCGAAAAGACCTGGCCAGGCGAAGATCACGAAAGTGCAACAAGAGGTGCTGGAGTCCATCCCGGCCGCTTTGGCAAAGTCACAGGCTTTGTGAGCATGCAATTTGGGCATACACCATTTTCACTAGATAAGGGCGGGCGGGGCAGGGACCCAGCACTTGGCCACACTATGGACCCCGTAATTATTTACTGACAGCCACATATGGCTGACGGACTATTCCTGGAAGTATTATTGTTTAATTGTATACATGTTTTGTCAGTTTATGGGGTTATTTTTGGGGTTCCTCAGTCACCGTATCACTGCATTGTGAGGCTATACATTTGTACACACATGTTCTCTTTTAGCGGCGACAACAAACAAATGAGACAGCCTACCCTCAGGACTACCATTATAGGCCCTGCACTCACCCTTTCTGATGCAACCCTCCGACCTTAAGATCCTCACACTTAATGTGAGGGTCTCAACAATCCGATAAAACGCAGGGCGATATTATCATACCTAGAAAGTACCAAGGCAGACATATGTCTCCTACAGGAGACACACCTCCTTGCCCGCGACTGCTTTAGGCTTAAGCCCCATATGTTTCACACGCAGCTATTTTCGTCTGTCCATACCAAAACTGCAGGGGTGGCTATCCTGGTGTCCCGGACCTTCCGAGGCAGGGTGGTTCAGAAAGAGGCAGAAATTAGAGGAAGGTTGTTAACGTACCAGTTTACAATTGGGGGCCAAGCATTGATAATTGGGTTGATTTATACACCAAATGAGGGAAAATAAAAAAATTTTCATGAGGCACTGACAGAGGCTACAGCCTACAGCCACGGACGAACATAAAATACTTCTAGGGGGGATCTCAATATACTACTCGACAATACCCGTGATAGATCAGCTCAGTGGTTTGGACAGACAGGAGCCCTCTCACTAGTTGGGTTAAACAGGATGGAGGAGCTGGGCCTGATAGACCTCTGGTGATTCCAACACCCCCAACTCAGAGAATGCTACTTTTTTTCAAATGCTCACAAAACATACGCCAGACTTGATTACTTGATAGGCTCTAGAGCTATCCATGACCTTACCACGGATGTCGAAATACTTGTGGCGTCTCTGTCAGACCACTCTCCGGTCATAGCCACATTGTTGCTTCCCCCTATGCACTGCCCCGCTAGGAAGTGGTGCCTCAGGGACACACATTTACAGCACACAGACACAGTCACACAAATCCAGCGAGCCACTGACAACTACCTCCTCCACAACGATACCCCAGATACACGCACTGCAACATTATGGGAGGCACTCAAAGCGGAAATTAGGGTTGAGCTAATCGCAATATCGGCCGCAGGTAATGCTTCCCGCAGAAAGAAAAGAGAGGAAGTATCCCAGCAGATACAGGAGCTAGAGCAGCTGCATCAGCGGACAGGGGCACCTAGAGTTTGGCACCAACCTAGCGCGGTCCGAGCACAACTGGCGGCCATAGACCAAGACCAGGCAGTATATGCTGCCTTACGGCTGCGTCACTCCTTCTATGTTGGAGGGGACAGATGCGGACGCCTGCTGGTGCATAAGCTACGTGAGAGTAGACAGATACAAGGGGTTCAAGAGGTACAAGACTCGACAGGGAAGCTAGTGTCAGACGACACTGCAATAGTAGGGGTCTTCCGGGAAGACTACACCCATCTCTACTTAGGCCAGACATTAGATAGCGCTGAAGGTGACAGTTACTTAACAAAGGCGCAACCCTCTGCACTAACTCCAGATTAGGCGGAGCACCTAGAGAAAGATATTCGGGTGGAGGAGGTTATTACGGCAATTTTGCGGCTCAAATTGGCCAAATCTCCCGGGCCATACGGCTACACGACGGCCTTCTACAAAACATTCTGCCCAGTATTAGCCCCTCTATTAACCCGGCTTTTTAACACATTTTCCACACTGGGCGCAATCCCAACCGTTATGTTAGAAGCCGCAATTATAGTTATCCCAAACCTGGGAAAGACAAAACCTGCTGTGGCTCGTTCCGTCCCATCTCCCTCTTAAATATAGATTTGAAGTTATACACAGGGATATTTGCTCACAGACTCAGCACATTCAGCACATTCATGCCCGGCTTGATCGACCCCGACCAAATGGGTTTCATACCCCAACGACAGACTAGTGATAATACTAAACGGGTCCAGCATATCATTGAGAAGGCCACAAGGACCCCAGGAGAGTATATGCTCCTGACCATAGACGCCGAAAAGGCTTTTGACAGGGTCCACTGGCCATATCTCGAACAGGTGCTGCCACTCTTTGGCCTGGTAGAGAAAATGAGGACACACATTTTTAACTACTAGCGCTCCCCCACAGCGACTGTTAGAATCAATGGGCACACATTGACCCCCTTCCCCATCAGTAGAGGTACAAGACAGGGGTGTCCTCTTTCGCCTGTGCATTTTGCATTGTACATGGAGCCAATAGCGCAAAGAGTGAGGTCAAACCTGAAAATTACTGGGTTCCGTTCGGAGGAGACATTCACACTATCAGCCTCTACGCTGATGACATACTGGTGACATTGGGCAACCCAGTTGTTGCGTTGGGAGCTTTCCTTTACGGAGCTGGACTCCTTTGCCAGGGCCTCGGAATTTAAGGTGAATATAGAGAAATCTGTTGCACTTAATCTATCCCTCCCGCCCCAGAATGGAAGGTCTGCGGGCTCAACACCCCATACAGTGGTCGAGCAGCACAGTCCCCTATTTGGAAATCCAACTGGCACCCACATTACAGGCTACTGTTACGATTATTTATCGCAAACTACATAACCAGATTCGCTCGGACATGCAAAGGTGGAAACACCATCCTATTTCATGGCTACGGAGAATAGCTGCAATTAAAATGACGGTCCTCCCCAAAATCCTGAAACTGTTTCAAATACTTCCCTTGCGCACCCCCCCCCCCCCCGGTCTGGTCCACTGGATGCAGTCAGAGGTTCTGCTCTTTATCTGGCAAGGCCGCAAACAGTGCATGAAAAAAACTGTTGGCCTCCTGCCGCCCGGCGAGGGAGGACTAGGGATCCCTGACCTTCAGCTTTACTATTACGCAGCACAACTGAGGCACCTTGTGGAAGCACTGGTTGTTTCAAGATCAGGCAGTGGCAGGCATGTCTCTCCAAAAGATTCCCTTTCTTAAAAAGCCACATAGGCCCTCAAATCTGTATATGTTCCACATAACACACACAATACTGGCGGCATGGGACAAGACCAGCATCAAACACAACCTAACCACCTTTCTTTCCCCTTTTACCCCACTCTTTGACAACCCAGAATTCGGACCAGGGGTCGATGAGACTACATTTACGCAATGGCGCTACTCGGAGTGCCGTGCCCTAGGACACCTCTTTGATGTAGAAGGTGTGCTTTCTTTTCCGCAGGTCAAATAAGACTACGGGATACCTGAGTCAGAGATTGACCTATCTGCAACTCTGGCACTGGGCATTACAACCCCAAAACAGGTCCCACTCACCGAGACTCCTTACACAATAACAAAAGTGGCTCATAACCAGGACCTCAGACAAGAAGCTAATCTCTGACCTCTACATGATGTTACACTCACGACATAAACACTCATATAATGTGAGCCACGCCTGCTGGGAAAAGGACTTAGTGAGGGGATTGAGCAATAAGGAATGGGAGGGAGTATATCACAGAGCAAGACACACAGTGAGTAACATGGGGCTGGGCGAAACTCTGACGAAAGTGGCACCCTACTGGTACTACACCTCAGCGCGAATACGCAAGGTTGATCCCAAACAAAACGCAGACTGCTGGCATGGATGTGGGGAGCAGGGCACGCTGGTACATATCCTATGGGAATTCAAGCACCTACAACAGTACTGGTCTCAGATGCTGGATGAGATCGACACACACTTGGATACACAGTTGCCCAGATTCCCAGTTTACGTGCTCTTGGCGGTGCTAAACCCATTAATGTATCCCCTAAAGTCTAGAAGAGGGTGCCAGATTGGGTTAGCTCTGGTAACAGCCATTCAAAACATCCTTACTCACTGGAGGACCCCCCCACTTCCACTCACACGGGTTGGCTTCAACGCTTATGGCACATATTAGGGATGGAGAAAATAACACTCACACTATCTGGAAAGGGTTCGGCCTTTTGGCAATTATGACAGCCGTTCTTGTCACTACTCACACCTGAATTTCGTGAACTTACCTGCCCTAAATACTTATGCTTATTACGCTTGCAGAGACTGGTGCCCCTAACGCTCCGGATAAGGACTAACGGAAACCATCACAACTTTCAGCCTACGAGAGACACAATACTACACAGTGAAAGGAGGGAGGGGGGAGGTTGGGGAGGGGGGAAGGGGAATGTGCCTTTTTGACTTTGGCTCAGATGCTACATATGCAGGGGTAAATGTAGTCAATAGTAATGCAAAGTCTTTATTTGGTATTGTTTGATTGGTTTCAAAATTAAAATAAATAGATGTAAACCTAAAAAATGGTCAGTAGTCCATTTGCTGAATGTCCTCAATTGTACTTGAGTTAATATTACCACCAAACATTTTTAAGAAAGTATGCTCTGTTTCATCTCAAAGAATTAACCTTACGAAGGATGTTGAAAATCTACCTGCAATGGCTGACCCCTTCGCCACTCATTAACGCTTGCAGTGAAAATAGCACGCAGCACTCTGCGGCTTCATCCTTTTTTCCTGGGCTGTGCCTGTGAATGTGCTAATTGTTACACGGAATTGCTCCTAAGCAGGGATCTGTGAAAGAACAGAGCTATAAAGTTGCTAAAGCACAATTTATTTTTGCCTGGAATAAAGAGCTGTTTCCACAATATTTGGCTCTACTGAAAGTCAAAGATCTTATTTTCTGGATTTCCAGAACATGTTTGATAATAACAGAGCTCAGCTGTCAGGCTCCACCCTCATACCTATGTACGGTACGTGAATGCGGCTATTAAAGAAAGATGTGTGAAATTTGGGCAGCAAATAGAAAAGTAGATTGTCAGTTCAATCTGCTGGAGAGATGAGAGGCCTGGGATAGTTTACTCGTCTGTAAATATTGTCTTCAAGTGAGGTTTTGAGATGCAATACTACTAGATGGATTGTATAAGGAATAAAGGAAGAGCAAAGTGTTAGCCATGACGTTAAAGTACATGGTGCATTTGGGTGTGCGAAGAAGCCTCATTTCACCTGCTACCTCACTGGTGGGTGGAACTGTATCCGCAGTACAGGTAAGGTCATTCGCAGGTCTGCTTTCCAATCCAGAAAGTAACTCTAAAAGAATTATCATTTGTTTATTGTTATTCAAAACATTCATTCTTTAAGATACTGACAGTCATTCTTTAAGATACTGTTTTCTGTGTATTCCAAGAGGCCACACATCGGAACTCTCTCAGTGTTTGCTAATGCGGCGACACATGGAATTCCATTTTTATCAAGGCCTGTGTTGTGATTTCTACATAATGTCAATTTAAATTTTCAATAAATATCAATATGTGTGAAAAGGTCCATAATTCAGGACGGCAGCATTTCATTCAGCATTTCTGCATTCATCCTAACCATAACGTTGGGGAAGGTCTGTGCTAGCATACAACAGTTTACTAAGTGCAATATATTCCTGGAACAGGTGAGTCTTCAGCTCTTTCCAAAAGAATAGATGAGAAGGACCATATTAGACAATCGGTTAGATCCTCAAAACCTTTACACATATAGATGGTGTTCAGAGGAACAAATGTGTATACATAACAATTGCACATATTGTGACAGAGTCACATTTGCCTATGCATCCTCAGCCATATGCAACTCTGCCAAATCCTCAAGCCATTACTTGTTTTACTAGATCTGCCTCGCAAATGTTATTTCAATGTCAGAACTTTGATGACACTGTTCTTTTTTCATTTCTGCTTGAACTGCAGGGGCCACAGCAGTTTCCTCCCTCTCCCTATTGGTCCACCACTTATCACCTGGGCACTGATCTTCGTGCTTGCTGATCCCCTGACACAATATCAGCTTCCCTCCTTGAATAAAACCACCCCAGCTCAAAAGGACACATTTCCATTTCAATATTTGTAGAAGAATCTATTGTTTAGCCTTCATAGGTGTGCCATGATCTTCTGTGTGATATTGGAGATGCTATGAATATGCTACCTATTGTTCTTCTTAACCATCTAAATTTACCTCTTTTATCTTTTTAGGTCTCCTTTGGAAGAGTAGCTGTCTGCCAGACTTAATGTTACTAATTCTTTCAGTTATACATAGAGTGGGATTTGACACCTCCTGCAAGAGTATCCTTTGTACTTCATGCTTCTGGATGTCTGGGGTATCATTTGTCCTGTTGTACTTGAAGTGCAATGAATGCTAGGCTATTTTTCATCTTAAAAAACACTGACTCATCACTGATTAAATTAATTTCACATATGCATTAATTGTCTTCACTGCAGTAGGCTTTTTAAAAAAAAATTTGTGAGGACTTGTGCATGTTTTTCTGTCTGTCTTCCTCATTGTTTCCAACTGCGTCTTTTATACTGGCTTCCCATATTTGCTGTTTCCCATTGTTTTAATCTGCATAAATGTTCAAACAATCTTTCTCTAATCCATTGTTTTTCTGCCTCTCTTCATATAAAAAAAGCTTTGCCAACGTCATTAAGTCTCTCAATAATAACACATAAAAATACAAGAATACACAAATGCTGTATCTATGTGTTAGCACACTGAAGTCTGACCTAGCGGTTTTGTCAATGCTTATCAGTATTACTTCCAGGTATCTCTGCCAGATGTCCTGCCTTGGGTAACTGAAATAAAATACTATCCAAGCGACTTGTCTGACACATTTTCTGAGCCAATCTTCAGCTTAATAACTTCAAGTTCGAGAACAGTAGCTTCCCGGCAAACCAATATCCTCGAAGGTGTTGAAAACATAGCCGCTAGTAAATAAAAGGGGTGCCTATGGTCTTTAGTTTATTTATGAAAAGCATGTTAGAAATGGGGGTCTCTAGTTGGCAGAGGTAGGTACCTTTGTCCAAATAGGAACTCTTGCTTCTAGACAGGGTAAGGGGATACACACTTTAGATAACCCCTGCTCACCCCCTTGGTAGTTTGGCACGAGCAGACAGGCTTATCCCAAAGGCAATGTGTAAAATATTTGTACCAACACGCACAGTAACTTAGTGAAAACACCACAAATGGACACCACATCAGCTTAGAAAAATAAAATATCTTTATCTAAACTTAACAAGAGCAAAACGACAAAAATCCAACATGCACAGTTAAAAATATGGCTTTCAAAAGGTTTCAAGAACTTGTACCATAGAAAACTATGGATGCGTGACTTTTACACAAAGTACCTGTAGTTGCATCAAAATTCACAAGGCCAAACAGCCGCTGAGTGAAGGAGCATCAAAAACAAAGAGATGCGTCAGTTCCTGAGAACTGGAGCAGGAGATGCAACAGTTCTTCTGCACGCAGGAGAAGTGATGCATCAAATCCGGTCTGTAGGGGGAAGTGATGCGTCGATTCTTCATGACGGTTCCGGTCCGCAGGTGAAGTGTTGGGAAAACTTGTCACACAGGTGTGATGCGTGGAAATCCGGGATGCGCCGGTAATCGATGCCGCAGCGGCGAGCAGTGCTGCATCGGCTTTCTTCAGCCGCGACCCCTCAATGTGTTGATTCTTGCAGCGGCGATAGGCGCTGCGTTTGTTTTCGTAGCAGCACAGCGATGCATGGAAATTCTTCTCGCACCATGGAGATGCATCAGAAAAACAGCTACAAGAAGACTGATGCATCGTTTTTGTAGTTCTTCAAGTTCCTTCTCTCTTCCAGCTCCCAAACAGCAGCAACAACCTCCAGAAGTCCAATACTGGCAAAGGCACCTCCTGGCAGGTCAGAACTCACAGCAGCAGAGCTCAGGGGAGCGGGAGGTGAAGTCTTTGTGTCCCTTAGACTTCAGAACAGGAGGTCAGCACACACAGGCCCTTGGAGATCTCCTTCAAGCAGGAGACACAGCACACAGCAAAGTCCTTCTCCTTTACTTGGCAGAAACAGCAACTGCAGGCCAACCCCACACAGCACACAGCAAAGGGGTAGTACTTCTCCTCAGTATCTCCAGCTCTTCTCCTTGGCAAAGGTTCCTCTTGAAATCCTGGGATGATCTAAGGTTTGGTGTCTGGGCCCCTCTTTTTTTATACAGTAAATCTCTCTGTTCTCTCCTGGCCCAGGGCTCTGAGCCCAGTCCAAAACAGTTCTGGGGGGCACTTAAAAATCTCCTTACAGTGCACAACACTCCCCATTGTAAGTGTAAGCCCTGGCCCCAGACACACCATAGGGGGCGGAGCCATCATTGTGGAAGGCAGGCACAGCCCTATTCAGGTGCTGGTGCTACTCGTCCCAACACTCCAAATGCAGACCAGGCCTATTCAGCCTAGCGCTGACTCATCCAGGCTCTCTGGAGATACAGCACCTCCCCAGCCCCTGTCACTCCAAAGCCAGACAGTCAATTCACAACCCAGCAGAGGCACATAGGATGACTAAGCAAGAAAATACCTACTTTCTAAAAGTTTCATTTTCAAACACAGAATGTAAAAATCACCTTTCCTATTACCTTCTGAGTTCAGGCATGCTGAACTTTATTTTCCTACATTGTTCCCAGGGGTAGTTATATTAATAAAATGTTGTAAGCAAACTACCCATTCTATCCTATAGGAACAGATAGCCTCGCAATAGTGAAAAACAAAATTGGCAGTATTTCACAATCGGGACATGCCACACACTTCAGGGCATGTCCTACCTTTCACATACACTGCACCCTGCCCGCAGGGGTACCTTGGGCCTACCTTAGGGGTGACTAACATGTAAGAAAAGGGAAGGTTATGACCTGGCAAGTGGGTGCACTTGCCTGGTTGACATGGCAGTTTACAAACTGCACATAGGCACTGCGGTGGCAGGTCTGAGTTACCTTTTCAGAGCTACTCATGTGGGTGGCACAATCAGTGCGGCAGGCCCACTAGTAGCATTTTCTTTACATGCACTGGCACACTCAGTGCACTTTACTATGGGCTTATCAGTAAATCAAATTTGCCAATCATGGATAACCAATCATAATTACAACTTACACAGACAGCATATGCACTTTAGCATTGATTAGCAGTGGTTAAGTGCCCAGAGTCCTAAAGCCAACAACAACAGGTTAGGAAAGAATAGGAGGAAAAACTTTGTGGATAAACCTGCAAAAAGGGCCATTTCCCACAGAGCATAACAGCCAATTATGTGATTTCATCATCTCTAGTTAGCATTCTATGCTTATGGGAAAGAAAACATATTTCGTAGTTTGCTTCAAGGTGAAACATCAGTTCTCACAAGTCAGGCAAGTTTATAATTAAATATTGTAGTATTTTTCCTAAAATAGTCATGTTGTCAGTGGGAATAAATGACTGCAAAATAACAGTACTGAACTTCGTACAGGAATACAATTTGTGCTTTCTTTGTCTTTAAGGTGACAGAGTGTCCAGCTATGTAAATTCCCAGTCACAGTGTGAACTTGCATTTAGATTTCAGATGTGGTGACCACTGTAATAACTATTTATTCATAATCAGAAAGCTCACCTCGATGGACTATATCTAAAAGTCACAACAGCACATATGTCTAACACAATTTTAACTTGGCAAATTAAAAAAAAAAAAATCTACCAAAATATATTTTAAAAAGCCCCTCCCTGTTTCCACAGGATCTAGCCGATGCTCTCCACATGAAAATACTGTACATGTATTACATTTACAAAAGGCAGTCGAAACGAACAGTCCATGTACACCTAAAAAGTAAGAGCATGTTTTTCTTAACACAATCACGTATCCTGGAGGGAAAAAAATCATGGTCCATGCTATTTGGAGAGGATGTGGCCTAACGGCTAGAGCAGTCGACCTTGTAGCTGGGGAACCGGGTTCGCGTCTCGGCAGGGATGCTCAACATCTTGTGATTCTGGGCAAATCACGTAATCTCCCCGTGCCTAACAAAAATGAATGTGTCTGTCTGTAACGAAACTGGTACTCATGTAAAGTGCTCTGATACCTTCGTGTCTAGTTCGTGCTATAAAAACAAAACAAATCCTGTATTCAATCTTCATGGACAACCAGTCTTCAGTCCTTATGCACAACCAGCCAAAATGTTTTGCAACCTTGTACAAATGCTATCAACAATAATGGCTGCATCATCCTTCTGTATAACAGTTTTTTTGTTGATCCTAACTTCATCAAAAGGTGAAGAATCCGCTTCTTTCGAACACCAACACGATTTAGAGATAGTTCAATAGGATACTGAGAAGATTAAGAAGTCTTGTCATAGACACCAGCCATTACAGAAGTATATAACAAGGGGATTCTGCCCACAAGAAGACATAATGAAATTACGTTATATTGTCAACATAATGATGATATCTTTACGCTAATGCAGCCATTCATCCATCCACTCACTCATTCTTGCATTCCCCCTCTGACACAGTCGTAATAAAACACATACAAATTCACATACATATGTAAAATAAATTAAAATAATACAAGTAGAACAAAGAAAACCTACTGCTGCTGTTTAAACATGGCAGGCATATGTTGTCATCACAGCGGGTGTCTGTCTTGCAGAGGGATTGTAATAAGTATATCAATGTTTTAAAGTTCCAGCATGGCTGCCAAATTTAGAATCAACACTTTGGCCATCTTGGAATGGTAAACAATGAAACACTATGGGCAACAGTATTCCATCATGACCTCCTGGTTTAGATAGAATGATCACATGGGATGTGGTGAACTGAAATGAAAAATATTGTATTATTATGTTCTAGCTTGACAGCGCAGCTGACACCAGAAAATTATGTGAGCATCATTAGAAAGAGGATTTGACTCTGCTCACATGTTGGGAGCCAGTAGTACATGTTTTGATTAGACAGAAATTGTGTGCTTCCACAAAAAAATGCTTGCGCTCCAGATGCTATGATGATTTTATTTATTTTCCAGCAGCCTGAGATTGAACTTTCAGCGGCACACACATGACATTGTAATACTGGAAAAGTGTCTCAGAAAGGTAGATAATTTATTGTTTTGTCTTTTTCTGCTAGTAGCACAAACGGAAGGAGGACAGCTATTGGGAATGTACTGCAGTACCAGAACTTTAATGGGCACACACATGACATTAGAATGCTATTAAAGTGTCTCAGATAAATTGATAGTTTATGTCCTATTGCCCTGGCAGCAGCACAGATGGGAGGAGGGCATTCATTAACCTGGATTATTTTTTAGGTCTGGCTTGACAGCGCAACTTTCACCTGACCTTTAAACCTACACCATTGTTACTCTAAACATGTTGGCTTCCACACAAATACATATTTATTCCCATGCTTTTTTCTTCTAATGAAGCACATTATCATACAAAACTGCTTTAAACCCATACTTGCTGTGTGTTCAGGAATATGACAAATGTCTGCTGTGTAATTGAAGAAATAATTGTCTGTGTTGGTCTAATGTTCATGCATTGCTTTGACTCTCAAGATGTAAATGAGCTTAATTATATTTTCTGTCTTTCAAATTCATATTGATAACATTTTTATGAAAGATGTTGCATATATTGCATTGCCTAACCAGTACAGGATAATAATGATGATAACTTTGAACTCACACAATTACAGGCTGTCAATCATCCAGCTACTCACCTTACCTACTGCAGACATCTTCCTGTCACATCATCTCCTTCTTATGTCAGCTGTACTGGCTGTCCAATCAAGCTAGGTTGCCTGCCAGCAATCTGTAGACCACAGCTCTCCACAAGGTTTCTAAAGGAACTTATGCAGTAACTGTCCTGTGTGTGGAAATCCGATCAAACAACTTTAAATGTTTTCCCAATACACCGCTGTTACTTTCCCCAAAATAGGTCCATATATAATATATGCTGCTCCAACTCCACTCCTGGAATATTTTGTGGTAAATAAAAAATTCACAACATATTTTAAAACAATGTTGAAATGCTGTAGTTTAAGAAATGTGAACACTGCTACCCTGACAAAACTTTAAAACCAAAAAGCTAAAAACATTCCTAAACCTAGGACTACCAGCCAGTGAAGCTCTAAACACTGTTATCTTCTAAAAGTACTGAAAAGAGCCCTCTTGCAAACACCTTAGAATAAAACCTGATGTCTTATTCAGTCAATTCAGTAACATGTAATGAATGGGTGTAGGTGATACATTTCGGCCCGCCAGCAGAGTTTGCTGAGTTTTGCCCACTCAGCGCTCCACTTGGTGCAGAGTTCCAGCAAAGCTTCACCAACTGATGCATGACAAAGTCTTTCCTTGTGCCGGCTCACCATCTTTAAGTTGGCGAGTGAGAATTTGTGTCCCCTAGTGCTAGAACCCCTCCCAGCGAGATTTCTTAATGAGGGTTGTCATGGCAGGTTTCTACCTTTTGGAATGAGAAAGCTCCTACTTGAGTACAACATCTACTCAAGCAGCAGAACGAAGCAGTGCTCTCTGGTGTGCTGTGTGGTGCTGTTCATGCTGATTTTACAGAGCAAAACGTGCCAAATTCTGCCATTTGCAGAAATCCATGGAATCTCGTGACTTTTTAGGTAACTCTGTGGAATTCCGCAGAGTTCCGACCACCCCTATTAAGGAATGGCAATGAAAGCTTACTGCTCCCAGATCCACACACACAGACATGAGTGCACACATACACACACCATAACCGCACTTCTTGTCTCATCGTTACAGTACTTCACTATAAAAGATATGTGCATATCTAGCAGGAAAGATTCCATGCACTACATTGGTGTACCCATATTTGTGTGATCATATGGCAAAACATTGTGGCTCCTTTCACACACCTTTGAAATGTCAATCAATCAATAAAATGTTTTATTGTTTCAGTTAGTTAAAACCATAAAAATATAGATTCTAAAAACAGAAGAGAACAGTAAAAAATGTTTGGTTAGTTCCTTAAAATCATAAAAGTCTTTTGCTGTCAATTATTAATACTCAAGTAAATGTAAAGATGTCCGTTACACAATTATTAAATCAGTTAATAATATTCAGATGTTTACAAAAGTATGTGATAAACAGTTAGTAGATCAGAGGGATTGATTAGCCCATAGACCACTATGCAAAAAGGGAATACTTTTCAGACATTCGCAACAACCTTTTCAGTATTTTCAGTGTAAAGTATTCACTCTCAAAGACCAATCAGTCTTGTTCAGCATTACCGGGCAGTTTTTAAAGCTTGCTCGTGTACTGTAAGAAACTTTATCAGTTAACAATTCAGTAAAGGTGTCAGTTGGGTCCAAGCCAGCTATGACTGCAGATCTGCACGTCCTCATTCTTCTGATGTTTATAGCGTTTTTTAATAAAGTGACTCATGCTTTTAACAGCCTAGGACATGTGCAGACTAGATGAATAAAATCCTCTTTGCTGCTTCCACATAATCTACATTCTTTCGGCCCTTTGTGGACCCATGTTGGCTGGTCCGCGATGGACGGTAATTTGCCTAAACGCAGGGCCATTAGTTGTAGCTTTCGATAGACCGAGAAGGTGATGTTTAAATGTGGTGCTGGGGTACGTGTCTTTTAGTTGGTGATTACCATCCAGGCGTGTTTTCTCTTACTGAGGATGTTTATGTCTACTAGCAAGGAGTGAAATATTGACGATTTATTTATGGCTTGTTTGAAGGATGAGTATGACAGGCTGGTTTTCCAAAGCTCACCTGTACATGTTGCTGATAAAGATTTTTTTAGATATTGATTGTAGGGAGACTTTTCATCCTTTTCTAGTTCTTCCCACAGAGACTTATTTAGTTCCGATTCTGCTGTATTTTGCTTCAATTTGTACCATTGCTTAATGGTTGCATATATTCTACCCAACGTTTCGTTGGTTACCCCAAATTCTAATCTCACCTGAGCTGGGGATGTGGACTGATGAATTTGAAAGACCCTTTTGTATATTGAAACTTGTAATTTATTTAACAGGTCAGCATCTTTCCCGTGAAATACAGTACTACGGTATGATAACGTTGGTAGCGTTTTAGCTGTTATTACTGCTAGTAGAGGTTTAAATGATGGCCCCTTCAGTTTCTTTTGCTACAGTTCTGATGGCAAATAATAGGGCGTTTGTTCTCTGAATCATTTGTGCTTTTTGTTCCCGCTGATTGTGCCTGCTGTCGGTCTAAAAACCCAGGTACTTGTAATTAGAGACTGCCTCTTGCTTTTTGCCCTATAATTGAAAGTACTGTTTGGCCGTCTGGTGTCTAATGATCAGCATTGTTTTACTTTTTGCGGTATTTATCTCTAACTTATTTCAGCTATGTATTCCAGCATTCCTGCGAGCGACCTTCGTAGGCCGATCTTAGCTAAACTCATCAGGACTACGACATCCACGAATGATAGATGAGATAATGATAGAGTGCCCAATTGGGGTGGATGGGAGTTGATCTTATGGAGCGTTTGTGCCAGGTCTGCAATGAAGAGATTAAAGAGATGCGGTGCCAGCACGCACCCTTGTTTCAGCCCTTTAGTAGTTGTGACCTTCCTTGAGCCGTCTCCCAGTATTGGAATAGAGAAGGAGTATTTCTCTGAGTATGTTTTCTGGGATTTTCCACGCAGTCAGTCTTTCCCATGGAATGTGACGGTCCACGATGTTTAAAGCAGCCTTTAAGTCAACAAAACAGACGTGCAGTTGTTTTTTCCTCCGTATGTATTTGTCGGTAATCAGCGAGAGCGATAGGATGTTTGTGATTGTCCAAGGCCCTTTTCTAAACCCTGTCTGATGGACCGGTATCAATTTTGACTTGTCAGACCAGGTAATCAGTCCTTCCAATATCAGTGAAGCGTAGTACTTTCCGTCTACATCCAGAAGCACAATTAACCTGTAATTTGACAGGGATTTTCTGGCGCCTCCTTAAAGATCGGTGTGTTTACTGATCCTTGCCAGCTCGGTGGGATTTGCCTTACATTCTCTACTTCTTCAAATAGATTTTTTAGTCTCACACTCCAGAAATCTGGTGCTGATTTGAAGATTATTGGGGGGATACCATTTGATCCTGGGGCCCCATTACCGCGACCCTTCAGAATTATTCTTTTTGCATCTTCTAGTTGGTAGCCTGAGTTTTCAGATGTGGTCCCTAAGCTGCAGGCGCTCATCACGGCATCTTTCCTTTGTACTTCGTTTACGTTCGGCACTTTAGTCTGATGACAGGTTAGGGTGCTGTTTAAGTTTTGTATAACGCTCCTGTTGTTACTAGATGGTTCCGGAGGTTCGATGTCTGTAAATCTTGTCATTAATAGCGTAGCCCAATCTTTTTCTTGTAAACTTGAGGTGATAGAGTTGACAGGCCGATTTAGGCCATTTATTATTTCCCAAAATGTGCTTGAATTCATTTCCTTCGTGGAGTATAGCAATTTAGCCCAGAAGGTATTCTGGCGTCTTCTTTTGTGTTCCCACAATTTGAAACGTAAAACTGTAGATATCAAAGATCATATGTGCTATAAAGCCATACAACTTTTTGACTATAGTTTTAATGCACTGAACCATTGCACATATACATTGTAGATGTAGGTCCAGATTTACTAACATTTTTCATTGTGGATCCACCACTTTCTTGGCGCATCCCCAACGCAAAATGTATTTTGAGATTTACAAAGGAACACAAAGCCTGATTTGCATGGATTTGTTCAAATAAAAGCAAGGCAGGCCATTGCGCTGCCTTGTGTTACTTGTCATCGGGGAGGCGTTACAGTGATGCATTGACATTCCTGGGCACTCACATATGTATTTTGACATCAACCCAGATTTACTAAAGTCTGTAAACCTGGGGTTGCACCATGAGGAGAAATAACTCATTCTGCTGCCCACATACACAGAGGAATACACCTCTAAGAATAGTTTGTGCTTCACATTGGAAACTTACGCAAACCTCGACCTTTCTAAATCCCCTGCATTGGCCCTAACAGATGACTTTCTCACCCAAAGAGTGAGCAAGGTTGCATTCAGTGGATTGCCTCTACTCATAAAAATCATACATTAGCACGGCAGTTTTTTGTAGTCCTCATCTGATGTCCTTATGATGTGTTATCAAGCACCTTGTTGTAATAATACCCCACTTCCCTGTTTTGTGAAGGTCAGTATGTAATAGAAAACAATAAACACCTTGCGTGGACTGTTTCTGAGCTTTGCAGCCTTTTCAGTCTAAATTTTGGATTACCATAAAGCAAGGTGCAGCACATAAAATTAATGTTGTACTATCAACAAAAAAAAATAAACTCATGGAAATGGTTGGGAATATTGTAGTGAACTTCTTTAAACCTAGGCTTTTTATTGCCCATTTGTGCTTCTGTAATGATTCTATCAAACCTCACTGGTTGCTAAAGGTGTGTTTATGCATATATGCATGTAAACTTTCACACTCCATATTTCCACACCTGTAGAGTTATAACAGTTTCTCTCTTCTCAGCATAAGGAAGTTCTGGTTCAAGTGCTGCTGGCAACAGCAAGTCCTCTCTACACGCTGGATTGTGCAAGGGCCTTCTAGCCGGTTTGGAGTCTTGAAGCCCCCCAAACCTGGGTACACACTGTGCCCAATTAAAAACCCTTCTTCTTGTTCTCACTACTATGGGGACTAATTCCTCTATAGAATAGGATATAGGCTGGAAGTACCTACCTTATCTTCATCCATGAGGCAAATGGTTGGACCACACCTTTCCTGTTTGCCTTAGTTTCCAATTACTTCTGAGAAAAGTCAAAATATCTACAAACTTGCGTGTTTAGAGCTCAAACTCCTTTGTTCTGGTGTCCACAGTCATTTGGAATAGAAACTGCCTTCTGTTGATACATTTATTCTCTGCACAGCTCTGAGGCTCTTCTATTTGATCTATCTGCCTTTAAGAAAAAACACACATGTTCCCAGAACATTTCTTTATGTTCTGAACTACTGTTACCTCCCATACTGGCATATTGAGTTTGAAAACTAACACTGCTCTCCAGCACTTCTCCCAAGATACATTTTGGCAGGTCAAACCTGCTGAAAATTATCAGGGGAAAAATACCCTGTGATTACTCAGTTTTATGTTATTTATTGCTGGGGTGGTACGCTAGTGCAGAGTGAGGGTGATTGCATCTCCACGATAAGAAATTGTTTGTGCCCTGACTCACCTGCTCGTTCTTGTGTGCAGTCTCCGCTTCCCCGGTCCAACGCCGGCCTTGTGCCGTATGATTGGAGGGAAGTGGACACACCTTTTTCTGTCAGCCAATCATCCATAAGACCCTGCACTTCCGGTTTCGTGACGGGTTCCAAGCCCCTCCCGCGCCCAGCCAGCTATTTTAACTCATGCTGGGCCGGACGCGCAGCGGAATACGAAGGGAAGCGGCTGCGAGATTCACATCGTAGCGCCGTAAGGATTTCCCTAGTGATTATCGCTTTTAATTGTGGGCTTGCCCTCATTTTATTAATTTTATCATTATTACTGTGCTTTTTAAATCTTGGAAAACGGACTCAGTTTTATGTTATTTATTGCTGGGGTGGTACGCTAGTGCAGAGTGAGGGTGATTGCATCTCCACGATAAGAAATTGTTTGTGCCCTGACTCACCTGCTCGTTCTTGTGTGCAGTCTCCGCTTCCCCGGTCCAACGCCGGCCTTGTGCCGTATGATTGGAGGGAAGTGGACACACCTTTTTCTGTCAGCCAATCATCCATAAGACCCTGCACTTCCGGTTTCGTGACGGGTTCCAAGCCCCTCCCGCGCCCGGCCAGCTATTTTAACTCATGCTGGGCCGGACGCGCAGCGGAATACGAAGGGAAGCGGCTGCGAGATTCACATCGTAGCGCCGTAAGGATTTCCCTAGTGATTATCGCTTTTAATTGTGGGCTTGCCCTCATTTTATTAATTTTATCATTATTACTGTGCTTTTTAAATCTTGGAAAACGGACTCAGTTTTATGTTATTTATTGCTGGGGTGGTACGCTAGTGCAGAGTGAGGGTGATTGCATCTCCACGATAAGAAATTGTTTGTGCTCTGACTCACCTGCTCGTTCTTGTGTGCAGTCTCCGCTTCCCCGGTCCAACGCCGGCCTTGTGCCGTTTGATTGGAGGGAAGCGGACACACCTTTTTCTGTCAGCCAATCATCCATAAGACCCTGCACTTCCGGTTTCATGACCGGATCCAAGACCCTCCCGCGCCCGGACAGCTATTTTAACTCATGCTGGGCCGGATGCACAGCGGACGCGCCGCCGGCATGCCAGAGACGCGCCAAAGGCAAGCCCGTCTGCGCCCATCCACGCAGCGGACGCGCCTAAGGCAGGAAACGCTGCCCAAACAGTGCTTGAACTACAATACAGTTCCGGGGCTTTAAGGTCACTCAACGATAAGAGTGAATGCAACCACCAAGTTGCCCCGGAAAAAATATGGGGAGCTTACACATGTTATAAGTGTAGACAGACATTTCTCTATAGCCCCACCACAGGGATCAATAAGACAAGCCCTCCCATTTCAACTCGCAAGTCTAAGTTGCAAGGCGGTCTTATCAATGTGAGATCTCTCAGTAAACACTGTCAAGATATCAGGGACCTAATACTGGACATGCAGCTCGATTTCTTATTCATTACGGAATCGTGGTTGAAAGAATGGTGCAATCCGGACATAGCCATTGCACTTCCTCCTAACTATAATATTTACAGAAAGGACAGGTCAGACGGCATGGGAGGTGGACTGGCCATCATCATTCGTGACTCCCTTTCCTGCTCCACTCTAGACCTAGTCTCCGTCAAAGGCGCAGAAAGCCTAGGCTTCTGTATTTCCCTAGATGCCTCACTGTCGTTATCAGGGGTCCTAATTTACCGACCGCCTGGACAAAGCGCCACCTTCATAGACTCGCTAGGAGACGCCTTCAGCCAGCCACTCCTCAAATACGCTAATTTCACAATGCTCGGGGATTTCAATCTCCATTTGGAATCCAAAGGATCTCCTGCTACGGACAATTTCCTTCAAATAATTGAACTCCTCACTCTAAAACAACTGGTTGAACACCCCACCCACCAGGCTGGCCACACCCTAGATGGGATCTGTTCCAACTTTACTGCACTTACGGTGAACCTCCCCATCCCTTTAATCTGGACAGACCATCACATGATCCCACTTACCTTAGTGTATTCAACAACAGGGAGCCCTGACCCCACCTCCCTCAACCCTAAACCCAGTCGTCAATGGTCCAAACTTTTGAATAACCCTAAGCTTATGCCCCTTGCCCAGACATGCAGACCAATTCTCACAGGCAACCCAAAACAAGACTCATGCCACTTCCATACTTGGCTCTCCACCATATGCAATGATTTAGCGCCCCTAGAGTTTCACGACAGGAGAGGAAAGAGGAAACCTAAAACTCTGAGACCACCCTAGTTCACTACCGAGTTAGCCAAAGAACAATATCATTGCAAGCAACAAGAACGTAAATGGAGAAAGTCCTACACTACTGATGATAGTCTAGCCTACAAAGTATGTAGAAGACTTTACCATGTTCATATTAAATCCACCCAAAAAGTTTATTATTCAAAAGCCATACTGGAGTCAAAACTTGATCAAAAATCAATTTTTAAAATTATCAACTCCTTCATGAATCCCAAAGGACTACAGAAAGATCTACCCCCCCCCCACAAACTCTGTGCAACAACATCTCTAATTACTTCGAAGATAAGATTTCCAAAATACAAAAAAACGTCTCCCTTACCCCTTCTAACATAGAGACCAAAGCCCCCAATCCTGGTCAGGCTACCTGGAATCCACCTCCAAGGCCATATTGACCTGTAAATCAGGATCCCCATTGGATGCCTGTCCCCCCATGATCCTACACAAACTTATTGACATAGTCAACCCGGTCATAAATCAATTGGTCAATTCCTCATTAAGCACAGGCATTGTCCCAGACGACTGGAAACTTGCCCTGGTCAAACCCCTCAAAAAGAAACAAAATGTGGATGCATCGGTTCTCTCTAACTTACGGTCCATTTCACTGCACCCAGCGCTGGGCAAAATTACGGAGAGGTTCGTGCTCAAAGAACTCTCAAACTTCATCGAATCCAATAACACTCTTCATCCTCAACAATCGGGCTTCCATCCCGGACACTCAATGGAGTCTGCCCTCCTAGAGATCACAGAGGCGTTAAAAACCCTCGCAGACTCGGGTAAGAAAGCCGTCCTGATCCTCCTGGATCTTTCCGCCGCGTTCGATACTATCTCCCATGACATTCTTATCGCAAGACTCGAACGCGGCGGCATCACGGGTACTGCTCTGGCATGGATCAGATCTTTTCTGACCAACCGTAGACATACTGTCTCCCTAGGCCCCTTTCTCTCTACAGAGAAGAACATAACAACAGGTGTCCCTCAGGGCTCCTCCTTGAGCCGTCTGTTATTTACCATTTATATGGCCGCTCTCATCTTCCTTATAAAATCCTTTGGAATCGAAGTCACCTCCTATGCTGACGACACCCAAATGATCGTCTCCCTGGACAAAAATAACACCAATGCCGAAACAAACTTCAAAACGTGTCTTTCTCACGTCATACAATGGATGAAGAACAACCATCTACAATGTAACACCGACAAAACTGAAATCCTAACCATTGGCACTAATGTTACTTTCATCCCTGCTAGTTGGTGGCCAGAAGGCACCTCCCCTCCACCAGAGATGGTTAAAGTAGCCAGAAACTTGGGGGTCAAGTTTGACTCCGCCCTATCCTTTCTTCCTCACGCTCTAACCACGGCAGACACCTCCTTTAGCTTAATGAGATCGCTGAAGAAATTCTTCGATCTCATTCAACTGGCAGCCAAGAAATCAGTGACAGTCGCCCTAATCCTCTCGCGCTTAGACTACTGCAACAGCCTGCTAGTGGGTACTAACAAATCCACAATAAAAAGATTGCAAGTGGCTCAAAATGCTGCAGCCCGTCTGGTTTTAAAGCTCCCACGCAGATCTTTGGCTACCTCGGCGCTCAAAACTCTGCATTGGCTTCCCATCCATAAAAGAATCCTCTTTAAGATTCACTTGATCACCCATAAAGCCATTTGCAGGTCAGGTCCCAGGTACCTCTCAGCTCGTTTCTCCCCTTACACCACCATCAGGACTCTTAGATCTTCCTCAGCTAATCTCCTAAAACCACCCCATTTTAAACTCATTACTAAGGGAGCCAAAACGGTTGCATACCTTGGTTCTAAAGCGTGGAACGCACTCCCTATCAGCCTACGACTCCAGGAATCTGAATCCCGCTTTAGGAAGCCATTAAAAACTTGGATATACAATATCCCAGATGACCACTGTTTTGTGCTAATCTAAATTTTCTTCCATCTTGAAATTCCTTCCCAGCTTCCCTCACCTCATTTCCGTAGCGCCAGGAGGCTCCTCGCGGAGTGACAGTTCGCGCTTTATAAATGCATATTTACATTACATTACATTACCGGAATATGTAGATTTGTGGTGCCTTAAGCACTAAAATCAGTATGTTATTCCCCAATATTGGAGACAAATCTTAATTGGGTGCTGTTTATCACACAGGAAGATTTCCGACCTCTATAGTGTCAGATTTCATTGTATTCAAGAAATGTCGGTCCAAACATGAGGCCACTGGTAATCAGGGCCTACTATTCAATACTTCTCAGGAAGTGGTGTAGCTAAGATTTGAAATGCCAGAATACCTTTCTCTGGACTAATTGTTCTTTCTCTGCATTTGAAAAAGAGAAACAATAGTTCTCCAGTTTCATCAAGATCTGCAAGTCTGAACATTCAGGGTCATATGCACATGGAGTTAACGCCACAGTAGCAACAGTTTTCTGTCGCTACAGTGGCTTTTTTTTTATCGCCGTATGTGCAAGTTGCCGCTAACCCGGGTTAGCGACAGCTTACTGGTGATATCTTCCATTTTTCCTATTGCCCCTACTGTTAGCAATAGACAACGAAAATGAGATGCAAGGTAGGCATTCCCGTGCAAAAACCGCCGCTAACCTCACTTCGTGATATTTACAATGATCGAAATGCCCGGCGAAACTAAGGCCCGTTAGCGGCAGGTTTCTGAGACCAGAAAAAAGGTGATCTTAAAAATGGAGATAACAAAACATGATATAAGGGGTAGTAAGCCAGAACCACATTTGACAACCCACTGATGCCATGGAGGTACTGCTCATGCAGCTTGGAGCACCAAGAAGACCACAACAACCACCGCCACTGCCCCCGCCCCCAGGACCACCACAGAGGCAGCGCCAAAGAGGACAGCGGGTATATCGTCAACGCACCACCCTGATAGACCTAACACCAGAGAATGTGATAGCCCACTACAGGCTGAAAAGGTTCTCCATCCTCCGCACATTGACCCAGATAACCCTCAGGCTGCAGGCACCATCACAGCATTGCAACAACATCCCTCCACAGACGAAGCTCGTTAGCAGTGCTGCACATGTTGGCCTCAGGTACCTTCCAACTAACCACTGCCAGAGTTGGGGGAGTCTCACAGTCATCCTTTTCAAGGTTCCTCCCAAATGTCTTGGATGTTATCATCAGCCTGACGCCACAGCACCCATGCTTGCCCAACACTGCTCAAGAACAGCTTGACACCACACAAGGCTTCTTTGTAATTTCTGGCTTTCCCCATGTTTTGGGGGCAATTGACTGCACCCATGTCCTACTTGTGCCTCCTGCGGACACTTCACATATTTACCGGAACAGGAAGCACACACACTCCATGAACGTGCAGGCAATCGTGGACCACCAGAGTTTGATCACAAATGTCGTAGCCAAGTTTCCAGGGAGTGTGCATGACTCCTACATCTTCCGGCAGTCCATCATCAACCAGCAGTTTGAGAATGGCACATATTGAAATGAACTGCTTGTTGGTAAGTACAAACTGAATACACCACACACAACAAGTCCACAATCATTTCAAACACACCAGAACAAGGGAAGAGGCTATAACAAACCGCACCTGACAATACAAGTTTTGAGTAAAACAATTTGTATCTATTATCATTGAGTGCAAAGAACCTGGGAGCTCCTGAATAGGGAACGAAGTTCCCTTTAAAACATAACACACTTGGTTCAGCACCCTGTAATTGCTTATATATCCATATATTGTACAATGTGCACATAAAGAAAATTCCAGATTTCAGCGTGATCAGTTCTTGTTTTAGCCTGTTCTTTATTGCATTTCCATTAAAGTCCACAAAGCCATAGCCAACGCATTTCGTCTCCCACAGAGACTTCTTCAGGGCGCGATAATAACTCTGCAGTATAGACACGTGTACGATAGTAGTAAAAACTGGGACCAGGGCAAAACTGTTCGTCCTGATATTTGGCAAGGTAACTAGAATATGATCAAGACTCCATTCTTATATTGGGAGTAGGACAGAAAGACGGTAAAGAAATCAGCATTGGTCTTTGGACCACCGGCCCAGCATAGTGAGACGCTGGATAGACAAAGTAGATTTTCGAGCGTGTATTCATGTTAGCAATCCACAATGCTTCTAATATCTAAAAAACGGCATGGTAACCGAACAGATCTGTATACATCGGTTTCGCATTTGTAGTGTTTTCACTGTATTACTGTATGTGTTCACAAATGCTTTACACACTGCCTCTGAGATAAGCCAGTCTGCTCGTGCCAACCTACCAAGGGGGTGAGCAGGAGTTATTTTAGGAATGTATCCCCCTTAGCCTGACTAGAAGCAAGGGTTCCTATTTGGACAAAGGTACCTCTGCCAACTAGAGTCCCCCATTTCTAACATTGGTAGTCAGCGGTGTGGATCATGGACTTGCATTTGTGATTTACATACATTGATTGGTATACACTACTAGTGAGTGCAAACACATACTGTTTTTTTTCTGTTTCTGGTGTCCTCCTGGAAGTATTTTTGATACTAGGACTCTGGTTAGTTGTTACAAAATGGAACTTAAGTTCTGGCACATGTTCATCTACACAATGAAGGAGCTACGTGTGTTCTGCAAGTAGAGGGGGGTTGCCTGTGAAGAGAAGGTCCAGGGAGGATCTAGAGGCATCCCTATTTCATTATGAGTTAACCTGCTGGGGGCCAACACTACCAGTTGAGTCTGAGGAGGAGTTCTCTGAAAGTGATGAAGAAACAGAAAAAGTTGGCTGGCTTCTCGCTTGTGAGCAGAGCTTGAGAGAGCTTGATGGGACACTCTACTGACTCTGGATGAGAGGTACAGGGAGAGGGGTTCCCCATGGTAGAAGTCCTGGTGTGTGAGTGTGGAGACTGCCCAGAAGAGTGTGGGTTGAGTGACAGAGATAGTCAGATACTGTATTGCCAATCTCAGGAGAGAGGTGTGGGGTACGTGTGTGAGGCACTGGATGGTGACTTGAAGGCTAGTTTGGGTAACACCTGTGTGGGGCTGTGTGATTCAATTGTGAGAGAGCATATTGTAAGTCCCTGTTTTCCAGAGTTATGCCAACACCTGTTGGAGTGAGAATTCTCTGACCCCAGGGAGCTCACCCGGGAGGCAGACCTTTTGGTGGATTCCAGAGGGTCTGAAGATGCATTGGGGAGTGACCCTACGAGGAGTGGCTTAGGTATTTCCCAGCTCAGAGTGGTGGGAGAGGTTCAGAGTAGCCCAGCTAGGTCCCGGTGTAGTGGGAGGGGTGTAGGGCCTCACGTTCTGGCTCCGCGGAGAAGCAGTGAAAATGGGATGCGTCCCAAGGTGCCCGAAACTCAGTCTCATGGTCTGGACGGTTCCTTAAGGGAACACCAGGTAGGGAGCCTAGGCTGTGCTGGTAGGCCATCCGTTGAGGGGGATCTCCAAGTGTCAGGAAAACGTGGAGTGTCTGTAAGCGGACCTCCATCAGTTCTAGTGTCTGGCTGTGCCACTCCTAAGTGGAGGATGCAGAAGTCCAGATGGAGGGGTGAGAGGGGGATGCATTCCCCAGTGGAAGAACCAGGGGGTCAGGGGCCAGCCATAAGGGCTGAGTCTCCTTGGAGTGACCATGGTGAGACCACTTCTGTCCTGGGGGATCTTCGCGCACTGTCAGATGGACAGGGGTCGGGAAATCTGCACCAGGCAGACTGTCACACAACACATGAGTCATGTATTACCCTTGGGAGGGCATGCGTGCTCCCCAGGAAGTCCTGGTGTGCGAGGTGGGTGCGAGGCCACAGGGTTTAGTCCCTGGGTTGGTAAGCCAGGTTCAGGTGTTGCCTGACCTGGAGGGAAGGGCAACTGCTAATAGTGCCTGACCGGTTTGTCTTCTGGGGTACCTCTCCAGGTGGGAGGGTGCAGGACCCCTGTAAGGGGGGGCAGGGAGTGGGCAGCCTCATCCCTGACCTCAGCCCAGTCTAAATGTACAGACCCTAGGCTGGGATCCCAGTTGCAGTATAGAATCCCTGAACTGGTGGGCGAATTGTGCAGGACACCCGCCACGGGGGCCCTGACAATTCTGGAAGGGAGTACCGCTCCAGATGGGAGGGTGAAGAGCCCCAAGGAGGAGGACTGAGTGTGGGAAAGCCCACCCCAGTCTCCTGTCCAGCCACCGGGTACAGGCCCAGGGCTGGTGGGTCAGTGTCAGGATGTCATACCTGACTTGACAGGAGGGAGAGTGGACCAAGGGTGTCAGGCACCTGGGGCTACTGCCCACCACTCTCTGATGTCACAGAGGTTGGAGAACCATGAAAGGCTTGGGGCCTGGCTCTCATCACTGACGGCTGTCAGTGGCCACTGTGGCTTGCTGTCCTGGTGGACAGAGTTGCCCCTGGGAAGGGGATAGGAGCCACATCGCAGGAGTGGAGTGGGCCACACCACTGTGATGGCCATGTGGGTACTGTCTGTCTGTTGGGACACACCTGTGAGCAAGCTAAGGTTAGATGCTGCACAGATGGTGTCCACAGGTGAGGAGAAGGGTTCCCCATGGGTTAGCTTAGTGAGCCCTGAGTGTATGGACAGAGGGATCTAACTGGGTTCAGATTGGCGTAGAACTGGAGTATGCCCCTGCAGTTGCGGGCCAGGATCTAGGTTCTATCGCCCCAAGCAGGGAAGCCTATCAAAGTATTGATTAGTCTACCCTGGTTTTAGGCTGGAAGGGGGTTGGGTTGGACTTGGCCCATTTTTCAGGGTCATCCCAAACCTTTTTGACTTCCTCACGTTTTTTTTCTGACCTGTGTATGCTGGTTTTATGACTCTGGGCACTTTACCACTGCTGATCAGTGCTAAAGTGCATATGCTCTCTTTTGTAAATTGTGTTATGGATTAGTGACTCTATGATTGGTTATTTGATTTACTTGTCAGACCCTAGTACATGTGTGCCCAGGGCCTGTAAATCAAATGCTGCTGGTGGGCTTGCAGCGCTGATTGTGCCATTCACAGAAGCAGCCTGTAAAATGTGACTCAGGCCTGCCATTGCAGAGGCTGTGTGCAGTCTGGAACTGCCATGTGTACTTGGCAAGTGCACGCACTTGCCAGTCCCTAAACCTTCCCTTTTTTACATGTTAGTCACCCCTAAGGTAGGCCCAAGGTACCCCAATGGGCAGGGTGCATTGTATGTGAAAGGTAGGACATGCCCTGGTGTGTGTGGCATGTCCTGATAGTGAAATACTGCCAATTTTGTTTTTCACTATTGCAAGGCTATCTGTTCCCATAGGCCAGAATGGGCAGTTTGCTTATAACATCTTATAAACAAAGCTGGCCCTGGGAACAAGATAGGAAAATAAAGTTTAGTATGCCTGAACTCAAAATGTTAAAGTGCATCTTTTAGTGAGGGTGATTTTTACATTCTTTGTTTGAAGATACCACTATTAGAAAGTAGGTCTTTTCTTGCCTATCCACCCAGTGTGCCTCTGCTAGGTTTGTGTATTGCATGTCTGGCTTGTGAGTGACGGGGGCTGGGAGAAGGCAGAGGCTCCAGCAGTCTGATGAGTCAGGGCTGGGCTGAATGGACCTGGGTTGAATTTAGAGTAAGGGGAGGCTATTTCCTTTCACCTGCCTGGGCCAGGTCTGCTTTCAACAATGCTGTCTCCAACTCCTGCCAGGAAGCTGCACTAGAGAGGACAGAACTAGTTTTGGCTAGGTACAGACACTCTCAGCCTTCAGAAACAAATGATTTTTGTGTATAAAAAGTGGGACCCAGACCGCAGACTTTTAGATCACTTCTGGGAAATCAAGAGGAACCTTTGCCAAGGAGAAGAGCCGGAGAAGCTGAGGAGGAATACTGCCCCTATGCTGTTTGCTGTTTAGGGTTGGCCTGCAATGGCTGCTTGCTGCCAAGGAAAGAAGAAAAAGGACTTTGCTGTTTGCTTTATCGCCGGCTTGAAGAACAGATCTCCAAGGGCTTGAAACTGAGCTTGCCTCCTGTTTTGAAGTCTCAGGGACACAAAGACTTCACCACCAGCTTCCCTGAATTTCCTTGCTGGGAATTCCAACCTGCAAAGAGGTGCCTGCTGCTGTTAAGGACCTCTGGAGACTGTTTGTCACTAGGAGCTGGGAAATCGACACAACACCAAAGAAGTGTGTCGCATCCGCACTGGTTTTCTGATGCATCGCCGAAGAAACCATCGCATTGCCTACCGCGGCTCGAGAAATCTTCGCCGCCGCACCGATCCCGATGCAAGCCTGCTGTGCGGCTGCACGAAGACACGCATCGTACCGGATCAACGAATCGCATCGAGGAGCCAAAGTCTGTCGCGTCATTTGGGGTTTGCAGTAAGAAACTGACGCATTAACTCCCCACGCAGTAAGGAACCGACGCATCACCTCCCCTGCACCACAGTAAGGAACAGACGCATCAATCCCCCTGAGTGTAAGAAACAGACTCATCACCTTCCCTGCGGCCATTTTGTTTGCTTTGCGTGACGCATCTAAGGTACTTTTAAGAAAAGTGTCGCATTGACAACTTGCAATGAACTGAACTATTTCTACCATTTGAAAGCCTTATTTTTATTACTATATTGTGGATTTGTGTTGTGTTGTTTGATCTTGTTTTGGTTCAGCTAAAGATTACTTATTTTTCTAAACTGGTGTGGTCTCCACTTGTAGTGTTTTCACTGTATTACCGTATGTATTGACAAATGCTTCACACACAGCCTCTGAGATAAGCCTGTCTCGGGCCAAGCTACCAAGGGGGGAACAGGGGTTATTTTAGGAGAGTATCCCCCTTACCCTGACTAGAAGCAAGGGTCCCTATTTGGACAAAGGTACCTTCTTCTGCCAACTAGAGACCCCCATTTCTAACAATGTCCATACTCTGCATGAGTACATACATCTGACAAGTGAAAGATTAAGAATGTGCATTTATTATTGCTGAATTGTATGTTTGTGAGTGGGTATGTGGTTTTGGGGTTTGATATTGTATTGTAATTGCATTTATATAGCGCTTACTACCCCTAAAGAGGCGTCAAAGCGCTTTTTTGGCGAGTAGCACGCTACTCCGGGACCCATAGAGGATTAGTGTTGAATTAGTATAGTGAAACATGCAAGTAAATTTTAAGTGGTGGCTAGGTTAGGCAGTTATTTGGACTCAGAAGGATGGCAGAAGGATAGAAGAGGGAAAAAAAGGATTGTATGTATATAGCGCTTGTTACCCCTGATGGGGTGTTAAAGCACGCTACTCCGGAAACTCATAAAGGATTGGTGCTTAATTAGTATGGTGAAATATAAAAAAAGTAATTTGAGTGGTGGTTATTAGTCAGTTATTTGGTGTGAGAAGGGTAGCGGAGGGATAAAAGGGAAGAAAGGTTTGCATTCATGTAGCACCTGTTACCCCTGATGGGTGTTGAAGCGCTTTTCTCGCGAGTAGGAACCCATAAAGGATTATTGTTAAAAATTAGTATAGTGAAGTATGAAGTAATTTGAGTGGTGGATATGTTATTAAGTTATTTGGATAGAGAAGGGTGGGATGCGGAATAGAAGAGGGAAAGAGGTTAGTATTTATATAGCGCTTGCTACCCCTTGATGTGGTTTTGAAGAGCATTATTGGCGAGTAGCACGCTACTCTGGAACCCATAAGGATTTCTGTTGAATTAGTATGGCAAAACATGAGTGTAATTTGAGTGGTGGATATGTTAGTCAGTTATTTGGATTGAGAAGAGTTGTGGAGGGGTAGAAAAGGGAAAACGATTTGCGTACATATGGTGCTGGTAAACCTGATGGGGTGTTGAAATGCTTCATTGGCAAGTAGCACGCTACTCTGGAACCCATAAAGGATTTGTGGTTAATTAGTATAGTGGAATATGGAAATTGAGAAGTGACCATGCAACTCTGTTATTTTGATTGAAAAGGATAGTGGAGGGACAGAAGAGTCAGATATTTTTTTTTTAAGGTTATTGCTGTAGGAGGAGGCTTTTGGATGAGTAAAAAGGGGTTTTTGAGGGGAAGAGTCAGAGGGGAGAGTTTATAAAGGTCTGTTTTCGGGGATCGGTATAGTAGAATAGGTGTCAGATAATGCAAGGAGGGGTAGAGTAGGAGAGAGTATAGAAAGGGTAATTTTTAGATCATAGTAGTGGTATGGGGTTTGGGATAAATGAGAGAGTGGATGTAGAGGATATATTGATAGATGTATACATGGAAGGTACATAGATGCACAATGGAACTAAGTACATGTAGATTTTTTTTATTTTTTTATTTATGTATTTATTTATTTATTTACAACCACATAATTATTTTACATGTTTATACAAAGAAATACACAAAGATAGGTATATATCTATAGTGAAAATAAATGCTTATATACAGAGGAATATGCTGTAAATTTCTGTTTGCGTATGGTGATTATGTGGGGAAGAGCCAATTCTTGAGTAGTTTTCTGAAGATAAGGTGGTTGTCGGTGGATCTTATGTTGGGGGGTAAAGAGTTCCATAGTTTGGCTGCTTGAACAGAGAAGGATGTGCCACCCATGGTTTTTTTCTTGTACCTTGGGATTTTGAGGCGAGATGCCCCTTTAGAGCGTAGGTTCCTTTGTTGAATGTGTTTGGTGATTTTATTCCTGATGAAGAGCGGTCCCATCCCATGTATTGCTTTGTTGGTGATACAAAGTAGGTTGAACGTGGATCTTCTGGAAACCGGTAACCAATGCAGGGCTTTCAAGGCAGGTGAGATGTGGTCTCACGGTTTGATATGCAAGATTTTTTTGTTCCTGTCGGGGCGTAAACTGATTCAAGGCAAATGTAAGAATTCCCAATACCTAATTTAGCAAATACATATCAGCCATCAGGATCTGACCATGTTTTGGAGACCATGACTGGGAGGGATTTGAGAATAAGGATTGCAACTCCACATTTGCGGATAGGACTAGTATCTGTGGGATCACCTTTCGAATGCTGCTGTGGATGACCTTCCCCACCCAATCCTTGCAGAGTTTATCAGATTCTAGTGTATCTAAATGAGCCTCTTGTGATAAAGCCACGTCTACGTGTTTGGACTGGAGATAAGAAAGTACTTTCTTCCTTTTAATGTAGTGGGCGAGGTAATTGACATTCCATGTAATGGTACATAGAGGGTGAACACTCGTCATTCTGAAGTAATGTCAAAACGAGTTAGTAGTTCAAGATTCAATATATTTGTCAAAGTAAATAGGGCAGTATATTAGATAGAATACAATAATAGGGGTAAAGGCAGTATAAGAAAAGAGTACTCTGGCTTACCACAGAGACACCAGTATGTTGGTGTTAGCGGAACAATCATGAAGAGAAAAGAAATAGTCTAGATAAATAATATAGTGTGTTGGGGGAAAGGAAAATAAGAGAATACTAATAAAATAACTTGTTAAATGAAAAGATTTAGTAGGAGAAAATTACAAAGAGAAAGATATCAGAGATAAGAAAGATAAACAAAAAAGAGTGTGAAAATGGAAATTGTAAAGGAAAACAAGAAATTGTAAACTTTAGCCGCGGGTCTGGGCTCACTAGAGCACTGCCAAGGGTAGGAACCCCGTCCAGAGGGTTGAGACTTAATGAGGACTGTGTAGGAAAATAAAGTAAAGATCTGAAGAGCCAAGTGTGCAAAAAGAAGATGTAAAGAGCCAAGCATGTATTAGAATGACTGCTGAAAGGAAGAGACAAAGGTTAACAGAATACATACATATATATATTAAAAATATATATGAGTTCAATATTACCTAAATATAATCCATAATATAGAACAAGTTACTAAATATTGGCAACTGGTAAGAAGATATATTGAACAGTAAATATATAAATATTAAAAAGGGTGAGAAAAAAGTTAATACAAATATAGATATAAATAGCATTGAGGAGAATGGAGGAGGCATCTGTAAAAGGAGAGGACAAACGCTAATAGAATATATAAATATACATTAGAAAGATGCATGAGTTCATTAATGTAAAAGTATATAATATGGAACAGTTGACTGATAATTTATAACATTAAATAAGATACAGCAAGCAATAAATATGTTTGAATTAAGAAGAATAATATAAACTTAGAAATTAATGAATAATAATAGAGAAATGGGTGAAAAAGGTGAAGGAAAAGAATTACCAAATAGGATAGGTAGTGAGACACCAGATATATATAAATTCAACAACGAATAAGTATAAGCATAGAGTATGGAAAAAAGTGAGTAAGAATGTATAATTATAAATAAGATACAGTAGATAATAAGTACGTATTATATTAGGATTAGAAGTTTAAATTTAGATACAAATATAAATATAAATATTATAAAAAAATAATGGAAAGGATGAAATGCATTAATACATAGAAATATTATCTAATATATAATAATACCATATTTAATATAGACTTATTAAAAGGGAGAAGATCAAAGCTAATGGGACGTGAAAGGAAACAGTAAAATCTCGATGTCTTTAAAAACTTAAAGAGGAGTAGATAAATTGCATGTTGAAAATTAAACAGTAAATCAGAGTTCTGAGTATCAGATAGAATAAATGTTACGCAAGGCAAAATCTGATAGGACGTTGCAATAAATGACAGGTAATAAATAATCCTGTAACCATTCTAAGTTGAGAAACAATTACGTGAAAAAAGCAGAAAACCCCCGCTACAGGAGGTAAACGCTGATGTGAAGAGCTTGAAAAAAGTTATAAAGATGATATGACCTATCAATCATATCTGTAGCGAAATATAAATATTATATATATAGTTGATTTTCTAATTGTCTATGTGCTCAGACACCCTTGCACAATGGTGCATGTGTGCTGACATCGGTGGGGGATGCTCACTTGTGCACATCATCTGTCGCATACACAGTGCATTCTCATTTAGTCGTCAAAGAGATGCAGCTCTGTGCAGACAATTGTATGTATGAGGCAAGGGGGGCATTTTGACAGCCTGCCCCATCTCCAGGCTATGTACCACTTAGCTCCTTCCTGTTGCCCTTATATTGTGGTCTGATATGGAACTTTGGCTATGTTTAGAATTAATTTTCTGTGCATGTTTCCAAGTGTATGACCCCACCAATATGTGTCTTGCAATATAATTGTTGACTAGTGTGTTATGTGTCTCTACACTCAGGGACAAGAATATCTGTGACACAATCTGAAGTCATTGTGGATGTGCACTGGTAGATATTTAATTGTGCATGAGTGACATTGGCCCATACAGTCCCTGGTTGTTACTCACCATGTTGCTGATGTTGCTGGTCGTGTTCATCAGTATCCTGTCCTTGGACTCCAACCACCGACTCCTCGCAGATGACTGAGGACACCTGTTCCTTCAAGGCATCCAGCTCCTCCTGTGGCGCTGGACTCCCACCTCGGGTCTGCAGTGCTGCATTGCGATTGGCTGCCAGTTTCTCCTTGGTCCTGTGCTTGGCATCACGCCACCTCTTCTTGCAGTCATTTACTGTCCTCCTCACCTCTCTAACAGCATTCACCTTGGCTGCGATGGACTGCCATATTGCATTCTTTGTCCCCAATGACACAGTGGGGTTGACGAACAGCTGCTATTGTTCATTGGTCACCTCCGCAATCAGGACCTGGTTTTCCTGCTGGCTGAACCTGGTTTTCTTCTTCCTCTTCTCCTCGCCCTTCTCCTGGCTCTCAGGCTGGTCCTCCTGACTGATTGGGGGGTTGTTTTCTCCTGCAGTACTGGGTCCAGCTTCATCCATGTTTTTTTTTTTAAGTTTGATATACTTTGCAGGCGTTTGAGATACTTTGCAGGCGTTATCTGGCCGCTTTTCAAGCTTAACGTGAAAAAAGTGGCGTCAGGTTAATTTGCGTGCAGTTTCTGGCCACTGACTGTCCTGCCCTCACTTTTTTCACGTTAGCGGCAAGATTTTTATCACCGTGACACTGTTTTTAACATTGACATTTCCCGCTTTGTTCTGAAACTATGGCCACGTAGCGTCGGCTTGTACATATGTCGCTAACGTGGCGATAGTTTGCGGTGGTGCACGGCGATAAAAATGTTGCCGCTAACTAACGTTAGCAATATTTTATGCCGGTTCTTGTACATATGCCCCTCAGTCTCTTTCGCCATCTCCTGCTTTTAAGATGGCAAATTACATCAGTTTTATCTCAGTTGATTGAGATGGTGTGCTGAGTTTCTTTTAGCCCCTAAGCTAATTCCTGTTATTTCCTTCTTCAGAGTTTTTATGTGATACACATATAAATGCCTTTCTGATGTTGTACCCCCTGTAAATGTTTCCTTTTATGCCCCCGTCAAATGTATTATTACTTTGCCTTTTGTGGCATGCCTTTTACCGGATGTATTGTTTCCCTTGGAAATGTTCTCCATGTGTCCATTTGAACTGCATTTTACTTTATTTTTTTATTTTTGTTGGTAAATTAATATGCTTTTTTATGTGCTATGCAAATCACTTTGCCACCATGTGGACATTATTGACATTGTATACAACTTGTGGACCTTGCTAGCGCTGTATAAAACTACCAAATAAAGTAAAATAAAACAGGAATAGGTTTTCTAAGTATTTTGGAAAAGAATATCTAGCAACCCCAGTGTGAAAAGTAGAACAGTTTGGGTAGAGAATAGATCCAGTGCAGTCTGGGGTTGTAGGACACCCTATTGAGGTCAATTATATCGACCTACAATAATATTGTATCCAATTCATCACCGACTGCCACATCACTATGGTATGTTTTATCATTCTCGAATTTGCATTGTTCTCGCAATTCAATAAACTTTGCCATACAAATAAACCAACAATAGTAATAGCACAAAAATGTGAGCGCTATCAAACCTCGCTAGGGAAAAAAAGATCCCGGTACGTTCTGAAATATTGAAATTTTTTCCTGCAGGGTTTGCATTTTGGAGTTAGAGAAGGGTTGAAAGGCCACAATTGTAGCATTAAATTCATGCTAACTGTTTCAGCGGGTAAGCATTACAAAGGGGAGCTAGGGCGCTTTTCACAATGAAAAGCAAGGTTTTACTGCCTGGCCTTACATGTGTCGGATCAAATCACTACTTGGGGGGGTGGGTGGGGGCAGAACAAGTAAACTACACACCCTGTAGCTCTGTGTGTGGAAGAGTCAAGTATATTCCAGTAGAATCCACTGACCACCAATAGCATTGTAGGGTGTACTAAATTTCAGAAGAATTACACAGAAGTACATAAGATGATGATCAAACATTTTGCACTATTTTTTAATGCAAAATTGGTCCTCGCTTTAATTTTTGGCTGCGAGGGTGCATTTTGACCTACAAAAGCACAAAACCGCATGTGACATGAACAATAGTAGCTTGGGTTCTGGTTTTAACCAAACGGAGGCTCAGTTATGCAATGTGGGGCATTCATTTTGGGCATTTCGTGTAACATGAATTTCTGGAAATAATGTGTGATTATGCTGGTGTAAAATTTGAAACCAATCTAGCAATTGGGCACTGCCACCTCTCGGGTGGAGGTTTAGACACACATCATTGCCAAGGAAGGTGTTTAGTGATGCAGACGCGGGCAATCAGGCAGAAAAGTGCTGGTTGGGTGGTCCACAGGGTGGACTCTACCGTGGGTACCCACAAGGTCACCTTCAGACATCAGTGGGAGGAGTGGGTTCAGCTGAATACTTGGGGGCAGATTTACAAGAAAGTGACGCATCTGTAGAGATGCGTCACTTTCCCTGCACCACTCTGAGAAACCCTTGCGCCACCATGGATGCGCTGTATTTACAATATGGTTCACCATGGCGCAAGGATTGACAGATGCATCAGAAATTCTGACGCATCTATTGGGACAAAAGTCACGCATTGCTGGAGTTGTGTCACAAGCACGATGCAACTCCAGCAATGCATTTTGAGGCCTATTCCCACAACACTGCGTCAATCCTTACGCCTGCTTCAAGCAGGCGTAAGGTTTTGACGCAGTGGCGTCCTAGAAGTGACGCAGTGAATCTTGTAGATTTCACTGCAACACTTATGCAAGGCATTTTTGAGTGGGAACGCCCACACTGCATACATTATTCCTGATGCCGTTGTAATGTGACGCCGGGCTTTACAACGTGACGCATCTCCCTAGATGCGTCACGTTTTAAATGGGCCGCATTTTTACGCCGCCATTGCGTCACTTTTTGTGGCGGCACAAAAATGGCACAAGGGGCTTGTAAATCTGCCCCTTGGGCCACTAACACCCTGCCTCACTTTGTGAAGGTGCACCCAGCTCTCTCCTGCACAGCTCAGCATTCGCTGCGTAACCGAGATTTTTAGGAATCTGAGCAGTGCATTAAATGAGGCAGGCACTGGGTGATTTCCGATGTGCCTGCTGCTGTCAGCACTATTAATGACGAAGACCGAGAGCAGTATTGAGGTGTTGCTTATTGATTTCTGTCTCAATGCCTGGAATAGATGGTTCCCTTTGATTTGCTTAAGGAGACCGGATAAATGTGTTAACGAATATAAAAGAGTGAATAAATGAACACCCTTAGGAAATATAGTCTTGTGAACTGAATTACTATGACCTTTAATCCTTTTTTGATCACAGGAATAGGTGTGCAGAGGATTTCGAAAGAGTGACAATTTTTTAATGGCATGTGCCTAGTTGCCTTGTAAATGGTCACCCGGAAAGTATTTCATGGGTTTAGTTTATGAACTGCAAAGCATGTACCTCTATGCCAGCTGTGGCACATTCGGGCCATCTGCTGAAGGCTTTATTGACTCGACTCTGGATGATTTTACAGATTTATTGACACATTGTCTTCTTGGGCAGTTTGGGACCTTTCCATTGATCTATTTTTGATCGAGACACCAGGGGCTGTATTATAGAAGTGACCCAGGGGGCACAACAGGCGTTTGCGCCCTCTTTGCACACCCCCCGGGCAGTTTGGTATTACATTAGGGGCCTCAGATGCTTGTGCGTCCCCTTCTGTAATACTGATAGCACTGGTGCACATAAAGCAGCAGTACAATCTTCAGAGGGTGTTCCCTTATTTGCATGGGTGCGTGGCCCCAATCAAATGAGCAAATCCCTTCCCTCTGCGTCCGCGCCGTATTTCAGACGCAGGCGCTGAGGCAAAGAATCTATCACAAGGCGCACTGTCAGTGTGCACCCTGATGGCAGCCCTCTGAAGGGGGGGGTCCCATGGAGCCCCCAGACATCTCCTTGCAGGTGGGTGCTGTCACTCACTGCACCCGCCTGCAAGGGGATGTCCACCCCTCCTTCAAAGTGCAGGTGGGCTGCCGCCTACACCGTGAAAGCACTGAGCAGCTCCAAAGCAGATGCATTTTTTCCACAGAAATGTGCTGCTCCCAGGGCAGCGTGAGTTTGCGGCTGCCCTGTGGAAAACACTTTCACCATAATGCGGCGCAGTTTCATTGATTTTGTCGGGCGCAGCTTTTAAAAGGTGTGCCCGGCGCAAACAATGAAATTCGCCTTGTAGATAATAAGGGCCCAGGATTTGAAAGTGATTCAGGCACTGAAAGCCAGTCTCTCTTTTGATTTTGGGATTGATTAAATGGAGGCCAAGGAGGTCCTGCCACCTACCAGCCATTTTGCTTTGTTCTGCATCAATTTCTAGACCATCAGCTTGATGTTTCGACAGGCTAAAGTAGCACGAGGTGGAGTAGTTAGTCCTGAATTGATGGGGGTTTCTCTGGGGGAACAGGACTATAATGCAGCGCCGTTGGAGGTGGTAGAATCAGCTGTGCTGTTTATGGATTATTCTATAACCATGATTTTGAGAACCCCTGGGTTTGCAGGACACAGCTTAGCAATGAAAATCAGTCTTTGAAGAAAAGTCATTTAAATTGTGTGAAGTCAACAAGTGAGCTCTGTTCCCACAGGATTCAAATGTAAAACAAGTTTTCCTGTAGTTTCATAGGCCAGTTCTGAGGGCTATAAGGATTGTTTAAGGCGTGAACCAGAGTTAAACTACCACGACTGTGGTTCGGGTCTCTAAAGAGGGAGAGGGCCTTTAACAATCGGTATAGCCTGAGACAGAAGGGCTCTAATGGGCTCATTTGCAAGCCCCTTCCGCCACGGTACATCACTTTTTCCCCATTTTAAAAGTGACGCACTGGTGGCGCAAGGGGCTTGTAAATAAGCCCCTAAATATATCAGACCATTTCACCCACTTAGCGGAGAATTATTTAAGTTATAAAGGAGGAACAGAAAAGCAAACATTGAAATGTTGGAGCAGAAGGTCCATTCTACTCACTATGGGCTGGAAACCTCTCCCTCGCCTTCAATTCAGATCTCAATTTTCCAATGATCTAATTCCTCTTATTCTTGATTGTTAAAGCGCCTGATATTAGAGAATAACAACAATACCCGGTTTCTGGTGGGTAATGAAATAAATGAAAAGGGAAACAAAACATCTTTATTTCGTGTAATGTCACGATATTACAAATCATGTTATATTTACGGCACACATTCACTTCTATTAATCGAGACATTTTCTTAAAGGTTATCAGCTCTACACAAATGCCTATTATGCTCGTTTAATGAGAGTATAATAGGCATTTGTCATCATTAGTGTGAAAGTGTCAGGCAGAATGGGTTTATAAATGTCAGTTTCATATGCCAAAGGTATGATGGAACAGTAAAAAGCAGCTGTCATAGATTCCTGTGTTTGCTGCATTGTTTGGACTGTAAATGGTATGGGCCAGCAAAGCAAGAATGGAAATGGGAATACTGTAAAACAAACAATTCGAGACTGTTTTAAGTATTATGTAAAAGACTGTGGTGGCTGAAACAGTATTATAAATCCGGCGCAAACTAGGCCATCAGCGGCTCCTGCTTTTCACAAGGGAAAACCTGGCACAAATTAGGACTGGTAAATAGTGCAAAAGGGAAGTTTTAGCATCTTGTATCTTGTATTCTGGGGCTTGTACCTCGGAATAAAGTGCACACTGAACGCCTGTTAATCACTTCACCCTGTGGAAACAGTAGTTTTCCTTTAATCTCTTGAAAAGAGAGATAATTTGTTAAAAAGGGTCAGTGGAAAGTCTAAGGGGCATATCAGCAACAACCGGCGATAAATATCGCTAAGCGCACTTAGCGCTAGGATAATTATCGCCGGCTAGCCTGGATTTTTATCGCTGAGATAGCATGCTATTAGCAACGCTTATCTCAAAAGCGATAAAAATCCTAGCGCTAACTGCCTAACGTGGGATTATCGCTGGAAACCCAGCGATAATCTCACGCAATGTCGCGTTAGCTTGTTGATAGGGACTCACAAACTTAGCCATGAGATCCACCCTCCATAGGATAGCTAAGTCAGTCCTGAAGCAGGTGTCAGGAAAGTAGCGATAACAGGGGTTATCACTACTTTTCCTGCCGCTATGCTTCACAGCATGGGGCTTGATGATAGGAGAAATGTCGCTTAGCGACATTTCTCCTGTCATGTCAGGTCAGGAACGCGCACTTTGCATCTCATTAGAGATGCAAAGCTGGGCGTTAAGAATAGGTGCGCTAATGCAAGGTTTCACACGTTAGCGTGACCTTGCTAATTAGGCGATAAAATTATCGCCGCTTTTCGTCCGAAAGCGGCCGCAAAAGCGGCGATAATTTTCTATCGCCGTCTTGTAAATATGCCCCCAAAATCGTTATTCACATGTGTAATCACGATCTGGTCGATAATCAGTTTCGGCCACAAACAACGGTTTGCACCCAAAAGAGGGCTACAGTGAGCGTGGAATTTTCACAACTTTGCTTTCACAATTTGCTACAAGAGAGGCCTACTACAGACCACTAATGCAAATAGCACGGTTTGTGCGCCACAAAATGCGGAATAGCGTCCACTATTGAACATTATTACCCAATTCAGGATGTCAAATTTGATGCGAGTTGCTCACCCGCTAGTTAACACTACGTGCAAGCAGTTGCAAATTAGTGGGTACACAATAATTACCCACAAAATGGGTACCAATCCTGATTGGGCGTTTACAATTGCAGCCACGCTCTTTCACTTTTTTGCCAAATCAATTCTTTTTTTAATTCAGATTATGCTGACTGCAGCGTCTCAATGCAGCTCTGATCCAGACATTTAAGAGCTACGTCGACGAGCGTGGTTTCTTCCAGTCGTCTCCTCAGCCTATATGATATAATGGATGTAATTTGAACACATGGTAATACTGTCCGGGCAAAGATGTAAACTCACTAGTACCAGTTTAACAATCAGATGCATAAATAAGCAAACGAAAGATGAGGATGACCGGTGAACCTTTGTGAAGGATCAGCCAATGTGCACCAACACATCTCACCACGTTTATAGTAACATGATCCTTTGGAGCTAGAACCAACATTCTTTTGCAAAAATCTGCAGATCATGCAGCAGATGATGGATTATGTGGCTAATGCGGCAAATAATTAAATATGCGAAAAAGCCGCGGCAGAGAAACACATAATTCCAGTGGCCCTGCCCATATCTCCATTGCAGCTGTCATGCATATGCCTTATTTTCCTATTAACTATTTAACTGCACCATATGGGTGAGGTTGGTAGGTGCTCAGCTGCACCTGTGTGTACTGGTGCCATTATGAGGAAGGCAGAGATGAGTGTACAGCTTGTTTATTTGCGTCCTCGGAGGATCGGGTCAGAGAGTGGTCAGTACACACCCACACTGTAGGGGGCACAACAGTTGGCCCATCCCCTCTGTCTTTCTTTCAGTACTTCACATTGGGCCTTTTACTACAGGAAAGTCAGCTTAGAGTACTTACCCTTCCAGTTTGGCTCAATAAGTTACCCTCCCTACCTACAGCTTGAAGTCTAAGGCTCTGGATCCAACTTTGACTACCACCAGGGTTTAGTCCAGAAATGTATTACCAAATTGGGTGCATGTGTTTAATCAGAGCTCCATAAGTCAAGAGCTGTCCCATCTTGAATCAAGCACCTCCTGTAAAGAGGTCTCCCACTATCTGCTGCCAATATGCGGCCCTGGCCTAGCAATCCTAACAGCCCTCAGAGCGTGATACAAGTGCCGCATACCTTCTCTATAGACATCTTTGGCAGCACAGTGAATGCCCAACAGTGCCCACCAGTTTCCAGAAACTATGGCAGATCTCTCAGTGCTGCCGCTAGTTGCAAGAGCAGACCACTATTTCTCACAAGGAGAGCACATGCTTCACATATTTCACCTCGACAGTAGTTCATCCATTAACCAAAGGGTGGTCCAGTGCAACTGCACCACTAGGTAATAGATCTCATAATTTGGGACACGCAATCCCTTTGTTGCGGGGAGCTGTAGCTTGTGGAGTGCCAGTCTATGTCTGGGTGGAAAAAGAGTACAATAACCTAGGTAGGTCTTCCAATTTTAACAGGTCTACCTTGCCCATTATTGTAATGGGCAATGTTCTCCAGGATGTTACAGTGGCCCTTAGGTTAATCAGTGTCTTACCTAAATCCCCCTCAATTACAGCTGCTGGAGTCTGGTACAAAGTGATTCCCCAATGACAAAACGTTTGCCAATTCCATTTAAGTGCATAACTTCTTATAAGCCATTCCATCTAGGCCTCCGCCTACCAGATGGGGAATTCGCAAGATACAGAATCAAATGTCACCATGTCTACCATAGCGCCTACTAGACTCCATTTGGCCTCTCGGAGGTACAGCAATATGCTATCTGCAAATAGTTTAATGGAGCGTTGTACCCCCACTATTGTGAGCCTCCTCGTCTGTCCTTAGCTTCACTTCACAAGTGCCAGGGGCTCTATTGCGGAGCAAAGATCAAGTGAAATAAGGGACAATGTTACTGCATTCCTCTGCCTATATCAAACGAATCAGAAATTGCATCATCGTTCCATACCTCAGTAGATAACTTAGGGTGCAATACTTGGAGCTACTCTAAAAAGGCATCACCAAATCTCGTCTATTTTAGTACTGCAAAGAAATGCTGACAATGTTCAAAGCCAATTCTAAATCTGCTGCAAGTACCACGCTGCTCTGGACTGTCGATGGTATCTGCTCTAAAATGTTGGAAAGGTGTTTAATAGTAGGCCTGGGATAAATTTCCGTTCCGCTCGCGGAAATTGCGATAATTTGACATTTTCGCGTTCCGCGGAGAGCGCGAAAATGACCAAATTTCCACATTCCGCAGCTTAGCGATAATTTGTTTCTTGCTCGCGCTGTAAAATAATACATTCTTGCATGCGATCGCCTTACCTGAATCCCCACGTTCGCCGACAAGTTTTCCCGATCCGGTCGCGTTCTCCACGAGATGTTGGATTGTTGGTAGCCATTTGCTACAGTTCGCGCCCGCAGTAATGTCATTGGTCGCGCGATCACGTCTTTCTTCTTGCGATCATGCAACGCGAGAAGAGTGAAAACAAGATGGCCGTGCCCGCGAGCAACTGCATGGGTAAGTTGGCGAGCCGCGACCATGCAGAAAATACCGCAAACGGGCGGGAAAAAAACTTCCGCATCTTCGCGATATTTCCGCGTGTTTGCGGAGATTTTTTACATTTTTGCGATAATTTGCGAAAGTCACTTTCGCAAATTCCGCCCACCCCTATTTAATAGTAGGCAATGTATTACTGCGAGATATAAATGTGCTTCTGCGTATGTGGATCATTGATGGCAATCACTAACACTTTGCTGAGAATCTTGTAGACAACATTTAGTATTAACAGTAATTGAAACGTGTCAACATCTCTCATTTCTTGGCCCAATTTAGGGAACAAAACTATCAGCTCATACATGGATCGCAGCATCACTGCTTTAAGTCTAGGAATTAGGATGTCAACATATTTCACATAAAGTTTAACAGGAAAACCATCTCCTCTCAGCGTTTTTCTCCATTACTAAGTTGGTGTTGCCTTAATCTTTAGACCATTCACTTGTCCCTAAAAGCCAGCATTTCGGTCTGGTGTTAGCTGTGGCAGGTGTGCTCCACCCAGGTATTGGGTCAGCAGTTCACATTTAGGAGAAAGATGTAGAGCAGAGCAGATTGGAGGCAGCAGACAGATCATGTAGTAGCAGAGGCCATGAGACAATTTAGCATTAGAACTCAAATGTAAAATAGAACATTTCTTAGACAGCAGCGGATGGCAAATGAAGATGAGCATTTCACATACCGCACTGAAATGCAAACATTTCATACAGCAGCATCTGTAGGACAAATAGATAACTTGAAATTCAGCCCTTATATTGTACATACTTAGTATATTGCATAACTATAGAGTGGCAAGAAAACACTGGATGAGTACTTTTAAATGTTAATGGAACTGTTACATCTGCCAGTCTTACCACTAATTTTTGCTGTAATTCGTTTTTGTTGGCCTTAAGACTCTGTGCACTTAACTACTGCTAACCAGTGTTGAAGTGCTTGTGCTCACTCCTCTTAACATGGTTTGATTGGCATATACCTAATTGGCATATTTAATTTACTTATAAGTCTCTTGTAGACTGGTATACCATATACCCAGGGCCTGTAAATGTAATGCTATTTGTGGGCCTGCTGTAATTATTGTGCAACCTACATAAGTACTACTGCAAAACAAGTTTCTGGTCTGCCATTGCAGCTTGAGTGCAGTTTCAAACAGCCATGTTGATTTGGCATTTAAACCCCCTTGCCAAGCCTTAAACTCCCCTTTTATTATTCCATATGTCAGACCTCCGGGAGGCCCTGGGTAGCCCATTAGGGCAGGGGGCTGTTTAAATAAAAGGTTGTGTATAAGACAAACAGTGAAAAAGAGGTTGATAGGGGCCCACAGCTGCCTCTCAAAATACCACAAAACACAAAAGATGGTGTGGTGTCCTTCTATCCCAATGCCTAGGGGAATTACCAAGGCGAAACAGAATCTTCCAATGCAGATTCAACCTGGGGTTGAGTTATCCAGAGGAGGTTCTTAGATATTACTTTTGTTTTCTGGATAGCTTTAGTCCAGTTACTATCTAAAAGTACCTCTGGAGCTCCCACGAAAGTGTCCTTTATTGTTATAGCATCTTCGGTACGATTAAAAATACTGCTAGGTAATTATGGGGTATGATATGTCTCCTATGTTCCCGGCCTACCCCGGGGTCTAACCAACATGTTTCTACCCTTACTACGTAGCCTAAAAAGGTCTTGTGCATTCGTCAGGGTTAATCACAGACTCCCTTTTTCCCTAACACCTTGTCAATATAAGGGGTTTATTAATAAAAACGGAGAGGCCTACCTCTCAAAGAAGAAACATGTAATTTGATGCCTTAAATGGAGAAAAAAGAGATAAATATGATAATCTTGCTCATGTCAGGCTTATCCAAAGTGTAAAGAACTGACCACCACATACATCTCCACCCATTGTGGTGACTAAGCAATAACAATGTCCACAAGGAACTTATTTGAAATAGCGTATTTGCAATGAGGAGTACAAATTTATATACTCAAAACCGAATTAATCAGAAAATAACATAATGATTTAAATTAAACTCGAAACAGTAACCTGGACAGTAATTTACTTCAGCCGAAGTAAAATTAGTTTATTTTACAATTAACAATTTATTTATAGAAAACAATTAAGGTCACAGATTTTTTCAAATACTAATAGCACATTTATAGAAGTGAAAAAGTGAACCCAGTGCAGTGATCATAGCCTTCAAGGTGAAAATTAAGTGAAAAGGAATTCAAGGAAGGTCTTAAAAGCAATGAGAGGCATTCAACAATAGCATGAGTCTATCTTGCTCTCTCTTAGTTTGTGTCGACGGCGTTTCGACCCGCAATGTATAAGGGGTGTCTTCAGGACAGTATCTGGGGACTGAAAATAAAAAATGGTGTGAGTGCCTATAGTATATTAAAGCCATCCGTACAGGGTATTACACGAATGCAGGTTACCATTTCACTCACCTAATGATAGTTTTGTATTCCACAATTTGTATGGTGTACCACTGGTTGAGGCAGGGTTGGAGGGGACTTTTATCAATTCAGTCCTGTCTAATTAAAATATTATTATCATTAGTTCTAGTCACGAACTATAATTGTTCAACATCACAAGACAATATAATATTGTCAACAGACAATTCAAGGTATTAATTCAAGACCTCTCTCAGTTAGGACTTAATTCATAATTACGTGGTCTATCTCGTTTTGGTATTGTTTATTCTAGTGCGATAGTGCCGATTACCATAATCATGGAGGCAACACTCACATGTATAGGTGTACAAGTGATCTTCACTCGTCCAGGATATGTTGGCAGCAAGGGTAATAGGCTGAAAAAACAGAATTGTCATCAACCAATGTTAATAGGCAATTGAGGATCGACTAATGGGGACTTAAACTTATTATTGTTGCGGGTCGCGTAAGTAAACTTACTTAATATCTGATCCGTTACCGCGACGATTTAAGCGTCTCAATTCATCAGGAAGCAGTGCCTAATGCACCGTGGTACTGATAGAAATAGACGAGGGCTGAATTCGAGCGCATGCGCCCGTCTAAAGAACGGATAATTCTCTGCGGCCATCTTAGAAGTCCTAGAATCTCATTAATTTTACTTAAAAACATGTGCCTAATCTTATTACATTAGAGTTCAACACTGGACAAAAAAGCACATTCGCCATAGAGGAGGTAACAGTCAGGGGTCTCAAGGGCCATAATGTACGACGTAATTTCACATCAGTGCCTTCAGTTCAAAACCGAAATAACACTCGATAGAGAGTTTAGCGGCCATCTTAGAATATCTGTACCTAAACTGGTATTGATGGAACAATCAACCAATTGAGCAATATTTAATCATTGTTACGGACACTCTTGGATTAAAACTAACACATAAGGATATGTGTTAGGAACTATAGGACCAACCACATAATAACGAACCAATTAGTGAGGAAAATCAAACTAATTGCGGGCATACTAATGAAAGGCTAATGTCAACACAAAATAGGAGAAAAAGCAAGCCCGTTCATGCAAGGTATTACTTGGTGTGCGGTAGAGCCTACTACCCACACACATTGAGAAGAGAACCACTCTCTCACATTAAAACTAGCTAAGGAATATGATATACAGTTTTTTTAAAAAATATTTATGCAATTTAATTCATCAATAGTGACATTCAAAACAATTATTGACATAAGACATATTGTTTATTTTCTGTTTCCTTTCAAATCTGACCCATTGACAGATATGTACACTCATAGACTACAGTACAGATGGTATAACAAGGGATTCATTATAGATCACAGTATCTGCCAATTAGGGAAAAACACACAATGGACAGAGCAAACCCATACTCAGAACTTATATGTCTAGGCTCTTTCAGTGGAGGCTAATGAATCTTCGCCATTCTTCTAAACTATTCAGACCTCTAATCGTCGATTGACATTTGTCAATCCATTTACACTCTAGGGTTTGTAGTAGTAAAGAAAAATCACCTCCTCTGGTAGGTAACTTAGCTTTTTCAATCACCTGCCACCTGATATCATCCGATGAGTGAGCTTTTTCCTTATAGTGTTCCACCAGAGGGGCATTCTCTGTCAAGCAGCGGATCCTACTGCGATGTTGGCAGATTCGGACTTTTACTGGCTGGGTGGTTTGCCCAATGTAGATCAATCCACAAGGACACCAGATCCAGTATATCACATTAGATGTTGAACAGTTTGAGAAATCATGTAGAGTATGTGTGATATTTTCATGGGAGAAGAATTTTGTTTCAGTCGTGAAATTACATGCGACACAGCTGCCACATTTAAAATGGCCAATAACTGGTGGTAAAGACCAAAGGTCATTAATAGTGGTTTTGGTTTTAATAATACTTGTGTCAGAGTGAACCAAGTGGTCTCTTATATTCTTACCTTTCCTAAAGGAGAACATAGGGGGTTCTTGACACACTTCAAGGGTGTTTAAGGTAAGCCAGTGTCTTTTAATAGTTTTTTGAATTTGTGTGCTAAGAGGACAAAATGTGGTAACACATACCATCTGTGTGGTTGGTTTTTTGATCGTTCTTTCTAGGAGTATTTCACGGGGACTGTACCATGCTCGTTTCATCGCTGTTTTGACCAATTTCTTAGGGTATCCCCGTTCCCTTAATTTAATACTCAATATATTGGCCTCTTTGAAAAAATCTTCCTTCTCTGTGCAATTTCTTCTTACTCTTAAAAATTGGCCATATGGGAGCCCATCTTTTAAGGCCCTCGGGTGAAAGCTCTTATACTGAAGGAGGGTATTCCTGTCTGTTGGCTTGCGATAGAGGGTAACATTCAGGTGGTTGTTGCTATGCCTAATCTTGAGGTCCAAAAAAGGAATTGTCTCCTTATCACAGTTGTATGTGAATTTCAAAGCAGACTGACACTCGTGAAGATATTTAATAAACAAATCCAAATTAGAGTCATCACCTTTCCAAATAAAAAAGATGTCATCAATATAACGCCTCCAACATCTTATGTTGTTAAAGAATGGATTGGAGGCGTTATTGATGTGTCTTTCTTCCAGGGCGCCAACATACAAATTAGCTAGATTGGGCGCAAAAATTGCGCCCATCGATGTACCTGAGCATTGCTGGTAGTATGTGGAATTGAATCTAAAATAGTTCATTGTAAGTGCTATTTCAAGGAGGTCAATTACAAATTCAGTAGGGACCACCACAGGTCTTGGGCGGGTGTTCAAAATATCCTTAATTACTTCCATACTTTCTGATTGGGGTATTTTCGTGTATAACGACTCTATGTCCATAGTGATCAGCCTCTCATCTATAGGGTTATACTCAATCCCTTCTATCAGATTAATCATATATGTGCTGTCTCTAACATATGCCGGTAGACTAGGTACATAGTCCCTAATAAAGGTATTGATGTAATTCCCTAGTGGTTCTAAAGCTGACCCACAGCCAGAAAGGATAGGCCTGCCAGGGGGATTGGTGGAATCTATATGAATTTTTGGCAAACTATACAGGACTGGTGTCCTAGGGGATTTCTTATTTAGATAATCGAATTCTGATTTACTTAAGAATCCTTCATCTACTCCCTTCACTGTTACAGAAAGTATTTTCCCTTGAATTTGAGTAATTGGGTCACGTGGTAGTTTTTTGTAGTGATTGGTGTTACTTAGCTGTCTGACTATTTCTGCTTCATAGTCCGTTCTTTCCTGGATAACGATACCACCACCCTTATCCGCAGGTTTTAGGATAATCGACTCATCCTTTTTCAATTTGATAAGGGCCTCTCGTTCAGGTTTTGTGATGTTAAATGGTGTGTATGTTTTCTTATTCTTCAACTTCAAGATATCTGCAAGGACCCCTTTCTCAAATGCCAAGATTTCTGGAGGCATCATGTTATTTGAAGGAAAGAATACCGATTTAGGTCTCAGATTTGATCTCATTAGATCAGGGGCAAGAGTTTCTCTATCACTAAAGAATATCCTAAGTCTTAATGTTCTGAAGAATTTATGTAGTTCAGTCTGTAGTTTAAAGAAATCAGTAGATTCTGTCAGAACATAGGATAGACCCTTATTCAGCAGTGATAGTTCGTTGACATTCAATTGATGAGCAGATAAATTAAAAATAGTAATCATATTATCTCTATTTTCTGTATTCTGATTCCTAGAATTAATCAATTGGTCACATATAGAATCTTGAATATGTGTTACTGGTTGTTCCTTTCTTGGTATACTTCCTACTGACCCTGGGGCCCCCATGTATAGTACTGGCGCCGCGTTTGCCTTTCTCCTGCAAACTGGTGCCAATTCCGTCTTTGGTTCCGATTGTTGCCTCTGCCCCTCGGTACCTGACCTAAAAAAGGTTGTTGTTGAAGGGAGGGTGGTGGTTGATTTCTTTGGACACCACTAGGGCCCTCACCGCCGTCGTCTGAGGATATTGATCCAGCAGAGGAATCCGAGAAGCCAATAAGGTTGTTGTTCTTATATCTGCCCCATGTCACACTTTTCTTATATTGTTGGGGTTGTGTATAATATTGGTCTTGTAGATAAGGAAAAGCTTTTTCCTTACTGTAAGAAGTGTCCCTTTGCACTTTGTCTGCCTTCTTTTTTAATTCAAAACAATTAAAATCATAGATGGTTTTATTCAACTTATCAAGTGCCAATTTAGATTCTTCTAGGTTATCACAACCAATTAATTCTTTTTCCAATTTCTCAATCTCAAGTAATTCCTGTTTACTGTGCTCCAGAGCTGTTTCTATCCCTAATACCATCCAATGTCTAGAGCATGTCACTGAAATGTTGGAAAATCCTCCTTTGAATTTATTGTCATCTCTAAATATCCCAGGAACATTCCTGACAATCAGTCCTTGAGGAATAATACCTGCTCTCAGATATTCCGTTAGCAAACGTGCATGCAGTTCAGTACGTACATGTTTTTTCTTTGCACGTTCTAGTTTGTCTATCAGTACTGATCTAGGATTACCAATGGGGGCTGGTGTAGAAGTAGAAAACAGGGAAAGGCCACTAGTGACTCTAGCAATATATTCTTCAGTGTAGAGGGGAGCCTCTCTCTCTGTCATTGCTCATGTAATTTATCTAAGTAGGTCAGTAACACTTCAACAATATTCGAAAATACTTTGCCAGACAATTATTGTTACAAACAAACACAAACACACATTTAATTCAACCCCAAATGGGTATTGAGCAATATATGTCAATGCTCTTGCAGACTATCTGCGCAATCAATAGAACCAAAAACAAGAGCAACCAATAAACAATACCAAAACGAGATAGACCACGTAATTATGAATTAAGTCCTAACTGAGAGAGGTCTTGAATTAATACCTTGAATTGTCTGTTGACAATATTATATTGTCTTGTGATGTTGAACAATTATAGTTCGTGACTAGAACTAATGATAATAATATTTTAATTAGACAGGACTGAATTGATAAAAGTCCCCTCCAACCCTGCCTCAACCAGTGGTACACCATACAAATTGTGGAATACAAAACTATCATTAGGTGAGTGAAATGGTAACCTGCATTCGTGTAATACCCTGTACGGGTGGCTTTAATATACTATAGGCACTCACACCATTTTTTATTTTCAGTCCCCAGATACTGTCCTGAAGAGACCCCTTATACATTGCGGGTTGAAACGCCGTCGACACAAACTAAGAGAGAGCAAGATAGACTCATGCTATTGTTGAATGCCTCTCATTGCTTTTAAGACCTTCCTTGAATTCCTTTTCACTTAATTTTCACCTTGAAGGCTATGATCACTGCACTGGGTTCACTTTTTCACTTCTATAAATGTGCTATTAGTATTTGAAAAAATCTGTGACCTTAATTGTTTTCTATAAATAAATTGTTAATTGTAAAATAAACTAATTTTACTTCGGCTGAAGTAAATTACTACCCAGGTTACTGTTTCGAGTTTAATTTAAATCATTATGTTATTTTCTGATTAATTCGGTTTTGAGTATATAAATTTGTACTCCTCATTGCAAATACGCTATTTCAAATAAGTTCCTTGTGGACATTGTTATTGCTTAGTGCAAAATACCCAGTTCACAGGGACATATGGGTTGCTCTTGTTTTTGGTTCTATTGACCACCCATTGTGGTGAGGCACTCAGTAATAGCAGCTTTAATAAATAAATAAAGAGAAGATCAAAACATGCCTTTATATGTTTTTCAAATTTGCAACCTTAGCAACATCAGTGAAAAATTGTAGTCACACATGCACCCAATGACCTAGACACATGCTATGACACGGAAAGGCATGCAGTCTTTGTCTTTGGGGGTCCGTAGCGGGCCCCCAGGAAGTTGGGGGGTGGGGGGTGCATCTGCAATGGCATGGGCAAAGTGGCAGACACCTCACGGTGCCTGTCACCTTGTGCATGCCAATGCACAACATGCATTCCCAGCATTGTGGTTGGCGGTGCTGTGAGCACCGCCCGCCACAATGCTGGGAATAGAGGATGCCATTGCCACGATGGCGGTGGCATCCTAATTGCCGGTGCGGGACCGCCGTACCACTGGCGGCCGGTCCCAGCACCGCTAGGGTGGCGGGCAAACAAAAGTCCACCCACCATCCTAATAGGCCCCTAAATGTCTACAAACCTGTTATGTCTAGGATGTAGAGAGATTTTGGCTCTCTGTTGTTTAAGACCTAATGTGGAGGTACTAATACCAAAAGTGGACGCTTTAAGTAACGTACCATTGGTTGGCTTTCTTGTCAGTCTTATTTGCTTGCTTTTGATTCAATGGCTTTCTTCCCTTCATGTGTTTGTCTCCCCCCTAGAATATAACATGCCTACCCTTTTGTTTGGATGACTTGTATCCTTCCCATGTTCACATTCACATAACTACTTTTTTATTTTTTAACCACCACTCCATGGGAGTGCATGTGCTTTTTCATTCACTCCATCAGGGCTGTTTTCCCCGAACAAATCCAGACTGTGTATTCTGTATTGCTCCCTCCTCTCTAGGTCATCCACTGTTCCGCCGTCCATCTCTGCTCAGATGTTTTTTTTTATTCCCTCCTCCCTTGTTCTGCCTCCTTCCCATTGCCACAGTGCTCCCCTTTGCATTGACGTTTTCTTCCACCCGCTCCTCCATTGATCCCCACCCCTTCCTATCATGATCTCTAAAAAAAGTATTGGAAAGTCCAGCTGATGCAATTTGCTGCCAGGCTGCTCCTTTTACAAAATGCACAGGTTTAAATATGTGCTTTTGTTTACTAATCCATGATTGGGGTCTACCATCTTGGAACAGTAAATAAAACCCAAATGGGGTCCAGGTCAAGCCATGTGCTTGTGTAGGCTTGGTGATGCACGAGCAAATATGTTGTCACGCTGGACCGCCATATCTTAAAGATGCATGGGCAAGCATGAGTGATGATATACACTATTTTTCGTTTTTTCTTTGTTTGCCAATGCTGTACTGCATCAACAAAAGGCATTTTTAGAATGCTAAACATAACTAGCACAAAGCACTAGCAAAGCCAATATGTCTGAGTTAGCAGTCAAAGTGTGAGGCTTCTTGTCTTTAACAGTGCTTGTTGTAATACCTGCCATACGTAGCTTGAGAAGGCATTATTCAATAAAATATCTGTAAATCGACCCCTAACTTTTCATTTTCTGTCATTAAGTTGGTTTGGAAAACAAAGGTTGTAGGTTGGTCACAGGAATGAAGTCATAAGGTCCCAAAAGTTAATTGTCCATTCAAATTTCAATAGGAAAGCTTTAGAAAGTAGATTGCAAAAATATCAAGCCATGCAAGTCCTTCGATCACAGAAACCCTGCACCCAGTACTTATGGCCATGTCCTACAGGTGCAGAAGGCAAAGGATATAGTCTTAAGACATGCTGTATGCTCAATAACCACAGGACATGGCCGGTGCATGTAACCTGTGAGCACTCAGGGCACATTTTCTGAGCCTACATATTGGCCACAGGCAAAGCACTACGGGAATGGAGGAGGGGTGGGTCACATAATCTTGGTAGGGGGAATGTAAACAGTCTGGTGAGTACTGCAGGCATGGGTAATGGGCAGAGGCCATATTGCGCTCCTGTGGCATGGTTCATGCCATAAAAACAGACTCAGTGGGCAAGGGTAAAGTGCATTGTCCAATGCCATAACCTGAAGCAATAAGGCATGACCATGGCACATTTTCTGTGTATACAAGTGACATGGATACTTGGCACAAAAATGCATGGCTAATTAGAATGTCCTATTCTAATTAGCATGCAAATGCCCATGGGCATAGGAAAAAGGACAGGCCTGAGGTACAGAAATTGTTCCTGCCCCCAATCATGGTAAAATGCCAAGTGTTGTGCCAAGTGCCGAGCCTTGTAGGAGCTGCAAACAGAGGAGCTGACCTGCGGTTATTCATATGAGTCCCTGCAAGCCTGTGTAACATGCACCAGACAGCCCTGAGTTAAATAAACACAAGACATAATAGGCCTGAGTCACAAAGCTAACTTACACTTTTAAGTAAATCACACTTTACAGTAAGTTAACTACTTTTTGCTTAATCACAAAATCTGTGTGCAAGTATCAACTAAAAAAACCATGGAACGTCCAGCAACATCCATGGCCAGCCATTGGTACTCTAACATTCTTCCATAGAAAATAATAGGATAGGAAATTAAAATAGGACCCCATATGAAAGAATGTTAAATTAAATTATTATAATAGTTAAAAATGAAAAACAAATATACTGTATTGTTAAAAATATCTGAAAATAGTACAGCACCCCGCAGCTGATGCTCTGTTTTTGCCTTAAGCAAAGAGCTGCTATCTAATGCTCAGTGCTATTTACAAAAGATGACGCTCAAGTGAATGTGGAATCTGTCAGCTGGAACAGCATAACCGACCTGACTCAATGCTGTTGCAGAGTTTTTGAAAAATAGAAACCTTGTTAAAATATGGCGGTTGGCCATCCACCAAACGTTTTGTAACTTGACAGGAACTGTTATGAAGCGGTTCCTGTCAAGGTATAGAAGGCCTGCATTTCTGATTGGCTGCTCAAACTTTCAATCTACAGAGCATCAGCTGGAGTAGTGTACTTCCTGTGGCACAGGGGGAGCACAGTGACACAAAACTATTGTGCTACTGAACAGTATTGTTCATTAAATTGCTCAAGTACTATAATATAAATGCAGAATTCACATTAAATCTTATTTATTCTCTACTGGGCTCGAGAGGGTACTGTAGGTGTAAATTGGAACTTGATCCACTACTTTGTAAGTAGCATTTTCTGGTTTGCACTGATTTTGATTTCAATTTAGTTGATGTCATCTACAAAGTGTGAGGTGAATACACATAACCTTGTACTGTTTCGATGTTTAGTCGACCTTTTAGTCTACCTTTTAAAACAACACCGAGGGGCTGATTACGATGGCGGACGGACTCCAGTCCGTCCGCTATCGTGTTGTATTTGTGACCACCCGCCTACAAAGCGGCAGTCCCACATACCAGATTATGATACGACTGCCACCATAGGGGCGCATTCTCTATATTTTGTATTGCGGAGGCAATGCAGTTAGCAGCCCATGCCGCAGTACAAAAATAGGGTGTTGACATATTCCAGCCATACGTGGCAGGCACCATGCGGTGCCTGCCACATGGTACAGGGATATGTACTGGGGCATGTCCCCGACCCAGGAGATAAAGGGAGCCCGCTTTGTGACCCCAAATCCGTTTCCACCAGCCGTTTTGCGACAGGTTGACTGCTGCAGAACGACTGGAGGAACGGGATATATCATAATCCCTACAGCCAAAATGCAGGGACTAGCGGTTGTACCGATGGGTGGTCGGATTGAATCCGCCCATCTGGACAATGGGGGGTCAGTCTTTCTGCCCGCTTTGTAATATGGCAGGCGGAAAACCACCTTACTATGGCAGTGGGACCGCCGCCGCCAATCTGTCAGTGGTGGTCCCTCTGCCATCGTAATCAGCCCCTGAGTTCCTGTTCCCATGAAAATCGCCGCAAAGAAATGCCTACTTTTAACGCCCTTTAATATCCCCTGCAAAAAAACTGAAAAACACTACAGTAGATGCTTTGACCATAATATAAATACCCGTGCTAACATCAATATATAAAAGGCGAGGTCAACAGTTGACCACCTCCCCAGCAGCCACTGCTGCTAAAATTATCCTGCCCTTTGAGAGGACCACTATCACGGCTGCTAAATCGCCATTGCCATCGCCCATACCTTGCACCTGATCCTGATCGCGGACTGCCCCGGACTGCAACTCCCAGGGAGCACAGCGAATCTCGCGGTAGGAGCCGCGCAACACCCGGGCACCAGCCGGCGGCGCATAAAGCTTTGCCGGGCCTCCCGCGACGCGGGACGCCTCAAAGTATCTTTTACAGCCACTGCCACTGCTGCTAAAATTATCCTGCCCTTTGAGAGGACCACTATCACGGCTGCTAAATCACCATTGCCATCGCCCATACCTTGCACATGATCCTGATCGTGGACTGCCCCGGACCACAACTCTCAGGGGGCACATCGAATCTCACGGTAGGAGCTGCGCAACACCTGGGTGCCAGCCGGCGGTGCATAAAGCTTCGCTGGGCCTCCCGCGATGCGGAACGCGCGCGGGCAAAGCCCGGGCCAAGGGCAGGCCCGTCCTTGCCCGTCAGGGTCCGTCAGAGGCCGGGCTGGGCCAACTCTCTTGGATACTAATGAAAGTCCTCTGGAAGTGTATTGTGAAAATCGTCATTCTTATTGGACATGCGGTAGGAACTTTACAAGTATATAAACGGCGGTGGGACTGAATACATTTTTTTTACTGTGTGTAATTGAAATGTATGCTTCATAAGGAAAATCATTCTTCCGTCCTTATGATCTAAGAGAAACGGGGCCCGAACATCTTAGAGCAATATTGACCGTATTGCAGGGTCACCTGACGTGAAGAGAAGTAGGGCAGGGTATAACCGCACCTAGGGAATAGGTAGTAAATAAACTATAATGGGTAAAAGGAAAGCACAAACAAATGATCCATTGACTGGAAAAAATGTTAAAAAGCCCAAAAAACAAACATTGCTGACCTATTTGACTGTGGCGATGGGGGCAATTTAGAAGCAAATAACATCGGTAGAGCAGACATTAGCCGCAGGTTCATCAGTAGTAAGAGAGAACCCAGAAAACAAAATTTCCGCCCAGGCAATTTCACAAAGTGACGATTTACTGGCCATTATACCATCGAATGGCTGTATTCAAGGGGTAATAGATGAAAGAATAATAAGTGACCCCGAGTCAATTACCTCACCCCCGCAAAAAAGGAAAAAAAGGCCAGTTAAGAAACCCATGGAAAAAAGAAATGAGGCAGAAGTAACAGGGACATTAACAACTGCAAGAAAAAATATAGCAGGAAGAGTAACATCTGATAAGCAAAATAGATTAGAGAATAAAACAGTGGGATTAAAAGAAGTAGCTGCAAGGAACACTTCCGAGCAGGGAGAAAAGATTAAGACAAGCAAGAGGGATGATGACTTGGATAAGCTAACTACAGCTATAAAAAGCTTAGAGCTGTATTTAAGAGGCGCGCTTACGAATATTGAGGATAGGTTAAGTCAGGTAGAGGTTCGGTTAGAAAGATTTCTAGTTAGAAAAGAAGAAGAAGTCAGACCACAAGCTAGAATACAACATAGTAAGAACGAAGCGAGTAGTTATAGGGAGCCAGAAAGAAACCAAGTGAGAGAAGACCAGGGCAGGGACATGCGTAGGAATATAAATACACGCTATACTAAATCGCATGCTGCGTCAACTTTTGTTCCATCTAAAAAATTTAAATCCAAAATCCTTACCCCAAGGCCAACTAAAAATAATGCAGCCTGAAACCCATCCATCACCCACAAGAATTAAGCCATCTGGATTTACCACCAGCCTGCACTCCTTTTACAGTTGTGCTCGCAAATGTACCGCAGCAAGGGCTGCAAGACAACGAGACACGTGAAACACTTAGAAATAAGTCATTGCATTTGCTAAGCACAAAAGTAGGCTCTACGGCCAGAATGTTTGAAGAATTTAAAATGGCACGTAGGGTGGGATGGGTAGGCAAAGATAAGAAATATCTTGCTGGTGACTGTGTGGTTTTAACATTCCGTACTCCACAGCTAGTGGAAATGATCTTGAGGGAAGGGGGAAACAATATGCTAGAGGGAAGGATTAATATACTACCCCTAGGTTTTTTCTATCGCCCATCTCTTGATTTAGAGAAACTACGTCAGTCTGAGGGCAGTATACAGCCCATATATAATGTTCCAGTAAGAAATCGTTTTAGAATACTACCCCCTTTAGAGGAACTAGATTGACTACGTCATCCGGTAACATCTTTCTTCACTAATCTTAAGAATGGCGTGAGTAAGGATTTGGCACCTAGTTATAAGGATCTAGAGGAACTTACTCCAGGCTACGATGAAAGTGTACAAGGAAAGGGGCAAAATAAATCAGATCAACATGTTGACCACACTATACTACCTAATAGCAACGAGGAACTAGATTGTGTACCAGGAAAGGTCAGGATATCGGAAAACGAGTGCCCTATCCAAAGAATACCAACAGTTAATGATGGAAATTTTAAGATCACATTTTGGGACATAGTGGGCCTATCATCTAAACTCTCTAACGATCTCTTCTTAGACTTTATTAGGAAAACTGATATCCTCTGTTTGCAAGAGACTTGGGCGCTTAGAGAAATGCATATAGATGGGTTTAAAACCTACCATACAACTGCCACCCCATCAAATTTTGGGAGGCCAAAGGGTGGCTTAAGTATATACATTTCAAATATGTTGTCGATAAAAAGAATTTCCTTCATAGCGTCTGAACCAAATTATCAAATTATGACATTAAATACGGACAATTATAAATCTGCAATTATTGGAAACTTTTACAACAACATTGCCAAGGAAAAGGTGGAAGATACCGTGAATCAAATAAGATACTGTAGTGACTGCACTCCACACTTCCTTCCCCATACTCTCCTGCCTAGCCCTGTAGAATGTTGACATCATGATGATGTAATAGAATGCTGCAGAGCTCTAGGATTTCAGTTGAGAGTTAGGGCTGAGCTGGTACCATCCTGCTCCTGGTGGGGTTTTTATTTTCTTTACTTTTACTTAATGAATGTACTCTTTTCCTGTAACATCTACTTAAAATAAATATAATTTATCAACTACCTGGATTCAATGATCATCATTCACTACAATTATTTTGGCACGCACTGTTAATATTATTACTTTTAACTCAAAACGTACAATGACTTTTACCTGCAAACTCTTTTAAAATGAAATTTTGAAACGCTTCTGTTTCTTTCCCATTTTATCTTCTACACATATTTCATAGAGTTTTCATGTTCTTCAATTTTTTCCTTAATGATGGATTTTCTTCGCAGGTTTGACTACTCATTCGTTTTCAGAATGTCTGCATCTTTCGTTTAGTTGATGCATGTTGTGTTTCTGCACATATTTCATTCAAGAATTTCTATCTATCCCTATTGTTATGTCTTATATGACTTTCTATACTTATTTCAAACAGCTGTTCACATTTTCTTCGTTTTTTGATGATGCATTTAATTTACTATGCTTGTTTGAATGCTTATTTATTTGCAGAATTCTTCACACCTTAGCTTAAGTTCTTGCACTGTGTATTGTCTCACAAGTGTTATTTTAGGAAATGTTTCATTTCACATACTTCTATGAAAATTTCTTGTTCTAGGATGTCGACTCCTGCATTTTAATATTTATTCTTTATGTTCACTCATGAGTTTTCACAGCGGTTCGGTGCACAGAACTCCTGTTATTGAATGTTCTTCTTAAGTTATGCCAGGTTATGTTCAATTTTGCCCAAAGTTTTCTTTCTGACATTTTTCTGGCAAGTTAAGATTTTACCTTTAATTCATTTATGATTATTACTCCTGTTGGGTGTAATTCTTTTCCTCATCCTTCTCATTCATGTGTTGGAGATCTCTTATGTTCTCCTGTTGGAGTAAGTTTCTTGCTTTTATTTGTTCTGTTTTCTTTTCATCGCTCAGCGTTCGTTGGTTCATGCATCCATTCCAGTATGGCCAACTGGTGTGCCTCGCTGTATCTTGAACGTTTTTCTATACGTGTTACTTTACGTCCTTCTTCCTCTCTTTCTTTCCTATATTGTCGTTGAAGGAGAAGATGCCCTGTCTTCCTTCCTGCATCCTTGTTTGTCTTTCTTCTTTCTTCCTGGCTTAGTTCTTGTCCTTCTCAGTGCACCCTAGCAGTGTTTCTTTCATGTTTCTAGTTTTTTGTTCATGTGTTACTTACCTGTTTCACTTATGCTTTTATTGCTTTCTCCTATTCTCATTCTTGATGTTCTTTTCTTGTTGTTCTTTCTTTTAGTGTTTTTCTTATTCTTCTCTACTTTGTCTTCTTCTTACTGCATTTTTTTAGCCTGATGTTTTTTGTTGATATTGTAAAAGGGGAAGTTGTGTAGTGACTGCACTCCACACTTCCTTCCCCATAGTCTCCTGCCTAGCCCTGTAGAATGTTGACATCATGATGATGTAATAGAATGCTGCAGAGCTCTAGGATTTCAGTTGAGAGTTAGGGCTCAGCTGGTACCATCCTGCTCCTGGTGGGGTTTTTATTTCCTTTACTTTTACTTAATGAATGTACTCTTTTCCTGTAACATCTACTTAAAATAAATATACTTTATCAACTCCCTGGATTCAATGATCATCATTCACTACAGATACGTAGTGTAAAAAATTCAGAACTCAAACTCGGGGACAGCCCAGATTGTATGGGGCGGGGACTTTAATACCACCATATGTCTACATAATAACGATACAACGTGTGGATTGGTGGATGAGGAAAATTGTAATTTATTTAATTTCCCGCATAGTGTTTATGGTAATGCTTTAAACGAGAGCCTATTCATGTTAGTGTTGGGTTTCGTTAATGCATTGGTTTCACCCCTATCCCATTTTCACAGACTTTTAACTGGAGAGGCTTGAGCTCTATTATAGATTTTATTTTGTTCTCGATTCGTTTTCCACATTGTATAACAGGATATAAAGTGCATAAAATAGCCATTAGTGATCACTTCCCACTAACTGTGACGATATTGTGTAAAAAGTTTTAATAAAGAACGGGCCCAAACATTTACTAATTTGGAGATCGATAAAGTCAATGGTTATTCACTGAAGTGGGAAAAGGTTGATTCAGACAAAATAACAAGGTCAGTGGTCGGGAAGGCACTGGATTTAATAATGAATTGCTTAAACAAACATACATCACAGGAGATGGTCCTTAAAAGCTTTTTACACATAACAGAAATAATAAAAAACAGCCTGAAAGTAGAGATAAAAAGGGGGACAGTAAAGAAAAAGGGGTGGTTTAACACAGATTGCACGAAAGCCCATTCTGCACTCCAAAAAGCAATCCATAATAATAACAAAGATAAGACATATATAAAGCGGAGCAGGAAGGCCTATACCCAAGCGTTAAAATTGCGGAAAAAAGAAATAAAAGAATCCATCTGGGAGGATGTGCATAGGGCCAGCTTAACAAAAGACAGTAGGGCTTTCTGGTGAGTGGCTAGATCTCCTTTTTTTAGTTCCGACGGAAAGCCCTCATTTGAAATAGCAATTGATGAAAGTCAGTGGGTGGACCATTTTAAAAAAAAATTCGGATAGGTAGAGGTGGTTGTTGATAGCCAAGATACCTTATCCACAATGGCTAATGAAGTAGTAAATTACCCGATAGACGTCCTCTTTACCTTAAAAGTAGTTCAAACAGCATTGAACACGAGCAAGGGAAATAAGGCCCCCGGGCCTGATGGTGTCCCTGTGGACATATATAAGCATAACCCAGATCTTTGGGCTCCATTGCTAACCTGCATCCTAAACACTGCCACCATGAGGGGACTAACTGAAACATGGTCTGATATCAATATAGGCAGGATCCAGCCTGCTACAGACCCATTTCCCTATTGGACTCATTGGGGAAGGTAGCCGGGAAGGTAGCAGGCAGGATACTGCTTAACCGCCTACAACAATGGGCTAAGGAGAAAAATATTCTCTCGGACCTTCAGTTTGGATTCAGGGAAGGGTTGAGTACAATTGACCAAGGGATTAATTTGTCTATACTTATGGGTAAATATACGAAGGCAAGGAAGGGGAAAATACACTTGGCGTTTGTCGACCTTTCCGCCGCCTTCGATTGTGTTACCCATGAGAAATTGTGGAGCATTCTAGTGACAATGGGGGTAGAGGCTCCCTTAATCTATTTTCTGAAAGCTCTATACACTAACGCAAAAGCTTGCGTCCACTACGGGCTTAATGGGGAATGTACAACATAATTCCAGGTGAAGAGAGGCGTAAGACAGGGGTGTGTCCTGGCACCCTTCCTTTTTACACTATACACAAATAGAAAAGGCAATGCTGGAGGAGTGCTGGGACCTACCCCAGTTGGAAAGACGGCCAATACGCGTATTATTATACGCGGACGACGCCGTTATTATGGCTAGGACCCCATTGGCGTTTCAACAGGCACTAGAATCCTACAACGTTTTCATGAAGAAATTAGATTTACAAATAAATGTCACAAAAACCTATGTAATGAATTGTGGCAGGGGTGGTAAGAAGCAGAAGGATATTTTTTTAAATGGGAAGAAGTTGGCGACTACTTCTACCTACCCCTCTTTAGGGATATTAATTGACAATAAGGGTTCTTGGGGTCAAGCTATTAAAACTAGGAAGCTTTTGTTTATGAGAACCACGACAGCTCTTGTAAATGTTTCACAAAAAGTGGGCAAGAGGCCCCCAACCGAATTAATTAGGATCTATAAAGCAAAATGAATAACTGTAGCAACATATGGGGCAGGGCTATGGGGCCATCAAAACGTATCAGAAATACAGAAAGTGGAGAATGCATTTCTTAGGTACCTACTGGCCGTGCCTAGAACTACATCTACTTTTATTTGTCATACCGAATTGCCCTACATTACCGATATTAGGTGCAACCGGTCGTCTTATGGCATCGGATTTGGAAGTCACAGAAAAACATATTTAATCAGTTGGTACTGCAAGATAGCCTAAAACAAGAATATACCCTAGAGATAGGCTGGATGAGACACATAAGAGATTTTATGACTGATCTTGGAAAACCGGAATATTATTATAACCACCCGGCAATCTGTGCCATTTCAGGAAAAGAATTAAAAAAACAGTGTATGCAGCACATTAAGAGCATTAGATTTGCGAATGAGGCATTAAAACCTACAGTCCAATCAAACCAATTGATAACCGTTTCTTTTAATATTCAACCATACCTTCAATATACCTTAAAAGGGTATGACAGATTTGTCCTTACCCGCTTTAGGTTAAATGTTTTTCATAGGTTGGTTAGTTTTCCAATGGTTAATGATTGGTCCAAAAATGTATTGAACTGTCCGTGTGATAATATGTCTTCTCAATCAACGATACACGTTGTGTTATTTTGCTATTTTTATCAGGACTTAAGAAAAAAGTGGATAAAGCCCATTTTAAAAATATGGGGTCTGCGACAATGCCGCACAGCCTTCATTGCACTCCAATTTCTAGATAATAAATATTTAATAAGCAATGCTGCCTCATTTCTGAAGAAAACAATCAAGTGCAGAAAACAATTTGACTTAGACTCCCTTGATTGTAATACCATGGTGGTTTTGTAACCTTCTTCTCTGACGACCGCTAAGAGACTAGAATGTAAGAATGAAGGTTCAACTACTTTTTAACTTTTTATATGAATAATTGAAAATGTTTGGAAAACGTTTATAATGTTTTTAATTTCAATCTTGGATTACTGATCTCATCGCCTTTAGAAACAATGAAATGTGAGAGATATTTTACAAATGTATTAATATTTTAACAGAAAACTGTCAATCGTGAAAATGTTTTAAAATGGATTTGAATCAGTGAAAATAAAAATTAATTAGTAACTTTTATATACCTATATGTATGCTTTTATGATTTTTATGTGACAAAAATCAAATAAAGTATTATGATGATGATGATATATGAAACCAAAATAAGCTTCAGTAAATAAGCTGAGTTTTCAATTTTCTTATCATCGCTTCACAAGATACAATACTTTTAACACATTTTGAGTTATAGTTCAATCTTTGAAATGACCATCAATGTATACTTTCTTTTTTTATATTTTAGGTCACAGCTTGCATCTTAGCATTTTTGCATTTAGTTTCGACTTCTTTGAGTTTGGATTGGATGTTTCAGTCACTTTTTATGGTTTCTTTGAGAGACGTATACAGGTTAGGGTCAGAGTCCCGACCACCCAAAGTTGATAACAATGAGTTTTCTGCAAATTTTTTAATAGGAGTGTTTATTTTCTTTTTTGAGTAGTTGTTGTAGAAAGTTGTCCCAGATAACCCTCAATTCAATATTTGTAGTGATTTTAGGGTTAGTTTTCCATGGATTGTGCTTTTAGTTGGAAAGTATGATTAGATTTTCTTGCTTTTTTATGGGAGATTTAAAGTAAGGTAAGATAAATTAAATCACTGTTTATCTGATCTACTTCACTGCATTATTCAAGGTACCATGGACCAGATGCACAAATGTATTTTTTGGTCTTAAACCTTGCAAATTGTAGGGAAAGCAGTGTTTTTCGAATGTACTAAACCCATTTAGCGAGTCGGTAACATGTTACCAAATTGATTAATGGTTTTAGGAAACCTTTCAGAACCGCTATTTGGGAGGGGGTTGATTAGAGAGTCCCTTCCAAATAGCTACTTCTTTTGGTATGTACTCATGTTTTGTGACTGAAATCTTGTCACAGAACATTATCATTTTAAGACTACTGAAAGGAAGTGTTAACCCATTCATAACGGACCCCTTACTGTTTGTAAATGGTAAAAAAACATAGTTTTAAAACCTTTCCTTTTTATTTAAATCCATCCCATTTTCCTTTAACCCCTTGGATGCCCGCCCCTTTCCCCGCCCAGTGCCGCGCCTTGCATTAGCGGGCGGAGTTCATGACGAGCTGGACTCGTCATGGGCACAGCGCCACCGCAGCCCATGACGAGTCCAGCTCGTCATGGGCACTGAAGGGGTTAAGGAAAATTAATCCCAGGCCACCATCCCTGCCATGGCTGAGAATCGTATTGGGTTACAATTTGCAACCTGCCTAATTAATATTTATGAGATAGGTTGAATTGCAACCTACTGTGATTCTGCATTTTGTGAACCGACCTATTAGTACATAGGTCAGTTCCCAAAATACCTTTGAATTCACAAAAAGTCAGTGCGCAAATTTCAACCACTTTATTTGGGGCCTTCAGAGCACTCCTTACCCCCTACAACTTTCCCTACTCAACCTCCAAATGTGCAATATTTTTTTGTACCTATTTAAAATTAGGTTTTTCATGGCAGAACATATTTTGTCACTGAAAATTGCTTTCCTTTAGGATTTTGTATGGCTTGGTTTTCATGGATTTTGTGAACTTCAGTAGTATAAGCCAACGGAACGAGAATACATTTCAGTTATTTCCATTATTATTACATTTTTGTAGACTAAAATTGTCATATTTACATTTTTAAATTATGCTTTTGGTTTATAGGGGTGCAGAGAAAACTCAACTGAATAATTTCAAGGGTGTCTGCAGTAACTAGATCTGGATTGCGTTTGGTTAAGCAAGTCTTGTCTTTGTATATGTTTTTCATTGTTTTCTATTGTAAATTACTTGATAATGGTTATGCTTACTTCGGTGTCCCATACGTTTTCTGCTTTTTAAGAATTTTCATGATTGTGCAACACCTTTCTATAGCACTAAAATAATTGTTTCACCCCGAATAAAAGTGGCCCAGCTTCTCCTGCTTGTGTACTGTCGTACCTGGATCTTGAGTGTTCTTTTAATTTCATTTATTTGGAGGATATGTATTCTACTATGTTCTCCCCTGTTAATAAAAGGGCATGGTTATTTAGCAGCTTTGCTTTCTTGTTCTTTTTTTATAATATTTTTGAAATCAACATTTCATATGTGTATTGTTCATATTATATTGTTTATACTTATAGGGTCCGATTCACAGAACTAACTTAAGACAAAATCCCAAAGGTACTACTTTTGGTATTCATAAAAGGCATTTAGTAGTAGTAAAGTTAGGATTTTGTCTTAAGTCTATCTTAAGTCTGTCCTAAGTTTGGTTTAAGGTTGTCTTAAGTCTGTCTTAAGTCTGTCCTAAGTTTTTCTTAAATCTGTCTTAAGTCTGTCCTACTACTTTTGGTATTCACAGAAGGCATTAAGTAGTCGTAAAGTTAGGATTTTGTCTTAAGTTTGACTTAAGACAGACTTAAGACAGACTTAAGAGAGACTTAAGACAGTCTTAAGACAAACTTAAGACAAACGTAGGACAGACTTAAGACAGACTTAAGACAAAATCCTAACTTTACTACTACTAAATGCCTTCTGTGAATACCAAAAGTAGTAAGTTTAGGATTTTGTCTTAAGTTAGTTCTGTGAATCGGGCCCTATATAGTTTTCAGTTTTTCTTACCTTGTGTTAGAGATTGGTGTTGTCAGACACATTTTCTCACAGAACAGTGGCTATAAAGTGCTACTTTTAAGCTGCTGCCCCTCCTCTTGAGTTTATCTCATAGTGTGGTGATGTGTCCTTGTATTATCGTAATGTTTTGCAAGAATTTTTGTTTTTTGTGACACATATTGTATTATTTTAGGCTTAATTTAATGATGTTATTTGTGTAATCTGTATAAAAATACTTATTGTTTTTGTCATGTTTGTTAAATTGTTTTCCTTTATACTCAAGTTATAAAACATTTTTCTTTAATGATATTGCGTCGATTTCCATTTTCGAAATATTGCATTGATGTCGGGGTACTGTATGTATCACAGTGGTTAGAAATGCATTTTTTAAATTGACCAGTGGCGGCTGGCATATAAGGAGGGTAGAGTCGATAGTGCCTGAGTCGGTGAGCCAGGGCTGTGGTTTGGGACGGGGCGGTGCATCGTGTAACTTATGAGCAGGGCCCCCAAATCACGGTGCAGGCAGTGGAGGATTTTGCCGTCGAGGATACCTGGGCAGCAGTGTGAAGTGAGGCGGTGCAAAGTGTGTGCCACAGGCCACGGTGCAATCAGTAGCTCAGTGGAAGCGTCGATCAGTGTCGTCGGTGAGACCAGGGTTGTGGTGGTGCCCTCTGTGGTGCCTTCAGGTCCCGGAGCCTTCAGCGGCATCATGTACGGCGTAGGGTTGCTTTTTCTTCCATTGCAGCACAAAACACACAGTTCCTGGTGCTGGTAGCAGATGAACTTGAAGTCTTCACTATTCCTGAGACTTCTTGAACAGGGGGCATGCTCTACCTCAAGCCCTTGGAGAAACTCAGGAAAATAAGATGCAGAAAATTCAGTCCTTTCACTGCTCAAGACAGAAGCAGCCACTGCAGGCCAACACAGCAAAGCACACAGAAAAGTGGTAGTCTCTCCTCACAGCTTCTCCAGCTCCTCTTCTTGGCAGGTTTCTTGATCCAAAAGAGTTCTAAAGGCCTGGGGTCAGGGCCCCAATATTTATACCACATTTCCCTTCAAAGTTGGTACAACCATAGTTCCTCTGGCACACATAAACCAGTTCTGACTGGCTTAGGCCAGGTTCACTACAGGAGGGGAAGACAGCATTGTGGAAGGCAGCCACAGTCCAATCAGGCGTAAGTGGCAACTCCTCCCACTACTCTAAATGCAGCCAGGACTATTCAGCCTGGCTATGAGTCACCCAAGAAGTACAGGACACACCTCAAACCCACTCCCTTCTGCCGGTCTAGTGTGAATGCAAATCCCCCGCTCCTGTCACTCTAAACCCAGACAAGGAATGCAAAAAAGGCAGTGGCACACATGATGTTTAAGCAAGAAAATGCCCATTTCTAAAAGTGACATTTTCAAACACCCAATATAAAAATCTTCTTTACTAAAAGACGTATTTTTAAATTCTGATTTCAGTAAGCTTAAACTCCATTTCTCTATCTTGTCCCAGTAGAAATTTATGCTTGTAAGTTATGCTTGTAAGAAAATACAAAGCAACTCCCACATTAGCCTATGAGGCAATAGTGAAAAACGAAATGCCCATCATTTCACTATCAGGACATGTAATAAACACCGGTACATGCCCGACCTTTCACATACACTGCACCCTGCCCATGGGGGAACCTTAGGCCTACCTGAGGGGTACCTTACATGTAAGAAAAGGGAAAGTTTAGGCCTAGCAAGTGTATGCACTTGCCAGGTCTACATGGCAGTAAAAATTAAGTGAGGACACTGCAGTGGCAGTTATGAGACACCTTTAAAAGGTGACTTGTGTGGTTGGCACAACGAGTGCTGCGAGCCTACTAGTGGCATTCGATTTACAGGCCCTGGGCACACACAGTGCACTGTACTGGGACTTACTACGAAATCAAATATCCCAACCAAGGAAACACCAATCCATAAACACAATTTACAGCAGGAGCAGTTGCACTAACACTGAGCAGCAGTAGGAAAGTGTGCAGAGACACTAAACCAGCAAAAAGAAGTCCAGCACACCATCAAAACCAGGAGGTCAGAAAGCAAAAAGACAGAGGAAACACGTCAAAAGATGCCAGGTCTAACAATATTGCATTAGTTTAAACCTATAGTCTAGTGCTCTAGCTATGTTATTAAGTTTGATATGCACTGAGAATTTGCTGATGATAGGTGGTTTAAATAGAAGAATGGAAACAATATGTTTTCCGTTCGCGATCAAATAAGTTAAAGTTGCTCTAAATTTACAGGGACAGAGTTGTTTAAAACAATGGGATTGCAAATTGATTTAACCGACATGGGGGTAATACATGAGACAGACATGAAAGTAAGACACTTTGTGGACACTATTCATAGAATTACTCTACAAATGCAAAATAAGATGAGCTTTAATTTGTTGTTATTGATGAGGAAATGACTGGGTCTGGTGGCTCAGTGGACTAATGTGTCCACTGCAAGTGCCTATGTTCAACCTCATGGTCACAGGTTGAAATCCTGGCAGGTCCACTCAGCCTTTCATCCAACTGAGGTCGATAAAATGAGTCCCATTGAGTTGGGTAACAATATCTGTTATCCAGCACCAAGATACCCTTATGGGCGAACGTGTGCTTTACAAATTCTTATGTTATGATGATATCCATCGTCAATCCATAAAAACAACTCCCATGTTATGATGAATACTTGACCCCAGTTATTGATGGGTTCTGCAGGAGAAGGCACAATGATGGATTACATTTACTCCTTGAGAGGTGGGATTACTATTACAACATAACCAAGATAGAAAATTGTTGGGAAATGGCCCTCTCTGAAGTGGTCACCCCAAACGTTTTGTCTTCCTCCTCTTTTTTGTACATTCTTTTTGTTGGCTTTAGGACTCTAGGTATTTATCACCGATGACCAGTGCTAAAGTGCATGTGCTCTCTCCTTTAAACACGGTATAATTGGTTTTCACCTGTTTGCCATATTTAATTTACTTGTAAGTTCCTTGTAAATTGGTGTACCATGTTCCCATGGCCTGTAAGGGAAATGCTACTAGAGGATCTGCAGCACTGGTTATGCCACCCAGAGAAAAAGTCTTTCAAATCTGCTTCAGAGCTGCCACTACACAGGTTTTTGACAATTTGCCTTGGCATTAAAAACTACTTGCCATGCTTGCCCTTCAACTTGGCATTAAAAACGACTTGCCAAGCTTGAAACTCCCCTTTATAACACATAAGACACCCTAGGTAGCTTTAAAGGCAGGGTGCTGTGTCAACAAAAGGTATGACATACGTGTACTGGTATGTTTTGCTTGTCTTGGTGGTAACTAACAGCCTATTTTGTTTTTCACTACCAGGAGGCCTTCTCCTCTGATAGGTTAGCATTGGAAATTCCTTAATACACTTTTAAGCTGTAATTAATGATCAGAGAACAGTAGCTTTTTCATGTTTCATATGTTTGGAATGGTAATGACAAATATTCCTTACTGGTAAAGTTGGATTTAGCATTAGTATTTTAGAACTGCCACTTTTAGAATGTGGACATTTCCCTGTGCTTATACCTATGGGTGCTTTGTAGCCTGTCTCCAATACATGTCTGGACTGTGTGACAGCTACACCTTGAGAACTCCCTCTAGAAAACCACAACACAGGAAAAAGAGATGTGTGTGAGTACCCATCTGTATACATTTGCATTCTGGTGTCCTAGCCTGGCAGGATGGAATGGAGGGGCTAGTACTTCACTTGAATAGGCAGTGTCTTGTCCCCACACAAACAACTGTTTACCCTGCCCCCCCAGATTGCCGGGCAGACAGGACTTGGTTGAAAGGGATACTTGTGCAATTTAGAGAGCTGCTTTGAAGCCACCCCCAAAATCAAAGGTATTTTTTTTAATCCGTATCTATGGAGATGAGCAGGTGTAGCATATGTTCAATTTAAAAACCTAAAATGTATTAATCTATGCCTGCCATTTAAAGACCCTGATTGGGTGACCTTGCAGCTGTACTTGCATTGACTATTGACTATTATCGATAGGAACCTTCACGTCGGCCTGCCGCTGCGCTCTTAGCGGAGAATAATTAGTGCGGCAATATTCCTGGGACATGATGTATGTATTGGAGACTAGCTTATACAGGGACTTGGCGCGTAGAAGGTAAGCGAAAGACAAGAAAGCCAGATGCTCTAAATATTCATCTTCCAGCAGTGCCCTCAGAACATGCCGTGCCCTGAAGTAGTGAAATTGCGTTAAGGTGCTAGCACTGTGATCTACAGGGGAAACCTCATCCCAAGTCCGAGCTCTACCCCCAGAAAAGAAATCCCCCATATTATGGATCTGAACATTTCTAAGCACTTTCGTGACAGCTACTTCAGAACCCAATGAAAACCATTGATACCAATCCAGTGGGAGCAGTGGGGAACAAAGCAGAGTGCATACCTGCCTCTTTAGTAGCTCACTCCATGCATGACCCGTTGAGTTGATAGAGTTGAGAAAGCCATAATGCCTGTTGGGGGGCTGAGTGAGTTGTCTAGGGAGTGGGGACAGATTCGATGCAATTCTCACTATGAGAAGGTGCGGGAGAGTTAGCGGTCCATGGCACCAGAAATAAGCATGTGAGCACTGAGCAGCTCTGTAGTATAGCTCGAGGTCTGGGGCGCCCAGTCCACCCATAGAATATGGAAGCGTGAGTGTATCCATCTTGACCCTAGGAGATTTTCCTGCCCTTGCCAGCCTAACCATCAAGGCCTTGAGGTTTTTTTAAAAATTGCTGCACAACCACCATGGGTATGTTAGTGAAGAGATACAGCAGTCTAGGCAAGACTATCATCTTCATCAGATATATGCGGCCCGCCAGGGAGAGTGGCAGCTTGATCCACCTCTCAATATCGCTTTCTAGCTTAGTGATTGCCCTACCATAGTTGTCACAACGCACCAATTCTGGATCAGCGTGGAACTGTATACCCAAGTATCTGACTGACTCATTAGTCCATTGTAAAGGGAAATCTAAGTTAAAGGGGACCATCGAGGAGATTAGTAGAAGTATGATGGATTTATTCCAATTAATTTTTAACCCAGATATTCCTCCAAATTTTATAACTACATGAATTAAAGGGGAAAGGTTGGTGGCGGGATCCCTAGCATGTGCTACCATATCATCAGCATAAGCGAACATAATCAAAATATAATTAGGAAAATGAATTCCCCGAAGCCCATGATATTCCTTCAGTGAGCGCGCCAGGGGTTCAGCGACTATGGCGAATAATAACAGTGAGAGGGGCACCCCTGTCTCGTGCCCCGGGCTATTGGCAATGGAGATGAAACTTAATTGCTAGTTCTAACCCTTGCTGTCAGCTGATTATATAATACAGAAACCAATCCAATGAAAATCTCCCCTATGGATGGGCGGGCTTTGTGTAGTCGTGTTACGCAAAGTTCCGCAAATGGTAAAAAATCTCAGCAGAATTCCGCGAGCATGCAGAATTGCTTGTTCCACCCGTTCGCGATGTGTTTTTTCCTGTTCGGGGGAAATATCTTGCAAACTTGCCCATGCGGTTGCCAATTGGCGCGGCCATATTGTTTCACTCGTTCCGCCCGCTCGCGATGCGTGTTTCCTGTTTGTGACCGTGGATGTCCGATGGTGCGTCTAAATGATGTGTTCGCGATCGCACACTCTCGCGGGTTCGCGCAGCCGACTACCAAAATCTTGTGGCGCATGCGAACGGATAGGAAAACTCATCGGCGAACGCAGGGATCCCGGTAAGTTGCTACCGTGCGCGCGAACACGCATTTTGAAAGCGCGAAAAAGATAAAAATTCTTCTATGTTCCGGATCGCGGAATTTTCACCACTTCCGCATTCTATGCTGAACGCGGAATTGCCAAAATTCCACAAATTCTGCAAGCGGACTGGAATTTATCACCCAGGCCTACCCCCAACCCCATCTTACGCAGCACTGGCATCATAAAAGACCACTTCACAGAGTCAAAAGCCTTTTCGGTGTCCCAAAAAATAAAGGCAGCCTTAAGCTCAGGTTTAACATGCTGTATGACACCAAATACGTCCGTATGTTTTGGGTGAGTGTATTTCCCGGCACAAACCCAGCCTTCTCCAGGCCAACAAGGATGGGAAGAAGAGGGAAAAGTCTATTGGCAAGAATTTTAGCGAACAGTTTTGTGTCCACATTTAGGAGTGAGAGAGGTCTATAGGAAGCACACAATTGGGGGGGGTTTGTCGGGTTTTAATAGTGTGACTATGACCCTCATTGATTGCAGCATTATACCAGTGTCTGCTATGTCTTCAAATAAATTTACTGAGATGGGGCAGCAGGAGATCTATGTAGGTTTTATAGAAGGGGACCGTAAGTCCATCCATACCCGGAGTGCAACCATCCCGCATAGAATTCAGAGCAATGCGGATTTCAGTTGCATCAAGCGGCCTCATAAGATATTCTCTATGGGAGTTGGTTAGCCATGGTAGTTGCACATGCACTAGATCATCAAGAACAGCGGACTCGTCCACCGTTATGTGTGAACTATATAGCTCCCTATAATACTGACTAAATGTATTTGCTATATCCACAGGGTCTCTTAGGATGGATCCATTTCCATCATCTAATTCAGAAACTCCCCTTGCATCCCTCTGGTGTCGGGGTAGAGCATCCAATACTACCCCCAGTCTGTCCCCCTCACCATAGGATTTAGAAATAGCATACTTCCACATATGCTTAACTTCACTGTCGGCCTCTGCGCTATATTCTTAAAGCAAATCTTTAATGGCCTTTGCAATTGCAAAGTCCGCACTCCAGGAGATCTGATTCAATTCAACGAGTTATTTTCCCAAGGCGGTAAGTCTACACCTAATGGAATGCAAAACCCCAGCGTGTTTACTAATAGTGACCCCCCCTGATATATAATTTAAGTGCCTCCCAGACTGTAGTGAAGTGCCTCACAGAATCTATGTTGATAGTAAAAAAAAATCAGTGATAGTGGTGGCCAGCTCAGCTTTGAACGCAGTGTCAAGTAGTGAATATGGGGGGAACCTCCATGTAAACGGAGATATAATCTGTGGCGGCATCTCAACTTCTAGGATAATTGAGGAGTGATCTGAAAAAGTGCGAGGCATGACTACGCAATTACGAACATGGGGGAGGAACGATCTTTCCAGCAAAATGTAGTCAATTCTAGCGTGTGTGTCATGAGGTGTCATGAGGTGGTGTATAGTGGGTGAATCCACTCGCCTCCGGGTGTTCTGCCCTCCATACATCTACAAGATCTAACTGCAGTGCAATATCAGTAATGGTCTTGGCCGCGGCAGAGATGCAGCGTCCTTGACCACCAGAACTGTCTAGGAGGGGTTAAGGATACAATTCAGGTCTCCACCCAATAATTGAGGTATAGTTGGGCCGTTTGAAATCTGTACCAGCAGTGACCTGTAAAGTAAGGGCTCATCATAGTTTGGGCCATATATGATGACAACTTGAATATCTAACCCTTTGCGGTGACAACTTGAAATGGCATATCTACCATTGGGATCTGTTTTAACTCTGTCAAGGAGATGCCAGAATGATCCAAGTAAGGACCCCACTAGCGCGGGAGGTAAACCCCACCACATGAAATGTGCCCTGCAGTCTCTTGTTGTTAAGGAGGAAATTATTAGGGGCTAAGTGAGTTTCTTGCAATAAAGCGACTTCAATTTCGTGGTGTTTGAGATAGGCTAGTATTTTACGCAATTTCCTAAAATTATTTAGCCCCTAAATATTCCAAGTGATGAACCTGACTTTTCCTGGTAGGTATTGGTGAGTATCACCTAGTGGCTGCTGCAGACTACTCATCATGACACCTGCATGTGGTCATATAAAACTGTTGCATGAAATCCCTACACATCATGAACATGTACACTGACTGTGGGTACAGAACAAAATCCCAACCCTCCCCCACCCATGAAATGCCAACCCCAACTAGGTGTTTACGGTCTATTCCCCACCCTGCATAACAACCCAAAATATCACAATAATGTGAGTAAATAGACAAAAAACTGAAAAAGTCCATAAAACTTCTAGGGAGTAACCCAGGGAGGGGGATGTGGCCAGACATAGCAGTTTTCAACAAACAAAAGCATTGCCGTCTACTCAGAAGTAAATTTCCACTCAGGGGAGATGACCACCCACAACAATAATAGTGTAACCTTATTCATCAAGGTGTACGTGATTCTCTAAGTGTCCATATCACAGATCGGGCTCTACCCACCAAACCATTGCAAAAATAAGTGAGAGCAACTTTAAGCCATATTAGGGGAAATACAACCGAAACATCTCCATTGTATTGTGATCCTGAACAACAACAGGCATTCAAAAGAGAAAAGCAAACCCTGAGTTCCTTGGCTCGTCAGATAAAGTTAATCATTGTTGTCCAAATTTCCACTTGAGCCTGCTTCAACTTCCCCAGAGCACGTGGATTTCTTACACTGTTCCACTGCTCTCCAGTCTTTGAGAGCCTTTTGAAGTGCCTAGGGTCCGTAAAGATCCTTGTCGATCCATTAACCACAACCCTGAGTCTTGCTGGATATAGCATTGCATATTCTATATTCTGTTCCTTTAGCTTATGTTTCATCGGGACAAATTGCCTCCTGGCTTCCTGAACCTTAAGCGTAAAGCCTGGGAAAAGAGAAAGTGTGGAGCCTTCAAATCTTAACTCACCCAATTCTCTAGCCTTCTTAAGGGCAGCATCTCTGTCACGGTAGTTAAGTAACTTAGTGATGATGGGGTGCGGGGAGGTGCCCGGAGGAGGACGGGGACCCAAGGAGCGGTGCGCACGCTCCAATACAAACATAGGCGAAAAGGTCTCAGTGCCCAGCAGGTGCCTGAGCAGTTACTCCACGATCACCTCCGTGACCCCAGTAGTGGTTGATTCCAAAAGACCAGTATTGTGCAAGTTGCTGCACCTAGACCTGGCTACAAGGTCCTCAGTCTTATCCTGAATCATTGTTAGCGCCTTCTCCATCTGTTTCTGCGCACTGTGTACCTCCATTTGCACATCCTCGACCTCTGAAATACGCTGCTCGGACACATCAAGACGATCAGCGTGTTTATCGAGCCTTTCGGACATACCGTCCATTCTGTATGAGTAGGATTCAATTTTACCATCTATTGTGGAAATGCTTTTTTGCATAGTTGCCAGGATATGCTGTAATTCGCTGGCCGTGACCACGGATTAATCTCCAGATCACGGAGATGACGTCCCAGAGGCCTCTTCTCTGTGTCTAAATTTGCGTAACTCAAAGTTCAGCTTAGACTGAGCTTTATCCAGCATGCCCATAATGTAAATGCTCCCTGTGCAAAAAGGATACTGCCTCCTATCAACCACACTCAGGGGGCCCTATCCAGGGCAGTGGCTAGGGGATGGCCGCAATTATAGGAGCACGCCGCTGGAGCCCGCCCCAAGCACAGCGCCCTCAAACTTAGCCAGTAAACGCGATTTGCAAAGTATTGCAGCAGTACTAGCAGTCCTTGCTGCAAGGATACTTCAAGCCCGTAGGTTGATTATGGGAACGACCATCAATATCCATCGGTGAACTGCACTGTCCTAACAGGCACACAGCGAATCCCAGGAACACCAAGATTCAAATCCCCAGACGCTGCTGTGCCGATGTTGGCAGTCGCTCCACAGGTGAGGAAGGATAAGGCTGTTATCAGGAGATCACCCCCTTTACCCAGTGTTGATGTCTCCGAAACAAGTAACCGGCCCCCTGGACCCTCCATGGCCCTCAGGACATGCCCCCAGGACCCTGCAACCATGGAAAGCACATGCAGCCTCCAACACACAGAGCCAAGGGCAGGGTCCCACACTGGCAGCCCCGGCGGAGCAGGAAGGGGCAGGAGAGCTCCAATATAATCAATGGGGGGATGTAGAAATGTTGCACTCACCGCCAGCAATAGTCACAACAGAAAATCTGCCAAGTTCTCAGTAGCGTGTGCGGTAATCCTATTGTGGCTGCTATCCCAGGCCAGAGTAGGCTCCATGCTGCTAGGTTTGTTATGTGGGCCTGCGTCGGTGCTGCATGCGGAGTGCCGAGAACGAGGGGAAGAGACACCTCGTGGGGCTGATATCTCTGATCGGGGCAAGGCAGTGCTCAAAGTATGGGCTCCAGCGGCGCCCTGCCGGAGTAGCGCCGATGATCCTATGGTGCCAGTGGGAAGGCCACGCAATTTCCGCAGCCTCCCAGCCACGCCACAGGCCGCCTCGGCTCACTTGCGCGCTGCATCACGGGGAAAGAGTGTTCCGGCTCCCTCTCGGCGGTGGATCTCACACACCTTGCACAAAAATGCGTAAGGCGGGCCCCAGGGGAAGTGCGAATAATTCCCGATAGATGTAGATGGCTCGTGGAGCCGATTTACCACGCAGCCATCTTGGCAACAGACACTACTGGACTTGTAACTGAATGTCTGCCAGAAGAACTGCTGTGCAGTTTATTTGGCTTAATTGACTCAACTGGACTGCTGATCTGGAAGGCCTGCTTTTCTGTTTGTTACCCTGCTGCCTGCTGCTCTGTGACTCTGCTGCAGGAGAACTGGACTCTCCCTTCACTCCTAGCAATCTCCAAGGGCTTGTTGGGTTGCCTTCTGGTTAGACAAGTCTGAGTTCTCTGTGCCAAGCTACCAGAGGGTGAGCAGAGGTAATCTTCAAGGGCCAGATGTATCAAGAATTCCTTTTGCGATTCTTAAATAGCGAATTTTACCGATTCACTATTTAAGAATCGCTAAATGCAATGTCTGTAGGATTTGAAAAAAAAAGCGATTTTCCCATATTCCTTAATAGCGAATCGCAAATTGCGATTAGCTATTAACATTTGCAATTTGTGATTACCAAATTGGTAATCGCAAATTGCGAATGCAAATAAAAGGGTGATAGGGGGCCAAAAGGCCAACCTGACTCACCCCCAAAAAAGGTAAGTGTGCACATGTGGCGCACATACATGCTCTAAGGACATGTGTGTGTGCCACATGGCACTTAGGAAAATGCAAAACTTGGAATTTTTCTAGGAATTTGCAAATTACCACCAACATGTAGTTGGTGGTAATTTGCGATGCCTAAATGCAAATTCACATTTTGTGATTGCTAAATTAATTGCTTTTAGAGAATCACCAATTGAGATTCCCTAACGGCATTCGCAATCTAGTTAATCGCAAAAAATTGCGATTTCCCATATTGCGAATGCCAAGAGTTTGATACATTGCAAAAGGCATTTTTGCATTCGCAAACAGGCCGTTTCTGTGAATTGACCCATTTGCGAACGCAAAAAACCTTGATACATCTGGCCCTTAGTGTCTATCTACCTTACCCTGACTAGAGTGGTAGTTCCTGCTTGAACAGGGTGCGTACTCTGGCAATCAGAAATCCGAATTCTAACAGAGTTAGCATATAAGCCTTCTAAGGAGGAGCTGGATTTAGGTATCTAACCAGTAGCCCAAGTCAATGGACATCATGCAGCCAACTGCATGGATGTTAGGCGACAACTAGCCTGGGGACTAGGCCTTGCAAAAAAGATAGGTTTTTAAAAGCTTCCTGAATCTCAATAGAATTTTTCAGCCATGGGTGTGATAGCAATAAGAGAATACCTTTCATAAGGATGATCAGTGAGTGTGAACTTCTTGCAGCAGAACAGCCGGATCAAGAGCAGTTTCTGGTGTGTGTATCTTACTCTTCTTGGAAAGGCGGGCGGGATATATGCTGTGTAGGGCTTTGTGAGTGAGGCAGAATGCTGTGGCTTTCATTCTGCCCTTTGCAGGGGGCCGGTGACGCATTTTCAAGGTGGTTGTGATGTGGTTATGGCGATTTACTAGGCAGGCCAATACACATGCTGTTGACAAGACACCAGGCATTGATTGAGTCAGTATGTGTTGATGGTGAATCACAAGTGACGTCACAGTCATGCTCAGATTTTGCAGTCTCTGAATTTAAACCAAGACTGGCACACACCTCATATTATATAGAATAATATAACATATCATAACATAAGTATAACACAACATAACATAATTTAAAGTAACGTAATGTAATATAACATATCCATTTGTAAAAAGCATAATCACCATCTTGGCACTCGATAACAATCACTGAGTTTAATATTTTTGCATGGACCATATGTCAGTTTTGAAGAGATACTCACTGTTACGACCCTGCTGGCTCCTAAACAAGCAAGGTCAGTTGGCTGCATGGTATTATCCGCTCAGATTCAGAATGAGTCATTGCTTGAGGGACAACATAGTGACCCTGTGTTTTAATCAAAGCTTTTAATTTGGCAACTTCTGTGATGAGCTGAATCAGGATTACAGCAGGGCATGAAATAAGGCAGTAGATGCCAACACTCAACAGAATTATAGCCACACATTGAGTTTCACAAACCCAAATCCAAGTTACAAAAATATACATCAGATTCAACATTGAATTTTGCACTTCAGTATATAACTATGTCTTCACACTCACGTGCAAAATGAAAGGCTATTAGGTATGAGATTAAGTGTAAACAAGTGAAGCAAAGACATAAATAACCCCAAATTAGAGATTAAAATTGTACTGAAATATTATTGTATCTATGTTCTAGGGGGTGTTTTTCGGGGCAAATATGGACAGAGTGGTGAAAAGTTAGATGAAGGAGGCCCAGTCCACTGGCCATTAGTATCAAACAGGCCACAACAGGTGATGCCGCTTGCTGTCAGCTCTTAGCTGGTTGACCACCCAGTTGTGGGTATCCTGGGATGTGTGGTTTAGCATGGTGGTGTGTAACCTTTTGACTTCTGTGGACCCCCACTCAATCATTACCGCATCCTGCTGACCCCCGCTGAATCATTTTTGGAATCAGGGGACCCCTACTGAATTATTACTGAAAGCTGGGGACCCCAGCTGAAGAATTGTCGATTATTTAAACCACAAAACAAAACACAAAAATGAATCAAGGCTTTATCAAATAAAGTCATAAATGATTAAATATTTTATTTAATTCACGAACAAATGTAAAAGCAATCATAGTTTTAATGGGGAAGTTGGCGCTTTTCTAAATTCAATTGTAGCCACTCATTGTTCATACTTTATTTTATTTGATTGTCATGCACCTCTCCCACAGACCAATCTGAGGACACTAACTGAATTATTAACCTCAAATTTCAAATTTCTTCACATTTACAGAGTGTTGTAAAATTTTCAATTTTTAATTTTGATTCTTTATATCTAAACATATTATTAATCTGTTAATATTATTTAATTTTCTAACCAGTTGCGGGCCCCCTGTGTAGGCTTCGTGGACCCCCAGGGGTCCGGGGATCACAGGTTAAGAGACAGTTGTTTAGGAGATAAGAGCACACAGGAGGTAGCTCTGGGAACGACATTTGACCTGCCCAAAATGGCTGCTTGCATGCTGTTTTTTCAACTTTGATGGCTCAGAATAATTTCAAACCTCGATGTTTGGCCATAGGGATGACAAAGAGAGCGTGGAGAAGACTGGCAATGGTGCATCAATGTGTTTGATTTACATTTCTGGAGTGGATGGGTTGATGTGAATTTGGATTTAGATGGTGTGCAGAGTAGATTATGGGCCTAGTTACAAGTGGCCTGTTAAATTGTGATCTCTGCACAAGCATAAGTCTACCAAAGGCACAGTGTTTAACTACTAGTTGTTATAAAAATTGCTCCCTGTAGTGTCCTGATGGACATGTTCTAGTGTTCCATCTCTGTTGCACCCCACACTGCACACCCACCCATCACAGGCGTCACCAGTCAGGTGACCTTGCTAATAAAAGGGGCCGGGCTCATGTGCCCTAGGCCAGTTCCTGTACACCACTACTGTTTTCTGTGTGGTCCTTCGTACAGCATGTGGGCCTAGTGGCCTAAGACACCACATTGCCGACGAGTGGATCTGACCCCGCGCATACCATTAGTGCTGACTGTTCCTCTTGGGGGGGAGTAGAGTTGCCCAAATAGGAGGCACCCCCGGATCTACTGTGAGCAAGTTGGCGAAAACATGCCCCCCACCTGCAGCAGCCTGTTATGCTGACCGGCCCTGAGGTGGGAGAGAAGAGTCCGATCATCTCCCACAGTCTGGTAATCCCGTTTCCGCCCGCTTGGTGAGTCGCTGCATGTATAGGAGGGTAGCGTAATAAGGAGGGATGCACGGCAACGAGTGGATAAGCCCACAAACACCCCAGTGGTACAACAAGGCCGCGAATACTAGTTCTGCCCCACGCACTGTGGTATCGCAAGCTGCCCCTGCCTGCCACCATTCGCCTCCACAAGTCAGAAGTGTGGTGAAGCTAAGGCAGGGCAGCGCTGGCCGGCAAGTGCAAGGAGGTCGCACCAGCCCTGATGTACCGCCTCTTGCACAGAATGCCCCGTGCCTGTTTCCGCAGCTGCTGGCTGAAAGAGGAAAGGCCTGCAGCACTGGGAGGGCTGCAGTGGCTCCAGATGTACAGAGAAGTGCCATCCCAGCATGATCAGACACCGCAGAGTTAACCGAAAGCACCCAATAGCTGCACCGCTGCCCCATGGACAAGGCGGTCTCTGCCGCTGGAGAGAAAAGCCCCACGCTCCCTACATTCAAACAAGGAAAGGAAAGAAGGTTCCCCCGCACCTGCTTCCCCATCTACAAAGTTCTGTCACAGCTCACAGGACAGACAGCTCCCCACGCCAGTCTCTCCTGCTGCAAAGCGCAGCTGAATCAAAGAACGAGCACTGCAGCACCAAATACTGAACCTGCAACAGATTCTCCACCACCGTGGGGCCTGCACCTTCAGGTAGGTTGCTTCGCAAAGGAAGTTGCCGAAGCGCCACCTAGCATCACGGTGCTACACTGCACCACATACATGAAGCAGCTCTCCAACCCCAAACGCGCTACAAGTTTTCAAAGAGGTACGTTTTTGGCATGTGTAACAAAACAGGCAGTGTCCCCTGCATACCTTCATCCATGCTGAGCGGTGGGCCCAAAGCATTGTCAGCCCACCGGTAGTCACTACCTGCATTGCCTCTACGAGCCCACACCAGATTGAAGGGGGCCCACCAGAGCCGGAGCACCGGCAAGAAGATCTCCAAAGTGGACTCCATCACCGCTCCAGATGCACTTTTGTTTATTTCTTTTTCATTAAAGTTTGGGAGGGATGCTGGACACGTTCTAGTATTCCATCTCTGTTGCACCCCACACTGCACACACACCCATCACAGACATCACCAGTCGGGTGACTCTGCTAATAAAAGGGGACGGGCACACGTTCCCTAGGCCAGTTCCTGTACACCCCTACTGTTGTCTGTGTGATCCTTCGTGCAGCATGTGGGCCTAGTGGCCCAAGACACCTCACTCCTGTCGTTACATTTTCAGCAGGCCGAACCTCCCGGAATTTAACAAGGGAAAAAGGAGGAACATGTGGATATTGGTGTGGTAGGCACCAAACTCTACATGTTATTTCCAAAACCTTAGAATAAGTGATAATTATCTCATCTAATAAGTTGCAAACAACTCAGTGTCGAATTGTTATCGATGTGATAATGTATGCAGCATGGCCTTAAGTGTATATTGCATACGTGTATATGCGTTCATTCTGTATGGTAATGCGAGCAGTATTTGTTCAGATAAGCATTACAGATTACAACATGCATTTCCTGTTACACATTCAAGCAACTTGTAATTACTATCAATATTGTCCTCCCATGAATGCACTGATGGGAACAGGTACCCGACCCATCATATTTTAAATTGGGCCTGCAATACACAACATTGTCGCTTCGCTGCCTGAAACATCCTTCTGTCTGCAGCTGTGTGTTCATGTCAGTGTGCAGTCATTACAGGAGACAAGGCACATCCTGAGACAAACACTCATTATTTCCCAGAAATGCTGACTTCACAAAGCGCCAACAGCAGATGGCCTCCGACTGATACTGGCGCTTAGTAATACCTGTGGGCTGTTTGTATCCAGGATACACATAGCACAATAACCTGTGCTCCATTCCAGACCAGTTGTCTGCCACAGTTGCTGTCTGTCAGTTTGACGACTTCATCGGGCAAATATAAATCACACATGCTAAAGCTGTCAAACTGAAAAATACTTACGAGGCATTCATTGTGGAAAAGGGGGGTTGTAAGATACATTTTTATTCATATGAATATCCACTATTTAGTTTCCTCCTTTCCTTTTTAATTTAAAAATGCCGGATACATTGAGCTCTAACTTTATAATATTCGTCAATATCTTGCACTGAAAATAGACCTTAACTTACCTTATTCAATCCATGCAACTCATTCAATTTTTTGGACGTGCTCAGGATATTTAACAGCAGAGACTGGAAAATATTTCCCATAGGAAACGAAACAGGTCTCTAAAAATTGTAGGGAACTGGAACTGTCATTGCAGCACCTCTATTAACAAACCAGCAAATTAATTGTTATAGCGAGAGTATTTTAATATTGTACATAAATGTTCTTTGGCAGAATTGGTCCCAGGGGGTCAAGGTAAAATGATGTGCATCCCCCCCACCCTCCGAATGTGAAGAGTATAACATATCTCACTGATATTCACCCGGCCTGAGCAGAATAGGGCTCTCTTGTAGGGTTGGGGGACCCCATAAGTGTTGGGGCCCCAGCTCCTCAGTGCAGAAGGGGCCTAGGTTTCGCCCCTGATTGGCCCTTAGATTAGAGATTGAAGCAATGTTTCAAAGAGATCTCCATCCACATATTAACATATTACTGGGAACAGTAGGGGGCGTGCTGGATTTAGGAATAGTATTATTTACTATTCCCACTCCAGTTTGCGCAACAGCAGGGAAGGTGTTGGGTTTTAAAACCAATAATAGTGCAGCCCCTACTGCAAGTCGTTGTAATGACTTGCGATGTAATGGTATTGCGTGCTAACAACGCGATCATTGTAACGACCGCGTTGTAAAAGCATGGCATTGTGGAGTCATCATTGTAAACTCTGTTTCCCAGTACATCCCGCTTGTTCTCGGCCTCTTTGTTATCTCACATTTCTATTCGTTTAGGCGTCTTAGAAGCTATAATGTCTATGTCCGCTTCTGAGGTCCTTCCCTACTCTCTTCCCTCTCAAATTAACCCCCCTCATGACTTTTCTGAATCTCTTTTGGGGAACTCCGGACACCAGAAATACAATATTTTGGGGAATTGTCAAACTCTTTCCTCTAATATGCATCTCTGGGAAAACTATGGCCATGATGGGAATACCATTTCGGGCTATTCGAACTTACCTGGTGTCTTTGGGCCCAGGACTACCAGGTCTTCAAATTCTAGACCCAAAACATTTTGGACCCAGAGATATCAACCCTGGAATTAGGAGCAGGGCTGCTGAACTTGGCCTCTTTTAGCCCACTTACTGCATCATGAGGAGAGCAGAAATTGCTCCTCTCAGCTGTAACTGACACACTCTGGCATCATGCTGCCCCCACCTCGGACCTAAAAATAGCTCCTGCACATATTTACCACATGCTCTAAACAGGTGGTAAGTGTGATTGGGTTAGGGCTCGTTGTTTCCACCAGAAGGGTCACAAACATGCACGTTTGGACTCGGTGTTCCCTTCTTTTAGAAGAACATGCTATGAGTTATGGGGGTGTGATTAACATAGAATACTTCAACCAAGCTTCCTTTAATTGTTTGCTTTTTGAGAGCTTCAGAGCTTTGTTGTTTCTGAGAGTCGGAGCATTGAATAAGATTGTAAGAGTTACTCAAACCAATTAGGATCCTTTCTCAGACCTTTTACTTTCTGATATCACATATTTTTACACTTTGAAAGCCACTGTAGCTCCAGACTTCTTCAACATATCCTGTGAAGACCATCTCTTTACCCTTTGTGGCATCACACACTTCCATGTTACTAAGGGGCTCATTTCGAGTGTGGCGGTCATGTGGACCGATGTACCAGCGGAGGTCAGTTCGAGAGCAGTGAGCTTCATGGTCGGACGGCTTGATTACGAGTTGGGAGGATTTGCCTTCCGAAGGCCGCTGCTGAACCGCTGACTCTTCCAGACAACTCTGAGCGCGGCAGTCTGTGAGTGGGCCAATGAGGCTCTGGGACACTCAGACCGCCACTGAAAATACCCTCCAATCACGAGTTGCTTTACTACAACTATCTTGAGGCCTTGTCACTCCAACAATAACCCCAATGCTGCACTCTATTTGCACCTTCCCACTTGTCTCCCATATCACTACTGAACTGCACTACTCATGCAGGTTACCATTCATCAAATGTTGTTCATGTGACATTAAACTGACTACAACTACCATGAGGCCTTGTAACTCCAACTAAATCCAAGCCGCTATACTGAATGTGACGCACTCATATGATTGAACACATCCCAGATTCTGTTGTGATGTAAAAAAAACTTCTGTATGGAACGGTCAGTAAAGTCACACATCTTATCTGCTACATCTCTGTTTTAGACCCTCACACATCACTCACATGAAACGGCAATGTCAGTCAATGGGAGTACATAAAATCAGTGAGAGAAGCATTTCAAAGGCACAATGGAAACACTACGAATTCCGAAAGGCTGGGGCCCTGGTACACAGTACGGTTTTGCACATGCCTGACAAACTCTATATGCGTTGTGCCTAGTAACTAAAGTATATCAGGGACGACCAATAGCAGAACCAAGTGATATGCATGTGTAGGCAATGAGTACGCGGAATTTAAGAAAGAAAACACAGCACGAACAGCATGTGACACATATCTAGATAAAGGTGCTGCAAGGTACACACTGCAAAATGGACACTTGTTCATGAAGAACTACACAAAGGTATGACAAGTTGACACCGTCCATGTGTGGAGAAACAAATATCTAACTGCAAAACATCCAACACATATACCACCTACATCTTAGGGAGAAGTGTAACCAAATGATGTGGACAGTGGCCAGGCCAAGCTGAACTAGCTAACACTTAACATGTCACCCAACACAATGTCTGCCCCATTAGGATGTCAACCCAATAAGACATTCATCCTAGATTTCCCCTTATCCTGCCAACTCAAGCGCTGGCCCCAAGGGCACATCATACTAACCACAACAACTGGATCAGCAATCAGGGATCATACAAACACATCACTAAATAAACAAGAACATCAAACAGAAATGTAATGGCAGGATAAAAAACAATATGTTTTACTCAAACTTGAACAACCCATCAAGGAAAACAAAGGCCAATGGGCAGTCCATATAAACAAGATGTGCCACAGTACAAGGCTGTGAGACGTAACTTTGCTCTACTGACACTGCCAGGGAACCTCCTCACAAATGGACAGCCACTGGGCACAGCAGGCATCTTGAAGATTATACTTGGGGAGGGAGGTAGAGGTTTAGGGAGGGATGGGTTTATCCTTGGGAGGGGGCTTTTTGGGTTTGATAGTTTTTGGGGTGGGTTAAGGATGTTTTTTTTCTCTTTAGGAATGGGTTTATTGGGTGGGGAGGCTGGTTTTCAGGAGTGGAGTGGGGAATAGATGGGATAGGTATGGGTGTGGCTGAGGTTTTTGGGACTTTCAGGGGGCAGGTTTCTGAGGGTTAAGGGTAAGGGAAAACAAGAGCGAATCATGGGGAAAATGGGTAGGGTGTTCGGGATGGAGTTCGGATTGGTAGGAAGAGGGAGTGGAAGTGTATGGCCGGTCTGCTATTGTAAAAGTGGCTGTTCTGAGGGTGACTGTGAGCCTATGTTTTTTGGGTGGTAGTGTTGTGGATGTGCTGGGTGCTGCGGATGGGTATGTGGCTGTTTCTGTGATGTCTGGAGGTATGGGTGCATCTTTGAAGGGATCTGTGGCTGTTGCTGTGATGTGACGTCTGCAGGTCTAGGTGTGTCTGTGTAGGGGTCTGGGGCCTGTGCCTGTTGCTGTGATGGACGCAGGTATGGGTGTGTATGTGGAGGGCAGTGTGTGTTGCTGTGGTGTCTGCAGGTATGGTTGTGTATTTGGAGGGGAATGTGGCTATGAAGGATGCAGGTATGAGTGTGTCTGTGAAGGGGGCAGTGTGTGTTGATGTGGGTTCTGCAGGTATAAGTGAGTCTGTAGATCAGGCAGTGTGTGTTGCTGTTGTGCCTGGGGGTATGCTGGGGTGGTGAGGGAGGTGAGTGTCTGAGGAATGTGTGCATGTTTGAGTGTCTTGGATGTCTTGACTTTGTGTGTTGAAGTGTGTAAATTATTAGGTGTGATTGTGCTTTAGATTAGGAAGAGTGAATGTGGATGGGGAAGGGGTACGGGGTGGAAGGTTGGGATGGGTGGAGGACTTCATGACTCATTGTAGTTACTGTACTAAGAGCCATATTGTAGCCTAAGGGAACAGAAAGGAAGACGTTGAACAGAGTAAATAACTGTATTTGAATAGTAACCTGTTCCTCTGGTGGTGAACGATAGAGCTGAGAATATAGGGGAAGGACCTCACCTACAAGGGTCTCCAGCTCCTCTGGAGTGAAGGGATGGGACATATCCCCTGTAGTGTTTGCCATGATTCCTCCCAGAGATGACACACAGCAGCTAAAATGGAGGAAGTCTTGATAGAAGCAGTGTTAGGAGCAAGGGAGTTATTTTCCAACTGACGCGTACATTTAAGCCACATACGCGGTCATCAGCATCGGTGCACACAGCCATTGGCCGGTGACCGTCACTATCCCCAACGTTAGCCAGTGGCTGTGATCGTCGTGCATGCGACTGCTGTGAGAAGGTGCCCTCTTTCGGCATAGTTGCCCCCACTTTTTGCTGAATTGCTGATGTGCTTTGACTGAGTGTGCCCTGGGCTCCTGCTAATCAGGTACCCAGGGCCTATGTTCTTTCCCTAAAACTGCATTGAAGCCGAAACCCAATTGGCATCTGTGGCCACAGGTCAGTCCCTGGTAAATGGTACCACAGGTATCCAGGGCACTGTGACCAGAGAAGACCTCTAAGGGCTGCAGCACTTATTGTGCCACCCTTAGAGGTCCTGTACCCTGGCACTCACACACTGCCTTTGCAGGCTGTGTGTCTTGGTGCAGAACAAAGTGAAGAGTCGATATGGCACACATCTCTGTGTAGCCACTGCCCTGGCATAGATCAGTCACCCCTCTAGCTGGGTACACTATACCAGTGGTGAGGGTACAGGTGCATGAGCCCTGTACCCCTACAGTGTCTAAGTCCATTCTTAGACATTGTGGGCCCGATTCACAGAACAAACTTAAGACAAAATCCTAAACTTAGTACCATTTTGGTATTCACAGAATGCACTTACTACTTCTGGTATTCACAGAATGAACTTACTACTTTTTCGATTCACAGAATAAACTTACTACTTTTGCTATTCACAGAATGGATTTACGACTCCTAAACTTACGTCCGCACTCGGGCCGGAAATTCCGTCCCGGAGGCGGAGCTTCCGTCCCGGAGGCGGAGCTTCCGGGCCGGAGGTGGGGCTTCCGGGCCGGAGGCGGAGCTTCCGGCCCGAAGGTGGGGATTCCGGCCAGTGGCGGAGATTTAGCCATGGCCAAAATCTCCGCCTCCGGGCCGGATGCTCCGCCTCCGGCCCGGAAACCCCGCCTCCGGGCCGGAAGCTCCGCCTCCGGGCCGGAATTTGCGGCCCGAGTGCGGACGTAAGTTTAGTACTCGTAATCCATTCTGTGAATAGCAAAAGTAGTAAGTTTATTCTGTGAATCGCAAAAGTAGTAAGTTCATTCTGTGAATACCAGAAGTAGTAAGTGCATTCTGTGAATACCAAAATGGTACTAAGTTTAGGATTTTGTCTTAAGTTTGTTCTGTGAATCGGCCCCTGTAAGTGCAGTGCTGCCATTAAGAGTATATGGTGTTGGGAGTTTGTGATTACGAACTTCACAGCACCATAATGGCTACACTGAAAACAGAAGTTTGGTATCAAACTTCTCAGCACATTGAACCCACACTGATACTGCCTTGCTGCTCGACCACATTACCACAAATAGAGGGGAACAACCTTTACAACGCAACTTTTACAACGCACTACACTTACAACGCATTTTTTACAACGCAAAATCCATTACAACGCATTCCATTACAACGCATGACACTACAACGCATTTTTAAAAACTACCTTTACAACGCATTCCATTACATCGCATACTACCTTTACAACGCATACCATTACAACGCATAATATTACACTACACTATGCAACACTTACCCTACTGTTGCACCCCCTGGAGTTAGAATAGTAATTTTTACCCCTATACTATCCAACACTTACCCTACTGTTGCACCCCCTGGAGTTAGAATAGTAATTTTTACCCCTATACTATCCAACACTTACCCTACTGTTGCACCCCCTGGAGTTAGAATAGTAATTTTTACCCCTATACTATCCAACACTTACCCTACTGTTGCACCCCCTGGAGTTAGAATAGTAATTTTTACCCCTATACTATCCAACACTTACCCTACTGTTGCACCCTCTGGAGTTAGAATAGTAATTTTTACCCCTATACTATCCAACACTTACCCTACTGTTGCACCCCCTGGAGTTAGAATAGTAATTTTTACCCCTATACTATCCAACACTTACCCTACTGTTGCACCCCCTGGAGTTAGAATAGTAATTTTTACCCCTATACTATCCAACACTTACCCTACTGTTGCACCCCCTGGAGTTAGAATAGTAATTTTTACCCCTATACTATCCAACACTTACCCTACTGTTGCACCCCCTGGAATTAGAATAGTAATTTTTACCTCTATACTATGTAATACTTACCTTAAATGCAATTTAATATTATGCGTTGTAATGGTATGCGTTCTAAAGGTAGTATGCGTTGTAATGGAATGCGTTGTAAAGGTAGTTTTTAAAAATGCGTTGTAGTGTCATGCGTTGTAATGGAATGCGTTGTAATGGATTTTGCGTTGTAAAAAATGCGTTGTAAAGGTATGTGTTGTAATAGCATGCGTTGTAAAGTCATACATCCCAAATAGAGAGTGAGGTGCTATCCTACTTTACCTCTGCCTCCCTTTGGGAATATACTGGACTCTGTGCGCACTATACCTCACTTTGGTGTAGTATATACAGAGCCAGCTTCATACAACTGCCCACCGCATGGGCGACTTCAGCCGGCAGACAAAGTTTGACATGTCCAATTAGCTTGGTCAGGGAGCCGGCATTTTAGTGGTTAGGAAAGCTGTACAGAGGCCTAATGTGTACTGCAGGCTGTACACCGTGGATTTTTGCATTACATGTTCTGCTACCCTCAATATAGTGGAAACTTGTAATGTTGTGATTTGATCATGTGCGTGGTTCTGTTACAGATGTGTGAAGGGCACCTTGGGGATGACAGGTAGATGTTGAAGATTATACAATGGTAATGCAGAATTTGTACTGCTTCATGAAGCATTGCTGTTCAGACACATGACTTATGCCTTAATCTTCACATGTCACTCTGCACACTGTGATCAAAAGACATTTTTGTTTTACTCCTTACATAGGTACCCTGGGAAAGAGAGAATATGCCAGTCACATGTGTACCACCCATTTCCAGACCTACACACCATGGAAGAACATCACCTCAACACAAAATGATGTTTAAATAGACAAACAATCTTGAATCTATGTTATCAGTTGGAGCCTGGCCTCCTATCTCACATCAATGCTCTTACATCAATACCACCACTAGTTAAACTCATGTCTGTTTTGCGTTTTATAGCCACAGACTTATTTCAATTCACTGTCGCAGCAGATCCTTCTCCTACCTCGCCGCCAAGACCTGGAACACCCTCCCTACCCACCTACGACAGACCCAAGACATGCTCGCCTTCAGAAGACTCCTCAGGACCTGGCTCTTCGAGCAGTAGCGGCTCCCCCTCCCCTCAGCGCCTTGAGACCCTCACGGGTGAGTAGCGCTATAAAAGGACTCTGATTGATTGATTGATATTCCTGGTGGAATATCATGACCTTTGTTCCGTCGGGTACTCATAGAGGTGCTAGCGGCACTTTTGAGACATGTAGCCAGATACATACAGTTCCCCAGATGTGAGAATTTTTGCTGCTGTGAAGGTAGATTTCTATGGATTTGGTCACATCCTACATGTTATTGGATCTATTGATGGCACCCATATTGCTTTTGTAGTACCACTAACCCCGGGCAGGGACCTTCGCTCCGCCAGCAGAGTGTGCAGAGATATGCCTACTCTGCGTTCCGAGGAGAACGCGGAGTAGGCAAATCTCCACACACTCTGTGGCGGAGCGGAGTTGGCAGCCCCTGCCTCCCAACCCCGCTATTCACAATTGCTTAAAACTGAAATAAAACTACTTTTAAAGTAAATAAAAACCACTTGCCTTGGCTGCGGCATACCCGGGCTGCTCACCTCCTCTTCATCACCGTCTCTTAGGAAACTGCACACGCGCGTACGCCCGAGACAGGGGCACTTGCAGGCGTGTCGTCCTCTGACAGGGCCTCCTTTCCTGTGGTTGCAGCAGATGTTGATGGTGGGGATGTACTTGGACCACAGGAAGGGGTAGATGCAGGTGAAAAAGCCCTGCAGAGGGTGGTGTTAATGTCCTGCAATACCACAACCTGTGAGGCCAAATCAGTGCGGATGCCGGCCACCTCATTGTAGATGCCGGCAACCTCAGTGTGGATGCTGGCCACCCTAGCGTTTTAAATTGGTATGGCAGAAAAGCATTCGGTTTACTATTTTAAAACATTTCTATAATAAATATTGCAATAGTGAAGAAATGCACATATGGTGCCGATTATGATAAGGGTTGGAAATACTCCAACCTCCGGTCAGAGAGTTTCCAACACTCATTGTCGGTTTCACTTCCAACTGTCTAATTAGGATCTAGGTGGTTGAAATTGATACAGACCAGTAATTCCATCTGGATTCCGACTGCCTGTAATCCCAATGGATGGCGTTTCCACTGTTGATATTATGATGCTCGGTTTCTGACATAGAAAGCCTGTTGGAAAGCGAGTTTGGGGCCCCTAGCAGGGCTCCCTTCTCCTTGCGGCCTCGAGTTGGGGGCTGAGGGGGCCCCCTGTAGATCCCTGCACAGCGTGGGAAGGCACCTCAAGGTGCCTGCCGCGCGGTGCAGGGATGATCACAATCTGGTTTACGGCCGTAGCACAAGCTGCCATTGAGAAATGGTATGGTGTGGTCGCATTATGAATGCGATGTCGAGACCACCGACCAGAGGTCGGTCGGTCCCAAGACTGCAACGGTGTCGGACGGAGGCAACTCCGACCGACATTGTAATAAGGGCCATAGTTTTAAGATATTTTATTTTGAAGAAAAAGTAGTTATTTCAAGTTTGTATACGCTTATGTTATGTTTATTAGAACAACCTTTTATTTGTAATGTTTAAAAACATATTACATACTTTTTTGTAGTTATTAAATTAATACACAGAAAATTTTTCATAATGCATTTTTGACACATATATATTTTATTTGTTATGACATTGCTATTTTGAAAATATTAAAAAAATATATATTTAAAATACGTTTTATATATTAAATAATATATATTTCATAATATTATTCAATGTATTATTTCTTATTTCACATTTATAAGACATTTAAAAACTGTTTTTGAGTTCTATTTTACTAATATACATTCGTACATTTTTTTAGCATTGTGCAATTTTTTTACATTTTTATAACTTTTTATTATACATTTTTAAGCTGGTATTTAAAAAACAAATTTTTAATCTATATTAAATAATTGTATATTTATCATATTATTATTTAATATATATTTAAAAGTTTTTATAACAATTATTGATACATAGGGTCGTCATCGCCGTGCCACCTTGAATTTGGCAGTTCTTGGACAGCCAGTTTCGATATCAGGCCACTAGCGCAGATTTTTGTAGGTGACGCCATATACTTTGATTAAAATGATAGTAACATCCCTGTATGGTTGCGTGGTAGTAAATTTCTATTATACTTTGGATCATAGCTTGTTCAAAATCAATAACAATTTTATGGGATAGTAGTTTGTCTGCTGCTTAATTTGGGTTGGGAGTCCCATGTAGGTACTGGTTTGTTTGTTTGGCAATAATGTATGCACAAAAGGTATGTTAGTTTTATTAACTTTACCGTGTATGGTGTAAAGTTGATGGAATGGTTTGGGACACATTTTGATTGCGCCATCTATCATCCATGTTTGAAGTTGGCCTGGTTTTAATAAGTTTGCAGAGGTAGCAAATATTAGTATACGTTTGTCATGACTTTTATTGTCATACTGTAGGAATTGCTCCTCCTTGTGTGTTAATGTAAGCTCAGATGGAATTTCTGTATCTCTGTTTTAGGAGCAGGTGGGGTTTTGCTGGTGGCCTTTTTAGTTCTGTTTATAAGGCATTTTAAGGAGGGTATGGAAGGTAACTGACATGTTATATGTTCTGGTAAATGGGGTAGTATGTCTTTATGATTTGTGTTGTAGGGCCCAGTACGCTGGTGATTGCTCCTTTCATATTTTCTAACACTTCTCTTACTTCTACTTCTGTTTCATTGGGTAGGTGGTTATGTTCTTTAACACTAATTACTGTGGTTTATCTTGTAGTTGCCCTCCCATAACAAACATTCAAGAAATATTTGGTACATTTCCAAATAATATGCTAAGAATAACTTTTTTCTTGACTGTATGTGTATCCGACCGCCAGATTACTCTACCGGGGGTCCAAACCACAGCATGTGGGGGGAAGACCACCTCCTCTGGCAGGATTAGTGATTACAAGAGGGCAGCGATCGGATTTGAAGTCCCGAATGGCGGCGGTGCCTAGTCAGGCACCGCTGTAGGGATTACAATATCCCTTTCCAACAGCCTTTTTATTGTGGAAAGACCGCCATGAAAAGGTTGTGGGCCATTGTAAAGTGGTCCCGGTGGTTGTTTTTGGTATTTTCTATAGCTAAGCTGTATTTTATTTTACAATATTTATATCATCGACATTGTTGGTTTGATATTTTTGCTGTATTCTATTTGTATTTATAATTGATGATATTTTTGTTTATGATATTTTTGTTTTCACCATATGTGAAAATGTATATTTTTGCCGTTGATATTTTTTCAATATTAGTGTCTTTTTTAGGTCTCGGCTAGGCAGCGCATGCGCTGTCTCGTCTCGAGATGCTGTATACAGTATTGTGGGGAAGCTCCGCCCACTTTCTGCTCATGCTTTTGAGTGGCTCAAATCTGAAATGCTGCTTTCTGATTGGTTGCCGACACATTAGATCCGCCTCCTTACTGCCATGAGGTCATGTTTATCCTTCCATGGCTATCAGCCCCTTTACTTCAGCAACTCTTTTGTTCCCCTGCCTCCCCCTGTTCCCTCCCGCAGTCTGTGACTTCTATGGCCACCACCACCCTCCCACTCACTCCTTTTCCTGCCTTCTTCGGCGCCCGCATTTTTGTTTACAATGCAATAGGACTCGCGTAAATACGAGTCCTATTGCATTTGCAAATGCTTGTTTATCGTGTAATTGGTCAATGGATTCGCACTCTTTTGTCTTGCATGCGCGTGATGTTTTACATCGTACGCATGCGGGACAAAACAGTGGCGTTGCCCGCAGCGCCTGCACCCGCCCCTCAGCCACGGTCGCTCCATCCCAGCTCTCCCTCGGCCGTGGCCAGCCCTGCCAGCCTGCAGCACAAGCGGCCACGACTCCACGTCAGACACGCTAAACAGCATCAAGGGCCGAGATGTCAGCGGGCCCCAGGCCGCCCCGCAGAGCCCGCATTGGCCCGGAATTCTTGAGGCGACTCTTGCATCAGGGTACAGTGCTCAGGGTACAGCGCCTCAAGGGAGATGAAGTGATTGCCCGACTCGGTGCTGCATTCTTCAGTCCAAGCGAAGGCCGATCTAGGCAGAGTGCGCACGCGTGTGTGTGTGGGAGGGTGGGTGTTTGTTGGTTGCTCATGTGGTTGAAGAATGCTTCGTGAATCTTAGGCTGCCAGCAGCAGCACCACCAAGGGGCAGTGTTTTCCAGTTTGAGTGATTCGTACAGTGCCTTGGTACAATGCTTCGAGGCGCACACTCCGTGCGCAACTTGAATGCTGATAAGCCGGAGTACGGACACTACTATAAGCCTCCCTTTTAAATGTGTTTCTCTGTTAGCTTTATCTGGTGTTCATTGTCTTGGCGTTTTTGTGACCGTGGCCACCTGTTCCAGGCTGTGTACTGCCAATACACTCCCTATGTTATATTTTGATGCACAGATCTGTTCAGTGCACGTTCTGTCTGTTCCACGCTGACACGTCTGCGGGTACTACCAAACAACTTAAATAATATCACTAATACAATGACATTGCAGTCTGTATTGCGTATCATGTACAGTACGTCACTAAAACTCTATTAATTGAGTAGTTTGTAATTCCAAAGACGTTAATTATTTTGTGTTGAGTGTATCCGTTTATGTCGCATGTGTTATCACAAATAAGGCTATTTTTCATGCTCTGTTAGAGAGTGGCTGCTGGGCCTCTGACAGACGTTTAATTGCATTTACTTCTAATGATCGTATTTCGTATTTCTGAATTATGAATTATTTCTCTGGTTATTTAAATGTTTGCATTTGTTTCATGTTATTCGTTTACTTTCTGTACTGCACTTTTACTGTACTTTGTGGTAATGTAACAGGAATCTAATTCGCTTCAATATAGTTTTTTGCATATCGAATGTCTTTTTAATGCCATCCGAGGAAATGCATCCCGGAAACTCTTTTCCTTCAGTCCGTAGTCCCCCCGCCCCACCCCCATGCGTTCTTGTATCTTCTTCATTCTTGTTTGTATGCCCGTCCTCTATCTGCAACACCCCCGTGAACCATGCAAACACAAGTGTTGCTACTCTACTCCCAAAAAACTGTGAAAATGCATGATTATTTCCATAGTAAGTTTCCTAGAATTTAAAAACTCTACACGTAGGCCTTTTAACATGATTGGTAGAGCGCAAGTGTTTTCATTTACTCTCTCTCTCAATAAATCGATATATTTTGTGGGAGGGTGGTGTTGTTAATACCTGTTGTGTGACAGTGCTTCTCTTTTAAAAAACACATTTAAGATAAAAAATGAAAGCATTCTACACAGTTCTAGCTTTAGGAGTCTGCTTTATTGCCATTCACATACTTTATATATTTCGTCTGGCTTCGAGACCACTTTAGCTTTTCTTCGCCAGACTCGCGTAATTAAATGCAAATGCAAACAGTGATTTATGTAGAACAGCTTTGGGTCAACCCTTTTCATGCACTGGTCTATTCAGCTGTAATTTAAATTGTGTTTCTGCCCACCACAGCATGGGGTGCCCCCATTTCATCCAATGTCTCTCTTGCATTGTGGGCAATGGCATTTTCTCCTCTCCACAAGTGTGCATCTGCATAAAAATAAGTTCCCTTCAATGACAAGAGGGTGAGCCAGGTCTTTACTTTGCCCATAGCTCAATACATATAAGGTCCCAAAGGCGAGACCGTTTGCATTGCAAATGCTTGTTTAATCAAGTGTAGGATTTTGATATTTTTGTTAACGATATTAATGTGTCGATAATTTTGTAGGTCGACATTTGTTGTATCGATATTATGTCAGTGAACAATTTGGCCAACAGCCAACTACCTTGAGTTAGTATATTGTGGACATATAGCAAACTTCTCCTTCTAAGCCAAATCATGGATGGGAAGATCACATGATAATTTCAAGATTTAGTAAGTAACAACCTTTATGACAGACAGTCTGGTCTAATACTGGGGGTTGGAGTACAGCAACTGTAATTATCGATATGACTACAGTTCTGGAAAGCATTGTAATGATGGGGCGCATAGTGAAAGTGTTAGCAGGAGACTTGGTTAATAATTCTCAGGCCCCAACTGCTACACAGCCACCTGTCACACAACTGGGACATGACATCGTACATGATTCTTTCAACACACAAACACAAGCCACAGGACAAAGATAGAACATATTCCAATAACGAACCACAAAACAAATAACCCAGCCACAAACCCGAGCAGTCCATGGTCACCCAATGAATTTCAAAAACACAAACAAGAGTCAAATTCATTTTTGATTCAAATAGCTGGGTTTTTCTCAAACCCTTTCTGTCCTGCTGACACTTCTCTTACTTCTCTGAGTTCAGTGAACTTAGACCATTCCCTCGTTCCCAAAAGAGTGCACATTTAAACATTATCACCCACCTCCAAATTCCTCCTAACATACTTGTTTGTGTCACACTATCGCTTCTTGGAAGCCATAATCCTCATTTTCATTGTTCTGTAGCTTTGCGACACAGGCACATTAGCCCATCCATTCTTCCAGGGTATCAAACCAGGCATTCATTATTTGGAGTAGGGCTTCCTACCATGAAGAGTTCAAACTGAGGGGCATATGTACAATAGAAGTGGCGGAGCGCATTGTTAGCCTCCTTGGCTTCACGCCGCTCTCCACCACTTACTTCTGAAAAGCAGGGCTGAACCATATTTACAACAATATGGTGCAGCCCTGCATTTCCCCCAGTGCTGGCACTAAATTTTGCTGCCTAGCACCAACGCAGGCACCCTTGCACTCTGCTTTGCAAGGGAACATTGTTTATGTGCAGGAAGGTGTCGTTTCCTGCACATAAACAATCTTTAACGTTTCGTAACTTCTATGTGTGCTGCTTAATGCAAACACATAGAAGCTGCAAAATATACATTTTTTATTGATTGTTTCTGTGCAGGAAAGGACACCTTCCTGCACATAAACAATCATTTGTGTTTTGCTGTTTCCATGTGTGCTGCACAACACAGCACACATGGAAACAGCAAAAACGAGGAGAAATTAAACATTTCAGCTCATTGCCCCAAGGTAAGACAAGGATTTCCCTGGTCTTAATTTTGGCGGTGCTCCATATTTACGCCACCCTTGTAAATATGGGGCAGCATCAAAACCAATGGGTGTATTGCCCTACACTTTCATGCTAAGTATAGCATGAAGGGGTGCCTTATTTACAGGGAGTGTTAAGCCACATCAAGTGGCTTAACACTGCCTTGTAAATAAGACCCTATCGCCACCACAACATTGTGAAAAGTGACTTTGTGGTGGTGATAGGGGCTTGTAAATATGCCCCTGAGTTTTTCCAGTGGTATAATGAGGAGAAAATCTATATGCAATCATATTATCTTAGAGGATCTTACTGTTAAAAGACTCAACTATGCCAATGTTGTGGGGTTGATACAATGAACGCTTTTTGTGCTTAATGATGAGGCACCAAAGAAGCTCCTGAACCTCCCTTAAACAAAGTGGTACACCATTGTCTATCATTGACATACCTAGAAAGCCTTGCTGACGGAACACACCTTTCAGGAAATTTATACAGTGCTGGACGTAATCAGATATGGTGGAGCCGTTCATAGAACCCACTACATCCACTACTATCTTTTCCCATGGACCATTGGGCAAAACCCTATAAATCATGGGGGAGCATGTGCTGCAGGCTATGTCACTGTTATTATGTTCACCACACCTCCTAACTACTCTCGCCATCCACAGATCCAGTCAATGGCAAATCATCCTGAAAGGACTCCCTAGTCTTGATAATCTCAGGATGTGCCCCATGGGCTAAAACCACCACTTTCATTCTCAACACAGTAGGAATTATTAGTCTTGTTACGCAGAACAGAAGAAACTAGAAGCTAGTCTTTCACCCATATAGCTACCAATGCTTCATTTAGATGTAGCGTTCTTTAAAACAACCAACCTGTCCTACTGCTTTTGTCCACTCTCACTGCTGCACTCCTACACAATACTTTGAATAATTAAACACATAGTGCCATTGTTCTCCATCATCATCACATCCATCAATTTCCAAGGTAGAGGTGGCCACCATTAACCGGTAAAGACAGTCAGTCAATTTTTTGACGCCTTTCAACCCATATCTGTATGTGAGCTGATACAGAATGAACACTCTTCTTTGTAACAATTTCCTATAGAGGCTTGTCATCTGACCTAAAAGTTAAGGTACTGCCCCACAAAACCCCCCAGAACTCCTTGACCAACCGAGGGCCTACTTACGATATCGGTCTGTAAGCCTCCGACTGCTCATTGGAGGCTTACCGATCGACATGGTAGGTTTACCTTCCGACAGCCGAATTAGAATGTAGTAAACTAGCCGGGGAAACCAACTGGCTTCCGACGGGCTCCAGTCGGCAGCCTCACATAATCCCTTAAGGACAGCGTTTCCGCCGTCAGGATTATGATGTTGGTTTTAGACAGCCTTCCCATGTTGGCCTTTCTGACATGGAAAGGCTGTTATGGAGCACCTTGCGGGACCCGAGGAGAGCCCACTTCTCTACTGGCCCTCCGGTTGAGGCCCATGGGGAGGGGTGTTACCATCCCTGCACCGTGTGGCAGGGGTGTGCAAAAACTTCAATTTTACAATGGGAGCTTGTGCTGCGGGCGGTTTTGGACAGCCACACAAGCTCCCAGTGTAAAATGGAAGATTGCGACTGCACCATGTGCGGTTGCAACCTAATTTGGTATGCGTAACTGCCGACCTATGGTAAAGTGGTTCCCTCACCGGAACGGTGTCGGGCGGACATCGTAATGAGTGCCTGAATGTCAGGGCCTCTCTCTCTCAAATACAGAATAGTTCCGTTCATCTCCTCTCAGATCTCTGGATGCTCATGTTATCACTTTTTTTACATTCACTATGCCTTTGCAACAAAACTGGCCCCAAACCTTTCCCACTCACATTATGACTACAGTCTCTCTTCTGGGCACAAATGCTTTTAAGTCAGAGGCATTAATGAGTTCCAATCATACTCTGCTTTGCACTCTTCACACCATACAAAATCCAAATTTCTTTTGCAAAACCTCCACAATACTACTGATTTACTCAAGATGTTGAATATGCACTGACTATAAAATCCAACAATACACAGAAAGGACATAACCTCCTCTCTAGTCCCTGAATCTGCCAGCATACAAATACATTCAACAAGGTCCTTACTCAATCTGACCCCTTTGCTAGATATGGTGACTAACATCCCTACCAAATTTGCATTTGCCAACGTTTAAGTTGATACCTTCATCCTACGAGCACTTCATCACCAAATGTACCCTGTGATTATGTTCTTCCCATGAGCTATCATAGATAAGATAATTCTGAAAATGCTTCACCCCCACAAGATCACCCACCAGATTGTGCATTACTCTTAAAAAACATATGCCCGAAACCAACCTGAACGCCACCCTGAAGATCTTATAAGACGCCATGGTGAGGATGAAGGCAGTGAGCTTCTGAAAATTCCCAAGCCACTTTATCTGGTGATACGTGGATGCCAAGTCCAAAGAGGGAAGAGGTTGGCTTCTGATATGGTCAATAGCATTTCCACCAGATTAGAAAGATTAAGTCAATTTACTATGAACCCTTTATTTGATCACCTGAGATTTATACATAACCCGATGCTGCTACTAGGGGACTATTCTGGACACCACATGTACAATTACCTTTCTTGCAGAACCTTGACAGCTTGATAATAATCAGGGGCTTGAGTGAAACCCCCCCTCCTTTTTTCTACCTCGCTCTCATCCACTTTCCTGTCACTATCACATCTCAATTCTTCAACACATTTTCTCTGCCCATGTGGCAGTGGTAAAAATGTTTCATAGAGTCGGCTGGAACTTTAACTAGAGTTCCTCTGTGATCTTGCCCGACTTGTAGGCCAAAACAAACCCAGCTGTAATGCCCTCCTCGATAGGAGTGACAAATTTACACGATGCTGATAGCTTCCTCAATGTTCTAACATACTTTTCTAGTTTTATTGTACCCTACTACCAAAATAAAACCTTTTCAAGATAGTACTGACTCTCAGACGAGAATTCAACTCAACCTTCTTGATGACTTTTTGAAAGTCATTTAATCATTGACCTTCTTTCTTGCTAAGATTGAAGAGATTCTCCAACATATCTTGCCCCTGTGCACTTGAACAGTGTGCAAAAGGAGCATGCTTCCTTTTCACCCCAAATGAGCCCCACAAACATGATTATAGTTTAAGAAAACTCCTCCATATACCCCAGCACAAAATCATTTCACGAGGACTTGAAAGAAAAAATTGCTTGGTGAACAAATTTTTCAAATCTACTCCCATTCTAAAAGAGGAGAGCTAACAGTTGTAAACAAGAAAAAAGAGACACTCATGTAAATGTTGAAAATATATACTCTGCACAGGGTTGAAGTGCTTAACTTTCTATGATAGTGTTTCATGTGCCAACTATTCACCCCAATCTTGTGTCTTTTGGTTACAGTGGACATTGCAGTCATTTGGTACACACCATTGGCAATTTCCTGTTCCAACCAATAGTCTCCTTGAAATAGTGGAGCAGATGAACAATGTCTTAACTGGAAAATCGGCAAACATCACCCCATCTGTGAGAGAACATCTTTGGATTGCAGTAGCATTAAGAACAAAATTCAAATTGCTATGCTCATCCTTAAAATCACTTGATGGTATCTCCCACTCTACCTTCAGATATTGATATTGTGTGACAAACCTAATTGAACGCATAGATCAATCAACACAAGCATCTCGCAAACAAGGTTTAAGAAGTAAATAAATTAATTTGAGTTATGACTGTATGAATCTGGAACTTGCTACTTTCAGAACTGAGGAACCAACTATTTCTGTCAAGCTTCCGAAAAAACATAAAGGTAAGCCTTTTCATAGAGGGCTTCCTCATCCTTCCTGACACTACTGGGATACTCCCCTCTCATGAAGGAAAGGGACACGTCCCTTGAAAGCCCATTCTTCACTGTTACATGAACATTAGAAAAATATGTTTTTTTGTCAGGTCTTTCAGCAGCTCCTAACATATCAAAATTGTTAGAAATTGGGTTATTAGTTGGGAAGGGTGAGAGCCCCATTCAAGTACTAAACACAATTCTTGTCAGGGTGTACCACAAAAGTCACTAAATAAACCTGTGCTTAACCCCCTGGCAGCGTGGCTCAAAAGCAGTCAGGCCTAACTTAGATGCAATCTGTAAAGTATTAATTCACTACTCAAACAGTAATAAAATAAAAACACCATACAAGAAGGAACCCAAACCAATTTAGAAATATACAGTAACATTTAACAAATATAACAACACCAAAATGACAAAAATCCAATCAGTAGAACTGTGATAGGAATTAATGAAGTTCTAGGTGAAAATAGCACCAAAAAATACAAAGTGTAAATCTGGTTGTTCTGGACCAAATTTAAATCACAAACTGAGGCAGACCAAAGCGAAGTGTGAACCAGGTACAAGGTTCTTCCCAGTGGAAAATGTACCTTCCGTGAGTCCAAGTCCTTGCATAGAGCCTCAGGTGGACTTCGTGTTGGTGGGAAACACAGCTGGTCGCTGTTTGGAGAAAAGAGCAGATCACCATCAGAATTTTGTTGGTGCGTAATGTGGCAATTGTTATTGATAGGAGGCGCCTGCTTACACTCGCAAGGAGCCCCAAATGACTATTTTCACCAGAATTTCTGTTTTTGAGGCAGGAGAAGTATAAGCTATGATGCCAGCCAAGGGTTCAGGACATGGGGGAGACCTTATGGGGATCAGGACTCACTCCAGCAGATGCCAGCAGCAGGGCTTAGGCAGGTCAAGGTGATGCTGGTCCGCTGGATCATTGCATGCTCAGGAGAGGAACCCCCTGCCTCACACCCTAGGCATTTTCTCCACATGTCTGGAAGGTATACACAGTACACTACAGGAGAGACAGTCACAGTCATGTGACTCTGGACACTGGTAGAAAGGGAATTGGGTGTAGGCAGAAAAATGTCAACTTTCTTAAAGTGGCAATTTCAGAATAGTAACTTAAAACCCAACTTTATCATTTATTAGGATTTTAAATTCAAATTCAAATGAGTTGAAGAAATATTTGTACCGCCTACCTTGGGGGTGACTTCTAAGTATGAAAAAGAAACGATTATTTTGCCAGGTCAAAATCGCAATTTAAAACTGCTGTACAGGCTGCAGTAGCAGGCCTGAGACATTTTTTTACCGTGCTACTTCAGGGGGTGGCACAATAGGTGCTGCACCCAGCTTGTAGCATTTAGTTTGCAGGCCCTGGTACATGTAGCACCATGGACTAGGGACTTACAAGTAAATTAAATGTGCCAATTGGGTGTATACACATTTTACCGTTATAAGGGAGACAACACCTTGCCACTGCTAGCAGGGGGGGAAGTGCACAGTCCTAAAGCCAACAAAAAGGAGTTCAGCAAAAATAGGGCAGTGAGGGCAAAACATCTGGGGGAATGCAATACTGAGGATGAGAGGTCCAACAAGAGTGACATTTATAGAGTGGAATAAACTATGCAAACTCACTAATGCTGAGAAGTGGCTTCTAGCCAAAAGTCAATGCTGCAGAAAACAACGGCATACTCAAAATAAATAGGCACCCATGCACACGGGCAAACACATAGAAGCACATTGCCAGCACACTTACAACCACCTGCAAACACTCCCTACCGCTCTTTTAACACACTTACAAGCACCCATGCACTCAGACAACAGTCATAAAGACACGCATGCACAGAGACCACATTGTGGCACACCTGCGTGCTATCAAGTGGGTCCATTTAATCTGTATCCGCTTTGCCAACTACGTTCAACGTTCTGTGATGTTATTCCCACACCTAAAATGACAATGGCCTCCTTTAAAATCCCCAGAATGCATGTTTTTGTTGGATATTAAGGCGGAACTGACTCAAGGCATCATTGATATAGTAAGATACGCCATCAGATGATTAGCCCCATTGTCTAATTCACACAGTTTGGATTGCAGAACACAACAAAAAGTTTGTTTTGGAAACTTCTACACCTATAACAACATTTTCAGAACAGGTGACTTCCTTGATAATCAAAACATCCCTTTCCAACTTTTTTATTTATTTATTGTTATTACGTTTTCCAGAGAATCAAAGTCTAACGGTTTCACACCAATGTACGACACGTGCATTAATGCTGCTAATGAATGAGTTTGGGGTCTCACTACAAGAGACCAATGAAACTAGCAGCAGCTAACCTATCCTGGAAGTTCCATCAAACCTACCAATCCTTTTTCAGTTAAATAATTTTTATTGAAGATAGAAATGCAGAGAATTACATAGAAGTACTGAGCCAAGAAGAATAAAATATTACAAAAAATCAGAAACAAAAGCAAGGCAAATTATACTTCAGTGAATAACGAGTACTATAAATAGATAGCGAAGATGAGTAGAATACTTAAAATATGAGAATAATTTTTATCTAAAAGGGAAGGGAAAGAAAAAGAAGAAAGAAGAAGAGGAAGATAGGAGAAGGAGAGAAAGAAAAGGGAGAAGAAAGGAAGAGGACAAAAAAGTAAAGAAAAAGAACAAGATAGTAAGAGTAGATAAAGATTATGATGTTGATGAAAGAAAAGAAGTAAAGGGTAGCCAGAGTAAGTCAGATTTAATTTGTAGGTGAATGGAGTATTGAGGAAGAGAGGCAATTCTATGCTCATCACATACAAAGTTCCACCAATGAAAAAAGGACAATTTAGAATTGTACTTCCAGCAAGTGAGTATAACTTTAAAAGCAACAGCAAGAAATAAATTCAATAATGGTGAAACGGGATGATTTAGATCAAAGTCTGGCGATACAGTGCCTAAAAATACATTATGAATATTAAGTTGTACATTAAAAGAAAAAATCAATGAACATTTTGACCATATAATATTCCAAAAAGCATAAACCTTAGGACAGTAGAATAATAAATGTACTAAAGAACCTTCAGCATTAGAGCAAGACCAGCAAGATGATGTAACAGAGTGATTGAATTTATGTAACATAAGGGGAGTAATGATAACTCTATTATAAATAAAAAATAGGGATTGAGTAATATTAGCAGCTTTGGAGGTCTTGAATAATTTCTGCCAAAACTTATCCCATTGTGATAACGATAAAGTCAAAGAGAGGTCTTGTTCCCACTCCTTAGATTTGCTCCGTGTACAGATAGAAGTAGATAAAGATTTATAGATAAAAGAGGCGCTGGGAGTAACATCAGAAGAGATATGAAATAATGAAGAATCAGAAAGAGAGGAGGTAGGAGTTGGAGGAGAAAGGAATTTCTGGAGACACCCATGTAGTATTGGAACTAAACTATCATATTGCAGAATACAGGAATCAGGAAGGTGAAAAAATTCTTGCAACTGCTGGAAAGAAAGAATCACATTATTAACAATCAGTTGATGTACATAAATAAGGCCCTTCTCCTTCCAATGTTTCTAGTAGAAAGATTTGTGGCGAAATTGAATATACTTGTTAAACCAAATTGATGACGCTAGAAAGGATTGGTAGTCATCCAACTCCCCAAAGAAGAGCGTGTGTAACAAAGCTTGAGAATGTTTCAAAATAGGATATTTGGAAATAAAAGTACAATTAGACATGTGAACAACATCTCGTATCGAAAAGTCATTCAACAATGAACATTCAACATTAACCCAAGAGGGTTTAGGTAGGTCCTGATAATCCTTGGACAAGGCAAAAAATTGACGAATCAAAAATGCATTATGGTATAAATTAAAATCAGGAAATCTAACCCCCCCTTCATTCTTAGGTCGAATCAGTTTAGGCAAAGAGATACGTGCATGTTTGTTATTCCATAGAAATTTGGTGCATAACGAGTTAATCTGAGAGAAATAATACTTAGGGATTTTAAAAGGCAACATAGATAAAATGAACAGTATCTGAGGGACAATCATCATTTTGATTGTATCAAGCCTACCCCACCAAGAGAGGAACAAGGGAGACCAGAGAGTTAACAAATTAGTCATTTTAAGTTTTAAGGCAGAGAAATTATAAGATAATGTATCACGAATATTGGGGGAGAACCAAATGCCGAGAAATTTATTTTTTTGAGGACACCATGCGAAATTAGACGATTCAAACATATATTGATAACATGAAGGATTTAAGGGTAAAATCTCAGTTTTAGAGAAGTTTAATTTGTAACCTGAAACCTTAGCGTATGACGCAATTTCCTGCAAAAAGGGGGGCAGGGAAGATACAGGGTTAGACATATAAATAAGAACATCATCAGCATAGGCAGACAACTTAATTTGGTGAGACTTAAGAGTAAAACCAGTAATAAGAGGATTATTTCTGATACGTTCCAGAAATGGTTCTAAACAAAACAGGAAAATTAATGGTGAGAGGGGGCAACACTGACGTGTACCTCTTTGAAGGGAGAAATAAGGGGAAAAAAGACCATTAACAAAAATACATGCTTTAGGATTGGTGTATAATAATTTAACATATGAAATAAACCTTGGCCCAAAACCAAACCATCTCAAAGTATGAATAAAAAACTCCCAATTAACACGGTCAAAGGCTTTTTCAGCATCCAAGGATAAGGCAACTAATGGGGAAGTATATTTTGTACTAAGAGCAAGGACATTGGAAAACATTCTGGCGTTATCAGAGGCCAAGCGACCTTTAACAAAACCAACTTGGTCCGGGTTAATAAGCAAAGGGATAATTTTCTCTAAACGGGAGGCCAATATTTTTGCAAAAATTTTACAATCGTAATTAATGAGTGAAATAGGACGAACATTTTTACAATAGGAGGAATCCTTATCTGGTTTGGGGATTACAATTATAAGGGCTTCCAAAAAAGAACCACAGGCTTGGGAATTGGATATAAAAGAATTAAAGAGTTCTAATAATTTGGGCGCAAAGATTGAAGAGAAAGCAGAAAGCAATTCAATTGAAAAGCCATCGGGGCCAGGTGCTTTTGCTTTCTTCAAAGCTTTAAGAGCATCAGTTAATTCTTGTAAGGAAATATCTTCCTCAAGAGATTGGAAAATGTCTTGGGAAGTTTTGGGCTTAGGGATATCTCGGAAAAAAGAAGCAAAATCTTCTTCAGAGGGCTTGGTAGTTTCTGTGTATAAGAGGTTGTAATATGATTGAAATGTGGCAGCAATATCAGAATCAGACGAAAGGAGTGAATCATCCGACTCTGAATGAATGGGACCAATGGCTTTACGTTCTGATTTAATTTTTAGATAATTTGCTAACAATTTCCCAGCTTTGTTTTGACCCCCGTGATATTTTGACTTAATCTTGAGGAGAGTATTACAGGCATCAGTTGTTACTATCTTATTCAGGGTGGATTTAGCTTTGATTAAATCTTGTAATGACGAGGAAGATTTGGAGGAATAATACTGATATTCTAATGATTTTATATGGGTTAAAGTTTCTTTGTATTTAGTATGCAGCAACTTCTTCTTCCTTGAGGAATAGGCAATAGTGAAGGCTCTAAAAGATGCTTTAAAAGCATCCCAATTGTTGTGTAGGGAGGTATCTAAAGAATTATTGAAAGAAAAGAACTCCTTAATAAAAGAGGTCGCTTCTAAAATATAGGTATGATCCGATAAGAGGAAATTATTGAACCGCCATCTGCCCTGTTTGCAATTGGTGAGAGATAAGTCAATATGGGTGGAGACAGGGGCATGATCAGATATAAAAATAGACCCAATGTCAGAGGACTGTAGACATGGTAGCAGTGATTTGGAAACAAGAATATAATCAATACGAGATCTAGTATGGTGTACAGGTGAAAAAAAAGTAAATTCGGACGAATCAGGGTTACATGTTTTCCAGGTATCAAATAGTGGGCGAGAAGAAATGGCTGTTTGAAATGATTTGTGGGTTTTGTCAGGTTTGAATTTGCAATTAGATTGCCTGTTCGTGAACGGGTCTAACCAATTATTAAAATCACCACCAACCACAATATTAGAATTGGAAATTGACAATATTTTCAGTTTTATAGATTGCCAAAATTCAGTGTCTGGTTTAACAGGCCCATAGATATTGAAGAAAGTCACCTGTCTTTTATTTATGATAACCTCAGCTAATACTGAGTAGAGAGAGGCAGCGGCAGAACAAGTCTCTAAACCTCCCTGCACAAGAGCGGGATTTTACCTCCTGTACCTGATGGGTTTCCTCTAATTGAGTAAACAAGGTTCAATTTGAACTTCTAAATACCGGTTGGACCAATCAATCCACCCTAACCTGGGAGCCCCTTAGATATCAGGGTCCCCACACTTACACTAGGTCCTGATGAAAGCCCACCTGACCCTTTGGGGCACGACATAGGGCTGAAACATGTCGACCTCCCTTTTTTTGGACTATTTCACATAGTGCATTAGACCCTAAAGCGTCTATTACTGCACGAAAAGCGTTTTTAATAAACTCGCACCCAGTTTTATTAAAATTTATTGACTGGTTTGACGAGTCTTTTATCTCACACTCACGAAGATCACCTCACCACACACGGGTATTTTTTTCATCACTACGATCACTACTGAAAAAACCAGAGGCAAAAACCTCCGGGTGGAGGAAGCACACAGTAACCCAATGATGATGCTGTCACGTTGTCAAGCATAAGCGGATAATCGAACATACCGCTGGAACACCACCTGCAATAAATGTGATTGAGGGTTTCTTAACAGTCTCTGAACTACTGTTGCTAACTTTGGTTCTTTCAGGACCAGTGATCCACTCTCTCCTGATTTTTAAGCATTGGTATAAGAAGCTGAGTGGGTTGCAACCCCTTCTTACTCCCTCTCTTTGATTTATATATAACCTCAGCTAATACCCAACGACCATTCGGATCACATTCAGAAGATATAATTTGTGCATTAATAGATTTGTGAAACAAAATAGCAACCCCACCATGACGATCAATAGCAGGAGAGAAAACAATCTGATTGACCCATTGACGTTTAAGTTTAAGCGATTCTTTATCATTGCAGTGGGTTTCCTGTAAAAAAGCAACCTGGGTGTTAAGTTTAGCAAAATGAGACAATACCTTCTGACGCTTGACAGGGTGACCCAGACCACGAACATTCCACGAAACAACATTAACCATACTTCTGGATGTAAGGGAACGTACAGGAATAGGACCACAAAACTGCGGGAATGACAAAAAGAAAGAAGGAGGAACCTGTTACAGTGAGTGAGACAAAAGACCAAATCTTAAGAGACAAATCTGTACATGAAAACAATATTGAGAATGAGAGAAAACAAAGAGAAGGAAGATAAAAGTAAAGAAGAGGGAGAGGAAAGAAAAGGACAAGGGAGAAATGAAGAAAAGTAAACAGATCAAGGAAAAACATCCAGACCTGTAAAGAGAAAGAAGATCTGAGAACGGGGAACGTAGTGACACCGAAGGACGCGGACCACAATGAAAGGAGATGCAGAAAAAACAAAAAGGGCTATGAGCCCAACAAGAGTAGGGAGGGACAGAGAATCAATATAAGTAAACAGGTAAGTCAACAAAACAAATAAAGAAGAAACCATCCAACATTGTGACTGAAATCAGGAGCCAGTATCCATGCCATGTGAGGAGAAATTATGAAGAAAGAGTTTGAGCTTTTCCGGATCCTCAAAGGAACGTGTGCGACCCTCATGAGTGATCCTGCAAATGCAGGGATGAAGGATTCCATATTGAATATTGAGCTGACGCAACTGAGGCCGAAGAGCAAGGAATTCTTTGCGTCTGGCATTGGTAGCAGTAGATATATCTTGGGATATAAAAATGTTATGGCCAGACCAGATAAGACGACGTTTGATTCTCACAGCCTTCAAAACTTGCATAAGCTCGGTGAATTCCAAAAACAACATTATAATACCACGAGGCTTGGTAGAAGATGGCTGAAGCCGACCTAACCGGTGCGCTCTTTGTATGTTGAGAGGAGTAGATGTAGATTGAAGGTCAAGAAGCTCTGGCAGGAATTTTTTTAGGAAAGAGACTAGGTCAGCCCCTTCAACATTTTCCGGCAGGCCAAAAAGGCGTAAGTTATTTCGACGATTACGATTTTCAAGATCCTCTGTGTGGAGTTTAAGTTTAAGAATGTCTTGCTCAAGGAAAGGAATCTTTGCAGAGATATCCTGTATGTCGCTAACCCATTGCTCAAGATCTAGTACCTTACTTTCCATAACAATCCATCTCTCTTCAATTTGTTTAAGCTTGTCGTTGGTAGCAGACATGAAGGGCTGAAGGCCTCGAACCTCATCCAAAATGGAGTCCAGAACAGGATTTTGTGATGATAGGATTGGCGAAGGTGGGTCATTTTTGTGCCTTTTCGGTTTTGTACCAGAGACCGATGGCCTGGACACGTGGGAATCACTAGCCATCATTAAAAAGCAAAAAGGCAGACACACAACAATCGCCAAAGAGACAGAAATTGCCAAAGATACGAATACTTGACGACACTGTTCTGAGGATAAATAGCAACACCACTCCAACAGGGGCACTGCGTAAAAATCCAGGAGAGGCAGCTGGGCATGAAAGTAATCCGCTACATGTAGGAGACAAATTCGAACCCAAGGTGATTATGCCGCCAGAACACAGTCACAAAATCCAATGGGAATACACCTTAGCTGAAAGTGGCACAGCGACGATAGGCAGAAAGCACCACACAAAACCAGCCAGAGTAGATGAAATCAGGAGCAAAATTGGCAAATCATGCTATAAAGAGCAGGAGAGGAGAAGCACATGAGCTGCACCAAGCGCCAAGTCGATGCATAGCTGTAACAGGAGATGTTGTCAACCCGGTAGTCATGGCAGCAATATTGCCCCTGTCCAACTTCAAGCAGTAGAAGAAATCCTATTAGAGGTAAAAAGAGCCTCAAAGCAGATGCCCAGTCGAGCTGACAGAAATATGAGAGGAAGATGCGAGCGCCGCGAAAATACGCCTCAAAATGGCGGCCGCTCGCATCTCTGAGGGGAGAAAAACGTTGCAACGGTAAAAACCGTTGAAAACAAAGAAAAGCAGGTAAAAAGGCGTCCAGCGGACTCACCGCAACATCACTGCAAAAGTGAAGTAGAAGAAAGGCTCCGAGTCCTGCGACGGAGCGGAGTTCACTCGGGATCCGCCATGACGCTTCGGCGGTCAAGCCACGCCCCCAAAAACCTACCAATCCTAAAGCCGGTAATTCCACTTGCAACACTGATTGTAACTTACTTGTATATCTCTCAATGGACTTGGGATTCTAAATGTGTTACAAGTGAGTCATCATGTGTATTATTCTTGCTCCTTTTAATTTTGTTAGAATACTATGGCTCTCATCAGGAGTGGCCTCTTAATTCTAGGATCAATAACAGAATTTTACAGCCCCGTCGGAATTATGAGATCTGCAAACCGCAGCTCTCTTAACTAACCCCCACAGATTACAGCTGCTAAAAACAGACAAAGGTGCATGTTTATGAGAAAATGTTGGAGAATATTTTGCACTCCTGTGTTTTCCCTAGCGCTGGCGCAAATTTTAGGTGACTAGCTCCAGTGCAAGGGTGCCTGCGTTGCAGGGAATGACTGTTTATGTGCAGGAAGGTAACGCTTCCTGCACTGTAACAATCAACAATCAAGGCGATGTGTTACTTCTATGTGTCCTGCAAAATGCAGCACACATAGAAGTACCAAATCATAATTATTTAATGATTGTTTATGTGCAGGAAGGGACACCTTTCAGCTCATAAACAATCATTAATGGCATTTTGCTCTGCACACATAGAAAAAGCAAAAACTAGAAGAAAGTAAAAGTATTTCTCCTCGTTTCGCCATTCTAACTCCTGCTCTTGCATGGCTTTAGTTTTTAGCGCTGCCTCAGATTTACATATCATTGTAAATCTGGGTCAGCGTCATAAGCAATGAGTGCACGCGCGGCCCACACAGGTAACCGCAGTGGGGCGGTGTGGTGGGGTGGGGCGGGTTGGGGAAGTGGACCGATGACAGGATAGTGAAAGTAATATATAAAATGAATAAAACCACTTACCTTGCGCTCGCCGCATCACCGGCCTGTCGTCTATCCACTTCACCCCCACCCGCCTCGCCCCACTCCCTCCCCGCCTCGCCTGCCCCACTGCGTTTACCTGTGCCGGCATGCCTGAATGGGTGTTATGGTACAATGCCCACAACAACACCCATTGCACGCCCCTTTCAATATAAGTGATGTGTGTAAAGGGGCCTTATTTACAGGGTTGTTTTAAGCCATACAAAGTGGCTTAACACCGCTTTGCAAATATGGAGAGGGCATATCGCCACCAGAATGTCGCTAAAAGTGACGATCTGGTGGCGATATCCCCTTGTAACTATGCCCCGAAACCTCAGATGAAAGGCTAGCTCAAAAAAGGGAATTTATCAAAGAGTCCCCAAAATTACTGATCCTTTGTAATTCCTCATATTTTTAGGGGACCCTCAGTGCCCAACTGTTAATAGACTGAATTTCCCCTACTCCCAGTGTTATCTCTATCGGGGGTTTCAGGGCCACTCATATCGAGGACCTATCTATTATGTTTCATTAACTTATTCAAACTTCTACAATATTTTAATAACACTCCTAGAAAAACACACAAAGAAATGTTATTGATACAGGAGTAGGCCTGCAGAAATTAAAACCAATAATTAGAGAAATATAATACCAATCCTATATTGTTGTATGCATCTGCGCAGGAATTCTGTATTTGTCCCTGCTCGCCTTGTTTTTAACACATGAAACCGTCTGCTAAATTAGGATTTCATATTCGAACTAATCCTTAATGTGATTGTGTTGTTATGGAAACCTACATCATTAACACCTTTCCTACACATACGATTGGAGCGGCATATATTTCTCTCAGCAAGAACTAAATTAGCAATTATTAACCTGACCATAATGCCAAAAACGGTTTAGCAAATACACCGCATAAATTATTTGCTAATCCCATATACATCTGCTCAATATCATGTCGGTGCGTGGAATCGTGTCAGGAAGAATGCGGAGGTGTTGAGCACGGTAGAAATCCTGACTGCGTGTGAGTGCGCGAGGAGGTCCTGAGAGCCACTGGAGCTTGTCTCTGCTCAGAAAGGCAGGTCAGAGTGAAAGCAGGGCCGTGCGTGAGCATCGTGCGGCCCACAGGAAGATGCATCGGGCTCTCACTCTGTGCTCTTGTCAGACATATGGGCCCAAAGGTGGATGGAGCATACATGTCCAAGCCTCTGCTGCTCCGCTTTGTTGATATTTGCAAACATGTTGCATGAAGCGACCATCACAATACGTATGGAACTGGAGCCAAACATAGGAGGGGGTTTCCTTCCCTCTTCTCGGTGACGCATCATATGGGTGTTCCCTGGCTATGCAAATATCTCCTTGCTGGAACCAAACTTATTTTTTGTGTATGAGAAAGCAATCTGCAGAGGGTGAAGGTGATGGCAGTGATTGTTGTGCAGCTAAAGAAGTTTCCTAACAATATTAACAATTCTGTTTTTACTGGAATCATGAAATGGGGATACAGACAATGAAGGATGGGGCATTTAATTTTGAAACAAATAAACAGAGACAATTAGTGAGTCTACTCTCCTTTGAGTGCCTTCAGACAAGATGGTCCTAACCAATGAACCCCGTCAATGAATGGCAGGCCATTTATTTCGGAGATGTGAATATTTTGCTGATAACTTGCAGGTAATCACAGGTCTATGTACCCGGGCTTTATAACACATTGAATCAAGTCTATACTATAAGCACTAGCTCCTAAAGAAATTCAACTTTAACGAAAGCTAGTTGGCAAACCTTGGAATGATCTCTTTCTCAATCATGCCTTTTAGGTAGCTGTGTTTACCAAAACACAAGGTGAAAGCCAAAGAATTCATTCCCACCTAAAGCTGAATGGCTGTAGTAAGCAGCCAGGCAAGAACGAGCAATTTAAGGTAATGGAGATTATTGGCCCATGTTAAAGACTTTGGGCCTTATTTATGAGGCCTTGCAACAGTTTCACGCTGCTGTTGCGTCACTTTTTGTGACGCACCGGCGGCGTAAAAAATGCACCACGTTGCACCCTATTTTCAAAAGTGACGCATCTAAGCAGATGCGCTTATTTGTAAAGCCCTGAGCTACATTATACCTGCATCAGGTATAATGCATGCAGGGTGGGCGTTCCCCCGCAAAAAGACTCATAGAAGGGGTGCAGTGAAATCTATCAGATTTCACTGCTCCACTTCTAGGACACTACTGTTTTAATATTTTAAGCTTGCCACACAGCAGGTGTAACACTGATGCAGACCCTTTCACATGGGGCTTGCCCCAAGCTAAAGGACACTGCTGGAGTCGGTTTTCAGACACACCCCAGTAATGCGTCACTTTTGCGCCAACAGATACGTCTCTGTCATTCCTTGCGACATGATGCGTCATACAGTAATATGACGCATCCATCATGTCACAAGGAGGGCACAGTGAAAACTGTTGCATTGCTGTTTTTATGCAGCGATGGAACAGTTTTCATAAATGAGGCCCTGTGACTCAAGAGCCTAAAAATGACGAGAATCAAAGCCCCCTGAATCACCAGTAAATAGTTAACAAAAAGATGAGTCCAGGAGATTGGGCCACCTGCATAATCCGTGCATCCTGCTCACCCACCTTCACATTGGAGCAACCACCTTGGAAGATCTTTAGGCTGCTCAGCAAGAACCCTGAAAGGACACCATGTTTACTCTGCTCAGACCGTGGCACACCTGTCCTGATATCATTCAAGAATGCCCTTTGCTCAAGAAAACAACCCCCCAAAATAACTGTCTAGCCACTAAGAAAGCGTCACAAGTTATTGTCAGAGTTATAATACTCATGGGGCTGCAGTAATGAGCTAAAAGGAAGGAAACGGTAATACTTCGGTAGCAATGGAAGATCCCATGAGGAAGAAAGGGGTTAGCGGCAATCTGTGCGAAAACCATCCCCTCCAAAGCAGATATGGAGTGCTGGGATGGAAACTGCCACAGCTATCCTCAAGCATCTCAAGTGATGTCCACTGTAATCTCAGAGCAACCACAGAAACAAAAAACTCTAATTTTGAGATGTCTATCGCTATCGATGACCAAGATCCCAGGGACACGGGTACCTTGTTTTCAGACATGTAGGGGAGCCCTGTAATACTACAAACATGGTGGCAATACAACATTCACAGCGAGGGATCAATCGAAAGAATACATCAGATAACATGGAACTATTCATGCTTCCAGTGTTGTTAACCCCTGGTTTTCTGTATGGTTAATCGTATGTGTGCGCCTGGAAGCAGAAGTTTCCGGATTGTAGAATAGCGCAAGGGTCCCCAGTGAGTAGCTCACAAGCTACTGGTAGCTCTCTACCCACTTGTAAGTATCTTACCTGTGTGCAGCCCAGCCTACTAAATTGAAGTGTTTGCTAGGTTGAATATATGTATATCAAAATTGAAAAATGTGTATATTCAAGATGGAAATGCATTCAGAACTTATAAAGCTGTTGTTTGGAAAAAAATGGTTGAATTTCCACAATATATACTTAAATCTGATATTTAAATTATGTTATGAGGAGCAGGGGAGAATTATTACAGATATTATGAACATGGTGCCAGGAGCATTGTAACTAATGCTCTTCTGTATTACCCACGTAGAGGCATTCTATGTTACCACACATTATTTACATTATTGCTTACAACCATGACTGATGCACCAAGGAGAACACTGCTGCTAAGCTTGCAGATGATGGCGACTAATGTAATCTTGTCTGATTTGGTCACTATTACATCTCCAATAATATTAATAGCTCGGGATGATGTTCATTTAAAATGAATAGCTCTCATTATAAAAATGGCGGGAATAAATATGTCCACCTTAATTACTACAAACAATGGGCAATATGAATACCCACGTTGTCACTTACCTTCAATGTCCACAATTCAGAATGAGGCCACCCAATCAAATGGTTTTCTTCAGGGAAACAAACAGTCTCCTTCCCTCCCTATTGAGCTCTGTGTTCAACAGAAAAGGACTTCTATATGGTCTCCATGACCTCAGAGAAGAAAATAAAGTTGTGGAAATTCAGACACAATCTCAAGGTTCCACCTAGATGTTATGTTATGTTAATTTATTTCTTCTATAGCGCTCGGCTACTCCGAAGAGCATCCCGGCGCTTTGATGAAGAATATCGGCAGGCAAAACAAGACATAACAACTAAAAAAGCAGACAGAAGAGAAGGATCAAGTTTATTTAGTAAAAAGTTTATTTAGTAAAAAGCCACGTTTTAAGCTCTTTTCTAAAAGCAAGGAGACTGGGAGCCTGTCTGAGAGAAAGTGGTAGTTCATTCCACTCCTTCGGGGCTAGGTAGCGGAAAGATCGACCTCCCATCCTTGCACGCCTGATAACCGGGACTGTCATTTTGGATAGACAAGATGATCTCAAAGACCTGCTGGGTACATATCGGGAGATACGTTTCCTTATGTACTTAGGGCCAGATCCTTGTAAAGCTTTGAAGGCAAAAGTCAGGCACTTAAAAAGAATTCTTTTAGCGACCGGTAGCCAGTGTAAAGAATTCAGTAAAGCCGTGGCACCTGCTCTTCTTGGGAGCCCGTAAATAGCACGGGCTGCCGAGTTCTGGACCACTTGCAAACGGGTCAAAAGATATTTTGGTAGACCCAAGAAAAGGGCGTTTGCGTAGTCCAGTCGAGATCCGATCAAGGCCTGAACAATAATCTTCCTATGCTGGAAAGACACTAGAGGAAGAAACTTCCTCAGCATCCGTAAAATGCCAAAGCATTTACCTGAGAGGCACGAAACATGTGGCCCAAAGGACAATTCACTGTCCACAATCACTCCCAAATTTTTAGCCTTGAGAGACACGTTGTCAGGTGGAAACAGATCTTGTGGCCACCAAGCTTTCCAGTCTGGTTCACAGGTGCAACCAAAAAAGAGCAGCTCCGACTTATCGGAATAGCACTTTAATCCATTACACCTGAACCACTCAAAAACCGCACCAAGGCAATCCCTGATCTGTACGCCGTCGAATGACCCGCCCCTATCACAAGTGAACAGGAGCTGGGTGTCATCGGCGTAAGATACGATCTGGGCGCCAAAAGACTCCGCGACTACCGCCAGAGGGGCCATAAAGATGTTAAATAGCATGGGGCTAAGAATGGAACCCTGCGGTACCCCTACCTCTAGTGGAGCCATATCAGCGGAGAAAGGGGGCGCCCAGATCGTTTGCCGGCGGCCGGCCAGAAAAGATTTAAGCCAATTCCACACCGTTCCCCGAATGCCGCTCTCCCAGAGTCTTACAAGGAGGCGATCATGAGGGACGGTGTCGAAGGCCGCCGACAGATCTAACATTACCAACATGGCCCTTCCTCCAGAGTCGAGTACTTCCCTGATGGCATCCGTGACCTCGAGAAGAGCCGACTCCGTGCTGAAATTTGCACGGAACCCAGATTGCGTGTCATGCAACAGGTCGTTTCCTTCGATGAAATTGGAAATTGTCCGATGTGCAAATTTCTCGGCCACTTTCGCCAGGGCAGGGAGAAGGGAAATAGGCCTATAGTTGGCATGGATGAGGGTGTCCAAGGTAGGCTTCTTGATCAATGGCAGGATCAGAGCATGTTTCCATGCCTGCGGGACCACTCCCGTTGACAGCGAAGAATTCAGAAGGGGGTTCAGCAAGGCATTTAAAGCGGGTGCCACCTTCCCCAGATGTTTAGCCGGGCACGGATCAAGTGGAGAACCTGATTTCAAGCTTGACAAAAGCTCGAGAGAAGTGTCAAGGCATAGATGTGGAAATTGTAAAAGAGAAGGACCTAGACCCTCCCTAAATGAAGGGGGGGGATGAGGGACCCACGACCGACTGAGAGCTAGGGTGGAAAAGAGAGGCTTGAATGGTTGTGATTTTACTGGTGAAGAAAGTTGCAAGCTGTTTTATCCATACTTCTGAATGAGTATGAGATGGTGTACAGATAGCTGGAGAGGTGAAATCCAGAACAACTTTAAAAATTTCTTTACAGCCATTTTCAGCCTCATCAATTCGACGCTCAAAATAGGCCTTTTTTTCATTCCAGATTGACTGGTGGTAGGCTTTAGTTATTGCTCGAAATTTCAATTTCTCAGTCATATCATAGGTCCGTCTCCAAACTCTCTCAGCCCTTTTACAACCCTGCCGCTGCTCCCTTAGCTGGGGAGTGAACCATGGGGCCGACGCTCTACGTTCGCCTGATTTAAGCTTTTTTTCGGGGATTAAGGTCTGAAATCTGGCTGTCTGACTAAGATTCTCTTCCAAATTGCCCAAAAGAGGACATGGAAAGGTGGTAAGGGCCTCAGATAACATATCCACCGAAAGCAGATGTAAAGGACGCGAAGTTCGCGTGGTCTCTATTGATTCTCTCACCCGAGTAAGAGCAGTGGCAGGCACAAAAAAGGAGATCAAAAAAATGATCAGACCATAATACTGGTTGTATAGACGTTATCATCCAGAATCCAGATCCAGAATTGTAAGAAGGTGCACATGCTTGCACCTGGCGATGTATTGCTCGTAGGAAAAAAGTGGAGATCATGGAAGATGATGGAAAGTTCAGTTGCTGTAGCAGTGGCAGCTCAAGTCATCCAGGTACAGGAGGGAAAGATAGTGGAACACAAAGGCAATTCTTGTTCAGAAGGAATGCAGGCTAGAGTGGGGTACACCCACACAATGATTCAATGTAAAAGAATAGGAGGGTGGTGGCATGAAATATTGGTGTTTTTTGCACACGATTACCATTAGCATCCACTTTGCCACTTATGCATGTGACCACTCGATAATTTCGACCTTGGCAGGTCGTGGCATGCTCACTTTAACCTTCCATTTATATCTTCTGGATGGTTTCCTCATGGTATTTCACTTTTTTCTTTCTTTGTAGCATTGTTCCCTGATGAAGGGCGTTGTGCCAGAAATGCATTGGAGCGTATAAACCAAATAGGATTTACCCTTGTTGTTTAATGGATACAGACAACCATTGTTAACTGATGATTGCCAAGAGGTCATTATGGATTGAAAGTTTAAATCCATGCAACATTCGTAATATAATTTTGGAACTGGAATAATTTATTTTGACTTGAGCATTTCTTTCAGAACCATACTGAAACTATACAACCTAAGATATCATTATGACCACCAGTTTCCTTTTCACTATTTTCTGAATGCATCAGCAGTACAGTTGTAATGTCCCACTAAATTGCCTTGATGATCAACAGGAATACAATGGTATATGCTCATCTCACCATTGCAGGCGCTGGATTTAGCAAGTAATTTTAATGTCTTAGGATCCTTAATATTTTCAATTACTGGTTTGTACGGAAATCCACAATTGTTTTCCTACATTCACCACACATTTACCTGTTTCTCAGGCAGGTTTCTGATTTCCAGGAGTTCTATTTGCAAAAGCCCTTTAATGCACAACCCACCTGTTGTAACGGGATTGTTAATTACAAAGACTACCTTATGATCTTTTAGTTAAATTATTGGAGGCCATATTGTGATTTATCAATTCAGAGAATAATCTTGGATTGAAATTTTCCAGCAATGTTCCTTACTACCAGTGCAGCAGAGACCCTGCTGGGTTTGGTGGTTTAAAGGGTTAATGCATCTCTTCCAGGGATCTGTGCTTGACATCAAGGTCACAGGTTTAAATCCCAGCAGGTCTACTCAGCATAACATCCTTCTGCGGGAGATCAAATGAATGCTATGGAGTTGGACTACCATAAAAACCTGTAATCTGTTATTTATCAGTAGAACCAAGAGGCTTCCTTGGGGGTTATTGTGAGCTCTACAAATACACATGTTGTGTGGTGGTTGTTTGCTTTAAGGAAGACTGTCCACTTATATTAGTTGAGCCCATCGGTGGGACTTGGCCCTCTCTGGAGGGACACCTTCAAATGATTTGCCTTCACCCCTCCTGTTTTCTGACAGGAGGGGACTGCCTTGTTCCCAAGAAGACTTGCATGCTGCTTGAGGCCTGACTTATTGCCCAGAGGACTGCCATGCTGCTTGAGGCCTGCCTTGTTCCTCAGAGGACTGGCCAGCTGCTATCAGAGTACTGCACTGCTGATTGCGGCCTGTCTTTTTCTCCATGGGACCGCCCTGCTGCTTAAGGGCTGCTCTGCACTGTGAAAAGGAAGATTGGACCGGCTCCCTTCATCCCAAGCTAATCTGAGTGACTTGAAGCGTCCGTTGGCTGATCTCCCGTTCTGAGCTACAGTGACACAATGAGCTCCAGAGGCCTCCCTGCAACTACCCACCTGACCTGCTGTAATTTGACTGCCTGTACCTACATCTATAGCTGCCTGAGCCCTGCTGGCCCCAACTTCAGAGTGAATTCCTGATTCCCTAGAGGTCCCTCCCCAGGTAGGTTCTGGACCCTTGGCTGGCATCAGAGAGCACTCTCCTTTGCTTAATTGAACGTTCCTTCAAATCCTGAGTGGAGCAAGGTGAAGCCCCGCAAAGCCTCTTTGATCAGCTGATAATATCATTGAAACCGACGTCGAGTGACGCAAGTCTGGCAAAACCATGCTGCACAGCTTTATCAAAATGACGCTAGATGACGCAAAGCTTCACCAAGCAACACCACATAGACCTTGCACCAAGGACATAAGCTACAATTGTCAGTGGGTCACATGTGGTCCTGTGCCCAGCCTGCGCTCCATAAGTATAGTGATGGATGGAATGCTTGAATTGATCTCAGCCACTGGTAATCACTCGGCAGCATCCCAGTCCAGTGTGATTTTGCACACCATGCCACCTCAGTTTGGATGCAGCTATTTACAAAACAGTCTTGACCCTGCCCCAATAGGAAGTCCAGGCCGAACTACCAAGTCCCTAAACTGGAACACAAGCACCCCAGGACAGGTTTCACCCTAGTAATAGGCTCATCAGCCGGGCACAGCTTGGTTACAGTGACACAGTGTGCCCAGAATCCACATCTGGGAATACCATGTTCGACTTAGAGCAACACAATAAGTATACAAAACAGTGATGGATGAATGCTTAAATTAATCTCAGCCACTGGTAATCACTCAGGGCTGCATCCCATTCCATCGTTAGTTTGCACACCATGCCACCTCAATTTGTTCTCCATAGCTGTCAACCTGAACTTGTGGCTTTGTTCTGATCTAGTAGGACCAGCTAATCTCAGTTGATGCTTTCTGCCTTTAGGCACTATATCTAGCTCAAGCATTAAACTGATTGGATCTTTGTCATTTTGGGCCCATTTTATTTATTGAAATCTACTCTATTTTCTAAATTGGTTTGGGATTTTTCTTGTGTTGTGTTTTTACTTTATTAATGTTTGTTTGCTGAATACCTTCTTTACACAGTGACTTTACATTAAGCCTGAATGTTTTTGTGCCAAACTAACAGAGAGTTAAACACAGGTTAATTTAGTGACTTTTGTGATTCAGACAGAGTAGAATTATTGTGATTGCTTGATTGGCGTTTTCACCCCCTCTACCAGTAACCCAATTTCGTCCATCTTTCAAATCAACATGGTTGAACGTGGTATTATTGCTTTATTTTTCAGATTGGGTTTATATTTATCCCTCATCAGAGCTGTTCTTCATCTAGTAATGTCATTAATAAGCATGATACAATGGCAAGGTTAGTATACCGTGAAATACCAGAAATCCTGCAACATTTCACTTTATTGCAAGTTCTTTTGACTGATGGGATATCAGATAACTAAAAAGAGTAAAACAATCTATGTACGAGGCGGGTAGGTCACATCAGAGAAAACTGATGGAGTGATAGCATATCAATTACAAAAGAAATGGAATAAAACATAGCTAGAAACAGAATTGAATAAAGTTAGACAGATAGAATAAAAATATAAAAATGTGTTTTTACAGTACACAAATATAGAATTGTACTTACTACAGTAATGAATACAAAGAATATACTAACTGCCATTATGCAAAATGTAAACTAAAAATAAATTTGTTATTTTTATAAAGTTTTCTTTCATTGTAACAAGCAGTTGCCCAAGTAGGCCTCAAAGTAAGTTGTGGTAATGAAGTCTCCCAATGGTGTAACCAAAGTTCCTCCTTCTTTTCAAGGTCTTATAGAATTTCTTTAACATAATAGACATCTTGAAATTAATCAGAGAGAACACTCATCATGCAAGCGGATCAGAACTCCAAAGAGATTATATGAAGTAGGGCTAGTTGACTGGCTTGTCCTCGCTAAGATTCTTCAGATTATCATGAGATATTCTTATTAGTGCTAGTTTGAGACTTACACAAGGAGGAGAATCAAGCAGTGAGTGTGTATATTATTAATATTTACACGCTCAAACAAGCTATTTGCTAACCTATGTCACTAAGGGCCATATGTAGGTAGGCTGTGTTTTGCGATTCTCTAATTGCAATTTTTAGGGAATCGCAATTAGAGAATAGCAAAACGCTATGTAGGTAGGATTAGCAATTTTTTTTGCGAATCCCACCTATTCCTTATTTGCGATTCTCTAATTGAGAATCGCAAATAAGGAATACCTTGCCATTCATTCCTATGGGCTAAAAGGCCCATAGGAATTAATAGGAAGACATTCTCAATTTGCGATTCTCAATTAGAGAATCGCAAATTGAGAATGCAATTTCAAGGGTGCAAGGGTGTCAACATGACACCCTTTTGCACCCCTGTAATGAGCATGGGTGCACATGTGGCGCACATACATGCCCTAAGGGCATGTATGTGTGCCACATGGCACTTTGAATAATGCAAAAAACTGCATTATTGAAAGAAATCGCAAATTACCATCAACCTGAAGTTGGTGGTAATTTGCGATTCCTTAAGCCAAAATAGCACAACTTGGGTGCTTTCTACATTGCATTTAAGGAATCGCTATTTGGGATTCCTTAAATGCATTTGCAAAATAAGGAATCGCAAATTTTGCGATTCCTTATTTTGCATGTGGGTTGTTGTTCCCTACATAGCATACTGCCCAAATTGCGATCGCAAACGCTGAAATTCTGCGAATTTAAGCATTTGCGATCGCAATGTACCTTTCTACATATGGCCCTAAGATCTCTGCCTAGACTTGCCCTATTGCTTATGTGAGCAATACAATTTCGTATAGTACACATTTTAGGAGAAATATGGGAGTGGCAGTGTGGCGCGGTGGGAAAATAGGTAATATCTAATACTAAATGGATAGAGGCAAGTTAATATTCAGGCAGGGCACAGGGAGGGACTTGCAAATGCAAAAACACACCGAAAAAAGAGGAAGACAATTGCTATTCATTAAATTTGGAGCCACATCGACTCCATTAAATCTACTAAACACAAAGAGGCCCATTAGAATGTTGGGCGGATTGCCACCGACCACATGGCGGTCGCGATCCGACCAACATTCTTCCCTGCTCGCAGGCCATTCTACCCTGCCATATTACTATGGCAGGGGGGACCCCAGCGGACGGAAAGACCATCCGCCGGTTTTCCGCCCGGTCGATGAGTCGACCGGGCGGAAAAGGTTTTAATATGGTGGAGACACCGCCATCCATATTATAATGCATGCGGAGATTTGCCTTTCATGCATGCGGTCTTTACTATTGGGGGCCCGTAGTGGGCCCCCAGGAAGTTGTGGGGTGGGTGGTGCACATGGGGGGTACCTATGGTACCCCCCTGCAGTTTCATGCACAATATGGCAGGCACCGCGGGGTGCCTGCCACGTTGTGCATGAAAATGCACGACATGCCTTTTTGGCATTGCGGCAGGCGGTGCGGAATGCACCGCCTGCCTCAATGTCAATAATGCAGGATGCGCCCGCCAGTGTGGCGGGCGCATCCTAATGACCCCCACAGGACCACCGCACTAATGGTGGGCGGTCCCTTTCTACATCAGGATGGCGGGCGGACAAAGTCCGCCCGCCATCCTAATGATGCCCAAAGACTTAAATCAACTACAGCCAAAACTTGGAGTAAGTTAAGGGCCACACACGGCCAATCACTGGTACCTCAAACCACTCTTATAGACATCAATGGAGTCTGAGTATAACTCTAACACTACATAGGAAAATATTGGAAAAAATTCAAAATACTTTTAGGTGTCAAACCATTATATTTTAAAACATGTATTCATTAAAAATATTTTGTATTTCTTTCAAAATTAATGCAGAAACATAACATTACACATAGTAATAGTCAGTAACGAACACATATTGCAACAAGGCTTCAATAACAATCACCACATCTGATATTGTGATGGAGGAAAGTTATCAATCAGGACTCTACCACACCCATCAACAAATGAAATTAGCCACAACATCAATCAATCACACAACAGGTGAAGAGACAGAAGGTACAGAGACAAGAAATATGATCAAATACAAATCCAAAGAATCTGTTAAGGGGAAAAACTACCACCCAGGCCTAGGTAGTAGTGGGGACCCTGGACCAAGAGTCAGGGATCAAAAACTCAGGAATCAGGACAGAGACAGGACAGAAACAGCTAGGCCTCTCTGCAACCCGATGAACAGCGGCGCAACCCTCACTAAGACACCTTCAGCCTAAGCGACCTGCAGCATTTAAACCACACCCCGAAAACCCTAAAATTACATGTCCGTCCCACAATAGTTGCTAAATGCACAATTTCTAGCTAAGGGATTGGTTGAATTCTGGGGGTGGGAAGACACCCCACCATGAAATATTTTTTCTCTTTACTACCCCATTGTTCTAAACAATTTTTACACAGTTATCAATACCTCTTCTCTCTCACCAGTACATATGTAACAATTTTATAGAACATTTAATACATTCAACAACTTTGGGTTCCGTTCTCATGATGACGCTGTTTTTGGCCACTTGTCAAAAGTTCTGTCCTTCACTTCGTCACGCTTTTTTCAGCCTTGCAAAGTAGTTCTGTCATGTGGTCACATGGTTCCCGCGCGCTCCCAACTTTTCCCTCCCTTTATGAGGCCAATTTAACAAAATGGAGGATGCATCCATTACCAAAAGAATGGAAAACAAACATTTATTAATTATGTGATAATGTATTTTCACTGTTTACCCCTTCATCTTAACACTATTTCATGTTAGTGGTTAACCCAGCAATGCATAAAGCAGGAAAGCGTCATTATTTATTTAAGATAAAGCAATACACGTCATACTTTTTACTACATGCAAACCCTCTTGATTCATTCTATACACAAGATTATTAGATTTCCAGTTATTTACGCATTAAATTTGATTACTTCATGCATTTTGCAAAGCAAGCTTCCCACGTGTAGTGTATTTGTGCACAGTAGCCATTCTAACACTACTGACTGTTAGTACATGTTATAGGGGTGTTCAATTGAGCAGGTTTCTTTCGCGAAATCCTGCTCCATCACAGGCATAGGACCAACATATTTTGCATGTTCTGGGAAGTAGACAAACTGAATACTACAACTTTCCAGATGTGATCGTTAGGATTGATGCATATTGGGAGGAGTCCAATTCACCTGCAACCTGCTTCCAGGACATCCCTTCACACTGACTGCAGGCCACAGTGCTAAGCCACTAGATTTTTTCAGAAGATCACTTCTAAAGTGGCGTCTTGCGGAATATTAGTATACAATGCTTCAACATCCAGTGTCACTAGCAGATTGATCTTCTCAGGTCTGGGAAGCTTGTATGTTGGAGAATTCATGACAATTGGTCTCAGGAAAAAGTCATAGAATTTGCTGAGAGGTTCCAGGAGCGAACTGATGCCGGAGACATTTGTTTACTACCAACTGTAAGAAACTCATTGACAGGAACAGTCTGTTACTCTACGAGAGCCACCTAAATCCCTTAGGTGTAATTTACCTGTAGGACAGTTTCTCCATCTATGGTGGAATTGGAACACCATCCGTGAATACGAAAAGCATGCATCTACTCTCAGATCCAATCTCACGTATCGTCATTATCCACACAAAGTGATACACCAGGCTTACAAGAGAACTAAGGACAATAATAGAGATAGTCTTCTAGAAAGTAGAGAGAAATCACTCACTGACACACTGACTTGCATGATAACCTTCACTCCCACCTCGAATAAGATACAGAAAATCATCAAGAAGCACTGGGCGACCCTTAACACAGAAACCCCAGAGGCTGCAACCACACCCCTCTTTGCATACAAGCAAACATAAAATCTTAAGGACCTTCTTGTACACACTCGCCCTTCTGTCCCACAGAATATACGGACTACCCTATGGGGCCTCCCACGAGTTGAGGGACACTACCAATGTCTATCCTGTTCTGTATGTCCATTCACAGAAATAACAAAGAGTATAAACCTGGGTTTACAAAAACGTGGCAGCAAAGATGACACACAAATTGTAATACCAAAAATTGTGTTTATTTGATCACATGTCCTTGTCAACTCCACCATGTAGGAATGACCACTAGACCTGTCAAAATACGTATCAGCGAACACTGCAGCATGATACGCTGCAAGAAAAGTAACACCAAAATGTACTCGCATTTTCTTGAGGTCAACCACACACCTGACAGTCTACATTGGACTATTATAGAATACAACCATAGCTGTATATAGCTAACACCCTTTTTGGACAGGAACAACAATGGGTGTTCCGTTTAAAGTCACACACCCAAGGACTGAATGATGACATACCTTGGACAGAGTTTATTAAGTAACTCCAATCCTTCCCCTCATACCCTTCGTATACATCACCCTCCCATTGTTGCATTAATAAGGGTTTTGAAGATAACAATAATATTGACAGTCATGTTTGAGACCTCACACGGAGTTTCTCTCTCCTTACCATTGCCTAGCGTCAGAACACCCAATCCTTGTAACACATAAGGTACTATCCCTCATTAACTTCAATTTCTGGTATCATTTCTTATCCTATAACAGTCTCTGCAACATGGCTGTCACTGTTATTAAGGATAGCCCCTCAAGCCTATGGTTTAGCCTTGACTAACATAGGACCAAGATACTTTTGTCTACCATTCCTCCCCTCCCCCGTCCCCAATTCCCTTTTTAGTAAATCACTGATTTTCCCAATCGACCGCACACAGGCATTGACCGCATGGATAGCATAATTGTGCTTCTGTTTTGTCATATTGTGGCAATACTTTATCTCTTCCAAGATGGCCACGTAGCCTAGCGATACCGGTCTACTGAGGCCTCGCTAGTCTTGCAGCCCATGTTACCGAAAAGGTAAGGGTTCCTGACATTACCTAACTTCCTTTTTCACTCCTGTTCTTCCTTTTCGCCAAAGGTAACCTTCCAAGACGTTTGCTTATGCTGTTGAGGCATCCCCGGAAATTATTTGGTGGAAGCGCTGTGCTCTTTGTCACTAGAGTTGTGCATGTACCTCGGCACCCTCAATCTCTAAAGGGTGTCACAAATTTTACAAAATTCACTACCATAATGCCTTACTGCGATGTTGCGATGCACTTTCATGCCACGCATATGTATGCAATATTCAAACAGCTTAGACTTATACCGCCAATCTAGGTAATAAGCAATATGCCACACATCCCCCACGGAGAGCAAAACATTTGAGGAATTCCCTTGCATCCAACCTTATATTAATTTATTAAGACAGATTACTATCAACTTCCTTCCTTTTTCTCACACTCTCCGCCGCCGAATAGGATAGCACTTACTCACACAAACAGTTAATCTCTAGTGATTTTGACATCTCAGAGGCAGGCCAATTAAGCTGCTTCTTACAGCAGCCAGGTCCATAAATGTATTGCGATGATATAGTCACTGGCATAAAGGCAACAGATAGGAAGGGAATTTCATTCCATTGCCAAGTTCCTTTGGAACTTGCTGTCATCAGTTGCATGCACATGGAACTTCTGATGCCCTACCACAGTGAATATGATTTTTGCAGCAGACAGCCCTGGCACTCCAGCAACATGCAAGCTGTTTTGGGAGAGAGGGCATGCTTCACTGATCTCGAAACTCTCTTTCCTGGGTGCACACAACTAAATTATCTGACTGTCTGCAATTGTATGTCAATTGTTTGCTAGAGATTTCGTGACATGTGACTACGAGGTGAGTGTTAGAGTTGGCACCTTTGGTGTGGTATTCCCATACACCTTTTTCCTTCACTACCCTGTTTTGCTGAACCCGTTTTGTTGGCATTAGGACTCTGTGCACTTTACCTCTGCTAACTAGTAGTAAAGTGTTTGTGTTCTCTCACTTAGACATGGCAAATTAGGTAGACCAAATTGTCACATTTAATTTATTTAGGACTCCATATTAAATGATACCCTATGTACACAGGTCTATAAATGAAATACTACTGTGGCAAGCACCACTGATTGTGCCACCCACTAAAAGAGCCCTGTAAAACAGGTCTCAGAACTGCCACTGCAACCTGTGGTGCAGTTTTAAACAGGAATTTCAACCTTGCAAAATAAACCTTTTGCAAGCCTAAACCTTCCTTTTTAATTCTTATATATCTTTAACACTTATATATCAACCCTGAGGCAGGCCCTAAAGGCTCATAGAGCAGGGTGCATGGTATTTGAATGGCAGGACATTTGCAATTAGGTTTTTCACATATTTACTATGAAAAGACCCTAAAGTAACTTTTTACAGTTGTACGGCTACCTCTCCCTTAGGCTAAGACAGTGCTGCTTTGTTATACTTAACAAGTGATAACTTTAGGTTCGGAGTAGACAGAGAAATACTTCTTCATCTCTTTTGAATTGTAATTTAAATCAATCAATTCAATTCATTCTTTATTCGGATAAAGGCTATCCATAAAAGTACAAAATAAAATACCAGCACAAATATACATTAAAGACAATATTTGTCAATATATGCATAAATAAATAGATAGTTAAGACAAAAATAAACACATGGCAAAAAGCAATAAACACACAAAAACCTATACATAGCACGAGAGTCAGTGCTGCAAGTTCATCATAGACTTGTAGTTTAGTTAGAGCCAATAGCAAAGATATTCCTAAAACAGTCTAAATCATAAAATGTAGCAGCGTAATATAATAAAGTGCAGACAATTTAACAGATAACGTGCAATAAAGTGCATACAATTACGTTATGCGGCCCACATAGGGGTCAAAAATGTCAAAGAGTACAATCAAAACTACTTATACTGTGCTCATAGAGGCACATGAGCGAACAGGCAGTCTCAAAAAGGTGCCAATAAGGAGGGTTAGATTTTCCCCATTAAGCGTGACAATGTCCCTGTAGGCCACCATAAAATCAGTAGCAGCCGAAGCCTTAAAAAAGGGAATTAACAGCTGTTTACTATATGTTTGGTGGAAGTTACAAAAAAACAAAAAGTGTAACACGGATTGACTTCCGCAACTTCCACAGGGACAAGGCATTTGCTCAAGCTTGATATTGAAGCCCAAGGGGAAGCTCAATAGTAATTTTATAGTGCCAGCCCTAAGGCGAAAGAGCAAGCTTTGTTCCCAGCGGTTGGTCACCTTTAGGAGATAGCTAGCCAGAAGTTTTGTAGGGGGGCCATTATCATCCACCATAGTTAAATACCCTCCAGCCCATATTTTAAAAGACATGACCATAGGCGTGATCGGTTTACGAAATCAAAGGCTGAGGTGAGGTCCATGAAAGCTAGGTAGATGGGAGACTGCCGAGCTATCGTGTATTAGCCAATTATCAAATTTAGATTAAGGCATTTCTCTATGGTTCCCAATTTACTTCTGAAGCCTAACTGACATATATTTAAAATACTTTCATCCTCAGCCCAGCTCCGGATTTTATTGAATATCACCCGCCAAAGTATCTTGAGTGTGTTATCGATCAAAGATATGGGTCTATAACAGCTAGGGTTGGACCTGTCCCTTTTTGAAAATCAGGACTATTATACCAGTCGACCATGTACTGGGGATTTGGGAGTTTGTTAGGTTGTTAAAAACATTGAGTAAAAGCGGTGCACAAAACTCCAGTTTATGCTTAATGAGGTCGATGGAAGCCCGTCAGGCCCAGGGGCCTTGTTACCTAAACTTTGGTCAATAGCATCCTCAACTTCAGATAGCGATATCTGGACTCGTGTAGCAACTTGAAGGTCTGTGTGGACCTCATTCTGAGAGGAGGCTGTGTATATTTTTTAGAAATGGGCTACCCAGGCTTCACTAGTTATATTACAATGTAGGCGGGTTAGATTCTGGCCCATAGTTCTCATATTTTTAACTGCTGCCCAAAAATCCGTTTGTAAGTCTTGCGGCACAGGCCAAGTTATCCCAATGTTCTGTCAGAATACCCTCTTCCCTCTGCATAACCACTTTGTTATATTGGTTCCTCATTGATCTAATAAGGTTTGCATCCCTGGGTGTAGCTAACAGAGCAGCGCGAACCTCTCTATTGGCCCGTGAGCAAACGCTATTGAACCACTTAGGATTGTGGTTATTATTGGACGCAGGTTTTGAGATCATTTGTTTAATGCCTGCGCATAAATGGGCGAAAGCAGCAACTGCCTCAGGGTTAGGGTCAGTAGGCGACAAACATGTATCGACAAGTGATCGATAAGACGTTAACATGTTTAAGAACACATTACTATTGTCGATACCTTTCCAGATAATTCTTAGATTGCCAGTTTAGGGTGATAGATTACAGGCCCCTGGTTCTGCAGTAAAATTATTTCTAAAGGCAGTTCTAAGCATAACCGAGATTGGGTTGTTGTCCCCAAACACAGCAGGTATGACCTCAGCTCTGACTAAAATATCTTCAAGCGTGGCTGATATAAAAAAATAATAAATTATTGAAGCACAACCGCGACCTCTATAGGTAGGTATTGGATAACTGTCATGATGGTTTATGGCTGCAATATCCATCACATTTAATAGGTCATTATTTGACAAATAATCCACTAATTCAGTCCCCCTTTTACACAAATGTACATACAGTTCATGGACAGTATCCGATTTAAAATCGCCGCCCAGACAGATTCCGGCTAAGTTATGATTTCCCGTTATAGTTTGTATGTCAGAGACAAAATTAAAAAGATTTGCAAAAATTGTTGTTAGGTACACTTAGAAAGTCATTATTATAAAAGTTAATAAAACAAATAGCAGCCCCTGTGTATATATCAGGGCTTGGAAATGTGGGCTATTTGTAGGGATAGTTTTGACACTGCCACCAGACAGGATGTTAACCCAAATAGAAAGGCCACCAGAAGGTTGGCCATGTTTAGGGGCAGGTGCACAAACATTAAAACATTGAAAACCCTTGAGGTATAATTCCCTTGTGGCCCAAGTCTCCTGAAACATTAAAATGTCTAATTTATTTACCAGTTTAACCCAGTCCTCATTTCCTACATTGGAGGCTAAGCCGGCAATGTTCCAGCTTAACACCTGCAGATGTTGGTCAAGTGGCCCAGTCACATCTTTTACCAGGCGGACAGGTACTATTGTGATAGGGGCCGGATCAGTGAGTGTTCCTGGTGGTAGGGGCAGTACTCTGGGAACTATGTACTAGGTTAGCATTATTTACGAGGGCTATGCTGGGTACGTGGTTAGCTAGTTGGCTAGGTGAATGTAATGTGTTGGAATTACCTGGATTTGAATTTTTACCCGAGAGAATAGGAATCTCAGAAAAAATACATTCTTTGACTTTGCAACAGGTGTCACAAGAGCCAGTTAGCGGGGGCTGGGTAACAGTTAAAATTTGCTGTGACATGCTGGAAACTGGTCTGCTCTGAGCCTGCGTTTTATGTAACTCTCCCTGTTGTGATGAAGCCTTTGGTACATTGCTGTGGGAACTGGACTTATTAATTAGTGATTCTAGACGGTCTAAGCGCTTCCAAAGTGTAACGAAATTCTTATCCACAAGTTCCTTGACGCGCTCAAACATAGTATCTACAATAATATCAATTGCAGTGTCTCCCAATTTCAAATTGTTAAAAAGTGCTGGTATAGATTCAGTCTGGGTATGAATTGAATGATACATATCACTAGGCATTAAGACAGCTGGGGTACTAAAACTGTGTCAGCTGAGGCCGCTGGACCTTGAATCCATGTACTTAAAGCGGTACGCTGTGGTTTTAGACATGATGGCAGACAGGCTTGTTTGTTTTCCTTTTTCTTTTTTGCCCCAGCAATTTCTGGGTTTGGGGAGACATTCACATTAGCACCAGTGTCCTTACAGCAAGGCGATGACAAAGGATCCACAGCCTCCATGGGACCCCCAGTAACCTTGTTACCCTCATCATCCGGTCCGCTTCCCAAGGCTGGTGAATGCATGTTATGTTCAATTGGCAAGTTCAGCGTCAATAGGGAGCTCGTATAATCATCGTTCATGTTTGTGGGGGTGAGTTGAGGAGTTGTTAATCCCAGGGACATACGCCTCTCGGTTAACTCAATTTCCCGTACTGACGATGTTATCAACTCTCTCCAGCATACTGTCTATAGAGGCGGAGGCACGTGAACTAGGCATAGCAGACCGTTTGGCCATAACAAATGAAATCCACAGGAGAACACCTTGCTTTACTCACCACGCTGATGTCAGGGATGATGGGGGATGTCAGAGAGATGGCCCAGCCTGGCCTCCTCCAGTCTCTGACGGGCGCAGACGTGCCTGCCCTTGGCTCGGGCTTTGCCTGGGCGCGTCCCGTGCTGCGGGAGGCCTGTATGGGTTTTGTCACGCCTCCGGGAACAGGACGCAACGTCGGGTGTCTGCTAGGGGCTGCTGGGAAGTGTAGTTCTTCTGCAGCGCCGGCTGTTCCCCTCACAGCGAAGGTGTGTAGAGAATTGCCGTTCCCCTCATGGCTGGAGAGTAAAAGAAGAGCTAGCCGGCCCCCTCACGGCTGCGGTCTCTTTGCGATTGGCGTATAAAATCCTTAATGGAAAAGTATGATTTTGAGTTACTATTCACTTTTAGAAAGTTGGCATTTTTCTGCATAAACCAAATGTGCCTTTCTGCCAGTGTCCAGGGTCACATGACTATAATGGCTCTCCTGTGATGCGTATTCCTTCCAGACAGGGAACAAACTGGCCTTGGGTGTGGGGAAGCGTTTTCCTTTCCTGAGCAGGATGGCCAGAGGTGCTGTATTTAGCCATTCCTGTGCCTTAAAGGATAGACTGAGGACTGTGTCCACCCACTTCCTGACTTCTGAGGTTGCTTGCTCTATCACTGGCAGATGCATCTGGCACCTGGTCCTATCTGCCCTATGATACCCTAGACAGTTTGGAGCCAAACCTTGGGGATATTGCAGAACTGAACGAAACCCGTTTAGGGGTGGACGAAGAGAGGGACACCCATATATATGCTTGCACTGAGTATAAAAGTTTCACCTTTAAAACCTCTCATCAGAACAATCCTTGGAATCTGGAATATTCAGAAGATGGACTGCCCTGCTGTCGGAAGAAGGAAGACTGGACCTGCTTGCCTTGAACCTTGGCGCTGGCAGAGATCTACGCTCCGCCAGCGGAGTCTGCGGAGATTTCCCTACTCCGTGCTCAGCTGAGAACACGGAGTAGGAAAAGAACTCCGCAGTGGAGTGGAGGTAGCCAGCCCACCCCCGCTAAATTGGGCCCCCGCCTCCACCCCGCATAAATTAAAATAACGTATGAACATAATTTAAAAAGAATAAAAGTAACTTACCTTATTGCGGCGTCCCCGGTCTGCCCTCCTCCTCCGTGCGTACATCTTGCACGAACTGTGCATGTGCAAGATGTACGTGAGGAGCAGGAGGGCAGATCTTCCAGAGCAGTCCTTGTAGCAGTAAAACAGTACTTCCTCCTTGTAGAGTTTCAACACAAGTCCAGTAGTGTCTGAAATGGTGGGGTCAGAGACCCAGTTGTTCCTTTTAAGTGGAGATGACTGCAAAGAGGGTCTTTGAAGTGCACAGAGATCCTCCCTCCCAGCTCTGGCTCCAGGCTCATTACAGGGGGCTATGCAGCCTTTTGTGTAGGGACAGGGCACAGCCTATTTAGGTATCAGTGTCAGCTCCTCCCTCCAATCCTGCCCAGGATGGCCCATCAGGATGTGGATGGTCACCCAGTCACACCTACACCCACTATGTGTGTGGCTTTTCAGATGGAGTGCACAAAGTCCTGCTGTCACCCACACCAGACATTTATTGGAGACAGGCTGCAGGCACACAGGGCTGAGAACAGGCAAATGCCATCTTTCTAGTTGTGCCATTTTCAAAATGATAGTGATTAAATAATCTTTACCAGTAAAGAGGATTTATCATTACCATTCTCAATCAGGAATTACACCTGATAAGTGTAATAATGAATTCTGAATGTTAACCTATGAGAGGGGTGAACCTCACAGTAGTGAAAAATGAGGGTGGGGTGTAAACTCCTTCAACCACCGGCAGAACAAAGTTTACTGGCCCACTCAACCCTAGTTCACACTGCTTGGGGAATCTGAGCATGCATCTGTGGTGCTGTTCTTGGCCTCCACAACAAGCTTACCGCAATTGTTGATCAGATAACAGACAAGTGCATTTATGGGTTTCAGCCTAGACCTGGCTGGTCATTCTAAGCCTGGCTGCTTCTGCTTGCAGTCAGTGTTGCTTACATTTCTGGTACTGAAGTCGGGTATGCAGTGCAGCAGAGGCTTAGCAGGATATGATTCAGTAGCTTTTAAAGTAAACTTATGTAGCTTGTAATTGCATTGCATATTCCATTTGTTTATTATCCAGAAACTCATCCTCATCCTGTCTCCTCCCACCCCCACATCCCAACCTAAACTTAAAAGTCCCACTTTTAAGTGACAAAGCACCCTGTCCTATAGGCTACCTAGGACCAACCTTAGGGGTGACTTACATGTAATAAAAGGGGAGTTTAAGGCTTGGCAAAGGGTTTTAAATGACAACTCGACATGACAGTGTAAACTGCACACACCGGCTCTGCAGTGGCAGGCTTGAGACATGTTTAAAGTTCTACTTTTGTGGGTAGCACAATCAGGGCTGCAGGGCCACTAGTATCATTTAATTTACAGGCCCTGGGCACATGTAGGACACTGTACTAGAGACGTATAGGTAAATTAAGTGTGCCAAACAGGTGGATGTATCAATCAAACTATTTTTAGAGGAGAGAGCCCATTCACCTTATCACTGGACAGCATTGGTAAAGTGCTCAGTGTCCTAAAGCCAACAAAAACATGGCAAGAAAAAGAGGGGGAGGAAGGCCAAAGGTTTGTAGTGACTCTTCAGAGAATACATTTTACAACAGTTTAACTAAGTGAGAATAGATTTGCATGTATATTTAGGGAATGTCAGCCTAAATATAGTCACTGAAAAAATGTAACCAATCACAATAGATGAAATGAAAAAAATTTCATGAAAAGAGAGTTTATAGAGTGCACTAGACCCAATGTGTCAAAGTGCTAAGGGAAGGCAGTCAAGAACAGCCTCAAATCAAACAGAAGATGATAAAAGGGTCTAAGAGGGAAAAAAAACAAGTTTCCTGATGTTTTTATAAAACAGCAAACAAGTTGACTTCAGAAATGTGAGCAGGCAAAGTATTCCACAATTTGGCAGCGGTAATCGAAATGGAACGTTCTCGCCGTCTATAGCTCTATAGATACACTTAACCATAACATTCATTGCATGCGTATATAAATGATGTGCAATATTCTCATATAAACCACATTCAAATATCATATCTTTGTTGCAGGTGGTGATGAGTATGCCCTCTTTGGCCATCTTCTCATCCACTTCTAACTGTCAACCTCACTGCCTCACTAGAGGTATGACAGGGCACACACATGTGAGCCATCACTGACTGCACTTAGCTATCCATAAATTGCACTTTTGATGTGTAGGCCACATGAGGGTATCCAGTACTCTCAGAAGTATTGTGAAAGGTTATTGCAGCCTGTTGCATGTTGCACACCCTTTCCATGTGACGGGGCTTACATGTTGACCTCACCCTTCAACTTCAGGCCTATACAGGCGATCAGGGCCTGCTGGTGCACTACTGACTCATTTCATCTGAGCTGCTAGTTTGTTTGTTGCATCATAGTGGTTGGACAGTGTTGCATGAAGTGTGAATGGTGGATCACGACACCGTCCACATATACCTTACTGAGAAAACACTGTTGGAAGTCCATTATGTTACAGGTAAACTTGCAAGTTGCAATGTAATAAGCATACACTAACTCAGTATTCACTTATGTATCATTTGACTGCACGTTACATATACATTCATCACCCATTCATTACACACTGCAATTTCAAATCAATACATAACACCTCACATGTATTGTAAGAGCAAGACATATAATATAACAACACCGCAACATTTTATTTCATTTGCTACTAGGTGGACTTTCGTAACTCCAGACATGCATTCCCCTTCCTCTTCTATTTATACCGATTTAATTCATTTAAGCAATGGATTTCTCCGCTTTCATTATGTAGGGAGAGAACTCCATAGTGAAGGAGGAGATCTCTGTAGTTGGGGAGGATTTTTCCACCTACTGCACAAAACAGGATATAACATACAGGACAAGGAAGTGGGAAGCTCTGAGCCATCCAAGAACAACAATACACTCCTCCACAATCTTGCTGCTCCTCTTAGTACAAACATGTTCTAAATAGTTGAGAATTAAGTTAGAGGTCCCCCAGTTTCTTCCCAGAGGAATTGAAGATTATCGTTGAGGGGATTGTCCAGAAGTACACGTAGGATCAAAAACTCAGCTGAGCGGTATAGTATGGAATAGGATATTTCACAACAATTTGGGGTCCAAAGTAAATTAAACCTGGCTCTGTTGCTTCCTGCATCAAACTACACTGGTGCGTTCAGATTACAGACTGTCTCATAGGAGATCTTTTTCCAAAAGTTCTAGCTCAAAATTAAATAAATCCTAACATATTCTTGAATATAATTCAAAAAGATGAGATAGAAAAAAATAATTTTCAGATTATGACAAATCACAGATGTATCAAATACAATCCTTCATCACTGCAACACCAAATGTTCCATTTACCTAGTAATTTGTTCATGCGGCTTTGAATAAATGGGATCAAATGTAAGAAAACTATAGGAGAGATGGTGTGAACATTTGTGATCAATAAAGACTGAGGACAATAGATACCTGCTTGTGTTACACCAATGTGAGAAATATACTTCATTCACTACTATTCTGACTACTTTTTAAAGAATTTCTTAGAGAACATTAAATAGATGCAGTGAGGTGTAGAAGAAACATTGAGATCCAAAGAAACACGTTTGATTGACAAACTGAAAACTGTTAAAATAAAGTCACAATATGGACAGAGAATTGCATAACCAATTGTGAACTGTTAGAACATGGTTAGAGAATTTTTATCATTTAGGTGGGTAAACTTAAGGTAACATTTGTGAGATGATCTTAGGGTAATAATAGCTAGGGGAAATAGACATTCATTGTGTAACATTTACACGAGAAAGAAATTGCACCCACCACCGGCCTGATTAAATATGCATTTTGGGAATACAACATAGAATGCAGGTGAACAAGGATTGGAATACAATACAGTAACAAGAATTAGGAGTACAATTATGGATTGATGTATTGAAAAGTGCTTGAAATAGGTGTCAGCTCAAACAGAAAATTATTTAAGTTTTGTGATAGGTCTTTCTGGTGACTTTAAGATGAAATAAAAAGTTGTGTATGTAAGCTCGATAAAGATACATCATATATCGAATACCTATTTGCATACATTTTAACTTAATGATTGACTGTGAAGAAATGTGTGAGGTTAGTGCTAAGGTTAAGGAATCTTATTTAACAGATTGGAAGTATGGTTTTGACTGTCCTATTGGATGATACCTTTTAATATAGAGTACCTTCTTAAAGCCTGTCATGACAAGGAATAAGATGTGACCTTGTTGAAGGAGTTACAATACATAGGGTGGGTGTTTAAAACATGCCAGGAGATGATATAACTTAACCCTTCCGTGCTTGAGGTAACACAAGGACTTTTTGATCTGTTACCACAATACAGAAAGTGCAAGGTTAGCACAAATGGTAAACAGACCTTTGGGGAAATGGTGAGTAAGGGTTATAATATCATATCACTTGAATAAGTAGTTTCATAAATTAACAGGTAAGCACTAAGTTAATGCATATATCCCCTTACAAAAAAACATACTTAATTGTTCCTCTTTCTGTGGAATAATCAATTGAAATTAGAATAACGATAGGAGTATGAATTAGTGTTTTATTAATTTAATTTACTCATTCGCATATATCCCCTAATAAAAATATATTATTTGTATTTTACTGGTCCTTTTGTCTTGTGCGAAATTTAATTTTTCCAAACAATATAGAAAGGCATCTTTCCTTTCTCCCCTTCCCAGTAATCTTTCTAATAGTCTGTTGTCATTGCCATTGGACTTGTACCTCTGGGGAAGACTGTTCGGTTAGAAAGTATGATAATGGACTTCCCAACATATTTGATCTCCTGGTGAGTTTTAAATAATTTAATACACAGGGTAATCTACAGGAGTTTGATCAGATTATTCTGTTTACTTTTATACATTTTTATCTCATTCTTTTAAGTTGTTCTTTTAAGATACCATTAATTTGGGGGAGTAGAAATTTGTGAATGTTACACGTTTGATGTTAATAAACTCATTTGCAACGATACAGAATTCTACTCAATTCATTTTTGGTGAGTTTCAGATGTTATATATAATATTTTGATGATAGGAGTTTGATTGTACAATTCACTATTTACTTATGGCGAGTTTTCCAACCATCTTTTGGCCTGTTTATAAGAGTATCAATTTCACATACATGGTGAAATTGGCCATAAATCAGGGTGGATGAGATATAATCCTTTTGTAGAGACTGTGGAGTTGATACAGGACGCAACGTCAGGGGCAGGCGTCTGCTAGGGGCTGCTGGGAAGTGTAGTTCTTCTGCAGCGCCGGCTGTCCCCCTCACAGCGAAGGTGTGTAGAGAATTGCCGTTTCCCTCATGGCTGGAGAGTAAAAGAAGAGCTAGCCGGCCCCCTCACGGCTGCGGTCTCTTTGCGATTGGCTTATAAAATCCTTAATGGCAAAGTATGATTTTGAGTTACTATTCACTTTTAGAAAGTTAGCATTTTTCTGCATAAACCAAATGTGCCTTTCTGCCAGTGTCCAGGGTCACATGACTATAATGGCTCTCCTGTGATGCGTATTCCTTCCAGACAGGGAACAAACTGGCCTTGGGTGTGGGGAAGCGTTTTCCTTTCCTGAGCAGGATGGCCAGAGGTGCTGTATATTTAGCCATTCATGTGCCTTAAAGGATAGACTGAGGACTGTGTCCACCCACTTCCTGACTTCTGAGGTTGCTTGCTCTATCACTGGCAGATGCATCTGGCACCTGGTCCTATCTGCCCTATGATACCCTAGACAGTTTGGAGCCAAACCTTGGGGATATTGCAGAACTGACCGAAACCTGTTTAGGGGTGGACAAAGAGAGGGACACCCATATATATGCTTACACTGAGTATAAAAGTTGCACCTTAAAAACCTCTCATCAGAACAATCCTTGGAATCTGGAATATTCAGAAGATGGACTGCCCTGCTGTCGGAAGAAGGAAGACTGGACCTGCTTGCCTTGAACCTTGGCGCTGGCAGAGATATACGCTCCGCCAGCGGAGTCTGCGGAGATTTCCCTACTCCGTGCTCAGCTGAGAACACGGAGTAGGAAAAGAACTCCACAGTGGAGTGGAGGTAGCCAGCCCACCCCCGCTAAATTGGGCCCCCGCCTCCACCCCGCATAAATTAAAATAACGTATGAACATAATTTAAAAAGAATAAAAGTAACTTAGCTTATTGCGGCGTCCCCGGTCTGCCCTCCTCCTCCTTGCGTAGATCTTGCACGAACTGTGCATGTGCAAGATGTACGTGAGGAGCAGGAGGGCAGATCTTCCAGAGCAGTCCTTGTAGCAGTAAAACAGTACTTCCTCCTTGTAGAGTTTCAACACAAGTCCAGTAGTGTCTGAAATGGTGGGGTCAGAGACCCAGGTGTGCCTTTTAAGTGGAGGTGACTGCAAAGAGGGTCTTTGAAGTGCACAGAGATCCTCCCTCCCAGCTCTGGCTCCAGGCTCATTACAGGGGGCTATGCAGCCTTTTGTGTAGGGACAGGGCACAGCCTATTTAGGTATCAGTGTCAGCTCCTCCCTCCAATCCTGCCCAGGATGGCCCATCAGGATGTGGATGGTCACCCAGTCACACCTACACCCACTATGTGTGTGGCTTTTCAGATAGAGTGCACAAAGTCCTGCTGTCACCCACACCAGACATTTATTGGAGACAGGCTGCAGGCACACAGGGCTGAGAACAGGCAAATGCCATCTTTCTAGTTGTGCCATTTTCAAAATGGTAGTGATAAAATAATATTTACCAGTAAAGAGGATTTATCATTACCATTTCAAATATATGGAAAATGACAGAGCTATTCCTTCTCAATCAGGAATTACACCTGATAAGTGTAATAATGAATTCTGAATGTTAACCTATGAGAGAGGTGAACCTCACAGTAGTGAAAAATGAGGGTGGGGTGTAAACTCCTTCAACCACCGGCAGAACAAAGTTTACTGGCCCACTCAACCCTAGTTCACACTGCTTGGGGAATCTGAGCATGCATCTGTGGTGCTGTTCTTGGCCTCCACAACAAGCTTACCGCAATTGTTGATCAGATAACAGACAAGTGCATTTATGGGTTTCAGCCTAGACCTGGCTGGTCATTCTAAGCCTGGCTGCTTCTGCTTGCAGTCAGTGTTGCTTACATTTCTGGTACTGAAGTCGGGTATGCAGTGCAGCAGAGGCTTAGCAGGATATGATTCAGTAGCTTTTAAAGTAAACTTATGTAGCTTGTAATTGCATTGCATATTCCATTTGTTTATTATCCAGAAACTCATCCTCATCCTGTCTCCTCCCACCCTTACCTCCCAACCTAAACTTAAAAGTCCCACTTTTAAGTGACAAAGCACCCTGTCCTATAGGCTACCTAGGACCAACCTTATGGGTGACTTACATGTAATAAAAGGTGAGCTTAAGGCTTGGCAAAGGGTTTTAAATGACAACTCGCCATGACAGTGTAAACTGCACACACCGGCTCTGCAGTGGCAGGCTTGAGACATGTTTAAAGTTCTACTTTTGTGGGTAGCACAATCAGGGCTGCAGGGCCACTAGTATCATTTAATTTACAGGCCCTGGGCACATGTAGGACACTGTACTAGAGACGTATAGGTAAATTAAGTGTGCCAAACAGGTGGATGTATCAATCAAACTATTTTTAGAGGAGAGAGCCCATTCACCTTATCACTGGACAGCATTGGTAAAGTGCTCAGTGTCCTAAAGCCAACAAAAACATGGCAAGAAAAAGAGGGGGAGGAAGGCCAAAGGTTTGTGGTGACTCTTCAGAGAATACATTTTACAACAGTTTAACTAAGTGAGAATAGATTTGCATGTATATTTAGGGAATGTCAGCCTAAATATAGTCACTGAAAAAATGTAACCAATCACAATAGATGAAATGAAAAAAATTTCATGAAAAGAGAGTTTATAGAGTGCACTAGACCCAATGTGTCAAAGTGCTAAGGGAAGGCAGTCAAGAACAGCCTCAAATCAAACAGAAGATGATGAAAGGGTCTAAGAGGGAAAAAAACCATGTTTCCTGATGTTTTTATAAAACAGCAAACAAGTTGACTTCAGAAATGTGAGCAGGCAGAGTATTCCACAATTTGGCAGCGGTAACCGAAATGGAACGTTCTCGCCGTCTATAGCTCTATAGATACACTTAACCATAACATTCATTGCATGCGTATATAAATGATGTGCACTATTCTCATATAAACAACATTCAAATATCATATCTTTGTTGCAGGTGGTGATGAGAATGCCCTCTTTGGCCATCTTCTCATCCACTTCTAACTGTCAACCTCACTGCCTCACTAGAGGTATGACAGGGCACACACATGTGAGCCATCACTGACTGCACTTAGCTATCCATAAATTGCACTTTTGATGTCTTGGCCACATGGGGGTATCCAGTACTCTCAGAAGTATTGTGAAAGGTTATTGCAGCCTGTTGCATGTTGGACACCCTTTCCATGTGACGGGGCTTACATGTAGACCTCACCCTTCAACTTCAGTCCTATACAGGCGATCAGGGCCTGCTGGTGCACTACTGACTCATTTCATCTGAGCTGCTAGTTTGTTTGTTGCATCATAGTGGTTGGACAGTGTTGCATGAAGTGTGAATGGTGGATCACGACACCGTCCACATATACCTTACTGAGAAACCACTGTTGCAAGTCCATTATGTTACAGGTAAACTTGCAAATTACAATGTAATAAGCATACACTAACTCAGTATTCACTTATGTATCATTTGACTGCACGTTACATATACATTCATCACCCATTACACACTGCAATTTCAAATCAATTCATAACACCCCACATGTATTGTAAGAGCAAGACATATAATATAACAACACCGCAACATTTTATTTCATGTGCTACTAGGTGGACTTTCGTAACCCTAGACATGCGTTCCTCTTCCTCTTCTATTTATACCGATTTAATTCATTTAAGCAATGGATTTCTCCGCTTTCATTATGTAGGGGGAGAACTCCATAGTGAAGGAGGAGATCTCTGTAGTTGGGGAGGATTTTTCCACCTACTGCACAAAACAGGATATCACATACAGGACAAGGAAGTGGGAAGCTCTGAGCCATCCAAGAACAACAATACACTCCTCCACAATCTTGCTGCTCCTCTTAGTACAAACATGTTCTAAATAGTTGAGAATTAAGTTAGAGGTCCCCCAGTTTCTTCCCAGAGGAATTGAAGATTATCGTTGAGGGGATTGTCCAGAAGTACACGTAGGATCAAAAACTCAGCTGAGCAGTATAGTATGGAATAGGATATTTCACAACAATTTGGGGTCCAAAGTAAATTAAACCTGGCTCTGTTGCTTCCTGCATCAAACTACACTGGTGCGTTCAGATTACAGACTGTCTCATAGGAGATCTTTTTCCACAAGTTCTAGCTCAAAATTAAATAAATCCTAACATATTCTTGAATATAATTCAAAAAGATGAGATAGAAAAAAATCATTTTCAGATTATGACAAATAACAGTTTTATCAAATAAAATCCTTCATCACTGCAACTCCAAATGTTCCATTTACCTAGTAATTTGTTCATGCGGCTTTGAATAAATGGGATCAAATGTAAGAAAACTATAAGAGAGATGGTGTGAACATTTGTGATCAATAAAGACTGAGGACAATAGATACCTGCTTGTATTACACCTATGTGAGAAATATACTTCATTCACTACTATTCTGACTACTTTTTAAAGAATTTCTTAGAGAACATTAAATAGATGCAGTGAGGTGTAGAAGAAACATTGAGATCCAAAGAAACACGTTTGATTGACAAACTGAAAACTGTTAAAATAAAGTCACAATATGGACAGAGAATTGCATAACCAATTGTGAACTGTTAGAACATGGTTAGAGAATTTTTATCATTTAGGTGGGTAAACTTAAGGTAACATTTGTGAGATGATCTTAGGGTAATAATAGCTAGGGGAAATAGACATTCATTGTGTAACATTTACACGAGAAAGAAATTGCACCCACCACCTGCCTGATTAAATATGCATTTTGGGAATACAACATAGAATGCAGGTGAACAAGGATTGGAATACAATACAGTAACAAGAATTAGGAGTACAATTATGGATTGATGTATTGAAAAGTGCTTGAAATAGGTGTCAGCTCAAACAGAAAATTAATTAAGTTTTTTGATAGGTCTTTCTGGTGACTTTAAGATGAAATAAAAAGTTGTGTATGTAAGCTCGATAAAGATACATCATATATCGAATACCTATTTGCATACATTTTAACTTAATGATTGACAGTGAAGAAATGTGTGAGGTTAGTGCTAAGGTTAAGGAATCATATTTAACAGATCGGAAGTATGGGTTTGACTGTCTTATTGGATGATACTTTTTAATATAGAGTACGTTCTTAAAGCCTGTCATGACAAGGAATAAGATGTGACCTTGTTGAAGGAGTTACAATACATAGGGTGGGTGTTTAAAACATGCCAGGAGATGATATAACTTAACCCTTCCGTGCTTGAGGTAACACAAGGACTTTTTGATCTGTTACCACAATACAGAAAGTGCAAGGTTAGCACAAATGGTAAACAGACCTTTGGGGAAATGGTGAGTAAGGGTTATAATATCATATCACTTGAATAAGTAGTTTCATAAATTAACAGGTAAGCACTAAGTTAATGCATATATCCCCTTACAAAAAAACATACTTCATTGTTCCTCTTTCTGTGGAATAATCAATTGAAATTAGAATAACGATAGGAGTATGAATTAGTGTTTTATTAATTTAATTTACTCATTCGCATATATCCCCTAATAAAAATATATTATTTGTATTTTACTGGTCCTTTTGTCTTGTGCGAAATTTAATTTTTCCAAACAATATAGAAAGGCATCTTTCCTTTCTCCCCTTCCCAGTAATCTTTCTAATAGTCTGTTGTCATTGCCATTGGACTTGTACCTCTGGGGAAGACTGTTCGGTTAGAAAGTATGATAATGGACTTCCCAACATATTTGATCTCCTGGTGAGTTTTAAATAATTTAATACACAGGGTAATCTACAGGAGTTTGATCAGATTATTCTGTTTACTTTTATACATTTTTATCTCATTCTTTTAAGTAGTTCTTTTAAGATACCATTAATTTGGGGGAGTAGAAATTTGTGAATGTTACACGTTTGATGTTAATAAACTCATTTGCAATGATACAGAATTCTACTCAATTCATTTTTGGTGAGTTTCAGATGTTATATATAATATTTTGATGATAGGAGTTTGATTGGACAATTCACTATTTACTTATAGCGAGTTTTCCAACCATCTTGTGGCCTGTTTATAAGAGTATCAATTTCACATACATGGTGAGATTGGCCATAAATCAGGGTGGATGAGATATAATCCTTTTGTAGAGACTGTGGAGTTGATACAGGACGCAATGTCAGGGGCGGGCGTCTGCTAGGGGCTGCTGGGAAGTTTAGTTCTTCTGCAGCGCCGGCTGTCCCCCTCACAGCGAAGGTGTGTAGAGAATTGCCGTTTCCCTCATGGCTGGAGAGTAAAAGAAGAGCTAGCCGGCCCCCTCACGGCTGCGGTCTCTTTGCGATTGGCTTATAAAATCCTTAATGGAAAAGTATGATTTTGAGTTACTATTCACTTTTAGAAAGTTGGCATTTTTCTGCATAAACCAAATGTGCCTTTCTGCCAGTGTCCAGGGTCACATGACTATAATGGCTCTCCTGTGATGCGTATTCCTTCCAGACAGGGAACAAACTGGCCTTGGGTGTGGGGAAGCGTTTTCCTTTCCTGAGCAGGATGGCCAGAGGTGCTGTATTTAGCCATTCATGTGCCTTAAAGGATAGACTGAGGACTGTGTCCACCCACTTCCTGACTTCTGAGGTTGCTTGCTCTATCACTGGCAGATGCATCTGGCTCCTGGTCCTATCTGCCCTATGATACCCTAGACAGTTTGGAGCCAAACCTTGGGGATATTGCAGAACTGACCGAAACCTGTTTAGGGGTGGACAAAGAGAGGGACACCCATATATATGCTGGCACTGAGTATAAAAGTTGCACCTTTAAAACCTCTCATCAGAACACTCCTTGGAATCTGGAAGATTCAGAAGATGGACTGCCCTGCTGTCGGAAGAAGGAAGACTGGACCTGCTTGCCTTGAACCTTGGCGCTGGCAGAGATCTACGCTTCGCCAGCGGAGTCTGCGGAGATTTCCCTACTCCGTGCTCTGCTGAGAACACGGAGTAGGAAAAGAACTCCGCAGTGGAGTGGAGGTAGCCAGCCCACCCCCGCTAAATTGGGCCCCGCCTCCACCCCGCATCAATTAAAATAACGTATGAACATAATTTAAAAGCAATAAAAGTAACTTACCTTATTGCGGCGTCCCCGGTCTGCCCTCCTCCTCCTTGCGTACATCTTGCACGAACTGTGCATGTGCAAGATGTACGTGAGGAGCAGGAGGGCAGTTCTTCCAGAGCAGTCCTTGTAGCAGTAAAACAGTACTTACTCCTTGTAGAGTTTCAACACAAGTCCAGTAGTGTCTGAAATGGTGGGGTCAGAGACCCAGTTGTGCCTTTTAAGTGGAGGTGACTGCAAAGAGGGTCTTTGAAGTGCAGAGAGATCCTCCCTCCCAGCTCTGTCTCCAGGCTCATTACAGGGGGCTATGCAGCCTTTTGTGTAGGGACAGGGCACAGCCTATTTAGGTATCAGTGTCAGCTCCTCCCTCCAATCCTGCCCAGGATGGCCCATCAGGATGTGGATGGTCAACCAGTTACACCCACACCCACTATGTGTGTGGCTTTTCAGATGGAGTGCACAAAGTCCTGCTGTCACCCACACCAGACATTTATTGGAGACAGGCTGCAGGCACACTGGGCTGAGAACAGGCAAATGCCATCTTTCTAGTTGTGCCATTTTCAAAATGGTAGTGATAAAATATTCTTCACCACTAAAGAGGATTTATCATTACCATTTCAAATATATGGAAAATGACAGAGCTATTCCTTCTCAATCAGGAATTACACCTGATAAGTGTAATAATGAATTCTGAATGTTAACCTATGAGAGGGGTGAACCTCACAGTAGTGAAAAATGAGGGTGGGGTGTAAACTCCTTCAACCACCGGCAGAACAAAGTTTACTGGCCCACTCAACCCTAGTTCACACTGCTTGGGGAATCTGAGCATGCATCTGTGGTGCTGTTCTTGGCCTCCACAACAAGCTTACCGCAATTGGTGATCAGATAACAGACAAGTGCATTTATGGGTTTCAGCCTAGACCTGGCTGGTCATTCTCTGCCTGGCTGCTTCTGCTTGCAGTCAGTGTTGCTTACATTTCTGGTACTGAAGTCGGGTATGCAGTGCAGCAGAGGCTTAGCAGGATATGATTCAGTAGCTTTTAAAGTAAACTTATGTAGCATGTAATTGCATTGCATATTCCATTTGTTTATTATCCAGAAACTCATCCTCATCCTGTCTCCTCCCACCCCCACCTCCCACCACCTCCTATATCATCTGTCATCCCCATCTGTCATTTTCTTCTATCTGTCCCCTTGCCTCCTTTACCTTCTTTGAAAAATTGATCAGTTAAATAGGTCGCAAAAGCTATCAGTGTTCTCTTATGGCTGTGGGGTGAGGCCAATACACATCCACAAATGTAGTGACATCCCAAAACGCCACCCTGCCTGTCCCACTCTGAAATAGTTCTCTTTCGCCTGTGGCTGGTTGCTGTGGCACATCTCTGTCAGAGTCTGAAGCAATGGAACGGCACTCTGAGGTGACCCTGGGAATGGTGCAGTGCTCTACGGGGACACACTCTGCCTGTCCGCATCCCCTGGGTATGGGGCAGAGTTCTATGAGGAATCCCTCTGCCTATTGGCAGCCCCTGGGTACTGAGCAGTGGGAGGGGATACAATGAAAGAACCATCTTTGGACCCTCGTTAGTTTCACTGCTGAGACATGGGCAGTGCCCTTTAAGGAGAGTGTAACAGTGGAGCTCCAGCCCCCTGTTGAGGACCCCACAGCTGCTGGACATACACAACTCCTGTTCTGGAGAACAGGTGAGGAGGGAATGAGGAGGGGTACAAATGTAGTCGAAGTCCGACCAAGTGCTGTCAGTGTGAGCCAGTAGTACTGTCATGTACGGAGCACCAGCACCTCCCACCAGAGGTGCAGCAATTTGGCTGCACTTTGAGAGTAGCAGCACTTCTCAGCAGGAAAGGAACTCTGTGAAAGAGGGTGCATTTATATTAGCATTCCCAACGTTCGCACTTGTACCGACTCGCTGCCACTCTTCAACCCTGAGGCATACCTCCACTCCCTTTAGTGCCAAGCTGCATACCGGCCTGGAGCAGCGTCAGCACTATGAAGCTTTTTTTTGTGTCCACTTTGGGTAGAAAATCTGTTTCTCCTGCGGACAGCCTATTCACCTCAGGGTGGGGCGGCCGGTTCTATGTTCTCAATGCCATATACTCCTTAAATCTGCACCAAACATTTTATAAGCAATGTCTATGTTTAAAATGGCTGTTGTTAATGTTTGCCCACTCACAGAACGCCTCGGAATTTGGCATAACTTAGTGGAATTTCGCAGAGTGAAACTCCATGAGCTCCGCCAAAGCCTAGTGACAAATGACTTTGGGTGCTCTTTCCTACCAGGACATGGAAACCTAAACTTAAAAGTCCCACTTTTAAATGACAAAGCACCCTGTCCTATAGGCTACCTAGGACCAACCTTAGGGGTGACTTACATGTAATAAAAGGGGAGTTTAAGGCTTGGCAAAGGGTTTTAAATGACAACTCGACATGACAGTGTAAACTGCACACACCGGCTCTGCAGTGGCAGGCTTGAGACATGTTTAAAGTTCTACTTTTATGGGTAGCACAATCAGGGCTGCAGGGCCACTAGTATCATTTAATTTACAGGCCCTGGGCACATGTAGGACACTGTACTAGCGACTTATAGGTAAATTAAGTGTGCCAAACAGGTGGATGTATCAATCAAACCATTTTTAGAGGAGAGAGCACATTCACCTTATCACTGGACAGCATTGGTAAAGTGCTCAGTGTCCTAAAGCCAACAAAAACATGGCAAGAAAAAGAGGGGGAGGAAGGCCAAAGGTTTGTGGTGACTATTCAGAGAATACATTTTACAACAGTTTAACTAAATGAGAATAGATTTGCATGTATATTTAGGGAATGCCAGCCTAAATATACTAACTGAAAAAATGTAACCAATCACAATAGATGAAATGAAAAAAATGTCATGAAAAGAGAGTTTATAGAGTGCACTAGACCCAAGGTGTCAAAGTGCTAAGGGAAGGCAGTCAAGAACAGCCTCAAATCAAACAGAAGATGATGAAAGGGTCTAAGAGGGAAAAAAACATATTGACTTCATAAATGTGAGCAGGCAGAGTATTCCACAATTTGGCAGCGGTAACCGAAATGGAACGTTCTCGTCGTCTATAGATCTATAGATACACTTAACCCTAACATTCATTGCATGTGTATATAAATGATGTGCAATATTCTCATATAAACCACATTCAAATATCATATCTTTGTTGCAGGTGGTGATGAGAATGCCCTCTTTGACCATCTTCTCATCCACTTCCAACTGTCAACCTCACTGCCTCACTAGAGGTATGACAGGGCACACACATGTGAGCCATCACTGACTGCACTTAGCTATCCATAAATTGCACTTTTGATGTCTTGGCCACATGGGGGTATCCAGTACTCTCAGAAGTATTGTGAAAGGTTATTGCAGCCTGTTGCATGTTGCACACCCTTTCCATGTGATGGGGCTTACATGTAGACCTTACCCTTCAACTTCAGTCCTATACAGGCAATCAGGGCCTGCTGGTGCACTACTGACTCATTTCATCTGAGCTGCTAGTTTGTTTGTTGCATCATAGTGGTTGGACAGTGTTGCATGAAGTGTGAATGGTGGATCACGACACCATCCACATATACCTTACTGAGAAACCACTGTTGGAAGTCCATTATGTTACAGGTAAACTTGCAAGTTACAATGTAATAAGCATACACTAACTCAGTATTCACTTATGTATCATTTGACTGCACGTTACATATACATTCATCACCCATTACACACTGCAATTTCAAATCAATACATAACACCCTGCATGTATTGTAAGAGCAAGACATATAATATAACAACACCGTAACATTTTATTTCATGTGCTACTAGGTGGACTTTCGTAACCCCATACATGCATTCCCCTTCCTCTTCTATTTATACCGATTTAATTCATTTAAGCAATGGATTTCTCCGCTTTCATTATGTAGGGGGAGAACTCCATAGTGAAGGTGGAGATCTCTGTAGTTGGGGAGGATTTCTCCAACTACTGCACAAAACAGGATATAACATACAGGACAAGGAAGTGGGAAGCTCTGAGCCATCCAAGAACAACAATACACTCCTCCACAATCTTGCTGCTCCTCTTAGTACAAACATGTTCTAAATAGTTGAGAATTAAGTTAGAGGTCTGTTATGTTATATCAAACTTGTAAAGTGCACATTCACTCTAGGGTTCTTGGTGGTAGGGTAAAGAAGGAAACATCTTCTCAGGTTAACACAGTAAGCTTGTGTGCACATCCAGGTTTTAAACCGCTTCCTGAAACTCATACAGTTTGCTCCAAGTTTAATTTCAACCGGAAGTGAGTTCCAAATATGGGGCCCTATCACAGAGAATCTTGCTCCTCCCTACCTTTTCCGCTTAAATCTTGGAACCTTTAGAAGGTTCAAGTAGGCTGATCTGAGACTGCACTTTGGGGTATATCTCTGGATTCTTAAACATATGAACTTTGGGCTTTTGTTTTGAAGGGATTTATAGATAACACAGCCTGTTTTGAAGATGGCCCATTGAGCCACTGGAAGCCAATGTAGTTTCTTCATCAGTGGTTTGATGTGACTGTGCCTCGGTTGTTAAACAGCCAGTCTAACTGCTGGGTTTTGTACCATTTGAAGTCTCTTTGTATATTGGAAGTCCCAGGTAGAGGGCATTTGCATTATCAATTCTTGATTGGACTATAGCAATGATGATTTTAATGGTTGCTACCATAGAGAAAAAGTTCAAAATTTTCCTAATTTTCCTAAGTTGAAGAAAGCATGATGAATCACTGCTCCTATCTGTGGATTCATGGATAGATGTTTATCAATTTGGATGCCCAGATTTTTTCCAATTATTTTAGTATAGGGTGGAATCCCATCTCCCTCGGACAATAGGATGGGTTCCACTGGTTGAGCTTGTTATTGATGATGACGATCTCTGTCTTATCAGAGTTTATTTGTAGTTAATTATCGGTCATCTAGTCTCTGATACATAGCATGATGTTTTTGGAAAGCTTCCTCTGATTCCGACGTATTGTCAATGGTAAATATTAGCTGCATATAGTCAGCGTTGTTGTTGATTTTGCCTTCTTTTGCTGGAGGGTATGTACCAGTGGACGAATATAAAGATTGAAAAGATGTGGGAATAACGATGAACCCTATGGTACTCCACAACTCAAATGGACTTTAGCTGAGCAGTAAGGGGAGAGGTGAACTGACTGGCGTGATTTTTAAGAAAGGATTTAATCTAATCTAGGGCAAACCCTTGTATGCCCCCGGCCTCGATTTGGTCGACCGAAATTACATGATCCACTGTATCAAAGGCAGCGGAGAGATATAGCAGTACCATTGCCTGAGTTCTGGCTCCATCCACTTGTTCTCTCATGTCATCTACCACAGATAGAATGACTGATTCAGTTGAGTGAATGGGGCAGAATCCTGCGTGGTGCGGATCGTGAAATTTAGAATCTGCTAGGAAGGAGCATAAGTAATGTGCCACATGTGCCTCTAAGGCTTTTGATAGGTAGGGAAGAAGGAAGATAGGTCTGTAGTTTTTCAACGACATAGGGTCCTCACTTAGTTTTTTTGGAGTGGGATTATCATGGCCTCTTTAAATGATTGAGCAACACAACCCTGAGTTAAGGATTGATTCAGAATGGGCAGAGTGATTTCTGGAAAAGAGGAGAACATGAAATGTTCAAACAGTGGAGGGCATACATATTTCTGAGATCTAGATTTAACTTTTATCAGTAATTCCATGAGATAGTCTTGACTGAATGGGGGGAATAGTTGCAAGGTAAAAGAGATTCCTAGTTTTTTGGTGTAGTCATTACATTTTATCTCCTTTAATTTGTTCACAATTAATTTTTAGCCATTCCATAATAATTTTTTGTGGGGGTGACTGATGGTGTGACTTCATCCGGATTAGGTAGCTCTCCCACAATTTCAAAAATGACTTTTGACTTATTTCCAGAGTTTATGAATTTGTTTGAGAAGAATGTTACTTTAGCCTGAAAAATAGCTTTTTGATAATATTTCATGTTTTGAAAAAGATTTCCTTGTCACCAGGTAGGTATGTTTTCCTCCATTTCCGTTCTGCCTGGCGCAGTTTTAATTTGGTTCTGAGAACCATTTGGTTGCCTCAGGGTGTCGAATGGATCTTGTTCTTTGAAACGGAAAATGTATATTGATGGCTGTTGTTGCCAGTCTGATATTGCTTCCTCAAATTCATCCAGGATCTCCATTAGGAGAAGCATTTTAGATGACAAGGTGTCATGGAAGGAGTTCATATTTATATGGTTCCAGTTTCTTGAGTTAGTCCCTGGGCAAGTAGTGATTTTAGGTGAGGCAGGCTCATCTAGAGTGAACCTAATCAAATGGTGATTCGACCATATGCCCAGAGTTATGGAAAGATTGGATACGGTGAGGTTGATGGGCCAAATCTTGTCCATGGTGTGGCCTTTCATGTGAGTCAGGCCAAATATGTGTAGCATGTTTGTCAGATCCCTGGATCCTTGGTCCCCAATCTCCTCATTTGCCCAAAAATTCAGGTCTCCCAGAAGCAGAATTTTTGCATAGTCACTAGTTAGTGAGGACACGTTATTAGCCAGGCATTGAGAAAATTCCCCAATGTGATCTGGCAGTCTATACCTAAGGACGAACACCATCGAGGAGGTGGGAGATTCTAGTTTAATTATAATGTTATCAACTGATGAGATTTGTAATGGGGTAAGTTTGGTGAATGTCAAATGTCTTTTGATTACTGCCGCAACTCCTCCCCCTTTTTTATCTGATGGTCTATTTGTATTTATAATATAGTAGTTTTCTGCCAAAGCTGCAAATATATCTGCCATGTCTCAGTCATTAGCAGAATGCCCGGTGATTCTATGCTTAATAGATGGAATATCTCCAACTGATGTTTGACCATAGATCGCATGTTAAGATGTATAATAATGAGGCTGTTGGTTTTCTATAAGGTGGGGGCAGTGCTATTGATGGTCACTGTATAGTTATTTGGGTTCTGCTTTGTTAAGGTCATGTTAGGGGAGGAATTATAGCATCCTAGCACTTTTTGCAAACAATTCAGGTCACGTGTACCACACCACTCTCACAGGACCCAGCCAAGCACTCCCTTAAGTAGTACAGCGGTACTCTCTTAATACCTTTGATACAAGCTTCCACCTCATGGTACCGCGGCACAGTGCAGGTTTCACCATAGAAGCTTGCACAGTACTTGCATGGTACCATGGAGTGGAAGCTTGCGAGACTGTTACCACGAGAGAATTACAGTATCCCAAAAAAATAAAAGGTGGAAAACAATGCAGCTTGAACACACAAAGTTTAAAGTGACGTTATAATTAGATTAGGTTCTAAGATCTTACCCTAAAATAGGTGCACAGAAACTCACTGACAAAAGTGAAGGTTAAAGTGCTGTGATAATTAGATATTGGAATGAGACATGAGCTAACTTTAAAAAACTCTAAAAACACTGAAATACACCAATTAGAGTTCAGTAAAAAACAATCACTTCTGCCCCTATCATGCACTGGTTATGATTCCACCTATTACTTCACTTATACAAGAGTATGGATTGAGTGTTTGCACACAGATTGGTGCAAGGCCTGGCTGAAGTCCAGTGCATGATGTGAGCGGATGTTTTTCTGTTTGTCTTTTTTTTTTAACAGTAGCTCGTGTCTCTGGCTGGAACTAAGTTAAACATGACTATGGATTGTAGTGCATGTATTGATGTGACAGACACTTGACTGACAGATTGATAGGGGTCAAATCACTACTTGCAGCAGGCCCGCTATTGTTGTGTGATGGTTGGGGCATAATGTGGACACCAGGGGCCATTGCAGTATTGAAACTGTGAAGACAGACAAATACAGAGTTACTGGTATTCCATACTCAATAGAATGTATGTAGGTATTTATTTATATGGTGTTTCTATAGCTCAAACTTAGCAAAAAGGCAGTAGAATACAGTACATGCTGAAAGAAAATCATAAAGATAAGCAAGCGAGCGATCCAACAGAATCAGTGGTAATTGCCAGAAATGAGATCACTCACCCTTTATCCCAAGATAGCACCTCAGGGCTGATCCAGCAGCCATCTAATAATGAGTTGATAGGGGACAGAGGCACCAGGAGTGGACACTACAGAAGGTTAACAGATTGTTTATTACAGTACTGTGTTGCAATTACATTTACATAGCACCGACAAGCACTAGCAAGGTGTGGAAGTGCTTTATGCCACACATCATTCTGCTTGGGAACCAAGGTAAGTGGTCAATCGAGGGGTTATTGTTTATATAGCGGTTAGTCTAGTTCTCCCAAGGAGAACATTCCATATCTCCATGTCTACTCCAGTGTTTATGAGGTGAATTAAAATTAGTATTAGTTGGGTACGATCATTAGTGAGGAAGGGTATATGAGTTCATGGTCAGTGGGATTAGTAGATGAGCTAAAGCAGATTAGGTATTGCCAGGTTGCAAGGTCTGATTTATCAAGAAGGGCAGGTTAAGATTTTTGAGCTGTGGGTGATTTGCAGAAATACAATACCAGAGATTAAGGAAAACATGCACATGAGTTAGAGTAGGTTGTTCAGAGGGGAGGCATGCAGAGGATGAACAGCAAGGAGAGGGTTATCCAAAGAAAAAGGAGAAGTGACAATTGGAGGTTTTAGGTCAAGGGCAAACTTGTCACATAGGGGTGTAGGCACATAATTCATTCAGTAAATGTTTACAAAAATCCAACCAGCACCTGCTTATTTTCAAATTATTAATAATATAAGAGAAGTAGTTTTACAAAGTCATTAGATCCAAAGAAAATCATAACCCTTCGGTTTTCTAAGCCAAAGTCAAAGCAACCTGCATATCAGTAGAGAACACACACAGATCTATTTGCGACTAGCAGTCTCCTTTGCTCTATTTAAGCTAGAGGTGGGCAAGGCAACAAATTAACAGAAATAGCTGAACTAAAACCAGGTCAAAGGTCTGGCTTCGCTCTTAAAGCCTGTGCACGAGCCAAGCCCTAAAAATGTTTGGTATGTAAGTCATGCACCAAACATCTTTAACATGTGGAAGCTTTGGCATGAATATATACACTGAGAAGTACTTTTTAAGATTCATATTTTTTAAACATGAACCATTAGTGAACTAAAAGGCAAGACAGATGTCATGTAAAACCTGTGGGTGGCCCAGATTATTATTAAAACAAACATTATAGGTTTTTATACAACTAGTTTTCTGAGCTCACATATTTGAAAGTGCTGTCATATGCAATAATGAAGAAAAAGGAGTTTTGGTGAAATAAAATATTTGCCTAAGATCACAAAACTTAAGCTGGTTTTATGGTTTCACTAAATGAATGTGTATCAATTTGTCTTTCGTTTTTTATGTTAATGCTTTGTTTTTACATCTTTGTGCATTTTTCTGCAGTTTTTATTACAGCAAACTCGACCAAAGGTATTGGAGCACTTTACTTGAGAACCACTTATACTATATAAGATCACATACACTTTCTATAGACATGGGGGGAGACAAAGGGCCCGATTCACAGAACTAACTTAAGACAAAATCCTAAACTTACTACCATTTTGGTATTCACAGAAGGCACTTACTCATTTTGGTATTCACAGAAGGCACTTACTCATTTCGGTATTCACAGAAGTTAGGAGTCCTAACTTTAGGACTCCTAAATGCCTTCTGTGAATACCGAAAGTCTTAAAATTAGGATTTCTCTCAGTTTACTAGTAGTATAGTTAGGGCTCCTAACTTTAGGACTCCTAAATGCCTTCTGTGAATACCGAAATTCTTAAAATTAGGATTTTTCTCAATTTAGTAGTCCTAAATTTAGGACTCCTAAGTTTAGGACTCCTAAATGCCTTCTGTGAATACCGAAAGTCTTAAAATTAGGATTTTTCTCAGTTTAGTAGTAGTATAGTTAGGACTCCTAACTTTAGGACTCCTAAATGCCTTCTGTGAATACCGAAAGTCTTAAAATTAGGATTTTTCTCAATTTAGTAGTCCTAAGTTTAGGACTCCTAACTTTAGGACTCCTAAATGCCTTCTGTGAATACCGAAAGCCTTAAAATTAGGTTTTTTCTCAGTTTAGTAGTTGTAAAGTTAGGAGTCCTAACCTTAGGACTCCTAAACTGAGAAAAATCCTAATTTTAAGACTTTCGGTATTCACAGAAGACATTTAGGAGTCCTAAACTTAGGACTCCTAACTTCTGTGAATACCGAAATGAGTAAGTGCCTTCTGTGAATACCAAAATGGTAGTAAGTTTAGGATTTTGTCTTAAGTTAGTTCTGTGAATCGGGCCCAAAGTGATTTACCCAGTATCACTGGATGTTGAGCTGATGCCAAGACCAGGTTCCCCATTTCCAAATTCCCCAGCTCTGGCCATAAAGCCACAACCTGGGTAGAGAGGAAGGGTGGGAAGCAGAAGCCCCATTAAAGCTTGTGACATGGATTCAGGGTCTAAAAGGGCTTCTAAAGGTCTTACATGCATCTGCATAAGACTGCACTTCACAGCAGCAGGGTAACCAGGCAGCACTGGAAACAGCTGTCTGGTCCCGAAGTCATACTTTACCTTTCCAGAGCCGCCATCAGAACGGTTATAGACAGGGGTGCAGAGGATGTGTTTGGGGAGTTACACCCCCCAATAAATGTATTTTATGATAAATATTTGGGTACAGGTGCTTTCAGTCTGGTATTGTGTGGTGTCTGTTGGATTTCATTAGGAATTTTTACACACAAAAACATGCACCCACTCCCCCTCTCTGTTTAGAAAGACTTCCGAAATGTTAGTTATTTCACAAGATGTGCTTTCTCTCAGTTAGTACCACTACCAATCCTCATTTCTCTGCCTTTCCCCTGCCCCTTAAGACCCTCTTGTGCATCCTGCTTGTCATATAATGTAATTTAACATTATGTGCCGGTGTATTTGTTGGGAAATCTGCAGAAACGGCCAGTGCAGGTAAGTGACAGATGACGGAATAGGGCAAATTCAATAAAAAATAACGCATATTACGTCGCCTGTCAACATCCCCCCGCAGCGCCCAGCCCCGCCCCACCGTGTTTAACTGCACCGGCCGCTGCTAGAAATCTGAAGCGCACACCTACCTCCAATCTTTCTGACCCACCTATGCCCCTGTCATAGAAATGGTGTACTGCTACTATAACAGCGTGCACCAAGAGAAAGCTTCCTTTAGCACAAATGATTTTCAAAGCTCAAAAGTCTTTCTCTTGATGCCACTCCAGCAGAGGCCCTGCAAGCCTGTAAAGAGTAGGATGCACACACCTTACAAGTAACAAGTAACATAGCTATTCAGGATGATACTTTTTACAACTGTACCCTTCAATCATATGGTTAGGGAACTCAAGCCCTCCACCTGCTTATGAAACCAAGTCCTCCATTCAACCCTTGGACTTCAGAACAAAAGTACTTGTGGCACAACTTGATGGTGGTAATGCTATGCTAGCTGGCTTCCTCAAATCTGCTTTTGACACTCCAGGAACGTCTGACACCACCATTTAGCATAAACTGCAAGAAACGCACTGGTAGCATTTCTATGAAATAAATGTCCTGGTAGTGCATGAGAGTTGGGGCTGGGTGGGGAGAAAGCAGAGTTGGGTGACACACTCCCCAGCAATCATCATAGAAATACGTCTCCGAAATGGACAGACATGATTGTTATATCAGTTGTTGGCTTCTGCAGGCAAGGTATACATTGTTCCCTTAGTCTGAGAGTGGGAGTTGGGGTTGTTTTGCAGAGGAGTACACATCAAGAGTGCATTTGTGGCGTCATTTAGGAGCGTGTATGAATAATAATAATAATACTGAGGCTTATAAAGCGCGACAGCTAGCCCAAACAGGGGTGTCCCGGCGCTGAAGCAGCAGGTAGATTACGACCAGAGGAGTAGTGGACATAACAATCCATGTTAATCTGCCCTGAAGAGCCAGGTCTTTAAGGCTTTTCTAAAATAGGTTTCTGTGTTGGCCTGCCATAGAGAACCTGGTAGGGCATTCCACAGCGAAGCTGCACCAACTGTGAAAGCTCTGCCACCCAGACGTGTTTTCGCAAAGCGAGGGGTGCGCAGCAAGTTCTGAGAGTTTGAACGCAGCGCGCGGTTTTGCTTATAGAGACACAGTCTTTCCTTCAGGTAACCAGGGCATTTTCCGTTAAGGGCCCGGTATGCCAGCGTCATGGCCTTGAATTAAATTATTTTCTCCACTGTAAGCCAGTGGACCTTCTGTAGATGCGGATAGACATGGTGTCGGAAAGGGTTACGCCGAACCAGTCTCGCACCCGCATTCTGTATCATCCGAAGGCGGCAAATGGCGTATTTGGGAAGGCCAAGGTATAGGATATTCGCATAGTCAAGCCTGGATGTGACTGTGGCATGTACTATTGATTGGCAGCAATCATCCGGTAAAAAGTGTTGAACTTTCCGGACGTTTTTTAGTTTACTAAAACAGTTTGCCGAGACCTGCTGTATTTGGGCTGAAAAAGAAAGGTCCGCCTCCCATCTCACACCTAAATTACAGATGCGCGTGGCAGGGGATGGTGGTGAACCCATTTCTGGCGGCCACCACAGCTCTGGATCTGGCGCTGGGTTCTTGCCGAAGAACAAAAAACTTCTGTTTTCCCAGCATTGAGCTTTAATTTGTTTGTGTTCATCCACAGTGCTATGTCGCGCAAACAGCCCTTGAAGTTCTTAAAAGCATCTGCCGTCCGCTCCTTAAATGGAAAAACCAACTGGGTGTCGTCAGCATAGGAAATCGCTTTCACACCCCAGTTGCGCCGCAGCTGAGCTGTTTTGGTTTGGATTCAAATGGTTGTAGGGCAACTCTCTGCGTACGCCCACTCAGATAAGATGACAGCAAAGTTAACACTTTCCTGCCAAAGCCCACACCTTGTAGTCTCTGGACCAATATGGCGTGGTCGACAGTGTTGAATGCAGCGGACAGATCCACGAGCACCAGCAATGCTGATGCTCCTGTTTCCAATGACCATCTTACCACCTCGAGGAGAGCGGTCTCCGTACTAAATCCTGCTTGAAAACCAGATTGTGTGTCATGTAAGGCGCCATTCTGCTCAATAAAAGTGGTCAGTTGGCGCTGGACCAGCTTCTCCAACATTTTACCTGGTGCAGGGAGCAGGGAGATGGGTCTCAGGTTGCCAAGGTCGCCTGGGTCACCATTTGGTTTCTTTCTCAGAGGGAGAAGTGTTGCATGTTTCCATTTATCAGCAAAGATGCCCGTGTCCAGAGAGGTGTTCCATATATGACGTAGCCCATCCGTCAGGGAAAGGGCTAACATTTTCCACAGTTTGGGAGGGCATGGATCATCTGGAGCACTTGAATGACATTTTTGAATTTCAGCTAGAGCCTCCTGGTAAGAGATCGGAGTAAAATTAGTGAGTGGCGAAACCTCAACTTCACCTAGGGATATATCCGCTTTCTCAGTTGCCTCAGAGGTCAGAAAGGAGTCATAGACCTTTAAAATGTTATTATCGAAGTGACTGGCAATTTTTTCACACAAGGCTAGGGACGGTGTCACTTCCGTCTCTATTGCCTTGTGTTTAAAAAATGTTTGGACTACTTTAAAAACTTCTCTACAAGAGTGGTCTGCATTCTGAATGCGTGAAACAAAATAGTCCCGCCTGGCTGCTTTTAGAGCCTTATGAAACTCTTTTAGTGCTTTTTTATTATTTCCCTTAGCTAGAACACAGTAGGCCAACCTCCACTGCCGTTCCAATTTTTTGCACCTACTTTTTATTATTTTGAGGGCAGTGGAGAACCAAGGGGCAGAGGGGGAGCATTTAGAGGGTTTCCCTACTCTGATCGGCGCGACTAACTCCACAGAATCAGCAATCCATTGATGTATAGCAGCTGCATCTGCATTGGGGTCAGAGGAAAGAGAGGGATAGTTGTCCAGCAAAATAGGGCTTAATGATGCCTCAGACAAGTTCTTCCAATTTCTCTTTTGAATGGTTCGATTGCTCTTAGCTTGCTTCGTTTTTGGCAGGGTAATCGAAAAAGGAATGAGGTAGTGATCTGACCAGACCAATGGGAGCGGGGTCTCCATATTGGTGTTGGTAATATTCGAAAAGACTAAGTCTAAGGTATGTCCCGCTATATGTGTCGAGGAGGACACCCATTGTAAGAGATTAGCCCCTGCTAAAGACGAGATCAGTTGCGCTGCTTGTGAACAGTTTGGGTCGTTCACATGCAGATTAAAATCTCCCAGGGCCATAAAATTGGTATACACTACTGATTTTTGAGTAATAAAATTACACAGAGTCTGCGAAGCAGTCGTTGCACAGTCGGCTGGTCTATAGATAAGAATGCCGGCGATGGCAAATGAGGGGTTGATTTGTAAACAAAAATGAAGTCCTTCTATGCCCTGCATAGGAAGAGGGGCCGAGGACACAAGCTCCCATGAGTCTCTAAAAATAATAGCCACCCAACCCCTCTTTTCCCACCTTCTTGGTTGCCATGGCATATTTTGAAACCTGGTGGGATTGCTAGTGCGATTTTTGTCATCACATCCACGTTTAGCCAGGTTTCCGTTAAAAACATGACATCCCAGGTAGCCTCAATTAGAATTGACCATACCTCTTTCGCATGCTTGGACAGCGATCTACAATTTACGAGACACGCCTTAATTTTATTCTTCCATTCATTCGCCAAGCCCCAGGGCGATGCCTTTCTCATACTAGGAGCCTTAACTTGCTTCAGAGTCTGACCACATACGCTACAGCAATGCGGTAGTGGGAATTTGGCTAAATCAATCTGGTGTACCCCTCGGCAGATTGAGCCTTGGAGGCCCAATAGTTTGTCTTGCGTCCATCATATAGTCTCACCTCCTCCTTCGCTGTCAGCATGGCCGGCGCTGGCCGCACTCCGGACGCGGACGGGTGCAGACGGGCTTGCGTTTGATGCGCCGGCGGCGTGCCGGCGGCACGCCCGCTGCGCGGCTGACGAGTCATCTGAAGCATATACCCGGGGGCAGAAAGTGATGAGCAGTGTGGGCGGAGTCGCATCTGTCCCTCTGTGCAATCACCACTGTTCGCCATGACGGACCAGGGACCGCAAAACCAAATAGAATCAGACCCAACAAGTAAGCAGCAAATACAAACAAACACCAGTTTTAAAAGAGCATGGTATTTAAAAATGTGCACAATTGAACAAAAGAGAGTAAAATTACAGTTTTAATAAAAGCAATAGCAAGCCTCTCACGGCGCGCAATCACCCTGCGCTGGCTCAATTAAACCTGGTGCATGTGATAATTGGACATATGTATGTAAAATGGCAGACTCCAAGAGAAGAGCACATAATAAGTATAACATTTTAACAAGGAAGGCAAGGGGGTGGATTCTCCTATGTAGAAACATAGGAGTTATGCATACTTGAAACGTAGGTAAACACATATAGCTTACCTGCAGGAAACGCATCTGACTGGTCCAGAATTGCAGAAATTGACTACAAAATACAGAGGTCAGCTGGTAGGTACATCTTTTTTGGCATACATGAGAGGTATTCTTATATTGGTATTCCCATGGGTTCTGTTTGAGCCACAGCATAGGCACATAGATCCTGAGAGTGAATATGTGCTGGTTGAGGGAACACTAGTTGGGAACCCATTGACTATGACAGCCATTTATGACCTGGAATGGCATTCATTCCACATTCTAGGACACAATCACATTGGCAATGGTCCACAACCCACAGGCACGTGCCTTTGGGGTGAGGACTTCAATTGTTTCACAATACCTAAATGGAAAGAACCACCCCTCAACTACTGAGTGTACCGGGTATCAGTGTAAAGCAACAATTCCAGAAATGGCTGGAAAGTAGGCAATTGCAAGATGCATGGAGACTTATGCACCCAGTTGACAGAGAATGTTCATATTATTCATTTTGTATCAGTTACACACTAGTGTGGATTTACTGCAGTGCATTGTGGGTTCAAAAGTAATAAACTCAAAACACTCTGGTTGTGCTCTCTCTGACCACAGTTCTCTCAGAATGGTAATAGCATGGGTCAGGGAAAGTGCCCGGATTCCCACATAGAGACTGAACACTGAGGCACTGCTTGACACTCCAATCAGAGACACTATTAGTAAATGTATTATGCAGTACAACTGGGTGCTAAAACTGGACAGCCCTAGAATCCCCTCTGGAGCCATTAGCACGCTGCAGAGCAAAGCAATCAATATGCAGGTAAGATGTCAAGTCAATGCTACCTTTGTAGAGTATTATGAAACAGTGTATAGACCTGTGATAATTCATTATAGAACATTATGGGCTGCAGGCTCTAAGTTCTGTCGTATGATGTAAGTGATGGAGCAGCAGTTGGAGGGTGGTAGTTGGTGGACAAGTGCCAAAGAGGTCTGCAGTAGCTCCTTGTTGCATTACAATAAGTAAACTCATCTTTATTCATTCAAGTTAGCTGGTGTTAGCTGCTCAAGACAACAGCTCAGCATGAGACAGAAAGGTCTCTATTTCACACCTATGTGGAAACTACTGATGCCCCCAAAACTGACCCACCATAGTACCACATTCTGTAACAGACAATAACTATAGAAGACATATACACTGCCATATATCAAATGACATGGAATAAGACTCTGGGAACAGATGGATTCCCTTCTGACCTTTATATAATACACAACGATCAGGTTGCATCAAAACATTTAACCATGTATGAAACCTCCAGACAAGTGGAGAAACTACCATGGGCAATGAGAGAGGCATTGATGGTGGTCCTTCCTAAGCAAGGAAGGGGTCATCTGGATGTGAGATCCTACAGCCCTTTTAGTTATTGAACTTGGATTATAAGATCCTAGGCAAGACACTTGCCAACAGATTATTATTAGTAGTTGAGACTGTGATACATTTGGACCGAAATGGGATTAATGCCGGACATAATTTGCGTAGATTGTTTTGCCTAATAGATAATGAGTCTTCAGCTAATGCACTGTAACCAGCTGTATATCTTGATACTGAAAAGACCTTCGATACCATGGGTTGGTCATATTTTAACATGGTCCGATGAATGAGGGTGGGCCAGAATTTCAGGAATGGGTACGATTGTTATACATGGACTCGATGGTAAGGGTACGCGCAAGCCAGGAGATTTTCGAAGGCTTCAGTATCAGGAGAGGCAGCAGGCAACGATGACTATTGACCATTATTTTTGTGATAGCTATGGAACCACAGGCCTGATTTCTATGAGAGAAAGGCTCTAAATGAGGAACAAAGCTGAATGATAGATGGCAGATTATGTCACCTTATGCCGACGATGACCTCATCTAATTGTGAAATGCTTCTGATGCATTGCCTGCAATCATGGCCATGCTAGATTAATTTGATGAAGTCTCAGGCCTGAAAATAAACGGGCTATGACCTGCTTGTTTTCTCTTAGACACATATTGCAAGGGGAACGAGTGGAGATGCCAGTCAGCAGACTGGTATAGAAATTTGACACTGTCAAGTATCTGGCAGTAAACATCTATCATACTGATGATGAACTTATCAAAGGTACCTTGGGTAAGGTAATCACAGTGACACAGCAATTTTGACCATTCCAGATCACTTTCCCACTTTTCCCATCAAGAACAGTGCCTATAACCAAGATGTTTGTCTTATCAAGATTGATGCACTTTTTTGTGGCATTACCAGTGAAACTAAAGAAAGCTTCTTTCAGAAACTGCATGGTGTCCTGTCTGATTTATTATGGGAGAATACAAGTGTGGTGGTCTATAAACTGTCAAACTCCATGACTGTGGTGGGTCTTGAAACCCCATATTGGCTGAGCAGCACCCTTAATCCTGAAATGATCAGCATTTTGCAGGTACTTCTGGGCAGGGCTACCTTAGACTGGCTAATGACTTCAAAAGTGGCAGCTCCCAAACTAAATGAGCAGGCAATGGTACCCAAGCTTTGTTTGCTTAAATAGGTGAGGCTGAAACGGCACCCCCTCCAAACTCTTCAGATATGCCATTAGGATGATCTCTGGATTCCGACGCATAACCGCCACACACGACAGGAAACCATGGTTGGAGGTGGGTCTGACGTCAATTGGTGATCTGTTTGTACATAATGCTCTGCACATGTTTCTGGACAGTAGAGAGGTATATGGGAAGCGTCTGGGCCATTTCTTGATGTACAAGCCCTGTTGACAACAATACTGAATGTTGTAGGACAGGCTCAGAATGATCCTCACCAATCAGTGGTACTGCTACTTCTATTAAGGCATAGGTTTGGGAGAAAATCAATTATTTCAATATATATTTTGTTAGCCTCACAACACTTACATATGCCCAACATATGGTGTAAAATCAAGGGCTATCAGCTAATCAGTAGTCAGCTTTACTGGAATTAATCAAAATGTTTCCCAGAAACCCCAGAGTAAAATACACACAATTCAACTATCTCAACCAAAATTACATAAGCCAAGAGCGTACAAGCAGAATGTTCATCGGCACGCTGTCAGAGCTCCCTTGGTGTAGACATAGTGGGCCTGATTCACAAAGGGTGTCTGCACTTAAGCGCGGAGACTCCCCCATGGCTGCAAGTGTTAGGTCCAGGGATAGCACAACTCTGGACAAAGGTGGTGGGTGAAGTGTTAGAGCTCACTGGTCTGTTAATGACCCCCGAAACTTTGACCTGTCTGCTGGGTGTAATGCCCATGATGACCAAAAAACAAATATGTGTCCAAATTGTAGAACTATCATTTATTTGTTTAAACATTGTTAGACTTGGCTGTTTGTGCAGGGTCATCCCCAAACTTTTTGCCTTCACCCTCTTGTCTTCTGAATCCGTTTTTGTTGGCTTTTTGGACTTTGTTTAGTTTACCACTGCTAACCAGTGCTAAAGTGCTTGTACTCTCGCCTTTAGACAAGGTGAAATTGGATTACACCTAATTGTCACATTTGATATATTTGTAAGTCCCTAGTAAAGTCATACTACATGTATCCTTGGTCTGTAAATTAAGTGTTTCTAGTGAGCCTGCAGCACTGATTATGCCACCCACTTAAGTAGCCCTTTAAACATGTCTCAGGCCTTCCATTGCATCCTGAGTGTGCAGTTTAACTGCCACTTCGACCTGGCAAAATAAACATTTTGCCAGGCCTGAACCTTCCTTTTTTTACTGAAAATCTGTTTTATTAGTCTTTCATAGTAAAACATAGGTACTATCACAGTACGATACTTACAGCAAGTTTACGTAGCCTTGGAGAGTGAAGACTGCGGTATAAAGACAGGGAGATACCTTACTTCAACAAAACTATGCAACTGTGAATAATGGGGGAGGCATGGGAGGGGGGAGGGAGCCCATGGGTACTGTACATTATGGCCTGGCAAGCTACTGTGGTGGGTATTGAGATAGGCCTAGGAGTTGGGGCAGTGGGGTAAAGAGAGTGGATAGAGGGTCGCTCACCTTTTGTGGGTTAGGGTACTTCACAGTGGGAGTTCCGCTCCGCGAAGTAGAATCGCATCTTCGAAGAGCTGAAGGACAGGGGATCGGGGGTAAAGCGGGAGTATTCTAGCTTGGAAAAATGTTCTAGCAGTGGTTGCCAAGTGTGTGTTAATTTGGGTTCAGAGTGTGAGATGCAGCAGGTTATAACATCTATTGCCATGATGTGCCAGAGGCGTGTAAACCACGTAGGAGTGGGTGGGATCGAGGGTTTTTTCGGAATGGAGGGCAAGGATTTGTTTAGCTGCCCCCAACATGTGCATGATAAGGTGCCAGTCAGACTGTGTCTTTTCTTTGAGATGCTGCAGTCGGATACTCAGGAGGATTACTGTAGGTGTGTTTAGTATGGGAAATCCCACAGTGTTTTTGATGTGGCTCAGGACATCCTTCCAGAATAGAGTTAGGAGTGGGCAAGACCACCAGATATGAATTAAAGTTCCTGTTACAGAGTTACATCACAAGCACATGGATGAGGAGGTAGGGAACATTTTCTGTAGACATGCCGGCGTGTAATAACAGCGGGTCATGACTTTATAGGCCGTTTTGCTTTGGGGGATACTTCTATAGATCTTAGGGATGGCACACCATGGTTGTTTTCATTGTTCCGGAAAGATGCTCTCTGGGGAGTCTGAGTGCCATTGAGTTTGATAGGAATGAGCGGGTGTGGGGGTGGAGTGCTGTGGAACCTGATATGTGCGAGAGATCAGCCCCCATGTGCCATTAAAGGAGCGCACTAGCGTCTCGAAGGGGGTAAACGGTCGCTTTGCCCCTTGCATGTTATTTGGTGTAAGTAACCAGTATCAGAGCTGATAGTATCGCAGTCTTGTCTTGTCGGGGAGGTGAAAGCCCTTTTTTGCATTGGTCAAAGGTCTGAATGCCTCCTCCTTGAAGAGGTTCCGGATCGTGCGACACTCCCCTCACCTCAGGCTGGAAAGGAGGGGGGTTGTTAGGCCGGGGGAAGCTAGGGTTATGGGCCAGTGGGGTATTGGGCGTGGGAAAGGATGTGAGACCTTTGGGGATCTCAATTTTGGCCCAGATGTCTAGGTCCGTTTTAGTTGGGGTGGCTATGTAGGTGCTACATGGTTGAGTCTGTCTCGGGAGCCAGGCCATGTCCCAGAGAGGTCTACATGCCACACCCTAGTCCATATGAAACCAATATTTTTCGCTTTTGCGAACCACCCATTCCAAAATGTAGCAGAGGTATGAGGCTCAATAGTATACTAGCTGGTTAGGGCAGGTGAGTCCCCCTTGGTCCCTGGATAACATAAGTAGCTAATTAGAGAATCTTGGATGGCCCTTACCCCAAATGAAGGAGTTCACTTCCCTCTGGAGGCATGCAATGGCTGTTTGTGCGATGGGTGTGGGGAGAGTTTGGAATAGATGCAGGATTTTCTGCAGTATGGACATCTTGACTGCATTAAGATGACCAAGCCACGACATGGGAAGCAGTTTCCAGCATCTCAGGTCTTCCAAAACAGAGCACCGACCCTCCGACGAATTGTCTTGGGACCATGAGGCCAATGTGGAGGTCACGTTTAGGCCCAGGTACGGGATCAAGTGAGTCGCCCAATGGAACAGGGTGTGTGAATACAGTTCAAGGACTTCCCGTGCAAGGAGCAATAGGTACAGCACCTTTTACTTGGTCATGTTGATCTTGAGGCCCGATATCTGCTCATAGATGTGGAAGAGCGAGACCAATGTGGGCAAGGAGTCGCTAGGTTCAGTCAAGGTAAGTAGAAGGTCATCTGCAAAGAGTGCGACCATATGTTCGTCACCCTTGATAGTGGGTGTCCAGCGTATGAATATGGCCAATGCTTCCACTGCCAAGGCGAAGAATAGGGGAGAAAGCAGGCAGCCTTGCTGGGTCCCTCATCAAATGTGCATGGAGCGAGAGAGAGAGAATTCCCATGAACACAAATCTGCGCATTGGGAGCGAATGTATGACTTTTTAACAAAAGCCACTAGGCCGAAAGTTCTTGTCACAAAAGCGTTAGTGCAAAAAAAAATGTGTGCACCTGTTTTTTAATGATCTACATTTTTACGATGGCACGTAATGTGCAACCTAATATTCAAAAACAAAGAATGCCCTGATCTGCTTTTTTTTGTGGACAGGTCTTGTTGTGGGGCTGACTCCAGGACACTCCATCGCCCATGCTTCATCCGTCGCACGAGTCAGGGAACGTCTGTGTTTTCTGCTTACTGCATCTCTGGAATGGTGCCGATTTTTTCGGGGAAAACTGAACCCCCTTATATCCTTACCCCTAAACCCCTCTACACTCTTAGTCCTAAAAACTGCCCCACACCCTTAGCCCTAAAAACCACCCCTCACACACTTATCCTTAAAACTGCCCCTCTCCTTAGCCCTAAAACCACCCCTCCCCTGCCCTTAACCTTAAACCACTACCTTCTCTTTAAGTAAAAACACCCTTTCCCTTAGTCCTAAACCCACACCTTTCCTTAACCTAAACCGTCCATTCCCTTTTCCTAAAACATCCAGCTTCGTACTAGTGTATGTTTCGGCATATAGACATGCGTTCTAGGGATGCCGCTTTCGGTCTAAAGTCTTTTGTAATAAAGCCTTCATTAAAAAGCTCGCTTCCCTTGGTAAAGACGTAGGGTGCCATTATCCCAGGGACCATAATCAGGCCCAGCCAAATCTTCTGTAAAACTGTTCGAAGGAAAGCCCAGTCCACTCTATTAAAGGCCATTTCAGCGTTAAGGGAAAGGAGATATGTCAGGAAATCTCGCAGCTGGACTTTCTTTACCAAGTGTAATATTCGACAAATATTATCCACTGCTTGATCCTGGCGTATAAATCCGACCTGGTCCGGATTTATCAAGGCAGGTGGGTATGGCTCCAGACAATTTGCAAGGATCTTGGTATAGATCTTTACTTTCATGTTAAGTAGGGCAATAGGGAGCTAAGGTGCACAGAGGGAGGGGTCCTTCTCTGGCTTCGGTAGAAGAGCTATCTCGGCCATGTAAACCATGGGGGTAAGGCTTGTGTCACCAGAGAAGGAGTTAAAAGAGTAAGGAGATGGTCCTGCAATTGAGGTAGGAACATGCGATAGAATGAGACAGGTAGTCCATCTGGGCCCGGAGATTTGCCCACTGGTAAGTCTTTCAGTGCCTGATGGACTTCAGCCAACGTCATCAGGCATCCAGACTTTCTTTGTGGTTAGGGTGAAGAAGCGCCCACGAGCAGGATACGAGTAATGGGACAATTCTTTCTGGGTAATTTCACCCTGATTGTATAAGGCAGAGTATAATGATTGGAATGCCTGTTGTTTGTCGTTTTCGGAGGTGGCCCACGTGCCAACTTAGTTTTTGATCTTAGAGATGTGGGCATGAGTGACTCGAGTGCAGAGCCAGAGGGCCAGGAGCGAGCCCACTTTATCCCTCCTTCATAATGTGTATGCTTCAGCATAAGGAGTTAAGTGGAAGGAGGCTGCACTGAGATGTAGCTCAGGATCCCAGACCAAATTGAAATCCCCCCAATGAGTAGATGCCCTTCCTCCGGTGTAACTAGATCTTTGAAGAGGTTCCTGAGATATGTATCCTGTGACTGGTTGGGGCGTAAATGTTAATCAAGGTAAAGGGCTGTGTGTCCAGTTGGGTTTTAATTTTAAGGTAGCATCCCTAAGGGTCTCGCACCACCCAAGTCACCTGTAGGCAGAAGCCTGCTTTGAAAAGTATGGCAATGCCAGCTGTCTTAGACGAAGAGGACGCCCAGTACTATTTCAGGTATTTGGGGTGGGCCATGCGATGTGTATCTGAGTGCAAGAAGTGCGGTTCTTGTAAGCAAATGACATCTGGGTCTTGTAGTAGAAGATATCTCCAAATCTGGCGTCATTTATTAGGGGCGTTAAGGCCCTTCACATTGACCGAGAGAAATCTAATGTGTGTTATGTTTGTCCGTGTGGAGAGCAATGTAAGCAAGTCCCATTATATGCCAAAACATGGAGGGGGGAAGCCAGCCCCTTTGACCAGCAGGTCATGAGAAGCCCTACTACAGGGGGACAGAGTTGAACAGGGGGTAGCGAGAGGGTCAGGATGGTGTATCCAGCTGTCTGTAGGGTGGTATTTCCCCCTTGGAAAGAAAGAGTGGTGAAAGGGAGCCCCAGTGACCTCCACCCCCAGGGTCCCTAGGGAAGAGAAGAGAGGGGAAGGGAACAAAGAACCAACAACAAAAATACAGTAAGGCCAAAAGGGCCACAGAGCTCCATTCAAGTCCTGGAACAGCCCATTAGTCAGGACCAAGGCCATTCTGAGGAAGTCACTCCCCAGAGGGAAGGGTTGAATGGAGGGGAACGGGAGAAGGCCTTGTGTGTGTTGTGGTCTCCGGACCTGGCAGCCAGTGTACAGAGTAGTGGGAAGGTATCCCTTCTGGGGACCAGTTTTAGCATCAAGGTAATCCCACAGGGAGACCCAGAGCTGCACAAGTTCCACCTTAAGGTCTACAATGTCTGTACAGAGGCTTCTTTTGTTCATATCAGGTATATGCGCTGTCATAGCCTGGAGTTTGCCATGCCAAAGGTTTGGGGCGAGTGAGGTCTTTGTGATGAGTAACCACCTGTCACTGGGTGAGCATGTTAGTGTTGATTCAGAGGCCTGGGGGATTGGGCAGGAGACTGGGCTTCCTCCATGAAGCGAAGGTGTTGGATAATATCTTGTTTGGTTTGCAGGGATGACTTTTCCGTGTAATTGACCTTGTGCTTTGGGGTGGCACCGTAGACCACTACGGGTGAATGGAGTCCCTGGGTGAGGTATGTGGCGGGGTCAGAATGGCCTCTAAGGAGGCGGCTGGGATATGGAGGAGCTATTGAACATCTTGTAAGGAGGGGGGTACTCTTTGTTTGCCCTCCAAGGTGAATATCGGAGTAAAGGGGTGGTGCCATTGATATTTGATGTTGAGGTTGCGCAGCTTATCAGTAACGGTCTTGAAGTCTCTGTGGTGATGGAGCGTCACAGGGAAAAGTCTTGAAAGATTTGAATGTGGTGTCTGTTATACATCAGTTCGATGTTGCCCCTGCCAGTCCGCAAGATGGCCTCCTTTCCTGTAAAGACATGTACGTGACTGAGGATGTCAGGTACAAAGTCCGGGTGGCCCCGTGGGCAGCGACTCGGTGGGCTCTATTCAGGGCCGGCGGAGAGGTGTCATCGGCACCTCTGATTTTCTGGAGAAGGTCCGCCGTGAATGTCATGATGTTTGGCCCCTCCGCACCCCTAGGGATCCCCCTGATGCAGAGGTTATTCCTCCAGCTCCTGTTTTCCAGGTCTTCTTCCTTAAGTTGGAGGTCAATATGTTGCTCCTGTAGGGTAACCATCCTGCGCCATACGTTCTTCTGGTCCTCCGCCCTTGTGTTTAGTGTAAGTTCTAGGTCATCAACCCTGCCCCCGATTTCCACAACATCTCGCCTATTCATGGAGGCAGGCTTTTCGGATTTGAAGGAGCCTATCTCTGTTTTTATTTCTTGTAAGAATTTGGTCATAAAGGCCTGTGTCAGGGGGCTCCTCCCAAGGGGACTGAGGTTGAGGAGCTTGCAGTAAGCCACATGGAGGAGACTGTAGTGTCTCTTGATGTAGCAACTCATGCATTCTTGGAAGCTGATCTGCAGTTGGCTCTGCTGAGTATAGTCCTTCAGCGAAGGTCACGCAACAAAGGGCAGGAGTCAGGACAATTATTACTGAAGCACTTGCGGTCGGGCCCAGAGGGCTAAGGAACGCCTATGAAGTGAGGGCCCAGCGGGCGGTGACCACCGCAGGAGGATCGAAAAGCCCCTTCCCCCTCATTGAGAATACAAAGTCAGGGTACACAGAGGGGGGACCGCCAGGGGGGTCCCCAACACCGACCAATGAGCTAAGGTGGAGGTAGGGCCGGTGAGGGGACCAAGAGAGAGATCTCTGGCAGAGCAGCCCACTGGGTTGGCTTACTGCAGGGTTTCTCTAGGGTGCAGTCAAGTGGGGAGCCCAGGGGCACACAGGAGGGGGCAAGAGGAGGGGATCCAGAAGTGGCACCCCAGGAGGCAGAAGACAGGCCCAAGAAGGCAGAGGCTGCTAAGGGAGCACAAGGGCCAAGTAATGTTCTGCCTCAGGTGTGGGGGTAAGATGCCTGCTGCCCGACAGTGCATTCGATCGCTCCCTACCTTATCTGGAAGGCTCACACCACAATTGAGTAGCAGTTAGAGCCAGGCGGCCATCTCCTCTGGAAACGTCGGGTGCTGCACCCCTACCCGCCCCTCAGGGAGGTGGGGCCACCACAGACCATGGGCACCTCAGGACCAGGCCTAGTGGAAGAATCCCCGTGCGCACCATGGGCCGCAATTGGGGGGACGGGCATCCATGCACGGTAGGGGCCTGCGCAGCAAGTCCGAGGCAGAAAGGTATGTAGGTATGGTTGTTGTGGTAGCCCCCGGGGTGGGAGGAGCAGGCCCCTCGGGCATTTCCACACTGGTCACACCACGCCTCGATGCAGCCAGCCCATCTCTGCTCCCCCAGGGACAGGGGAAGCTGCGATGTGATCCGCCACCCACGAATGAGGCCCGTGGGGGCGGGTCCAGGCGTTAAATCCCACCTCTGTTTGAAGTGCTGCATAAATACTTTACATTTTACTCAAAATTAAGCCTGACTCCTTTTCTGCCAAGTTACTAGAGGGTTGATCACAGGTTAATGTGGGGTTTGCCTGTGTCACACCCTGACAAAGGTTGTGTTTGCTGCTTGTGTATGGTTTCACTCCCCTCAACCAGTGACCTAATTTCCAACAAATAACATATTGCCATGACTTTGGAATTGCCCAATACTCCTGATAGAGCTAGTTAGATCAGGCACTTGAGGAAACGGCCACTGCTGAAGCAAATACACTTAGCACAGGCTGCAAAATGAGGGAGGAGACCAGCGGGCATCATATGGGACACATAAATCGCAGACCTGGAGACAAAGCATGACATGAGGCTCCCTGAAGAAAGCATGCTCAAACTGATATTGAGCTTACAGGATAAGCAGCGAGCTGGGGTTGTGTCTGGTAGCATGTTGGATAGACTCTGCTCTAATTGGCTGCTAAGTGAGAAGTAAGATACTGCGTTGGTTTGTCCACCCTGGCTAGGCTTCTCTTGGGAATGAATAAAGCAAAGGATAAGGTTTTAGAGTCACTGTAAGAAGTGGACATATAACATCTAGCATAACTGTTCTGCCCACTGACCGCTCAAGCATAGTATGGTATTTTATGCTTGACTTATTGCATGTCCCCAGTGTTGAATGCACTACAGTTATTGTTTCACAGATTGTGTCTCGCTGTTTTTGTTTTATGCTGTCTTTCTCGTTGCATTTCTTTTTAATCTTTCTATTTTTCCAGAGTGCTCATTGAGTAAACATCTAATACAAGTTGCTGACTGAGAAATACGATGTACAAGTTATTATTTAATAATATGACAGCTGTATGGGTTTGTTCCATCTACCTAAAACTCAAATAAAAATGCCATAAAAAAGGGAAGAGAAGAGTATAAAAAAGAGACCATTATGCAAGTGCTTCCCCTGAAAATGAAATTTGGAAGTTTTCTTAGAAAATATGTGTTTGATGCATCGTATTAACAAGTGGTTGGGTGTTTCTTCTAATCTATGTGAACCTGGAAGCCAGTGGTATTTTTGTGAGAGCACTATAAGCACAGATATTAATAAATTTGTTGAGCAATTGAAGACACAGAGTGAGTGTTCTGGATTATTTTGTACACCCCACCACCAGTGCTTAATTTCAGGCAGTTGTTTCAGGTGTTGCCCAACAGCACTTTAATTTAGGGGCCAGCACTTAGGGGCATATTTATGAGCCCCTTGCGCCACTTTTGCGTCACTTTTCCCATGTTAAAAGTGACGCAAAAGTGGCGCAAGGGGCTCATAAATATGCCCCTTAGTTTTTCTCAGTAAATATTGACACACCGCAGAAGAGTGAAAAACACAGAAGGAGGAACAAAGATTGAAGAGAAAGACAGAAAAATCATGACTTGGAGAAAGCTGAAACTTGCAAGAGTGAGATAAAGGGACAGAGTGTGTCCGGTGGTGGAATAAAGAGGCATGAGGTGGGATCAAAACTATGTAGCCTTAGTATTCGGAATGCCAACATTCAATAGTGCTGGAAGTGGGCTTAAGAGCAAAACTTTGGCCTCCAGCACTTATTCTGTTACAAATTAAGCACTGCCCACCACCACCTCTTCAGAAGAGTCTGAGTCTTGGAAAAACATCTGAGGGGAGAAAAACTTTTCAGTGTGACTGCTGGGGAAAGAAGACTAAGGGCCTGCTTTATATGGTACCAAATATGGTCCGCCATCGCTTTTTCAACTTATTCCAGCAATAGGTACAGCACCTTTTACTTGGTCATGTTGATCTTGAGGCCCGATATCTGCTCATAGATGTGGAAGAGCGAGACCAATGTGGGCAAGGAGTCGCTAGGTTCAGTCAAGGTAAGTAGAAGGTCATCTGCAAAGAGTGCGACCGTATGTTCGTCACCCTTGATAGTGGGTGTCCAGCGTATGAATATGGCCAATGCTTCCACTGCCAAGGCGAAGAATAGGGGAGAAAGCAGGCAGCCTTGCTGGGTCCCTCTTCAAATGTGCATGGAGTGAGAGAGAGAGAATTCCCATGAACACAAATCTGCGCATTGGGAGCGAATGTATGACTTTTTAACAAAAGCCACTAGGCCGAAAGTTCTTGTCACAAAAGCGTTAGTGCAAAATAAAATGTGTGCACCTGTTTTTTAATGATCTACATTTTTACGATGGCACGTAATGTGCAACCTAATATTCAAAAACAAAGAATGCCCTGATCTGCTTTTTTTTGTGGACAGGTCTTGTTGTGGGGCTGACTCCAGGACACTCCATCGCCCATGCTTCATCCGTCGCACGAGTCAGGGAACGTCTGTGTTTTCTGCTTACTGCATCTCTGGAATGGTGCCGATTTTTTCGGGGAAAACTGAACCCCCTTATATCCTTACCCCTAAACCCCTCTACACTCTTAGTCCTAAAAACTGCCCCACACCCTTAGCCCTAAAAACCACCCCTCACACACTTATCCTTAAAACTGCCCCTCTCCTTAGCCCTAAAACCACCCCTCCCCTGCCCTTAACCTTAAACCACTACCTTCTCTTTAAGTAAAAACACCCTTTCCCTTAGTCCTAAACCCACACCTTTCCTTAACCTAAACCGTCCATTCCCTTTTCCTAAAACATCCAGCTTCGTACTAGTGTATGTTTCGGCATATAGACATGCGTTCTAGGGATGCCGCTTTCGGTCTAAAGTCTTTTGTAATAAAGCCTTCATTAAAAAGCTCGCTTCCCTTGGTAAAGACGTAGGGTGCCATTATCCCAGGGACCATAATCAGGCCCAGCCAAATCTTCTGTAAAACTGCTCGAAGGAAAGCCCAGTCCACTCTATTAAAGGCCATTTCAGCGTTAAGGGAAAGGAGATATGTCAGGAAATCTCGCAGCTGGACTTTCTTTACCAAGTGTAATATTCGACAAATATTATCCACTGCTTGATCCTGGCGTATAAATCCGACCTGGTCCGGATTTATCAAGGCAGGTGGGTATGGCTCCAGACAATTTGCAAGGATCTTGGTATAGATCTTTACTTTCATGTTAAGTAGGGCAATAGGGAGCTAAGGTGCACAGAGGGAGGGGTCCTTCTCTGGCTTCGGTAGAAGAGCTATCTCGGCCATGTAAACCATGGGGGTAAGGCTTGTGTCACCAGAGAAGGAGTTAAAAGAGTAAGGAGATGGTCCTGCAATTGAGGTAGGAACATGCGATAGAATGAGACAGGTAGTCCATCTGGGCCCGGAGATTTGCCCACTGGTAAGTCTTTCAGTGCCTGATGGACTTCAGCCAACGTCATCAGGCATCCAGACTTTCTTTGTGGTTAGGGTGAAGAAGCGCCCACGAGCAGGATACGAGTAATGGGACAATTCTTTCTGGGTAATTTCACCCTGATTGTATAAGGCAGAGTATAATGATTGGAATGCCTGTTGTTTGTCGTTTTCGGAGGTGGCCCACGTGCCAACTTAGTTTTTGATCTTAGAGATGTGGGCATGAGTGACTCGAGTGCAGAGCCAGAGGGCCAGGAGCGAGCCCACTTTATCCCTCCTTCATAATGTGTATGCTTCAGCATAAGGAGTTAAGTGGAAGGAGGCTGCACTGAGATGTAGCTCAGGATCCCAGACCAAATTGAAATCCCCCCAATGAGTAGATGCCCTTCCTCCGGTGTAACTAGATCTTTGAAGAGGTTCCTGAGATATGTATCCTGTGACTGGTTGGGGCGTAAATGTTAATCAAGGTAAAGGGCTGTGTGTCCAGTTGGGTTTTAATTTTAAGGTAGCATCCCTAAGGGTCTCGCACCACCCAAGTCACCTGTAGGCAGAAGCCTGCTTTGAAAAGTATGGCAATGCCAGCTGTCTTAGACGAAGAGGACGCCCAGTACTATTTCAGGTATTTGGGGTGGGCCATGCGATGTGTATCTGAGTGCAAGAAGTGCGGTTCTTGTAAGCAAATGACATCTGGGTCTTGTAGTAGAAGATATCTCCAAATCTGGCGTCATTTATTAGGGGCGTTAAGGCCCTTCACATTGACCGAGAGAAATCTAATGTGTGTTATGTTTGTCCGTGTGGAGAGCAATGTAAGCAAGTCCCATTATATGCCAAAACATGGAGGGGGGAAGCCAGCCCCTTTGACCAGCAGGTCATGAGAAGCCCTACTACAGGGGGACAGAGTTGAACAGGGGGTAGCGAGAGGGTCAGGATGGTGTATCCAGCTGTCTGTAGGGTGGTATTTCCCCCTTGGAAAGAAAGAGTGGTGAAAGGGAGCCCCAGTGACCTCCACCCCCAGGGTCCCTAGGGAAGAGAAGAGAGGGGAAGGGAACAAAGAACCAACAACAAAAATACAGTAAGGCCAAAAGGGCCACAGAGCTCCATTCAAGTCCTGGAACAGCCCATTAGTCAGGACCAAGGCCATTCTGAGGAAGTCACTCCCCAGAGGGAAGGGTTGAATGGAGGGGAACGGGAGAAGGCCTTGTGTGTGTTGTGGTCTCCGGACCTGGCAGCCAGTGTACAGAGTAGTGGGAAGGTATCCCTTCTGGGGACCAGTTTTAGCATCAAGGTAATCCCACAGGGAGACCCAGAGCTGCACAAGTTCCACCTTAAGGTCTACAATGTCTGTACAGAGGCTTCTTTTGTTCATATCAGGTATATGCGCTGTCATAGCCTGGAGTTTGCCATGCCAAAGGTTTGGGGCGAGTGAGGTCTTTGTGATGAGTAACCACCTGTCACTGGGTGAGCATGTTAGTGTTGATTCAGAGGCCTGGGGGATTGGGCAGGAGACTGGGCTTCCTCCATGAAGCGAAGGTGTTGGATAATATCTTGTTTGGTTTGCAGGGATGACTTTTCCGTGTAATTGACCTTGTGCTTTGGGGTGGCACCGTAGACAACTACGGGTGAATGGAGTCCCTGGGTGAGGTATGTGGCGGGGTCAGAATGGCCTCTAAGGAGGCGGCTGGGATATGGAGGAGCTATTGAACATCTTGTAAGGAGGGGGGTACTCTTTGTTTGCCCTCCAAGGTGAATATCGGAGTAAAGGGGTGGTGCCATTGATATTTGATGTTGAGGTTGCGCAGCTTATCAGTAACGGTCTTGAAGTCTCTGTGGTGATGGAGCGTCACAGGGAAAAGTCTTGAAAGATTTGAATGTGGTGTCTGTTATACATCAGTTCGATGTTGCCCCTGCCAGTCCGCAAGATGGCCTCCTTTCCTGTAAAGACATGTACGTGACTGAGGATGTCAGGTACAAAGTCCGGGTGGCCCCGTGGGCAGCGACTCGGTGGGCTCTATTCAGGGCCGGCGGAGAGGTGTCATCGGCACCTCTGATTTTCTGGAGAAGGTCCGCCGTGAATGTCATGATGTTTGGCCCCTCCGCACCCCTAGGGATCCCCCTGATGCAGAGGTTATTCCTCCAGCTCCTGTTTTCCAGGTCTTCTTCCTTAAGTTGGAGGTCAATATGTTGCTCCTGTAGGGTAACCATCCTGCGCCATACGTTCTTCTGGTCCTCCGCCCTTGTGTTTAGTGTAAGTTCTAGGTCATCAACCCTGCCCCCGATTTCCACAACATCTCGCCTATTCATGGAGGCAGGCTTTTCGGATTTGAAGGAGCCTATCTCTGTTTTTATTTCTTGTAAGAATTTGGTCATAAAGGCCTGTGTCAGGGGGCTCCTCCCAAGGGGACTGAGGTTGAGGAGCTTGCAGTAAGCCACATGGAGGAGACTGTAGTGTCTCTTGATGTAGCAACTCATGCATTCTTGGAAGCTGATCTGCAGTTGGCTCTGCTGAGTATAGTCCTTCAGCGAAGGTCACGCAACAAAGGGCAGGAGTCAGGACAATTATTACTGAAGCACTTGCGGTCGGGCCCAGAGGGCTAAGGAACGCCTATGAAGTGAGGGCCCAGCGGGCGGTGACCACCGCAGGAGGATCGAAAAGCCCCTTCCCCCTCATTGAGAATACAAAGTCAGGGTACACAGAGGGGGGACCGCCAGGGGGGTCCCCAACACCGACCAATGAGCTAAGGTGGAGGTAGGGCCGGTGAGGGGACCAAGAGAGAGATCTCTGGCAGAGCAGCCCACTGGGTTGGCTTACTGCAGGGTTTCTCTAGGGTGCAGTCAAGTGGGGAGCCCAGGGGCACACAGGAGGGGGCAAGAGGAGGGGATCCAGAAGTGGCACCCCAGGAGGCAGAAGACAGGCCCAAGAAGGCAGAGGCTGCTAAGGGAGCACAAGGGCCAAGTAATGTTCTGCCTCAGGTGTGGGGGTAAGATGCCTGCTGCCCGACAGTGCATTCGATCGCTCCCTACCTTATCTGGAAGGCTCACACCACAATTGAGTAGCAGTTAGAGCCAGGCGGCCATCTCCTCTGGAAACGTCGGGTGCTGCACCCCTACCCGCCCCTCAGGGAGGTGGGGCCACCACAGACCATGGGCACCTCAGGACCAGGCCTAGTGGAAGAATCCCCGTGCGCACCATGGGCCGCAATTGGGGGGACGGGCATCCATGCACGGTAGGGGCCTGCGCAGCAAGTCCGAGGCAGAAAGGTATGTAGGTATGGTTGTTGTGGTAGCCCCCGGGGTGGGAGGAGCAGGCCCCTCGGGCATTTCCACACTGGTCACACCACGCCTCGATGCAGCCAGCCCATCTCTGCTCCCCCAGGGACAGGGGAAGCTGCGATGTGATCCGCCACCCACGAATGAGGCCCGTGGGGGCGGGTCCAGGCGTTAAATCCCACCTCTGTTTGAAGTGCTGCATAAATACTTTACATTTTACTCAAAATTAAGCCTGACTCCTTTTCTGCCAAGTTACTAGAGGGTTGATCACAGGTTAATGTGGGGTTTGCCTGTGTCACACCCTGACAAAGGTTGTGTTTGCTGCTTGTGTATGGTTTCACTCCCCTCAACCAGTGACCTAATTTCCAACAAATAACATATTGCCATGACTTTGGAATTGCCCAATACTCCTGATAGAGCTAGTTAGATCAGGCACTTGAGGAAACGGCCACTGCTGAAGCAAATACACTTAGCACAGGCTGCAAAATGAGGGAGGAGACCAGCGGGCATCATATGGGACACATAAATCGCAGACCTGGAGACAAAGCATGACATGAGGCTCCCTGAAGAAAGCATGCTCAAACTGATATTGAGCTTACAGGATAAGCAGCGAGCTGGGGTTGTGTCTGGTAGCATGTTGGATAGACTCTGCTCTAATTGGCTGCTAAGTGAGAAGTAAGATACTGCGTTGGTTTGTCCACCCTGGCTAGGCTTCTCTTGGGAATGAATAAAGCAAAGGATAAGGTTTTAGAGTCACTGTAAGAAGTGGACATATAACATCTAGCATAACTGTTCTGCCCACTGACCGCTCAAGCATAGTATGGTATTTTATGCTTGACTTATTGCATGTCCCCAGTGTTGAATGCACTACAGTTATTGTTTCACAGATTGTGTCTCGCTGTTTTTGTTTTATGCTGTCTTTCTCGTTGCATTTCTTTTTAATCTTTCTATTTTTCCAGAGTGCTCATTGAGTAAACATCTAATACAAGTTGCTGACTGAGAAATACGATGTACAAGTTATTATTTAATAATATGACAGCTGTATGGGTTTGTTCCATCTACCTAAAACTCAAATAAAAATGCCATAAAAAAGGGAAGAGAAGAGTATAAAAAAGAGACCATTATGCAAGTGCTTCCCCTGAAAATGAAATTTGGAAGTTTTCTTAGAAAATATGTGTTTGATGCATCGTATTAACAAGTGGTTGGGTGTTTCTTCTAATCTATGTGAACCTGGAAGCCAGTGGTATTTTTGTGAGAGCACTATAAGCACAGATATTAATAAATTTGTTGAGCAATCGAAGACACAGAGTGAGTGTTCTGGATTATTTTGTACACCCCACCACCAGTGCTTAATTTCAGGCAGTTGTTTCAGGTGTTGCCCAACAGCACTTTAATTTAGGGGCCAGCACTTAGGGGCATATTTATGAGCCCCTTGCGCCACTTTTGCGTCACTTTTCCCATGTTAAAAGTGACGCAAAAGTGGCGCAAGGGGCTCATAAATATGCCCCTTAGTTTTTCTCAGTAAATATTGACACACCGCAGAAGAGTGAAAAACACAGAAGGAGGAACAAAGATTGAAGAGAAAGACAGAAAAATCATGACTTGGAGAAAGCTGAAACTTGCAAGAGTGAGATAAAGGGACAGAGTGTGTCCGGTGGTGGAATAAAGAGGCATGAGGTGGGATCAAAACTATGTAGCCTTAGTATTCGGAATGCCAACATTCAATAGTGCTGGAAGTGGGCTTAAGAGCAAAACTTTGGCCTCCAGCACTTATTCTGTTACAAATTAAGCACTGCCCACCACCACCTCTTCAGAAGAGTCTGAGTCTTGGAAAAACATCTGAGGGGAGAAAAACTTTTCAGTGTGACTGCTGGGGAAAGAAGACTAAGGGCCTGCTTTATATGGTACCAAATATGGTCCGCCATCGCTTTTTCAACTTATTCCAGCAATAGGTACAGCACCTTTTACTTGGTCATGTTGATCTTGAGGCCCGATATCTGCTCATAGATGTGGAAGAGCGAGACCAATGTGGGCAAGGAGTCGCTAGGTTCAGTCAAGGTAAGTAGAAGGTCATCTGCAAAGAGTGCGACCGTATGTTCGTCACCCTTGATAGTGGGTGTCCAGCGTATGAATATGGCCAATGCTTCCACTGCCAAGGCGAAGAATAGGGGAGAAAGCAGGCAGCCTTGCTGGGTCCCTCTTCAAATGTGCATGGAGTGAGAGAGAGAGAATTCCCATGAACACAAATCTGCGCATTGGGAGCGAATGTATGACTTTTTAACAAAAGCCACTAGGCCGAAAGTTCTTGTCACAAAAGCGTTAGTGCAAAATAAAATGTGTGCACCTGTTTTTTAATGATCTACATTTTTACGATGGCACGTAATGTGCAACCTAATATTCAAAAACAAAGAATGCCCTGATCTGCTTTTTTTTGTGGACAGGTCTTGTTGTGGGGCTGACTCCAGGACACTCCATCGCCCATGCTTCATCCGTCGCACGAGTCAGGGAACGTCTGTGTTTTCTGCTTACTGCATCTCTGGAATGGTGCCGATTTTTTCGGGGAAAACTGAACCCCCTTATATCCTTACCCCTAAACCCCTCTACACTCTTAGTCCTAAAAACTGCCCCACACCCTTAGCCCTAAAAACCACCCCTCACACACTTATCCTTAAAACTGCCCCTCTCCTTAGCCCTAAAACCACCCCTCCCCTGCCCTTAACCTTAAACCACTACCTTCTCTTTAAGTAAAAACACCCTTTCCCTTAGTCCTAAACCCACACCTTTCCTTAACCTAAACCGTCCATTCCCTTTTCCTAAAACATCCAGCTTCGTACTAGTGTATGTTTCGGCATATAGACATGCGTTCTAGGGATGCCGCTTTCGGTCTAAAGTCTTTTGTAATAAAGCCTTCATTAAAAAGCTCGCTTCCCTTGGTAAAGACGTAGGGTGCCATTATCCCAGGGACCATAATCAGGCCCAGCCAAATCTTCTGTAAAACTGCTCGAAGGAAAGCCCAGTCCACTCTATTAAAGGCCATTTCAGCGTTAAGGGAAAGGAGATATGTCAGGAAATCTCGCAGCTGGACTTTCTTTACCAAGTGTAATATTCGACAAATATTATCCACTGCTTGATCCTGGCGTATAAATCCGACCTGGTCCGGATTTATCAAGGCAGGTGGGTATGGCTCCAGACAATTTGCAAGGATCTTGGTATAGATCTTTACTTTCATGTTAAGTAGGGCAATAGGGAGCTAAGGTGCACAGAGGGAGGGGTCCTTCTCTGGCTTCGGTAGAAGAGCTATCTCGGCCATGTAAACCATGGGGGTAAGGCTTGTGTCACCAGAGAAGGAGTTAAAAGAGTAAGGAGATGGTCCTGCAATTGAGGTAGGAACATGCGATAGAATGAGACAGGTAGTCCATCTGGGCCCGGAGATTTGCCCACTGGTAAGTCTTTCAGTGCCTGATGGACTTCAGCCAACGTCATCAGGCATCCAGACTTTCTTTGTGGTTAGGGTGAAGAAGCGCCCACGAGCAGGATACGAGTAATGGGACAATTCTTTCTGGGTAATTTCACCCTGATTGTATAAGGCAGAGTATAATGATTGGAATGCCTGTTGTTTGTCGTTTTCGGAGGTGGCCCACGTGCCAACTTAGTTTTTGATCTTAGAGATGTGGGCATGAGTGACTCGAGTGCAGAGCCAGAGGGCCAGGAGCGAGCCCACTTTATCCCTCCTTCATAATGTGTATGCTTCAGCATAAGGAGTTAAGTGGAAGGAGGCTGCACTGAGATGTAGCTCAGGATCCCAGACCAAATTGAAATCCCCCCAATGAGTAGATGCCCTTCCTCCGGTGTAACTAGATCTTTGAAGAGGTTCCTGAGATATGTATCCTGTGACTGGTTGGGGCGTAAATGTTAATCAAGGTAAAGGGCTGTGTGTCCAGTTGGGTTTTAATTTTAAGGTAGCATCCCTAAGGGTCTCGCACCACCCAAGTCACCTGTAGGCAGAAGCCTGCTTTGAAAAGTATGGCAATGCCAGCTGTCTTAGACGAAGAGGACGCCCAGTACTATTTCAGGTATTTGGGGTGGGCCATGCGATGTGTATCTGAGTGCAAGAAGTGCGGTTCTTGTAAGCAAATGACATCTGGGTCTTGTAGTAGAAGATATCTCCAAATCTGGCGTCATTTATTAGGGGCGTTAAGGCCCTTCACATTGACCGAGAGAAATCTAATGTGTGTTATGTTTGTCCGTGTGGAGAGCAATGTAAGCAAGTCCCATTATATGCCAAAACATGGAGGGGGGAAGCCAGCCCCTTTGACCAGCAGGTCATGAGAAGCCCTACTACAGGGGGACAGAGTTGAACAGGGGGTAGCGAGAGGGTCAGGATGGTGTATCCAGCTGTCTGTAGGGTGGTATTTCCCCCTTGGAAAGAAAGAGTGGTGAAAGGGAGCCCCAGTGACCTCCACCCCCAGGGTCCCTAGGGAAGAGAAGAGAGGGGAAGGGAACAAAGAACCAACAACAAAAATACAGTAAGGCCAAAAGGGCCACAGAGCTCTATTCAAGTCCTGGAACAGCCCATTAGTCAGGACCAAGGCCATTCTGAGGAAGTCACTCCCCAGAGGGAAGGGTTGAATGGAGGGGAACGGGAGAAGGCCTTGTGTGTGTTGTGGTCTCCGGACCTGGCAGCCAGTGTACAGAGTAGTGGGAAGGTATCCCTTCTGGGGACCAGTTTTAGCATCAAGGTAATCCCACAGAGCTGCACAAGTTCCACCTTAAGGTCTACAATGTCTGTACAGAGGCTTCTTTTGTTCATATCAGGTATATGCGCTGTCATAGCCTGGAGTTTGCCATGCCAAAGGTCCGGGGCGAGTGAGGTCTTTGTGATGAGTAACCACCTGTCACTGGGTGAGCATGTTAGTGTTGATTCAGAGGCCTGGGGGATTGGGCAGGAGACTGGGCTTCCTCCATGAAGCGAAGGTGTTGGATAATATCTTGTTTGGTTTGCAGGGATGACTTTTCCGTGTAATTGACCTTGTGCTTTGGGGTGGCACCGTAGACCACTACGGGTGAATGGAGTCCCTGGGTGAGGTATGTGGTGGGGTCAGAATGGCCTCTAAGGAGGCGGCTGGGATATGGAGGAGCTATTGAACATCTTGTAAGGAGGGGGGTACTCTTTGTTTGCCCTCCAAGGTGAATATCGGAGTAAAGGGGTGGTGCCATTGATATTTGATGTTGAGGTTGCGCAGCTTATCAGTAACGGTCTTGAAGTCTCTGTGGTGATGGAGCGTCACAGGGAAGAGTCTTGAAAGATTTGAATGTGGTGTCTGTTATACATCAGTTCGATGTTGCCCCTGCCAGTCCGCAAGATGGCCTCCTTTCCTGTAAAGACATGTACGCGACTGAGGATGTCAGGTACAAAGTCCGGGTGGCCCCGTGGGCAGCGACTCGGTGGGCTCTATTCAGGGCCGGCGGAGAGGTGTCATCGGCACCTCTGATTTTCTGGAGAAGGTCCGCCGTGAATGTCATGATGTTTGGCCCCTCCGCACCCCTAGGGATCCCCCTGATGCAGAGGTTATTCCTCCAGCTCCTGTTTTCCAGGTCTTCTTCCTTAAGTTGGAGGTCAATATGTTGCTCCTGTAGGGTAACCATCCTGCGCCATACGTTCTTCTGGTCCTCCGCCCTTGTGTTTAGTGTAAGTTCTAGGTCATCAACCCTGCCCCCGATTTCCACAACATCTCGCCTATTCATGGAGGCAGGCTTTTCGGATTTGAAGGAGCCTATCTCTGTTTTTATTTCTTGTAAGAATTTGGTCATAAAGGCCTGTGTCAGGGGGCTCCTCCCAAGGGGACTGAGGTTGAGGAGCTTGCAGTAAGCCACATGGAGGAGACTGTAGTGTCTCTTGATGTAGCAACTCATGCATTCTTGGAAGCTGATCTGCAGTTGGCTCTGCTGAGTATAGTCCTTCAGCGAAGGTCACGCAACAAAGGGCAGGAGTCAGGACAATTATTACTGAAGCACTTGCGGTCGGGCCCAGAGGGCTAAGGAACGCCTATGAAGTGAGGGCCCAGCGGGCGGTGACTACCGCAGGAGGATCGAAAAGCCCCTTCCCCCTCATTGAGAATACAAAGTCAGGGTACACAGAGGGGGGACCGCCAGGGGGGTCCCCAACACCGACCAATGAGCTAAGGTGGAGGTAGGGCCGGTGAGGGGACCAAGAGAGAGATCTCTGGCAGAGCAGCCCACTGGGTTGGCTTACTGCAGGGTTTCTCTAGGGTGCAGTCAAGTGGGGAGCCCAGGGGCACACAGGAGGGGGCAAGAGGAGGGGATCCAGAAGTGGCACCCCAGGAGGCAGAAGACAGGCCCAAGAAGGCAGAGGCTGCTAAGGGAGCACAAGGGCCAAGTAATGTTCTGCCTCAGGTGTGGGGGTAAGATGCCTGCTGCCCGACAGTGCATTCGATCGCTCCCTACCTTATCTGGAAGGCTCACACCACAATTGAGTAGCAGTTAGAGCCAGGCGGCCATCTCCTCTGGAAACGTCGGGTGCTGCACCCCTACCCGCCCCTCAGGGAGGTGGGGCCACCACAGACCATGGGCACCTCAGGACCAGGCCTAGTGGAAGAATCCCCGTGCGCACCATGGGCCGCAATTGGGGGGACGGGCATCCATGCACGGTAGGGGCCTGCGCAGCAAGTCCGAGGCAGAAAGGTATGTAGGTATGGTTGTTGTGGTAGCCCCCGGGGTGGGAGGAGCAGGCCCCTCGGGCATTTCCACACTGGTCACACCACGCCTCGATGCAGCCAGCCCATCTCTGCTCCCCCAGGGACAGGGGAAGCTGCGATGTGATCCGCCACCCACGAATGAGGCCCGTGGGGGCGGGTCCAGGCGTTAAATCCCACCTCTGTTTGAAGTGCTGCATAAATACTTTACATTTTACTCAAAATTAAGCCTGACTCCTTTTCTGCCAAGTTACTAGAGGGTTGATCACAGGTTAATGTGGGGTTTGCCTGTGTCACACCCTGACAAAGGTTGTGTTTGCTGCTTGTGTATGGTTTCACTCCCCTCAACCAGTGACCTAATTTCCAACAAATAACATATTGCCATGACTTTGGAATTGCCCAATACTCCTGATAGAGCTAGTTAGATCAGGCACTTGAGGAAACGGCCACTGCTGAAGCAAATACACTTAGCACAGGCTGCAAAATGAGGGAGGAGACCAGCAGGCATCATATGGGACACATAAATCGCAGACCTGGAGACAAAGCATGACATGAGGCTCCCTGAAGAAAGCATGCTCAAACTGATATTGAGCTTACAGGATAAGCAGCGAGCTGGGGTTGTGTCTGGTAGCATGTTGGATAGACTCTGCTCTAATTGGCTGCTAAGTGAGAAGTAAGATACTGCGTTGGTTTGTCCACCCTAGCTAGGCTTCTCTTGGGAATGAATAAAGCAAAGGATAAGGTTTTAGAGTCACTGTAAGAAGTGGACATATAACATCTAGCATAACTGTTCTGCCCACTGACCGCTCAAGCATAGTATGGTATTTTATGCTTGACTTATTGCATGTCCCCAGTGTTGAATGCACTACAGTTATTGTTTCACAGATTGTGTCTCGCTGTTTTTGTTTTATGCTGTCTTTCTCGTTGCATTTCTTTTTAATCTTTCTATTTTCCAGAGTGCTCATTGAGTAAACATCTAATACAAGTTGCTGACTGAGAAATACGATGTACAAGTTATTATTTAATAATATGACAGCTGTATGGGTTTGTTCCATCTACCTAAAACTCAAATAAAAATGCCATAAAAAAGGGAAGAGAAGAGTATAAAAAAGAGACCATTATGCAAGTGCTTCCCCTGAAAATGAAATTTGGAAGTTTTCTTAGAAAATATGTGTTTGATGCATCGTATTAACACGTGGTTGGGTGTTTCTTCTAATCTATGTGAACCTGGAAGCCAGTGGTATTTTTGTGAGAGCACTATAAGCACAGATATTAATAAATTTGTTGAGCAATTGAAGACACAGAGTGAGTGTTCTGGATTATTTTGTACACCCCACCACCAGTGCTTAATTTCAGGCAGTTGTTTCAGGTGTTGCCCAACAGCACTTTAATTTAGGGGCCAGCACTTAGGGGCATATTTATGAGCCCCTTGCGCCACTTTTGCGTCACTTTTCCCATGTTAAAAGTGACGCAAAAGTGGCGCAAGGGGCTCATAAATCTGCCCCTTAGTTTTTCTCAGTAAATATTGACACACCGCAGAAGAGTGAAAAACACAGAAGGAGGAACAAAGATTGAAGAGAAAGACAGAAAAATCATGACTTGGAGAAAGCTGAAACTTGCAAGAGTGAGATAAAGGGACAGAGTGTGTCCGGTGGTGGAATAAAGAGGCATGAGGTGGGATCAAAACTATGTAGCCTTAGTATTCGGAATGCCAACATTCAATAGTGCTGGAAGTGGGCTTAAGAGCAAAACTTTGGCCTCCAGCACTTATTCTGTTACAAATTAAGCACTGCCCACCACCACCTCTTCAGAAGAGTCTGAGTCTTGGAAAAACATCTGAGGGGAGAAAAACTTTTCAGTGTGACTGCTGGGGAAAGAAGACTAAGGGCCTGCTTTATATGGTACCAAATATGGTCCGCCATCGCTTTTTCAACTTATTCCCACCCACCGACTTGGCAATCCACCTGTTATATTTAGATGTTGCCGGGTCTCTGAAAGGAAGACTGTCAGAGTCCCGCCACCTCTCCTGGGTCGACGGCATCAGGAACAGAAGCAGGTCCAAAATGAGCCATGCCAAAAATACCTCCATCCTGATTAAGATGTGCCTTTCCGTCAAGGCAACTGTGGCAGGAAAACCTTCAAACTTGAGATGGCAGAATGGAACCAAAAGAGGTGAAAACTTACCCTTTTCCGGTTTCCGAGTTCCGTTTCCATCTTGAACCCCATTGTCCAGGTCCTTCCTGTTTTGCTACTACCTCACCATGACACTTAGCAACCCCTTTTTCACCAGAATCTAAGGTAGTCTTCTTTGTCACTTGTCTCCCTATGAATCGTGTGTTAACATTTGCTATCGCTGCATTTATTTTGACATTGCGCTCAAATGCAATTTTTATATTTGTCATGCTTAATTGTTCATCTTACAACTTATCGTGATCAAATGAACATACCTGTACTGATACTTAAAAACAAAATATATTTGGTGGTGCTGGTTGTGGGTGTTAAGCTTGTGGTGCCTGTGGGTGTACATTCAATAGTGTATGTATGTTGTGTGTGTGCAATGCTACATGTAAAAAAAGGGCATGACACATTACCTACATCTTCATTATGACACATTCACAACATATATGTGCAGTAGGATAATGATTAGTAGTACTTACGTGTCTCCACACCACCATGGCCTCGCTCCATCAGACTCCACTGCCAGGACAACACTAGCACAACGGGAACATTTAAATCAGCTCTGTGCAAGCGGACGGCCAGACTGCAACGGAGTACTGTTAGCCAGCAGAGGAGACTGCAGTGCAGCAAGAACCTGTCTATTGCCGCAGCATCTAAATACGGCATGCAGACCACCATCAGCTCGATGGAGTACTTGGAACCGCCGCTGGGGTGGAATGACAGTAGTACCACCAAGATCTAAATCAGGCCCTAAAGTACTCTGGATGCTCATAATCACCCAGGGACCGAGATCACTCCCCAAGGGTCTTCTGGCTGGCCTCCTGTACACTTCTTCAAGGACAAAAAAGACAGAAGGTTTCATGTTCTTTGAGAAGATACTGCAGTTCCCCTACTCTGTTTTAACCATTTGTGCCTTTTTTCTCATTAAATTGTCCTTGAGTTTTGTAATTTGGTCTGGAGATGTTATTGTGTTTTGTTCTTTAATGTCATTTGATACTGATTGCAAATAGCACTCATTTTCCAAGTGAACTGTCAAATGCCAGTTCCTCGCTAGGAGTGCTTCAGAGATTTGTGTTGAACCTCTATGACAATTTAATGCCTGCATCTACAGCTTTGCCTACATACTGTAAGCATCGAACAGAGTTACTGTTTTTGGTGATTTGGAGTTTATATTGGCGCATCATAGCTTTTAAACTAATGATCATTGTGTTTCAGAAATGCTAACTTCAATTATTAATTTCAGGAAATAGTGGAAAATAGTTAAAAGTCTATAAAATGTTTTGATTGCATCTTAATGCTTTTTCCTCTTCCATTTAGTTTGCATTCTGTACTTCTGCATGCTTTTCCATGATCTCATAAGCCATTACTGCCTCCTTAATATTGCTTTTAGAACTTTCATTAAAATGAATTAATTTTACTGAAACTGAAGTGAGTTTGGGGCTACTTTCATTTTAAAGTGTTGCACGCCATTAACACTTTCTGACATAAACATAAAAAAGGGACAATCTGGATACAGGGACAGCTGACAGAGGCATTTGTTTTTGACATCCCCGTGGTCTTCTTATGGTCAAAAAATGCATTACTACAACATAACCACTAGGTTTATTGTTTGACATTTTAAGCTATGATTCCTCATGTACAGTGCACTGTGTACTATTGTTTGAATTTTAAATGTACATTTAACTTCACCTGATTCTGATATTTGGTATGTCTTCACCTTGTCTCCACTATGGCCCCAATCACAACCTACCCGTTTATATGTGACTGGAAATAACATTGGCGGCTAGTAACCCAGCCCTAAAAATGTGTCTCCAAAATGAAGAATAAGACGTGGACTCCGATTTTTAGGATCTCACATGATGGGGAATGGGGTTTCTGGGAACAAACAAGTACACTTCCATAGAACCCATGTTACACGCAGGTGGTAAATGATTGCAGTGGAAATGGGGGGCGAGGGGAAAGGAATGGAGAGGGCATCAGGTCAGAAGAGTGTCTGTGCATTGGGAGAGGGTGGCTCCATGCTTCTGTTGCCTCGTGGAATTGGGTTTGATGGGCCATGGTCCCAGGTAGGAGGGCTTTGCTTGCAGCCTGAACCCTATCTGATTTTACTAGAAAGATTTCCGGCTGGTAAAATTGAATCCAGTGCTCCAGTACCCAGGGAATCCAGGTGTGGGATCTCCCGGCAGGTGAGAATAGCCAGGACACTTTTTCACCCCAGAATACCATTCCACCCAAATTATACTCGAGTCCACAGCCCTATGTTATTATCCCTGAATCACTCTGAGAACTGAATTTTGCTTCAGCTTAACTGACAGTACTCCTCACTTAGACACATATGCCATTAATCCTTGCCTGAACCTCTTATGCAACCAACCAATCCCCATGGATTCTGATCCAACCAAAACATACTATTCTTTCGATGTTTCATACCCTGGAGTGATCTCTTCTCTGGAGTGGGATTCAATGTAGGTCAGTGAAGTTCATTCTTCCCATCCTTTCTTTCTTTCCACAAGTATCAAGCTATGTTTGTCAACCATCACTGTCCAGACCCTCCTGGTGCAGTGTAGGAATTCAAAATCTCTCCTGGACCCTTCTGTGGCCTTCAGAAGAGCCTCTCAACACAGACTATGCGGAAAAGCACCAAATCTGTGGTTGGCTTTCACATCATTGAGTCTATCCTGCAATGAATGGGAAGAGGACAATGTCAACTATGACTACATATATGGTTCATTCTTCTGTCCCTGCTACTACAACCACCTCTGCGTACTACTGTTGCCACCACTACTGTGGGCCCATGATCCTCAGACTGCCCATTTACCCCCACTGACAGGGTTACGCCAAAGATTGGCTACTTTTCCCCTTAGGATTACACCAAAATAGCTCCTGGATGTCTCTTTGATAAAGTACATATTCCTTCTTGCCTCTGCCTCCCAACTAGTTTGAAGTGCTTGGCACATGAAAGTTAACATAGACTCCCTTCTCTTTTGGTTCTGAAACGTATTTTGACTGGTGGTTGGTGGTGCACTACACAAATCATAGGGCTCATGTTTCACGTAATGAAGTAATTACTTTCCATTTATTTCAAGATATTTATCTATAAACTGCATCTTGGTGCCATCGCAATCAACATGAAATATTTTTACCCGTTTCCAGGACAGAGGCTGTGACTCTTCTTGTTGGATGTGGACCGGAATTAGATTCCACAAATTTGTGCTATGGACTGCAAATCTTTAAGCAAAATGCATTTTCTGTGGGGGACCAATCAAAAGCGATTGATCTGTCCAACAGAAAGCACAGCTAAGGCAATATAATGAGAGTTTATCACGGGACTACAGGTGTAAAGAGCTGGGAGGGGGGTAAGTGAGTCCAGAGCTTGAAACTAACAAGACATGACTTTGAGCTCCATCCAAGCTGACTAAGGGTACTATTAAGAGTTTGGCAGATGGGATACACTGGCAAGAACGTGGTGAATAACTCATATACCGTAATACAAGTGCATTACAGAACCTAGTAAACGTAATAGAGCACAATAAACTTCAGAAGCCTGACCGAAAAGCCATAAAAACCCATAATTATAATTCATTATTAATATCTCGTAGGTAGCAGGCAGGCAGGCAATCAAATAAGGCTCCTGAATATCAGGTTGGAGGTTTTAAAATTCAGTCTAACATTAACTCAGATATAATGTATGGAACGCCCAAGATCCGACACATGCTCTGAAGACTTTGCGGCTCCTAGTCATTGAGTCACCTGCCTACTGCATTCTCATTATCCAGCTAAGCCTTGGTTGCATACCCATCTGCCTCCCCATGGCAGAAAAGAAACTATAAAAAAGTGATGGATGGAATGCTTGAATAAATCTCAGCCTCCGGTAATTATTTGTGCCGCTTTCCAGTATCGTTATGGACACCGTGCCGGCTCAGTTTGGACCCAGTCATATGCAAATCAGTTTTGACTCCACTCCAGTGGGGGCAGTCCAGCTGGAACGGTCAGGCAACATCATCCCTGAAGGGAACACAATCATCTCAGGACCTGTTTCAGGCTTAGTTGGGTTCAACAAACAGATATAGCTCAGTTCTATTGGCATAGTGTTTGTGGGATCCATGTCTGGATATACCTATCCCACCTATGGCGTCAGATTGAAGTATATAAAAAAGTGATGAATGGAATGCTTAAATTGATCTCAGCCACTGGTAATTGCGCAAGGCTGTGTCCCAGTCCATTGTTATTTCGCACACCATACCACCTTCGTTTGCTCATTGAGCCACCGGAACCAAGTTACACTTGACTGAAGAGCCATAATTGGTGGGAAACCAGTGTAGGGTTCCTACTCTTCTTGCTCAGTTCAGGCTGGACTGTTCCCATTGGAGTAGGGCCAACACTGGGTTGCACATGGCTGGGTCTAATCTGAGATGGTATGGTGGGCAAAAGAATGATGGTTTGGAATGCTACCCCGAATGATTGCCAGTGGTTAGATTTATGGCAAGTATCCTTCCACCTTCTGTGTGTTGGAGGAAAGAAAGTTGCTGAAGGTTGTTAATTCAGCAAAACCAATGTACGTTACTCTGCCTGTAACCTTCAAAGGCACTCCAAACAGGACAAGGGATTGTGAGTAAAGCTGGGAAGTCGAAAGTTAATGTTTGGGCTACATTGACGTCACCTTGGCTTCGCTGCCTTGAGCTTCAACCGACTAGCCCATTCCACTTCACAACTTTGACCAAGAGAAAATTAAAGACATCAGAGGACTTAAAGCAGGAGCAGGCCTGCATCTGTATCACTCCCAGACAGCCCCAATCAGCATAATACAAGGAGAACTCCTTTACCTCACCAAACCTGGAGACATCACTTCAAGGGTAACTCTGTGCTTTGGACAGGCAGCAGTTTTGTTTTTATTTGCTATTCCATGCATCTGGGTTCGATAAAGGTGTGTAGGCTTGAATTCTTAACAAAGGTGTTGATAAATCTAAGTAGGAAGTATAGAAGTATAGAACTAAAGGGACTGCAAGGCTCACATCTGCGCCTAATTTGAGCAGGTGGTTGCAGATTCGGCCACCCGACTCCTATTTTTGCGGACCAGCACTTATTTTTCCTCATCAAATTGTCATCTAGAGCTAGAAGGCGAAAACACAAAAAGAAAGAGGAAGAAAATATGGAAAAACAGTGATGTAGGGGGAAGCAGATATACAAAAGAAGATGCAAGAGTGAGACAAATGGGCAGGGAGGGTCTGGTGGGGAATAAATACTCAAGACTACATAGCCCTGGGGCAATATTAAACGTTCTTGATAGCGCAGCGCACACCATTTAAAAGGTGCGCCTGGCACTATCAAGGAAAATGCGCTGTATTAGGGTGGAAGTACTGCCTTGAGTGCAGCCGCGAACATGTGCTGCCCTGGATTAAAGCCCTCCATGTTTTCACAGTGCAGGCGGCAACCTGCCTGCACTTTTCAAGGGGACTTGAGATCCCTTGCAGGGAAGTGCAGGCAGTAACTGCATCCACCTGCAAGGGATGTCTCGGGGGGCCATGAGAGAGCTGCAGCCTTTTAGGTGGTACACTGTCAGTGTGCCTCCTGAGAGTTTCTCTGCCTCTGTGCCCGCATCTGTGATGGGCCACGGGTGCAGAAGCAAAGGGATTCCCTCATTTGCATGGTGCACGCCCCCATGCAAATGAGGGAATGCACTCTGAAGATAGCGATTTATGTGTGCCCACACTGTCAGTATTACAGATGGGGCTGTACAATCATCTGTGGCCCATTCTGTACATTCTGTAATACCACAGTTCCCTGAGTCCACGCAAAGCGGGCGCAAATGACCATTGCACCCCCAGGGCACTTGTATAATACAGCCCCTGGTTTTCTGTGCTCTTGGTATTTGTAGTGCAAATCGCAGGCTTCTGGGCAAAACTTTGGGGCCCACACTTAGGGCCTCATTTATGAAAAATGACGCATCACTGCGTGAAAACAGTGATGCGTCACTTTTCACTGCGCCCTCCCTGCGACTCCAATGATGCGTCATATTTACAGTATGACGCATCATGTCGCAAGGAGTCACAGATACGTCAGTATTTCTGACGTATCTGTAGGCGCAAAAGTGACGCATCGCTGGAGTGTGTCACAAAAGTGACGCAACTCCAGCAATGTGTCCTTTCACATGGGGCAAGCCCCATGTGAAAGGGCCTGCGTCAGTCTTACGCCTGCTGTGAGGCAGGCGCAAGAAATTGACGCATTTGCACACTAAAAGTGGCGCAGTGAAATCTCGTAGATTTCACTGCGTCACTTCTACGACCCTTTGTTGCGTCAAAACGCCCCCCTTGCATACATTATACCTGGCGCAGGTATAATGTGGCGCAGGGGTTTACAAAGTGACGCATCTGCCTAGATGCGTCACTTTGTAAATATGGCGCAACATGGCGCATGTTTTATGCCACTGGTGCGTCACAAAAAGTGACGCACCGGCGGCGCAAAAGTGACGCAGGGGCTCATAAATGAGCCCCTTATTATTTTACAAATGAGGCACTGGGCCAAATCATTGTGTTTTACCTTAAGATAGGGGTTGTAGAGGCGTAGCTAAAAAAACATGAAAGGAGCATAGAAGCAAAAACACACACATTTTTGTATACAGCGCATATTTAGCCCGATGGCATCAGATCACTTTACACGAGTACCAACGTTACACATTTTTTAGGCAGAGGAAATTAAGTGATATGCCCAGAATCACAGGATGTGGGGCCAAAGTTAAGATTTGATTGCCCAGTTGCAAAGCCAGCATCTCTAGCCATTAGAGGACACACGCACACCTGCAAACACACACATACACAAAATATATATACACACACACACACACACACACATATATATATATATATATATAGAGAGAGAGGCAGAGAGACAGAGAGAGACAGAGATAGAGAGATTGTCAGCGACAGAGAGAGAGAAAGAATACATAATACGGACCTATGTTGCCTTTGATGAGTTCTGGTGACATTTATAAACTGCAAGCCCAAAGGCTCCTTTCAACCTAGTGGTTGATTATTTTATATAAATATTTAAAACACACTTTACTTTGGTGTTTCAGTACCTAGCTGCTTGGCACAAACGGTGACCTGTCAGTTACACAGGTTTCTAGTTTGAGATATTCTTGACCAGCAGCATACGCCAGTTTACTGTTGTCACATACAATACTCTGAACAAGAGGGAAGTCAGTCTGCTTTGCTGCATTTGACAGATTTTGAGCTGCCAAATAAAGACTCAGAGAATGACAGCATCTGCCGTTTGCCCATTCAGTCATCTTTGGGCTTTAGTTTCAAGTAGTCTCCCTATTAGAAACTAATAATGAGAAATATTTTAAATTGAATTACTTAAATACAATTAGTGGCCTAGTAACTATGATAACTTCACAGAGATGGAAATGGATAATTAATATAATATTATTAAGACTAATGGGCTATTTGATTTAGAAAGAAATAGATGAAAAATATGATAGACTTCCCTTCTTGTCACTAACAAACGTGAACAAAGCGTTGATAGGTCTCTCACTTAGGGCCTTATGTAGGTGGCCTGGCATTTACCACTTCATAAATACCGAATCATACCGATTCGGTATTTATGAAGTGGTAAATGCTATGTAGGTAATTAGTCGGTAAATATTACCGATTCGGAAAAATTCGGAAATTACCGAATCGGTATTTACCGATTCGGTAATGAGGCATACCTTCCCATTGATGGGAAGGTATGCCTCATTACCGAATCGGTAAATACCAATTCGGTAATGGGGGAGCACATGCAAGGGTGGCAGGGTGTCACATTGACACCCTGTTGCACCCCTGATTCGGCCATGTGTGCACATGTGGCACACATACATGCCCTAAGGGCATGTATGTCTGCCACATTGCACACTTTAACGTGCACAAAAATGCTTTTATTCACCTATTCGTCATTTACCACCAACCTTTAGTTGGTGGTAAATAACGAATCCCCACGACACCCACACACTGCCCCTACATCTCATTTCTGTATTCGGAATTTACCGAATCGGTAAAATTACCGATTCGGTAATTTTACCGATTCGGTAAATTCCGAATACAGAAATGATCCCCCTACATCTCAGAAGCCTAAATACCGGTCGGTAAAGGTATATTTACCGAAAATCGGCCGTTACCGACCGGTATTAGGCTTCCTACATGAGGCCCTATGTAACAACATTATGTAGCAAATGGTGTTTGAAATCCGGAAGTTAGATGAAGTACCTGTGTTTGTGTATTCTGTGCACTATATTCCTGTGGGGAATGAAAATAGTGAGATCGTGATTAAATGGTGAATAGTGAGTTTGCATTTCATTGCACCAATTTACTTGCAAGCATGGAGCATCGTGTACTTTCAGAAGTGAACTCTGGTCTGCAATTAATGTTTACTTTTGGTCTCATATGCCAGAGTGAAGTCAAGAGCAGACTTCAGAGACTTTGGGCTCCTTTTCATAAAAGTAAGTTCAGTCGAAAAATATGTGTATGCATGAATATACTTTTTTTCCCATCTGCCAGGGATTCACTGAGGAATTACTCACAGGTGTAAACCCAATTACAAGGACGGAGATATTTGTCAAGTAGTTGTGGTTTTAATGCCCTCTTGAAGAGTGGGAAACAAGCATTCTGAGGGGTTCCTGGCCTTGGGATTTGGTTAACACCCACAAACATTTACATTTGTGGGGTATTCCTTAAATCCAATCAACCCCTTTTCCACCCTGGAAATAGTCAGAGATTTTCTCCTGGTCTGGGATTGTACAACTACACTTTTAGAGTCTCAAGAGGAATGGATCTCCTTCATATTTAGGGGGCGAAGGAGGTGTAGGCAAAAAGATTTCTCCATGAGAAATATTTTTTCCCTGCTGTGAAAAAATAAAATAGTTGTCTTCTGTGGAGTTTTCTGCTATGAAGAAAAGTGAAGAGCAGGAATAGGGGTCAGCTGAAAAGGTAACCAGACCTCCTTAGGAGTACTCCAAGAAACGCGCGCCTGGCAAAGCGTGTCCTTTTTGTCTAGAGTTCCTTGGTTCATACTTCATACATTTCAGGGTCGAGCTGTGATCCAGGCCTTGCAGTTTCATGTTTTCTATCTGTGAAAAGTACCACCAACTGCCAGAGGGGAAATTCTTTGATCCAGCCACATCACAGACAACAGCGTTACTTCAAATAATCCTCTACTCTTCCACAGCATCATGTTGAGTGCCTTAAGACTTGTGTTGCCCTTTGTCTAGCACAGTATTGATAATCATTCTGGCTTGTCTCACCACTTGTTTGTCTTGCTAAAATAGGGAAGTGGTTTACCATTGCCATCTTCCTCACAGTGCAAATTAGTGTCTGTACCATTATCACTGAAGTGATCATCCAACACCAATAGCAGCCTATTTCACTGTGGCTTCGAACCCCAGATTTCACCGAATGCTAAATCACTTGGATTTACATTGGACACCGACTTCACCTTCAAGTCACACATTGCCAAAAACATAGATGGCCTTCTATCTGTTGTCTCTTCTAAATGAAACCACTCCTTCCAGACACTGACTCCAGAACTGCTGTCCAAGCCCTAGTGCTGTAGCATCTGGATGGATATATGCTCAATGGTCTCCCAGAATCCATAGTGGCCCCCTTTAAAGGTATTTCACACACTACAACACGTCTCATCCAAGGCCTGAAGATATATGATCACATCAACCCCATCCTGATGGAACTCCATTGGCACTTAGCATTGGGCATTATCTTTAAAACCAGCATCATAAATGACAAATCACACTCAACACTCCCACTTGTCTTCCAGGCAAGGTCTCAATCTCTAGCAGCTTTTCACACACCCCCGGCCAGGATACCATCAGACTGGAGACTAGGAAGGGTAAAAATAGCAAAGAGAAGGGGCCAAGCCTTTTCCATTGATACAGCTAGGATCTGGAACAACATCCCCATGCCCATCAGGACCACCCTAATGCTATTTTAATTTGAGAAAGAGTTGAAAAGGCGTACTCAAACAGTAGCAGGGCATTTCTGCTCCCAGAATCCAGCTACCTCTCCTATCACTCATTGAATGTATGCTTGCCTTTGACCCTGTATAGGCTCTGCTCCCCTTTGACAAATTTTGCCCAATACAAATAACATTTATACATACATTAATATTTACATACATGTTACACAATATTCTCAGATTAAAAACCTCACCCACCACATATGACCATTCTTCTAATGACCACAAAATAGCCTTGGACTATGAGTGGTCATGGGTAAAGTCATCACCTCCTTTATTTTGAGAGTTTTTATTGTTAGTGCATTTTTGGCTTGTAATTTAAATAATTTGTCTTTAGTTCTTGTTTTCAATCTGGTCTTTTTATTATCCCTATATTGTCAGGCTTCTTATACATTATTTTTTATTGTTTCTTGAATTGTTAATAGTAGAATGTCAAAGCAGAGACAAATACATCCCCAAAGTACACCCTCTAAGGAAGAAGGACAATTGATCAAGCTTCTGTTTAACCTACATAGGGAAAGCTGTAGGGCCATTGGAAGCACACATTGGAGAACCTGAATTAGAAAATCAACTATGTGATAACGGAGTGTCAGCTAAATTGATTCCAAGGATGAAATCAGACATGGAGGCTGCGTTAATAAGAGATCAAGAGAAATATGATGTACAAAAATGAGAAATGGCCAATGAATAGGACTAATTGAAAATCTGATCCATAAGTAACTAAGATTAACAAGCTCCAAAAGAAGATGATCAGAAATAAGAATAGCCAACTATAGAGTCTAAATGCAAATAAGGACCCCAGATTCTGCAATAAGGACACATATGCTCTACAGAAAAGTTAATCCATAAACCTACGTATTGACTTAAAAATTATTTATAACCTGTTTTTGGATCTTGTATGAGGTTAGCATTTAAACATGGTGATTGTGTTGTCATAACACTGGAACATAGTACTTAGGTAATTTGGGTTCCTAAACATGTTGTTCCATTACCAGTGGCTATTTTTTACCAATCCTAGGCTGGGATTGAAGCCTATTTAACAATGATTTCAGGTAATCACCCTGGGAAACGATATACAATGTCACAAAAGCAAATAGATGGTATTGTTCTTTTTTCTTAGGAAATTGTAAGAAATTGGGTTAATGGTTGAGGGCTGTGAAAGCTCCACTCACAAACCAATCATAATATTTGTCAGGATGAAATACAGAAGTTTGTATGTTACCCTGTGCTTAACCCTCTGGTAGCTGGGCACAAAACGCAGTCCGTTTTAACGCAGAGACAATATGCAGAGTATTTATGCAGCACACAAACACTAATAAAGTGAAAACGCAGCAGTAAAAAAAGACAAAAACAATGTTGAAAGGTGGAATTATTTTCTTAAATAAAATGATTACTGAACAACAAAACTACAAAGAGTAGAACCAGAATTATTCAATTTAAACATTTTTACTTAAAATAGCACCTAGAAGCACAAAGCACCAATTGCAATCACCTGGCCACGCTAAACTGTGAAAACATCACAAGTTCAGGATGATCATGATGGAGTATGAGACAGATACAGGGACGAGGTTAGTCCCGCTGAAAAATTCCCTTCTCAAGTCCACGACGAAGAGTTCTGATCTCATTGGAGGAGGCAGTGAGGAGGAGGCTGAGGATCGTGGACGACCGTTGTTGTAGCATGAAGGGCTGGTTCCCTGTGTCACTGATGGCCATAACGAGATGCTCATGGATGGTCTTTGCTGTAGCATTGCCTTTCATGGGCTATCACTGCTGTAGCATGAGGAACAGGTATTGCGTTGCCAGTTGGTATGAATTGTTGTCGGGTGAAGAACCAGTTTTACTGCAACTTTGCCTTGGCAGTCGTCATGGACATGAACCAGCCTGCGATCCAAGACCTGGGGGGCGCCTCTTGGGGATCAGGAACTCACTTCATCACAGGCCAGCAGGGCTCAGGCAGCTCCAGCTGCAGCAGGTCAGCTGGGATGGTGCAGGGAGGCCTCAGAAGCTTGTGTCCCCGGAGGTTAGCCAAATAGCCCTTCGAGTCACTCTTGTGTTCGAGAGGCTATGGTGGTCCTGGGATTAAGGAACAGGTGCAGTCCTCCTTCCTCAGACAGCAGGGCAGCAAGGCAGTCCTTCCAGAAGCTGGGCAGTTCTTCTTGCAGCAGGACATCAAGCAGTTCTTCTTCTGAATCTTCCACAGGTCCAGGAGTGTACAAATGAGTCGGTCCTGAGGTCCAATAATTATATCTGGAGCCTGTCCTACAACCACATCTGGGGGTGATAAAAGGGAGGGGAGGCCTAGTGTCAGGTTTCTTTGTGTGTGCATGACTGAAATGTAATTCAGGGCAGGCACTACTACTCCACAGCCATCCGGTCAGGATGGCCCATCTTGTCACACCTAGGCCCCAATTGTCCCCATGTCTGGGAGTAATACACAAGCAATAACAGAAGAGACAGCCATAACAGCATGACCTTGTTAATGAGCAGAAAGACACTGTAGGTTTGGGCACAGAAGTCTCAACTTTCTAAAAGTGGCTTACTGACTATTGTGACTTACAATTCAACTTTATCATTAAACAGGGTTTCACATACAATTAAAAAAACCCCAAGAAGCATTTCTCTATCCTCTCCCAATCTAAAATTAGCACTTATTAATTGTACGAAGGCAACCCTATATTATCCTATGGGAGAGATAGGCCTTACAACAGTCAAAATCAGCTTTGGGACCTTTTTACTACCAGGACATGCAAAACGTAAATCTACATGTCCTACTATTTTTTTTTCTACCACACACCCTGCCATAGGAGCTTTTAGCACCTACATTAAGGGTGACTTATAAATATTAACAAGGAAGGTTTAGTCCTGACAAAGAGCTGATTTGTCAGAGCAAAATGGCAGTTTAAATCTACATTATAGGTTGCAGTGCTAGGCCCAAGGCATATTTTATCTTGGGTGATTCACCAGCTACATCGAATCACTGGTGGAGGGAACGTTACTGAGCTGGTGGAGAGAGGGTAGGTCATCCGGCTACAGAGCCGCTGCTCAATTGATGTTAAAAGTTTTAACGGTCGCTCCACCAGTGATTCGATGCAGCTGGTGAACCACCCAAGATGGGGCGGTTTTACTACAAGGTACCTCAATGTTAGGTTGCTTGTGTGTTTCGTTTACATTGAATACTAATAAGGAAACCAACCGCAGTGTAAATAGTCATTTTCTAACATTTGGCCCTGAAGAATTATCACTTGATCAGTGTGACATCCTAGGCAAGAAATATATTGAGCTGTAAAACTGTGGCCACCGCTGAACATTACCTCAATGGTGAACCACCCTACATCTTTAATTGAGACCAGTGGACTCATTGATTAAAATTAATTTTGAGTACCACTGCATCTGATTTTAGAATCCCCTTCACAGTTCTCTTACACCGTCTACACACATCTACACCAGAAGGCCCCGTACTCAAACCGCCCCTTACAGCTTTGGGAATAAAAGATCTCTGACAAGAGCCCCTCATAGGGTGCCTGCCAGGAATTGCAGCACTGGCCTGACGAGGAGCATGCCCTATGATGAAGCATGACACCCAGCCAGGTGTGTTAGGGCCCTAATTCCCAAAGTGGGAGACACCCCATCTCCAATCTTGGGTTATCTTGATCTACCGACCAGGCCTCTGCTTCTTTCTTGTCTAAGGAACTGCATACTCAGGTCTTAACACTGATTCCCCTGGGGCATGTATGCTGGACCTACAAGCAACTCTAGTCCCTCCTTTGTTTGACATACCAGTCTACAACATGACTGCTGCCTCAGATGTAAACAGCTGACTTCGGCAAATTCACAGTTAAAAATTACCTAAAACAAACATGATGACAATCCCTGCTATGCATTTTGGTAGCTCTGCTTCTTATTTTATCCAGGAAACTAAAATAGGTCTCCTATATTTATTAGTTTCAATTGGCCATAACGCGCGTTTGTCCTAACATACAGTATTTTCCAATGCTGATGCTTCTCTGCGCTTAGTTTCTATATGGTTGCTGGCAAGTAACTAGCGACAGAAGTTTCTAATACACTTTATCTCTACTTTCCTATTTACATTCTTAACTGTGATGTACTCACGTCAACCTCCCCCAGGTTTGTCACTTTTCCATGTGAGCACAAACACCCTTTTGTAACAACTCGCACACGCTATTGCATTTGCCAAACATTGCAACTTTTCTCCAATGTGACAGATCACACTGTCTTCACAACTTGAATTAGGTTATAGTCTAAAAACTGAAAGTTACAACAGCGCTTTTTTACACTGGGGTTCTTCAGTGGAGAATGTGTATGCAGTTAATGCTTATTTTTCTTGAGTAGAGATGATAGCCTATTGCTTACATCATCAGCCTACTTTTTCAATGTTATATATCTTATGAGGGGAAAATGAAAAATAAACTAAAACCTCTACTGATAAATGCAGTACCAACGAGTTTATAGATCATTTTAAGGGACAACTCAGCATTTGCACTCAAAAGCAGTGTGTACAGTCACTGGTGTTGGGCGGTGTTTGTATTTCTGGAAGGTGAAACAGGCACCATTTGCTCACTGTTCCCAATTCCAAGATGTAAAACAAATTGTAGACCAAGTAATACTGATAATTTATTTTTAAACGAAACTCATTAAACCTGGGGTTAATCGAAGAGAAAAAAAATCTGTCTTGAGAAACAAAATTATCAAATAGAACAACTGAAAACATTTCCTTTGAATTCAATACAACTCCCCCTCACACCATGCCACCATGCATATTAAAGTCACACGTATAAAGTGAAGTCAAATACAACACTCTCATGTGCACAACATGGCATCCTATTACCAATATTGTTTTGTGTTGCATAGATAGATAAGACTTTACTCTGCTCGAGTAATGGCAACCAAGAACCAAGTCCATAATACAAAGGGAAAGTCTGTGGAACACTTGACCATACATATAAAACAATACGAAGATCTTGTGTGATCGCACACATTTTACCTTCACACTAATTGTCACGCTATTCTACAACAAACAGTTCTAAACACTAGAGAGACTCTTCTAACCTCACAGAAGCAAACAATGCTGCTTGATAGCCTTCCCTGATTAATGGAGCTGAGCTAGAGAATAAACTACTATGCTAAGGTGGGAGCAAAACACTACCTCGCAATGTAGACACCCCAAAATGTATCTAAATCAGATTTTTCCTCATTCACTGGGTCAGAGATGATGTCAATGTCATGAAGCATTGTTTAGGCACCTCCCAAAGCTTTAAGTGGAAGAAAAAATACAACTCATTCATTCATTGGTTCCACTCAGTAATTGAGTTCAAGAGCAATACAGTGTTAAAGGGTTTTAATATAGAATTCAAAAATAAGTGATGCAGAGTCAATGCCATGAAACTCTCAAACGAAGAGTTACACAGAGTACACGAAAGACAGAAAATATTCACGTCTCAATGGGCAGCAACATCAGAAATGAATAGGAGAGCCTCCCTGGTGGAACAGGAAAGTCTTCTAGCTCACACACAAGAGTGATGTTTTTTATCTACAATTTTTACATGTTAAAACAGAATTTCTCCCGATTGATAGTGGTGTGAGCAAATGTATAATTTCCTCAGCAAATCAGAACACATAAAAAAATAAACATCACTTTACCTTAACAAGTACATACTTGAATAGATATTCAGCACCCTGTATGCTAATTCCATCCGGAGATGCTTGAACAAAATAAGATACATTAACTATAAAATACCAACAGCAAGGGTTATTGGGGTGAAAATGCACTCACCATTGAAAGTTAGTAGCCCTCCTGACCCCCAAACTAGTAATACATCCAACACAAGAGGAGCAATAAGTTACTCCATAGCTAATCAAAGGCCCAACTTTCATTATGCAATGACCACTAAATAACCACAATTGTTAATAATATATACCTATTTATTGTTCATCTTTATAAACATAATAATTCTAGAACAACACTAATGCTTACAATAAAAAGTTAATCTTCCACCTGAACTCAATTTCTGTGGTAGATAGTAGCCCATTATGTTTTCAAACGTGAGCCAAATCAGCTCAATTCAATCCACAGTCAGAAACACATTTTTCGGAGTTCAGACTCAGATTCCGTGCCAAACATTTTAATATATTTATAACATGAGCCAGGTCAGAGTCTTTTTTTTTTTTTAAAACATGAGCTGAACCAGAGCCAACACATGTTTTGCAGTGCCCTGATGCGTCTTCAGGGCTCTCGCAGTTGCATTCATCTCCTATTTTACAGCTATGAATATAAAAAAAAAGCACATTATAAAATGTGTATGCTCATTTAATAAAAATAGACATGTTTCAATACAACAGATATTCCCTTACTGTTAAACGTGAAAAATACCCCATACCTAAATGGTGTCCTTAAGAGAGCTCCAGACATATATGATTTGAATCCCCTTACTCATGACATTCTTATAATACCTTATACAGATCAAGTGAGCCTCTCCAAAGGAGTATTTATTTGTATAAATATAAGTTCACAACAAATCCCCATTGACATTCAGTACAAAAATAATGATCACCCAGTGCAAGAGATAGATAAAGGATAGATAATCAGTCTAAATAAAATAATTACTCATAATTCATATCTTTTCACGATCAAGTCCAAAAATCAAATAAAGTAATATATAGAAAAGAATAAAGAAGAAAATGATACTCCAGCATCATTGCACATTTTCAATCAAGATCAACTATTGCAATACAACAATCAGAAGTAGAATTATTCAAAAATCTATAGAGAGTGATCTTTTCTTTAGATAATCAATATGTGTTACAAAGGCACACATTTTCTAACCCAAGAAACAGATATCTTCAATTATGTGTACACATTTCTCAATATACATATTAGCATGCCTCAGCTTCAAATTTCATCAATGGCAGTCAAATCTCACTCTATAATCCATATCCTTATGATTAACTGGCTTAAAAAGGAATAATGAGAGAACAGTTATTTTATATTTCTCTTACTCTCAAGATAAAAATATAAGTCAAAAAATCTGATAGGTATTCACAATTTAATTTGAGAGTCGTTTCTAATCTCTGTTCCATGAGGCTAGTGACACCTTGACCCATGCCCTGGACTGATCCATTTTTTATCTCTATTTCCATTCACTTACCCTGCCAAAGGCAGACACTTGGGGGTCTATTAGGATGTAGGGCGGATCGCCACTGCCCGCATTGCGGTGACGATCTGCCCTACATCATACCCCGCCCGCCATATTAGTATGGCAGGGGGGACCCCGGCGGACGGAAAGACCATCTACTGGTTTTCAGCCGGTCGACCGGGCTGATAAGGGGCTGGGTAAGGTGGCGGTGTCTGCTAGACACCGCCATTAATATTAGCATGGGTAGCGGTGCAGGGCTTTCCATGGCGGGGACCCCACCATGGAAAGCCATGCGGATTTCGCTTACAGGGGCACGTTGTGGGCCCCCAGGGTATTGAGGGGTGCGGGGTGCACATGGGGGGTACCCATTGTACCCTCGTACATTGTCATGGACAAGGTGGCAGGCGTGGCACAACGTGCATTCCCAGCATTGTGGCGGGTGGTGCAGTGAGCACCGCCCGCCACAATTCTGGGAATAGAGCGGTGGCATCCTAATTGCCAGTGCAGGACTTCTGCACCACTGGTGGCCAGTCTCTGTACAACTAATAGTCCCCTTGGTCTGGACCCAAACCTCAAACTCCCATGGCTCATGCTTGACTTACAAAAATGTAGGGGTTCATTCAAACTTGCTGCCCTCAGTTGATCTCTACTGCAGAAAAGCAAACACTCTATATAATCTTGGCTGCCCTCAGCTTTAGACAATTTTATTCCTACGAGTCTGGTTGATGGCATTAATGTGCATGCTACTCCTTGGTTTAATAAAGCCCTCATCTCTGCTAGGAAACATTGTAAGGCCCTAGAATACCAGTGGAGGAAATAATATGATCCTTCCCTAAAAACAATACAGGGCAGCTATTGAGTGCTACCACAAACAGATTCCGAAATCCTAGGCAGATTATTTTGCAAATAAAATAAGGAGTAGCGACAACCCAGCAACATACCTTTTTAAGAGTCTTACAAAACTAGTACTTTCAGTGGATTCTGAGAAGTTAGCAGTTACCAATCACACGCGCTGTACCATGGCGTTTCCTAGGACTCTTCTCTGAACCCTACTCTGTTTAACCCCTTAACTGCAGGGCCTTTCCCCCCCAGTGCTGAACCCTTTTTCTGGCTATTTGGGGTAGTTCGCACTTGTAACTTTTTGTCCACATAAGGTATCCACGTCAAATTTGCGTCCTTTTCTTCCAACATCCTTAGGATTCGCAAGTTACCCAGGGTTTGTGGATTCCCCTGGAGGGGACCCAGAAATTAGCTAAAATAGAGCTATATTTTGGGAGTTTGGTGAAAAATTGGAAAAAAGTGTTGAAGAAGAAAGCGTCTGGGTTTTATCCCTGCAAATGTTATGAATAATGCATTTGCGGTGATAATATCGCCATCTTCCCAGCTTTCAGGCACAGGAAGACTTTTGTTAGTTTTCTACACAGTTTTGGCATTTAGTGAGACATAGAGTATTTTTTCAATGTTCGTGCTTTTAACCTTCTTCCAGTTAGTGCTAGAAACTGATTTAAAACCAAAAATGGATCCCAGAAAGCTATACATTTCTGAAAAGTAGACAAAATTCAGAATTCAGCAAGGGGTCATTTGTGTAGACCCTTCAAAGTTTTCCTATAGAAAGTTACAGTTCAAAGGAAAACATATTGAAAACAAGTTGAAAAAAACAGCCTTTTGTGTCTGCATTTTCACCTGTAACTTCTTCCAAGTATGGCAGATTTTTACAAGCAATATACCCTGGAGCCTTATGGTTGCAGGGGCATATAGGACTTGTAGGTTCACCAAGAACCCAAAGTGCCACAAGGCAATAAATGAGCTGCACCTTGCTATGGTTTTTCATTGTGTACCGGGTATACTACAATTCACTTGGTAAAATATAAAGAGTGAAAAATAGGTATCAAGGAAAACTATGTATTTCTGAAATGAGGAAAACATATGAAGCTTAGAAGCAGTGGTTATTTGCACAACTCCGTATATTTGGGTACCTATACCAGCATGTGAAGGGCAAGTTTGAAAATTAATTCTTTTTTACACACTGTCTTACATTTGGAAGGGATAAATGCACAGAAAGTCAATTGGCAATAACACTTGTCCAACTATTCTGTGTTTCCTTAAGTCCCCAATAAAAATAGTACCTCACTTGTGTGGGTAGGCATAGTGTCCGCGAAATGAAACGGCCCAAACAGCAACATGGGCACATCACTTGTTTCCAATGAAAACAGACCCATTTTTTGTGATGTGCATAGCTGTGGTTTTTGGACCCCAGCTCACCTGGCACCTAGAGAAACTTAGCAAACCTATACATTTTTGAAAACGAAACACCTAGGGAAATCCAGGATGGGGTGGGTTGTGTGGCTCTAACCAGGTTCTGTTACCCAGAATCCCTTGCACACCTCAAACTGTGTCCAAAAAATACATTTTCCACACATTTCTGTAATGGAAAGTTCTGGAATCTGCGTGGGCCCACAAAAATCCACCCACCCTGCATTCCCCAAAGTCTACTGATAAAAATGGTACCTCACTTGTGTGGGTCGATCTAGAGGCTGCAACAGGAAAGGGGCCAAAACCCAACATGGACACACCACAATTTTTACAGAGAACACTGGCCCAATTATTGCAAAGGGCCCAGCTGTTGATTTTAAACCTTAGCTCAGCCGGCACCTGGGAAAACCTAGCAAACCTATACATTTTTTTAAACTAGACACCCAGGGAAATCCAGGATGGGGTGACTTGTGTGGCTCTCATCAGGTTCTGTTACCTAGAATCCCTTGCAGATCTCAAACTGTCTAAAAAACACATTTTCCTCACATTTCTGTGATGTAAAGTTCTGGAATCTATGTGGATCCATGAACTTCCACCCACCCTACATTCCCAAAAGGTTTCGGTTAAAAATGGTACCTCACTTGTGTGGGTGGGCCTAGTGCCCGTGACAGGAACCTGCCCACAACACAACGTGGACACAACATTTTTCCACTGAAAACTGACCCTTTTCTTGCAAATTGTCTATCAGTGGATTTTGAACCATCGCTCAGTCGGCACCTAAGAAAACCTAGCAATCTTATATATTTTTAAAAATAAGACACCCAGAGTAATCCGGGAAGGGGTGACTTGTGTTGCTCTCACCTGGTTCTGTTACCCAGAATCCATTGCTAACCTAAATCATTCTAAAAAAACACATTTTCCTCACATTTCTGTGATGGAAAGTTATGAAATCTGCATGGATCCATGAACTGCCACACACCCTGTATTACCAAAAGTCTCCCGATAAAAATAGTACCTCACTTGTGTAGGTAGGCTTAGTGCCCGTGACAGGAAACAGCTCACAACGCAATGTGGATACATACAATTTTTCCAGTGAAAGTATACCTTTTTTTGCAAATTTTCTAGCTGCGGATTTTGAACCACAGCTCAGCGGGCACCTAAGGACCTAGCAAACCTATACATTTTCCAAAATGAGACACCCAGGGGAATCCAGGAAGGGGTGACTTGTGTGGCTCTAACCAGGTTCTGTTACCTAACAATCCCTTGCAGATCTCAAACTGTCTAAAAAAACACAGTTTCCTCACATTTCTGTGTTGGAAAGTTCTGGAATCTACGTGGATCCACAGAATTCCACCCACTCCACATTCCCCAAAGTCTCCCAATAAAAATGGTACCTCACTTGTGTGAATAGGCCTAGAGCCCATGACAGTAAAGTGATCAAAACGCAACGTGGACACACCACATTTTTACAGTGAAAACTGACCATTTTTTTGCAAATTGTCTAGCAGTGGATTTTGAACCATAGCTCAGCTGGCACCTAAGGAAACCTAGCAAACCTATACATTTTTAAAAACTAAACTCCCAGGAGAATCCGGAATGATGTGACTTGTGTTGCTCTCACCTGGTTCTGTTTCCCAGAATCCCTTGCAAACCACAATCATTAAAAAAACAACATTTTCCTTACATTTCTGTGATGAAAAGTTATGAAATCTGCATGGATCCACAAACTTCCACACACCCTGCATTACTAAAAGTCTCCCGATAAAAATAGTACCTCTTTTGTATAGGTAGGCCTAGTGCCCGTGACAGAAAACAGCCCACAACGCAATGTGGATACATCATATTTTTCCAGTGAGAACGTACCTTTTTTTTGTTAATTGTCTAGCTGTGGATTTTGGACCATAGCTCAGCAGGCACCTAAGGAAACCGAGCAAACCAATTCATTTTTTAAAATTAGACACTCAAGGAAATCCAGAATGGGGTGACTTGTGTGGCTCTCACCAGGTTATGTTACCTAGAATCCCTTGCACATCTCAAACTGTCTAAAGAAAACACATTTTCCACACATTTCTGTGATGGAAAGTTCTAGAATCTAGGTGGATCCACAAAATTCTACCCTCGCCACATTCCCCAAAGTCTCCCAATTAAAATGGTACCTCACTTGTGTGAATAGGCCTAGAGCCTTTGGCAGGACAGTGACCAAAAAGCACCGTTGACACACCACATTTTTACAGTTAAAACTGACGCTTTTATCGCAAAGTGCCTAGCTGTGGATTTTGAACCCTAGCTCAGTCGGCACCTAGGGAAACCTAGTGAACCTATACATTTTCGGAAACTAGACACCCAGGGGATATCAGGGTGGGATGACTTGTGTGGCTCGCACCATGTTCTGTTACCCAGAATCCCTGTAAACCTCAAACTTTCGAAACATAAACACATTTTCCTTAAATTTCTGTGATGGAAAGTTCTGGAATCTGCGTGGACAAAGTCTCCAGATAAAAGCGGTACCTCACTTGTGTGGGTAGGCCTAGTGCCCGTGACAGGAAACTAGGGGTGGCCGGAATTTGCGAAATTCACTTTCGCAAATTATCACGAAAATGTTAAAAATCTCCGCAAACACGCGGAAATATCGCGAAGATGCGGAAGTTTTTTTCCTACCTGTTTGCAGTATTTTCTGCATGGTCGCGGCTCGCCAACTTACCCATGCGGTTGCTCGCGGGCGCGGCCATCTTGTTTTCACTTGTCTCGCGGTGCAAGATCGCGAGAAGAAAGACGTGATCGCACGACGAATGACGTTACTGCGGGCGCGAACTGACGCGAGACAGAGTAAATGGCTACCAACAATCCAACATCTCGTGGAGAACGTGACCGGACCGGGAAAACTTGTCGGCGAACGCGGGGATTCAGGTAAGGCGACCGTGCGCACGTGAGAATGTATTATTTTCCAGCGCGAGAAACAAAAAATTTCCGGTAAAATGCGGATTGCGGAAATTTTGACATTTTCGCGCTCTCCGTGGAACGCGAAAATGTCAAATTATCAAAATTTCTGCGAGCGGAACGGAATTGTAGCCCAGGCCTACAGGAAACACCCCACAATGCAACGTGGACACATAACATTTTTCCAGTGAAAACTGACCCTTTTGTTTCAAATTGTCTAGCAGTGGATTTTGAACCATAGCTCAGTCGGCACCTAAGGAAACCTAGCAAACCTATACATTTTTAAAAACTAGACAACCAGGGGAATCTTTTACCCAGAATCCCTTGCTAACCTCAATCATTCTACAATCATTTTCCTCACATTTCTGTGATGGAAAGATATAAAATCTGCATGGATCCACAAACTTCCACACACCCAGCATTACCAAAAGTCTCCAGATAAAAATAGTACCTCACTTGTGTGGGTAGGTCTAGTGACGGTGAGAGGAAACAGCCCAAAATGCAATGTGGACACATCATAGTTTTCCAGTGAAAACTTACCTTTTTGTTTGCAAATTGTATAGTTGTGGATTTTGAACCATAGCTCAGCCGGCATCTAAGGAAACCTATCAAACCTATACATTTTCGAAAATTAGACACCCAGAGGACTCCAGGATGGGGTGACTTGTGTGGCTCTCACCATGTTCTGTTACCAAGAATCCCTTGAAAACCTCAAACTTGGTAGAAAAAACAAATTTTTCTCATATTTCTGTGACTTAAGTTCTGGAATCTGTGTGACTCCACAAAATTCCACATACCCTGCATTCTCCAAAGCCTCCAGATAAAAATGGTACCTCACTTCTATGGGTGGGCTAAGTGCCCGCGACAGGGAAAGGCCCAAAATGCATTGAGGAGACGTCAAAATTACCTATCAAAAACACCCTGGTTTTGCATGGGGGGCACCAGGGTTTTTGGCCCCAGGCTCAGCGGCCATTTAGGGAAAACTACCAAACCCACACATTTCTGAAAGCTAGGCACCCGGGGGAGTCCAGGGAGCTATGTCTTGCATCGACCCCCCAACATTTTCCTTCCCAGAATCCCTGGCAAACCTCAATTTAAGCTGACAAAAATCACATTTTCCACATATTTCTGTGAGGGAAAGTTGTGTGATCACTGGGCTGACAAAAATTCCTACCACCCAGCGTTTCCCCAGGTCCCCCAATAAAATGGTACCTCACTCGTGTGGGTGGGCCAAGTGCCCGTGAGAGGCAAGGGCCCAAAACCTATTCAGGAGACATCAAAATTAAACGGATTATTAAAGGGGGGCCACCCTGGTGTCAGCCAATGGACGTGCATCACACCAGGGAGGTAGTGCTTGTGTTTGCCTTTGGCCCAAGTTGTGAAATCTTCGTGGCCTGCGCTGGTGTATTATACGGACAACACCTAGCTCGTGCTCTCCGTTTTTGGCAACCCGATGTCAGATCTGGCCAGTTTTCAAAGGGGGATCTTTGCTGTCACAGAGTGGATGGATGCCAAATGTTTATGACTGAACACAAGCAAAAACAATTCTCCTATTAGGAACAGACACCCACTCCTGGGGTGGACATTGGTGGCCCTCCTCCATTGGGCCCTCCTGACCCAAGACTGCTGGCAAAAATCTTGGCATCTGCTTGGACAGAACCTTAAAGTTTGAAGGACAGATGAAATGGGTGGCATGCATGTGGTTCAGGCTTTTGTGAGGTCTCATACTCATTCTTGGATTTTTTATCCTTGCAATCAACCGACTATCATTCAGGCAGCAATCCTATCCCGACTAGACTAGTGCAGCATTCTATAACTAGCAGTCAAGAAGCCAGTGATAAGAATGTTCCAGTGGGCTGAAAATGCTGCAGTTAGACTGTTGTTCTTTATTCTGAAATCCTGCCCTGCTTCTGGCCTCTGGAGAAGCGTGTGCACTTCAAGACCTTGGATAGTGCCCATAAGATCTTACTCTCCCAGGGGCCCCCCATTTTGTCTAGTTTGCTATCCTTCACAGCCCCTGTGCTCAGTCAACCTTAAGCTGGCCACTGTTCCTCGTGTTAAGAGATTAAGAGCGGGAGTCCGCTCATTTTGCGCAAAAGCCACAGCTCTCTGGAATGCGCTTCTTCCTTCTATTAGGAATGTCCAGAACTACTTGTCCTTCAGGAAATTTCTGAAGAATTGTTTTTTTTCCACTTAGGATTTTCTTTTTGGACATTCTGCCACCCTGGCCACTGTTTCAGTTGATTTGTATTTTGTTACTAGTGCTGGAAAGCCCCTTTGCTGGGGCATCTACAAGCTTTATAAATGTATAACGTGAAAAAACCATCCCAATGTAACAGAGACTCATATACTGATTGCTTACAATGACCTCTCTTTAACTCAGAGTGAGCACGTTTTGTCCAACGTCACCTTCTTTCACAAAATATAGTCCCCTAGCTGCAAACTTTGAACAATTCAAGAACAAACATTAATTAGTTACCTCATATAAATGAAAATAGAAAGTATCACTGTTTCTCTAGACTCGCTCATAAATGAACTCAGGGCCTGATTCACAAAGGAAAAGTTAGGCCAAAAGTGTAACGAAGGGGCTTATTACGAGTCTGGCAGTCTGAAAGACTTTTGAATGCACAGTGCTGGTGGTCTTCCGACCACCCTATTAGGACCAGGATGGTTGAGCTGCGCTGGGACAACTGCAACTGCCAGGATTCAGAGATCCCTGGCAGTGGCGCAGCAGTCTTGAGGCCTCAAAATGCTTGGCAGAGCCAATGTGACCCTTCTCATGGCGGTGCGACCATGGCAGTGAGGAAACAAAGGGGGCCTTACAGGGCCTTGGATCCACTAGTGCCTCACATCATGTGGATGCACACAGAGGGGCACAACATTTGCCCCCTGTGCGCAAGCACACTAGTACCTGCACGGCATGGACTGCAGCAGTACATGCCGTGCAGGTACTGCCTTTGACATTCCCATTTCATAGGCACTGCCCTGGGACTACCAGAGAACCCCCCGCCCCAGACAGGAGAAAACCCCAGATCTGGCGAGCGTTCCTAAACGGGTTTGGTGGTGCTGTAGCAGGGTGGTCCGCTCCCGCACTGCCAAATTCATAATAAGGCCCTTAGACCAAAAGTCTAATTTTAGTACTTTTCAAAGGTAGGTTAGTACTAGTAACTTTACTACTAGTAAATTTTCTAGTAGCAATTTTACTAGTTGTAAATATACTAGTAGTAAAGGTACTAATAGTAACTTGCCTTTGTGAATACCAAAAAGTAGTAAACTTAGACTAAAGTAGTACACTTAGACTGAATCCACGTTTACTACTCTTTGGATGTCACAAAGGTAAGTTACTACTAGTAACTTTACTAGTGGTAGTTTACTAGTAGTAAGTTTACCAACTTTCCAACTATATCTTTACTACTGGTAACTTTACTAGTAGTAAAGATAGTAGTAGTAACTTACTGTTGTCAATACCGAAAAGTAGTAAAGTTAGACTTTTGGTCGAACTTTACCTTTGTTAATCGGGCCCTCGGTTTACAATTACCCCAAAAACGGATCACTCATGATTCTTTTACAAATAGTTTGGAAATCACAAACATCAACTCAAACTTAGAAATAATCCTCAAAGAGCAACACATTTCACTAACAATATTCTGAACACCCCCACAATTCACATCATACACACATCCAGCCACATTAAACAAAGCAGAGAATTTAGCCAATCTATCAGGTCCAAGTAAAACTGTTCTGTTTCTCCATTCTATAGCTCACCTTGGTAGTGTTCTACATGATCTGTCAATCTCACCCAAAGAAACTAGTCAGAGGGAGCACGAACTCCGTTGGGCTCCTCCATTCCCATGGTGTTTGACATCATTTTCTATTGCATTTCACATGATAATTAACTATTGCTGAATAAAGGTCATCAAACATGTCAAAGTGTGTCTGCTGGAGTTACTGTACTCTCAAGAAATATCTGTGGTATAATCTGAAGCAATATATTATCAAATACAGGAGTAACAGGAGTAACAGGCGGTACTGTAATGCAATATATTTGATATTCACTTTTCATGTGCCACATTCAATGTCTTTTGAAGAGAAAACTATGCACAACAAATGGCACTCAATGCATCTATAAGCACGCATAATTTGTTCATACAGCATAATGCGTTGTCCATAAGGCGCTGTCCATATTATGCTTGAATGCGCCCAGAAAGTCTAAATGAGCCAAAAACAATGTTGCTAATGCACAAGTCCTTGATGCTTTAAAACAATGCTGTGGTACTTTTTTAAATTTGTTTTTTGGTTACTTTCTTTTAGTTCACTAACCTTTCATACGGTACTTAATCATATTCTTTTATTTACAGGTATCCAGCATCAAGGATCTCACCAACAGCTGCCATGCTGGAGAACAGTGTCACTGACGGCGGTGACATCAGCGGCGACTCCTAAGGTGGAGGAGCGTTGCCCCACTGTTCTCCAAGCAGTTGAAAGATGAAAAATAAAATGATAGTAAGGCAGCGTTATTATCATTTTATTTTCCCTACTGCAGTAGCTCAGTTGGGGCGGAGCTAGGCTCCGTGATGCCAGAGCACTGCAGGGGAAGGAGTGGTAAAGTGCACATGATGCTTTGGTAGGCCCTCTCATACACACTTTGGATGGTATCCACCCATGCTGCATTACAGCCTGGGTGGAGAACATGCCCAGGCCCCAAAAACCTATCTGAGCGCCGAACCACGGCACTCAGACCAATCACAACGCTGCATTGCAGTATTGTGATAGGCTGTGGAGAGCCTGAGAGCCCGGGTGCTTCCTGCTGCCGGACTTGAGGAAGACAAAGAGGACCGGGTTCTTGCTGTTTGTCGGGGTGTCTCAGGATGTCTGGAGAGCTGCAAGTTGTAGGCGGAATCTTCCAGGTCAATGGGAACGGAAACAGCAAAGAAAATATTTCTTCAGGGCCAAATACTGCCTCATAGTTCGGGCACGGTATAAATACCTTGATACGGGCAGGTAAGAGAGACTGGGCTGGGTGTGTTTTTAGGGCTCTGGAGGGCATCGGAGTTGTTTATAGAGCAGGGGACCGGTTTTAGGGTTCAGGGCAGGGGGTCAGGGTAGTTTTATGTATTAGGGGTAGGAGGTCATTTTTAGGGCTCCAGTCGGTTTGTTTATAGGGCAGATGGCCAGCGTTTTAGGATGGAAGGGCTGGGGTGTGGTCTTAACCACACATCTCTTTACCAATCATGCCTTTACCATGAAAAAGTGTGATAAAGGCATTCATGGTAAAGGAATGCCTTGTTCAGACGCTTTTGTTGTTTGGGCTGTGTTGTAGATGCACATGTTTTTTAGCCATGCGTGCATCTATCATACCACCTTTTTGCCTTATAGTAGGCACTCGGATGGGTTTGTGAATCAAATGCACCCTGGATCTGGAGTCCCTCAGACAGTTTCCTTACAGTCCTCCAGTGGGCATTTTGTTATATCATTTTCCTCATTGTTATTTTGTAAAAACCACAGCCATAATTCTTTCCATTTCAATCCTATTTTCAAGGCCGCACAGGCCCATTCCAATGCAAACTGTAGTGGCAACCATTACCAAAAAAAGAGTTTCTTACATAGTTACTTGTTGGTCCTGGGTGGCCAAGTAAGGCACCCTCGCTGGTGATGCGTCCTCTGCAGCAGAACCACACTGTTAGATACGCAAACAATCTCTCTCCACAGGATAGAATGAGACGCATTTGAACTGGTGGTGTATTCCTTTATTCAACAGCCTCATCAATTCTGAAGCGTTTTGGTCTTAATGACCTTGTTCTTAGGTGAGGCCTTGGTGGTCCATTATCTCTGGAAGGGACCCTTGGTTAAATAGCATGTTTATATAGTTTGTGCCTTTTAGTGGACACCCTGATGGGTTTGTAAATCAAATGCATGCTGGAACTGGTGGTCCCCAGAGAGTTACTTTACAACCCTCCAGTGGGCATATTCTTATGAGATTTTCTTCATTGTTGTTTGGTTAAAACCACAGCATCATTTTTTCCGTTGCAGACCAATTCCATGGCAATCCCTGGCGGCAGCCATATATATATATGCATGCTTTCAGGAATATGGTGAGACTTACAGTTGAGACATGTGATATATTGCTGCTTTATATTTGGCTAGCCCATCACCCTAAGTTGTCGCAGAATGGTGAAGCTGCAGCACAAAAGTGAGGTTTAAGACATGTTAGGAAATGGAATAATGATTAGGCTAGTTTATATGAGTGTGTGTACAGGTACACTTAATGTACGCCGCATAAATGTAGTTGTCTGTCTGAAAAATGAAATGCAGTCTCTAAAGTTTTAAGGTCTGCATATTCTTGTGATTGATGTATGTCTCTACTTGCGTATGTATTCTCATATGTGTTATGCATCTGAAGATGCTAGACATATAAAACACAGATATATCTCTATTTGTATGTTTCTTTTATATATGGTAATACTAGTAAAAGGTACAGACACATGCATATATGCTTTCAGGAATATGGTGAGATTTATAACAGACTCGTGTGATGGTTTGCTGCTTTATAGTTGGGTAGGCCCAATCAGTAGTTACAGAATAGTGAAGTTGTAGCACAAAAGTGTACACCATGTCATAAACCTCACTTTTGTGCTGCAATTTCACTTTTCTGCGACTACTCAGGATGTTGGACCCAGCCAAATATAAAGCAGCAATGTATCACATGTCTCAGCTGTAAGTCTCACCATATATCTGAAAGCATGCATGCATATGTCTGTAGCTTTTGCTAACAGCATTATATATAGAAGACATATCCAAATAGATGTATAATTGTGTTTTATACTTCTAGCATCTTTGGATGCATAATACGTATCAGAATACATGTGCAAGTGGAGACATACCTCAGTCACAACACCATGCAGACCTTAAAACTTGACAGACTGCATTTCGCATTTGTAGCAGATACTTAGGTATAATTATGCAGTGTACTTGAAGTATCCTAATAACTAATCCATCTCCTAACATGCCTTATTTTTGTGCTGCTGCTTCACCATTCTATGACTACTTAGGGTGTTTGGCCTAGCCAAATATAAAGCAGCAATCCTTCACATGTCTCTGCTGTAAGTCTCACCATCTTCCTGAAAGCATGCATGCATATGTCTGTACCTTTTGCTAGTGACACCATATATAAAACAAATCTACAAATAGTTCTATACCTGTGATTTTTCTAAGACTCATACATTAGCACATGCAGTTGATACCAGTGGACGTTGTTATGAGATATAAGATGGTTGTCCAATTAAAAAAGAAAAGATGGTTCCTAGAAATGTGGAAGAAGTAATAACTGAAGAAGTTCAAGGGAGACGGACACAAGCTCCAGTGTATAAGTGGGATTGTAGTAGAATTTGAATCTATGGATATATTAAAACTTTTCTTACGAGATTATGCAAAAAAAAGGGTAAACAGAAGATTAAGATGTGGTAAGGACTAGATCCTTAAAAAGTGAGAAAATATACTAAGTTGCAGGGTCATTCTCTGGCTTGTCTTTCTAGAAAAGTGTGTCGAAGTGCTTTTCATCCTTTAGTAATATTAGCAGTACATCACTCAGAAATGCGTTAGTTAGTAATGAGATTGTACCACGTTAAAAGTCCTGCATTATCTTTAAGTGAAAGGAACACAGCTCTTTTGCATGGTTCAGTATTGGATGTAAAAATGTTTGTGATGATATACAGTTTCATTTCTTTGGGTCACAAGAGGAATGTGGAGAAAGTGAGAGCTTGATAAGTGTAGGTGTTGAAGAAAAGGTGAAAGATATTAATACTGAGATGTTTGCAGAAGAATTTACAAAGTTCAAGATACTTCCATGTGAAAAACCAAACTATGTTTGTATTTGTTGTTGACGTACTCACTATAGAAGTCAAATTAGGAATGTTGATGAGTATTTAAAAAGTGAAAAGGAAAACAATGATAAGTGGGAGCAATTTGATGCTTATTTGTTAGCAGAGGTCGTTTTGAGTTGGGTACTGATCAACATATTTGTAAATATTGTTACAACAAATTAGAAGAGAACAAAATTCCAGCTAGCGCAGTATATAACAACTTAGAGTTGGTGGCTATTCCTCCGGAACTGGCAGATTTAAATACATATGAGTGCATTCTTATTCAGTCTGTGCACTTGTTTCAGGCTATAGCTCTTATATAGCCTAAAACAGGTAAGCTGCCTCCAACAGATTTACAAAGAGGTCTGAAAGGAAGAGTTGCATACTTACCTTTAGATTTTAAGAAAAATATTGAAACTGTTGGTATAGAGAGAGAGGAAAGTGAGCTTGTAATTATTCTAGTTAATGGTGAACCAACAAAGAGTCAGATAATATGGCAAGAGTTAGTAGATGTCACCAAACTTCAAATGGATACATTATATCTTGTACAGAACAATATTTATTACAAAGCTGTAAATGTGTAAGAACAGGAAATATGTTTAGAAGATGAAACAGAAATTTCAAAAATCCAAATAGAAAAAGTGGACAAGTCCGTGAGTGAAAGAATTTACGAACATTTCAGTATACATCCTCTACATTCAAAAGAAGTGATCGGAAACACTATTGAATTATTTCAAATGAAGAAAGCAAAGGGAACATCCATGAGTGTATGGCAAAAAAGTTTAGAAGCTGCATTGTTTTCCACAGCTGTTCTCCACTGGAGAAGGTGGACGATATGATGAACGAGCAGAATAGATTCCAGCTTCAGAATACCGCTCGATAAGATTGTACTCAAAAGATCCAAGATTTCGACAGCGCATTCCAGATATTTTTCATCTTCTGTTTGAAAGTGACTTGTCTGGACTTTCGTATGCAGTGAACCATATATTAAAAACAGGAGTTCATCTTACACATATTTCTGCAAAGGAATTTATGGACAAAGTTCAACAAAGCGACGATCATTTAAAATCTCAGTTAATTAATTTAATGGCGTGTCAACGTGGTACTAATGAATATTGGTATCTTCATCATGGATAACTTAAAATGTATGTTAAGAAACTTAGGTACCCCTACGTTGTTTGTAACACTTAGCTGTGCTGAAAATGCGGGGGACGATTTACTTGAATTTCTGCAACAAGCATATTCAAATGTAAAAAACATTGAATTGAAGCCAGCTGGAGAACTGTGTTCCTTGGATCCTGTAAATGTGTGCAGATATTTTAATCATAGGTTTCAAGCTATGATGTCTTTATTCTGCAATAAAAATAATCCACCTCTTGGAGAAGTTACTGATTTCTTTTGGAGAAAGGAGTACCAAGCCAGAGGAGCTCCTCATCTACACATGCTATTATGGATCAAGAATACACCAACATTTGGAACTGATACTGATGAAAGCCTTTTGTCTTTCATCGAAGAGTATGTTACCTGTGCCGTTCCAAAAAAAGGAGGAGAAAACAGCTTGAGACAACAAGTTTTATGATTTTAAAGTCATCGATGTGGAAAATATTATTGTCGAAAATATAAGTCAAAGGAAATATTTTATACAAAATGTTGTTTTGGATTCCCACGTCCAATAATTTCAAAAGGAAGAGTCAATAGTTTTATGTCAGCAGTAAGGCATGCTATAACTCAAAAATCTCCGAAGAATACATATACATTAAAAAAAACTGAAGATTCAAAGTGTATTAATTACTACAATTCAGTGATTTTGACAATGTGAAATGCAAACATGGATATTCAGTATGTTGAAGATAATTCAATTGCTGTTGCTCGCTATGTTACGTCATATATAGCCAAATCTGAAAAGACAAAGTTGAAATAAATGTGGGAAGAAATTTCAAAAGAGAAGAGTCTTAGTAAAAAATTGTACAGCTTTAGCTTGAAAATGCTTTTCCATTGAGAGACTGGATCCTATGAATGTACTAATCAATTGAGCTCTGCCAGTTTATATTCAAAGTCAAGAGGAATTGTTTCGGTAAGCCTAGGTCTTGCCGGCACATGAAATAGAGTATTGAAATCTCTACAAGAAATCGAACAATTAGCATTGAATCAACCAGAAAGTACAGATATTGTTAAAACTAATATGTTGGATATGTACTATCCCAAAAGGAGTCCACATCTGGAAAACCTATGTCTCTATGAAGTACTGCAACATTACAGTTTTAAGAGAAATGTTACAGTAAATATAAATGAAGAAAAATATGCAGATAACTCAATTGCTGTTGCTCGCTACGTCCCGTCATATATGACAAAATCTGAAAAGACAGTTGAAATAAATGTGGGTAGAAATTTAAAAAGAGAAGAGTCTTAGTAAAATATTGTACTGCTTTAGCTTGAAAATACTTTCCCATCGAGAGTCTGGATCCTATAAATGTTCGAATCAGTTGATCTCTGCCAGTTTATATTCAAAGTCAAAAGGAATCGTTTGCGTAAGTCTATGTCTTGCCGGCACACAAAATATAGTATTGAAATATCTACAAGAAATCAAACACTTAGCGGCCGATTCTGAAGTACTGCAACATTACAGCATTAAGAGAAATGTTACAGAAAATATAAATGAAGGAAAATATGCAGTAATTGTATGTGACGGATGTTTGATAAAACATGCCAAAGGAAGTCTTATTAACCACAGAAAACTCAGTTGCGAAACTCCAGATAAAAGGGAATTTTTCAATTTAGCACTTCTGCAACTGTTCAAGCATTGCGTAGGGAAATGCAATTACTTGGAGATTGCGACTGCTATGAAGATTCTTTTATTGCATACAAAAATAGCATTCGATGCATAATTTTCCCAACCTATCTACAAACATTAAATTCAAACAAGAAACTACTTTTGCAGCTGAAATAGCTAGAGACAGTTTTCAAGATAGTCAAGGTTCTGCTCCACTAGGACAACCAATCATTGAAAATGAAGCAGCAATAGCCATGAATGAAGTAGAAATGGCAATGCAACAAGCACAACAGGATATTATCTAGCTGTGAAAGTTGGAAGAACTAAATATTGAACAAAAATAAATATTTCAGCAAGTGACAGGACAGATACAGCATGGTTTGCTGCATAAAAAAAGAATGCCAATGCACAACATTTAAACCTATTCTATTGTACATCAGTGGTCACGCTGGAACAGGAAACAATTTCTTAATTAAAGTTTTGACCAGTTATCTACACAAAACTACTGAATCACATTTATCTTGTGTTGTAACAGCTCCAACTGGATTAGCAACACAAAACATTAAAGGAATTACTTTACATTGATTACTTATGCTACCAGTTGAACATGAAAATAAATTGGAATATCAAAAGCTATTTGGAAAAGCTTGTTATGAAGTTTCAAGAGTACTGAAGAAAATGAAACTTCTAATCATTGATGAGGTGAGCATGGTCTCAAACTTAATGCTTCCCTTTGTACATTTAAGAATGCAACAGATTTTAAAAACAGATTATGATGTTCTGTTTGGAGGAAAACATGTAATTGTATTCAGCAATCTACTACAACTTACTCCTGTAAAAGGGCAACCGGTTTTTAAAACACTTCATTCCATGAAGACACTAGGAAATCTTTGGCAAGTATTGGAACTGTGAATATTTGGTTACATTTTGAATATAAGGAACTTATTAAGAATATGCAACAAGCAAGTGATAAAGATTTTGGAAATATTCTTAAAGATATAAGAATTGGTGTTTTGACGAAACATGATAAACAAGCTTTACAATGTCAGGTACTAAAGAACTTGTTTACACACAGCACCTGAAATAATGTTCACAAAAATTGGAGAAAAGAAGGCTATAGTTTGCCTAATGCCAACACTGCAAGAGTGTTGTACATTCAATCAAGATGTTTTGAAACTACAAATAATTTAATATGCATGATCACATGAAATAATGTTTAGAGGCACTTTTACTACACTCATCCCTTCCCTCACACACTACCCATGCACTCATCCATGCACTCAGGCACTACTCCCGCACTCATTCAATTTACCCAGGTACTACCCAAGTACTGCTACAATAACCCAGGCACTACCCCTGCACTCATGTAATCACTCAGGCACTACTGTTGAACTCATCCATTCAACAAGGCACTACTCATGCACTCATCTATGCATTCAGACACATCCATGCACTCACCTACTACCTCTGCACTCATGTAATAACCCAGGCACTACCCTTGCACTTCTCCAATCACTGCCCACATTCTCATTCATGCACTGAGGCACTATGTATGTACTCCCTCAATCACCCAGGCACTACCCCTGCACCCGTACAATCACTCAGGCACTCCTCTAATCACTGAGGCACTACCCATTCACTCATAAAATCATCACCCAGGCACTACCCATGTACTCCTCCAATCACCCAGGTACTACCCCTGCACTCATGCAATCACCCATGCACTACCTATGCACTCCTCCAATCACCCTGGTACTACTCCTGCACTCATGCAATCACCCAGGCACTACACATGCACTCCTGCAATCACCCAGGCACTACCAATGCACTCATGCAAACACTCAGGCACTACTCATGCACTCCTCCAATCACCCAGGCACTACCCATGCACTCTTTCAATCACCTAGGCACTATTCATGCACTCCCCCAATCACCCAGGCACTTCCCCTGAACTCCCCCAATCACCCAGGCACTACCCCTGCACTCATGTAATCACTCAAGGTCTACCCATGCACTCCTCCATATATTACACATGTCACAATTCATACAACACATAGAAGTTTGTCTATTTTTAACCAAATTGTGTTTTTGGAACTCTTTTATGTATTTATTGGTGTTTTAAAAACAAAATGTAAAAATCAACAGAATGAAATGAGAAAAATTTCCCAAACATTTTGCAATGATAAACTCATTGCAAAAACAACCAAGATTTTTTTTTAACAATGGTGATTTTTTCACAGCAACCACAACAGCATCCAAACATTGCTTTCCACAACAAAGAGCTTAATGCACTGCTGCTCAAGTCCATCATACTCAGGGGTTATTTGGGCTATTTGGATCAATGCAGAAGAACCTGCTGAGGTGCTAGGTCCTGCGACCTGATCATCTTGCTGACTTTGTTGCTGTAGTTTGCGATGATGTTGCTCTCATGCAAGATGACGTGGATGCATTGTCTGCAGGTGCTTCATCATTGATGAAGTGCCATAGGAGTATTTTTTGTCGGGTCCCCAAGAGGGCACCCTTTGACATAAAGTGCAGGTCACCTTGTGTGCATTCACCTTTTTGTCACCAGCTGGAATTGGAACAAAACCCCACACAACATTTTCATAATGCTGATTAACTGGTTCTTTCAAATCTTCTTCTTCTCCAGGAATGTCCTGTGTTGGAACTGAAGAAGCCATTTTTCCAGTGGATTTATTTTATTTTTTTATTTTTATTTTACATTGTTTTATATAGTGTGAACTTAACCCGAATGGGGTATCAGAGCGCTTTACATAGCATCAGTTGCATTACACTTTCATTTTTTTTTGTTAGGCACGGGGAGATTACGTGATTTGCCCAGAATCACAGGATGTTCAGCATCATTGCCGATACTCGAACCCAGTTCCCCAGATTCGAGGTCAACTGCCCTAGCCATTAGGCCAACTCCTCTCCCAAACACCCAAAAAATGCAATAAAGAATATCAGAAAACACAAGAGCTGTGTCTTTTGAAGATGTTCTTTGAAGAATGAAAAATTTGGGTGTGGTCCTGCAAGTTCTAGAATAAAAAGCTTCTTTTGAAGTCACATGGGTTTCGTGTACCCAACACGCAACCAGCGTGCACCAGACGCGATTCCCCAAAAATATATTTAACAATAATATATCTTTATTCCAGTTACAAATATACGATTTTTACAAATGTGTATATTAATCTCTCGGTATAATATATATGATAAAGTTATATATATATATATACTTATAACACAAAATAACTTGCGCTGGATTTGAGTACCTGATGAGACCCCTGATATATGTACGTTAGGTTACGCGGGACCGTCGCGGCTCCTGTAACTTCATTATAAGAAGTTTAATATCCATATTATTTATGTAAATATCACTTTATAACTCTTTCAATAAAGCATATACGATTGATTTCATAAATTTATAGTATAATATCATGTATTTATATGTTTAAAACATGAAAAATAAGAACTGTGCACCCATCGCATACCGTACCTGTATCGTGCACGACTTAACCAATATGGGGGCAGGACTCTTGTTTTCATGCACCCACCGTGACCGGTAAATAATCGGTACACGAATCTCACTTTAAAAAAATATATATATGGAAATGCATATTTTAAACAGGATAAAACATCACATTACCTTTATAAAAGATCACAAATTTAGTACAAGCATTTTTAATCCATAATGTAAATTATACACACATTGAAAAATACAAACTAAAGTTTTGAAAACTATAGAGATACCAATACCAGTTAGAACAACCTATTCAGTAATTCCAAAATCTACATACGCATCCACTCATTCATCAACACTTCTATATAGTCCCTCATACATGTACTCAGTCATCATATGTACTCATACACCTATACATCCTGTTACACACCTACACTCATACATAGAGTTCCTCACACACATACTCACACATGCAAATAAACATCCATATACTATACACATATACTAGTTCAAAACATATGGACTTACTCATAAAGACACTATTGAGACAGTCATTCACTTTCTTACTCACCCATACACACACTCATCCACCCATACTGTCCTGCTCACATACTGTCTTCAAAATACATACAAACAGTGAGTCACTCATTCATGCATCCATACGCTAAGTAACATCCCCCACTGAACCATACAGACAGTCATACTGATACTCTAAAAACGAACTAATAATCCATATACACACTCATGTAGCTACTCACCAACCCATGCTGCCACTTATACACAAAGTGAGACACTGATACAGATATTTAAATATTTAAACATTACTCACTAATACTTGTATTCACTAAGATACTGTTAATAAGTCAGTTATACAATTAATTTTACAAAAACAAACATCCATTTAGACACTTATTTACCCATTTATTCTTCCATTAACCTTTAGATATACATATATAAAAAATATTTATGTTTCAGAAAGACACATATTCACTGGATGATGTCATCAGTGATGTCATCAGTGATGTCATTTGAGATGTCATCAGTGATGTCATCAGTGATGTCACTGATCATGTCATGAGTGATGTAATATGTGACGTCATCAGCAGTGGATTGCAGTAGCGTGAGTTATAGTTAGCTGAACTAACTATAACGGGGGAATTTCAATGGTTTTGTACGAGTGAAATGTCCAGCTATCTATAACATGTGTGAAACCTATGGTTTTTTCAGTGAATTTGCAAGGTTTTTAAATGCTAATTCCTAACTATAACGTGTGTGAAACCTATGGTTTTTTCAGTGAATATATATATATATATACATATCCCGCTCCAGTGCACAAGTGTGCAAGGCACTCGGGGGACGGGTGCCGATATTGCGGTAGTGCTCCGCCAAAATATTAACGCTCCAACCCTCCTTCAACATTCAAAAAGGAAGAACAGCACTCTCGGGGCATCGTTGTAGCAATTTTAATCTTCGGACAACAAACGCGTTTCAGAAAAGTTCCTTCGTCAGTGTTGTTTACATGACGCATAGGGCGGCAACATTTGAAGCATCATCAACGTTGTCAAGAAAATAGACAAGGGCTTGTACGAGACGCTCTACTATGAGCGCCATGTTGAAAGAGTAAATCTCTTAATTGATATAAATACACGATAACAATGCATCACACGTCAAAATATGTAAATTAATCATGACACCAAAATTCTCTTGGGTGACGCATTACAAACGTGACAAAGTAACAATCTCGCTGTGTATCGGCATTGGCAATTGTTATTAACGATTGCCAACAAACCCTTGAATTTCATATATGATTCTGCTGTGTATCAGCATTAACTTAACTAATGCTATTCAATAAAGAAAGAAGAAAAGACAAATTATCACAAAATACTGATTAATTACCCAGATGTACTGTTAGTTCTTCCCCACTATTTAATCCATTTGGGTATTTCGTCTGTAGGTCCATGATGTAACAGGACTTAACTTCAGCACTCTATCACCTCCTCTGTCATATAAAGGTCTGCAATCAATGCTAAAATACTGTAACAGATCCCTGTCACTTTTATGTTTTATGGCAAATAGTCATGCCACCGGATAATTAAAATCCTTTTTCACGATGGCATGCATGGGTTCCAGCACCCTTAGTTTTACACTATTGATAGTACTCCCTATGTAGCTGAGTCCACAGGGACACTTAAGACAGTAAACAGCATATGTTGTTTGACAGGTCATGAATTTGTTGATCTTTTTGTCTGATTTTAGACGATTGACCTTATAAGTTAAACCTCTTCTGCTAAATCCACAAGCTTCGCATTTCCCACAGGGATAGAATCCCTTCAACTTATTTAGAGTACCATGTTTGGCTGGAATACTGTCTAAGTGACTGTGTACTAATCTATCTCTCAATGAGCGTGCCTTCTTGAACGTCATCAATGGTGTTGCTGGAATATCAGCCCCAATGACGGCATCCATTTTTAACACATGCCAATTCTTTCTCAGTATGTTTCTAAGTGTATCAGCATCATCAGAGTAGGTGGTTATCATGTGGAATTTTCCATTGTCCTGTCTGTGTTTTTTGTGGTTTTTTGGTTCTAGCAGGTCTTTCCTAGATAGCAATTTCACTTTCTTTAAAGTCTTATCTAGAGGTCCTACATCATATCCTCTTCTAGGAATCGATTAGTACTTTCTTCAGCTGCTAGATCAAAATCCGATCCCTGGAGCAGTTCTGCTTTAACTTCAAGAACTCCCCATAGGGAATACTGTTCTTTAGTTTTTGTGGATGACTACTGGACGCATGCAATGTACTGTTATTGGCAATGGGATTTCTGAATAGAGCCGTAATGACCTTTCCATCCTTGATCTCAACTCTCAGGTCGAAGTAGTTAGCTGCCACCAAACTAATCTCACACGAGAATCGCAGGTTAAACTCATTATCATTCAGATGTACTATGTACTCATTAGCCTCACTTGCTGTGCCTCTCCATACCAGGAAAAGATCATCGATATATCTATACCATGATACTATTTTGGTGGTCCATTTCTCATTGGTATGGGACCAGGCCACCTGATCCTCCCACCAGCCCACAAATAAATTTGCATAACTGGGGGTGAAGCAGGTGCCCATCGCAGTCCCCGAGACCTGTCTGTAAAGCTCGCGCTGAAAAATAAAGATGTTATTAAACAAGCAGAACTCTATTAGCTCCAGCAGCATGCTGTTATGAACTGCATATTTTAGTGATTTTTTTGTAAAAAGTGCTTTACAACATGCAAGCCTTGTACATGATTAATGCAAGTGTATAAGCTGGTGATATCTAGGACCACCAGACAGTACGATGGCTGCCATTCAAGTGCTTCTATGTGTTCAATGAAATCGGTGGTATCCTTGATGTATGATTTAAATTAATTCAAGTACAGCACAAACAGAAGATGATCTAAAAATCTAGAAAGATTTTCTGTGAGACTACCCATGGAGGAAACTGTTGTCCTCCCAGGTGGTTTGTTTTTATCTTTATGCACCTTCGGGAGGCGATAAAGGTGTGTAGAATCGGGTTAGTCGTTCTCAAAAATAAATATTCATCTGAGTCCAACATCTGTTTATTGTGCCACTTCTTTGTGAGAGCATGCAGTTGTCGAATGCTGTCTTGATATACAGTTGCATTAGTTGATTCATAGCAGTCTGGATTTTTTAATTGCCGTGGAGCTTCTTCTACATATTGTTCTCGTGGCATGAGGACAATGTTCCCTCCCTTGTCTGAGGGTTTGTAGACAATTGAAGTGTCCTGCTCCAAAGTTTTTATGGCATTTCTTTGCAATTTAGTCAGATTATCACGATTTTGCGTTGATTTATGGTTTTTATTTCTAAATTTTATCAAATCCTTGATGACTGTATCAGAAAATACGTCGATCGAGTCAAACGGCCTCTGTGGTAAGAATTGTGAGGGTAATTTCATTCCACTTGTTGGTGCCTCCTGTTCAATATCCACAAATCTCATCAGTTGACTTAATGTTGTTACGGGTTGTGGATTTTCTATTGTGCTATCTTGTCGTAAATCCTCCAGGATTTCCAAGGTTGTTAAATCATTGACAGTCAATAGATCTATGTCCATACTCTGTGTTTTCAAGGATCTAGCTTCCTTTATGGTGGGTCTCAATTTGAAAAACGTATGCAACTTGAGTTTTCGAACAAATTTAAACAAGTCGATCCTTGTCTGAGTATATTCCATATGACTTTGAGGGCACAAGGTTAGTCCAAGTTTTAGCACTAATTCTACTGTGCTTGTGAGGACTTTTTGTGATAAATTGATGATAGTTAACTGATCGGTATTCTCTACCACCTTCCTCCCCTCTTGCTCCGTGTGACTCTGTTTGTCTGATTGGGCTTTGTTCTGCCTCTTCCTGCCGCCCCTTCTGGTTTTCAGTCTTCTTCCGAGGGTTTGCTCTTGCCCCCCCTTAGCCATGATAGGTGGATGATGTTGAACTCCTGTTGAAAAGGAGTTTTATGTATCCTCCCAGATGGGCCGGCTACCTCTTCTTCTGATAACTCATTCTCAGTCACATCGGACTCCGAGGTCTCTACCCTTGGTGGATTTTCGTTGGTGGGTGTTTTGTTCTTATTAACCACCTCCTTTCGCGGTTGATCAAATTTCTTAGTGAAGGTCAGAATTCGCCCCATAGCGTAGTCCCTTTCATCTTGATTGTACTTCTCGTGTTTCCGATGTTTTATCTTTATTTCATTTTTTGACAGTTGTTTTTTCATTGCTTCTCTCAGATGTTCCTGTTGGTCTTTATCCAAATTCAGTCGCAATTCTTCTTCCAGGTTTTCAATTTCTTTTAGAGCTTTATCTCTATCGCTCCAAGCAAATTGCACAAGTATTTCTAGCATTCCCTTGCATGAAGAGGCTATATGTGCTGCCCAGGCTTCAAGAAGTTTTGGATCGGGGTTTTCATATGCAGGGACCGTGTAAATCCGTAATCCCCTAGGGACTCTTTCAACCTCTATATAATTTTGTAAGGATGTGGCTTCCCACCACTTCCGTATTTCTCTCTCGTATATAGTCTCTCTAATTTGATGTATTGTAAGAACAAAGTATTGGGAGTATTGCCACCCAAATTTGTTTCGGTATATCTGGTATTTAGCATTGATTGCATACCTTGAAATGACAGAGGAGGTGATAGAGTGCTGAAGTTAAGGAGACTAGAGTCCCGTTACATCATGGACCTACCGACGAAATCCCCAAATGGATTGAAAAGTGTGGAAGAACTAACAGTACATCTGGGTAATTTAATCAGTATTTTGTGATAATTGGTCTTTTCTTCTTTGTTTCCGGAATAGCATTAAGTTAATGCTAATACACAGCAGAATCAAATATGGAATTCAAGGGTTTATTGGCAATCGTTAATAATGATTGCCAATACAGATACATGGCGAGATTGTTACTTTGTCACGTTTGTAATGCGTCACCCAAGAGAATTTTGGTGTCATGATTAATTTACATATTTTGACGTGTGATGCATTGTTATCGTGTATTTATATCAATTAAGAGATTTACTCTTTCAACATGGTGCTCGTTGTAGAGCGTCTCGGTACAAGCCCTTGTCTATTTTCATGATAACGTTGATGATGCTTTAAATGTTGCCGCCCTGTGCATCATGTAAACAACAGTGACAAAGGAACTTTTCTGAAACGCGTTTGTTGTCCGAAGATTAAAATTGCTACAACGAAGCCCCGAGAGTGCCGTTTTTGAATGTTGAAGGAGGGTTGGAGCGTTTATAAATATACATATATTCACAGATTGACAAAAAATGCAGAAGGAGCAATATTTATCACATCACAAAGATGAGAAATTCATTCTTCATGACAATAAAAGTCATGAAAAACAAATTATCATCTTTGCCACCAACAACTTACAAAAACTAAAAAAGTGCGAAACGTGGATGGTGGATGATGGATGGCACATTAAAAGTTTGCCCCAAGCCATTTTACCAACTATATACTATCCATGATGAATATGAAGACACTAACATCCCCTTCATATTAAGCCTGGGCAAAGCACTACGCTACGCTCGCGTAGTTTGCGAAGTTCGCGCTACTTCGCACTACACGAACTGCACGTAGCACAGTGCGAACACGCGTAGCGTAGTGTTGCGTAGTGCTGCGGTCATTTTTTGCTTGCTCGCGGTCCTCAACGTCAAGTTGGCGACCGCGAGCAAGCAAAATTACATCCCGGCGAGACTTTTTCCTTGTTCGCGATCAGCAACATCAAGTTGGCGATCGCGAGCATGGAAAATAAACCTCCCGGCGAGATTCCCAACACGAGGAGGTCAGGTTTCTCATTGCGAGTGGTCGCGTATGCTCGCGACCGCTCGCGATGAGAAACTACCAGTTCGCGTTGAGAAAGCTGCAGCTCGAGTAAAAATCTACTCGAGCAGCAGAAAACTACAGCTCGCACTGTGCAAGATGCCATTTTCAATGATTGCACAGTGCCGGTTGCTTGTCCGCACTGTGCAATCATTGAAAACGACATCTGGCACAGTGCGAACAAGGTACTACGCAGTTCGCGAAGTGCTACGCGTAGCTCGCGTAGAGCGAACTGCACTTTGCGTAGCTTCGCGAAGTGCCACTTCGCGAACTACGCCCAGGGTTACTTCATATATGCCCTACTTCCTAATAAGTAAAATACCACCTACATAGAGCTCCTTACAATAATAAAACAACACACCGACAACTACTTTCCACAAAAAATATTTATTGGCTTTGAACAAGCAATGATTCAATCGATTCTAAAAATATACCCACACACTGCAATACAAGGTTGCTATTATCACTTCAACCAAAGTATCTGGAGACACCTACAAAAATCTATTCTAAAGGGCTCATTGCGATGGCGGAAGGACTGCCACCGCCGGGCCGGCGGTGGTCGTCCCTCCACCATCTGCATGCCCATTTCCCCCGCCACATCAGGATGGTGGGGAAATTGCACCACATTGCCTGGTGGAGCGGATAAGGCCGGGGATATGGGGGCGAAGCCTTGAAGGCACCACCCGCTCAACCACTATGCTGGCATCAGCCAGCCTTTCCATGGCAATGGAACCGCCTTGGAAAGGCTGGTGGAGGCTGGCTTCAGGGGCCCGTTATGGGCCACTCTGTGGTAGGGGCAGTAGTGCACTGGGGGTACCCATAGTACCCCCTACATTTCCATGCACAAGGTGGCAGGCACCGCATGGTGCCTGCCACGTTGTGCAGGGAAATGCACAACATGGTCATTTACCATTGCGGCAGGTGCTGCAGTCAACAGCACTCGGCGCAATGTTAAATTGCCAGATGCGATCACCGCGGTGATGGTCGCATCATAATTAGGAGTGCGGGACCGCCGCATTACAGGCGAACGGTCCTAATCCCACTAAGATGGCCATCATAATTGGCCCCTAAGTATAGATTACGCCACCAATAGCAACTTTGCCTATCAAATAAAAAAATGAGTAGCCCTGGCCTATGTACCAACAGCTGAAGTAGCCAACCACTATAACATACTTCTTGAAAGCCCTTTCCAGCAAGCAAAAGAAACAAAACTAACTTCCTTCCTAGACTAATTTGAAGGCACTTGGGGGCATATCAACAACAACCGGCGATAATTATCGCTCAGCGCTCTTAGCGTGAGGATAATTATCGCCGGCTAGCGTGAATTTCTATCGCTGAGATAGCGTGCTATTAGCAACGCTTATCTCAATAGCGATAAAAATCTACACGCTAACAGGCTAACGTGAGATTATCGCTGGAAACCCAGCGATAATCACACGTTACCTTGTTGATAGGGACAGGCAAACTTAGCCATGATATCCTCCTTCCATAGGATATCATGGCTAAGTCTGAAAATTAGCAGACGTAAAAAAGCAGCGTTAACCGCGGTTAGCGCTGCTTTTTTTGTCTCTAACAGGGTTAGCGACATTCTTGATAATAGGAGAAATGTCGCTTAGCGACATTTCTCCTATTATTTTACTCTGGAACGCCCCCTTTGCATCTCATTAGAGATGCAAGGGGAAGCGAAGAGTAAAAGGGTGCTAACATGCAAATTTGCGTGTTAGCACCCTGTTGTTGATAGGGTGCTAGTTTTATCTCTGCTTTTTTGGCTTTTAAAGCCAAAAAAGCAGAGATAAAGCCCTTGTTGATATGCCCCTAGGGTAGGAAGGCTACATAAGTCAGGGCACAGTAGACAACCAAAGTTCCAAATCCCCTGGTGCAACGTTTATGATAGCACTCTAGCTCAAAAAGCTAAAACTAATAATGCAGTGGAAGGATTGCACAATGCCTTTCAAGCCACAATAGGAAAAGGACAACCAACATTACACAAACTAATAGAAGCCATAAAAAACAGAACAGGGCTATTAAGGGATAAGGATAGAGCAATCCCTAACTAAAATCAGCCCTAAACTCAGTAAACTAACAAAATCAATGTATGAATACCTACAACATAAAACTCCTTCCAAACACAAAAGGACTAGAATCACTTGACATCATTGCTAAATTGATACTATAAACAAAAAACAATTCTAAACATCATCAGCATTTTGAAATCACAAAACATTTAAACCACACAATTGTACTCTTTTTTAAATTAATGATTATAATTATGAAATTTAACATTTTTAAACGTACCTATACATATTTGATGTAATATAATAATTAAAATAAAAAAGAAACAAACAAACCAAATGTAACCAAAAACACTTCCCTCCCAGAATAATAAAAAATAACTTACAGTTATGTTGCAGTAGACGGTCCTCTACAACAAACAAATCCAAAGTAGATAACAAACCCGAAAAAAAGGGAAATGTAAAAAATTCACTTGTTTCAAAGAAACAAAATACATTTTCCTTTTAAAAAAAATAAACATGTTGTCAGCACCATCCGTTCACGAAACGGAAAACTTGTAAAAAAAAAAAAGAACACCCTCCCTGTACAAACACACACGCATTAATATAAACAAATTCATAAAGCTTTATTTCGACATTTCTCATAAACACACAAGATGATACAAAAAACATGACAAAACTATGTACAAATAATACAAGAAAAAAAGTTATTAGATTCTATAAAACTCCACTATAAATTAAAAATCATAAAAGCATATAAAACATTTATGTGTGAATTTCCCTAGTTAGAAAAAAAGAAACATCACATATCGGTGCATAGGTGTTGTAACAATTGTTTACATTTAAACAGTAACAATAGAATTTAAAGTGCGTGTACGGATGGCCCAAGACCAACTTAAAAATTTAGCCACAGCGATAGCTATATGAGGACTGCAATCGGAGCTTAGAACTCTTAAGACGGAGATACAGCTCCGTGTACCAAAGGACAAACAGATTGGTCTCAACCATTTGCGTCGCGGTACCGCATATAGTGGACAAATAAAAAATACATGTGCAATGGTTTCATCCTCTGTCAAACAATTATGGCACTTGCAACTAGTAGTAGAAGCCCATTTACGTGTAAAAAAATTAATAGGAAGAGAACCAATCCTAAATTGGAAAAACAGTTTCCTATCAAATGGCTTCTCGATAAGATCTCAATACTTCTCACACACAGGCCAGGATTTGAAATCCAAAAACCGGCCTGATAAGCTAGTGGCAGGAATAGATTGAAAAGATGTTGAAAAAACCAATTCCCAATATTTTTGCTTTAGAGCCATCTTGGTTGGAAAAACTGAAGCCTCCGGGCTGTCCCAGAGGTGCACCAGATCAAGCTTAGTAAGTATGGTTCTACTTTCTTTGAGCCATCCTATTTTGTAAAAGCAATCTAAAGCAATCACTTCTTTAAGGCCCTGGGCAAAGTGTGAAAGCTCCGGTGTAGACCATAAACGCCTCCAGTATAAAAGCGGGCGTAACTTTGCCATATCCTCTATGTTTTTCCTGCCCAAATCTAGGCGGAGAGGAACCATCGGAGTACTTTGGGAGACCCCTGTGAGGCAGCGTAAGAATTTGTTCTCTGCCAGGACTATACATCTTAGGTCATTGAATCCCTACAGTTCTGCTCCATATAAAGCTGAGCTCACGTCTTAATATTATAAATTTCAAGGGCCGGGGTGACAGGTTTTGTAAGGGACATTTTGTGCTTCTTTGTCAAGGCACCTATATGCTGGTGAAATTTTAAAGTTGTGAGATTCAAATGACTTTTCCAGCCCATGTCCTTTTTTAGTGATATGCCTAAGTACGTAAAAGCATCCACCTGCTCAAGGGGCATGTTATTTAATAATATCCTTCCCTTGAAAGACTTGTGCTGGTTGACTGACAAGAACTTCGTTTTAGAAGTATTAATTTCAAGCCCTCTTTCTATACAGAAGTCACTAAAAGCATTCACAGCCCTCTGTAGACCACTCGGGGTCCTGGAGACGATCAGCGTATCGTCCGCGAACATGAGGACCGGGACACGATATAAACATTAAATACAACATACCATAATTAAACAACATATAACTAAGACTACAGAACACTCTACTTCTATCCAACACTACGTCAAACACACGAAACACTAAACTACCAAAACAACACCTAACTACACCAAAAATGAACAATTAAAGTCCTAACAAATATAACTGCACTAATACTACCTCGCCCCCTACCCTAAAACTACTTTAAAAGTTAAATAAATCAAACTTACCTTAACCAACAAAACACAATTCCCAACCACAAGGTTCCGTCTTGCAAAATTACCTAAAAACAAAACAAATAGAGAGAAAAGTGAGAAAAAGGAAAAGAAAATGGCTGCGTAATAAAAATGGAAAAAACACTCCTCATAGACAAGAATGGAGAAAGAATGAAAAAAATACAAAATTGAATGTACTTTTATTTATTGTAGATTTTCTTTTAAATGTTCAAAAAATGTATAATTTTTTTTAAATATACATTAAATATTAGATTATTAAAAAACAAAAAAATATAATATTTAATATATATAAAAATGTATGTTTTTTATGTACTTACCTTCAAAATATAAAATTAAAATAAGACTATTGGAAATGTGCAACTAATATAACAATGTTTAAAAATGAAATATGATACAAACAAAATGTGTAAACAAAACTGTAAATTATTTAATATATTATTTATTAAATGCTATTTTCTTAATAATAATATTTATTATACTAAAAATAAAAAATAAAAATAAATACATTTACAAAATACATATTATATAATTTTACAACAGAAGTAAAAATATATTTACTATTACATGACTATACTTCATGAATCATGTTCTTAATATTGTCAAAAATTCTATAACAAAACAAAATAAAAACAATTTAATAGTGAACAAAAAAAATGCATGTTTTGCAAATAAAAACATTAATTTATTTTATTTATTTATTTATTTTTAATATTTGTAAAGCGCTGCATATACCCGTAGGCGTCTTGGCGCTAAAAACCAATATTGACTAAGGAAATGTGAGGGGGTAAACCAGTTAATTGAACAGATGTGAGGGAAGAAAAGAAAAAGAGGTTAATGAGAGAACAGCCAGGTTTTTAAGAGTTTGCGGAACTGAAGCAGTGTAACACTTTGTCTGATGTTAAGGGGCAAGGTGTTCCAGAGTCTGGGGGCCGCCACCAAAAAGCGTCGGTCACCCCAGGTAACTGTTTTGGTGCGAGGGACGACCAGTTGGCTAAGAGTGGCTGATCGTAAAGCTCTTGTGGGTTTGTAAGATTGTAATTGGTCTCTTAGAAAATGTGGTCCTTGATTATTGATTGTTTTAAATACTATGCAGAGTGATTTGAAATTAATTCTTTTTTGCACAGTAAGCCAATGAAGATCTTTTATGTTTTTGGAAATGGGTTCAAACTTTGTTTTGCCGGTAAGAAGGCGAGCTGCCGCATTTTGTATTGTTTGAAGTTTTGCAATTACTCTGGTTTGAGCATTGAGGAATAGCCCATTGCAATAGTCCAGGGATGAGAGGACCAGGGCAGAAACCAGTGTCTTAATGGCAGAGTCAGGGAGAAAAGGGCGTATTTTCCGGATCATTTTTAACTTCAAGTGTGCTGTTGATACTGTTTTGTTGGCGTGGTTCATGAAATTTAGTCCATCATCCAAGATGACACCAAGGTTCCTAACCTTCGAGGTGGGCGTAGGAGGAGTACCGAAGGTCTCTGGCCACCAACAGGTGGACCAGGCTGGAGAGAGTGGACCGAAGATGAGTACCTCGGTTTTTTCCGAGTTTAGCTTTAGGCAGTTTGTAGCCATCCAGTCTCCTATATCTAGGAGCCCTTTCTTAAATTTTTCAGCTACTTGCTCTCCGTCGCCTTTAATCGCCAACACTAGTTGGGTGTCGTCGGCGTAAGAGGTTAGGCTCATCCCATGTGCTTTGATGGTCTTAGCAAGGTCCGACACATAGATGTTGAAAAGTGTCGGACTCAGGGATGAGCCTTGAGGAACTCCGCAGGGAGCAGAGAGTTGAGCTGATTGAAAGGGTCCCAGAATGACAGCCTGCGTTCTTTTGGCTAGGAAGGACGCTATTAGGTTTTTGGCAGTGTGGCAGATGCCAAGTCCTTGGACACGGTCGACCAAGGTGTTGTGGTCGACCGTGTCGAAAGCCGCTGATAAATCTAGCAGAACCAGTATGGCAGTGCCACCCTGGTCCCTGATGACCCTGATATCATCAGCGGCTTTGATCAAGGCTGTCTCTGTCCCGTGATGTTTTCTAAACCCAAACTGCGTGTTGTCGAGAAGCTGATGTTTTTCAATAAACTCGGAAATCTGGGTATTCATGATTTTTTCAATCATCTTTGCCATGAAGGGTAGACTAGCAATTGGTCGATAGTTTTTTAACTCACTTTTGTCCAGTGAGGGTTTTTTTAACAGAGGTTTTAGGAAAGTGTTTTTGAGAGGGTCCGGATAATTGCCCGACAGCAATATTAAATTGCAAACCTGCGTGAGTGCCGGTATAATGGCATCCATTACTGGTCTAAGTACAGATAAAGGGCAGGGGTCCAGGGGTGAAACTGATTTAATGGTAGATAATGTATTTTTTATTTGGTCCGGGGTGACTGGTTGGAAGCAAGGGAACGTGTTAGCTGGGGGGAGAATGGTAGATGAAATTGAACCCGGAGGTGATTTGGAAGAGAACGCCTGATAGATATCATCTACTTTAGTGTAGAAAAAAGAGGCAAGAGAGTCACACAAAAATTGTGACGGGGGGGGAGTGAGGTCTGGGGAATTGCCTGATAATGCTTTGGTGATTAAGAATAGTTGTTTGCTGGAGTTCTTAGCTTTCTCAATTTGATCACTGTAGTATTCTTTTTTTGCTTCCGCTATCATGTTTTTGTATAGTGCTAAGGATTCCTTATAGACAGATTTACTACTAGTATCATAGTCTTTTCTCCAAGTTCTTTCCTTGCTATGATTTATCTGTTTTTGTGTCCTTAGTTTGTCATTGTACCAAGGTGCGGTGGGTTTAGCTCTATTACTAGAGTGTTCTTTAGAAGGGGCTGATTGGTGTGTTGCCTGGCCCATCCAGTCGTATAATTGCTAGAGCGCTAAATTGGGGTCTGAAGCGAACACTGGGTGGGTTTGTTCTAGTATGAGCTTCAAATCTTCTTGATTTATATTTTTCCAATCTTTAATAGATTGTTTAGGTATAGGTTGAGGATTATTATTACAGTGATTATTGGTGGCTATATTTGCAAAAATTGCAGAGTGGTCGGTCCAAGGCATAGGCAAAATATTGGTGATTTGCAGTCCTTCTAGGTTAGAAAAGATGGGGTCTAAAATGTGGCCTGCTTGATGGGTAGAGGATGTGACAAGTTGTTTTAGCCCTAGGGTACCTAGATCAGAGATGAGGGCGGCAGAATCGGTAAGGTGACCTAGATCTAAGTGAAAGTTCAGGTCACCTAGAACCGTGAAGCTACTTTCTGTGGCTACAGATTCCATCATGGTGTTTATGTTGGACAGGAAGGTCGTCTTTGATCCTGGAGGACGATATATTAGTATACCCTTGAAATTAAACAGGGGGGAAATGTTGATAGCAAATTGCATGGCCTCACAGGAAGTGGATGGAATAGATGTCGTTCTGACAGGATATGAATCTCTGGCCATTATGGCCAGCCCACCCCCTCTTTGTTTAGGCCTGTCCTGACAGTAGGCTTTAAATCCCTCTGGAACGGCGATGACCAAGTCTGGCTGTGAAGTATCATCTGTCCATGTTTCGGTGATAAACAGTATATCAAGTTTAAAATCAGTTATCAGATCAAATATTTCCTGCCTATGCTTACCGAGTGAGCGAGCATTTATAAGGGCTATGGAAGTGACAGCACCTACATCATGTTTGGTTGAAGAGCCGTTAGTTTGGGGAAGTATTAATGGGATAGTGTCATAACAGTGAGGGCAAATGATGGCAGTATCCTTATGGATCTCTGAGGGTTTGATTTTTGAACATTTGGCCATATTGAGTGGTCGAAGCGCATGTAGGTTATGGCTGGTGTATGTTTTAAAGTCTCCTGATACCTTTTGGGCAGGGGTTGTGGCCCTGGGCCCGGTCCCGGCGCGGACGGGCGCAGACGGGCTTGCCTCTGGCGCACCTCCGGCGCGCCGCCGGCGCGCCCGCTGCGCCCGCCTGCTGCGCGGACAGGAAGTGCCTATACTTTTATACATCGAGGGGGCGGGAAGGGGGGGAGTGCTGGATAGACTGGAGCGCAGCCCTTCCCTCCTCAAGATGGCGGGTGAGGTAGGAGAAGTCACGTGACCGCGACTGAGAGGGCAGCGCTGTTGGGGATGAAAGCTGCAGTCGCGCTTTGCAGCGCGTGCTGATTTATAGAAGGTAAGCGCCAAGGTTTAGCCACCCAAAATGTATTTAAAAATACATCGAACTAATCATTGCCCTATGCACGGACAATATCAGCTGGTACAAGTGCAGGTACAAGTTTTAAAAATAAAGGATAGAGAGAGAATCCCCCGGCTTCCGCCTCAGGGGAGAGCAATATTAAAATAAAGGTTTTTGCCGGTGGTAGAAGAAACGCCCCTTAAGTAGTCTAAGAGGGCGGGAGCGCTGGATAGACTGGAGCGCAGCCCTTCCCTCCTCAAGATGGCGGGTGAGGTAGGAGAAGTCACGTGACCGCGACCGAGAGGGCAGCGCTGTTGGGGATGAAAGCTGCAGTCGCGCTTTGCAGTGCGCGATGATTTATAGAAGGTAAGCGCCAAGGTTTAGCCACCCAAAATGTATTTAAAAATACATCGAACTAATCATTGCCCTATGCACGGACAATATCAGCTGGTACAAGTGCAGGTACAAGTTTTAAAAATAAAGGATAGAGAGAGAATCCCCCGGCTTCCGCCTCAGGGGAGAGCAATATTAAAGTAAAGGTTTTCAATAAAAACAAACATATGTCTACTTTTTTATTTGAATGTACATAACAACTCCTTAAAAAAACTAAATAATAAACAATAAAAATGTAATATTCCTAACTCCAAACCAGCTAAACTCAGGGAAAGTGCTGGATAATAAACCCAACATAAATGCTGGATAATAAACCCTGATAAATTACTATTCCAACTCCAAAACCAACTAAACTCAGGGAAAGTGCTGGATATTAAACCATAAAAAAATTACTATTCAACTCCAAAACCAACTAAACTCAAAGAAAGTGCTGGATAGTAAACCATAATAAATTACTATTCCAACTCCAAAACAAAATAAACTCAAAGAAAATGCTTGATAATAAACCCCCCCAAAATTACTATTCCTAACTTAAAAAACTAAAAGAAAATGCTACATATTTTAAAAATTACAAACGTAAAACATATAAAATAGTTCAAAACTATGAAAAAGACAATTTATTTTTACAAATTACAATTTTTTATCAAAATTAAAAAGTAACAATTTTTTTAATTTGTCCCCAATTTGTTTTAATAAAAATGATTAAAAAATGCAATAATTTAACAAATGTTTATTAAAAATTCAGGACACCTCTTCTCACAAACATAAAACAATATAAATAATAAATTCTAAATCACAATTAAAGTTTACAAATTTTACAAATTGAAATTATCAAAATGTTACAACATTTTATGGAAAATAAAATAAAAAATAAAAAAAAATACAAAATATGGAAAATAAATGTACAAATAATAAACTGATCATATATTTTTTTAATTAAAAACTATTTATAATATATTTTACACAATTTATATCACAGTATTAAATAAGGTAGATTGCAAATTGTGATCCATTCTGATTGGAGGCCATTACAGGGATGGTAGTCAGCTAATGTCAGCAAACCACCATGTCTGTGACAGTCTATAAATAATCATTTTATAACCACAGTCTCCAAAATTAACAGCCTGCATTTAAAACTTTTTCTAAAGTATAATTAGGAGATTGCAGTGGTCCCTGAACCACTGCTTGCTCCCCAACAAATTATTCACATAATATTTTTGTTGCATCCTGAATCAGTATTTGGAAGGTATGCCGACAACCATACCCATTAGAAATTGGATCCCTACATTCTAAAAAGCATTTTGTGGCTTCAAACTCTGAATCAGGGTGTCTGTGACTCAAAAAATGCTTTTGTACACGTGGCCCAATATTTTAATCACATTTAGGCTTGTTAAGGAAAAAGCCTATACATTAAAATAGTTTTGGGGGTTTATTTCCCTGTGGGAGCACACTTGCCCTAATATTTAGGGCTCGATTACAATGCTAGGTGGACTGCCACCAACAGGCTGTTGGTGGCAATCTGCCTGACATCCAGGGTATCGGTCTGACTGCTGGATTTCAGTACCGGCGGTAGGAGCAATTTGGGGGGGGGGAAGACTGATGCCGCTGACTGGCTCAAGGAGTCCATCGGCACGGCAGTCAGAGCCTAATTCCTACAGTGGGGGCGGTGCCAGAGGAGGCACCACCATAGGGATTTGGATGTCAGTTTCCGCCAGCCTTTTCATGGGGGTCCAACCACCATGAAAAACCTGCCAACAAGGGACATTGCCAGGGCCCCCATGGGCCACTGCTAAGTGGCCAGGGGGGCACAGCTGGTGCCCCCACCAAGCATCCATGCACTGTGGTGCCTGGCACACGGTGCATGGATGGTTTCAAAATGCTTTTTATTATTGTGGCTTGTGCAGAGGCCCTTTTGCTGGGCTGCTGCACAACCTGCAGTAGTAAAAAGTATTTTAAAACCACCTGCACGGAGCTCGTATCATAATTGGGCTGTGGGGACCACTGACTCCTTGTCGGACGGTCTCATGTCTAAAACGATGGAAGTCAGACACTAATCCGACAACCATCATAATGAGCCACTATGGGGCCGATTCCGATTCCAGCCGCAAAGCATACCGACCGACACCGACCCGGAACGGAGAACGACTGACACGAACCGGCGCCGTACGACCCGTGCAGTACAATGCAAAATGTGTGAATTACAATCGACACGTGCGTAATACAAGCTGTACAACTGAGCCTTAGGGAAAACAGTAATTCGGCTGGAAAAACAACGTGAGTTGCACCGACCGACATGTCCCTGGAATGAACCCGACCGTCACGTACCCGCAATGTCCGATCCACGCAGTACGATGCAATGCGTGTAAACTTAAAGCGACTCGCACGGAGCCCAAGCCTCATGACCGACACGCACAGAAAACAGCGAGCTCAAGCAATAGAGATCTCCGCAACTGACGCGTATGAAACACAGAAGAAAGTCAGCAGGAACAAGCTGGAGAAGCCCGCACGAGCCAACATCAACGTCCGTCTCGGTCAGAAGAACGTCTCCTTCATGCCTAGAAAACTCAAAGGAAAAAAGACAAAAAAAGGACCAAACAAGCAATGACAAAGCCAATAAACATATTTTTTTTAAAACCTGGAACAAAGACACACCCACAACTTCACCTATATAAAGCACATCAATCACTACCATGATCCTTTGCAAATAGGAGACAACAGCCAGCACAAAACACCATCCCACAGCAACCACAGACATACTCACAACTCACCCATCACACAACTTTCACACCATTAGCACCTCACCAAAAGCACACACACATACAGCTAGCAAAACCAACACTAACCCACCCTCACTTGCACATTCACACACATCACTCACCACCACCACCCATCACCATGCCCCCAAAGAAGAATCCAAAGTTCACAGATGATGAGTTAGAAGTGCTGGTAGATGAGATCATCAGAGTAGAGCCACATTTGTTTGGTACATTGGTCAAAAGGACCACCATGTCACAGAAAACAAAGATGTGGGCGAGGATTGTGGACAAGGTGAACGCACAAGCACCAACGTTGCGCACAAAGGACAATATCCAGAACAGGTGGTATGACGTGCGCAGGAGGGTCAAGAAACTCATTGAGAAAGATCACGCCTTGAGTCAGTGCACTGGCGGTGGCCTGCCTGCCAAACCAATTTACTTCAGGACCTGGGAGGAGAAGGTGTGGGACATCTTACCACCAGAGAGCGTCCATGGTCTAGCAGACATACCAGAACCTGGTGAGTACACAAACAACATACTCAATATTGTGTGAAACCATGCACCGTTAGCAAAGCCATAGTAACCAATAGATAATCATCCCAAAATGTGTATGCTAGTCAGACAAACACAATACCTGCCATCTCATAGTGACTTGGAACTGTGTCATGACATGTACCAACCAACAAACAAATAGAGCAATGCAGTGGCACAAAGCCAAATAAATACTGTCAGATAGTTTGCCACCACAAACATACTACCTCACAGTGCAGCTGACTGACAGGAATGAATAGTGGGTATGCAGGTGAAGTAAGTGTATCCAAAAGCATGATGGGGTTTGTAGTCACAGATAATGCTCCCCCTCAAAATTGGCCCATCAAGAGCACTCTGAACCATGCCCACATCACAGGGAGTAGAAAATGACTGACAAGATGGCTGACACTGGCTCTTGATGTGGGGAGCACAAGGCCCTGGTAGGGCTTGTGCGCCAATCAGAAGCAGGACACCACTGACTGACATCCTGAAAGACAACTTGCACGCCCTCCAATAGAAGCACGTTTCATGGTCGGATGTCTGGCTGGGTGGGAAGGAGGACTGACAGCTCTGACCATACTTACCAGCATGTGGACACACACACCCCTCAACACAAACTCCACACAACTCACCGGGTAGAATGCATTGACTCACACCGTAATGAAATATCAGCCAAAGATACACCGTACTGGGTGCTGCTGTGTGAAGCACAGGGGCTCCCTTTGGACTTGTAGCCACACAAACACAAGGACTTTAAAGTCAGCCGTCTTGCCATCGCTGTCACACCCCCTAACAGGGAAGCAGAGTCACGAGGAAGGAAGTATGGGCATGCTGGGAAGGGGGTATAGCCAAGAGCATGATGGTAGATGCAGTCACAGACAATCCCCAGCCACCCACATGGCCCATCAAGCGCACACTGAACCATACTCGCCTCACAGGGAGTAGGAATGGACTGACAGGATGTCTGACACTGGGCTCTGTTGTGGGGAGCACAAGGCCATGCTGGGAACTGGGCACCAACAAACACCAGGACTGCACAGTCCGCCATCTTGCAATTGCTGTCACACCCCTTCGCAGGGAAGCAGAGTCAAGAGGAAGGAAGTATGGGCATGCTGGGAAGGGGGGTGTAGCCAAGAGCCTGATGGGAGTTGCAGTCAGAGACAATCCCCAGCCACCCACATGGCCCATCAAGCTCACACTGAACCATGCTTGCCTCACAGGGAGTGGGAATGGACTGACAGGATGTCTGACACTGGGCTCTTTTGTGGGGAGCACAATGCCATGCTGGAAACTGGGTACCAACAAACACCAGGACTGCACAGTCCACCATTTTGCCATTGCTGTCACACCCCCTCACAGGGAAGCAGAGTCAATAGGAAGGAAGTATGGGCATGCTGGGAAGGGGGGTATAGCCAAGAGCCTGATGGGAGTTGCAGTCACAGACAATCCCCAGCCACCCACATGGCCCATCAAGCTCACACTGAACCATGCTTGCCTCACAGGGAGTGGGAATGGACTTACAGTATGTCTGACACTGGGCTCTGTTGTGGGGAGCACAAGGCCATGCTGGGAACTGGGCACCAACAAACACCAGGACTGCACAGTCAGCCATCTTGCCATTGGTGTTACACCCCCTCATAGGGAAGCAGAGTCAAGAAGAAGGAAGTATGGGCATGCTGGGAAGAGGGGTGTAGCCAAGAGCATGATGGGAGTTGCAGTCACAGACAATCCCCAGCCACAAACATGGCCCATCAAGCTCACACTGAACCATGCTCGCCTCACAGGGAGTGGGAATGGACTGACAAGATGTCTGACACTGGGCCTGAGAAATGATGTGGCTGACAATCACACATATGCACTGGCCAAACAAAACACGGTCGCCCACACAGCCACTGCAACCAAATGTTCAAACTCATTGTCTGGGGATGCAGTGTCCAGGGGTGTCCCCTGGCCGGGCCGGGGACGTATGTCTTGCAGATGACATGTGTGGAGAGCCACATATGGTACATTGCACAAAACACACAGGAACTCACATATACATCATTGACAGGGGACATCTGACAGTGAATGGAATGGACACAATATAGCCGACACCATAGCATGGTCTCATTCACACTCGGTGCTGTTGTGAGCTGCATTCCACTCCTACATCGTGCTGAAACATACGCATCCTTCACACAACACACCACTCACTGACATAGACACTGTAGACACAAGGTCTAACCTGGACTGCATTGGAGGAGACATGCTACTCACAGCAGCCAAACTGCAACACACACACCACCGTCCCTCACTGTCATGAGCATTGAAAAGCCAGAGTGCTACCTTGCCCAATCACCATGGAGAACATTGACAAGTCAAATCACATATGCACGTACAAAACTCAGCACCAGACTCATTAACAATGGTGACATCATCACTTGTATGAAATGAGATGGGAACTAGGAACACTGTAAAGAAACACTTCTTCCAAAGAGATCACAGGCATACCGGACTGTGACCATGTCGTACCAATACACCAATGTGGCACACAAAGACTAGCAAAATCTGCTACCACACATGCCCCAATAGTACAACATATCCTCAGTGGAATAGCACGTATGTCCTTGTTAAAGCTCACATGTGTACAGGGATGACACACCTGTGTCAGCAACGTGATGGCCCTTGAGTAGTAATGGTCATGTACAGACAAATCTATACATCTATGTCTCTGTCCTCTTCGGATGACGACGAACAACCTGGCACCTCCGGTGTGCGTCATCATGCAGCACCAGCAGCACCAACATCTGCACCCCCTGTACCCACGCCGCCAGCATCTTGAAACAGACAGGGCACCCCCACCAACACGGACAGACCAAGGCCACAGAACACCGACAGCACAGGGACGCAGGACCCCCAGGAAGCTACAGACAACACCACCAGCAACACCACCCAAGGGGTCCCAGTGTCACCTGTGCGTGCCGCCGCTGGTCCTGCCCGTATGGATATGGGTGCTGGGAGGGATGGGAGGCAGAGGGCGCACCTTGCAGAGGGGTCTGGACTGCATGATGACCCCCAACTGGCACATATCATAGATGCATACCAGGATAGCACCGGAGGATTTGGCCAGGTAGTGGGGATCCTCAAGGACATTCAATAGGAGCAGGCTGCCCACCATGCCCGCATGGAGGCAAAGTGGGATGCACTTACTGCGGTGCATCGGGACATACTCCAATGCCTCCCCCAGATCAGCACAAACATGTCCACACCTCCATGTGTGGCCACAACATCTGTTGCCACACCATCTGCCAGTGCCACAGTGAGGGAGGATGACTCTGGCAGAGAGTCCCCTGCACCGCAGAGGCCTGCACCTGAGGATCCCCTCCCCAAGAAGAAGAGGGGTCGTCCGAAGAAGGACATGTGAGACGCAGATGTCCCTACACATCCCCCAGGGCCTCTAAACCTGTTCTGGACAATGTTCTTTGTGCGCAACCCATTCACCTTGTCGTATCTGACACAACTCGCCTACATGACATGGAGGGTTCATGTTGGTCCAATGTAGCAGATGACTGTGGACTTTACACTGGACATTTCATCTACCAACACTTCCAACTCTACTGTGAACTTTGGATTCAAACCCCAATGCACAGCACCCACCATCCTGTGCACTATCCTCACACATGTTTGTAAATAAACTCACCAGTACACCATACTTGCCTCTGTTGTGATTCCAACTTGTCATGTGTCATAGAGATGTTGATCTGCTAAACAACACAGTGAATGCCAAATACTACAACAATGTGACCACCGTCATGTGAGTCATGGTGATGTGACACATGTGAGGGAGACACACCCTTATGGCACCACAAAACTCAGGGGCCGATTCACAGAACTAACTTAAGACAAAATCCTAAACTTACTTCTTTTGGTATTCACAGAAGTTAGGATTTTGTCTCAAGTTTGTCTTAAGACAAAGTTAAGACAGACTTAAGACAGACTTAAGACAAAGTTAAGACAGACTTAAGACAGATTTAAGACAGACTTAAGACAAAATCCTAACTTAAGTCTGTCTTAAGTCTGTCTTAAATTTGTCTTTAGTCTGTCTTAAGTCTGTCTTAAGTCTGTCTTAAGTTTGTCTTAAGTCTGTCTTAATTTTGTCTTAAGTCTGTCTTAAGTTTGTCTTAAGACAAACTTAAGACAAAATCCTAACTTCTGTGAATACCAAAAGTAGTATGTTTAGGATTTTGTCTTAAATTAGTTCTGTGAATCGGGCCCATACTCACCATGTCCATGTAACTCATCGCACACAATGATGTTGACCTGAAACACATTGGTATGCACAGACACAACACCTATCCACAGTCAATGGTAACAAATCCACAAGTGAGGTAAGCAAATGTCACTCAGATGTGGGAAGACAGACAACGCACCTAACAAAGCATAGCACAGGTTCATTACACATCAGCAACATGTTTATTCCAAAATAGTTGCAAGGTAATTGTACATTACAGTGGACACACGGTCACAAAGTGTGTAGGAATTGAAGTTCAGGGGTGTGTGGCACATCACTTGATGGGAATTGACAACTCCCACACTGGTGTTGGATTCTGGGTGTTGGGGGCTCAGTGTTGACCAAACAACAGGCAAAGTACCCTGGGAAGGACAGACACAAGAAACAGTCAAAAGCACAGCAGAATAGGAGAGAAATGCAATACACATGCACAAAACATGTCACAAGAAATCTACACAGAAAAAAGTTAGCAGTTCTACACTATTGTGGAGTACAGACCACCTGAATGGACACATCACTGCACGCATCCAGTAAAGTGTCACACAGACACACTCAAACAGCAACAGAGCAGCCACAACACATTTCAGGCTAACTCCATACATTGACATAACAACCCTGTAAACTCACATTCAGGTGAAGAAGATGTTGATGAGCTGTGTGTGGACGTCACCCTCATCATCATCATCACTGGCATCGTGTCCCAGGCCTGGATCCTCCACAAGTGGCGGAGGTTGGTCATCGTCATCCTGGATGAGAGGCAACTTCTTCCACACTGCCATGTTGTGTAGCATGCAGCATACAAGGATAATTTTGCACACCTTTGCAGGGTCATATGGGAGGGCCCCTCTGGTCTTGTCCAGGCAGCGGAAGCGGCTTTTCAGGAAACCAAATGTCCGCTCAATCACCCATGGCATGTTGGGGTATCCAGAGTCACCTACACACAAACATTTGAACAATTAACAGAGTTTTGAAGGAGGGCAGAATACAACATTGCCAAACACACACAATGGCAAACAGTCAGTACACACCGACAAGCCAGGCACGTTGGTCTGGCATCTGTGACATCAGAGTTGCAATGCAACTACTCCTCATGATGTAGGCATCGTGCGCAGAACCGGGGAAACGTGCACACACATGTGTGATACACATGTCTGCAAGACCACCAGAGCATTGATGGAGTGGGAATGTTTCCTGTTCCGGTATGCCTGCTCATGTGCCTGTGGTGGTATCAGGGCCACATGTGTACCATCAATAGATCTGATGACGTTCAGCAACTTCCCCAGTGTATAAAAGGCATCCTTTATTTCAGGGAGTTGACCTGGGCTAGGGAACTTGATGTACAGGTCAAGGAAATGCAGCATCCCCTCCAAGACATCGCGTAGCACACGACTAAACATAGTTTCCAACATACCACCAGCAGAATCCACAGTCTACTAGAAGGCACCAGTAGCAAAGAAGTGCAGGCCTGCCATCACCTTCACCTCTGGGGTCAGTGCTGTAGGGTATGTCCGGCCAGGTAGCAGATGTGGTGCCAACTGCTCGGCCAACTCCTCAATCAGTGGCCTGGTGAAGCAGTACTGTCGGATGCAGTCGCGTTCCTGCATGGTTTCAAGGTCTGGGAACGGTCTATGGACAGCTGGTGCCCTGCAGAACAGAGCTGCACAAAGGACGATTGTCGGTTCATCCACCCATGTGGCTATGACCAAGCAAAATATCACATGATACATCATGCCAATACACAACGTACTGAGGTGTGTGCTGTTGGGCATGGACACATATGTCACCTACATGGCCATCACCTCACATCTCAAGTCCACATGTCCACATAAGTCCGATGTAGTGCAATGGACAATCATTGGGCTGTGTCACCCTACCTATGTTCTGCTGTGACGTTACAAACACACACCACAGTGACAAGTGAGGCCTGATGTCTCCCAGGCATCACAGATCTTTGCCATGCAGATACCCAGGGTCCCTGTATTGCCACATCGACACTGGCATGACATGGCGTATCATGTACACGCCACAAGGCAACCGTGAGTCCCACAGGTAGTGGCCACTGTTGTCTCTGCAGGCCCTACATGTATGTCTCTTAGACACACACACAACATCAATGTTGATGCACAAGCCACATGGATGTGGAGACTGTCTCCCATTGGGCACATTTGATCAGCCACAACTGAGACACAACATGCACATAGACTGTATGTGTACATCAGAATTGTGGCTACAGGTCTCACTGTGACGTATATGCCATCACCCCCAGGACTCAGGGTGTAGGTGACATGTCCTAAACATATCCAACCTGCAACTGTGTCCATGACTCAGGCCCATAACTGTACAGTTGCACATCACAGTGGTAATGAACACTTGCACAGCCTGGGAGTGGCTGCACAAAAGTACCACACAACAAACCAAATGTTGCGCCCCCCCAACACACAGGGAATGCAGCCTTACATGCCATGGGACACTGTGTGGCCAATGCTGTAGTATGCTAGGTGTGCACATGAGTCCCTGGCAAGTAATTGTGTGTTGAAGCCATCAAATAGTCACACCAATGAGGTCCGATGCGGGTGACAATGCGTACACATTGCACAGGTTATGACCGAGCCGTGCGTACGCTTAGCCATTGACTGCAATGAGGTCCGACGCGGGTGACAATGCATACGCATTGCACAGTTAACAACCGAGCCATGAGTATGCTTAGCCATTGACTGCAATGAGGTCCGATGCGGGTGACTATCCTGCATACACATCGGGCAGGCATGGTACGAGACCGGCGTATGCCTTGGCCATTGAATCGTATGGAGACGGGTGCATGTGTATTTTCAAACTAGGCGTAGTACAGTCAGTTGACCGAGCCGGGCGCACCCATTGGCTCTTGACTGTCATGGAGACGGATGCAGATTCAAAACTTGTGCGAGTTGTGTGCTGGAAATTCAGTTGGATGCGTACAACAATGTTGCAATTACTAGGGTTTTATGAAGGTGAAGATTTGAACGATGCGGAAGACGTGTACGAGTCATACATTTCCATGGATTGGCCAGATTCATAGAATGCAACCGTGTTGGACCTATCACTTGGGACACATGGCACAGAGTCTGCCTCCGCAGCACAGATATAAGGCTGGCTGGCCCCCAGGGAGCTCACTTGTCTGCACTATATGCTACTGGACCACATCCCTGCTACCACTGCTGCTGTCTCTGCATCCTCTGGCTACTGCTGTGGCACGTACTCTGGAGAGGGCCCCAGCCTTCACTGAGGAGGAGAACCAGGCCCTGCTGGATGGGCTCCTTCCACAGTACAGCAAGCTGTATGGGAAACCAGAGGAGCAGGTAAGTGTGCAGTCCACTGCCTTCCTAATTGTGCATGTTGTCTGACTATCAGTACTAGCAGTGTGTACACCAGTGGCAAGCATACTCACTGAGTACTTTCATCCCCCAAAGTGTGTAGGTACATGTAATGAACAGGTGTTCTGCAGCTAAAGTGCATTTGTGCAAGCTTCAACTTTCCAGGCATTGTTAACATGTCAGACATGCAGGGCATTTGGCCTTTTCATGGGTGTACTACCTGTATAACTCATTTTCCTTTGTGATGATGACATGTATATCCAACTGCGTGCAGCACAAATATGGGGCATGTGTGTTAATGGACTTTTAACTTTGTCATCCTCACAGGTTGATGCCCACCAGAAGCAGGAGATATGGCTGACCATCGCCCGGGCAGTTCGATCGGTGGGGGTCTACAAGCGTCGGATCCGCAACTGCCGGAAGAGGTGCCAGGACCTTCAGGGCTGGACCCTGAGGATTGCAAGGGTCCCACCAAAATCTCTGACGCGAGGAGTCAGAGGGACCCAGTGGCAAGGAGGGCGAGTGGAGCCACACCGAGGAGTCCTCAGCACCATCCACCCCAGCTGAGGGCCACAGCAGCTCTGAGGATGACTCCCTTGTGGAGGCGGGTGTCAGCAGCCACCAAACCCTAGCTAGTGAGGCTGTCCCCGCCACCGCCCCCACCACCACCATCACCACCCTCCCATCGGCTCCCATCCCAGAGGTCCGTGGAGGCTCCCGTGTTCAGGAGCATGTCTCCTTTGTGCCAGGCACCGCACCCCCTGCCCCTGTGTCCCCTCCTGCGAGTGAGGAGTCTGTGGACTTGCTTCAACAGATCCATGTAGGGCAGACATCAATGCTGAGTGTCCTCCATGCACACACCAGTCTGTTGACACAACTGGTGTCGTTCATGGAGGGCATTTCATTGGGCATGTCTGCCCTACAGAGGACCAATAAGTCCATGGCCTCCTCCCTGACCGCAGCAGTGTCCCTCCTCCAACACTCTGCACCCCTCCTACCCCTGCACCACCCACAATCCCTAGCACCCTACTTGTCTCAAACACACACACACCTTCGCATTCTCACAAACCCACAGACACGGGCAGCACACAAACACCCAAACCAAGGTCTAGACGTGCACACAAGCAAGTGCAGGGGACTGATACCACACTCGCAAGGGATGGTTTGCAGACACACACACAGTCATCCACAACCAATCCGCAGTCCTCCGATACCTCTCCCTCCCAGCCCCCTTCCCTTGCCTCACCTGCAACCCCATCTCCACAGAAGCTCTTCCTCTGTGACCTTGGCCTCTTCCCCACTGACCCAGCAGATCCATCTTACAAGGGGGAGAGGAAGTCCCCACACACAGAGGGGAGGGCCCCTCACACCCAGGCACCCTCCCCCAGGTGCAGTCAGACTGAGGCCCCCAGCTGCAACTCCCCCTGGAGCCAGAAGAGCAAGACCCCACCACCGCCCGCAGCTCCACGACAAAGTCTCTGTCCTCCATCCCCCGGGCCACCACTCCACAGGTTCCCCTGCCACACCCTGCCCCAGGTTCCCCCACCCACAGATACCCCATCCCCAAAATGCTGAGGCCCTCCCCCCTACCACTTGCTCTTCCATGCCCGGTCAGACAGTTTGTGCCACTGATGTGGGGACCGTGTCCCCCCGTCTGTCCAGCCAACCTCACTTGAACCCCATTCCGCTCCCATTTGAGTTAGGCACTGCAGTGGAGTCCACGACCACCTCGTCTGACTTGGGCACTGCAGTGGGGACCCAGTCCACTCCATCTGACCTGCCCACTGCAGTTGTGCCGGCACACACCCCATCTGACTGGTGCTTCACAGTTGTGACTGCACCCACTACTTCAGTCAGCTCCACTGCAGTTGCCAGTGACTCTCCTGCATCCACCACCCCTTCACTGCCTCCTTCTGCTGCGCCCTGATCCTGTCCCTGCAGTGCCTGGCCGGCTCCCATGTATGCCCCTCCGAGGGGATGTCCCCTGTCCTTACCAGTGCAGGCAAGCAACGTGCGACAGTTGTCACTCTAGTTAACTTCTTGTCATTTGGATATGGACTGGCCATTGGCCTTTGTTTTGAAAGGACTTTGCATTTTTCATTTGCTGAATAATGCTTTTTTCTTTATTCTTGTGAATTTGATTTAGCTGTACATTATATTGATGATGTTTAGCATGACCTTGCAGTTGTAATGCTGGATTTCAAATGCTGAATACTGAGGTGTTGATGTGAGGTACTCCATGTGGTCTATGAAATATGTATCCTATTCTGGTTGTTATCCATATCATCCTTTGCAGCTAACTTGGTGTGAGAAGTTGGCCTGGTATATGCTGGTCACTAGTTAAAGTGGCCACCTTGCACCAGTACAATTCAACTCTTATGGTAGATAGGTTTAAGACAACCTTTTAAAGAAAGCTATCCTAGTGGTAGCTCTGGAGAGCAGCCTTCAGGCTAGGTCTTTAGAGGAATGTAAAGCAGCTTGTTTTACCTTATAATCTCTTAAATCACTAAATGAAACGACACTACACAGGTATATATATAAAATATATATGCATTTATTACTAGACACACTCTACTAATCTCTTTATGAGATTAGAAGCCAAGGAGATATGCACAAATCAACATTTCACAACAAGTTAAGCACAAATATGGCTGGGGCCCTAGGGGTGTACGAGACCATATACTAAAAAAGAGACTTAGGAATATCAACTTGCAAGGGGACAAGGCCTAGGGCCTTCAGAAGCGCTGGGGCCTCACTAATCCACCCAAGACAGGTAAGTAAAGGACCCACGGGAGACGCATGCAGTGTGAGAACACAGCTGCGGATCCCAATTGACTTCAATGGGGCAAGTCGCAGTTGGAATTTTAAAGTTTTAGGATACTTTGGGAGAGTCTACAAGCAAGTCCCTTACAGGGTAAGTAGTTCTAGAGCCAACACACACAGGAGCACCGTAGTGCTGGAGTTACCTCATCCAGGGAAGCCGGGTGCATAGGTGTCTTTTGGTGTCGGGTAGTGGCATCGTTTTCAATGGGAGCCAAAGAAGACTTGCTGCTTGTGAAGACAGGAGAAGTGTCCGGTGGAATCCAAGGCTGGATTCAGAAGAAGGAAGACCTGAAAGCAGAGGAGACAGTGTTCAAAGTCACTTGGCAGTGACCTGGCGCAAGGAAGATGGATGCCCATAGTCGTCGGGTGATTTCAGGTGATCACGGTTGTCTTGACTGTTCAGCCACGAGGTCCAGGAGGCGTTGACGACAACCATGAGCTGGATTCGGCGTGTACCATGAAGTCTGTAGTTTACTGAGGTGTCGGTGACCAGATTGGAGCCAACAAGCCTTGGCAACAGCAAGTCTTGTGGAAAGTGTAAAAAGTCAGCGGAGCAGATCAGCACAGGCCTGGAGCATCCAGAGGAGCCCTTTGGTTTTGTAGAAACGTCTTCTGGAGACCCACAAGCCAACCGGCAAGGGAACGCGAAGACGCCTCGGGAAGATTTACTCAACAGGGGCCCACGGTCACTCGAGACGGGGTAGGCCTCTGATCTTCAGTGGAAATCCTGCTGGAGGCTTGGGCCACACGTGGTCCAAAGCACAGGTTCGTAGAACGTCGTGAATGGGTTGCACTCGAAAATAGTGCATGGTACCCAGTGTTTGCGGTTCCTCATCACTCGTCGGGTCCACTTGCCTCAGCATCTCTGGGGACTCACGATGGCCTTGGAGAAATCAGGAAATCATCTTCCTACGATGCAGGGACTTCAAACTCCAGCGGGAGCGGGAAAGTTTGCGACCGTTGATTGCAAGATTGGGTGCCTGCCAAGCAGGGGAGTCACTCCTTGACTCCAAGGGAGATTCTTCAGTCTTCCAGAGGTAGTGGAATGTCGAAGGTCCAGGATTCTTCTTCAGAGCTTCGTCCAGGGATATCTAGTTTGCAATGGCAAGGGTTTCCTAACTTATACTACAAGGAAGGGAGGGACTAGCTCTATGACCCACTTCCCTTTGTCCAGATTCCCTTTGTCCAGATTCACGACAGAGCAGGGGCTGATAGCCCCTGAACCGGTTTGAGCTGGCATATGCACAGAGAAGCCTACTGCTCCCCCAGTGCAGGACTTCAAAGCACTCTGGGAGTGCACACACCCAGCCCCAATACACTAAACCCTGTCTGGGAGGTGACCACATCTCCCTGTGACAGGATGCCTATTGTTGGGCCTCCTCCACTGCTAGTTTCGGTCAGCAGCAGGAGGGCAGTCCAGTGTCTGTGACTGGTGGCATCCATTTTGCGATGCCAGGGCTCTTCAGGATTCTACCATGTTTCCACAGTGGGTAAATGTCTATCCCTCTAGAAGGGTGGGATCATACTCCCATGCCAGTTACTGGTGTGGGGGTATGATTCCAAAGCGTTTGACACCAAACACGACAATGCCCTCAGGATTGATAGGGCTTGCCTTAGGGGTGACTGATAGGTTTATATGTGTGTGTAGGTAGAGATATAGTGAACCTATATCTCAGTGAGGAGTCCTAACACTACCTCACCCAGGCTGCAGTAGCAGGCCTGCGGTGTCAGATTTAGTCTGCTTCCCAGGGGTGGCATAATACATGCTTCAGCCCCTGGTAGGCCTGTGAAGTACCTATGCCCTTGGTACCTAAGGTACCATATACTAGGGGCTCATAAGGTACCACAGTATCCAATCACTAATGCATCTAATATGCACTACAAGTTGTTTAGAGAGAACAGAGAAGCTGGGGCCCTGATTAGCAGGGTCCCAGCCTGACTATAGCCAGAAACCAGTGTTAACATCAGAAAAAAAGTGGGGGCAACATAAGTGCAGATCCTACTCTCCTACACTGGGTGTGTCATGATTAACAATTTGTGGACACTCTGTAAACATTTCATTTGCATGGTTACATCTGTGGCATGCACACATGCACATATGGTGTGCTTCCCATTGTCCAATTTGTCTATTTCCCTGACTGTGGGCGCACCTTCACTGGACATGTAAGTGTGGGCATCATTGGTGTAGGAGCAACTGGGTCCTCTGTGCAACTTGCTGGACATATGTATTGAGTATGTGCAGATGACTTAAGGGACACTGCCGTACCTAGGCTGTTTAGACCGGAGCATTCATTGTGTGGTAACTGATGGCTGACTGACCAAGTGTTCTGCTGACATGACTGAGACCTGCTGGGGCTATGTTTGGCACAGCTGAGCTTCAACAGGAGTTGAGTCCCCTGGAGTTAGTGTGATGTTCTGTGACATTGCCTGGGCCCATGTTGTGTGTTGTGTGGGCATGTGTGTGTGTGTCCACATCCCTTTTCATACACAGGCAGAGTTCCCTTGATATGTTCCTGTTGTTGATGCTTGCTGAGTGGTACTGTGTTCATCCCACAACTTTGCAATGGGCTACCAAAAGTGTGGGTGCATGACACACTGTTAATTGTGTCAATTGTTAATTCCTTCAACACCGCTCGCAACAAATTAAAATCAACTCCTGTCTCTCGAAGCCAACAAAAGTCACACTTGAGGTCCCGCAAGGCTCGATCCTCTCCCCGGCCCTCTTCAATCTTTTTATGGAGCCCCTCACAATCATCTTGAGAAAAGCTGAAGTGAATTACCACCTTTACGCTGATGCCACCCAAATCTATTTCAAAATCAAGTCTCCCAGCGACATCCAACACCTCAATGCCACTCTAACCGAGATCCAAACTTGGTTCAACGTTAACCACTTAAAACTCAACCCAGATAAAACAGAACTCATTCTATTCTCTCCAAAAAGCAACCATCATCCAATCCAAGAGTGGCTCAAGAGTCTGGTCGCCCTAAACCGTCCCATCGTCCTATCCGACTCAGTTAAGTCTCTAGGCATCACCCTTGACAAGAACTTATCTTTGGAGGCCAATATCAAAAACTCTGCAAAAAGTGCTCTTTTCTCTCTAAAACACCTCAAGAAATTGAAACCTTTTCTTCCCCATGATGACCTCAAGACAATAGTCCAATCCCTAGTTCTCTCTAAAATCGACTACGGGAACGCCATCCTAACAGGGACTCCAAAAGCTCACCTAGCCCCTCTTAGGGCAGTGTTGAACATGGCCGCTCCACTTGTATCTGGAGTAAATAGATTTGAACACATCACTCTAGCTCTCAACTCCCTTAACTGACTTCCCATGGAAGGGAGGTGTATTTACAAACTGGCCTGCATCACACACAAAACCCTTCACTCTCCGGCCCCTAACTACCTGAACAGCAAACTGGTAAGAGCAGGTCAATCCAGAACGCTGAGAAGCTCCAACTCACTCCTTCTTATTCCTCCGAAACTGAAAAAGGAAACCACACAATACCGATCATTCTCTGGCAACGCTCCCAGGATGTGGAACGCTCTTCCTAGAGTCCTCAGATGCAACCCCTCCTTCTCCTGTTTCAAAAGGGACCTGAAAATCCATCTCCTTAACAAATACTTTCCTGACCAACGTCAACTAACCTAGACTTCAATATCTGAGTTTACTCCTCTCTCTTGACATTCAAGGATAGTTGGTGACCAGACTGTGTTAACCACCTTATCTTCCAAGCTGTATTTTTTTTTTTTTTATCCCTGGTTCTGCTTCCTTACTGCCTGCCTACTATGTAATGTAATTTCCATCTGTTTTTCTTTACAGTATGTATATAAAGCGCTCTGATACCTACGGGTCAAGCTAGCGCTATATAAAACTTTAAAATAAAAAAAAAATAAAAAAAATAAAAGATTGATGTTTCATCATTGGGATTTGTCTGTTCTGAGTGGTGATGATGTTGTCAGACGCAGATGGGACACAGTCAGGGGTCCCCAAGGCACTTGTTTGTTCGCAATATCATGTTGTTGTCCCTAGGTGGTACCTTTCAGTGATTGAGACATGTGTATGTGTGTGTGACGGCACCAACTTGTCCGGTTCAGGGCTGCAATGTTTGCAGGTGTCAGCATGTGTGCCTTGTGGTTCTCCTTGGCTTCTGCATTGTCCTGGGACTGTGGCAGGTATTCGGAAGGTTACGTGAGCTTTGACGTCATGGCCATGTACCGCATACTGTGCAGTATGTCTGTCATTCACCAGGTTTGTAAACTGTCCTTGTGTGATGAGTCTGTGCACCTTAGTTCCTCCCAACATTACTGTGTTTGTCAGGGGTGCATGTGCAATGTAACCTGTCAATGTGGGCTTCACAGATGCACATTGGTGCAGTTCAGGGTGTGTGGTGTTGAGGGTGGACTGGTGTAAATGTTTGCATTGATGGGCCCCTAGCTCCCGTTTGTCCCTGGATGACGGGCCATGCTGAGTGATTTGTATTTGGGTATGTGTGATGTACGTTTGTGGCACAGGACACATAATCTGGGTTTCACAGTTTGTACAACATCTACCTTTGTCCGCTCAGTGGACGTGTCATGCATGCTTGTCTCACCCCAATGTATGGTCCCTGGGAGTAGTGCTGTTGTGTGTCAGTCTCTTGCTGTGTTAGTTGCTGTTCATTCCAGCTTGTGTCACATGTGTCTGTTGTGCTCCCTCTCATCTCACAATGCCTGATTGCCCACTAAGGGGGAACCATTGATGGTTTACTTTTGTATGGCACTGTGTCCACATCTGTCTCACTGTGGTTCAGCCCCCTCATCTGTTGTGTAGTTGCCTGGGGATACTGAGACACACACACGCACATGTTGTGTCAGATGTGCAGTGTGAGGTTGCCTGTTTGTGTTTGTGCATCTGCACCAGTGCATTGGTATTGTTGTTGTGGGCCATTGTCTGGATGTTGTTTTTGTGATTTTCCCCGCTGTCCCTGTGAGTCATATCACATCATTCTGCACATTCATCCTGGTTGTTAGGTCCTATTGCTGGCATGGAATGGGAGTTTGTGACCTGACACGTACAGTCTACACAGGATGTTTTGATTTGTGAGTCTATTTTCGAGATGTGTGTATGCTATGTGATGGTCTCTTCAGCTTTTGTGTCATTGTACACTGTATGCATTGTCAGCCCCCATGGGTGGTGCTTGTCTGCACATGGCCGGGAGTATGTTAGGGTTTCACAGCATTGTTATCCTCACCACATCTCTGTGGGTATGGGACACAACCACTACTTTGCCCCAAAAGTGTTTCATGTGTTGGGACCATGATGACACTTACCTTTTGGTCACTGTGATGAGGGGGGTTTTCGACCCCATCACCACAATGCTCAACATTTGCTGCATTTTTGAACCACACACTTAACATTTGTTCTACACAGTGAGGGGGTGTTGTTTTTACATTGACACAGTGCTAGTGATGCTTGCCTTGTGTAGGCCACACTCAGTTTTTGGTCACACATGTGATGGTAGTTACATTGTATGTTCGAAGTCATAATCACTGTTGTGGGAATTTGTCACAGACTACGCACTGTTGTCATGATGTTAGGGGGGATGTATTTTGCTGACATACCTAATGTTGGTGTATGATGGATGTGTGGCGCATCACCCATCCAATGAGTGGGGGTGGCATTAGTGATGTGCAACCAGAGCCCTATGGGTGGGGGTGGCAGTTGTGATGGGCAACAGGTCCCCTATGGGTGGGGGTGGCAGTTGTGATGGGCAACATAAGCCCTATGGGTGGGGGTGGCAGTTGTGATGGGCAACAGGTCCCCTATGGCTGGGGGTGGCAGTAGTGATGGGCAACAGGTCTCCTATGGGTGGGGGTGGCATGAGTGATGGGCAACATAAGCCCTTTGGGTGGGGGTGGAAGGAGTGACGGGCAACAGGTCCCCAATGGGTGGGGGTGGCAGGAGTGCTGGGCAACAGGTCCCCTATGGGTGGGGGTGGCAGTAGTGATAGGCAACAGGTCCCCCATGGGTGGGGGTGGCAGAAGTGATGAGCAACAGGTCCACTATGGGTGGGAGTGGCAGTAGTGATGGGCAACATAAGCCCTATGGGTAGGGGTGGCAGTTGTGATGGGCAACAGGTCCCCTATGAGTGGGGGTGGCAGTAGTGATGGGCAACAGAAGCCCTATGAGTGGAGGTGGCAGGAGAGATGGGCAGCAGGTCCCCTAAGGGTGGGGATGGCAGTAGTGATGGGCAGCATAAGCCCTATGGGTGGGGGTGGCAGGAGTGCTGGGCAACATAAGCCCTATGGGTGGGGGTGGCAGGAGTGATGGGCAACAGGTTCCCTATGGGTGGGGGTGGCAGTAGTGATGGGCAGCAGGTCCCCTATGGGTGGGGGTGGCAGTAGTGATGGGCAACAGGTTCCCTATGGGTGGGGGTGGCAGGAGTGATGGGCAACAGGTCCCCTATTGGTGGGGGTGGCAGTAGTGATGGGCAACATAAGCCCTATGTGTGGGGGTGGCAGGAGTGATGGGCAACAGATCCCCTATGGGTGGGGGTGGCAGTAGTGATGGGCAGCATAAGCCCTATGGGTGGGGGTGGCAGGAGTGCTGGGCAACACAAGCCGTATGGGTGGGGGTGGCAGGAGTGGTGGGCAACAGGTCCCCTATGGGTGGGGGTGGCAGTAGTGATGGGCAACAGGTCCCCTATGGATGGGGGTGCCAGTAGTGATGGGCAACATAAGCCCTATGGGTGGGGGTGGTAGTGGTGATGGCCATGCAACCCCTATGGTGGCCTGTTGCTAGTGGCCAGGATATGGATCCCCTGGGTGTGTGTGACATTTTGCGGGTATGTATCGTTTGTTTGTGTGGTGGGTGTCTGACTTACCATCTGCGCCGTCCGCGTCTGTTCCTGATCTGGTCATAGATGTACAGTACTGGTATGACCTGCGCGATGGGATTCATGATGTGTTCGTCTCGTACACGCTGCTTGTTGCTCCGTCTTGTACCCGTTGCTAGCTGGTCCATCTCATAGCCATGGATTGAGTTCTGGCGCGAATCCTACCTGATATACTTCTTTTCCGGATGCTGTGACGTGCCGTACGTGGCGACCCCTCCGGCACGTAGGAAGTACGCATTGTACTTGTCCAGCCGGAAACTGCTATGGATACTGCTTCCGGTCGACTCGGTTCGGCATTTGGAGTTACGGCTCGGGCGGAGAATGAAGCTTGAATCACAGCCTACGTGTCGGTCGGATTTTTGGCAGTTATGCGAATCGTACTCCATCAACAGGACGGACCGGCTCCGGGGACCAGTCGGTCGCAAGGTAAGGCTACGAACAGCTCTCGGAGAGCTGTCCGACCCGGATCGGAATCGACCCCTAAGTGTTAAATATTAAACATTAAAAGGTAATAGTTAAATAATAAAAATTAAATATATTGAATTCATTTTAAAATGTATGTAACTATTAGATACATTTACAAAAATAAATCACACATATATATTAATATGTTGATATGTATATTATTATTACAAATATTATCAAACTAATAATTTCAAGGTATAATATAATTTACTAATTTATTTTAAATGTAATAATATAACAAATACATATCTATATATATATATATATATATATATATTCACTGAAAAAACCATGGGTTTCACACACGTTATAGTTAGGAATTAGCATTTAAAAAACCTTAGAAATTCAGTGAAAAAACCATAGGTTTCACACACGTTATAGTTAGGAATTAGCATTTAAAAAACCTTAGAAATTCAGTGAAAAAACCATAGGTTTCACACATGTTATAGTTAGCTGGACATTTTACTCGTAAAAAACCAATGAAATTCCCCCGTTATAGTTAGTTCAGCTAACTATAACTCGCGCGCCCGCAATGCACTGCTGATGACGTCACATATTACATCACTCATGACATGGTCAGTGACATCACTCATGACATCACTGATGACATCTCAAATGACATCACTGATGACATCACTGAAAATTAAATTAAATATGTTTTATATATGTATATCTCAAGGTTGATAGAAGAATAAATGGGTATATTACTGTCTAAATGGATGATTTCTTTTTGAAAAATTGATTGTGTAACTGACTGATTAAGTGTATCATAGTGAATACATGGCTTAGTGAGTAATATTTAAATATGTAAATATCTGTATCATTTTTTCACTTTGTGTATAAGTGGCTGCATGGGTTGGTGAGTAGCTACATGGGTGTCTATATAGGTTATTAGTTGGTTTTTTGAGTATTAGTCTGAGTGTCTGCATGGTTCGGTGGGGGGTATGATGTAGTGCATAGGTGCATGAATGAGTGACTCACTGTTTGTATGTGTTGAACAGAGCATGTGTGCAGGACTGCATGGGTGGATGAGTGTGTGTATGGGTGTGTTAGTGAGTGAATGACTGTCTCAATAGTGTCTTTATGAGTAACTACATATGTTTAAAACTAGTATATGTGACTATTGGTTTATATATGTGAGTATATGTGAGAGTGAGAGATTGAAAGAGTTCCTGTATGAATAAGTATGTATTTCTATAAGTGATTGTTTAAAAGACTAAGTATGTGTAAGTTTCCGTAGAAGTAAGTGTGGTGGTGTGTGTATAACTGTATATGCAAGTAAATGTATGTTTGATTCTTTATTAGCATGAGTGACTATGTGTGTGAGTAGCTCTATGGATGAGTGGCATTGTGTAACAGGATGTATAGGTGTATGAGTACATATGATAAGTGAGTACATGTATGAGTGACTGTATAGGACTGTTGGTGAATGAGTGGATGTGTATGTGGATCTTAGAATTACTGAAGAGGTTGTTGTAACTGTTATTGGTATGTCCATTGTTTTGAAAATTGTAGTCTCTATTTTTGAATGCGTGTATCAAAGGTTATATTAGGGGAAGAGGAGGTCTGCCACTCTATCACAAGGATGATGTCATCAGTGATGTCATCAGTGATGTCATTTGAGATGTCATCAGTGATGTCATGAGTGATGTCACTGACCATGTCATGAGTGATGTAATATGTGACATCATCAGCAGTGCATTGCGGGCGCGCGAGTTATAGTTAGCTGAACTAACTATAACGGGGGAATTTCATTGGTTTTTTACGAGTAAAATGTCCAGCTAACTATAACATGTGTGAAACCTATGGTTTTTTCACTGAATTTCTAAGGTTTTTTAAATGCTAATTCCTAACTATAACGTGTGTGAAACCTATGGTTTTTTCACTGAATTTCTAAGGTTTTTTAAATGCTAATTCCTAACTATAACGTGTGTGAAACCCATGGTTTTTTCAGTGAATTTGCAAGGTTTTTTAAATGCTAATTGTTTTTTTTTTCTTCTATTTTTTTTAACATATTTTTATTTTATTTTTCTTACCTTTTATAAAGACTATGGTTAAATTTTTAAAATTCTTTAATATTTTTTTTTTTTTATATATTTTACAAAATAAACATGTAAAATTTATTTGCAGTACTTTTTTTATTTTTTTTTATTATTTTTTTAGTACGTGTACCGTAAGCTTACGGTAAGCGTACGGTTTACGCAACTCCCGTAATTTTTCTACGCTGCTTGCGTATAGTTACGCAATTTGCGTAGCCGCACGTACTCCGCGTGGGACGCGTGCGTGCGTACGCTACACGCGCACGTTACGCGGAAGTGTCGGGTAGTGTCTGTTATGCGCATGCGCGCAAGCGCGTGTCTTTTTTACGCGCATGCGCACTTTTGCCGTAAGCGTACCGTAAGCGTACCGTAAGCGTACGGTAGGTCATGTGATCATGAAACACAACTTTTGATTGGTTGAAACTACTTTCAGTTCTAGAACTCTCCTACACCACACCCATTCCCCTCATTTCTGCTTGTGATCCCTTAGGAGAAGGAGCTGGGTTGTCTTTGTGATACGATGGCAGAACAGCAGAGCTCTTCTGAGAGTGAGGCTAGCACTAGCAGCACTGTTTTGAGGCAGAGAGCGAGGAAACAAAAGCCCTCTTATGTATGGGATTATTTTACTTTTCCTGAAGGCCAGCAAAAGGTGAATGCACCCTTAGTAACTTGCAAGCTGTGTCAGCGTGTACTTTCAAGAGGTAATCCTGACAGGAAGTATTCCTTTGGGAATCATACCATGAAGAGACACCTCAAGGATGTACACAGAAGGACACATGGTCATCTTTTTGGAGGTAACTCTTCAGAAAGACAAGCAAGTACATCCACAGCAGCTCAGCCTGGACCATCATCTGCAGAGCTGACTCCTTCTTCTGCAGGTCAGGTGAGCCCTTCATCTGTGGGGGGAGCATCTCCTTTTGCTGGCCCTCTGGAAATGAACCCTCGATTTCGGAGGGTTGATATTCGATGCGCCTTTTGTCAAGATCTAATTTGCCATAGGGAGACCAGTGTTTCCCTAGTGAACAACAAAATAGATCAGCACACTTGTCGCTTTGAATAATTTTCCCATTCTTTCTTTCCTCTGTCCCTGCATGAACACAACGGTTCTTTTAAGAGGCAACCTTATCTTTCATCTTTTTTTTACATATGTTTTTAAAAACTTTTTTTTTTTTTTTTTTTACCGTACGCGTACGGTGCGCGTACTTTTTTTTTTTTTTTTTTAAAAACACTAAAAATCAATATTCACATTACAAGGTCCTTGAGAGACTACAATTATTATTATTGACTTACCATACCCACTCAAAAAAATATTTATTCATTTGTTTTTTAAAAAAATAGCTTTAAAAATGGTTCTAGTTTTCGAAATTTTTCTATATCAATCTGAAAAAAAAGAAAAAAGTATTAATATTTTTAAAACATTTTATAATACAGTACACATATTTACATATTTTTCAAAAAATATTTTTGCCTTATTTTTGCTGTTTTCAGAATATATTGCATTTCACTATAAATTGTGAAAGCAATTGCATTCATCATTTTACAGCGGGCAAAAAAAAATAACAATCACAAAGATTGTATTAAAAAAGCCCAGAATCTCTTTTTACTTAAACTTAACATTATAGAAATGCATAATTATCTAAAAAAATATCATCTAATACCAATACTTATTTCTTTAAAATACCGTCTGATATGTTTGTTTCAGAAGTATAATCACAATATTATATCTCAAATAACTCCACAATACATCTGATTCCATTTCCTTTAGGCCAAATAGTAATTTTAAATTTTTTTTGGGAATAAATTTCCAACGGTAATCCAATAAAATTCTAAAGTTTAATTTGTTCAGATCTCACTGATTCTCTGTAACATTTTGGTTCACGAAAATTTTTTGAATAATTTATTAAGTCCACAATAGAATTGGTTACTTTTCCACATGGCCAAATAGTAATTTTTTAAATCATTTTTGAAAAATTTCCAATGGCAGTCCAATAACATTCCAAAATTTAAATTGTGCAGATGTTACCGATTATCTCTAAATTATTGGTTTTTGAAAGTTTCATTAAAAATTAAAAAAGTCCACATTACAATTGGTTATCTTTCCATTAGGCCAAATGATAATTTAAAAAATCTTTTTTTTACAAAATTGCAATGGTAATCCAGTAAAATGGTAAAATTATTTTGTCCAGATCTTGCCAAATCTCTCTAAAATTTAGGTTTCAGGAAGATTAGATAGGAATTTGCTAAATCAAAAGGCAAACGTTGTTTGAAAATCAATTGGGAATCATTACACAGTGTCCAGCCTTTTTCACATTTAAGATAAACTGTGTAATGTCCAGAAGTAACAGTAGGTCCATCATGGAAAATTATTGCAACAGTTACAAAAGTTTTTCCTGAAATTGATAATTGCTGTCCTGTAAACTTCTTTATTAAAGTATCCAATTTTGAACCATCAGCTCTACATCGTTGCATCATTAAAATTACATACTGTCCGTATTCCTTTAAAATTAACGTTGAAAACATGTCAGATTTACACTCACCACATTTCATGCTATGATTAGCATCTTTAACTAATTTTGCAAAAGTGACTGTTTTACTCTCTGGCAATGTCAAATAAATAAACCTTTCATTATCAACATTAGAGCCACATATATTATAACAATTTTCACAACTATGTTCCCATTTATAAGAGAGACCAAAACAAATTTCAATGGGAACTCCTTCTTCTTCCACTACCTGAAGAAAATACATCAAAAATTCGTGTGCATCTTGCTGTTCATTTTGAGAAAACTGTGTTCGTCCTGAACATATATCTAAAAGTTTTCTAATTTCAGTAGCACTTTCTATTTGAGTTTTATCTTTACTCAGCTTTTGAAAAAGGAGACTCAGCTCTGAACAGAATCTTTTTCCCTGATTTACTATTATCTGCTCTTGCAAACTTTCCAGATAAAATGCAACATTCAGCACTACATTTGCATAGCAGTTGACACCAGAGCTATTTTCAAAATGACATCCTACAACCTGTTCTTCATTTTCCTTTTTCTTTTTGCTTGCAATTACATCACTCCTCTTTTTTTTTTTCCTCTTCTCTACATCTTCATTACAGATATTCTCATTTTTTCTTTTACGAGAAACTACACGTTTCTCCAACACAGGATACTGACCTAAATGAGGAGCATAGCTTCTTCTTAATCTATTATACTCCTTTACACAGGTTGTATCAGCACTAACTTTTGAATCATCAAAGTCTATCATGAATAAACCTGATAATGTTTTCACTCGTGACAAAGCAACATATGCCATACCTTCTTTGAACACAGTTGAACCAATGTTCACAAAAGCACAATCTACAGTCAATCCTTGAGACTTGTGAATAGTTACAGCATATGCTAGAGAAAACGGAAACTGCTTCCTACGTACATATAAGTCTTTCACAAGCATGAAACGAACTGTACAACGACAAATATCTTTAACTTCTTCTATCTGATCAAATTTTATTTTTAAACATTCAATTCCTTCTTTTTTCTGATAATTAATAAAACCCACAACTCTTCCCATAGCTCCATTAACTAAACCTTTTTCAACATCCAAATTTCTTCTTAAAAATACTCTACAGTTCATGCAAACATATAGATTTTTTTCTAATCCAGCTGTTTTGGAGATGTTCTTCTCTAGTGAGTCCAATTTATTTTTCAGTTTGCCTGTTACTGTGACAGTAATTCTTCCATCCTCAATTTTGTCCACTGCTTCCAATTTCCTGATCTCTTCCTTTTCCAATTTCAAAAGCTCCTCATTAAATATTGAGCATTCACGTAGAGTTGGCATTAAGCAGATGACACTTTTGTTTTCTGCAATGTTCTTGTATATTTTCTCTGCAACTATTTCTTCCTTTGGAAATAAATTATGTAGCAGCCGACTCTGTAATGCTTTTTTGCCAACTTCTGTGAGTAGTCCAATTCTGATATCTTTCAGAATACTTCCATATTCTTCATCGCTTGCTTGCCTCATATTAGTAGTAAGTTCCTTGTACTCAAAGAAGGACCAAATATTTGTATTTCCGATGCTTCCCAATGACTTCTTCGTGTCTTCATGTGTGACAGTATTAAATACTGGTTGTCCTTTAACTGGAGTAAGCTGCAGAAGATCTCCAAAAACTATGACGTGTTTTCCACCAAATAACATGTCATAGTCTGTCTTCAAAATTTGCTGCATTCTTAAATGCACAAAGGCAAGCATTAAGTTTGATACCATGCTCACCTCATCAATAATGAGAACTTGCATCTTCTTCAATACTCTTGAAACTTCCAAAGATGCTTCTCCAGTTAGCTTGTTGTATTGTATTTTGTTCTCATGCTCCACTGGTAACATTAGCAAATGATGTAAAGTGATTCCTTTTATGTTATATGCTGCTAACCCAGTTGGAGCAGTAACCACACAAGACAAAGTAGAATCCGTTTTTTGCTGTAGGTAGCTTCTGATGACTTTTATTAGGAAACTTTTTCCAGTTCCAGCTTGTCCGCTTACATACATCCTGATTGGATGAAATGATGTGCATGAGCACTCTTTTTTTTCATGTAGAAATCCGTGATCAATTTTGTTTTTGATCTCTTCATAAATTTGTTGCTGCTCTTGATTCAGTTGTCTTTCCAAATTTTCTAAGTCTATAAATTCTTCTTGAGCTTGATTCATAGCCGTTTCCACTTCATTCATGGCTATTGATGCTTCATTTTCAACGATTGGTTGTCCTAGGGGATCTTGACTGAGTGTTCCTGAACTTTGGCTGTCCTGAGAACTGTCTCTAGCTATTTCTGCTGCAATTGTAGTTTCCTGTTCAATTTCTTCATTTAACATTTGCAGATAAGTTGAGAATGTACTGCATTGTATGCTGTCTTTGCAAGCATTAAAAGAATCTTCATAGCTTTGAAATTCTCCCAGTAGTTCATCCTCTGTACGCCATGGTTTAAACAACTGTAAAAGAGCCAAGTAGTAAAATTCCTTCTTGTCAGTAGTGTCACAACTCAGCTTCCGGTGATTTATCAAACTTCCTTTTGTTTGCTTCACCAAACATCCTTCTTCACCAACGACTTTATATTTTCCATTGTTGATGTCTTCTGCGGCTTTCCGTGAATAAATGTAGTTCTGCAGCACTTCATAGAGACACATGTTCTCCAGATGATGACTTCTCTTGGGATAATAAGTGTCCAACATGTTTGATTTCAAAATATCTGTACTTTCTGGGTCATTCTCGGCCAAATATTCAATTTCTCCTACAGATTTCAGTACCCGATTTCTCATTGCTGCAAGGCCTAAACATGCCCAAATTATTCTTCTTGACTTCGAGTAGAGACTTGCAGAAGATAACCTATCTGAACATTCGTAGGATCCAATTTCTCGATGCAATAACATCTTCAAACTGAAACTGTACAGCTTCTTACTGACAGTCTTCTCGTGAGAAATCTCTTCCCACATTTCCTTCAATTCTGTTTTTTCTGATTTCGTAATGTAAGACGTTACATATCGAGCAACAGCAATGGAATTGTCAGCTACATACTGTATATCCATGTTAGCGTTCCACATGGATAAAATGACTGGGTTGTAGTCATTTATATTTTTTGATTCTTCTTTTCTTTTAAGGTTGTAGGTATTCTTAGGTGATTTTCTTGTGATAGTATGTCTCACAGCTGACATAAAACTGTTAACTCTTCCATTTGAAAGAACAGGTCTAGGAAATCCAAATCGACATTTAGTGTAGTATTTTTCTTTGCTCTTGTATTTCCGTCGACAGTATTTTCCACACCGATGACTTTGGAAACGTAAAACTTGCTCCTTTAACTTTTTCTCTTCTGTGCTTTTTGGTATAGCACATGTTGCATATTCTTCAATGTAAGATAACACTGCTTCATCAGTATCTGTTCCAAACTTTGGGGCATCCTTGATCCACAACAGCATATGAATATGAGGAGCACCTCTTGCCTGGTACTCTTTTCTCCAAAAGAAATCCACTACTTCTCCAAGAGGTGGATTTTTTTTATTGCAGATGAAGGACATCATAGCCTCAAATCTATGATTGAAATATCTGCAAACATTAACCGGATCCAATGAGCACAGTTCTCCTGCTGTCTTGTATTCGATGTTTTTAATGTTTGAATTTGCCTCTCGTAGAAAATCCAGTAAATCATCCCAAGCGTACTCGGCACAGCTTAGGGTAAGGAACCATGTTGGAGTTCCTAAATTCCGTAACATGCATTTTAATTCACCATGACGTCGGTACCAATATTCATTTGTCCCACGCTGACAAGCCATCAGATTGATCAGTTGTGTTTCCAAATGATCATCTCGGTGCTGCACTTTCTCCATAAAATCCTTAGCAGACACATTTTGTAAATGTACTCCACTTTTTAAAATGTGATTTACTGCATAAGACAGTGCAGACAAGTCGCTTTCAAATAAAAGATGGAACAAATAAGGAATACTTTGTCGAAATCTGGGATCTTCAGCATATAGTCTTGTAGTCCGATACTCAGAAGCTGGAATCTGTTCTGGACGTTCATCGTATCGTCCTCCTTTTCCTTTAGGAAACAGCTGGGGAAAACATCGAGCTTCCAAACTCTCCTCCCATACACTCACGGGAGTTCCTTTTGCTTTCTTCATCTGAAAGAGATCAATATTGTCTCCCATAACTTCTTTTGAATGAAGAGGATGTATGCTAAAATGTTCATAAATTTATTCTTCCTTTGACTTGTCCACTTTTTCAATTTGTCCAGTTGGTGTTTCTGTGTCTTCTTGTAAATCTTCTTCTTCTTCTTCTTCTATATAAATTGATTCATACCATTTGTTATTCCTTTTCAAATACAAATTTGCTCTTTGTACTTTCCGTACATCTACCAGATCCTGCCAAATCTTCTTATTCTTTGTAGGTACACCATTAACCAGAATAACTAATGGTTCAGTTTCCAAAGTATCCGCATCAATAGTTTCCATATTTTTTTTCAAATCCAAGGGCAAATACACCACTCTACCTTTTAAACCTCTCAGTAAATCAGAAGGAGGTAATTTACCAGTTTTGGGCTCCATACGTACTATGGTCTGGAACGGATGAACACATTGAATGAGTATAGACTCATAAGTATTTAATTCAGAAAGTTCAGCAGGAATAGCATCCAATTCTAAATTATTATGTACAGCTCTGGTCGGCATTCTATTTTCCTCTAACTTGTTGTAACAGTATTTACAAATACGCTGAACTTCACCCAATTCAAAACAATTTTCAAGAAATATATATGTGGCAAAATCCTTCCACTTATAATTATCTTCATTTTCACTCTTTCTGTACAGATCAACATACCTGGTTTGTTTTCTATAATGAGTTCTGCGGCAACAAATACAAGTAATATTTGGTCTTTCATTAGAGATTTTTTCAAATTTTGTTATGTGATCATTAAATGTCTTACTTACAAATGGTTCTACATTCTCTTCCACTTCTTCCTCATTTAGTGTGTCCTTCTCTGCACTGTTTTGTTCAGGACCAAAGTAACAAAACTGAATTTCATCAACAACCTTCTCTACATCTGATACCGTTCCTCGGAACAGAGCCCTATTCAATTCATCTAACTTTATTGCTGGACTTTTAGCAAAATACAACCGTCTCACAAACTTTCTCATTTCAGTATGATGAACAGCCAGCATCCTAAAATGATGGAAAACACTATTGCACACTTTTCTAGATAGACAAGCCAGAGAAGGACCCTGCAAACCAGTATTCTCTCTCACTCTGCATGGATCCAGACTTTGAAGCACCTTAATCTTCTGTTTTATACTTTTTTTACTATATTCTCTTAGAAACTCTCGAAATTTGTCAATAGATTCCTGACGCACAGTGCAAATACTACTAGAATTCCAAGTGTACACTGGGGCTTTAGGACGTCTCCCCATTGCCTCATCTGCCATCACTTGTACCTCATCTCTTGGAACCATTATCTCCTTCTCCATTATGCAACCATTTTTTACTTCGTATGAACGACCTCTGGTGTCAACTGCATGCAGCAAACTATTACTTTGAAAATAGCTTTCTTCATTAAAAAAAGGTTCACTACTTGAACTATGCATCCACTTGCCTAAAAACACTTTACAAAAGTTTGTTCTGTTCACTACTCTTTTCCTTTTGCTATGTGATTTCAGTACATTAACCATTTTGTCTAATGTACGCATCCTATTCAAAATTAATATGAATAGTTTCCTTTTTAATTCTAATGCCTTTGCTGCAATGGCTTCTATTTCTTTTTTTCTTTTATAAAACTTTGTCTTTTTCTTATATTTCTTCACATCCTTCATCAAATTAGACATAACTCTTCTCTGAAACATTTTTCTACGTATCTCTTTAAACGCTGTTTTTCTATTTAAATAAATCTTTTCAGTTGCTGAAGGTATATTTGCATTAACTAAATTGTCAATTTTTTCCTCTTCCTTTTTTTTAAAAACATCCTTTCGAGTACAGACATTTTGTACATTTTTCATTCTTTTGAATATATTTTTAAGAAATTGTTTTTTTTGCTTACCAGAAGATTTTTTCTTTTTCCCAACATCAGCATCTTCTACTAACTTTGGTCCTCTAGTTGTCTTCAAATATAGTTTTTTTTTTAGCGTTTTTTGAACTCTGGATTTTGTAGGCATCTTAAATTTTGTTCACTGCTCTTCAGCAATACCTGAAAAAAACTAAAAAAAAAATTCCTTTATTTTATTTAAATATATTACTACATTTCTTTTCACAATAGTCACAAAACGAAATTTCTTTGCCAATTTGAATGCACACTTACTGCTCTTTTTTTTTGGCAAGTGAAAATCACTTTTACAGACTGACACATTATGAAACCACTTTTCAGATTTTTTAAAAAGCCCATGTCCAGACTGCTACACTCCAGCAAGGGCAACCAGCCTTAGTGATGCTGAATGTATTTGCATTACAGACTGAAACCTGAAAACCCCACTCGCTTGTAAATACTGTGCATGATTATACATGGCAAGCAGATGGGTGTGTGCTAAGAGTCTGCTTCTTCCCCCAAAAAATCGCTCCCCCTTTTTCCTACTAATGCAACTGTGAAATCACCAGAAAAAAACGCAATAAATCTCTGCCTGTAATTCCTATTTCCACACAGAGTCATGTTTTCACATTAGTCCCAAAACGAAATTTCTTTGCCAATTTGAAAGCACACTTACTGCTCTTTTTTTTTGGCAAGTGAAAATCACTTTTACAGACTGACACATTATGAAACCACTTTTTTGATTTTTTTAAATGCACATGTCCAAACTGCTTTTTCAGACCACCACCATGTGTAACCTGGGTGGCTGCCTACATTCCAGCAAGGGCAACCAGCCTTAGTGATGCTGAATGTATTTGCATTACAGACTGAAACCTGAAAACCCCACTCGCTTGTAAATACTGTGCATGATTATACATGGCAAGCAGATGGGTGTGTGCTAAGAGTCTGCTTCTTCCCCCAAAAAATCGCTCCCCCTTTTTCCTACTAATGCAACTGTGAAATCACCAGAAAAAAACGCAATAAATCTCTGCCTGTAATTCCTATTTCCACACAGAGTCATGTTTTCACATTAGTCCCAAAACGAAATTTCTTTGCCAATTTGAAAGCACACTTACTGCTCTTTTTTTTTGGCAAGTGAAAATCACTTTTACAGACTGACACATTATGAAACCACTTTTTTGATTTTTTTAAATGCACATGTCCAAACTGCTTTTTCAGACCACCACCATGTGTAACCTGGGTGGCTGCCTACATTCCAGCAAGGGCAACCAGCCTTAGTGATGCTGAATGTATTTGCATTACAGACTGAAACCTGAAAACCCCACTCGCTTGTAAATACTGTGCATGATTATACATGGCAAGCAGATGGGTGTGTGCTAAGAGTCTGCTTCTTCCCCCAAAAAATCGCTCCCCCTTTTTCCTACTAATGCAACTGTGAAATCACCAGAAAAAAACGCAATAAATCTCTGCCTGTAATTCCTATTTCCACACAGAGTCATGTTTTCACATTAGTCCCAAAACGAAATTTCTTTGCCAATTTGAAAGCACACTTACTGCTCTTTTTTTTTGGCAAGTGAAAATCACTTTTACAGACTGACACATTATGAAACCACTTTTTTGATTTTTTTAAATGCACATGTCCAAACTGCTTTTTCAGACCACCACCATGTGTAACCTGGGTGGCTGCCTACATTCCAGCAAGGGCAACCAGCCTTAGTGATGCTGAATGTATTTGCATTACAGACTGAAACCTGAAAACCCCACTCGCTTGTAAATACTGTGCATGATTATTCATGGCAAGCAGATGGGTGTGTGCTAAGAGTCTGCTTCTTCCCCCAAAAAATCGCTCCCCCTTTTTCCTACTAATGCAACTGTGAAATCACCAGAAAAAAACGCAATAAATCTCTGCCTGTAATTCCTATTTCCACACAGAGTCATGTTTTCACATTAGTCCCAAAACGAAATTTCTTTGCCAATTTAAATGCACACTTACTGCTCTTTTTTTTTGGCAAGTGAAAATCACTTTTACAGACTGACACATTATGAAACCACTTTTTTGATTTTTTTAAATGCACATGTCCAAACTGCTTTTTCAGACCACCACCATGTGTAACCTGGGTGGCTGCCTACATTCCAGCGAGGGCAACCAGCCTTAGTGATGCTGAATGTATTTGCATTACAGACTGAAACCTGAAAACCCCACTCGCTTGTAAATACTGTGCATGATTATACATGGCAAGCAGATGGGTGTGTGCTAAGAGTCTGCTTCTTTCCCCAAAAAATCGCTCCCCCTTTTTCCTACTAATGCAACTGTGAAATCACCAGAAAAAAACGCAATAAATCTCTGCCTGTAATTCCTATTTCCACACAGAGTCATGTTTTCACATTAGTCCCAAAACGAAATTTCTTTGCCAATTTGAATGCACACTTACTGCTCTTTTTTTTTGGCAAGTGAAAATCACTTTTACAGACTGACACATTATGAAACCACTTTTTTGATTTTTTTAAATGCACATGTCCAAACTGCTTTTTCAGACCACCACCATGTGTTACCTGGGTGGCTGCCTACATTCCAGCAAGGGCAACCAGCCTTAGTGATGCTGAATGTATTTGCATTAACAGACTGAAACCTGAAAACCCCACTCGCTTGTAAATACTGTGCATGATTATACATGGCAAGCAGATGGGTGTGTGCTAAGAGTCTGCTTCTTCCCCCAAAAAATCGCTCCCCCTTTTTCCTACTAATGCAACTGTGAAATCACCAGAAAAAAACGCAATAAATCTCTGGCTGTAATTCCTATTTCCACACAGAGTCATGTTTTCACATTAGTCCCAAAACGAAATTTCTTTGCCAATTTGAAAGCACACTTACTGCTCTTTTTTTTTGGCAAGTGAAAATCACTTTTACAGACTGACACATTATGAAACCTCTTTTTTGATTTTTTTAAATGCACATGTCCAAACTGCTTTTTCAGACCACCACCATGTGTAACCTGGGTGGCTGCCTACATTCCAGCAAGGGCAACCAGCCTTAGTGATGCTGAATGTATTTGCATTACTGAGTCCAACCTCAAACCCTTAAACTATTCTTTTTTTTTCCAGTACACCTTAATTTATCGTGAAAACATAGTCCATATTATTTTACATGTTCCTCACATTTAAATTTCTCCCAAAACAGAAAATGATAAACGCAACTTCAACAAAAAGAATTTCCATTTCTATTATTCATTTCTTAATTTACCATATACATCTCCTCTCAAACTCTAACCTCACCTTTAAAATTAGTTAGTTGTGAAAGAAATGTGGCACTCAAACAGCAGATTATCAGAGCCAGGATCTCTGTTCTGTTCACCTCTCTCCTCTCAGCAGAACCAGATAATGGCAAACTTTCCCTCTATTTTTCCACACATATACATGTAAGTTTCAAATCTCAGTGCTTCCCCCTTTTTTTCAAATGTAATCACACATTTCTATTGGTTGAAAACCAACCCTTTTCCAAAAGTACCCTGCCCCCAACTTGACTTCTGCCTAGTAACCTTCCCCCAACTTGACTTCTGCCTGCTACCATAGCAACAGCTCATGGAACACTGCTGTGTGGAGTTAGGTCAGAAGTTCGCCACACAATGTTTCAATTCCACAGAGCAAGAGTGCTTGACTTTTCAAACCTAACAGCAAATCCATAGTACTGTTCTTTGGTAACACATTTTTTTGTACCAATACAAAACATGCTTCTATTAGTTTACACATACAGCCTAGTTTTTATTCTAGAATGGTATGAAACAGCCAATCAGTTCTTTTTGTTTTGAAAAAAATATGTATGCCTCCATTTCCAAACTGTCTTTCTTTTCATATTGCCATTCTACTGAAAGACACCTCCTGAGTGCATCCAGTTCTCCTTTGAAGATGTTCACAGTGTGGATTGTAGGGCACAGCTATGTCTTCTGGAGTGAAAAGTTTGCAGAGAAAACAGATATGGTGAGAGACTTTGCTTTGCCAAATGTAGACATTAAATGGATTGGTCAGAGAGGGTTAAAGTGGCACCAATTGATGCCATTGGTGAAATCCTTCATGCAAATCCAACACCCTGACCTCATAATAGTGCACTGTGGTGGCAATGACCTAGGCACTTTGACTGGGGTAGGTCTGGAAATGCTTATGAAGGACACCTTTGCACAACTGTTTTCACTTTTCCCTAAAACTGCCTTTGTGTTTTCCAACATATGCCAAAGGCAAAAATGGAACTGGTCCAATCATTTCTGTCCGCAGATTGACAAAGCAAGAAAGCACGTCAACAAATCTGTTTCTGCTTTCCTCCGTGACTATGGTATGGGTGTCATTTACCACAACAACTTGCGTTATGACATGCAAGACATTTATAGAGGAGATGGTGTGCACCTCAATGATAAAGGGAACAGAGTCTTCCTCTTGAACCTTAGACTCTGCATCGGTACTTACTTGTAGGTACCACTAAAAAATCATTTCATAAACACAACGGCTCTTTTTAGAGCCCCCTAATATCTAAACACTTAAATCTGAATTTCATTTATTTTTTTATTTTTTTTTCTACCGTACGCTTACCGTAAGCTTACCGTACGCGTACCCCGTGATTTTTTTAAAAATCAATAAATGTTTTCTTTGTACTTTTCAGTCCTTCCGTAAGCGTACGGTAAGCGTACCGTAAGCGGGCTCAGATATATATATTGATTTAAAGACTATTTTCTCAGAATCTACTGAACAGATTTACACCAAACCTACAAAAGGCACTTCCTTGACATAGGGACTACCTCTCTGCCAAATTTCTAGTAATTCTGTTCAGCCGTTCGGGCTGTAGCTCGTTCTAAAGGTCCTATGGAAAAATGCATGGGAAAAACGCGTTTTGGGACCCCCCTTTTATCTCAGCCCCCGCTTGACGTATCCCCCCGAGACTTTCAGGGTAGGAGCGGAGCGTAGCGCCCCAACTATTTTGAGAAATTCGCGAGGATTCATCGACCGGCGCCAAAGTTATTCAAAATAGAATGTTGCGGATTTCCTATGGAAAAGGGGTCCTAACTATAACTACCTACTGGCGACCGCCAGTAGGTAATATATATATATATACACATACATATATATATGTATATATGTGTATATATGTATAAATATATACCCAACTCAAGCCTAACAACAAGGAGCTGACCAACAGTACACAAAGACCAGATGCCAGTGAAGAACTTAACATCACTGAGATTGATACGTTGTTGATAATGCATGATTTGGAGGGTGGCAGTGGGAGCAATTACAGTATTGTATGTGAAATTCTAGATGAACTAGAGATCACCTATGACAAAGCAGCAACCTCTAATTTTAGACCAAAATCTTCCTTCCTCCGGACCATGCCGCACAACAATATCAATACTTTCCAAGATATGGTATCCAGCCAACTGTTGAGATTTAGACAACACATGTGGTTAAAAAAACCTGAACCCTAAGCATTCAATCTTACCATTGCTCAGAAAAATATTATAAACGAATTGGCTACAGATGACACTATTGTGATCAGACCTGCTGATAAGGGCGGGAATGTTGTGATTCTCAGTAAAACTATGTATGTCACTGAGGCTATGAGCCAATTAAATGACTCCAGATTTTACACTAAAAGCAGGAAGGAGGAATACACAAATAGTGTCACTGGCATATGGAGATTGCTCACTGATTGGAGGGATCAGGAACTGTTAGTGTGGGAGGAGTACTGCTTTCTCAAGCGTGACTTCCCCAAGCTACCAGTCCTCTATCTTCTCCCTAAAATCCACAAAAATGCCTTGAATCCACCGAGGAGTCCTATAGTCTCATCTAGGGACAGTGCACTGGAAAATGTCTCTAGGTATGTTGATCACTTCCTTATAGACATGGCGGTGGCGATCCGCCCAACATCATACCCCGCCCGCCTCCCATTTCCCCCCGCCACATTATGATGGCAGGGGGACCGCAGCAAACGGAAAGACCGGCCGCCGTTTTCCGCCCGGTCGACAGGTCGACCGGGCGGAAAAGGGTTGCATATGGTGACGTAGTCTGCTAGACACCGCCAGCCATATTAGGATGCCAGCGGGAAGCAGCCTTTCTGTGGTGGTGTTGCAGTCACAGAAAGGCATGCGGATTCCTGAGTTGGGGGCCCGTTGCGGGTCCCCTGGATGTTGGGGGGGTGGGGTGTGCACATGGGGGCTACCTATGGTAACCCCCTGCATTTGCATGGATGACGTGGCAGGCACCGTGCGGTGCCTGCCACGTTGTGCAGGCAATACACACAGTGCAGCCACAGCATTGTGGCGGGCGGTGCTGTGAGCACCGCCCACAACAATGCTGGGAATAGAGGATGCCACCGCCACGGAGGCAGTGACATCCTAATTGCCGGTGCGGGACTGCTGCACCACTGGCGGCTGGTCCAAGCACCGCTAGGGGGCTGGCGGACATCCTAATAGGCCCCAAAGTGTCTACTTTACCCTCTCATATTAGAGACACTAAAGATTTTCTAACTCAAATCAAAGACATCCAGTGGTAACCAGAACCTTTTCTGTTTTCTAGTTATAGTCTGTGTACTTAAATATTGATATGTATATTTTGATACCTCAAGAGATGCATGTAATATCTAGGGATGTTTTGTAACTGTCCTATCTCTTCTTTCTCTCTACAGGAGGAAAGGAAGGGACCCAGTTAACTCTGCTGTTCATCTGTAGGATCCCTACCCTTTTCCTTCATATTGGCTGGTTTGCCAATTCCAGATAAGAATTGTCTTTTTTATTTTTATTTTTTCATTCCTTAATTTTGGTTAAGTTGTGCACTAATTTATTCATTATGCAGGTAAACCGACTGGAATTTTGTATAGGAATTGTGTTCTACTTATGGACAATAGCCATGAACATTTTAATTAGACATTGTTTTATGACTACAACAGGCACTTTGCCTAGTATAACTGTAAAATGTTTGTTTACCGCATTCGGACTTGTTGAGGCTGTTTTTATATGTGACTATTACATTTTTAGTTGCAATTTATAACTTTTTTAGGCACGCGCAATACTCAGCACCGCTATGGCAATTACATATTCTGTGTTATCAAATATGTTTAAAGACACTTGGTCTGGAATAACACCACAGAATTATTTATGTATTTGGACTTGCGATATATACGCTATCAAACTGTATATTATGTTGGTTGAATCTTTGGCTTAACAGGCTCTCAACACTGTAGTACGCGTTGCAATTTTTATATACAGTGCATCTATCCGAATGTTAGATACTCGTTTTATAACAAATGTGCATTTATATCATGTCTATATACATTGTCACCACTCTAAGATGTCCACCATACTGTCTCTGGTAGGAACTAGGCCTGGGCGAAAATTCCGTTCTGCGCGCGGAAATTGCGATAATTTCACATTTTCGCGTTCCGTGGAGAGCGCGAAAATGTAAAAATTTCCGCAATCCGCATCTTACCGGAATTTTTTTTCTTGCTCGCACTGTAAAAAAAACATTCTCACGTGCGCGCGATCGCCTTACCTGAATCCCCGCGTTCGCCGACAAGTTTTCCCGATCCGGTCGCGTTCTCCACAAGATGTTGGATTGTTGGTAGCCATTTGTGCTGTCTCGCGACAGTTTGCGCCCGCATTAACGTCATTTGTCACGCGATCACGTCATTCGTCGCGCGATCATGTCTTTCTTCTCGCGATCATGCACCGCGAGATAAGTGAAAACAAGATGGCCGCGCCCGTGAGCAACCGCATGGGTAAGTTGGCGAGCCGCAATCACGCAGAAAATACCGCGAACGGGTGGGAAAAAAACTTCTGCGTCTTCGCGATATTTCCGCGTGTTTACAGAGATTTTTAACATTTTCGCGATAGTTTGCGAAAGTGAATTTCGCAAATTCCGCCCACCCCTAGTAGGAACTACGGCTGTAGTCCTACCTTTACTCCTATGTAATGTTTAAATAACACGAGTGAATGTCTGCATGAATTGATATGATCAAGGCAGCTGGACTGCCGAAACACGTCATGTTAGATTTATGAAGAAATAAATCTACTTGGTACTATCATCCCTTCCTGGTTGTTTCCTGAGTGCGCGCGTATTGGCAATATTTTGGATTGAACTGCCAGGTACTCCGCTGGCTGTGTGCGCCACCTCCCATGGGTCCTGGCTTCCCGGAAGGAGTGCTTCGTTGTTGTAGATATATATATATATATATATATATATATATATATATATATATATATATTTATATTATCTACTGGCGGTCGCCAGTAGATAGTTATAGTTAGGACCGTGTTTCCATAGGAAATCTCAAAATTCAATTTTGAATAACTTTGGCGCCGGTTGACGAATCTTCGTGAAATTTTCAAAACTAATGAGGCGCTCCGCTCAGCTCCTACCCTGAAAGTCTCGGGGTGATTCGTCAAGCGGGGGCCGAGAAAAAAGGGGGGTCCCAAAACACGTTTTCCCCATGCATTTTTCCATAGGACCTTTAGTCGACGGCTGAACAGAATGACTTGAAATTTGGCAGAGAGGTAGTCCTCAGGTCAGGGAAGTGCCCTTTGCAGGTCTGGTGTCAATCTGTTCAGTATTTCCTGAGAAAATAGCATTTGAAAGCATATAAATATCTATACGCGCGCACCGTGCACGCACGGTGCCGTGCGCGAGCGAAATTCTGATTGGTTGTTAGATGTCAGTCAACATTCGAATCGTTCGAAATCACGAAGTGTCGTCCACCATTTTGTCTCTCGCTCTGAAAAGGAAAGGGGGAAAAAAGGTGGAAAACGTGAAAAGGGGGCAGGGAAGAGAGTTCCTGACCCCCTAGCCTTTGTCAGGGGGTCACAGAAGGTCCCTCATGGGTGAAATAAACATGTTATTTTTTTTGATAAAAATCGCGGGGTGCGCGCACGGAGCACGCACGGTGCACGGTGCGCGCACGGTGAAAAACCTGAAAAAAAAATGAATAAATACATAACTTAGCATTTAAAAAACCGTACAAATTCACTGAAAAAACCATAGGTTTCACACACGTGATAGTTACGAATTAGCATTTAAAAAACCTTGCAAATTCACTTAAAAAACCATAGGTTTCACACATGTTATAGTTAGCTGGACATTTCACTCGTAAAAAACCAATGAAATTCCCCCGTTATAGTTAGTGCAGGCAACTATTACTCACGCAACCGCAATCCTCTGCTGATGACGTCAGATATTACATCACTGATGACATATGTGTCTTTATGAAAAATAAATATTTGTAATATATGTATAGCTAAAGATTAATGGAAGAAGACATGGGTAAATAAGTGTCTAAATACAGTGATGTAATATCTGACGTCATCAGCAGAGGATTGCGGTCGCGTGAGTTATATTTGCCTGCACTAACTGTAACGGGGGAATTTCATTGGTTTTTTACGAGTGAAATGTCCAGCTAACTATATTATGTGTAAAACCTATGGTTTTTTAAGTAAAGGGGGTCCCAAAACGCATTTTCTGCATGTTATTTCCCATAGGAAACTTTAGACACGACTACAGCCCAAACTGCTGAACGAAATTATACCAAATTTGGCAAAAAGGTAGCTCTTTGTTCACAAAGAGAGCTTTTTTTTAAATGGTGTAAATCCGTTCAGTAGTTGCTGAGAAAAGCAAAAATAAAAGTTTTGATATTTAGAGGCACGGAGGATCCGCGCACCCTCCCGACCACGAGCTGTATTCTAATCGGCTGTCGACACTCCAAACCAGGAAGTGTTGGAAGCCATTTTGTGCCTCGGTAGAACCGAGGCACAAGAAACCAGGGAAACAAATGCGTAAAACAAGAAAAGGGGGCAGGGTAGAAACGCCCTGACTCCCTAGGCCTGCTTAAGGGGGCACACAAAGACCCCCAGGGCCAAAACATTATTTATTTATTTTTAATCGATGAGATGTGTGGAGGATCCATGGATCCGGCCATGAAAATAACAAAAACGAAGTGCAGACTGCAGCTCTTCGTTATTAATTAGTCCCCGGGTGGGCCAAGTCCCGGGAGCATGCCAAAAAATAATTGCGGGGGCCAAGGGGGACCCACATAGCCCTGGGGACCACCACCCCCGGGGCATTCTATAAATATTTGAGGGGGCACACAGCCCCCCCGCTGCCCGGGGACCGCCACCCCTGGGGCTTTCATTAATTATTTGCGGGGGGGATACACTGCCCACCCACGCAACCCCACGGTCCGCCACCCCTGGGGCTTCTTTAAAAAAAAAATACCGGTGTGGGGGGCTTGAACCCCCCACATGCCCCAGGGACAATAACCTCCCCGGGGCACTAATATATAGATTTGGGGGTCCGTTAAGGGCCCCTGAGCCCCAGGGACCACCAAACCCCGGGGCTGTGCATTGGTTGGGAGGGGGGCCGCGCGGCCCCCCTCCTGGAGCTTGTGATGGCCCTGGGAACCGCCACCCCCCAGGGCCGGCTCCTGAAGTGTCCTGGGGTGCCCACCCCAGGACACTGCTGTTTGCTATGACAGGGCGGGAGCCTCGCAGCTCCCACCCTGTCATAGCAAACACTGGTTTGGATTTTGGAAGAGAGAGCAGGAAACCTGCTCTCTCTTCCAAAATCCAAACCAGATTGCTTTTCCACATGCGGAGCTGCATGTCAGCAGCTCTCCATGTGGAAAAGCAATGCTGGCTCCCACAGGACGAAGGGAGCCAGCAGGGACCATGGGGGCATTGGGGCTCCCCCCACGGTCCCCAACGAGAAGCCAGGCCCCAGGGGATGGGGCCCCGGGCCAGGGAGGGGGGCCACACAGCCCCCCTCCCCCATAATAAAATTAACATTTTTTTAAAACGCGCAAAGGCCGGCCCCGGGGATGGGGTCCCCGGGGCCATAAATAGCCTGAGGAAGAGGGCCACGCAGCCCCCCTCCAAAGAAATAAAAAAAAACACTGGCCATGCCCCGGGGGATGGGGTCCCCGGGGCCGAATATGGCCGCGGGAGGGGGGTCACGCAGCCCCTTCCAATATTCAGGCCCTGGTGGATGGGGTCCGCAGGGCCCATAAAATAGAAAAGGAAGGGGTGCCACATAGCTCCCCTTCTTAAAAATTAAAAAATTAAAAAAAGACCAGCATTGCCGAGGCCCCGCCCCTCCCACCAACACTCTGCAAATGCACCCTGTGGTTTGTTTTAAGTTGGGGAATTAATTCCCCTTCAATACTGGGGGTCCCTAGGGGTCAACTAGCCCACCAGTTACCTCCAGTAAGTGCCACAGGGCTGCATTGCAGAGAGGTGGTCCAGGCCATGCCCCTTTTTACACCTCTCTGCAACGCAGTTCTGTGGCGCTTACTGGAGGTACCTGGTGGGCTAGTTGGACCCTAGGGACCTTCAGGATTCAAGGGGACTTTATCTCCCAACTTAAAATGCATCACGGGGCACGTTTGCACAGTGGTGAAGGGATGAGGCAGGGCCTGAGGTGACATGTGTACAAACACGCCCTGTGGCGCGTTGTAAGTTGGGGAATTAATTCCCCTTCAATCCCGAGGGCCCTAACTATAACGCCCCTGAAATCTATGTTTTTTTCAGTGAATATATATATATATATATATATATATAAAATCTACTGGCGGGCGCCAGTGGATAGTTATAGTTAGGACCGTGTTTCCATAGGAAATCTGAAAATTCTATTTTGAATAACTTTGGCGCTCAGCTCCTACCCTGAAAGTCTCGGGGTGATTCTTCAAGCGGGGGCCGAGAAAAAAGGGGGGTCCCAAAACGCGTTTTCTCCATGCATTTTCCCATAGGACCTTTAGTCGAAGGTACAGCCCGAACGGCTGAACAGAATTACTTGAAATTTGGCAGAGAGGTAGTCCTCAGGTCAGGCATGTGCCTTTTGCATATATGGAGTCAATCTGTACAGTAGTTCCTGACAAAATTGCAGTTAGAAGTACATAAATATCTATATGCGCGCACCGTGCGTGCACCGTACGCGCACCGTGCGCGCACCCTTACGTGCGCGAGCGTAATTCTGATTGGTGGTTACATGTCAGTCAACGTTCGAATAGGTCAAAATCAGGAAGTGTCGGCCGCCATTTTGTTTGTTTTGGGTGCGACACTGAAAAAGAGAAGTGGTGAACGTGAAAAGGGGGCAGGGTAGAGAGTTCCTGACCCCCTAGCCTTTGTCAGGGGGTCCCTGAAGGACATTTTTTTTTTTTTTTTTAAATCGCGGGGTGCGCGCACCGTGCGGGCACGGTGCGCTTATGGTGAAAAACCTTAAAAAAAAAAATTCATAATACATACATAACTTAGCATTTAAAAAACCATACAAATTCACTTAAAAAAACCATAGGTTTCACACACGTTATAGTCAGGAATTAGCATTTAAAAAACCTTGCATATTCACTTAAAAAACCATAGGTTTCACACATGTTATAGTTAGGTGGACATCTCACTCGTAAAAAACCAATGAAATTCCCCCTTTATAGTTAGTTCAGATAACTATAACTCGCGCGACCGCCACTCTATCTCAAGGATGATGTCATCAGTGATGTCATGAGTGATGCCACGGTGCGCGCATGGTGAAAAACCTTAAAAAAAAATATTTCATAATACATACATAACTTAGCATTTAAAAAACCGTACAAATTCACTTAAAAAAACCATAGGTGCGAGTTATAGTTATCTGAACTAACTATAACGGGGAAATTTCATTGGTTTTTTACGAGTGAAATGTCCACCTAACTATAACATGTGTGAAACCTATGGTTTTTAAAGTGAATTTGCAAGGTTTTTTAAATGCTAATTCCTAACTATAACGTGTGTGAAACCTATGGTTTTTTAAGTGAATATATATATATATATATATTTATATATATATATATATATATACACACAATAACATTAAACATTTAAAAAACGTATCAATTTAATTACAAATGAAAAAGTAAACAACATAGAAAATTACAATTTAACATAGATGTATTACATGTTAAAATTATTATTAATATTAATTATTATAATTTTGAATACACAAAAACATAATAATATAAATCTAAACAATAGAAACCAAACTACAAAATTCTTCAAATAATACATATACATATACAACAGTAGGGAAAGGGGTAACATTTACTATTCCCACTCCAGTCAGTGCAACATTAAGGAACGTGTTGGATTGCGGAGGGGTAGAATTTACTATTTGGACTCCAGTCAGTGCAACAATAAGGAAAGTGTTGGATTGCACAGGGGTAAAATTTATGATTGCCTATCAAGTCAGCAGGGAAAGTGGTGGATTGTGGAGTGGCAACATAAACTAATCCCACTCTAGTCAATGCAACAGTAGGGAAAGTGTTGGAATAGCAGAGGGGCAAAATGTACTATCCCCCCCAGTGCAGCAGTAAAAAACAGACTAATCAACTTCTAGAATAAAATAATGTTGAAACAATACTAAATATCAAGAAATATAAATATTTAAATAACACATATCTGTATTGTTTTTAAATAAATAAATTGCATATTTATTATAATGTTTAAAACATATCATAAATAATATTCTAATTAAAATACCAAACTAAGTGGGTCATTATGATGTCGGACAGACCATCCTACCCCAAGGATGGGGACTGCCTGCCTATAATGTGGGGAACCCCACACATGTAATTACGATGTACCATCACGGGTCTCGCATCTGCTATATTTAAAATGGTGGTGGGTGCTGCTAGCTGCAGCACCTGTCGCAATGTTAAAAATGCACCTTTAACATTTCCCTGCACCATGTGGCAGGCACCATGCAGTGCCTGCCACATGGTTCAGGGAACTGTAGGTGGGTACCATAGGTGCCTCAAGTAGAAATCAAAAAGTGCCCGGTGGCAAGAGGGGCCCGCAAAGTTCATCCTCCCAGCCTTTCCATGGTGGTGAACAACCATGGAAAGGCTGGCGGGGATCCTGCATTCTAATCAGGTGGGCGGTGCCTAGCAGGCACCGCCACCATTCTGGGGGTGCGGGCGGCCCGACAGGCAGTCAAAATGATTGCTACTGTCAGAACCGTGGCAGTCGGGCTTTCCGCCCACCAGCACACCACCCGCCATCAAAATCTGGCAGGCGGGAAATGGCATCTATATTCTCAAAATAACAACCTGTACATACAATGTTATTTACGATCAAAAAGCACAACACAAATAATACCAACAATGATAAATAACATAATTTTTTTGTAATAATAATTTTTAAATGAATCAATAACTTTTTACCCTATACCTTTAGAAACTACACAACACACGTCTAAAATGTATGATTACATTTATAATATTTACACATTTTACATAACTAAATACCTATAAAAATATGAATAATAATTAACTAATAATAAAAAATATATATTTAAGTTCCTTCCCATCCTTTATCCATACAAAACTTGCAAGCCATGCCAGTGCCCCGCTGCAAGGCCACCAAATCCGTAGTCTGACCACCCGCCGGATTATGAATATAATCTTGGTAGGCAGTCCTGCAGTGGCGGTGCCTTTCTAAGTCTCATAGAAGAGCATTAGAAAGGTACTGGCATAGGAGCGCCGCAACCCGTTCCTGCACAGACAGAAATGCACAATGTTGTGAACAAGAACGGAGAGTGAAATAATACAGGGGGCACACCATGTGCCCCCCATGCACCCCCATACACAGAGACATCTGGAGGCCCGGTATAGGCCCCCTGAGTTGTCTCACTGCCATTCATTCCATGGCGGGGCTCGCAGCCATGGAATGGGTCACATCAAGGTAACTCGCAATATGATCAGAGGTGCTGCAGCGGCCCCACCAGGAAATTTCTGCCTCAGACGGCTGGACCACCAATGCAGGATCAAGGACCCCGGTGGTAGTAGCATTCTAGTGGCGGTCCAACCGCTGTACTTTTAATATGGTGAGTGGACTGCCAATCTGGCAGTCCACGGACCGCCACCATGGGTTCAGTGGTGTCATGGACCACAGAACTTGTAATTGGGCCCTTACTATATAAATTACAAAATCTTAATTGCCCAATTTACATAATTAATTATTAATCAAAAATCACCATTAATAATTTACTTATAATAAACTAATTGTATTTAATGAACTTCCCACCCTTTACCCCTACAAATGCAACTCACACCTAGTATATACCTTAAACAATATCTTGTTTACACATTTTACATAATTAGTAATCATTAAAATATTTATTATAAGTTAACATTTTATATTTATTATTAGAATTAAATTCCTACACCCCTTTGTCCTTACAAAAACAACAACACATGCCGAGCAAAAAAATAAATAAATGAATTACACAATGCCTGTTTAGTTATGATCAGTAATTCAATCTGGCGCCCACTTAAGAGATAAAATGAGGAATAGAAGGATAACGATTTGATTGCAGTGAATACAGTGGTCTCCTTGTGAAATGTAAATGACTATTGAAGTTTACTTTGAGGGCTATGACACTGTTTGAGACCTCTAGTTGCCATTACAATATGTCACCCGTGTTTACACTTTTACACTTTGACTGTGATAGTCTGTTTTTGATTTTGATGACACCATACCGGTGTATAAATTGGCAACTTAAAATGGCGTCCATGCTAGACGCCGAGATACCATGAGGAGCACTCTCCCCATTGTTTGTAGTTATGACCATGTACTACACAGTGTTTTTTTATTACTAATTCTGGATAAAGTTGTTGAATTATGTGTTTTTACCATGTGCGAGCTTACTTATTTGTAATCTGTTATTGGAGTACTCGGCATTTAGGTGTTCCGAGGGTGAAAAGTTGGAATTCATGTGGAATACTCTCCTAGCAGATTTCGAAGATACAACACTGCACTGTTTAGTGTAATTGCATTGCCTACTTGATATTAGTCTATGGACAACGTAGTTTGCTTTGACCTCTAGCTGCCTGTGTTTACAGGTTACACTGTGATCTTGATAGTCTTTTTTTTCATTTTGATGACACCTTTCCGGTGTATAAAATGGCAATTCAAAATGGCGCCCATGCCAGAAGCCGAGAAACCATGAGGAGCACTCTCCCCATTGTTTGCAGTTATGACCATGTACTCCACAGAGTTTTTATCACTAATTATTGAAAGAGTTGTTGAATTATGTGTGTTACCGTGCGTGAGCTTATTTATGTGTAATATGTCATAGGAGTACTTGTTACTCAGGTGTTCCTAGGGTGAAAAGTTATAAGTCATGTGGAATACCCTCCTAGCGGATTTAGAAGATGCAACACGGCATTGTTTAGTGTAATTATATTGCCTACTTGATATTAGTCTATGGACAGCGTAGTTGACCGCTGCATGTGCTTATGGCAGTTATTGATATTCAATCATGAAACTTGGAATGTGGTTCCAGAGACAGAAAGTCAGATGCTCTCTCATGAAAGGCTATAGATTTTTGGATATGACCTTTACGCCATTTAATTTTAGCAAACATTAAACGCATATCATACTCGATAGCTTGATTTTCCTAACCAGTTTCTCCTCCTCTTGTCCTCCTGAAATAAACAGTGTGGATTATGTTTTACAGATACAAGAATTGTCGACTGTTGGATTGAAAGATACTAAGGAATCAAGGGATTAAGTTCTGAGATATAAGTATGGATTAATTTATAATAATACCTATGTGTGTCTTGTACACTGTGGTTGCAGATGGTTGTATTGATAATGATTATTAATATTTAGGTGCCTGCGAAAATCTATGCTTTACTACTGAGGACTGAACTTGATTATGACTTATTAGGTAAGTCATAACTGGATGAAGTAGTGGCTGTGGTCGTTTATTAGAATGTGTTCATTTCTCTCCTGCACACTCTTTTTTGGTGAATTGGATTTGGCACAACTACCTTAAGGTGTATTAGGGGCTTAAAATCTGAAGATAAATTTGGACCCTATATTTATACATTATTCATACCATTTTATTCTTTTCAAAAGGAAACCTACACTCTCTTCATGTTTGATTAACCACACAACACGATCCTTTGTGACTTCTCTTCACTTTTTCACAACTTCATTAACTTTAGTGAGATTAGGTGAATTAAATAGTGGTCGTCTTTGCTTATATATTTTATATATTACATATTCTTTGTTGCCCTGATGAAGTCGGTGGAAATTATCCACAAGACGAAACATGTGTTGGCTGCATTATGTAGGTGGAATTCTGGCGTTTGGGATAAAACAAAGAAATTACAATAACTACCGACTGCTGGATTTACTTTGGAATGGACATTTGCTCAGGATAAGATTTTGTTTGTATTGTTATTTGGGGATTCCATCTCCAATCCTTGGAACGTTGAGTGGCCGATCCACTTATTCTTGGAGCAAACTTTCGAATTTTGATTGTACTACATTGCACTGACTAACCGCAGAGTCGACCCTGCCACTTCTAGACTGTTGTATTACCTCTCAATTTTCTATTTAAAGCCACACATTCACATTATAGGCCTCATTACGATGAGACTTGGAAAGCCTCTGACTGCAGGTTGGAGGCTTTCTGAGTCCCATCATGGGTTTCACTTTTGAACGCTGCATTACAATGCAGGCGGTTGAAAGTCAAACTGACTGGTCATTACAACTGGATTCCAATGGGCTCAAGGAGCCTGTCAGCCAGTCCGAGGTTTGGCAGTAATCCCAATGGATGGTGTTTCCGCCGTCGGGAAAACCTGTTGGAAAGCGACTTTGGGGGCCCCTAACAGGGCCCCCTTCTCCCTCTGGCCTCTGACTGGGGGTCAAGGGGTCACCTATGGTGCCCCGCTGTTCATCCCAGCACCTTGAGGTGCCTGCCACGTGTTGCAGGGATGAACAGATTCTCCCATTTCTCTATGGGAGCTATTGCTACGACCGGTTTACGGGCGCGGCACAAGCTCCCATAGAGAAATTGAAGTATGCGGCCGCACCATCTGCTGTCACATTGTAATGCTGCGGTTGGGACAGCCCAACATCATAATAAGGCCCTCAATTTTGTCACAGCTTTACTTTCTAGGCTCTAGAGCTTTTGTAATACCACCGTATATTGGCTATGCATTATTGACATATCAAAGCCACCATCGAGCAAGGCTGATGCTGATCAAATGCCAAACATATACAGGGTCAAAGGGAGTGAAGAAACCAATAATACAGCAGGCCCCTCTAGAATTGTTCATTTGAGTTATTGAATAAGGAATGCGATAAAAAATACTAGAATTGATTATTATTCTCAGAGTTTTCATTTGGATCACCAATGCCTGTTTCAATTATAGACTTGACATTTCTCAGAAGATTTGGTAGAGTATTACTTTTTTGCAGAAGATTATTTGCAGAAGTCATGGCTTTAATTCTGTGTTTAAGAATTGCTGTTGTCCTTGAAGTTCACAACACCTTTAATTAGTTTGTGTTGAACTATCATATCAGAAAATCAAAGATAATGTGCCTTCAAAGAATCAGGACTGTGTTATTCTTAAGAATATATAAGGAAATGTGCCCCTCAATAGATTAGGATTCACAATAAAGCAAGTAGTATAATCAATTAAATAAACCTTTTAGAGTCATATATAAGTTAGAAACCATAAAGGTTTATTTAAAGTATCAGATCATTACCGAAGACAAAAATATGGTTATTCAGTCAAATATTCTCATAAGCCAGAAAGCAGTGTTCTATCTATGAGAGATCTTATGATTGCTCCTCCAGGCCATAACCTTTCTGAGCTATGAAACAATACAGGAAGAGCATATTCGTTCAGAGTCAAGAAAAGGTTTTACCCTAAACTTGTCTTGTTGAAGCATTGTATTTGGAAGAAGGAAGACTCAATACTGTTTTCAAGGTTGTCTACTCAATCAGAGTGACATTAAGGGGCTTATTATTATGTCGGGCGGAATCATTTTCACCAAACACCAACTTGGTCAATGGACCGACCGTCACACGGCGGCGGCCCTGACTGACTCATTTCAATGCGACCGAACACAGTTCTACTATGCATAATTCTACCTATCACAGAATTATGCAAAGAAGGAATGTTTTTTCTCGATAGGGAAAAACCTTTCCCTGGAACAAAGCTTTTTTCTGAAGCTGTTCGAGGCTGTTCCCAAATTTACAAAGAAAATCATTCCTTGAACACCCACTTTTCCCATTGTGTAGGATTTACTCCTGCAGATTTTGTTGCATTTACGCTTGCCAATAATCTTTTCTGTGTAATCCTGTCAGGCATAAATGAAGTATTTTCAGACACCAATAAATACCTTTGTGATTTGGATCATATGTGAGGATAACCAAAGGTGATATAGGTTTGAAAAGACATGTGAGGCCTTCTGTTTACACAAATCTGGCCAGTCATAAAACATCAGACTCATCCAGACCTCATATTGGTAATAAGTCCTCACATATTGCTCATGTTCTTGATTCCACAATATGTTTTGAGGTGCCATTGTAAGGGATGATTAATCTGTATACCTAATCACCTCCACCCGCACCTACTGAAGTAAACTGAACTCTTAGGCCAGGAACCTGCTAGTGCAGGAGGGGACCATCGGAGCTCAGGCCCCCCCACACCACAGGGGCCAAAGTGGGGTATTGTTACACAACTGCCACTATCTGAAATCACGATGAATGGTAGATTGTGTACCTAGATCAAATGCTGAGTGAACACCTACACAAAGTACTTTCTTTTATACACATCCTGCCAAGTGCTAAATATCTTGGTTTGTAACCCTTTTTTTATTAATTTCCTCACATAAGTTGAAACACAGAAGAGTGTCATACCATCATAACTGAGTTTGGTGTTTGTGGCTTTCCATTCCTTGCGAGGGTGCCCAAGGGGGCACTTCACTCCCAATAGTACATATCTGCTGGTTCCACTGGCTAATCTCCTGTAAGGGTGAACACTTAGTGAGTATTAATAGAGAAGTGTTGTTCTGGTCTCCTCCTCCTCCTGCCACTGTTTACTATCTCGGTAATAAATCAGGATGAATTAAACCCTAAAAAGTACAACAAACAATGCTATGGTGACCATTCAAGTGCTAGAATACAGGAATCTGTAAAGACAGTCACTCTTCCCTCCATAATTTTCTTCATGTTCGGTCAAAGGTTTCTTAAAGGTCACTAACTCCACATCCATAACAGTATAATTAAAGTCTATAGAGACAAGTGTTCTAGAATAAAATGACTCTGCAAGCTTCAGCACAATGGCTTTTAGGTCTGGCCAGACCGAAAATCAAGAGTTTGGGATTTACAAACCATGACTGTACCTGATTTGCTGAGTTATAATCCTTGTCCAGTGATCTTAGAAGGGGTTGCATATTATTTTTCCAATTGTTCACATTTGTAATGTTATTACTGTGTGCTTAAAGGTTGCCTTTTGGGAAACCTTATGCACAATTAAGTCGACTTGAGTTGGTTGAGGTTACTAGACAATGATGAAGATTAGAGGCCTGATTGGGTCATTGGGATAAAAACAGTTTGCTTGCCATATGCCTGATCTATTTCTTATGAAAGGTTACACAAAGGTAATAGTCCTGAGTGATTTATTGTGAAACGATGTGCAAAAGACAGTAGGCATCTTAGGGTGGATTGTTATTAATTGTGTTAAAGCATCAAAACAGGTGTTTGTCTCTCACAAGATCCAGTGATTGGCAAGGGTATTGTGTTGGTTCCCCTTTCAAGCAAACCCTGTGGGTAGGATTGCACTGTGAGAATCTTTGTTGCACCCTTAAAGAAGGGACTGTATATTGTTTAGCTACCTGGAATTTTGCACAGATTTGTAATTTTATGACTTTTTACCTGATAGTTGCCTTATTGGGAAGCGTATGCTCCATTCGGTAGTCTTGAGCAGGTAATGGAGAAAACAAATTACAAAGGCTTTCAACCTGATTTGCTCACTGGAAAACGTTATGCCAGATAACATATCTCTGATCTGTTTAGGACAAAGCAAAAGTCAGACTTTTATGCATATGTTAAAGCCAAAGTGGGGCTGATTTAAAATTTAGTGGACAGGGTACTTCAACAATAATGTACCATGTCCACCAATCTGATGGTCTGCTTACTCTATTTTGAAAAGGGTGGGCAATCATATTTGTAGACTATAGTGCTCCTACTGACTGCACCATTGGAAACCATACACCAACGGACCAATGAAGTAGCAGCTGTCTGTGTAGTGGAATCAGACCATCTGCTCTATTTAGAGCAGATGCTCTGATGTACTTTATAATTCTGTTTAGGTCTGCCAGAGAAAGCCTGGTGGTCCTGAATAGGAAATAAATAAGACTTCCAGGTTGTGAGGGTCATTAGTTTTTAGGTTTTCAAAAACAAACTCCTGCTTATGGCAGTTTTTTTTTTAAAACAACAAAGTTCGCTGAATGGTCAATTTGAAACATGGTGGCTACCCCGCAAAGGTTCAATGCTTTGAAGAGAGACCACCTCTTTGGCGGCTCTGCTGAAGGCACAGTGATATCTCCAGGGTGAGTGAAGATCTCATAATATATTTGCTGGTAGTTCGACCAGGTGGCGAAGGTATTTTCCACTGCCTCTCTGACGAACAGCAGGCTACCAACCCTACTCATTACACTTTGTTAAAAACTGCTGAATAATATTTGTTAAGTAGAATCTCAAAATTAGTGTATTGGGCAAGGATTATGGTGTTAATTATCTCATCTAATAAATCATGAGTTAGAAGATTTGAACTGTGATAATCCTTGTTAGGCCCTCGTAAGAGTGGTTATATGTTGGCCTAGGCAGAATTTCAATTATGCCACAGTAATCTGAGTAAATTCTGTAATTCTGCGCTACTCTTTGATGCGGAATTACACATAATAACCTGATTATGCCTGTTGCAATATTAGGAGTAGTTTAGTGGTGTAGGAAACTGGATTATTGGTTTTGGGGATGAAACCCTACTGAAGCAGCAACCACAATCTTTGTCAGGGTGAAACACAAGCAAACCCCAAATTAACCTGTTGCCAACCCTCTGGTAGCTTGGCATAAAAGTAGTCAGGCTTAATTTAGAGGCAATGTGTTAAGTGTTTATGCAGTACTTCCAACAGTAATAAAGTGATAACACAATACACACAGTCTAGATGAATACAGTGAACTGCAATAAATTATTTGACACCGAAACAATATAAATCCAGTCATCAATAAACCTAGCGATATGCATTTTTAAAGATTTCAGTGAAAATATTGCCTGGAAGCACAAAGTGACAAATGTGCTATCTGGTTGCGCCGGGTCAGGACAAAGTCACAAGTTCAGGCATACCACTATACAGCGCGGGCCGGATACAAGGACCATGTGAGGCTCGCAGAACAAGAGTACCTTAAATCCTGGTCTGCGAAGTGTTGTGAGATCCTGCGTTGAAGACGTATCATGCAGCTGTGGTTTTCAAGAAGCTGCAGGAAAGCGATGCAGAGTCCTGAATCGACATTGAGGATACCATTGATGAGGGGGCTTTGATGCGAAGCACTGCATCACGCAGTGGCGGTTGCAAGGAGTCTGTGGGCTGCGATGCGAGGTCTGACATCAGGGATGTGTCGCACTGAGACGATTCCGAAGTGGAGCTGCGAGGAGAAGCATTGTGCTGCATTGGTTTGTCGTGCGGTTGTTAGACCCTATGCACAAACACTTCTATTTTCACATGCTCACGTTTAAAGTTGACAACTTTTGAACAGTGACTCTTAGCATACATTTTGCTTGCGCACCAGCATATGCTAGTGTATTCAGAAACTGATTGCCTACATATACATTTCTTAGTAGGCACATTATCATCTACTAGAACATTTTGTACAAGCTCTTGGTACAACTGCAACATTCACGGCGAGGCCAGAGCTCAGACACTGTCAACATCATCACATGCTTGAATTCTAGCCAAGCTAAACCTCATCATTATCCTTAGAGGGACGGCGTCCTGTTTTACACCTAGGACTGGCTGTCAGATGATGCACGCACGCAGGTAAATGGAGAGTTAAACCATTCAAGGTATTTTATCAGATGAGAAGACCCCCTATGCTTTCTAATATAGGCAACACTAGGTAGGGGTACAATTATATATATGTATTCATATAATCCACTGCAAATGCACAGTGGTTACATTGTTCATTGTGGTCACCATCCTTGTAACACTGTTGACATTGTACTGCTTCATTCTAATAATCATTGCAGCGCATCTATTTTTTCACACAGGAGTCCAGTTGCCTGAATAAATATTTGAAGCACCAACCCATGTACTTTTTATGTACCTACTTGGTCATGCTGAGTTACTAATGAAAGGGTAGATCTGTTTCCATGATTTAGGGTTGTTATGTTCTGACTTTGCAGACACCATCCGGTGTCCTGTCACTTTAGGGGTCCAGATTGCATACTGTGAGCTAGCCAGGAATTTAGTAAACATATTCTGATGGTGTGAGTGGAGTCAGTCCCCATAGTTTTGAAGCTTACGTTTCTAAATGCACAGTCTTACTGAGAAAGTAGGAAACATACAACATTGCGCCACTAACGATCTAGTTTGAGTACCTAATTAATTGGTTCAGTACTCACAGTCGACAGAGTCCTGGTGCTGGGTTTGAAGCGGTTGGAGACTATTCTGCCCCTGATCAGGAGGCCAACCACCTACCCTTTAGAGTCACTGTGGTAGTCCTGGCTTCAAGATGCAGGTCTGCTCCTTCTCACTCAGGCAGAAAGGCAGAAGGGCAACAGAGAACCAGTCGTTCTTGCAGAGCATCACAGCAGTCCTTTTGAGTCGGCCAGAGGTGTACTGAAGAGTTGGGTCTGAGGGTCCATTATTTATGCCTAGTGACTACTTTGAAGTAGGAGAAGGTCTGGAGGTTCCTTTCCACCATCCAGAAGTGTTTGGAATTTCCTTTCTACCTGCCCTTCCCCAACGTGTCTGGGGTCACAAATGTCTAGTACCAAACCGTTTGTAAATGTGCTCAGGAAGAGCCTTTGTGATGTGCAAGTATGGTTCATGACAGCTACTCCCTCCACTCATCAAGTCAGGAATGGTGCATCCTGCCAACACCAATTCCTTTTTGAACATCATAAACATCTCCTTCGCGTCAGCCGCCCTCCCCTAGAGCTGGAAGCACGCAGAAATCAACGCTCTTCTGAAAATACCCACAGCGGACCCCAAAGACCTCAAGAACTTCCGCCCCATCTCTCTTCTTCCCTTCCCGGCTAAAGTCATCAAGAAGACCGTCAATAAACAGCTGACTGCTTTCCTCGAGGCAAACCACTTGCTCGACCCGTCCCAGTCCTGATTTCGAGCCAACTACAGCACCGAGACCGCCCTCATCGCAGCCACTGACGACATCAGGATCCTGATGCAGAACGGAGAAACAACCGCCCTCATCCTCTTGGACCTCTCGGCAGCCTTTGATACCGTATGCCACCGCACCCTATTAACCCGCCTCTTCAACACTGGGATCCATGGAAAGGTCCTGGACTGGATTACCTTGTTCCTCTCCGACAGAACCCAGAGAGTCCGCCTCCCTCCCTTCCGCTCAGCGCCCACCAAGATCATCTGCGGCGTACCCCAAGGCTTCTCGCTCAGCCCAACACTCTTCAATATCTACATGAGTCCCCTCGCCACCATCGCACGCAAACACAACATCATCTCCTACGCCGACGACACCCAGCTGATACTCTCCCTCACCAAAGACCCAGCCACCACCAAAACCAACCTCCAGTAAGGAATGAAAGACGTTGCAGAATGGATGAAGCTCAGTCGCCTGAAGCTGAACTCAGACAAGACGGAGGTCCTCATTCTCGGACAATCCCCATCCGCCTGGGACGACTCCTGGTGGCCCACAGCACTGGGCTCCACGCCGACACCCTCGGACCACGCATGCAACCTGGGATTCATCCTGGACTCCTCCCTCACGATGACCAAGCAAGTCAATGCCGTCTCGTCCTCTTGTTTCAACACCCTGCGCATGCTCCGGAATATCTTCAGATGGATCCCTACCGAAACCAGAAAGACCGTCACCCAGGCCTTCGTCACCAGCCGACTGGACTACGGAAACGCCCTATACGCAGGAACCACCGCCAAACTTCAGAAACAACTACAACATATACAGAACGCCTCCGCACGACTCATCTTCGACATCCCTCGCCACAGCCACATATCCTCCCACCTGAGAAACCTGCACTGGCTCCCTGTCAGCAAGAGGATCACGCTCAGGCTCCTCACCCACGCACACACAGCGCTCCATGACATGGGCCCCGAATACCTCAACAACCGCCTCTCGTTCTACACTCCCACCCGCCAACTCCGCTCCGCCAGCCTCGCCCTCGCCACCGTCCCACGGATTCGCAGAACCACCACCGGAGGAAGATCGTTCTCCTACCTGGCAGCCAAAACATGGAACTCCCTCCCCTCACACCTATGACTGACCCAGGACCATCTAACCTTCAGGAAACACCTCAAGACCTGGCTGTTCGAGCAGTAACAGCACCCCCCCCTCCCTTCAGCGCCTTGAGACCCTCACAGGTGAGTAGCGCGCTCTATAAATGTTTTTGATTGATTGATTGATTGATTTGTCTCACTGTCTGGGAGTAATACACAAAGACTAAATGCCACCTACACATAGTCATGTGACCCAGTATACAGGCTGCAGGCACCAACTGGTTATGTCAGGAAAATGGCAACTTTCTAAAAGTGGCATTTGCAGAATTATGACTTAAAATCCAACTTTATCATTAAAAAGAGCTTTAAATTACAGTTCTTAAGACACCAAACTCGACATTCCTACTTGCTCTCAATTGAAAGTTAGCACTTAATAAATGTAATATGGTAACCTAATCTTATCCTATGTGAGAGGCAGACCTTGCAGTAGTGAAAAACGAATTTAGGAGTTTTTCACTACCGAGGCATGTAAAGGTTAAAAGTGCATATCCATCTTTTTAAATACACTGAATCCTGCCCGCTAGGTGCATCAGGGCCTACCCTAAGGAGTATTTATATGTATTTAAAAGGAAGGTTCAGGCCTGGTTAAAGCTTAATTTTGCCAGATTAACATGGCAGTCTAAAACTGTCCATGCAGGCTTCAATGGCAGGCCTGAGACATATTTCAAGGGCTATTTAAATAGGTGACACAATCTGTACTGCAGGCCTACTAGTAGCATTTATTTTACAGGACCTGGGTACACATAGCACCACTTTACTATGGTCTTACAAGTAAATGATATGTGCCAATTGGCTGTAAGTCAATTTTACTATGTTAACAGGAGTGAACACAAGCCCTTTAGCAATGGTTAGCAGTGGTAAAGCATGCAGAGTCCTAAAGCCAGCATCAACAAAGTCAGCAAAAACAAGAGGCTGGTAGGTAAAAAATTGGGGGAAAAGCACACCAAGGATGTCAGGTCTAACAGGGGGAAAATTCTACAACAAGAGAACACTTAGTAAGGGCTAGTCGTGCTGCTGTTTATATTCTGTTGGATTTAGTGCTATTTTCTTAGCACAAAATACATCCTTCCGTCCATTTTGGATGTAAGGGTGCATTTTGTGCTATGTAATGAGTGTTAAATACTCAGACTAATTTGGGTGAAAATCCTACCCCTAATGCACATTTAGCGAGTACGAGTGCGAATGGCTGCTTACCTTCACTATTCATGTTCGGTTGGATTTGACACTATTTCTTAGGGTAAAATGTATCCTTGCATCCATTTTCGCACCAAGGTGGCATTTTGGTGCTAGTTTCTCATGTAATTCCACATAATCTCTAAGAATTTTTGGGTAACTCTGCATTATTGTTCCAAACAGAACTACAAGGGTTAATCCCAACCCTAGTTATATGATTTTTGCCTGCTTTAATTTGGGCATATTTATAGCTTTATTATAGTATTGACAAGAATACATGCATACATATACATATAAAGAGGGGTTTTGGGAAAACCCATTTCAGCCATTGACCTATTTTAAAAGTCATTTATATTATTCTTTTGCTAATTACAGTATATAGCAGGAGGCAATGTGACAGCCCACTTTAGTCACTGGCTATATTGCCATGTGAGTGATAGCATTTTGATTGTCCACATGTGCACATCCATCTGAAAATGTGTTTGATTTACTGGCAGAGCTAGTGGATGCATTCTTTTTGTTTCACGTTTTCTACTTTTATACATTCACTTCTATTTACGTCTTTCTTTCCTTCACTTTATGTTATTTTGTTTGTTGTTTTAGGGAGCCTGGCAACTCCCCAGAAAATAGGAGGTGCTAAGACCATGCTGATACACAGTCTGTTATATTTAACTCAACTACTGCTCCTAAACCGTCAAGTTAATTTAGAATCATATTGTCCTTAGTGTACTATTGTTTACTGTTCCTAAATGGATTGGTACAACAATGACACTCTAGGCAAAATACCATTTCAAGATGGCAACCCACTATAATGTTTCTGGGCAGCCATCTTCTAAACGTCAGTGTGCATAGTGTGGCATTGGTTAACCTTTCTAGGTTTGTGACATGTAGCTTCTAAACAAGGGACCCGATTCACAAAAGTAATCTGAGACAAAATCCCAACTTTACTTTACTTTGGTATTCACAAAAGGCATTTAGGAGTAGTAAAGTTAGGATTTTGTCTTAAGTTTGTCTTAAGTTTTGGTCTTAAGACAAAAGCCTAACTTAAGTTAGAATTTTGTCTTAAGACTAAAACTTAAGACAAACTTAAGGAAAAATCCTAACTTTAATACTCCTAAATGCCTTTTGTAAATACCAACAGTCGTAAAGTTAGGATTTTGTCTCAGATTACTTTTGTGAATCAAGCCCAAGGTGAGCATTTTGGAAAGTTTAAAAGATTGCTACACTATGCACAATTCCATCGAAATCTGCCCATGCCAGCTATGCTACATTTGTGACTTTTATTTTTGCTAGAATATGCCCACTACATTTAGGCTGTAGCATTTTTAATTTCCTCTACTTTTATTCTTGTGAGGTATCTTGCAAATGCTTACTAAGACTGTGTTTTATTATGGATCCTTGAGTGGGTAGATGGAAGAATGAGTCAGTGGGTAGATGAGTGGATGCATGAGTGCAAGGATGAGTGAAAGTGCATGTCAGTGACTGAAGAGGCCCTTTCAATTGTAAACCCATATCTACTGACATTGCAAGAGCCTGTTTGCAGTTTGAATAGCACTGCTCCTCTTGTGCCCATGAGAATCTTATGGCCAGATAAATGCAGTTTTCGTAACCAAGGCAAAATAGTATGTTACTTCCTTTGTAAAATCCCTTTGCACCAGCAACAGGATTTTACAAAGCCTAAACGGCTTGTAACATCTTCACAGAATTTGCTCTTAATGGTCGCTTAAACCTTTTTAGAACCAATTGCGAGCTCCTGCGAGGAGACGAAATAACTAAGAAAGGGACGTTCAGAGATGGAAATCTGGTATTTTTCTTCCTTGGTGTACACATTGTGCGCATATAATTTATTGAAGACCACTAGATCAATTTGCAGTTTTTAGGCGAAATGGCATAACGTAATCTTTTATCCTAATGTTGTCTTCCTATCATTGCCTTCACACTCAACGGCATCCTTGCCTTTTTATGTTGATTAAGGAAAATTCGTATCAGAGGCAGGCTCTCGCACAGCTGCATTTAATCCATGACCTTAATTCGCCATCATTTTAGGGAACAAAAAAAGAAGAAAATGGAGGTGATTGCAAAAGCCTTATGACTATTTTTATCCAAGTAGTCTTTGAAAATACCATTCCTGTCTCAATCAAGGTGTAAAAGCAGCTGCAAAAGATTCCAGTTCTATTTATATTCAAACAGGCGAAGAGGGAAAAGGGCGCGCGCCTCTACAATGCTGAATACATCCCCAAAAAGTGGGCATGATGGTTTAGGGACATCCATTGGTATGATGATTGAACGCCCCCCTGTGAAGGGCAGCACGGTTATGTGTATATACGACTCTGTTTCAGCAACTTAAAAAGTTGCATTACACACACACACACACAAAATATTCTTCACGCTGCTGCCACAACGTTATTCATGTGGCTTCTCAAGCAGGGAAGCAGGCATGCGTTTTAAAACCAGTTTCTTTCTATTACGGTGGTAGAAATAGCAGCAGAATGAAAAAGCGAAAAGTGTAGAAAATTAAAAAATGTAATATATGTTTTAAAGGACAAGAGGGGGCAAAATCCTTGATTTTGAAAAATGCCAATTGGAACTACAAACCAAACGACTGCAAGCAACTTTGATGGTCAAACACTACTGTATTTTTGCGGGTGTTTTTACGTCATTGCTAAGTGCGCTGAAGAAATTATCAGACTGTGTGGGTATTGATTTGGCACATGGTACTCCTCAATGTCCCCATAGACATCAAGGACTAGACAGAGATTTGCCTGATAGGGACACATTCTGAACTTGAGAGAGCTATCATGATCTGAGAAATGACTATCGATAAGGTGGTGAAACGCTTGTGAGAATAATCTATTCGTTAGGCTGTAGTAAATTTTACATGTTTAATAGTGTGCATAGACAAAGTACATATATATATCTATCTATATATATATACATATATATAAAAGATCATAAAAGAACATATAAAAGTACAATAATTTGCATACAATTCCGGTACATATTGATTAAAAGCCACAGTAAAAAAATTCATACCAAAATTCAGAATATATGATATATAATATGACCAATTGCAATATAGGGTAAAATACATAATAACTTATATTAGATTGAAAATAAAATTGCTAATAAAAAAGGTCTCAGCCCATTATGAATCCCACTGCTTCCTTTTTTTCATACAGGCCCACAAAAATGTCGCTAGCGCAAAGCACACTAAAGGATCGGTCAGTGATTTTAAAAAATAAAGTGCAACCCGACATTGTTTAAAATGTTAGCGCTTTAGGAGCGGGGCAATATGTTCCTTCCTTTCCTTCTTCTATATGCCACAGAAAAGTAATAAATGCAGGTCAGTTTGGGGAGATTGCTTGCCACACAGGCACAAAGTGAGGTCTGAATGCCTAAATCTTCTTTCCGGATGACATAACATCAATGGTATCAAATTTATGCGGAATCTCAGTTATATAAATTTGTGTTGAGAAATGGGGATGTCCGCTAGATAAAAATAACCTTTCTCTATCATAGACAGTTTTATTGATATGCGAGAACTGCCCGTTTGTTATAGCTCCTCTCCCTTCGGGTATGTTGAGCCCTCAACATAAATATATTAGTCAGCCTCTGCCGAGACATCTTTCTACAAACAGTTGGGTCCTTAAATAGTTCTTTCAGTCCCATAGCAGTCAGCTCTGATTCCACATAATTCAACCATCTGATCTTACTGTAATTCTCCAGTTTTAGACATTTTATTATTATATTCTGTGTTAGGGTCACCGTGTCCCTATGCCAAATAGAGAGCTACAGTTGGATCGGGGCTAGTCTGATTGGTCTGACATATAAGGTAGACCCAGTTCTATATGTAAGGTGTAAATAGAGTGGGATTGAGGGAGAGACACTAGGGTATTAAAGAATTTGCCCCATAAATTGCAGCTGACTTTTCTTTAGCATGATAGATATTTTTTATGGGGACTAATGGTCTGGTGGCCAACTTTTTAGAGAAGGTTTTTACGCCTGTCAGGGACCTCTCCGATCCTTAGGCCCTTCCTTTGACCAATTTTAACCATGTTTGCTTTTTAGTAAAAAGGACCTCCAGGTAAGGGAAGGTGTCTACCACTTCGATCTTTCCTGATTCCATATGGAAATACGGGAGTTTATCCTGTTTACCAGCCCCTGCTATAATAACAAATGATTTTGTCTGATTAACTTTCAGGTCCAGTGAGTCGATAAAAGCTGCATAAACTTTTATGAGGCGTTGGAGGCCGAGTCTCGTTCTTGCAATCAGCACAGCACCGTCTGCATAGGCCAATAATGGATGAGAGTCAAACGCAGGGACGTCCAGTGTTGCACCCTCAAGAGCTTTTTCAACATCGTTCGTATAGATTGAAAAAAGGAATGGGGCAAGGACGCAACCCTGCCTTACCCCCCTTAAATCTTAAAAGGGCGGTTACATTCCACGTTTTTTCCATAACGGACACCTGCAGTTGCATTAGTGTATAATTGGCGGATACGATTAATTATAGGACGATCGAACCCCATCTCATTCATAATGGACCAGAGTTTAGAGTGGGACATGCAGTCGAATGCTGCTGGGAGGTCCATAAAAGCCAAATAAATTTTTCCACCCTTCACACCGGTGTATTTGTCTATAGTTATTGATAGGTTCAGACACTGGTCTACAGTTCCCTTTCCCTGCTGAAACTCATACTGTGCCTGCATTAAAATGTTCCTCTCCTGAGCCCAGGACTCCAACCTAGACAAAAGAAGACGACCTATAAGCTTGGCTGTTGTATCTAGGAGCAAAATTGGTCTGTAGTTCTTTGGGCTTCAACTGTCCCCCTTTTTGTGAATCAGGACAATTACACTGGCTTTCCAGGAGGGCGGAGGGCCCGCTATGGCTATATTATTAAAAACATTGGTCAGTAGAGGGACCCACAGCTCTTTGTTCTCCTGAAAGAAGTCTATTGAGACCCCGTCATGGCCCGGGGCCTTACCAGTACTACAGCCCTACAGCCAACTCCTCACCTCTGCAAAACAAAAGGACAGTGTGTCCTGCAGATTGAGATATATATCGGTGAGAGTTGGCACAAGGGAAATACTGGAAGAAAAAATGTTTCCAAAATGCTCCACCCATGCCTCTTCACCTATATTGGTATCTAAAGTAGGGTCCTTTGGATTTTTGAAGCACGTTGCATAGATTAGCTTCCAGAACGCTCTACTATTGCCCATTTTTGTTGCATATTCAAGTTTAGACCAGGTCTCCATCCTCAGGACCTTCTCCCTTTTCCTTCTCTCTAACTTATATGCAGTGAGCTGATTTGGGCCGCATTTCTAGGTTGGGGTTTTAATGCTTTAATAAGAGGTTTTCTAGTTTTTATGCATGGAGAGTCAAACCAGCACTTGCCCATTGAGGTTTTTTCTGATCTCTGACGTGTAAATCCCAGTTTTATTTTCTCTAAGAGTTCACTAAAACATGACACCAATACTGCTGGGCTGGTTTCTAGTTCCAAACAGTTATTAATGTTATCCCTAATAGTCTGTATTATTTGGGAGACTAGGTTGAGCTTATCAATTTGAGCCCACTTTAGCCGGAAACCATTTTTTCTTGCCAGTAAGGGGATCCTATTGTCTGATTATCAATCGCCACCCTGGAAGTCAAAATTAGCTCGCAGCTTTGGATGGCATAGCCGTTAAAGGTCGTAAATGAGTGACTGCTTGGTTAAGACTATTATTAAGAAGGTTAGAGACCAGTATGAAATCATTAGTTGATTCATAGGCCTCTCGTCTGAAGGTTTTCCCTAGGGAGCCTGTTGATGCATTATGTTTATTAACTATTGCCATATTCCTGGTAAATAGGGTCCTGTTAAAACAATTTCCATAAGCACTGTGAGTAAATTGATAAACCGGGTTTCCCACCAGGTCTTCGAGGCCACAGACACAATCTTGATTGTGCTTGCAGGGATATAGGTTAAAGTCTCCCACCCAGATAATAATTAAAGCCTCATTTTGTTTTATAGGCCTTATGGTCTCGCCAATTGCCTTGTCCACCTCATCCACTATTCGTTGCGAGTTTTCCCCAAAGTTATTATTATAGTAGTTTATTAAAGCCAGGTGCCTTCATTAACCACCTCAAGAGTAAGGAGATGGAAATAGTCACTCCTGGCTTTAAAGTTCTTTATCTTTATTGACAGTGTGTTGGGAATTAGCATTAAGAGGCGCCCCCTAGCCCTCCCTGATGGTGGACGGTGTTGCCATTGTCTAAAAAGAACGGTAATCATTTACAAAGATGGGTTCCGTTACTCATGTCTCCTGAAAACAGAAGATGTCCCAATCTTGCCAGAGTTTTAGCCAATGGTTATTACCTAGTTTCTGTGCAATGCCCGTCACACTCCAAGATGCTATTTTGATTAAAGCAATTACCCCCTTCTGGGATTCAAAGGATTTGGGAGATACTTGAGTGTTGGATTCCCGGATGCCCCGTGTAGCGGAACACTCCATGTCAACAGGGGGTAGTCAGTCACATGCTTCCAGATCAGAAAGGGCTGTAAATCTATTTTCAAGGGTCATCCCCCAGACACCTGTATTTCCCTTAAGGTGGACCTCTAACACCTCACCTTGGATAGCTTCTAAACTCTCGGGCCAACAAGGGAGGGGGCCTGAAAAAGTATTCCAGACGTAATGCTGTGATCTGTGTGCCCTCCGGAGGAACTCTGTGTAACTGGGCTAAGAGATATCTAGCTACAAATGTATTATTGAAGTGTATCACAGCACAGTCACCTTCCATCGATTTAGTTGACGAGCCCAGCCACCTTACCCTTCTAGCCATAATAGTTTGATTGGAGCGTGGGATTCCCCCTTCACCAGTATCGGTTAGATGATGAGTCAGCCAGTGGAGGGATGTATCCACTACTTGGTATGTTGCTATTGTTGCTGATTGTTTCCCAAAACCAGTACAAGGGGGGGGGGGGGGTGAGGCTGGTGGAAAATGCAGGGGCTGGTAAACAGTAGCACACTTCCCTATCTTAGGTCTTTCCTGCCTGCGAAGGTCACTTATCCCCCCACCCCCCGAACATGTTACCCGTGATCCATTAGTGATGCTATTTAAGACACTACTAGCGTCTGGATTTGAAACTTTACGATCCAGTGCAATTACAGAAAACTCAATTGGTTGTGAGGGGCACAAGTGAGAGTGAGGAAGAGGGGCTGTATCAGGATTGTCCAGATTGCTATTTAAGTGATGTATATGATGTCCCTCATCTATGGTTTGTATTGGTAATGGTGGTGCTAAAAATAGTGCTAAAGCCAGATTTGCTTTCTCCGGTCCCCCTTGATTTGCCGGTTCGGGCAGGTTTCCGAATTTTAAGAGGCTTTTGCTTCTGTGGTCCAACGCCCCTTCTTTTTTTCACTGGGAGGTCAGTGTTGTTGTCCAGATGTATTTTCCCAGTCTGACCCCTGGTAACTATTTGGGGCTAGTTGTAGTCGCGGGAGGGGAGGAAACGTGCAAAACTGGGGCCCGAATGGGCTAGGCTTTGGTTAGGAGGGGCTCTGTGGGGGCCTTGACCATTGTTTGTCCCCCCAGGAAGGCGCGCTTCTGCGAGGTCTGCGATGTCAGAGGTTCCACTGAGAGGCGCTGCTCCGTTAGTTCAATTTCATGGGTAAGAATGGACTCCGCCCTCTTTAGAAAAGCATCAAGAGTTCCTGCTAGTCCACCCCCCAGTTGCTCACTGTGGTCCTTTCGTTTAACCATTGTTTGGCGTATGAATAGGAAAAAGTAAATCTTATCACAGTACATCTGATCCCGAGGTCCAGATGTTAAAGGGGATACCCAGCCCAGCCTCCTCCGGGCAGGGATAGGCCCGGGCGCAGCCCAGTCATGTCACCGTGCGCGTGCCATGCCTGCCGGGCACGGCGCGCTTAAATGCGTGAGTCCACGGCAAAGGTGTCTGGGAGATGCAGTCCTCCTGCAGGGCACCTGCGTCCTCTCCAGCAAGTGCCAAGTCTCGGTGGCTAGCTATATATATAGCGAACTACGAACATGGCCAAATATACACATTTGCATGCAAATATGTCAATGCTAAAAAAATAAGACTGGAAGCTAAAACGAAACAAAGCACAGATTCTATTGAAAAATGTCAATCAAATGGTGCAAAGGCCCCAATACCAGCAATGGATTCAGACTCACTGACCAGTGATACTGGTTCAGAAAGTGGGAGTCTGAACCAGTCCAGCGGCACAACAGAAGCGATGCACCTAAACTTGGGGGAAGAGGTTGATTTTTTAGCTTTAGAACACCGCAACACGTTGAGACCACGAAAACAAACGAAAAAGCCAGTACACGAAGAAATGTCAGACGAAGGGAAAGACGCAAACAACTAAATCAAAATCCCAAAAGAAAGTATTGGCGCAAATAGACAGTATGGAGGACAATACTATTATTAACCTATCGACTGTAGAACTTACCAAATCAGAAAAACAAACATTGATGTTAGGTCTATCCTATTGCCCACCTGAAGGCCTAAACTACGCACAAACGAGAGTAGATATGTTTGGTTTTATTAGAAAATTTAAATTACAAATAATTTTTGCGATCAAGAATGGGTTGGCGGCAAACAGAAATGAACAAAACAGATCAAATGCGACAAGTAATCTACAAGCGTCAGACATCTCGCCTCTACTGACAATACAGGAACTTTATGATGACTCGTGCCAAGACAATGAAAATCAGTCACTTAGAGTCTCAACCCAACAGAATCTTCAAGATATGGGCATTACACAGCAAGGGGCAGGCAGCAGCTCCTTTAAGACAACATCGACATTCATCCCAATGATGCCTAAGGATGCTATAGACATCTTTCATGAGAGGGTTACAGATGATATCAAACAACTTTCTCGCAAAGTGAAACAGAAAAAATTAAATAAAAAATACAAAGAAATTGAATATGCAAAATTGATGAAGAAACTCCAAAATAATCAAGAAATAGTTGTGATGCAATCAGATAAAGGTGGTAATATCATGATTTGGCCGAAAATGACTATATAAAAGAAGCCAAAAGACAACTATCTGATCTCAACTGCTACGAAAAATCAACCATAAAGGAATACAATAAAGCAAACGAAATCTTATCAAAGAAACTACATCAATACAAGAGAGATGGATTGATATCCATGGACGAATTTAAATATCTATGGGTTGAATATCCAAAAATTCCATCAATATATTTTATCCCTAAGACTCATAAGAATACAAGCCCCATTCCAGGACGCCCAATAATTTCTGCCATCAACAGCATGGGGGAACATGTATCTCAATATGTAGATTTCTTTTTGCAGCCAATGGTTAAAAAATTGCCTACATAAGTTAAGGACACAGGAGATTTTTTAAAACAAATTAAGTACCATTGAATGAACAAATGATATGGTATTGATGACTCTTGATATAGAGTTCTTATACACATGTATTGAACATTGTTTGGGAATAGCAGCAATCCAACACTTTTTGGAGACTAGGCCACTTGAATGTCACAACCACAACAAAATCTTGATTGACTTAATCTCATGGTGCTTGAATAACAGCTTTTTATGTATGGTAATGAGGTGTACAGACAGCTGAGGGGGGTGCCGATGGGAGCCTGCTTCTCTCACAGCTATGCCTGTTTGATGGTTGGCTGGTGGGAGGAACGGGTTCTCGGGTCTGCCCACTCAGACATGTATGACAAACATGTCAAACATTTTTTCAGATAAATCGATGATGTGTTCATTGTGTGGCAGGGTGAGATGAATAGTGCAACTATCTTTGTCAACAATGTGAATACCAATTATGTGAATCTTAAATTTACATCTCATATCGACAAAGAAAGCGTAGATTACCTAGATGTAAAAATATATATTAAGGATGGGGCCATAGCAACCACCCTACATAGAAAAAAGCTGGCAGGGAACTCCACGCTTCATGCAGATAGCGCACATCCACATCACCTCATTAGAAGTATCCCCTATGGGGAATTTCTTCGCTTAAAAAGAATTTGCAGCACCCAAGAAGATTTAGATGTGTGCATAAAGGACTCAGCAACCAGGTTCAAGAATAGGGGCAACAGTGAAGCCATACTCACAGAAGCGATAGCCAAAACAACTGCTAGATCAAGGAACTCACTGCTGAAATCCAATACCCAAGAGAATCACGAAAGAGTAACTGAAGATAGTACACCTAGATTGATTACAACATACAATCGGCAGGAAAGAAAAATAAGATCAAGCATCAAACAAAATTGGCCAATAATGCGCACAGATGCAGTACTAGCGCCTACATTCACAAAGGATCCAACCATAACGTTCAGAAAAGGAATGTCCATGAGAGCCCAAATAGTCAGGAGCAACCCAGAATCCAATTTGAAGAGAAAGATGTGGCTACACCCCAGACAAGGGTTTTTCAAATGTTCCACTTGTAGGGCGTGCAAATTTGGAGAAAATAAATCCAGGTATAGCACCCCCTTTCAAGATAGTGAGATCCCCATTAAAGGCACCTACAATTGTAGAACGGAATATGCTGTTTATGTTTTGACATGCACCTGCGGCTTACAATATGTGGGAAGTACTAAGCTGCAGGTGCATGTCAGAATATTGCAACATCTTAGAGGAATAGTCAACAACGATACAGCTTATCCTGTTGCCAGACATTTTAAGGCATGTCATGATAACAACTTGAGTTGCCTTAAATACTTTGTGATCTCAGAGTGCCACCAATGCCAAATGGAGGAAATAGGGAGAGACTCCTTCGTCAGTTGGAATCGCGTATGATTCTTGAACTTGACTGTAAGGCTCCAAATGGATTTAACAATACGGAAGATCTTCACAATTTCTTATAAAAGAATCATAATATGTATTAAATTTTCTATGTGTAAATTATCAGAAAGATTTACTTGGCATCCAAAAAGTAATACAGGGTAAAAAATAGGGAGAAGGGAGTAAAATATGCACAAAAAGAAATTATGCATGTTATTAATAGCACTTCCTTTTACACATTGTTAATAGGCCTCAGGCAGCTTCATTTTTCTATATTTATCCACATTTTAACTTCACAGTGAATATATATATACATAGACATATTTATTGCGATTTATGATTTATTTTATGCACTAGCACTTTAATTATATGTTGGGACGGCTGTCCTACTGGATGCATTGGGAAAAGATAAAAGGAAAAAAGAAAAAAATGAAAGAAACATAATAATGAAAGAGTTCTTTACACATATGCACCTTATTTTTAATTATAAAAACAACCGTTTATATACTTCTTTTGTTAGTAAACATTGTTCAATCATATGGAATTGATAAAACCAGGGTATTTCAAATTACATTATATTTGTTATCAGCATTGATGCAGTTATACAAAAAGGTGCAAACGCCCAATGCACATCCTTATGAAATAATCCTGGTCCAAATGAGATGTTATATATTGGCGAAGTTTGCACATGTGGATTTTTAATCAGATTTTAATGTATCTGATTTTAATGACTATAATGAGTAATGCACTAAAGCAGAAATAATAGTTATTATTCAACTGTGTTTTATAAATTATTTATTGTAAATAGGAATATATATATTTATATATCTATTTATTTATATATTTATTTAAATGAAATATCTACGTGATGAATATTGCAAATTTGGAAAATATCAGTTGTTGGCAAACAGTTCATTAACATGGCGCATCATCACGATTTATTTTATGTCTATGTAATCACATGACGCATCACATGACTGGGGAGGTGGTACTAGAAAAATATAAAAAGTAAAAGTGGATTATGCTTTCCGTATGTGAACAAGAGCACGGAGGTGCTCGAAACGCGTCATAACAGCTTGAAAATAAATAAAAAACCTACTTTGCCATGCATTCTGGAGTCCGGGTCTCTCTCATCGCCGGAGTGGAAGTTGGGAGATCGAGCATCATTTCATATATATATATATATATATATGTATATGTATATATATATATATTTTGAAAGGTGGGACAGTCAATACGAATAGGTTTTTTTAATTAGTTTTTACTGGTGTGATAAACTTATGGGTTTTTTTTTCAGAGTAAAATTATTTAAAGTAATCCATGTTGATATATATATGATAGTTTATTATATGATTCTAGTTCTCATGCTGTTTAAATTGTACAGCCGCTTTGGAGGTGTCAGAAGCTGACTGTCCAGACACAAATGTGTATTGTGCCATAATGTGATAACAGTGTTATTGTGGAAGGCTCCTATTCTGTATGCCTTTTGCTTTATTTGTCATGGAATGCTTAGAATGAGCCCGGCTTAAAGGGACATTGACTAGATATGTATATTTAAGTATGCAAGGCCCAACTGTTCAAATTCGCTGTCCAGGATCCTTTTAGTTTTTTATCAGTGATTCTTGGGCATAAGGAGCATGACAAAAAATGTCTGTTCCCTCCAAAGTCTTTCACGGTAGTGATGGTAAAAAGGACAGTATGAAACTATAGACGTCCAGCCACCTAGTCTTGAGAAGAGCAAGAGTTAAAACAATGCCAAAAGGTAGTTAACTTTGTCAAAGAAACAAATTGAGGACATAACTGAGGAGAGACCACCCATACTTTGAGGCACTTAATAAAACCATATGTGACTATGAAGAAGAAATCCCATTTAGGAAACTAGAAACTCAAAAGGGTAGACTATAAAACAGGCATCTACTTGCAGCTCGAGGAGGCTGCTTTAGGTGCTTAATTTGCACTAATGGATACAAACCTATTCATGGGAAGTATGGAACACCACTAAGAGTGAGACAAGTAACTACAGAATTACATTGCAAATAATAACTTGGAACAAAGATTAAGATTTAGTGATTGAGGGGGCAAATACAAGACCACTGAAATGTTAAAAATTATCGTCAACAGAAGCTAGTTTTTGGCTCCAAGAACATAACCACTGGAAAAAAATTAAACTTGATTCATAACCAAGTTCAATGCAGTACATCTTGTCAGTCATAGAACCATGCATTCCAATGCATACTTTATAAAATGGGACCCTATACTGCAGTCGATTTTGAAGACTACATGTTGGGAATTACATGTTGGAAATCTGCACATAATGGAGTCACAGAACTTGTTCTGCAACAGTGAGAATATGAATGAATTCTCATAACCAACTATGTAGAATGAGGACTGAACAAAGATGAATAATTAGTACATCAATGATTCAATTGGTTTGTCTGAACAATTGTTATCCTTATTTGCACACATTTCTCTTGCTAATCTCTCACTGATCCACATATAACAGTTTTGATAAATATTTTATGTGCTATCCAAATGTGTGGGTTCATAATTGACAGGACACACAAGTGCACAATCAACCCATACACCTTTATTTCTCTAATTAGTCCAGAAATTATGATGGCACCCTGATGAAAAATAGGACATTTCCTTCCCCCATTTTCTCTCCTCCCTCCGCCATTCTTCTCTAGGAAGAGCTACAGTTGTAATTTTACTTCCACCTTAGCTAGAGGGCACCACACGTAAGTTACACAACCTACCACCCTATCCAACACTGCAGGCTTGGCCTACCAACTCTGGCTCCATCGACTTGGGTTTGTAAGCCGTTGACAGTGCGTCAGCAATGAAGACACCCCTGCTTGCATGGTGACCTGCCAGCAACACGGCGAGCACCGCACCAATTCGCAGCGCAGCCCTGGTCTCACTTACCTCGCTGGATGACCATCACGAGCCACTCCCTGAGGGGGCAGCATGGCGCACTGCTGCATTTCGCACCTCATCACCTTTTGGTTGGAATCCTTTCACCATTTAATGGTTGTGTTGCCTTATATTCAAATTATTTTTGGTTCTCTTGAATCTTGAATTTGTATTACTTTTTGATATGTATATGCTGTCCGCAGCCTTGAAAAAGTACAATGGACAAAACACGTGTCGGCTGCTTCTGTAGTCTATATGTCTTAAGACTGGGAAGTGTTAGAAGAATAAAACCACCTATGAAAAAAGTAGAATGGTTATGGACCATACACGCTCATTTATTTCTAAATACCTGTGCTAATTTATCCTTCCTATACAGACTAATATTGTGTGCCTCTGTACTTATTATTGTATAAGTATGAATCTTTGTTAGTGCAGTCTTAAGTGCCATCACCAAACTCTAGTCAGTGACTACTATAAGAAAGTATACCACCCAGAGACTTTTTAACACAAATGGTCTTGAAAGAACACAAGAAGGATGAATCAAGTATTGTCTGCTTGCAAAAGGACAGATGCCTTTATTCAAGCCTGGGAGGTGCTCTTTGAGAATCAGGCATACTATCGTCTGTAGCTCCAGGGAGATAAGGAACTAATAACAGAATCTTTATGAAAGATTGAGATGACAAGTTGGAATTGACTTTTTGCTGAGCCCTAGTGAGGGGCTACACCTGTCTTTCACTGATATCTATGTCCTGGTATCCTAAATCCATTAGCACTTTGGCAGCTTAAAGAAAGTCTAGGATAAAGTTATTCAGGTTTCTCAGACGTTGAGACTTAGAAGACTTTTCATACTCAATAAGGTGCTGAGGCTGCTACAAAAAGGGGAATGCTTGTGCTTGGTAGGATAGAATATCTGGTTCATCCCACTAAGAGCATTTTGTTGTAAGAAACAAAGGGGCATATTATCAAGGGCTGGCGATACAATTTTCTCTGCCTTAGCGTCTGTTTTTGGGTGAAAAGCGGCGATAATTGTATTGCATTATTTACAAGGACGCGCTAGTGTGTGTTTCAATGACTTAGCGCCCTTTTACGGCACGCCTTGCATCGCATCGTTAATGAGATGCAAAGGAGGCGTGCCTCACACAACATCATGGAATAATATCGCTAATGGGACATCGCGATATTTACAACGAGGCCCTGTCCGGCGAAGCGATAATCATATACGCGCTAACTCGGCATTAACGCTGCTTTCTAACGTCTGCAAAAATTATGACTTACGTATACATTACTAGGGGGGTGGATTATGGTGATACGACCACAGGGTCGTATCAGTAAGGTTATCGCCGTTTTTCATGCAACATCGCTGGTTTTTCAGCGATGTTGGCCCATTTCCCCCGCTATCGCAGGAATATTTATCGCCATTGCACTATGTGTTGTTAATACAGCGTAGCATGGCGATAAATTCCAGCGATAGCCGGCGATAAGAAAATTTGCACTAAGCGCGGTCGGTGATAATTATTGCTGTCGCTTGATAATATGCCTCAAAACTTCTCTAGAAATTCATAGAGAACATATCTCCCTCAAGAAGCTCTTACCAGCTCCAACATCCAGCCATGCCTCACTGTGGGAATGCAAGTTCTAGAAATTAGATACTGGGATTTATTAAAGAATACATTCTTGAATTTCTAAAGGAGTACTCCTGTTGTACACTTTTACATACTCTTATATACCATTGAGAACTATCCCCAAAACATCTAAAATGGGAATATTCAGGGACTAGTAATATACAATTAGCACAAATAGAAAGTACTGTGCCCTCTCCACTTTTACTAACATGATGTTGGACGTTTCCGGCAGATTAACACATACATTAAAAGTGTAAACGAGTTCTCCTGAAGCAGTTCCTCTCGCATTCCTTAATGATTTTGTCAACCCACCCCATTTCCACCTTTATATAAGCACCACACATAAATATTGGCTCTGCAGTTCATACATATCCCCAATAGCAACATCAATTTAAATATATATATATATGTACAGTTTTCGGTACATACATGCTTTTTATAGCTGATTCCTTGAATGTCACTTTAGCTTGAAAACACAAAAAGCTTCTGTGCTTTGAAATTATTTCATTCTTTACTTCATAGTATTCTTCTCAATTTCTAAGACCGAAAGCTAAATATAGCAAATGCATCCTTCTTCCTTTAGACTTGTAAATATGGCTTTAGTATCCACTCTGTTATCGTTCTCATGTGCTAACCGTGTCAAGAAAACCATGTATCCTCATAAATGTCACCTGACAATCCATCCTTTATGTTCATTGCGCTCTAATCTGTTATTGTTTAGATCTTATTCTGTTATTGAGTAGACAGACATGAAATCATTTCCACCAGTGCTTGCTCTCAAACCGCCCTTGCATAGGTTGCAAGGTTTCTCCTCTAATCAACATCTGACTGTTATATTCAGAAGTATTAAGATTTGTTTAATATGAGTTTGGAATAAATTAGTATCTTGTTAGTGGACCATATTAAATGAGTACAAGGATGGCATAATATACATTGGCTTTTAGAACATACTAATTCACTGATCCCTCCCTTCTTCGGGTGTAAGCAGATGAAATTCAGAGAGCATACTTAAATAAAACCGACATTGTTGTTTTAAAATTTAACTGTATTATATTGCAAATTATGTGCAATTCCAAAGGGTTTTAAAAGTACTCAAAATCAACTAATACCATAGACAAACTAAAAAACACAAAAGCAAAACTGGTTTAAAACAATGGCAATGTGCAAAGAGACAAAAGAAAGTAGTCACTAGTATGCAAATATAGATGACACATGCCAAAAGCTTTAGTACAGGGCAAGGAGAAACATGCACAAAGCAAACACAAACAACTGCAGTGCGAATCTTTCTTAAAACTGACGTCACTGACTGCAAACATAAAAAGTATAACACAAGCACAATATGTGCCAAACCACAAACAAACTCATTTATGCCCTCTTTACCACAAACTGCGGATATTTCACCGCTGGGCAAAAATCAACACACTTTTGACGCTGGTGTTTGCCCCACAGTGATTGCCATTTTATTTTGCATCTCCAAATGCAGCTCTGTTTAACTAGATGCTGAAGTATAAGCAGCAAAATGTCAGTCAGCAAAAAAAACAAGGGGCAACGTCTCCATAACCCTTATGAGTAGGCCTGGGAGGAGCTCGCAGTGTACCACTGTAAAGTGATTTTCTACTTGGGCTGAGCTTTCTCAACACAAATGGAAGGTTTCTCAACGCGAGCAGTCATGACCATGTTGAGTAATCTCGCTATGAGGTAGATTTTCCTCGCTTGTACTCGCCAACTTGAGGTTGGTGATGCGAGCGAGGAGAAAACTCAGATCCGCTAAGCAGAATGGTTTTTTTCGGATCTCTGCATGTTCAGTGGAGTGAGGAAAATGCCCGCAAACTCTGCGAACAGAGTTGAGTTCACCGCCCAGGCCAACTTATGAGTGCCTCGTTAATTGCAACTTGGGTCACTAGGCCCACTATAAATATAATTTTAGCTGAAACATCACTGCTTAGTGTTACTCCAATGCTGTTGGGAGTATAATGCAAATGCTGATAGCATCATGTAAAATATTTTTTTGCATTTTAGATGCCCCTGATGAAGGGATTGTTATCTCAAAATGCATTGGGTTACTTTTAATAAAATCGTGACATGTGGAACTCAATGGCGCTCCTGTGATCGTGAGAATATCGTCGTGTAATACTGGAATGAATAAAACGGATTGAACAAACATTGAAACAAAGAAGAATTAAACGTAAAGGGGGAAAAATATGGAGAAACAGTGGATTTAAATAGTTGAATTTAATTCATTTGATTCATTCAGTTGTGGCTGTGCAGTTAGGTGGAATCTTAGCAGGTTCTCCTCGTGTTTTGTCTAAAATTACTGGGACACACTGGTAACAGTAGTTTATAGGGGTTGGAAATTAAAGAATTGTAACAACAAGTATTCATGTATGGGAGAGCTAGGCCTAGGCCCAAGGCACCAATTTTCTGACCGGTGCATGGAGCTGTGTGCATTAAGGTTATGCACACTGCCACTCACACAACCACTCGCACACCCATTCAACCACTACACACAAACTCAGAGACCCACACAACCACTTGCACACTCATTTACACACCCATTAATGCCCCCACTCACAAACCCTTTGACACACTCACATACCCACCCATTGACACACTTACACACCTACTCACACAGCTAATGATACACTCACACACCCACATGGCCGCTCACACACCCATTTGCACATGCATTCACATACTTAGACACCCAATAACATACTCAAAAAACCCTCACACACCTACTGACACACCCATACAGCCACTCACACGCTCACTCACAGCCCTACAGAACCGTTAACCCATTCACTCACAGACTCCAACAGCAACATATACGCCCACACAATCACTCACACACCTACTCACAGACCTATTCACAAGCTCACACACCACTACAGACACTCACACACACAGTCACACATCCATACAGGCACTCACACACTCATGGAGTCACTAATACATCCACTCAGAGACTCTGAGAAACACTCACACACCCACTTAAATATCCACACAGGCACTCACATACCCACTCAGACACTCACTATATTAAATGTGTTGTGGGTTTGCATTGAGTGTATGCTTCTGGTTGGGAACAGATCCATTAATCCATCAGGAACCGCTTGTAGTATAGCTAGCAGACCCCGTATTTGGCTGTAGATCCATGGTGGATCCATGGATCTAAGTGAGAAATTGACAGAAAGGATTTGAAAACAAAAAGAACCAGTGTTTGGAAAAATGGTTGGCTCTAAAATAGAGCCTTTGTGATGTGTAGATGATAGTTACACATAGAACAGGATGCAGTCTTTTAGGTGGTTGAGAAACTCCCTGTTGCCTCAGTCTGTGAAGTAGACTTCATCTTTTCCATATATTCCATCCATATTGAAGCGTAAGTTGTCATGGTATATAGAGCCCATGCTGTAGTCTCAGAGGAATGCCACTTCTGTATTTGGCAAATGTTAGAGAACACCAAGCAGTATGTGGGAATAGTGTCATTAATTTACCAAAGGTATCCTTCATTAGGATTTCCTGCCTCAGTAATTGTGCCTAGGCCATTGCCACAACAGTTCACAATCATAAGGTCTGGATGCTTGCAGTCTGCAATGTTTCCACTTTAGTCCTCTCTGTCCAAATCAAGTAACGTCTACATTAGGTAAAGCTGGGTCCCTGTCAATGCCACTCTTTCTAGCACTCTCTTTGGCACAAAACACAAAACTATGACCCACAATCCAGACTCTGATCATTTTGGAGACAAGCAGAAGTAGAACACAGCTAAAAGTTGCAGCAGAAGGAGGCAGTTTTGAAGATAAAAGGCAGCTAAAATGAAGAACAGCCAATAAAATATAAAAGATCATATTTGATTGTATGTTGGAGATGTGCAGGGCACTAAAATTAGGTAGTGACTTTAAGAAAAAAGTAACTACGTCTGTGATTGACTTTGAAAAATAAAAAAAAAGTTGTTTGGAATATATTTGGATTGCTAACAGTCAACCACTCCTGCTACACTGAATAGCAGAGAGTGTATGTCGTGTAATTGACAATATTTAACAAACTGAAACATGAATAAAAATCAGCAGATTGTTAAATGCTTTAAGGGCTTCCATGTGGATCCGCAGATCCACCACAAAATTACACGTGGGGCAATGCTGGGCACCATGGTGGATCCGTGGATCTGTGAAAAACCTGCCAAATTGGGATTCTTTACAGGACACATTGAAAAGGTTAAAAGATAGTAACTATTCAGAAGTGGTATAACAAAAATAAAAGATTAAAGGAAATCTATGATTTTGTAAGTACAGGAGAATAGGTAAGAGAACATGGTTAAGGTTAGCCATTTTAGCTCCATTTATACTGAGAGGAGAGGAGGATTGCCATAGGTCAGAGTTGAAATTTGCAGTGGAAAACACATTTTAACAGATAGTACAGTGAAAGTTAGACAACATCAAAATAGATTTTACAGGTATGTTAACTATGTTGTATTGTAGCAAAAGTATATTTGAAAAAGTATGCATAAGCTGAAAGAAAATGCGTACCTTCTAGACACTATATTAAAATGGAAATTAGATTGGAAAGTTAACTAAAAATATAGGGTGCAGCAAAGAGGAACAGACATTTAAATACTGAACAGTTAGTCATTTTATTAAGCCAGTGTGAATGAATGTGATAGACATTAGATGTGGGTGCTTGTGTATAGTATGTAGTTTAGTATAACATAGGATACCCATGCACACGTCAAAGATTCAGTTCCGTGAGTACAGTAAGTAATGGAGAGAACACAAGTTCAAGAAACACTTTGTACGTCCAAAAAAATGAATATTTCTTGATTTAATAACGTTCCGTTGCCCAGCCAACACGTGTTTCATCTGGGTGTAAACCCACGACTTCTTCAGGGCTACAAGAAACATAAGGGTACATTATAGAAATAGTCGTCATCTTAACATACAGTGGTCATGTAAACAAAAGGAATACCAGACACCGCGACGGTGAGTGATAGAGTAAAATCCAATCAAAATTCCAAGAGCAAAAGATGCTGTGTAAAATAACACAGAAAAAAACAAAAACAAGCAAGCACTGTACAGGAAAGTAACACCTGTGACGTGATACCAGAAGCATGGTACAGAAAACCGTAATATATAGATACCAGCTCTATTACATGACATTGTATAGAAAAACCTAAGTAGGTAGTACAGAGTAACATAAACAAGCCATGTTAGCAGGTTAATGTACTGATGATGATAACGTCACATAGGAAAAAGTAAGATTCTGAAAATCCAAGGCACACTAGTCGCAGGGAGTATCGTAGACAGTGAGTCAATAAAATATTATTATAAAAACAGTGTAGTCATATGTGGGCCAGCAGCAGGAGTACAGTAGGTACCCTGCTGCAGATCATAAAGGAAAAAAGGAGAAGGAGGGAAAGAACATAGATCAGTAGACAAGAGATGGAGTACTAATCAGTCCGATCATGCCAAGGGGTGAACAAAAACTAACCACAGGTCTTACCTAACAGGCGAAACAGGATGAAGTACACAGTCTATAAAAACAAGCGAGAATGGACTTCTCGTGAGTCAACGAGCGTTAAATAATCCAGACAGTGAACAAAAACAGCTACACAAATTAATTAACCTAAGTAATAGGACAGCTCACCTCTCCACCGGTTCTAATTCCGTCCCGGCTGCGCGGGAATACAAGTGAGTGATGCAGACTATGAACGTGTACCACGGGTAAGTACCCCTTCTGACAAGGACCTACAGGGAAAATGTAAGAGGACATAAGCACTAAGAGGTAAGAGAACGTGTCTAATCTGACGTAAGGAATAGTGAGTAAAGTCAACCGTATAAGGTTCCAATGATAATAAGAGATTAAATCAGGTAATCATGTAGCGAGGTATGCGTCTCCCAACATAAGATAAAGGAAGTTCTGTATATATGTGTAACGTAGTGCTAGTGAAACTATTAAAAGCACACAATATCTCCAAAGAGGACGTGGCAGACAGAGAGTATAAGTTCCGCTACCAGCCTCTACAGTGCGTATACCCAGGTCACAGCAGTTCCCAGTATATGAAACAACGTGCCTGACCTGATGTAAGGATTAGTGAGTTAAGTCAACCGTATACGGTTCAAAAGGTAAAAGGAGGGTACGCCAGGTAATCCTGTAACGAGATATGTCCCTCACTAAATTAGGTTGAGGAAAGTACTCCGTTCTTAAAATTGGTGAAACGCAGTTCTAGTGAAAAGAACAACGGTACAGTGAATATTCAAATATGACGTAGTAAGTAAGAGAATTGCAAATTTCGCTACCCGATTCTAAAGTACATAAACCTAATGTCACTCTAATTAACAGTCTGTGCTTCAAGTACCAAGTCACTATCCTTAACGACTACGTGTGAGACCACGCTGAGACCACTCTTACCTGGAAGACGTGTACGCCACCAGTTCAATAGGATTCCGAAAGTAGCAACATCCGGAAGTGACCTGAAAGACGTTATAACGTCAACCCGGGGCGGACAACTAGACCGCACCCAGCGCAATGGGTTGAAAAAAGTATGTACTTTAATAGTATGTAATTTGCACCACCTCACACAGTCAGGCAGTCACTTATACACCAGGATACACTCCCACAAAAGCACTTATGTAAACGCCACTCATATAGACAGTCAGTTACTAGGACACTCAAGAGACCTTTCCTACTCCTGAGGCGGAAAGCCGGGAGATTTGTGCTGCTATTATTGTTTAATTGTGTTTTATTTGCTCGTTTTAAAACTCCTTCCTTCCCCCTGAGCACCTTTACCTGGGACTAGGCGCCCCCTGGAGCAGACGCGCAGCGGACTTTAGCGCTGTCACGAAGCTCAGGGTAACTTTGCCGCCATCTCCCCATCACGCACAAGCCACGGCCACTCTAGCGAGGCCACGCCCCCTCTCTGATGCATAAAACACCGCGCTGACTACGAGCGCCAGAGACCTTTCCTACTCCTGAGGCGGAAAGCCGGGAGATTTGTGCTGCTATTATTGTTTAATTGTGTTTTATTTGCTCGTTTTAAAACTCCTTCCTTCCCCCTGAGCACCTTTACCTGGGACTAGGCGCCTCCTGGAGCAGACGCGCAGCGGACTTTAGCGCTGTCACGAAGCTCAGGGTAACTTTGCCGCCCTCTCCCCATCACGCACAAGCCACGCCCACTCTAGCGAGGCCACGCCCCCCCCTCTTCCTCCAGTCTCCTCATAATCATGTGCCTCCCAAGGACGCGCAGCGGACGAGCGCAGCGGGCACGCCGTTTGCGCGCCAAAGGCGCGCCTAAGGCAAGCCCGTCTGCGCCCGTCCGCGCCTGGACGGGCCCAGGGACCAGGCAGAATGGAGAATTCATCAGGTACACCTCCCCTGAATTGCATTCTCTTCAGAACTCTGGTCTCCCTTCCCTTGATCCGATCACACATGCTCGTCTAAAGGCCAACAATATTTATCCTCACCATTACACGCAAGAGCCATCTTCTACCTCACCTCAAAGCCCTAAACCCACTAAGCCCCCCCTAGCCCCAATGTTCTGACCCTCCGCTGTCTTTATCTTAATACCAGATCCCTGGTTAAACATCAACTAGATATTTTTCTACTACTTAAGTCGGACAGACCAGACATACTATTCGTCTCCGAAACATGGCTCACTGCAGATTCCTTGCCAGACATTCTCACTGCCCTACCAGCAGATTACTACATCCTGTCAGTAAACAGAAAATCAGGAAAATCTGGAGGAGGCGTCGCCGCCATCATCCATAAAGACCATACGTTCACCACTCTACCTCCTCTAGACTTATCAGATACTGAAAACTTAGTCATCAAATCTGATACTGACATAGGAACCATGGTGCTAGTACTGATCTACCGGCCACCTACATCCATGCCTTCCTTCCCTGTCTCCCTATCTGAGCAATTGGCCGGCTTAGTCGTTGATTATGACAAGGTCATGGTAATAGGGGATCTCAACTATTGGTACAATAATTTGGAAGCCGGACCTCATGCTACAGAACTTTTCGAGCTCCTCTCTAATCTAAACTTCCGTCAACACGTCTTGATCCCCACCCATGAAAAAGGACATATCTTAGACCACATTTGGTCTCATAATATCCCTACCTCCAGCCCCATGGCCTCACCATGCATATGGTCTGACCACCACCTATTGAAATTTTCCATCACCTCTCAGGGCAACCCCAAAAATCATGTGCCCTCGGGAGGGTTAGCCAGGAAATGGAGATCTCTAAACTTCCAAGATTTCCTATCCACCCTGACTAACTCCATCCCTACCCCGGCCCCTGATATCAACTCGATGGATAAAGCACACACTGAGTGGCTTCTTTCTGCATGCAACGAACATGCTCCCTCAACCAGGTTTTCCCGCGCCTGTCGCATGGACGCCCACAGGTGGTTCTCTGCTGACTTAAAAAAACAAAAATTAGAACTCCGCCAACTAGAGAGGAAGTGGAGGCACGGCTACCATGACAAAGATAGATCATCATATACGACAGCTCGTAAAAACTACAAGAGCGCTATCTTATATGCCAAAGCAGCTTTTTTCTCAGAAAAAATCTAAAACGCTCAAAACAAATCGAGGGAAATCTTCAGAGTCGTAAACGACTTGTGTAACGATTCCAGAACCTCTCCCTCTCAGCCACCATCCCAAATGATGTGCAACCGGCTCAACGATTTCTTCAAGGAGAAGATCGACATCATAAAAAATAGTATTCAAACTAACCATATCATGGCAGCCTATTCGGACATTAGCAGAAAGCCATACATACTTCAGGATATCCCTCCCATCGATCCACCCAAATTGCTGGAACTGATGAACCGTGTAAAATCTGGTTCCCACAATGATCCCTGCCCTCCGCATATATTGAAGGAAGTTTACACTGCACTTCCTCAAGGCATACTTCCCCTTCTGAACACCTCCCTATTACGAGGAATAGTCCCCAACTCATTTCAAAATGCCACCCTAGTCCCTCTAATTAAGAAACCGGGTGCCGATCTCTCCAATCTTTCCAATTACCGCCCCATATCCCTTCTCCCTTACGGCGCCAAGCTGCTTGAAGCCCATGTAACCAGCTGCATATCCAACTTCATAGAAACATCCGACTACCTGGAGTCTAACCAAGCCGGGTTCCGCCAGGCACACTCCACCGAGGCGGTGATCCTCGCTGTCCAGAATACCCTAAGGACCAACGCCGATAATGGAATCCACCAAGCCCTCGTACTCCTCGACTTGTCGGCCGCGTTCGACAAGGTGGATCACACCATCTTATTACACCGTGTCGAACAAGCCGGCCTTAGCGGCGCGGCTCTTGACTGGATTAAGTCCTTTCTGACGGACAGATCCCAGGCAGTAAAGCTGGAGAACTTTATGGCACCCAAACTCTCCACCACTTGCGTTGTCCCACAGGGCTCCTCATTATCTCCCCTCCTTTTTAACTTATATCTTAAACCGCTACTGCACTCCCTGAAAAACAGGAAAGTCACCATCTACAACTATGCGGATGACTTGCAGCTGGTATTCCCCCTCAACTCCACGGACTCCACTGAGGAATTCCAAACTACCATGCTGCACATCCAGAGCTGGATGGATCAGAACCATCTCAAGCTCAATCCAGGAAAAACTGAGCTTGTACTCCCCGGTAACAGCGCATTAAGCTGGGGCCCCCACTTCTGGCCGGCCTCGATGGGCACCCCTCCATCTCCCTCTCAGTCAGTGAAGAGCCTCGGGGTCACCCTCTGCTCCGACCTCTCACTAAAAACCCAGGTCGGAACAGTGATCTCTTCCTGTTTCTTTCAGTTAAGAAAGATCAAGAAAATTGCCCATCTGCTGACTCACTCTGCTCTCATTCAGGTGGTACTCGCCTTGGTCCTTTCCCGACCAGACTTTTCCAACTCCATCTACTTGGGCCTACCCCTCGCCCTTGCTAAACGCATGCAGATTGTTCAAAATCAAGCGGCCAGATTAATATTTAAGAGCAACCGCAGGAAGTCGGCCAAACCTCTGTTAGCCTCCCTTCATTGGCTCCCTATAGCCCAACGGATCACCTTTAAGGTAGGCTGCATAATCTTCAAAGCACTCCACGGAAAAAGTCCCAGGTTCGTCAATCAACTCATAAATAAATACGAACCGACCCGTGACCTTCGCTCTGCTCACCTGTCCTTCCTCACGCTGCCTACGTTCAAAAAGAAACGACTTGGTGGATCCCGTTTCGCCTACCTTGCCCCAAAAACCTGGAATTCCTTCCCCCTGTCTATTCGGAATTGTACTAAGCTGGCAGAGTTTAGGGGAGCTCTGAAGACCTGGTTATTCAAACAAGCGCACGGTTAGAGTATTGTTACCATCTATCTCTTCAGTTTACCATCTGTCTCACTTAGCGCCATGAAACCCCTGGGTGACCGTGCGCTTAACAAATTCCGAATAACATAACATAACATAACACTTAGCCATACATCTATAAAACCATTCACCCACCCATTTACTAACCTATACACCCTCTTACATAGCCATTCACTCACCTATACAGGCACTTTCATAACCACTCATACACCTATACAACATTTCATGTACCCAGCACTCAGACAGCCAGTGACACATGCTTTTACACACCAAAACATCCGGTTTTACACAATCACCCACCCATACAGCCACTCACATACCTATTTACAAAACCATACAGCCATAAACCAGTGAGACAGCGACAGAAACACTTACACATGCATTCGCACCCTCATTGCACTTATATATCCACCACTAATAGAGCCAGTTGCACAGACATTTACACACGCATACACTCACTGACATAGTCTGTTAGCAATCCACACAGCCACTTACACAACCATTTAGACACCCATACAGAGCCCGTTGCACACTGATATAACCCCTTATGTAGCAATTCAGTTGCTCATAGTATGTAATCAAATAGTAAGTAATCTGAAGTTAAATGTATTCCATATTTGCTTTTGAGAAATCTACTTGTGTATAAAGAGTAATGGAAGATATAAATAAGAGGTAAAAAAAATAAGAATCCTGCTTCTTGCCTGCATGCATAAAGTTGGCAACAGATGATATGTTTAGTTTAACTGGGATTTGATGTTTCTCACAATGAGTCACCATGGCTTGCACTTTTGGTGAAACAACTAGAATACTTAGTATCTGGTCAAGTGGTGAGGGCCCCCCACCTGGTCTAACTGGTGATGATAATCCACCACCTTCCATCTCTCTTATCATCCTCTGATACATCCTTGCATGTATGGTTTTCAGGTGTTTTGAAACTGATGATGTACCGTGCTAACACTTCTTCAGAAAATCTTTTGACAAACTTCTTTGAAAGTGTTAAGTGTTCTTCTTCTTCATCCTGCTCTTTACATTGTTTTCTATCTTCAGCAAAAGAGCTCTTACCTTTGATACTCTCTTCTTTTGAAGAAAATGGAAATGTACAAAGGAGCCCTACTGAAGAGACTGTCTACAGAGAGACGTTGCACTAAAATAACTGATTTTGTGTATGGTTTGCGACGTGGATGGGTGACCAGATCTGTGGTGGCATCACAGAGGATCTGCAGATCCTTAACAAATTGAAAAAAAAATTGTATTTGTAAACAGTCAAATAAGGTGTGTTATGTTTGTTTGTTAATTGCTTGGTTTAAATTCTATAATGTATTTATAGACTTATAAAATGTATATTACTGAAATGAACTTATGGGTCAAATTGTAGTACAATGTATATTAAAACAAACAGTGAAATCCACTAAAAAACAAAGGTTACAGGGATGTTATAGTCAGGAAATAGCATTAAAAAACGATAGAAAATTCACTGAAATAAACAAAGTTACAGGGATGCTAGAGTTAAGAATTAGAATTAAAAAAACTTTAGATATTCACTGAAAAACACAAAGGACTTTATAGTAAGGCTCAGATTTTACACACTTCAAAACCATAGACATTCAGCAGTTATAGTTGCCTGAGCTAACTATACCTTAAACCCCCTACACTTATTGCTTATGACCTCACATATTACATCACTCAAAAAACCTTTGTTTTTTTCAGTTAACATATATATAGATGTGTGTGTGCTTTTTATGGTAGTGCCTTTAAATAATTAAGCAAACAAATTGATATAATGTAAGATATATATTTTTTAATAATTGTGTAAAAATTGTCCTTGCAAAAAGATCCCGAATTTGGGGATTTCACATTGCAATAGATAGGTAATCATTTTAGAATAAAAGCAAAATGGTTTTCTCTGTTATTATGGTGTCTCTTAACTTTACAGAAATAGTTGCAATCATCTAAAATGGACAAGCTACAACTGCAGTGGTTTATGCAGGCACTGGCAGGTAGGGAGCATGTTTTTGGGTCCATATAATTTCCTTAGTTGGACTTTTCTGGTGAAGATGTCTCTAAATGCCCCCAAAATATATCTTCTTCATTTAAATAGGTAGAGCAGAATGTCAGGTGGAGAAATTACATTGTCTGGCTGGACCTACTCCGTGTCTTCCATTCTTACTTATACTGATACTAAAAGTTGATACCAGCTACAAGAGTTTGGGTGACGCTCTAGATAACTTAGGGTCCGTGAATTAGGAAGGAGATATGACAGTCCTCAAATTAGAGGAATCTAATGGCCATTGAATGTTCACTTTGTTTTTTTCTCCATGTCTCCTATGTCAGGTTTTTATGGTATCCATGGACAATCAGGTAGCCAGGAGTCATATTAATTGATAAAGGGGAAGCAAGAGCTTGCTCAGATCAACCAGTGTGTGAGAGGCTTATGGGCAGTATTCCATGTCCCTTCTCTGACGGTAGGCTATCTTCACAGGAAGAAGAATCGCTGTGTGGTTCATCTCAGGTAATTTCCCCCCTTCTTTGTCCATTTTGACTCCATCCAGGATTCTACAACATATTTAATTGCTGTGAGTCCTGGCGACAATTAACATCTTCACATTGGAAGAGAACAAACTTCTTCCTCTTTTTTGTATGGCACTTCCTTCCCCGGAGAAAGTGGAGTGGAGTTAAGATACCTCTTACGGCCAAAGAGCTCCAGCATGCCATCCATTCAATTCTGTTATTGTGAAACATGCATATTGAAAACAGGGATGTGAGGCAATTTGAACTTGCTGAAAAGATTCTGCCTGTCCACATTTAAAATGAAGTCTTGTATGTGAAAAAAACCTTTTCAAAGCCAATAGGTTTGGATCTGTTGCTTGAATATGCTCGAATGTGTGCTCACATTTGTTTGCTGCTGTGTTTGCGTACATCAACACATTAAAGCCAGACATACTGTCTTTGCCAAAGCTTGTAATCCAAATATATTTACTAACACGGCACCCTTTTTTGTCTAATTACTTCAGTGTGACCTAAAGGTGATCTATGTGGTACGGATCTCACAAAAAGAATAGAAAGACATTATGAAAGGAACATAGATTAATTGATAGTAAAACTAACGGAAACAAAAAAAAAACAAATGAACCTGAATTTTCCATTTGCTATGTATTTCACTACTTTTTCTTTTTTTAATGTATTTGTTCTACCACTTTGTACAGGGTATGTGGTTACTTTAAAAATGCCATGGTGGTGTACCTCCTCCTAAGTATATAATGGTGCTGCCTCCCCTCCCACTAGTACTTTGGGGTAGGAGGTGGCAAAAATAAGCTTGTAGTTGCATGCATGACTTGCAGATAGGACAGCAAGTTGTCTTAATTCAATGTCATTAGGACACTTTAAATAACCCTTCTGGACAAGGTGCAAAAGCCTAAAGAAGGACTAAAAACATCATGCACATGCTTTTGGATAGGCTACAAAGTCGGTCTGCCAGTGCAAAGGTGTGTGTGCTATATCTTAAGGTACAGAGATAAAATTATAATTTAAGCTAACCAGAAGCAGTTGATCTGGTTTTAGGTGTGCATTCAGGTTATTCTACTATAAAGATCCTTGCACAAGGAACAATCTATCTCTACATCATATGTATCTGTGTAGCTGGAGGCCAGGATGTTGTTGTTCAATGGCCAATAGAGGATTGATAAGTCTAGTCCATGCACATGCAACTACTTGATGATTATTCATAACTGTGACTTTTGTTTGTCAGAAGATGTAGGGATTAATATTACTAAAATATTGAAGAGAGAGGCCACAGTCTTGATGTGAGCAGTGACTGAGTTCAAAGATTAAACAATGTGATTTCTATTAGATTATGGCATGATGAGTAGAAAAATGATGAATTTAATCCCAGATCTCTGCACTGGGGAGGTGAATGTTTGACAATGTTCAGCATTCCGTCTATCATCTTTTTGTGTTGCTATAGTCACCCTAAGTGGGAAAGGTATGCCCAGACATGGGACCCATGCTCACTATGCCATTGGATTCAAGCTAGCCTTGCTGATGAGGGGTGTTACCCTGAATCTGGTCCTAGAATGTTTGTTTTCGGTCCAAGGAGGACCTGGCCTGGCAGTTTAGGCTGGACTGCTCTCATGGGGAGCAGGGTCACGACTGATTTGCACATGGCTGGGTCCAAACTGGAATGGCATAGCGAGCAAAGAAACAATGGATTTAGGCCCAGATCTCTGTACTGGGGTGTGAATGTTTGACAATGTTCAGAATTCCGTTCATCATCTTTTTGTTTTTCTATTAGGTTATGGCACTTTTGTATTGCGTATCAAGTTTACACTTGTACTTTCGCATTTAGGGAATACAACTGAGAGTTGTCAGTCTGTGGGACCAAATCACTGCTAGTTCACCCATACAAAAATACGCACATCCATTAAGTGCAGGGGGCCCCAATACCAAACAACCGGCCGGCAAGGTGTTCTGATACTTATCCAGACAAAGTTCATGCCAATTCGGTTTACAGGGGTAACGGCACATCCTAGTGCTAAAGCTCTCACATTAGAGTCAGATACTATGCCTGCAACTCTTCATTTTGGGTGAGATGTGCCCTTGTGATAAAAGGGCACACGTGATAGCATCACCCTCAAGAATGGTAATTAGCCACTCCCTGCCTTACCAAAAGTAACCTGCAGAAACTCCACTAATGAGCTCTATCGAGGGTTTTAACATGTCCTGGTTCTCTCAATAGAGAGTATGACAGCCCATGATGCATTCGTTTCATTAGCCTTCTTTGCTTAATTCACAGGCCTGTTAAGTCCCCTCCTGAAATGTATTATACATTGAATTACTGATGCTACTGAATACCTCCTTTTAAACATGGAAACATCACATTTTGTAAACATACTAGAACTGTATTTGAGATCAGTTAAGGAAAGGTATTAAACATAAACCGAATGGATTATTACTGATTACTATTTAAATGGATTTTATTTCTAATGCAAGAGTTGATGCAATTTTTATTTGATAGATCTATAGCATGGCTTGCATCTTCTAGGTTGCTTATTTAGTATATGAGTACTCTTTGCAGTAGCATACGCTACCATCTAATGTACTTGGGTGACAGTCACAATGTTGAATATGCATTCAGGAAGGTTTAAGGTAGAAAAGTCTATTTTGCTTTAGTTGTAGTTGAATTTTTATTATGTTATTAGGCTGTTTATATAATTATTGTACGCTATGTGGATCAATCTATTTAAAGCCCAAATACACGTTTGTCTTTACAATTATTTTAGAGCAAAACTTCATGCTCTGTGATAAATGTAATTCACAATAGTGTTCAGTGTGAAGTCTTCTAGAGAAAATGCTTCTATTAGAGAGGCATTCAGTAAGCAGGTGTAATTTGCCACAGCGAAATGCGTACTTCGAAGTGTTCTACTTATATATATATATATATATATATATCATATTACGCGGTGGCCTGGCCGTGGAGGGGTTCATCACCTCGAAGGAACTGGCGGTCACGGGCCCGGATTTGCCGTGCCTACTATGTGAAGCTGCAGCTGAGGGATTAATGGACACAATGCATCCCGAGGCCCATTTGAGGGCTTTGTACCAGCTTTAATAACATGCACCCATCAAGGGAAATGACACAAACTACCAGTCCCATGAGGCAGTGCGTTTAACTTATACGAGTTGCCCATCTGAGGGCGGTTAATTATAAACAGTGGGAGTGTCAAAATGCTCAAACTCAAGTCGAACCTCTGATGAGGAGCAAAGGCTCAGAAACACGTCAGGCTGAAAATCCAGACATGAGAGCTGTAAGCCATCGGCATGCACAGGTGTTCTTTACCTGCAATCAAGTTGTCATGCTGCTGCTAGAGTGCTTCCTCGCCCGCGATCACTTTTGAGCTTATTTTATATACATATATATAGTATCTACTGGCGGTCGCCAGTAGATAGTTATAGTTAGGACCAAGTTCCCATAGGAAATCTGAAAATTCTATTTTGAATAACTTTGGCGCCGGTTGACTTATCTTTGTGAAATTTTCAAAACTAATGGGGTGCTCCGCTCAGCTCCTGCCCTGAAAGTCTCGGGGTGATTCGTCAAGTGGGGGCTGAGAAAAAAGGAGGTCCCAAAACGCGTTTTCCCCATGCATTTTCCCATAGGACTTTTAGTCGAAGGTACAGCCCGAACGGCTGAACAGAATTACTTGAAATTTGGCAAAGAGGTAGTCCTCAGGTCAGGCATGTGCCTTTTGCATATATGGTGTCAGTCTGTTCAGTAGTTCCTGAGAAAATTGCAGTTAAAAGTACATACATATCTATATGCGCGCACCGTGCGCGCAAGGTGCTCGCACGGGGCGCGCACCAAATGTCCGCGAGCGTCATTCTGATTGGTGGTTAGATGTCAGTCAACATTCCAATCGGTCGGGGGCGTGGCTTGGACGCCGAACAAGATGGCCGCCTGACTCCGGAGCTCCGCTGCACCGAGACGGACTTCTCTTCCGTTTCTGCTGTTTTTCAGCGCGTTCCTGTGGATTTCTTTCAACTGCCGCCTACGGATCGTGGTGTGCCTCAGATGTGACCGCCAGACCCGACCTTTGTGCGGTAATGCTCCGTTTTTCGCCTGGAACTGTAGGTGCCTCAGCGCGTCCGCCATTTTGAGGCTGGCGCGTCTTTCGCGCGCGGCCAAATCTGTGTAAATTCTCCTCACAGGAGAACAGTTGATAGTGCCTGATGGCTCCTCCTATACCTGCCCGCTGCTTCTGAACATCTGCACCTCCTTTTACCTTTATTTTTGACAGCTGCTTCCTACTCTCCCTCATGTTATGCTGCAGCTTTTCTTCCTCACCAGCCATTATTCCTGCCTCATGGGTGACTTCTGCCTCTCTACCTCAAGTATGAATAAGAAGTTTTAGACTTTCCCATTTTCCTTAACAAATAAATATACTCTGCATGGCTCCTGGATGTCCGCAGGTCATTTTTTGCTACTCTTTGAAGGTCAACTCATCGTTAGTTGGGACTACCTTTGATACCTGGTGTGCTGCTGCCCCTTAGTAAACTTCTCTGCTGGTTTTCCACACATCTCTATGGACCGTTATTGAGCTTTACCACGCATAGTTGAACACGGTTGCCTCATTTTTTGAACTTTGTTATTTGTGGTACACGACGCTCGCCAGGGTCCTTCTCATTCTGTTTTCTGCTCTTTGGGCTCTATGGGCAAGCTACGCAATCCAAAGTTCGTCTTTGTGCCCTCGAAGTCTTCTCCTACGCCCTCTTCCTCTTCTTCCTCAACAGCAGATCATTCCTCACTTACAGATACAATGGCGGCAGCGGCTCCCACTCGCCCTTCTCCATCATCATCAGCCTCTAATAAAGCGTCTCCTCCTACTACTTCTTCTAAGCGCTTGAAGCAAGATTCTCCTCCTCCCGATAAACCATCGTCTCCTATCTCTATGGAACTACTGCTGGAGGAGATTCGCGCTTTACGCCCGTTTGTGGAAGAGACCAATACAAAAATGCAAATGTTTGAGGCAAGATGGGCGACTATGGACACCCGAGTATCCTCCGTGGAGCAGCAGATTACAGTTATCCACACTAACTCTCAACGTATTTCCTCGCTGGAAAAGTCTGTTCTCACACTTCAACAGCACACTGAGGACTTGGAAAATAGAAACAGGAGGAATAACCTACGGATTTATGGTCTGCCGGAATCTTTGGAGGGAGATGACCCTGTTGCATTTTTCTCTTCTTTTCTTTTGAAACTTTTGGACATCCCTTCTACTACTTCTCTTAGTATCCAGAGAGCACATAGACTTGGTCCTCGTTCCTCAACCTCAGCTAAACCACGAGGAGTCATCATCCTATTTCTGAAGTTCACTGATCTCCTTCTGGTCCTTTCTGCAGCCCGATCCAAACGCCAAGTCTCCTGGATGGGCCAGAGGGTGTTCCTCTCGCAAGATGTCTCTAATGTTACTGCTGCGAGAAGAAAGGAATTTTTGAGTCTTCGACCTTCTCTACGCTCTCTGGGTGCTAGGTATGGTTTATTCCATCCCTGCCTCTTCAAGGTGACCCATCAGAATCAGACGTGGACTTTTCATGATCCTGCCGAACTTAAAAATTTCATTCATATTCAGACTAATGCTGGCATGGATACCTCCAATGCTGCCAATGGTTGACTATCTTAACCTCTTTTCTTCTCTTGCAGGTTTTCTCGGTTAATGTTCTGGTGTGGGCTTCACTTTGTCACCTTTGTCATTGTTTTTTATTAGTTGGTGGATTGTGTTTTCGTTTCCTATGTATATTCTCTGCTTTTATATTGTCGTTTTTTAGTCTAATTGTTTGCATTATCTTTTTCCTTCCCTAGATTGGCTGGTGTATTATTATTATTCTCCATCCCATGTGGTTCGTTTTGTTCCTTCCCGTCCTGGTGCAGTTGGCTCTCCTGGCTTTGGGTGGTCATTCTTGTTGAATCCTTCCATAACCCCATTATCTCCCCTTTCTCCCTCTCAGGTATGTCTCTTTCAGTCGTCCTTTTTGGATATGTACTGTCTCTTCTTGTACTTCCTTCTTCCTGTCCTTCCTCTTCTTCCCCTTCCTTTTCGCTTCTTCTGTTATTTATTCCTATCTTTGCTCTGCCTACTCTGTTATTACACCTTTTTTCTCATCCCCTTTTAGCTGCACCTTTCATTCTTCTTTTTCCTTCTTCTGTTCATATGTATTTATTGGCATCTTTTTCTTATTTTCTGTTATTGTGGCTTTCTTTCCATGTTCAACATTTACTGTTTTTGCCTTCAGAGTTATTTCATGGAATGTAAAAGGTTTTATTAACCCGATTAAGAGACAGAGAGTCCTTTCCCACCTAGCTTCTTACAACCCCGATGTAGTACTTTTACAAGAAACTCATCTTACTGAAGCGGAATCGCTTAAGTTGAAAAGAAGCTGGGTGGGCACGGTTTTATTCTCTCCCTCTTCTAATAAAAAGAATGGTGTTGCTATTTTATGCCATAAAAGGTTAAAATGTAAAGTTGTTTCCCAAGATACTGACACTGATGGTCGATGGGTATTAGCTAAGTTGTTAATCAATTCTGTATCCCTAACTGTTCTTAATGTTTATGGCCCTACTCACCCTGATTGTAATTTTTGGCCTGTAATTACCTCGAAATGTTTTCAGCATAAAGATACCATGTTTGTTTTAGGAGGTGACTGCAATCAGATTGTTGACCCGTTTCTTGACCGCAAATCTTCTGTCCGTTTTAATCCTCACAAATCACACAAACAATTTCTCGACACCATTTCACAGTCACATCTCATTGATTCATGGAGACTCTCACACCCTGACACCCTTGATTACTCCTTCTTCTCGCCTCCTCATGCCTCCCTCTCCCGCCTTGATTACATCTTTCTTTCTCAATCCCTTTCTCAGAATCTTTTATCCTCCTCTATCGAACCCATAGTTATTTCTGATCATGCACCTATTGTCACTACCTTCGATCTTCTCCCTGCACCTCCTAAACCTTCCCGCTGGCGATTTAATAATTCCCTCCTCACAGATCCTCTTTTCTCTTCCTCTTTTCTTTCCTTTGCTAATGAATTCTTCTTACTCAATTCCGACCCCTCTTTGGCCCCTCATGTTATTTGGGATTCTTTTAAGGCGACTGCACGGGGCTTTGTTATTGATTTTGTTTCTAAAAAGAAGAAACATTTTCTTAAAAAGCAGAAAAGTGTGTTGGCTCATATTAAATCTTTAGAGCATAAATTCTATACTTCCTCTAGCAAGTCTGTTTTGCCAGACCTTATACGTGCTAAAATGGATTTTAACAAAACCACGACTGACAATGCCTCTTCAATTTTGCTTCGGAGCAGTGCTCGTTACTATGGGGGTCGCAATAAATCAGGTAAGCTTTTAGCTAACTATCTTAAAACCCGCAAAGAGCGTACCTCTATAGACTCCATATACTCTTCGGATAACCTACTTCTTCATAAGGAACAAGAGATTCTTAACCAATTCCAGCTTTTTTATCAGTCCCTCTACACACCCGAATCTCCTCCTTCCCCTTCTCTTCTCCAATCCTACTTTGAAAAGCTCCCTACCCCCTCCACCTCCCATCTTAATTTCCCTGATCTTGAGCACGACCTTTCTATCACTGAACTGGATAGTGCCTTAAGGACTCTCACCAAAGGCAAAGCGCCGGGCCCCGATGGCTTCTCTGTTGAGTTTTACAGGCATTTCTCTGATCTTTTGCTCCCTAAACTTCTGTCACTTTTTCAATCCTTTTTTCTCTCCGGCTCTGCAGCTGGCTCTTTCCATGAGGCCACGATCTGCCTTATCCCCAAGGAAGGTCGTGACCCTCAACTATGTAAAAATTACCGTCCGATATCTTTAGTCAACGTAGACTATAAATTATTCGCCAAACTCCTTGCCTTACGTCTGGATCCTCTTATGCCCCATCTCATTGGGAAAGAACAGTGTGGTTTTGTCAAAGGTAGACTCACTTCAGACAATTCTCGCCTCTTCCTTAACGTTTTAAATAAAGTCACGTCTCTTTCCATTCCTCTTGCTGCTATCTCTGTTGATGCTGAGAAAGCTTTCGACAGGGTGGACTGGTCCTTTTTGTTCGCTGCTTTACGTTGGCATGGCTTTGGTCCTAAATTTATTTCCCTTATCTCCTTGCTTTACTCAGCCCCTAAGGCATCTGTTCTTGTCAACGGCCATCTCTCTTCGTATTTCCCTCTCCAACGTGGTGTCCGTCAAGGTTGTCCCTTATCCCCACTTCTTTTTGTTCTTGCCCTTGAACCTTTTTTGACGTCTATTCGAAATAATGTTTCTATTTCTGGCTTTCTGTATGGCAAGACGCATCTGAAACTCTCTGCATATGCTGATGACATCCTTTTATTTATCTCTGCCCCTGAACAATCTATTCCAGCTCTACTATCTGAGTTTACCTCCTTCTCACAAGTCTCTGGATATAAGATCAACTCTGATAAAACTGAGATTCTTCCCCTTACAAAATATTGCCTCCCACATCAATTCTCTTCTACTGGTTTTGCATGGAACTCCTCTAAAATTAAATATCTCGGAGTATGGTTCTCAAATTCCATCGCCACGTCCATTCAATTGAATATGTCTATAGTTCTCTCCCGTATTGATAAATTATTATCCTCTTGGAACCCTCTTTATCTTTCATGGTGGGGTCGACTTGACTCGATTAAGATGATGGTATCTCCCATTCTCATATATACTTTATCCATGCTCCCTGTGCACATTCCGGATGTCCATTTTAAACGCATTGATTCCTGCCTTTCTAAGTTTCTGTGGAGGAATAAGAGGTCCAGGATTGCATTAGCCATCCTTCGTAAACCTAAACCGAACGGTGGAGTCAACTTTCCAGATTTCCGTCTCTATCATAAAGCTTTCTCTCTGCGTCAGGCCTCTAGGTGGCTTATCTCACAACCCTCTCCTTTTGATCCTCTTTGGCTTTCTATTGAGCGTTCACTACTCTCTCCGTTTTCTCCTCTTGAAACCATACATTTCTCTGTTAAAAACCCATTCACTTCTCTTCCTTTATTCAAACATACCTCCTCCCTTCTGCATTCTCTAGTCTGTTCTACTCCTATCACTCGTGAATCCTTTTTAGAATCCCCTATTTGGTATAATTCACTTATCCTCTTAAATAATAGGCCTATTTATTGGTCTTCTTGGAGGTCAAAGGGTCTCGTATGGGTTAAGCAGCTCTTTGACGGACTTATCCCACGCTCCTTTCCTAGCTTTCGTCTTGTATTTCACTGTCCTCAGTCTTTCTTTCGCAAATTCACTGTTCTCATGACTCTCCTTCTCGATGTTTACTATTCCCTCCCTCCTTCATCATCTCCTATCTCCCAGCCTCCTCTCCTTCAAATTTTGCTCAATCTGCCCAAAGCATCTCTTATTTATAAATCTTTCTCGTCCCCTCCTCTGAATCGTTCTAAATCTAAGCTGGAGTGCGCTTGGGAGTTAGATCTAGGTTGTGACTGGTCGACTATTCTTTGGGATAAAATCTGGTCCAGATCATTGAAAATATCTCGCTCTGCTTCCCTGACTCAGTCTTTGTTTTTTCTTTATCACAGATTATATCTCTCCCCGGTTTCGATTTCTCGTTTCTCCCCTACTCAGGGTTCTAATTGTTGGACCTGTGGTTCCTCTGATGCTGATCTTCTTCACCTTCTCTTTCTTTGCCCCCCTGTTGCTACTCTGTGGCGTGAGGTTTGGTCTTATGTTTCTCGACTATTTTCCATATCTATCCCCTACTCTATTCCTCTTCTTTTCTTAGGCAGCCTTTCTGATTCCTTAGGTATCCCCTCAGACTGCTTTGGTCTATTAGACCTTATGCTTGCCCTGGCATTCCAACACATAGCCTTTAACTGGAAATCTCTCACTAATCTATCCATAAAATGCTGGTGGAACTCCCTTTGTCATCATCATAGGCTTGATGTGCGCTTTGCTGCCTCCTCCACTCCCTCTCTTAATAGAGACTTGTTTTGGTTGCACCTCACATCATACCTTGATCGCATGGCGTCGAGGCGTACTTCACATTGCTCTTCTGAGAATTTCAAACCTCCATGAATGATTGTTTCTGCTCTGTCCTCCTTATCATATCTCCTATATTGTTTATTTTCTCCTTTACTCAACTGACAATCACTTTTTGACTTCTTTATCTACTTCTTCTATTTTGCCATGTTTGCTTCCTACCCTCTTCATATTGTTTCCCTCTCTTCTTTTCTTCTGTTCTCCTTCCTCCTCTTTTCTTTTTCTTTTCTTTCTTTCTTTCTCTCTTCTGTTCCCTCCCCTCTCATCCATAAAACCTTATAAAATGCTTTTTGTTTACTTATTAGATAGTATTGGCCTACTGTCTCTTTCATTCATCATTGTTAAGATCATATGTATTGGTCAGTATTTCTGTATTCTTTCAAGTTATCTCAATAAAGCATTTTAAACTGAAAAAAAAAAGCATTCCAATCGGTCGAAATCAGGAAGTGTCGGACACCATTTTGTGTGTGACAGTGAAAAAGAAAGGTGGAGAACGTGAAAAGGGGGCAGGGTAGAGAGTTCCTGACCCCCTAGCGTTTGTCAGGGGGTCCCTGAAGGACCTCGAAGGGTGAAAAAAAACATTTTATTTTTTTCAAAAAATCGCGGGGTGCGCGCACGGTGCACGCACCTCCTAGCTGCCATTATGAGTTTTAGAGGCAGAAGAGAGCTAAAACACAAGTGGAGAACGTGGAAAGGGGGCAGGGTAGAGAGTCCCTGACCCCCTAGGCCTTCTCAGGGGGACCATGAAAGACCCCTAAGGTCCCAAAAAAAAACATTTTAAACTGTTTATAAGTTTATAGAAGATAATAACTATGCTGTTCAACTGTATCCAAATTCAAAAAAAAAGATCTGAGCCATTCCATATTACAGGATACAGTCAATCTATAACTATATACATAGGTAGTTTATTGTAAAATAAATATATAAAAAATATAATAATACATACATAAATTAGCATTTAAAAAACCTTACTAATTCACAAAAGAAAACATAGATTTCACACACGTTATAGTTAGAAATTAGCATTTAAAAAACCTTGCAAATTCACTAAAAAAAACATAGGTTTCACACACGTTATAGTTAGGAATTAGCATTTAAAAAACCTTGCAAATTCACTGAAAAAACCATAGGTTTCACACACGTTATAGTTAGGAATTAGCATTTAAAAAACCTTGCAAATTCACTGAAAAAACCATAGGTTTCACACACGTTATAGGTAGGAATTAGCATTTTAAAAACCTTGCAAATTCACAGAAAAAAACATGTTATAGTTAGCTGGACATTTCACTCGTACAAAACCATTGAAATTCCCCCGTTATAGTTAGTTCAGCTAACTATAACTCGCGCGACCACAATCCACTGCTGATGACGTCACATATTACATCACTCATGACATGGTCAGTGACATCACTCATGACATCACTGATGACATCTCAAATGACATCACTCACGACATCACTGATGACATCATCCAGTGAATATGTGTCTTTCTGAAAAATAAATATTTTTTATATATGTATGTCTAAAGGTTAATGGAAGAATAAATGGGTAAATAAGTGTCTAAATGGATGGTTTTTTTGTAAAATTAATTGTATAACAGACTTATTAACAGTATCTTAGTGAATACCAGTATTAGTGAGTAATGTTTAAATATTTAAATATCTTTATCAGTGTCTCACTTTGTGTATATGTGGCTGCATGGGTTGGTGAGTAGCTACATGAGTGTGTATATGGGTTATTAGTTTGTTTTTAGAGTATCAGTATGAGTGTCTGTATGGTTCGGTGGGGGATGTTACTTAGCGTATAGATGCATGAATGAGTGACTCACTGTTTGTATGTGTTTTGAAGACAGTATGTGAGCAGGACAGTATGGGTGGATTAGTGTGTGTATGGGTGAGTAAGAGAGTGAATGACTGTCTCAATAGTGTCTTTATGAGTAAGTCCATATGTTTTAAACTAGTATATGTGAGTATTGATGTATATAAGTGAGGATATATGAGAGTGAGAGATTGGAAGAGTTCCTGTATAAATAAGTATGTGTTTCTATAAGTGATTGTTTAAGAGAGTAAGTATGTGTACGTTTCTGTAGAAGTAAGTGTAGTGGTGTGTGTATAGCTGTATATGCAAGTAAATGGATGTTTATTTGCATGTGTGAATATGTGTGTGAGTAACTCTATGTATGAGTGTAGGTGTGTAACAGGATGTATAGGTGTATGAGTACATATGATGACTGAGTACATGTATGAGTGACTATATAGAAGTGTTGATGAATGAGTGGATGTGTATGTAGATTTTGGAATTACTGAATAGGTTGTTCTAACTGGTATTGGTATCTCTATAGTTTTCAAAACTTTAGTTTGTATTTTCAATGTGTGTATCAAAGTTTATATTAGGATAAGAGGAGGTCTGCCACTCTTACACAAGGATGATGTCATCAGTGACGCCATCAGTGATGTCATTTGAGATGTCATCAGTGATGTCATGAGTGATGTCACTGACCATGTCATGAGTGATGTAATATCTGACGTCATCAGCAGTGGATTGCGGTCGCGCAAGTTATAGTTAGCTGAACTAACTATAACGGGGGAATTTCAATGGTTTTGTACGAGTGAAATGTCCAGCTAACTATAACATGTGTGGAACCTATGGTTTTTTCAGTGAATATATATATATATATAGGTTTGCCGGGAGATTTACGTTAACAAAATGGTAGAAACATACCAAATTGAATGAATTGTAGCAAATTTAATGAGCAGATCAGGGATAAACACACTTCTGTGTATAGAAAATATATTTTTTTCATTTGTGCAACTCATAGTCATAAGTTCACTAATTGGTAAATGCTCGAGGCCGATAAAGTGGTTGTAAATCACACAGCAAAACTCCAGTCTGTGATCAGCAGGTGAATTGCCAATAAATCATTTTTGTCACCAAAATACAAGCAGGACCAAGGTGACAATGATAGATAGTAATGAAAATTGTTATAATAAATAATCGGGCCAGGCAAACATTATTTGGCCAAATGAGAATCTTGAGATATTTCAAGAGCATGAGGCAGAATTTAGAGCATTATTCATGTAAAAGTTGGTGTTATATCAAAAACAAATACTGAATGCCTGAGAAAATAATTTACTTCAATTTAGGGCAATCAGATTCTTTCAGAAATAAAACCCTAAGGATGTTTCCAACTTACAGATCCAGAGGCTACTCACAGAATTCTAACACTTTATATCAGATGCAAAGTTATAATTAAGGGAACTTAACTCTATTTTGGTACTTTCAATTACCATTTCTTATTTAATAGGAGAGTAGGAGAAATATACCTTTGATGATGACATAATAGAAAGCAGTGTGTGCTATGACATATTCACAGAAATGTAGGGAAATGCCTCTTTTTGCATGATCACCCCTATTTTTGTGGACTAATCAAACTTGATGTTTGAGTATGTGCACTGGGACTCTGCTAACCAGACCCATGTGCACGTGCTCTGACACCTAAACCAAAGCAAAATCTGTTATGCTCCTAATTGGCATAATTAATTTACCTTTAAGTCCTTAGTCTATGATGCAAAGTATACCCTAAGACTTTAACTTAAATATCACTTCGTGGACTGAGGCACACATTGTGCCACCCATTACAGTGACACAGCAAATATGACTGTGGAAGGTCCATTGTAGCCTGTCAGTGCAATTTTAAAACTCTAATTCGACCCATCAAAATAAACTCTTTTGACAGCTCAAAACATTCCTTTTGAATATTAATATCACCTCATGTAGGTCTTATAAGTTGTAGGGCAAGGTACATGATAGTTTAAAGTAGGACATGCAAAAAGTTGTTGGATTTGACCTTACAATCTAAAAGCCCCTACAGCTATTTTCACTGTAGCAAGGCTGGCTGCTCAATAGGAAAGCAATGGATTACATTCTAACAGTCTTTTTAATAGTTATTTCAAATCCAATATAAATGTAAAAGGTGCTTTTAGAAAGTTCCCTTTTCCTTGCCTTAAGCCTCTGAAGCACCATTTGCATGAGCTAAAACTGTCTCCTGGCAACTGAATAGCCCACTTGATGATGTGTGAAAACTGCTCCCAGATCTTGGGTGTGGGGAGGTGTTTCTGTGCCTCTGGCAGGATGACCATATGGGCTATGCCCAGGAACTTAGTTAACTTCAAAAAGGCCTACCCTGTTACAGGAAAATGGTAACTGACCCCTGGTCAGGACCCTTCTTTGTTCCCCCATCCAGGCAGATATCAAACACTATGTGAGGATAGCTACCCCCCGAACTGCTTTGAACTGACAACAGCAGAGGTGCTGCTCATTTTCCTGACCACACCTATGGGTTTGGCACACATGCTCTCCACGGAGGGAGAAGGGTTCTACTATGTTGGATTTAGGAAGGTAAGTGCAGTGTATGATTGTTTAGAGTAAGGCAAACAGGAACTGCTGCAAAAGTGGGTCGAGGTACACCGGGAACTTTTTCCCTATTGGTTAGGAAGGGGCTAGGAGTCTCCCCGCACCTGTGGCAAACCTTGGTACCTTCTCCAGAACACTATTGGACCTGTGGAAGACAAAGGAAGGACTGCACCTACTGTTGATACCTGTGAGGAAACCTGAAAGGCCGACTTGTTCCCAGTTGTACCCACGACTAAGAAGTGTGCCTCAAGGGTCAGTTGGCTGACCACTCATTAAGCTACAGGGACACAACAAGCTGAAAAAAGCCCCATTACCTGAAGTGCCCATCTGCCCATGTCTAACTGAAGCCTGCCCTGGACCATGCTGGAGTGAGTCTAGGCACCTGTGATGTTCCTGAGGTACTGGTACTCTTGGCCGTGTCAAGGTATACTCATTCTAACATCCTGGTTGAGAAAACATGGACTTAGAAACTTTTTGGCTCCAAAGATGTATGTAGGGCCAGAACAAACCTGCCTAGTCAATTAGATGAAGAAGCATTGTCACTTATCCAATCAGTTATGTTGTTCCCCAGTCGGAGATATTCCGCTGCAGCAAATCTGTTTCAACAGGACATCGTGGAGAGGGTATCCAGCCTAGTAGATCCCTTATCGGCTACAGCTTGTAGCTTTACACATAGAAATCCTCACCAGATGAAGGAGCCAGATGTTTCCGGTTGGCGAGGGACCTTCCTTGGGCATGAATTTTGAATTTCTCCTGCTCAAAGGTTTTCTGTCAAAAGTAAATGGCTTCACCAGGATCTTGTCTGACTGCTACCCAGTCTTCTGAGGCCTTTCTCCACTTTGGATGTTTGACATCCATTTCGGAGACTCAGTCTAAAGGTAAAACATCTGACCGGGTTGAGCATGGTTTCTTTACCCAGCCTGCTCTCCATTGCGGTCGTCCTTAAATTGTGTACCTAGGTACTGGTAAAGCACAACCAGATTACACGGTTGGTGCTTAGTGCTTTTTTACACTATTTTTATTTAACACTGTGCAATTCCTATCCTTGGTTGTCCTTGTTGAATTGTTGTCATTTTGGTGTCATTTTGTTAATGAAATTATTTTCTAGTGTTACAAATTGGAGTGCATTTTTTATTATGCTCTGTTTTTAACTTTCTTAACTGTTTAGGTACTTGCAAATGCTTTACATATTTTCCTAAGTTACGCTTGTTTGCCCCGTGTCAGGTTTAAATGACTAAAATCTGGGACCTTTACTGGACCCCAAAAAATAGTGATGTTATTACTTACAGTGGACTACAATTCACCCACTGTACATCAATATATGTTGAGTTATTCTACAATGGTTACTCTATAGGTATAGTAGCAGAATATCGTGAATGACATATCGATGAAATATAGTCCTAAAAACTATACACAATATATTTGTAAGTATGAGATTACTATGCTTAACTTCACATATATGTAGTGTGTGTGTGTGTGTGTGTGTGCAATGTTTCCTGTCCATGCTGCAGTCCTGCATAATAAATGAAGTGACATTACTTTCCTGAGCGGGTTCTTTCTTTTGGGGCAACCTTTGCGATTGGATTTTAATGGCTATGCCTAGCCTTTAAGGAACCCCGCTGCTGAAACAGCAGACCCTGTGATGCCACGCGGTGATCATTAGAAGGGATAGGTGTCGATATGAGGACTATGAGACAGCAGCTGGGCATTGATTTTTTGACACGACAACCCACTGTGGTTTTTTAATTAACTCTGATGTACAAACTGCTTGCCACCTCACTTGAGGAACACTATCGTGCACTGCAAGTTCCAGAAGGCTGTGAGACCGGCCACGCCCACTGGGGCTGTTACTTGGTTATAATGAGTGCACAAGTGGCTTTGCAGTTTTTGAGAATAGAGCCATTTTAACGTAGGGCAGGAGCCCGAAACCGGTCGGCCAATATATATATATATCCAATCGCAAAGGTTGCCCCAAAAGAAAGAACCCGCTCAGGTAAGTAATGTCACTTCATTTATTATGCAGGACTTATGGCCCCGGGGACCCCATCCCCCGGGGCCGGCCTTTGTTTTTTATTATTTAAAAAATATATATATTTAGAGAAACACCTAGGACATGCTGGACAAACCATATGTACCTATCACCATGACGATTTGCGTGATATTCATTAAAAGGCGACTATGCAGAGAATGAATCCACATGGAATGTATTTACACCGCTAGTGAAGCTCTGACGTGTCTGACGCCCTACCGTGCCTAATCCCGGCACCCCCGCTGGTGGGTACTCTCCAAGTAGACACCCTTGTCACTTATTTATACAAACATGGGTAGCTATTGACGGGCACATTTAATATACACGCACACCAAGCCATTCAAAGGGGACTCGAACAAACTATGCAAGAAACCCCCCTCACGGTTAATAAAACACACATCCACCGCCGGATGTGTAATACTTTTTATTTTACTCTCTGGAAAGGAGACAAACCTCACTTGAGAGTCACAGCGTGCTCCTGGCTGAGCCCAATGCTGTGTTACACCCACCAGGGCCCGCCGAGTGCCTCACACCTCTGTGTTGTATTCCACCAGCTAGTGCGTATGCTGTGACACTCTCTAGCCCATGTTTACTGTAACACTACCCCGTGAATATGTCATGCCACACTTGCCTTCGCACGGGTTATATTGCCCCATCTAACGTGCCTTCCTCGATGCCTATGTTATAATGCACAGCGCTATGCCATACATATTACAATCTGGGATCCATATCTTTGTCACAGTGCATATGCAACGTTACATTCCCCAGCACATATTTTATATTACAACTTTAGAGACTAGTTAGGTTACACAACACTGCCCTGTGCATATTACACTGCAAGGCGCATATCGCATAGCACGCGCTAGTGCCTGTTCTATCTCGCGCTCTCCAATGAATTTGTCATTGCACACAATGTATTGCATATTATATTTCACGCCCCGGTTCATCTTATATCACACTTTTTGGTGCATAGTTTATACAATATACCATAACTAATTTTCATTTTCAATCGTGCTCTCAGGACTATGTTCTATATAACACTGCATCCACCTAGCCTTTTCACGGGCATTACATTTTGCGATGGGGGGTGGAGGGTCAGGGGGTGTTTCTGCTAAGTGAGCCCGGAGTCACAGTCACAAACGTCCTCTTCTTCCTGAATAAAAGTGAGATTATGCTGCATACTTGTTCATATTTTAAGTAGTTCGCACAGACACACATTTTAAAAACAATAAAGTTCCTAATACCCACCTTCTCTGAACAGTTAGCTTGCTGCCCCATCCACCTCCTCCCTATCCTATGTTGTCTGAATCCATGGACTAGCCTCCTCCCTCCTGCCATGCATGGTTTGATGTGCTGCCACTGCCCTCCATTTAGCATGATGTACCAGTCCACTCCTCCTGTCCTCCATTGCCCAATTCTATGGCCCATCATTGACCTCCTGCTTAGCCTATGTGCTTAGATACCCGCCCCTATTCTCCTTCCCCCTGCCCTCCGATGTCTTTGTGCATGCCCCTGCTCCATCCTTTTTGCCCACCATGTTCCATGGACCTGCCACTCCTATCTACTCTGAGTGTTCTGTTGAGCTGCCACTCCCCTCCTACCTGCCTAGCATTGTCAGATGACTGTAACCTGTCCCTGCCACCTCCACCCTGCCTGTCCACATGCCATGCCCCTATCCCCTTCCTCCTGTCCTCCATGGTCCATTTTACTGCCACACCCTTCTGCCCTCCCTGGTCTGTTGTGCTGCAACTGCTCCTCTTGCCTGCCCCGTACGGTCTGTTGTGAGACCCCTTCACCTGAACTCTCTTGTCTGTGCCCAGGTCATGACCCTCCCTTCTATCCTCCATGGTCCTTTGTGATGCCCCTGCACCCTCCTTCTTGCCCATCATAGCCATTGTGCTGCCACTAACCCTCCCGCTTGCCATGCATGGTCTTCTGTGCTACCATGGCCCCTCCCACCTTCCCTGTGTGGTCAGCTAGCTGCCCCTGACCCCCTCCCACCTTCCCTCCATGGTCTGTGTGTATGCCATCATAGTCTCACTGTTGCTCTCCATGGTGTGTCTTGTTTCTAGTGCCCATCCTGCCTGACCTCCATGGTTATCTTTCTGCTCCTGCCCTGCCCCCTTGCCCCCGGGCCTCTGTTTCCATGTGCAGACCCCTATTCCCTCCCTCCTGGCTTGTCTGTTCCATTGTAATGCCCCTGATCCGTCCCTCCTGCCCTTTATGGTCTGTTATGCTGCAGCTTTCTCTCCTGTCTGTCCATTATGGTCAGCTAGCTACCACTGCCTCTTTCCTCTCTGTTCTCTGTTGTCCATGTGCATGGTACTGTCCCCTCCCTATTGCTTTCTATGGATTGTTGTGCTGCACTCCCGTCCCGCATGCGCTGTGTGGTGTATTGTGCTGCTGCAAACCCTGATGCCTGCCCTGTAGGGTCAGTTTGGTGCACCTCTCCATGTCCCTCATGTCCTCTGTTATCCCAGTCCATGTCCCTACCCCAAATCCTCCTGCCTACCATGATCCAATGTACCATACTTGCGAACATTTTGAACATGGTAAGAGGGAGATTTTGAAAAAAAACTGGGGTATTGATTTTCCCCTTTGAGTTACATTGAAAAAGAGGAGATTGTAGACAGGAGACAGATCAAATAAAGCCCATTTGAGCTTAAAAACATTGGACGTTTCCTGGCTGAAACGGGTCTGTTGGCATGTATGGTTGTACTACCAGTGCCTCTTCCTTCTGCCCACAATAAACTATTAAATTGCCACAGCCTCTCTTGCCAGTCCTGTATTGTTGGTTTGTTGCCCCTGCCCCCATTTCCACTGCCCTCCATAGTCTGTTGTGCTGCCACTGCCCTTCCTACCTGCCCAGTGTGGTCAAATTGTTGCATCTGCACTCTCCTACCTGCCTTCAATTTTCAGAGTCCGTGCCCCTGGCCTCTGCCTCTCAACAGTATCCCAATGAACAACTAGATTGCTAACATTCTATATTTATTACAAAAGTGTGGAACGCCTGACGTCATCTTGATGTAATCAAAACTGTAATACCTAGAGTATTTCCTTTAGAAATTACATATATGAGAGGGTCTTATTTGCATCAAAATTATGGTTAGTGCTCTAAAAAACTAAAATGAGGACATATTTTCTGAGTTTTCAAATAGCGACAAAGAACTTTTTAAATTATTTGTAATCTTTATGTTTTTTTATCCAGTTGACCACTTGATTAAATGTTGCACCTAGGGGAGAGGATGTGGTGTTACTTCCAGAGCTGCAGACTTTGTAGCTGGGGAACCAGGTTGGAGTTTCTGCTTCAGCTCAACATTCTGTGATTCTGGTCAAATCACTTAATCTTCCCATGGCTAAAACCAAAATGAATTTGATCTTGTGTGATGTAACCAATGCTCATGTAAAGCACTCCAATACCTGACTAGTCTGCACTATATAAAACTGCAAGTACACAACAAATAAGTGTTTTGCACACTTCTGTCATTGGGCTATACTTGGGCTAGATCTGGGTGATATTTGGGCTACATTTGGGCTCTTTTGTCTCTGGTGGCCATCTTGGGAGATTTATTTGTTATGAAGTTTCCTAATTTCCTCATTTACTGCAGTCTCCTCAGTGGGAATACTTTCAGTTTTTTATTTTGGTTCCATCAAGAAGGCATTCAGATGTGTCACACATTTGCCATAAATTCTGAATGTTAGCACTCTAGTTGCTCATTAGATCACTGTAGTAAAGCTACTGCACACCAGGGAAGTCTGCTGCTGGTATTCAAAGTGCATGTTTCAGTCTGCATGTCAGAATTTTTTTATGAACTAGAAGAGGATTTGAGAAGTCAAAATGTGCCCTAATTTTTCTTTCTGCAGAACTAATCATAATTTCTATGGCAAAATGAACCCCCTCATTTTGTTCCTTTTTAAATTAAATGTTTTAAGTGTTACCACTTTATTCCAATCAAGATGGCTTCAGGTGTGCCATACTTTTGTCATAAGTAAGACTGTTAGCGCTCCAGTCATTCGTTAGAACACTCTGGGACATTCTGTCATTGGGCTATACTTGGGCTACATCTGGGTGATATTTGGGCTACATTTGGGCTCTTTTGTCTCTGGTGGCCATTTTGGGAGACTTATTTGTTATGATGTTTCCTAATTTCCTCATTTACTACAGTCTCCTCAGTAGGAAATACTTTCAGTTTTTTACTTTGATTCCATCGAGAAGGCATTCAGATGTGTCACACATTTGCCATAAATTCAGAATGTTAGCACTCTAGTTGCTTATTAGATCACTGTAGTAAAGCTACTGCTCACCAGGGAAGTCTGCTGCTGGTATTGAAAGTGCATGTTTCAGTCTGCATGTCAGAATTTTTTAATGAAATAGAAGAGGACTTGAGAAGTCACTCAAAATGTGCCCTAATTTTTCTTTCTGCAGCACTGATCATACTTTCTATGGCAAAATGAACCCCCTGATTTTGTTCCTTTTTAAATGAAATGTTTTAAGAGTTACCACTTTATTCCAACCAAGATGGCTTCAGGTGTGCCATACGTTTGTCATAAGTAGGACTGTTAGCGCTCTAGTTGTTCTTTAGAACACTCTGGGAAGCTGCAGTAGAACACAAAGGAATCAACTGACAGTCTCTGCCCTTGTTGGATGTACATGTTTTACTGAGAATGTCAGACTTCATTCTCACATGACTGAGAAAGATAATGTGAATTTACAGAAAATATGCTCTCAGTTTAGCTTATAGATCACCTTCCAAACCTCTGTGGGAAAAGCATGATAAAATAGATTTCTCTCAAACATGATTCATGATATCACAGCAGAAGGCTTTTTCACATGGTAAAATCACCTTAGAAAAAACCACAATTCCTAAAATGAGTATGGTACCATCAACAAATGATTTATAATGTAACTAAAGTCTTAAAGCCTTCTATTAACTGCAATGCTTTTTAATGAGGTGCTATCATGTATATTGGTCCCAAGATGGCTGCCAAAACTTCTTGGATGAAGTGCTGACAGCCAATCAGATCTCACGATGAGATGTGTGGTTGGGCTCCGCCCAGATATATATGTGATTTTACTTTTGATTTTCTCAGGAACTACTGAACGGATTTACACCATTTAAGCAAAAGACACGAGTCTGAACTGAGGACCACCTCTTTGCCAAATTTGGTGTAATTCCGTTCAGCACTTTGGGCTGTACCTTCGACTAAAGGTCCTATGGGAAAATGCATGGGGAAAATGCGTTTTGGGACCCCCCTTTTTTCTCAGCCCCCGCTTGACGAATCACCCCGAGACTTTCAGGGTAGGAGCTGAGCGGAGCGCCCCATTAGTTTTGAAAATTTCACGAAGATAAGTCAACCGGCGCCAAAGTTATTCAAAATAGAATTTTCAGATTTCCTATGGGAACTCGGTCCTAACTATAACTATCTACTGGCGACCCCCTCACAGGCGACCCAAAATCAGTGCAATGCTGGTTTCTTTCAGAAATTCCGTTTCAGCCTCCAACGAGGCCATGATCACATATAGATATATCAAATTGCTCGGTAACTTCCTCCGTCAATCTTTCGAAGTTCGGCAAGAAGCAGAGGCGGCACCAGGGGCTTTTTTTAACAATTTATTTTAAAATCACCAGTACATACAGGGGACAGTCTAGGCGTTTCAATATTTGTCTTCCACAGGAGCACTATATATATTTGTATATATACACACACACACACACACATACATACATACATATATACACAGACAGTGGTGGTTGACACTGGGGTAGATATAGACTGAGTTAGGTCAGCGTTTCCAGAAGAAATGCGTTTCTTTGGGACTGTTTAAAGAATCTTCACGAAAATTCCGAAAACATTCTCTGTTTTGCCTAGTTTGTGCATGGAATGTTTTGGGGTGGTCTGTTAAGCAGAGTGGGGGGAAGACAAATGGAATGTCCTAAAACACAAAATCCATGTACATTTTCCATAGACTTCTTCAAGAAGCGCTGCCATAAAAACGGCTGAACAGAATTACACCAAAATTGGCAGGAAGCTAGATCTTTGTCCACAGATTGTGGTTTTTGTAATTTGGTGTATATGTGTTCAGCAGTTTTTGAGAAATGATTTGTATAACTGGCAATTTTCTCGAGAGTCTCACTGGAACTCCAATTTAAAAATAGAGCATTCTGATTGCCTCAAATAGCATTTTTTCCCTTGGGCCATATTGCTCCCATGGGAGTCTGTGAAAAATGTGGCTGGCTGCCTTTACAGGAATCAGGGACTTAGTTCCCTCTCCTCAAGCTTAAAAAGATATACGGGGGCAGGGTTAGGACCCCCTGACCCCCTGGGCACTATGGGGGTGACCAAGAGGGATTCCCCCATGGGGCCAAAATTGAAAAAAGTCTGTACATTGTGCCACAATCCTGTGGGAGTCCCGCAGGATCGCGGGAAAAAATATGGTGGGTGCCATTTTATAGTATATACACATGGGGAGGGGGCATCAAAGGGCCCCAGTCGATTTAGGGCCCCAGGGGTACATTTAAAGGGAAGGCTGTGCATGGCCCCCCTCCCCCTGCTGTTTTGAGACCCGGGGACCCTATCACCCAATTTATTTAATAAGGGGAGGAGCCACAACCCCCCTCTTAGAGCTGTTTTTGGGCCCAAGACCCCCTCACCCGGGGCCCAATGTATTTATTAAGGGGCGGGGCCTCAAGGCCCCTTTCCCGAGCCTGAAAAAAGCTGCGGGGATCCCAGCCCCCCGGGCCATCACTTAAATTAAAAGGGCGAGAGCGCCCCTCCCTGAGCCTTTATTGGCCCCAGGGACCCCATCTCAGGGAGCCGACGGCTCACTTACTGTGGCCCAGGGAGCCCACCAAAGGCTGTGTGCAGCGCAGGGCTAGCTGGCTGTGAGGGGTTTGCTGCAGGGCCTGGCTTTATGAATGGTAATATATTATTTCTTTACATTAAAAAATCTTAGCTATTCACTAAAAAACAAAAGGTTAAAGTAACGTTATAGTTAGATGTGATAAAAATAACTGTTTTTATTGTTAGGAAAACTTAGAATTTCACTAAAAAACAAAGGTTAAAGTAATGTTATAGTTAGGTGAATTGATCAGTGGCAACATTAATGTTTTGAAAAAATTATTTACCAGTTATAGGTACCAGAGCTAATTATAACTTGCTCCTTAGCCATGCTTCTTATGACCTCACATATTACATTACTAATGATGTGTTCCAAGACATCATTTATGGCATTACTTATGACATCTCAAATGACATCATTGATGACATCACTAATGGCATTATTCAAGCTTCTTTTGTACATGTTGCGCTATCAACATTTATTGCATTAGATCTATGAAAGTAAGTGCGTAATAGATCAGAATATTATGAAGGATCATTACTGCTATCAAACATACACTCCCCCATAGGAGAACCAAGCTTGTGTTATGTGCAACACAGGCCCTATACCATATACTTGATGGGTAGCCAATTTCATGTTGACTATCAACCACAAATAAAAGGGTAACCTGAACTGCACACAGTGTTCAATCTGTATACAACTATTCAGAGAAAACTCTAGATACTCAAGGCCTTCTGCACTACTAGTGCCATACTACGGACAGTTTTTACCTGTATCAAACCCCTCACAGTCACCCAACCTACAGAGAGAAATGAAGTGGATATCAGTAAAAAAGTGGGTACTGTAAACAGAGTGTATGCTATGGAGACAGTTTGTACCAGACTGTTTGCAGACAGTGTAACTCACATAAAAAATGCACCACAAAGTATTTAAAAGGATCTACTAAGAACAGTGGAAGCTCTATCAATGGTGGCTGCTGTGAAACTAAAGTGGAAGGGCAGTGTGGGTGGCAATGCAGGGGGCAGCGAACGGGGATGAAAACATGAAAAAGAAGAAAATAAATAGAACTTACCTGGCGGCCACCGCTTCAGTGCTCCTCTGTTCCTCTGCTATTCTCGACTGTCGGCACTCCATGCACAGGCTTCTAGACTACCAACACCAATCCAGATGCTGCTGTCATGCATGCAATACCTAGAATGAGAGAAGCACCGAGATTGGTCTGAGCAGTCTGGTTTGATGCTCAGTCTGGCCCTGGGAGCCTGCGTGTGTTCTCAACCCGGCTGTGCAGTCCAGCTCGGCTGGAGAGATCTAAGTGCCTATGTCGGTTTGGCCAGCCTAAGACAGCCGGCCAAACTGACATGCGCACTTGCAGCAGTGCTCACAACTCCCCCTCCCTGTTGCAGTCCATTAGCATGGTCGGGCCCCACCCCACTCTAGACTTGGCTAAACGAGGAAAATAAAATGATATAAAGCTGTTTTATTATCCTTTTATTTTTCATGTCTTCACTGCTGCCTTAATGGATGAGCTCGATTTGGGAAAAAGGGGGTGGTGATGGACAGAGTTTCTGAATGATGCAGAATACTCTTACCAAGTCAAGAGATCATGGTTTTAATCCATCACCGTTTTTTAGCTCACTGCACCATCCCAGCTCAGAACCCGGCTACATGCAAATTAGTCTGTACCTGTCCCAGTGCATGATGGGAACAGGGCAAACCAAACTACCAAGCCAATTCTTTTACTGGGAAGGAAACAAGCTTCCGGGCACCGGTTTCTGGCATCACAGCCTTCGTCGGCCCGGCTTGCCTGAATCCTGATGGTGCAATGAGCAAGGGACTCACGTCTGAGCATACCCTCCCACACTGAGTGTGGATAAAATCGATTTGGGAAAAAGGGGGTGGTGATGGACAGAGTTTCTGAATGATGCAGAATACTCTTACCAAGTCAAGAGATCATGGTTTTAATCCATCACCGTTTTTTAGCTCACTGCACCATCCCAGCTCAGAACCCGGCTACATGCAAATTAGTCTGTACCTGTCCCAGTGCATGATGGGAACAGGGCAAACCAAACTACCAAGCCAATTCTTTTACTGGGAAGGAAACAAGCTTCCGGGCACCGGTTTCTGGCATCACAGCCTTCGTCGGCCCGGCTTGCCTGAATCCTGATGGTGCAATGAGCAAGGGACTCACGTCTGAGCATACCCTCCCACACTGAGTGTGGATAAAATCGATTTGGGAAAAAGGGGGTGGTGATGGACAGAGTTTCTGAATGATGCAGAATACTCTTACCAAGTCAAGAGATCATGGTTTTAATCCATCACCGTTTTTTAGCTCACTGCACCATCCCAGCTCAGAACCCGGCTACATGCAAATTAGTCTGTACCTGTCCCAGTGCATGATGGGAACAGGGCAAACCAAACTACCAAGCCAATTCTTATACTGGGAAGGAAACAAGCTTCCGGGGACCGGTTTCTGGCATCACAGCCTTCGTCGGCCCGGCTTGCCTGAATCTTGATGGTGCAATGAACAAGGGACTCACGTCTGAGCATACCCTCCCACACTGAGTGTGGATAAAATCGATTTGGGAAAAAGGGGGTGGTGATGGACAGAGTTTCTGAATGATGCAGAATACTCTTACCAAGTCAAGAGATCATGGTTTTAATCCATCACCGTTTTTTAGCTCACTGCACCATCCCAGCTCAGAACCCGGCTACATGCAAATTAGTCTGTACCTGTCCCAGTGTGAGTGTTTGATTGGTTCTGACGCTCCGTCCATCACCACCCCCTTTTGTACCGCTTTGTTCGCCATAAGTTGGCAGGGTATGCTCAGACGTGAGTCCCTTGCTCACTTTGCCACTGGATTCAAGCAAGCCTGGCTGAAGACGGCTGAAATGCCAGAAACCGGTCCTAGGAAGCTTGTATCCGGTCCAGGGAAGGCATGGCTTGGCAGTTCGGGCTGAATTGTTCCCATGAGGCACAGGGTCAGACTGATTTGCATATGGCCATGTCTGAACTGGGGTGGCAGAGTGGGCTAAAGAACGGTGATGGATCAAACCCAGATCTGTTGACTGGGTGTGAGTGTTTGATTGGTTCTTACGCTCCATCCATCACCACCCCCTTTTGTACCGCTTTAATGGATGAGCGGCAGCTGCACTCTATGAAGAACTTGTCAAAATAGAGACTATCCACTTAAAATATCCAAGGTGTAAGGTGCTAAAGATCATACTACCTGTAGACTTCATCCTGTGGTGAAAACCTTACAGATAGCCCATCTCCGGAAGCAAAACAAGTGTATGTACATAGTCTAGTTTCTATTGCACAGTTTCCTATGTTATGTAGAAATTGTCGTGCTGGGACTATTCTCTTTAATAACTCAAGCCTGCTTACAATATTTAGGGATATATTCACAAGAACATGTGATAACTACTGCAAGAGTAGCTTAACGCAACTCTCAACATCGCAGCCCATCGCGGGAAAATAACCCAATGTGGAACATGGAATTCATAACAAGGTGGTACCATCCGATAGTCTGCTAAACCGCGGACAATGTCCACGATACAACCACCTTGATGGAGATAAAAACACAAACCACAACTCAAAAAAACCTGCGATTGGCCAAAGCGCGATGAGGAAATCAGTGATAAGCAGTGCCAAGCCTGCAACACACACTTGGCAGGCGGGAAAAATCACCATAAAAGTAAAACAAAACACCCAAACGCAAACTGACCAACACCCAAGCACCATGGAGGCAGTCGGAGCAGGCGCAGAGGACGAGCGCAACCCCACAAGCACCTCCGGATGACCAGCTCTGGACCTCGGGACAGGGAGAGCAAGGACAAGAAGAAGAGGAAGACAAAGTTCAGTCCGCAGGCGAACAGGATCATTGTCACGGAGGTGATGGAACACCATCAACAACTGTTTGTCACCTCCAACGTGTCAGTGGGCACCAAAACTGGAATGTGGGGTGACATCATGGACAAGGTGAATGCTGTCGGAGAGTACAAGAGGACAATGGACGAGGTCAAGAGGCGATGGAATGACATCAAGCGGAAGACCAAGGAGAAACTTGCAGCCAACCAGAAGGAAGCAATGCAGACTGGAGATGGGGGCCCAGCGCCACAGCTCGTGCTGGATGACTTGGAGGAACAGTCATCAGTGTGGATACTCTGGCCGGAGTCGGGGGACCGGACAATGCTCGACAGGACACAACACAACCACAACAGGGTGAGTGACCACCAGGTACTGGGGGGGCGGGTGGAGATGGCCACGATGGCACACATGCACAATCAAGCAGAGCACAGTGCACACCCTCAATGACTCTGGGTCATCGCCCAGATCTATAGACTGTCACAATGTACAATGCCATGCTGTCTAAATGTCAACATGTACCATGCTGCTACATGTGGACACATTGCAATACACCATCTCCCCTTCACATTGCAGGGCCACCGTCAACACCCCCTGCAGAGCAGTCCCAGAAACTCTTCACTGATGATGAGGAGGACAACCCCAGCATCGACGCACAAGCCCTCCTAGACATCATTGACATAATCCGTGGCACGCCTCCAGGATCAGGGCTGAGCAGCTGTATTGAGGAGACCCCACCCACCACCCAAACTACCCATCAGGAGGCACCCACACCCCCAGCAGTCTCCCAAAACCCCCAGGAACAACACACAGCCTTCCAACCCCGTGTGCTGGAGGCTCAGAGGGAGACAGCTGAGCAGGTGTGGGTGGTGTTCGACCTCATGGCCACAAAACTTGACGCCATCCATGGGTGTCTTCGCCCGCTCCATGGTCTCCAACGAGCCCTGACTGACACCGCTGGATTCCTGACATGTAGAGAAGAACACCTGTCCGCTCAGAGGGGCACCAGTGATACTAGCCGTAAGCTGGCACACACACGGAGGCTCATGGAGGACATGGTGCGGATGGAGGCGGAAAGGATGACAGCCACCGCTGCACATCAGCAAAATGTAGCTGGGATCTACCATGCCCTGCAGATCATCATCATGGCATTGCTGCCACAAGGTGTGGCGCAGATGAATGCTGCTGCCCCCACACCATTCACATCTCCCCCCCTGGTGTCCCCCTGCCTCACAGTGCGGCAGACATATCCATTCCTGCACCTGATGTGTCAGTGCCACACAGTGCCTCAGCCGGTACTGCAACACCCACAGATGGGGCAGAGCACACATCCGGGGACGAGGATGTGGATGGGTTTGTGATCAGGAGGCACTAGCATTAATTTCTGCCACCTGGCCTGTTTCTGCTTGGTGCCGCGCATGGCCTCATGACCTTCCACTGACCCCAATACACTCCGATGCACTCACCTTGGACAGCGACATGGACTGCCATATCCTGTTTGATGACCAATGACATGGCGACCAGACTGCAGACTGTGCCCTTCCTCTTCCGCAGTACTTGTCATCCCCGGATGGACTCTGGCTGGCCCTCCAAGGGCCTATATTGTGTAGTGTGCTCGGCATTGGCCTGTACCGCTCCAGCTGCAGAACTACACTGGATGTGCAATAAACATCCAGTGATGCACTACTGTGTTATGTCTTTCATCATTCATGTATGAATGTGTGGATGAATGTAGGGACAGTGATTTCCCCTGCGTCAATGATGCTCATTCTGTGAGATGCCAGTCAGAGGGTGCTACATTGCATATTGTGTACCGGGTCCTGTCAACACTACAACAGGGACACACGCATCAGTCACTTTCATGTCCGGACATGGGCTGAACCACGCCCAGAGCCCACGAGTCATTGTTGCAAGCCCTGTGCTGGACCAGCGTATGGCAGGCCAGACCACTCCGCTAATGCTCCGAGGGGGGCCCTCATTGCTACCTGTCGCAGGCATACTCGCTGGTGGTGTGTAGGTCACTGGTCAAGTTGTCAGCATGTCACAGCCACTCCCTGAGGGCAGGTTTGCATGCACACCACACCCATCCGGCACAGGCGTCACAGGCCATGTGACTCCACCAACATAAGGGGCCGACGATGTCACATTCCCCTCTGCCAGTGGTGACTGAATGACGGACACTCTACGGTTCTCAATCATAAAGGGCCCATGAGTTGTTGCTCCCAGGGTTAGTGGCACCTGAGGCTTTGTGGCCGTCACAGGCCTACCACCACATGGGGTTGACTGGGGTTGCAGGGTTAGTGACACCCAGAGCATTGCGGCCGGCACAAGCACCCCGCCACGGGACGGTGACTTTGGGTGCACTGAGTTAGTGGTACCTTAAGCTGCTGAGCGGGTGTGCAGCCTGCGATGATGCCCTGTCCCGGCAGTCCGGACAGCTCAGGTTTTGTGTGCCCTGCTGGACCGCAGTGTAGGCCAGAGCCAGCGGGCAATGTGGGCCTACCGCCATGTGGTGTCGCTTCCGGAATCCCAGAGTTAGTGGAACCCATTGGGCTGAGTGGGTGTGCAGCCTGCGATGATGCCGGGTGCACTGGTATGTCCCATGCCATGGAGTACTCAAGAAACAGCACCAAACGTGAGACCTGGTGGCCTGCAGAGCGGGGCTACATGGTGTGGAGGGTGCCATGTTTGCGGGTGCCGGGCTTGTGGCTTGCAGCGACATGTGGTGGGACCTCCTGTCTGCACGCCGGTAGCAGAAGGTGAGCAGTGAGGCCTGGGTGTGCATGCTCTGATGGGCGGCAGGAGGGGCTGGGATGCCTCTGCCAGGGTGTGCATGGGCGGGCAGGCGATGTTTTGTGCAATTGTGTGTACTGTGCCAATCATGTATCTGGACTCTGTTTCAGATGACAGCTCTGTCTCAGATGTGTGACCTGGTATACTGCTATACATACCGGCAAGTGGTTGGAGACACACCGGTAGCAGCAGGTGAGCAGTGTGGCCTTGGTGCGCAGGGGCGGCACTCTCTCTTCCTCTCCCTCTCTTCTTCTCTCTATCTCTCTCTCTCTCTCCCCTCTTTTCTTCTCTCTCTCTCTCTCCCCCTCTCTTCTTCTCTCTCTCTCTCCCCCTTTCGTATTCTCTCTCTCTCTCTCTTCTCTCTCTCTCTCTCTCCCCCTGTCTTCTTTTCTCTCTCTCTCTCTCCCCCTCTCTTCTTATCTCTCTCTCTCTCCCTCTCTTCCTCTCTCTCTCCTTTGCTCTCTCTCTCTGTCCTTTGATGTGTGCAGGACACACCTTCTCATCATGATTTTTGTCTTGCAGGCTGTGACCTATGGATTGTCCCAAGGGGAGCCGCCATGTGTCTTCATTTCATTTCAGTGTTCATTTTAAGAAAGTTTCATTTGTTGCTTCGAAAGTGAATGTGTGATGCTCATTTTTGTGCATTTTACCAGTTGTGATTGTGCGACATCAAGTGGATTATATTGTACATGTTTAGGTGTAGTTGATGTGGCATGTCTTTGGTTGAGGGGGGGTCCTGGGGGTGGTGGCGGCGGGTGTTCTTGTCCTTTCGGCCCTCCAGGCTGCATATTCAGTTGTCCGGGTGCATCTGTTGTTCTTCAGGTGTGGCTCTGGGCTGGGCTCCCATTTGTTGTGCAGGCTGTGGTCGACTTTGCACCAGGTCAGAGCATGTGTTATTTTCCTGCTGCTAATGTGCCTTATTACTTGTTTGGTGTTCTTATCGCAGTTCTGGCTGGTCGTTGCGAATGTTGTGGAGTGGTGTTGTCGCGGCTTTTGGGACGGGAAAGCCTACTCTGCATCTCATTAGCGATAGTTGCGGGGGTCATCTGTGGCGATGTTTTTTGCGGCAACTATCGCGGGTAAACTGGTGCTGTGGGCTGTTAACACCAGCTTGTGATTGGGGCGATAAGTTTATCGCAACTTTGGCTGCGATAATGTGCCGTTAACTCGGTGATAGATCCTTGTGAATATCCCCCTTAGTGTGTAGCACAGAGAATCTTTGCCCTGTTGGAACCTTTTTCTGCACTACCTGCACATAGATTTACTCTTCAATACAATGGTGTACTTGTTCAATACCTCTACACGCCTGTGATGCATTTTGAGTATAAGTACTCCCATTAGCTGGCCATAGGCTGTACAAAATTAGGTAGAAAAAAGTGATATGGTAGTTACCCGCCACTATGAAAACTCTAAAACAAACTAAGACACTCTTTGGATTATGTCATAAATGAGGTCATTGAACATATCATGAGTGATGTAATACGTTAGGTCATAAGCTGTGCATGGCGGGGGGGCAAGTTATCACTAGCTCTGCTAATGCTAACTATTTTTATTTATTTGAGTTTTATATAGCGCTGGCTAGACCCGGAGGTATCAGAGCGCTTTACATAAGGATCCACAAAGTTACAAAATTACATCAGTTACAAGTTACATCAGTTACGAGAAAACATTTCAAGAGCGTCGGAAGATGGAATAATGGAGCTAAGAAGGGTAAGGGGTGGGGTAAAGGAGTAAGAGGGAGAAAGGATGGATGAAGAGACGAAGGAGAGTCTACCCAAAGTCCGGCTGGGTAGGAGATGGCCGAGGGGCAAGTCCACAGCCCATCTCCTCTATAGCTATCAGGTAGCTCCACTGGGCATCAGTCAAGCGGCTAGGTCTCAATGATTAAAACAATAAGAGAGCAAAGAGAAGGGATAAATGGAGCGTAAAAGGGAAAGTGGGTGGAGTTAAGGGGTAGGAGGGTGAGTACAACAGAGAGACAAAGTGAGGTCTGCCCAATGTCCGGCTGGGTAGGTGACGGCCGAAGGGGTAGCCCACAGCCCATCTCCTCTATAGCTATCAAGTAGCACCACCGGGCATCGGCCAAAAAGCTAGGTCTCTACGGTCTCCACAATGTTGTTTAATCCCAGTGTTAACCAAAAGTCCCACAAATGTTTGGGTGGCTGTCAGAAAGGTTAGCTTGACACTTTGGCAGAAGGAAAATGATACATTAAAGGGCTGACCTCCATGAGAGTTGTAGAGGGCACCGGCACCTTGCGGGATCATCTGTTAAGAAACTGGTAATATAGGTGAAATGCCCCCCAGCATGGTGTCACAGAACAGGGTTGAACCGATGTCTAACTTGCAGCAGTGTCCGACGGCGATATCACTGAACGGATGTGAATCTGAGTCACGGGCGCCATCTTAGGGTCAGGCTCTGCTCGCATGAAGATCGCCGTGGTGACTAGGTCGGCTTTGCAGTGAAGCGCTCTTTACAAACAGCAGGCACTGAATTAACAATGATTGCCCAAATTGTCTTAGATTTCAATGCGCAGCTCCACAGGAGAAGGTAAAGCACTCCCAGTACTCCTCATATAGCCACCATCTTGGGGTCAGGCTGCTTTAATCATAGGGTTAAAATCTTTTTGCGTAGCTGCAAAAGTTAATATACCTTATCGAAAAATTAGGTTGTTCAGATCTTCGTGAAATGGGTGCACGGAGGGCAATCAGGCAATTACTGTTCCTTATGCATGAGGTTGTTAATGTTGCTCATCATCCGCCATTTTGGGCCGTCACATTACTTCGGTCAGCGGATTTATGGGCGGTAATTATGCTACAACCACCAACATTATATCGGTCATTGATGGCAGCCACTGTAGCAGCGCTCCACACCATCGGATCGGCCCCACACCATCCGCTGATCAGCTCGTAGGTGTCCAAGGCACGAGTCTCACTCGGAGGCCCGCAGGCAGACCAACCGGGACAAGTTGAGATGCCCGGAGGATTCCCCAGTTTCCCCCGGTCTCTCCCAGTTGTCACCGGTCTCTCTCCCAGGCGGTGGGTCCTGCTCGGCAACATTTGGCCAGGTCAGTCAGGACGAGATGTGAAGTGATGTCTGGAAAGTTTTCAAGTCACTACCAGACTTTACCCGGCCACGGAGCTGCTCGCAATCCTCTAGACTCTAGATCCTCTGCTTTGTTCTAAGTGTAATTCTAAACACATTCCTCAATGGGGTGGTTTGTCCTGAACAACCACGTCTTGTGCGCCTTGGACTCGTCCGAGCATCCACTCCAGGGTCTACCGCATCTCGGCTTCAGCATGGAGAGGGTCTCCCGTGAGCAGGGCTGGAAGTCGTCAGCAGGCATGAAGATGTGGGATCGCTGCTGCTGCCCTCCCTCCATGACAAAGGGGGTTTAAAAGCCATTTCTCCAAGAGGAAGCAGGCACACACGAGCTCGCCTGCAGCCCTGTGATGATGCTGTGTGTGCGCAGGGAGGGCCGGGCTCCAAGCCTGCTCCGAGGCAGAGGGGTAGCACCGCCGCCCCAGGGTGGCCTGGGCAAACGAAATCTATATAACTATGCAACTATAACTAGTGAATTTCTGTTTTTTTAGTTCAAAACATATATGTACTTACTGACATATTCACCTAACTAATGTTTCTTTAACCTTTGTTTTTTCAGGGGAAAAATGTTTACACTTCTTCAAAGTGGTGTTAGGAATAGTCAATCTATACTTAACTACATGCAGCTATCTTTGAAATATTTGGTTGTCAATATTTTTACCACAATATTATTATAGGGTGATATTTCTGTCCTCGAGATTCTGACTTGCAACAATTCAACAATTCAAAGTTTATATCTAATGGTTGTATTCCACTTTATCATAATATCAACCTAGACTAAAATCATATCCATTTTGTGAGAAGGTGGTTCTGATATCTAGTCCGCCTGGATTTTTCACTTTTTGATCACCTGATTTTTGACCTTTTACTGTGGGAATCCTTATAACCTGTGACTCACCAACGGTAAAGTCATGGTAAAATGGACTGCCTGTGTTTACGGCCAGTGTCTGTCTTTTAAGATAAGGCAGTTGGCTGGTTACACATGAACATGTGCACACACACATGCACAGACACGTGAGGGCTGTGCATGGGAGTCTCCTGTCATGCGCAGCACAGGAGCTGCACACAGGTGGCCTGCTGCAGAAGGTACTCTGCAGGGTTGGGAATTGACCTGGGATAGGCCTTATAATGTTGGTGTGAATAGATAGGGAAAGCCAGTGTGCTTTACTGTATGATCTGCAGTGACACTCCATTATACACTACGGATAAGACTGCCTTAGAATGCAGCTCCGCTTTCCCTTGGGATATAGACACCAGGGCCATACTAATGTGCAGTGTAACCTGTCTTAAAAGAACAATGCTGTAAAGCCCATAGTCATATCTAACTGTATGGGTCATTAAGGAATATCATGCTTCTCTGGCTCAGCTCAGGATCAGAGTCCAGGCCTTTATGATTAAGTTTATGTTTAGGGAATTTGTTAAGCGTTTGTATACCAAAAGGTCTCTTGGCGCTGAGAGGGTAGGGAAGGCCATCCTGAGGAACTCTAACAGTAGGCTAGAAAACCATGTTTTCTGTTTTTTTTCTGAAGCTGGTGTACTCAGATCTTTGTCTAATGTCTATCAGCAAAGAATTCCAGAGTGTCGGGCCATGTACAGAAAAGCGGGAACTACCCGTTCTCTTGCGCTTGAATCTAGGAATAGTCATCAAATTCATTGTGGCTGATCTAAGATTCTGGTTGTGTAAGTACCTTGAAATGCTTGCAGATAGGAATTTGGGGCCCTTCTCATAGAGTGCGTTAAAGACCATACAACCTGTCTTAAATATGGACGCTGAGTCACAGGAAGCCAGTGTAGCTGCCTCATAAGTGGCTTGGTGTGACAATGTCTTGGTTGCTGAAAGACCAGCCTAGCTGCTTGATTTTGAATCAGCTGCAGCCTATGGGTTTGATTTGCAAGGAGCCCTAAATAGATGGCATCGGCATAATCCAGCCTGGAAATGATCAGGACCAGCATGATTACCATGCTTGCTTCCCCGGTGAAAAATTTCCTGATTTTCTTAAAGGTCCTCAGGTGGGAGATGCAAGATGATGTAACCAAGTTGATCTGTTCATGCATAGATAGTTTGGCATCGATTTTAATCCCTAGACTTTTGACCAAATTTTTAGGGATAGGTGGAGTGCCCAATGCAGCTGGCCAATGTACTGGCGTCTACTGATCGAGCCTGTTATTGGAGATAACTATCTCAGTTTTATAAAAATTTAATTTGAGATAGTTATGACTCATCCAATCTTTAATGAAAAGCATAGTATGTTGGAAGAAATCCTTGGATTCCTCCGTCTCGTCAATCGGGAAAATCAGCTGCATGTCGTCTGCATAATTGTATACCTTCACTCCCCTGGATTGAAGAGCGTGAATTAGGGGACAGATATAGATGTTAAACAGATGTGGGGAGAGGGATGAGCCTTGAAGTACACCACAAGTGGTATTGACCCAGGCTGAGTTGAAAGGTGCCAGCCTAACAGACTGGGTACGTTCCCCTAAAAATGAGAACATCCAGTCCAGTGTTGTGCACCTCGAAGCCCGCCGCTGCCATTTTATCCGCTAATATGATGGGATCCACGGTATCGAATGCAGCGGACAGGTCGAGTACTACCAAGGCCTGTGTACAACCCCTATCTGCACCCTCCTTCAGATCATCCACTACACTCAAGATAACTGATTCAGTAGAGTGCAATGGTCTGAAGCCTGCCTGATGGGAGTCCAGAAAATTAGTTTCTTCGATGAAAGCACGAAGACGTTTTGCTACATGTGCCTCCAGTATCTTCGCTGGGTATGGGAGGAGCGATATTGGTCTGTAATTACTCAGTAAGCTGGGGTATACTCCAGCTTTCTTTTGCAATGGGACCAACACTGCCTATTTGAAGGCATGTGGAACCACCCCTTCTCTAAGGAGAGGTTAAGAAGAGGGAGAAAAGTATCTGGAAATTGTGCGAGGAGGTCTTTTTATATCCTTGCGGTACAAGGATCATTGCGGGAGCCAGATTGTATCTTGTTTCTAAGTTGTGCAAGCCGGTCTAAGGTAATGTTTTGTAAACTAAACATAGTTATGGGATTTATGGATTGCTTATGTGATTTCCATTCTTGAGAGCTAGAGGAGATAGAGTTCTGAATGACCTTAATTTTGTCAACAAAGAAAGTATTCAGGTTGTCACATAAGATTTGGGAGGGAGTAATGGCTAAAGTAACGCGGTCAGGACTAGAGAGTTCACTGACTATTTTGAAAATGTCTTTGGATTTGTTTTCAGAGCTAAGTACCCTATTTGTGTAGAAGGCTTTTTTTGCCTCCACAATGGCAACTTTATAATAGGTTAGTGCTTTTTCATAACTTTTCCTTTCCGTAGGGGAGTAGCTTCCCCACCATTTCCGTTCCGCCTGGCGGGTTTTAAGTTTTACTAATTTTAACTCCATAGTAAACCAATAAGATGTTTCATGCCGCCTTGAATTCCTCTCTTTCCATTGTAGTGGGGGCGTGCATCTCACATGCCCATAGTTGCCAGTGGGAGATGGCTCTCTCCAACTCGTTAACATTATTCGTTGTAGGCGGGAGTGCAGATTTCAATGTATTAATGAACTCTGGCAGTCGGACACGATTCCAATTTCTGGTCAGTGATTTCGTGCCACTCAAATATTTAGCTAAGGATAGGCCGTTTATAGCAAAGTTTATCAGATGGTGATCTGACCACGCACATGGCTCAACCATTAAGTTGCGGACCAGGAAGTTAGAGGTCCATAGTTGGTCTAATGCATGCCCTTTAATGTGAGTGGGTTCCGTTATATGGCCTTCCAAATTCAGAATGTTTATTAAGTCTGAGAGTTCTTTGGAGCCCCGACTCCCCCCTTCCTCTGTAGACCAGCAGTTCAAGTCTTCGATTAACAAAAGTTTAGCATAGTCTATGGTAAGTGGGATCAGGTAGATAACAAATTCCGTGACAAAATCTCCTATTGCAGCGGGTGGTCTATAGATCAGTATGCACACTAATGTAGATTTGGGAAATATTAATTTTAGAGTGTGACTATCCACTGAAGCCACTTCAAGGGAGGCAATAGAAGTGGCCAAGAGGTCTTTTTTGATGATTGCTGCTACTCCTCCTCCTCTTTTCCCAGGGGTCTGTTAGCCTGCATCAGATATTAATTACTTAGAAGAGCCGCTAGAATATCAGGCGTAGATTCCAAGGTTATCCAAGTTTCTGTGACTAATAACAGATCTGGGGCTTCAGTATCTAAGAGGTTGAAAATTTCTAACTGATGCTTGACCATAGAGCGTGTGTTAAAGTATATTATATTTAACTCTTTGGGGTCAGAGGTCTTTGTCCCAGTAATAACGTGCCCATGCTGAGTTAGGGGCGGGGTTTTGTATACTGGGATGGGCAGTGGTGCAATAGGGTCGAGGTTTAAAAGTCTGTAGCGTTCTAGCTTATGTTTGATGTTAGGCTCGATCCCCTGGGCAGCCTTAGAGGCCAGGCAGCATAGTTCCAGCGAGGAATATTTAATTAATTGTACATAATGGCTGGCACCTGGCCCCGGCCGGCTGCGGACGGGTGCAGACGGGCTTCCCTTTGGTGCGCCGGTGGCGTGCCCGCGGCGCATATCCATTGCACGCCCGCTTCTCCATCCACTTAAGTAGTGGTCGTGGCGAGAGCTCCGGACCATTAAAACAGTTCTGGCCCCTCCTCCCAGCAGACAGAAGTTGGTGAGTCAGGCAAGGTCACGCAAGATGTCTACCCCCCTCCGCACCAATCGAGCTCTCAGCTCGCGGCGGACGAGAGGGTGGTACTGCAAATACCCCCCGCAGCAAGGCTCAGGTAAGTGCAAATTAAGTTCTATTGAAATCAATGCAGGGTTAAAAGTAGACGCAAGTCAAAAATAAACGCAGATGACCAATATGCAATTGGTGCAAATTTAGTAGAAGTATAACCCACCAGCAGGTCGGACAAGCGCTTGAGAGCTATCAGGTAAGCTCCCTCTATGTCACTCTGATGGGCTGGGCTAATTACTTTTCTCACCAGCAGCAGGAACAAAGACCTCCCCCCACAAAGGGAGCAATTAACTTGATTAGGTTAGCTCCTCAGCAGGAAGGGGTTGGGTGGGGAGGACTTCTCTGCATCAATCAGCCAGCTGTCATCCTGTGCCAGGAAGGGGCCTGCCCAAGCCCACTAAACAAAGGAAGGGAACCCAGACCCTGGAGTCAACCCAGGAAGGGGGCTCCTTTGAAGTTTTGCTGTGGCAGGCCCTGGCAGTGATGTTGGCCAGGGGTGGAGTTGAGACCCCAAGAGCACATGTGGCAAGTGACGCCATCTTGAAGTGTCCCAGGTGGCTGTGCAGGAAGGTTGCAACAGGGGCAGAGAGGAGATGTTGGACCTCCGCATAGGCCAGAGGTGCATCCGTGCTGGCACCTCCCTCCCCCACTTAAAAAGTCTTGCGCAGGGGAGAGCTCTCATTTGGATGTGCTTTGCTGCTAAACACTGGGGTTGGAGGCTGATGCAATGGACAATTGCAAGGAAGAAACCCCTGACTGCCATCTGGATCAAGAACTCTGCCTCTGATTGACCCCAGGACCAGTGGGGTACTCCCCCAGGACCGGGGGCGCTGGTCCTCTTTCACCTCTGAGTACCCCATGGGAGAAAGACTGGGCATCTGCTCAAGGAGAAGAGGCCCAGAGGAAAACAAAATGAATGGCTGATGTAGTGAGTCAGGGAAACCATCTCCCTGTATAGTTTGTCATCTTTGAAGACCAGGAAGCCTGATGAAAGAGCTCCAGGTCGTTAGGGATCACCACTAGGAGCACAATGAGACAAAGATCACCCAAATCAGTCCAACGGGGCCCCAGTTATGGCCGTTTGAAGCTGTAGAACCTTTACCTTTTCTGAGCGGAAAACAGCCATAACATCACATGCGTTACATTGCATGCTTTTACAACACCATCGTTACAATGACTGTGTTGTTACAACGCGAGCCATTACAACACAAGTTGTTTCAACGACTGGCGTAGGGGGCGCACTGATGTTGGATATACAATCCAACACTTTCCCTGCTTTTGAACAAACTGGAGTCGGAATAGTAAATTTTACTATTCCTAAGTCCAGCGCACCCCCTACAGCAAGTCGTTGAAATGACTTGCGATGTAATAGTTCACGCTGTCACAACGAGGTCATTGTAATAACCGCGTTGTAAAGGCATGCGATGTAAAACATGCGATGCAAAGGTATATATTCTTCTGAATGGGTGACTAACATGTCGGGCACCACTGCCATAAATAATCATGCCTCTGGGTGGTCTGTGCCTGGAAGCTGCTCTCAAAAAGAAGATGCTACCCGGATAGTGCTGTTGCGCTCTCCCAAGCGGGAGGAGGCCCAGACCCCATCCCTGTGCTCGAAGCAGAAAAGGGCAAGAGAGCCCCATTGCACTTCCCCTCAATGGCAGGAGGTGGCCCAGGGCCCCATCCCTGGCCCCCATCATCAGAAAGGGGGAGGGAGTGCTTCCACACTTCCCCCGTGTGACAGGCTCTCCCCGCACCAGTGTCTGGGGAAAGCAAGAGAGCCAGCCACATGCCTGGTCAGAATGCTGCTGCCTGCTCCCACAGCAACACACCAGAATGCTGGCCATGAGGGAAGCCTACTGAGAGCAGCCTGGAATGGGCTTGTAAAAGAAAACAAAGGAAAAGGAAAAGTGGCTCTCCCCAGCGCAGCGGGAGAGCCGCTATTATAAAGGTCATTAAAGCTCTGAGGAGTGCCCCATAATGCCCTGCGGGGCTCGTACATTTCTTTGTTTGAAACACTGCTCATTTTGGCTAGTGGTTGCCCCAGGAGAACAGGGTTACCACCAAACCATTCCCTAAATGTGGGGGCAGCGCAACCTTCCCACAAAAGAATTCCAGAGTCCCCCAGCCTAAGGTGGGTAGGACTTTAACTTGACAGGGGTGAGGGATATAATTGCACATGTTGTGATTATAAATGTAATATTTGAATTTTGTTATTTATACTAAAAGATATCCTGAATTCACTAACCACTCTAACATGCATCTACATTATTCTTGCAAATGCTGTAGTAAAATAATGAGATTAACAGCTATTCATGATCAAAGTTTGCATACTTTTTGGCAATATTAAGTGCTCTCACCCTAGGTTATGCTCAATTATTGAATTTTAATGAAAGTGAATGTTTTGGCATGTAGCTTGTTGGATCTAGATCTCACTTTGGGACAGGTAAGAATGATTATGCAATATCATCAGGAAGTTTTTCTATCAGCTTGTGTATATTTGCAAATTGCTTCATAGTATTTCACTTTTTTCATCTGTGCCTAAAAAATATAAATTGCTTGTGATATAACTGTGATTTATGGAATAAATTACATTTACTTCGGCTGAAGTAAATAAGCTCTCCAGGCTATTTAAGTAGTTGCATTTATTGTATTTTCCTTTGGCAAAGTTGAATAATCCTTGGTATAAATTTTTTTTCCTGTTTTTTGATTGTGAGTATATTTTTACTCCCTAGTGATAAATGTACTAAATCGAATAAGTTCATTGTGGACATTTTCTTGTTTAATACATTGGTTATACTGGCGGCTTCGCGTTCCTGTTGTTGCCCCAGGCAAAATGATATTCATGAATACTACCCATGAAGACTTGGCACTTGCTGCGAAATCGGCAGTTTTTTTGAAAAATGCCGCGATTTTTATAAAAGTGCCCTGCGAAATTGAAGGAATGAGTCTGGAATAGATTATTATTGTATGAAATACCACAAAAAGAACTGCACAGAGACTCAAAGCTGCGCGCACACCAAAAAACCGTGAAGTCACGATTGTCTCAACCTTTCTTGACTGCCTCAGCTCCTTGCTATTACTAGACCACTTTTCTTGGGGAAGAGTTGGTGCTTTCGCTCAGAGCTAATGTTTGCATTTCAAAGCTGCCTCACTTTAATAGGATGCTCAATGCATAAGCGACTTACTGGATCTTGTTAGCGTTAGCCAGTTAATTTCCTGACTCAAATGTTTTCTGTTCAGACTGGGCCTCTTTCTAACAGTGCACCAATCAAAGCATTAGATGCACAGGAAGAGTAAAGTTCCATTCCTGAAGCATGAAGTAATTGCAAAGCCAGCAATTGCACATAGCGCAAGAAAGTACCATAGTTTTGAACCTCCAAAAGAATATGACACACAAGTGGCACAAACCATGCTCAAATCCAAACCAAATTACAAAACATAAAGAAACAACTCAAAGAAAAAGTCCTAAAATGTCAGGCTGCACGGGAGAGCTACCCTGAGGTCATATTAAAAGCAGTTATCTGCAGGGAGACATGCAAGCAGATGCGGTAGGTGGTCCCTGCCCTAACAAAAGCATTTAATACTATGACTTCACAGACCCAAGTCACAGCCTCAGCCTAGGTAACCAGAGTTAGTCTTAAACAGCTAGTCTCTTCATCACCAACAGAGACCCCATTAACACAGTCATGTATTAGTTACATAGTGCAGGTGCCATTTCCAACAATCGTGGTTCAAACTAAGAGGGTCATTAGGATGGCGGGCGGACTTTGTCCGCCCGCCATCCTGTCATGGAATGGGACCGCCCGCCATTGGTGCAGGGGTCCTGTTGGTGACATTAGGATGCGCCCGCCACACTGGCGGGCGCATCCTGCATTCCTGACATTGCGTCGGGCGGTGCTCTCAGCACGGCCCGCCGCAATGCCAAGAAGGCATGTTGTGCAGTTCCATTTACAACGTGGCAGGCACTGTGCGGTGCCTGACATGTTGTGCATGGAACTGCAGGGGGGTACCATGCTGCCACGGAAAGGCAACACCCTGCCTGCATACTAATATGGATGCGGTGTCTCTCAGACACCGCCACCATATTAACTGCTTTTCCGCCCGGTAGGCAATTGGGCGGATTGCCTACCGGTGGAAAACCGGCGGGCGGTCTTCCCATCCGCCGGGGTCCCCCCGCCATGGTAGTGTGGTGGGGGAATTCATATGCGGGCGGTGGTTTGCTGCGGGTGGATCGCCACCACCATACGGGCGGTGGCGATCCGCCCAATATCTTAATGAGCCCCTAAGACTAAAAAAAGGAGTCAATCTGACCATGTGGCCCACCACAACAAAAAAGCCTGAGAGGGGGCTCCATGTATCAGCTTTGTAGAGCAGAAGACAGCAGCCCTTTGGTTATGGTGGAGCTGCTTCGTTGTTTAAATAATATATACAGCAATATAGCTAAATATACACACACACACATATATGCATACATGCACACACACATACACACACACACACACGCACACACACACACACACACACATAGATCAAGCTACTTACTTTTACACAACTACTACCGAAAACTTTATCGGACGACTCAATTTCAATACCAGATTTCTACAGCACACATACCCGACTGTAAGTTGAGAGACTGGAATTGCTAGAATAAAGAGGTTGGCCGTTATGTATAATCAATTCTGGCATTGTACGTTACCATTAAGGCCATAGTTGATGATACAAAGCTTCTTTAACCCAGGTTTGACTATACTGACTAATCCTCGGGACAGAAACGATCCTCTAGCTGTTCTATGATGGAACAGAAACGATCCTCTAGCAGTTCTATGGTGGGGCAGAAACGACCCTCTAGCAGTTCTATGATGGGACAGAAACGATCCTTTAGCAGTTCTATGATGGGACAGAAACAATCCTCTAGTAGTTCTATGATGGGACAGAAACGATCCTCTAGTAGTTCTATAGACAGAAACGATCCTCTAGCAGTTCTATAGACAGAAACAATCCTCTAGCAGTTCTATGACGGGACAGAAACGATCCTCTAGCAATTCTATAAACAGAAACAATCCTCTAGTAGTTCTATAGACAGAAACGATCCTCTAGCAGTTCTATGACGGGACAGAACGATTCTCTAGCAGTTCTATGGACAGAAACGATCCTCTAGCAGTTCTAAAGACAGAAACAATCCTCTAGCAGTTCTATGACGGGACAGAAATGATCCTCTAGCTGTTCTATAGACAGAAACGATCCTCTAGCAGTTCTATAGACAGAAACAATCCTCTAGCAGTTCTATGACGGGACAGAAACGATCCTCTAGCAGTTCTATAAACAGAAACAATCCTCTAGTAGTTCTATAGACAGAAACGATCCTCTAGCAGTTCTATGACGGGACAGAAATGATCCTCTAGCAGTTCTATAGACAGAACCGATCCTCTAGCAGTTCTATAGAAAGAAACAATCCTCTAGCAGTTCTATGACGGGACAGAAACGATCCTCTAGCAGTTCTATAGACAGAAACAATCCTCTAGCAGTTCTATGACGGGGCAGAAACGGCCCCCTAGCAGTTCTATGACAGGGCAGAAATGATCCCCTAGCACTTCTGTGACAGAATAGACATGATCCTCTAGTAGTTCTCTGACAAAATAGAAATGTTTTTGATCATAAAAGAGACATCTTTTTTTCTCAACAACCGGAAGGCCCATCTCATCTGGTCTTAGTAGCATTACGATAATGTCACTGTATGCCAAATGAACTTTAGAAAATCCGCTTCGCCTAATCCAAAAGCAATTCTCATTGGCCGATGCAGGCTTATTGCTCCATTCTACATCATGTTAACAGAACCAGAAAATTTTGTGTTATGATCACATGTTAATAAATGATCTAGATCTCATCCAATGTCTCAACTTGGAATTCTGTCCAGGAATTCCAAGATTTATGCTTATGCCAAGCAGCCCGGGACAATGGCAGCCGCTTCTTTGTATAGGTCTCACATTTGCGAGAGTTTAAGCTATTGGCATTGTAAATGACAATGCTTTTTATTTGTTTTGTTAAAACAGATAAATAAAAGGCATTGTCCTTTACAATGTCAATAGCTTAAAAGCTCACAAATGCGAGAACTATTGCATTGCAAATGCTTGTTATGGCAAGGTGACATAATTGTGGACTATACTATTATTCCACAAGCGCAGGGAAAATCATCCCACCCAACACACCAAAGCCCCAAGTATTTGTGCAAGTGCAAATACTACATTCCTCCCCAACATGCATCAGAGTTCAAACAAAACCATGTCAAACACAAGAAAGGCAACTAGTGATTTGCAATAATCAGCCTCAGGTTGTCACTGTACAAAGTCATAATGTTGCTCTGATGACGTGAGATCCAACCTCAAATGATATTGAGGAGGAGTCCTTTGTGGGTATCAGTTTGTAGGTCCACTGGTGCTTCAGGGGTTCCAAGGACCCACAGGGAGGTGACCCACCCCTCTCTCTGAACTGGCACCTTTGGGTTCCTTGGGCATACCTCTACCTCGAGCTGATGAGGTGAACTACCCACCAAACTCTCTGAAGCTTCACCACTGCATGCTGGGATTGGTAGTTTCACTTTTTCCCTCTGTAAATATGGGCCTAAGTCTAGGCCTAAGGTACCAGGATGGTTAGTGCAGAGAATGCTCAAGGCCCTCCCCAGTGTTTGGGGGTCAGTGGCAGCTTTGAACACTTTGTGTGTAACTGGATACCTTGTGCTTAGCAGGGACTGTGCTTGCCCCCCCATTCTAGTTTTGCATCAATACTGGAAACATATGGCCCCTCCGTTCATGTGACTCCATCAAACATGGATTTCATAAAAGACCTTTAATAATTTCAGGTCTAAGCACCCCTCCTTCCATGAACAGTTTGTGGCATTTACTATAATTGTGCACTCTTTCACAAGTCCATGCTTCTCTTCCCTGAATCCTCACCCTATTCCTCTGAGGAGACTTGTGTAAAAAGTGATAAAAGAATTATTTGTGTCGTGGCGTCATGTGCTATGGTGGCACACGCCATGATGTCACTTGTAAACTACCTAACTTGGTTAGTCCCCCACTTCTTGTTTTTTTAGGACTCGTGCCTTGGTGGAGGGGGTTCGTGGTAGGTGGGGGTGAGAGGGGGTCAGTCAGTATAATCACATGTGCAACTTGTTGTTTACTGCGCAGTTTTAAGTGCATGAGCATCGAATTAGAGCAAACCATGGTGTAGGATTGTAAGCAGGGTCATGGAGGGAGAGAGGAAGGATTGATGCTACTGGTCATGGTAGGGGTGCCTGCACCCTGTTCTGGGGCGAGAGTAGACAGGAAGCCGGAAGCAGCGCTGGGCACCAAGGCATCCCCTCTCTTCTTGTTTCGGGACCCATCAGGGGTGCATTTAGGCTTGCAAGAGTGTCTTAGACTTTCATGGGCACGCCAATTAAAAAGTACAGAGTTATGATTGTTCCTGGGATCTTTATTTCCCTTGGGCCATATCGCTCCTGCTGAAGTTAGAGTCCTGCAAGTTCTCTGATTGGCTGCCAATCATTACAGGAATCGGGGACTTAGCATAGCAAACAAATACTTTCTGACACTTTAAAGATGCCTATTTGAAAGTGGAAAACTCTGCTAAAACATTTTCCATTGATTTAAGACTAAAAAGGAATGATTGTGAGTAAAATAAAATGCCTCAATAATGCCGCTAAATTTCAATTTTGGTGCCGCTAAATTTCAATTTTTGTGCCGCTAAATTTGCAAATCTTTGCGGCAATATCCTGGGGAGTCTGTTTAACATGATTTCCTTGGAGCTATTGTATCTATATGAATATGGTATATGAGATTGACATCCTATTCTTGACCGACTGTGTCTACCAGGTATTGCCTAAGAACTATGTAGGCAATATATGTAATGCTGATAGCAGTTTGTTACTGCTGTAATAAAACAAAATCAATAAAAGAGATAAAAAAAAAGAAGTGCTCATTATGTATCACTGAAATCATTCAATCATTATGGGACATGGGGGCAGCAAAGGTAAGGGATGTTACAGGAGGATCCTCCCCACATGAAAAGCTTGTATTTTATTTTTAGGCACTCTCATTCAATGTAACTTTGTGAGTATATCTATTTACTACTAACTTCTAGTTTCCCTTTTTTAACTATTGTCTGTAATAACAGCTGTAAAATTATTAGGAAATAACAAAAAACAAATAATATTGCGAAGATGGGTGAACCTTTTTGAAACAGTTTGAGCATGAGCCCCCACCCCTTTCAGTTAAGTAATTAATCACATTGATTCGAGTTCATATCACTGGTGTCATACAGAAACACCAAAATAGTTTATTGTGATATGAGTCAATTTAAGAGTAAAAGGAGCCAGTCATATATGCATTTCTGATTAAATGATTTTCTTTAAATAATCAGCTAAGCTGTCTTCCCATGACTTTCTTGAGGGCACCGGACAGGAGGTAGCATAAAATATGTTAGGCAAACGTACATGAAATAGTTTGAGGCATTTGCTTCTTTGAATTTGTGTAATTCTTTTTTTTTCTTTTTTTTTATTGAAATTGAATGGTGTCATACATATACAGAATACAGAAAAACAGACCATTCAGTACTTTCTCATATAGTATACCCCACTTTTGACAAGATGTGTACAAATTAATCAAAGAAAGCCCCCCACAATTTTTCTTCCCCCCCGGTCCTCAAGGCATAGCTTCGCTCACTTATCTTTACTCTACGCATTTTAAATAACCATTCATACATAGATGAAGTCTGATTTGTACGCCAGTTTTGAAGTAACAACGATCTGGCAACTGCCATGCAAATATAAACTAATTTAGCAAAAGATTCAGATAAATTGAGGTACGGATCGAAGCCATAGAGCATCAGTTTGACATTTGAAGATATCTGAATATGAAAATGAGCGCTCAAAAAAACAAAAATGTCATCCCAGAATGCTTTTACCATATAACAATCGGCTATTACATGAGTCCAATTAGCAGGGGCGAAATTTAAGCATCGAAAGCAATTCGGAAGATGGTTGCTATACATTTTAGCTATTACCACCGGAGTACGATACAAAAGCCATTTTCCAAAAAATAACATTCTGCGCCAGTTAGCTCCCCGTAATGTGGAAAAATTTAACTTATTAATGGTTCGCCACGTGGACAATGTCAATACATGATTTTCTTGTTCCCACCATTTTTTTATAATTTTAGCGCCCAGATCCCTTTGTCTAGACTGAGCAAGGCAACGCTTCCAGTCTCCGGGTTTCCTTATCAAAGTATTATTAAAAAAAAGATCGTTGTTAAGAGTAGAAATCTGAGTAAACGAAATGGGAGCATGTTGCAGCAGGAATTGATAAATGTAAATGTAAGACCCGGCTAACAAAAAATTTCTTGCAATTAATAATCCCATCTCCGGCGGAGTTATCCACCTTATATGGTCCAAGAAATCACCCACTGTACTAAATCCAGCATTCGTCCAATGACCCATTAAATCAGAGCCAAACCCATGCCCATAAAATGAGAATAAATTAATCAATAGAGAGGAAGAATTAAACAAAGAAAGAGAATATCTTCCAAGCATAGCCGTACGCTTCCCAATGAACCAGGCAATTATATTATACCTAACAAGCTTGGGAGATTTAGGAACTTTAAGGGGGGGAGAAATTTGACTTTCCGAAAAAATTAAATCAAAGAAAAAACTAATAAATACGTTAGAATTTGATGTTGGAGATTTAAATCGAGTCAGATACTGAGCAAAGTAAGAATTGTAATAATCTCTAATATTCGGTAGTGCAAGGCCTCCATTATCTAATTCCTCATATAAAATATTCAGCGCAATACGAGGCGTTTTATGTGCCCACAAAAAGCGTGAAAACATGGATTCAATTTGAGTGAAAAAAATACCTGGAAGAAAACAGGGAATCGTTGAAAACAAAAAATTGAACAATGGTAAAATTGACATTTTAATCAAAGCAACTCGGCCCAAAATTGATAGTGGTAATTTATTCCAGCGGGTGAGCATTGAACCGACTTTCCGAAGGAGGGGATCAAAATTAAGACTGTAGAGATCTTGAACTGAAGCTGTAAAAAAAACCCTGAGATATCTTTTGGGTTTATTATTAATACAGCCCCTTAAATCCGGATGTAATTCGGGTTTAAGATTGCCACAGACCAATATTTCTGTTTTTGTTTTGTTAATACGATAGCCTCCGAAAATCTCAAATTCCTCAAAAAGCTGGAATACGCAAACTTGTGACTGCAAATCAGATTTGATAAGAAGCATAATATCATCAGCGTATAGTTTCATCTTTGGCATTAATGGAATCCGAGGCGAAATCTCTACACACTGCCGAATTGCGATTGCAAGGGGTTCGATAAAAAAAGCAAAAAGAATCGGTGATAAGGGACAGCCCTGACGTGTACCCCGATTGACTAACACTGATCCTACTGTTAGTGAATTAATAATAATATTTGCTTTGGCACCCGTGTAAAGATTACGAATGAAATTAATAATAATTAATGGAATATGAAAATATTGCAAAATAATAAAAAGTGTCTCCCAGACCACCAAATCAAAAGCTTTTTCTGCATCAAATAACATAATTAAGGCTGGGATCCTCAGTGTGTGAAAGTAATCCAGGGCTTCCGAAAGATAATGGGCATTAGTCATCAGTTGTCTGCCGGCAATAAAACCGTTTTGATCTTCATGAATCAAATCTGAAGCGATATGATTAAATCGAATAGCAAGTAATTTAGTAACAATCTTATAGTCCGAGTTTAAAAGGGTAATGGGACGATATGAATTAGGATCCCTAGCATCCTTCCCCTTCTTCAGAAAGCTAACCACAGTGCCCTCGCGAAACGAGTGAGGGATGGAGGCTCCAATGAGCATGGAGTTGAGAAGTTGTAAAAAAATATCAGAAAGGGCAGAAAAAAAACTTTAAAAAATTCCACGGGTAATCCATCTGGGCCGGAGGCTTTCCCTGATGGAAGTTCTTGCACTACCGATTGTACCTCTTCTAAGGAGAATTCACTTACCATATTTAATTGCTCGGATTCGGAGAGGGAAGGGATCGCATCCCTTCTCAGAAAAGCATTTCATTTTAGCTGATCTATTTCATACTGATGGCTATATATTTTTTTATAGTGGGAATGCATTACCTTACCTATCCCATCCGAGTCAGTTATATATTGATTGGTAATAGGACAAATTAAACCCCGAATTAGATTGGAGGCAACTTGCTCTTTAGCCTGCCAAGCCAGAAATCTACCCGTTAAATTACTTTCTTCGTAGACTTTCTGATATTGACTACGAAAAAACGCCTCTCCTTGCTCAAGTAAATATGTACTAAATTCACGTTTAGCTGCATTCAGTTGATCTTTAATATTTCTAGAGGGATTTTGTTGTCTTAAAGCACTAAGAACCTGTATACAATATTCAAAGGAGTTTTTTATGGCCCTAACAGCAATAGATGTGGCAGCATCTTTCCCAATAATAATTCCACGAATAAACGCCTTTAAGGCATCCCAGATAATACTAAGAGGAGCGGTACCAGTATTGCGAATTATAAATTCTCTAATTATAATTTTGAATTCAGAGACCCATATTTCGTCGTTTAGATATGATTTATTGAAGACCCATTTTTTAGGAGACCTTCTACTATCCCCGAAAATAAACTCCCGAATAAGCATAGCGTGGTCGGAAAATACATTCTGCACCGTATTGTGATAACCTAACCTGAGATTGCGTGAGGCAAGAAAAAAATCAATGCGGGATGAAGACGTAATCTACTCGACCAGCAAGTATATTCTTTTTTAGAGGGATTATCTAGACGCCAATGATCAGAGAGATCCAATAGTCTTTTATATTTGGAAATAGTTTGGAAAACTTTAGGTTTGAGTTGTTTTTTTGATTGGAACGATGAGTCCAATTTGGGATCCATCAAGACATTAACCCCTTCGACGCTTGTGACGGAACGGTTCCGTCATGCACGTCGGTTGGGCTGCGCTTATGACGGAACCGTTCCGTCATGGCCCCGCCCGCGCTCAGATCCTTCAGCACTGCGCGGGAATCCGCGCAGCGCTGAAGGGGTTAAAGTCGCCCGCCATCACAATACCCCCTGACACCGTCAATAGGGATTGGAACATATCTTCAAACATATTAGAATCATCTTTTAAAGGGCCATAGCAGCTAATAAAGGTAAGAGGTCTCTGTCTATTTTTAACTCTACATGAGACCCAACACCAACGCCCTGAGCATCCTTCTTCTAAGTGAATAATTTCCGCATGTATGCTCTTATTTAAAAATATCGCCACCCCTCGCTTAGATTCGTTACATGATGCGAGACACCGAAACGAAGCCCAAGATTTAAACATTGAAAACTGATCTATCTTAAGAGAAGAAATATGAGTCTCCTGTAATAGAATTACAGAAGGATTTTTTGCCGTGATCCAGATTTCCACAGCTCGCCTTTTGTTGATATTATTCAAACCATTAACATTGAGAGAAAACAATTTCAAACTCTCCTTGCTTGACAAAGACATCTTGAATTATCTAATTGTAAGCAGACATCATCAGGCCTCACCTTGTTCACTGTAGACATTCTGATATTTACAAATGACACAAACTTACATAAAAAATAAAAAAAACACCTGGCACCGTCAACTTCGTTTTTTGTTATGACCCACCCATCACCACCCTGACCCACCTCCCTCAGAACTCTCGCCCCACCATCACCACCCTCACCCCCCAAACCCTCCCCACCAATGGCCCAACTTCCCCTTCCCACGCTGACCATCGGAACCTACCCCACACCATTGGGGTGACCTGTCGCACCCCCTGGGCCCCCTGGATTCCACACTCCATCCTGTTCTACTGACCCCCCCACCCAACCCCTCCATACAGTCGACACCCCCAAAAAAAAAATTCAAAACTTATCACAACTATGAACACAAAAAAGCTCTACACAAATTCCTCCAAATTTTAACCTGATGAAGAATTCGAGATCTCCCTGAGCAAGTCCTGAGCTGCTGCAATATCGGATAACATAAAGAATTTGCCTTTCACTAAATCTTTAAGCTTTGACTGTTGCGCTATCGTGGCTTGGGCCCAGTTAGCTTTAAATAATTGTAACATTTGGACAAACTCTTTTCTTCTCCGAGCAGCAGAAGCGGACATGTCTGAAAAAATGCGACATTTCACAGTTTTATTAACAAAAAATTGTCTTTTCTGAATTGCCGTCGAGGGAATAGTCTCTTTAATTCGTGTATCGGAAAAATTTAATAGCATTGTTCGAGGGAGGGAGCAATTTGGAAAAGGTTGAGCGGGAACTCGATGTGCTCGCTTAATGGTTAGGTCCCCCTCGTGATTGGGAATCACTTTGGATTTTAAAAAAGAGGTAACCCACTGCAGCGTGCTAGAGCCTTCAAGACCCTTAGGGACCCCCACTATACGAAGGTTAGATCGACGATTATAATTCTCCAAATCATCCAACTTAGATTCTAGTAAACGTGAAGTGAGGGAAAGCTGATTTGCGTCTTTTTTGACCTCGATCATTTGATCCTCCAGATTAGAGATGCGAGTTTCGGCTTCTTGGAGCCGAGCAGGGAATGTAGAGAAGAGATCCTCCATTTTGTCCAAGCGCTGATGAATCAAAGCGAGCTCAGATTTCTGAAACCTCTTCAACTCTCGGACCTCATCGAGAATTCATTTTAACATATCTTTAACTGACATCTTAATCTCCCCAACGGTCTCAGTGTCCAAATCTAACAAAGGACTGAGGTGACGGACGTTAGAAGCAGAGTTCCCTGGGGTAATTGAAAGCTTGTCAGTAGGCGATTCCGCTATAACTGTACTTCCCAAAGTCAAAGCGTCTTTCTGAGTATCATCCGTAATTTTCAAAGAGTGTACCAAAGGGTTATCTTTAAGTGAAGGTGAAGAAATTGTAGAAGGTACCACAAAGTTAGACTTATGCAGGAAATTTGGAGGTTGAATAATTGAAGAAGAGGAAGAAGGACAGACTTGAGCGGAGGTGCTTTGACAAGGTACAGCACTTTTCTTATCAAAAAGAGGGAATGGTTTAGCGCCCTTAAGCACCTCCATTGAGCTGTCCTGCATGGAAGTAAAATCCTGCCCGTTTATGCTTTTTGCAATAGGCAATACGGGTATGTATGTGTAGAAGTACAAGAGAAGAAAAGGAGGAAACGTATCAATTTATCCACTCTCCTTCTTTCTCACTTTCCGCCAAGCAGAAACCAAAACACATATATCATAAACCCGAATGCTTAGCGAGGCTAGTAGGCATAATCATAGGACCATTAAGAGATTATCTATTATTATTTAAATTATTACACCATTCAGTAAAAGGGAGCCAAAAATCTACATCTCTAGTGCTCTTTCCATCTAAAGTGACTATATAATTAACAGAATGTAGCAAGTTATCTATGTTTGGGGAGAGAGGGGACACCCATAATTTACAGATTTCTCTTCGTGCAAGCAATGCAATGTAAAAAATAAGTCTCGCCTGATCTTTAGTAGGTTTTACTTCAGGCTCCACTTGTCCAAATATAGCAAATAAAACGCTTACCTTAACTTGCAGCTTAAGCATTAGGGATAACATCTCAGTCACTTCATTCCAATAAGTTTGCAACTCTACACAATCTAAAAATATGTGGACGTCATCTGCCTTCGTTTTACCACATTTTGGACAAGGAACTTCTCCTCTTCTCCCAAACTTCGACAACTTCAAAGGTGACCAATATGCTCTATGGATGGAAAAGAGATGGTTTCTTCTCAGGTGCGCGGGCTTAACTGATTTAAATAGCATAGCCATAGATACTTGCCAGTACTTTTCCAGCGATGATTCCGGCAAGTATTTTCCCCACAACTCCATTGGAAGTGTAAAATCTCCATCTTCAGCTTCCACCAATAACCAATAGATCATCGCCACCTCTTTTTTCCGATGCAGTTGTAGCTTGAGTTGAAACTCTAACTCGTTCTGTTCCCCTATTTTTGTTCGTGAATCAGCGAACCAGCTCTGAATTTGCATATATTTAAATCTAGAGAGACTATAATTTGTGATCTGACTACAGCTCTCCCAAGAGATAAGTCTCCCATCCGTTATTAGCTGGTCCCATTGTCTAAGACCTCCTTGTAATAGGGGTTTAGCCAAGCTATCTTTTGTCCACTCTGGAGAGCCGGGACTATCCCAGATAGGGGCTAGAAGACTGTGGTAAGGAATTTTCAAAGTTCTTCTCACGTTATACCAAGTCTCTGCAAACCCTTTCAAGATCTTCAACCTGACCTTTTTAAAGAATTTGGGGTCGGCATATTTAAAAATGAAACCTTCCTTGCCACCCGGAACTAGGTTCGCTATAGTACACCACAAGCCTCCTGCAATTGAGGGGTTTGGTGAGTTAAAAAGATGCTTGCCATTCTTCAAGAGAAAAGCCCATGAATAGAAGAGGAGATCTGGTAAAGCAATTCCTCCTTTTTCCAGCCTTCTTCGTAGCTTTTTCCAAGCTATTCTTGGTCCTTTACTTGCCCAAATAAAAGAACCCAAGTCTCCTTGTAAATTCTTCAGCCAAAGCGTTTTAAAAGGTAAAGGTATTGCATCAAAGAGAAAAGTAAGCTTTGGAAGAATTACCATTTTAATCAAATTACATCTTCCGAAAGTTGTTAATTGGAGGTGGGACCAAGATTTTAAAAGTTTAGCAATTTCCTTCCGAACTTTATCAAAATTAATCTTTGCTATCTTATCGATGTCATGTGGTATCATTACTCCCAAATATCTTATCTCGTCCTTCCCAGGTGTCTCCTCTATATTCCAGGTCATGACTTCGGACTTATCTTCATTAATCTCATAACCTGAGGCCATCCCAAAGTCCGTTGTTAAGGCCATTAAACGCGGCCAGGTTTCCCTTATGTTTGAAGAGAGGATCACTACATCATCGGCATAAAGCCCCAGTTTTTTCTCCCAACCAGCAAATCTAAAAGGCTGAAGTTCTGGATCTTCTCTGATCTTCCTTGCCAGAGGCTTTATATATAAGTTGAAAAGCAAGGGCGATAGAGGGCACCCCTGCCTCGTTCCTCTTGAGATCTTTACTGGTTGAGACAAGGAGCCATTAATTAGAATACGAGCCTGAGGAGCTTGATAGAGACCAGCTAAAGCATTACTAAAATGTATACCTAAGTTCAGGGATGTAGTCACTTCCTTCAGATATATCCAGTTTACCCTATCAAAAGCCTTGGTAGCATCCAAGGCTACCAAGGCTAAAGGCAAATTATAGGTAGATGCTAGGTCGATCGTGGCAATCAGTGAGAAGGTCAAGTCTTTCAAAAATCTCCCCCGAGTAAAACCTTTTTGGTCATCATGAGTTAAATCCACCATCAGCCCGTTTAACCTATCCGCCAGAATCTTCGTGTAGATTTTATAGTCACTGTTCAGTAAGGAAATGGGACGATATGAGTCACATTTTTTTGAGCATTTTCCGGGTTTCAATATCAAGGCTATCGTGGCTTCCTTCCAGGAGGCTGGCATGACCTTATGTTCAATGTACAATTCATTAAACATTTTAGTTAAGGTGGGAGCTAAGGTATCCGCCAAGATTGTATAAACCTCCTGTGGGATGCCGTCTGGCCCTGGGGCCTTCCCCTTCTTTAGATGCGCTATTATATTTCCCACTTCCTGAACTTTTATTTTACCATTAAGAAGGTCCGCTTTTTCCCCTGGCAAGGAATTGTCCATACCTGATCTTACCCATTTACTGAGGGTATCTTTAGATGGCTTAAGATCCTCCTGGTATACTCTATTGAAATGATTATGGAAAGCTTGCTTAATCCCTTCGCTATCCTCAACTAGCCTGCCTGTTTGTTCACAAATAATTCCCTCAACCCTATTTCTCAGTTGTTCTTTCTTTGCTTTCCAAGCTAGGAGTTTCCCACACCCTTCACTGTACTCAAAATGTGCCATTTGACTAGCTTCCCATCTCTTTCTTACCCTATCTTGTATTATCATGGACACATTAGCTTTCTGTTGTAGCAGCTCTTGAAGCATACTTGTCCTCATCTGCTCGTCTATGCCAGAGTTCCTTAATTCTTTTTCTAAAGAATGAATCTTTTCCTCCTGCGCTGTTACCTCTTTATAGTAGTTTCTCCTTTTCTCAGCCCCCAAAGCGCCTAGCCTCCCCCTCAGGAACGCCTTATAAGCATCCCAAACAATACCGGGGGCCGCTGATCCCCAGTTGATCTCAAAAAACTCTTCTGTTTCATTTTTAAGAGTTTGTATCACCTCCTCCTCCAGTAAAATTGTGCGGTCTAAGGTCCACCTAGACTGAACCGCAGCCTCCCTGAGCTCTAGTATAAGCATCACTGCCGAGTGGTCTGACAGATGGGCTCCTAAATGCTCAACCTTCTGTACCTCATCTTTGATCTTATAGTCCACCAAAAAAAAATCTATTCTGGACTGGTGTCTATACTTTTTGTTGAAGAAAGTAAAGTCCTTTTTCTCACCCGCTTTCCATCTCCAAATATCGAGCAACCCTAGATGTACCATAAGTTGTTTAATTAATCTAAACATATTGGGGTTGGTCTGAGCTTTACTGCATGTAGACCTATCTAATGTTTTGTTCAACACTGCGTTAAAATCGCCAGCCAGAATAATTGGATCAGATGAGTCTAGAAGCCTCTCCCAAAGATCTTGCAAGGGTATCACATCATCATGGTTTGGCCCATAATATCCTGCTATTGTAAATAATATAGTTAAGATCTTAACTATAGCAACTACCCATCTGCCTGCCTTATCCGATGAAGAGGAGTCTAAACTAACTTGAGCCTCTTGCTTCAAAAGAATCACCACCCCTTTAGTCACTGCTGTTTGTGCTCATTGTTGATCAAGCATCTTCTTTTGTTTTACTCAAAGAAGATTTGTCAGAATTTATTAAATTATGCCGCAAATATTTAAAGTATATGATTCATTTTAATGAAGTTCAAAAGATGAGTCGAAAACAGCTTTGTACCATCACAGAACCCAGTGGAGATTTTACAACCAAAACTTTTCAGCCTCAATTTTGCGCTATTTAGGTTTCAAACAAGAGCCAGGGGCTGAACGTTATCTCCTTTGGGTCACTAATACAGAACATAGGGTCTACCTTACCCATTTTAGATTAGGCAGGGTCCACTTTCTGGTAGCTCACCGCCAACAGTTCATGGTTTCACAGTTTACCCCTTTATCCCTGTGATGGCATTGCAAAACAGACTGTCCTTTGGTGTTAGAAGTTGTAATGCCAGCTTATCCTGTCCTTTACAACTGGAATCAAAATATTGTTGCTTTGCTATTACTAGTTTTAACTGTGGGGCTTTGAAAATCAGAAATTCCCAGAAATAGAATAGGCTCAACATAACTGTAGCATTTGTAACATTATGAACTTTGTACTGCATTTTAATTATTGAGCCTTTTTAACTTTATTATGTATCCTTTATAATTGATTCCTTTTTACAGGTTTTATTTATGCAGCTCATTATAATACGTTTTGCTCAAGTGGTCAGTTTTTTGCCATTACCGTTTAACACTGACAATTCGTCTGACTCTTTTTCTGACTGGCATCTCGAGTAGCTTGGCAGACACTTTATGTGACCTAATATGGACTATGTAGAGATTTTTATTTTTCTCAAGCTTGTCTTAAGCGTATGGTATTCTATTGTACGGAAATGCTTTACAACTTATTTTATTGTATGCTTGTGCACGGTGACCTGTTTTTAACATTTATCCTGTCAACTTTTATGGTTCTCTTGAACCAAATAAAGATGGATGACTGATTGACTGATTCATTTTTTAATATTTTAAATAGTAAACCTATATGTCTGTCCACATGTTCAATTACATGGAAACCATGCGTGATTTTCTCTATTTCTTTTGTACAATTACACTTTCACTTTTCAATCCAACAGATGTGCCAGAAGATTTAATTATCGTCTTTGATGCTCATAAGGGCACGATTGCAGTCTCATTGATTGGTGCTTTGCAGTGCATACTTAATTCTTGCAGTTTCTGTTCTATTTTATGAATTCAATGCCACAATTAATATTATCTGATTAAAAGAAAGAATGACTGCGTTACCGGACTTTTCTCTATCATTATCCAATGCCTTGAAATGAATAATATCTAAATTAGTAGGTTACTAAGTTAAGGCTACTTACTTACAAAAGATATGTTTCTATGGCTTGTGCTCGACTTGTTCTACTTCCGTCTCTTTGCTTCAAGGCTTCGCTATCCTTCAGCACCATTATGTCTACATTAATACTGATTTCATCCCGGTGAAACGGTGGCTGCTTCTCCTATTGAAGATATGGGGGGAGATTTACTAAGTTTTTACGCTGTGTTTGCATCACAAAAGTGAAACAAATTGGCACAAAATCTTTTTTTTCCAATTTACTTTCCAGCGCTAAACTTGTTATGAACATGAAAGTAACGCAAAGCACTACATAGCACTGCTTTGCATTACTTAGCACCAAGTGGGCAAACCACGGGTGGAGCATGGGCTTTCCCATGACACTACCCAAGGTTTCTGATGCGAAACCCTATTTACTAAATAAAGTAGACAGGGTTTAGCATCAGAAAACTGCACCCTTTTGAATTAGGAACTAGGAAGCAGAAATGCTTCCATTTCTTCTTTTTTTCGACTTTGTATGTGTGCTGCACTTTCAAGCAAGCATATAAAGAGGGAAAAGGGTTAAAGTTAGTCTAAGCATGGTATTTTGTACTGGAAGGATACCCTTCCAGTAAAAAACCTATGCTAGACTCACAGAGACACCCGTGCATCATGAAGCAAAGGTGTCTCTGTGGTGTACCGCAGCGGATTTCAGTGCTGGCGCTAGGGAAAGGAGAGGAAAACGCCATATTTTAGTACATTTGGCACACCCCTTCTATCTCCTTCTCACGCAGCGCAGCATTTGCGGCTGCTGCACTGCGCTGCATGAACAAATGGTAAATCTGCTCCATGGTTGCATATATCAGAAAATCCAACAGCGCACAATTTGAATTTCTGACTTAGTTGTGCGCTGATTTCGTAAACAGGTCCAGCATCAGTGCATTGTCCAGTGTAGCTCAAATAACTGTCCTGACTCTTTCAGGCATTAGTTTAACACAGAGATCTCTCCAAATATAAATTCATAAGTCATTGTAAGACAGCAAGAATATTTCGGGATAGTCTGCCATGCGGCTGACAGAAAACTGGTTTGGAGAGCAAATCATCCTCACAATTTTGTCCCTTTCAATCTTCTTGGATGTTGCATGAAATTCTGACTGGTACCTATTTTAGTTTTGCAGGTTTGAGAACTTTAATATGGTGTAACTTGGTTCCAATGGCAGAGTGAGCATGGGACCAACATCTGGGCATACACATCACACTTACAAGGTCACATTGAAGTATACAAAAAGCAATGGGTGGAATGCTTGAAATAATCTCAGCCACTTGTATTTGATTGGGCCACATCTCAGCCCATCATTATTGAGAAGACCATACCACCTTAGTTTGGACCCAGCCGTATGCAAATCAGTGCTGGGGTTGAAGTTGAAGTTGGGGACAGAGATGCACTGCATAGCACCAAAGATGTCCACACTCATCTTGATATTTACACAGATCTGTGCGAATCAGACGTTAGAGTCAGAAGTTCTATCACTTTAAAGTAAAAGCATAAGTATGGGGAGTGTGAAATATTTGAAATATCTGGCTTACTATCAGGTTACGCAATTCACTAACCTTTATAGTGCCCTCAACCATCCTGCAGGAATGATGTGGATCTACCACTTACTCACTCATTTATGAATTTAATCTTGAAGTTTCAAGGTTAAGCAACACAAGGAAGTGGCAAAAAAGGGAGGTTGACTGTCAGAGAACACACCTCCTGTGTTGCTTGATCCACACCCATTACTTTGGTAGGCGTTCACACTCTGGTCATTCCCTATGTGCGAGAAGTGATGGTATTGGTGTTGCTATAGTCCAAAAGGCATTAGGCTATACAGAAAGGCACAGAATACATCTACATGATCAAACTTGAAATCACCTATCTGGCTATGTAAATCCTTCTAAAGAGGCTTGCACTCTCTTTTCACCAAGAGTTTCAGAGCCCACCACTGATAGAACCTCCAGTGGTATCCATCTGGACATATGTTTGTTCCACACTTGTTTCTAAGTTGCTTTATGTAGGAAATTGGGTTGTATGAGGGGGTGAAAGCCCCATTCAGGCAGCAACCACAATCCTTGTCAAGGTGAACCACAAAAGTCACTAAATTAACCTGTGCTTAACCTGTGCTTAACCCTCTGGTAGCTTGCCACAAAGCAGTCAGGCTTAACTTAGAGGCAATGTGTAAAGTATTTTTGAAGCACACAAACAGCAATAAAGTGAAAACACAACTCAAGACAAATCCCAAACCAATATAGGAAAGTCTAGTAAATAATGAAAAATAAACTGATACCTGAACAACAATAATCCTATCAGTAGAACTAGAGATATAGATTTTGTTTTTAATGAAAATAGCACCAAAAGCATGGGGTGCCAATTTTCGGTATCTGGTCAAGGCAGACAGAGACAAGGTCACAAGTTCAAGCTGACTGTAATGGAGCTCATTCAGGATACAGGGAACTTATGTCCTTGATACTTTGCTTTTCCCAATGTTGGTTTGAATCAGGAGCTGTGCGATGCTACGATGTGAAGTCCGTCATCAAGTTGCAATGTTCTGCATCTATTCCCACCAGGAGCTACGAGGGCTTAATGCAAGGTCCTGCATTGCCTTGCGTTGTTCTGTGTTGTTTCCAATGTTGTCGCTGATCCAGAACTACAAGGAACTGCAATGTAAGGTCTTGCAAGGAGCTACGAGGAGTATACTCTGATGCCAACCATGGTTTCAGGACCTGTTGGTTGGGCACCTCTTGGGGATAAGGAGTCACTCCAGCAGAGACCAGCAGCAAGTGTCAGGCAGTTCCAGTGCAGCACGTCAGCTGGGTAGTTGCATGGAGTCCTCTGAGGCTTGTTGCATCCCTGTAACTCACACAGGAGGTCAGCCAACTGCCCTTGGAGTTACACTGATTAGCCTGGGGCGAAGGCAAGCAGGTCCAGTCTTCCTTTTCAGACAGCAAGGCAGTCTTTCAAGAAGCAGGGCAGTCCTCTGGAAGCAGGGTAGTCCTTCTTCTGTGACTTCCACAGGTCCAGAAGTGGTCTGAAGAGTTGACCTGGAGGTCCAATATTAATACGTGGTGCCAGCCTTTGTGTGGGGGGACTCCCAGTCATTCTCTCAACACTGGCTCTGGAAAGTTATTCCCCTCACATTTTCATGGTTCAAATTGTCTAGGGTGACAAAAGACAGGGCAGGCTTGGTGTCTGATTCTTTTGTGAGTGGCAGAAGGCACAAATGGTTGGGGCACATTTAGTGACTTGAAGACCGGTTTTACCGTTAAAGAGGATTTTACATTACAATTCGTTTGAGTGTGAACTGCATCTCTCTATCTGCTCTCAATCCATATTCATTACTTATTACATGTAATAAGATAGCCAGGGTTAGTCAAGGGGAGATATGCCTTACAACAGTGAAAACGGATTTTAGGAGTTTTTCATTGCCAGGACATGTCAATATATGTCCTATTTTTTAAATATAATGCACCATGCCAAAGGAGCCTTTAGGTCCTGCCTTAGGGGTGACTTCTAAGTATTATAAAGGAAGGTTTAGGTGTGGAAAAAGGTTTGTTGTGCCTGAATGAAATGGCATTTTATAATTGCACAACATGATGCAGTCGCAGACCTGAGACATGTTTTCAAAGGCACATTAGTGGGTGGCACAAGGTGTGCTGCAGGCCACTAATAGCATTTAATTTACAGGCCCTGAATACATGTAGTACAATTTCCTAAGGGCTACAAATAAATTAAGTGTGCCAATTCAAAGTAGGCTAATTTAACCACATTTGAAGGCGATAGCACAAGTACTTTAGCACTGATTAACAGTGGTAACGTTCACAGAGTCCGAAAACCAACAGAAACAAGTTCAGCAAAACAGGAGGAGTGAAAGCAAAGACTTTGAAACAATACCATGCAAGTATGGCAGGTCTAATACTTTATTTATTTTTTATTACATTTTCATCTTTTTACATGTGCCAGCTTTAGTTCTTTAAATGTATTGTTTTATTGTCCTTTATCTGCAGTGTTCGTTGTATTATTACGCATACTCCCTCTTGCAATTTCAGAATTTATTTTCTGCTCTGCCTAGGCTATCAAAGACAAAGCAAGGAAACACCAAAGAAGCTGTACATCTCTGTAAAATGGATTACGTGGCATAACCACTGGGTAGTTTCTCGCAGTAAGCATTTCAACTATGAATCGATGCGTTCTACAGAACCAGCTCAAAAGGCACTGGACTACTATGAGGAAAGGGTATTCCCAGATAAAAAGAAGGGTCTGTAGTACACAATAGTCACCATGTGTAAAGATGCACAGAACTTGCAATGCAGGTCAAATGGAAGTGATGTATTCACATTGCACTGAACCCACAGACATCCTTGCACTGTAAACATGCAGCTTAGAATTAAACCAGGGGGAAGGGCAATGGAACAAGAGAGAAACAGAGACACACTGCCTAGTTGCACAGCTGGGCTTGATGTGCCATGTAGGATATCTAAAGATAATAGAAGATTTTCTGGGGCACATTTACAAAGAAAATACTTAAATAAAAATCAAATTATGATGCTTTTAAAAAAAAATATGTTTCAAGACACTAATCAACATGAAATGTTATTAAGTAAGCGTAACACATTACCTACAGGATAGTATTTTCTCATATCTTGGCACATATTCCACTGGATCTTTCTCTAACCAGTTTTATTTTAATCTCACACAGTGTTTGACTGTAGCAAAGTGTATCTTTTAACATGGTTATACCTGACTTTTTGCTTGATGCCTGATGTAATTTCGAAATGCAAGTGCACTGGGTCCCTGCCAACCAGGTTCCGAGTGCCAGATCTCTCTCCCAAAACTGTGCCACAACTAGCACAACTTAAGCCGCTCTTGTAAGACCCTAGTAAATGGTACCCCTGGTATCGAGGGCATGAGTACTGAAGATGGTCCACTAGAGCTGCAGCAAAGGTTGTGCACTTCCAGAATCCCCTCACAAAGACAATGCAAGCTGTCACTGCATGTCTTGTTGCAGAGAAAACCAAAGAGTCGACATGCCACATAGCCCTGTGGGACATGCCCTTCCACACTGCATGGGATATAGGTAAGCCACCCCTACTACAGGTCTCACAGCCCTAAGCCAGGGTGCACTATATCCCATGTGTGATCATAGCTGCATGAGCAGATATGACCTTGCAATATCTGAGCCATTCTTGGATATTGTAAATGCACAGGGAAGCCATAAAGAGTACATGGCCTGGATACTTGTCTTTACAAGTTTCCTAGCTCCATGATGGCTTCACTGTACTCTAAGATGTTTGGTACTAAACATCTTGTCTTAATAAATCCTCACTGATACCTGTGAGAGATTTATTAATAAATTTATACAGGAGACCCGTTAGAGGGTCCCCTGAAATACAACCAAGCACTGGTGAGGTCTCTGACTAGTCATAACCAGTCTGCTAACACCAGACATGTTTCTTACCTAATGGGTGGAGTGCCTGTGCTCTCAGAGGCCAGAGACAAAGCCTGCTCTGGGCAGAGATGCTTCACACCTCCTCCTGGCTGGAAAGGACTCCCAGAGAAGAAAGCTTCAAAGGTGTTGCTACCTTTGAAGTTCAGCCCAGGCTTACTCAGATAGTGGGGGATACACACCCTGCTATCCAGCTCCACATTTGGCAGGAGGACAGGTGGAGAAATTAGTTAGATGAGGAGGAGGGTCCCCCAACCCTAAGGTGAGGAAGGCGATGTGAAACCTATCAGTGCTAGGGTACTGCCATTTTCCCACAGGAAGTGGTCACTTAGAGGGTATAGGCACCCTAAAGGTAGGTAGCCCATTTGCTACTACTTGTCTCCCCCTGTAACAACCATAAATTCTGTATTTAGGTTGCGTTTCTAGACCTGGAACATAGAATTGATGGACAAGAAGAAGATCGGGACAAAGACGACTTGATGCCCGAGAACAGAAAGACTGCTACAGAAGAAATTCAGCACCAAACCCTGCCTGCTGTCTCTGGGGCTTCGACAATCATGGTGTGCTGTGTTGTCCTGAACCTGTGAAGACTCCAAGAACCCAAGAGCTCCTTCTGTCTTCACAAAAGCACCATGAACCTCCCTTAGAGTGAATCTATCACTCCCCTGCACACAGCAGGCACCAATCCCACCGAGTCCGGTTTGTGCTACTCCCTGATGACTTCAACACAGCACCCACACCAAAAGAGGTACACCAGCTCTGGAGAGTCAGATCTGCCTCCCCACCAAGTTTGTAGACACCAGGATCTACCGGATCCACATCGTATCAATACCCAGGGTACCAGACCCCCTATAGCAAACAGCGAGATGAAGAGTCCATGGTGGACTCCAAAGATACCAGAAGTAAGCACTCATCGAGGGGCCTTGAGTCCCATGAGTCCAAAATCCTGAGTGGTCCGCTGTCCTGAAATCGCCTCTCCACGTTGCCTGCTCCTGATCGTAATGACTTTCCGATGCACAAAGCCAAGTTGATCTATCTGCTCTACAGCCGGCCCCACCGACTCCGGTAGCAATCAACCAGCCATGCTCCCATTGTCCTGCCACCCTTGCGACCTCCACCCACCAGTGGGACCCACCGGACCTACCTGTAAGTCCTCCTGTCAAGGGTCTTCCCAGGTGGCCCCCTTCATCGTAGCGCACCAGTTTCAACACCTTGAGCACCCAACTCCCTGCCGAATCTGGGATGCTCCCAATCTTCTGCTGCTGGAATTTTGGACCTGGTTCCGCTTTCGACCTGAAACGAGAAGATGAACTTAGTGAAAGCATTGCCTGGTTTTATATACATTTTTCTGCTTTTTCTCATTGACTTCAATGTTGAGAAATTGGGCACAAAAGAGATATATTTTCGAAAACTCTCAAAAATCATAACTCCTAAAGTACTTACTGTAGATCGAAGTTTTTGGTCTTAAAAAATTCATAAAAATCGATAATATATATATTGGTCTCAGATTTATTCTTGAGTGTGTCTCTCATTTATTGCCTCGGTGAGTGCAACAAATGCTTAGCACTACTGATAAGCCTAACTGCTTGCCCACACAACCACAAAAAGAGAACTAGTATAATCTACTTTAACCTCTGTGAAACAGTAAGGGATCCACTGGACTCTCTGCACAGAGTCCATTGGCATATTAAGATATGTGTAGCCCATATAATGACCCATTTCTATATATTGACTAATGGAATTTTGATATATTCGAGTTGGCGATTGCGTTTTTGCGTTCAATCCTCAATCTGTGTTCTGTTGTAAGTATAGCCCAAAACCAAGCATCCTGCATGGGGACTATGATGCAATAGGTGCATTACTCTGACACGGTGCCCACATCCTGATGAGGTACATCGCCTCCCGGCATAACACAGACAGAAGGAGTCTTCTTACCAAACCGCATAACGTATGTCCACCCACCCTTACCAGTACACTTTACATTATTACTCACTTTATAATTATTTAGCTTTTGTAGCTTAATATGTAGTAGTAAGGAATTTTTGATACAGTACCATGATTTAGCATCTACTCAGTGTCCAACAACTTAAAGCCAGAAACTCAAGCACTGTAGAAAATCAAAGGCAATGTGTGTATACCCATGTTGTTTTTGTACGTTGGCTTCTTCTATTTTTATGCTATTCTCACTTTCGCAGGTATGAAACTTTAGTATAGAAAAGTATTGTATAACTTGAGATTGTTACACGTACAAACATACAGATTAGCCTTGATAAAGCCCCTAGCTGATCAGCCCTAAGGGGTAAAAGGGTTTTGGCAGCACCTGTGCATGATTAAGTGGTGCAAGAAGTAATATTGATTCATGTTAATGGGAAAAATAACTTAACCAGATGAATGGCAAATGTATATGCAACAAAGGCTCACTTCATTCTTTCAAATGCAATTTAGCATAATTCATTGCATTTTCTGAAGCTCTAGATCTGGAAAATTACAATGAACACATTCAAATATCAGCCAATATTTTGAGCAACCGTAAAATAACTACAGTCGGTAACTTAATAAACATCAAGTGGGTATTCAAAACCTTTTTGTTTCTTGATTTTCCAACCATGGACCTGAAGGATTTTTGCAAATTATTTTTTTGTATTTGAGAATACTTTCATAACTAAATCTGTATACGAGTGCAAAACCAGTTTTTGAGAGAAGCGGCAGTAGGTTTGAACTCATAAGAAAATCTAACTGCTCGTGGCAGTCACAATTAACATGGTTTTGAGAATCGGCCTACAGTGCATGCATTCTAGAGAATCACCTCTGGACCTTGCAAGATAGGAAGTATGAGAAATAACTTTTTAAGATGCATAATATGTTTTGCGTGGGATGCACAAACTACTTTTGGAATTTCGTTTGTATGAAAAGTATACACAGGTCATGCCATTGTATGCAAAAGTCACAAAAGATCCCTGCTCACATACAGTAGCGAATGTTGCTGGCTCAGAGAGTGTGGCTGCAGCACACGACCAGCTTCACATGGCCCCATAGGACATTTTCTACCCGAGTCTACGACGAAAACATATATGCAATATGCTTGAAACTTAATATGACCATTTTTATCCAGAACTAGTCTATGTCTCGTAGAGCCTTTAGAATTTTCAGAATACATTTGTTCAAAGAATACCGGATCTTGCGAAAAAACTACTTGAAGGGCAAAGTAAAGAATAAGTACTCTTAAGGGCAGCGTTGAAAGCTAGTGTCCCCTTTCAGTCAATCCACTTAGATAGCCAGACTCTTTTCATACTCTTTTCAGCTCTGAACCATATTTTGCTTTTCCATATCATCAATTTGAATCCATTTCCTGTACAGCTACAAAAGCTGGTATTTAAGTTCTTTTTCGTTCTTGACATGTTTTATCTATTACATTCATTGTTATGTTTTTCTCTTTGTTTCCTCAGTACTAGCTCAGCTTCACACAAGAGCTGCTATTGTGTGCCAGCGTGCCAGAACCGACAGAACAATGTGTCATTGAATTCATCTCACAGGAAGGTTGTGAAGTCACCAAGTGCAGGAAGTTGTATTAATTCTGCCACCAGTGCAATGCCCCTCACCCCTTTCTCAGATAAACTCTAAATTTCTGAATTGAGCAGACTGAAAACTTGCATTTGGTCTAACAAGCAATGATAGAGGTAGGTACTGATTATGCCAAATACTGATCCACATGCTGACACCCTACAACCGAGCAAACAGCCGAATGACAAAGTTGTGTTTACTGACAAAGTTGTGTCTAGTCTGCACTAAGATCATAAAAGCAGAACAACTTTTTTAAAAAAGTACACATTAATGACACTTTTCCACTTGTTATTTTTAACGTTCTTTTTTCATAACTTTGTTGTACACTTCTTGTTTAGCATCTGAAGTACACTGCATGAACCCAGAACATTAGAACATCTTGTTTACATTTTGCAGCTCATAACATGCATCTGCATCAATATCAGTGTGTATCATACATCCTCTTATAGGATGTCGGCACCTTCGTATAATAATACTCATTTGTTCAGCTTGTATGGTAAGTGTTGGGTGGTCAGCATTTTTTCCGTCTCTACCAAGTAAAGAAAAATGAAAATTGTAACTTAACTGATAACATAAAACTTTGTTCAGTGTTAATTGTTGTGGAGATTAGTGCATCTGACAAATGTGACAGTGGTGTGGCTCCCACGAGCGGGGTTATAGGAGGTTGAGGATAGTGGTAAGTGGATGGTGACAGGTGTGTGTGCCTACAGCAGATCATTGTTCCAGCTAATCTCAGCCTAAGGATCATGGTCCAGAAATGTAGCGACTACCGCCATCAAAAAATCTGCAAACAGCTGCGTGCGTAACCTCCCCATATTCCTTTTCGTCTAGTATTGTACCTTCAGCCAGAGCCCAGTTCTCTACTTCCATTGACCATCTACTGTGGGGGGCCATGCAGGAACTACCAGTGGTGTGCAATATCTCTGCAGGTTATCCCCAGAGCTAGGTCCAGAAATCTATTCTAATCTTTCTTCTCTGGACATCTACAGTATAGCCCAAGAAGATGCACTCTTGGCGTCTGAGAGTGTGTTCCATGTCTGTCGTGACCTGTGTTAGAAAAGGTAGATGGACCGGGAGGGTCGGCCGGGGTCAGGAGGAGAGGTCTCCGGGGAGAGCCGTCTCCAGCGATCGTACAGACAAGTAACTTCCCCCCCACAGACAGATATCACACACGGATAAGGTTCAGTGTTCTTTATAAGCACTTATTTAAGGTACGGTTAAATGGTACAAGGAGGTCTGGACTCAGGGGTCCCCTCGATTAGAGTCTCGCAAGGTAGGGAAGGGGGTAGCGGGACAGTCTATTTACCAATCAGGTAGTTCGGATGAGATGATGATGAGCTCACAATCCTCGAGCTTGGTGATTAGGTGATATGGGCCGCGGCAGCGCCAGCAGGTCCCGGTGTGGATGGTCGTTACAACGGGCCGCGGCAGCGCCAGCAGGTCCCAGGAAGATGACTGTTGCAGAAGGCCGCGGCAGCGCCAGCAGGTCCCGGTGAGGATGGTCGTTACAACGGGCCGCGGCAGCGCCAGCAGGTCCCAGGAAGGTGAAGGTTGCAGAAGGCCGCGGCAGCGCCAGCAGGCAGGGCGATGGTTCACAAGAGCGGGCTACGGCAGCGCCAGTAGACCGTCAGGGTTGAGTTCACTCGGTGTCTCTCGACTCCAGGATACAACTGCCTTCCTGCTCCGGAGCTGCCCCAGTTATAGGGCTGGTGCCCTTTGATGTCCGGACCCTCGCACTTGGAGGTCGGAGGGTCCGGGATGAAGGGGTCCAGACACCCAGCAGGGGGTGGAGCCAGTGCCTGGGGGAGCTGGGGGCGATCGGCACCTGGCGGGGGAGAGCCCTTGACACTTCGTTCTCCCATTGACCTGCCAAGTGGTCCGCTCACCTCCTGGGTGGATGGTGGTGCCGGGATGTCGGGGCTGGCCAGGCCCGGGGTTAGGGTCGAGGGGAGGCCGTGCGGCCGCGTGGTGCAGGGCCCAAGATGGCGGCTTGACCCGGCCGGGAAAGCCGGTGGGGCGGGACCCCGTGATGAGTAGGGGTCCGAGGGCAGAGGGTCCGTCGGGAGACGGAGTACAGGTGCTTGTTGCGGGGATATGCCAGGTGGGCCGGGGTTCGGGCCCCGTCGAGCGGGGAGGGAGTGAGCCGTTTGTGAGGCCTGTCCAACATGCGTCCCCCCCAGCTGAAGGCGGGGAGAGTCACCCATCTCCTTGGGGACTCTCTTCGTCGAGGCGGAAAAAGCGGGACAGGCCATCTGCGTTGGCGTGATCTTGGCCTGGTCGGTGCTCCACGGTGAAGTCCATTCCCTGCAGGGAAATGGACCAGCGCAAGAGTTTTGGGTTCTCCCCCCGCATCTGCATCAGCCATTGCAGGGGTCGATGGTCGGTTTGTACCCGGAAGTGGGTACCGAAGAGATAGGGTCAGAGCTTTTTGAGGGCCCACACTACTGCAAATGCCTCCCTCTCGATGGTGCTCCAACGCTGTTCTCGGGCCAGGAGACGTCGGCTGATGAAGGCCACCGGCTGGTCATGACCTTCGGGGTTCAGCTGAGAGAGGACGGCCCCGATGCCGTGGTCGGAGGCGTCGGTCTGCACCACAAATTCCCGACTGTAATCGGGGGCCTGGAGCACCGGGGCGGTGCACAGGGCGGCCTTCAGCTCCTCGAAGGCCGCTTGACAATCAGGAGTCCAGTTGACCCGCTTCGGCTGGTTCTTGGATGTGAGACCCGTGAGGGGCCCCACGATGCTGCCGTAGTCCTTCACGAACCGCCGGTAGTAGCCGGTGAGCCCCAAGAAGGCTCGGACCTCGGTCTGGGTGACGGGGGGCTGCCAGGACTGGATGGCAGCAATCTTAAGTTGTAGTGGGGCCACCAGCCCGCTCCCCACTTGGTGCCCAAGGTAGGTCACAGACCCTTGGCCAATCTGGCACTTGCCGGCCTTAATGGTGAGGCCGGCCCGCTGGAGGGCTTGCAGGACCTCTTGGAGGTGGCGGAGGTGGTCGGACCAGTGGCGGCTGTATACAGCGATATCGTCCAGGTAGGCAGCGCTGAATTCTTCAAGCCCTGCCAAGACCTGGTTCACAAGGCGTTGGAACGTGGCGGGGGCATTCTTCATGCCAAAGGGCATGACCTTAAATTGATAGTGGCCATCGGGGGTAGAGAAGGCTGACCGTTCCTGAGCCCTGGGTGTGAGGCCGATCTGCCAGTAGCCCGCCGTTAGGTCGAAGGTACTAAGGTAGCGGGCGGCCCCCAGCTGGTCGATCAGCTCGTCTGCTCGGGGGATGGGATGAGCTTCGGTCCGGGTGACAGCGTTCAAGCCCCGGTAGTCGACGCAGAATCTCAGTTCAGGAGCGGAGCCGGGGGCAGCGGCCTTGGGAACTAATACGACCGGACTGGCCCAGGGACTGTCCGAGGGCTCGATGACCCCGATCGTGAGCATCTTGGCCACTTCCTCCTGGATGCAGGCCCGTACCCGATCTGGTACGCGGTAGGCCCGGTGCCGGACAGGGGGACTGTCCCCGGTGTCTACGTCGTGCAAACACCAGGGGGTGACCCCGGGGGTGAGGGAGAACAGGGCAGCGAACTGCAGCAGGAGGTTCCGGCAGTCCTGGCGTTGCTCTGAAGTGAGGGCGTCCGAGAGCCGGACCCCGTCCACGGAGCCGTCCTTCTCCTGAGTCCTCAGGAGTTCCGGGAGGGGCTCGGAGTCTTCTTCTGTGCCACTGTCTGTAGCCATCAAGAGGCTTAGTTCGGAGCGCACAAAGTGCGGTTTGAGCCGGTTGGTGTGGAGGACCCGAAGGGGGTTCCGGGGGGACCCCATGTCGATGAGGTAAGTGACGGGGCTTTTGCGCTCGACCACTTTGAAGGGCCCCGTCCACTTATCTTGCAGGGCGCATGGTTCGGTGGGGGACATCACCCATACTTGCTGCCCCGGCTCGAATTCAACGGAGGAGGCATTGTGATCATACCACCTCTTCATGTCCTCCTGGCTGGCCTCGAGGTTCGCCTTGGCCATCTCCCTGAAGCGCCGGGTCTGGTTTCGTAAGGCCAGGATGTATTTGAAGACGTCTGGAGGGGTCGTTAGGGGGGCCATCTCCCAACCTTCCTTGACTAGGCTGAGGGGCCCTCGCACAGGGTGTCCGTATAGGAGTTCAAAGGGGCTAAAACCGAGGGACTTCTGGGGCACTTCCCGGTAGGCGAAGAGGAGGCACGGGAGCAGTACATCCCACTGGCGACGGAGAGGTTCTTCCAATCCCCCAATCATCCCTTTGAGAGTGCGGTTAAAACGCTCCACTAGTCCGTTCCCTTGGGGGTGATAGGGGGTCGTGAATCTGTAGGTGACCCCGCATTGTTGCCAGAGGGACTTCATGTACTTTGATATGAAATTCGTGCCTCGGTCGCTGACGACTTCTCGGGGGAAGCCTACCCGGGAGAAGATCCCCATCAGGGCCCGGCCAACCACTGGGGCGGTCACTGTCCGTAGAGGCACCGCCTCGGGGTAGCGGGTGGCGTGGTCCACTAGTACCAAGATGAACCTGTGTCCTTGTGCCGTGCGGGGGTCCAGAGGTCCCACAATGTCTATCCCCACCCTCTCGAACGGGGTGGTGACCACCGGGAAGGGTTGTAGAGGGGCCTTCAGCTTCCGGCCACTCTTCCCGCTGGCTTGGCATGTGGGGCACGATCGGCAGTGGTTCAGGACGTCATTCCTCATTTTCGGCCAAAAAAAGTGGGTCACCAGGCGACTGTACGTTTTGTCCTGGCCCAGGTGTCCAGCCAGGGGGACATCGTGGGCTAGGTTGAGCAGAAAGTCTCGGAAGCGGAGCGGTACCACCAGAACTCGACCGGCCCCCAGTTCGGCGATTCTTTGCTCGCTGTAGAGCAGGTCGTTATCCCAGTAGACCCAGTGGGTTCCTGTGGTGTCCCCGGCGGTTTGGGTGCTGGCTTGTTGGCGGAGTCCCTCGAGGGAGGGACAGGTCTTTTGTTCCTGGCGGAACTGTTCTTGGGTGGGCCCCCCTTCTTGCCGCCACTGAGCCAGATCCGGGAGGTCCTGGTGTTGCGCGTCTTCCTCGGTAGTCGGGTCCGGGAGGTCGGTCTCGCCGTTGTCCTCTACGAGGGCAACCGGGGGCGGAGGTGCTGGCCATTCGGTTTCTTCTGATCGGGGGGCGGCACGGGCGGCCATGGATCGGGTGGTTATGCAGGCCCAGTCCGGGAGGCCCAGCATCCCCAAGTGCTCTCTTCTCTCGACGGTGGCCCACGGGGAACTCTCGAGGTCATTCCCCAGGAGGCAGTCCACGGGGGCATCGTCCCGGACCGTCACCTTCAGTAGGCCGGAGACCCCTCCCCATTCAAACGGGACGCAGGCCATCTTACACATGCTCTCAGAGTTATCTGCCGAGCGGACGGGGCAGAGAATGTTCGGCAGGATCTGCTCGGGCTTCACCAGGTGACAGCGGACGGCCGTCACGCTGGCGCCGGTGTCACGCAAGGCCTCGGCTCTCTGTCCATTAATGGTCACCCACTGACCATATTTTCTGGTGTTGGCGGGTAGGGGAGCCCGCGGAACCATGTCCCTTCCCCCTAAGCATGCCAGGACCATGGCGGCCGGTTCCCACCCTTGCTGGTCCGGCTCATACTCCTCGGGTCCCTCCGATGATTGCTCTTCCCCCAGGGCAGCGGCAGCTACCTGGCGGGGCTTGGGTGGTTGGTTTAGCGGGCAGTTCGGATCGTTGGCGTAGTGGCCTAGTCGCTGGCACCGGTGGCACGTGACGTGGGCTCGGTACCCAGGCCGCAATGGGGGGTTGCCCCGGCCGGCCGGAGGTGGGGTGCTGGCCACGGGTGTTGCTGGTAAGGTGTCTCTCCCTCGCCCCTGGCCCCCTCCTCCTCCCCGAGGACGGTGCTGGCCTTGGTTGCTTCTGTTCTGGTCGTGGGGCCCTCTCCGGCCCACTCGGGTGCTTTCCCACCGGTCAGCTTCGGCGGCGAGCTGCCGTGGGTCAGTCAGCTTACTGTCGAGTAGGTGCTGCCTGAGCTCGACGAAACAGTTGTTTGATAGGTGCTCCCATACCATAAGGTTGAAGAGTTGTTCGTAGGTGGTGACCTGATTTCCCTTGATCCAACCCTCGAAGGCCCGGCTGAAATAGTTCACGTATTCCACCCAAGTTGTACCTGGGATCCGGGTGCAATCTCTGAACCTCTGGCGGTACATCTCGGGCGTGAGGCCGTAGCGGGTGAGGAGGGCAGCCTTCATGTGGTCGTAGGACGACATTTGGTGATCGGGGAGCTGCAGCAGGGCATCGCGACCCTCGTTGATGAATCTCCCCCAAAGTCCGGCTCCCCAATCACTCCGGTCGATCCGGTGGGAGGTCATTGCGATCTCATAGGCTTTAAACCATTGTTGTATGTCGTCTTCTCGGACATACTCGCGGACCACATCCTTGGGGATGTGAACTTTTTTCTCAATAGGCCCCGGGGTGTGTGGTCGCTCAGGCACCCCCAGTTCCTTATTCTGTTTGCGCAGTTCTATTTCCGCCAGTCGGCGCTCGTGCTCGAGCGTTATTTTTTTCTCTTCCAGCTCTCTTTGTCTCTGCTTTTCTTCTCGTTCCTCTCGAAGCCGCATATGCTCGAGGTTGATTTTCTGTTCAGCCAACTTAAGTTCCCCATCCATCTTGAGTCGTGCCATCTCTAATTCGTGTAATCTGACTCTGTCTCTTTCTCGTATCTCCTCCTGTGAGAGGCCCGTTCCCCGCTCCTCGGGAGCCGTGGCGTTCCCCTCTGGTGTGATGCTGGTTTGGTCTGGTGTGACGCTGTTTTGGTCGGAGGGTCCTGTGACCCCAGTTTCTGTCCATGACTCAAGAGCGCGCTTTAGATCATCCTTGGTACTCAGGCCGGTGGTAGCAATGCCAAGTTCTATGCAAAATTGTCTCAGTTCGTGGTGGTTGTATTCTTCTAATTTCTCCATTTGGAACTTCTCGGTGGAGCTGCTATCTTTGGTCGACATCGTGCTTTGTCGTGGGGTGAGCTACTCTCTGTACGATTACGCGTTGATTCGGATCGCGCCGCTGGCCACCAAGGTTAGAAAAGGTAGATGGACCGGGAGGGTCGGCCGGGGTCAGGAGGAGAGGTCTCCGGGGAGAGCCGTCTCCAGCGATCGTACAGACAAGTAACTTCCCCCCCACAGACAGATATCACACACGGATAAGGTTCAGTGTTCTTTATAAGCACTTATTTAAGGTACGGTTAAATGGTACAAGGAGGTCTGGACTCAGGGGTCCCCTCGATTAGAGTCTCGCAAGGTAGGGAAGGGGGTAGCGGGACAGTCTATTTACCAATCAGGTAGTTCGGATGAGATGATGATGAGCTCACAATCCTCGAGCTTGGTGATTAGGTGATATGGGCCGCGGCAGCGCCAGCAGGTCCCGGTGTGGATGGTCGTTACAACGGGCCGCGGCAGCGCCAGCAGGTCCCAGGAAGATGACTGTTGCAGAAGGCCGCGGCAGCGCCAGCAGGTCCCGGTGAGGATGGTCGTTACAACGGGCCGCGGCAGCGCCAGCAGGTCCCAGGAAGGTGAAGGTTGCAGAAGGCCGCGGCAGCGCCAGCAGGCAGGGCGATGGTTCACAAGAGCGGGCTACGGCAGCGCCAGTAGACCGTCAGGGTTGAGTTCACTCGGTGTCTCTCGACTCCAGGATACAACTGCCTTCCTGCTCCGGAGCTGCCCCAGTTATAGGGCTGGTGCCCTTTGATGTCCGGACCCTCGCACTTGGAGGTCGGAGGGTCCGGGATGAAGGGGTCCAGACACCCAGCAGGGGGTGGAGCCAGTGCCTGGGGGAGCTGGGGGCGATCGGCACCTGGCGGGGGAGAGCCCTTGACACTTCGTTCTCCCATTGACCTGCCAAGTGGTCCGCTCACCTCCTGGGTGGATGGTGGTGCCGGGATGTCGGGGCCGGCCAGGCCCGGGGTTAGGGTCGAGGGGAGGCCGTGCGGCCGCGTGGTGCAGGGCCCAAGATGGCGGCTTGACCCGGCCGGGAAAGCCGGTGGGGCGGGACCCCGTGATGAGTAGGGGTCCGAGGGCAGAGGGTCCGTCGGGAGACGGAGTACAGGTGCTTGTTGCGGGGATATGCCAGGTGGGCCGGGGTTCAGGCCCCGTCGAGCGGGGAGGGAGTGAGCCGTTTGTGAGGCCTGTCCAACAACCTGCATCCAGAAGTATATTATGATCTGGCAGTTCCACACCATTTGGAGACAGTCTGCATCTGTTAGAGCACATCTGGGACAAACAAAGTCATTGGTGTGTAGAATGAGAATCAGTCTATGCGGCGTGAGATATGTACAATGCAAGTAATTAAATTGCGGGAATTTTAACCTCCCGTAACATATGAAAGTGAATGAGTTTCCAAGGGTTTGGTCCTATTCCTTATCGGTGAAAGCCCTACCAAGAAGAGGCTCTCATTTGTCATTCAAGGTTGCTAGATCTTCTATCATCATGGATAGTGTCATTTTGTATAGCTAGGAGATCAGGTGGAAACCCTGATCAAACGTCAACAGGATCTGTAGAAGATCGCGGACAGTGTGCTCCGGTTCCCGAGCACCATGAACCTGCTGCAATGCCAGTGACATCGCCCCCCAACTCAAAAATTGAGTGCCTGCTAAGCAATTGTCAGTTTCTAACATTGGCAGAAAGCCCTCAGTGTAGCATCTCCATGCTAGCCTCCACCCAGGGAGTTAAACGTTGAGTGGTAAGAAAGCCTGCTCTGGCTGTTGGGAAACCCAACAATGGTATTGCAGGGACATGGAGCAGAGCTGGTTCCACATAGTGGTAAGCCTCCCACTACAACGAAGTGTGATATGGAGAAGCCACGGCCAGCAGGCCGGATCAAGTCTGACCCCCAGAATCATGGCCGCCAATGCTGTCATGTCCTTTAGGCTAGTCCTGTCAAGTATACCCCTTTTTACAAACATTGTCCCTTCCACACTACAATAACTGTTATGAACAGGTGACCTTTTACCTAGTAGCTTGCTCCTGTCTCTTTGACACCAGGCTCTTAGTATTCTATCATAATCCCTTTACCTGACATACACAAAAATGTCCCCAGGCACGGTATAATTATTCTGTATAAAGGTCACCACTTTTTCATCCTTTGCCGACAGTCAGCTGTGCATGATCGCATTTGTTTGGAAAAACATTTATGATTGTTTTCAAAACATTTATGATTGATTTCTAAACCTCTTGATTCTAAAAGAAACACTGGAGTGATCACTCTAGCATATAAGATCCTTATTTACCCCTGCAAATCAAAGGAGAATTCCTTCCAAGCTGACACGGGGTCCTGCATGCTGAATCTTCGACATACAGCAGTCTGACATCCCTTGCAGGGTGTCATCCTCGAAGCAGAGACGGGGTTCTTTGTTCTCAACGATCAGGTGAGAGGATGGTTTTTCTCTAGGGGTTTCTTGGCTACACGCACATGTGTGTGTGTGTGTATATATATATATTCACTGAAAAAAACATAGGGTTCACACACGTTATAGTTAGGAATTAGCATTTAAAAAACCTTGCAAATTCACTGAAAAAAACATAGGTTTCACACACGATTTCTTGTAAACCTGGAGATGTGTCTACTTCTTTAAGTGTTGCGTGGGAACACCCACAACAACACCCATGGAACGCCTCTTCAATGCACAGTGCTGCGTGTGAAGTTGCTGTATTTATGTGGAAAGGAAAAGTCATGCAGGGTGGGTTTTCCTCTCCTTGTAAATATGGAGGAGCTCCCTGCGCCACCAGTACGTTATGAAAAGTGACATAGTGGTGGCGCAGGGGCCTTGTTAATTTACCTGAGAGATGTTAAGCAAATTAAGGGTAAGACAGACAAAGGGAGAGAGACAGAAACAGAGACAGAGAGCAAGGAACTGAGAAGGAGTAAGGCAGTTAGAATGACTGAGACACATGGAGACAGGGAGAGATACATGGTTGAAAAAGTAGTGATGGAGGCAGTAAACCTAGGGGAGTAGTATAGAAGGAGTGAGGGAGTTACGAAAGAGCAGTAAAGGAAGAAGAGAGAGAGAAGGGGAATGAGAAAAGCAGAGTGAGGAGAAGTGAAGAAAAGGGAGCATGAAAGTGCAGGGGTGAGATATACAGATATTTCAAACTTACCTGACCAACAAAATAACTTAATTATAAATAAATGGTTTTTTTTAATTGCTAGAAAAAAGAATTAAATTTCCTAAATTTTCTTTCTCGATCTGAAAAAAAAGAAAAAAGTAGTAATATTTAACAATACATTTTAGAATACAGTACACATATTTTCATATTTAACAAAGTAATTTTTTGCCCTTTCTTTGCTGTTTTCCGAATATTTTGAATTTCACTGCAAATTGTGAAATCAATTGCATTCATCACTTAACAGCGGGCCAAAAAATTAACAATCTGAAAGATTGTTTATAAAAAGCCCTGAATCTCTACTCTGTAAAACATACCTTAATAGAAAAATAACATATATATTAAAAATATCATCTAAGAACAATAACTATTTGCAGTAAATTTGGTTGCTTAAGCTCATACACCAAAATAATTTCTGTCAAAGAAGTCCACAATAGAAACAGTTACCTTTCCATGAGGCCAAATGGTAATTTTTAAATTCTTTTTTGGTGAAATATCCAATGGTAATCCTATAAAATCGAAATAATGGTTTCTTCAGATTCTGCAATTTGTATCTAAAATTTGGGTTTTAGAAAAATTAAGTAGGAATTTGGTAATTCTGCAGGCAAACGTTGCTTGAAAATCAATTGTGAATCATTACACAGTGTGCAGCCTTTTTCACATTTTAGATAAACTGTGTAATGACCAGAAGTTATAGAAGGTCCATCATGGAAAATTATTGCAACACAAGTTTTTCCTGATATTGATAATGGATTTCCTGTAAACATCTTTATTAAAGTGTCCAATTTTGTTCCATCAGCTCTACAACGTTGCATCATTAAAATTACATACTCTCCATATTTCTTTAAAAATAACGTTGATAACATTTCTGATTTACATTGAGAACATTCCATGTTGTGATTTGCATCTTTAACTAATTTACTAAAAGTCACTGATTTACTCTCTGGTAATGTTAAATATATGAACCTTTCAGAATCAACATTAGAGCTGCATATGTTCAAACAGTTTTCACAACTATGTTCCCATTTATAAGAGAGACCAAACATATTTTCTATTTCTACCCCTTCATCTTCCAGTACCATAAGCATATACATTAAGAATTCCTGTGCATCTTGCTGGACATTTTGAGTAAACTGTGTACATCCTGAACATACATCTAAAAGATTTCTAACATCAGAAGCACTTTCTATTTTAGTTTTATCATTACTCAGCTTCTCATAAAGAAAACTCAGCAGAGAACAAAATCTTTTTTCATGATTTAGTATTATCTGCTCTTGCAAACTTTCAGGATAAAATACAACATTCAGCACTACATTAGCGTAGCAGTTGACACCAGAGCTATTTTCAAAATGACAACCAACAACCTCTTCAACATTGTCCTTTTTCTTTTTGCTTGCAATCACATCACTATCCTTTTGTTTTCTCTTCTGTACATCCTCATTACAGATATTCTCAATTCTCCTTTTCCGACAAACAACACGTTTTTCAAACACAGGATACTGACCTAAATGAGGAGCACAGCTTCTTCTTAATCTATTATATTCCTTTACACAGTTTGCATCAGCACTAACTCTTGACTCATCAAAGTCTATCATGAATAAACCAGATATTTTTTTCACGCGTGACAAACCAACATATGCCATACCTTCTTTAAACACACTAGATCCAATGTTTACAAAAGCACTATCTACAGTTAATCCTTGAGATTTGTGAATAGTTACAGCATATGCTAGAGAAAACGGAAACTGCTTCCTACGTACATATAAGTCTTTCACAAGCAAGAAACAAACTGAACAACGACTAATGTCTTTAACCTCTTCAATCTAATCAAATTTTATTTTTAAAAATTCAATTCCATCTTTTTTCTTGTAATTAACAAAACCCACAACTTTACCCATAGCTCCATTCACTAAACCTTTTTCTACATCCAAATTACGTCTTAAAATTACTCGACAGTTCATACATACATAAAGATTATTTTCTAAACCAGCTGTTTTCGATATGTTTTTCTCTAGAGAATCCAATTTAGTTGTCAATTTGCTTGTCAATATAATAGTTATTACTTCATGTTCTATTTTATCCACAGCTTCCAGTTTTACAATCTCTTCATTTTCCAATTTCAAAAGTTCTTGATTGAATATAGAGCATTCATGTAGTGTTGGCATTAAGCAGATTACAGTTTTTTTTCCTGCAATTTTCTTGTATATTTTCTCTGGAACTATTTGTTCTGTTGGAAACAAATTACATAGCAATCGACTCTGTAAAGCTTTTCTTCCATGTTCTGTGAGTAGTCCAATTCTGATATCTTTGAGAATACTTGCATAATCATCATCATTTGCTTGCCGCATATTGGTAATGAGTTCTTTGTACTCAAAGTATGTCCAAATATTCACATTACCTATACCTCCTAACGACTTTTTCGTGTCTTCATGTGTAAGAGTATGAAATACTGGTTGTCCTTTAACTGGTGTGAGCTGCAGTAGATCCCCAAAAACTATAACATGTTTTCCTCCAAATAGCACGTCATAGTTTCTCTCTTTCCTCTTTCTGCACCTCTCTTTTATATTTCTGCACATCTCTTGTCTCTTTCTGCACCTCTCTTGCCTCTTCCTGCACCTCTCTTCTCTCTTTCTGCACTTCTCTTGCTTCTTTCTGCAGCTCACTATCTTCTTTCTGCACCTCTCTTGCCTCTTTCTGTACTTCTCTTGCCTCTTTCTGCTCCTCTCTTGTCTCTTTATGCAGCTCACTCTCATCTTCCTGCACCTCTCTTGCCTCTTTCTGCACCTCTCTTCCCTCTTCTGCAGCTCACTCTCTTCTTTCTGCACCTCTCTTTCCTCTTTCTGCACCTCTCTTTTATATTTCTGCACATCTCTTGTCTCTTTCTGCACCTCTCTTGCCTCTTCCTGCACTTCCCTTTCCTCTTTCTGCACTTCTCTAGTCTCTTTATGCACCTCTCTTGCCTATTTCTGCACCTCTCTTGCCTCTTTCTGCACCTTGCTTGCCACTGTCTGCACTTCTCTTCCCTCTTTCTTCAGTTCACTCTCATCTTTCAGCACCTCTCTTGCCTCTTTCTGCACCTCTCTTGCCTTTTCTGCAGCTCACTCTCTTCTTTCTGCACCTCTCTTTCATCTTTCTGCACCTCTCTTGTATATTTCTACACTTCTCTTGCCTCTTTCTGCACCTCTTTTGCCTCTTCCTACATCTCGCTTGTCTCTTTCAGCACTCCTCTTGCTTCTGTCTGCAGCTCACTATCTTCATTCTGCACCTCTCTTGCCTCTTTCTGCACTTCCCTTTGCTCTTTCAGCACTTCTCTTGTCTCTTTCTGCATCTCTCTTGCCGCTCTCTGCAGCTGACTTTCTTCTTTCTGCACCTCTCTTGCCTCTTTCTGCACCTCTCTTCCCTCTTCTGCAGCTCACTCTCTTCTTTCTGCACCTCTCTTTCCTCTTTGTGTACCTCTCTTGTATATTTCTGCACCTCTCTTGCCTATTTCTGCCCCTCTCTTGCCTCTTTCTGCAGCTCACTCTCTTCTTCCTGCACCTCTCTTTTCTCTTTCTGCACCTCCCATGCCTCTTTATGCACATTTCTTCTAATTTCTGCACCTCTCTTGCCTCTTTCTGCTCTTCCCTTTCCTCTTTCTGCACTTCACTTGTCTCTTTCTGCACCTCTCTTGCCTCTTTCTGCACCTCTCTTGCCTCTTTCTGCACCTTGCGTGCCACTGTCTGCACCTTTCTTCCCTCTTTCTTCCCTCTTTCTGCAGTTCACTCTCATCTTTCTACATCTCTCTTTCTGCACCTCTCTTGCCTCTTTCTGCACTTCTCTTGCATCTTTTCTGCTCCTGTCTTCCTGTTTCTGCACCTCTCTTGACTCTACCTGCTCCTTTCTTCCTCTTTCTGCACTTCCCTTTCCTCTTTCTGCACTTCTCTAGTCTCTTTCTGCATCTCTCTTGCCTCTTTCTGCACCTCTCTTGACTCTTTCTGCACCTTGATTGCCACTGTCTGCACCTCTCTTCCCTCTTTCTGCAGTTCACTCTCATCTTTCTGCACCTCTCTAGCCTCTTTCTGCACCTCTCTTGCCTTTTCTGCAGCTCACTCTCTTCTTTCTGCACCTCTCTTTCATCTTTCTGCACCTCTCTTGTATATTTCTACACTTCTCTTGCCTCTTTCTGCACCTCTCTTGCCTCTTCCTACATCTCGCTTGTCTCTTTCTGCACTCCTCTTGCTTCTGTCTGCAGCTCACTTTCTTCTTTCTGCACTTCTCTTGCCTCTTTCTGTACTTCTCTTGCCTCTTTCTGCACCTCTCTTGCCTCTTTCTGCAGCTCACTGTCTTCTTCCTGCACCTCTCTTTTCTCTTTCTGCATCTCCCTTGCCTCTTTCCGCACATTTCTTCAAATTTCTGCACCTCTCTTGCCTCTGTCTGCACTTCCCTTTCCTCTTTTTGCACTTCTCTTGTCTCTTTCTGCATCTTTCTTGCCGCTCTCTGCAGCTCACTCTCTTCTTTCTGCACCTCTCTTGCCTCTTTCAGCACCTCTTTACCCTCTTCTGCAGCTCACACTCTTCTTTCTGCACCTCTCTTTCCTCTTTCTGTATCTCTCTTGTATATTTCTGCACCTCTCTTGCCTCTTTCTGTACCTCTCTTGCCTCTTCCTGCACCTCTCCTGTCTCGTTCTGCACTTCTCTTGCCTTTCTGCAGATCACTATCTTCTTTCTGCACCTCTCTTGCCTCTTTCTGTACTTCTCTTGCCTCATTCTGCACCTCTCTTGCCTCTTTCTGCAGCTCACTCTCTTCTTCCTGCACCTCTCTTTTCTCTTTCTGCACCTCCCATGCCTCTTTCTGCACCTTGCTTGCCACTGTCTGCACCTTTCTTCCCTCTTTCTGCAGTTCACTCTCATCTTTCTACATCTCTCTTTCTGCACCTCTCTTGCCTCTTTCTGCACTTCTCTTGCATCTTTTCTGCTCCTGTCTTCCTGTTTCTGCACCTCTCTTGACTCTATCTGCTCCTTTCTTCCTCTTTCTGCACTTCCCTTTCCTCTTTCTGCACTTCTCTAGTCTCTTTCTGCATCTCTCTTGCCTCTTTCTGCACCTCTCTTGACTCTTTCTGCACCTTGATTGCCACTGTCTGCACCTCTCTTCCCTCTTTCTGCAGTTCACTCTCATCTTTCTGCACCTCTCTAGCCTCTTTCTGCACCTCTCTTGCCTTTTCTGCAGCTCACTCTCTTCTTTCTGCACCTCTCTTTCATCTTTCTGCACCACTCTTGTATATTTCTACACTTCTCTTGCCTCTTTCTGCACCTCTCTTGCCTCTTCCTACATCTCGCTTGTCTCTTTCTGCACTCCTCTTGCTTCTGTCTGCAGCTCACTTTCTTCTTTCTGCACTTCTCTTGCCTCTTTCTGTACTTCTCTTGCCTCTTTCTGCACCTCTCTTGCCTCTTTCTGCAGCTCACTGTCTTCTTCCTGCACCTCTCTTTTCTCTTTCTGCATCTCCCTTGCCTCTTTCCGCACATTTCTTCAAATTTCTGTACCTCTCTTGCCTCTGTCTGCACTTCCCTTTCCTCTTTTTGCACTTCTCTTGTCTCTTTCTGCATCTTTCTTGCCGCTCTCTGCAGCTCACTCTCTTCTTTCTGCACCTCTCTTGCCTCTTTCAGCACCTCTTTTCCCTCTTCTGCAGCTCACACTCTTCTTTCTGCACCTCTCTTTCCTCTTTCTGTATCTCTCTTGTATATTTCTGCACCTCTCTTGCCTCTTTCTGTACCTCTCTTGCCTCTTCCTGCACCTCTCGTGTCTCTTTCTGCACTTCTCTTGCTTCTTTCTGCAGATCACTATCTTCTTTCTGCACCTCTCTTGCCTCTTTCTGTACTTCTCTTGCCTCTTTCTGCACCTCTCTTGCCTCTTTCTGCAGCTACCTCTCTTCTTCCTGCACCTCTCCTTTCTCTTTCTGCACCTCCCATGCCTCTTTATGCACTTTTCTTCTAATTTCTGCACCTCTCTTGCCTCTTTCTGCACTTCCCTTTCCTCTTTCTGCACTTCACTTGTCTCTTTCTGCACCTCTCTTGCCTCTTTCTGCACCTTGCTTGCCACTGTCTGCACCTCTCTTCCCTCTTTCTGCAGTTCACTCTCATCTTTCTACATCTCTCTTGCCTCTTTCTGCACCTCTTTTGCCTCTTTCTGCACTTCTCTTGCATCTTTTCTGCTAATGTCTTCCAGTTTCTGCACCTCTCTTTACTCTGTCTGCTCCTTTCTTCCTCTTTCTGTACCTCTCTTGCATCTTTCTGCACCTCTCTTGCCTCCTTCTGCTCTTTTCTTGCCTCTTTCTGCACCTCACTTGTCTTTTTCTGTACCTGTCTTCCTCTTTCTGCTCCTCTCTTGCCTCTTTCTACACCTCTTACCTTTTTCTACACCTCTCTTGCCTCTTTCTGGACCTCTCTTGCCTCTTTCAGCAGCTCACTCTCTTCTTTCTGCATTTCTCTTGCCTATTTCTGAACCTCTCTTTCCTCTTTCTGCAGCTCACTCCCTTCTATCAGCACCTCTCTTGCCTCTTTATGAACCTATCTTGCCTCTTTCTGCACCTCTCTTGCCTCTTTCTGCACATCTCTTCTCTCTTTCTGCACTTCTCTTGCTTCTTTCTGCAGCTCACCATCTTCTTCCTGCAACTCTCTTGCCTCTTTCTGCAAATCCCCTTGCCTCTTTCTGCACATTTCTTCTAATTTCTGTACCTCTCTTGACTCTTTATGCACCTCTCTTTTATATTTCTGCACATCTCTTGCCTCTTTCTGCACCTCTCTTGTCTCTTCCTGCACCTCTCTTCTCTCTTTCTGCACTTCTCTTGCTTCTTTCTGCAGCTCACCATCTTCTTCCTGCAACTCTCTTGCCTCTTTCTGCAAATCCCCTTGCCTCTTTCTGCACATTTCTTCTAATTTCTGTACCTCACTTGCCTCTTTCTGCACCTCTCTTGCCTCTTTCTGCACCTCTCTTGCCTCTTTCTGCAACTCTTCTGCATCTTTCTGTCCCTCTCTTGTCTCTTTCTGCAGCTCACTCTCTTCTTTCTGCAGCTCCCTTGCCTTTTTCTGCACCTCTCGTCCCTCTTTCTGCTCCTCTCTTGCCTGTATCACCACTTCTCTTGACTTTCTACTCAACTCTTGCCTCTTTCTGCACCTCTCTTGCCTCTTACTGCACTTCTCTTGACTCTTTCTGTGGCTCTCTTGCCTCTTTCTACACCTTACTCTTTTTCTTATGCACCTCTTTTGCTTCTTTCTGCAACTCGGTTGCTTCTTTCTGCGCTTCTTTCTGCACCTTTCTTCCTTTTTCTGCACTTCTCTTGCAATTGCCACATTCTGCACCTGTCCTCCACTTTCTGTACTTGTCTTGCCTCTATCTGCACCTCTCTTGCCTCTTTCTGTACCTCACTGTCTTCTTTATGCACCTCTGTTGCTTCTTTATGCACCTCTCTTGCTTCTTTCTGCACGTCTTTTACCTCTTTCTGACCCTTTCTTGCCTCTTCTGCAGCTCATTTTCTTCTATCAGCACCTCTTTTTCCTCTTTCTGCACCTCTCTTGCATCTTTCTGAACATCTCTAGTCTCTTTCTGCACCTCTGTAGCATCTTTCTTTACCTCTCTTGCCTCTTTCTGCACCTCTCTTGCCTCTTTCTGCACGTCTCTTGCCTCTTTCTGAACTATACTTGCCTCTTTCTGCAGATCACTCTCTTCTTTCTGCACCTCTCGTACCTCTTTCTGCACCTCTCTACCCTCTTTCTGCAGCTCGCTCTCTTCTATGAGCACCTCTCTTTCCTCTTTCTGCACCTCTCTTGCATCTTTCTGTATCTCTCTTGCCTCTTTCTGCACCTCTCTTGCCTCTTTCTGGACCTCTCTTGCCTCTTTCTGCAGTTCACTCTCTTCTTTCTGCATTTCTCTTTCCTATTTCTGCACCTCTCTTCCCTCCTTCTGCAGCTCACTCCCTTCTAACAGCACCTCTCTTGCCTCTTTATGAACCTATCTTACCTCTTTCTGCACCTCTCTTGCCTCTTTCTGCACATCTCTTGCCTCTTTCTGCACCTCTGTCGCATCTTTCTGTACCTTTCTTGCCTCTTTCTGCACCTCTCTTGCCGCTTTCTGCAGCTCACTCTCTTCTTTCTGCACCTCTCTTGCCTCTTTCTGCACCTCTCTTCCCTCTTCTGCAGCTCACTCTCTTCTTTCTGCACCACTCTTTCCTCTTTCTGCACCTCTCTTTTATATTTCTGCACATCTCTTGTCTCTTTCTGCACCTCTCTTGCCTCTTCCTGCACCTCTCTTCTCTCTTTCTGCACTTCTCTTGCTTCTTTCTGCAGCTCACCATCTTCTTTCTGCACCTCTCTTGCCTCTTTCTGTTCTTCTCTTGTCTCTTACTGTACCTCTCTTGCCTCTTTCTGCAGATCACTCTCTTCTTCCTGCAACTCTCTTGCCTCTTTCTGCAAATCCCTTGACTCTTTCTGCACCTCTCTTTTATATTTCTGCACATCTCTTGCCTCTTTCTGCACCTCTCTTGCCTCTTCCTGCACCTCTCTTCTCTCTTTCTGCACTTCTCTTGCTTCTTTCTGCAGCTCACCATCTTCTTCCTGCAACTCTCTTGCCTCTTTCTGCAAATCCCCTTGCCTCTTTCTGCACATTTCTTCTAATTTCTGTACCTCTCTTGCCTCTTTCTGCACCTCTCTTGCCTCTTTCTGCACCTTTCTTGCCTCTTTCTGCAACTCTTCTGCATCTTTCTGCCCCTCTCTTGTCTCTTTCTGCAGCTCACTCTCTTCTTTCTGCACCTCTCTTGTCTTTTTCTGCACCTTTCGTCCCTCTTTCTGCTCCTTTCTTGTCTGTATCACCACTTCTCTTGACTTTCTACTCAACTCTTGCCTCTTTCTGCACCTCTCTTGCCTCTTTCTGCACTTCTCTTGACTCTTTCTGTGCCTCTCTTGCCTCTTTCTACACCTTACTGTTTTTCTTATGCACCTCTTTTGCTTCTTTCTGCAACTCGGTTGCTTCTTTCTGCGCTTCTTTCTGCACCTTTCTTCATTTTTCTGCACTTCTCTTGCAATTGCCACATTCTGCACCTGTCCTCCACTTTCTGTACTTGTCTTGCCTCTTTCTGCACCTCTCTTGCCTCTTTCTGTACCTCACTGTCTTCTTTATGCACCTCTGTTGCTTCTTTATGTACCTCTCTTGCTTCTTTCTGCACGTCTCTTAAGTCTTTCTGACCCTTTCTTGCCTCTTCTGCAGCTCATTTTCTTCTATCAGCACCTCTTTTTCCTCTTTCTGCACCTCTCTTGCATCTTTCTGAACATCTCTAGTCTCTTTCTGCACCTCTGTAGCATCTTTCTTTACCTCTCTTGCCTCTTTCTGCACCTCTCTTGCCTCTTTCTGCACGTCTCTTGCCTCTTTCTGAACCATACTTGCCTCTTTCTGCAGATCACTCTCTTCTTCCTGCAACTCTCTTGCCTCTTTCTGCAAATCCCCTTGCCTCTTTCTGCACATTTCTTCTAATTTCTGTACCTCTCTTGCCTCTTTCTGCACCTCTCTTGCCTCTTTCTGCACCTTTCTTGCCTCTTTCTGCAACTCTTCTGCATCTTTCTGCCCCTCTCTTGTCTCTTTCTGCAGCTCACTCTCTTCTTTCTGCACCTCTCTTGTCTTTTTCTGCACCTTTCGTCCCTCTTTCTGCTCCTTTCTTGTCTGTATCACCACTTCTCTTGACTTTCTACTCAACTCTTGCCTCTTTCTGCACCTCTCTTGCCTCTTTCTGCACTTCTCTTGACTCTTTCTGTGCCTCTCTTGCCTCTTTCTACACCTTACTGTTTTTCTTATGCACCTCTTTTGCTTCTTTCTGCAACTCGGTTGCTTCTTTCTGCGCTTCTTTCTGCACCTTTCTTCCTTTTTCTGCACTTCTCTTGCAATTGCCACATTCTGCAACTGTCCTCTACTTTCTGTACTTGTCTTGCCTCTTTCTGCACCTCTCTTGCCTCTTTCTGTATCTCACTGTCTTCTTTATGCACCTCTGTTGCTTCTTTATGCACCTCTCTTGCTTCTTTCTGCACGTCTCTTAAGTCTTTCTGACCCTTTCTTGCCTCTTCTGCAGCTCATTTTCTTCTATCAGCACCTCTTTTTCCTCTTTCTGCACCTCTCTTGCATCTTTCTGAACATCTCTAGTCTCTTTCTGCACCTCTGTAGCATCTTTCTTTACCTCTCTTGCCTCTTTCTGCACCTCTCTTGCCTCTTTCTGCACGTCTCTTGCCTCTTTCTGAACCATACTTGCCTCTTTCTGCAGATCACTCTCTTCTTTCTGCACCTCTCGTACCTCTTTCTGCACCTCTCTACCCTCTTTCTGCAGCTCGCTCTCTTCTATGAGCACCTCTCTTTCCTCTTTCTGCACCTCTCTTGCATCTTTCTGTATCTCTCTTGCCTCTTTCTGCACCTCTCTTGCCTCTTTCTGCACTTCTCTTGACTCTTTCTGTGCCTCTCTTGCCTCTTTCTACACCTTACTGTTTTTCTTATGCACCTCTTTTGCTTCTTTCTGCAACTCGGTTGCTTCTTTCTGCGCTTCTTTCTGCACCTTTCTTCCTTTTTCTGCACTTCTCTTGCAATTGCCACATTCTGCACCTGTCCTCCACTTTCTGTACTTGTCTTGCCTCTTTCTGCACCTCTCTTGCCTCTTTCTGTACCTCACTGTCTTCTTTATGCACCTCTGTTGCTTCTTTATGCACCTCTCTTGCTTCTTTCTGCACGTCTTTTACCTCTTTCTGACCCTTTCTTGCCTCTTCTGCAGCTCATTTTCTTCTATCAGCACCTCTTTTTCCTCTTTCTGCACCTCTCTTGCATCTTTCTGAACATCTCTAGTCTCTTTCTGCACCTCTGTAGCATCTTTCTTTACCTCTCTTGCCTCTTTCTGCACCTCTCTTGCCTCTTTCTGCACGTCTCTTGCCTCTTTCTGAACCATACTTGCCTCTTTCTGCAGATCACTCTCTTCTTTCTGCACCTCTCGTACCTCTTTCTGCACCTCTCTACCCTCTTTCTGCAGCTCGCTCTCTTCTATGAGCACCTCTCTTTCCTCTTTCTGCACCTCTCTTGCATCTTTCTGTATCTCTCTTGCCTCTTTCTGTACCTCTCTTGCCTCTTTCTGTATCTCTATTGCCGCTTCTGAGAAGTTGGCCTCGCATATGCTGGTCACTAGTTATAGTGGCCACTTTGCCCCAGTCCAATTCGACTCTTATGGTAGATAGTGTTAGAAAGGATAGACGGACCGGGAGGGTCGGCCGGGGTCAGGAGGAGAGGTCTCCGGGGAGAGCCGTCTCCAGCGATCGTACAGACAAGTAACTTCCCCCCCACAGACAGATACCACACACGGATAAGGTTCAGTGTTCTTTATAAGCACTTCTTAAGGTACGGTTGAATGGTACAAGGAGGTCTGGACTCAGGGGTCCCCTCGATTCAAGTCTCTCAAAGCAGGGTAAGGGGTAGCGGGACAGTCTGTCTACCAGTCAGGTAGTTTGGATGAGATGATGATTAGCTCACAATCCTCGAGCTTAGTTGGTACGGGCCGCGGCAGCGCCAGCAGGTCCCGGAAAGATGGTCGTTGTACGGTCCGCGGCAGCGCCAGCAGGTCCCGGTGAGGATGGTCGTTACAACGGGCCGCGGCAGCGCCAGCAGGTCCCGGAAAGATGGTCGATGTACGGTCCGCGGCAGCGCCAGCAGGTCCCGGTGAGGATGGTTGTTACAACGGGCCGCGGCAGCGCCAGCAGGTCCCTACGAGGATGGATGTGGTAGAAGGCCGCGGCAGCGCCAGCAGGCAGGACGATGGTTCACAAGAGCGGGCTACGGCAGCGCCAGTAGTCCGTCAAGGCTGAGTTCTCTCGGTGTCTCTCGACTCCAGGATACAACTGCCCTCCTGCTCCGGAGTTGCCCCAGTTATAGGGCAGGCGCCCTTTGATGTCCGGACCCTCGCACTTGGAGGTCGGAGGGCCCGGGATGAAGGTGTCCAGACACCCAGCAGGGGGTGGAGCCAGCGCCTGGGGGAGCTGGAGGCGATCGGCACCTGGCGGGGGAAGAGCTCTTGACACTTCGTCCTCCCATTGACCTGCCAAGTGGTCCGCTCACCTCCCGGGTGGATGGTGGTGCCGGGATGTCGGGGCCGGCCAGGCCCGGGGTTAGGGTCGGGGCGAGGCCACGCGGCCTCGTGGTGCAGGGCCCAAGATGGCGGCTTGAACCGGCCGGGGGAGCCGGTGGGGCTGGGCCCCGTGATGAGTAGAGGTCCGAGGGCGGAAGATCCGTCGGGAGACGGGGTACAGGTGCTTTTCGTGGATTATGCCTAGTGGGCCGGAGCTCGGGCCCTGTCGTGCGGGGAGGGAGCAAGCCCTTCGTGTGGCCTGTCCAACATGCGTCCCCCCCAGCTGAAGGCGAGGAGAGTCACCCATCTCCTTGGGGACTCTCTTCGTCGAGGCGGAAAAAGCGGGACAGGCCATCCGCGTTGGCGTGGTCTTGGCCTGGTCGGTGCTCCACAGTGAAGTCCATTCCCTGCAGGGAAATGGACCAGCGCAAGAGTTTTGGGTTCTCCCCCCGCATCTGCATCAGCCACTGCAGGGGTCGATGGTCGGTTTGTACCCGGAAGTGGGTACCGAAGAGATAGGGCCGGAGCTTTTTGAGGGCCCACACCACTGCGAAGGCCTCCCTCTCGATGGTGCTCCAGCGCTGTTCTCGGGCCAGGAGACGTCGACTGATGAAGGCCACCGGCTGGTCATGACCTTCGGGGTTTAACTGAGAAAGGACGGCTCCGATGCCGTGGTCGGAGGCGTCGGTCTGTACTACGAATTCCCGACCGTAATCGGGGGCCTGGAGCACAGGGGCGGTGCACAGGGCGGCCTTCAGCTTCTCGAAGGCCGCTTGACAATCGGGGGTCCAGTTAACCCGCTTCGGTTGGTTCTTGGACGTGAGACCCGTGAGGGGCCCCACGATGCTGCCGTAGTCCTTCACGAACCGCCGGTAGTAGCCGGTGAGCCCCAAGAAGGCTCGGACCTCGGTCTGGGTGACGGGGGGCTGCCAGGACTGGATGGCAGCAATCTTAAGTTGTAGCGGGGCCACCAGCCCGCTTCCCACTTGGTGCCCAAGGTAGGTCACAGACCCTTGGCCAATTTGGCACTTGCCGGCCTTAATTGTGAGGCCGGCCCGCTGGAGGGCCTGTAGGACCTCTTGGAGGTGACGGAGGTGGTCGGGCCAGTGGCGGCTGTATACAGCGATATCGTCCAGGTAGGCAGCGCTGAACTCTTCGAGCCCCGCCAAGACCTGGTTCACGAGGCGTTGAAACGTGGCGGGGGCATTCTTCATGCCGAAGGGCATGACCTTGAATTGGTAGTGGCCATCGGGGGTAGAGAAGGCTGACCGTTCCTGAGCCCTGGGTGTGAGGCCGATCTGCCAGTAGCCCGCTGTTAGGTCGAAGATACTGAGGTAGCGGGCGGCCCCCAGCCGGTCGATCAGCTCGTCCGCTCGGGGGATCGGATGAGCGTCGGTCCGGGTGACAGCGTTCAAGCCCCGGTAGTCGACGCAGAATCTCAGTTCAGGTGCGGTGCCGGGGGCAGCGGCTTTGGGGACCAATACAACCGGACTGGCCCAGGGACTGTCCGAGGGCTCGATGACCCCGATTGTGAGCATCTTGGCCACCTCCTCCTGTATGCAGGCCCGTACCCGATCTGGTACGCGGTAGGCCCGGTGTCGGACAGGGGGACTGTCCCCGGTGTCCACGTCGTGCAAACACCAAGGGGTGACCCCGGGGGTGAGGGAGAACAGGGTAGCGAACTGCAGTAGGAGGTTCCGGCAGCCCTGGCGTTGCTCCGAAGTGAGGGCGTCAGAGAGCCGGACCCCGTCCACGGAGCCGTCATTCTCCTGAGTCTTCAGAAGATCCGGGAGGGGTTCGGAGTCCTCCTCTGCCCCACTGTCCGTAGCCATCAGGAGGCTGAGTTCTGAGCGCACAAAGTGTGGTTTGAGTCGGTTGGTGTGGAGGACCCGAAGGGGGTTCCGGGAGGTCCCCAGGTCGATGAGGTAAGTGACGGGGCTTTTGCGCTCGACCACTTTGAAGGGCCCCGTCCACTTATCTTGCAAGGCACATGGTTCGGTGGGGGACATCACCCATACTTGTTGCCCAGGCTCGAACTCAACGGAGGAGGCATTGTGATCATACCACTTCTTCATGTCCTCCTGGCTGGCCTCGAGGTTCGCCTTGGCCATCTCTCTGAAGCGCCGGGTCTGATTGCGTAGGGCCAGGAGGTATTTGAAGACGTCTGGAGGGGTCTTTAGGGGGGCCATCTCCCAACCTTCTTTTACTAGGCTGAGGGGCCCTCGCACAGGGTGCCCGTACAGGAGTTCGAAAGGGCTAAAACCGAGGGACTTCTGGGGAACTTCGCGGTAGGCGAAGAGGAGGCACGGGAGTAGTACATCCCACTGGCGACGGAGGGGCTCTTCCAATCCCCCAATCATCCCCTTGAGGGTGCGGTTAAAACGCTCCACTAGTCCGTTCCCTTGGGGGTGATAGGGGGTCGTGAATCTGTAGGTGACCCCGCATTGTTGCCAGAGGGACTTCATGTATTTGGATATAAAGTTCGTGCCTCGGTCGCTGACGACTTCTCGGGGGAAGCCTACCCAGGAGAAGATCCCCATTAGGGCCCGGCCAACCACCGGAGCTGTCACGGTCCGTAGGGGCACCGCCTCGGGGTAGCGGGTGGCATGGTCCACCAGTACTAAGATGAACCTGTGTCCTTGTGCCGTGCGGGGGTCCAGAGGCCCCACGATGTCTATCCCCACCCTCTCGAACGGGGTGGTGACCACAGGGAAGGGTTGCAGAGGGGCTTTCAGCTTCCGACCACTCTTCCCGCTGGCTTGGCATGTGGGGCAAGATCGGCAGTGGTTCAGGACGTCGTTCCTCATCTTCGGCCAGAAAAAGTGGGTCACTAGGCGGCTGTACGTTTTATCTTGGCCCAGGTGTCCAGCCAGGGGGACATCGTGGGCCAGGTTGAGCAGAAAGTCTCTGAAGCGGAGAGGTACCACCAGTACTCGACCGGCCCCCAGCTCGGCGATTCTTTGCTCGCTGTATAGCAGGTCGTTATCCCAGTAGACCCAGTGAGTTCCGGTGGAGTCCCCTGCGTTCTGGGCGCTGGCTTGTTGGCGGAGTCCCTCGAGGGAGGGACAGGTCTTTTGTTCCTGGCGGAACTGTGCTTGGGTGGGCCCCCCCTCTTGACGCCACTGAGCCAGGTCAGGAAGGGCCTGGGGTTGCGCGTCCCCTTCGGCCGTCGGGTCTGGGAGGCTGGCCTCGTCGTTGTCTTCTACTGGGGCGACTGGGGGCGGAGGTGCTGGCCATTCTGGTTCTTCTGATCGAGGGACGGCACGGGCGGCCATGGACCGGGTGGGTATGCAGGCACAGTCCGGGAGGCCCAGCATCCCCAGGTGCTCTCTTCTCTCAACGGTGGCCCACGGGGAACTCTCGAGGTCATTCCCCAGGAGGCAGTCCACGGGGGCATCGTCCCGGACCGTCACCTTCAACAGGCCGGAGACCCCTCCCCATTCGAATGGAACGCAGGCCATTTGACACATACTTTCAGAGTTGTCTGCCGAGCGGACGGGGCAGAGAGTGTTCGGCAGGATCTGCTCGGGCTTCACCAGGTGACAGCGGATGGCCGTCACACTGGCGCCTGTGTCACGCAAGGCCTCAGCTCGCTGTCCATTAATGGTCACCCACTGACCGTATTTCCTGGTGTTAGCGGGTAGGGGAGCCCGCGGGACCATGTCTCTTCCCCCTAAGCACGCCAGGACCATGGCGGCCGGTTCCCACTCTTGCTGGGCCGGCTCATACTCCTCTGGTTCCTCCAATGATCGCTCTTCCCCCAGGGCGGCGGCAGTTACCTGGCGGGGCTTGGGTGTTTGGTTCTGCGGGCAGCTCGGGTCATTGGCGTAGTGGCCGACTCGCTGGCATCGGTGGCACGTGACGTTGGCTCGGACCCCAGGACGCCACGGGGGGTTGCCCCGACCGGCCGGAGCCGGGGTGCTGGCCACGGGTGTTGCGGGCAAGGCGTCTCTCCCTCGCCCCTGGCCCCCTCCTCCTCCCCGAGGACGGTGCTGGCCTTGGTTGTTTCTGTTCTGTTCGTGTGGCCCCCTCCGGCCCACTCGGGTGCTTTCCCATCGGTCAGCTTCGGCGGCGAGCTGCCGGGGGTCAGTCAGCTTACTGTCGAGGAGGTGCTGCCTGAGCTCGACGAAGCAGTTGTTCGACAGGTGCTCCCATACCATCAGGTTAAAGAGTTGTTCGTAGGTGGTGACCTGGCTCCCCTTTATCCAACCCTCGAAGGCACGGCTGAAATAGTTCACGTATTCTACCCAAGTTGTACCTGGGATCCGGGTGCAATCTCTGAACCTCTGGCGGTACATCTCGGGTGTGAGGCTGTAGCGGGTGAGGAGGGCAGCCTTCATGTGGTCGTAGGACGACATTTGGTGATCTGGGAGCTGCAGTAGGGCATCGCGCCCCTCGTTGATAAACCTCCCCCAGAGTCCGGCTCCCCAATCACTCCGGTCGATCCGGTGGGAGGTCATGGCGATCTCGTAGGCTTTAAACCACTGTTGTATGTCGTCTTCTCGGACATACTCGCGGACAACATCCTTGGGGATGTGGACTTTTTTCTCGATTGGCCCCGGGGTGTGTGGTCGCTCAGGCACCCCCAGTTCTTTATTCTGTTTCCGAAGTTCTATTTCCGCCAGTTTGCGCTCGTGCTCGAGCGTTATTTTTTTCTCCTCCAGCTCTCTCTGTCTCTGCTTCTCTTCCCGTTCATCTCGGAGCCGCATGTGCTCGAGGTTGAGTTTCTGTTCAGCTAACTTGAGTTCCCCATCCATCTTGAGTCGTGCCATTTCCAACTCGTGCAATCTGGTTCTTTCTCTTTCTCGGATCTCCTCCTGCGAGAGGCCCGTTCCCCGCTCCTCGGGAGCCGTGGCGTTCCCCTCGGGTGTGATGCTGCTTTGGTCGGAGGGTCCGGCGACCCCAGTTTCTGTCCACGATTCTAGGGCGTGCTTTAGATCATCTTTGGTACTCAGGCCGGTGGTAGCAATGCCAAGTTCTATGCAGAATTGTCTCAGTTCGCGGTGGTTGTATTCTTCTAATTTATCCATTTGGAATTTCTCGGTGGAGTTCCTATCTTTGGCTGACATCGTGTTGTTGTCGTGGGGTGAGCTACTCTCTGTACGATTACGCGTTGATTCGGATCGCGCCGCTGGCCACCAATGTTAGAAAGGATAGACGGACCGGGAGGGTCGGCCGGGGTCAGGAGGAGAGGTCTCCGGGGAGAGCCGTCTCCAGCGATCGTACAGACAAGTAACTTCCCCCCCACAGACAGATACCACACACGGATAAGGTTCAGTGTTCTTTATAAGCACTTCTTAAGGTACGGTTGAATAGTACAAGGAGGTCTGGACTCAGGGGTCCCCTCGATTCAAGTCTCTCAAAGCAGGGTAAGGGGTAGCGGGACAGTCTGTCTACCAGTCAGGTAGTTTGGATGAGATGATGATTAGCTCACAATCCTCGAGCTTAGTTGGTACGGGCCGCGGCAGCGCCAGCAGGTCCCGGAAAGATGGTCGTTGTACGGTCCGCGGCAGCGCCAGCAGGTCCCGGTGAGGATGGTCGTTACAACGGGCCGCGGCAGCGCCAGCAGGTCCCGGAAAGATGGTCGATGTACGGTCCGCGGCAGCGCCAGCAGGTCCCGGTGAGGATGGTCGTTACAACGGGCCGCGGCAGCGCCAGCAGGTCCCGACGAGGATGGATGTGGTAGAAGGCCGCGGCAGCGCCAGCAGGCAGGACGATGGTTCACAAGAGCGGGCTACGGCAGCGCCAGTAGTCCGTCAAGGCTGAGTTCTCTCGGTGTCTCTCGACTCCAGGATACAACTGCCCTCCTGCTCCGGAGTTGCCCCAGTTATAGGGCAGGCGCCCTTTGATGTCCGGACCCTCGCACTTGGAGGTCGGAGGGCCCGGGATGAAGGTGTCCAGACACCCAGCAGGGGGTGGAGCCAGCGCCTGGGGGAGCTGGAGGCGATCGGCACCTGGCGGGGGAAGAGCTCTTGACACTTCGTCCTCCCATTGACCTGCCAAGTGGTCCGCTCACCTCCCGGGTGGATGGTGGTGCCGGGATGTCGGGGCCGGCCAGGCCCGGGGTTAGGGTCGGGGCGAGGCCACGCGGCCTCGTGGTGCAGGGCCCAAGATGGCGGCTTGAACCGGCCGGGGGAGCCGGTGGGGCTGGGCCCCGTGATGAGTAGAGGTCCGAGGGCGGAAGATCCGTCGGGAGACGGGGTACAGGTGCTTTTCGTGGATTATGCCTAGTGGGCCGGAGCTCGGGCCCTGTCGTGCGGGGAGGGAGCAAGCCCTTCGTGTGGCCTGTCCAACAGATAGGTTTAAGACAACCTTTTAAAGAAAGCTATCCTAGTGGTAGCTGTGGAGAGCAGCCTTCAGGCTAAGTATCTGAGGAATGTAAAGCAGCTTGTTTTACCTTATAATCTCTTGAATTACCAAATGAAAGGGCACCACACAGGTATATATATATATATAATATATATGTATGTATTTCTAGACACACTCTACTAATCTCTTTATGAGATTAGAAGCCAGGAACACATTCAAATATCAACGTTTCACAATAAGTTGAGCACAAATATGGCTGGGGCCCTAGGGGCGTACCAGAACATATACTAAATAAGGGGTTTAGGAAAGTCGACTTGCAGAATGAAAAGACCTAGGGCTTGTAGGATCGCTGGGGCTTCACTAATGCAGTAAAAGCAGGTAAGTAACAGACCCACGGGAGACGCATGCAGTGTGAGAACACAGGTTCCCTATTGATCACAATGGAGGAAGTCGCGGTTTGATTTTTAAAGTTTAAGGGTACTTCGAGGAAGCCTACAAGCAAGCCACTTACAAGGTAAGTAATTCGAGGGCCAACACACACTAGGGCATTGGACTGCACAAGTTACCTCACCCAGGGAAACCAGGTGCATAAGTGTCTTTTAGTGTCGGGTCGCGTCGCTGTTTTCTATGGAGACCAAAGAAGATTTTCTGCTTGCGAAAACTGAAGAAGTGTCCGGTGAAATCCAAGGCTGGATTCAAGATGAAGATGACCTGAAAATTGAAGAGACAGTGTTCACAGTCACTTGCCAGTGACCCAGGGCCAGGAAGATGGATGCCCACGGAAGTCGGGTGCTTTCAGGTGATCAAGGGTGTTTTGACTCTTCGCTCACGAGGTCTAGGAGAGATCGACGATGACCAGCAGCTGGATTCGGAGTACTGAACAAAGTGTGCAGCTGATTGCGGTGTTGACAACCAGATTGGAACCAACAAGCCTTGGCAACAGCAAGTCTCTTAGAAAGTGAATTTAGTCAATGGTGCAGACCAGCAAGGTCTGAGGGACTCACCCAGCAGGGGTAAGTGAGGGCAGGCCTGGAGCAATAAGGGGAGCCCTTTGAGTTGGTAATAAAGTCTTGAGGGGACCCACAAGCCAACGGGCAAGAGATCGCAAAGATGCCTCTTGAGGAAATGCTTCATAGGAGCCCACGGTCACTCGGGATGGGGTAGGCCTCTGATTTTCGCAGCAAAACCTGCTGGATGCATGGGCCACAAACAGTCCAAAGCACAAGTTTGTAGAATGTTGTGAAGGGGTGGCACTTGACAATAGTGCACGGTTCCCAGGTATTGCGGTTCCTCATCACTCGTGGAGTCCACTTGTGTCAGCTCTGCCGGGGACTCACAATGGCCATCGAGAAGTCAGGAAATTCTCTTCTGGGGCTGCAGAGATTTTGGACTATAGCAGGAGCGGGAAAGTTTACGACCATTGATTCAAAGTTTTGGTGCCTGCCAAGCAGGGGAGTCACTCCTTGACTCCAAGGGAGATTCTTCTGTCTTCCAAACATAGTGGAACGTCGAAGGACCAGGATTCTTCTTGTAAAGCGTCGTCCAGGGTTATCTAACTTGCAATGGCAAGGTGTACCTATCTTATAGTAAAAGAAAGAGAGGGACTAGCTCTATGACCACTCCTCTAGGAGGGTCGGGGGTGGGTGGTTACACCCACTTCCCTTTGTCCAGTTTCATGCCAGAGCAGGGGCTGGTAGCCCCTGAACCGGTTTGAGCTGGCATATGCACAGAAGAGCCTACTGCTCCCCCAGGGCAGGACTTCAAAGCACTCTAAGAGTGCACCCACCCAGCTCCAAAACACTAAATCCTGTCTGGAAGGTGGTGACACCTCCCTGTGACAGGATGCCTATTGTTGGGTCTCCTCCACTGTGAGTTTCGGTCAGCAGCAGGAGGGCAGCCCAGTGTCTGTGCTGGTGGCATCCATTTTGTGATGCCAGGGCTCCTTCAGATTTCTACTGTGTTTCCACAGTGGGTACCTGTCGTCCCCTCTAGAAGGGTGGGATCATACTCCTGGGGGTATGATTCCAAGTTGTTTCACACCAAACACAACATGTTTTGATGCAGCCATTCCAAAGTTAGCATTTACCGGGAGGTTATAATGCACTTAAGAGTATATGCTTTAACCGCATCCACAAACAGCCACAGGGAATAGACCCTGTCAGCTGCAGAGGGGCCCTGCTCAGGCAGAGGCACCCCCTCACATTGTAAACCAAGCACCCTGCCCTCAGGATTGATAGGGCCTGCTGTAGGGGTGACTGATAGGTTTATATGTGTGTGTATGGTGAGATATAGGAACCTATGCCTCAGTGAGGAGTGCTAACACTACCTCACCCAGGCTGCAGTAGCAGGCCTGAGGTGTCAGATTTAGTATGCTTCCCAGGGGTGGCATAATACATGCTTCAGCCCCTGGTATGCCTGTGAAGCACCTATGCCCCTGGTACCTATGGTACTATATACTAGGGGCTCATAAGGTACCACAGTATCCAGACACTAGTGCATCTAATATGCACTCCAAGTTGTTTAGAGAGACTGGGCCCTGATTAGCAGGGAGCCAGCCTGACTATAACCTGAAACCAGTGTAAACATCAGAAAAAATGTGGGGGCAACGTAAGTGCAGATCTTACTCTCCTACACAACCCCCCCAAACGCAGGGACATTAAACTAACCTTGATCAGTTGAGTCTTCATGTTCTAAGTGGAAATACCTTGAGAGTCCATCTGCATTGGCATGTTGGGTCCCAGGTCTATGTTCCACTGTATAGTCCATCCCCTGTAGGGAAATGGACCACCTTAGCAGTATAGGATTTTCACCTTTCATCTGTTCGAGCCATAGGAGGAGCTTGTGGTCAGTCTGAACTATGAAGTGAGTGACAAACAAGTATGGCCTCAGCTTCTTCAGGGCCCACACCACAGCAAAGGCCTCCCTCTCTATAGCTGACCAACGTTTCTCTCTAGGGGTCAGCCTTCTGCTTATAAAAGCTACTGGCTGGTCTTGACCTTCATCATTCAGTTGAGACAGTACAGCTCCCACACCCAGCTCAGAAGCATCTTTTTGGACAATTTTTTGATGTAGTCTGGACTCTGTAAGATGGGGGCAGTGCACATGGCCTGCTTTAGGTCTTCAAATGCCTTTTGACAGCTATCTGTCCACTCTACCTTTTTTGGCATTTTCTTTGAGGTAAGATCATTTAAGGGGGTCACTATAGATCCATATCCCTTAACAAACCTCCTATAGTACCCAGTAAGGCCCAAAAAAACTCTCACCTGTGTCTGGGTGGTTGGAGCTACCCATTCCATTATGGTCTGGATTTTGCTCTGCAATGGTTGAACCTGGCCTCCACCTACAAGGTGGCCCAGGTACACAACCTTACTCTGCCCTATCTGGCACTTAGTGGCCTTGATAGTGAGGCCTGCTTTTTGCAGGGCCTCCAAAACATTTTGGAGGTGGACCAGGTGATCCTACCAGGTGGAACTAAAGACAGCAATATCATATAGATAAGCTGAGCAATAAGTTTCCATACCAGTCAGAACTTTATTTACCAACCTCTGAAAAGTGGCAGGTGCGTTTTTCAAACCAAAGGGCATTACCACAAAGTGATAGTGCCCACCAGGGGTTGAAAATGTTGTTTTGGCCTTGGCATCATCAGCTAACTTGATTTGCCGGTAGTCAGCTGTTAGGTCAAATGTGCTCAGATATTTCGCTGAGGTCATAGTATCAATGAGCTCATCTGCCCTTGGAATTGGGTGGGCGCCAGTCCTGGTGACTGCATTGAGGCCTCTGTAGTCTACACAAAACCTCATCTCTTTCTTACCACCCTGGGTGTGTGGTTTTGGCACTAGGACTACTGGACTAGCCCAAGGGCTATCCGAAGGCTCACTCCTAATTCCAACATTTTCTGGATTTCAGTCCTGATAAAGTCCCTGACATGGTCAGGTTGCCTGTAGATTTTACTCTTGACAGGCAGACTGTCTCCAGTGTCCACCTCATGGGTGCACCAGGAAGTCTGACTAGGGGTCAGGCTAAACATATGTCTAAACTGATGCAGCACTTGTCTGCATTCAGTTTGCTGATGGTCAGTGAGGCTGCTTGACAAAGCAACACCATCTACTGACCCATCATCAGGGTTCTGTGAGAGCAGGTCAGGGAGAGGGTCACTCTCCTCCTCCTGTTCCTCATCAGTTGCCATGAGCAAGCCCATGTCAGCCTTGTCCACATATGGCTTTAATCTGTTGACATGGAGAACCCTAGTGGGGCTCCTGGGAGTTCCAAGATCCACCAAGTAGGTGACTTCTCCCTTTTTCTCAACAATTGTATGAGGGCCACTCCATTTGTCCTGGAGATCTGCTGGGGCCACAGGCTCCAACACGCACACTTTCTGGCCTGGCTGGTAAACAGTCAGGACAGCCTTTTGGTCATGCCAAGCTTTTTGCAATTCTTGGCTAGCCTCCAGGTTTTTGGTTGCCTTCTTCATGTACTCTGCCATCCGGGAGCGGAGACCAAGTACATAGTCCATCACATCCTGTTTGGGAGGTTTTAGAGGTAACTCCCAGCCCTCCTTCACCAAACATAATGAACCTCTGACAGGGTGCCCAAACAGAAGTTCAAAAGGGCTGTAGACAACCTCCTTCTGTGGGACCTCCCTGTATGCAAACAGAAGGCAGGGAAGTAAAAGGTCCCATTTACGCCTAAGCTTTTCTGGGAGGACTTTAATCATTCCATTTAGGGTTTTGTTGAATCTCTCAACTAACCCAATGCATTGTGGGTGATAGGGAGTAGTGAATTTGTAATTGACACCACACTCCTTCCATGTTGCTTTCAGATACCTTGACATGAAGTTTGTACCTCTGTCAGATATAACCTCCTTAGGGAAATTCACTCTGGAGAAGACTCCAATGAGGGCTCTTGCCACCACAGGGACTGTGGTGGCCCCTGAGGGGAATTGCTTCTGGGTACCTGGTGGCATGATCCACTACCACCAGGATAAACCTGTGCCCAGATGCTGTTGAAGGGTCAAGGGAACCAACAATGTCAATCCCTACCATTTCAAAGGGAACCTCCACCACAAGTAGTGGTATCAGGGGGGGCCTGTGTTGTGCCACCTGACTTGCCACTGGCTTGGCAAGTGACACAGGAGCGACAAATCTCCTTGGTGTCCTCTGACATGTGTGGCCAATGAAAATGAGGGACAAGCCTGTCCCAGGTCCTGTTTTGGCACAAGTATCCTGCCAATGGGATATCATGTGCTAGGGTCAAGAGGAACCCCCTAAACTTCTTAGGTATTACCAACCTCATGGTGGCTCCAGGGGTAGGATCTCTAAGTTCAGAATATAGGAGTCCCTCGTCCCAATAAACCTTATGGGACCCACTAGCACTCCCAGCAGCCTCAGCAGCAGCCTGCTGTCTGAGGGGTTCAAGAGAGGGGCAGCACTGTTGCTCCTTACTCAGATCTTCCCTGGAAGGTTCCCCTGCCCCCAAGAACTCAACCTGGCCAGGCTCAAGTTCCTCTGGGGCAGTTCCTTCTTCAGGCTCTGCTTCTCCTCCCTCGGGAGGGGAATCTGAGATCTGAGACAGAGGGGAAGGCACAGCCTTAACCCTACTGCTCCTCCTCTTGGGTAGCATCTGGTCCATAGTTTCAGGTTCCAGAGCTGGTTCAGTTTTATGCATCTTGGTCTGTGACCTGGTCACAGCAAATACCTCTGCAGGTTAGTCCAACATCTCAGCATGAGTCCAGAACTCTACTTCAGACCAGGCTGAAGTCTCCAGATCATTGCCCAATAGACATTCGGCAGGGAGTTCTGCACTGACTACTACCTTCTTGAGGCCAGTTACCCCTCCCCAGGAGAAATTCACAACTGCCAGACTATGGTTGGTCCTGACATTGCTTGCATTGATTACCTGGTACATTTCACCCTGGATGATCTGTGCAGGGTCCACTAGCTCCTCTGCCACCATGGTGACACTAGCACCTGTGTCCCTGAATGCCAAAGCCTGTTTGCCATTTATTATAGGCTGCTGTTTGTACTTGCCTAGGTTACTGGGGCTCACTAGGAAGGACATATCAAGGTCTCCCTCAGAACCCAGGGTCAACCCTACTACACCCTTATTCTGAGTACCACCTCCACCAGTAGCTGCACTAGGGGGAACAGTTGCCTAAGGGCAGGAGTCGCGGTGGTTTGGTCTTTGGACTTGGTACAATCAGAAGTCCATTGCCCTTTCTGTTTACAGAATTTGCACCAGGGATTCTTTTGGCCTTTATTCTTTGTAGACTGTGAATCCCCACCAGATGCAGATTTTTGGGGCCCTTGTGAAGACTTCTGGTCTTTTGCCTTATCCCCACCTCTCTCAGAGCCTTTAGGATCTTGCTTCTTGGTGTCACCCCCTTGATTCTGGGATATCTGCCTCACCCTGGTTCTGACCCATTTGTCTGCCTTCTTTCCCAATTCTTGGGGAGAGGTCAGATCAGAGTCCACCAGGTACTGATGCAACAGCTGGTTTTGGCAATTATTAAGGATCTGTTCTTTCATGATAAGACTATACAATCCCTTAAAATCAGTAACTCTACTACCAACCAGCCAACCCTCCAGAGGCTTGGTTGCACAATCAACACAGTCAGTCCAGTCCTGAGTCTGTGCTTTCTGGGTATCTCTGAACTTCAACCTGTACTGTTCAGTGGTTAAGCCAAACCCATCTATCAGTGCATTCTTCAGGACGTCATAATCATCAGCATCCTCTTCTCTAACAGTGAGGAGCTTGTCTCTACCTATATCAGTAAAGGAGAGCCACAAGATTGCTGCCCACTTTTTCTGGGGGACCTGTTGAACTTTACAGGCCCTCTCCATAGCAGTTATCTATTTGTGGATATCATCCCCACTCTGGTAGGGAGGAACAACCTTGGACAGGTTCCTATGGTCTGGAATGTAATCTCTGCCTCTAGGGACACTGTTGCTGCCACCAGGGGGTTCTAACCCCTCTTTCTTAGAAGCTTTCTGGAGCTCAAAGGCTTCTCTATCTAAGGCCAATTGCTTGGTTCTGAGGGCAAGCCTAGCTTCCTCATACTGGAGCATCTTGTACATTCTTTCAGAGGAGGTCTCTCTATTAAAGTATGAGTTCCTCTGATGGACAGATTCTCTGCCAGAGTGTTATGAGTGGTTAGATTCCCTTGAAGGGGACCTAGGCCTCTATTCACTCCTGTCAGCTCTCTTAGGGAGATTTCCTCTGTCCTTTGCAGACCCTTGTGGGTCTGGCCCTTCAACCACATACTCCAGGTCATCCTGATTTTCATCATCTGACCAAGAGACTATGGCTCACCTACCCCCTGATCCAGATCCACCAGTTTCTAGAGCTAGTCTCAGATCATCTGCTGTTAGCAAATTTACCAGGTGTTGTGTGGAGGGACTCTGCCCTAACCCCAGGTGTCTTGAAAAACACATGGCCTTCAAGTTAAAGAAGGTCATGTCCTTATACTGAGGTTGGGTGGACCCACTGGCTCCATCCCTTGAGGACATTCTAGTGTTGTGCAGTGTTGTACTACCTACACTAGTTTGTGGCCTACTGATCCTGGCTTGAGCTGTAGCAAGGGTGCGCTATCCCTTCACAAACAGCTCTAAGTTCAGTAGAACTTATTGATACTAAGATTGACTTTATATGTACCTTGAGTACCTTAAGTGGTTTTCAGTTAGTACTTCAAATAGAGATTTTCTGGTAAAACAATGGCAAGCTGTAATCCCACATGCTGCCCACCAATGTGAGAAGTTGGCCTGGCATATGCTGGTCACTAGTTATAGTGGCCACCTTGCACCAGTCCAATTAGACTCTTATGGTAGATAGGTTTAAGACAACCTTTTAAAGAAAGCTATCCTAGTGGTAGCTGTGGAGAGCAGTCTTCAGGCTAAGTCTCAGAGGAATGTAAAGCAGCTTGTTTTACCTTATAATCTCTTGAATTACCAAATGAAAGGACCCCACACAGCTATATATATCAAATATATATGTATTAATTTCTAGACACACTCTACTAATCTCTTTATGAGATTAGAAGCCAGGAACACATTCAAATATCAACGTTTCACAATAAGTTAAGCACAAATATGGCTCGGGCCCTAGGGGCGTACCAGACCATATACTAAAAAAGAGGTTTAGGAAAGTCGACTTGCAGAATGACAAGGCCTAGGGCCTGTAGAATCGCTGGGGCTTCACTAGTGCAGTAAAAGCAGGTAAGTAACAGACCCACGGGAGGCGCATGCAGTGTGAGAACACAGACGCGGGTTCCCTATAGATTACAATGGAGCTAGTCGCGGTTTGCTTTTTAAAGTTTAAGGGTACTTCGAGGAAGCCTACAAGCAAGCCACTTACAAGGTAAGTAATTCGAGGGCCAACACACACTAGGGCACAGGAGTGCACAAGTTACCTCACCCAGGGAACCCGGGTGCATAGGTGTCTTTTGGTGTCAGGTCGTGTTGCTGCTTGCGAAGACTGAAGAAGCGTCGGGTGGAATCCAAGGTTGGATTCAAGATGCAAATGACCTGAAAATTGAAGGGACAGTGTTCACAGTCACTTGCCAGTGACACGGGGCCAGGAAGATGGATGCCCACGGAAGTTGGGTGCTTTCAGGTGATCAAGGGTGTTTTGACTCTTTGCTCACGAGATCCAGGAGAGATCAACAATGACCAGCAGCTGGATTCGGAGTATCCCACAATGTCTGCAGCTGACTGCCATGTTCAGAACCGGATTGGAGCCAACAAGCCTTGGCAACAGCAAGTCTTGTGGAAAGTGAATTTAGTCAATGGTGCCGACCAGCAAGATCTGAGGGACTCACCCTGTGAGGGTGAATGAGGGCAGGCATGGAGCAACCAGGGGAGCCCTTTGGTTTGATGAAGAAGTCTTCAGGGGATGCACAAGCCAGCCGGCAAGGTATCGCGAAGACACCTCGTGAGGATTCACTTCACAGGAGCCCAAGGTCACTTGGGACAGGGTAGGCCTCTGATTTTCACTGGACAACCTGCTGGAGGCTTGGGCCACAAATGGTCCAAAGCACAAGTTCGTAGAACATGAAGAAAGGGTTGCACTTGACAATAGTGCACAGTTCCCAGGTATTGCGGTTCCTCGTCACTCATGGGGTCCACTCGCCTCAGCTCTGCTGGGGACTCACACAATGGCTGTTGGGAAGTCAGGAAATCTACTTCCGGGGCTGCAGGGAATTCGGACTTTGGCGGGAGCTGGAAAGTTTGCGAGTGTTGATTAGAGTTTTGGTGCCTGCCAAGCAGGGAAGTCACTCCTTGACTCCAATGGAGATTCTTCCATCTTCCAAAGGTAGTGGAACGTCAAAGGGCCAGGATTCTTCTTGTAAAGCGTTGTCCAGGGTTATCTAACTTGCAATGGCAAGGTGTTCCTATCTTATACTGAAGATAGGGGAGGGACTAGCTCTATGACCACTCCTCTAGGAGTTCAGTTTCGCGCCAATGCAGGGGCTGGTAGCCCCTGAACCGGTTTGAGCTGGCATATGCACAGAGGAGCCTACTGCTCCCCCAGTGCAGGACTTCAAAGCACTCTAAGAGTGCACCCAACCAGTTCCAATACACTAAATCCTGTCTGGAAGGTGGTGACACCACCCTGTGACAGGATGCCTATTTTTGGGACTCCTCCACTGCGAGTTTCAGTCAGCAGCAGGAGGGCAGCCCAGCATCTGTGCTGGTGGCATCCATTTTGTGATGCCAGGGCTCCTTCAGGTTTCTACCGTGTTTCCACAGTGGGTACATGTTGTCCCCTCTAGAAGGGTGGGATCATACTCCCACACCAGTTACTGGTGTGGGGGCATGATTCCAAGTTGTTTGACACCAACCACGACATGTTTTGATGCTGTCATTTCAAAGTTAGCATTTACCAGGAGGTTATAATGCAACCAAAAACCTGGAGGCAAGCCAAGAACTACAGAAAACTTGGCATGACCAAAAGGCTGTGCTGACTGTATACCAGCCAGGACAGAAAGTGTGAGTGCTCGGGCCCGTGGCCCCAGCAGCTCTCCAAGACAATTGGAGTGGCCCCCATACAATCGTTGAGCAAAAGGGATAAGTTACCTACTTGGTGAATCTTGGAACTCCCAGGAGCCCCCTTAGGGTGCTCCATGGTAACAGATTGAAACCATATGTTGACAGGGCTGACATGGGCTTGCTCATGGCAACTGATGAGGAACAGGAGGAGGAGAGTGACCCTCTCCCTGACCTGCTCTCAAAGAACCCTGAATTATGGGTCAGTAGATGGTGTTGCTTTGGCAAGCAGCCTCACTGATCATCAGCAAACTGAATGCAGACAAGTTCTGCAACAGTTTAGACATATGTTTAGCCTGACCCCTAGTCAGACTTCCTGGTGCACCCATGAGGTGGACACTGGAGACAGTCTGCCTGTCAAGAGTAAAATCTACAGGCAACCTGACCATGTCAGTGACTGTATCAGGACTGAAGTCCAGAAAATGTTGGAACTAGGTGTAATTGAGCCGTCAGAAAGCCCTTGGGCTAGTCCAGTAGTCCTTGTGCCCAAACCTCATACCCAGGGTGGTAAGAAAGAAATGAGATTTTGTGTAGACTGCAGAGGCCTCAATGCAGTCACCAGGACTGATACCTATCCAATTCCCAGGGCAGAGGAACTGATAGATACTTTGGCCTCAGCCAAGTATCTGAGTACATTTGACCTAACAGCTGGCTACTGGCAAATCAAGTTGGCTGATGATGCCAAGGCCAAAACAGCATTTTCAACCCCTGGTGGGCACTACCACTTTGTGGTGATGCCCTTTGGTTTGAAAAATGCACCTGCCACTTTTCAGAGGTTGGTGAACAAAGTTCTGACAGGTATGGAAACTTGTTGCTCAGCTTAACTAGATGATATTGCTGTCTTTAGTTCCTCCTGGCAGGATCACCTGGTCCACCTCAGAAATGTTTTGGAGGCCCTGCAAAAATCAGGCCTCACTATCAAGGCCACTAAGTGCCAGATAGGGCAGAGTCAGGTTGTGTACCTGGACCACCTTGTAGGTGGAGGCCAGGTTCAACCACTGCAGAGCAAAATCCAGACCATAATGGAATGGGTAGCTCCAACCACCCAGACACAGGTGAGAGCCTTTTTGGGCCTTACTGGGGACTATAGGAGGTTTGTTAAGGGATATGGATCTATAGTGACCCCCTTAAATGATCTTACCTCAAAGAAAATGCCAAAAAAGGTTCAGTGGACAGCTAGCTGTCAAAAGGCATTTGAAGACCTAAAGCAGGCCATGTGCACTGCCCCATCTAATCTTACAGAGTCCAGACTACACCAAAAAGTTCATTGTCCAAACAGATGCTTCTGAGCTGGGTGTGGGAGCTGTACTGTCTCAACTGAATGATGAAGGTCAAGACCAGCCAGTAGCTTTTATAAGCAGAAGGCTGACCCCTAGAGAGAAACGTTGGTCAGCTATAGAGAGGGAGGCCTTTGCTGTGGTGTGGGCCCTGAAGAAGCTGAGGCCATACTTGTTTGTCACTCACTTCATAGTTCAGACTGACCACAAGCTCCTCCTATGGCTCGAACAGATGAAAGGTGAAAATCCTAAACTGCTAAGGTGGTCCATTTCCCTACAGGGGATTGACTATACAGTGGAACATAGACCTGGGACCCAACATGCCAATGCAGATGGACTCTCAAGGTATTTCCACACGAAGACTCAACTGGTCAAGGTTAGTTTAGTGTCCCTGCGTTTGGGGGAGGGGGGTGTAGGAGAGTAAGATCTGCACTTATGTTGCCCCCACTTTTTTTCTGATGTTAACACTGGTTTCTGGCTTAAGTCTCGCTTGGTCCCTGCTAATCAGGGCCTCAGTCTCTCTGTTCTCTCTAAACAACTTGGAGTGCATATTAGATGCACTAGTGATTGGATATTGTGGTACCTTATGAGCCCCTAGTATATGGTACCTTAGGTACCAAGGGCATAGGTACTTCACAGGCCTACCAGGGGCTGAAGCATGTATTATGCCACCCCTGGGAAGCAGGCTAAATCTGACACCACAGGCCTGCTACTGCAGCCTGGGTAAGGTAGTGTTAGCACTCCTCACTGAGGTATAGGTTCCCTATATCTCACCTTACACACACATATAAACCTATCAGTCACCCCTAAGGCAGGCCCTATCAATCCTGAGGGCAGGATGCTTGGTTTTACATGTGAGGGGGTGCCTCTGCCTGAGCAGGGCCCCTCTGCAGCTCTCAGAGTCTATTCTCTGTAGCTGTTTGTGGATGCGGTTAAACCCTTTACTCTTAAGTGCATTATAACCTGGCGGTAAATGCTAACTTTGGGATGGCTGCATCAAAACATGTCGTGTTTGGTGTCAAACACCTTGGAATCATAACCCCACACAAGTATCTGGTGTGGGAGCATGATCCCACCCTTCTAGAGGGATAGACATGTACCTACTGTGGAAACACAGTAGAAATCTGAAAGAGCCTGGCATCACAAAATGGATGCCACCAGCACAGACACTGGGCTGCCGTCCTGCTGTTGACTGAAGCTCGCAGTGGAGGAGGCCCAACAATAAGCATCCTGTCATAGTGAGATGTCACCACCTTCTAGACAGGATTTAGTGTATTGGGCTGGGTGGGTGCACTCTGTGCATATGCCAGCTCAAACCGGTTCAGGGGCTACCTGCCCCTGCTCTGGCACAAACTGGACAAAGGGAAGTGGGTGTAACCACCCACTCCCCTGACCCTCCCAGAGGAGTGGTCATAGAGCTAGTCCCTACCTTTCCTTTAGTATAAGATAGGGAAACCTTGCCATTGCAAACTAGATATCCCTGGACAACATTTTACAAGAAGAATCCTGGACCTTCGTCATTCCACTACCTTTGGAAGACTGAAGAATCTCCCTTGGAGTCAAGGAGTGACTCCCCTGCTTGGCAGGCACCAAAACTTTGAATCAACAGTCGCAAACGTTCCCGCTCCCGCCGGAGTCCAAAGTCCCTGCAGCCCCGGAAGTAGATTTCCTGACTTCTTGATGGCCATTTTGAGTCCCCAGCAAACCTGAGGTGAGTGGACCCCACGAGTGACAAGGAACAGTAATACCCGGGTACCATGCACTATTGTCAGGTGCAACCCCTTCTCGACATTCTATGAACTTGCGCATTGAACCACATGTGGTCCAACCCTCCAGCAGGATTTCCCTTGAAAATCAGAGGCCTACCTTGACCCGAGTGGCCGCGGGCTCCTGTGAAGTGAATTCTCATGAGGCGTCTTCGCGATCCCTTGCCGGCTGGCTTGTGCGTCCCCTGAAGACTTTTTCATCAAACCAAAGGGCTCCCCTGGTTTCTCCAGGCCTGCCCTGACTTAACCTCACTGGGTGAGTCCCTCAGACCTTGCTGGTCTGCACTGCTGACTTTCTTCACATTCCATGAGACTTGCTGTTGCCAAGGCTTGTTGGCTCCAATCTGGTTGCCAACACCTCAGTAATCTGCAGAATTTGTGGTACACTCCGAATCCAGCTCCTGGACATCGTGGCTGAAGAGTCACCCGTGAATCACCTGAAATCACCCGACTACCGTGGGCATCCATCTTCCTGGCCCCGGGTCACTGGCAAGTGACTGTGAACACTGTCCCTTCTGCTTTCAGGTCTTCCTTCTTCTGAATCCAGCCTTGAATTCCACCGGACACTTCTCCAGTCTTCACAAGCAGCAAATCTTCTTCGGCTTCCATTGAAAACGACGCCGTGATCCGACACCAAAAGACACCTATGCACCCGGCTTCCCTGGGTGAGGTAACTCATGCACTCCGGTGCTCCTGTGGGTGTTGGCCCTCGAAGTACTTACATTGTAAGTGGCTTGCTTGTAGTCTCTCCGAAGTACCCTAAAACTTTAAAAATCCAACCGCGACTTGCTACATTGAAATCAATAGGGAACCCGCGGCTCTGTTCTCACACTGCACGTGTCTCCCGTGGGTCCTTTACTTACCTGCCTTGGGTGGATTAGTGACGACCCAGCGATTCTAAAGGCCCTAGGCCTTGTCCCCTTGCAAGTCGATATTCCTTAACCTCTCTTTTAGTATAACACCCCTAGGGCCCCAGCCATATAAGTGCTTAATTTGTTGTGAAACATTGATTTGTGCATATGTTCCTGACTTCTAATCTCATAAAGAGATTAGTAGAGTGTGTCTAGAAATAAATACATATATATTTTATATATATACCTGTGTGGTGTCCTTTCATTTGGTAATTCAAGAGATTATAAGGTAAAACAAGCTGCTTTACATTCCTCTGAGACTTAGCCTGAAGGCTGCTCACCACAGCTACCACTAGGAAAGCTTTCTTTAAAAGGCTGTCTTAAACCTATCTACCATAAGAGTCGAATTGGACTGGTGCAAGGTGGCCATTATAACTAGTGACCAGCATATGCCAGGCCAACTTCTCACACTCGCTCTTTTCTTTCTGCACCTCTGTTGCTTCTTTCTGCACCTCTGTTGCTTCTTTCTGGGCTTCTCTTCCTTCTTTCTGTACCAGTCTGCCTCTTTCTGCCTGTCTCTTGTCTTTTTTTGCACATCTCTTGCCTCTTTCTTCAGCACAATCTCTTCTTTCTGCAACAGTCTTGCCTCTTTCTGAACCTCTCTTCACTCTTTCTGCACCTCACTCTCTTCTATCAGAACCTCTCTTGCCTCTTTCTGCACCTCTGTTGCATGTTTCTGCACCTCTGTTGCCTCTTTCTGTACCTCTCTTGCCTCTTTCTGCATTTCTCTTGCATTTTTCTGCACCTCTCTTGCCTTTTTCTGCACCTCTCTTGTCTCTTTCTGTTCTTTGCTTGCTTCTTTTTGCAGCTCATTCTCTTCTTTCTGCACCTCTCTTGCCTCTTTTCGTACTTCTCTTGCCTCTTTCTGCACCTCTTTTGCCTCTTTCTGCTGCTTACTATCTTCTTCCTGTACCTCTCTTGCCTCTTTCTGCACCTCTCTTGCCTCTTTCTGCACCTCTCTTACCTCTTTCTGCACCTCGCTTCCCTCTTTCTGAAGATCCCTCTCTTCTTTCTGTACCTCTCTTGCCTCTTTAAGCACCTGTCTGGCCTCTTTCTGCACCCCTCCTGCCCCTTTCTGCACCTCTCCTGCCTCTTTTGTACCTCTCTTGCCTCTTTCTGCACCTCTCTTGCATCTATCAGCACTTTGCTTGTCTTTCTACTCAACTCTTGCCTCTTTCTGTACCACTCCTGCCTCTTTCTGCACCTCTCTTGCCTCTTTCTGTACCTCACTCTCTTCTTTATGCACCTCTATTGCTACTTTCTGCACCTCTCTTGCTTCTTTCTGCACGTCTCTTGCCTCTCTCTGAACCTTTCTTGCCTCTTTCTGCAGCTCACTCTCTTCTTTCTGCACCTCTCTTGCCTCTTTCTGCACCTCTCTTCCTTCTTTCAGCAGCTCACTCTCTTCTATCAGCACCTCTTTTGACTCTTTCTGCACCTCTTTGCATCTTTCCACACATCTCTTGCCTCTTTCTGCTCGTCCCTTGCCTCTTTCTGAACCATTCTTGCCTCTTTCTGCAGCTCACTCTCTTCTATCAGCACCTCTCTTGCCTCTTTCTGCACCTCTCTTGCATCTTTCTACACATCTCTTGCTTCTTTCTGCACCTCTTTTGCATCTTTCTGTATATCTCTTGCCTCTTTCTACACCTCTCTTGCCTCTTTCTGCATCTATTTTGCTGCTTTCTGCAGCTCACTCTCGTCTTTCAGCACCTCGGTTGCCTCTTTCTGCACCTCTCTTGCCTCTTTCTGCACCTCACTTGCCTCTTTCTGCAACTCTCTTGCATCTTTCTGCCCCTCTCTTGCCTCTTTCTGCAGCCCACTCTCTTCTTTCTACACCTCTCTTGCCTCTTTCTGCACCTCTCTTGCCTCTATCTGCACCTCTCTTCCCTTTTTCTGAAGCTCACTCTCTTCTATCAGCACCTCTCTTGCCTCTTTCTGCACCTCTCTTGCATCTTTCTACACATCTCTTGCTTCTTTCTGCACCTCTTTTGCATCTTTCTGTATATCTCTTGCCTCTTTCTACACCTCTCTTGCCTCTTTCTGCATCTATTTTGCTGCTTTCTGCAGCTCACTCTCGTCTTTCAGCACCTCGGTTGCCTCTTTCTGCAACTCTCTTGCATCTTTCTGCCCCTCTCTTGCCTCTTTCTGCAGCCCACTCTCTTCTTTCTACACCTCTCTTGCCTCTTTCTGTACCTCGCTTCTGTACCTCGCTTCCCTCTTTCTGAAGATCACTCAATTCTTTCTGTTTCTCTCTTGCCTCTTTCTGCACCTCTCCTGCCTCCCTCTGCACCTCTCTTGCTTCTTTCTTTACCTCTCCTGCCTCTTTCTGCACTTCTCTCTCCTCTTTCTACACCTCTCTTGCCTCTTTCTGCAGCTCACTCTTTTCCTTATGCACCTCTATTGCTTCTTTCTGCACCACTCTTGCTTCTTTCTGCGCTTCTCTTGCTTCTTTCTGCGCATTTCTTCCTTTTTCTCCATTTCTCTTGCTATTGCCTCTTTCTGCACCTTTCCTCCTCTTTCTGCACTTCTCTTGCCTCTTTCTGCACCTCTCTTGGATCTTTCTGGGCTTCTCTTGCTTCTTTCTGTACCAGTCTGCCTCTTTCTGCTTGTCTCTTGTCTCTTTCTGCACGTCTCTTGCCTCTCTCTTCATATATCTTGCCTCTTTCGGCAGCACACTCTCTTCATTCTGCAACACTCTTGCCTCTTTTTGAACCTCTCTTCCCTCTTTCTGCACCTCACTCTCTTCTATCAGCACCTCTCTTGCCTCTTTCTGCACCTCTCTTGTCTCTTTCTGCACATCTCTTGCCTCTTTCTACATCTCTATTGCCTCTTTCTGCACCTCTCTTGCCTCTTTCTGCACCTCTCTTGTCTCTTTCTGCAATTCTCTTGATTGTTTTTTCAGCTCACTCTCTTCTTTCTGCACCTCTCTTGCCTCTATCCGTACTTCTCTTGCCTCTTTCTGCACCTCTTTTTGCAGCTCACTCTCTTCTTCCTGCACCTCTCTTGCCTCTTTCTGAAGATCACTCTCTTCTTTCTGTACCTCTCTTACCTCTTTATGCACCTCTCTGGCCTCTTTCTGCACCTCTCCTTCCTCTGTCTGCACCTCTCTTGCCTATTTTTGTACCTCTCTCACCTCTTTCTGCATCTCTCTTGCCGCTTTCTGCAGCTCATTCTCTTCTTTCTGCATTTCTCTTCCCTCTTTCTGCACCTCTCGTCCATCTTTCTGCAGCTCACTCTCTTCTTTCTGCACCTCTCTTGCCTCTTTCTGTACATCTCTTGCCTATTTCTGCACCTCTCTTGCCTCTTTCTGCACCTTTCTTGTCTCTTTCCGTACTTCTCTTGCCTCTTTCTGCACCTCTTTAGCTGCTTTCTGCAGCTCACTCTCATCTTTCAGCACCTCTCTTGCCTCTTTCCGTACTTCTCTTGCCTCTTTCTGCACCTCTTTTGCTGCTTTCTGCAGCTCACTCTCATCTTTCAGCACCTCTCTTGCCTCTTTCTGCACCTCTCTTGCCTCTTTCTGCACCTCACTTGCCTCTTTCAGTACCTTTCTTCCTATGTCTGTACCTCTCTTGCCTCTTTCTGCAACTTTCTTGCATCTTTCTGCCCCTCCCTTGCTTCTTTCTGCAGATCACTCTCTTCTTTCTACACCTCTCTTGCCTCTTTCTGCACCTCGCTTCCCTCTTTCCGAAGATCACTCTCTTCTTTCTGTTTCTCTCCTGCCTCTTTCTGCACTTCTCTCTCCTCTTTCTACACCACTCTTGCCTCTTTCTGCAGCTCACTCTTTTCCTTATGCACCTCTATTGCTTCTTTCTGTACCACTCTTGCTTCTTTCTGCGCTTCTCTTGCTTCTTTCTGTGCCTTTCTTCCTTTTTCTCCATTTCTCTTGCTATTGCCTCTTTCTGCACCTTTCCTCCTCTTTCTGCACTTCTCTTGCCTCTTTCTGCACGTCTCTTGCCTCTTTCTGAAGATCACTCTCTTCTTTCTGTACCTCTCTTACCTCTTTATGCACCTCTCTGGCCTCTTTCTGCACCTCTCCTGCCTCTTTCTGCACCTCTCCTGCCTATTTTTGTACCTCTCTCACCTCTTTCTGCATCTCTCTTGCCACTTTCTGCAGCTCATTCTCTTCTTTCTGCACTTCCCTTGCCTCTTTCTGCACCTCTCATCTCTCTTTCTGCAGCTCACTCTCTTCTTTCTGCACCTCTCTTGCCTCTTTCTGTACATCTCTTGCCTATTTCTGCACCTCTCTTGCCTCTTTCTGCACCTCTTTTGTCTCTTTCTGCACTTCTCTTGCTTCTTTCTGCAGCTCACTCTCGTCTTTCAGCACCTCTTTTGCCTCTTTCTTCCGCTCACTCTCTTGTTCCTGCACCTCCCTTGCCTCTTTCTGCACCTCTCTTGCCTCTTTCTGTACCTCTCTTACCTCTTTCTGCTCTTCTCTTGCCTCTTTCTGCACCTCACTTGCCTCTTTCTGTGCCTTTCTTCCACTTTTTGCAACTCTTGTGCATCTTTCTGCCCCTCTCTTGCCCCTTCTGCAGATCATGCTCTTCTTTCTGTACCTCTCTTGCCTCTTTATGCACCTCTCTTCCATCTTTCTGCACCTCTCTTGCCTCTTTCTGCACCTCTCTTCTTTCTGCACCTCTCTTGCTTCTTTCTGCACCTTTCCTCCTCTTTTTGCACTTCTCTTGCCTCTTTCTGCACGTCTCTTGCCTCTCTCGTCATATATCTTGCCTCTTTCTGCAGCACACTCTCTTCTTTCTGCAACACTCTTGCCTCTTTCTGAACCTCTCTTCCCTCTTTCTGCACCTCACTCTCTTCGATCAGCACCTCTCTTGCCTCTTTCTGCACCTCTCTTGTCTCTTTCTGCACATCTCTTGCCTCTTTCTGCACCTCTGTGGCATCTTTCTGCACCTCTCTTGCCTCTTTCTGCACCTCTCTTGCCCCTTTCTGCATCTCTCTTGCCTCTTTCTGCACCTCTCTTCTCTCTTTCTGCACTTCTCTTGCTTCTTTTTTCAGCTCACTCTCTTCTTTCTGCTCCTCTCTTGCCTCTATCCGTACTTCTCTTGCCTCTTTCTGCACCTCTTTTTGCAGCTCACTCTCTTCTTCCTGCACCTCTCTTGCCTCTTTCTGCACCTCTCTTGCCTCTTTCTGAAGATCACTCTGTTCTTTCTGTACCTCTCTTACCTCTTTATGCACCTCTCTGGCCTCTTTCTGCACCTCTCCTACCTCTTTCTGCACCTCTCTTGCCTATTTTTGTACCTCTCTCACCTCTTTCTGCATCTCTCTTGCCGCTTTCTGCAGCTCATTCTCTTCTTTCTGCATTTCTCTTGCCTCTTTCTGCACCTCTCGTCCCTCTTTCTGCAGCTCACTCTCTTCTTCCTGCACCTCTCTTGCCTGTTTCTGTACATCTCTTGCCTATTTCTGCACCTCTCTTGCCTCTTTCTGCACCTCTCTTGTCTCTTTCTGCACTTCTCTTGCTTCTTTCTGCAGCTCACTCTCTTCTTTCTGCACCTCTCTTGCCTCTTTCCGTCTTCTCTTGCCTCTTTCTGCATCTCATTTGCCTCTTTCTTCCGCTCACTCTCTTGTTCCTGCACCTCTCTTGCCTCTTTCTGCACCTCTCTTGCCTCTTTCTGCACCTCTCTTACCTCTTTCTGCTCTTCTCTTGCCTCTTTCTGCACCTCACTTGCCTCTTTCTGTGCCTTTCTTCCACTTTTTGCAATTCTTGTTCATCTTTCTGCCCCTCTCTTGCCCCTTCTGCAGATCACGCTCTTCTTTCTGTACCTCTCTTGCCTCTTTATGCACCTCTCTTCCATCTTTCTGCACCTCTCTTGCTTCTTTCTGCACCTTTCCCCCTCTTTTTGCACTTCTCTTGCCTCTTTCTGCACCTCTCTTGCCTCCTTCTGTACCTCACTATCTTCTTTATGCACCTCTGTTTCTTCTTTATGCACCTTTCTTGCTTCTTTCTGCACTTCTCTTGCATCTTTCTGCACCTTTCTTCCTCTCTCTGCACCTCTCTTGTCTCCTTGTTCACGTCTCTTGCCTCTTTTGCACCTCTCTTGCATCTTTCTGCAGCTCACTCTCTTCCAACAGCAACTCTCTTGCTTTTTTCTGCCCCTCTCTTCTCTCTTCTCTCATTCTGTAGCTCACTCTCTCCTATCTGTACCTCTCTTGCCTCTTTATGTACCTCTCTGGCCTCTTTCTGCACCTCTTTTGCCTCTGTCTGCACCTCTCTTCTTTCTGCACCTCTCTTGCCTCTTTCTGCACCTCCCTTGCCTCTATCAGCACCTCGCTTGCCTTTCTACTCAACTCTTGCCTCTTTCTGCAGCTCACTCACTTCTTTCTGCACCCCTCTTGCCTCTTTCTGCACCTCAATTCCTTCTTTCTGCACCTCACTCTCTTCTATCAGCACCTCTCTTGCCTCTTTATGCACCTCTCTTGTCTCTTTCTACACATCTCTTGCCTCTTTCTGCACCTCTGTTGCATCTTTCTGTACCGCTCTTGCCTCTTTCTGCGCCTCTCTTGCCTCTTTCTGCACCTCTCTTACCTCTTTCTGAATCGCTCTTGCTGCTTTCTGCAGCTCACACTTCATTATTTAAAAGCAAGTAACTACCGTTAGCTAATAACGTGAAAGTAGGTGTAATCGCTGGCACAGGATTTCCCTTCGGAATGCAAGCTAAATTTGGTGTGTGAACATTGCATGCGCCATGCAATTAGATGGTCCTACAGACAACTGATTGATCAGGTGTGGAAGTGCATTCCTCTCCTTTTAGATAAACCTCTTTACCCTCTCTCAGGCACCTGTATGTAAATGGGAGTGACCAAACTTCATACAGGAAAGCGGTACCCAATGGTTCGTACCTGCCTAAGGCATAGTGTTTCATACATGAACTGAACTTAAACAACAGAAATGGTAAAGTGATCAATCCATAGATAAGCCACACAGCTGAGATCAATTTGGCCACTGAGAATGGTAAAGGTTCCAACTATTCAATATGCAATAATGAGTATGTTGCATCTTTCATGGACATGAACTGTTATTTATCAGTCAGATTAAACGGCAGGAATAAAGACGATGTGTTCATGTAGTCCCAGGGATCTTTCCCAGCCTTCAATGTTTGTAAAGTCCATGCAAACTGCATTATAGAACGCAATTGATTTTGACCATGGTATAAAACAGACATATCATCCTGTACAATATCCACAACAGATGAAACAATATTATCTAATGTGTAAATTCTGGAAGAAAGGGTGTTAATGCTATTATCAATGACAGCAAGCACTTTTTCCAAATTTGCTTGATCAATAGCTCTTAATCTACAAGCAACTTCAATTTGAGATAATTTCCAAACTTCGCTGTAAACAGCATACACCCATCTTTTGGACCTGCCACCCACAGGGCCCTTAACAAAATCATTCAAATCTATTTTGTCATTTAATTTGGACAAATGAAGTTTAAAAGATGCCAAGGTGGAATGTTGCAGCCAGGTTTGACATAACTTCCCTACAGAATAGGTAGTAACAGAATGGGAAGATTCAAATCGGGGGTCCACCCTAACCTGTGTGTAACCGGGGAGCAGACCCAGAAAACAATGTTGATAGGAATCTGAACTTTTCTGCCATAATAGCCATCCTTCAGGATCTAAGTTGGAAATATTGAAAGACGTATTAGTAATGAATGACTGCAATTCATCAAGGGACAGATCTGTGTGATTATCCCATTTTGGATAAGCGCCCAGATCAGGAATAGAAGGGGAATTCATATTTTTAGAAGTAGCCATTCCAAAGCAGGTGGTCTGAAAAATAGTAGAATTCAAAAACAGAAGGTGGTTAGGTATGAGGCATGCATGATGCAGTGCTTCTGTGCCTTGTACCTACCAAGCTTTAGAACCCCAAACAGATTTAAGATCAATGGTATCTTTCCACAGCCCATAGCCCCCTATAGCTAAGTCATCCATAAAGGACTTCGAATCCAATAACTTTGTGTGGGTCAGTCTGACTTTGGAAGCTGACTCAGCAGCCATTTTAAAATAAAAGGCTTCAGGTTTAGATACACTGAAATCAGTAAAATATGTAAATATTTTCACTAGTGTTTTGGAGCTGCCTTCAATTGGTGCTGGACAATGTTCCCATTGCGTATAATTCACAACATTTCTAAATGTATTCGTTTTTATGCAGGAAATGATTGCCGTAGTGTTGGTAACAAAACAATTCTCCATAATTTGCTGTGTCTAAATAAAAATCTTCAGCATCAAAGGCAGCATAATATTTCAAATCAGAAACAAGAGCCTCTACGGCTTGGACATCCCAATCATCAGAGCGTATGTTTGTTTCACAACATCCCCCATAGAAACACAAAGTACATTGGGGACATTAATCACCTCTGTGGGACCATGAATTGAAATTTTACAGCATCCCACACAATCCCATCTAACACAGGCCAGGCAGTAATTTTAACAAACGTCTGGTCTCTCTTCATGATGTGTGACGAGGAGTGGGGTGCCAAAGTTCCATTAATTAATCTAATTGCAGATCTTTCGGTTAGATAGTGTCCATTCACTAGATGAAAAAACAATAAAGGATTAGTAACTGTATGCATCTCGATGGCAATGTCAGGCCTTTTGGTATTTGCCGGAGCCAAAACAGAATTTCTCAGCATTGCTGGACAAGAGACCGCTGGAGTCATACTAAGAAGAATCGGCCACTTGTAGTTTGACATTGTCAATGGAGATGTACCTGTTATCCTTGCGACCAGGAAGTGGAGGTAAAATGACTGTTCTTGTACCCTGCGCGCCAAGCACTGGAACTGGAGCATGATAAGAGGGGCCGAACTCCTTCTTGTTCGCCACCTTCTCACGGACCAGGTCACCAACTCGAGGTAGCCAACCATCTACCGGAATCTGAAGTGCAGCATCAGTTGTGGAGGGCAAGTGTTCCTTTGCAAGACTGTCTCAGGTCTCTTGTAGATTCTGTAATACAGCAGAATGATCATCTACGTCAAAGGGTGTGGCCGACGCCGCCATGTCTAGACCATCAAGGTCCGGGACAAACATCTTAATGCCAAAGAGCATTTCGTATGGGGTCCACCCACCCAGAGACCTTCTAGGGAGATTATTTAGTGCACGTTGAACGCTATACAAATGGGCCAACCAGTTCCTTACAGTACCTAAAACCCTAGCTGTCAGGGATTGCTTTAAGTCATGGTTCCATCGCTCCACAACACTATTGCCCACAGGCTGGTATGGAGACGAAAATTTGACTTGGAACCCCAAAGATCTCATGGCATCCTTGTAAGCCTTAGAGGCGAATGCCGGACCCTGGTCTGAATGGAGAGTACCACATACAAAAATTCCCACAAAGACGCAAATCCCTGATGACAGTTCGAGCATCAGCACTCCGTTGTGGCCAGACCCATAGAAAACGTGTGCACGAATCCACTGCAACTAAGATGTACTTATACACAGTGTCAGAGGAGAAAGGACCGCAGTGATCTAAATAAACACACCCAAGTCGTTTATTAGATATGTACAACTGTGTTTGAGGTCGACGCGCAGCAGTCGAAGGTTTAATCTGCTGGCAAATGTCACAATTAAGGACATAAGCACGAGTCTGTTTATACAATCCGTACCACCAGTAACATTGTTGTAAGATAGTAACAGTCGCTGAAACGCCGGAATGGGCAGAAGCCATACCTTCGTGAGCTGCAGTTATCAAGGAAAGTCTGCAGTACGCGTTGGGAATCAACGTTGTTAATTCTCACATAGGGAACTTTATCAGGACTTACATGATAAGAGTATTTAGAAGGGAAACCCCAAGGGTAATTATCACCCTTCTCTGTTGCAGCAATTGCTGTCAAGATGTCATCATCAATCCTACTTTTGGATCTTGTAACTGCTGCCACTAGATATGTTGCCACTGCTGTTTTCGCTGCTTCATCAGCTAAACTGTTGCCAACAGTGTGGACACCTACGCGTTGGTGCCCAAGAGTATGAATTACATTCACGAGCGGCAGACATTGTTTAAGTTCTGCGACTCGAACCCAAAGCATTTTATTCTTGATTGTGCTACCTTTGGAATCACAATACTCATTTTGAGACCAAAGGAATAAATTGTTGTTGAAAGACTGAACACAGTAAAAAGAGTCTCTCACTATAAGAGTAGTCACTCGAGGATCAGAAAACTCCAGTGCAAGCACCAGAGCATGAAGCTCTGCCAACTGGGCAGTACAATTACCCAATGTCTGCGTGTGCACGACATCAACCTTGAATTCACCATTTATGAAAGTACTAGCCACTATTGCACAGGCCGCTGAATAAGCATGTTTAGAATCCGTCACCGGTTGTGCCGAACCGTCAGTGTAAATGGGTAATCCTCAAGCGGGCGCAAGGACAGAGGAGCTGGATGAACAAATTCATACTGCGAATACTCCTGAGTCTGCAATGAGGCATCAAAGATGAAAGTGACATCCGGAGACGTCAAAGAAGTGGCCCATTGTATCCAACGCGGATGCAAAGCTTTAGAATTTGGTACACTGGCTTTTATCACTGCCTCTAGGGCAGGATATGGTGTGACAACCAACATGCGTTTCCCTTGCAACAGTGCTCTCTCTTTCAGAATCGCCATCTGCACTGCAGTCAAGACTTTTTCGACAGTGGAAAAGGGCATTTCAGCCAAAGTGTACAAGTGTGTCTTGTAAGCAATAGGGACTGTGTCGCCCTCATTGAACATTAAGTACGTGAAACCCACTGCGCCAGGCACAATTCTTATTACCAGGTTTGTGTGGTTATCACGCGTTAGTAAGTATTTAAAAGCAAGATGATCAGCCTGCAAAGATTGCAGGACAGCTGAATGTCCTGGCAGGCAGTTTGATTTGGAAAAAGTAGGTTGTACCAAGGCATATAGCGGCTTGATACGCTGAGCATAATCGGGAATGTAAGTACGCCTGAAATTTAAAAAACCCAGCAAAGATTAAAGTTTTTTCAGAGTTGTTGGAGTGCGCAAGCATGCGCACTCCTCCAGGAAGTGAGGTGCTAAACCTCGACCTTCGTTGTTGAGTTCATAGCCCAAAAACATCACTGTAAACTCTGCAATGTGTGATTTTGCAAAGTTAAATTTGAAGCCGAAGTCCGCCAACACTACAATGATGAGGTCAACGTGACATAGATGTGGTCATAATTCGTCGTCTGTGAGATAGATATCATCAACATACGAGTATGCATCAGGGTCAATGCTCTCCAACAGAGAGAATACACGTGCGGCAAAGACTCCAGGACTGTTTTTGTAGCCCATGGCTAATCTTTTAAACTGTTTTTGTTTCCCACCAAAAGTAAAGGCTTTCCATTGACTATTAATAGAGGACAGGTTATGGCTATATAAGCCATTGGAGATGTCAAGTGTGGTTTCAAACCTTTTTCTCACGAGACTAGAAACGAGAGCAGAACTGTTGGTGGTTTGTACCGCGCACATCCGACAGTGAGAGTTCAAATGCTGATAATCCAAAACTAGGCGTTACGACCCATCAGGTTTGGTTACAGTGAAAAGAGGATTATTCATGGGTGACACACATGTTTCAATTTTTCAATTACACCTTGATATTCCAATTGTTCAAGAATTTCCGCGACGTGAGATCTAGCTTCACGGCGCATGGGATATTGGGGTTGTGGCTGTGGCATAGACCGTAACGGAATCTCATGGCTTGGTGATAATTTATCCCACCCAACCTGAGTACAGTACAACGCCGGAGCAAGCACCCGTGCCCACTCTTCTGCAAAGTTCTGAGTTTGCTCCTTCGGCACAGTGTGCATGAAAGATGGAAGGATTACCTCCGCCCCTCTGGGAGCGGCCAAAACAAAAGCTGGGAGCCAGTCCGCCTCTGCTAACAGAATGTCATATGGAGAGGTCAGATTTTCCCCAAAAATCCCTTTTATGGTACGTTGTATGTCACCTTCAATTAAAAGGACTATGTCATATAGTCTGTCAAGGGAAGCCACTCTAGTGTCAGCAATTTCTACAGTAATAAATGTGTCAGTTGCTGTCACCTTCAGATATGGACGCAGTGCTTGCCGCACTATTGTAACCTCCGCTGCTCTATCTAGCAGTATCCATGTCAGGTTCCGAAGCTGCGTTCTCACTATCTGTGGCACACCACGCTGTTAGTGGAGCAACCTTCTTTTTCTGAAACGGGGGTCGTTGACGTGCAAACTCTTCCTGCTTGCCTTTACCATCAGCCAGGCGGGGCTGTTCACTACCTTGTTGGGCACCCCGATCTTTGCCACGTTCTCCTCCACTGGACTGTGAGACCGATGTTTCCTGTGAAGAACGAGGAGAACATTGTTCAGGAACCTGAAATCTATCAGGAGACCTAATTATAGTGCGATCGTGCAATTCATAAGTGTGTTCAGTAGTCACTTGAACCGGTAACGCGGGACGAGGCCCGTGTTTCTGTTGCTGCTTTCCCTGTTTCTTAGTTTTCCAATTTTGTTTATGAAAAGCTGGATGGTTGTGAGAAGTTGGCCTGGCATATGCTGGTCACTAGTTATAGTGGCCACCTTGCTCCAGTCCAATTCGACTCTTATGGTAGATAGGTTTAAGACAACCTTTTAAAGAAAGCTATCCTAGTGGTAGCTGTGGAGAGCAGCCTTCAGGCTAAGTCTCAGAGGAATGTAAAGCAGCTTGTTTTACCTTATAATCTCTTGAATTACCAAATGAAAGGGCACCACACAGGTATATATATCAAATATATATGTATTTATTTCTAGACACACTCTACTAATCTCTTTATGAGATTGGAAGCCAGGTAGACATTCAAATATCAACGTTTCACAATAAGTTAAGCACAAATATGGCTGGGGCCCTAGGGGCGTACCAGATCATATACTAAAAAAATGGGTGAGGAAAGTCGACTTGCAAAATGACAACGCCTAGGGCCTGTAGAATCGCTTGGGCTTCAAGACTGCAGTGTTAGCAGGTAAGTAACAGGCCCACGGGAGACGCGTGCAGTGTGTGAACACAGACGCGGATTCCCTATTGATTACAATGGAGCAAGTCGCGGTTTGATTTTTAAAGTTTTAGGGTACTTCGAGGAAGTCTACAAGCAAGCCACTTACAAGGTAAATAACTCGAGGGCCAACACACCCTAGGGCACCGGAGTGCACGAGTTACCTCACCCAGGGAAGCTGGGTGCATAGGTGTCTTTTGGTGTCGGGTCAAGTCGCTGTTTTCTATGGAGACCAAAGAAGACTTGCTGATTGCGCCGACTGAAGAAGTGTCCGGTGGAGTCCAAGTCTGGATTCAAGATGTAGAAGACCTGAAAATTGAAGGGACAGTGTTCACAGTCACTTGCCAGTGACCCGGGGCCAGAAAGATGGATGCCCACGGATGTCGGGTGATTTCAGGTCATCGATGGTGTTTTGACTCTTCACTCACGAGGTCCAGGAGGAATTGAAGATGACCAGCAGGTGGATTCGGAGTGCTCCACAAAGTCTGCAGCTGATGGCAGTGTCGGCAACTGGATTGGAGCCAACAAGCCCTGGCAAAAGCAAGTCTTGTGTAGAGTGAAGAAAGTCGATGGTGCAGACCAGCAAAGTCTGAGGGACTCACCCAGTGAGGATAAGTGAGGACAGGCCGGGAGCAACTAGGGGAGCCCCTTGAGTTTAGAAGAAGGTCTTCGGGGGACCCACTAGCTAACAGGCAAGCGATTGCAAAGACGTCTCTTGAGGAAATGCTTCACAGGAGCCCACAGTCACTCGGGATGTGGCAGGCCTCTGATTTTTCCAGCAAAGCTTGCTGGAGGCATGGGCCACAAATGGTCCAAAGCACAAGTTTGTTGAACGTCGTGAAGGAGTTGCACTTGACAATAGTGCATGGTTCCCAGGTATTGCAGTTCCTCATCACTCGTGGGGTCCAGACGCCACAGCTTCGCTGGAGACTCAAAATGGCCGACGAGAGATCAGGAAATTCACTTCTGGGGTCGCAGGGACTTCGGACTCCGGCGCGAGAGGGAAAGTTTGCAACTGTTGTTTCAAGTTTTGGTGCCTGCCAAGCAGGGGAGTCACTCCTTGACTCCAAGGGATATTCTTCTGTCTTCCATAGGTAGTGGAACATCGAAGGGCCAGGATTCTTCTTGTAAAGTGTCGTCAGGGTTATCTAACTTGCAATGGCAAGGTGTACCTATCTCATAGTGAAAGAAAGGGAGGGACTAGCTCTATGACCACTCCTCTAGGAGGGTCAGGGAGGTGGATGGTTACACCCACTCCCCTTTGTCAAGTTTCATGCCAGAGCAGGGGCTGGTAGCCCCTGAACCGGTTTGAGCTGGCATATGCACAGAGGAGCCTACTGCTCCCCCAGTGCAGGACTTCAAAGCACTCTAAAAGTGCACCCACCCATCTCCAATACACTAAATCCTGTCTGGAAGGTGGTGACACCTCCCTGTGACAGGATGCCTTTTGTTGGGACTCCTCCACTGCGAGTTTCAGTCAGCAGCAGGAGGGCAGCCCAGTGTCTGTGCTGGTGCATCCATTTTGTGATGCCAGGGCTCTTTCAGATTTCTGTTGTTTTACTACAGTAGGTACATGTCATCCCCTCTAGAAGGGTGGGATCATACTCCCACATCATGGACTGATGTGGGGGTATGATTCCAAGATGTTTGACACCAAACACGACACGTTTTGATGCAGTCATTCCAAAGTTAGCATTAACCAGGAGGTTATAATGCACTTAAGAGTATATGGTTTAACTGCATCCACAAACAGCCACAGGGAATGGACCCTGCCAGCTGCAGAGGGGCTCAGGCAGAGGCACCCCCTTACATTGTAAACCAAGCACCCTGCCCTCAGGATTGATAGGGCTTGCCATAGGGGTGACTGATTATATGTGTCTGTATGGTGAGATATAGGAAACTATACCTCAGTGAGGAGTGCTAACACTACCTCCCCCAGGCTGCAGTAGCAGGCCTGAGGTGTCAGATTTAGTCTGCTTCCCAGGGGTGGCATAATACATGCTTCAGCCCCTGGTAGGCCTGTAAAGTACCTATGCCCTTGGTACCTAAGGTACCATATACTAGGGGCTCATAAGGCACCACAGTAACCAATCACTAGTGCATCTAATATGCACTCCAAGTTGTTTAGAGAGAACAGAGAGACTGGGGCCCTGATTAGCAGGGACCCAGCCAGACTATGGCCAGAAACCAGTGTATACATCAGAAAAAAAGATCCTACTCGCCTACACAACCCCCTCCAAACGCAGGGACATTAAATGAACCTTGACCAGTTGAGTCTTCATGTTCTAAGTGGAAATACCTTGAGAGTCCATCTGCATTGGCATGTTGGGTTCCAGGTCTATGTTCCACTGTATAGTCCATCCCCTGTAGGGAAATGGACCACCTGAGCAGTTTAGGATTTTCACCTTTCATCTGTTTGAGCCATAGGAGGGGCTTGTGGTCAGTCTGAACTATGAAGTGAGTGCCAAACAAGTATGGCCTCTGCTTCTTCAGGGCCCACACCACAGCAAAGGCCTCCCTCTCTATAGCTGACCAACGTTTCTCTCTAGGGGTCAGCCTTCTGCTTATGAAAGCTACTGGCTGGTCTTGACCTTCATCATTAAGTTGAGACAGTACAGCTCCCACACCCAGCTCTGAAGCATCTGTTTGGACAATGAATTTTTTTTGGTAGTTTGCACTCTGCAAGATGGGGGCAGCGTACATTGCCTGCTTGAGGTCATCAAATGCCTTTTGACAGCTAGCTGTCCACTGAACCTTCTTTTGCATTTTCTTAGAGGTAAGATCATTTAAGGGGGTCACTATAGATCCATAGCCCTTAACAAACCTCCTATAGTACCCAGTCAGGCCTAAAAGGCTCTAACCTGTGTCTGGGTTGTTGGAGCTACCCAGTCCATTATGGTCTGGATCTTGCTCTGCAATGGTTGAACCTGACCTCCACCCACAAGGTGGCCCAGGTACACAACCTGACTCTGCCCTATCTGGCACTTAGTGGCCTTGATAGTGAGGCCTGCTTTCTGCAGGGCCTCCAAAACATTTCTGAGGTGGACCAGGTGATCCTGCCAGGTGGAACTAAAGACAGCAATATCATCTAGATAAGCTGAGCAATACATTTCTATACCAGTCAGAACTTTATTCACCAACCTCAGAAAAGTGGCAGGTGCATTTTTCAAACCAAAGGGCATGACCACAAAGTGATAGTGCCCACCAGGGGTTGAAAATGCAGTTTTGGCATTGGCATCATCAGCTAACTTGATTCGCCAGTAGCCAGCTGTTAGGTCAAATGTACTGAGATATTTGGCTGAAGTATCAATGAGCTCATCTGCCCATGGAATTGGGTAGGCGTCAGTCCTGGTGACTGCATTGAGGCCTCTGGAGTCTACACAAAACCTCATCTCTTTCTTACTACCCTGGGTGTGAGGTTTTGGCACTAGGACTACTGGACTAGCCCAAGGGCTATCTGAAGGCTCAATAGCTCCTAATGCCAACATTTTCTGGACTTCAGCCCTGATACAGTCCCTGACATGGTCGGGTTGCCTGTAGATTTTACTCTTTACAGGTAGACTGTCTCCAGTGTCCACCTCATGGGTGCACCAGGAAGTCTGACTTGGGGTCAGGGTAAACATATGTCTGAACTGTTGCAGAACTTGTCTGCATTCAGTTTGTTGATGCTCAGTGAGGCTGCCTGCCAAAGCAACACCATCAACTGACCCATCATCAGGGTTCTGTGAGAGCAGGTCAGGGAGAGGGTCACTCTCCTCCTCCTGGTCCTCATCAGTTGCCATGAGCAAGCCCATGTCAGCCCTGTCCACATATGGCTTTATTCTGTTGACATGGAGCACCCTAAGGGGGCTCCTGGGAGTTCCAAGATCCACCAAGTAGGTGACTTCTCCCTTTTTTTCTCAACAATTGTATGGGGGCCACTCCATTTATCCTGGAGGGCTGCTGGGGCCACAGGCTCCAACACCCACACTTTCTGGCCTGGCTGGTAAACAGTCAGGACAGCATTGTGGTCATGCCAAGCTTTTTGTAATTCTTGGCTAGCCTCAAGGTTTTTTGTTGCCTTCTTCGTGTACTCTGCCATCTCGGAGCGGAGACCAAGTACATAGCCCATCACATCCTGTTTGGGAGGTTTGAGAGGTAACTCCCAGCCCTCCTTTACCAAACATAATGGGCCTCTGACAGGGTGCCCAAACAGATGTGGAAAGCAGCCTTCAGGCTAAGTCTCAGAGGAAAGTAAAGCAGCTTGTTTTACCTTATAATCTCTTGAATTACCAAATGAAAGGGCACCACACAGATATATATATCAAATATATATGTATTTATTTCTAGACACACTCTACTAATCTCTTTATGAGATTAGAAGCCAGGTACACATTCAAATATCAATGTTTCACAATAAGTTAAGCACAAATATGGCTGGGGCCCTAGGGGCGTACCAGACCATATACTAATAAAATGGGTTAGGAAAGTTGACTTGCAAAATGACAAGGTCCAAGGCCCTTATAATCACTTGGGCTTCAAGACTGCAGTGTTAGCAGGTAAGTAACAGCCCCACGGGAGACGCGTGCAGTGTGTGAACACAGACGCGGGTTCCCTATTGATTACAATGGAGCAAGTCGCGGTTTGATTTTTAAAGTTTTACGGTACTTCGAGGAAGTCTACAAGCAAAGCCACTTACAAGGTAAGTAATTCGAGGGCCAACACACACTAGGGCACCAGAGTGCATGAGTTACGTCACCCAGAGAAGCCGGGTGCATAGGTGTCTTTTGGTGTCGGGTCGCGTCGCCGTTTTCTATGGAGACCAAAGAAGACTTGCTGCTTGCAGCGACTGAAGAAGTGTCTGGTGGAATCCAAGCCTGGATTCAAGAAGTAGAAGACCTGAAAATTGAAGGGTCAGTGACCCGGGGCCAGGAAGATGGTTGCCCATGGATGTTGGGTGATTCCAGGTCCTCGATGGTGTTTTGACTCTTTGCTCACGAGGTCCAGGAGGGATCGAAGATGAGCAGCAGCTGGATTCTGAGTATCCCACGACGTCTGCAGCTGATGGCGGTGTCAGCAACCGGATTGGAGCCAAAAAGCCTGGGCAAAAGCAAGTCTTGTGTAGAGTGAAGAAAGTCGATGGTGCAGACCAGCAAGGTCTGAGGGACTCACCCAGCAAGGGTAAGTGAGGACAGACCTGGAACAACCATGGGAGCCCATTGAGTTGAGAAGAAAGTCTTTGGGGGACCCGTTAGCTAATGGGCAAGGGATTGCAAAGACGCCTCTTGGGGAAATGCTTCACAGGAGCCCACGGTCACTCGGGACGTGGTAGGCCTCTGATTTTTGCAGCAAAATCTGCTGGATGCTTGGGCCATAAATGATCCAAAGCACAAGTTTGTTGAACGTCGTGAAGGGGTTGCACTTGACAATAGTGCACGGTTCCCAGGTATTGCAGTTCATCATCACTCGTGGGGTCCAGATGCCACAGCTTTGCTGGGGACTCTAAAATGGCCAACGAGAGGTCAGGAAATCTGCTTCTGGGGTCACAGGGACTTCGGACTCTGGCGGGAGCGGGAACGTTTGCACCTGTTGTTTCAAGTTTTGGTGCCTGCCAAGCAGGGGAGTCACTCCTTGACTCCAAGGGAGATTCTTCTGTCTTCAAAAGGTAGTGGAACATCGAAGGGCTAGGATTCTTCTTGTAAAGCATCATCCAGGGTTATCTAACTTGCAATGGCAAGGTGTACCTATCTTATAGTGAAAGAAAGGGAGGGACTGGCTCTATGACCACTCCTCTAGGAGGGTCAGGGGGTGGATGGTTACACCAACTCCCCTTTGTCCATTTTCGCACCAGAGTAGGGGGTGGTAGCCCCTGAACCGGTTTGAGCTGGCATATGCACAGAGGAGCCTACTGCTCCCCCAGTGCAGGACTTCAAAGCACTCTAAGAGTGCACCCACCCAGCTCCAATACACTAAATCCTGTCTGGAAGGTGGTGACACCTCCCTGTGACAGGATGCCTTTTTTTGGGCCTCCTCCACTGCGAGTTTCAGTCAGCAGCAGGAGGGTAGCCCAGTGTCTGTGCTGGTGGCATCCATTTTGTGATGCCAGGGCTCTTTCAGATTTCTGTCGTTTTACTACAGTGGGTACATGTCATCCCCTCTAGAAGGGTGGGATCATACTCCCACATCATGGACTGATGTGGGGGGTATGATTCCAAGATGTTTGACACCAAACACGACATGTTTTGATGCAGTCATTCCAAAGTTAGCATTAACCGGGAGTTTATAATGCACTTAAGAGTATATGGTTTAACCGCATCCACAAACAGCTACAGGGAATGGACCCTGCCAGCTGCAGAGGGGCCCTGCTCAGGCAGAGGCACCCCCTCACATTGTAAAACAAGCACCCTGCCCTCAGGATTGATTGGGCCTGCCATAGGGGTGACTGATAGGTTTATATGTGTGTGTATGGTGAGATATAGGAACCTATACCTCAGTGAGGAGTGCTAACACTACCTCACCCAGGCTGCAGTAGCAGGCCTGAGGTGTCAGATTTAGTCTCCTTCCCAGCAGTGGCATAATACATGCTTCAGCCCCTGGTTGGCCTGTAAAGTACCTATGTCATTGCGACCTAAGGTACCATATACTAGGGGCTGATAAGGCACCACAATAACCAATCACTAGTGCATCTAATATGCACTCCAAGCCGTTCATAGAGAACAGAGGGACTGGGGCCCTGATTAGAAGGGACCCAGCCTGACTATAGCCAGAAACCAGTGTATACATCAGAAAAAAAGTGGGGGCAACATAAGGGCAGATCCTACTCTCCTACAATGGTCGTCTTTAGTAGACTTAACCGTCTGAGTTTGCGGTTGCGCTGTTGTTTTAGCAAAAGGCTTAACATCCAAACTATTGCGGCCAATGGTCTTATAAGCCTCCGCAAAAATTTTAAGTAACTGCCGGGGTTTATCGATGTTGGCGACGAGACGCAGCTCATTCGACACTTGAAAGTTAACCGCATCTCCCTTGACGTTAGCAAGGATGAGATCAGCCACTACGTCGAACACGCCGACAAGCCTCATTCCTAACTCGACCGCCGCCTCCGGACCGTGCTGATCCTGAACACGCTTGATCGCGGAGGGCAGTACAGTCATAGACGGTGTGCAAAAGCACTTTGAGTAGACCGCTGCAAATACTTTACCCCAGTTCTCACAATCAGTTACCTCTGGGACTAAGTCTTTCTGCAAACTAATGGTAAGGATCCTGTGTTTTTCCACAGGAGTAGAATTGGAAAATACCGCTTTCAGCTGGTCAAATTTCTCAGCAAGCCAATAAGGCATATCGTCCTTATCCTGGGGGTGCTTGCCCAATACCCAATTAACCATGATGGGACTAATAGTAATCCCGGCCGGTCCAGCTGGTTGCGTCGCAACCCCAGGTGGCCCCACCTGGACATTGCGAGAGACGTATTGCACCAAAGCCCTATGCACCGCAGTCAAGGCGGTGTGGAGATGACGTAAATCATCCAACGGGGCTAGCAAATATTGTGGATGTGGTGTAAACCCAGCCAAGACTGGCCAAGTGGCCCCTGGGGTAGACAAGGGACCCAAATGAACCGGTGCAATGGTGTGGGGGAGGGCGCCATTGAACCAAATATGATGCTGCCAAGCAGAAATGAGAGTTTCCTACATCCTATACGGTGTGTAATTTGCTGGGACTGCCGTAGGAGTGTATGTGTGAAATTTCTTATCATCCGCATTCACCTCTGGAAAAGTAACCCAAGAGTAAAATAGCTCATAGGGAAATGATGCATCGGCACTCACTACAAAGATAATAGACATCCCGTCGTCTGGCACCCCGAACTGCGTCAAGTGACGCCAGAGAGGTGCGCGACTATGCGCTGCAATAGCGACTTCAGCCATAAGGACGCAGAAAAGAAAAACAATCTATAGTAAACTGTAGCACAAAATGGGCACAATATAAAATGAAATGTTTTTAATTGTTAAGCTTGAGAGAACCTATATATTAACTATTTAGGTAGGTTTAAACCGTCACTCCCGTCAACCGGAAACAAGAGTGAGGGTGTTGTGGACAAATATAATCACTACTAACGTGTCTCAATCACAAAACCAAAATGTTAGGTGCGCCATGTTTTGGGGATTCTGCTCATGCACAGAACTATGCACAGGAAACCAGGACCTCAGCAGGATTGCCCGGTGCCCGCTACGGCCAGTCTGGCCCTGGACCTCAGTGAATTGTGGCGTACCAAAAAACTCACCTCATTACCCAGAACCCTTATCCGACTAGCATCAGTGTCTCATTCGTTCTCCATACCATCTCAAAGCTACCAATGATTAGACAACCCAGAACAAGCGACTTAGAGTACTCTCAGGAATGGTGGGAATCAGAAACACTTTTTCGTTATTATTCTCATATCAAGCCACAACAAGAGTAATCAGCAACACGGAAAACTTTAAAATGTTAATTTTTAACTACGTGCTCTAAGGTACAGTACTTTGGCTAACATAAGCAGACAAATGATTCAAAATAAAACCCTCAGCATTGTTACAATTCCATAGAAAATACAGGGAGAAATCATATTAAAAATGATAGTGGAAAACAAGTCCTATGATACTTTGTGAACCACCCTCCCTTGGCTAGTAAACTAGTTTTATAAACTAATAGACGGTCTCTAGTTTTGAATGGGGAACCCCATACCTCAAAGATCAGCTTAGGTGAATCACATTACAGGATCAGCTCTGCTCTCTGTGTCTGGAAAGATTTTCTCCAAGTGTCTGAATCATGCATGCAAAATGCAATATTAAAGGCACCCGAGTTTCAGATATTTGCAGCTGTGTGCTTGTTTTGTCTAGAGCGTGGGCCGATCAATCTGAATCCAACAGCATACATTGTTATTTGACCTTGACGGCTTCTGCACACAGTGTTCAGACTAAGGTCACGGTGCACGTCTAGAGATGTGAACAACAGACCATTCTCATGTGCATAAAAGCAAGCAAGCAGTTTTACTTGTAAGAACAGCTACTTATAGTGTTGTGTGCAAAAGCAGCAAAGCAGCAAGATGGTGTTTAGCTTCTAAGATGCTTATGCTAACATAGCAATGTGTGCACATAAAACCATGTCTCCACTACACTCTTTCCTCTTTCTGCAGATCACTCTCTTCTTTCTGTACCTCTCTTGCCTCTTTATGCACCTCTATGGCCTCTTTCTGGACCTCTCTTGCCTCTTTCTGCACCTCTCTTCTTTCTGCACCTCTCTTGCTTCTTTCTGCGCCTTTCTTCCTTTTTATGCACTTCTCTTGCTATTGCCGCTTTCTGCACCTTTCCTCCTCTTTTTGCACTTCTCATACCTCTTTCTGCACTTCTCTTGCCTCTTTCTGTACCTCACTATCTTCTTTATGCACCTCTGTTGCTTCTTTCTGCGCCTCTCTTGCTTCTTTCTACACTTGTCTTGCTTCTTTCTGCACCTTTCTTCCTCTTTCTGTACCTCTCCTGTCTCTTTCTGCACATCTCTTGCCTCTTTCTGCACCTCTCTTCTCTCATTCTGTAGCTCACACTCTCCTATCTGTCCCTCTCTTGCCTCTTTATGTACCTCTCTGGCCTCTTTCTGCACCTCTCTCGCCTCTTTTTGCACCTCTCTTGCCTCTTTCTGCATTTCTCTTGCCTCTTTCTGCACCTCACCCTTTTCCTTATGCACCTCTATTGCTTCTTTCTGCACCTCTTGCATCTTTCTGCACTTCTCTTGCTTCTTTCTGCACTTCTCTTGCTTCTTTCTGTGCCTTTCTTCTTTTTTCTGCTTTTCTCATGCTATTGCCTCTTTCTGTACTTCTCTTGCCTCTTTCTGTGCCTCACTCTCTTCTTTATGCACCTCTGTTGCTTCTTTCTGCACCTATCTTGCTTCTTTCTGGGTTTCTCTTGTTTCTTTCTGCACCATTCTTCCTCTTTCTGCATGTCTCCTGTCTCCTTCTGCACATCTCTTGCCTCTTTTTTTAACACACTTTATTTAGATACCATCATATCAAAATTTTTATGCAGTGAACATTGCCGTGTGGCGGTCATTTTCAACTTGTCATACATACAGCTTAATTACTTCACAGGGTTATCAACTTTTCCCCTTCACTCCGTAAGGCTGAAAAAAGGGGGGGTATAAATAAGGTCTGCTGGCCTCACGTTGAGCTGTCCATTGCAAGGTTGGTAATTAGATACATAGTGTAGTGGTATTACTATTTACAGTTAACATATGTAACAAATACAACTTTATCCCTTCCCTCCCTAGCCCTCCCAACCCTCCCACTCCTGATCTTACAGTATTTTCTATGCCCAATAGGATCGCAAATGGGAGTACTAGCTGAATGGCTCGCACTGGGGCTCAGTAATCCTGCAATACAGTGTATGTATAGGGCACAAACTTAAGGTCTGCTGTGGTATAGATACCTATTCCCACTAAGTGACTATGAAACTTGGGTACCTGGAAGGGGCATTAAGTCAAGTGATTCAAACTCATGTAACATTGCCTCCCAGTCCATGGAAATGGGTTGTCTCCGAATCCCCTGTTCCTCCTCTCTCCTAAGTGCCGCCCCCTCAGCCTTACCCCATTGTATCATGTCGGCTTGCCAACTGGATACCGCTGGGCACCTGGGGGACTTCCACCTCATAGTAAGAGTTCTCACTGCTAAAATGAGTGCTAGGTCTATGAATCTCAGTTGTGCTTTCTGGACTCTTGAGCGTTTGCGGAGGCCCATTAGGCAGTACAGGGTGTCGTCAAATATAGAGGTGTGTGTGGCGTCGTCCAGAGCTTGACGGATTCCTTCCCAGTAATTCCGGATACGTGGACAAGACCATAGCATATGGAGGAAGTCCACCTCATCCCCCTTACAGCGGGGGCAGTTGTGTGAGGCATCAGGGAACATACGATGGATCCGCTTGGGGGTGAGATATACCCGGTGCAAGATTATAGTCTGGATATATTTTAGTTTGGCATTACGGGAAACTTTTTTGGGGTGTTCTAGCATGCACTGCCAAGCCTTATCTGTAATCTCCGAGTTAGAGTCCCCAGACCATTGCTCTCTTAGTGATGCTAGCGGGGTCGCCTCGTGCGCCCGTGTCCCTGTGTATAGCCAATGCATCAAAATGTCCCCCTTTCCCCATATATTAAAACAAGTGTACTAGGTTGTGTTGTTGGGGTTTGCTACGCTGTGGTGCCCAGCTGTTCTTTATGTAGGGGGATATGGCGGCATATAGTAAATATAGACGTGGCAGGGCCCCTGTGAAATGCAAGAAGGTGTCGTGGTCCATCAAGTGTCCCTCAGTAAAGAACGCTCCAAAGTCCTCCACTCCACCCTCCATCCAGTCCTGTATGTTGGTCTTCGCTAGCCTGCCCTGCGGTGTGGGGATACCTAGAAGAGGATTGTTCGGTGAGTAAGGGGTAGCCTTGGAAGTGTATGCTAGTGCCTTCTTTCAGCAGTGTAAAGCAGTGTACAATAGGGGGGGTGTTGGAAGGCGGTTCCCGGGGAGGTTGCGGAATACGTTCCCGACCACCCGGAGGCCCACCTTTCCCAGAGTTAGGCCGAGCAAGAGCGGGGAGGCCCTTCCTGGAAGGGTCTCGTACCTAGGATCGCACACGCTGTACTCACTTTCTTCGGATAGAGGGACACCACACAGGAGTTCTTTACAAGATAATAGACTTTATCGTTGGTTGTCAGGGATCTTTATGATCCGGAAGGCAGGTGCAGAATTAGTGCCTTAAGCGGCAGCGATCTCGTGATGAGGGGTAAGGGGTAGCGGGACAGTCTTTGAATCAGTGTCTCTGCGAAGTATCCGGCGCACGGCTCTCAATCCTCGAGCTGAGGGGATGTTGCTTCTTTTGGCGATCTCTGCCGATTCTCTTGGAGGAGCGGGCCGCGAGTCACTCAGCAGGCACCGGAGGTTTCGTAGTTCGGGGAGCCGCGACGGCGTCAGCAGGGCTCAGATGGTTCAGAGTTCGGGGAGCCGCGACAGCGTCAGCAGGGCTCAGATGGTTCAGAGTTCGGGGAGCCGCGACAGCGTCAGCAGGGCTCAGATGGTTCAGAGTTCGGGGAGCCGCAACAGCGTCAGCAGGGCTCAGATGGTTCAGAGTTCCTCCGTTCGGGGAGCGATTGAGCCGCGACCAGGTCAGCAGGCTCTCGTCAGTCCAGGTCTTCTCTCTCTCCCGTCCCTTCAGCACCCCTTGTTATACTTCCCCTCCTCTTTGAAGTCCGGAGTCCTCGCGGAGAGGGGTCTGGTGCCTGGGGGTGGTGTGTCGGGACTTCCTGTCGCTCGGCCCTTTGATCTGTTCAGGTGGGTCTGGGAGGGACTCCAGACACCCAACAGGCGAGGCGGCCGCTCACCGGGGGCCTGGTGGTCGATCGAAACCTCCCTCGGGGAAGAGACCAGAGGTGTGACAGGGTCGGCGCCTCTCGGTCTGATTTGGGGGGTTTCGCTCGCAATGGTGTGGGGGAGGGCGCCATTGAACCAAATATGATGCTGCCAAGCAGAAATGAGAGTTTCCTACATCCTATACGGTGTGTAATTTGCTGGGACTGCCGTAGGAGTGTATGTGTGAAATTTCTTATCATCCGCATTCACCTCTGGAAAAGTAACCCAAGAGTAAAATAGCTCATAGGGAAATGATGCATCGGCACTCACTACAAAGATAATAGACATCCCGTCGTCTGGCACCCTGAACTGCGTCAAGTGACGCCAGAGAGGTGCGCGACTATGCGCTGCAATAGCGACTTCAGCCATAAGGACGCAGAAAAGAAAAACAATCTATAGTAAACTGTAGCACAAAATGGGCACAATATAAAATGAAATGTTTTTAATTGTTAAGCTTGAGAGAACCTATATATTAACTATTTAGGTAGGTTTAAACCGTCACTCCCGTCAACCGGAAACAAGAGTGAGGGTGTTGTGGACAAATATAATCACTACTAACGTGTCTCAATCACAAAACCAAAATGTTAGGTGCGCCATGTTTTGGGGATTCTGCTCATGCACAGAACTATGCACAGGAAACCAGGACCTCAGCAGGATTGCCCGGTGCCCGCTACGGCCAGTCTGGCCCTGGACCTCAGTGAATTGTGGCGTACCAAAAAACTCACCTCATTACCCAGAACCCTTATCCGACTAGCATCAGTGTCTCATTCGTTCTCCGTACCATCTCAAAGCTACCAATGATTAGACAACCCAGAACAAGCGACTTAGAGTACTCTCAGGAATGGTGGGAATCAGAAACACTTTTTCGTTATTATTCTCATATCAAGCCACAACAAGAGTAATCAGCAACACGGAAAACTTTAAAATGTTAATTTTTAACTACGTGCTCTAAGGTACAGTACTTTGGCTAACATAAGCAGACAAATGATTCAAAATAAAACCCTCAGCATTGTTACAATTCCATAGAAAATACAGGGAGAAATCATATTAAAAATGATAGTGGAAAACAAGTCCTATGATACTTTGTGAACCACCCTCCCTTGGCTAGTAAACTAGTTTTATAAACTAATAGACGGTCTCTAGTTTTGAATGGGGAACCCCATACCTCAAAGATCAGCTTAGGTGAATCACATCACAGGATCAGCTCTGCTCTCTGTGTCTGGAAAGATTTTCTCCAAGTGTCTGAATCATGCATGCAAAATGCAATATTAAAGGCACCCGAGTTTCAGATATTTGCAGCTGTGTGCTTGTTTTGTCTAGAGCGTGGGCCGATCAATCTGAATTCAACAGCATACATTGTTATTTGACCTTGACGGCTTCTGCACACAGTGTTCAGACTAAGGTCACGGTGCACGTCTAGAGATGTGAACAACAGACCATTCTCATGTGCATAAAAGCAAGCAAGCAGTTTTACTTGTAAGAACAGCTACTTATAGTGTTGTGTGCAAAAGCAGCAAAGCAGCAAGATGGTGTTTAGCTTCTAAGATGCTTATGCTAACATAGCAATGTGTGCACATAAAACCATGTCTCCACTACACTCTTTCCTCTTTCTGCAGATCACTCTCTTCTTTCTGTACCTCTCTTGCCTCTTTATGCACCTCTATGGCCTCTTTCTGGACCTCTCTTGCCTCTTTCTGCACCTCTCTTCTTTCTGCACCTCTCTTGCTTCTTTCTGCGCCTTTCTTCCTTTTTATGCACTTCTCTTGCTATTGCCGCTTTCTGCACCTTTCCTCCTCTTTTTGCACTTCTCATACCTCTTTCTGCACTTCTCTTGCCTCTTTCTGTACCTCACTATCTTCTTTATGCACCTCTGTTGCTTCTTTCTGCACCTCTCTTGCTTCTTTCTACACTTGTCTTGCTTCTTTCTGCACATTTCTTCCTCTTTCTGTACCTCTCCTGTCTCTTTCTGCACATCTCTTGCCTCTTTCTGCACCTCTCTTCTCTCATTCTGTAGCTCACACTCTCCTATCTGTCCCTCTCTTGCCTCTTTATGTACCTCTCTGGCCTCTTTCTGCACCTCTCTCGCCTCTTTTTGCACCTCTCTTGCCTCTTTCTGCACTTCTCTTGCCTCTTTCTGCACCTCACCCTTTTCCTTATGCACCTCTATTGCTTCTTTCTGCACCTCTTGCATCTTTCTGCACTTCTCTTGCTTCTTTCTGCACTTCTCTTGCTTCTTTCTGTGCCTTTCTTCTTTTTTCTGCTTTTCTCATGCTATTGCCTCTTTCTGTACTTCTCTTGCCTCTTTCTGTGCCTCACTCTCTTCTTTATGCACCTCTGTTGCTTCTTTCTGCACCTATCTTGCTTCTTTCTGGGTTTCTCTTGTTTCTTTCTGCACCATTCTTCCTCTTTCTGCATGTCTCCTGTCTCCTTCTGCACATCTCTTGCCTCTTTTTTTAACACACTTTATTTAGATACCATCATATCAAAATTTTTATGCAGTGAACATTGCCGTGTGGCGGTCATTTTCAACTTGTCATACATACAGCTTAATTACTTCACAGGGTTATCAACTTTTCCCCTTCACTCCGTAAGGCTAAAAAAAGGGGGGGTATAAATAAGGTCTGCTGGCCTCACGTTGAGCTGTCCATTGCAAGGTTGGTAATTAGATACATAGTGTAGTGGTATTACTATTTACAGTTAACATATGTAACAAATACAACTTTATCCCTTCCCTCCCTAGCCCTCCCAACCCTCCCACTCCTGATCTTACAGTATTTTCTATGTCCAATAGGATCGCAAATGGGAGTACTAGCTGAATGGCTCGCACTGGGGCTCAGTAATCCTGCAATACAGTGTATGTATAGGGCACAAACTTAAGGTCTGCTGTGGTATAGATACCTATTCCCACTAAGTGACTATGAAACTTGGGTACCTGGAAGGGGCATTAAGTCAAGTGATTCAAACTCATGTAACATTGCCTCCCAGTCCATGGAAATGGGTTGTCTCCGAATCCCCTGTTCCTCCTCTCTCCTAAGTGCCGCCCCCTCAGCCTTACCCCATTGTATCATGTCGGCTTGCCAACTGGATACCGCTGGGCACCTGGGGGACTTCCACCTCATAGTAAGAGTTCTCACTGCTAAAATGAGTGCTAGGTCTATGAATCTCAGTTGTGCTTTCTGGACTCTTGAGCGTTTGCGGAGGCCCATTAGGCAGTACAGGGTGTCGTCAAATATAGAGGTGTGTGTGGCGTCGTCCAGAGCTTGACGGATTCCTTCCCAGTAATTCCGGATACGTGGACAAGACCATAGCATATGGAGGAAGTCCACCTCATCCCCCTTACAGCGGGGGCAGTTGTGTGAGGCATCAGGGAACATACGATGGATCCGCTTGGGGGTGAGATATACCCGGTGCAAGATTATAGTCTGGATATATTTTAGTTTGGCATTACGGGAAACTTTTTTGGGGTGTTCTAGCATGCACTGCCAAGCCTTATCTGTAATCTCCGAGTTAGAGTCCCCAGACCATTGCTCTCTTAGTGATGCTAGCGGGGTCGCCTCGTGCGCCCGTGTCCCTGTGTATAGCCAATGCATCAAAATGTCCCCCTTTCCCCATATATTAAAACAAGTGTACTAGGTTGTGTTGTTGGGGTTTGCTACGCTGTGGTGCCCAGCTGTTCTTTATGTAGGGGGATATGGCGGCATATAGTAAATATAGACGTGGCAGGGCCCCTGTGAAATGCAAGAAGGTGTCGTGGTCCATCAAGTGTCCCTCAGTAAAGAACGCTCCAAAGTCCTCCAATCCACCCTCCATCCAGTCCTGTATGTTGGTCTTCGCTAGCCTGCCCTGCGGTGTGGGGATACCTAGAAGAGGATTGTTCGGTGAGTAAGGGGTAGCCTTGGAAGTGTATGCTAGTGCCTTCTTTCAGCAGTGTAAAGCAGTGTACAATAGGGGGGGTGTTGGAAGGCGGTTCCTGGGGAGGTTGCGGAATACGTTCCCGACCACCCGGAGGCCCACCTTTCCCAGAGTTAGGCCGAGCAAGAGCGGGGAGGCCCTTCCTGGAAGGGTCTCGTACCTAGGATCGCACACGCTGTACTCACTTTCTTCGGATAGAGGGACACCACACAGGAGTTCTTTACAAGATAATAGACTTTATCGTTGGTTGTCAGGGATCTTTATGATCCGGAAGGCAGGTGCAGAATTAGTGCCACAAGCGGCAGCGATCTCGTGATGAGGGGTAAGGGGTAGCGGGACAGTCTTTGAATCAGTGTCTCTGCGGAGTATCCGGCGCACGGCTCTCAATCCTCGAGCTGAGGGGATGTTGCTTCTTTCGGCGATCTCTGCCGATTCTCTTGGAGGAGCGGGCCGCGAGTCACTCAGCAGGCACCGGAGGTTTCGTAGTTCGGGGAGCCGCGACGGCGTCAGCAGGGCTCAGATGGTTCAGAGTTCGGGGAGCCGCGACAGCGTCAGCAGGGCTCAGATGGTTCAGAATTCGGGGAGCCGCGACAGCGTCAGCAGGGCTCAGATGGTTCAGAGTTCGGGGAGCCGCAACAGCGTCAGCAGGGCTCAGATGGTTCAGAGTTCATCCGTTCGGGGAGCGATTGAGCCGCGACCAGGTCAGCAGGCTCTCGTCAGTCCAGGTCTTCTCTCTCTCCCGTCCCTTCAGCACCCCTTGTTATACTTCCCCTCCTCTTTGAAGTCCGGAGTCCTCGCGGAGAGGGGTCTGGTGCCTGGGGGTGGTGTGTCGGGACTTCCTGTCGCTCGGCCCTTTGATCTGTTCAGGTGGGTCTGGGAGGGACTCCAGACACCCAACAGGCGAGGCGGCCGCTCACCGGGGGCCTGGTGGTCGATCGAAACCTCCCTCGGGGAAGAGACCAGAGGTGTGACAGGGTCGGCGCCTCTCGGTCTGATTTGGGGGGTTTCGCTCTCCCTCGGCTGGGCATGCTTGTAGGGGATCTGGCCGGCCCTCGGGATGTTGGGCCATGGGGGCCGGAAGTCTGTGACATCGAGGATCGGTGCGGTGGCAGGGTAGCTTGCTGGTCGGGAGGGCCCACGCCATGAGGCCCGTCTCACACATGCCCCCCCCAGCTGAAAGGCGGGGAGAACTACCCATCCACTTGGGGGTTCTCCTCGCTGAAGCGGAAGAATCGGGACAGGCCGTCCGCGTTGGCATGGTCCATCCCGGGGCGATGTTCCACAGTAAAATCCATCCCCTGGAGGGAGATGGACCAGCGTAGCAGCTTGGGGTTTTCCCCTCGCATCTGCATCAACCACCGCAAGGGTCGGTGATCGGTTTGAACTCGGAAGTGTGTTCCGAACAGGTAGGGCCGTAGCTTTTTGAGGGCCCAGTCTACTGCGAAGGTCTCTCTTTCAAAAGTGCTCCACCGCTGTTCTCGGGGCAGCAACCTTCGGCTGATGAAAGCTATGGGCTGATCTATGCCTTTGTCGTCGAACTGTGAGAGGACTGCCCCGATGCCGTGTTCCGAGGCGTCCGTCTGGACCACAAACTCCTGGGCATAGTAGGGGGCTTTAAGCACTGGAGCCGTACACATAGCGGCTTTTAGGGCGTCGAACGCTTTCTGGCAGGGGGGAGTCCATTGTACTTTCTTGGGGTGTCTTTTGGAGGTCAGCTCTGTGAGGGGGCCCGCGATGCTGCCGTAGTTCTTAATAAACCTCCGGTAGTAACCAGTGAGGCCCAGGAAGGCCCGGACTTCCGTTTGGGTCGTGGGGGGTTCCCAGGACAAGATAGCGTCGATCTTCGGCTGGAGGGGGGCGACCTGTCCGCTTCCCACCTGGTGCCCCAGATAGGTTACGGAGCCGTGCCCAATCTGACATTTGGTGGCTTTGATGGTGAGGCCGGCCCGGCGCAGAGCCAGCAGGACTTGTCGGAGGTGCTGGAGGTGCTCGGTCCATTGGGAGCTGAATACCGCTATATCGTTGAGGTATGCCGCGCTGAACCCCTCTAGTCCGGACAGGACCCTGTTCACCAGCCGCTGGAAGGTGGCCGGGGCATTCTTCATTCCAAACGGCATCACCCTAAAGCGGTAGTGCCCATCCGGGGTGGAGAAGGCAGAGCGCTCCTTGGCTCCCTCTGTGAGGGCAATCTGCCAGTATCCACAGGTTAGGTCGAAGGTGCTGAGGTAGCGAGCGGCCCGAGGCGGTCAATGAGCTCGTCTGCGCGGGGGATAGGGTGAGCGTCTGCTCGGGTGACCGCATTGAGTCCTCGGTAGTCCACGCAAAACCTCAGCTCGGGGGCGATACCCGGGGTAGTCGCTTTCGGAACCAGGACTACCGGGCTGGCCCAGGGGCTGTCAGAGGGTTCAATCACCCCGAGGGCCAGCATCTTTGCTACCTCGGTCTGGATGCAGGTTCGGACCCGATCAGGGACCCGGTAGGCCCGGTGTCTCACGGGCGGGCTGTCACCAGTGTTCACGTCGTGGACACACCAGTTGGTGACCCCAGGGGTTAGGGAGAAGAGGTCCGCGAACTGCCTTAGTAGCTGGCGGCAGTCGTCGGACTGTTGGGCTGTGAGGGCGGTTGATAGTCTCACCCCCTCCACGGAACCATCGGTCTCTTTCGCCCCCAGGGGGTCTGGAAGGGGCTCGGTGTCTTCTTCGGCCCCATCGTCGGTGGCCAGGAGTAAACTCAACTTCGTCCTTACAAAGTGGGGTTTGAGGCGGTTCACGTGGAGAACCCGGAGGGGGTTCCGCGGGGACTGCACATCGACGAGATAGGTGACTTGGCTCTTCCGCTCGACCACCTTGAAGGGTCCAGTCCATTTATCTTGGAGGGCGCAGGGTTTCACCGGGGCCATGACCCAGACTTGTTGGCCCGGCTGAAACTCGACCAGCATAGCATTCTGGTCATACCAGCGCTTCATCTCTTCCTGGCTAGCCTCGAGGTTCGCCTCTGCGAGTTCTCGGAATTTCCGGGTCTGGTTGCGGAGAGCCAAGATGTATCGGAACACATCCGGCGGTGTCCCCCGGAGAGTCGTTTCCCAACCCTCCTTGACCAGGCTCAGGGGTCCCCGGACGGGGTGTCCATATAGCAGTTCGAATGGGCTGAACCCCAGGGATTTTTGTGGAACCTCCCGGTAGGCGAACAGGAGGCATGGGAGGAGGACGTCCCATCGCCGGCGTAGAGGTTCTTCGAGGCCCATGATCATTCCTTTCAGTGTCCTGTTAAAGCGCTCGACTAGGCCATTCCCTTGGGGGTGGTAGAGGGTGGTGAACTTGTACGATACTCCGCACTGCTGCCAGAGGGACCTCATGTATCTGGAGATAAAGTTCGTACCCCGATCACTCACGACTTCGCGGGGGAACCCCATGCGGGAGAAGATCTCCATCAAGGCCCGGCCCACCACGGGGGCCGTCACGGTGCGGAGGGGGATGGCTTCGGGGTAGCGGGTGGCATGGTCCACCAGGACGAGGATGAACCGGTGGCCCTGGGCGGTCTTGGGGTCCAGCGGTCCCACGATGTCGATTCCTACCCGCTCAAAAGGAATACTGACGACGGGGAAGGGTTGTAGCGGAGCCTTGCGCTTCCCCCCACTCTTTCCGCTGGCCTGGCACGTGAGGCAGGACTTGCAGTGGGCCTCCACATTCGCTCGCATCTTGGGCCAATAGAAGTGAGTGACGAGTCACTGGTAGGTCTTATCTTGGCCTAAGTGTCCGGCCAGGGGTACATCATGGGCCAGGCCCAGGAGGAGACTTCGGAAGTGCCGGGGTACCACCAGTACTCGGGCCGACCCCAACTCGGCCGACTTCTGTTCGCTGTACAGGAGGCCGTTTTCCCAGTATACCCAGTGGTTGCGGGTCCGGTCGCCTGCTGCTTGGGCCTCGGCCTGTTGTCGGGGTCCAATGAGGGAAGGGCAGGTGGATTGTTCTTGGCAGAATTCTTCTCGGGAGGGGCCTCCCTCGCAGTGCCACTGGGCCATTTCCGGCAGGTCCCCGAGCTCGGTCAGGGGTTCGGAGTCGGGAGGCACGGACCCCTCGTCGGGAACGGTCGCTTCATCCGGAAGGGGGTCGTTGGCCCCTGGTGGTGCATCCTGGACCTCGGGGATGGTGGCGGTGCTCAGCGGCATGGCCTCCCCCCCTCGGAGGAAGGCACTCTGAGAGTCATCGAGCGCGTGGTGGCGCATACCCATTCGGGTAGGCCCATCATCTCGAGATGGGCTCTTCGTTCCACTTGTCCCCACGGGGAATTCTCCAGGTCGTTGCCCAGGAGGCAGTCCACCGGCTGGGAGGTTCGGACCGCCACTTTTAACTTGCCAGTGACTCCCCCCCATTCGAAGGGAACTAGGGCCATCCGGCAGAGGCTCTCGGAATTGTCTGATGATACGACGGGACAAAAGGCGCCGGGCAGGATCTGATCTTCGGAGACCAGGTGACAATGAACCGCCGTGACACTCGCCCCCGTGTCCCGGAGGCCCTCGACGCGGTGACCGTTGACCATCACCTGCTGTCGGTACTTCTTCGTGTTGGCGGGTAGGGACGTTCCGGGGACCATCTCCCGGTCCCCTAGGGAGACCAAGGCCATGGCGGCTGGTTCCCATTCTTCGGAGTCTTCCATCTCTTCCCCCAGGGCTACGGAGGCCATTTGTCGAGCCGGCGGGGTGGTTGTGGTGGTTCGCTGGTACATGGAACATTGAGGGTTGCTGGCGTAGTGTCCGGTCTGTTGGCAGCGGAAACAGGTGATCCTCACTCGGGGCCCCGGCCTCCCCGGTGGCCCGGTGCTGGCCGGAGGTGGAGCTGGAAAGGGCGGAGGTTGTCCTCTGGGGGGGCTGAGCGGGGATCCCCCGGGAGTTCCCTGGGCCGGCCTTGATTCCCTCCGCCCCTCTGGCGGGGGGGTCCCTGATTGTGGCGACCGTAGTCTCCCACGGGACCCCGGGAGGCCCTGGTGTTGACCCACCGGTCAGCCTCGACGGCCAGTTTTCGAGGGTCTGTGAGTTTGCTGTCCAGGAGGTGCTGGCGCAGTTCTACAAAGCAATTAGCGGACAAGTGTTCCCATGCGATTAGGTCGAACAGCTCCTCAAAGGTGGAGACCTTGCTGCCCTTGATCCACCCGTTCAAGGCCCGGCTGTAAAAGTTCACGTACTCCACCCAGGTGGTACCGGGTATCTTCTTGCAGTCTCTAAACCGTTGCCGGTACATTTCAGGAGTGAGCCCATATCTGGCTACAAGGGCCTCTTTCATGTGACTGTAGGAGTTCATCACCGTGGAGGGCAGGTCCAGCAGGGTATCTCTCCCTTCGCTCAGGAACCGGCCCCACAGCCCAGCCCCCCAGTCTTTCTGTGGGACTCGGTGGGAGGTCATGGCGACCTCGTAGGCTTTGAACCATTGCTGGATGTCGTCGTTCTTATAGTATTCCTTCACCACATCCTTGGGGATGTGGACCTTTGGTTCCACGGTGGAGGAGATGGGTTGGGTTTCCGAGGGTCTGGCCTCCGCATTCTTAGCCTTGAGCTCGATCTCTTTCAGGCTACGTTCGTGCTCCAGTTGGAGTTTTCTTTCTTCGTGTTCTCTTTGTCGTTTCTTTTCCTCAAGTTCTCCTTGTAGGCGTAACTGTTCTACCGGCAGCTTCTTTTCGGCCAGTTTTAGTTCTCCTTCGATTTTTAATTTTGCTAGTTCTAGTTCGTGGTTGCGACCTCTCTCTCGGTCCGCTAGTTCCTCTGGGGATAGGCCCCCCTCGGGGCGCCGTTCCTCTCCGGGGTGCTTCGTGGTTCGTTAGGAGGTTCTTCTTCTGTTTGTGTCCGGGGAGTCCCCGCCTCGACCCAGGTTTTTAATGCTCCCTGGAAGTCCTCTTTCGTGCTTAGCCCAGTGGTAGCGATTCCAAGGTCTTTGCAAAATTGTTTCAGTTCTCGGTGCGTATAAGATTCCAACTGGTCCTCTCGGAATGTCGTGCTCGGGTTGGTGCCTGCGGCACCTAGGGAGGTTTCTCCTTCCATTTCTTCTTGGTAGTGCGTTAGCCGTCTACTGCACGATCTCTAGGTGTTGGCTCGGATCCCGTCGCCTGCCACCAAATGTTGGAAGGCGGTTCCCGGGGAGGTTGCGGAATACGTTTGTTGTAAATTAAAGCAGAATGTGATTAAGCATTTACTGAAAACATTAATATTTCCCTTTTATCGTGTTTTCCTCCTTATGTTGGCCGAAGTCCGGACTCCATTTTGTATTGGCATGCTGCCACGTGTTCACCACGAGGAGAGTCCGACCTCTGTGTTAGTTGCTCTTGTAATCTGCCTAGCAACAGTCTATAAATAGCTCTCTTTTGTCCGTCTGGCGCATGCCCAGACTTGACCACATCTGTTGTAATTAGCTTTGCTTGACCATGTGTTTTCGCGGGCCCAAGGAGTGTGTTAGCTCCGCCCATGTATTGATTCGGTATCGAGAATGACCCTAAATGGTAATGTTCTTCAACTCTGTGGTATCCACCCACTCATGAGCCCCTTTACTGTGTATAAAAGGGGACTGTGTATGCAAGTTCTTTGTGCTACTCCTTGCAATACTGAAGAGTGTTGTGTGGATTGTAGGACCACCCTTAAGGGTTAATAAACGTTGTTTTTGTACTTTGCAGTTTCCGTGCCAACTTCCTTATAGATTTCGTTACAGAAGAGCGAACCCTTGTCTCTTGCGGGCCTAGCTGGGGCTTGTATTCATCAATTGGCGCCCGTCACGTGGGGCTCATCGGCGACTCGGATGCTCGAAGGACTGGTCGCGACGAAGGTGAGGAGTTTGGCCGGGGACGTGATCACTGCCAGCGGCGTCTTAGCCCTGGCATCCCGAGGTTTTTCTTCCTTCCCTTCCGAGCTGACCGTCTGGGTGGCGCCGGTCATCGACTGAGATCTCTTCTGTCGGTCCTGCCGTGAGAGCCGTTTGGGCGATTGTGGAGCTTGGCAGTTGGAACCTGGACTCTTGATTGGTAAGAACCGTTGTACGGTACTTGCTCCGAGTTTTGAAGCCTGGTCTGGCTATTTGAGTTTGATTGATGGTGACTAGTCATATTGTGAATTTGTCTTTGTGAAAATATATGCGTTGCAACACATATAGGCAGGTAATGTGGAGAAATTTCTCCGGAGCTGTGTAAACTTTGAACGGCGCAACGATTAAGTGCCATTTTTCTTGATAATACTGCATATTTTGCATTATTCCTAGCATGCCTGCTTTTAGCGCACTCCGTAAGTGGTGCTGCTGTTTTGGACACCGGTTGAACCTCGAGGAATCTGCTCCAGCTCCCCCAGAGGGGACTCCTAATAGGGATATGTACGTGAAGCATGGTCTTTCTTCCATAATGTACAGCACGTTATGGAGGAAATATACGAGGAAGGATCCTGAGTTGCGATGGCCTTTGTATGGATCGTTTGATATACGTAAGATTGAGTATGTGGAACAGTGTATGTGTAAGCGACGTGCTCGTCAGGATATGTTTGAGTGTGTGCGATTATGGGTGAAGGAAGTGCGTGAGCGAGAGAAACGTGAGAAAGCGCTGTTTGATAAGGAGCAACGAAAGAATGATCATATGCGAGCGCAGGAAGCGAAGCGTCGAGAGGACAAAGAGCAAACGGACAGACAAGAGAAAGAGCGAAGGCTACAAGTTTCGGGTCAATATGTTGTTCGTCAGCCACTTTATCCTGTCCTTAATAATCCTGATGACGATTTTTATTTACTAGATCGCTCTCCGCCCCCTTATGTTGGCGCATCTGCTCCGCGGCCGCAAGATTCTGGCCCGGCTCCGGGTAAGGTCGACACACGGTCCATGTTATCGGCCGAGCATATGGCTGAGCTTCGGAAACTTTCCCTCCGTGCACTTAAGGGCAAGATGTCTAAGGATGAGTTGTTCCATACTTGGGGGTCGTGGCAAGATAGAGAGAGGGTGTATTTTCTGTCTCATTTTTCAGAAGAAGTAATTGCTGCTTTCCGAAAATATTCTAGTGTCCTTGAGCCTGACGAAGTGTCTTCGGATGCCGGAGCATTACGTAATGGTGTTTTTTTTCCCCCTAAGGCTTCTGAGGCGGCTCGGCGGCTGTTCGCTTTGCGGGACGAGGTGCTGGCCCTTAGAGAGAAAGCACGTCAACAAACGGAGGAGGAGAAGCAGTCGGATTCGTCTGCAGCAGGGGGCCACCCATCCGCCTCCCAGTCAGATAAGGATGACATAGTGCATGTTAAACCAATGCGAGAGGCGGCGCCTTTGTATGTTCCTCCCAAGGGAGCAGGGACTAGCTCGGATATTAACTCCGCCGATGCGAGGGGATATTTTGTATATAATTGGGTTTACACTCCATGGCATAGGGCCGATGTTATGGCATTAAAGAATGCGCTGCCTGACCCCCGCAAGAATCCAGCGGCCTTCTATGAAGAAGTCGAGGGGGCCTTGAATTCTTGCATTATGACCTTAGCGGATATAGACTTGTTCTTTGGCCTTATCCTACCGCCGGATACGTGGCGCTCTGTCCGAAAGGTAGATGATGCGGTTGCCTTTAAGGCTCGGTGGTCTGACCTTGAGGATGAGGATAGGGAACGGAAGCCCGCACAGAAACCACCCCAGAATATTTTAGATCTCCCTGCGGCTATTGTGGCTAAGTTGAAGACGATTATCCCCCCTAAAAAGATTGACTGGAATATGTTAGCTGCATGTAAGCAGAAAGTTGACGAGTCAGTCGCGGACTTCTTTACGCGTTTTGAGGAGACGTTTCATGATTTTAGTGGCCAGTCGCTTACTGACGACACGGGTCGCCACCTTTTCGCGGACAAATATGTGGCTAATCTGCTGCCGGCAGTTGCGGCCCGGTTAAAAGCGAGTGAGAGTTCTTGGTCCTCCGCGACACCGACGGCCCTTCTGACCATCACTCAGTATTATGAGCGTCAGGAGCACGAGGCGAAGGGCCAGGAGGAGAAGAAATCGAAAGATCTCAAAACTAAAGTGATGTTAGCACAAGTATATGGCCCGCCCCGCCGGGGTAATAATAATAGAGGAAGGGGCGGATCTTATGGTCCCCCTTCGGGCCGATCTGATTTGAATAGGAACCAGTGTGCGTATTGCAAGCAGTTGGGCCATTGGGCCAGGGATTGCCCAGCGTTGCGTGCTTCGCGTCAGGGGCACACTCCGGGTGGCCCGAGAGGTAGAGGGGGTTTCTCGAACTTTAGAGGGAATTCCAACGATAATGCCCGTTTCGATACTGCCGGACAGCACCGAGATAGCTCAAATGTTTTCGATCGCCATCACCAGTATCATGTATCGGACATCGATCGATCGGGATATCATGATTCTCAGCATGCATAGGAATGCGTTGGATGGGGGTCTGAATCAGTTGAGGTGCCGGTCGATCAGACGGGTCCTTATGTATCGGCTGAGGTTTTAGGTTCTACCGATCAGTTCCTAGTGGATACAGGAGCGACACGTAGTGCATTGTCTAGGTACTTGGTTCCGGGGGCTCCCCCATCCGGCTCAATAGTTACATCGGTAGGGTTTGACGGTACACTCTCCCGAAGCCCTCTTTCACAGCCCCTTGCATTTAAAGTTGATTGCTTTTCTGCGCCTTGTCCGTTTCTGCTTGCTCCGTACACACCGGATAACATTATGGGCCTTGATATGTTAAAGTACTTTAGGGCTACAATTCGTTGTTCCCCTGAGGGTGTGAGGGTGATTTTAAATGACAACTACCCCCGATCTGGGCGGATGTGTACGATATCAGAGGATGCGCTGTTAGCTACCCTCCCCCGAGCTTTATGGGCGACTTCGGACACAGATGTCGGACAAATGGTGATTCCTCCGGTCCACATTAGTGTCCAGGAGGGGGCGGTACTACCACGCCTCCCACAGTATCGTATTTCCCAGGAGGGCGAGGAGGCTCTCATACAGATTGTGCAAGACCTGATCGCAGTAGGAGTAGTGGAAGAAGTTCCCTATAATATCTGTAACAGTCCGATTCTCCCTATTCTGAAAAAGGACACGGATGCAAAGGTCTATCGGTTCATAATTGATTTGAGGGAGGTAAACAAGATCGTGATACCTCAGTACCCGGTGGTTTCTGATATCACGACGTTGCTTACCTTGGTCCCGCCTACGGCGACCGTGTTCTCAGTGATTGATTTGAAAAATGCCTTCTTTTCTATTCCCATTCACCCGGATAGCCGATTTCTTTTTGGGTTCACATTAAACAATAGATCTTATCGTTTTTGTAGAATTCCCCAGGGCTATACAGAAAGCCCTAGTATTTATAGTCAGGCTTTGAAACGACAGTTGGATTCCTTTGCCTTACTCAAGGGGGTCGCCCTCATTCAATATGTCGATGACATCTTGTTGGCGGCTGACACCCTGGAGTTGTGCGAGAACAGTACGATAGCCTTACTTTCCTTTTTAGCATCCCACAATCACAAGGTCTCTAGGAAGAAATTGCAATTCTGTAGACCAAAGGTGACTTATTTGGGTCACCTTTTGTCTAAGGAGGGGCGTGCACTCACACCAGATCGTATCCAAGTAATTTTGGACACACCAAGGCCATCCACGCAGAAGGATGTACGTGCATTTTTGGGTCTTGTTTCTTTTTGTAGACAGTGGATATTAGGGTTTTCACACATAGCTAAGCCATTACTAGCTCTCCTGACAAAAGACACGCCCATCCCGATCCCCTGGTCAGATGAGTGTGACGCTGCTTTTCAGCAATTGAGACAGGCCCTTTGTTCAGCACCAGTGTTAGGGACCCCTGATTATGCAAAACCCTTTTCGTTGTATGTGCATGAGAAAGATGGATGTGCATTATCAGTCTTAGTGCAGATGCACGGCGATAAGCAGCGCCCTTGTGCATACTTTTCGGCTGTACTTGATCCTGTCGCCCGAGCATTGCCAGGGTGTTTTCGCTCGGTTGCGGCGACAGCTGTGTCAATACGGCAGAGCGAAGGAATTGTATTGTCCCATAAACTGTTGGTGTTAGTTCCCCATGCTGTTGATGCCCTGCTTAATCAAACAAAGACGCAGCATTTGACCAGTGCCCGTTTAACGGGATATGAGTTGACGCTTTTAGCTCCTCATATTACGTTGAAAAGGTGCGTGACATTAAACCCGGCCACATTGTTGCCATATCCCGAGACCCAGCCTGAGGCACAGAAAGCGCATGATTGTATTCTTGTGACTGAGGAACAAACAAAGGGTCGTATTGATCTCCAGGATACGCCCTTTTCAGAGGTAGATGGAGAATTGTGGGTAGATGGATCTTGCCTGAAGCTACCAGATGGTACGGCTTCAGCAGCGTATGCAATTACCACGTTACAGACGATAGTGGAGACAGCACGCATACCACAGAAATCAGCTCAAGCAGCGGAACTGATAGCGTTAACACGAGCGTGTGAGCTCAGTACAGGATTGTGTGTGAATGTTTACACAGACAGCCGCTATGCCTTCGGAGTAGCGCACGATTTCGGCCTACTCTGGAAGGAGAGAGGGTTTCTAACGTCACATGGGGTGCAGATAATGCATGGGGAGTTAGTCCACAACCTTTTAACTGCATTGACATACCCAAAGAAAATCGCCATTGTTAAGTGTAGCGCCCATAGGAAAGTGGTTGATAAGGTTGGAGAAGGGAATGCGTTAGCGGATCGAGTAGCACGGGAGACTGCGATGCAGCCCGGTACTACTGCCATGTATGTAGTGAAGTCACAGGTGGAGAGATGGCATGATGCGAAGGAGGAAGTGCGAGAAATACAAAAGACCGCTTCTGACAAAGAGCGGGAACAATGGGCTAGCGAAGGAGAACTGGATGACGAGGGTTGCTGGAGAAATAAGCAGATGGATAGATGGAAATTACCCACGGCCTTTGTACAACCTATGGTTCAGATGGCACATGGGCTAGCACATGTTGGAGCTTCCGCAATTGTGAAATTGCTTACCCAAGTCTGGGAGCATCCAGAGATTGCTAGCACGGCAAAGAGGGTGGTGCAGACCTGTATGATCTGTCTGAAGTATAACCCAGGGAAAGGCACGCGAACTCCAGCAGGAGGATTTGCGACGCCCACTGCACCCTTTGAGGTTCTGCAGATGGATTACATTCAGCTTGAGCGCTGTAACAATTTGAAGTATGTTCTAGTAGTGGTTTGCGCCTTCAGTAAATGGGTTGAGGCGTACCCTGCGAAAGACAATACTGCAATGACTACAGCGAAGCTATTGCTGAAAGAGTTTTTCCCCCGATACGGCGTCTGTAGACTTCAGTGGAGTGATAATGGCCCTCACTTTGTAGCGGATGTTATAAAGTATGTCTTGAAGGGCCTAGGCATCACCCAGAAGTTCCACGCCGTATTCCACCCCCAGTCTGCAGGACTAGTCGAGAAGTATAATGGTACGCTGAAGCTTAAGATCGCTAAAATTCAAGCTTCAACATCTTTGACTTGGCCAGACGCCTTGCCACTGGCGTTATTGTCAATTAGGTCGGTGCCACACTCTCGAACCGGCCTTACACCCTATGAGATTGTATTTGGACGCCCAATGAATATCTGGGGTCCACCAAGGCCTAAGGCTGTGTATGATGTACCTTGTGTGATGATGAGTGATTATCTGGCACAGTTAACGGATAACTTGGTTTCTATTCATCAACAGGTCCGAGAGGCGCTCCCTGATCGGTCTACTGGCGAAGGACATGGTCTCCGGCCTGGAGATCATGTGATGATAAAGGTTTTCGACAGATCGAACAGTTTGGAGCCGAGATGGGTCGGACCTGAGCAAGTCCTTCTTGCAACGAGGACGGCTGTGCGAGTCTCGAACAGGAAGAATTGGATCCATTCCTTGCACTGTCGAAAGGTACCGCCCGGATTGGTGGAGTCTGCGGTGCTGACCGATCAACGAGACATCCTAGCAGCAGAGACAGGCCGTGCTGCAGAGCCAAACGACACTGAGGAGCTCTTTTCGGACCACACGACTTCTGGAGGAAGGCGATATCATCTGCGACCAAGGAAGTGAGATTTCCAGTACCGGGACATACTGTCAGAACGGCCCTTGGGTTAGTGAAACGGAGAGCCGATGAGGCAAGGGGGGGGGATCAGCCCTGCATTAGTGTAGCGACACCCGTCTTGGCCCGCTGGTGAAGAAATCAACCGCTGCCCAAGGGGAAGAGTTCTGACAGACTTTGTAGTTACAGGAAGATATCAGGGTATTGTTTCCTTTGACATGGAGAAGAAGAAAATTCTTTGTGCGTTGGGGTTCATGCTAACAGTAGCCATCGTTGGTATAACCACATGGTTTGTGGAGGAGGCAACTCCTGCTCGAGAGACGCTTGTGTTGACGACTCCAGTGCCTGCGGAGCACTACTTTTATACATTGCCATATCAAGAGTTGAAGCATCGACAATCCTATTTGAATAACACTTTCATTCAGATGCTGCATCACACCCACGTTGCTACAAACGCTACGAACTGTTGGATATGTGGGATGATGCCAGCCCATCAGAAGAAAGGAGGAACGCCATTCATACCACTTCCTTTCTCTCACAATGGCTCTTGTAGAGCATGGTACACTTTGTTGTTTGCCACTCGGAAACCGACAGTGGGACGATTGCTTTTCAGACTTAATAAAGAATGCCATCAGGACAAGAATGGATATCCACAAGCGAATGGGACAATTTGGGAGTGGGAAGAGTACCGACCAGACAATGAATCCATTCCCTACATCTTCACGAACACCAGAGACACTGTGGGGAAGGACAAATTCGTAATCCAAGTAGCACAAGCCCAAGCGGACCTGTGTGTCCAGAGTGTGGGTTTTATTCCTGTGGGTGTCAGTGATTGTATAACCGTACTAAACATCGATGGGTTAAACAACAGCACCTTCTTAGCGTCCCATAATACCTACTTTGTATGTGGAAATAAAGGTTATTACCGTTTGCCGGCTGGGTGGTCTGGGGTATGCTATGTATCATTCCTATTACCTCCTGTATTCTTAGCACCTGCGTCATATCATAAGGATTTAAAACTGTTGAATAATGTGACTGTAAATAGATATAAACGTACTCTATCAATTGATGAGGTGGATCAAACAGATACCAGCTTGCAACAGTATATTGATTTTAACTTAGGACTGTTTTTCTTTGTTGGAGCCGCTTTGAATAGTAGGAAGATCCGAAGATTAACAAGAGTGGTAGAAGCTGTGACTAATCAGACTGCTGCTGCTCTTGGGAATCTTACAGAAGAATTACAGATTACCAGAATTGTTGCATTGCAGAACCGTATGGTATTGGATGTAATGCTAGCTGATCGAGGAGGAGCCTGTAAAATTATTGGAAGTAGCTGCTGTGTGTTCATTCCTGATCATACGCCATCCGTTTATAACGCCATTAACAAGCTGCATAAAATAGCAGCTGAAATCCACACAGAAACCGGCACTTGGTCCTTTTCTGGATGGTTTTGGGCGTTGGTTACTGCCTGGGGATGGAAGGTCTTAACTGGTCTCTGCATTATTATAGCAATTCTGTTCTTTCTCTGTATGTGTATTCAATGTGGACCATTGTGCTGTTCCGTATGCATTTCATTCTGCATTCCAGATAAGAAAGCTATTGCCGATGTTGCCCGCCAGAAGGGTCTAGCTAAAGAGGTTAAAGGAATGATGATAATTGACATATACGATGATTGTTCTTGGAAACCAGATGTCTTCAGTAAATGCTGAAAGGGTCGTCTGTTGTAAATTAAAGCAGAATGTGATTAAGCATTTACTGAAAACATTAATATTTCCCTTTTATCGTGTTTTCCTCCTTATGTTGGCCGAAGTCCGGACTCCATTTTGTATTGGCATGCTGCCACGTGTTCACCACGAGGAGAGTCCGACCTCTGTGTTAGTTGCTCTTGTAATCTGCCTAGCAACAGTCTATAAATAGCTCTCTTTTGTCCGTCTGGCGCATGCCCAGACTTGACCACATCTGTTGTAATTAGCTTTGCTTGACCATGTGTTTTCGCGGGCCCAAGGAGTGTGTTAGCTCCGCCCATGTATTGATTCGGTATCGAGAATGACCCTAAATGGTAATGTTCTTCAACTCTGTGGTATCCACCCACTCATGAGCCCCTTTACTGTGTATAAAAGGGGACTGTGTATGCAAGTTCTTTGTGCTACTCCTTGCAATACTGAAGAGTGTTGTGTGGATTGTAGGACCACCCTTAAGGGTTAATAAACGTTGTTTTTGTACTTTGCAGTTTCCGTGCCAACTTCCTTATAGATTTCGTTACAGAAGAGCGAACCCTTGTCTCTTGCGGGCCTAGCTGGGGCTTGTATTCATCACGTTCCCGACCACCCGGAGGCCCACCTTTCCCAGAGTTAGGCCGAGCAAGAGCGGGGAGGCCCTTCCTGGAAGGGTCTCGTACCTAGGATCGCACACGCTGCACTCACTTTCTTCGGATAGAGGGACACCACACAGGAGTTCTTTACAAGATAATAGACTTTATCGTTGGTTGTCAGGGATCTTTATGATCCGGAAGGCAGGTGCAGAATTAGTGCCACAAGCGGCAGCGGTCTCGTGATGAGGGGTAAGGGGTAGCGGGACAGTCTTTGAATCAGTGTCTCTGCGGAGTATCCGGCGCACAGCTCTCAATCCTCGAGCTGAGGGGATGTTGCTTCTTTCGGCGATCTCTGCCGATTCTCTTGGAGGAGCGGGCCGCGAGTCACTCAGCAGGCACCGGAGGTTTTGTAGTTCGGGGAGCCGCGACGGCGTCAGCAGGGCTCAGATGGTTCAGAGTTCGGGGAGCCGCGACAGTGTCAGCAGGGCTCAGATGGTTCCGAGTTCGGGGAGCCGTGACAGCGTCAGCAGGGCTCAGATGGTTCAGAGTTCGGGGAGCCGCGACAGTGTCAGCAGGGCTCAGATGGTTCAGAGTTCTTCCGTTCGGGGAGCGATCGAGCCGCGACCAGGTCAGCAGGCTCTCGTCAGTCCAGGTCTTCTCTGTCTCCTGTCCCTTCAGCACCCCTTGTTATACTTCCCCTCCTCTTTGAAGTCCGGAGTCCTCGCGGAGAGGGGTCTGGTGCCTGGGGGCGGTGTGTCGGGACTTCCTGTCGCTCGGCCCTTTGATCTGTTCAGGTGGGTCTGGGAGGGACTCCAGACACCCAGCAGGCGAGGCGGCCGCTCACCGGGGGCCTGGTGGTCGATCGAAACCTCCCTCGGGGAAGAGACCAGAGGTGTGACAGGGTCGGCGCCTCTCGGTCTGATTTGGGGGGTTTCGCTCTCCCTCGGCTGGGCATGCGTGTAGGGGATCTGGCCGGCCCTCGGGATGTTGGGCCATGGGGCCGGAAGTCTGTGACATCGAGCATCGGTGCGGTGGCAGGGTAGCTTGCTGGTCGGGAGGGCCCACGCCACGAGGCCGGTCTCACAGGGGGCTGTCTGAAGGGATCTTAACCTTAGGCAATAGCAGCCTCCCCTGGGTCTCTTGCCTCTTTCTGCACATTTCTTGCCTCTTTCTGCAGCTCACTCTCTTCTTTATGTACCCCTCTTGCCTCTTTCTGCACCTCACTTCCCTCTTTCTGCAGCTCACTCTCTTCTATCAGCACCTCTCTTGCCTCTTTCTATACCTCACTTGCCTCTTTCTGCACATCTCCTGCCTCTTTCTGCACCTCTGTCGCATCTTTCTGTACCTCTTTTGCCTCTTTCTGCATCTCTCTTGCCGCTTTATGCAGCTCACTCTCTTCTTCCTGCACCTCTATTGCCTCTTTCTGCACATCCCTTGCATCTTTCTGCACATTTCTTCTCATTTCTGCACCTCTCTTGTCTCTGTCTGCACCTTTCTTGCCAATTTCTGCTCTTTGCTTGCCTCTTTCTGTACCTCACTTGCCTCTTTCTACACCTCTTACCTCTTTCTGTACCTCTCTTGCCTCTTTCTACACCTCTCTTGCCTCTTTCTGGAACTCTTCTGCATCTTTCTGCCACTCTCTTGTCTCTTTCTGCAGCTCACTTTCTTCTTTCTGTACCTCTCTTGCCTCTTTCTGCACCTCTTTTCCCTCTTTCTGCAGATCACTGTCTTCTTTCATTACCTCTCTTGCCTCTTTATGCACCTCTCTGGCCTCTTTCTGCACCTCTCTTACCTCTATCGGCACCTCGCTTGACTTTCTACTCAACTCTTGCCTCTTTCTGAACCTTTCTAGCCTCTTTCTGCACTTCTCTTGCCTCTTTCTGCACCTCTCTTGCCTCTTTCTGCACTTCACCCTTTTTCTTATGCAACTTTATTGCTTCTTTCTGCAAATCGCTTGCTTCTTTCTGCGCCTCTTTCTGCACCTTTCTTCCATTTTCTGCATTTCTGTTGCTATTGCCTCTTCCAGCACCTTTCCTCCACTTTCTGCACTTTTCTTGCCTCTTTCTGCACCTCTCTTTCCTCTTTCTATACCTCACTCTCTTATTTATGCACCTCTGTTGCGTCTTTCTGTACCTCTCTTGCTTCTTTCTGCGCTTCTCTTGCTTGTTTTTGCACCTTTCTTCCTCTTTCTGCACCTCTCTTGTCTCTTTCTGCAAGTCTCTTGCCTCTTTCTGTACCTCTCTTGCCTCTTTCTGCAGCTCACTCTCTTCTTTCTGCACCTCTCTTGCCTCTTTCTGCATCTCTCTTCTCTCATTCTGTACCTCACTCTCTCCTATCTGTACCTCTCTTGCCTCTTTTGCACCTCTCTTGCCTCTTTCTGCACCTCTCTTGCCTTTTTCTGCACTTCTCTTGACTCTTTCTGTACCTCACTATCTTCTTTATGCACCCCTGTTGCTTCTTTCTGCACCTCTCTTCCTTCTTTCTGCACTTCTTTTGCATCGTTCTGTACCTTTCTATATCTTTCTGCAACTCTCCTGTCTCTTTCTGCACCTCTCTTGCCTCTTTCTGCACCTCTCTTGCCTCGTTCAACAGCTCACTCTCTTCTAACTGCACCTCTCTTGCCTCTTTCTGGACCTCTCTTCTCTCAATCTTTAGCTCACTCTCCCCTATCTGTACCTCTCTTTCCTCTTTATGTACCTCTCTGGCCTCTCTTTGCACCTCTCTTGCCTATTTCTGCACCTCTCTTTTTTCTGCACCTCTCTTGCCTCTTTCTGCACTTCTCTTGCCTCTTTCCACACCTCACTCTTTTCCTTATGCACCTCTGTTGCTTCTTTCTGCACCTCTTGCGTCTTTCTTCCCTTCTCTTGCTTCTTTCTGTGCCTTTCTTCCTTGTTCTGCTTTTTTCTTGCTATTGCCTCTTTCTGCACTTCTCTTGCCTCTTTCTGTGCCTCACTCTCTTCTTTATGCATTTATGTTGCTTCTTTCTGCTCCTCTCTTGCTTCTTTCTGGGCATCTCTTGCTTCTTTCTGCACCATACTTCCTCAATTGCATGTCTCTTGTCTCTTTCTACACATCTCTTGCCTCTTTCTGCACATTTATTGCTTCTTTCTGTAGCTCACTCTCTTCTTCCTGTACTACTCTTGCCTCTTTCTGTACCTCTCTTCCCTCTTTCTGCAGCTCACCCTCTTCTATCAGCACCTCTCGTGCCTCTTTCTGCATCTCGCTTGCCTCTTTCTGCACATCTAATGCTTGTTTCTGTACCTCTGTTGCATCTTTCTATACCTCTTTTGCCTCTTTCTGCACCTCTCTTGCCGCTTTCTGCAGCTCACTCTCTTCTTTCTTCACCTCTCTTGCCTCTTTCTGCACTTCTCTTCCCTCTTTCGGCAGCTCACTTTCTTCTTTCTGTACCTCTATTGCCTCTTTCTGCACCTCTCTTGCCTATTTCTGCACTTTTCTTGCATCTTTCTGCACCTCTCTTGCCTCTTTCTGCACCTCACTCTTTTTCTTATGCACCTCTATTGCTTCTTTCTGCAAATCGCTTGCTTCTTTCTGCACTTCTTTCTGCACCTTTCTTCCTTTTTCTGCACTTCTATTGCTATTGCCTCTTTCTGCACCTTTCCTCTACTTTCTGCACTTTTCTTGCCTCTTTCTGCACCTCTCTTGCCTCTTTCTGTATCTCACTCTCTTACTTATGTACCTCTGTTGCTTCTTTCTGCACCTCTCTTGCATCTTTCTGTGCTTCTCTAGCTTATTTCTGCACCTTTCTTGTCTCTTTCTGCAACTCACTCTCTTATTTCTGCACCTCTCTTGCCTCTTTCTGCACCTCTCTTCTCTCATTCTGTAGCTTGCTCTCTCCTATCTGTACCTCTCTTGCCTCTTTCTGCACCTCTCTTGTCTCTTTCTGCAACTCACTCTCTTATTTCTGCACCTCTCTTCTCTCATTCTGTAGCTCACTCTCTACTATCTGTACCTCTCTTGCCTCTTTCCGCACCTCTCTTGCCTTTTCTGCACTTCTCTTGCGTCTTTCTGTATCTCACTATCATCTTTATGCACCTCTCTTGCCTCTTTATGCACCTCTCTGGCCTCTTTCTGCACCTCTCTTACCTCTATCGGCACCTCGCTTGACTTTCTACTCAACTCTTTCCTCTTTCTGAACCTTTCTTGCCTCTTTCTGCACTTCTCTTGCCTCTTTCTGCACCGCTCTTGCCTCTTTCTGCACTTCACCCTTTTTCTTATGCAACTTTATTGCTTCTTTCTGCAAATCGCTTGCTTCTTTCTGCGCCTCTTTCTGCACCTTTCTTCCATTTTCTGCATTTCTCTTGCTATTGCCTCTTCCAGCACCTTTCCTCCACTTTCTGCACTTTTCTTGCCTCTTTCTGCACCTCTCTTTCCTCTTTCTATACCTCACTCTCTTATTTATGCACCTCTGTTGTGTCTTTCTGTACCTCTCTTGCTTCTTTCTGCGCTTCTCTTGCTTGTTTTTGCACCTTTCTTCCTCTTTCTGCACCTTTCTTGTCTCTTTCTGCAAGTCTCTTGCCTCTTTCTGCACCTCTCTTGCCTCTTTCTGCAGCTCACTCTCTTCTTTCTGCACCTCTCTTGCCTCTTTCTGCATCTCTCTTCTCTCATTCTGTACCTCACTCTCTCCTATCTGTACCTCTCTTGCCTCTTTTGCACCTCTCTTGCCTCTTTCTGCACGTCTCTTGCCTTTTTCTGCACTTCTCTTGACTCTTTCTGTACCTTTCTATATCTTTCTGCAACTCTCCTGTCTCTTTCTGCACCTCTCTTGCCTCTTTCTGCACCTCTCTTGCCTCGTTCAACAGCTCACTCTCTTCTAACTGCACCTCTCTTGCCTCTTTCTGGACCTCTCTTCTCTCAATCTTTAGCTCACTCTCTCCTATCTGTACCTCTCTTTCCTCTTTATGTACCTCTCTGGCCTCTCTTTGCACCCCTCTTGCCTATTTCTGCACCTCTCTTCTTTCTGCACCTCTCTTGCCTCTTTCTGCACCTCTCTTGCCTCTTTCTGCACCTCACTCTTTTCCTTATGCACCTCTGTTGCTTCTTTCTGCACCTCTTGCGTCTTTCTGCCCTTCTCTTGCTTCTTTCTGCGCCTTTCTTCCTTGTTCTGCTTTTCTCTTGCTATTGCCTCTTTCTGCACTTCTCTTGCCTCTTTCTGTGCCTCACTCTCTTCTTTATGCATTTATGTTGCTTCTTTCTGCTCCTCTCTTGCTTCTTTCTTGGCATCTCTTGCTTCTTTCTGCACCATACTTCCTCAATTGCATGTCTCTTGTCTCTTTCTACACATCTCTTGCCTCTTTCTGCACATTTATTGCCTCTTTCTGTAGCTCACTCTCTTCTTCCTGTACTACTCTTGCCTCTTTCTGTACCTCTCTTCCCTCTTTCTGCAGCTCACCCTCTTCTATCAGCACCTCTCGTGCCTCTTTCTGCATCTCGCTTGCCTCTTTCTGCACATCTAATGCTTGTTTCTGTACCTCTGTTGCATCTTTCTATACCTCTTTTGCCTCTTTCTGCACCTCTCTTGCCGCTTTCTGCAGCTCACTCTCTTCTTTCTTCACCTCTCTTGCCTCTTTCTGCACCTCTCTTCCCTCTGTCGGCAGCTCACTTTCTTCTTTCTGTACCTCTATTGCCTCTTTCTGCACCTCTCTTGCCTATTTCTGCACTTTTCTTGCATCTTTCTGCACCTCTCTTGCCTCTTTCTGCACCTCACTCTTTTTCTTATGCACCTCTATTGCTTCTTTCTGCAAATCGCTTGCTTCTTTCTGCACTTCTTTCTGCACCTTTCTTCCTTTTTCTGCACTTCTATTGCTATTGCCTCTTTCTGCACCTTTCCTCTACTTTCTGCACTTTTCTTGCCTCTTTCTGCACCTCTCTTGCCTCTTTCTGTATCTCACTCTCTTACTTATGTACCTCTGTTGCTTCTTTCTGCACCTCTCTTGCATCTTTCTGTGCTTCTCTAGCTTATTTCTGCACCTTTCTTGTCTCTTTCTGCAACTCACTCTCTTATTTCTGCACCTCTCTTGCCTCTTTCTGCACCTCTCTTCTCTCATTCTGTAGCTCGCTCTCTCCTATCTCTACCTCTCTTGCCTCTTTCTGCACCTCTCTTGTCTCTTTCTGCAACTCACTCTCTTATTTCTAGGCCTGGGCAAAAATTTCGTTCTGTTCGCGGAAATTGCGATAATTTGGCATTTTTGCGTTCCGCGGAGAGCGCGAAAATGTCAAAAATTCCGGTTTCCGCAGCTTGGCGATAATTTGTTTCTTGCTCGCGCTGTAAAATAATACATTCTCGCGCGCGCGCGATCGCCTTACCTGAATCCCTGCGTTCGCCGACAAGTTTTCTTGATCCGGTCGCGTTCTCCATGAGATGTTGTATTGTTTTTAGCCATTTGCGCTGTCTCGCGACAGTTCGCGCCCGCAGTGACGTCATGCGTCGCGCGATCACGTCTTTCTTCTCGCGATCATGCACCGCGAGAACAACTCAAAACAAGATGGCCGCGCCCGCAAGCAACCACATGGGTAAGTTGGCGACCCGCAACCATGCAGAAAATCTCGCGAACATGCCGGAAAAAAACTTCCGCATCTTCGCGATATTTCTGCTTGTTTGCGATAATTTTAAACATTCTCGCGATAATTTGCGAAGGTTAATTCCGCAAATTCCGCCCACCCCTACTTATTTCTGCACCTCTCTTCTCTCATTCTGTAGCTCACTCTCTACTATCTGTACCTCTCTTGCCTCTTTCCGCACCTCTCTTGCCTTTTCTGCACTTCTCTTGCGTCTTTCTGTATCTCACTATCATCTTCATGCACCTCTCTTGCCTCTTTCTGCACCTCTCTGGCCTCTTTCTGCACCTCTCTTACCTCTATCGGCACCTCGCTTGACTTTCTACTCAACTCTTGCCTCTTTCTGAACCTTTCTTGCCTCTTTCTGCACTTCTCTTGCCTCTTTCTGCACCTCTCTTGCCACTTTCTGCACTTCACCCTTTTTCTTATGCAACTTTATTGCTTCTTTCTGCAAATCGCTTGCTTCTTTCTGCGCCTCTTTCTGCACCTTTCTTCCATTTTCTGCATTTCTCTTGCTATTGCCTCTTCCAGCACCTTTCCTCCACTTTCTGCACTTTTCTTGCCTCTTTCTGCACCTCTCTTTCCTCTTTCTATACCTCACTCTCTTATTTATGCACCTCTGTTGCGTCTTTCTGTACCTCTCTTGCTTCTTTCTGCGCTTCTCTTGCTTGTTTTTGCACCTTTCTTCCTCTTTATGCACCTCTCTTGTCTCTTTCTGCAAGTCTCTTGCCTCTTTCTGTACCTCTCTTGCCTCTTTCTGCAGCTCACTCTCTTCTTTCTGCACCTCTCTTGCCTCTTTCTGCATCTCTCTTCTCTCATTCTGTACCTCACTCTCTCCTATCTGTACCTCTCTTGCCTCTTTTGCACCTCTCTTGCCTCTTTCTGCACCTCTCTTGCCTTTTTCTGCACTTCTCTTGACTCTTTCTGTAGCTCACTATCTTCTTTATGCACCCCTGTTGCTTCTTTCTGCACCTCTCTTCCTTCTTTCTGCACTTCTTTTGCATCTTTCTGTACCTTTCTATATCTTTCTGCCACTCTCCTGTCTCTTTCTGCACCTCTCTTGCCTCTTTCTGCACCTCTCTTGCCTCGTTCAACAGCTCACTCTCTTCTAACTGCACCTCTCTTGCCTCTTTCTGGACCTCTCTTCTCTCAATCTTTAGCTCACTCTCTCCTATCTGTACCTCTCTTTCCTCTTTATGTACCTCTCTGGCCTCTCTTTGCACCTCTCTTGCCTCTTTCTGCACCTCTCTTCTTTCTGCACCTCTCTTGCCTCTTTCTGCACTTCTCTTGCCCCTTTCTGCACCTCACTCTTTTCCTTATGCACCTCTGTTGCTTCTTTCTGCACCTCTTGCGTCTTTCTGCCCTTCTCTTGCTTCTTTCTGCGCCTTTCTTCCTTGTTCTGCTTTTCTCTTGCTATTGCCTCTTTCTGCACTTCTCTTGCCTCTTTCTGTGCCTCACTCTCTTCTTTATGCATTTATGTTGCTTCTTTCTGCTCCTCTCTTGCTTCTTTCTGGGCATCTCTTGCTTCTTTCTGCACCATACTTCCTCAATTGCATGTCTCTTGTCTCTTTCTACACATCTCTTGCCTCTTTCTGCACATTTATTGCCTCTTTCTGTAGCTCACTCTCTTCTTCCTGTACTACTCTTGCCTCTTTCTGTACCTCTCTTCCCTCTTTCTGCAGCTCACCCTCTTCTATCAGCACCTCTCGTGCCTCTTTCTGCATCTCGCTTGCCTCTTTCTGCACATCTAATGCTTGTTTCTGTACCTCTGTTGCATCTTTCTATACCTCTTTTGCCTCTTTCTGCACCTCTCTTGCCGCTTTCTGCAGCTCACTCTCATCTTTCTTCACCTCTCTTGCCTCTTTCTGCACCTCTCTTCCCTCTTTCGGCAGCTCACTTTCTTCTTTCTGTACCTCTATTGCCTCTTTCTGCACCTCTCTTGCCTATTTCTGCACTTTTCTTGCATCTTTCTGCACCTCTCTTGCCTCTTTCTGCACCTCACTCTTTTTCTTATGCACCTCTATTGCTTCTTTCTGCAAATCGCTTGCTTCTTTCTGCACTTCTTTCTGCACCTTTCTTCCTTTTTCTGCACTTCTATTGCTATTGCCTCTTTCTGCACCTTTCCTCTACTTTCTGCACTTTTCTTGCCTCTTTCTGCACCTCTCTTGCCTCTTTCTGTATCTCACTTTCTTACTTATGTACCTCTGTTGCTTCTTTCTGCACCTCTCTTGCATCTTTCTGTGCTTCTCTAGCTTATTTCTGCACCTTTCTTGTCTCTTTCTGCAACTCACTCTCTTATTTCTGCACCTCTCTTGCCTCTTTCTGCACCTCTCTTCTCTCATTCTGTAGCTCGCTCTCTCCTATCTGTACCTCTCTTGCCTCTTTCTGCACCTCTCTTGTCTCTTTCTGCAACTCACTCTCTTATTTCTGCACCTCTCTTCTCTCATTCTGTAGCTCACTCTCTACTATCTGTACCTCTCTTGCCTCTTTCCGCACCTCTCTTGCCTTTTCTGCACTTCTCTTGCGTCTTTCTGTATCTCACTATCATCTTTATGCACCTCTGTTGCTTCTTTCTGCACTTCTCTTGCTTATTTCTGAGCTTCTCTTGCTTCTTTCTTTACCTTTCTTCCTCTTTCTGCACCTCTTCTGTCTCTTTCTGCACCTCTCTTGCCTCTTTCTGCACCTCTCTTGCCTCGTTCTGTAGCTCACTCTCTCCCATCTGTACCTCTCTCGCCTCTTTATGTACCTCTCTTGCTTCTTTCTGTACTACTCTTGCCTCTTTCTGCACCTCACTCTTTTCCTTATGCACCTCCATTGTTTCTTTCTGCACCTCTTGTGTCTTTCTGTGCTTCTCTTGCTTCTTTCTGCACCTTTCTTCCTTCTTCTGCTTTTCTCCTGCTATTACTTCTTTCTGCATTTCTCTTGCCTCTTTCTGTGCCTCACTCTCTTCTTTATGCACCTCTGTTGCTTCTTCCTGCACCTCTATTGCTTCTTTCTGGGTTTCTCTTGATTCTTTCTGCACCATTCTTCCTCTTTCTGCATGTCTCTTGTCTCTTTCTGCACATCTCTTGCCTCTTTCTGCACATTTCTTGCCTCTTTCTGCAGCTCACTCTCTTCTAACTGCATCTCTCTTGCCTCTTTCTGCACCTCTCTTCTCTCATTCTGTAGCTCATTCTCTCCTATCTGTACCTCTCCTGCCTCTTTATGTACCTCTCTGGCCTCTTTCTGTACCTCTTTTGCCTCTTTTTGCACCTCGCTTCTTTCTGTACCTCTCTTGCCTCTTTCTGCACTTCTCTTGCCACTTTCTGCAGCTCACTCTCTTCTTTATGCACCTCTCTTGCCTCTTTCTGCACATCTTGCCTCTTTCTGCACCTCACTCTTTTCCTTATGCACCTCTATTGCTTCTTTCTGCACCTCTTGAGTCTTTCTGCTCTTCTCTTGCTTCTTTATATGTCTTTCTTCCTTTTTGCTGCTTTTCTCTTGCTATTGCCTTTCTGCACTTCTCTTGCCTCTTTCTGTGCCTCACCCTATACTTTATGCACCTCTGTTGCTTCTTTCTGTACCTCTCTTGCTTCTTTCTGGGCATCTCTTTCTTCTTTCTGCACCATTCTTCCTCTTTCTGCATGTCTCTTGTCTCTTTCTGCACATCTCTTGCCTCTTTCTGCACACTTTTTGCCTCTTTCTGTATATCACTCTCTTCTTTCTGCACCCCTCTTGCCTCTTTCTGTACCTCTCTCCCCTCTTTCTGCAGCTCACCCACTTGTATCAGCACCTCTCTGGCCTCTTTCTGCACCTCGCTTGCCTCTTTCTCCACATCTCTTGCTTGTTTCTGCACCTCTGTCTCATCTTTCTATATCTCTTTTGCATCTTTCTGCATCTCTCTTGCCGCTTTCTGCAGCTCATTCTCTTCTTTCTGCACCTCTCTTGCAACTTTCTGCACCTCTCTTCTTTCTGCACCTCTCTTGCCTATTTATGTACCAGTCTTGCCTCTTTCTGCACCTCTCTTGCCTCTTTTTGCACCTCTCTTCTTTCTGCACCTCTCTTGCCTCTTTCTGCACTTCTCTTGCCTCTTTCTGCAGCTCACTCTCTTCTTTCTGCACCTCTCTTGCCTCTTTCTGCACCTCTCTTCCCTCTTTCTGCAGCTCACTCTCTTCTTTCTGCACCTCTTGTGCCTCTTTCTGTGCCTCTCCTGCCTATTTTTGTAGTCCTCTTGCCTCTTTCTGCACCTCTCTTGCCTATTTCTGCACCTCACTCTTTTTCTTATGCACCTCTATTGCTTCTTTCTGCAAATCGCTTGCTTCTTTCTGCGCCTTTCTTCCTTTTTCTGCACTTCTATTGGTATTGCCTCTTTCTGCACCTCTCTTGCCTCTTTCTGTACCTCACTCTCTTATTTATGCACCTCTCTTCCTCTTTCTGCAACTCTCTTGTCTCTTTCTGCACGTCTCTTACCTCGTTCTGCACCTTTCTTCCTCTTTCTGCACCTCTCTTGTCTCTTACTGCACATCTCTTGCCTCTTTCTGCACCTCTCTTGCCTCTTTCTGCAACTCACTCTCTTCTTTCTGCACCTCTCTTGCCTCTTTCTGCACCTCTCTTCTCTCATTCTATAGCTTGCTCTCTCCTATCTGTACCTCTCTTGCCTCTTTTTGCACCTCTCTTGCCTTTTTCTGCACCTCTCTTGCCTCTTTCTGCTTCTCTCTTGCCTCTTTCTGCACCTCTCTTCTCTCATTCTGTAGCTCGCTTTAGGAGAGTAGGATCTGCACTTATGTTGCCCCCACTTTTTTTTCTGATGTTAACACTGGTTTCTGGCTATAGTCTGGCTGGGACCCTGCTAATCAGGGCCCCAGCCTCTCTGTTCTCGCTAAACAACTTGGAGTGCATATTAGATGCACTAGTGATTGGATACTGTGGTACCTTATGAGCCCCTAGTATATGGTACCTTAAGTATCAAGGGCATAGGTACTTCACAGACCCACCAGGTGCTGAAGCATGTATTATGCGACCCATAGGAAGCAGACTAAATCTGACATCACAGGCCTGCTACTGCAGCCTGGGTGAGGTAGTGTTAGAACTCCTCACTGAGGTATAGGTTCCCTATATCTCACCTTACACAAACATATAAACCTATCAGTGGCCCCTAAGGCAGGCCCTATCAATCCTGAGGGCAGGGTGCTTGGTTTCCATGTGAGGGGGTGCCTCTGCCTGAGCAGGGCCCCTATGCAGCTCTCAGAGTCTATTCTCTGTGGCTGTTTGTGGATGCGGTTAAACCATATACTCTTAAGTGCATTATAACCTAGCGGTAAATGCTATCTTTGGGATGGCTGCATCAAAACATGTCGTGTTTGGTGTCAAATGCTTTGGAATCATATCCCCAGTATGATCCCACCCTTCTAGAGGGATAGACATGTACCCACTGTGGAAACACTGTAGAATCCTGAAAAGCCCTGGCATCACACAATGGATGCTACCAGCACAGACACTGGGCCGCCCTCCTGCTGCTGACCGAAACTCGCAGTGGAGGAGGCCCAACAATAGGCATGCTGTCACAGGAAGGTGTAACCACCTTCCAGACAGGATTTAGTGTATTGGGGCTGGGTGGGTGCACTACTAGAGTGCTTTGAAGTCCTGCACTGGGGGAGCAGTAGGCTCCTCTGTGCATATGCCAGCTGAAACCGGTTCAGGGGCTACCAGCCCCTGCTCAGGTGGAAAACTGGTAGCCACCCACTCCCCTGATCCTCACATAGGAGTGGTCATAGAGGTAGTCCCTCCCTTCCTTGCAGTATAAGTTAGGGAACCCTTGCCATTGCAAACTAGATATCCCTGGACGATGCTCGGAAGAAGAATCCTGGACCTTCGACGTTCCACTACCTTTGGAAGACTGAAGAATCTCCCTTGGAGTCAAGGAGTGACTCCCTGCTTGGCAGGCACCAAAACGTTGTATCAACGGTCGCAAACTTTCACACTCTCGCCGGAGTCCAAAGTCCCTGCAGCCCCAGAAGTGGATTTCCTGTTTTCTCCAAGGCCATCGTGAGTCCCCAGTGACGCTGAGGCAAGTGGACCCCACGAGTGATGAGGAACTGCAATACATGGGTACCGGGCACTATTTTTGAGTACAACCCCTTTGCGACGTTCTACGAACTTGTGCATTGGACCACGTGTATTCCAAGCCTCCAGCAGGATTTTCACTGAAGATCAGAGGTCTACCTCATCCCTAGTGACTGTGGGCTTACTAAGCTTCTTTATACTTTATACAAATGGGTCAGGACCAGGGTGAGGCAGAAAACCCAGAACCAAGGGGGTGACACTAAGAAGCAAGATCCTAAATTCTCTGAGAAAGGTGGGGATAAGTCAAAAGACCAGAAGTCTTCACAAGGGCCCCAAAAATCTGCATTTGGTGGGGATTCACGGTCTAACAAAGGGAAAGGCCAAAAGAAGCCCTGCTGATGCAAATTCTTTAAACAGAAATGGCACTGGACTTCTGACTGTAACAAGTCCAAAGGCCAAACCACCACCACTCCTACCCCTAAGGCAACTGTTCCCCCTAGTAGAGCTACTGGTGGAGGTGGTAATCAGAATAAGGGTGTAGTAGGGTTGACCCTGGGTTCTGAAGTGGACTCTGGCCTAGTCAGAGTACCCACTCAGGCATTGCTGATTTGTGATGGAGACATTGATATGTCATTCCTAGTGAGCCCCAGTAATCTGGGCAAATACAAACAGCTGCCTGTAATAAATGGCAAACAGGCTTTGGCATTCAGGGACACAGGTGCTAGTGTCACCATGGTGGCAGATGATCATGTGGACCCTGGGCAGATCATCCTGGGTGAAATGTACCAGGTTACCAATGCAAGCAATGTCAGGACCCACCATAGTCTGGCAGTTGTGAAGTTCTCCTGGGGAGGGGTAACTGGCCTCAAGAAGGTAGTAGTCAGTGCAGACCTCCCTGTCTAGTGTCTATTTGGCAATGAACTAGAGACTTCAGCCTGGTCTGAAGTAGAGTTATGGACTCATGCTGAGATGTTGGGCATACCTGCAGAGGTATTTGCTGTGACCAGGTCACAGGCCAAAATGCATAAAGCTGAACCAGCTCCCGATCCTGAAACTATGGACCAGATGCTACCCAAGAGGAGGAGCAGTAGGGTTAAGGCAGTGCCTTCCCCTCTGTCTCAGATCACAGATTTCCCTCCTGAGGGAGGAGAAGCAGATCCTGAAGAAGGAACTGCCCCAGAGGGACTTGAGCCTGATCAGGTTGAGTTCTTGGGGGCAGGGGGACCTTCTAGGGAAGATCTGAGCAAAGAGCGATAATGCTGCCCCTCTCTTGAACCCCTCAGACAGCAGGCTGCTGCTGAGGCTGCTGGGAGTGCTAGTGGGTCCAATAAAGTTAATTGGGACGAGGGACTCCTATATTTTGAGGCTAGAGATCCTACCCTTGGAGCCACCAGGAAGTTGGTAATACCTCAGAAGTTTAGGAGGTTCCTCTTGACCCTAGCACATGACATCCCTTTAGCAGGTCACTTGGGCCAAAACAAGACCTGGGACAGGCTTGTTCCACATTTTCATTGGCCACATATGTCAGAGGACACCAAGGAGTTTTGTCGCTCCTATATCACTTGCCAAGCCAGTGGCAAGTCAGGTGGCACAACAAAGGCCCCCCTGATATCACTAACTGTGGTGGGGGTACCCTTTAAATGTGTAGGGATTGACATTGTTGGTCCCCTTGACCCTCCAATAGCATCTGGGCACAGGTTTATCCTGGTGGTAGTGGATCATGCCACCAGGTACCCAGAGGCAATTCCCCTGAGGACCACCACAGCCCCTGTGGTGGCACGAGCCCTCATTGGAGTTTTCTCCAGAGTGGGTTTCCCAAAGGAGGTTATATCTAACAGAGGTACCGACTTCATGTCAGGATATCTAAAAGCAATGTGGAAGAAGTGTGGTGTAAATTATAAATTCACTACTCCCTATCACCCACAATGCAATGGGTTAGTTGCATGCTTCAACAAAACCCTAAAGGGAATGATTAAAGGCCTCCCAGAAATGCTTAGGTGAAAATGGGACCTTTTACTTCCCTGCCTTCTGTTTGCATACAGAGAGGTTCCACAGAAGGGGGTTGGTTACAGCCCTTTTGATCTTCTGTTTGGGCATCCTGTAAGAGGTACATTATGTTTGGTGAAGGAGGGCTGGGAGTTACCTCTCAAACCTCCCAAACAGGATGTGATGGACTATGTACTTGGTCTCCGCTCCAGGATGGCCAAATACATGAAGAAGGCAACCAAAAACCTGGAGGCCAGCCAAGAACTACAAAAAACTTGGCATGACCAAAAGTCTGTGCTGACTGTGTACCAGCCAGGACAGAAAGTGTGGGTGTTGGAGACTTTGGCCCCAGCAGCCCTCCAAGACAAATGGAGTGACCCCCATACAATTGTTGAGCAAAAGGGAGAAGTCACCTATCTTGTGAATCTTGGAACTCCTAGAAGCCCACTTAGGGTGCTCCATGTCAACAGATTGAAACCATATGTTGACAGGGCTGACATGAGCTTGCTCATGGCAACTGATGAGGAACAGGAGGAGGAGAGTGACCCTCTCCCTAACCTCCTCTCACAGAACCCTGATGATGGGTCAGTAGATGGTGTTGCTTTGGCAAGCAGCCTCACTGACCATCAGCAAACTGAATGCAGACACGTTCTGCAACAGTTTAGACATATGTTTAGCCTGACACCTAGTCAGACTTTCTGGTGCACCTATGAGGTGGACACTGGAGACAGTCTGCCTGTCAAGAGTAAAATCTACAGGCAACCTGACCATGCCAGGGACTGTATCAGGACTGAAGTCCAGAAAATGTTGGAACTAGGTGTGATTGAGCCTTCAGATAGCCCTTGGGCTAGTCCAGTAGTCCTTGTGCCCAAACCTCATACCCAGGGTGGTAAGAAAGAAATGAGGTTTTGTGTAGACTACAGAGGCCTCAATGCAGTCACCAGGAGGGATGCCTATCCAATTCCCAGAGCAGATGAACTGATTGATACATTGGACTCATCCAAGTATCTGAGTACATTTGACCTAACAGCTGGCTACTGGCAGATCAGGTTAGCTGAGGATGCCAATGCCAAAACAGCTTTTTCAACCCCTGGTGGGCACTATCACTTTGTGGTGATGCCCTTTTGGTTTGAAGAATGCACCTGCCATTTTTCAGAGGTTGGTGAATAAAGTTCTGACAGGGATGGAAACCTATTGCTCAGCTTATCTTGATGATATTGCTGTCTTTAGTTCCTCCTGGCAGGATCACCTGTTCCACCTGAGAAATATTTTGGGGGCCCTGCAGAAAGCAGGCCTCACTATTAAGGCCACTAAGTGCCAAAAATGGCAGAGTCAGGTTGTGTACCTGGGCAACCTTGTAGTTGGAGGACAGGTTCAGCCTTTACAGAGTAAAATACAAACCATCATGGAATGGGTTGCTCCAACCACCCAGACACAGGTGAGAGCCTTCTTAGGCCTGACTGGGTACTATAGGAGGTTTGTTAAGGGATATGGATCTATAGTGACCCCCTTAAATTATCTTACCTCAAAGAAAATGCCAAAAAATGTTCAGCGGACAGCTAGCTGTCAGAAGGCATTTGAAAACCTAAAGCAGGCCATGTGCACTGCCCCCATCTGACAGAGTCCAGACTACACCAAAAAGTTCACTGTCCAAACAGATGCTTCTGAGCTGGGTGTGGGAGCTGTACTGTCTCAACTGAATGATGAAGGTCAAGACCAGCCAGTAGCTTTTATAAGCAGAAAGCTGACCCAAAGAGAGAAACATTGGTCAGATATAGAGAAGGAGGCCTTTGCTGTGGTGTGGGCCCTGAAGAACCTGAGGCCATACTTGTTTGGCACTCACTTCATAGTTCAGACTGACCACAAGCCCCTCCTATGGCTCAAACAGATGAAAGGTGAAAACCCCAAACTTTTAAGGTGGTCCATTTCCCTACAGGGGATGGACTATACAGTGGAACATAGACCTGGGACCCAACATGCCAATGCAGATGGACTCTCAAGGTATTTCTACTTAGAACACGAAGACTCAACTTTTCAAGGGTAGTTTAGTGTCCCTGCGTTTGGGGGGGAGTTGTGTATGAGAGTAGGATCTGCACTTATGTTGCCCCCACTTTTGTTTCTGGTGTTAACACTGGTTTCTGGCTAAAGTCTGGCGGGACCCTGCTAATCAGGGCCCCAGCCTCTCTGTTCTCTCTAAACAACTTGGAGTGCATATTAGATACACTAGTGATTGGATACCGTGATACCTTATGAGCCCCTAGTATATGGTACCTTAGGTACCAAGGGCATAGGTACTTCACAGGCCTACCAGGGGCTGAAGCATGTATTATGCCACCCCTGGGACGCAGACTCAATCTGACACCACAGGCCTGCTACTGCAGCCTGGGTGAGGTAGTGTTAGCACTCCTCACTGAGGTTTAGGTTCCCTATATCTCACCTTACACACACATATAAACCTATCAGTCACCCCTAAGGCAGGCCCCATGTTGGACAGGCCACACGAAGGGCTTGCTCCCTCCCCGCACGACAGGGCCCGAGCTCCGGCCCACCAGGCATAACCCACGAAAAACACCTGTACCCCGTCTCCCGACGGATCTTCTGCCCTCGGACCTCTACTCATCACGGGGCCCAGCCCCACCGGCTCCCCCGGCCGGTTCAAGCCGCCATCTTGGGCCCTGCACCACGAGGCCGCGTGGCCTCGGCCCGACCCTAACCCCGGGCCTGGCCGGCCCCGACATCCCGGCACCACCATCCACCCGGGAGGTGAGCGGACCACTTGGCAGGTCAATGGGAGGACGAAGTGTCAAGAGCTCTTCCCCCGCCAGGTGCCGATCGCCTCCAGCTCCCCCAGGCGCTGGCTCCACCCCCTGCTGGGTGTCTGGACACCTTCATCCCGGGCCCTCCGACCTCCAAGTGCGAGGGTCCGGACATCAAAGGGCGCCTGCCCTATAACTGGGGCAACTCCGGAGCAGGAAGGCAGTTGTATCCTGGAGTCGAGAGACACCGAGAGAACTCAGCCTTGACGGACTACTGGCGCTGCCGTAGCCCGCTCTTGTGAACCATCGTCCTGCCTGCTGGCGCTGCCGCGGCCTTCTACAACATCCATCCTCGTCGGGACCTGCTGGCGCTGCCGAGGCCCGTTGTAACGACCATCCTCACCGGGACCGGCTGGCGCTGCCGCGGACCGTACATCGACCATCTTTCCGGGACCTGCTGGCGCTGCCGCGGCCCATTGTAACGACCATCCTCACCGGGACCTGCTGGCGCTGCCGCGGACCGTACATCGACCATCTTCCCGGGACCTGCTGGCGCTGCCGCGGCCCGTACCAACTAAGCTCGAGGATTGTGAGCTAATCATCATCTCATCCAAACTACCTGACTGGTAGACAGACTGTCCCGCTACCCCTTACCCTGCTTTGAGAGACTTGAATCGAGGGGACCCCTGAGTCCAGACCTCCTTGTACCATTCAACCGTACCTTAAGAAGTGCTTATAAAGAACACTGAACCTTATCCGTGTGTGGTATCTGTCTGTGGGGGGGAAGTTACTTGTCTGTACGATCGCTGGAGACGGCTCTCCCCGGAGCCCTCTCCTCCTGACCCCGGCCGACCCTCCCGGTCCGTCTATCCTTTCTAACATTGGTGGCCAGCGGCGCGATCCGAATCAACGCGTAATCGTACAGAGAGTAGCTCACCCCACGACAACAACACGATGTCAGCCAAAGATAGCAACTCCACCGAGAAATTCCAAATGGATAAATTAGAAGAATACAACCACCGCGAACTGAGACAATTCTGCATAGAACTTGGCATTGCTACCACCGGCCTGAGTACCAAAGATGATCTAAAGCACGCCCTAGAGTCGTGGACAGAAACTGGGGTCGCCGGACCCTCCGACCAAAGCAGCATCACACCAGAGGGGAATGCCACGGCTCCCGAGGAGCGGGGAACGGGCCTCTCGCAGGAGGAGATCCGAGAAAGAGAAAGAACCAGATTGCACGAGTTGGAAATGGCACGACTCAAGATGGATGGGGAACTCAAGTTAGCTGAACAGAAACTCAACCTCGAGCACATGCGGCTCCGAGATGAACGAGAAGAGAAGCAGAGACAGAGAGAGCTGGAGGAGAAAAAAATAACGCTCGAGCACGAGCGCAAACTGGCGGAAATAGAACTTCGGAAACAGAATAAAGAACTGGGGGTGCCTGAGCGACCACTCACCCCGGGGCCAATCGAGAAAAAAGTCCACATCCCCAAGGATGTTGTCCGCGAGTATGTCCGAGAAGACGACATACAACAGTGGTTTAAAGCCTACGAGATCGCCATGACCTCCCACCGGATCGACCGGAGTGATTGGGGAGCCGGACTCTGGGGGAGGTTTATCAACGAGGGGCGCGATGCCCTACTGCAGCTCCCAGATCACCAAATGTCGTCCTACGACCACATGAAGGCTGCCCTCCTCACCCGCTACGGCCTCACACCCGAGATGTACCGCCAGAGGTTCAGAGATTGCACCCGGATCCCAGGTACAACTTGGGTAGAATACGTGAACTATTGCAGCCGTGCCTTCGAGGGTTGGATAAAGGGGAGCCAGGTCACCACCTACGAACAACTCTTTAACCTGATGGTATGGGAGCACCTGTCGAACAACTGCTTCGTCGAGCTCAGGCAGCACCTCCTCGACAGTAAGCTGACTGACCCCCGGCAGCTCGCCGCCGAAGCTGATCGATGGGAAAGCACCCGAGTGGGCCGGAGGGGGCCACACGAACAGAACAGAAACAACCAAGGCCAGCACCGTCCTCGGGGAGGAGGAGGGGGCCAGGGGCGAGGGAGAGACGCCTTGCCCGCAACACCCGTGGCCAGCACCCCGGCTCCGGCCGGTCGGGGCAACCCCCCGTGGCGGCCTGGGGTCCGAGCCAACGTCACGTGCCACCGATGCCAGCGAGTCGGCCACTACGCCAATGACCCGAGCTGCCCGCAGAACCAAACACCCAAGCCCCGCCAGGTAGCTGCCGCCGCCCTGGGGGAAGAGCGATCATTGGAGGAACCAGAGGAGTATGAGCCGGCCCAGCAAGAGTGGGAACCGGCCGCCATGGTCCTGGCGTGCTTAGGGGGAAGAGACATGGTCCCGCGGGCTCCCCTACCCGCTAACACCAGGAAATACGGTCAGTGGGTGACCATTAATGGACAGCGAGCCGAGGCCTTGCGTGACACAGGCGCCAGTGTGACGGCCGTCCGCTGTCACCTGGTGAAGCCCGAGCAGATCCTGCCGAACATTCTCTGCCCCGTCCGCTCGGCAGACAACTCTGAAAGTATGTGTCAAATGACCTGCGTTCCATTCGAATGGGGAGGGGTCTCCGGCCTGTTGAAGGTGACGGTCCGGGACGATGCCCCCGTGGACTGCCTCCTGGGGAATGACCTCGAGAGTTCCCCGTGGGCCACCGTTGAGAGAAGAGAGCACCTGGGGATGCTGGGCCTCCCGGACTGGGCCTGCATAACCACCCGGTCCATGGCCGCCCGTGCCGTCCCTCGATCAGAAGAACCAGAATGGCCAGCACCTCCGCCCCCAGTCGCCCCAGTAGAAGACAGCGACGAGGCCAGCCTCCCAGACCCGACGGCCGAAGGGGACGCGCAACCCCAGGACCTTCCTGACCTGGCTCAGTGGCGTCAAGAGGGGGGGCCCACCCAAGCACAGTTCCGCCAGGAACAAAAGACCTGTCCCTCCCTCGAGGGACTCCGCCAACAAGCCAGCGCCCAGAACGCAGGGGACTCCACCGGAACTCACTGGGTCTACTGGGATAACGACCTGCTATACAGCGAGCAAAGAATCGCCGAGCTGGGGGCCGGTCGAGTACTGGTGGTACCTCTCCGCTTCAGAGACTTTCTGCTCAACCTGGCCCACGATGTCCCCCTGGCTGGACACCTGGGCCAAGATAAAACGTACAGCCGCCTAGTGACCCACTTTTTCTGGCCGAAGATGAGGAACGACGTCCTGAACCACTGCCGATCTTGCCCCACATGCCAAGCCAGCGGGAAGAGTGGTCGGAAGCTGAAAGCCCCTCTGCAACCCTTCCCTGTGGTCACCACCCCGTTCGAGAGGGTGGGGATAGACATCGTGGGGCCGCTGGACCCCCGCACGGCACAAGGACACAGGTTCATCTTAGTACTGGTGGACCATGCCACCCGCTACCCCGAGGCGGTGCCCCTACGGACCGTGACAGCTCCGGTGGTTGGCCGGGCCCTAATGGGGATCTTCTCCCGGGTAGGCTTCCCCCGAGAAGTCGTCAGCGACCGAGGCACGAACTTTATATCCAAATACATGAAGTCCCTCTGGCAACAATGCGGGGTCACCTACAGATTCACGACCCCCTATCACCCCCAAGGGAACGGACTAGTGGAGCGTTTTAACCGCACCCTCAAGGGGATGATTGGGGGATTGGAAGAGCCCCTCCGTCGCCAGTGGGATGTACTGCTCCCGTGCCTCCTCTTCGCCTACCGCGAAGTTCCCCAGAAGTCCCTCGGTTTTAGCCCTTTCGAACTCCTGTACGGGCACCCTGTGCGAGGGCCCCTCAGCCTAGTAAAAGAAGGTTGGGAGATGGCCCCCCTAAAGACCCCTCCAGACGTCTTCAAATACCTCCTGGCCCTACGCAATCAGACCCGGCGCTTCAGAGAGATGGCCAAGGCGAACCTCGAGGCCAGCCAGGAGGACATGAAGAAGTGGTATGATCACAATGCCTCCTCCGTTGAGTTCGAGCCTGGACAACAAGTATGGGTGATGTCCCCCACCGAACCATGTGCCTTGCAAGATAAGTGGACGGGGCCCTTCAAAGTGGTCAAGCGCAAAAGCCCCGTCACTTACCTCATCGACCTGGGGACCTCCCGGAACCCCCTTCGGGTCCTCCACACCAACCGACTCAAACCACACTTTGTGCGCTCAGAACTCAGCCTCCTGATGGCTACGGACAGTGGGGCAGAGGAAGACTCCGAACCCCTCCCGGATCTTCTGAAGACTCAGGAGAATGACGGCTCCGTGGACGGGGTCCGGCTCTCTGACGCCCTCACTTCGGAGCAACGCCAGGGCTGCCGGAACCTCCTGCTGCAGTTCGCTACCCTGTTCTCCCTCACCCCCGGGGTCACCCCTTGGTGTTTGCACGACGTGGACACAGGGGACAGTCCCCCTGTCCGACACCGGGCCTACCGCGTACCAGATCGGGTACGGGCCTGCATACAGGAGGAGGTGGCCAAGATGCTCACAATCGGGGTCATCGAGCCCTCGGACAGTCCCTGGGCCAGTCCGGTTGTATTGGTCCCCAAAGCCGCTGCCCCCGGCACCGCACCTGAACTGAGATTCTGCGTCGACTACCGGGGCTTGAACGCTGTCACCCGGACCGACGCTCATCCGATCCCCCGAGCAGACGAGCTGATCGACCGGCTGGGGGCCGCCCGCTACCTCAGTATCTTCGACCTAACAGCGGGCTACTGGCAGATCGGCCTCACACCCAGGGCTCAGGAACGGTCAGCCTTCTCTACTCCCGATGGCCACTACCAATTCAAGGTCATGCCCTTCGGCATGAAGAATGCCCCCGCCACGTTTCAACGCCTCGTGAACCAGGTCTTGGCGGGGCTCGAAGAGTTCAGCGCTGCCTACCTGGACGATATCGCTGTATACAGCCGCCACTGGCCCGACCACCTCCGTCACCTCCAAGAGGTCCTACAGGCCCTCCAGCGGGCCGGCCTCACAATTAAGGCCGGCAAGTGCCAAATTGGCCAAGGGTCTGTGACCTACCTTGGGCACCAAGTGGGAAGCGGGCTGGTGGCCCCGCTACAACTTAAGATTGCTGCCATCCAGTCCTGGCAGCCCCCCGTCACCCAGACCGAGGTCCGAGCCTTCTTGGGGCTCACCGGCTACTACCGGCGGTTCGTGAAGGACTACGGCAGCATCGTGGGGCCCCTCACGGGTCTCACGTCCAAGAACCAACCGAAGCGGATTAACTGGACCCCCGATTGTCAAGCGGCCTTCGAGAAGCTGAAGGCCGCCCTGTGCACCGCCCCGGTGCTCCAGGCCCCCGATTACGGTCGGGAATTCGTGGTACAGACCGACGCCTCCGACCACGGCATCGGAGCCGTCCTTTCTCAGTTAAACCCCGAAGGTCATGACCAGCCGGTGGCCTTCATCAGTCGACGTCTCCTGGCCCGAGAACAGCGCTGGAGCACCATCGAGAGGGAGGCCTTCGCAGTGGTGTGGGCCCTCAAAAAGCTCCGGCCCTATCTCTTCGGTACCCACTTCCGGGTACAAACCGACCATCGACCCCTGCAGTGGCTGATGCAGATGCGGGGGGAGAACCCAAAACTCTTGCGCTGGTCCATTTCCCTGCAGGGAATGGACTTCACTGTGGAGCACCGACCAGGCCAAGACCACGCCAACGCGGATGGCCTGTCCCGCTTTTTCCGCCTCGACGAAGAGAGTCCCCAAGGAGATGGGTGACTCTCCCCGCCTTCAGCTGGGGGGGACGCATGTTGGACAGGCCACACGAAGGGCTTGCTCCCTCCCCGCACGACAGGGCCCGAGCTCCGGCCCACCAGGCATAACCCACGAAAAACACCTGTACCCCGTCTCCCGACGGATCTTCTGCCCTCGGACCTCTACTCATCACGGGGCCCAGCCCCACCGGCTCCCCCGGCCGGTTCAAGCCGCCATCTTGGGCCCTGCACCACGAGGCCGCGTGGCCTCGGCCCGACCCTAACCCCGGGCCTGGCCGGCCCCGACATCCCGGCACCACCATCCACCCGGGAGGTGAGCGGACCACTTGGCAGGTCAATGGGAGGACGAAGTGTCAAGAGCTCTTCCCCCGCCAGGTGCCGATCGCCTCCAGCTCCCCCAGGCGCTGGCTCCACCCCCTGCTGGGTGTCTGGACACCTTCATCCCGGGCCCTCCGACCTCCAAGTGCGAGGGTCCGGACATCAAAGGGCGCCTGCCCTATAACTGGGGCAACTCCGGAGCAGGAAGGCAGTTGTATCCTGGAGTCGAGAGACACCGAGAGAACTCAGCCTTGACGGACTACTGGCGCTGCCGTAGCCCGCTCTTGTGAACCATCGTCCTGCCTGCTGGCGCTGCCGCGGCCTTCTACAACATCCATCCTCGTCGGGACCTGCTGGCGCTGCCGCGTCCCGTTCTAACGACCATCCTCACCGGGACCGGCTGGCGCTGCCGCGGACCGGACATCGACCATCTTTCCGGGACCTGCTGGCGCTGCCGCGGCCCGTTGTAACGACCATCCTCACCGGGACCTGCTGGCGCTGCCGCGGACCGTGCATCGACCATCTTCCCGGGACCTGCTGGCGCTGCCGCGGCCCGTACCAACTAAGCTCGAGGATTGTGAGCTAATCATCATCTCATCCAAACTACCTGACTGGTAGACAGACTGTCCCGCTACCCCTTACCCTGCTTTGAGAGACTTGAATCGAGGGGACCCCTGAGTCCAGACCTCCTTGTACCATTCAACCGTACCTTAAGAAGTGCTTATAAAGAACACTGAACCTTATCCGTGTGTGGTATCTGTCTGTGGGGGGGAAGTTACTTGTCTGTACGATCGCTGGAGACGGCTCTCCCCGGAGCCCTCTCCTCCTGACCCCGGCCGACCCTCCCGGTCCGTCTATCCTTTCTAACACCCTATCAATCCTGAAGGCAGGGTGCTTGGTTTCCATGTGAGGGGGTGCCTCTGCAGCTCTCAGAGTCTATTCTCTGTGGCTGTTTGTGGATGCGGTTATACCATATACTCTTAAGTGCATTATAACCTAGCGGTAAATGCAAACTTTGGGATGGCTGCATCAAAACATGTCCTGTTTGGTGTCAAATGCTTTGGAATCATACGCCCACACCAGTAACTGGTGTGGGAGTATGATCCCACCCTTATAGAGGGATAGACATGTACCCACTGTGGAAACACGGTAGAATCCTGAAGAGCCCTGGCATCACAAAATGGATGCCACCAGCACAGACACTGGGCCGCCCTCCTGCTGCTGACCGAAACTCGCAGTGGAGGAGGCCCAACAATAGGCATCCTGTCACAGGGAGGTGTAACTACCTTCCAGACAGGATTTAGTGTATTGGGGCTGGGTGTGTGTCCTCCTAGAGTGCTTTGAAGTCCTGCACTGGGGGAGCAGTAGGCTCCTCTGTGCATATGCCAGCTCAAACCGGTTCAGGGGCTACCAGCCCCTGCTCTGGCACAAAACTGGACAAAGGGAAGTGGGTGTAGCCACCCACTCCCCTGACCCTCCCATAGGAGTGGTCATGGAGCTAGTCCCTCCCTTCCTTATAGTATAAGTTAGGGAACCCTTGCCATTGCAAACTAGATATCCCTGGATGACGCTCGGAAGAAGAATCCTGGACCATCGATATTCCACTACCTTTGGAAGACTGAAGAATCTCCCTTGAAGTCAAGGAGTGACTCCCCTGCTTGGCAGGTACCAAAACTTTGCATCAACGGTCACAAACTTTCCCACTCCCGCTGGAGTCCGAAGTCCCTGCAGCCCCAGAAGTGGATTTCCTGACTTCTCCAAGGCCATCGTGAGTCCCCAGTTACGCATAGGCAAGTGGACCCAATGAGTGACGAGGAACTGCAATACCTGGGTATCGGGCACTATCTTCAAGTGCAACCCCTTCATGACAGTCTACAAACTTGTGCATTGGCCCACGTGTGGTCCGAGTCTCCAGCAGGATTTCCTCCGAAGATCAGAGGCCTACCTCATCCCAAGTGACGCCTTTCGAGTGAATCCTCTCAAGACATCTTCGCAATCCCTTGCCGGCTGGCTTGTGGGTCCCCAGAAGACTTTTCTACAGAGCCAAAGGGCTCTCCTTGTTGCTCCAGGCCTGCCCTGACTTACCCTCACTGGGTGAGTCCCTCAGATCTTGCTGGTCTGCACCGCTGACTTTCTTCACTTTCCACAAGACTTGCTGTTGCCAAGGGTTGTTGGCTCCAATCCGGTTGCCGACACCTCGGTAAGCTGCAGACTTTGTGGGACACGCCGAATCCAGCTCTTGGTCATCATCGACACCTCCTGGACCTCGTGGCTGAAGAGTCCAGACACCCGTGATCACCTGAAATCACCCGACTACTGTGGGCATCCAGCTTCCTGGCACCGGGTCACTGGCAAGCGACTTTGAACACTGTCTCCTCTGCTTTCAGGCCTTCTTTCTTCTGAATCCAGCCTTGGATTCCACCGGACACTTCTCCTGTCTTCACAAGCAGCAAGTCTTCTTTGGCTCCCATTGAAAACGACACGTGACCCGACACCAAAAGAACCCTATGCACCCGGCTTCCCTGGGTGAGGTAACTCCAGCACTACGGTGCTCCTGTGGGTGTTGGCTCTATAACTACGTACCCTGTAAGTGACTTGCTTATAGATTCTTCCGAAGTATCCTAAAACCTTAAAATTCCAACCGTGACTTGCTCCATTGAAGTCTATTGGGATGCGTGGCTGTGTTTTCACACTGCATGCGTCCCCCGTGGGTCCTTTACTTACCTGCCTTGGGTAGATTAGTAAGGTCCAAGGGCTTCTGAAGGCCCTAGGCCTTGTCTCTTCTCAAGTCGATATTCCTAAACCTCTTTTTTAGGATATGGTCTGGTACGCCCCTAGGGCCCCAGCCAAATTTGTGCTTAACTTGTTGTGAAATGTTGATTTGTGCATATGTCCTTGACTTCTAATCTGATAAAGAGATTAGTAGAGTGTGTCTAGTAATACATACATATATATTTTATATATATACCTGTGTGTTGTCCTTTCATTTGGTAATTCAAGAGATTATAAGGTAAAACAAGCTGCTTTACATTCCTCTAAAGACTTAGCCTGAAGGCTGCTCTCCACAGCTACCAATAGGATAGCTTTCTTAAAAAGGTTGTCTTAAACCGATTTACCATAAGAGTCGAATTGTAATGGTGCAAGGTGGGTACTTTAACTAGTGACCAGCATATACCAGGCCAATTCTTCACACTCGCTCTCTCCTATCTGAACCTCTCTTGCCTCTTTTCCACCTATCTTTCTTCTTTCTGCACCTCTCTTGCCTTTTTCTGCACCACTCTTGCCGCTTTCAACACATCTCTTGCATCTTTCTGCACCTCTGTTGCCTCTTTATGCACCTCTCTTGCCTCTGTCTGCACGTCTCTTGCTTATTTCTGCAGCTCACTCTCTTCTTTTTACTCCTCTCTTGACTCTTTCTGTACCTCTCTTGCCTTTCTGTAGCTCACTCTCTTCTTTCTGCACCACTCTTGCCTCTTCCTGCACCTCTCTTCCCTCTTTCAGCAGCTCACTCTCTCCTTTCTGCACCTCTCTTGCCTCTTTCTGCACCTCTCATGCCTCTTTCTGAACTTCCCTTGGTTCTTTCTGCTGCTCACTCTCTTCTTTCTGTACCTCTCTTGCCTCTTTCTATACCTCTCTTGCCTCTTTCTATATCTCACTTGCATCTTTCTGCAGCTCACTCTCTTATTTCTGAACCTCTCCTGCCTCTTGCTGCACCTCTCTTTCCTCTTTCTGAACAGTTCTTCCTCTTACTGTACCTCTCGCCTCTTTCTGCACCTCTCTTGCCTCTTTCTGTGGCTCACTCTCTTTTTTCTGTACCTCTCTTGCCTTGTTCTTCATCTCTCTTGCCTCTTTCTGTACCTCTCATGCTTCTTTCTGCACTTCTCTTGGTTGTTTCTGCAGCTCAGTTTCTTCTTTCTGCACCTCTCTTGCCTCTTTCTGCACCTCACTTGCCTCTTTCTGCACCTTTCTTCCTCTTTCTGCACCTCGCTTGCCTCTTTCTACACCTCTTACCTCTTTCTGCACCTCTCTTTCCACTTTATGCACCTCTCTTGCATCTTACTGCCCCTCTCTTGCCTCTTTCTGCAGGTCACTCTCTTCAAACTGCACCCCTCTTGCCTCCTTCTGCACCTCTCTTCTCTCATTCAGTAGCTCACTCTCTCCTATCTGTACCTCTCTTGCCTCTTTATGCACCTCTGTGGCCTCTTTATTCAGCTCTCTTGCCTCTTTCTGCACCTCTCTTGCCTCTTTTTGTACCACTCTTGCCTCTTTCTGCACCTCCTTTGCCTCTTTCTGCATCTCTCTTGCTGCTATCTGCAGCTCACTCTCTTCTTTCTGTACATCTCTTGCCTCTTTATGCACCACCCTAGCCTCTTTCTGCACCTCTGTGCCTCTTTCTGACCCACTCTTGCCTCTTTCTACACTTCTCTTGACTCTTTCTGCACCTCCCTTGACTCTTTCTGCAACTCTCCTCTTTCTGCCCCTCTCTTGCCTCTTTATGCACCTCTCTTGCCTTTTTGCACCTCACTTGCCTCTTTCTTCACCTCCCTTGCCTCTATTTGTACATTGCTTGCCTTTCTACTCAACTCTTGCCTCTTTATTCACCTCTCTTGCATCTGCCTGCATGTTTCTTGCGTATTTCTGCAGCTCACTCTCTTCTTGTTACACCTCTCTTGACACTTTCTGTACCTCTCTTGCCTTTCTGTAGCTCACTCTCTTCTTTCTGCACCACTCTTGCCTCTTCCTGCATCTCTCTTCCCTCTTTCAGCAGCTCACTCTCTTCTTTCTGCACCTCTCTTGCCTCTTTCTGCACCTCTCATGCCTCTTTCTGAACTTCTCTCGATTCTTTCTGCTGCTCACTCTCTGCTTTCTGTACCTCTCTTGCCTCTTTCTATACCTCTCTTGCCTCTTTCTATATCTCACTTGCATCTTTCTGCAGCTCACTCTCTTATTTCTGAACCTCTCCTGCCTCTTGCTGCATCTCTCTTTCCTCTTTCTGAACAGTTCTTCCTCTTTCTGTACCTCTCGCCTCTTTCTGCACCTCTCTTGCCTCTTTCTGTGGCTCACTCTCTACTTTCTGCACCTCTCTTGCCTCTTTCATCACCTCTCCTGCCTCTTTCTGTACCTCTGATGCCTCTTTCTGCACTTCTCTTGGTTCTTTCTGCAGCTCACTCTCTTCTTTCTGCACCTCTCTTGCCTCTTTCTACACCTCACTTGCCTCTTTCTGTGCCTTTCTTTCTCTTTGTGCACCTCTCTTGCCTCTTTCTACACCTCTAACCTCTTTCTGCACCGCTCTTTCTACTTTATGCACCTCTCTTGCATCTTTCTGCCCCTCTCTTGCCTCTTTCTGCAGGTCACTCTCTTCAAACTGCACCTCTCTTGCCTCTTTCTGCACCTCTCTTCTCTCAATCAGTAGCTCACTCTCTCCTATCTGTACCTCTCTTGCCTCTTTATGCACCTCTCTGGCCTCTTTCTGCACCTCTCTTGCCTCTTTCTGCACCACTCTTGCCTCTTTTTGCACCACTCTTTCCTCTTTCTGCACCTCCCTTGCCTCTTTCTGCATGTCTGTTGCTGCTTTCTGCAGCTCACTCTCTTCTTTCTGTACATCTCTTACCTCTTTATGCACCACTCTAGCCTCTTTCTGCACCTCTGTGCCTCTTTCTGACCCACTCTTGCCTCTTTCTATACTTCTCTTTACTATTTCTGCACCTCTCTTGACTCTTTCTGCAACTCTCCTCTTTCTGCACCTCTCTTGCCTCTTTCTGCACCTCTCTTGCCTCTTTTTGCACCTCACTTGCCTCTTTCTTCACCTCCCTTGCCTCTATTTGTACATTGCTTGCCTTTCTACTCAACTCTTGCCTCTTTCTGCACCTCCCTGCCTCTTTCTGTACTGCTCTTGCCTCTCTCTGCACCACTCTTGCTTCTCTCTGCACCTCGCTTGCTTCTTTCTGTGCTTCTCTTTCTTCTTTTTGTGCCTTTCTTCCTTTATCTGCAGTTCTCTTGTTATTGCCTCTTTCTGCAATTCTCTTGCCTCTTTCTGCACCTCTCTTTCCTCTTTCTGCACCTCTGTTGCATCTTTCTGTACCTCTCTTGCCTCTTTCTGCAGATATCCCTGGATGACGCTCGGAAGAAGAATCCTGGACCATCGATATTCCACTACCTTTGGAAGACTGAAGAATCTCCCTTGAAGTCAAGGAGTGACTCCCCTGCTTGGCAGGCACCAAAACTTTGCATCAACGGTCACAAACTTTCCCACTCCCGCTGGAGTCCGAAGTCCCTGCAGTCCCAGAAGTGGATTTCCTGACTTCTCCAAGGCCATCGTGAGTCCCCAGTTACGCATAGGCAAGTGGACGCAATGAGTGACGAGGAAATGCAATACCTGGGTATCGGGCACTATCTTCAAGTGCAACCCCTTCATGACAGTCTACAAACTTGTGCATTGGCCCACGTGTGGTCCGAGTCTCCAGCAGGATTTCCTCCGAAGATCAGAGGCCTACCTCATCCCAAGTGACGCCTTTCGAGTGAATCCTCTCAAGACATCTTCGCAATCCCTTGCCGGCTGGCTTGTGGGTCCCCAGAAGACTAATCTACAGAGCCAAAGGGCTCTCCTTGTTGCTCCAGGCCTGCCCTGACTTACCCTCACTGGGTGAGTCCCTCAGATCTTGCTGGTCTGTACCGCTGACTTTCTTCACTTTCCTCAAGACTTGCTGTTGCCAAGGGTTGTTGGCTCCAATCCGGTTGCCGACACCTCAGTAAGCTGCAGACTTTGTGGGACACGCCGAATCCAGCTCTTGGTCATCGTCGACACCTCCTGGACCTCGTGGCTGAAGAGTCCAGACACCCGTGATCACCTGAAATCACCCGACTACTGTGGGCATCCAGCTTCCTGGCACCGGGTCACTGGCAAGTGACTTTGAACACTGTCTCCTCTGCTTTCAGGCCTTCTTTCTTCTGAATCCAGCCTTGGATTCCACCGGACACTTCTCCTGTCTTCACAAGCAGCAAGTATTCTTTGGCTCCCATTGAAAACGACACGTGACCCGACACCAAAAGAACCCTATGCACCCGGCTTCCCTGGGTGAGGTAACTCCAGCACTACGGTGCTCCTGTGGGTGTTGGCTCTATAACTACGTACCCTGTAAGTGACTTGCTTATAGATTCTCCCGAAGTATCCTAAAACCTTAAAATTCCAACCGTGACTTGCTCCATTGAAGTCTATTGGGATCCGTGGCTGTGTTTTCACACTGCATGCGTCCCCCGTGGGTCCTTTACTTACCTGCCTTGGGTAGATTAGTGAGGTCCCAGGGCTTCTGAAGGCCCTAGGCCTTGTCTCTTCTCAAGTCGATATTCCTAAACCTCTTTTTTAGGATATGGTCTGGTACGCCCCTAGGGCCCCAGCCAAATTTGTGCTTAACTTGTTGTGAAATGTTGATTTGTGCACATGTCCTTGACTTCTAATCTGATAAAGAGATTAGTAGAGTATGTCTAGTAATACATACATATATATTTTATATATATACCTGTGTGTTGTCCTTTCATTTGGTAATTCAAGAGATTATAAGGTAGAACAAGCTGCTTTACATTCCTCTAAAGACTTAGCCTGAAGGCTGCTCTCCACAGCTACCAATAGGATAGCTTTCTTAAAAAGGTTGTCTTAAACCTATTTACCATAAGAGTCGAATTGTAATGGTGCAAGGTGGGTACTTTACTAGTGACCAGCATATACCAGGCCAATTCCTCACACTCGCTCTCTCCTATCTGAACCTCTCTTGCCTCTTTTCCACCTCTCTTTCTTCTTTCTGCACCTCTCTTGCCTTTTTCTGCACCACTCTTGCCGCTTTCAACACATCTCTTGCATCTTTCTGCACCTCTGTTGCCTCTTTATGCACCTCTCTTGCCTCTGTCTGCACGTCTCTTGCTTATTTCTGCAGCTCACTCTCTTCTTTTTACTCCTCTCTTGACTCTTTCTGTACCTCTCTTGCCTTTCTGTAGCTCACTCTCTTCTTTCTGCACCACTCTTGCCTCTTCCTGCACCTCTCTTCCCTCTTTCAGCAGCTCACTCTCTCCTTGCTGCACCTCTCTTGCCTCTTTCTGCACCTCTCATGCCTCTTTCTGAACTTCCCTTGGTTCTTTCTGCTGCTCACTCTCTTCTTTCTGTACCTCTCTTGCCTCTTTCTATACCTCTCTTGCCTCTTTCTATATCTCACTTGCATCTTTCTGCAGCTCACTCTCTTATTTCTGAACCTCTCCTGCCTCTTGCTGCACCTCTCTTTCCTCTTTCTGAACAGTTCTTCCTCTTACTGTACCTCTCGCCTCTTTCTGCACCTCTCTTGCCTCTTTCTGTGGCTCACTCTCTTTTTTCTGTACCTCTCTTGCCTTGTTCTTCATCTCTCTTGCCTCTTTCTGTACCTCTCATGCTTCTTTCTGCACTTCTCTTGGTTGTTTCTGCAGCTCATTCTCTTCTTTCTGCACCTCTCTTGCCTCTTTCTGCACCTCACTTGCCTCTTTCTGCACCTTTCTTCCTCTTTCTGCACCTCTCTTGCCTCTTTCTACACCTCTTACCTCTTTCTGCACCTCTCTGACCACTTTATGCACCTCTCTTGCATCTTACTGCCCCTCTCTTGCCTCTTTCTGCAGGTCACTCTCTTCAAACTGCACCCCTCTTGCCTCTTTCTGCACCTCTCTTCTCTCATTCAGTAGCTCACTCTCTCCTATCTGTACCTCTCTTGCCTCTTTATGCACCTCTGTGGCCTCTTTATTCAGCTCTCTTGCCTCTTTCTGCACCTCTCTTGCCTCTTTTTGTACCACTCTTGCCTCTTTCTGCACCTCCTTTGCCTCTTTCTGCATCTCTCTTGCTGCTATCTGCAGCTCACTCTCTTCTTTCTGTACATCTCTTGCCTCTTTATGCACCACCCTAGCCTCTTTCTGCACCTCTGTGCCTCTTTCTGTCCCACTCTTGCCTCTTTCTACACTTCTCTTGACTCTTTCTGCACCTCTCTTGACTCTTTCTGCAACTCTCCTCTTTCTGCCCCTCTCTTGCCTCTTTCTGCACCTCTCTTGCCTTTTTGCACCTCACTTGCCTCTTTCTTCACCTCCCTTGCCTCTATTTGTACATTGCTTGCCTTTCTACTCAACTCTTGCCTCTTTATTCACCTCTCTTGCATCTGCCTGCATGTTTCTTGCGTATTTCTGCAGCTCACTCTATTCTTGTTACACCTCTCTTGACTCTTTCTGTACCTCTCTTGCCTTTCTGTAGCTCACTCTCTTCTTTCTGCACCACTCTTGCCTCTTCCTGCATCTCTCTCCCCTCTTTCAGCAGCTCACTCTCTTCTTTATGCACCTCTGTTGCCTCTTTCTGCACCTCTCATGCCTCTTTCTGAACTTCTCTCGGTTCTTTCTGCTGCTCACTCTCTGCTTTCTGTACCTCTCTTGCCTCTTTCTATACCTCTGTTGCCTCTTTCTATATCTCACTTGCATCTTTCTGCAGCTCACTCTCTTATTTCTGAACCTCTCCTGCCTCTTGCTGCATCTCTCTTTCCTCTTTCTGAACAGTTCTTCCTCTTTCTGTACCTCTCGCCTCTTTGTGCACCTCTCTTGCCTCTTTCTGTGGCTCACTCTCTACTTTCTGCACCTCTCTTGCCTCTTTCATCACCTCTCTTGCCTCTTTCTGTACCTCTGATGCCTCTTCCTGCACTTCTCTTGGTTCTTTCTGCAGCTCACTCTCTTCTTTCTGCACATCTCTTGCCTCTTTCTGCACCTCACTTGCCTCTTTCTGTGCCTTTCTTTCTCTTTGTGCACCTCTCTTGCCTCTTTCTACACCTCTTACCTCTTTCTGCACCTCTCTTTCTACTTTATGCACCTCTCTTGCATCTTTCTGCCCCTCTCTTGCCTCTTTCTGCACCTCTCTTCTCTCAATCAGTAGCTCACTCTCTCCTATCTGTACCTCTCTTGCCTCTTTATGCACCTCTCTGGCCTCTTTCTGCACCTCTCTTGCCTCTTTCTGCACCACTCTTGCCTCTTTTTGCACCACTCTTTCCTCTTTCTGCACCTCCCTTGCCTCTTTCTGCATCTCTGTTGCTGCTTTCTGCAGCTCACTCTCTTCTTTCTGTACATCTCTTACCTCTTTATGCACCACTCTAGCCTCTTTCTGCACCTCTGTGCCTCTTTCTGACCCACTCTTGCCTCTTTCTATACTTCTCTTTACTGTTTCTGCACCTCTCTTGACTCTTTCTGCAACTCTCCTCTTTCTGCACCTCTCTTGCCTCTTTCTGCACCTCTCTTGCCTCTTTTTGTACCTCACTTGCCTCTTTCTTCACCTCTCTTGCCTCTATTTGTACATTGCTTGCCTTTCTACTCAACTCTTGCCTCTTTCTGCACCTCCCTGCCTCTTTCTGTACTTCTCTTGCCTCTCTCTGCACCACTCTTGATTCTTTCTGCACCTCGCTTGCTTCTTTCTGTGCTTCTCTTTCTTCTTTTTGTGCCTTTCTTCCTTTATCTGCAGTTCTCTTGTTATTGCCTCTTTCTGCAATTCTCTTGCCTCTTTCTGCACCTCTCTTTCCTCTTTCTGCACCTCTCGTACATCTTTCTGCACATCTCTTGCCTCTTTCTGCACCTCTGTTGCATCTTTCTGTACCTCTCTTGCCTCTTTCTGCACCTCTCTTGCTTCTTTCTGCACCTCACTCTTTTCCTTCTGTGCCTCACTCTCTTTCTTATGCACCTCTGTTGCTCCATTCTGCACCTGTCTTGCTTCTTTCTGCACTTCTCTTGCTTCTTCCTGCACCTTTCTTCCTCTTTCTGCACCTCTCCTGCCTCTTTCTACACCTCTTACCTCTTACTGCAGCTCACTCTCTTCTTTCTGCCCCTCTCTTGCCTCTTCCTGCATGTCTCTGCACTCATTCTTTAGCTCACTCTCTTCTATCTGTACCTCTCTTGCCTCTTTCTGTACCTCTCTTGACTCTTTCCGAACCTCTCTTCTTCCTTCACCTCTCTTGCCTCTTTTTGCACTTCTGTTTCCTCTTTATACACTTCTCTTGCCTCTGTCTGCACTTCTCATGCTTATTTCTGCAGCTCACTCTCTTCTTTCTGCACCTCTCTTGCCTCTTTCTGCACCACTCTTGCTTCTTTATGCTCCTCTCATTGAAAGCTATCCTAGTGGTAGCTATGGAGAGCAGCCTTCAGGCTAAGTCTTGAAGGAGTGTAAAGCACCTTGTTTTACAAGTCTATAATCTCTTGAATGACCAAATGAAAGGACAACCACACCAGGTATATATTCAAAATATATGTATTTAAGATAAAACACACCCCTCTAGTCTCTTTATGAGGCTGGAGTTCAAAGTACTTAAGTTACAAGTCAGTATTCAACAGTACAAGCACATTTGGACCCTAGGGGCGTACCAAACCATATACCAATAAAGTGGTATAAGAACCAAGACTGAGCTAGACACGCAGGGCCCGATTCACAGAACTAACTTAAGACAAAATCCTAAACTTACTACCATTTTGGTATTCACAGAAGGCACTTACTCATTTTGGTATTCACAGAATGCACTTACTCATTTCGGTATTCACAGAAGTTAGGAGTCCTAACTTTAGGACTCCTAAATGCCTTCTGTGAATACCGAAAGTCTTAAAATTAGGATTTTTCTCAGTTTGGTAGTAGTATAGTTAGGACTCCTAACTTTAGGACTCCTAAATACCTTCTGTGAATACCGAAAGTCTTAAAATTAGGATTTTTCTCAATTTAGTAGTCCTAAATTTAGGACTCCTAACTTTAGGACTCCTAAATGCCTTCTGTGAATACCGAAATCCTTAAAATTAGGATTTTTCTCAGTTTAGTGGTAGTATAGTTAGGACTCCTAACTTTAGGACTCCTAAATGCCTTCTGTGAATACCGAAAGTCTTAAAATTAGGATTTTTCTCAATTTAGTAGTCCTAAGTTTAGATTTAGGACTACTAAATTGAGAAAAATCCTAATTTTAAGACTTTCGGTATTCACAGAAGGCATTTAGGAGTCCTAAAGTTAGGAGTCCTAACTATACTACTACTAAACTGAGAAAAATCCTAATTTTAAGACTTTCGGTATTCACAGAAGGCATTTAGGAGTCCTAAAGTTAGGACTCCTAACTTCTGTGAATACCGAAATGAGTAAGTGCCTTCTGTGAATACCAAAATGAGTAAGTGCCTTCTGTGAATACCAAAATGGTAGTAAGTTTAGGATTTTGTCTTAAGTTAGTTCTGTGAATCGGGCCCAGGGCCTAGAGCCTTTAGTAGTGCTTGGGTCCCAAGGAACCACCCAAGGTAGTGATGTATGGGACCCAGGGGGGATGCGTGCAGTGTTAGAACACAGGTGTGAATCGCCATTAACTTCTATGGGGAAAGTCGCGGTTGGAAAATTACAAGTTAAGGACAGTTAGAGGATGACTACAAGCAAACCCTTCTGGACATAGAGGTGTCTAGGGCCAACACCCACGGGATCACCGGAGTACTCGTGTTACCTCACCCAGGGAAGCCGGGTGCATAGGTGTCTTTTAGTGTCGGGTCGCTGCATCGTTTTCAATGGGAGCTGGCCAAGAAGTGCTGCTACCGTGAAGAGAAGTGTCCGAAGAGATCCAAGCCTGGATCGAGGATGGAAGGAACCTGAAAGCAGAGGGAACAGAGTCTGGGTCACTTACCAGTGGCCAGGGACACGATAGTCCAATGCCCACAGATGTCGGGTGCTTCAGGTGAGTTGACGGATGTCTTGACTCTTCAGCCATGAAGTCCAGGAGGTGTCGATGACAACCAGGAGCTGGATTCATGCTGTCCCACAAAGTCTGTTGATTGCTGTTTGTTGGAAAGGCGTTCGCCGGAAGGGGGTTCGATACACGTCCTGCCCACCCCTTTGACCCACCTCTCCCAAATAAGCCGAACCAGGCGCGCACACCCTGAACTGCACTGTGAACAGAGGGACACCACACGTATTCTTTGTAGGACGATAAGTTCTTTTATCGATGATTTCAAGGGATCTTTATGACCCAAAAGGCGAATAGTACAGCAGTGGCACAACGTACCACAAGTCAGTCGTGGGGAATGGGGGTAGCGGGACAGTCTTTCAAGATAGTGTCTCTGCGAAATACCCTGCGGAAGCTCACAATCCTCGAGCCGGAGGGTGTCGTGTCTCTGGGCGATCTCTTCCCGAGTCGTCCTCAAGGGGAGCGCCGCGAGTCTCTCAGCAGGCACAGGTGGTCGGAGTTCAGGAGCCGCGATTCCGTCAGCAGGGCTCAGATGGTTCAATAGCTGGGGGCCGTGAGTCACTCAGCAGGCCTAGGTGGTTCAGTGTTCGGGAGCCGCGACCTAGTCCGCAGGGCTCAGATGGTTCAATAGCAAGAGGCCGCGAGTCACTCAGCAGGCCCAGGTGACTTCAGCGTTCAGGAGCCGCGACAGCGTCTGCAGGCTCAGATGGTTCCAGGTCTTCTCTGTCCTTGTTTCTCCGGCACCCCTTGTTATACTCCGCTGGTTCTTTGAAGTCCGGAGTGCTCGCAGAGGGGGGACTGCGGTGACGGAGGGGGTTCGGCGGGATTTCCTGCCGCTCACTTCTTTGGTCTTTCCAGGTGGGCCTGGGAGGGACCCCAGACGCTCGGTAGGGGAGGCGCCTGCTCCCCAGGGGCCTGGTGGCCGATTGAGTCCTCCCGGGGAAGGCGACCCGAGGTGTGACTGGGCTGGCGCCTCTGGGTCTGTGTTGAGGCTCCCGCTTCCTTGGTTGGACATGCGTGGTAGGGTGGTGAGTTGGTCAGGCCTCTGGCCGGCCCGCGGATCGGGGGTGGCTGGGGCGGCCGGAGTCGGGGATGTCGTGTCTTGAGGGTGGTTGCAGGTTGGCTGGATGATGGAGAGGGCCACGCCGTGAGGCCGGTCTCACACGCGTCCCCCCCAGCTGAAAGGCGTGGAGAACTACCCATCCACTGGGGGGTTCTCCTCGCCGAAGCGGAAGAACCGGGACAGGCCGTCGGCGTTGGCATGATCCGTCCCGGGGCGATGTTCGACAGTGAAATCCATCCCTTGGAGGGAGATGGACCATCGTAGTAGCTTGGGGTTCTCCCCCCTCATCCGCATTAGCCATTGCAAGGGCCGGTGGTCCGTCTGTACCCGAAAATGGGTTCCGAACAAGTAGGGCTGCAGTTTCTTGAGGGCCCAGACTACGGCAAAGGCCTCTCGCTCTATGGTACTCCAACGCTGCTCTCTCGGCAGCAGTCTTCGGCTGATGAAAGCTATGGGCTGATCAATGCCCTTGTCATCGAACTGCGAGAGCACGGCCCCGATGCCATGTTCGGATGCGTCGGTCTGGACCACGAACTCTTGGGAGTAGTCGGGGGCCTTGAGTACGGGAGCGGTGCACATGGCGGTTTTCAAGGCGTCGAACGCCTACTGGCACTGGGGGGTCCACTGCACCTTCTGCGGAAGCTTCTTGGAGGTCAATTCTGTGAGGGGCCCTGCGATACTACCATAATTTTTAATGAACCTCTGGTAGTACCCCGTAAGGCCCAGGAAGGCCCGAACCTCTGTCTGCGTGGTGGGGGGCTCCCAGGACTTGATGGCATCGATCTTCGGCTGGAGAGGGGCGACCTGGCCGCTGCCCACCTGATGCCCCAGGTAGACCACGGAGCCTTGTCCGAGCTGGCATTTGCTGGCTTTCACTGTCAGGCCTGCTCGGCGCAGGGCCATTAGTACTTGTCGGAGGTGCTGGAGATGCTCGTGCCATTGAGAGCTGAATACGGCGATGTCGTCAAGGTACGCTGCGCTGAACTCCTCGAGTCCTCGAGTCCGGCCAGGACCTTGTTCACCAACCGCTGGAACGGGCTGGGGCGTTTTTCATTCCGAACGGCATGACCCTGAAGCGGTAGTGGCCATCTGGCGTGGAGAAGGCAGAGCGCTCTTTCGCCCCTTCCGTGAGAGCGATCTGCCAGTACCCGCAGGTCAGGTCGAAAGTGCTGAGGAACTGGGCGGCCCCCAGGCGGTCGATGAGCTCGTTGGCTCGGGGAATAGGCTGCCCGGGTGACCGCGTTGAGCCCCCGATAGTCTACACAGAATCTTAGTTCGGGGGCGACCCCTGGGGAGGCCGCCTTCGGGACCAGAACCACCGGGCTGGCCCAGGGGCTGTCGGAGGGCTCGATGACCCCTAGGTTGAGCATTTTCTGTACCTCAGTCTTGATGCAGGTGGGGACCCGGTCAGGCACCCGGTAGGCTCGGTGTCTCACAGGCGGGCAGTCGCCGGTGTCCACGTCGTGGACACACCAGTCGGTCACCCTTGGAATGAGGGAGAAGAGGTTTGCGAATTGTCCGAGCAGCTGGCGGCAGTCGTCGGCCTGCTGGGGAGTGAGTGTGGCCGACAGTGTCACACCCTCCACGGAACCGTCCAGTTCTTTCGTGCACAGGAGGTCGGGCAGGGGTTCAGTGTCTTCTTCTGCCCCCTCATCGGTGGCCAGTAGCAAACTCAATTCTGTCCTTACGAAGTGGGGCTTGAGACGGTTTACGTGGAGGACCCGGAGGGGGTTCCGTGGGGACTGTACGTCGACCAGATACGTGACCTGGCTCTTCCGTTCGACCACCTTGAATGGGCCAGTCCATTTGTCTTGTAGGGCGCAGGGTTTCACCGGAGCCATGACCCAAACCTGCTGGCCCTGCTGGAACTCGACCAGGGTTGCGTTCTGGTCATACCAGCGCTTCATTTCTTCTTGGCTGGCCTCGAGGTTAGCCTCTGCAAGTTCTCTAAACTTCCTTGTCTGGTTGCAGAGCGCCAGGATGTAGCGGAACACATCCGGGGGTGTCCCCCGGGGGCTTGTCTCCCAGCCCTCTTTGACCAGGCTCAGGGGCCCTCGAACGGGATGTCCGTACAGCAGTTCGAAGGGGCTGAACCCCAGAGACTTTTGGGGAACCTCCCGGTACGCGAATAGGGGGCAAGGGAGGAGGACGTCCCATTTCCGGCGCAGGGGCTCTTCGAGGCCCAGGATCATTCCCTTCAGAGTTCGGTTGAAGCGTTCCACCAGGCCGTTGCCCTGGGGGTGGTAGGGGGTCGTGAACTTATACGTGACTCCGCACTGCTGCCACAGGGACTTCATGTAGCGGGATATAAAGTTCGTGCCGCGATCACTCACAACCTCGCGGGGAAATCCGACACGGGAGAAGATCCCCATGAGAGCCCGGCCCACCACGGGAGCCGTCACGGTGCGGAGGGGGATGGCCTCGGGGTAGCGGGTGGCATGGTCCACCAGGACAAGGATGAATCTGTGGCCCTGGGCGGTCTTCGGATCCAGGGGTCCCACGATGTCGATGCCGACCCGCTCGAACGGGGTACTCACCACGGGGAACGGTTGTAAGGGAGCTTTGCGTTTTCGCCACTCTTCCCACTGCCCTGGCACGTGAGGCATGATTTGCAGTGTGCTTCTACATTCGCTCGCATCTTGGGCCAATAGAAGTGGGTAACCAATCGCTGATATGTCTTGTCTTGGCCTAAGTGGCCTGCCAAGGGTACATCGTGGGCCAGGCCCAGGAGGAGGCTCCGGAACCGCAGGGGTACCACCAGTACCCGTGCTGCGCCGAGCTCGGCGGACTTTTGCTCGCTGTAGAGGAGGCCATTGTCCCAATAGACCCAATGGGTTCCGGTTTGGTCACCGGCGACCTGGGCTTCGGCTTGTTGTCTAAGTCCCTCGAGGGAGGGGCAAGTGGTCTGTTCCTGGCAGAACTCTTCGCGGGAGGGCCCCCCTTCGCAGTGCCACTGGGCCAACTCGGGCAGTTCTTCGAGTTCCATCGGGCCCTCTGGGGCGGAAGGTTCCGGTCCTTCCCCTGGGTTCGTGTCTCCTTCTTCCTCGGAAGGAGGGTTGTCTGCTTCTGGTAGGGGGTCTCTGCTCTCGGGGAAAGTGTTCGGTAAGAGGGCTTCACCGCCCTTGGAGGGGGCCACTCGTGCGGTCATGGAGCGCGTGGTGGCGCAGACCCATTCTGGTAGGCCCATCATCTCCAGGTGGGCTCTTCGTTCTACCTGCCCCCACGGAGAACTCTCCAGGTCGTTGCCCAGGAGGCAGTCTACGGGCTGCGAGGTCCGGACCGCTACCTTCAGTTCTCCGGAGACCCCTCCCCACTCGAAGGGCACCAGGGCCATCTGGCAGAGGCTCTCAGAATTGTCGGAGGATACGACCGGACAGAGGGCTCCGGCTAGGATCTGGTCTTCGGAAATTAGGCTGCGGTGGACCGCGGTGACACTCGCCCCGGTGTCGCGAAGGCCCTCGACTCGGTGGCCGTTGATGGTCACCCGCTGTCGGTACTTTTCTGTGTTGGCGGGCAAGGGTGTCCCGGGGACCATTTCTCGATCACCAAGGGAGACCAGGGCCATGGCCGCTGGTTCCCATTCCTCGGAGTCTTCCATTTCTTCCCCCAGAGCCACGGAGGCCATCTGCCGGGTCGGGGGGTTGGTCGTGGTGGTTCGCTGATACTGGGGACACTGGGGGTCATTGGCGTAATGTCCGGGCTGCTGGCAGCGGAAGCAGGTGATCCTAGCTCGTGGACCTGGTTGTCCTGGGTCTCCGGTGCTGGCTGGATACTGGGCCGAACCCGCCGCTGGTGGGCTGCTGGGGGGGCTGGTGGAGGACCCCCCGGCAAAGTCTCTTGGTCGGCCGTGGTTCCCTCCGCCCCTCTGGCGGGGGGGACCCTGACTGTGGCGGCCGTAGTCTCCCACGGGGCCCCGGGTGGCCCGGGTGTTCACCCAACGATCAGCCTCAGCGGCCAGCTTCCGAGGGTCGGCAATCAGATCGAACAGTTCTTCGAAGGTGGAGACCTTGCTGCCCTTGATCCACCCGTCCAAGGCTCGGCTGTAAAAGTTCACGTATTCGACCCACGTGGTGCCCGGTATCTTTTTGCAATCTCGGAACCGTTGTCGGTACATTTCGGGGGTGAGTCCGTACCGGCCCACGAGGGCTTCCTTCATGTGGCTGTAGGAGTTCATGACCGCGGAGGGCAGATCGAGCAGAGTGTCCCTTCCTTCGCTTAAGAACCGGCCCCATAGGCCAGCCCCCCAATCCTTCTGCGGGACTCGGTGAGAGGTCATGGCGACTTCGTAGGCCTTAAACCACTGCTGGATATCATCGTTCTTATAATACTCCTTGACCACATCCTTGGGGATGTGAACTTTGGTTTCCCCGGCGGGAGCGGGCTGTGGATTCCCGTGCGGCTGTGACTTTTCGTGTCTAGCCCGCCACTCAATCTCCTTCAGGCCGCGTTCATGTTCTAGCTGGAGTTTCTTTTCATCGTGCTCCCTTTGGAGTCTCTTCTCTTCGAGTTCCCCTTGTAGCCGTAACTGCTCGACGGCTAACTTCTTCTCTGCCAGTTTTATCTCTCCCTCGATTTTTAGTTTTGCCAGTTCCAGTTCGTGGTTGCGGCTTCTCTCTCGGTCCGCTAGTTCCTCGGAGGACAGGTTCCCCTCTGGCCCGTTGTTTCTCGCCGGGGTGCTTGTTTGTTCATGGGTAGAGTCTTCTTCCGTTTGGGTCGGGGGTGCCCCCGTCTCGACCCAGGCTTTCAGTACTTTCTGGAAGTCTTCCTTTGTGCTTAGTCCGGTGGTAGCGATGCCAAGGTCTTTGCAAAACTGTTTGAGTTCTCTATGCGTGTAATAGTCCAATTTATCCTCTCGGAACGGTGAGCTTATTTCGGTACCTGCGGCACCCAGGGGGGTTTCTCCTTCCATCTCTGTTTGGTAGTGCGTCAGTCGTTCACTGCACGCTCTCTTTCGGTGTCGGCTCGGATCCCGTCGTCTGCCACCAAATGTTGGAAAGGCGTTCGCCGGAAGGGGGTTCGATACACGTCCTGCCCACCCCTTTGACCCACCTCTCCCAAATAAGCCGAACCAGGCGCGCACACCCTGAACTGCACTGTGAACAGAGGGACACCACACGTATTCTTTGTAGGACGATAAGTTCTTTTATCGATGATTTCAAGGGATCTTTATGACCCAAAAGGCGAATAGTACAGCAGTGGCACAACGTACCACAAGTCAGTCGTGGGGAATGGGGGTAGCGGGACAGTCTTTCAAGATAGTGTCTCTGCGAAATACCCTGCGGAAGCTCACAATCCTCGAGCCGGAGGGTGTCGTGTCTCTGGGCGATCTCTTCCCGAGTCGTCCTCAAGGGGAGCGCCGCGAGTCTCTCAGCAGGCACAGGTGGTCGGATTTCAGGAGCCGCGATTCCGTCAGCAGGGCTCAGATGGTTCAATAGCTGGGGGCCGCGAGTCACTCAGCAGGCCTAGGTGGTTCAGTGTTCGGGAGCCGCGACCTAGTCCGCAGGGCTCAGATGGTTCAATAGCAAGAGGCCGCGAGTCACTCAGCAGGCCCAGGTGACTTCAGCGTTCAGGAGCCGCGACAGCGTCTGCAGGCTCAGATGGTTCCAGGTCTTCTCTGTCCTTGTTTCTCCGGCACCCCTTGTTATACTCCGCTGGTTCTTTGAAGTCCGGAGTGCTCGCAGAGGGGGGACTGCGGTGACGGAGGGGGTTCGGCGGGATTTCCTGCCGCTCACTTCTTTGGTCTTTCCAGGTGGGCCTGGGAGGGACCCCAGACGCTCGGTAGGGGAGGCGCCTGCTCCCCAGGGGCCTGGTGGCCGATTGAGTCCTCCCGGGGAAGGCGACCCGAGGTGTGACTGGGCTGGCGCCTCTGGGTCTGTGTTGAGGCTCCCGCTTCCTTGGTTGGACATGCGTGGTAGGGTGGTGAGTTGGTCAGGCCTCTGGCCGGCCCGCGGATCGGGGGTGGCTGGGGCGGCCGGAGTCGGGGATGTCGTGTCTTGAGGGTGGTTGCAGGTTGGCTGGATGATGGAGAGGGCCACGCCGTGAGGCCGGTCTCACACGGTTGTGTCGGTGACCATAATGGACCCAACAAGCCTTGGCAATTGCAAGTCAGGTGGAAATAGAAGAAATACGTCAGTGCAGACCAGCAAGGTCTGGGGGACTCACCCAGCAAAGGTAAGTCAGGGCACGTCTGGAGCAACCAGGAAAGCCCAAGCAGAAGAGGAGTTGCCTTCGTGGGGACCCACTAGCCAATGGGTTAGCGATTGCGAGGGTGCCTCAAGCAGTCGCACTGGAAAGTAGCCCACGGGTCACTCAATGAGTGGAGGCCAGAGATCTTTGGTGCTGTAGGTGCCCAAGGCTAGGGCTATTCAGAGCCCAAAGCAAAACTTCAAGGAAGACGAGGAAGATGATGTACCAGCAAAAGTTCATGGTGTCCAGGGGTCACAGTTGCAAGTCACCACGATAGCCACGGGCCTCAGCTTTGCTATGGCCTCAGGGTAGCCTCGGGGAAGTCAAGAAATCCACCTCTGGTGATGCAAAGACTTCAGCATCCGGTGGGAGCTTCAGAGTTGCAGACCAGACAGTTGCTTCTTTGGTGCCTGCCAGGCAGGAGAGCCACTCCTTGACCCCAAGGAAGATTTCTTCAGTCTTCTAGTCGAAATAGAACATCGAAGGTCCAGGATATATGTTGCAGAGTTTCGTCCAGCGTAATCCAAAGTCTCAAGGACTGGGTTCCTATACTTATACTAAGATAGGGGGTTGGACATACTCTGGGGACCCACCTATGGGAGGGTTTGGAAAGAGGGGTGGTTACACCCATTTCCTCTGTCCAGTTTTGTACCAGAGCAGAGGCAGGTAGCCCCTGCAACCGGTTTGAACTGGACTATGCACAGGGACACCAAGTGTGCCCCCAGTGCAGGACTTCAAAGCACCAGAGAGTGCTCCCGCCCAGCCCCAATACACATCTGCCTGTCTGGGGAGGTGGTTACACCTCCCTGTGACAGGAAACCTATTGTCCAGGCCTCCCCTGCCGGAGTTTCGGTCAGCAGCAGGAGGCCAGACCTGTGTCTGTGGTAAAGGCATCCATTTTGTGATGCCAGGGCTCTAGAAAGTCTTTACTGGTTAGACCAGTGGGTACATGTCTCTCCCTCTAGAATGGTGGAATGCTACCACCGCTGCCAGAACTGACATGGGGCAGTATTTCAAAGTGTTTGACACCAAACACGACATGTTTCCATGCAGCCAGTCCAAAGTTAGCATTTACCGCGAGGTATAATGCACTTAAGAGTATATGGTCAGGCTGCACCACAAACAGCATCAGAGGAGGTACTCCAAATGCTGCAGAGGGGCTCTGCTCATGCAGGGGCACCCTCATACATAAAAACCAAGCACTCTGCCTTCAGGATTGTTAAGGCCTGCCATAGGAGTGACTCATAGGTTTTATATGTGTGTGCAATGGTAGTGATATAGGTAGCTTATACCACAGTAAGGGGTGCATGCACCACCTTACCCAGGCTGCAGTAGCAGACCTGTGGTGTCATTTTGGAGTGCTTCACAGGGGTGGAATAATACATGCTTCAGCTCTGGTAGGCCTCTGAGGTACCTATGCCCAGGGTACATAGTACAACCATATACTAGGAATTTATAAGGCACTCCAGAATCCAATTAGAGATGTACCTAATGCACATGGAAACCATTTTAGAGAGGAAGCAGCTAGGCCGGGGTCCTCATTAGCAGGGCCACAGCCAGACTAAGGTTGAAGAACAGTGAAACACCAGCAAAAGGTGGGGTTACCATGTGAAGTAGATCCTACTCTCCTACACAACCCCCCCAAACGCAGGGACATTAAACTAACCTTGACCAGTTGAGTCTTCATGTTCTAAGTGGAAATACCTAGAGAGTCCATCTGCATTGGCATGGTTACTCCCAGGTCTATGTTCCACTGTAAAGTCCATCCCCTGTAGGGAAATTCACCACCTAAGCAGTTTGGGGTTTTCACCCTTCATTTGTTTTAGCCATAAGAGGGGCTTATGGTCTGTCTGACCAAGAAAGTGAGTACCAAACACGTATGGCCTCAACTTCTTCAGAGCCCAAACCACAGCAAAGGCCTCCCTCTCAATGGCTGACCAACGTTTCTCTCTAGGGGTCAGCCTTCTGCTTATGAAAGCTACTGGCTGATCCTGACCTTCATCATTCAATTGTGACAGTACAGCCCCTACCTCTATTCAGATGCATCTGTTTGGACAGTGAACTTCTTGGAGTAATCAGGACTCTGTGCACATGGCCTGCTTCAGGTCATCAAATGCCTTTTGACAGCTAGCTGTCTACTGAACCTTTTTGGGCATTTTCTTAGAAGTCAAGTCATTCAGGGGTGTCACTAGTGATCCATTCCCCTTGACAAATCTCCTATAGTACCCAGTCAGGCCTACGAAGGCTCTCACCTGAGTCTGGGTGGTTGAAGCAACCCAGTCCATTATGGTCTGGATTTTGTTCTGCAGTGGTTGAACCTGGCCTCCGCCTACAAGGTGGCCCAGGTACACAACCTGACTCTTCCCTATCTGGCACTTGGTGGCCTTGTTAGTGAGGCCTGCCTTTTGCACGGCCTCCAAAACATTCCTTAGGTGGACCAGGTGATTCTCCCAGGTGGAGCTAAAGATAGCAATATCATCTAGATAAGCTGCACCATAGGCTTCCAGTCCTGTGAGAACTGTATTCACCAACCTTTGGAAAGTGGCAGGTGCATTCTTCAAACCAAAGGGCATCACCACAAATTTGTAATGCCCACTTGGGGTCGAAAATGCTAGTTTTGGCTTTGCATCATCAGCTAGTCTGATTGGCCAGTAGCCAGCTATCAAGTCAAATGTGCTAAGGTACTTGGCTGAGGCAAAAGTATCTATAAGCTCATCTGCCCTTGGAATTGGATGGACATCAGTCCTAGTAACTACATTGAGACCCCTGTAGTCCACACAAAACCCCATCTCTCTTTTCCCACCACTGGTGTGAGGTTTTGGCACAAGGACCACTGGACTAGCCCAAGGGTTATCTGAGGCTTCAATCACTCCCAAATCCAACATTTTCTAGACTTCTGTCCTTATACAGTCCTTGGCATGGTCAGGTTGCCTATAAATCTTATTTTTAATCGGCAGACTGTCCCCAGTGTCCACTTCATGAGTGCACGAGGTAGTCTGACTTGGAGTCAGAGAAAACATGTTTCTGAACTGATTGAGCACCTGTCTGCAATCAGTTTCTGCTGGGCAGTGAGGCTGCCTGCCAAGGCCACACCATCAACTGACCCATCATCAGGGTTCTGTGAGAGGAGGTCAGGGAGTGGGTCACTCTCTTCCGCCTGTCCCTCATCAGTAGCCATGAGCAAGCCCATGTCAGCCCTATCTACATATGGCTTTAGCCTGTTGACATGGAGAACCCTGTGGGGACTCCTGGGAGTTCCTAGGTCGACTAAGTAAGTAACCTCTCCCTTCTGTTCAACAATAGTGTAGGGTCCACTCCATTTGTCTTGGAGAGCTGCTGGGGCCACAGGCTCCAACACCCACACTTTCTGTCCTGGCTGGTAAACAGTCAGTACAGCCTTTTGGTCATGCCAGGCTTTTTTCAGTTCCTGGCTAGCCTCAAGGTTTTTAGTTGCCTTTTTCATGTACTCAGCCATCCTGGAGCGGAGACCAAGTACATAGTCCACTATGTCTTGATTTGGGGGCTTGAGAGGTAGCTCCCATCCTTCCTTCACCAAACACAATGGACCCCTGACAGGGTGACCAAACAAAAGTTCAAAGGGGCTGTAGCCAACCCCCTTTTGTGGCACCTCCCTGTATGCAAACAAAAGGCAGGGCAAGAGAATGTCCCATCTTCGCCTGAGCTTTTCTGGGAGTACTTTAATATTGCCCTTTAAGGTTTTGTTGAACCTTTGAACCAAACCATTGCATTGTGGGTGATAGGGTGTGGTGAACCTGTAAGTCACTCCGCACTCCTTCCACATTGCTCATAAGTAACCAGACATAAAGTTGGTACCTCTGTCTGATACTACCTCCTTATGAAAATCCACTCTTGAGAAAATTCCCAACAGGGCTCTTGCCACCACAGGTGCTGTAGGGGTCCTAATGGGAATAGCTTCTGGGTACCTGGTAGCATGATCCACTACCACCAGGATAAATCTGTGCCCAGATGCTGTTTGGGGATCCATGGGACCAACAATGTCAATCCCCACCCTTTCAAAGAGCACCCCCACCACAGGTAGTGGTATCAGGGGGGCCTTTTTAGTGCCACTTGCTTTGCCACTGGCTTGGAAGGTTACACTGGCGCAGGTGACCTGCTAAAGGGATATCATGGGCTAGGGTCAATAGGAAGCCCCTGAAGTCCAGAGGTATAACCAACCTCCTGGTGGTACCAGGCTTGGGGTCTCTACACTTTGAATACATGAGTCCATCATCCCAATACACCTTATGGGGCCCACTGGCATTCCCAGCAGCCTCAGCAGCAGCTTGCTGTCTGAGGGGTTCAAGAGAGGGGCAGCTCTGCTGCTCCTGGCTCAGATCAGCCCGGGAAGGGCCCCTGTCCCCAAGAACTCAACCTGATCAGGCTCAAGCTCCTCTCGGACAGTTCCTTCTTCAGGACTGTGATCATCTCCCTCAAGAGACTGATCCTCCTTCTGAAGCAGAGGGGAAGGCTTTGCCTTAACCCTTCTGCTCCTCCTCTTGGATGGCACTTGGTCCATTGTTCCAGAATCCAAGGCCTGTTCAGTTTCAGACATTTTGGCCTATGACCTGGTAACAGCAAACACATCTGCAGGGATGCCCAACATTTCTGCATGAGTCCTGAGCTCTACTTCTGCCCAAGCTGAAGTCTCTAGATCATTGCCAAGCAAGCATTTAACTGGTAGGTCTGTGCTCACCACAACCTTCTTAAGGCCAGTTACCCCTCCTCAGGAGAAGTTAACAACTGCCAGAGAATGGTCTGTTCTGACGTTGCTAGCATTGGTCACTTGGTACATTTCACCAAGTATAATCTGCCCAGGATCCACAAGATCTTTTGTCACCATCATGACACTTGCTCCTGTGTCCCTGAATGCCAAAGCCTGTACTCCATTGATTAACGGCTGCTGCCTGTACTTGCCCAAGTTACTGGAATCACAGAGGGGGTCATATCCATGACCCCATCACAGACAAGAACAGCCTGAGTGGTTTCTCTGACTAGGCCAGAGCCCAACTCAGTACCCAGGGTCAACCCTACTAAACCCTTGGCTTGTGTACTCCCACCACCAATTGTAACTGCACCAGGGGGGGCAGGTGCCTTAGGGGCATTGGTGGGGGCTGGAGTATTCTTTTTGGACTTGGTGCAATCACTGGCCCAGTGTGTCTTTTGCTTACAGACTTTGCACCATGGTTTCTTTTGGCCTTTCCCTTTGTTAGACTGTGAATCCCCACCTGATTTTTGGAGCCCTTATGAATACTTCTGGTCTTTTCCCTTGTCCGCACCCTTGTCAGAGTTCTTAGAATCTTGCTTCTTAGGGTCACCACCTTGGTTCTGTACCTTCTGCCTCACCCTGGTTCTGACCCATTTGTCTGCCTTCTTTCCCAATTCTTGGGGAGAGGTCAGATCAGAGTCTACCAGGTATTGGTGCAACAGCTGATTTTGACAGTTATTAAGAATCTGCTCCCTCATTATCAGATTGTACAATCCTGTGAAGTCACACACCTTACTGCCCAATAACCAACCTTCCAGAGCCTTAGCAGAACAGTCAACAAAGTCCACCCAGTCTAGATTATGTGCCTTTTGGGTATCCCTGAACTTTAACCTGTATTGTTCAGTGGTTGGGCCAAACCCATCTATCAGTGCACTTTTCAAGACCTGGTAATCATCAGCATCCTCTTCTCTTACAGTAAGGAGCTTATCTCCACCTTTGTCTGCAAAGGAGAGCCATAAGATTGCTGCCCACTGCCCTTGGGGGACCCTCTGTACTTTACAGGCCCTCTCCAAGGTAGTTATCCATTTGTGGATGTCGTCCCCACTCTGGTAGGGAGGGACAATCTTACTTAGGTTTCTATGGTCATAAGACCTCTCCCTGTCTCTAGGGAAGTTGCTGCCACCAAGGGACTCTAATCCCTCCTTTTTTCTAGCTCTGTAGAGCTCTAAGGCTTCCTTATCAAGGACCATGTGCTGTTTTCTGAGGTGAAGCCGAGTTTGCTCATACTTCAGCAGTCTCTCTCTCCTCTCCTGGGAGGTTTCCCTCCCTCTGTGAGAAGAAATAGAGGTCCCAACAAATGAGGTAGACTGGACAGACTCCCTTGAGAGAGATCTATCCCTTCCAACCCTACTTTCAGCTCTTCCTGGAGGGACAAAGAGGGGAGCATTGTGCTCATCCTCATCATACTCATCCAGTGGAGCTGGGTTGTCCAGATCCTGATCATTGTCATCAGTCTGGTCAGCAGCAGAGGTTGGGCCAGGGGGAGTTCCACCCCTAGGTCCACCCTCAACTGCTGTCCCACCCACTCTACCTACCCCTTCAGGCCCACTAGTCCCTGAGAGATCATCCAGCCTGAGTATCTCCAAGAGATGCTGGGTGGTTGGGCTTTTGCCTGACTTCAGCTTCCTAATAGAACATAAGGCCCTAAGCTGAGCAAAGGTGAGATCCTCATACTTCTAGGGGAGAAGCTCACTGGCTTCTGGCAGGGACCCACTGGTTCCTGGCTGATTAGACATTACTAGTGTGGTGTGGTGTATTGGACTACCTACACTAGGATGGCCTACTAAACTCTCTTGAGTTGTAGAAAGGGTGTGCTAAGCCCCTGACACACAACTCTAAATTCAGTAGAACTTACTGTATACTAAGCTTGATACTATATGTACCTAAGTTACCTTTAGTGGTTTTCAGTTGATTAATTCAATTGAGATTATCCGGTAAAACAATAGCAAGCTGGAATCCCACACACTGCACGCCAATGTGAGAAGTTGGCCTGGTATATGCTGTTCACTAATTAAAGTGAGCACCTTGTACCAGTCCAAACAACCCCTTATGGTGATAGGTTAAAGACAACCTTTATTGAAAGCTATCCTAGTGGTAGCTATGGAGAGCAGCCTTCAGGCTAAGTCTTGAAGGAAGGTAAAGCAGCTTGTTTTACCAGTCTATAATCTCGTGAAGGACCAAATGAAAGGACAGCCACACCAGGTATATGTTGGACAGGCCACACAGAGGGCTGGCTCCCCCCCCGCACGACAGGGCCCGAGCTCCGGCCCACCCAGTATACCCCCGTGACAAGCCCCTGTACTCCGTCTCCCGACGGACCCTCTGCCCTCGGACCCCTACTCATCACGGGGTCCAGCCCCACCGGCTTCCCCGGCCAGGTCAAGCCGCCATCTTGGGCCCTGCACCACGCGGCCGCGTGGCCTCACCTCGACCCTAACCCCGGGCCTGGCCGGCCCCGACATCCCGGCACCACCATCCACCCAGGAGGTGAGCGGACCACTTGGCAGGTCAATGGGAGAACGAAGCGTCAAGAGCTCTTCCCCCGCCAGGTGCCGATCGCCTCCAGCAGCCCCCAGGCGCTGGCTCCACCCCCTGCTGGGTGTCTGGACACCTTCATCCCGGACCCTCCGACCTCCAAGTGCGAGGGTCCGGACATCAAAGGGCACCAGCCCTATAACTAAGACAGCTCCGGAGCAGGAAGGCAGTTGTATCCTGGAGTCGAGAGACACCGAGTGAACTCAACCCTGACGGTCTACTGGCGCTGCCGTAGCCCGCTCTTGTGAACCATCGTCCTGCCTGCTGGCGCTGCCGCGGCCTTCTGCAACCTTCATCTTCCTGGGACCTGCTGGCGCTGCCGCGGCCCTCTGCAACCTTCATCTTCCTGGGACCTGCTGGCGCTGCCGCGGCCCGTTGTAACGACCATCCTCCCCGGGACCTGCTGGCGCTGCCGCGGCCCTCTGCAGCCTTCATCTTCCTGGGACCTGCTGGCGCTGCCGCGGCCCGTTGTATCGACCATCCGCACCGGGACCTGCTGGCGCTGCCGCGGCCCATACCACCTAACCACCAAGCTCGAGGATTGTGAGCTCATCACCATCTCATCCGAATTACCTGATTGGTAAATAGACTGTCCCGCTACCCCCTTCCCTACCTTACGAGACTCTAATCGAGGGGACCCCTGAGTCCAGACCTCCTTGTACCCTTTTACCGTACCTTAAATAAGTGTCGATAAAGATCACTGAACCTTATCCGTGTGTGATATCTGTCTGTGGGGGGGAAGTTACTTGTCTGTACGATCGCTGGAGACGGCTCTCCCCGGAGACCTCTCCTCCTGACCCCGGCCGACCCTCCCGGTCCGTCTACCTTTTCTAACATTGGTGGCCAGCGGCGCGATCCGAATCAACGCGTAATCGTACAGAGAGTAGCTCACCCCACGACAAAGCACGATGTCGACCAAAGATAGCAGCTCCACCGAGAAGTTCCAAATGGAGAAACTAGAGGAGTACAACCACCGCGAACTGAGACAATTTTGCATAGAACTTGGCATTGCTACCACTGGCCTGAGTACCAAGGATGACCTAAAGCACGCCCTTGAGTCGTGGACAGAAACGGGGGTCGCAAGACCCTCCGACCAAAACAGCGTCACACCAGAGGGGAACGCCACGACTCCCGAGGAACGGGGAACGGGCCGATCACCGGAGGAGATACGAGAAAGAGACAGAGTCAGACTGCACGAATTAGAGATGGCACGACTCAAGATGGATGGGGAGCTCAAGTTAGCTGAACAGAAACTCAACCTCGAGCAGATGCGGATTCGAGAAGAGCGAGAAGAAAAACAGAGACAGAGAGAGCTGGAAGAGAAAAAGATAACGCTCGAGCACGAGCGCCAATTGGCAGAGATAGAACTGCGCAAACAGCATAAGGACTTGGGGGTGCCTGAAAGACCACACACCCCGGGACCAACTGAGAAAAAAGTTCACATCCCCAAGGATGTGGTCCGCGAGTATGTCCGAGAAGACGACATACAACAATGGTTTAAGGCCTATGAGTTCGCAATGACCTCCCACCGGATCGACCGGAGTGATTGGGGAGCCGGACTTTGGGGGAGATTTATCAACGAGGGTCGCGATGCCCTGCTGCAGCTCCCCGATCACCAAATGTCGTCCTACGACCACATGAAGGCTGCCCTCCTCACCCGCTACGGCCTCACGCCCGAGATGTACCGCCAGAGGTTCAGGGATTGCACCCGGATCCCAGGTACCACTTGGGTGGAATACGTGAACTATTTCAGCCGGGCCTTCGAGGGTTGGATCAAGGGAAGTCAGGTCACCACCTACGAACAGCTCTTCAACCTCATGGTATGGGAACACCTGTCAAACAACTGCTTCGTCGAGCTCCGGCAGCATCTACTCGACAGTAAGCTGACTGACCCCCGGCAGCTCGCCGCCGAAGCTGACCGGTGGGAGAGCACCCGAGTGGGCCGGAAAGGGCCACACGACCAGAACAGAAGCAACCAAGGCCAGCACCGTCCTCGGGGAGGAGGAGGAGGCCAGGGGCGGGGGAGAGACGCCTTGCCAGCAACAACCGTGGCCAGCACCCCGCCGCCGACCGGCCGGGGCAACCCCCCGTTGCGGCCTGGGTACCGAGCCAACGTCACGTGCCACAGATGCCAGCGACTAGGCCACTACGCCAACGATCCGAACTGCCCGCTGAACCAAACGCCCAAACCCCGCCAGGTAGCTGCCGCTGCCCTGGGGGAGGAGCAGTCGTTGGAGGGCCCCGAGGAGTGTGAGCCGGACCAGCAAGGGTGGGAACCGGCCGCCATGGTCCTGGCATGCTTAGGGGGAAGAGACATGGTTCCGCGGGCTCCCCTACCCGCCAACACCAGGAAATACGGTCAGTGGGTGACCATTAATGGACAGAGAGCTGAGGCCTTGCGCGACACCGGCGCCAGCGTGACGGCCGTCCGCTGTCACCTGGTGAAGCCCGAGCAGATCTTGCCGAACATTCTCTGCCCCGTCCGCTCGGCAGATAACTCTGAAAGCATGTGCAAGATGGCCTGCGTCCCGTTTGAATGGGGAGGGGTCTCCGGCCTACTGAAAGTGACGGTCCGGGACGATGCCCCCGTGGACTGCCTCCTGGGGAATGACCTCGAGAGTTCCCCGTGGGCCACCGTCGAGAGAAGAGAGCACTTGGGGATGCTGGGCCTCCCGGACTGGGCCTGCATAACCACCCGATCCATGGCCGGCCGGGCCGCCCCCCGATCAGAAGAAACCGAATGGCCGGCACCTCCGCCCCCGGTTGCCCCCGTAGAGGACAACGGCGAGGCCGACCTCCCAGACCCGGCCCCCGAAGAAAACGCGCAACCCCAGGACCCTCCGGATCTGGCTCAGTGGCGGCAAGAAGGGGGGCCCACCCAAGAACAGTTCCGCCAGGAGCAAAAGACCTGTCCCTCCCTCGAGGGGCTTCGCCAACAAGCCAGCACCCAAGCCGCCGGGGACACCACCGGAACCCACTGGGTCTACTGGGATAACGACCTGCTCTACAGCGAGCAAAGAATCGCCGAGCTGGGGGCCAGTCGAGTTCTGGTGGTACCGCTCCGCTTCCGAGACTTTCTACTCAACCTAGCCCACGATGTCCCCCTGGCTGGGCACCTGGGCCAAGATAAAACGTACAGTCGACTGGTGACCCACTTTTTCTGGCCAAAAATGAGGAATGACGTCCTGAACCACTGCCGATCGTGCCCCACATGCCAAGCAAGCGGGAAGAGTGGCCGGAAGCTTAAGGCTCCTCTACAACCCTTCCCGGTGGTCACCACCCCGTTCGAGAGGGTGGGGGTAGACATTGTGGGGCCGCTGGACCCTCGCACGGCACAAGGACACAGGTTCATCTTGGTACTAGTGGACCATGCCACCCGCTATCCCGAGGCGGTGCCCCTACGGACCGTGACCGCTCCAGTGGTTGGCCGGGCCCTGATGGGGATCTTCTCCCGGGTAGGCTTCCCCCGAGAAGTCGTCAGCGACCGAGGTACGAACTTCATATCGAAGTACATGAAGTCCCTCTGGCAACAATGCGGGGTCACATACAGATTCACGACCCCCTATCACCCCCAAGGAAACGGACTAGTGGAGCGGTTCAACCGCACTCTCAAAGGGATGATTGGGGGATTGGAAGAGCCTCTCCGTCGCCAGTGGGATGTACTGCTCCCGTGCCTCCTCTTCGCCTACCGAGAAGTACCCCAGAAGTCCCTCGGCTTTAGCCCCTTTGAACTCCTATACGGACACCCTGTGCGAGGGCCCCTCAGCCTCGTGAAGGAGGGCTGGGAGTTGGCCCCCCTAACGACCCCTCCAGACGTCTTCAAATACCTCCTGGCCCTACGAAACCAGACCCGGCGCTTCAGGGAGATGGCCAAGGCGAACCTCGAGGCCAGTCAGGAGGACATGAAAAGGTGGTATGATCACAATGCCTCCTCCGTTGAGTTCGAGCCTGGGCAGCAAGTATGGGTGATGTCCCCCACCGAACCATGTGCCCTGCAAGACAAGTGGACGGGGCCCTTCAAAGTGGTCGAGCGTAAAAGCCCCGTCACTTACCTCATCGACATGGGGTCCACCCGGAACCCCCTGCGGGTCCTCCACACCAACCGGCTCAAACCACACTTTGTGCGCTCAGAACTAAGCCTCCTGATGGCGACCGACAGTGGTACAGAAGAAGACTCCGAGCCCCTCCCGGATCTCTTAAAGACTCAGGAGAAGGACGGCTCCGTGGATGGGGTCCGACTCTCCGACGCCCTCACTTCGGAGCAACGCCAGGACTGCCGGGACCTCCTGCTGCAGTTCGCTGCCCTGTTCTCACTCACCCCCGGGGTCACCCCTTGGTGTTTGCACGACGTAGACACCGGGGACAGTCCCCCTGTCCGGCACCGGGCCTACCGCGTACCAGATCGGGTACGGACCTGCATACAGGAGGAAGTGGCCAAGATGCTCACGATCGGGGTCATCGAGCCCTCGGACAGTCCCTGGGCCAGTCCGGTTGTATTAGTTCCCAAGGCCGCTGCCCCCGGCACCGCCCCTGAACTGAGATTCTGCGTCGACTACCGGGGCTTGAACGCTGTCACCCGGACCGGCGCTCATCCCATCCCCCGAGCAGACGAGCTGATCGACCGGCTGGGGGCCGCCCGCTACCTTAGTATCTTCGACCTGACGGCGGGCTACTGGCAGATCGGCCTCACACCCAGGGCTCAAGAACGGTCAGCCTTCTCCACCCCCGATGGCCACTATCAATTTAAGGTCATGCCCTTTGGCATGAAGAATGCCCCCGCCACATTCCAACGTCTTGTGAACCAGGTCTTGGCAGGGCTCGAAGAATTCAGCGCTGCCTACCTGGACGATATCGCTGTATACAGCCGCCACTGGTCCGACCACCTCCGTCACCTCCAAGAGGTCCTCCAAGCCCTCCAGCGGGCCGGCCTCACCATTAAAGCCGGCAAGTGCCAAATTGGCCAAGGGTCTGTGACCTACCTGGGGCACCAAGTGGGAAGCGGGCTGGTGGCCCCACTACAACTTAAGATTGCTGCCATCCAGTCCTGGCAGCCCCCCGTCACCCAGACCGAGGTCCGAGCCTTCTTAGGGCTCACCGGCTACTACCGGCGGTTCGTGAAGGACTACGGCAGCATCGTGGGGCCCCTCACGGGACTCACATCCAAGAATCAACCGAAGCGGGTCCACTGGACTCCTGATTGTCAAGCGGCCTTCGAAGAGCTGAAGGCCGCCCTGTGCACCGCCCCGGTGCTCCAGGCCCCCGATTACAGTCGGGAATTTGTAGTACAGACCGACGCCTCCGACCACGGCATCGGGGCCGTCCTCTCTCAGCTGAACCCCGAAGGCCATGACCAGCCGGTGGCCTTCATCAGTCGACGTCTCCTGGCCCGAGAACAGCGTTGGAGCACAATCGAGAGGGAGGCATTTGCAGTAGTGTGGGCCCTCAAAAAGCTCCGGCCCTATCTCTTCGGTACCCACTTCCGGGTACAAACCGACCATCGACCCCTGCAATGGCTGATGCAGATGCGGGGGGAGAACCCAAAACTCTTGCGCTGGTCCATTTCCCTGCAGGGAATGGACTTCACTGTGGAGCACCGGCCAGGCCAAGACCACGCCAACGCGGACGGCCTGTCCCGCTTTTTCCGCCTCGACGAAGAGAGTCCCCAAGGAGATGGGTGACTCTCCCCGCCTTCAGCTGGGGGGGACGCATGTTGGACAGGCCACACAGAGGGCTGGCTCCCCCCCCGCACGACAGGGCCCGAGCTCCGGCCCACCCAGTATACCCCCGTGACAAGCCCCTGTACTCCGTCTCCCGACGGACCCTCTGCCCTCGGACCCCTACTCATCACGGGGTCCAGCCCCACCGGCTTCCCCGGCCAGGTCAAGCCGCCATCTTGGGCCCTGCACCACGCGGCCGCGTGGCCTCACCTCGACCCTAACCCCGGGCCTGGCCGGCCCCGACATCCCGGCACCACCATCCACCCAGGAGGTGAGCGGACCACTTGGCAGGTCAATGGGAGAACGAAGCGTCAAGAGCTCTTCCCCCGCCAGGTGCCGATCGCCTCCAGCAGCCCCCAGGCGCTGGCTCCACCCCCTGCTGGGTGTCTGGACACCTTCATCCCGGACCCTCCGACCTCCAAGTGCGAGGGTCCGGACATCAAAGGGCACCAGCCCTATAACTAAGACAGCTCCGGAGCAGGAAGGCAGTTGTATCCTGGAGTCGAGAGACACCGAGTGAACTCAACCCTGACGGTCTACTGGCGCTGCCGTAGCCCGCTCTTGTGAACCATCGTCCTGCCTGCTGGCGCTGCCGCGGCCTTCTGCAACCTTCATCTTCCTGGGACCTGCTGGCGCTGCCGCGGCCCTCTGCAACCTTCATCTTCCTGGGACCTGCTGGCGCTGCCGCGGCCCGTTGTAACGACCATCCTCCCCGGGACCTGCTGGCGCTGCCGCGGCCCTCTGCAGCCTTCATCTTCCTGGGACCTGCTGGCGCTGCCGCGGCCCGTTGTATCGACCATCCGCACCGGGACCTGCTGGCGCTGCCGCGGCCCATACCACCTAACCACCAAGCTCGAGGATTGTGAGCTCATCACCATCTCATCCGAATTACCTGATTGGTAAATAGACTGTCCCGCTACCCCCTTCCCTACCTTACGAGACTCTAATCGAGGGGACCCCTGAGTCCAGACCTCCTTGTACCCTTTTACCGTACCTTAAATAAGTGTCGATAAAGATCACTGAACCTTATCCGTGTGTGATATCTGTCTGTGGGGGGGAAGTTACTTGTCTGTACGATCGCTGGAGACGGCTCTCCCCGGAGACCTCTCCTCCTGACCCCGGCCGACCCTCCCGGTCCGTCTACCTTTTCTAACAGTATATATTCAAAATATATGTATTTAAGATAAAACGCACCCTCTAGTCTCTTTATGAGGCTGGAGTTCAAAGTACTTAAGTTACAAGTCAGTATTCAACAGTACAAGCACAAATATACGTTTGGACCCTAGGGGCGTACCAAACCATATACCAATAAAGTTGTATAAGAACCACGACTGAGCTAGACACAGGGTCTAGAGCCTTTAGAAGTGCTTGGACCCCAAGGAACCACCCAAGGTAGTGACGTATGGGACCCACGGGGGACGCATGCAGTGTTAGAACACAGGCGCTAATCGCCGTTAACTTCTATGGGCACAGTAGCGGTTGGAAAATTACAAGTTAAGGACACTTAGAGGATGACTACAAGCAAACCCTTCTGGACTTAGAGGTGTCAAGGGCCAACACCCACGGGATCACCGGAGTACTCGTGTTACCTCACCCAGGGAAGCCGGGTGCATAGATGTCTTTTGGTGCTGGGTTGCGGTGTCGTTTTCAATGGGAGCTGGCAAAGAAGTGCTGCTGCCGTGAAGAGGAGAAGTGTCCGAAGAGATCCAAGCCTGGATCGAGGATGGAAGGAACCTGAAAGCAGAGGGGACAGAGTCTGGGTCACTTACCAGTGGCCAGGTGCATGATAGTCCAATGCCCACAGATGTCGGGTGCTTCAGGTGAGTTGACAGGTGTCTTGACTCTTCAGCCACACAGTCCAGGAGCCATCGATGACAACCAGGATCTGGATTCGAGCTGTCCCACAAAGTCTGTCTAGTGCTGCAGTGTCGGCGACCAGAATGGTCCCAACAAGCCTTGGCAACGGCAAGTCAAGAGGAAATAGAAGAAAGACGTTGGTGCAGACCAGCAAGGTCTGGGGGACTCACCCAGCAAGGGTAAGTCAGGGTACATCTGGAGTAACCAGAAAAGCCCCAGCAGAAGAGGAGTTGCCTTCATGGGCACCCACTAGCCAAGGAGCTCACTCTCTTCTTTCTGTACCTCTCTTGCCTCTTTATGCACCTCTCTTGACTCTTTCTGCACCTCTCCTCTTTCTGCACCTCTGTTGCATCTTTCTGCACCTCTCTTGCCTCTTTTTCCACCTCTCTTGCCTCTTTCTGCTCCTCCCTTGCCTCTATCTGTACCTCGCTTGCCTTTCTACTCAACTCTTGCCTCTTTCTGCACCTCTCTTGCCTCTTTCTGCACCTCTCTTGCCTCTTTCTGTACCTCACTCTTTTCATTATGCACCTCTCTTGCTTCTTTCTGCACCTCTCTTGCTTCTTTCTGTGCTTCTCTTGCTTCTTTTTGCATCTTTCTTCCTTTTTCTGCGTTTCTCTTGCTATTGCCTCCATCTGTACCTTTCTTTATCTTTCTGCACATCTCTTGCCTCTTTCTGCACCTCTCTTGCCTCTTTCTGTGCCTCACTCTCTTTTTTATGCACCTCTGTTGCCTCTTTCTGTACCTCTCTTGCTTCTTTCTACGCTTCTCTTGCTTTTGTATGCACCTTTCTTCCTCTTTCTGCACCTCTCTTGTCTCTTTCTGCACGTCTCTTTCCTATTTCTGTACCTCTTTTGAATCTTTCTGCAGCTCACTCTCTTCTTTCTGCACCTCTCTTGCCTCTTTCTGCACCTCTCTTCCCTCATTCTGAAGCTCACTCTTTTCTATCTGTACCTCTCTTGCCTCTTTTGCACCTCTCTTGATTCTTTCTGTACCTCTCTTGCTTTTTTCTATACATCTCTTGCATCTTTCTGCACCTCTCTTGCTTCTTTCTGCACCTCTCTTCTTTCTGCACCTCTCTTGCCTCTTTCTGCACCTCTGTTGCCTCTTTATGCACCTTTCTTGCCTCTGTCTGCACTTCTCTTGCTTATTTCTGCAGCTCATTGCATTCTCTTCTTTCTGCACGTCTCTTGCCTATTTCTACACCTCTCTTGCCTCTTTCTTTAGCTCACTCTCTTCTCTCTGCAGCTCTCTTGCCTCTTTCTGCACCTCTCTTGCCTCTTTTTGAACCTCTCATGCCTCTTTCTGCACTTATCTTTTGCTTTCTGTAGCTCACTCTCTTCTTTCTGTACCTCTCTTGCCTCTTTCTGCAGCTCACTCTGTTTTTTCTGCATTTGAGATGTCATCAGTGATGTCACTGACCATGTCATGAATGCTGTAATATGTGACGTCATCAGCAGTGCATTGCGGGGGCGCGAGTTATAGTCAGCTCAACTAACTATAACGGGCAAATTTCTCTGGTTTTGTACTGGTGAAATGTCCAACTAACTATAACGTCCTTGAAACCTATAGTTTTTTCAGTGAATTTCTATGTTTTTTAAGGCAAATTTTTAACTATAACGTCCCTGAAACCTTCGTTTTTTTCAGTGAATTTGAAAGGTTTTTTTAGATGTTAATTTCTAACTATAACGTCCGTGAAACCTATTGTTTTTCAGTGCATTTCAATGGTTTTATAAAAGATAATTCCAAACTATAACAGCACTGTAACCTATCTTTTTTTCAGTGAACTATGAAGTTTGATGTATTTTATACTAAATAATGATGTGTATTTATATATGTTTTGCATAAGTATCATGTTAGAACATATATATTATTTGCGCCTGGAGGTTTTTGGATTTTATCCTGTTATTTAATTGCACAGAACGTTTAATGTGGTCTAAAAATGAATTGTTTGGAAAACAGACTTTCCAAGTTTGAGTAATGTGTCTTCACTTTCTAAATGTCACATGGTGTAAAAAAATGGTGAAAAAAATGCAGCCAATTGAAAGCCTTGATGTATAAAATGGTCTCATTTTATTTAACTGATTGTCTGTGAGCAAGGGCGGATGCCCGAAACGCGTCAGATGTTTGTGAAGACTCGGCTTTAAAATAAATTAACAACTTTTGTGCCTGACTTTGGATCTGCGTGGTTTCTGCTTTCCGTGGACACGGATTCTTTTGAGACTGCAAGCATGGGATTTAATGTCGGAAGGTGATTGTGTCCGAGGCATTTCCACTCCCAAGAAGCTGGCTGCTGTGTTCAATCAACTCGCGTTATTTTCCTTGAAAGGGATTTCTTCAACAGCAGCCCCCGTGTTCATTTAGTTCGGAAAAGTCAGGTGGAGGAGATTTACGAGCAGCGTTTGTTTTCAGCATCAAACAACTCTCTGCAACAAAGTAACCTCCGTGGTGAGTGAGCCATAATTATTGACGCGGTTGGGAGGTTGTTAGGCACATGGCGTTATAAGCCTGGAGGCAAGTTTCAGCTCAGGTTAAATAGCGTTTGATAACTTTTTAAGCAATTCGAGTTTTCACTATGTCAGAGGAAACTCTTCGTGGGAGAGAAGTGGCGGCGGCTGCACTCTATTCTAATCTACCTAAAATTACGAGTAATTCCAGCAATAAGAATACTGCTGAACAAAGTGGCAGTGACAATTCTGATGAAAATCAAATTAAAGCGGTGCTAAAAAGATTGGAAAAATGCATGTATCAGGAAATGTCGAAGTGGTGGGAACACAAGTCTTTAACTATGTATTTGGAAGAAAACCGTGTGCCTCGAGGGCTTCGAATACTGTTGGCGCCAAGTTATGAGAAACCTAATCCAAATATGCTTAAAGAATGGGGCCATGCTAATTTGGAATCTTCGGCTAAATTAATGCAAATATTGGTCAAATACGCTATTATTGACAGGGAGGCATTGATGGCAGAAATTCAAGATATAAATGACCTGTTAGCAAAATTTGAGCCTAATGCTTTGATTACTGAAACGCGCAAATCAATCAATGAGAGGCTCGTGAAGCAGGAAGATAAGATCAAGGCGCGAAAGGTGTACAAGTTCGCCCGTGACAAGGATGATTATGCCCAGGGCCGTATCTACACCTTCGCCAAGAAATTTGATAATGCGAAAAGATCCAAATTTGCACAACAGTCACAACAAACTAAATCTGCTAGGCCCACAGATCGTATAACAACGTCTAGTTCTGTTGTACCCAATGAAGCAACAAATACAAATCAAGAACTAAGTGATATTGAATCATTAACAAGCGGACCTTCATCGGACGAGGAAGGCTGCAGCACATGGGACCCCAATGCCATTATTTTAGACTTAGGAGAAGAGGTGGATTTTTTAGTGTCGGACAGGCTCCAAACACTTCGACCACGAACCAAACCACCACCAAAGACTCAACAGCAAAAAGAACAAGATGTAATAAAAGGAGGAGTGAACGTCGGAAAAAGCATAAAATCGCCCAAAAAACAAAAAAAGCAATATTGGCGAAAAAAGCAATAATAAATAATGAAATTATAAATTTATCCACAGTCACCCTTACTGAAACCGAGAAACAACTTCTGAGCCTTGGATTAACATACTGCCCGGTTTCAGACTTCAACTATACAAAAACGAGAGTTGCTATTTATCTTTACATCAGAAAACTCAAATTAAAAAAGTTCTTTTGTGTCAAGGAGGGTCATAATGAAAATGAAAAGGATCCAACCATTGACACTGCTGTTGCAATGAACCCCTTGAATTTGCATGCGAGAGACACCAAAACCTTTTTGACAATGCATCAACTGGCTACTAATGATACAACTAATCTTGATATAACTTCCACTCAGGAGGAGCTTAGAATGGCCTCGGTTACACAATTAGGAGCCAACCTGAGTCCGTTCAAACCTAAATCGAAATTTATCCCCACAATGTCTAGGGATTCTATTGATGTTTTTCAAGATATAATTGTAGATGATCTTAAAAAGCTACATCATAGGATCAAACACAAAAAAAGATATAAAAGCCAGCATGAAAAGGACTATGCATTGCTAACCAAAAAATTAAGTAATGACTATAGGATCATTGTGGCCACTGCTGACAAAGGAGGTAACGTTGTTATCTGGCCGCAGGAAGCCTACATCAAGGAAGCAATGAATCAGCTCAATGATCCATCATGCTATTCCAAGAGTACCATCAAGGACTTCAATGAAGCCAGAGAAGTCCTAAAAAAACTTTTGATGAAATGGAAAAGAGAAGGCATGATCTCCAAACAGGAATTTGATTTTCTACATGTTGAGCATCCTTTACTACCAAAATTATATCTTTTACCCAAGGTCCACAAGCAAGTTGTTCCAGTGCCTGGGAGACCTATTATCTCTGCCATTGCAGGAGTAGCGGAACATGTGACTGAATATATCGACTACTTCCTGCAGGATTTGGTCAAGGGTCTTCCTACTTACATCAGGGATACTGGGGACTTCATTGGTAAGATTAAAGATGCTGGTTGGAGCGATGATATGCTATTTATCACCTTAGATATCGAATCGCTTTATACTAGTATTGACCATGCATCTGGATTAAAGGCCTTGGAATTTTTCCTGGGCAAAAGGCCGATCAATTGTTATAACCATAACAAATTACTGATGGAACTTACCAGCTGGTGTCTTAATAACAACTTTTTTCTGTTTGGAAATGATATTTACATTCAGAAGCGTGGTGTGGCGATGGGGGCATGCTTCTCTCCCAGCTATGCATGTTTACATGTAGGCTGGTGGGAGGAGCATGTCCTCAGACTAACACATCATGATATGTACAAAGAGTATGTGGTACTTTGGATGCGATTTATTGATGATGTTTTTATCTTATGGCGTGGCGATCCTGCCAGTGCGACCAATTTTGTCTCTGCACTCAACACTAATCAGCAAAATCTTAGATTCACCTCTTCCATCAGTGAGTGTGAAGCTGATTTTTTAGATGTTAAAGTATTTGTACATCAGAATCATTTGGCCACTAAACTTTATCGAAAAAGCACTGCTGGCAATAATACTCTTCATGCCAGCAGTGCACATCCCAGACATGTTATCGATAATATTCCGTTTGGAGAATTATTGAGGCTCAAACGGATTTGCAGTGAAGCCAATGATCTTAAAATTTGTACAACTGAAGCTCTGGAAAGATTCAGACAAAGAGGCTATAGGGAATCCATCTTGAGGGATGCAGTTGTTAAAATGGAAGCTAGAACTCGTGAGTCACTATTAATAACAACGCCTAATGTTTCTGTTGATAGTGACTCTACAAACAACAGCCAGACCCCCAGGCTCATTATAGCCTACAGCAAACAGGCGAGACAAATCAGGTCCATTGTTCAAGAACGATGGCCGATATTAAAAACTGATTTGGTCTTAAAACCTAGACTACCGGATGGGCCAATAATCACATACAGGAGGGGACCCTCTTTAAGGACCCAAGTTTGCCATGAGTTTCCCGAGCTCAGAAAACAAGAAGAGTGGTTGAAATCCGGCCGGGGTTCAAGCGCTGCTCCACATGTAGAGCATGCAAATTTGGCAAAAACACCAACCAATATTGCACACCATTCAGCCCAGATCCATTTGATATACGTGGATCCTTTACTTGCAAAACCGAATTCGCTATCTATGTACTAACTTGTACCTGTGATCTTAGGTATGTCGGGAGCACCCGGCAACCAGTACATGTTAGGATTCTTCAGCATTTACGTGCCATTGTAAACAATGATGCATCATATCCGGTGGCGAGGCATTTCAAGGCTTGTCACAATAACAATTTGCAATGCCTTAACTATTTTGTAATTGCCTCAGTCCCCAAAACCAAGAGAGGGGGTGACCGTGATAAAATGCTTAGAAGATTAGAATCTGAATTTATTTTAAAACTAGACAGCAGATTCCCTAATGGGCTTAATACAACTGAGGATCTACATGTATTTCTTTAACTTCGCATTATGTATTGTATATGGTGAGATTCCTATGGAGTGTATTGCCCTGCCTGCTTCCACGCATATATATTATGAATTTCCTTTTGTGATCCCATTTTTTCTTTATATTCACATTTTTACTTTTCCTAGTATGTTTAATTACATGATTTAGGAATATATAAATGTGTTTTTTTCACTTCATTTATTAGACATAGACTCTTTGATATGTCTGTTTAGACCATACAATTAACAATAGTGAGTTCACATACAATGCTTTATAACATTTTTTATATCTCAACTCTTAGGCGTTTTTCCAGCACAATATAATCATTATCTTAGCATGCTAACTGCATTATATGCGTTCAGACATTTTTTGCTTCTTCATATATCCAAAAAATACATTGAATTATTGACAATCTTGCATTATTTGCACAATTGTTTGTGTTTACATTATTGCGTAATTTGCACATTATTTGTATATATAATGAATTTTAATCTAAAATATTTGCACTTTATTGCGTTATTTGCACGGTCAATTAAGATTGGATATTATTGTATCGTGAACTATGAAGTTTGATGTATTTTATACTAAATAATGATGTGTATTTATATATGTTTTGCATAAGTATCATGTTAGAACATATATATTATTTGCGCCTGGAGGTTTTTGGATTTTATACTGTTATTTAATTGCACAGAATGTTTAATGTGGTCTAAAAATGAATTGTTTGGAAAACAGACTTTCCAAGTTTGAGTAATGTGTCTTCACTTTCTAAATGTCACATGGTGTAAAAAAATGGTGAAAAAAATGCAGCCAATTGAAAGCCTTGATGTATAAAATGGGCTCATTTTATTTAACTGATTGTCTGTGAGCAAGGGCGGATGCCCGAAACGCGTCAGATGTTTGTGAAGACTTGGCTTTAAAATAAATTAAAAACTTTTGTGCCTGACTTTGGATCTGCGTGGTTTATGCTTTCCGTGGACACGGATTCTTTTGAGACTGCAAGCATGGGATATATATATATATATATATATATATATATATATACATATACACACCACACTCCTTCACTTTTGGCAAGAAGTTGAGCACAAACAGGGGTTCCAGTTGAAACTGTGCTTTATTGAAACACTTGGCAGGACGTAATAGAGTGAACTGTTTGCCGCCCTCAGTTTAAAACCACAGTGTCCCTCTACAATTGGTTGGATTCACTACGAGCACTGCTGCAGTGAAAATACGGCCCGGACCCAACTGTGTGAGTTCGTGCGAAGCAGACATCTGGCTTCAGTACTGGCCCAAGTGGACGGTGTCTGTTCCTTTCCCCCGACTTGCCTTTGATCTTCTGGGGCACGATCTCATGCAGGCAGCAGTTCCTCCGACCGCTCACCTCACCACTAGCATCCAGGAACAGGACCAGCAGGCACCACCTAGGTAAGCAGCCACCTCCCGCAAAGTCACAGTCCATCAGTTATGGCAAGATTCACTGTTCCAGGTGAATGGGGATCCAGCTTTTCAAAAAGCTTTTGAACCAACACGACTTTGCCACCATATCTACTGGATCACTTTAAAGGTGGGCACTCACAGGGTGCACCCAAAACATACACACCACACTCCTTCACTTTCGGCAAGAAGTTAAGCACACACAGGGGTCCCAGTTGAAACTGCACTTTATTTAAACACTCAGCATGCCGTGTTTCGTTCTTGCGAACTTCCTCAGATGCCGTAATAGGGTGAACTGTTTGCCGCCCTCAGTTTAAAACCACAGTGTCCCTCTACAATTGGTTGGATACACTGCAAGCACTGCTGCAGGGAAAATACGGCCCGGACCCAATATATATATATTACCTACTGACGGTCACCAGTAGGTAGTTATAGTTAGGAACAAGTTTCCATAGGAAGAACATTTTTTGTTTTGCTTATAACTTTGGCGTCGTTTGATGAATCTTCATGACATTTTCCAAACTAATTCTTTGTCTATATCAGCTCCTATGTTGAAAGTATGGGGGTGATTCATCAAGGGGGGCCGAGAAAAAAGGGGGGTCCCAAAATGCGTTTTCTCCATGCAATTTCCGTAGGAAACTTTAGACAAGGCTACAGGTTGAACGGGTGAACGGAATTACCCCAAATTTTGCACGGAAAAAGGTCTTAGTCTAGAAATCACGCTTTTGTTTATTTGGTGTGAATCCGTTCAGTAGTTTTGGAGACATATTGAAAATTACAGGTATCGATATTTGGGAATTCTGCCATCTGATTGGCTGAGGCGTTGCGAGCACGAGCTTGCTGGTTATTGGCTGCGAACGGTTGCAACTAGGAAGTGTTGGCAGCCATTTTGTGATTCCGTTGAAGTGCGTAAGGGGAAAAAAGGGGAAAAAAAGTAGGAAAGAGGATTGTAGGAGCACTGTGAGCTCTGTGGGGTGGTTAGGGTGTGCTATACAGGGAGTGTGATGCGAAGTATTCGCCCTTACCGGTGTGAAAGTGCAATTTTTCCCAGAGTGAGATGGTGCTGAGGTGAGGTGCCGGTACACTCTGCGATGAAACCGTGAGCTTATTGCTGTAAACTGATCTGCTCTGGGCGCTGTAGCATACTGGCCACTGTAGCATAGCTGTGCAAGTGGTGTTAGTATGTGTTTAGACTATAGCGCTGTGAGCTCTGTGGGGTGGTTAGGGTGTGCTATACAGGGAGTGTGAAGAGAAGTATTCACCCCTGGTGGTGTGATAGTGCTGTTTTGCCCAGAGTGAGATGGTGCTGAGGTGAGGTGCCGGTACACTCGGGATGAAACCATGAGCTTATTGCTGTAAACTGATGTGCTCTGGGCGCTGTAGCATACTGGCCACTGTAGCATAGCTGTGCAAGTGGTGTTAGTATGCGTTTAGACTATAGCGGGAGTGGGAAGCAAACTACTCACCCCTACCGGTCTAAAGACTCGAATGGAGTGTTTTAGCAAGCATGAATAAAGAAATAATCATGAAGAATAAAATGCAGCCCCCTCCCTCTCAGGCCTCCTTTTATTGACCGCCCTCGGGTGGTCGGGTGTGGACTCCCCCGGCTGTGGTTCGACGCCCATTTCAAGTCGTTTCGCCTTGCTTTTTGTTTTTCTTTATTTTTGTTGTTATTTATATTAAAAGTGTGTATCCTGACTTCCCTTATGTGCAGTCTGATCTATTGTAATATAGCGGAGCCCCTGTGGGCCTGTCATTGTCTTTTTTGATCTGCTTGACCACTTTAATTACTAGCGGCCGGCCCTGGCGGTTGTAGGCCCGTGCTTGTAACCTTTTCTCTGCACAATAAAACTTTTTTAATAAAAAAAAAAAATAAAAAAAATAAATAAAATGCAGAATGTTGCAATGCCACAGAAGACCAATGGTGAAATCAGGTGTGTTTAAGAAAGTGGCTGTGTGTAATAAAGCGATGGAGTCTGCAAGTTATCTAAAAAGTGTCTTTATTTAAGTGCCATAAATGGACCCACTGGTGCAAGAGCTAAGGCATCCAGCTGAGGCAAACTCCAACCGCTTCTGCTGTATTCACACCTAAGCTCCTGCATCAGTCAATTCCACATTACATGTTACAGTTCCATGTGACATAAACAATACCTATTAGACATGAATGACTGTAACTTGTATAATGAAAATAAAGGTAGGATACGATTACCACACTGTGCCAACCAGTTCCTAAACAATGCCGTGCTTTTTTATCTTGATCGCCAGCTCGTGAGCAAAGGCTGAGGATGATCTAATTTGTGTGAAAGGGCTTTGTGGATAACAGGCAGGCAGAGAGACGTGTGCACAAAGAATAGACATGGTTTCAAAATGTCAGGTTTAGGCTAATTTAGCAAGTAAATAGCGTATTTGCATAGGCCATAGATCACCCATCCCTGGTTAGGCTGGAGACGTAAGGGGCAATAATTAAAACAGAGTTCAAATGCGTAAGTATACTTAGAAAGTTATTATATGAAAATAGTTCAATTGAAGTGCATTAAAAAAAAGTATAGGAAAAAGTACAAAAAGTTGGAAAAAATAAATCCAGGAATAAAGTGAATTTCTTACAAGTCTTGGAGATTGCAGTCCGGAAGTTCTAAAGCGGCTTGAGATGTGTAATGTTCCAAGAGGCGATTGTTGCCATCGTGTGAGAAAAGCGAAGCGATCCAATTTATATCCTCGAAGGGACAGTAATGTTACTCGAATGCTGGAGCGGCAATTTGAATTGGCAGGCAATCTGCGATGTTGTCAAAGGTCGCACGTTGCAGGAGATCTTTCGCGCCTGCGCAGAAATCCCATTCCGCCAGGATACATTTTTGCGTTGCATCTGCCATTGCTCCACTGCCCGAACAATCAAGTTCATAGTTTTCAAGATACTCCATTACCTGCTGGATATCGGGAATGATTGTTGGGATGTTGGCAAGGCATAGATCCATTCGCCAGTCGATTGGGCAAGTTTTGCAATAAAAAGATGGTTGCACGCAGATTGCATATGTGTAAATAAATGTCATGTTGTAGCTGGCTCCGCTAATAGATAGAGACAGGCAGCCGAAAAGTTGTTCCATTTTTTCACGGTATTGATGTAGCTTCACGTATTGGCGTATTCTGTCGGATATGCTTGTTACCACAGGGAGCAAAGCCATTTTTTACAAGCAAAAATAGTAGTAGGATGGCCACTAACAGAGCAAGAATTATGGGCACTGTTCCTGTTATTCCAGAGATGATCAAATGAATGAAGTCTGATATTATACCAAAACCAGTTTGAAAGCCTGTGACAATGCCGGAGGAGATAGTGTTAAAAAGTGTGCCAGAGCTTAAATGTCAGATGTGTTGAAAATTGTGTAACAATTCACAAAGTGTAATGGGAGGTTTGTATTTAAAAGGGATTGTATTTTACTGGAAGTTCGTGCTATCAGCAGGCGATACATTTCTTTTGCAGAAGTGAGGGATACTTCTGTTTGAAACAAAAGCAGTTTCAGTTTGCTCTGTTTAATAAAATCTGTTTTCAAAGTAGGTATTGAAGGCGAGGTTGAACTGTGGGAGTTACTTTGTGTGGGTGTGAATAGACATTGCCACATGAAGTTACTCGGTTTGAAACAGTAAAGACATACGGTATGCCAGCTCACATTCCGTAGGAGTCCATGTTATTAAGAACCAGATAACTACCGTTAGAAAGCTGTGTGAATGTTGGTCTGATTGTGGGAGCTGGCGTGCTTTTAAGAAAGCACGCAAGATTGGGGGCTGTAAGCTTAGAAGCGTCGTGCAGTTGGACATTCTTGCATAGTAATGAATGACTGTCATTGTGGTCGCACTTTTCACCTGTGAGAAAAACTTCTGTATCCTCTTTAAGACAGCGATATGTAAATGGGAGAAACCACTGCTTGTAAATAAATGCGTTACCTTATATAATCACATAAAACATCAGCAGGTCCGAACAGTGAAACGGGGTCTTGATTCTCTGATTGAGGATGTCAGAAGTTAAAGTCTGTGATGATTTGTGTGCAGCCCCTCCGATCAGGTGCAATCAACTCCGTGCGGTCAGCAGGGCTCACAATTCAGATCGAGTGGTGCTTGTTTAATTACAGAATCCAATAGGCAACTAACTACAACGTCTATTGAAATATACACAATATCCTTTTAGTATACTTGCTTGAAGAACTTTTTTTAGATGAGTTTTAGGTTTAGTACAATGACCAATTTCTTCTTGGTAGTGGAAAAGAACTCTGAATAACAGTCTACACTGTGGACAGTAGAGATCGCAATTCGAATTATTTTGATTTATTTATTGCAGAGTTTTTTGTAATTTATGTTGTTGTATTTTGGGAAGAGGAAGTGAGAAAAAGTATTCATGGATGACTGAGCTGACTACTGCCTTCAATTTACACTGCAGATGGCAGTGCTCACAATTCAGATCGAGTCGCTATTGTAGATGACGCAGTCCTGTAGGCAAAAGACATTGCTCCAGTGCGCTCTGTCCGCACCACGCATACGCATCATCACAGGGGCCGCACACGGTTTTTGTTGCTTCACGTATGACAAACTTTGCAGCTCAAGTCAACGCCACATGACTGTGGGCCCTTGCGGACTGCTCTCTGGCCTACACTGCAGACAGCAGTGCTTACTATTCAGATCGAGTCGCTATTGAAGATGATGCAGTCCTGTAGGCAACAGACATTGTTCCTAGTACGGCCTGCCCGCAGCACACATCATCGCTGGCTGTGCACATGCTGAATGCTTTTGATGTGGCTGAGTTCACTAGAACTGATGGATCCTTTATGATACAATCTTTTTGTGTATTATTTCAGATCTACTGCCTGTATCTCAGTATACCACAAGTTATGGTTCTTTTACGATAGAATCTTTTGTGTATTATTTCACATCTAGTGTCCCTACCTTACTGCAGCACAAACTATTGACCCTTTTATTATTGAATCTCTGTGTGTGATCCAATGATTACTGTTGTAATTGATGCTAGCAGCAACCTTTCCCTGAGGGCTGGTTTACACTCACCCCACAAGCATCCAGCACAGACGTCACTGGATATGTGACCCTGGTAATATAGAGGGGTCGAGCGCACGTACCCATACCCACTTCCACTATCTATCTGTGTCCGTGTGTTCATGTGTCTATGCATGATACTGCCCCTGGGCCATACCACATTACCTTGTTCTGTGGACAGCGTATGCTACCATGTTGCCTCTGGCAGTGAGGAAAACTTTGTGTATGTAACTTTTAGGTGCATTGATATCACAAGTGGAAGGCTACTTTACAGAGCATGAATATTGATGAAGATGATGGTTGCATGTTGTGTGTAGTGTCAGATATGTGTACATAGCAAAAAGATTTCAAAAAAGCTCTCTAAGCAGTAGAGGAGTTTCTCATCAAACGCTGTAGAGACAATAACTAAAATGGGTGGGGTCCTCCAACTGTTACAATGGGAAATGTTATGAACCAATCAAATGCTTTTTTTTAAGGTCACATGACAATCGCGCACCGAGCACGCAAGGAGGCCGCACCCGACGCAATTTTGAGAAAATATATTTACCATAATATAAGTTTATTACAGTTAGAAATATATAAATGTTTAAAATATTTTAGATTATCGCTTGTTCTCATATACACTTTAAACTTATTTAGATATAAATTTGAGACCAAAAAAATGAGGGAATGACGTACCCGGCGCGACCCCATACGTACATGACGTAGCGCGCAGCTTGGTACTGCGTATCTGTCACATACCAAAGTAGCAGCTGGCGCGACCACATACGTATATGATGCTATGCGGGACGCGGTGCCACAAACCCGTCAGATACGAAATGCACATCGTTTATGAGTTTAGCAATATGGCGGAAATGATTTGCGTGCTGATGGAGCTTGGTACACTACCGGTACGGGACTCCAGTTTTCTAAAAAAAAAAAAAAAAGATATACATACTTTTTTTGAAGATATAAAACATTACATAATTTTTAAAATCAATTAAAAAAAAGGATAATAGAGTTCCAAAATATAAAAAAAATATAGGTTTTATAAATATTAAAATATGAAATTAACATTTAAAAACCCTTCGGATCTCACTGAAAAAAACATAGGTTATACAGACGTTATAGTTACGAATTAGCATTTAAAAAACCTTTGAAATTCACTAAAAAACCATGGGTTATAGGCAATGTTCCCTCTAATTTTTTTCCTCTGTGTGCGGCAGTGTAAGGTCTCTGTGCGCTGAAGCCAAGGCTATGTGCGTCAAGAACCAGACCGCACGTGGGGGTGCAGAGACCGGGCTCTGACATGGGGATTCCTGCTTGATTGTGAGTAGTACGCTACTCCCGAACCTAAACAGGATTAGGAGGGAATTAGTATAGGGAAATATGAAATTAATTTGAGTGGTGGACAAAGGGTAAAGAGTCCGACACCTAACAACACTGCCCCTGAGAACAATCTGGGCCAATCTCAGACTGGAAGAGTAAAATGCAAGCCAGGGAGAGGGGCTGAGAACCCCCTCTTGTTGTGGAGACATAACGTTGGTACAGACCTGGAGGAGGAATGGCCCAGTTCACACCTGGGAAGGTGGAGGCTCAGGCGCGCAACACCCATTGGACCCAAAGGGCTTCAGCCCCGACTCATCGTATGTGGCAGCCCGGGATGAGACAGCTTCCCGGGCACACACACAGCCACACCTGAGCCCTTCACAGGTCTTTAAAAGACCATTTGCATGTTAATGAGGCCTCGCTGTTGTTTCACCCCTTCTAAGAGCCCCTGCAGCTCCACTCTGCCTATTGCTTGAAGATTCAGCCCACCCGAAATTTTTGCTTAGAACCCCCCCAAAAATTTGGCTCTAGTTGCGCCTCTGTGGAGGCTTGAGCATACCTTCCACATTTCCCAGCTACTTGTGCCACAAGTAGTGCTGACAGATGGATCCCCTGCATTCTGGGATTTGTGGTCCTGGTTTTACAATACTACTAGTCCCAGAATACTAAGTAAGCCCTGTACTGGATAAAAGTGGCCATAATTATTTACGATGTTTGTCTGCACACAGTACTTTTGACATAATGGAAAGGAGCACTATATATCAATAAAGAACGGGCTTTTATAGTGCATAAACTGAATAACGTGCTAATGTAGGAAACGTCTCTCCTGCTATAGTAGTACCTTTTTAGGTCTTGCGTAGCGTTGCAGCGCAATGCTCTGCGAGACCTCTTGTGAGCAAGAAGATTTCAGAAGGGGACTTGAAGTCCCGCCCCTCAATTGCATTGGCTGACGTCACCGTTTATGCAAAATGGTGGCTGACGATTTAAAGTGCGGCTTTTTGGTTGCAGCCCTTTCGCCTTTTCATCCGGCCAATCGGACTGGATTGTCTGCTTCACGGCTGCCGTGAAGCAATTCCTTATCTTTATTGGGGCCATCTGTAGTTGTAATAGAGGCTTGTTTACTCAGGGCAGGCAACATGGAAGGGCGGAAACGCTGTATCTGTAAGGCGGCCTGGAGTGAAGAGCGCCGAGGGAATCAATGGCAGCCAGGAGGAGAAGTGGTTTGTAAAGATCAGGGCAGCATCTGGCATTCTGCAGATGAAAACATATGACTCACAAGCAGAAAAGATGACAAGACATTACCAACTTCGCGCCAAAACTCCCCGGGCACAGTGGCGCTTCCAGCCGCTCTGGAGATGTTTGCAGGAACCAGCTGCAGGCTCTGGTCTCATATTTCTTTACTATAAACCTGGAGCCAGTAACACCACGTCGATCCTTAAAGCATGGCCACCGCACTTCACCGACTGGTCATAAACACCAGCGAGAAATGTCTGTGACTGTCGAGCAGTTTTGAGTGTTGTACAACAGCACACGTTTAACACGGCAGTTTGCTTAGATTATGGAATCGCAGAGAGTGTTATCTCACTGTTTCTATTAGATAAAATGAATGATTCTCCTTTAGAAATCTGCATGCCCGCAGCGCTTAGAAACTTCAGAGATGGGGTATGAAGAGCTATATAAAACGCATCTGATGTTTTTCGGCATGTGGTGCCGAGGCAGGAAGGTGGGACCTTTTCTATAAGGGAGCCTCGGTGTTTTGAACTGAAGAACTTGAGAATGACTGCACGGGGCTTGAATTGGATAGGAACTGCTCAAGGCAGTCAGTGGAGCTACCCTGCGCGTCATCACTTTCTGTTGGTTGGGGGGCAGCTGCTCAGTTCAGAGGTTGTGCAGCCGCATAGATGCTGTGATGGGTTTGTGCCCTTTCGGTGACAATGGTACGTCTTCGATGCTATTCAATTAGTTGGTGAGATGCATGACAAGCTGTGGTGCATGGTGCCGACACGGATGCATGCCAAGAACCGTGATGGCAATATGAAAAGTGGGCACCGTGACTCTAAGAGATGCTTCACCAGGGGCAGCAGGTTTACAATTGTGTGCATACCTTTCAGCCAAGTGTGCACGGCCTGGTGTGCTCTCCTTGTGCCCCGAGAACGGGCCATGGATAATAGAGTATAAACATGCACCAAAGGAAGCGGAAGTGACGAAGATGCTCGCACGAGGTGCTGAATCACTCTATATAGTATAGAAGAAAAGTAAAAAAATACTCACATGTGGGACTGCCCTGCAGGGTGTAACAGCCGATGTTTACTCCCACTCGTAGAGTATGGGGCAGTCTGACATAAGTGGGGACTTCCCTTACCCAGACAAAAGAGGGTAAGGCCTCTTTTATTTAAATATACAACAGCTGCTGAATTAATACAGATGAACTAGTCACAGTTTCAGTTAATAAATTCCTTCAATCTGATCTTAATTTTCACCAGTCATTTCGCCCTTCTGTTCTGTTCTCTTAGGACGACGTTCCTTTGGCCATACAGGTAAACAAGGGCCCTTTTGTGAAGAGGATGCAGCGTAAGGGCTAAGAGCTGCCTACTTTGGACCTGGGGAACCTGGTTTGAGTCTCAGCGTGGCTCATCAACCTGTGATACTGTGCAAATCACTTAAGTTGGAGAAATCTAAAACTGCAATAATCAATAAACAAAACTGTAACACATATCGTAAGAGAAATGCAGATATTTGTGACCGGTCTGAGGCATGCAGCAAGTCCATAAGCACCACGTGTGCTTTCACACTCACTAACATATATTAGTGATTGTGAAAGAACACGTCGTCCTTTTAAGCTTGCTGCATACCTTTTGGTAATAGAGTGCAGCAGACTGCGTGCCTTTTTGAAAGTTTTCTGTTAATTGCAGCACCCGACAGGCTAATACATGGGCTGCAATTAACATAAAAACTTTCAAAAAGGCACGCAATCTGCCGCACTAGATTAACAAAAGGTATGCATCAAGCCCAAAAGCACGACGTTTGCTTTCACAATCACTAGTATCTAATAGTGATTGTGAAAGCACTCGTATCACAATCACTAATATATATTAGTTACTAATATATATTAGTGGTTGTGAAAGCACAGGTCGTGCTTTTAGGCTTGCTGCATGCCTTTTATTAACAGCAAGCATGCCCTTTCTTAATACAGCGCAGCTGGGGGCAGATTGTCTGCTTTTGTTAAAGTATTCCTGTTGATCGCAGCACCCGTCTATATGGCGCGGCGATCAACAGGATACTTGCCTCTAGGGGGATGGGTGTGCTGTGTGTGCACACTTCAAAGCCACTGCGTGCTGGGAGTGAAAGACGTGTGCGCCTGCGTGCGCGCGCACGTTGCTGGGAACAGTGATTATAGGGATGTTATAGTTAGTTGGAGATTTGACTCATATAAAACCAGAGAAATTCGCCCGTTATAGTTAGTTGAGCTAACTATAACTTGTGCGCCCGCAATGCACTGGTGATGACGTCACATATTACATCACTCATGAAATGGTCAGTGACATGACTGATGACATCACTGATGGCATCTCAAATGACATCACTGATGACATCATCCACGTGATAATCTGATGCACATACTGATGGCCTAATATAAACTTTGGTACACGCACTCTAAAATGCAGACTACTATTTATGAAACCACACACACAACAATGCCAGATACTACATACCACCCACTATTTCCTAGGTCTACATTCACATCCAGTCACTTATACATGCAGTTACTCATCAATACAGTACTATAATATGCACTCATACACCTATACATACAGTCACACTCCGCCACTCATCCATAGAGTTACTCACACACCTAGTCAGTCATGCAAAGATTTAATCACATACCCATTTACTCATGTATACAGTTATACACACCAACTGCGTTATTTATACACACACCACATCACTTATTTATACAGATACTAACACATACTTACTGTCTTATACAATCACTGACACTCATTTATACACCCACTCTTCAAATAACTTACTCCCACGTATAGTCATTTATATACTCCAACACTCACATATACTGCCTTAAAACATATGTAGTTACTCACACATATACCACTGAGACATTCATTCACTCACCAACACCCCATACACACACTAACTGACGCATACAGCCCTTACCAGATGTATTTTTGAATCCGTACAACCAGTGAATCACCCACTCAAACATCTATGCACAGAGTCACACCCCCCCACCCACCCACACATACACTCAGTCTCCAATACAAATACTCAGGCAACCAATCAATAAAAAATATAGACACTCATGTAGCTACTGACCAACCCATGCAGCCGCTTATACACCAACTGAGAGACTGGTACAGACTTTCCCACACTTTAGTAACTAACCCATGCATTCAGTAAGGCACGTTCAATCACTCACTTATACAGTCAGTCACGCACCTACTGAATAATCCATTCAAGCACTTGTAAATCCACTCATTCTTCAATACACCTTGGCATAAATATATATGAAAAATATTTAAACTTTACAGAAACACACATTCACTTGATGATGTCATCAGTGATGTCATTTGAGATGTCATCAGTGATGTCACTGACCATGTCATGAGTGATGTAATATGTGACGTCATCACCAGTGCATTACGGGTGCGCAAGTTATAGTTAGCTCAACTAACTATAATGGGCGAATTTCTCTGGTTTTATATGAGCCAAATATCCAACTAACTATAACATCCCTGAAACCTATGGTTTTTTAGTGAAAAAAATAAGTATATATATATATAGGTATACATATATATTTAGATTTACACACACATGCATATACATGCAAAACATACAGATCGAGGCTATTTACATAGGTGAATTACTTAGGGCATACATTTTAGGAATATGCAAATGCTATTGTTTTTATCTGAACTGCTTATGTTCATCTTACTAGACCTAAGGTAGAAATGCATCTACTATATACTATATTGGTACTAGCAATCTCTTTTGTATGCTTCTGTCTCCTGATTGTCGCAGCAAATATGTTTTGCACAAGACTGACGCTGGACCAATAAATACTTATTGAAATGTCCTTATCGCCCTCCTGTGTAATTTCTGAGAATAAGTGAGCATGAGTGAATGAGCAAAAAGTACTGTACTGTTTTCCACGATCCCTGAGGAATCAGAGTTGTCATGTTCAATGTTTGCCAGAAACTACCTACACCACTGTAAGATACAGGGGGGTGGTATTGGCACTGTAGAGCTAGCTGGTCCAACGGCTGACATATCATGTGGGGGTGTCCGGAAGCGGTTGGAACACCAAGCCCTCAGTTTAGGTCATCCAAAATGCGCAGGTCCTGGGGATTCCTAGGACCAACACAACATGGCGCCGCCAACGTTGGTTTGGTTCTTATATAAATAATGAAAATCTAAGTAGTTCAGTCGTGCTTTCTCAAAAAGCCCTACTCACACGTTTCAGAGACGTCTAAAGTGGGAAGGGAAACTCACCTCAACTGAGCAGATATACTCTGTTTATTGGCTGAAGGTTTTAACAAGCTTGTAAGGGTAGAATGTCCCCACATTGTGCGAAAACTCTAAGATTTCTAAAAACATTGGTTCATTCTTTTTATTTGAGTATGAGTGAGGCTATGAGCAGTGGTTCAGGGAATGGGGAAGAAGAATTTGCAAACGCTCACAAAGAATTACAGACATGCAGTAACTATAAAACTGTTGGAACACAACGTACCTGCAACAGGTGTCTGTGTTACCTTCGTGATTGAGGCACACAAGGTGTTTGGATCAGTGGTAGTCAAAGTCAAAAGTCAAAAGTTTTTATTTTTGTTACGGTACTCTTTCGAGGACCACAAAATAAAATATACATTATACTTTCCATTTAATACATTTTCAATGAGATTTTCAAAAACTTAAAAATTCTGTAACAGACGAATTCATTAGGAGGGCTTTTGCATAATAATAAAAAGTCATTTGAGTTAACGATCCTGCAGGACCGATAGATGGGCTTAAGACATGTTAACCTTGCGTTTACAATTTCTGCATTTGGACATATAAAAAGTAAGTGTTCCAAATTCTGGTTGCCCCCTTGACAGAGGGTGCAAAAGGCAGAACTGTCAGGCCTCCAGGAGGAAGTAAAGGTTAGTACAGGAAGTGTTCCCAGGCGCAACATCATAATTGCACGCCTTGCACCATGTTGAAGTGTATACTCTAAATAAGGCTGGCATTGTTTGTATTCCTGGGAGGCTGCATAGATCTTATATGATGATAGTCTATTACAATGTAAGTGGTCAATCTCGTAGCTCAGTTTGGGAGTGAAATTTTTTAGAAAAAGTTTGAGTTGGGCTGGTGACCACGTAGACAAAATTTCCACACTAACTTTTGCAAGTTGTAGGGCCTCTCGCATATTTGTTAAGAAGGTAGTATGGGTAGAGCTGGTCTCAAATGTCTCTGTTTTTAATAAACTTCTTAGAGTGCCTTCTTTTGAATGAAGAAGGTTATAGGCCCACCTTATAATACTAGCTATGGCTGCAGCATATGCACTCGTGATGGTACATTCCAGTCTCAATGCTTGTACTGGGGTAGATGTAGAAATCTTCAGTAGTTTTTTCAATATTTTACCTTCTACTGAGTCCATATAGGTCCATTGTTTAAAAGGAATATATTCCGAGGCGTAAGACAGGACCGGTGTGATTTTGGCTCGATAGACTTGAATTAGTGCAGAGAAATGCCTTTGTCCAGTGGCCGAGTATAAGCGGGACAAAGCCCCAGCATGTAGGTCACTTTTCCTTTTCAGGTGATTGATTTGGTTGATGTTACTCATGTTTTGTGAGAAAATTCTGCCCAAATATGTATACTCCTTAACTTGTTCTAACTTCTCACCACCCAACTTCCATTCGTACCTTACCCTTTTCTTCTGGTTTGAAAAAGCAACCACTTTGGTTTTGTTTATATTTGGAATTAAAAATTTTTTTATAGAATACTTGTATAAAATATCTAAAAGATTTTGTAATCCGAACGGTGTTAGGTCAAACATGACTATATCGTCTGCGTACAGCAGGGAATGAATATATTCAGTGGCTATCTTAGGAGGAGTGCATATCCCTTGCTGCAATTGGGAAGGTAAGTCACTTAAATACAGTGAGAATAAAATTGGAGCCAAGAGGCACCCTTGTTTCAGGCCATTCGATGTTCGTATTATCTTCGATAGGCCCTTGTCACTCCCCATTTGGACACGGCACCAGGTGTCGCTGTGTAGGTTCACTATCAAATGTAATAGCTGCTCCGGAATGCCCATTCTTCTTAACTTTGACCACAGGGTCGGTCTGTCCACTCGATCGAAAGCTGTCGAGTAATCAATGAACGCTGCGTAAATAGTTTATTTTTTCCCTGTTGCGTACTTATCTAAAATGGTTTGGAAGATTGCTACATTGTCAGTGACTGAGTGGTTTGGGCGAAATCCGGACTGAAATTTAGGGATTAGACCCGATGAGAAGGCCCAATTTTTCAGCCTATCCAGGATTTCTGCTGCAAAAATCTTCCCGGCAGCGTCCATGAGGGCAATTTGCCTATAGTTTCCCGGTATGTTTCTTTTTCCTTTTTTGTAAATCGGGATTATAATACTTCCTTTCCAGGAGTTTGGCATTTGACCACTGTCGAATATATAGTTAAATAGCGGCGAGAGCACCAGTCCCCACTCTTTGTGTTCAGTTTGGTAGACCTTAATAGGTATCTGATCGGGGCCAGATGCACCCGTGCTCCTTGCCTTCCTGATATTCGCAGAGACTGACACTGCCGATGTTTTATTGATCTTAGTATCATTAGTTTCCACAATTTGTTCTCCCGCCTCTTCGTTTTTAATATACTTGTTCTGTTTATATAGCTCACGAAGGTAAATATCCCAGTTCTCTTCTGAAACAGGAGTTGCCTCCAGCTTTTTTTTGGATCCCGTCATTTTTGCAATCAGTGACCAATATTTGCGCTGGTTGTTTTGTTTAGCTGCTTGTTGGATTTCAGTCCAGTTGAAGTCCTGTTTCAGTTTTTTCTGTTTAGTTTTTTCTCGTCGGATTTGATTCTTTAATCTATTGATTTCCTTTTTGTTTGCTGACGAGAAGTTCAGATACTGGGCGCGTATCAGCCTATTGAGTTGTTTTACGACTGGTTGGTTCCAGTTTTTATTCTTATTTCTCCATTTACTTTTTACTGATCTGTTGTGTTCTAACTTACATTGTAGAGCTTGTTTAAGGTTATTCGTTAATTGTTCGAAATTCTTTATAGGGTCATCTGAATATATGTTAGTCAATATATTGGTTTCGGAAATCAATAGCCTCAGATAGTCCAGATTTTCTGTCCCCCAATAAACGCGACGCCTTGTTATGTTTACTTCCGTTTTTGTTGTAAGAAATATTGGCCGGTTATAAGAAGAGGACTGTGCAATCCAATGGGTAGAAAGGTTTAGAAGAGCATGATCACTTTCTTCATTGAATATTATTGAGAGTTGAATCATTTGTTCTTTTTCTTCGATCCCGCATATAAAATAATCCAGGGTAGAGGGAGATCCATTTCCTTGCCGTGTGTATGTTGCTGGTATGTCACCGTTGATGTTACCGTTTAATATAGTCCCATTAATGCTGGAGAGAAAAGATAATAGTGCGCGTCCTCTCTTATCTGATTTAGATCCTTTTGGGAATTCAGGGAGTGATGTTTCCAAAGATTCCTCTTTGAAAAGACGAGCCCATTTCTTTATCTCACAGTTTGAAATTTTAGCGTTCAAATCCCCCATTATGAGATATGCCAAGTGAGAATGATCTTCAATGATATGGGTGATGATCTCCATTAGGCGGTCAAACAGCAAATCATTATTATTACTGGGAGGTGCGTAGATATTAAAAAGTAATATTTTTTCAAGTTTAGCTGACGCTTGAGTTCTGAGGGATACTTTTAAACATTGTAGATTGTCTATGTTTGTATCGATTATTTCCTGTGACCAAGAGTGATCTTCTTTTAATAATATTGCCAGACCACCCTTGGCGTGTCCCCTTCTAGATCTTTTTGCCAACGTTTCGTATACATAGTATCCTTTTTGGGTAAAGGTATTAATTAACCATGTTTCCTGGAGGGCAATGATATCAGGGGAGTTTTTGATTGCATGTTTCATTTTTAAATCAGTTTTCCCTGCCAAGTTCCAGGACAATAACGTTAGACCTTTGCTAAACTTGGTGTTGTTGTAAATTCACCGTTTTTTTGCTGTTTAAGGTTTCTGATAACCATGCCCACGATTTTATTGAGTTCTCAGTGTTACTAGAGCTTGAATTCCGGGACCATACTGACCTCTCTCCTTGAATTACTTGTATTTTGAGTGAATCTTTCCTCATAATATTTGATGCTGAATCTCCCCAATTAAAGCTATTGTTTTCATTTCTTCTATTGGTTTGTCCTAATGTACCTTTGTTTAGGTTGTTGATTCTAGGATCTTCCACCGAGATTACATCATAGCCATTTTTGTGAAGAATTTCCTTCTCTCTGATTATTATTCCAGGCAAAACTGGGGAATAAAAGGATACCTGTACTAGTTTGTTATTTTCTTTTATTGGGAAGAGTACTAGGTCGATTTCTTTACTTGTCAGAGAGTTCAGAGATGGTATTTCTTGTAAAAGATTGATTATTCTACCACGATTGAACGGCTCCTTATCTGAGGGAAATAGCTCTTCGATTGTTATGTATTTAGATGGAATTACTTCCCATGATTCAGAATTATTATCATGTAGTTCTTTTATATCCTTGATATCTTGCGTTGTTGATCTGTTTTCTATCGGAGGACAAAAAACGTCTACTTTTGGGTTTAAGGGTTTTTCTGATGGTATTTTTTGAGTTTCTGGAGAGGTCACCAAGGTTACGGGAGTTAATTTTTGGAATTTAAGCTTATTCCCTTTTTTCCTCTGTATTCTCCTCAAGGGTTTTCTCTTCTTCTTCCCCCTTACTTTTTCCCTAGTGTTCCTTTTTTCAGACTGTCCTCCTTGGCTGAAATCCTGTTCGGCAGTAACTCCCGATGTTTCTGCTTTATTTTCCCCGATAATCTGATCACGATTATTATCGGATACTTTATTCAAAAAGATAGGATAATGTTTAGTTTTGTTTTCGGTGATGGTTTCCAATTCTTCTTTGAACAGTTTTTTAAGTGAGTATGTAATTAGAGGTTTTTCCTTATTTCTTAGTCCCTTAGTTTTAGTCTTAATTATTAGTGCGTCGTTCGTTTGCGTGCTTGCTTCCTGTTGTTTTGGGGTAGCACTTCCGTTTTTATGAAAATCATCTATTTGTTGTGATTCGACTTCTCCGGGTTGTTTTGGTGGGACTTTAGTTAGATCTTTTTTCTTTTTTTCTTCAACCAGGAATTTAAGTATTCCTATTTGTACGTCTAAAGTATCATCCGAATTAGCTAAAATTTGACCAAGATGAGTTAGTACTGATTCCAATATTTCTTGCAATGAGAAAAGTGCTTTTGACAGGGGAGAGGCAGCATTTACAAGATTTGGATTTATAAAATTAGGGTCTGATAGGCTGGCCAGATTAGAATAAAGATTAGGCGATTTTTCTGGTGAGCTGGTTAGTGGATGTTTTTGACTTAGCAATATTTCTGTTTTTTCTTCTTTGGTATTCGTGTTATGATTTACAGATACATCGAAGAATAAATCGCTATCCTGGTTTTTTATAGGTGTTATAGATGTTATTTGAGACGTATCTGGGAATGATTTTTGACATTCTTCCAAGAGAGAGAAATTTGCCAAATTACTTTCAGTTGTTATTTGAGCTTGTTTATTGGGTTTCTGATCTGAGAAATGTAACGAATCATGATCAACCTTATTTATTAAAGGATCCAGCTTATTTTGATCATCAGTAGAATATGGAGAAAGATACTTTTTCTTTGAGAGGGTAGAGAAGTATTGTCTTATAGCTGGAGTACTTGATATTTGACCAGGTTTTAATGATTTGTCAACAGATTTTCTTACAGCTGCATCTGTCCCCATACGCCTCATGTAGATTGTCCGTGAGCGTAGTTTTTTTAGGGCCCTCATACTTGGGACCGGAAATCTACTTTATAGTTTATGGTGGTCGCAGCAGGTTTTGTGTATTTGTACTAACTTTATCTTTATCTCACAATCTCAGTTGATCAGTAGGAAATGGGGGGTTTTTTGCACGTCGGTTTCAGAATTTGGTTGTGTAGTGTCCTCGTGTGCTGAACGTTAGTGGGATGGCCCGTCCCGTCCTCGGTCGTCCCCGGACGGCCACAGACGGCCCGCCCTTTGTCCGGGCTTCGTTCCGCGCTTGGTCCCGCGCGCGTCCCGCGACGCGGAAGGGTAATTGGTATTTCTACGTTTCGTCAGTGGGCGTGTCCGTGGGCGTGTCGCCTGGGGGAAGAGGAACCAGCTGATCCCAGCTTGGAATTCTGGTCCTCGCAGTCCCCTAGGTTAGGCGCGCTGTAGTTCTTCGCCCAGCCTCAACCCTTCTGACTCCAGCTGGGAGCGACAAGCAGAGCGTGCGGATTGCAGCTCAAGGTGTTTGGATCAGTGGTATTGTATTCTTGGGTTCATTTCCCGCCTGCAGATTGACAGACTAAATTTCTCCACACATACATTGTAGTTGAACCACCCGAAGAATAAAATCCATACAAAGACATTGAAGTTCTGTTAACTTGCCAGCAATGCAGACACTTGTTTAAAGGTGCCCTCCCACACACAACATCTGTCGTGAGGCTCAGTGCGCTCAGCATAGAAGGAGCGACCTGGCCGGTCTTAGCTCCACATCCAGAGATAGATATACTACCAGTGGATGGAGTCTGTACAATATACAAAGACATAGTTAGGCTATACAGACACATTGTCCAGTTCGACATGCGAACATTAACAGTCCAACCTGTCAGAAATGTTCTAGTCGGTCCACATCACACCACACTTACCATTAACCCACAGACACTAAAATCAGTGAACAATACCTTCTAAACGGGAGCAAATTCCGTTCTGGATAGCACAAAAAATGGCACAGCTGGAAGCAGTATTCCCCATACGGTTCTGCAGGAAAAACATAAAATGCTAACCATTTTTTTGCCAATGGGGATGTTTTCCTCGATTGAGGATTATACATCGATATTATTTTCATTATTTGGGCAGGTAATGAGGCACAATTGTCACAATTGCTAGAACATCTTAACAACAATTGTTACAACTTACATTTTACTCATAAAACAAATATGTTAGAAATCGACTTTATATATGTGGTGCTGTATGTCAGAGAAAAGAGAATCATGTCCAGACTTTTTAGAAAATCTACAGCATGTAACTCAGTGCTACATGCCTCCAGTGCACATCCAGTCTCACAAATAAATGCTATTCCACTGGGAGAGATGACAAGGATCAGAAGGAATTGTTGGTAGAATACTGTTTTCCTTACTGAACTTAGTAAATTGGAGGATCGTTTCATACACAGAGCTTGCTCACAAGATGTTTTTGATAGTTCTAAAAAGAAAATACTTACTACACCTAGGCAATCCCTATTGTGTAACAAGAGTAAGAATTCGAAAAAAGGCAGGGACAGAAAATTGACATTTGTTACTGGATACAATACACATATCCATTTGATTGACAAGATTCTACTTAAACATTGGCATTTACTTAGACTAGATAAATCAGTAAAGAAATATATTTTTAGGAAACCCCTGGTGGCACACAGATTGGGTACTACCTTAAAGGAGATTCTATGTCCAAGTTATTTGCCCTCAACTAGGCCAAATGTCACTTGGGGCATATCAGCAATGGCCAGCGATAATTATCGCTGGCCGTGTGTATCGTGCAAAATCCTAACACGGCCTATCGCCGAATTCTATCACCCGGTTAGCGCACTATCAGCAACGTGCATCATCGAGGCGATAGAAATCCTGGAAATAGCGGCGATAGGCGTCAATATCGCTGGATTACCTGCGATGAAAAACTAATCTAGAGAAAAACATTGCTGATCGGGAGATGTGGACTTAGCATAACATTCAACCTCCCATGATACACATGGCTAACACAGAAAATTAGTAGGTGTTAGAAACCGGCGATGTAGCCGGTTAGCACTAGTTTTATTGTCGCTAGGTTGGTTAGCGATTTGATTGATGATAAGGAGAATGCCTGTTAGTGATTAATATCGCTGTAGTTCACACGGGAACGCCTAGCTCGCATCTGATTAGCGATGCGAGGCGATAAGATAATGGGCGCTAAGAAGGGTTGGGTGGAATTTGCGAAATTCACTTTCGCAAATTATCGCGAAAATGTTAAAAATCTCCGCAAACACGTGGAAATATCACGAAGATGCGGAAGTTTTTTTCCCGCCCGTTCGCGGTAATTTCTGCATGGTCGCGGCTCGCCAACTTACCCATGTGGTTGCTCGCGGGCGCGGCCATCTTGTTTTCATTTGTCTCGCGCTGCATGATCGCGAGAAGAAAGACGTGATCGCGCGACGCATGACGTCACTGCGGGCGCGAACTGTCGCGAGACAGCGCAAATGGCTACCAACAATCCAACATCTCATGGAGAACGCGACCGGAACGGGAAAACTTGTCGGCGAACGCGGGGATTCAGGTAAGGCGATCGCGCGCACGCAAGAATGTATTATTTTACAGCGCGAGCAAGAAACAAATTATCGCTAAGCTGCGGAATGCGGAAATGTTGACATTTTCGCGCTTTCCGCGGAACGCGAAAATGTCAAATTATCGCAATTTCCACGACCGGAACGAAATTTTAGCCCAGGCCTAGCGCTAAGGCATGGATTCACGCGTTAGCGTGTCCATGCTGATAGGGCGTTAACATTATCGCCACTTTTCGCCCGAAAACGGATGCAAAAGCAGCAATAATGTTAACGCCGGCCCTTGATGATATGACCCTTGGTTACCTAACAGGCCACATGGCTTCTACAAATACGCACAATGTAATGTTTGTCCGTTTGCACTAAACAAACGTATGGAGTTTCAGTATAACACTCCTATTAAATACCGCTTACAACATTTAATTAACTGCAACACTAATTTTGTTGTTTATTACATAGGAAGCACCCTACGTCCCTTAAAAGAAAGAATTCAAGAACACATGAGGGCCATTCGCAACAATAACTCAGTCTACATTTTAACAACACTCACCCCTCCGTGAATATGGCCAGTATCAGATTCCATGGAATCACACAAGTACAGTGCAGCCCAAGGAGGAGAGATAGAGTATTGACTCTGAGGAGAACGGAGACACAAAGGATTTTAAAATTGCGAGCTGTAGAGAAAGGTTTGAACATGGACAGGGAACTACATGTCTTTTCGTCGGAGAAACCCTTGTGTCAGGAGCACTGTTGTACGTCCACAGTCTTGCGTTAATACTGATAGTATCTATGGCAACTAACTCAGTACCCCTCATTGTTACTTGACTCTGATATTGTATATATCATAAATGTTGTTGTGAATTAAGGATACATGCCTATTGGGTGATCAATCGGTCGTGGATACATAAGTGTTGTGCGACAAATAGGTATCTCTGTGCATGCTCAGGATGGTTATTGATATTGTTTATTTACCTTTTTGTTTAAGAATTTACGAGAATCTGATATTTTTTGATGCATCTTAAATACAACCTTGTCATCATTCGACAGTAATGTATGATGTATGTCTCCTTGCCAATCAGTCAAGTACAGTTAAATCAGAATATGATTGTTTCGTTAAATGCTATTACTTTTTACGTCCTGATTTCCAAAATACTTTGTCTTGCTGTAAACCTTTCATTGACCTTCATCTGCATACCCTCTTCCAAGATGGCCTCCACATTAATTTTAGTGTTTGGCCAATCCGTTTTATAAATTCCATAGAACATTGTAACAAGTCAATTTTCCATTGCCTCGACTTCCTTGCCTACTTGGCATTCTGATTACTTCCGGGAGCACCACTTATTTAAACTTACCACGCTGGAGACATGCCTTTTGTAGCGATACAGACGGGAGAGGATTATCACAGCTTGCGGTCGACTACACAATGCAGTTATTCCTTTCTGAATTTTAGGAGTTTGCTTCGGCGATATGCCCCTTTTTTGAAGCCCCTTTTCTATACAAATCTCTGGGGACTCTGTGTCCTAGCATATCGATACAATTTATGAGGTTAGTGTTCATTGGTAAGTCAAAGGCCTTAGATTTCTAATTCAACCTGAAACCATTCTGTTTGTTTACAGGTACTTATCAAAGTCCTTTTGGAGCTGTCTTGAATTGGATTTATGGCTTTCTACCTCTTTACTCTTCACAAGACTTTAAAGATGTAAGTTACTCCTTGAGTCAGTGGAAAACTGAATGATAAGCCCGGTTTAAAGCATCCTGTGTTCTTCTTTAGATGTCTTGTGTGACTGTGTGCATGTCTAACCTAACTTTTATATATTTTTTGCTGTTACAGCTAAATACTCGCTACGTAGCTATCAGCAACTGTTTTTAAACTGCTTCCAAACCTATTACGAAGAGTGGTCAACATATGACTTTGTGTAAGCATACCATGAGGGTGTCTACCATACACCAGTAACAAATGTATAGAGTCATTCTCCATAACACTTATACAATAATAATTTTAATTTTCAACCATTAAAATTTGATTCGCACTGAATTACTCCAAGCTCACTGACTATCATTATCGACGAGCTGCTTACTTCTTCTTGAGATACATCCAATTTTGAGGTCAAATCTCTAGCCCCCTTTTTGACAGTAAACCTCTTTGGAATATATACCTCTGGTGTCACCAGTAGATTTCCCTCACTCTCATTATGTATTTTTGTATAATTTTTGACTTTCGATCCATGGTTATTGGATGGGCATTTATTATGCTGCTCACAGCCGTGTTTTGTACAAAAGCGTTTCAGATTCCCTTTCAACTCTCTATTTGTCTGCATTATTCTTTGGACTGGGACTAAAATCACTTTTCTCTAATATTCCTATTTTCACATTGGACTACATTTCTGTTTTTTTGCACGGTTTTGGACCTTCTTTTTCCTAATATCCTTCTTATACACTGTCCAGTCATATGTGGATATGATGTATTATACAGCATAAGGATAAACTAAATGTATATATATGTCTTTATTATTGTTCTTATAGCCTTAAAAAAGTCACAGATGTGACGAAACACGTTTTGGCTGTTTCGTGTTTTCTTCATCAAGGACTGGATTATTATTTCATCATTGTAGTGTATTTGAACTTTTAATGTATCACTTGGATTGAAGTGTATCAGTCCTTGTTTATTTTGTAACACATCTATGTAAACTTTGATACCAACCAGGCTAATTTAATGAAATAAATCAATGCATGTCTTTATAAATGGAATTTCCCGTGTTTCCTGTGTTTAGAGTATCCTTAAAAAGTTTCTAGTTCTGACTTAATAATGTCAATGATTGATTATTAAATATTATGCGTGCTGGGGTATATCTGGTTTTTGAGGATTATACCACGTGGGGAACAATCTTTGCTGTGGTCTACATCAGAATACACGGTACCCCTTCTATAGCAGTCATATCTAAAAAATAACAATTTCGACTATTCTATCTCGGGCTGAAAAAAACGTACTTTGTGTCCCCTGGGCTGCATCTTTGGTTTGCATTAGGGATCCTGTTCCAGTTAATTTGGATCGGTATAGTAACTGTCTTTTTCCTACTACTGAATGGACATTACCTCCCACAAAGCTCTGCAGTACAACCTGTGAACGTGGTCCTGAAACCACATATGTCATCACACCGGATGGTATAGTTTCGGATTGGGTTTCATATGATGTATTTGGTTCCACTGAACATTTGAAAATTCCACATGTATTTAAAATGTCATTGAATGATTTAATTCCCAGAGTACACTCTCTGATGATTGGGACATTGAGACTGTATTATGCTCTCAGATTTAGCACAATCTGCTGTATTTTCTTACAGGGAATTGTACAAAGAAACACCTGACTTCGACAGTATGTATTGTTACCAGCATTATTGTCATCACTTTTTGCACAGAGCTAGTGTTCCACGCACTGTCAAACCTTACCATCAATGGGAACATTGCCCGACACCACCGAAAGGTAGTTCTGCCACATTTGCATAGAAATGTGCATACGTTTAAGGGTTCAATACATCAGACGCAATGTCATAGGCTAGTACAGATTAATGCAATTGCAAAGAAAATGATGCTGACATACACCAAACTTACATATTCAGCACTCTTTATTTACCAACTGTCTATACAAGGTTTGACAATGGGAGGGACACGATAGACACAAAATCCATCTTGGGAACCAAAGATTGGCAGGTTCAGGGATCTGAGGCCTTATTTAGAGGTTGCCTCATTACATTACAGATAATATTCCTGAACAGAACAGTGCAACAGAATGCCTGCTACAGGTTTGCAAAAATTAAAGACCTGAAAACACCATGCATCTCCTCGCCCACACCTATTGAAGGTATATCAAATGACACACTGATTAGCGAGGGGGTACTGGGTACAAAGATACAGAACGGTACATACAATTCATCAGCTCCCAATTGGATGGGTTGGTTGGTTTGGACTATCGACACGAAAAGGTGTCAAACAAGATTCAAGGGCCACCAGAGGGTTTAGTATCCATAGTCCTGACCCATGCTATGTACACACAGACGACCCAGGGGTAGTGGCTTCTTATAGTGTTGGCAAGTTGTGCCTAGAGTGGCTAAAAATCTCAACACTACAACAAGTGAAACAACACTGTTCCCTTCTGTCAGACAACATGGATATAAGGGATTTCTTGATATGTCCCAAGAAACCACATAAAAAACGCTTCTGATATGCCATCTACAATGAACTGTGGACAGTTTCCCAACAGGATGCTGCTGACAGATTACGTGAAATTGATAGCATTAACCTAGAAAAGGCCATGGCTGTGGTAGACAATGGTATGACCACACTTTTTTCACATATTTATTCACTGAGCAATATTGTGTCCTCGGCAATTGACAGAATGGAACAGGATTTGTCTATTTTACAACATGGCCAATCTCAATTGTGCATCATTTTGCTTTTGAGCTGGACACTACAATCGCTGTGTTCTGGCCACTTGCCATGGCGGTACATTAATGGCTCAAATCTGTTTTCGGCTAACAATCTGACCGACAGACAGTTGACCATAACACTCAGAGATGCAAAGTACACCATGCTGCTCATTGAAAAATTGGAGAAGTTACCTTTTACATTAGCAGACTCACCATCTATGTAATGGTTAATTCATGGCTTTATCACACTGCCAATCATGACATTCTAATGCCAATACTGCCTTAGATACATCCAAGCAGACAGGTATGAAACATTGGGTGAAGGGTACATACAGGAAACCTGCGAGTTACCATTCAGATGTAGGTGTAGAAATAAGGACAGTAGAACAGACTATGAGAATGCTTTAAGTGGATTTTAGTGTTTAAGGAGGTCTCACTTCACGGAGAGTGTAATACTTCGAAGGTGAACTTATCTTGCTACTTGAAAGGCTCCCCAGCTGCAGTGATTCATCTAGTTTTCGAGTTACTTTTGAATGGGAGTTATTTAATGCTGAATGATCAAGGCTGTTGTAGGATGGACCAGGCATTGCATATCTCGTCACAGTAAACCTCAGGGTTGTTTGTTGTAAGCAAGTATTGTTTACCCTGACTTGCATAGTTAGAGAGGCACCATTGTGGCCTTTGTTGAATGTTTCCAGTATAAGGTTTGATTCGCTGAGCAGACTGAAAGCCATGTTGTTTCAACAAAATGTTGCCTTAACTGCAGCCCAAGAGACTTTTGATCTCAAGGTTGCAAGGTCTTCAACAGAGATACAGCCCTGGTCGATACAAAGTTCCTGATCCATTTCGTAGAAATGGTTCATCATATCTTTAACGTGTCTGAAACGAGTGGGATTGTACACTTATTTAAGAGTCTTGGATCAGGTCTCTTAACCACCTTTCAGGGGGCGTGGCTTGGCTGCAGAGCGGAATGGCTGCCTGAAACCGCAGCTCCGCCGATCGAGCACATTAATCCGGCAATTATCGGCAAACCAGGTGTCTGGATTCGGACCACTCGACCCCAGTAGTGTGTACAGCAACTGCGCCCTGCCCGACAAAACTCCTGGACCTGTGGATGGAGTCGCTGCGAAGATCGGGCAGACGAGCAGTGCGCGGCGAGGCGGCCTGGAGTACTCGTGGTGGCCGGGGACTTGCGTGAGGCTGAGCCCGGGCGCGTGCTGTGCTGCCGGGCGATGATCTGCTGCTTTGCCTGATCGGTGGACACCCCCGCCGGCGGAGACCTCGTAAAGTGGCAGCGGGATCGGTGCCGCGGACAGCTGCCGACCTGTGTGGGGGCGGAGTGCGAGGAGGACTCTACGCTACGCCGCGCACCGAGGCATTGGACGATCTCCAGGAGGCGAGCCGTGGCCGGTGAGTGCTGTTGATCCTGCGACCTGCGAGAGTGCAGCGCCCGAACTCCCTGGGGACACTACAGCTCCATCCCGGCGGGATATACATGGCCCCAATGTGACAACGCCGCTTGGGCCAGGCCTAGCGGAAACAGACGGAGGGCGGCCATATTGTCCGGAGCGGTGGGGATACTGCAGGCTGCACCCAGGAGCCCCACAGCGGCAGGTTGGGCGGACGAGATAGCTACTGCAGCGGATTGCCGCCCTGGGGTTGTGGCAGAGACGCCGCGCGGCCGTGCTCGGGCCCCTCGCGAGGAGAAGATTTTGCTTGCGGTGGCGAGTCTCGGCCGTTTAAGGCGCCTGGGTCGCGGGGCGCGCACCACCATCTTGCCTTTCACCTGATCCGGTGCTAGAGTGCCCTGGGGCCGTGCGCACTGTCGTGGGCAGGCTGTGGAGCGACGGGGTAGAAGTGGAGCTGCTGCGCGGAGGGTGGCCGTTGCCCAGGAGTCCACGCTGCAGCTGACTCGTGCTGCTGGGAATAGCCTGGTGTCACGCAGCCCTGCCCAGGTAAAGGTGTGCTAGGGCCACTGGCCGACTGGGACGCCTGCCCTTATTGCTGCCTGCTATGGGCCCCCGGAGTGAGGAGACTAGCGACCCGAGGGGTCCCTTGAGCTTCTGTTGCCCTTCTCGGACGTCTGTACAGGGAGACAGCAATGGGCAAACCGGACACGAGGCAGCCGAGGCTCACCTTTGACAAATCTAAACAGAAAACGGCGGAACCGGAACACCGGGATGCTGACACTGCGGGGGTGGAACAGGGAGGCTCTCAAGAAGCGGACATTAAATCGATGTTCCAAGAACTAAAAGCGAGCTTGAAGGGCATCGACACCAAAATGGACGCACTGGCAGCACGCATGGACAACATCACGACACGAATGGATAAACAAGAGAGTAGAGTAGATGCGCTAGAAACGCGAGTGACCGACGCAGAAGAATGTCACACGGACCTCGACAAAAAAATGCGCGGCATGGACAAGGTTCTGGCGCTAATTCAACAAAAGAATGAGGACCTGGAAGCGCGCTCGAGGCGCAACAACGTCCGCGTCACGGGTGTGGCGGAAACAACGGACATTACAAACATGGAGCAATATGTTGAGCAGATGCTGAGGGACCTCTTTGGGTCAGGTTTGTCACAGATGTTCCTCGTTAAAAGGGCGCATAGGTCACTGGGGCCAAAGCCTAAGCCGGGAGCACCGCCTAGGCCCATTATTGCGCGCGTCTTAAATTACAGAGACCGGGATACGATATTGCGCATGGCAAGAGACATGCAGGATGTGCAATATAAAGGCAACCATATCGCCATTTACCCGGACTTTACCATGCAGGTACAGGCTGCTCGCAGAGAGTTCCTGCCAGCGAAAAATCTCTTCCAACAAACGGGTACGAAGTATTCCCTAATATACCCTGCGAAGCTCAGAGTGCAAGGCCCAGGGAAACCATCTTTCTTTCTAGATGCAAAGGCGGCTCTGCAGTATGCGAAACAACTGGCGAGAGATCAAAAGAACCAACCGCATTCAGAGGGACCAGAACTGCGGGACAGGCTAAGTGATGTAGAGTGATTGCAGGTGTTAAGTACTTGACATTGCACTATGGAATACCTGTCTTGACCGGGTCAGGGCCGACTGCCTGCTCGGAACATTGGTTACCGTTCCTGACTTTCGCTAAAGTTCCTTTGGTGGGGAGGGTGACCTGGAGGGATATTGCACAACCTAATTGGGGGGTTGGAGCGGGTGGGGATTACACTTCACGTTTGGGGGGTTTTGTTGTTGACCGTTTGGCTGGTGGCGAGAGGCTGGATGAAGCGAGAACTTGCGTTGAACCAAATACTGCACATTATGTAACACCCCGTCGAAAACGACATTGCTCCCGATGCTATGGCCGCTTCTATACACGGTGGCCCGTTGGGCCGGTGCGGAATGTTGTGCTGTGTGTACGAGCGTGGATGCGTGGTGCGTTGCGCGGCGCTGGCGTGCTGTTTGAACTAGGGCTTTTACTACCACAGCGTCCGTGAAGCAAATTAAATGTCTTACCTGGAATGTGCGGGGCATGAATGACAGACGTAAAGCCAGGCTGGTGCAGGCCTTCCTACACAGAAAAGACATAGACATCTGTCTCCTGCAGGAGACCCATTTGACTGCAAATGCCGTACAACTGCTCCGACATAATAGATGGGGCGAGATAGTACATGCTTCTTACTCTAACTACTCCAGAGGGGTGGCGGTTCTGATTAGAAGGGGTCTCCAATGGAAAACGCATGAGGAAATTAGGGACACTGCAGGCAGATACATAATGCTAGTGGGGACGCTGTGCGGTATGAGAATGGTGCTTGTGAACGTTTATGGCCCGAATGATGATAGCCCCGATTTCTACTGTGACCTATGGCAGAGGGTGCAGGCCTGCGGCCCGGCTGCGATTATGTGGGGGGGAGATTACAATGTCGTACTTTCAAACACTATGGATAGGCAGGGCACAGCCAGAGAACATCACCCCAGGGCGTCGGAAGCGCTAGGCGTTATCATGCAGGAGGCGGAACTGGTGGATTCCTGGAGGAAGCTGCACCCCGAGCTTCGCGCGGGTACCTGCCTCACAATGCATAGGGCTACTTGGTCCAGACTGGACTACTGGTTGCTATCTAGAGACCTACACACGTTGGTGCTGGAGGTGACACACTTGCCGAGGTCATTGTCTGATCACGCCCCGGTATGCTTGACACTGTCCACACCGTCACAGTACATCCAGCCGTTTAGTTGGAGGTTCCCCTCCCGGGCACTGCGCGACCAGGTATTTCAGCAGGAACTGCGAGACAAGCTAGAGGAGTACTTCGAGATTAATGAAGGCACGGTAGACTCGCCAGGCACGCTCTGGGAGGCTTGTAAGGTGGTGACTAGGGGCTACTGCATGTCGCTCAAAACAGGAGTGCTAAGATCCATAAGAGATTCATTGCGCAAACTAGAAACAGAACTTTCTAACATTGAGTCTGCATTGCTAAGCGCGCCAACAGACAAACTACGCGCGGACTTTAGGTCGAAACTTACTCAGTATCAGGAGGAGGCGGACAGAGAAGTGGCATATTTGTCTAAAGATAGTCAGGCCAGAAGATACGGAGAGGGAGATCACGCTGGACGCACGCTGGCAGCCATGCTGCGAGCGCCACGAGGGACGGATTATATTCTGGAGTTGAGGGGTGTGGAGGGTGGAATGGTAAGGGAGCCAGGAGCCATAGTTGCAACTATGACAGACTACTATAACGAATTATATACATCCAGGGTGACACCGGAAGACCAGGTGCTAACCGAATACCTGGACACAATAGCTCTAGCGTGGTTCAATAATAGTGCCAGACAGTATATGGACTTACCGATTACGCAAGAAGACATAAGAGCTACAGTAGCTAGTTTGCCACTTGGCAAAGCACCGGGCCCTGATGGCCTGATGGCGGCCTTCTATAATGAATATGCAGATATTCTGGCCCCGAGACTACACAGGGTGTTCGAGGAGGCAGTAGAAAACGGCGTACTCCCACAATCGATGCGTGAAGCTATGATAATTACCCTGCTTAAACCTGGAAAAGACCCCACTAGCCCAGACTCCTATCGTCCACTTTCACTAATAAACCTTGATGCCAAAATATACGCTTAGTTGCTAGCGGACCGCTTAAAATACATGATGCCACAAATAGCGCTACCTGACCAGTCGGGTTTTGTGATGGGGAGGTCCACTTCACATAACTTAAGAGTGCTGTTTGGGCTCCTGCACTACCTAGATCCCAAGGTACAGGCTGCAGCTGCATTGTTGGATGCGACCAAGGCATTCGATTCCCTGGAGTGGAAATTCCTACTGACACTCTTCACCCGAATGGGATTTAGCCAGCTCTTTGCCAGGAGCATTGGCATACTTTATAACAATCCGACTGCCAGGGTACGGGTGAATGGACAGACGTCTGCTCCTATATCCATCACAAGAGGGACCAGGCAGGGATGCCCACTGTCACCGTTACTATTTGCTATCGCGACGGAACCACTAGCGGCTCGCATGAGGCAACACCATGCTCAGCGTAGCATTGGTTTCACGTCGCGCGGGCTGCTCATATCTATGTATGCCGACGACATCACCATATACATGATGAACCCATCGGAGAATTTTGACCCGCAGATGCGAGAAATGGTGCGATACAGTGGCCTCACTGGCATAGACATAAACTGGTCGAAGTCGGTCATGCTGCCACTGACGGATGGCACGACTCCATGCCGCACTGAATTCCCAATAGATTGGGTATTTAGGTATAAATATAAGCCGCACTACTCACGAGATAGGACTGGCTAATTTTGGTGTTGCCATGGAATGGTTAGAAAGCAAAGTGAAGAGATGGAAAACGCTGCCATTGTCGTTGACAGGCCGTATAGCTATTGTAAAAATGGTTGTGGTGCCTAAGTTTCTTTATCTGTTCGTGAACGTCCCCTTGCCGTTAACAATGGCGTTCTTTCACCGACTTCGCTCTGCCGTGATTGAACTGGTGTGGGCGGGCAGCCAGCCCAGGGTGGCCTGGAGCCTCCTTACACTTCCCTTCCATCAAGGGGGCCTAGCAGCCCCGGACTTTGAGCTGTATGCATATAGTGCACAGGCCCAATACCTACACTACTGGCAACATCCGATCCCCTACCAGCCCCACGTGGCAATAGAGACAGACGTGGCGGCACCTTGCCCCCTCAAGACGGCGGTGTATCAGAAATATAAACGGTCCCAGGAAGACATTGATACCGTGGAGATGGTACGTTGGGCTTGGTCGAATCTTGCAAGGCGAGCGGGCATGTCTGCCCTATACGCCCCGAGTATGCCGTTGGGGGGCAATCCGCTGCTGGGTCCGCTGACAGATGCGGCGGTGGTGCAACGGGCGCGTGACTGCAGCCTGAAGGTAGCAGGTGACTTATATCCAGACGATACCTTTCTCACAGTGCAGAATATGGCCGCAGCGTCTGCACCGACGGCATCGGAACTCCTACTATACTATCAGCTGAGGGCGGCTTGTAAACACAGATATCCTATGTTCCCAAAGGCTCCACCGACGTTGGCAGCTCTGGAAGACATACTCTCGAACAACTCCTCGCGCAAACTGATAACGCGCATATATAGGGCTACACAAACCGCAACACCTGTTGCGCATGTGGATTGAAGGTCGCTGTGGGAGGTGGAGGCAGGCATTAATATCACAGAGAAACAGTGGAAGTTTTGCTGCACCCAACTAGAAAACTTGTCTCCTAATTATAGACTGAGGTTGATACACTTTAATTATTTACACAGGACATGTCGTACACCCATACAACTCTTTAAAATGGGTTTACTGGGCCGATGCGAATTGTTGGAGATGTGGCGAGAGAGAGGCTACGTTCTACCACCTTGCATGGGTTTGTGGACCGGTATATGGCTTTTGGGAAATAGTCTTCACTACCATAGGGAAGATAGTGGGCACGGCTATCGACCCGGACCCGCTTGTGGCCCTCCTGGGATTTGTGATGAATGTACCTATTGCATCGCGTAAGCTAGTGGCCCTTCTATTATTGCTCGCTAAGCGACAAATAGCGATAAACTGGAAGAAAAAAGCTCCGCCGAAAGTATCGGGCTAGGTGGGATCAGCGGTGTACTGTAAGGAGCAATTGACTGCCTACTGGGATCAGATGCCGCAGCGTTCGAGGCCTGCAGACATATGGCAGCCGCTGGTGGATTGGCTGGCAGAGGCAGCAGTGAATGATAGTGACTGAGGAGGACTATTGGATGTGTGGTGTTGTAGCGCGGCTGGAGTGGGGCTGCGACGTGGGGCTGGTGTGAGGGGAGGGCACTATTGCCCCCCGTGCGACATAGCCCGGGCAGGACGGCGGGGTGGGGGGGAAATGACGTGAGTGTCTTGACGGTTGGAATGTGATTTGTGAGTGCGGGAGATCTCGTGACCGCGCAGACATGGGAATATATGGTCGCTGGGTGACAACTGCAAGAGTCCGTGTTCAGAACATTGATCGCTCTTCTCCGAATCTCGCTGTTATTGTTGATTGTTCAGTTTTTAAAACATGCTGTTTGAACTTTGCTCATGTGTATACAATTGATCCGTACTAGCGGCGGAACGCTGCGACAACAAGCTCCCTGACTCCGGGTTGTTGGCTGAATAGCAGTGTACACTTTGATGGTACAATAAAGGTTTTGGAAAACAAAAAAACAAAAACAAAAAAAACACCTTTCAGACCATCTTCGGAGTAATTCCAGCAAGGGTTTTGGAGGGCTTCCTTAGTTCTTGCTATCAATAGCGGGCATCCTGATTTTAATACTATTGCTTTCAAGAAATGGAGAGAACACTGCTGCAATGACATTGTCGTGAGCGTATGGTGTTCTACCTTACTACGCCTTGGCTTCGAGAGCTGAGTGAGCATTGGTTCCTGTCTTTCAGACCGGTCTGGCTAGACTGTGTCCTGCCTGTGTTCTGCTGCCTCTTCTGTGGATTCGGATGCATGTTGGACCTTTGTCTGACACTTCCATCTGTTGCGCCACCGGACATAGACATGCTACTGGAGCTCTTGCGGGCCCACGTGTACAGTTGTCCACAGCATATTCCAATGTTGATGACGGCATTTCTAGAGCTTCCAAGGGATGCTTCCGCTCCTGTTGAAAGGGAAATCGGCTCTGCTCCAGAGGTACAGGCATCGGTTCCAGGCATGCAGGAATCGAATTCTTCACAAACAGCTGCTATGGGAAACAAGGATGACCGTCTTTGCTCACTTGACATTATATTTGAAGTGTTGGAGGGATTGCCACCTTCAGATGCAACGTTCAGCGATGTTGAGTCTTCGGCACAGGATTCATAAACAATCTGGCCTTTATTGTGCTGGGAACAATTCGGCATTTTTTAAACATTTTCCAAATTGAAGGTCGAAACTGACTTTGTTTTATTTTTCCTTCTCTGCTCTGACTGAGCATAGTGGCTTTTAAGGTGCTCAGTGTAATAATAACCTCTCATATAAGTTTAGAGGACCTTTTGAAGGTTATTAGGGAAAATGGCTTTTCTTTAATGGACATTTTTTACAGGCTTTTAAAGTATTTAAAGTATTTAAATTACAGATGATTGTTATGCTTTTACTTGCTGACCTTTTGATTAGAAGCGGGTGTCATGTCCTTTAGGCTAGTCCTGTCATGTATAACCCTTTTTACTTACATTGTACCATCTACACGACAATAACGGTTATGAACTAGTGACCTTTTAGATTGCTCCTGTCTCTTTGACATCAAGCTCATAATCCCTGTACCTGACGTGCATAAACATGTCTCCAAGCATGGTATAATTATTCTGTATAAAGGTCACCAATTTTTTCATCCTTGGCCAACAGCCAGCTGTGCATTATTGCATTTGTTTGGAAAAACAGTTATGATTGTTTTCAAAACATTTATGAGCCCCTTGCGCCACTTTTGCGTCACTTTTCCCATGTTAAAAGTGACGCAAAAGTGGCGCAAGGGGCTCATAAATCTGCTCCCTAGTATATAAGACCCTTATTTCAGTCTGAAAATCAGAGGAGAATTGCTTACAAGCTGACATGTGGTCCTGCATGCTGAATCTTTGACAATCAGGGTGTCATCCTCAAAGCAGAGATGGGGTCTTTCATTCTCAACCATCAGGTGAGGGGGATGGTTCTTCCCTAGTTGTTTCTTGGCTACACACACACACACACACATGAACACACACACACACACACACACACACACACACCCACACACACACACACACAAATATTTATACACATACACACGCATATACATGCTACACATACAGATCTAGGCTAGGTACATTCAGGGGAATTACTTAGGGCACTCTTTTTAGCAAGATGTAAGTGCTACTCTTTTTATCTGAACTTCTTATGTTCTTCTTACTCATACTATGGTAGTAATATATCTACTATTTACTATAGTGTCACTAGCAATCTCTTTTGTATGCTTCTGTCTCCTGATTGTTGCAGCAAATATGTTTTACAGCAGACTGACCCTGGACCAATAAATACTTATAGAAATGTCCTAATCGCCCACCTATGTATTTTCTGAGAATAAGTGAGCATGAGTAACTGAGCAAACAATACTGTACTGTTTTCCATGATCCCTGAGGAATCAGGGTTGTCATGTTCAGTGGTTTCCAGAAACTACCTAAACCACTGTAAGATACAGGGGGTAGTAGTGGCACTGTGGAGCTAGATGGTTTAACTGCTGACCTATCCTGTGGGAGTGTCCGGAAGCGGTTGGGACAACAAGCTCTCAGTTTAGGTCATTCAAAGCGTGCAGGTCCTGGGGATGCCTAGGAACTACACAGCAATGCCCCCGCTCTGCATATGTTCATCACAAGCTCCCTTAGTTTAGCAAGCTAGAGCCCCGGTAAACGGCTAGTGATCCACTCTAACTGTGCAGCAAAATATTAAAGCTCGAAGCCTGGCACCCCAATACAGTGAGGGTCTCTGGAGTATGCTCAGTGGCACTCAGGTGGCACTCAGGTGGAGTGATCACTTCACGTGGCTTTTGTGTGTTTTTTTAATTATTCCCCCCCCCCTACACAGAATGTGCACTTTCACCTCCAACGCACGTTCTATCCGCACCATGTATGGTAACTGTTTTTGTGATTGAGCGTTCTACAATGATTTTGGTCTCCCATTCTCCATACAGGTAGACCGGGCCGCAGGTAACAATACCAGCTGTATATATGAATGCTTATTGTCTATCATACAACCCATTCGGTATATACTTGTAGATAGAATTTTTTTAGGTCCTGACGAATCACTTGAGCACACCTCAGTTATAGTGAGAAACATGTTGACCATGACGAGGCAGTGTAGACAACCCAGAACATAGACCTGAGTTACTAACACTTTACCTCATATTTTTAATTAGGTGAGGAGACATCATAATAAAATTGTTGAGATAGTACTTCCTCCCCTATTTTTTAATATTCATCTACATTATCATCGAGCCCCACATTTCCATTTGAACTATCGGCTATCTTGGATATAAAAGATCTCCACAAGAGCGCTCTCTAAACAAGAGCCCGTCGGGTATTGCACCAGCCGTCTCGACGTAGGAGCAGCCCGATGATGTTACATTACATCCTGAAGGGTATGTGATTCACAATTTCCTGATGGCTGTGTGAGGGCTCCAATATCCATAACAGACTTCTCTTTACATGGTACGTCCTCTTCCCATCTCCCTTAGGAACAGCTTTGTCACTTTCATATTGTATACTTTGTTTACACTTAGCTGGACCTTTCCAAAAGCCCATTTGCCCCCCCCCCCCTTTGTTGATTCACGTTTGCACGGATTTCTATCCGTGGGGCCTTTATTGGCGGGTTAACCTGTGTACATCCCCCTTTTTAGATTTTTACCCTGTTGCCAACAATCTTGGTTGCAACCCTCCAAGAGCCACAGTTTTGTTCACTCCCGACCGACTAACATTTCACAGCCCTACACTCAATACTACCTCCCATAGAAATGGAAGGCCAAGGTCTCAGTTTTGGTGATGAGCTAGCTGACTAAATACTTAACGCTCCATCCATCTTGGGTGCCGACGGCGGGGCAGCCACAGGGAGCCAGACAGAAGACTGGCAGTCCCTATCATCAATGAAAAGGGACTGGGTCAAGATCACCCTGCATGGCGCCCTAATGACTGAATATCTGAGGGCAAATATTGCCCCTAATGGCTTGATAGTCAAAATCTTTCCAAGAATCTTTCTGGAAGATGGCACTTTCAAAGTTGACTGGTCCAAGGTCTCCTGGAAATGTACCAGGGACCTCCTCATACTGATTATCAGTACAGCAAAGAGATTAGCAGAGACCCTCCTGACGAGGATCCAACTGGTGGAAAGCACATTAAAGAGCGCAACAACATCTACACTCTTCAAGACCAGACTGACTGAAATTAACAATGAGATGGCCGAACATCGCGAATACCTCATGAAACAAAAAGTCAAAAAACTACAAAAAGATGTCAACAACTTTGACAAAGAAAAAGTTTATCCCTATTTGAAAGAAGACTTCATACCTCCCAATTCCAACAACTCGGGAGACTCTGGGTCCAACTCCTCTAGAAGAGGATTGTCTAGCAACAGTAACTCCAGCACCGATTCAGCGAATTATGGCACATCTCGCAGAGGAAATCGCCAGTTCTACCCCGATTTCCAAATGGCCGCTTATCAACATCCAGAATTCTGGCAATACCCGGTGCACCAACAGGGTCCACCACCTTACCCTATGCCACCACAAGCCCCCCCCCCAATTTTACCCCCCGATGTATAACCAACCTTTTTTAGGCAGAGGCTGGGGCAGAGGGCGCGGGCAAAGAAGAAAAAACAATCAGCCACAAGGAACAAGGATCCAGTGGGAAGACACTCCGAGAACCATGGAAACACGGAGCCACACGATCAACAAAAAGAAGACTTAGTAGTTAACCTTTCTCAGAGGAACCTCAGTGAAATGGAACAGAGGGTCTTACAGAAGGGCTTAGGGTTTGTACCCACACCCAAAAGTGACCCCTTCAAACAACAATGCGAGATTCAACAATTCTTTCGGAAAATCAGATTAAAAGCTTTCTTCAACAACACTGAGGCACCCCAACAGACAGATAGTGGATTACACAATGCCTCCACTTTTACTCCTAGTACCAGTATGATTCCGCCTGAAGTCATCACTTTTGAACAGGCTGTTCTAAAAGACCTAGCCAACATAACAAATCCCAGACATTACAACAACATGTCCAAAGCAGAAATCGAGACAGTCACCAACTTGTCCAATGACACTTCCATTACTATTAAACAGGCAGACAAAGGAGGAGCCACAGTTATAATGGATACTGTTGACTATGAACTAGAATGTAGGCGACAACTAAGCGACCGAGCTTATTACACCCCTGTCCCTACTGACCCCACACCACGTCTCCTAACTACCATCACAGCCTTAGTCTTCTCGGCTGAGAGTCAAGGCTGGATAAGTAAAAAGGAAGCCAGTTTTTTGGTGAAAAAGAACCCACGTACTCCTTACTTTTATACCCTTCCGAAAATTCACAAAGGGATTTTCCCTATACCCGGAAGACCCATTGTATCAGGCATCGGTTCAGTGCTTGAACCTTTGTCACAATTTTGTGATTATTTTTTTCAACCGCTTGTGCAAAAGACAACATCCTACATACAAGATACTTCAGATCTACTAAGACTTTTACTTGATCTACTCCCTACAGATGAGATCACATTGTTGATGAGCCTAGACGTGCAGGCCCTATATACAAACATACCCCAGAGGGCCACACTCGAAGTGGTAGAAAACATTCTCCAGCTTGAACCATGGCAACACAACACTCCCATAAGTTTCATTATGGACTGTGCTACTTTAGCCATGACAGAAAACTTTTTTGAATTTAAAGGGCAGATCTACAAACAAACACAGGGCACTTGTATGGGCAGCACCTTTGCGCCCAGTCTGGCCTGTCTGTACATGTCCGATTTCGAGACCCGCCATATTTTTCACCATGCAAACCCCTACAATACCGACATCTACCTCTGGAAGAGGTTCATAGACGACATCTTGATACTATGGAAAGGAGAAATGTCAGCTTGCCTAGAGTTCTACAATTGGATCAATACTTTGGATCCACATCTCAAATTCACACATACAGTGTCAGAAAGCAGTATCCCATTTCTAGACCTGAACATCAATCTTCATGTAGGTACACTCTCTACTACACTATATAAAAAACCAACTGATCGCAACAGCCTGCTACTATACTCCAGCCACCATCCGCGGAGCCTGAGAGATAACTTACCCGTGGGACAATTCCTAAGGATAAGACGCAATTGTAGCAACTTAACTGATTACAAGACTGAAGCTGAAAAATTAGCTAGGAATCTAAAGGCATGTGAATATCCAGCCAAACAGATCGCCCAAGCCAACAAAAGAGCCCGTAATAATCCCAGAGAGGCCTTACTAGAACCTAAATCTAAAACACAAACAGAGAACCTCACGTGTGTTACCTCATTCACCCCGGTATCTAACCAGATCACCAAGGTGATCAAAAAACATTGGAAGATACTAAATACAGGCTCCATGACTCTAGCAACACCTAGGTTCTCTTTTAAACGCAGACGAAATCTGAGGGACTCTGTGGTCCACACCCGTCCACGACCACAGAGACTGACAACGCAGAGAACACTATGGGACCTGCCCCCTGTGACCGGGCATTACCCTTGTGGTTCTTGTTCTGTGTGCCACCTTACTGACATACACAAGACAGTTAAAATCAATGACAATCTCAAGTGGGAAATACGCCGCCACACCAACTGCAATACAACCAACTGTGTATACATGATTACATGCCCTTGCACACTACAGTACATAGGCATGACAAGGCGCCCTGCCAAGACGCGCATCATTGAACACCGCAGTAACTTTCGCTGCAAAAAAATCAACACCAAAATGTGTGCGCATTTTTTAGAAAAAGGACACCCCCCTGATTCTTTTAGATGGCTAATTCTGGAAACATTTCCGAACATAACTAAAGAAGCCTTATTAATCAAAGAACAACGATGGGTGTATAAAAGTGGCACAGACACCTCAGGACTCAATGATGCTATCCTGTGGTGCTCCCTTAAACCACCTTAAGACATTGTGCACACTAAGCTCCCTAGTTACCACACCTGCATCTGACTAGCTTTTTTATACACTAAGCCATGTCCACACTGATTAGACCTTGTATTAATATCCAGGTCACTAAATAAATAGTGTGGGGACTGTAACCGATTTAATTGAGGTCCGGGAGTCTAACACATTGAACAACTATGGCTGACTACACTTGGCTGCCACGGATGTTTTAATTTGGCAAGCCGCTACTATGGCAACATCAGGGGATATACCATAGCCATATGAACTGAGATCGTTTTGTTCTAAATATAAATATAAAATATATTTCCTCCACACAATCAGCAAATTAGACACAGACCCATTTCTTGAAATAGCATCGCCAACACCGACTTATAAAAGGCATTAAAAACACTAATGCATCCGCAACACGGTTACCAAGCGACCACCCCGTCTCTCGTACCTCTTCCAACATGGCGGCCAACTTAGTCGTTTACAACACCAACGAATAGCAGTGCATTCAATTCCGCATGAGCGGTTACGTGAATCCCTTTTTATACCTACGCGAGACCGTTGAGCCCCACCCCCCAGTCCTGGTAGTGCGGGGTAGGTCGACGGGCGACACCGACTCGGCGTGTCAGTAAGTAAAACCGCATGGCTTTTTATGAAAATGTATGTAGTACTGCTAGCTCCACCACGCGGAAAGGTTTTTAGATCCACACATCGGTGTCACACTTCAGGATCTAGGCTATACCTAAGTTCATTAACCACTCATGCACTAGGTTTAAGAGTCATTGCCCTTTATCTACCTAGACAAACGGAACAACGCAGATCCATATAGGGCATTATAATGAGACTTTAATCACTACGCGGAGACACGATTTCTTGTTTTTTGCTCTGCGTGAATCTTTTATTATTACTTTCAGGAACGCGTATCCTTACCGACTGACCACTACAGACAGTAGGTGCTCTCAGAGTGTTCCCTGATTTTACTCACACCCATCAGTGATCCCCACTAGAGTTGCAATATACAAATGTTGTGGATTCAAGAGAAGGGGTGTTAATGACCCTGGAGTACTGTATCTGGTGATCTAACATGTTTTTTAAAGCACTCCTCCCATACACCACTACAGAACGCAAGGAACTCCTTGCGTAGCCTACCAGGGACTGCAGTGGTTTATCCTATGGAGTATATAGGGTAAGTCCACTAACTGCTGTTGAAACACCTTTGGAGTGATCACTTCACGTGGCTTTTGCGTGTTTTTTTAATTATTCCCTCCCCCCCTACACAGAATGTGCACTTTCACCTCCAACGCACGTTCTATCCGCACCATGTATGGTAACTGTTTTTGTGATTGAGCGTTCTACAATGATTTTGGTCTCCCATTCTCCATACAGGTAGACCGAGCCGCAGGTAACAATACCAGCTGTATATATGAATGCTTATTGTCTATCATACAACCCATTCGGTATATACTTGTAGATAGAATTTTTTTAGGTCCTGACGAATCACTTGAGCACACCTCAGTTATAGTGAGAAACATGTTGACCATGACGAGGCAGTGTAGACAACCCAGAACATAGACCTGAGTTACTAACACTTTACCTCATATTTTTAATTAGGTGAGGAGAATCATAATAAAATTGTTGAGATAGTACTTCCTCCCCTATTTTTTAATATTCATCTACATTATCATCGAGCCCCACATTTCCATTTGAACTATCGGCTATCTTGGATATAAAAGATCTCCACAAGAGCGCTCTCTAAACAAGAGCCCGTCGGGTATTGCACCAGCCGTCTCGACGTAGGAGCAGCCCGATGATGTTACATTACATCCTGAAGGGTATGTGATTCACAATATCCTGATGGCTGTGTGAGGGCTCCAATATCCATAACAGACTTCTCTTTACATGGTACGTCCTCTTCCCATCTCCCTTAGGAACAGCTTTGTCACTTTCATATTGTATACTCAGGTGGGCTGCCCATCCCAAATCAGCTCCTGAAGAAAGCCAATGAGGAATATGAAACATGCTCTCATTATCCAGATAGATAGAATTGCAAAGTAGTAAAGAAACCTAGTCAACAAGCCCATTTTAGTCAGTGCAATGCAGGCCTTAAGAGGGAGCTTCAGCATTCTTCAGAATGCTGTGCATTATTCCTCTAACGTTCTGTAACGTTTTCAGCATGGTATATTCTGATCTCCAAGTGCTTGAGGACTCTGCACTGACTGAACATGATTACCGTCAATTCGCCCATATTCCAGAAATGTACACAAAGTCTTCTAATAAGGCTACACTCCACAGGATACCTGCTAGGGCATCCCTCAAAATGATAAGCATATTTCCTGTGAGTGATACCATGTGTTCCCTGTCATGCAACAGGATCCCCTTACCATGTCCCTCCACCCTCAGCAGAAAAGCAAATGGTTTGACCACCAGTACAAACAGCATGGGGGAGATGGGCAACCCTGCCACATGCCTCTGTGGACCCCAGAGGTTCTAAGATGCACCTGTCCATGCACACACCCGCCGTATTCACATAGAGCAGTACAGGCCATTTATTTCACCCCTCTCCCAGAGCCATTCGGTCATGACCTCCTGTAAGCAGTCCTACTGCAATGTGTCGAAGGCCTTCCATATTTCAACAGAGAATATCAATGCCTCAGGGGACTGAGCCCTGGCCATTTCATCTAGCATGCAGTAGAGGCGTTCAATGTTGTGAAAGGTGTTGCACTTAGGAATGAGCCCGATTTGGTCCTCATGCACCAAGACGGTGAGGTGGGGTCGAAGCCTGTTAGCTAGTACCTTTCTAAGGATTTTATAATCCAGATTCATCATTGATAGGGCACTGTAAGCTGTTGCATGCAGTGTGTCACACAAGGGCTTAGGGATGGAGACTATGAGGGCCTTCTTGGCTGTATCTGGAAGGTGTTGAGGGTCCAGCGCATTAGTATACATTTCAGTCAGTCTCGGGGCTTAATGAGTGGCAAATGTTTGGTAAAATTCAGCCTGAAAGACATCTGTCCCAGGCATTTTAGCTTGAGCTAACCCCTTTGGGGCAGCTCTGATTTCAGGCTCTACAATGGGGGTAGCCACCACCTCTTGCTGCCATACCGGCACCAGCAACAAGCTCACCTTATTAAAAAACGCATCAAGTATCTCCTGTGATACAAGGTCAAAGGCCTCATACAGGTCCTTATAATGGCCCATAAATAAATTGTAACTACCTGTTTGGGAGTAGACCCTTTGCCCTGTTGGGTCAGTTATATGTGGGTTAGACACATCAGTAGCCTACCAGCTCCCCTTAATTCTGCATTTACGGTGTTCAGATTGTCCCGCCATTGTATGGAGTGAAGTTTACCCTGTACTACTTTGGTGCCGATCACGATCCGGCAAAAAATTCCCCCGTGCGACTCGTATCGGGTCTTTTTACCGTACGAATCGTACAAGTGCCGTACGAACTGGCAATCACGATTCGCATGGTAAAAAGTCTATACGAACCGCACTGGGAATCATTCCCCACACGTCCTCGGGTCGGAAAATGTGTCGGACACGTCCTCGGACGATTTACCTTACAAACGTGAAAAGCCAAGTCCGACCGAGGAATCACGATCCATCCCGTGCGTCCGAGCGTACAACCGTATGGAAAAAACACCGTCCGCACCGAACACCTATAGCAACCATGGAGACATGTGCCCGCATACGTGCCCAACACTCCCCCCAGCCCCCGTACGTCCGACACGTACCCCCCGTATATGTATACCCCCACCCGTCCAGGTACACCCCAGTACGTTCCAGTCGTACCCCCACCCCTGGACGTGTCGTACCACCGTCAATGTACACCCCCCCACCCCAGTACGTGTCGTACCACCGTCAATGTACACCCCCCCACCCCTGTACGTGTCGTACCACCGTCAATGTACACCCCCCCACCCCAGTACGTGTCGTACCACTGTGAACCTACACCCCAGTACGTTCGAGCCCCACCCCCACCCCAGTACGTGTCACAGCCCCGTCTACCTACACCCCAGTACGTTCCAGTCGTACCCCCACCCCAGTACGTGTCGTACCCCCCGTGTACCTACACCCCAGTACGTTCGAGCCACACCCCCACCCCAGTACGTGTCATACCCCCGTGTACCTACACCCCAGTACGTTCCAGTCGTACCCCCACCCCTGTACGTGTCGTACCACCGTCAATGTACACCCCCCCACCCCAGTACGTGTCGTACCACCGTCAATGTACACCCCCCCACCCCTGTACGTGTCGTACCACCGTCTATGTACACCCCAGTACGTTCCAGTCGTACCCCCACCCCTGGACGTGTCGTACCACCGTCAATGTACACCCCCCCACCCCTGTACGTGTCGTACCACCGTCTATGTACACCCCAGTACGTTCCAGTCGTACCCCCACCCCAGTACGTGTCGCACCACCGTCAATGTACACCCCCCCACCCCTGTACGTGTCATACCCCCGTGTACCTACACCCCAGTACGTTCCAGTCGTACCCCCACCCCTGGACGTGTCGTACCACCGTCAATGTACACCCCCCCACCCCTGTACGTGTCGTACCACCGTCAATGTACACCCCCCCACCCCTGTACGTGTCGTACCACCGTCAATGTACACCCCCCCACCCCAGTACGTGTCGTACCACCGTGAACCTACACCCCAGTACGTTCGAGCCCCACCCCCACCCCAGTACGTGTCACAGCCCCGTCCACCTACACCCCAGTACGTTCCAGTCGTACCCCCACCCCAGTACGTGTCGTACCCCCCGTGTACCTACACCCCAGTACGTTCGAGCCACACCCCCACCCCAGTACGTGTCATACCCCGTGTACCTACACCCCAGTACGTTCCAGTCATACCCCCACCCCTGTACGTGTCGTACCACCGTCAATGTACACCCCCCCACCCCAGTACGTGTCGTACCACCGTCAATGTACACCCCCCCACCCCTGTACGTGTCGTACCACCGTCTATGTACACCCCAGTACGTTCCAGTCGTACCCCCACCCCTGGACGTGTCGTACCACCTTCAATGTACACCCCCCCACCCCTGTACGTGTCGTACCACCGTCTATGTACACCCCAGTACGTTCCAGTCGTACCCCCACCCCAGTACGTGTCGTACCCCCCGTGTACCTACACCCCAGTACGTTCGAGCCACACCCCCACCCCAGTACGTGTCATACCCCCGTGTACCTACACCCCAGTACGTTCCAGTCGTACCCCCACCCCAGTACGTGTCGTACCACCGTCAATGTACACCCCCCCACCCCTGTACGTGTCGTACCACCGTCAATGTACACCCCCCCACCCCAGTACGTGTCGTACCACCGTGAACCTACACCCCAGTACGTTCGAGCCCCACCCCCACCCCAGTACGTGTCATACCCCCCGTGTACCTACACCCCAGTACGTTCCAGTCGTACCCCCACCCCAGTACGTGTCGTACCAACGTCAATGTACACCCCCCCACCCCTGTACGTGTCGTACCACCGTCCATGTACACCCCAGTAGTTCCTGGCGCACCCCCAACACAACCTCCTAAGTACGGAGCGCACCCCATGCCCCAACATCACAACCGCATGTACGAGTCGTACAAAGCCACACACAAGGACATAATCGTACAACCAAATGGCCCATGTACACACCGTACACACGCTCAAAACGCACGTACACAACCAGGACAAACCAAACAACACAAGAATACACCATTGGAAAGGCACAAAGCCACTAAACATGGCCAACAACCACTAAAATAACACAATCACTGACCTGCAACTGCCAAAAACAAACAGAGGCCCAATACACCACCACTCCTTATAACACACCCACCCAAAATTCAAACACTGCCACACCCACCCATGGACCAATAAAAAGGGCCCACACACACAAACCATGAGCCTTTGCAACAGACTCACTGCTGCCAGACACCACAGAACCAGACTACAAGCTACACCACACCTTACACTTGCACACCTTCACACGACCACCCTCACAAACACCCTCTCATCACATTCACACACACACACAACCATCCACACCCCCCCCAACATCCACACACCCCCCACACCCACACCATCCCCACCCACACCCCTCACCATGCCCACTACCAAGAATCCAAAGTTCAGTCACCGAGAGTTGGAGGTCCTTGTTGATCAAATCCTCAGAGTCGAGCCACAGATCTTTGGAACATTGGTCAGAAGCACCAGCCAGGCAGCCAAAACAGCCATGTGGCAGACCATCGTCGATGCTGTGAATGCCGTTGCGGACACCAGGAGGACCAAGCAGGATTGCCAGAACAGGTGGTACGATCTGCGGAGGAGGGTCAGAGCCAAGAGGCAGGAGGAACACGACCAGGCAAACGCCACCGGAGGAGGGCCCTCCCGCAGAGCCGTACAGTACCATCCCTGGGAGGAGAGGGTGATGGCCATACTGCTGGTGGAGGCAGTTGAAGGAGTAGAAGGACTCCGAGACCCGGGTGAGTACACAAACAACGCACCTCACATGGGGGGAACTGCAACCACAACCAAAATTACTAACAGGCACGCAACCACCACAAGCCATCGCATGACTCAACCACACTCCATGAGCAGGCACATGCCACTGCTGCCACCATGCCCCATGCACCCAGCTGGACAATGTCAAGTCACAGGCCACAGAAGACAACAACACATGACACGGTAACCCGGATGGCGGGAGGCTGGGCACCAAAAATCACATAGTGCGACTCCAAAGCAGACAACAATGCCCCCTGCCCATATGGCCTAGGTCACAGCCAGACAAACAGTGTGTCCCAACACAGGAATGACTTGCCAGCAAATGGCGGACGCCTTGCATCAACACATGGGAGTGAAGGCACTGTTTTGCACATGACAGCAGCTAATGAACAGCCAACATTGTGAAAGAGTGGCAGCACACACCACCACAGCAGCAGCGCACAGACACACAGCAGACAAAATGGGTGCCTGGAGATCAGAAACAAACTCACCTCAACAGGCCAAGGGCCACTCAAAGATCTGCTAACAGTGTGTGCCCAGGAAGCTGGGCCAAGGTGACAGAGGGTGACACACGGAGGGAGGGAGAGGGGGAAGGAGAGGGAGGGAGAGGGGGACAGAGAGGGAGGGAGAGGGGGACAGAGAGGGAGGGAGAGGGGGACAGAGAGGGAGGGAGACACAGGAAGACGGACAGAGGGAGGAGGCTGACACACAGAGGGAGGGAGAGGGGGACAGAGAGGGAGGGAGAGGGGGACAGAGAGGGAGGGAGAGGGGGACAGAGAGGGAGGGAGACACAGGAAGACGGACAGAGGGAGGAGGCTGACACACAGAGGGAGGGAGAGGGGGACAGAGAGGGAGGGAGAGGGGGACAGAGAGGGAGGGAGAGGGGGACAGAGAGGGAGGGAGAGGGGGACAGAGAGGGAGGGAGAGGGGGACAGAGAAGGAGGGAGAGGGGGACAGAGAGGGAGGGAGAGGGGGACAGAGAGGGAGGGAGACACAGGAAGACGGACAGAGGGAGGAGGCTGACACACAGAGGGAGGGAGAGGGGGACAGAGAGGGAGGGAGAGGGGGACAGAGAGGGAGGGAGAGGGGGACAGAGAGGGAGGGAGAGGGGGACAGAGAAGGAGGGAGACACAGGGAGAGCAAATCAGTCCTTTGGTGTGTGGGAATGTCTGCTCGTCAGCAGGTGGACTGCGTGCATGTAGACAAGGGTGGCCAGTGCCAGAACCCCCCCTCTTCATCATGGCAAAACGCAGGGCCATGTCACAACCTGTACACGAGCACAAGGACAGCTACCTGCATCATATATGTGTGGATCCACTCCATGTGCACATGTACAGTGCTACAAGGAAGGCGCAAATGCATGGCTCACCACACCTGCACACTCCACTGCTGACTGCAGTCACACTTGACGCAGAAAGTAAGACTGTGCCACACATAGTTAAAGGGGCCAAATTGGTGCCCAAGGGACACACCCATGCACAAGTGCACTGTGAGTGGAATGCAAGACAGATCCTAATTCCAAGAGGAAATGTGCCAACTTTGAAACGGATGAAACATGGATGTCGCATGGACCAAAATTAACATTTTCTCTCTCACACACAGGTCAACGTCGTGCTGCACCCCCCAACACTGGGGGGGAACACTCACAGGACCCGGATCTGCAGGAGACCGATCCCACCGGCAGCGACCACTCTCACCACTCTGCGGACAACCCCGACCGACCTGGCCCCTCTGGTGTCCAACCACCTGCAGCACCTGCGTCAGGTACAACCGTGCCAACCACCACCCCCACTCCTGCCACATCCCAGGAGACACCCAGGATCCCTGCCCCAACACCACAATGCAGCCAGGCTCGCCAGGAGGGACACGGTGTCCCGGGCACCCAGGAGGAGGCAGGCGACAACGCCAATGCCACCCCTCAGGGGTCCCGGAGACCCGATGTGCCCACAAGTGCAGGCCAGACGCAAGTGGGCAGGGGTGGTGGGAGTGGAGGACGGCGGAGGCGCGAGCCTGACCAGTTGGCTGGGGATCCGGTATTTTCCCATGTCCGTAACATCCTGGACTCATACCGGCAGGACACCACGGGCATGGCCCAGGTTGTGTCCGTCCTCGAGGGGATCAAGGTCCAGCAGGCCCAGCAACATGCGGAGCTAATAGCCTGTCTACTGGTACACAAACGGAGGATGGAGGACAGACAGGCTGAGCAAGTGACGGCGTTCCAGGGGATTCACGCTACACTCCGTCGGATGGCCGACACCATGGCCAACCCTCCCTGTGCCAGAAGGCGGAGAACATCACCACCCACAGGGAGGGATCAGGAGGAGGAGGAGGAAACATCCGACGGAGCATCCCAGACGTCGTCACAGCCTGCTGCTGAGGTTCCCCGCAGGAAGCCGGGTCGTCCACGGAAAGGACCGTGAGGGTGGCTGCTACATCACCATCTCCCAGGACACCTGGCCTGGCACCTGGCCCACTGGAGCAACAGCATCACAGCATCAAGAGACATTCTCTGCCACATGGCCCTGCTGGTCACTGGCTGACCAATGTTGACAAAGACTGTGGCATGGACTCTGAGGATTTCCAATGGCAAGGACACCAACTCCCCTACTGAACTTTGGATTCCCTAATCCCGGAAAGCCCCTCACTTTGCCCCCCCCCCCCAATAATAAATCACACTATTAAGAGTAGATGCCTGCTGGTAGCATTATTACCTAACATGTGTCTTGTACAGTCTAAACATGCCTGAGTCATCTGTTCACTTCAACCATCCACACCCTGGGGCCTGAGTCTGGCACAGGACACATGGGTCACAGTTTATTAGGCAAGACAGACATGGAGCACCATACACACCCGTGATGGGCACAACCAGCTGAGGGGGTGGCCGAACAACCGTGCTGACAGACACATTGAGTACAGCAACAGTCATGCGCAGAGGTCAGGGATCCTGGCCAGTGTCCTGGGGGTCACCCAGGTATGTGTAGACAGGTGGCAGAACCATGTCCTGCAAGCTTGAGTCTGGTGGATGCAGAGAATGGGGTAATGGACAACGTTGGATGCATGGGGATGGCACATGTCACAATACCCACACAGTCATGGACATCATGCCCAATACACAGTCTCAGCACACACACACAGCTTGCATCTTGCCACTCGACACATTGACACATAGCCACAATCAGGGAATACCATGCCAGACATGCAGGATGCACCGTGCCAACACACCAGCATTGACTGAGAAGAGGCACCTTGGAGGCATAGGGACACCTTTATTAGTCATGTATTCGGGATTGCAGAGGCAACTTGAAGTACACATGAACACATCATGTGGAGTAACATGTGGGTCCAACACTGGCACCCCCCTTCTGCAGCACAAATGCGTGATAGCCATGGAACTGGCACACAAGTGTCGGCTAACAGCTATATACCCACAGCTGCACACGGAGAGCCTGACATAAACCATAGATCCGCTGATGTGGAAGTCCCACGCCATGTCAAGACAATGTTAACCGTATGTGTCCGAGGGCAGTGTCACACACATTGATGCCATCATCACAATCCACTATCCCATCACTGATGACTGACAACCAGGCAGCCCATCTATTCAGGTGTACCCAGCTGCATGTCGTGTCCCATGGGGATGCGACATGTCTGCAGAGGAACCAAACCCCGACCGGGGCAGTGTGGACACATCGTGAACAACTGCCACACCCAATACACCCCAGATGCATCCCTTACCCCATGGAGACTTCCAAACGTGTCCGTGCCTGTAACGCTGAGTCAGCCCACGATGTCATGTCCATGAGGAATAGCAGTGCCACAACAATGCAACCAGCAAACGGCATGCGCAGGTACCTGGGGAAGAGAGACACACAAGAAGTCAGCCACAAAAAGCACAGCCACTTGCATGTACATTGACTCAACACATGTATGGATGACAACATGCTAGGTCACAATTATGACTGGGGAAATACTACCATCACTGCCACCATCACTCCAGTGACACACCCACACACACCTCTGACCCACGTGCCATACATGCAGGTGGAGACACACATCACAACGCATGCCACACGGGGACCAATGCGTGCACACTCAGACACTGGTACTCACCACTAAGCAAAGAAGTCGCGTATGAGCCGGATGTCCTCTTGCGGCTCCACATCCTCCACATCACTAGCCCCATTGCCAAGCCCTTCGTCCTCCACGGGTGGATGGTCCTCGTCATGTTGATTCAGGATGAGTGGCACAGCTCTTTCAACTGCCATGTTGTGCAGCATGCAGCAGACCATGAAGATCTTGCAGACCTTCGCCGGGGCATAAGGGAGTGCACCGCCGGTCTTGTGGAGGCACCGGAATCGGCTCTTCAGCATGCCAAACGTCCTCTCTATCACTCGTCTTGTCCGGCCATGGGCGGTGTTATAGCGGAGCTGGGCCGGCGTGATGGGGTTGCGGAGAGGTGTCAGCAGCCAAGGCATGTTGGGATAGCCAGCGTCCCCTACATGGGAAGCACATGGACATCGTTAGAACTGGTGAAGCGGTCGTGCTGGTCGGCTATACAGAATACAGGACAGACAGACTGTACCCACCAACAACACATGCCCGTTCGTTGCACAGCTGCATCATCATATCAGGCATCCCGCTACGCCTCATGATGTAGGCATCGTGTGCTGATCCTGGGAAACGAGCACAGACATGTGAAATCACCATATTGGACAGACACACCACAAGGGCATTGATGGAGTGGTAGTGCTTCCGATTGCGGTACGCCACCTCCCGTGCGTGTGGTGGTACCAAACCTACATGTGTCCCATCTATGGACCCAATGACATGGGGCATCCCTCCCAGGGCATAGAATCCACGCTTGACCTCAGTCATCTGTTCAGGGGTTGGGAACTTGATGAAGTCATCCAGGTGAATCAACATGGCCTCCAAGAAATCATGCAGCACACCGCTGAACATGCTCTGGGACATGCCACCAACATGAGCTATGGTATTTTGGAAGGTACCCGTGGCAAGAAAATGTAGGGCAGCCATTACCTTCAGCTGGGGTGTCAGTGCCGTAGGATACCTGTGCTGCGGTTGCAGGTGTGGTGCCAGTCTCGCCGTCAGCTCCAGAATCAACGGTTGGGTGAAGCGGTAGAGCCGGATCCTGTCATTCTCCTGCATGGTAGCCAAGTCTGGAATTCTTCGGGCAAGAGGCGGCGCTCTGCAGTAATTTGGAAGTGACAAGGAGGAGTGAGTGCACTACGAGAACAACTCATGTCTACTGAGCACATGTAAATCTGGCAATACACCCATGCTACATAGGGAGTCAGGTATGTGCTACATGCCCAGGACACGTATGGATGCAAGGTGACACTCCTTCCAAGACCCAGCTACACACGGTGATTGAGAACCTCCCCATGCCACGCCATGGAAATAGCTGTGTCCCAGTGCAAGTGCACAGCCCGACGCAAGACAGGAGTGACATACACCCACACATCAGCAGAAGTGGGATGCCGATTGCAGAGACTGGTAGCGGAACACTGGAGCCACAGGTCACATGACATTACACTAGTCCAGCCCACACACCTTGCCATGAAGGTGCACATGTCATGACTCACCACACATTCCTTGTGAGGATGCTGACATGGCCTTGTCACGCTACTCCGTGTCCCATGCATACATGTGCACCTCACATCCAATGACACATGTGGCATGGTGTGCGGAACAGTGTGCAATGACAATCTACACACAGCCACATGTTGGTTGCTGCAACGGCTGCAGCTTTTGAGGGTGCTACAACATCAACCTGATGTAAATCCCGGACACATATATGACATAGTCACATTGTGCACTGTGGGTAGTGACAAGTCATGTGTCATGACCCCTGTACCGGGCATCATGGGACACTTCCGTGTGTTGGTGTCCGTGCCATGCCAGTGACGCTCACCCCAAGTGCGCAGTCCCACATGCACACATGTCAAAGGAGTCAAGGGCATGCCTGGCACACATTGCACCCTCACACAGTACACATGTACACATCTCCTCATACATCTGGTGCCTTCTCCACTCAGGAGGCATGTTCCACATCACAGCCTGTGACACCTGTGCCCCACACATGTAGTAATGCACAGACGATGCCTTGATGTCCATTCCTGGACAAGTTTGTACATCCATGGACAAGTATGTCCGCCCTATTCCTACCTGTGTATCGCCTATCACCACAGTGATGTGTAAAAACCGCCGTACTGCTGCTGAGAGGGCCTGTGTATGTTCCCAAATCACTGTGGGAGTGCTGCCGTATGTGTACCCATCGTGATGGCGAGCGTACAGGCATTTGTACGGTCCGTAGCACTACGAGTACGCATACGCGTGCAGACCCATAGTGATAGTGAGCGTAGATGCGTGTGTACGGCCCTATCACTATGGGTCTGCACGCGTATGCGTACTCGTAGTGGTACGGACCGTACACTCGCATGTACGCTCACTATCACTATGGGTCTGCACGCGTATGCGTACTCGTAGTGGTACGGACCGTACACACGCATCCACGCTCACTATCACTATGGGTCTGCACGCGAATGCGTACTCGTAGTGGTACGGACCGTACACACGCATCCACGCTCACTATCACTATGGGTCTGCACGCGTATGCGTACTCGTAGTGATAGTGAGCGTACATGCGAGTGTACGGTCCGTACCACTACGGGTACGCATACGCGTGCAGACCCATAGTGATAGTGAGCGTACATGCGAGTGTACGGTCCGTACCACTACGGGTACGCATACGCGTGCAGACCCATAGTGATAGTGAGCGTACATGCGAGTGTACGGTCCGTACCACTACGGGTACGCATACGCGTGCAGACCCATAGTGATAGTGAGCGTACATGCGAGTGTACGGTCCGTACCACTACGGGTACGCATACGCGTGCAGACCCATAGTGATAGTGAACGTAGGCATGCATGTACGGGCCGTTGCCATGCATTTGGGGAGCCCTAGGGCCCCGAAACGCACCGTACCTGTGTGTGATGCTCCAAATTACATAGGGGACAAGTATTAAGGCCTACATGCATGCTGGTTGTCATGGAGACCAAGTTCAAATTTCGAAATTGTTCTGGAAGGTGCACAGCAGAAGTCAGTTGGAATTCTTCTACTTTGTTGCAATGTGTTTGTGGGGCTGACATCATGCAGGATAATGAAACCGATAGAGAACCCACAGACTGCTAGGTTTGAAGGGATTGGTGGAAACATAGGATGCAAATGTGAGTGACCAATCACTCTGTACTCCTGTGCATGAGACTGGGCAGAAGGGCACATATAAGGCAGCCAGGTCCCATGAGGGAGCACTTGCCTGCACATCTTTGCATTCGTCGACCCAGCTGCTGCTACTGATTCCCTGGAACCATGTCAAGGGCTGTGGAGAGGACACAGCCATTCACCCTGGAGGAGAACATGGCTCTGCTGGATGTGATCCTCCCACAGTACTCCATGCTGTATGGGCGACCAGGGTATCAGGTGAGTGCATAGGCCACTGCCACAGACTGTCCCTATGTTGTGACTGTGACTTCTGCCATTGTGTCCAGGTGTAACACACATGCCATGTACTGTCGGGGGGGTCCCAGGGGGGGGTGCCTGATGTCTCCCAGCAGTGCCCTGAGACAGGAGGGGTGGGGGCCTATCACTCCCAGCAGTGCCCTGAGACAGGAGGGGTGGGTGCCTATCACTCCCAGCAGTGCCCTGAGACAGGAGGGGTGTGTGCAGAGTCCTCCCAGCAGTGCCCTGAGACAGGAGGGGTGGGTGTGGAGTCCTCCCAGCAGTGCCCTGAGACAGGAGGGGTGTGTGCAGAGTCCTCCCAGCAGTGCCCTGAGACAGGAGGGGTGGGTGCAGAGTCCTCCCAGCAGTGCCCTGAGCCAGGAGGGGTGTGTGCAGAGTCCTCCCAGCAGTGCCCTGAGACAGGAGGGGTGGGGGCCTATCACTCACAGCAGTGCCCTGAGACAGGAGGGGTGGGTGTGATGCACAGTGTGAGCCTTGATCATTGATTGTGACATTGCCATCATTCCACCTGTGTACCCACTGTGGCACGTACTGCTTTTTCCCTCACCAGGGGATGATGTCCCTATGACAAAGGTGCAATGCGTTGGCTGCATGACATGCCTTGTTGTAACCAGCTAATTTGTACCCATATGTCTCTCTGTGACATGTGGCTGGTGTATTGATGTGGTGTCACTTGTTCCTCCTCACAGGTAGGCGCCACTGCCAAGGAGCAGATCTGGCTGACCGCCGTCAGTGCCGTGAGGGGTGTGGATGGTCGGAGGCGGAGCCTGCCCCAGGTGAGGAAACGCTGGCAGGATATCCGGTGCTGGACGCGGAGGATTGCACGGCTCCTGCTGGGGGACTCACCTGAGAGCCACAAGAACCGCGGCCGCCGCCGTCTGAGCCACCTCCACAGGCGTGTGCTGCCGGTGGTCTTTCCAGACCTGGAGAGGCGCTTACAGGCGATGCAGCAGCCGGAAGGGGGTAGGTACATGTGTGTTTGTTGTGTGTCACCGGCATTTGTAAGGGCACAGTAGCATGAATTCACTGGCAGGGTTTAAAGGTGCTGTGCAGATCCTGTTTGCCCCAGTATAGCGCTGTGCCCCTGCCACCCTTCCCCTCCTTGCAATGTGTTCCCTGGTCTGTGTGTAGTCACTCCTTCACAAGGTAATGTAGGCTGGCGCTTTGTCCACGAGAACAATGACTGTAGCATCATGTGTGGGGGTGGTGTGTAACAGGTTGTGGGACCTTGCCTGTGCACTGTCATGTTCACTGCATGTGGGTTCCATGTCAGTTGGCACTGATGCTGACTCCAGACATGGGAGTTGGTCTCTCATGTGTCATGCCTTACAGCGCGCATGTCCTATGTAGTGGCCTGTGACATGATGTGCCTGAGTGTGCGATACACATATTGCAGGGATGGTGACGTGTGTTGCAGTCATTACCATTCAGTAGCATGTAGTTGTGTGCCCACTACTGTCCCCTGGGGCAGCTCTTCCTCAGTGGTGTATGTGTCATCATAAACGTGGCCAATCTCAGTGTCTACAGCGTAGGTTGTGCTCTGTGCCATTGTCCCCTGTCACCATGTATATTGACGTGCTATTTTGTACAGGTGTCCACTGTGCAGCCTGACCTGATTGTCCTTCTTCATACTCACAGTTGCCAGTGCCTGTGTGTCTTGTTATACTCATCTGAGGATGGGCACTGGTACCTCATTATTTGTACAGGCGCACCTTGGCTGTTTGGCGTCCAATCTTGCTTTTTGCCTGCCCCTGTGTGTATCACCCAGACTATGAGATGTTGGTGCCACCTGTGTCTCAACAATTTGCCTCGTGTAGGGTCTTGTTGGGGCGGGCAATGCCTATGTGTCAAATCCTGATTTCCACTTGCTGGGTCTGGGCAGTGTGTGATGTGTCTGGACACACACGCAATGTGCAGTGACCGAGTCATGTTGGGCATGTTTTCAGCATTACCTATGCAGCATGTGTCTCAAGTTCATGGATATGGTCCCAGGTCATCGGTATTTTCGCCAACGCTGTGTGGTGCAGATGCAGTGCTGGATTGTCCCCAGGGCCTGGGTGCTATGTCAGACTCCGTTTCCTGTCTTTAGCTATTGTCTCATGCTCTCCATGGTATTTCAGTGGCATGGTGGCTCAACCAACTGTGTGTTTCATGCCCTACATCGGTACCCTGTTCAGTAGATGTTAGGGATCTTCCTTTTCAGGCTATGCAATGTTACCTATGTAGATTGGACTCATGTGACAGATGTGTACAGGTGTCTGATTAATTTCTGTCTCTCCACCCTGCCCACAGCATCGTCGGGGGACACAGAGGGAGACATGGACACAGACCAGGCGGAGGGACCGAGCACCAGTGCCAGCCGTGACATCGGGTCTGGCACATCGAGTGGGACAGAGGCGGAGGAGAGTGTGGCCGAGGACCTGTCGACTGGCACATCAGACTACGAAGCTGACAGGTCCGAGGAGGATGTCTCCGAGTGGGCGGAGGCTGCACCAGCAGCTGACAGCGGAACAACACCTCGCACCGCCCCCTCAGTTTCCATCAGCCGCCTCCCACTTGCTCGTGTCCCTTCCCAGCGTGCCCGGTCACAGCATGTCTCCTTCCTGCCAGGCACCGCACCCCCTGCCCCTGTCTCCACTGCTGCCGCCAATGCAGAGTCTGTGGACATCCAGCGGCAACTGCAGGTTGGTCAGGCTGCGATCCTTAATGTCCTCCATGCCCACGGCAAAACCCTCACCAACATCGAGGCTTTCTTGGAGGGCATTCATTCATCGCAGGCTGACCAACGCAACTTGCTGAGGTCCATAGACTCCACACTGACTGCAGCAGTGGGTCTCCTGCAGCGCGACCTCCCCCCACCTACCCCTGCCCCATCCACACTTCCCACTCCCATGCCTGTCCCACGTACACCCAGACGTCGGCATGCACCCACATCAACGGACACGGGCACCACACCAGCAGGGAAGGTCCACCGCACTCCTCCTGACACGCACACACAGGGTGAGGTAGGCACACCCACTGGGTCGGGGGCAAACGTGTGACACGCAGCCATAGTGGGAGTCCGCATTCCACCCAGTCCACTCCCTCCAAATCCCCTCCCCTCAGCTCTCCTGGCCACATCTCCCCCAAGGACTCCTTCATGGCCGCTCTGTCCCTGAGCCCCACGGTTACACCACCACGCAAGCGGTCAAGGAGGTCCCCGGTCAGGGTGGTTGAGTCTCCCCCCCTGTCTCCACCCTCCCCCAGTGGCGCTGCGACCCATCCCTCTGACCCCCCCCCCTCCTTGGGGCCTGAGGTCCCTTCGGGTGCAGGGGACTCCCTGGAGGACCTTGCAAAGGTGTGTAGTGCCATCCTGGCCTCCGCCTTTGGCCCTGCCCCACCCCCTGTGGTGGAGTCCTCCATCCCTGCACCCACAACGCCGCCCCTTTGCCCTGATGTCCCTGCGGTGCCTGTTGCTTCCCCCCCCCCCCTGATGCCCTCACCAGTGTGGAAGACGATGCCATTTGACTGTGCAGGCAAGGTAGGGGACACGCATCCCACTGTGTCCCCCATCCAGCTGAGAATCATTGACTGCCCTATGGGCTTTGTGAAGATTGAACTGCCTGCGATCCACGGACATTGTGCTCATGCTGAATAAAGCTTAATTTTTTTTTCATTATCACACTACTGCTATGCTGGTATTGGTGTTGGTGGGGCTGCTACATGGTTTTGGGTGGTGTGTAAGGGTTTGGGTGTGTGGGATGTGTAGTAGTGTACTGCTCATTGGTGGGACCCTGGGATCTGTGTGCCATCACAAGGTGTTGGCTAACTTTCTTTGTTCATGTAAGCAGTTACTGCATGGTGCACTTGTCCCAGGGTGTATTCCTTCCTCTGTGTACCCAGCTTTCTTCCCTGCAGGGTGTTCCCAATGTTTAGCGCAGAGCTGTGTCTACATGAGCTGTGTGTGTGACGGAGCCCTTCTACTTTGGCCATGCATGCAGGGCCATGTCTCCACCTGCAACAATCGTGGCATCCTTGATGATCACTGTACTTGTGTGTGGAGTCTGTTGACATGAGTTCATGGGGACATGTTCCCTTGTAGCCAGTATGCATGTGGATAATTCTGGCCTCACACACATGTGTTACACCCCTCCTGTCTCAGGGCACTGCTGGGAGGACTCCACACACACCCCTCCTGTCTCAGGGCACTGCTGGGAGGACTCTGCACACACCCCTCCTGTCTCAGGGCACTGCTGGGAGGACTCCACACACACCCCTCCTGTCTCAGGGCACTGCTGGGAGGACTCTGCACACACCCCTCCTGTCTCAGGGCACTGCTGGGAGTGATAGGCACCCACCCCTCCTGTCTCAGGGCACTGCTGGGAGGACTCTGCACACACCCCTCCTGTCTCAGGGCACTGCTGGGAGGACTCCACACCCACCCCTCCTGTCTCAGGGCACTGCTGGGAGGACTCCACACCCACCCCTCCTGTCTCAGGGCACTGCTGGGAGGACTCTGCACACACCCCTCCTGTCTCAGGGCACTGCTGGGAGGACTCTGCACCCACCCCTCCTGTCTCAGGGCACTGCTGGGAGTGATGGGCACCCACCCCTCCTGTCTCAGGGCACTGCTGGGAGGACTCTGCACACACCCCTCCTGTCTCAGGGCACTGCTGGGAGTGATAGGCACCCACCCATCCTGTCTCAGGGCACTGCTGGGAGGACTCTGCACACACCCCTCCTGTCTCAGGGCACTGCTGGGAGGACTCCACACACACCCCTCCTGTCTCAGGGCACTGCTGGGAGGACTCTGCACACACCCCTCCTGTCTCAGGGCACTGCTGGGAGTGATAGGCACCCACCCCTCCTGTCTCAGGGCACTGCTGGGAGGACTCCACACCCACCCCTCCTGTCTCAGGGCACTGCTGGGAGGACTCTGCACACACCCCTCCTGTCTCAGGGCACTGCTGGGAGTGATAGGCACCCACCCATCCTGTCTCAGGGCACTGCTGGGAGGACTCCACACACACCCCTCCTGTCTCAGGGCACTGCTGGGAGGACTCTGCACACACCCCTCCTGTCTCAGGGCACTGCTGGGAGTGATAGGCACCCACCCCTCCTGTCTCAGGGCACTGCTGGGAGGACTCTGCACACACCCCTCCTGTCTCAGGGCACTGCCGGGAGGACTCCACACCCACCCCTCCTGTCTCAGGGCACTGCTGGGAGGACTCTGCACACACCCCTCCTGTCTCAGGGCACTGCTGGGAGTGATAGGCACCCACCCCTCCTGTCTCAGGGCACTGCTGGGAGGACTCCACACCCACCCCTCCTGTCTCAGGGCACTGCTTGGAGGACTCTGCACACACCCCTCCTGTCTCAGGGCACTGCTGGGAGGACTCTGCACACACCCCTCCTGTCTCAGGGCACTGCTGGGAGTGATAGGCACCCACCCCTCCTGTCTCAGGGCACTGCTGGGAGGACTCCACACCCACCCCTCCTGTCTCAGGGCACTGCTGGGAGGACTCTGCACACACCCCTCCTGTCTCAGGGCACTGCTGGGAGGACTCTGCACCCACCCCTCCTGTCTCAGGGCACTGCTGGGAGTGATAGGCACCCACCCCTCCTGTCTCAGGGCACTGCTGGGAGGACTCTGCACACACCCCTCCTGTCTCAGGGCACTGCTGGGTGGACTCTGCACACACACCTCCGATTTCAGGATATGTACGCTTGGAACATACACGGTGGGGGTACGCTCAATGCATTCGAGGTGAGGGTACGAGTCTACTTACACTGGTGTGGTGGGGGTACGCTCCATGCATACGCGGGTGGGGGTACGGGTCGTACTTACACTGTTGGGCTGGGGGGTACGCTCCATGCATACGCGGGTGGGGGTACGGGTCGTACTTACACTGTTGGGCTGGGGGGTACGCTCCTTGCATACGCGGGTGAGGGTTCGAGTCGTACTTACACTGTTGGCATGGGGGGTACGCTCCATGCATACGCGGGTGGGGGTACGGGTCGTACTTACACTGTTGGGCTGGGGGGTACGCTCCATGCATACGCGGGTGGGGGTACGGGTCGTACTTACACTGTTGGGCTGGGGGGTACGCTCCTTGCATACGTGGGTGAGGGTTCGAGTCGTACTTACACTGTTGGCATGGGGGGTACGCTCCATGCATACGCGGGTGGGGGTACGGGTCGTACTTCCACTGTTGGGCTGGGGGGTACGCTCCATGCATACGCGGGTGGGGGTATGGGTCGTACTTACACTGTTGGGCTGGGGGGTACGCTCCTTGCATACGCGGGTGAGGGTTCGAGTCGTACTTACACTGTTGGCATGGGGGGTACGCTCCATGCATACGCGGGTGGGGGTACGGGTCGTACTTACACTGTTGGGCTGGGGGGTACGCTCCTTGCATACGCGGGTGAGGGTTCGAGTCGTACTTACACTGTTGGGCTGGGGGGTACGCTCCTTGCATACGCGGGTGAGGGTTCGAGTCGTACTTACACTGTTGGCATGGGGGGTACGCTCCATGCATACGCGGGTGGGGGTACGGGTCGTACTTACACTGTTGGGCTGGGGGGTACGCTCCTTGCATACGCGGGTGAGGGTTCGAGTCGTACTTACACTGTTGGCATGGGGGGTATGCTCCATGCATACGCGGGTGGGGGTACGGGTCGTACTTACACTGTTGGGGTGGGGGGTACGCTCCATGCATACGCGGGTGGGGGTACGGGTCGTACTTACACTGTTGGGCTGGGGGGTACGCTCCATGCATACGCGGGTGGGGGTATGGGTCGTACTTTCACTGTTGGGGTGGGGGGTACGCTCCTTGCATACGGGGTGGGGGTAGGGTCCGTACATATCCGTCCCCACGCTATGTGATGTTTGTGCGGCCCGTACCCAGGCCTTTGCCACGTGGGTACGATCCGTCCCGCCATTGTTGGGGTGACGTGTGTGTGGGCGTGGTACGAATCGTACCCACGCTCTTCAGGCGTGGGTACGGGACGTACCTGTCTGGTTGTGTTGCCGGTTCGCGTGGTGACGGACTTCTGTTGTGGCGGTCGCTGGCTTATCAGGACACGCCCCCACCCCCTCGTGGTGACCAGGGCATGGGAGTCAGGTATGTCCAGGCCATGTGTGGTGTGTGACTTATGTGGTTGTTTTGTGGCCTGCCCTGGTCGTGCCACCCCCACCCCACCCCACTTTCCCCCCTCCCTTAGTTATTCTGACCTTCTGCGGCGTCTGCGTCGTAACCTGTAGAGGAGGTGTACTGCTATGAGGGCAGGGATGACTCGTAGGTTCGGGTCCATGTCTGTCCGTCGCGTACTGGTACTCCTTGATCGCGTCGTCCTGTCGCGTACGGGTCCTCCTTGATCGCGTCGTCCTGTCGCGTACGGGTCCTCCTTGGTGGCGTCGTCCTGTGTGTCCGTCACGTACTGGTCCTCCTTGTTCGCGTCGTCGTCTGTCCGTCGCGTACTGGTGGTCCTTGTTCGCGTCGTCCTGATTTCCCGGCAGTTTTTGGCTGCCGCAAAATATTCACCGTGCGGGGTGACGTCGGTGCGAATCGTGATTCCTGGGTCGTGAATGGCTGGCTGCGAGCGTCCCGACGTCAGGTCGGCGCTTTCCCGGATCGCATTGGTAGGTGTTTTTTTGTTCGGTCGGGCTTTTTTACGATTCGTACGGTAATGGTGTACCCGTGCGAATCGTAATTCCTTGTTTGTAAAAATTGACGACCGGGTACGCGTCGGACGGAGAATATGCTCCGTCCGACGGTTCGTACCCGGTTTTTACCGGATCGTGATCGGCACCTAAGTGTTTCTTGAATTCTCCATTCAGGGCCTGCTGACACACAGGGTGGCCCAGAGCCTCAATCTCTCTAGACATCAATTGGCTCTCTCCAGTGTGGTCACTTCTACCCAAAGTTTGCGTTCCACACCCACCGGCTGACTGAGGCAATGCCTACTGATAACAGCTTTAAAGGCGTAGTATGGGAAGTTGAACTTGAATTTGTAGCAAACTAGTCTGCAGTCATATCATTCAAGGTATACCTGAAGGTGGGTTACTGCAGGTAGATAGATGTAAGCCTCCACGTTGGCATGGGCTCTATACGCCCCCCCAATGCTACTCCATCATTAAGCGATCATACTGAAAATGTACGACCTAGGCATACAGCATGCTCCACCTAGACTGCGAGCCCTGCAGAGCACAATACTAATAATATCTAGGCGTATGTTGGACCTGACCCTCTGTGCAGGGTCACACCCAAACCTTTTGCTGCTACCCTGCACTTTTTGCTGAATTTGTTTTTGTTGGCCTTAGGACTCTGTGCACTTTATCATTGTTAACCAGTGCACGTGTGCTTGTGCTCGCTCCCTAAAACATAATTGATTTGGTTTCTACCCAATAAGCATACTACATTTACCTGTAAGTCCTTGGTAGAGTGGTATACTACATACCCAAGGCCTGCAAATTAAATACTACCAGCGGGCCTGCAGCACTTATTTTGCCACCCACTTAAGCACCACCTTAAAACATGTCCCAGGTCTTTCACTGCAACTTGAGTGAGGTTTTAAACTGCTACATCTACTTGGCATTAAAACCCCCTTTCATTACACATAAGACACCACTAAGGTAGACTCTAGGTCGCCCATAGGGCAGGGTGTTGTGTAATTCAAAGGTTGTACATGTACAGTAAGTTTTACATGTCCTGGTAGTGAAAAACTCCTAAATTAGGTTTTTCACTACTGTGAAGACTATCCCTCCCTCAGAAAAACAGTGGAGAGTTCTTATTACATTTAATAAGCTTTAATTTCCAATTGGGAGCAGGTAGCTATGTCATGTTTGGTGTCTTTGGAATCGTAATTAGTAACACTATTTAATGGTAAAGTCAGAATTTTTATTACTATTTGGAAAATACCACTATTAGAAAGTTGGCATTTTCCTGCTCTTAGCCATTTCTGCCTGCAGCCTGTCTTGGGTCACATGACTGGGAGTAACTGACAATTAGACTTTGTGAATTCCTCCCAGACAGTTACTCAATAGATGACTACGTGTGCCTGAATGGGCCATCGGCTGGCAGGATTGGGGGCAAAGCCAAGCACAGTTCCAGTTACAACTGAATAGCTTTCACACAAAGGGCCTAACAACCTTATATTGTTACTGCAACAGCTTGGAGCCAGGGCAGGGGAGGCAGGAAATTCCATGCACTTCAAAGCCACTGTCTAGATGCTTCTCTTACCTCCCAGAACCAGGGCACCAAGGAATAAAAATGGGACCTAAGGCACCAACTCTTCAGGTCGTTACTTGACCTAGGGAAGGACTCTCAGAGGACTGCCTGCTGTTGTGACCTGCTCTGCACTCTGCCAGACTGCTGCTGCACCTGGAAGGGCCACTTTACTACTTGAAGCCTACTTGAACCCTCAGAGGCAAGCCCTACTGTTAACCCCTTCGATGCGCATGGCTGAGCGGTTCCGTCATGCGCATCGGTTGCGCTGTGCGGATGACGGAACAGTTCCGTCATGGCCCCACCCGCGCACGAACCCTTCAGCACAGCGCGGTAATCCGTGCCGCGCTGAAGGGGTTAAGCCCTACATTTGCATCTGCACCCAGGACTACCAGAGTGACTCCAAGGGCTAGGTTGCTGGCATCCTGTTCAGAGCCACAGGCATATAAAAGGCTCCCACCATCTTGAACCCGCACTTGGCCCCAGTTTGGTAACCTTTGGTTGCAGCACTAAAGTTGCCCGGAAGACCAAATCCCAAAACTGAGGACTTTCTTACCCAAAAACTGCTCTGAAAACCAGAAGGAGACTGGGACCAACTTGCTTACTTATCTGCCCGAAGTGCATCGTTAGTTGGATTGACTTTTTAGCTTCTCCTGCTACATTCTTCTCCACAGCAGCAAATCTTTTTCAGCAGTCCTTTGTCAAAGGGTTATCTGACCTCGTGGAACTGTCTTTGGCAACAGCCCTCTGCCTTATCCTGATGGAGATTTTTGACTTACATTTCGGCGACTAAGTCCGTCTGGAGAAATCTTCACTGCGGCCTCGACCCAAGACAAAGACGCTTCCGCTTGCACATCTCTTGCAGCCTTGCCTAGCTGAACTTCTCAGACACTTTTTCTTTGAATTTCTTCTAAGTCCAAAGGAAAGGGTGTTTAGCCAAAATATCGAGTTTTAAATTTCGACCTACAATAATATCGTGTTTTTAATATCGTAGGTACAGAATATCGAAGTCAAGAATATCGATGGACAGAATATCGATCCCAAGGTAAGTAATATCGAAGTTAATAATATCGAAGTACTTAATATCGATGTAAGTAATATCGTAAGTAAAAATTTCGATGTCAATAATATCGATATTTATTTAGTGTAATGTCATTTAATATGTATTTTATTTGTATGTTAAAGATTATTGTAATGTATTTTAATACATTTAAAAATAAATGTTTAGAGATTTATAATTATTTTACATTTAATTTAGCGTTTTAGTATCAGAGCGGGTTGTGGGTTTATAGGGGAATAGGGTGGGAAGTAATTTAATTATAATTAATGAATTAATATGTATTGTTTAATTGGTATTTATGATTAATTAATTGGTATTAATTAATAATTGGTAATTAATTGATTAATTAATTGTTAATTAATTATTAGTTGTGAAATTATTTTATTAATTGGTTAATTATATACATTATAATTAGTTTTTTATTAATATTTATTTATTGTTAATTAATTAATTGTTAATTAGTAATTAATTGGTGATTTAATTTTATTAAGTGATTAATTGATAATTAAATTAATTATGTGAATTTTTATGTGTAGTGGGTTGTGGGTTTATAGGGGAATAGGGTGGGAAGTAATGTAATTATAATTACTGAATTAATATGTATTGTTTAATTGGTGTTTATGATTAATTAATTGGTAATCAATTAATAATTGGTAATTAATTTGATTAATAGATTAATTAATTTTTAATTAATTAATAATTGTAAAAATAATTTATTATTTGGTTAATTATATAAATTATAATTAGTTTATTAATAATATTTCTTTATTATTATAGTTAATTAATTAATTGTTAATTAGTAATTAATTGGTGATTTAATTTTATTAAGTGATTAATTGATAATTAAATTAATTATGTGAATTTTTATGTGTAGTGGGTTGTGGGTTTATAGGGGAATAGGGTTGGATGTAATTAAAATAAAATAAATAATGATATATTTTATTTATTTGTAATTATTATTAATTAATTGTTATTAGTTAGTTAAATATAGTAAATATAAATAATTGATTATTGTATTTTATTTGTTGTTATTGCTAATTAATGTATTGTTAATTAATAATTAATAGGTGAATATTTGTAATTTCGTAGTTAATATGTATTAATTAGTGAATTAATAACTATATTAATTATAAAGAATGTATTATTAATTGTAAATAAGAGATACATTGATATTTAAATCTATTGTGTATTTTGTATGTGTAGTGTGTTGTGTGTTAAAGGGGGAATAGCGTGGGATGTAATTTAAATTTATTTATTTAAATATTTATTTTACATAATTGGTATTTAATAATAATTATTTTTTTTAAACATTGTTAACATGCAATTTTTTTATAACAAATTATTGAATTGGTTATAATGTTCATAGAATCACTATGCTATCTAGTGCTTTCCCAACTGTTTTACTATCTGGAGTGGGAATAGTAATTTTTACCCCTACGCTATCCAGCGCTTTCCCTACTGTTGCACTCTCTGGAGTTGGAATAGTAATTTTTACCCCTACGCTATCCAGCGCTTTCCCTACTGTTGCACTCTTTGGAGTTGGAATAGTAATTTTTACCCCTACGCTATCCAACCTTTTCTCTACTGTTGCACTGTCTGGAGTGGGAATAGTGAATTTTACCCTTACGCTATCCAACACTTTCCCCACTATTGCACTCTCTGGAGTTGGAATAGTAATTTTTACCCTTACGCTATCCAACACTTTCCCTACTATTGCATTCTCTGGAGTGGGAATAGTAAATTTTACCCTTACGCTATCCAACACTTTCCCTACTATTGCACTCTCTGGAGTTGGAATAGTAATTTTTACCCCTACGCTATCCAACGTTTTCTCTACTGTTGCACTCTTTGGAGTTGGAATAGTTATTTTTACCCCTACGCTATCCAACGTTTTCTATACTGTTGCACTCTCTGGAGTGGGAATAGTAAATTTTACCCTTACGCTATCCAACACTTTCCCTACTATTGCACTCTCTGGAGTGGGAATAGTAAATTTTACCCTTACGCTATCCAACACTTTCCCTACTATTGCACTCTCTGGAGTTGGAATAGTAATTTTTACCCCTACGCTATCCAACGTTTTCCCTACTGTTGCACTCTTTGGAGTTGGAATAGTTATTTGTACCCCTACGCTATCCAACGTTTTCCCTACTGTTGCACTGTCTGGAGTGGGAATAGTAATTTTTACCCTTACGCTATCCAACACTTTCCCTACTATTGCACTCTCTGGAGTGGGAATAGTAATTTTTACCATTACGCCATCCAACACTTTCCCTACTATTGCACTCTCTGGAGTTGGAATAGTAATTTTTACCCCTACGCTATCCAACGCTTTCCCTACTGTTGCACTCTTTGGAGTTGGAATAGTAATTTTTACCCCTACGCTATCCAATGTTTTCCCTACTGTTGCACTCTCGGGAGTTGGAATAGTTATTTTTACCCCTACGCTATCCAACATTTTCCTTACTGTTGTTTTTGTTGAAGTTGGACTAGTAGTTTTATTGTGTCTGATATTAAATATATTTTGTAATATTGTAGCTATTGTAATATATAATTAATAATAAAAATTATTCAAATTAAAATTATTGATTATTATTTGCTATATGTAATTATTTAATATTTATTAATGTTATTGTTTTATGTGTATAGATGTATTGGTAATTTAAATAAATATTTAATAATTTATATGTTACAGAAATTATTATTAAAAGTAATTATTAAGTAAGTGTATATATTATATATTATATATATATGTTTCATTAAAGTTTCATTTAATTATATATATTTATTATACATTTTACATATTATACAATATATTTAATTATGTTTCTTTGATTTATAAGTATTATTTGGTTTATTTTACATATATTTTTAAACTAAAAAAAAAACGATATTTTTGAATTACGATATTTTTGACATCGATATTAAATTATCGATATTTTTGTACTTACCATGTTGTAGATAGGATGTCGATATTCTTGACCACGATATTTTTGTTGCGATATTTTTGTCTTTCGACATTATGTCATACAATCAAAGGAATGTACTTATCTACCTTCTGTCTCCGAGCTGCGGTCCATCGCGGTTGGCGATATGTTTTGACTTTGATCCGGTCTTGGGCAACTAGATGGCTGTGGTTGGCACTTTGATCATTTAGGTGGTAGTTTTTACTCAAACCTTTAAAAATTCATAACTTTGGTTCTACTGATTTTTGTCATTTTGGTATCAATAATTTATTAAAATTCACTCTATTTTACTAAGTTAATTTGGGATTTTTCTTCTGTTGTGTTTTCACTTTATTGCTGTTTGTATGCTGTATAAATACTTTACACATTGCCTCTAATTTAGGCCTGGCTGCTTTTTGTGCCAGACTACCTAGGAATGAGCACACAATAGATTAGGGACTTTTTGTAGTTCACCCTGCACATCCTAGTCAACCAACAACCCAATTTCCCACAGTGTACATGGAAGCCATGCACTTGAGGGTAGAAAGAGTACTCCCCCTGTCTCAAAATTCTGTGCCGCCATACATCTCTAAGAGCCCAGTGTCCCTGCCAGTCGCAAAGACCTTGTGTCAGTCTTGCCACAGGGGAGTCCGCCAGTGGGGGAGTGGATCTTTCAAGTGTTGTGTCTACGCCTGACCCACATTTGTATCATAAAGGCTGCCAATCAGTATTTGTAGCCTGTTAGGTCTCCCCACCACAATAACATAGTGCCTGTCATCATACATATGTGTTTATGTGACCTTTATGGGGATCTCCGGTCTGACCCAGATTAACGTCCCTCTAGAGAAGGCAGAATACCCCGTTGCATAGACCCGTCCCCTACTCTGCCTATGCAGCCTGGATATTTCAGGCCCCTTCAAGTGCGTTTCCTAGAGGAGAGCCTTATCCAGGCATCTGTGCTTCAGGATGGAACGGATTTTGTACCACTTGCCAGCAGAGTCCATCCCTCTGACATTCCAGGTAATTAAAGAGTATTGCATTATCCTTTCAACAATGACAGGTCTAAGGTGCCTTGTTTCTTTCATCCGCAGGTTGACAGCATCACACCCAGCACCTACTGAGCATGAACAGTATAGAAATTCTGAACTTCTCAAACCCAGCTCAAAATACCAATGTCCCTCTTGAATGGACCAGAAATCAAACATAGCTGTAGAATCCAAACTCCCAATACCATATCACTGTATTGGGGATTTTGTGGGGGGAGGAGCTATTGCCATTGTATCTATAGAGAAAGGCTTCTCTGCCTCAGATTGCCCTGTTCAACTATGTTGAAGGGTCATGTGCACCTGGATTCGGTCTGGCTTCGAATAAGGAAGGTTAAACACATGAGCATCCCTTCAGAAGTCATCGATGGGTAGCACCCTACCGGGCCCCCCCATATCAGAGAGTCCTCCCCATTGAGTAGACAGAGAATGTAAGAAGTGATGTACAGGGTGTGGCACCACCAGCCTTAGATGTCTTCCACCATTCTGGGAGTTATCTGAGGTCCATTGTTAAACTCTTCTGCCTTAGTGTCAAGAGTGCAGATTCTCAAAGGAAGTCATAGAGCAGTGGTCCTTTACGGACCGTCTCAGCCAAGCCCTCAGGTAGGGCGCTGCATTGATTGCTGTGGCCCTCTACTTTTCCATTTGTCTCCTAGTTTGGATGAGCATCTGGTGTCTGCCCGGCATCCCTGGCAGTGGTGTTTTGGTTTCAGAGGTTCCATGCTCTGTCCTCCATCTAGTCCAGCCCTGTAGGCCTCTAGCCAGTCCCATGCCTCAGACAGCTCATTAAAGTACAGTGTGCTGCCACCGACCATGACCTTGAGGTGGACAGGGAACAGAAGCATGTACGGCATTCTGGTGTTTCTCTCTCTCCATCTCTTTTTGTAACTGTAAGGAATAAGGCGCGTTATCATAGTACTGTCTGGGAAGATAGACACAGAGGCATTCTCAACACAAAAGCTGTGCTATTCCCATGCTTTCTGTAATATCATGACTCTGTCCCGGTAGAGTAGCAGGCGGCATACTATGGAGTGAGGGGACATCCGAGGTGGCAGCAACCTTATGGGATCCTATGTGCTCTCACCAGGGCAAAAAATGACGACAGTAGCTGGGGTGCTACTTTCCTTGCCAGCCAAGACTCGAGGAAGGTCAACCATGTCCGATTCCTCTGTCTTCTCGGCATCTCGACTCTCCATAAGTTGTTGCGGTGACTCCAACCCTCCACATCTTCAGCACATCGATCTAGGAGGTCCACTCGGTGCAGCAATTCAGTCATCTTTATCTGTAAGCCCTTGACAGTGGGGACCACCTTCTCGAGGGTCTCATCATTTCATTTCACCTTGTCTGGGAGCTTGCGGTGACCATCTTTGAGGATGCCTAAATCGATAGAGACCTTGACAATGTTGCTGTCTAGCACATCCTGGAAAGCGTTCTCATCATTTTTAAAAAAAACTTTATTTTACGTTTTATGCATTACAAAAGAATTACACTTGTATGTTCGTACATCATTTCATAGTCATAAGTTGTCTCATCATTTTGAAACTTGTGTCCAATGCAGTATACAAAGATATTTGAACAGTCACCAGTTAGGAAAACCAACAGCATTAACGATCGTATGTCACATTATGGTCATTTTATATCAACCCCCTCCCATTTGTAAAAGAGAACAACAAATATTTCCCTGCCTCCCAGAACCCAACATACATCTTGATTAGACTTGCTGACAGTTGTACATATAAAACAATTCCAAGTGGAAAGACAGATTCACCCCACTCCCTCCGGGACATTGCCTCGCTCCAGCTGGAACTCGGAGTCCCTCCGAAGGGCCTCAATGTATGACTTGTAGGGGCCCCAGATGTCTTTAGGGCGGGATGTACTGAGAATCAAACTTGCATAGAGTTCACTATTTACATTGCAATAGGCAAGACTGTGTAGCCAACTCCGGACATTTGGGGCAGTTTTCACCCCCAATGCAGGGCCACTTCTCACTTCGCTAATAAAAGGCCCAGTGAAGCGAACCTATGGATTTTTTGGGGGAAGTTTACTGTGTACCCCAACAGGGCTACTTCTGGAATTCGAGTCAGAGGGACACTCAGTGTTTGCCCTTACGTGTGGTGTATACGCTCCCAGTATTCGTTTAATTTCGGGCATGCCCTGGTGAGGTGTGCGAAGTCTGCATGTGGTGTGGAACATTTGCTACAGTTGTGTGGCTTGGACGGGTCTATTTGTGTGCCAGTGCTGGAGTAAAATAGATGCGGCGTAGGAATTTAAAATGTAAAAGCTTGTGTCTGCTGTTCAGGGAGATGTCCTGTGTGACCAAACAGCATTTGACCCATTGCTCATCTGTGATTGTGATACCCAGGTCTTTTTCCCATGCACTATGAATTTTGCTGTCTTGTACAGGTTTCAGTGAGGCACATGCCCTGTAAAGATTTGAAATCATGTGTGCGCTATCTGCATTTTCTATAACCAGCGTTAGAGGGGGAAACGAGTCTGGCTCAAGTGGGAATGTCGGGAAAGTGGAACGTAAGGTGGAACAAATTTGTCCATGATGCTACCAGAGATAAAGTGTGTATCTTCCGTACGGGAGAAAATGTGGCCTTCTGGATACAAATCCCCCAAACGTACTAGTTCAAATTTCTTCAGGGTGCGCCTCACCAGTCGTTCACCCGTGATGGGGATCAAACGGGGGTTGACAACAGGTAGAGCAGAGGAGTATAATCCATCCGTTCCAGTGACCCGGCATAATTTATGCCATGCCCAGCTCGTTGAGGAGACTGTTTGAAAGTCGAGAGGGTCTCTGGGGAAACCCGCAGGTAAGACCGTTGAGAGGCGATCAGGAAGTTCAAGATCTGTCTCAGGTCTCAAATAGGGCATCCGGGCATCAGGGTGATACCAGGTATATGCATAGCTACTCTGCGCCACCAAATAGTAAAGCTGAAAATCCGGTACATTATAACCCCCTCTCTCATATGGTAACATAAGAACAGCCCATCGGACTCGCGCTTGTTTACCGCCCCATACCAGCCGGCTCAGAAGGGAACGAGGCGTACTAAAAAAGTCATTGGTGAGAGGAATCGGCATGTTGTTGAAGAGGTATAAAAATTTGGGGAGGACTATCATCTTTATGATTGATACTCGACCAGCTAATGACAGGGGTAGTTTTATCCATTTCTCTATCTGCGTGGTAAGAGTGCCCACTGCCCACCCATAGTTAAGACTTAATATTTGGTCTAGATGAATATGAATACCTAAGTATTTAACCAACTCTGTGCACCATTCTAAGGGGTACTCAAGGTTCCATGGCTTTGTGCTGTTTGTCCATGGAAAAAGGACTGATAATCGGCCGAATCTAATAATTTCTCTAATTAACACTTGCGGGTGTCGAACATATAGTATTGTGTTGTCAGCATACAACAAGACCAATAGGGGGCCGGTATTAAATTGTAACCCCCTGTGTAGGTGTCTTTCTTGAAAGTGACGTATTAGGGGGTCCATGGCCAATATGAATAATAAAGTGGACAGGGGGCAGCCCTGCCTGGTCCCGCTCGTTAGCCGAAAGGGAATGGAGATAGTGCCATTCAAACGCAGTCAGGCAGTCGTTTTAATATATAATAGGGCGGTCGTGGCAATGAAGCCCGAGAGCATCCCCATCCGGCGCATAACTGAGAGGGAAAAGGACCATTCTAGGGAATCAAAAGATTTTTCTGTGTCTAACAGAATGGCAGCAGCCGGAATTTCGGAGTTTTTCCTATGAATGACCGAGAATAACGTGCGAAGATTTAGGGAGGTGGAGCGATGGGGCACAAAAGCGGATTGGGCTGGGGAGATTATGATTTCCATTAGTTGGGCCAACCTGTTGGAAATGACTTTTGCTAATTTTTTATAATCTAAACTTAGGAGGGACAGCGGTCAATAGGAAATACATTGCGGAGGGTCCTTGCCCGGTTTGGAGAGTAGGATTATGACCACCTCTCGATGAGTTTGGGGGCCAATACATCTTTATATGTTTTATAGAACTCTCCCATGAATCCATCCAACCCAGGCGCTAAGGAACCACAAATAGTGTCTATGGCGTGAGTCACATCTGCAATAGAACTGGGTTCAGCTAAAACTTCCTGCATACATTTTTCGAGATAAACTAACGCAATGTCATCTAGGTACCTCTCCTGTGCCACATTGTTATCTCCAAGGGTAGAAGAATGTAAAACGGTGAAAAACTCAAGGAAACTGCTCTGGATGTCTTTCGTGGAGGTGTAGTTGTGTGAGTCTGTAGTCCGCACTTCAGTAATGTACGTTTTTTGAAATGGTGGTCTCAGTAATTGGGCAAGGACTCTGCCAGGCCTCTCACCTTCGCCGTAACGTCTAGCTGTCTATTATATCCCCAGAAATAAAATTTCCCTCTCAGCGGTTTCCCTGTAGTCCTCCAGCAGCACCAATCGTCTGCTTTCATATGTGGATGTTGTTTGATGTGTAGAAGTCTCATCTAGTGTTTTGTGGTCTCGCTCAAGTCGACACCAGTGTGTTTAGCAATGCATGTGCCCCTAAGAACCACCTTAAAGCCCTCCCATAGAACCGCCCTTGAGTCTACTGAGCCAGTGTTTATAGTTAAGTAGTCTTCAATAACGTTGTATATCTCAGCCTTGAAAACTTGGTCTTGTAAGGCGCAATTGGGGAACCGGCATTGTTATTCGAAACCCTCCGGGTGGGGGATCTGAAAATACAATATAACTGGGGAGTGATCTGAATAGGTCCTAGGAAGTGTCTCAACCAAAGAGCACCAGCCATAGATATCAGGTGAGATCAGCCAGAAGTCGATCCTCGTCCATGTGTTGTGTTGACCTGAGTAGTGTGTGAATTCTGTATTGTTGGGGTTACGTTTCCGCCAAACATCCAATAGGGTGAAATGGTCACAGAGTTCTCGGAGTGCACCGTGGGCTCGGGGTTTAGAGTCCTGTGCCATAGAGGTACTGTCCATGACAGGGTCAGGCAATATATTGAAATCCCCACCGACTATCCGTGTCTGCGGGTCTAGCCTATCAAGCTGCGATGAAAGAACATGAACAAATTCTGGGGCTTTAGTATTGGGGGCGTATATGCACAATAATGTAACATTCCTACCCAAGAGGGTCCCAGATACTGGAACTGGTAAGGGTGGGCGTCAAATTCCGTTCCACTAGTGGAATTTGCGATATTTCGGCATTTTTGCATTCCGCGGAGAACGCGGAGATGAAAATATTTCTGCAATCCGTGGTAAAGCGGAGATTTTTTCCTTGTTCGCGCTTTAATAATGCGACGAGTTTTCCGATCCATTCACGTTCGCCATGAGATATTGGTAGCTGGTCTTGCTATCCCACGGGAGTTTGTGATCCCGAACACATCATTCACAGTGCCATCGGACACTGTCAGATGTCTGCGACTGGAACACGTTATTCACCACCCCGAGAGTCAGCATGTGATCGCGAACACGTCATTTGGACTCACCATCTGACATCCGGTGGAAGTGTGGTGAAGCTCGCGATCCCGAACATGCAAAATTTTCAATCTGGAGAAGAATAATATTTCGAGCAGCATAAAACCTTCAAAATTATGATTTGGATGAAAAAAACTCCTCAGATTGACGTTTGGCTGTACTTTTTTGTGCAAGGAGTACTTTTTAAAAAAAAAATGGGGGGAGAGGGAGGAAGTGCCACAGAGTCTCCAAAATCCTGTTCTTGACCAGCAGGCTACTCCCAGTGCTTTGTCCATCTCCTGTTCATTCTGCCTTTGGATTTTGAGCTGGAAGGATCACTCCTTGTGTCTGCTGCATCATTATCATTGGATTTGAGGACTTTTGAATTTGATAGTTTACTTAATAAGTAAGTTGGAGTTGCCTGGCTATTATAGGCCTTTTCTCAGGACATTGTTTGCCAGGCCTCCTGCTTGTTGCTTGTGATTTTGTGAGTGTCCAAGTGGCTGGTGGCCATTTCAGGTGGGAGTTATTCGTGTGCTGCTTTAGCCATATAGGCCTGCATGTTATTCCTTTGTGGCCTAGGCTTCTTGTTGTTGTGGGCCTGGCCATGAGGCTGGCGGCCATTTTGAAGCCAGGCCGTGTGCTTTTTCCAATAGTCCTGCGTTGTCTGTCTTCAGTTTCTTGTAGTTGTGTGGGCCTGGCCATGTGGCTGGTGGCCATTTTGAAGGCCAGTAATGTGCTTTTGCCATAGGTCTGCAACCTTGCGGCCTAGTCTGCCAACAGGCCTTTCATCCAGTAGGCTCAGAGGTAGTCACGGGTGCATGATACAACTGTTTCTGTGTGTTCTGTTGAATTTAAACACCATTTAGGGCATGGATGGCATTGGATTGAATTGCAAAATGTGTATTTTGGGGGGTTTTACTATCCTGTGTGTGTGTTAAAATAATGCCTTTGTGGTGTGTGGTGTTTAGCCCTGTGGATTTTCGCTTTTGCATTTTATTGCATTAAAAGGCAAAGCAGTGTGGTTTAGCAGCATGCACCCTTGGCCTGGCTATTATAGGCCTTTTCTCAGGACATTGTTTTCCAGGCCTCCTGCTTGTTGCTTGTTATTTTGTGAGTGTCCATGCGGTTGGTGGCCACCATTTCTGGTGGGAGTTAAATAAGTGTGCTGCTTTTGCCATATAGGCCTGCATGGTTTTCCTCTTGGCTTACTGCTTCCATCCATCCCCTTTGCCAGCAGCAGCTCCCTGAATGATGTGATGAGCAAATAATGTAATGCCTAACAGGGTCCACTTCCATTACATTTGTATTTTTGTTGTTCTTCTTCTTTCCTATCCTTCCTGAGAGTGTACACAGTATACCATGAAAGCCCTTGTTGACAAAGTCTCACAAATGGCTACACTAAATTATATCTTTTATTTGTTTGTTTGTACTAGTAGTAATTGAACCACAACAAAAAATTCAACATTTCACTGATGTTCTTCTCATGACTTCTTTGCTTTTAGGTGCACAAAAAGACAGAGGAGGAGGTGTCATCATCATCATCATTGTACTGCCAGAGAGAATCCTGCTGTGCACCACGTCAGGTCCACGTGTGACCACAGACATCTCTGCAACTTCTGCACCTGTGTCCTGCTGACATCTGAAGAAGATGGGCCCAAAGAAATGTAACAGGTCCTCCAGTACCAAGAAAGTTGTCAGTGAGAAGAAGGAACAGAAAAAGGAAGTGACACTTATCAAGACTGGTGTGCCGCCCCAGATGTTTTTTGGGGAAACAAAAAATTACGCCTGCAGAAGCGTCGTCCGGGACCAAGCTGGGAGCAGCACCTCCGAATCAGCGGTTCAGCCCCACCAACCTAGGTCCAAGCCCATGAGTGTCACAGAGGTAGCCAATCTACTAACGAGCAGCGATGTTGAAATGTCATTATCGCAAAGTAGTACACAATCAACGCAGGCGGAAACTCAGCAGATAAGTGTGCAGCAGCAGGCGCTGCAGCAGGCACAGCAGCAGCCGCAATAACGCAACAGCTGCAAGAACAGCACCAGCTGTAAGTGCAGCAGCAGCCGTAAGAACAGCAGCAGCCACAGCCCACAATAGTAGTTGTTTCTCCTGAAGTAGGGGCATTTCAGGAAATCGAGCTTCCTGCAGACAAAGAGGAGCAAGCCACTGTTTCAGAAGATCCATTGTCTACCAGACCCCGAGAAAGGAAAAGGAGGGTTAGTCCATCATCTTCTTCTTCAAGCCCCGCTTTTGATGATCTTGATGCCACTTGGAAGCCACCAGCTCAGTCTGAGGCTATTGAAAAGGAAGGTTCCAGAAAGCCTTACAGTTATGGAGGTAGATGTACAAGAGGGGGATGATGGTGATGAGTCAGTCATCATGAACATCCCTCCCGGCCCCGAGGAGATGGAGACCAACATTATTACACTATCCAAAATTGCTGCGAGGGATGTAGCATGGATCACTTCAACACAGGTAACAACAACACAACCTCCAGCTTCCATATTTGAAAAGTCCCAGCAGCGACCTACATCCAGCTCAACCACCACCTCAGTAGGTAGTGGTAGTATAACTGCACAGAGTCAAATTCCAGGCACACCCTCCAGTTCATCTGGTATTGAAAGTGGCACATCTAGCAGCACCAGAAAGTTCTCCTCCCCAGTTTGGGACTTCTTTTTGCGTTACAACAAACAAATGATTGACGGAATGCTGACAATGCAGACATTCTCCCCCAGTCAAGAGATCTGGGTTAAATCCATCGTTCTTTTGCCCACTACACCACCCCAGTTTAGACATGGCCATATACAAATCAGTCTTGACCCTGTGCCTCATGGGAACAGTCCAGCCCGAACTGCCAAGCCATGTCTTCCCTGGACCGGAATCAAGCATCCTAGGACCGGTTTCTGGCTATCAGCCGTCCTCAGCCAGGATAGCTTGACTCCAGTGGCGTAGTGAGCACGGGTCCCACGTCTGGGAATACCCATCCCACTTAGGGCGAAAAGCGTTACAACAAACAAATGATGGACGGAATGCTGACAATGCAGACATTCTCCCCCAGTCAAGAGATCTGGGTTAAATCCATCATTCTTTTGCCCACTACACCACCCCAGTTTAGACATGGCCATATACAAATCAGTCTTGACCCTGTGCCTCATGGGAACAGTCCAGCCCGAACTGCCAAGCCATGTCTTCCCTGGACCGGAATCAAGCATCCTAGGACCGGTTTCTGGCTATCAGCCGTCATCAGCCAGGATAGCTTGACTCCAGTGGCATAGTGAGCACGGGTCCCACGTCTGGGAATACCCATCCCACTTAGGGCGAAAAGCGTTACAACAAACAAATGATGGACGGAATGCTGACAATGCAGACATTCTCCCCCAGTCAAGAGATCTGGGTTAAATCCATCGTTCTTTTGCCCACTACACCACCCCAGTTTAGACATGGCCATATACAAATCAGTCTTGACCCTGTGCCTCATGGGAACAGTCCAGCCCGAACTGCCAAGCCATGTCTTCCCTGGACCGGAATCAAGCATCCTAGGACCGGTTTCTGGCTATCAGCCGTCATCAGCCAGGATAGCTTGACTCCAGTGGCGTAGTGAGCACGGGTCCCACGTCTGGGAATACCCATCCCACTTAGGGCGAAAAGCGTTACAACAAACTTCTTTTTGGTCAGCAGTAAGGAGGAGAACCTTGCTATATGCTCAATTTGTCGACAGGCTGTTAGGCGGGGTAAGCTTGGTACAAACTATGGTTCCGGAGGCCAAACAAGTCATCTCAGAATACACCAGAGTATCCAGTGGGAGGCTCCCCTACTTCACTTAGAAAAAAGTGAAACTGAACCCATTGCTGTTGTTGGGGATGAAGAATTAGGGGAAGATGCGATGGCGGTGGAAGGTGAACAAGAGGGAGACATTTCTAGCCCTGTCCCCAGCAGTGTAGTGGTACCGTCCACATCCTCAGCAACATCTCAGTGGCACCGCAGTAAGAGTCATACTCAGAGTCAGCCTGAGACATCAAGGCAACCGAGTACTGCAATGAAAAAAAGTGCGTCGTTGAGCCTAACTGGGTTCAAGAAAACATCTGCACCACAAAGGAAAAAAATCCAGCCTACCATTCTCAGCATGTTTAGGTCAGAGGGGCAGTACGAATGCAACCACCCAATGGCACTGTTGTACAATGCGAAGCTGGCTAAAATGTTAGCGCTGGACCTTCACCCTTTTTCATTTGTGGAAGGGGTGGGTTTCCTTGAATTTGTGTCAGCCATCTGCCCTAAATGGAAGATTCCCAGCCGGTCCTAGTTCGCCAGAGTTGCTGTTCTAGCACTACATCACGATGTGCTGGAATTGGTTGGACAAGCTTTGCAGCAGAGTGCTGTTCACAATATCCACCTGACAACAGACATGTGGACCAGTTGCCAAGCCACTGATTACATGTGCATCACTGCACACTGGGTCTCTTTTGTGGGGGTTGGAGATAAGCTATCTCAAGTAGGTGCTGTTGACACAGCTGAGATTTTTAATGCTACTCGTAAACACGCAACAGTAGCCATGTTCGCCATGGAGAAATCTCATACTGCTGTAAACATTTTGGAAGAGTTTCACAGCAAGGTCTTTGAATGGCTGCATCCAAGAGGGCTTAAGATTGGTTTTGTTTCCACAGAAAATGGCGGTAATGTACTTAAGGCCATGCAGCTTGGTTCCTATTTCAGGGTCCCGTGTTTGGCGCACTGCATTAACATTATAGTTCAAGACTTTCTGAAAAAAGAAGCCATAGTCAGCAACTTACTGACCACCTGCCGAAGAATATGCACTAATTTCTGCCATTCTTTTAAAGCTCGGAAGCAGCTGAGGATCATACAACGTGACTATAGAATGCCAGTCAAAGCACTCATCCAGGAGGCGGCAACACGTTGGAAGAGGGGATGCTACTGTGAAAGGCACGACCCTTCAGATGGACCAATGGTGCCTAGTTAAATGCCTGACTGAGATGCTTCTCCCTTTCAAGGTCTTCACACGTGAAGTCAGCAAGGAGGACCGTACTATGGGCCAAGCTATCCCATTGTTGCACATGCTAGAGCAACAGCTGAAGGAGGTGTCTGAAGTGTACAAAGGTGTAGATGAAAAAAAAAAAGCATATGAGTTTGTGGAGAGCTTATCCCGCCGCTTAGCTGACAATACAAGATTTTATCACAAGAACATTACATTTGTGCAACAATTCTGGATCCACGGTCCAAATCGGCACTGAAAAGTAAGACATTAATTCCTTTTCCTGAAGTGGATGTTGCCCGGTACAAAACTTGGATAGCTGAGGCAGCCAGTAAGTTGGAAAATGAACGGCTGGTAATTAAAAGCCCGCTCCATACACCCACAACCACAACAAGTACTGCAGCAGTGTATCCGGCGTCAAGTTCAACTTCGGAGCCTGAGGGAAGTGCGTTTGGCTCAGAACACTCACCAACACTATCGACAACAGCAAGAACCGGAACATCGCCCCAGTAAAATCGTTAAAGGATTAGGTATTTACAGCAAGGTCCAGTGCTGATGCATAGACAAAAGAGGCCGAACAAAGTGCAGCAACCCTGAACATTGAGCGGATGGTCCAGGCCTATCTGGATGACCCGACAGAGATGTACATTGATCAAAATCCATTGCATTATTGGTATGGGAAAAGGGTCCAATGGCGATAAACTATCTGGCTTTCCCTGTCGCAAGTGTCTCTTCTGAATGTGTTTTCAGTGCTGTTGGTTCCATTGTAACAGTGAGAAGGACCAGTCTCTCGCCCAAAAACGTGGAGAGGTTAACCATGATCAAAATGAATCAGCACTTTATACTAACGAATTACACAATACATGAATCAATGCTGGAAGATGAGGACAACGGCTCAGGTGACGGAAGTAGCGTCTTAGATGATGATTACCTACTTCTGTTTTAACCCCCAGAGTTTGAAGATGAGCTATACTTCCCTGACAACTAGACTTGCAGTTCTTACTGTCTTCCTCCCTTACTTACTTTTATTTGTGTGTCTGTCTTTCTGGTTGGAAACATCGAATCACAACAAATCCATCACCACCGTCTTCTAGTCTTTTATCGCCATATATGAGTTTCAGCTTTCTGCATTTCAGTCCACTCCTCCGAGTCCTGCTCCTCCATCCTCCTGAATCGCCCTTAATCTATTGCCCTCAAGCCATATGATTAGCATAATAGAAGACAATCTTGCCTGGTTGAGTCCCTCCAAAAGAAGTGGAACATGATGATGACTACTATAGCTATCCTCCTTTCCGAGCCGAGAGAGACTGCCCATTAACTGAAGATGAGAAGGAACAGGTAATGGCATGCATTGGACGCTGACTGAGTGATTTGTGTTGTTGTTGTTTGTAGTGCATGAAGTTATTAATTGTGTACTATTATCTAATCTACACACTAAAAGTAACTCAAGGCAATGTTTGTTTACCTTCTCGTTTTTCATAACAAATTTGTACTTCTACTGCAGGCTGATCCATTGCATTTTGAATATGGAAAGGGGACTCAAACTGTACAATGCACACTGAGTTGTACAACACCATGATGATGACCACAGTGACATAATATCTTCGCAGTCACTCATTAGGATCCAAGATGATTGATGGAATAACTCAGGGTGTTTCATGAGTGGAATAAAAGGTAAACAAGTCATTAACAACCACTGCAGACCTACATGTCTGTGTAGTGGTGGAGTCGAGTGTGGTGGTATGACTGAGAGAGGTGCATTGATTCAGTCACTTAGTTTGTAAAATGCTATGTTGCCAAATATTATGTGCTTTGTCTGCCTCTGTCCCCCCAAAAAAGTACGCTAAATGGAGGATGGGTCACGGTGGGTACCGTGGGCCTGCTCTGTCCTGTTGTTGTTGGAGGTTAATGCTGGAAACCGGTCCTAGGATGCTTGTTTCTGGTCCAGGGAGGACCTGGCTTGGCAGTTCGGGCTGGACTGTTCCCATGAGGCACAGGGTCAAGACTGATTTGCATATGGCCAGGTCTAAACTGGGGTGGCATGGCGAGCAAAAGAATAATGGATTTAATCCAGATCTCTTGACTGGGGATGAATGTTTTGATTTGTTCTGAATTCCGTCTATCAATTGTGAGTCTTTTGCTAAGCACATGAAGCACAGGTAAGAGAAGAAGTTTAGGGGAGGCATAATTATTGTTGGAAATGTTTTCATTAATTCATTTTCACACACCACTTTGATGAGCCCAGTTGCAGAATGCATAGACTAGGAGGAGAGACTGACAGTACTAGTAGGACAAGTCACTCAGTGAGGGGTACCGCATCTATCTGTTTGTGTCTTACAAAGTCAGCCAATTATTTAAATCAAACACTTGCTGTGGCCCTGCACCAGCACAGAAAAAGTGTGATGTAAAACAGTAACCCCACCCACAAATCATTAACAACATCGTATGTAAAGTATAAATATATAATTTAATCCCCTAACAAAAATAAACTATGTAAAAAATCCCACAACAACACCTGAACCACCCCTCTCCCTAACCCCAACCAATGTCCGTAACGAAAAAGTCCAACTTATACGAAATGTCCAATTGTCCAAAGAAAGTTAACCCCAACGCCCAATTCCCACCCACCAAAAGAAGAAATAAAAAAATGGGCAATTAACATGGTCTTATGGGTGGGATCGCCTCTCCAGGAGGACACAAACTTGCTCCTCTAACCGAGCCACACGGCGCTTCAACGCATGGCAATTGCATCCACAGGGGGGCAGCAGTGGTATTAAAAGATAGGCGGTGGCGGGAGGCTGCCAGACGGTGACGCCGTAATGCTGGAGGGGGGTGACTGGGGCATGGGGCATTGGAGGAGGCTGCAGCTGCTGCCACCTCCTCCTCTGCCAAAACCACCAGCCGCCGGTATTCCCTTTGTATGGCCTCCAGCTTCCGGCGCCGGGCATTGGCTACCAACTCCTTCCTGTCCAGTTTCCCTTTGGAAGGAGTATCTGTATCAAGAAAAAAAATACTATTATAAAATATACTCTTAGCAAAGCAGTAGGACAAATTAATTCTACACATAGTGGCACTGTAGCACGAGCCAGCACAGGACATAACATTTGTGGTATGTATCTCTCCTCCCACTGCCTCGGCCTCTAACATTTGTGGGAGTTTCAGGCATTCAACCACCCATGCATCTGATGCCTATCAGCCACCTATGCATGCATGCCCCTGGATGCTGATCATGAAAGTTATAAGAAAGAAAGGGACAAACATTGATGACTGGTGTGAAACAAATAAAATATTTTTTAAAACGGTCAAAAAAACTTTTATGGAAACAATTGCAATAAAATTGACCTATCTAATCTGGTCGACTAGTAGTATCGGGGTTTTTGCGGACCGACTAGTTATTATTTATCAACACTAATCCAGTGTTCCATTCTGATTCCAGAATACCAAATAAGCCTAAGTACCACCTGACCTAGACCACCTATTCCAGGTGGGCCAATTGTTCACTAAGTCTGCATTTCCATTTATTTCAGTCCTCAAAAATGCGTAAATGGAGGACACATGCCTAAATTTTTGCATACACCAAATTGTTGGTTGGTTGCTGCTGATGTTCAGCTAGTGCTAAGCCTATTACCACTCACTAAACAAACTACAAAAGGTTCTACTAAGGACTGGGGTAAGCAGCACTCAGCAGCACGTGACGTAACAGAGGGTGTGTCACAAAGACCACTAAAAAATTACCAACTCATACTAATAAGTAGCTAAACTAAGTATCAATCCACCGCTATCTCTTAGTGACAGGAGGACAAAGGAAGGACTAGAGTATCTCTAGCATTACGTAACTTAAGTTCTCTAAAAGAAACTCTTACATAATCACGCTAAACGAGTGCAAAGTTGCAAACAAGTATGATTAGTAGGGCCGAGCACCTGTGTCATAACAATCACAGAAGATTTTTAAACCTAATTTACCCGCAATGTAAGCAGCAGCATTCTTGCCGGTCGGAAAAAATATATATTCGCAAGATATAACACAGAGCAGAAGAACAGACACAAAGCAGTAATATTAAATAGCTACTCACCAAGCCCCGGGACCTCCACTCATAGCAGGTCCAGCAGGTCCTGCTCCCGGCCCAGGATACTTGACTGGTTTTGGGTGCGCCGGATACCAGAGCAGCGAAACACGGCTTGGCGTACCTTTCCCCAACGCTGCCGACGCTCCCGGAGCCCGTACCCAGACCCAGGCCTGCTGCCTGCTGCCAGGTTTAAGGGGAGGTGGCGCGGCACAAAAAAAAACAGTGCGGCCACCTCGGTCTCACTGAATAAGGCCCGTGGCTGCACCCTGGGTTGGTGCTGCCTTCCGCAAGGAAGGCGGTCGCTGCTCTGGCTGCGGCTACGAGCCCTGTGGCCCTTTGCCATGGTTCTGGGTAGTAGGGCGGGGTGGAAAAGAAAAGGTAAGAATCAACAAAGTAAGTAGAAGAAATGAAAAAAGCAGGTAATAGAAAAAGTGTGAAAAAGTATTGAAAAATACACAAAAAGTAGACAAAAACTAAAAATATAGAATCAGGAAACTAGAGAGATAGACAATAAATAAAAAAAATAAAAAAAAGTTTCTAGAAACAAAGGATTGAAAAGATAGAGGGAGGATTGAAAAGCAGGCCCAGAACCAAAGCAAAAGAGTGAAAAACAAGATGGCCGTGCCCATTGTGACCGCGTGGGCAAGTTCACACAATATTCCCCCTGGAGCATGCAAAAAGCGTCTTTAACACGTAATACGCGTTCCTAAACAGGAAATACTTATCGCGAACGGGTGGGAGCATGCAGTACGTGACCCGGAATAGGAAATAAGCATCGCGAGCATGCAATATGCGACCCGGAACAGGAAATAACCATCGCGAGCAGGCGGGACAAGTGAAAAACAAGATGGCCGCGCCCATTAGCGACCGCATGGGCAAGTTGGTGATATATTTTCCTGCCAGCACGCAAAAACACATCGCGAATGGGCGGGACAAGTATTTCCGCGTCTTCGCTGGGATTCCGCATGCTCGCGGAGATTTGTGGCGATTTTGCGGAGATTTGCGTAACCCGACTATGCAAATTTCGCCCACCCCTAACTACAAGATACCTCCCCTCGCTCTCTTGGTGCAAGGAACTAAGGCGGAATGGAACCCTGTTATGTATTAAAATGGCTGTCCCCCTTGCGTAGTTGCTCTAGTTTGCAAAATATCTATTTGTGCCCCAGCAAGTGTGCCATGTCAGTCTTGGGGAGGTGCGTCTCCTGTAGATAGGCGATGTCTACTTTGTGCCTTAATAAATAGTGGGTCACCTGTCTGCGTTTCCAAGTGTTGTTCAAGACTAGGCGTGGGCCAAAATTCCGTTCCGTTCACGGAAAATGCGATAATTTGGCATTTTCACGTACCGCGGAAAGCATGAAAATGTCAAATTTCCGCATTCCGCAGCTTAGCGATAATTTGTTTCTTGCTCGCGCTGTAAAATAATACAATCTCGCGTGCGCACGATCGCCTTACCTGAATCCCCACGTTCGCCGACAAGTTTTCCCGATCCGGTCGCGTTCTCCACGAGATGTTGGATTGTTGGTAGCCATTTGCGCTGTCTCGCGACAGTTCGCGCCCGCAGTAATGTCATGTGTCGCGCGATCACGTCTTTCTTCTCGCGATCATGCACCGCGAGACAAGTGAAAACAAGATGACCGCGCCCGCGAGCAACCGCATGGGTAAGTTGGCGAGCCGCGACCACGCAGAAAATACCGCGAACGGGCGGGAAAAAAACTTCCGCATCTTCCCGATATTTCCGCGTGTTTTGGGAGATTTTTAACATTTTCGCGATAATTTGCGAAAGTGAATTTCGCAAATTCCGCCCACCCCTATTCAAGACCCGCACATTCTATGAGAGTAGGGTGAGGTTCGATGGACTTGGCCATCCAGCTGGTGTAACATTTCCATCATAGCATTAGAGCAACTACGAACAACAATGATCAATCTTGAATGTTTCAACTGTACTAAAATAGATTGACTCACAAATGAAATTACCCTCCCACCTCCCCCCACTCTGCAGGGCCATACCCCAAATGATAGTGAACGTGAAGTACCAAATTGCTTTATACTGGAGTGACAATCCCAAAAAACAGTACCCCAAAGTGAAACAAACCATACACAAAGGATACACCATAAGTAGATGGAGTATGAGGTAGTCCGATCATCCCGTGCCAGCACTTGAAAACAGTTCTGCGCTTGCATCAAAGCTGCTGTGGGGGGGGAGTTGGACCCCACTCTGACCGAAGAGTTTTTTTTTTGTTTGTAGACACAACAGAACTCCTGTGCCTCCGTCGGGTTATCAAAGATGCAGGCCCTGTCACCCACATCAATTTTCAGCCTGGCTGGGTGAACCATGCCATAGAGCAGTCCCAGGTTTCTTAGGGTGGGTTTGATCCAGTTGAATTGCCGTCTGGCCTCCTGGACCATGGCCGTAAAGCCTGGATAGAAGGACAGTTTGGAGCCTTGCTAGTCCACATCACCCTTTTCCCTCACCAGGCGGAGTGTTGTGTCTCTATCTCGGAAGTTCATGACGTGTGCCACAATGGGCCTGGGAGGGAGACCAGGGTTGGGGCGAGAGCCCAGAGATCTGTGCGCCCTCTCCATGACAAAGCCTGGAGTGAATGCCTCTTTTCCAAACAATCTCAACAGCAGAGTCTCAACAAATACATCCATGCGGCCAGTGGGAGTCGTCTCGGGAACGCCAAGAATGCGTATGTTATTTCGGAGACTGCATGCCTCATGGTCCTCGTTTTTAATGGACACCTCTTTCAAAATGCGTTCTACTCGCTCTAGACGTTTAGCGGATTGAGCAGTCCCATCCTCAAAGTCGGAGATGCGCGCCTCAGCCACACCCAGCCTTCTGTCATGAGCTTGAATTTTGGTGCCGAGACTGGAGATGGTTTTATCAAGGGAATCAAAGCGGCTGTCCAATGCCTTAAAGCCTGCTCTCATCTCTTGAAGCAGAGAGTGCGCCTGGTCGGAGGAGCCGTCTCCCTGGCCAAGGCTCTGCGCAGACTCTGCCATGGTGGGATTTTGTGCTGGGGTGGTGTACGATAGCTTCTCAAATGGAAGAGTTCTCTGCTTAGGGTCTTTGCGGCCCATGCCATGCAGAGCGATGTTGCCGTGAGCCACTAAGCCTTAGCTGGTATTTCTAGGGTAGTCGGACTCTCCCGCCTCGATGTGTGATCTACCAGGTAGCAACAACAGGCCAAGCGGGGGTGAATCAGGAGGCCAGTCAGTCCGACAGCAGGGGTGATGTGGGCAAGAACCAGGGGGAAGAGGCGCCACCCCAGTAAACTGCACAAATAGAAAAAGAGAGATCACCTCTATCCCGCCATTTGTGGCCAGGCTGACGTGACTGCTGATTGAAGGCAGGCCCCATACACAGCAGGGGGGCACCGGCATTGTAGAATGAAGCTGATGAGGCAGGGAGGAGGCTCAGGCCGGTGAACGCTGTGGACGGGTGTAAGAGCCAAGAGCCCACATAGTAGCAGCATGGAGGCCCACAAAAGAGTTGACTCCTGCTGGAAGAGGGGATGTGAAGTGTTGGCCTTTGAAGTCGGCTACAGGCGGCAAACTGGGGTGGAAGGATCATCGTATTCAACTCAACGCCGCCATCGGCATGAGCTCTTGGGGCACCCCACTCTTGATTCCTCCACAGTCAGCTTCCATACTCGCCTCCATGTGCATGTGTAGTGGCAGGGGCGCTTCCCTCGGCCCGCAGCGGAGAGGCCGCGCATTTTTTAGTGCGCACCCCTCCCCGTGCAGGCCCTGCATGTGTAGCCGGATTTTGCAGCGCCGCTGGTACCAATAAGTATCCCGGCAGCAGGCGGCAGTTGAGAGGGTCTGTGAGGAAGTCAGCGCGGGGGGGCGCAGTGGCTCTCACCCACGATGTAGGCGGTCGGGTCAGCTCCGGGCAGATCTGGCCTTGCGTGCTGGGATGGAGGCAGAGTGATGAGCCCGTGGCCGAAAGGCCTCACCGCAAGGCCCACTCATCATCATTGCGGCCGTTCCCAGGCACCCAGTGGATCTGTTCTTGTATCGGAGGGATCATCTTCCCTTCCGATATCTCTCACATTGCGCTTGCTGCGTGATATCGGTGCTGGCTTCAGGAACACAGCGTGAAGCTGGAGAGCCGGACGGAGCTTCAGAGCCAGGCGGCCATTTTAGTCACCGGCTTAGCCACTCCCCCCAGCGTTCTCATCATTCACAATCAAATCCAGTTTGTCTGCGGCAGCCAGGTCAATGGTGAGGCTCCACCCCTTGATCCTCCCCGGGGTTGTCCTTCGTCGCTTTAGTGCATCCCATAGCGCGTGGGTATTTCCACCAGGGGTCTCCCTATAGCAGCTCACGAAGCAATGAGTACAGGTCCCAGGTGTTCCAAGGAAGAACAATGATGGGAAAGCTCTTGCAGCGCTCTCAAATTAAAAGAAAGTGGCTCCCCACCAGAAGGGCAGTGCTCATCACCATGTTTCCCAAAGCAACCGAGGCCACTCCCCTGCATCCCAGCTGATCTTCTCTGGGGTTTTCCTGAAAAACAGAGCTGGCATCCACTCACCCACAAAGATTGCACTGTCCTCTGAGTGTACACCTGTGCAACAAGAGGTTCCCGGGCACACCCGTTAGTCGCTGCAGTCATCCCGCAAGGGGAATATGGGCACTCAGCCTGTCACAGTGGGTGAGATGTGACTCTGGTCCTTGGTGCCTTCTCTACCATTCTATCACCATTCAGACTGAGAGGTAGTCCTCTTTATCTAGCACCTCTTATAGCAGCACTCAGCATCTCCTAGTCTCTTCCGATCTGTCCAAAGCTGGGCTGCACCTGCTTGTGCTTACAGAATCTCTGCAGAGAAGCAGAGGTAACCGGCTATATTACAAGCCCCTAGATCCGCCTATTGCCTTTACTGCTGCTGCACTGGCCGCTGCGAGAAGTCTGCCGTTTCAGAACATGCCTCATGGCAATGCAAGGTTATCTGAGGTAACTTTGCTTTTTCACTGGGCCCACTCCAGTCACCAGAAATGCATGAGTTAATTGCAGGAGCCTCTAGGCACCTGGTCAGCAGATGCAGCCAGGCTCACCTCCTGCACTCAACTCTTCTGGATGCCATTTTTGAAGCTGCACCATTGCTGAGTAGAAGCTCACCACGTGGGCTGAGGCACCTGCTACTGCCTATTGCTCTGCTATGTGGGCATTTCTGTGGTCCTAAGTCAGGGGTCTGTCTCTGTAAGCAGCAGGGGAGGCTCTGAGAAAAAGCGGGGGCTGGCAGCATGTGCAAGTGCCTCGCTAGAATGTCACCATCATGACATGCCACAAACCATGCACCTCTCTACTTTTTCACTTGATTTACCCTTTCCACTCAAGCACTCCATTCTGGCATGAGAAACTCAAAGTAAGGGAAGTGGGCTAATATGTACTATCACATTTACCCACAAACACAGAAGGGGTAACACCCTTTCATACTTCAGCCATGTGCTGTTTTTATTTCTCCCATTCTGTGCAGCATCAAACAACTGCACCTGGAATAAATAGTGTCTATTAGAAATACAATAGGACATAATGCAACATAACTTAGAATAACCTAACCTAACATAACTGTGCATAGCATAGAATAACGACACCAAATACAATAACACAACCTCTCAGAATACATTATCAAATTCCACACCCATCCACCTCGTACCACATATGAGCATGACCACATCAGTCACAAACAACCTGCAGTGCTCAAGCACCTACAATGCACACTGTGTAATGTGCAGACGCATACACAATAAAGTTAAACCCTCCAGCCTCTTTTTTGGTCATCTTCACTTGCCTAAAAATAACACACAGATAAACAACTGGAGGCCCCACTGTACACATTGCAAAATATTCAAAAATATCATATCAAGCAGACAGAAAACACAGTTCCTCACACAATCAACAATTTGTCACACAAGTTGGCAAAACTAGTTATGTGGATTGGAGAGTGAGTGAATGTAAGAATGCAATGGCGATGGAATGAATGAGTGAGTGCATGGATGAATGATTAAGTTCATCAAAAATTAATGAAAGAGAAAGTGTGTGGTTCAAAGGTTAAATGAGTAGGGGATTACTTAGATGAATGACTGAGTATATAGGTGAGTGTATATATGGAAAAATGAGAGAATGGCTGTATGGCAACAGGTTAACTCAATCTTACAGATAGTTGGCTCAAACAGCATTACTAACACTGTTAAAAAAAATGAAAATAAATGCTAATCTTATGTCAGTGCAGGCATACACCACAGCTGGGCACCCTTGTGCCAAGAATGTCCACAATACTGTAAAAGATTTTTTAACCATTATGCATATTTATGTTTGCCCCATCACTCCACTATCCTAAGTGCATCCTCAGAGTTGCACCATTACTCTTTATCGCTAACAACTCATTATGTGTTTCTGAACATATAACAAGTAGGCTAGATTGATTTTTTGAAGCACTTTGCACATGCTGCTTGCCGAGGCTCCTTTGGCTTTTCGAACTCTCAAGGTCTTTTTTCCCCTTAGTCTGCCTTCATCTTTTATGGCATGCCTTGAACTGCCTTTGGTTTTTGCTTTGTTCGCCATAAGTTGGCAGGGTATGCTCAGACGTGAGTCCCTTGCTCACTTTGCCACTGGATTCAAGCAAGCCTGGCTGAAGACGGCTGAAATGCCAGAAACCGGTCCTAGGAAGCTTGTTTCCGGTCCAGGGAAGACATGGCTTGGCAGTTCGGGCTGGACTGTTCCCATGAGGCACAGGGTCAGACTGATTTACATATGGCCATGTCTGAACTGGGGTGGCAGAGTGGGCTAAAGAACGGTGATGGATTAAACCCAGATCAGTTGACTGGGGGTGAGTGCTTGCAATGTTCAACACTCCGTCCATCATTTCCTTTGGTTTTAACTTAACAAAGTTGCCAATTTGTTGCCAAGTTGCTTGCTATGAGACAGCTTTCTACCCTCCTAGAGAGAGGTTTCAACAACTCAGAGGAAGGACATAAAGAACCTCAAGTTGGAAGAGGTCCTACCTCCCCATAGCAAGAAGGCAAAACAACATGTGAGCTCAAAAGGCAAGCTTCAAAGATGAAGCTGCCTCTGAAGGGCAAAAAGTGGACCCACACAAGATGGGCTTCTCTTTTGTTCTGGTAGACAGGTTGGTCTCGGGGATAGAGAGGGGAAAATAGTTGCCAAACCAGTTTTCCAGTGGGCCTATAACCCTAAGGTAGCCCCACTTCTAGGGTGGACTGGCGAGCTCCACGCGGGAGGTAACCTAGTGGTTCATTGTCTAGTATTCACTGTATTTCCTGAGGGCAAATTGTGGGCCTGAAAGGACACCTGTGCCACCTAGACCTCAGAACATGTCCACACTGGAGAGAGGAGCAAAGAAGGACTGCCCTACTATTCCCTTGACCCGGCAAAGAGAGACTGCACCAAAGACTGGACTCCCCCTGCTGGTCCTTGGGCTAGCAAAGAGAGAACTTTGCCTGCGGTGCCCTGATTAAGGAAAAATTGTCCCAGCCCCAGACAGAAGAGATGGACTCCAATAGTCAGTTGACTGACTTGCTGTTACAGCTCCAGGGCGACAAAAGCTGAAGAAACCTACCTTGATGAGTTGGTAGGCACAATCGCTTGACTGTCACTGACTGCTAAAATACAGCCTGAGAAACAGAGTCTTGATCCTCAAAAGTTGCACCTAAGTCTGCTGGATCCAGGAGAATCATCAGAGTGCAGTTTGGTCACCCAAAGCAGACACTAGTCTCAATTAGACCAGAAACTAGTAGACCACTGGCGACTGGTTTCTGGCTGCCCATCAACTGGACTCAAAAGGATATCAACGCCTTTGGCCAAAGTCACCCCACTGTGTTTGTGGACAGAGGGGTGACCTCAGGATGACCCCGGTCACCGGATCAGAGTCCTCAGCATTTTCAGCATCCTGTATGCCATGCATATGACCACTCAATTGAATCCCATGGCATTCCTAGAATTGGACTGGAGACTGCTATGACAGCAAGGTAATCCTCCTGTCAAGCCTTATTGGTCCCTGTGACTTGCACCCTTTCAGAGTTGGCTGCCCAAAGCAGGCCAGAGTACAACACAACTTTATAAAAGTTCTAACACGTTTTCAAAGTAATCGCTAACCGCAGTAGTTGGCAATGCTTTTTTGTGATTTGAGTGAAAAGTAGTGATTTACTATTTGTTAATAATTCATAGCTTTGGAAGCCTCAAATAAATGTTGTTCATTTGGTGTCCAAAAATTCATAAAAATAAGATCTATTTTTATAAATTGATGCTAAATTACTTTTGTGTCTCATCTCTTACTAATTAAACTGTTTTGACATTTCTCAATACTTTACACATGTTCCTCTGTTAAAGCCTGACTGCTCAAAGCCACAGCTGTCCAGAACTGAGCTAATATTTTGCAAACAAGCCTGACTAGACCCAACATGGATTTGTGAGTTCATTACACGATGAAGTTGCAAAAGGATTTGTGAGTTTATTACATGATGAAGTTACAAGAAACACCATATAATAAACCGCTTTCCTCACATTGGAGCCGAATGGTGGAATCCAGAAATTCTGTTTAGCAGTACCATAGGGTTAATAAGTCTGAAAGCACCAAAAATCTGGCAAGTCGATGCCTAAGGAAAGGCTTTACTAGTTTGCCAACTTCTGAATTCTCCAACAAACCATTTCAATGAGTTTGCCAACTTTTAAAAAGTGTTTACAAAGGTTGATAGAAGTTTTGAAAGTCTCAAAAAGTTTAAGAAACATGGAGGCTTACTTGGCCATTAGCCTATCCACTCTCAACAATTAATCAATGACCTAAGGGTCATGTGCAAGGAGAGGAAGCCCAACTTGGGGGGCTTAGCAAAGAACAAGAACATGGAGAAATCCTTAAGGGCCTGGGAAGAGGCCCACAGAGCACAAGCACCGCAGGAAAACAAAATCATCCCAGATAGTGGGGAAGAGGATGATGATAGAGAGGTCATCAGTGATAAGGATGGGGCGGCAACACCCTGACAACCTTCATCCGCTAGAAGCTCCCCTCAGTATCTGGTAATCAAAGGAGCACTACATCAGAAAGGGGCCCAAGGATCCTTGAGGCCCAATTTAACCTCTGGTGTTAGAGGAATGGAGCCTGGCTTGGGAGGAAAGGAGACTGGTCCTTGAGGATAGAAGGGTCAAGCTGGGTTTGAAGTTCCTAGACAATAGTGGCAGCAACAAAGACAATGAGGTAAATGCATGGAGTGTCCATGATCCAAGGTTGCCCAAGGGTGTTGGGTGTCCAACACTGGGTGTCCTGGTTGTAGGAAGTGGTTCCAGTGGTAGGGCGAGATATGCTCTTGACTCTAGATGATGATGTGGCAAAGTCTTACACACACACATGAAGGCAGCACTTATTGAGCTCTTTGGTCTCACCGCTGAAGAGTATCAAAAGAAGTTTAGAAATACTCACAAGAGGTAAATACAGACATGGTTTGACTTTCTGGGTGCTTCTGTAAAGTCACTGAAAGGCTGGCTTAAGGGTAACATGATGGATATCTATGAGGGGTTCTGTAATTTAGTGGTAAAAAGCACATACTTTCTAACTGTTCCTCAGAGAAGTGACACCATCATCTAGTGAATTATAAACTGTTGAGCCCTAGAGGGCTGGGGAAGATAGCTGATGAATGGGTACACAGTAGGGATCCCAGGATTTGTCATGGAGGTGATCTTAAGAAAGGAGGCCAGGCCCTACTTTAGGGGAAAGAAGGGGGCAAAGATAAAAAGAAAGATAACCCTTAGAGACCCCTAAAAGAAGGCCCAAGGGGGAAGTCCCAAGGCCCATCCTAGTCCAAGGAGGAGAGGTCACTGGGAATGAATTATGACCCTTCAAAGGCAGGGAAGTTTTTATGACTGTCAACAGCCTGGGCACAAAAGGGGAGATTATGTGTGCACCAAACAGTTACCCACTGGTGATCTTCCTAAAAGCATTGGTACTGTAGGAATGTGAATGGAAGTTGTCCCTGGGAATTCCAAAGGGTACGCTGAGGTCACCTTAGTTTCAGTTGATTGGAAGGAAATTGAACCCTTGGCACACTGGCATCTTAGTATGGAAAAGTATAGGCAGTGGCCAAGAATCAATAGGGTGAAGTTAAGGCTCTGACAGGTACAGGTGCAAGCATTACCATGGTGATGGCTAGGCTGGTTTCTCCAGACCACATAGTCCCAAATGAGGTGCACTCGATAGTCAACTCTGACAATGACCCAAAGTCCCATCACATGGCAATGGAGAACTGAGTGTGGGGGTTTACTGGCCTAAAGAAGGTGGCTGTGTCCCCTGCCATTTTAGTGGAGTGTCTGCTGTGAAATGACATGGAAACAGCTGCCTGGGCAGATGTGGAAGGAAGGGTTCATTCAGCAAAGATGAGCTTTCCTAAGTGGGTGAGTGTGTCAGCTAGTGAACACGCAGTCTTAGAGGGAAGTCAAGGGACTATGGAGTCTGGAAGAATGACCCAGGTCCCTAGTAACAAAGAAAAGGGCATGAAGTCTGGTCAGGCAACTTCCCAGAGTCCTAAGGCCGAGAACGAGCCTAACCATGAAGGGAAGGGCCTGGTGCCCTAAGAAGAGGATATTGCCTTGGCAGACTTCCCAGATCATGCAAAGCTTTAGTGAGCAGGTGGTCCCTACAGAGAGGACTGGAGCCAGGGGCAGAATACTTGCCCCACTCTTGAAGCCCTGAGACAACTAGCTGAAAGGCAAGGACAAGAGGATGTCAGTGGAACCCATAACCAGTGGCGGCCGGCACAGATAAGAGTGGTAGGCGGGGCTGTGGCGGGTTAAGGGTAGAGGAAATATAAAAATTCATGATTAGAATGCTAAATTCACCTTGTACCACAAACGTCAAGACACCGTCAGGAGAGCCTTGCAGTCCAGAATCTAAGCTGGATCTCTAACATTGTGAGGACCATGCGCATCATAAGTCTGATCAGTCTGAAGGGCATTAAAATTGCTGCTGAAACTGGTGCTGCCAAGGAGCCAGGTGAGTGCTAGTTCAGTACACTATATCCACAAATGGGAAAGAAGACACTAGATGATAGCCAGGTTGCCCACAATGTAGGCCACATGTGCTGTATATTCCGATAGCGGTAAATTAGTGCTACTTTATAGAGCTAGCATGGATTCTGAAAATATGTACAATGTGACCCATTAATAACATTATGCCAGTGAGCGGCTGCATAACTGGAGGTACCAGAAGGGTTAGTTGGGTAGCAGGTAGGATTTGTGAAATAACTCTGCATACACTTAAGTACATGCAGGATAATTGTATTATTTTGGTTACTTTTATAATCTAACCAGAAGTAATTGTTCACAAAATAGTTCGGATGCTAGCGTCATTGACATCTTGCTAATTTGGTGTGGTCCCACATGTGCCGGTGCCTCTTTTTCAAAGACACTTGAGCCTTCTTCGGCTTCAAGTTCCACTCCTGTCATGGGCACATATCACATAATTACGATATTTCCAGTAGAAAATGAGAAGTGTGTGAAACACCTTATACCTGTAAGGTGCCAATGGTGCCATCAAGAGTCCAAAATAAAGTTCAATGTTTGTATGTCTGTGTGCGCTTGGCTCCAGGTTTGTACCGCTACGCTTATTGAGTCAAGTAGACATGAGATCAGCCTGGATGCCAGTGATAGATAAGTTACTATGGGTATCTTTGGTGTTTGCAGATTTGCACATACTGCTCTTTGTACTTATATCCCCAGCTAATGCTGTTTTATACTTGCTTATACTTTGTGTTTTTACTTTACTGTATCATACTGTGTCTAATTGCAAATTTCACCTGTGTTTTTAAGCCCGCTCCTCCCTGTTCCACTGAAGCAACTTTGGCTGTGTGAGTGGAAGGAGAACCGGATAGTAATTTCTACACTTCCGCTCTCGGCCATTCTCCAGCGGCCATATTAGCAAGGAGACCTTCTAGTCTTCCCTCCAGTCTCCTCTTCCCCGCATATTTAAACGGAAGCTGCCGTGATAGACAATTCTCTCCTGAGTTGGGGGAATGCTATAATAGCCAAGGCACACTGGCATGAATGGGTGCGTCTCCCCATAATCTGGTAAAACACCATACCACAAATCTGACTCCTTCTTGGAGAGGTTTCATGGCCAAAGTTCGATCATTGCCTAAACACGCCACTGAACTGTGGGATCTGTTGAATTCCGATTGCCCTGACTTAGGCTTCCTAACAGAGACATGGCTTAAACCCTCCTCGCTACCAGGTATTACCCTTGCCCTTCCTGATAAATACTAGATTCTTAGACTGGACAGGGAAAGAAAAGCGGGAAGAGGTATTACCATTGTATATAAAGATGTGCTGAAAGTCGCCATCATTGACTCCACTTCTGATGATATGGAAATATGTATTTTTTAAATTGATTTTACCCCCTCCCGGGCCTCTTAAAGATTTCAACTTAAAAATGATGGGGAAAATTGCCCCTCATACGATTACCACCAAACACTTTCTGCTACTAGGGTATTTCAATATCTACAGTGAAGATAGTGAGAATTTAGATGCTGTTAATTTTCTTGCTGATATGGTTTCTTTGGGCCTTGCAAAAATAAATACTGGCCCTACCCATTCGGCTGGTCATACTTTGGACATCATACTCCCTAACTTACCCTACATATCTACTGATACCCCTTGCCCAGTGATCTGGTCAGATTATTCATTGATTCCGTTCCGGATTAATGGCTCCTTTAGGAATCGAGTCCCCTCGCACTCCTAACTCAATCATAGAAGACAATGGCATAACGTCACACTTGACTCCTTTTGTAAAAACTTTGTACCTCCCATATTTGATGAACATATGGATACTGCCAACAAGCTTAGGGCCTTCATTGAGGCTATCACTTCGGTGATAGACACTCTAGCACCCTTTAAACGACAATAAAGTAACACTCACAAAACATGTGTAGTTTGGTACACTCCTGACTCACGTAATAAAAAATCTAAAAGCAAACACTTCTTTGGCAGAGGGAAGACACAAAGGACCTACAATGTCAATGCCAAGTTTCTTCCAGGGCCCTTGAGTATTCTCAATGGGAGTTACATCCACAGACAAAGGCTTGACTGACTTGTCACTTCCAGCACATGGAACACATTCTCTAACCCACCTATCAAACATTCTATCGATACTAGGCCACCAATAAAACTCTCTCAAACGCCTCTTAGTGCTGGACATACCCATATGTCCCTCATGGGCCATGACTATAAGCTTTTCCCTAATCTTATGTGGAGGAACGATCTTATCCCCTCTAGTAATGATACCATGTAAACACATAAGTTCATCTTTAATTTAAAAAATGAACCTAACTCACCACTCAACTTCCTTTCTTAAAGCCAACCATTTTGTAGATATTTCAAAACAGTAGACAAATTACAGTCTTCAGACAAAGCCTCTTTCCATGCATCTTCAGAAATAATTTCAGAACTTGTGTCTGCACCATTGTTGACATCATCAATAGTATAGGCTATATCACACTCCTCAAAGTCATTGTTAAATTCAGGTACATTTGGCAAAGGTAGTCGTGACATACAATCAGCATGTACATTCAAACGTCCAGGAATGTATTCTACAAAGCACTGATATTCTTGCAACTTTGCAGCCAGTCTCGCCAGACGAGCTGTGAGGGTTCTGCCACCTCCCGCTGCCAGCATGTTAATTAGAGGCTTGTGATCTGTCCTTAGCCGAAACTTGGTACCCCACACAAATTGATAGAAATGTTGAGCAGCCCAAGTGCATGCTAGCAATTCTCTCACAGTTGTGGAATAATTATATTCCGCGCAACGTAGTGACCTGGAAGCATAAGATACTATAAATTCATCTCCACTGTTCTTTTGCATTAGCACAGCACCTAGACCTGTGCTGCTGGCATCTACGGCTACAATACATACCTTACCAATGACAAAAGGTCTTAAAAAAGGAGCAGAGTTGATCTCTTTTTTCAAAAGCTGAGTGCTGATCATGGCCCCACGTAAACATGACATTTTTTTTCAATATCATTCGTAAAGGAAATACTTTGGATGAGTAATTGTGTACAAATTTACTGTAAAATTCTGTTAAACCTAAGAAAGAGAACAATTGCTCTTTGGTTGTTGGTGCAGGAGTATTGGAAATGCTAACTACATGGTCAAATTTAGGTCTAATACCCTCACTGGATATTTTATGTCCCAAGTATTCAACCTTATTTTGTCTGAACTTGCATTTTGAAAATTTGAGTGTCAAACCTTTCTTCTGTATGCAATTCAACACTGCCTTTAAATTTCTATCATGTTATACAAATTTTTTTCCAAAAATTAGGATCTCATCCTGAAAAGCGATTGCCCCAGAACAACCCTCTAAAACCTCCTTCATGAGTCTTTGAAATACTGACATACTGACGCAGCACTCGCTAACCCGAACGGCATGCGTAAAAATTGGAACATAACCTCAGGTGTTATAAATGTAGTTAAACATTTCGACTCATCATGTAACATTATCTGATGGTAAGCACTGGCCAGATCTACCGTAGAAGAAACACAGGCCCCAGAAAGAGTAGAGATTAGTTCATGTATGTTTGGTAAAGGATGCCTATCGATCCAGATTTCTTTGTTTAGACTGCAGAGATCAACACATAGACAAAGATCCCCATTACTTTTGAGTGAAAGAACCACTGGAGAAACCCACGGAGAAGATTCTATGGGTTCAATAATGTTTCATGTAACTAAATCCGCTAACATGTCCTTAAGTTTGTTACGGTATGCCAATGGTACATTACGTACCCTGTGTCTAACAGGAATTGCAGCGTCCTTAAGAACGATTTTATGTTTGAAATCAACCTATTTTCCAAGAGAATCATCAAATACTCTTGGATACATGTTTATGATACTTGCAACAAATTCCTCATTATTTGAGGAAACAATATATACAGATGGTGAGGCATTGGGATCTAACTTTATACCCATCTCTTGTTGATGAGGCCAGCCAAATATGGATACCCTTTTGGTAGCTATATACACTTTACCCCTAGTTCTCCTGCCTTTAAAATCCAGATCTGCCCATATAAAGCCTTCTAAATACATTTTGTGACCAGAATAACCACCAGGTTTGATGTCTGGGGGTAGTATTTCTTTCGTTCCCCACAATTCAGCAAGTACATTTTTGCCAATAATGGTGTACCAGGCACATGAATCAACCATCATAGGTACCTCTTTCCCATCATTCAACACCACACAGGATGGAAAACCTTTACAATTACTGTTGCAAACACACAAAATGGAATTAAATTCACTAAATTCTGCAGCAATTTCTTCCTCTTCACATGTAACATAGTTGACTCTCTCGAAAGATCTGCACATTTTCCCAAAATGGCCTGTTCTCTTGCATTTGACGCAAATTCTGTCCCACGCTGGACATCCTTTGTAGTTTCCTACATGATCAAAACCACAGCACCTGTAACAAATTATATGATTTCTTCTACTGACAAATTTATTGTCCTTTACACCAAAATCTTTCTTTTGAGAAAATGGAACTCTTTTAAAAGTGGATTGGTTTCTTAGTATGGATACCTCTGATACAGCGTCATTTATTTTTATAGTTTGACTTTGTGGTTGACCTCTAATTTCACTGACAAATTTTTCTGATTGCTAAATACCTTTGGCAATGTTAACCACAGCACTTAAAAAAGATTCTGTGACTAACCATAGTCTCTCTTGTATTTTTTTACTTTTGGTTTTCATCATAATCTGGTCTCTGAGTACTTGTTCATAGTTGATAGTCTCAAACGCACAAGAACCAGCAAGTGAACGTAAAGCAGAGACATAGTTTTCAATTGATTCATCTTCTTTCTGAGCACGTGAATAAAACTTAAACCTCTCCATTACAATATTGATTTTCTTTCCAAACCTGGTACTCAATTGTTTAATAGCTATTTCAAAGACATTAGTTTCCTCAGAACCATCAATGGGAGGTAGAATTGCAAATTCTTTGAGGCCTGCACCACCTAAACAGTGTTTTAGCAGATCACGTTTCCTCTTAGAGGAGCAGCTATCCTCCTCTAAAACTTCAACATAAGCCAAGAACATGGGATACCAAAAATTCCACTCCATTTCGGGTTCACCATCAACTGGTAAAAAATGTGGTGGTGCTAAAATATTAGACATTGTAGTGTTTATTAATTATGGTATAAAAAAAATGAAGATGAAGAGAGATTGAAAATAAATTTGATTAACTCCTGTAAAAGGAAATATAATAGTCACAAAGATGTTTGTCTTACTTGAATTACAGGTGTGCGAGTCATAAATGATGAATTCGCACTCAAAGTGTTAAAATGTTGATATGTTGAGGCTGTTGCGATGAATTCTCACCCAGAATACTTGTAAAATGGCAAAAATCGATAAATAGACTCACTAAAGATGGCCGCCGCCTTGCGTATGACGTCCCGACGCTCCCACAATGCTTAGCGGCATACAGGACATCATGAGAACTTCCACGGAACACTAGGCACAGAAAGAATCTCTGTATAGCGGCAATCTAAATGACAAAAGTAATGCGTGAATGTTTACTTTTGAAATAATTAACAACAACTGATGCTTGTTTTTGAGATGCGATGGCTCCGTTCTCAAAAGTCACAAATCAAACAAAAAAATAGATTCAAAATATTCCTGTGGGTAGGTGTACACTTGAGACTGCTGCTGGTGCGATCAGAGCACAAAGCAATGCAACACAAGCCGCGGGTGCAATCAAAGCACTGAAATTCACCCAAAAACCCTGAAACACTTCACAGCGAACATTTGACGAAACTGTAAACTTTACTTGCAGCACACTAATTCTCCCACGGCTGCAATCAAAAGTACATTCAATTTTAAACAGCCGCTGGTGCATTCACGCACAATTAAGACATAATAAACAGGATACTTGCTGATTTCATATGAAAAGGTGAATGCTGTCTTCCTCAGGACTCCCGCTCGTTGCCAAACGTGAAGTAATCACTTCCAAACGCAGCATAGGTTGTAAATAGATTTATTGGAGAAGAAGACAGCTTAACAACCACTCCAGTCGGATGTCTCCCTGGATTCTGACAACCGCCTCAAGTGGAATCCAAGTGGCCAAGAATGCAAGGAAAATTCCAAGGCAACATGACAACAGTAGAACACTACAATAACATAGCTAACTATTTGGATGAAAAAATAAATCTAATCTAAGATCAATTTCCTCATGACTCTAACTCCTTGGATCCCTCTAATTTGCTGCCCTCAACTTTAAGAAGGTCTGATGTCAGCCTTGAGCATTTTAATGGGATGCAGACGCCACAGGCCGAAGCCATGCTAAGAACAGCAAAATCTGGTTCTCCTCTAGATGCTATGCCAGCTTATGTGTTTGCCTTACTTGCCCCTCTTCTGGCCCCCTTCATCTGTAACATCCTAAACACCTCTTTGAGTGAAGGGGTAATCCCACTTGAATGGAAGGCCACTCAAGTGTTACCAATCAAGAAAAAAGCTCAGATACCCCCGGAGGTGATTGCCAACTATCGTCCTATTTTGCTTCTGCCACGTATGAGCAAACTGGTGGAAGGGCGCGTCAACACCCAGCTGATGGGTTATCTTAAATCTTAAGGTACCCATCACCCCTCCCAGTCTGGGTTTAGACCCAACCACTCTACGGAAACCACCCTCATCGGTGGCACAGATTATATTAAAATGACTCTGGATAACAACAAGACAGTGCTGCTGGTTTTATTGGATCTGACAGCAGCCTTTGATGCTGTCTCTCACCAGAAACTGATTCACCGATTGGGAGAGACTGGCCTGCAGGGACAGGCACTTAAGTGACTTACTAGCTTTTTAGACCAGCACACTCAGACGATTATCCTAGGCCCCTTTCGTTCCCATACCTTGAAGCTTACGAAGGGGGTGCCTCAGGGCTCTTGTTTGAGTCCTAACTTGTTCAATGTATATGTGGCCCCCCTTGCCAAGATTATTAGGGAATACGGATTTGCTCCCTATTCTTATGCAGACGACAGACAACTGCTATTATCCTTTTATAAGGATACAGAGCTAGCTGAACATCGCTTTGCTGAGGGCATGCAAGCCGTATCTGGTTGGATGACAGAAAATTTCCTCCAAATGAATGCGGCTAAGATTGAGATCCTGTTGTTTGGCTCTGCTCAAACAACTTGGGCTCCAAACTGGTGGTCTACTATGTTAGGCCCCACTCCTACCCCGTCACTCATGGCAAAAACTGTAGGGGTCTGATTCGATAATTTCCTATCTATGACAGACCAAGTCACTGCCACCTCTGGGGCCTGCTACTGCACTCTGAGTCTTTTGCGCGGAGTGTTCCAGTGGCTGCCCTTATCAGTCCGAAGAACTCTGATTCAAGCCCTGGTCATTGGACGACTTGATTACTGTAATGCTCTTTTAGCATCAGCAAACGAATCCCTCTTGAGTAGATTACAGATAGTCCAGAATGTTGCCGCATGTCTGGCTCTCAAAATGCCTCCTCGTACCTCCTCCCGGCCTTTGCTGAGACAGCTTCACTGGCTTTCTATTCACCAGATAATCAAGTTTAAACTCTCCTCTTAGGCTCTTTATGGTGTGAGTCCTAGATATCTGGCAGATAAATTTAAATTTTACTGTCCGAGCAGACTTCTTAGATCCGAAGGTAAGGGGTTGCTTGTTGTCCCCGGTACAGGAAATTACGAACAGGAGGCAAAACTTTTGCCTGCCTTGCTCTGAAATATTTGAACACTCTGCCCGAGGACCTGCGCAAATGCCCCAGTATTCTTCGATTCAGGAAACTCCTGAAGACTGAATTATTCCGGGACTGATTGTGCCTGACCTGTCTCTTTTCTGCTCTACAGCGCGGAGATACCCCTTCGGGGATGATTCCGGCACTTTATAAATCCTATACAATACAATACAATACCCAAGAGGAATGCACAGGTAAATTAAACATCACAGAAATATTATCTTCGATGCGCATGCCAATGATGGTGTGCCAGACACAATTCATACTAAGATCTTGGGCTTGCATGTGCCAACACACTAATGATTAGCCTTTACAGATCAGTATCCCTTGTCTGTAGAAGGCTCCTTCACTGATTTGGGGGTGATGGCCTGATGTGAGAAGAGGGATAATACATGAGCATTGTTTTCTTGGGGCATTAGGTACCTTTGGATGGGGGAGGAGTTGGCGGTCCTAATGCGAATGTTGGGCTGTAGATGCATTGGGAAGGTACAGGATACAGTACATGTTCATAGGGTCAGAAAGACTGCTTAGGACATGTTGAGGGGGTTGATGCATGGCCATTCACTAGTGTCTAGGGTCTGGCTTGGCAAGGTGCTGCAGTCTGCTTCCTCCTCTTGCATCCTCATTAGGTTCAGCTGGATCATGTTGTGCAATTCATGTAGACAGTAGACCTGGGCGATATCCTGGCCAGCATGCTGGCTGCGATTGAGTGAAAATATTGGTGGACTGCTCCAGGGCCTTACCAGTGCCCCAGAATCAGAGACGGTATTGCCCCTCCCCCGTCCAGTTAACAAAGTACCTGGCTGAAAAACATTGGGCTCTCGCTAATTCAGTGTCTATCGTAATTGCGATGTGGCCAGTAACATCTTTTAACTTGCCAGGCTACAATCAACTCGTCACTCAGTATTTGGGTCGATGTATCTTGAGGATAATTAAGCAAAATAAGGGGACCGCCTCTGAGCAAGTGATTTTAAGGTCAGGGAGAAAAGGGGAAAACAACAACACAATCTGAATAAGCTCCCTCGTGACCTATATTTCCTTTGTCAAACTGAAATTGAATTCATCATTAGCTGAATATAGACTAAACAACAACAAAGTCCACAAACATAACCATGTTTATAAATATTCACATTATTTATTTATTTTCTTTGTTTTATAAAAAATATTTTTATACTTTCTTTTGCATGGCTTTAATTTTCTATCTCCGCCTTGTAAATATGCACCACAATTTGCAGTTTTGATAGAATGTCATAGCATGGTCCTTGAACCATGTGGAAATCTTCTAATCCTGTGGAGAAGTAGTTCTGCGTGAAACCATGTGGTGATTCTGCGCCGCAAGACTTTCAGCGGGGGTCTGCCTCTGTGTAGTGTTTCAAAATGAATTCTTGCTCCAACCGGAGCCAATGAAATCCTTGTACAGCCAGGTTATGTTGCTTCTTCCGGGCCTAAGGTAGTCTACTCGCTGTATTGTTTATTTCCTCTTTCCATCCTCCAACATAACACAGGAGCGATGAGGGAGGCCTCTGGTAAATTCTATCCAGTGATTTGTGGGAGTGTCTGATTGGCGGGCATTCTCGGAATCATTAGCTGGATGCTGGTACCTCTGAAATGGCTGCAGTTTGTAAGGACCACTTTCTCCGTGCCGTAAGTGGCTTCATCTGGTTGTTGTGGCCTTGAGAAATGACCGTGATTTATTTTATGTCACTCACTAGGATTCCTGACCTTGATCTTTTTAGACAGAAAAAGCTCTTCTCCTCTAATTATAGCCAGGCCAAATACTAAGGGGCTCATTTATGAGCCCCTGCGTCACTTTTGCGCCGCCGGTGCGTCACTTTTTGTGACACACCAGTGGCGTAAAACATGCGCCATGATGCGCCATAGTTACAAAGTGACGCATCTACCTAGATGCGTCACTTTGCAAACCCCTGCGCTACATTATACCTGCGTCAGGTATAATGTATGCAGGGTGGGCGTTCCCACGTAAGTAAGCATCGTAGAAGTGACGCAGTGAAATCTACGAGATTTCACTGCGCCACTTCTAGGGTGCAAATGCGTCAATATCTTACGCCTGCCTCACAGCAGGCGTAAGACTGACGCAGGCCCTATCACATGTGGCTTGCCCCATGTGAAAGGACACATTGCTGGAGTTGCGTCACTTTTGTGACACACTCCAGCAATGCGTCACTTTTCCGCCTACAGATACGTCAGAAATACTGACGTATCTGTGACTCCTTGCGACATGATGCGTCATACTGTAAATATGACGCATCACTGGAGTCGCAGGGAGGGCGCAGTGAAAAGTGACGCATCACTGTTTTCACGCAGTGATGCGTCACTTTTCATAAATGAGGCCCTTAGTACCCTGTGTCGTAGGAAATTTGCGACTTTGCCACGCTGGAATTAAATGTATTATTGAGTGGTCAGAAAACACAAAGTGCCACTGTGTTCGTAAATAACTCAGACTTTTAAACCGTATATTTGTAGTCCGCCCTACATGAATACATTGTACACTGGCCTTTTGTATTCTTTTGCAGCCAGACATAATGGTTAAAAAGCGACCTATTTTAAATTCAAAGCTACAGGAAGTCAATTTAGAAAAAGCTTTTCATTTCTGTCAGATAGCAAAACAAATTCATTTACTAAAGTGCAGACTGTATAATTATTTTGTCAAACTCAAAATGAGTGTTTATAATCTGGAAATGCAAAACAAAAAATCCACTTTTTAGTCCAGGCCTTTGAGACAGCTGTAGCTGTCTCACCAGCCTAATGTTTTTCCCAAGACAATGCATCCATATTATACAAAATATAGAGGCTTTGAGTCAGTGGCCGTCTCCCATTTGTCTGTTCAACTGTCATTCATATTTTATTTCCACCCACCTCATCATACAGCAGGGGCAATGGGTCAGCCCAATCTAGCCATTAGCTCTCTACAGTTTCAGTTACTGCATACTAGTAACAGTGCACATGAAAGATAGGTTAATTTTTGCATCTTCTTTTCCCAAGGCAGAGGAGTCTCCAACCTTGGTCTGTACCACTCTGGAATCCTTGGGCTTTCTTCTCACAGCTTCTTCTAACATGTCGAAAAACCTTCCTTGGGGTCCTGTTGTACACTATGCAACCAAGAGCTTTTCTTCCGGAGCCAGGAAGGCTAAGGGGGATATTCTCAAGAGCGTGTGAAAATCATCGCAAATTTAGCTTAACGCAACTTTGCATATCGCAGTCCATCACAAGAAAATAACACCGTCTTAACACCCAATCCCCAACCCGGCGGCACCTTTCGATAGCAGCACGATATCATGCCAAATGACCGCATAAAAAACAACGCGACAATCCAAAAATGTGAAGCACGAATGCCCAAAAAGTTGCGATGCCCCAAAGCGTGATACTAAAACCAGCGAAAACCAGCGATAGGCCTGCAATTCCCACACGTCATGTGGGAAAATGCACTAAAAAAAACACCAAAACCAATTCGAACTGCGTAGCACCATGGATGCACCCGGACCGAGTGCAGGACAAGCCAAACTCCACAAGCCCCACGGAGGACCAGCCAGGAACCCCATGTTCAGAGAAAAGGAAGAGGAAGATGGGGTTCAGTCCTCAGGAAGACCGGATCATGGTCACGGAGGTGATAGAACACCATCAACAACTGTTCGTCATTTCACTGGCAACCCAAACGGAAATATGGCAGTCCATCGTCACTAACGTCAATGCAGTCAGAGTGTCGAGGAGGTCAATGGAGGAGGTCAAGAGGCACCGGCATGAAGTGCACAGCCAAACCAAGGAGAAGCTCGCCGCCAACAGGAAGGCAGCAAGGGCAACTGGAGGTGGGAGTCCTGCACCACAGGAGGAGCTGGATGAGCTGGAGGAAATGGTGGCCACAGTCATCAGTGTGGATACGGTGGTAGGAGTTGGGGGCATGGACACAGCTCAATATGCTCTGACCCAACAGCAACAGGGTGAGTAACAGCCAGGGACTGGGGGGACAGGGAGAGATGGGCACAATAGCACACATGCACAATCATGTGTAGCACACTGAACACACACAATGACTGTGGAACATGTCCCTGATACACTTGCAATACTGCAGCACACATACAAACACCAAGTAGGCCCCATCCACCATGTGCACATATGGGCCCCCTCCAAATCACCAGTGACACAACCGAGCCACGCACATGTGATGAATCCTGAAAAGCAGCGGCTGTGTGAGCCACACTGACTATGCAAGGGACACTGCATGACCGATAGCATGGCAGCAGGCAAAATACATGACATGGTGCATGATTCGACATGGAGGTAGCCCAGTGCGGATCACATCTGTAAAGGAGCAGGTCACACCCTGACATATCCACGTGCACCCACAACCCATGCCGTCCAATACACGCAGCAGACGAACAATGCACAAGGCCACAAAATCTGTCCAAGAGCACATATGACCCAAGTCGCAAACATTTTAGCCCCCGAAAAGCACACAATTCAAAGGCACACTGCCTCAAAGGGATAAGGGTCCATGAAATCAGAGCTGCAGGGGCAACAAACCAACAATGCAGCACACACACATAGCAATCACAGAACATCAGCAATGACGGCAATGTGGTACAAAGTGCAACACCTACACCACAGGACATAGGACACAACAGGTTCTGCTTGTGCGTAGTAACTGTCCACTCACATCTGGCATTGCCTGACACTGTGTGATGAAAATGTACGGGTACTACCACACATCCGTCATGTAGTCGAAAATCCCACTGTCTGCCATCAAATAGCGAGCTCCACCAAAACAGTCACAATGTGCCTTGCCATGTAGTCTGTATGTAAACATCTGCTAAGTGTCAACATACATGGGAATCTCTGTTAACCTGCTTCTCCCCTTAACATTGCAGAGGGACAATCAACACTTACTGCAGAGCAGACCACAAATCCCATCATTGATGATGTAGAGGACAACCTGCACATATGTCAAGATGCCCTCCAATGGATAATGGACAGCCTCCTCACCCCACCCCCAGGAGCAGGGCAGGCCAGCTGCCTCAAGGTGACCCCCCCACCTGCACAGACCACACAGCAGGAAACACACACCACCACGGCTATCTCCCAGGACCCCAACGAACAATACATGGAATTCCAACGCAGTGTGTTGGATTGCCAGGTGGAGTTCGCAGATCAGCTGCGGGTGGGTTTCCAGCTTGTGGCAGCCAAACTCGATGCCATACATGGGTGTCTGAGTCCCATCAGGGACCATGTAAAGTCCCTAACGGACAACCCCTGTCTGCACCCTGCTCACCGACAATCCTTGGCTGACCTTGCTGGGGCCATTACTCAGATACAGGAACTGTCCAGTCAGACAGGCACCAGCGATGACAGCACAGAGTTGGCACTGATGCGGAGGACAATGGAGACCATGGAGCAGATGCGGGCTGGAAGTATGGCTGCCAGCGAGATGTAGCTGGGATCTTCCATGCCCTGCAGTTCATCATCTTGCCATTCCTGCCACTGAGCCAGTCCCAGATAACTGCAGCAGGAACTTTGACAAACACATCTCCTACCCCTGATGTGTCAATGGCACACAGTGATGCAGCCCCATCACCTTCCCACCCTGATGTGTCAGTGGCACACAGTGATGCAGCCCCATCACCTTCGCACCCTGATGTGTCAGTGGCACCCAGTGATGCAGTCATTACACCGCCACACACACCGGACACACCGGACACAGAAGAAGTATCAGAGGAGTAAGATGTGGATGGTAATTGCTGTGTGAGGAAGAGATAGTAGCATCCATCACCATAAGATGGCCTGTCCCTGCCTGGTTCTGCCCTATGCATCATGCCCTGGGACGACACCTTCCACTGACCCCCGGAACACTCTGCGACATACACCCGGACCCCGACATGGACTGCCACATCTTCACTGCTTGACAATTACACATCAATCCTGCTGCCGACTGTACTCTCCCTCTTCCAAATCACTTTTCAATCCCCAAAGGACTCTGGTTGGCCCACCACTGGGCATCCATGTTATGTGGGCTTTGATATCCATGTACAGCTCCAGCTCCGTCATTTACCAGAATGTGAATAAAACATTTGAAATCACACAGATGTGTTATGACTATGTTCACTCACGTATGAAAGTATGGCTGGATGTAGGGACAATGACTGCACAAGAAGGTAAACCCTGGTGAATGACATCAATGTGCATGTTCATCCTTGAGAGACATGGCCAATTGGATGACTGTGAAGGTGAGTACTAGCTGTGCCCCCATTGCTCATTAACAACAATCTCACAACCCCCCAACATAGGCACACGTCCATGTATTGAATAGGGCTGTGTGTAGGAATGACCAAATCGGTAGCAGGCCAGGAGTGGTGTCCTACATCACATGTGACAACGGAACTTTATGTCGCATACCTACTCACACACATCTGTTTGGACACATTCTGTTATGATTTATGACATTGCTCCACATGGTCAGAGGTTGGACACCATACTCACATTTCTGAATACACATAAGTGCACAGGTCTGCCAGCAACTATCCCAAAACAATGTCTGGCTCACAGAGATGGAGCTGTCAAAAGGGACCCACCCCCATTGTACATGTGTCAGTCAGACCCTCCCTGTGTAGGGACGCTGCTCATTGTGGCACACGAGTGGTCAATCTAATCAACACTCATCACAGTTAGACACCAGTGAAGTTGCGTAGACTTTATTGGCATGTGCATGTCAGTACAGACAAGGCAACAGCCACAACATGCAGGGACATGCTTATGACACTTACACGCAGCATGGGAACATATCGAGGTGCAGGAAATTGGGAGGCAGAAATGAACACCAGTCATTACGGATGGCAACGGTCTCAGCCCACCTTGCCTTACTGGACGAGACATGTGTTGTTTGGCGTCTGCCCATTGCCCCGTGTGAGGTGGCAATACTTACAGCCCATGGGTTCTGCATAGTGCTCTGCCACCGGACTGCGCCGACTGTCTGCTCTGCTGACAGTGATCAGGTGAAAGGGTCCGACAAGGTCACATGTCGTGCTACATTGCCATGTGTGTGCTCTCCCCCCAGCAGTGTATCCGAATTGGTAACGTTGCCAAACGACGCTGTGCTGCTCCGACCATGGAACTGCATGACATTGCACAGGTGTGTGTACACATGCGTAGTTCCACGCACATGCATTCAGAGTCCAGACGAAGGCAGACATGTCATCTGTTGTGGTGGGATATGTGAACATTCCCCACGATGCAACAAGGTGTTGGGACCTGTGCTGTGGGTGACAATCCGATGTGGCTGCAGGAACGCAGTTACTCATCCATGAATCATAGCGCAGCTTCATGTGCAATGTCTTCCAATAGTACGTCGTTGTCGGGTTCTAGGAACAGCAGGGTGAGCCAATCCATTAACTGGTATAGGGAGCGCCTTGATGTGGTCACTGCACACGAGGAGTTGTGCAATCTCCCATGTGCAACTGCCAGCACATACGCCAAAGATCAGTACAACCCATGAACGGCTATCCCAGCGACACTCCTGTTCATGGGCCAACCGGGGGCACACTGTCAGGTCATAATCCAATTCAGCTACCATTGGGTTGGATAGGCAGACCTCCATGGGCCACTCGAATGTGCATGATCGACAGTGGAACCAGGGCTGGACGCAGATGACGTAGGCAAGACGGAAACTCATACGGAAACTGAGTTGCAACACTGCCAGTGGCAGTGATCCCAACAGATGCCACATTCGTGCACCGTACAGTTCCACATGACAGGGATTGTGCATGTGCCCGGGAATGCCTGCAATTGCATTTGTTGGGCTTGTGGCACCGGCACTCCTCAGATTGGTGGAAGTTGGGTGGAAGATATGCCACAGCTCTGAGCAATGAGTCGTATTATGTGTGTGCAAAGTTTGGACGAATGGGTAGTTTTTAGCCAATGTGTCGAGGGCATTCCTTGCAGATGTAGGTCGTGCAGGGACAAGTGTGTGTGGGGTGTTGGCACATTGGTGTTTCACTAGCGCAGTTTGTGTTGTGGGAGTCGTCGGAGGCTGGTATGGCATCTCACGCAGGGTGTGCCAGCCGCATTCAGGACCAAGGTCGGGGGTTCGGTTGACCTTCAGCCTTGTGTGTTTAGACAAAGGGGCTTTCATTCCTGATTTCAGTCTGACTACTGCTTGCATTTCCTAAATGTGATGTGGACTTCGCGCTGACTTTGATGCCAGGCCTGTGATTTGGGGTGCACAGATTTCGAGACACACGCAGCTGTTGGCATGTTTGCATGAGCCAAGGGCCCGATTGGCCTTGCACTCCTTGTTCAGTCTCTCTCTTTCTCTCTTTTTCTTTCTCTCTCTCTCTTTCTCTCTCTCCCTGTCCTTTGATGAATGCCTGACACACCTTCTTATCTTGGATATTGTCTTGCAGGCTGTGAGTGACAGATTGTCCAGGGATGCCCCGCCATGACTCTTCAAAATAGTTGTTTGGTGACAAATTAGGATGTGACATTTTGTTTTTGGTTTTTCAATGGTGAATGTATGAATCGTAGTTTCAGTGCTCACATGTATGTTGATTGTTGCAATGATGCAACATCAGGCGGGTGCTTTTGTTCATGTTTTCGTGCCGTTGATGTGCAGTGTCTTGGTCCGGGGGAGTTGGGGGGTGCCTGGGGTGGGGCCCCGGTGTGTGGAGGTGGTCCTGGGGGTGGTGGCGGTGGGTGTTGTGGCCCTCTTGGGTGTCCGGCACGCATGTTCAGTGGTTCCATGGCATCTGTTGTTCTTCAGGTGGGGCTCTGGGCTGGGCTCCATTCTGTGGTGCAGGCTGCCGTCCGACTTTGCACCAGGTCAGCGCAGGTGTTAATTTTCTGCTGCTAACTCGCCTTAGCGCATGTTTCGTGGTCTTTTCGCCAATCTGGCTGGTCGTTGAGAATGTTGTGGAGTGGTGTTGTCGCGGCTTTTTGCACAGGAACACCTACTCTGCATCTCATTAGCGATAATTGCCGGGGTCATCTTTGCAATGTTTTTTGCGGCTGCTATCGCAGGTAAACTGGTACTATGGGCTATTAGCACTAGCTTGTGAATGGGGTGATACATTTATCACGACTTTGGCTGCGATAAAGTGCTGTTAAGTCGGAGATAGCTCCTTGAGAATATGCCCCTAAGACTTCATTCACTCCTCCTGCAGTTGCTGTAGTTGAAATCAGCTCTGGCTTGGCTGAAGATTCAAGGAATCATGGCCTCTTGCACAGCTGTAGTTCGTATTATCGCAAACCTCTGTTTCTGCAGGTCCTCTCTCACTGGTCCCAAGAGTCAGGGAACTATCAAACCCAGGTTCCAGTCTCCCACTCCATGTCTCAAAATCTTCAGTGGTGGGTAATTCCAGAGAATCTGTAAAAAACAAATTTGCATGTTGGAGCCACCTCCTCACATTCTGACTACTGACGTGAGTCAGTAGGGTTGGGGAATTACTTTGGGGGATCAGGAAGCTCAGGGATATGGTCTCAATCGAAGAGTCAGAACTTTTCTAACTGGAGGGAATTTACACTGATAGTGAGAGCCCTTTAATACTTCGCTCCCATTCTGGTAAATTTTCCTGTGGTGTTCAAAACAGACAATCAAGCCGCCTAGTCCTACATTAACAGACAAGGAGGGACGAGGGCTCCATCTCTCATCGCTTTGGGCAACAAGATATTTTCTGGTGGAAATCCAATCTGTTTGCCGCTATCTGGTGAATCCCCTTCATCCTCCCTTTTGCTCCCAGGTGGCACGCATGGAAGCTTAGGGGAGGGACACCTTGCCAGTCTTGTGGCCTCAGGAGCTCCTTATGCATTCCCTCCCACTCCTCTCCTGTGGAAGCTTCTTCAGAGCACTCATAAGGAGTTAACTGAATTGATCCTGATTGCCCCCTATTGGCCGAGATGTCCATGGTTCCCTCTTCTGATACAGTTGGCAATTCTTCCCTATCTACCATTGCCTCTTGATCCCACTCCCATTTGCTTTTCGTTGTTAACTCACAAGCAGTTCTGTCAGTTGCGGTTGACGACTTGGAGTTTGAGAGGTCTGGCCTGCAACACCTAGGTTGTTCATGGGAGGAGGCATATGCTATCCCGTTGGCTAAAAAACCCTCTACTCTTAAATGCTATACAAAGCATTGAGCCCATTTTTCATCCTGGAGTGAGAAATACAGTAAAGACCCTGTTTCTGGTGATACATTTAAAATCCTGCATTTTTAGCATGAAGGGATTTTCCACGGGGTCATCCCCATCCGCTCTGTCAGGTCAATGGCCAGCAATTCAGTCTTGTAGATCTCCATCAAGTGACTGATTGAGCATTTGGTCTTTTGAAATATTTTAGACTTCTAAGATCTACGGTTGCTTGTCCAATCCTATCTTGGGGTTAATCCATGGTTTTGGAAAGGGTTCAGGAACTTTTGAACTTAAGGTACAGGCTAATATTTCATGGAATTCCTTTAAAACTGCTTTTTGGATTGTCACTACTTCTGCCGGGAGGCTAAGGTAACTCATACCTTTGGTTGATTCTTATCTCAGTCTTAGGTTTTTTTCCTGATAGGCTGGCACTCAGGATTGCATTATTAAAACCAAAAGTATCCTCCGGGTTTCGTACCTCACAAGAGATTGTCGTTCGGGTTTTCCAGAACTCAGAAAATCTTTCCCCAGCCCTTGATGTGAAGAGAGCCTTGCTGACACATTTGGATAAATCTTGAGAGTTCAGAAAGTCTCAGGCTCTTTTTGTCTCCTATGGTTCAGACAATAAGGGAAACAAGCAGCTATGGTTACAGTCAGTAGATGGGTCAAGCAAGCAATAACTCAGTCTTATGGTTCAGTTAGGAAACATGTATATGGGTTTAGCCAGATTAGCTTGTGCCATGGCTGCTTCTTGGGTAGAGACAGAGGGTGTGTCCATAGAGGAAATATCATATTTCCTCTATGGATGTACAACAGCCACTTGGGCAGCCCCAACATTTTTTATTTTATTATTGATTGCAATTGTTTTCTCATCATTCTGTTAACTTTAGAGTCTCAGTGTTAAAGACAGCAATGAAGTAACTGCTAAATACATAGGTTGTTGAACAGCATATAATTGTGTCTATCATTATTGTATTAGATATATCCTCCATTGTACGTGAGAGTAATGAACCTTTTACTTCATTACCCTTAGGATGGTCCTCTTCATCCCAGCCTCCCTCCCATTTCTTGCGACACAATTATATAGGCATGATTATTATCAGGAAGTGAGTCGGTTGGGAGGGATGACTATTGTGCTCATCAAGCTTGCTTTTTCTTATTCTGATTGGCTTTTGTAGGAGGAGGGGCGCCCTCCATGGTAAGAACTGGGACAAGGAGGACCATCCTAAGTGTAATGAAGTAAAAGGTTTATTTGGCATGCTCAGCAAATATCTCATTTTTTCTAATTGCTCACGTTATACTTTAGTGGTTGTCTTTTGTATTCAGTCACTTAAGAAGTGAAAGCAATGAGTCTGTTAGCATAGCATAGCAGTTTAGCGTAGCTCCAAGGTATCGGTCTTTGGCCCTAGTCTTCTGAGCACTTGATTTACAGTGGAGGCATTAGCAGTGCACCTACTTATGGTCACCAACAGAGCAAGGAGATTTTCCACAGGTCTTCAACAATTGTTTGATTCTTTCCAAGCATGCAAGTCGTACTTTACCACTTTCTTATTCGTGTTTCATTGTCAATGATTATCGAAAATGAAAGAAAGTAATGGATTTGATTTAATGTCAAACAATGAGGTGGAGAGGTTTAGCAGAAGTCCAAGATGCCTGTCCTTTGTCTCACAACTGACCAGGGTTTATGTATGACTCTCAATTGGGAAAGATATTTTAGCGTAGTGTTTTTATTTTTTGAAGTTTACCCTTTCGCTGCTGGGCCTTTTCGCCTCCTGTGCTAAGCCTTTTTTTTTTAGCCATTTGGAGTAGTTCGCGCTTAGACCCCTGTAACCTTTTGACCACATAAGGTATCCTTTTCTTTCAACATCATAGGGACTTTAGAGGTACCCAGGGTTTGTTGATTCCCTTGGAGGGGACCCAGAAATTAGCCAAAATACAGCCAGATTTTGTTTTTGGGGGGAAAAATTGAAAAACAGTGCTGAAGATCAAAGTGTCTGTTTTATTCCCTGCAAATGGTATCAACAAAAGGTTTGTGGTGCTGAAATCACCATCTTCCCATCTTTAAGGGACAGACTGACTTTTGTCAGAAAACCAATTTTCTTTTACACAGTTGTGGCATGTTACTGGGACATAGACTATTTGTGCTATTTTTTGTGCTTTCAACCTCCTTCCTGTTAATGGTAGAAATTAGTTTGAAAGCAATAATGGATCCTGTTAAGCTAAGCATTTAAGAAAAGTAGACAACATTCTGAATTCATCAGGGGGTCATTTGTGTAGATCCTTCAAGGAATTCTATAGAAACTAACAGTTGAATATAGGAAAAATTGAAAATGAGTTGAACAAAACAGCCATTTGTGCCAACGTTTTCATCTGGAACTTCTTTTAAGTATGACAGATTCTTTAAAGCAATATACCGTTACATCCGCTGAACCCTTATGGTTGTAGGGGTAGAAAGTACTTGTAGGTTTACCCGACGAACCCAGAGCCAATAACTGAGAAGCGTCTTGCAATGGTTTTTTATTGTGTACTGTGTATATATATAGCAATTCATTTGGGAAAATATAAACAGTGAAAAATCAGTATAAAAGAGACCTATTGATATTGGAAATGGGACCAAAATATAGAGTTTATAAACAGTAGATATTTGCACATCTCCGAAATTGTGAGTTCCCATACTAGCATGTGAATTATAGGACATTTTTAAAAGTGATTTCTTTTTTACACATTGTCTTACATTTGGAATGCAGAAATGCATCGAAAATCAATAGGTAATGACAGTTGCTCTACAATTATGTGTTCCCCTAAGTCTCCCGAGAAAAATGGTACCTCACTTGTGTGGGTAGGCCTAGTGTCCGTGGCAGGAAGCGGCCCAAAATGCAACTTGGGCACACCAAATCTTTACAGTGAAAACTGACCCTTTTTTCCAAAGTGTCTAGCTGTAGGTTTTGAACCCGAGCTCTCCTGGCACCTAGGGAAACCTAGCAAACCTATACATTTTTGAAAACTAGACATCCAGGGGAATCTACTATGGGGTGGTTTGTCTGGCTCTTACCAGGTTCTGCTACCCAGAATCCCTTGCAAACCTCATATTTTGTAAAAAAAAAAAGAAAAACATTTTCCTCACATTTATGTGATGGAAAGTTCTGGAATCTGCGTGGATCCACAGAATTCCACCCACCACGCATTCCTCAAAGGCTTCCGATAACAATGATAACTCACTTGTGGGAGTAGGTCTAGTGCCCGCAACAGGAAACGACCCAAAACGCAACGTGGACACACAACATTTTAACAGTGAAAACTGACCCTTTTTTTGCAAATGCCTCCTGTAGATTTTGAACCCTAGCTCTGCCGGCGCCTAGGGAAACCTAGCAAACCTATATATTTTTAAAAACTAGATATCCAGGGAAATCCAAGATGGGGTCACTTGTGTGGCTCTCACCAGGTTCTCTTACCCAGAATCCCTTGCAAACCTGAAACATTGTAAAAAAAAAAACATATTTTCCTCGCATTTCTGTGATGGAAAGTTCTTGAATCTGCGTGGATCTACAAAAATTCACCCACCATGCATTCCCCATAGCCTTCCAATAAAAATGATACCTCGCTTGTGTGGGTAGGCCTGGTGCCCGTGACAGGAAACAGCATAAAATGCAACATGGACACACCACATTTTTACAGTGAAAACTGACCCTTTTTTTGCAAAGTGCCTAGCTGTAGATTTTGAATGCTAGCTCTGCCGGCACCTAGGAAAACCTAGCAAACCTATACATTTTTTTAAACTAGACACCCAGGGGAATTCAGGATGGGGTGGCTTGTGTGGCTCTCACCAGGTTCTCTTACACAGATTCCCTTGCAAACCTCAAACTTTGTGAAACAAATCACATTTTCCTCATATTTCTGTGATGGAAAGTTCTGGCATTTGCTGGATCCACAAAAATTCCACACACCCCACATTCCCCAAAGTCTTCCGATAAAAATGATACCTCACTTGTGTGGGTGGGTCAAGTACCCGTGACAGGAAAGGTGCCAAAACGTATTGCGGGCACATCAAAATCACCTATCACAAAACGACCTGGTAGTAGGCATCCTGGGGAGTCCACAGAGGTATGGCTTGAGTGGATCCCCCAACGTTTCCTTACCCCGAATCCCCTGCAAACCTCAAAATTCGCAGAAAAAATCACTTTTTCCATACATTTTTGCATGGGATCACCGTGCCGGCACAAATGTCCTACCACCCAGCGTTCCCCTTTTTCTCCCAAGTAAAATTATACATCACTTGTGTGGGTGGGCCAAAGGCCTGTGACTGGGAAGAGCCAAAAACATAGGGATTAAAGGTATCGCACTGCAAATTCTAAGAGCTACATTTTTTTTTAAAATACGTTTTAGCGATTCTGCATTGGACAGCCACACAAGTGAGGTATAATTTTACTGGGTAGACCAAGGGGAAGACTAGTTGGTAGGACAAGTCTCCACAGTACGATTTGGGCCATTTCCTGTTGCAGCCACTATGCCTACCCACACAAGTGAGGTACCATTTTTATCGGGAGACCTGGGGGAACAGAGGTGGTGGGAAACTTGTGTCAGCTCGGTGATCCCACAACATTCCCACACAGAAAAGTGAGGTAAATTAGATTTTTTCAGCTAAATTTGAGGTTTGTAGGGGATTCTGGGTAGGGAAACGTTGGGAGATCAACGCAAGCCATATCTCTCTAGACTCCACAGGGTGTCTATTTTGCAGAAATGTGTGGGTTTGGTAGGTTTCCCTAAATGGCTGCGAGCCCGGGGCCAAATAACCAGGTCCCCCCCGCAAAACCAGGTAGTTTTATGATAGGGAATTTTAAAGTCTCCGCAGTACGATTTGGGCCATTTCCTGTTGCAGTCACTATGCCTACCCACACAAGTGAGGTGCCATTTTTATCAGGAGACCGGGGGGGCAGAATTTTGTGGGGGGAGGGGTGGGGGCATTGGCATGCCCATCTTGGGCAGCCCCCACCCCTACATTAATCGTGAAATTAAAACCCTGGTGTCTAGTCAGCTTTCTGCCCCCCCAGGGGGTAGAGTGGGGGCTGCTGATCCCATCTTCCCCCCAGGGGGTGCAGAAAGGCTATAAGTTTGTGGGGAGGGGGTGGGGGCATTGGCATGCCAATATTGGGAAGCCCCAACCCTAATTTACATAGTAAAATAAATACCTATTTTCTAGTGGGATTTCTGACCCCCGGTGGGGGGTAGATTGGGGGCTACTGCCCCCATCTTCACCCCAAGGGGGGCAGAAAGACTGAATTCACCAAAAAAATTATGGGGGAGCAAAGGCCCTTGCCCAAGGGGCTGCTCCCCCCTCCTTGGTGCCTAGTGGGTGGATCCCTGCTTTCCAATGATAACCCTCCCATCTATCTATTTGATCGGGGGTCTCAGATAGCCCGTAGAAATTGAAACTGAAATGAGCCTCTAGACTCATTTCAGTTTCGGTTTCACTGAAATGACGTCAGCGCGACGTGCATGCTGATCGTCATTTCAGGGGAACCATCTTCACAGCTTAGGGAGGGGGAAAGAAATCCCTCTGGTACCCGCACCAGAGTGATTTCTGGTGTCATATGATCGGACGGCTGGGGGCCATCCTACGTACATGAGCACTAGTGCGTCGGACGGCCCTCGGCCGTCTGACGATCCCGGAGGGGTTACATTCTAAATATTTGGCAATGCTTTATGAAATTATTTATACCAGGTCTGCTTCCTAGCCACTTTATTTGTTTTGTAGTCATCCTCTTTCAGGGTCAGAGCATGATGTTTGTCTTGTGAGGGTGCATCATGATTGATTTGCAGTGGACATTTCCCACCCTGTAATTCTCTACCCTGCACCACCACAGTTTTTTAGCGCAGATAAATATACTGCCATCTCCAGGAGCATCAAACAAAGACAGTCATCATACTAGTGTGATCCACCTGCCTGAGCTCCATCCTGTTTAACACCTGTCTTGCATCCTGAGGTATCCCACAAGGATCCTGGTTGTTAGAAATGGGGTCTCTAGTTCGCAATGGTTTTGCCCCTGTCAAGTAGAGACCCTCACTTTAGCCAGGGTAAGTAAGTTACACCCTGAGAATAACCCATGCTCACCCCTTTGGTATCTTGGCAGTCTGGCAATAGAAGTCATGCTTATCTCAGAGGCAAGGTCTAAAGTATTTGTACACACACAATAACACAGTGAACACACCACAAACGGACTCCCCACTAGTTTAGACAAATATCCAATATTTATCTGATTAAAACAAGACCAAAACGACAAAGATCCAACTAAAAAATTGAATTTTCAAAGTTCAATAAAGTTAGAGTTCTTAGAAATCAGTGGTTGTGCTTAACCTATTACCGACTCACAAAATAGGGTTTGTGAGTTGCAGTTAGAAAGGATGGAGCCAAGGGCGTACCTTCATAATAGCGAGTCACAGGGGGCTGTACGATTGTCTTGCGTCCGCAAATGTGGTCGCAAAACATTCTCAGTTTACCACCTACTTAAAGTAGGTGGTAAGCCAGTCGCAAATGGGAAGGGGTCCCAGGAGGACCCCTTCCTCTTTGTAAATGTATGCAAACATATTTTTCAAGAGCAGGCAGTGGTCCCACGCACCACTGCCTGCCATTAAAAAATTAAAAGAATACTTTTTATTTGTTCCTTTTTAAATCCATCCCATTTTCCTTTAAGGAAAGCGGGCTGCATTTGAAAAAAAGTTCCTTTGATTAAAAAGCAAACACAGACATGGTGGCCTGCTGTCCCCAGCAGGACACCATCCTGTGATTGTAGCCCATTCCAATGGGCCGCAAATTGGGACCTGCCTCATGAATATTGATGAGGCAGGTAATTTGCAACACCACTGGGAAATGCTAAATGTGTCTGAGACACATAAGTACATTCTGTTTTACGAGTCACAAATTGTGAGCCACAGAAAATCGCAATTTGCCACCTGCAAAACGGAATAGTCAAACATCTGTCCCTAAAGGCTGTAGTACTGGCACTACAGAATACAGATGCTGGATTCCCCACACACAGTGTGTTTGATTTGTATTATTGTGTGCAGTCATATAATGAGTACCTTCATTATTGGAGCCAGAATGGGTTTAGGGAATCGAAAGGCTGCAAAGTTGCTTTGGTAACAGGTGGTGAAGCTGTCCTTCATACATGTTGGTGTTCACGTTGCAGGGAAATCACTGGCTGATGAAGCCGCAAAAGCAACAGTTCGCACTGCCACAGTTGCTGCAATCACTTGTTCAAGTACGAGGATAGACAGAGACATCATGGTGGCTGTCAATGCTGCGTGCAATGACACACACTTGCCAAAAGGCTTTCCACTGAAGTACTCTTACAAGCTAGATGCACAAACCATACCTTATGCTCAGATTTCAGGAGTAGGGGATAGAGTAATGCAAACAACGATCGCAGATCGGGATTAATTCTGGCTGAACAGGCAGGGGTGGCTGCTACAATTTCACTCTATTGTTGGGCGGGTCTTTATAAGCAGACCTAGGACTTTGTCTTGAGATGCAACATCTGTCAGCAGATGAAGGCCTTCCTAATAGTGAGTCACAGGGGATGTACAATTGTTTTGCATCCATAAATTTGGTCGCTAAACTATCACAGTTTACCACTAACTTTAAGTAAGTGGTAAGCCACTCGCAAATGGGACCCTTTGTAAATGTATGCAAAAATATTTAGTAAGAGCCGGCAGTGGTCCCACGGACCACTGCAGCCTGCCCTTAAAAAATAAAACAAATACTCTTCAACGGGCTGTATCTGAAAAGAAAAAGTTTTTTTAATTAAAAAGCAAACACAGACATTGCGGGTCCACCTCAGACACATCTCTTGATTTCAAACAAGCCCTTGCCTTGTGTATATTTGAACCATTGCAGCCCCCTATTATTTAATGGGGCTTACAAGTATATCTTGGTGGCAGTGGACTCTTGCTCTTGATTCCTTTAGGTCTGGTTAAAGCGATCTGCTGATGCCAGAACTGCTATAAAAAATGTGCGAGTCTTCATCGGGACATATGCAGTTGGCACACTACATTCTGATCAGGGCCTGGCATTTACCTCTCAGACTTACAAAGAGGCCATGGGAAGTTTGGGTGTGACCCTGCGTTTCACATCTCCATACCATCCTGAGGGAAACCCGATAGTGGAGAGAAAAACTTGGACTTAAAGTAGTTTTAACAGCAAGGATGTTAGGCTCTGATTGTAGATGGGTCCATAACCTATATGGGGTCCAAAGTGCTTTGAACAATATGCTGGGAAAATCCCTGGGCTATCGGACTCCTTATGAGATCCTGTTTGGGGTGAAGATGTGGGTCCCAGACTTCGACAATGCCAGCACAGTGGCGGCGGAAACATCATTTGACATCAATGAACGTTTTTCTGTTTTACAGGAACTGGATGACTTCTGGGGCGAACAAAGCAAAGTCCAAGTGAAATGCACCACCACTGGGGAAGTGAAGGTATTTCCGGCAAGATCTGTCTGGATCTTGAAATTCAGGAACCTGGTCCGAGAAAAGATTGTGGACAAGAAATAATTTTGGCTATCTTACAGAGCGTCAATGTCTGTCCTGTTTGTTGAAGGTTCACAAACTGTACTTCTCCCAGATGCCAAGACAAATGGTCTGTCTCTATTGATCTGATCAAACCACACTATGTGTCTGATTCTCAACAGTAAGCCACATAGGCTCCTGGGTAGCTACCAATCTCCTCTCTCTGCCTTACAGGGAGTTAAGATGGAAGCTTTAATTGCAAATCAAGCCTGCTCTCCTCAACAAGAGACAACCGTTAACAACAATGAAGTATCTCATCTACCTGTTTTTAAAACAACAACAACTGTGCCGTCAACAAGTACAGAGACTCAGATTTTGATTTGGAATCCTGATAAGAATAAGGTCTACGTCAATGTACCACAGAGAGAGTCTTCATCTAATTTGAATCAATATGCTGCCAGCCTAAAATGGATCGGACGGTTTCTGGATACTTAATCGACTTTGATGACTTCTCTTCTGATGTATCAGAGCAGCATCCACCCCCAACATCCCTGCCTTTTGAACTGAAGGTATGTGTCCTCTATCTTTATCATACTTTATCACTCCATGGTTACACCTTTGACTTACAATTACATTACATTTCCTGGTTCTCTGGATTGGTTTTGTGACTGTGTTCTTTCTGCTCCTCAGCAGACATTTTGTCCCAGAATGCTCTGCAGTGCACATGGTAAACTTCTTTTTGAAGCCACGTTATCACACCATGAGCAAAAAGCTTTGTCCCTGGTGAACATTTTGGCTGTTCCAGCTCTGGGTGGGATTGTATGGGCTAAGGTATCATTTGATGTGTATGGTCCGACTGATTCTACTGATTAGTGGTAACCTCACAACAATGAGTTCTATGGTTTTGAGTGCTTTGTGACCACCATGTCCTTTTGTTATTGGCATGAATCCCGAAATTATAAGTCTTGGGTCTTTTAGAAATGGTGATACTTTAGCAACGTGGATCATTGTGTGAGGCTGCTTTCAATATATTATGTTTTTGTACAGTGTCAACACTACCTTTGCAGACACAGCAGGGTTATTGGATTCTCTTAAGGTGGGCTGCGGCACTGAATCATGTAGCATTGTTCTACCCATACACACAGCTTTATTAATGCACATCAGCTTTAACCTGTAACCCCCTGCTCCTGCACACATATGCCAATGCAACTCAACCAGGCTCTGCGTACTCCTTCACTTAAACACAACTCAAATTGCCTTAATTAGGCCACAAGTCCTAAAAACAAGTGGGGGTACTAAACAAGTTAAGCAGTATGCAAATGGCATCATGGTGCGTGGCATCACATGTGACATCGCCAGAAGTGACATCACTGGATGTGGCATCAGGACCTCACAGGAAGTGACATCACAGTAGAAACATCTGATCTTAAGATCCCACACATGTTTAGCAGTTCTTTCATCAGTACATTTGTGAGCATTACAAGATTTAATTAATGAAAGGTGAGCAGTATTTAAGCCTGTGACTTGAGTTCCGTGGCTGAAGATATTACCAGCCCAAATGTGGATGAAGTTTGATGCCCAACTAAGTCGCATTAAAAATGATAGAAATTGCAATTGTGATTATCAAAACTATAACATGTATCAACCTACACCATTATATAAAATGACAATTTGAACACTTTGACTATTATAAAAAAAAAATGCAAGTTGCACACCTTATTTGGTATTCAGGTCATGGCAAATGATATTCCCTAGGAAAGATACAGTTATACCTGCATATTATGTACATATATTAATTCACACATTATAGACATGTATTGCCACAGGACATTTAAACATAAGAAATAAATAATTAGTGAAAACATTTATGAATTGAATCCTTTTAGTACCTGGGTAACAAAATCACTCAATCCCATGCATCTGGTATTTTCTGTTATGATAGGCAGAAGGATCTACCTTGGATGAGTATTATCTGCCTGACAAGGAACAGACAGCCAGCTGTTAACATGTGGCAATGGATCCCAAAGAACCATAGAAGGGCCCCTAACCTCTATGAACATTAGTGAAGACAGACCTGTGATACCAACACAGTGTCGTATGTGTGCCATTATCAAGTTCATGTGCCCTGAACCTAAAGTCACTGGCAGTGTGTTTACTGCTCTCAAAACAGGTTGCAGTAGTTCTGTACTCTCATTCCCACCATTATTAATATAGCCTCTAAAACCTTCTGATATGAGTTTATAATTAACAGAGATTCTCCTGCCCAGGTATATATACTAACACAAACTACACACATTCAAAATTACTCTCTTGTGCCTTTGTTTGAGAAGCCTGCTCAGAGGGTGTTTTTGCAGCCTTTAGTGTAGAGAGGGTCTTTAGATACAAGGACAAGCAGCAGTAAGTTGCCCATTCCTGCTTTGTGGGCACGACTCCTTTAGCTTTAATTCCACAACTTAAAATGTTCTTAAAAAAGTAGTAAAAGAATACAGTAGGAACCTTTCTGCATCCAAGAAACAAGTGGCAGACATCAGTAAAACAAAAAATGTAAAACATTGGGGCGATTTTTAAATCCCTAAAAAAGGCTTAAATATACAATGGAAAATATTGAACAGAGGGGTGAACTGTTCATGTAGCTGTGTGGGTTAAAAGACTACTACTGCAGAGATTTATGTTTAGCATGCAGATACGTTTGACTCACAGCAATGCCATCTCAGATTTTACTGAATGTGGAAAATTGATGTAATTTGAACCTCAGCGTTAATTAGGAATATCAGCAGTTATGAGGTAGGTACATTGACAGGAGAGGGATCCTAGTAACCACAGAAAAATGTGCTGGAACTTGCAGACAGATTTGTAGCCAAGGCATGGAACACAAAGTGAGGGTCATCCTTGTAATGATTGGAAACAATACAGCATGCTTGCAGGGATTGTGAAGTGGATTATAAACACAAGGGACAAGAAATACATATGCCAACACTCCTGATTATTTAGACCTAACAAAAGGCTCAAGAAGCAATTTAATAAAATTACAAATTCCCTAACAAATCAACGTTCTACATGAAACAAAAATTAGAAAAAAGAAAAAAGAGAAAAGAGAATGCCCATATGTAGAAAACAATTTTAACCAAATTATTACAAATGTATTACATATTATAAAACATCAAGAACAGTAGCACTCAATGTGGCATGCTGGAATACAAACAATACAAATCAACAACAAGTGGCTTACAGAAATTCCACGTTACACAACAGGAACAACATATATAAAATGGATGAAACGAGTCTTCGGCGGCTTTGCGGACGTCCTTGCCCACTGTTGTGTGGAGGTACTATGGTGATTCGTTCACTTGACATCTTCCTATTTATAAGAATTGAGGCGGTTAATTTGGGAATTAGTACTCCTCGAGACAGATTTAAGTTACACCTGTCCCTTTTAATGATACTTTGGAACTCTTTGCTGTCCAACTTAAATCAATACAGTTGGATGCTCATTGTAAATAGAACTGCTTGTGACGCTCATTGAAATTCATAGTCCTGAGGATGACCGTGTAATTTTACAGTGGTCGAAACGCCATTGACGCTTATGTGGCCTAAAATTGATCAAGGACACATCCATTTTAGATATGTTGTTCCTGTTGTGTAACGTGTAATTTCTGTTAGCCACTTGTCTGGTTGTTGATTTGTATTGTTTGTATTCCAGCATACCACATTGAGCGCTACTGTTCTTGATGTTTTATAATATGTAATAAATTTGTAATAATTTGGTTAAAATTGTTTTCTACATATGGGCATTCTCTTTTCTCTTTTTTCAAATTTTTGTTTCGTATTGAATGTTGATTTGTTAGGGAATTTGTAATTTTATTAAATTGCTTCTTGAGCCTTTTATTAGGACTAAATACTGACTGTCCCTGGCTCAGGTGTGTTGGGTTACCCCTGTGGTTGATAATGATAACACTCCTGATTAGGCAGAAGACTCACACTTTAGTAGGCTACAGATCAAACAATGTTGGCCTTTGTCAATATAATACTTCCTTTATCCAAGGATTGAACAAACTAACTCTGCTGCCAGTCCACTCCACCAGGAAAACTATTCCATGTGCAGCATATTTCCATGGTAATGTGATTGCTTTAGCTGCCTGCACACTCTTATGTGAGGCATGCTTACCCAATGGTACCCACCACTCAATGTGCCTGTGGTGGGCATCTGCACTCATTTTAGGAGATTGGGGCTAATTTTTCACCAACAGACCATGACCCAGAACATGTGAGAAAGACAGAAAGGTAAGAAAGAAGGAGAAAAAATACCGGAAAACAATGATAGGGACAGGAAAGTGGGTGGAAAATACTTGCAAGAATAATATAAAGTCAAAGCAAGTCTTGGGTCATGAAAGAGAAGAGTAACACAACCCTGGGATTCAGCAATGGGACCCTAAGAAAACTTTTGAGTCTCTGCATTTTTGTTTTTTACAATTTACACAGTATCTCCCTCAAAAGGTTGTTACCTCCACATTTAGCAGCAGACGTCTCTTATGTTCTTATTGTTGCCATTACTATATCTAAACTACACTCACATTCACCAGTGCAACCAAATGACAGCTCATCCTGGAATCAGTACCACCAGATTACTCAGAAAAAGAATGGACCATACTTTTCACATTTAAGAGGTAGCAGCTCTACATCTCAATACATGGAAGATGCCTAATGTCCAAAGTTGAGAAAGACATTTTTATAATGTCAATTTAAAAGAAAAGGGCACCTGCAATTCCAGTCCCAGACAATATTGTACTTAGCAATGAAATATTGCTAGCTTGCATAGACAAACTATCCAAATTTATAGATATAGGAACAGTGAGAGACACCACAAACTACCTCTATGTATCAATCTACATCAGACTGCGCTTGCTAACAAAAACGTTGCATATCACAGGCATGTTACACTGCTGAAATGATGCAGTGAAGAAGGCCTATTGATTTACAGTAACACTAACCTGTGGCATCCCCTGTTCACTGGAACCTCACCCTTAAGTCCCAGCCCTATGTAATGACACAGGACCTTTCATCTCATACATAGCCCAACTCTGAATTACATCAGACTGCCAGATTTAAGAGCATTGTAACAGCACAGCTGCCTAATTTTTTGTGTGTAATGATACAGTACTTCATAAACTGGGCAGCACTCCTGCAGTAAATAATGGTGAGAAGGCTACATGAACACGACCAGCCATACCCAGACAGGTTAACAATCTGACAGCTTTAACACAGCCATATCCAACACTCTCGAATTTCCAGAGACATAAAAAACACAACTTCTCTTCCTTTCCAAGAAAACAGCTCTTTAATGATTAGAACTGGTAAATAAGCACATAAATTAACATTTTTGGAAATCATTTTTTTGTTGTGGTGCGACTGATTAAGATATTTCTACCCAAACCTGAAATATTTGAGTAATGGAGGAGCAAACAGTACTATGCGACACAGCCCTCATTTGAAGGGAAATATGCAGAGCTGCAGCATGGATAAGAGAAGAAATGAGCATGCACTTTCTACAAGCTAGCAAATACTTACGCATCAGTCTGTGGCGTTAACCAAATGTGAAATGATCGGTTTAAGTTCACATACATACATCAGTCTATGCACTTTCATAAACATACAGCAATAATTGGAAACTGAACTGGTGCTTCGCTATGAGTGATAGGTGGATAACTTTTAATTGATTATAATGTTGCTCCATATATAAGAATCTAGAGCATATATGGCGTGCACATGGCAATTGACTCGCATGTTTCTTCTGCCTGCTGCCCATGTTCCAATCTCATCCGCCAATAGTTAAAGACAAAGCATTAACCTTTAAAACAGGAGAAATAAAGAGATATCCTTGTGGCTGAATTGATCAATGTAAAAACAAAAAACCTGGGTTCAACCCCAACTTCCACACTTGACCCAATTGTGTGATCCTAGCCAAACACTCTCATGTGTTTAATTTAGTGACCTATAATGCTGTGTAATGTATAATAAGGTGTAAGGGATAAGGAACAAAAGGACTAACATTCTGGCAGCTCATCTTTTTAAATTGTGTGCAACTAGAAATGAGAGAGCCACTGAAAGCTCAGGCCAGGCTCACTTGAGGCCTTTTTGGGCCCTTAAGCCCAGCATGAGCCAAGCTTTCGTGTGGCTTCTGCCTGCCACCATGCTCTAACCTCATGCACCAAGAATTGAAGATAAAGCAATAATGGATAACATAAAAAAGATGCCCATCTAGCAGTTGAACTGCACAATGTTCAACAAGAAAATCAATGAACGGCTGCTGCCATGCTTGCCAATTATGTGATCCTAGGAAAGTCTAATATTTTACTGAGAGTGCTTTTCTTTATCACCACATATGAGAGCACCTTCAGATTGTTGAGTTCAGGATGTGCACTGTTCAAAAACCACTTGTGTATAATAAACTACAAAGTTGCTCCATTTAGAATAAGAATAGGGCAATTTTTAGGATATACATGACAGCTGACTGCTTTCTTAGTTTACTAATTCCATTGTAGCCAGGGCAGGTGTGGGCAGGAATGTTTCTCAGTTTAGGAGTAGTAAAGTTAGGACTCCTAACTTTAGGACTCCTAAACTGAGAAAAGTCCTAACTTTAAGACTCTCCGTATTCACAGAAGGCATTTAGGAGTCCTAAAGTTAGGACTTCTAACTTCTGTGAATACCGAAATGAGTAAGTGCCTTCTGTGAATACCAAAATGAGTAAGTGCCTTCTGTGAATACCAAAATGGTAGTCAGTTTAGGATTTTGTCTTAAGTTAGTTCTGTGAATCGGGCCTTAAGTCATTGTGAACCACAAAAGTCACTTACATTAAACTGTACTTAATTCTCTGGTAGCTTGGCATAAGAGCTGTCAGGATAAACTTAGAGGCAGTATGTAAAGTAGTAGTAGTAATAAAAATACTTTATTGCATTAATCATTTGATCACAATAAATAGAAAATAAGTAGGGATAAAAAATAAAATAAAACCATCACATAGTTACCATATGTAGTATCATAAAAGAAGATATACATAGGTCGTAATATCTATCTTTACATCTATATACAGATCCGATTAAAAAAAAAATCTAGTCAATTAATGTTTTATAAGCCTGTTCTAAAAACTTTACCATTCTACTGATTGCTCTTTCCCCTGTGAGCCTAAAACAATAACGTATAGCCTCTGTAGTTGTTCTTATTTTGGCATTATTAAACAGAGCCGTAAATATAACCTCTGTGTAGGCAATAGTCTCGGGCAAATGTATATTAAGGGGCAGATTTATGTTTCCTGGCGCATCCCTGCAAATCAGCAAGGATGCGCCAGGAATGATGCATCACGCAAGTTTACCCTTGCGCCACACATGATGCGCCGCATTTACAATGCGGCGCATCATGGCGCAGGAATAAACAGATGCGTGACGCATCCGATGGCGTAAGGTTGGCGCAGTGCGTCAGTTGCGTCGCAAGCGCGACGCAACTCTAGCACTGTTCCAACCTACCCTATCCCTAACATGGTGCGTCAAGCCTTACGCCTGCTTCAAGCAGGCGCAGGGTTTTGGCGCATCAGCGTTGGGAAAGTGACTCAGTCAAATCTTATAGATTTGACTGAGTCACTTTTCAGGGGCGTTCCTGCGACGGAACGCCCCCCCCCCCTCTGTCGACACGCCCACGTGAAACCTGACGCAGGTTTTACGTGGCTCAGGGCTTTATATCGTGACGCATCTCCATAGATGCGTCACGATGTAAATATGGCGCAACGTGGCGCAGAGTTTACACCACCACTGCGTCACAAAAGTGACGCAACGGCGGCGTAAAAGTGGCGCATCTCCAATATAGATCTGCCCCAAAATGTTCAAGAGCTTCCTCATGGGTTCCACAAAGCCGACATCCCTGAGTATCTTTAAGGGCTTTATTCCAATTCCCTTCAAACTCCGTTATCGGAATATAGAGTTGTCTGAACCTTACGTATTTCCATTTAGTGTAGCTGGTCAAATTCCATCTCAAGTATTCTTTTTTTAAAATATTTCTTTTTATTGTACATTCAAAAAAAAAAAAAAAAGGTCATGTTGCACAGTCGATCAATCATTCCCAAATCCTATGACATAGCGTCTTTAACAGGCAGTAGATTATACATTGATTTCTCGTACATTACTGCGATATTTACCGTTAATTTCAGGGCGCTAATGGTTCGTCAAGAGTGAGGACACATGGGTGTTCACACACATTTCCACGATATACATTCCATTTAGTCCAGAGCGCTATCCATTTTTGGGGACAGCCATGGGCCACATACACCGTTTTTTCCCGTGCCATACACCAATACAGGTCGCTTTTCCAGGCCTCGAGTGTCCGTGGCACCGCTGCTCCCCAGAGTCTCGCAATGTTTCTCTTGGCTACCATCTGTCCCAGTGTCACCCAGGCTTTGCCCTTTGTATTCAAATCTGTGGGCTCCCAGATGTTTAGGAGAAATCTTTTGGCCTCCAGTCTAAGGTAAACCCCCATACCGTACTCATACATTCATGCACTTTTCTCCAGTAGTGTTGGATTAGTGGGCATTCCCAGAGTATGTGCAGAAAGGTCCCCTCTAGGCCACACTGCCTCCTGCACGTCTCATCATTACTCCTGCCCATTAGGACTAGTCGTCTCCCAGAGAGGTACACCCTGTGCAGCATCTTTAATTGGATCAGTTTTAGTTTTGCTGAGATGGCGACTTCCTTGGGGGAAGAGAGTGCTTCTTGCCATTCCTCGTCGTCTATTTCTAGACCGTCCCTCCCCCATTTCTCCCTCAGTGCCCATAAAGGATCTGGAGTGTGGTTTATTAGCTTTTTGTATGTGAGGGAGATGCCCTTCTCTGGCAGGTGTTCATCGAGTAGTCTGTCCTCAAGAGGGGAGGACTCCAGAAGCGATGACCCAGCTGGGATGTTGGCCTGAAGGGAGTGTCTGACTTGCGCGTACCTAAAGTACTCCGATTGCGCCAGTCCGTGTGTCTGCTGTAGTGAAGTAAAGGACACCATTCCCTGCGGTCCCCAGAGGTCTCCTATACGGGAGATGCCTATGAGGTTCCTCTTGTCAAACCCCTTATACCGCCCCAACGTGCCTAAATCCTCAGCGTCCCAGAGTGGAGTTGCAAGTGTGAGTCTGTTGGTCCATCCCAAGTTCCGGTTGACTACATGCCAAAGTTGTACCGAATGTCTGGTAGGCCCTGTGAGAGGAAATTTGGTTGGTTTAGAGTAAAGTGTTCTCATAAAGTCTCCGCCCGTGAGAGTCCACCTATCCATACAGTAAGCGGGTTCATCCCCATTGCTGTATGTACACTGGTTTATAGCGGACAGGTGTGCTGCCCAGTAGTACTTTCTGATGTCGGGGAGGGCAATACCCCCATCGTACCAACCAAGGGTTAACTTTTGGAGCGCTATGCGCGGTTTCCCGTCCCATAATAGGTCCCTTTGTATAGCTTCAATGTCTTTAAAATACGCCTGTGGGACTAAGTCTGGGTAGTTCTGGAGGGCATAGAGGAAGCGTGGCAATGCCATCATTTTAAAAAGTGCTGCCCGCCCCAAGAGTGACAAGGGGAGTGATTTCCAGGTGTTGGTATCACGTTGAACCTCTGCAGTGGTGGGAGTAGATTCTGCTCGTAGCAGGACGTGGCATCCTTTGTAATAAATATACCAAGGTATTTAAACCCTTCTGCGACTATTTGGATGGGGCATTCTTTTGGTTTGGAAGGGGGACACCCATGCAGGACGTATAATAGCGATTTGCTCCAGTTAATTTTATATCCAGAGTTCCTTCCGAAACTGGTGAATATGTCCAGCACCACCCTTAGTGACTTTTGAGGGGAAGCAAGATAGAGTAGGATGTCGTCTGCGTATAAGGAGATCCGATCCTCCCACCCTTCTGCCCATTTAAGTCCTCGGATAGAGGAATCCGTCATATCCAGGCCGCAAGCGGCATAAGGGATAGCACGAAAAGTAGTGGTGAGAGTGGACAGCCCTGTCTCGTCCCCCTACCGAGTGTGAATACTTCCGATAATTTGTTGTTTACTACTACTTGGGCTAACTGTTCCGTATAGAGGAGCTGCACCCATCCGATAAAATTAGGGCCAAAGCCCATCTTTTTTAGTACCGCCATTAGGTATGCCCATTCCAGTGTGTCAAAAACCATTGTTGCGTCCAGTGACACTACTATTGCATCTTCTTGAATAGTGGAGCAACGCCCCAATACTCCATGTAGATGTCGCAAGTTAAGGGCAGTATTGCGGTGCGGCATAAAACCCTATTGATCTGGGTGTACCAGTTTAGCTATTACTAGCCGGAGTCTATTTGCTAAAAGCTTGGCAAGTATTTTGGGTCCTGCGTTCAAAAGGGAAATCGGTCTATATGATGCACATTTGTCCTTTGGCTTCCCTTCTTAAGGGATGGCCACCAGAGTGGTGATACGTTGATCTCTTGGTGAGTGCGCGCTCTAATGTCTCTCGGTCTGGGTCGGAGAGGGTAGGCAGCTGAATGTCTGCAAGTAATTTTGAGGAGTCATCTTCTGAAAGTTCCGTGCCCCTTTTGTACACCCGTTCGAAGTGCGCAGCGAACTCGTGAACTATGTTGTGGGGTTCTGTAAGTACAGCGCCTGCGCTGTTCTGTGGCTCCGATACCAATCTCTGCGCCCTCTCTTTTTTGTCCAGCCAGGCTATCATTTTGCCCGCTTTGTCTCCCTGATCGTATAAGCATCCGTCCCTATCTCTTGCAGGAGTTTTCGCAGCGTCAGTTGCTATTGCTCTGTATTTAGCTGCTTTAATTTGTACGCGGTGAATGGCAACCTGGTCCTCGCCGTCTTTCGCTATCTCCTCAAGGCAGATGAGATCATGTTCGATAGCGACCATTTGTTTTTCCTTTTCTTTGTGCATCCCCGCTATGGTCGAGAGGGCCTGGCCCCTGATCACCGTTTTAAACGCTTCCCACAGAGTAGTGGGGGAGTCCACTGTGCCCTCGTTTTCTAAGAAGTATTGGTCAATGGCACGTGTGATAGTGGCCTTGGATTCCCGGTTATGAAGATACCAAGGATTTATGAGTGCAGTACAGCCCACCTTTTGCTCCCCTACAGTGAGGTAGACCCACAGTGGGGAGTGGTCTGAGATGCCCTGTGCCAGGTGCTTGATTTCCTGCGTGGCCACGGTTTAGTGGAGAGGCATGAGGATATAATCTATCCTGGAGAAAGTATGGTGTGCTCCCAAAAGGAATGTGTACTCCTGAAGGGTCGGGTGGCGCCGTCTCCAAAGGTCCGTGAGGCCGAATGCCTATAGAAAGTTAGGGAGCCAGGTTTGCCCAGCATTTATGTCTCGTGGCGGATGTCAGTCCATCTGACCAGATACAACCGAGTTGAAATCCCCCCCAATTATAAGTTGCCCCTCCGTTAAGGAGAGCTGGAGTGCACCCAGATCTTTGTAGGATTGTGTTTGGAGACCTGGTGGGATGTAGACTGTTAACAATGTGAGTGTGTGTCCCTCCCATTGTCACGAGATCGTCGCAAAGCGTCCCAGTGGGTCGGTCCAGGTGTGTTGGAGGTTTAGCGGGAGGGTGCGTCTAGATAAGATACCTACCCCCCGAGACCCCGATGTGAAACCGGCGTGTGCCATCATTGTGTATCCCCACCTCATCTCAAGTATTTTTGAGCCTCCAAGGTATATGTGTCAATTAATAGGTCAGTGTGTTTATATTTCCCAGCTTGTAGGCGATCTAAATTCCACTGTGTTAGCTTTAATGTTTTACCTATTAGTTTTTTCCGCACATCCCCGGTCATTCGTCCCATCTCCTGAGTATCAGGCAGTTCATAAGAGTCTATTTCCATCATTATAGTAGAAAGTTGCAGAGCTCTTACTTTTTTACTCCGGAGTTCCGCCAATATTAGATGTTTCAATGTACATGAATCGGCTTTAGCACAATCGATAATGTAGTTAACACAACTGATTTTATGCAGCGTTTCCAGTGACTTTAGGCCAAATTCCAACCGTATCATACAATGTGGAGTAGCCTGTCGTAAATGGACTATGGTGCGTACGCATTTCATAAAACATTTTTCAAAATCAAAAATGACTTTCTTGTTCATGGCAGGAGATGCGTACAATAAAAACGGAATCATTTTCATCTGTAAAGCTTTTAGAGATGGGATAATTGCATTCCCTCCGCACAGTTTCATAAATCTCGCAATTGATTTTATAATAGTTATCAATTTTACACTTTTACAGACCGTATGGTTTAGCCATGATAACATTTTGTCCAATGTTATGCCGAGGAAGATATATTGATCCACTACCTCTATTGGATTATCTCCTTTTTTAATTGTGTAGACCGTCAAAACGTAACAATTTTTGTTTTAGATAGATTAGCTATCAGACCATTCACTTTGTTGTATGTGTCTAATTGGTTCAGCTGATGCTGTAATCCGTTCGGAGTTAAGGATAAAATGACTACATCATCGGCGTATGCTAGGTATGGTATTTTTTTGTCCCCTTATTTAGGTGCCACAACCATATCTGAACTTAACACGAATCGATATCTGCAATTTATAGAGAGAATAATAAAGGCTCAAGGACGCATCCTTGTCTAAGGCCGTTAGTGGTATCCATTTTTGGAGATAGTGTATTATCATGAGCCAGCTTCACCCTGACCCATGTATCCAAGTGCAGGGCAATAATAAAGTTTAAAAGGTTTAAATCGACCTCCCATGCTGATAATTTATTCCACAACCTTTGCCTGTTGACCTTATCGAAAGCTGTGGAATAATCCACAAAGCAGGCATATAATGTTATTTTCTGCAAGCTTGCCTTTTTTCCCATCATGACCAGTGAAACAATGTTATCAAGGGTCGAACAACCTATGCGAAATCCAGTTTGCGTTATTGGAATTAATGATTTTTCCTCCGCCCATGCCCTTAGTTTATTCTGTAGGTGCTTCGCAAACAGTTTCCCTTCAAAATCCAACAACGATATTAATCTATAACTGGACGGATCATCTTTTGGCCCTCGCTTGTAAATCGTTTGTATAATAGCTCCTTTCCAGGAAGAGGGTATCATTCGGCATTTAATTACCTGTAGGAACAACTGTTTTAGCATTGCACTCCAAAATGTTATGTTAAATTTTACCAAGCCAATAGGGATACCATTGGGTCCTGCTGCCTTGGATGAGCGAGAATGTGTAAAGTATTTTAGGTGTGCAGTAGAGGAGGCGATGAGGAGGAGGGAGTTTCGTCAATGGTTGTTGCTGTATCCCGAAAAGCAGGCCAGGTGTCATTGACAGACTTCACTGTAGCATGAAGATCCTGTCAGGTGTCGCTGGGGGCTGCTGTTGGAACTTTTTATAGGCGGTCACGAGGGCTCTCGATGTTGTAGCATGTAATGCAGATCTTGCATTGCCGGTTGTCACTAGTGTTCATTGTAGAGCAAAGAGTCAGGTTTACCAGAGCTCCATGTTGGGGGTCAGCATGGATGGCAAGATGTTTGTGTGAATGGGGCCTGTTCATGGTCAGAAAGAGGCCAAACTGCAGGAATACTCTTTTTCTTCCAAAAGGAACTCATCTGATGCCACACCACACCAAGGGTCCAGTACCTGGGAGGCACCTTTTAGGGATCAAAAACTCACTGCAGCAGAGGTCAGCAGAGCTCAGGCAGGTCCAGTTGCAGGTCCACAATAGGCTGGTGAGAAGGTTTTTGTATGTGTGCTGAGCAAGTGTCTATGAAGTGCAAGTGAGGTTGGTGACAGCTACGCCCCTCCCATCAAGTCAGTGTGGTCCATCTTGCTAACACCTCTATTGTGTGATTGTCAGGGAGGAATACACAAAGGCCAGCTGTCAACTATGCCTAGTCATGTGTGCCATGAAACAGGCTGTACACACCAAATGGTTAGGGCAGGAAAATGCCAACTTTCTAAAAGTGTCATTTTTCCAGAAATGTGACTTGAATTCCGATTTTACCATTAAAGGGATTTTAAATTACTATTCCTTAAACGCCAAACACGATATTTCTACCTGCTCCCAAACAAAAGTTATCATTCATTAAATGTGATAAGGTAACACAATAGTATCCTATGGGAGAGGTAGGCCTCACAGTAGTGGAAAACACATGTACATGTCCAACATTTTTGATACACTACACCCAGCCCTATGGGCTGTTTAAGGCCTAGCTTAGGTGTGACACATATGTATTAAAAGGGAGTTTTAGGCCTGGCAAGTTGTTTATTTTCCCAAGTCAAATTAATAGTTTAAACCGCATACAGGCTTCAGTGGCCACCTGACATATGTTTTAGAGGGCTACTTAAGTGAGTGGCACAATAAATGCTGCAGGCCCTCTCCACCAGTAGCATTTAATCTACCAGCCCTGTGTATGTGGTTGCTAGAAATGGGATTTCTGGTTGGCTAGGGCATGAGCCCAAGCCAGGCAGAAACCACCACTCAGGGCAAGTGAGTTACACACTGAAGATATCCCCTGCGCATCCTCTTGGTAGCTTGGCAGAGCAGTCAGGCTTATCCCAGAGGCAATGCCTAAAGCATTTGCCCAACACACTCACACAGCAGCGACACACTAGGCACACCAGAAAAGAAACCCTACACAAGGTTATATAAAAATAGCATTTGTATCAGCCATAAAACACACTAGAACATATCACATATATACACTGTGCCACCAGGCACTTGTCATGTATTTACAGTTGTTTGCACAAATCACAAGGCCAATCAGGCCACTGTCATGATCATCAAAATTCACAGTTAGTAAGGACAACCAGTAACTACTGGTAAGGGTGCACTTAGCACACCACCTTTAGCATTCGCATCAAAGGAAACACTTGCAGCTGTGCACACATCCTGGAATACCATAAGTACATCAGGCCCCTCGTAGGCGTGAACTGCACAGTCGGTTATGCATACACAACATCATCACCCGTGCAGTACAATGAACACTTGTAAGTTGTAGACATTAGGAATATCGCCCCAATATCTTCAAACCACAGAGGGTGCAGTCTCCCTGCACACCTTCCTGGTAGGTTTCTTTGCCACCTGCCCGCTTACAACTAAAATACGGTAATCCCTGATCCCAATCGGGAACTCTGATGTGCCTGAGTCACGGTCTTACCCCGAGCTGCCCAAAATGCAGTGCCCCCAGATAGCAGATAAAAGTGCAGATGCCCATGACCATATGCAAAAATGCCAGGAATGCGGATGTTACTGTGCCCCTAGGCACGTTTCACTCACAGCGTTTGGGTGCTCTCGAAACATACCATGCTGTTATTGACTCCCACTGCCGAATACGAATGCCCCCGGAGTTCAGCACACCCAATACGGGGGTGGGGCGTACATACACTTGGTCTCTGTCTCCCACAAGCATATAAGAAGGCAGCTGCCTGCAACTTCTTGCACAGCTGCGAAAATGCCAGAAATGCCCAACAAGGTTGATCCGGGGTCTCCACCCCTGGCTCCTTGAACCATGGCTGCTAGCAACCACGCGGTGCAGCCGCTCAGCTGTGACATGTTGAAAGTGGACTGCAGGGCACGGAGCGGAGCCTCTGTTGGCCCCCCCACAACCAGGCTTTCTCGGCCTGTCTTCTGCTTGTGGCTGGAAGCTCCGCTCACAACCAGGCTTCCTGTCGACCACAGAATATGGAACAAAGTCTCAGTCGGATTTCCAATCTTCGGTCCTCCCAGCACGGCATGCACACCTTCCACGCCCCCCGTGTGAGGAGGATTGAGACCATTCCTGGGTCCCAGGAATGCAAAGTTGCAAGCACCCACCACGCCCTTCTCAGTGGGGCTCACCAGCACTGAGACTGGTTCACCAGGCTGGATGAAGAATCAAAAGCGCTCAAGATGTGCTGGTATGAAAAGTCCCAAAGGGCAGAGCTGGTCACAGGCAGGCCAGCACACAGGGTCTTCCAGCAGAAGGGGAGTCCTTCCAGCCCCCCCAGCAGGCAGCAGGTCAGTCCCCAGTGGCAGTTCCTCCTGGCACACTGCAGTCCACGCAGTATCTTAGTTCCTAGCAAGTGCCAGTACAGTTAAACAGACATGGGGTTACCGCCCAAGTAATAGTAGTACAAAAAGTCTTTGTTCTTCCCCCTGGCACAGGGCTCTGTGCCCAGTCCAAAACAGTTCTGGGGGCACTATAAAATACATTTTCAGGTGGACAACCACCTCTATTGCTAGTGTCAGCCCTGGCCCCAGACGCACCACAGGGGGGCGGAGCCATCATTGTGGAAGGCATGCACAGCCCTAGTCAGATGCAGGTGCTACTCCTCCCTCACTCCAATTGCAGACCAGGCCTATTCAGCCTAGTGCTGACTCATCCAGACTATCTGGAGCCACTGCACCTCCCCGGCCCATGTCACTCCAAGGCCAGACAGTCAATACACAACAGGCAGGCACAAAGACGCCACAGAAATGCCTATTTTTGAAAGTGGCATTTCTAAAATAGTGATAATAAATCCACGAACACTACTGCGCAGCATTTATCACCACTATTCCAAACATACCAAACTTGATCACGCTACTCCTCTAATGTCAGGAATTTCCACTGAAACACATATCAGGGAATTCCCAATGCATTCCTATGAGAGGGCAGCCTCACATCAGTGAGAAACCAAATAGGCTGTTTGTCATTACCAGGACATGCCACACAGTCAAGGCACATGTCCTACCTTTTACCTACACCGCACCCTGCCCATAGGGCTAGCTGGGGCCTACCTTAGCGGTGACTGATATGTAGGAAAAGGGGAGTCGCAGATGTGGCAACCACTTTATGTGCCAAACTGTGTAAGCAGGCCCTGCAGTGGCAGAGGCCTGAGACAGGTCTGAAAGGCTACTTTGGTGGGTTGCGCATGCAACGCGGCAAGCCTACCAGTAGCATTTTAGTTACTGGCCCTTGGTATATGAGATAGCACTGTACAAGGGTCGGATAGGTAAATTGAATATGCCAAATAGGTGTATATCAATCTTACCAAGTTTACCGTAGAGAGCACATGCACTTAAGCACTGATCTGCTGCGATAAAGTGCCCAGAGTCATAAAACCACAAACAACAGGTCCGAAAAAATACCGGAGGCAGGCAAAAAGTTCTGGGATGACCCTACAAAAAGGAACCAAGTCAAACAATGGAATACCACTTTACTAGGAACCAGTAAGAAAAGTATATACCCCAATCAGGTGAAAGCCAATTTCACAATGTTTTAGGGCATGAGCACAAGCACTTTAGCACAAACTTTTGGGGGACTACCACCCAACGATGTCAGGTCTGACACTTTGCTTCAGATACTTATAACCACACTCACCCACAGTCACACAGTAGTACTACTTGTTCACAGACATTTACAAGTAACATCGCTCTCTAAGTTGTGCTTGCATACAACATCATTTGTAAATAGCTACTAATACACAGCAGCAGATTCCCAAAGCCTTTCGTGGACCTGCATTCACTTGGAATACCATTTGTTGGGAAGAATGCTTGCTATATACTCCAAGTCAAAAGAAATGTACATGCATCACTAATTTCCCCTGACACCTATGTGCATTCTTACTGGTTACAACCGTGCAGGTAAGTGCGGTGGGGTAGGGGTGGGGGAGGAAGTAAAAAAAAACAAGAAAACACTTACCTTAGGCTGGGGCGGGGGCAGGTGTGGGGGGAATTGACAAATGACAGAATACTGAAACTAAAATAAATAAATAAAACCACTTACCTTGCGCTCACCACATCGCTGACTCAGCTACGCAGTGAGCGCAACGCAAGTCATTTTATTTATCTATTTTATTTTCACTATTCCATCGTTTGTCAATTCCCCCCACACCTGCCCTGCCCCAGCCCAAGGTAAGTGTTTTTTTTTTTTACTATTTTGTCATTTCTCAATTCCACCCCTCACCCACGTCCCTCCCAACGCCCTTTCCTACACAGGCCGCCACTACTGGTTATATCACTTCCAGGCTCACAGCTTCTTTGGACACCATTCATTCAAATTATCACTTGCCAACAATGGCTGAGAACAGTATTTACTCAAACAACACCTACAATACAACTTTTATACAGTCATTCCCAACACCACAAGTTCAAAATATTATTTTAAACACCACTGTATTTGTGTCTGTATGTGCTTCTGTGTATTGTTTATGTTTGGGTGTGCCACGCCATATGTTATTCAAACATATCACACAATATAGTCATTTCACAAGAACACAAACATCTAAAATAAACCAGACCTATTGTCTTTGCCAATTCTTGACATCATACATCTCAGTTCCACAGAGTGTGTTGTTATCTCTACTACAACTTATGACAAAACAAGGTACAAACTGGCAAGACCGACATTTAACTTATCTCATTATCATCCGGCATTTATTACCTGGACACAAACATATTAGTTCCGGTAGTCTAAGCATAGGGGTGCCCAATTCACCTCTGCTTTTGAATTAACAATGTAAACTGCAGGCGAAGCAGACAAATGCAGATGGATTGATTGTTATAACAACAGGATCAACCCAATCAATTGTGGCTGATAACATCTTTACCAAATTAGCCAAAGTTATCAATTGTGAAGAGCATACAGCTGATTCAATTCTAGAGTCCTGAATATGAAGAATACATAATTATTTAGTCATAGTGGTCATGGGCAAGAAAATGGCAAAGTTAAGGGCAAATTGGGAAGTTTAACATGTTTTTCAGAAATGTTTTCTGATTTTTGATAGCCCTTTGCAGAATGATCCTGCAGTAGCCACCTTGCTCATTTGTATTATGTAAAGAAAAAGAGGATCTTACATTGGCTAATTAGTAGAGTAGCTGCATGGAAGCTTAGATGGAATCTTACTTCTGTACATGAAGTCTTCTGACTGAGTATCTGGTGTGAAGTATTTTTTTTTAATATCTGCCCATTAAGACAGCTTGAGCTGTCTTGCCATGCTGTTGCTTTTCCCAGACTATTGCTTTTGGTGAGTAGACTTCATCCATTAGTCGGTAAAACTGTCATTCCAATGTAACGTCGACCTACCAAAGCACACAGCATTGGACAATGAGTCTGCCCACTTTACATGTTGGTGCCCTTCACTTGTAGTGACTGCACAAAGCATGTGCAGATTGTGCTCATCTGCTTTAAATAATTACTCTGTCTTTAGTTAAAAAACTGGTTCAAAGTATGTATTTTCATATTTTTTTATATTAACTTTAATAGGCGTTCATTTTTCTGCATGTAATTTAGGTGTACAGTTAGATGGCTATTTGTTTTATCTCCATTTATAGTTTCTGTGAAATAATGTATTCATGACATTGTAACATTGTAGCAGCTTGCATTATGAATGCTTTATTAGGTCGTAATTTAATCAGGCCTTCTTTGCAAACAATAACTATAATAAAATTCATGGAACACCTGAAAGGTTTTTAAGTTTATATATATTTTCTAAACATAACTGGTAACAGAGCCACATTAGCAAATAGTTTTTAAATGTGCATTTTTATTGCAAGTATACAGCGGCAACATTTAGGGGATGATGTCATATTTGTCTTTGTTTGTGTGGCATAGGCTTTAAAAAAATAAATAATAATAACCTTTGCACTCGCCTGCCAAGCCAAGACCTATTGGCTTTGCCAGTGCTTGTTTTTCCAGCTGCCTAAAATCGTTACTGTCCTGGTTTTTTGTTTACAATGGCTATGGTAACTGCCTCATGATATTACAACCGTTCCTATCAAGTTTTCTAGAGGATACGGTTGTTGTTGCTGACTCCATGACAAGAAGCAGGAGGTGCAACCCACCGAAGTCTCATGGCACAGACCAATAGGATTCAGAGGGGCAACTATCAATAGGGCTTCAGGGTACTGAGGGGCGAAATGCATCCGGATTATAGCTGTGAGATGTATACCTCCATTCTAAAGAATGCTTCCATTACAGTCCATGGCACTCTAGCTATGCCCCTGAGAGGATCATGCTGAATAAGTAAAGTAGAACTCCTCTAGCACTCTTTTACGTGTGATTACATGCCTCTGTGATTTGGCCCCAAAACCTCTGAATGTGAATGGAAATCGAATATTCAGGGGATATGTATCTACAGTTAGTACAAACACAAAGGACTGTGCCCTCCTTGTACTGTTACTAATTGGATTTTTCGAGGTCAATTTGCAAAGGCATGTGAGAGGACGCAGAAGAAAACTCCTTCTTAAAAGCATAAATGTTTTTGTGAATTTGACCATATACATTATTCATAGCTGCTTCTGCTCCTGAGGTCTGACTTGGCACCTCTGAGCTTTGAAAATGCTTCAACAACCCATTAACTACCACACCATGCAAAACACAGCACCACATCATATCACTGTGAGAAATTGGGTTGTTCGTTGACTGAAATTAGTCCTGGTCAAGCAGCAGCCACAGTCCCTTGCAGGGTGAAACACAAACATCACTAAATTAACATGTGTTTAACCATGGATAGCTTGGCACAAAAAGCAGTCATGCTTAAGTTAGAGGCAATATGTAAGGTGTTTATCAGCACACAAATAGTAATAAAGCGAAAACCCAAACAAGAAAAATCCCACTCCAACTTGGAATAATAGAGTACATTTTAATCAATTATCTGACACCAAAATGACATGAATCCAATCAGTCGACCCAGAGATATGAATTTTTAAAGTTTTTAGTGAAATCTAGTGCTTAAAAGATCAAAGCGCTAATCGCAGACATCTAGTCATGTGAGACAGGGATACATTTGAAAAATATGGCCTGTCGCGATGGAACGTGTTTCGAATACGAGAAGTGAATTGGGCCTGGTCATCGCTTACGTTCAGATTTAGAAGAGTTTAAAAAGAAATGTTCTTAGAAGGTAAAGTTCAGCGGAGCAAGGCTGCAGGCGGTGTCCGAGGAAGGAGATTAGTCATCTGAGAGCCTTTGGTCGAAGCTGCAGTGAAGACTTCTACTTTCAGACTTAGTCTCTTTTTTGAAGGTTTAAAATCTCCAGCAGGACGAGTCAGTGGGCTGTAGCCGAAGACATTTTCATAAGGCCAGATACCCCTTTGGCAAACTAGCGCTGAACAGGATGTGCTGCAGCAGAGACGAACATAATGGGAGAAGCTGCAAAGTCAATCTGACTGACGATGCACCTCTAAAGGACAGGCGAGCAGGTTGGCCCCGGTCTCCTCCCTGTTCTCAGAGCAGTTTCTGGCCAAAAATATTCTACGTCCTCAGTTTTGGGATTAGGCCATCTGCGCACCGTTAGCACCACAACCTAGGGTCCAGGACTGGTGGTACACCACCTAGGGGGTTCAAGACTGACTCAGGCTAGGTCCAGGTGGGGGTTCAAGATGGTGGAAGTCTTTTGTTCTCCTCTGGCTCTGAACAGGATGCTAGCAAACTAGCCCTTGGAGTCACTCTGGTGGTTCTAGTGTCACGTGACGATGCAGGGCTGGCCTCTGAGGGTTCAAGGCAGGGTCCAGGCAGCAAAGGAGTCCTTCCAGGTACAGTAAAGCAGTCTTGCAGGGCACGCAACAGATCACAGCAGCAGGCAGTCCTATGGGAGACCTTCCACAGTTCCAGAAGTGAACTGAAGAGTTGGTGTCTGAGGTCCTATTGCATACGCTGGTGCCTTCCTTCTGGAAGATGGGTGAGCTTCTAGACAGTGTCTTTGAAGTGCATGGAATGTCCTGATTCTCCTGCACATGCTCCAACTTTCCTGCAAAGACAATGTGAAGGTGATAGGCCCTTTGTGTGAAGAAGAACACATACTATTCAGTTGGAAGTGGGGCTGTGATCAGCTCTGCCCCCCCATCCTGCAAGCAAATGCCCCATTCAGGTACATCTAATCCCTCTATTGTGTAACAGTCTGGGAGGAATTCACAAAGCCTAACTGTTAGTTACATGTGTCATGTGACCTAAGGCAGGCTGCAGGCACAACGGGCTATACGAAGGAAAATGCTAACTTTCTTTTTTTTTTATTAACCTTTATAAATTGTATACAATCACAAAAGCAGTAGCGTGGTTAACCATGGCTGTCAGAAAAACCTTAGTACATTACTGTTCTTAGGCAGTTACCCCCTTTCTGGCTAGATTTTTGATAGAGAAGTGGGTGCAGGATGAGCAGATAGAAAAGTTAGAAAAGACAGAGAGAAAGAGGATAGGACAGGAATGTAGAGAGGTATACATTTTTGGCATAAAACATTGGCGTCCGGTATGTCCACTACTGTTCATTTTGTCTCAGTTCGAGATATCCAGGCTAGTTTCTGAGTCTCCGTATTTTTGCAGGGTCTTGGATCGTTTACAGTAGGTGTTCTGGTGGTTTCCTATGGGGGTTTGTAGGGTTCCAGAGACCTGTCCAGCGTTTCCCATAGCCCCCTTGTTGATGCTTTCCATGGGGAGCGCTGCAACGCCAAGCGATCCGCTCCTCTGAGGTGAGTGACCCTTTGTAGCTGGTTTTGCTAGTGTCTTTCAAGTTGGTTAGTACCAGTTTGACCGCAGCAGTCAGAAGTAGGTCTATTATTCCCCTCTCTCTCTCTGAGGAGAGATCAGTACGTATAAAGGCCATAGTGAGGGAGGCAAAGTCTCTTGTTAGCTTGCATTTAAACACATTGTCTATGAAATCAAATACCCTTCCCCAGAACGCCTTGAGTGTTGGGCAATGGAAAATGAGGTATGCTAGGTCTCCCTTGTCTGTGTTGTAGTTCCAGCAGGGGGAGTCTTCCCTGAGGCCTAGTGTGTGTAAGCGATCTGGGGTCCAGAAGGTTTTGTGGAGTAGCCAGAGTTTTGTTTGTGCTAAGACTGGGGTGATCTTGTTTCGCGTGGCCGAGGTCCGCTTAGCGGGGGGTGGATATGTTTATCTCAGTATTCGGTTGTTTTGGTGTTAAGTTTGGTGTTTTTTGGGTGTAGTATTTTATATAGTTGCGAGACTTGATGGCCTAGTTTGTTGATGTTTGCTACGTAGCGGAAGATCGAGGGTTTTTATCTTTAGGAATCTATATAGGTCTATGTCTTCCAGCTGGTGGGTTGCTTTAAGATCAGCAAATGTAATTGGGGATGTCTCCTTCTCGAGTAGGCGTGGGAAGCATATACCTTTTTCTATCCAAGTCTCGTAGTTGAGATGTTTCCCCTAATACTTGATCTTGCTGTTAGCCCACAAGGATTCTGATTTGGACCCCTTAATGCTTATCTCCATTGTCTTGTCGACCTTTAGGAGTGCTATTTTAGTGTTTTTAAATATCGGTTTCAATGAGTGTGGGTATGTGTTTGTCGTTAGCAGAGCTAGTGGGCTCAGGTTATTCAGAATGGCTTTCTCTAGCTGTAACCATATGGGTGCGTAGTCGGGCGACAGGCTAACCCATTGCGTTCCTTGTTTAGCTAGGAAAGCTAGTTGGAAAACCCTGAAGTCCGCTAGGTTCACCCCCCCTCCCGGGTTTTCGTTAGTCTCAGTTCCTTAATACTAATCCTCGCCTTCTTTCCACGCCATAGGAATTTGGTGACTATTTTGTCATTTTTACGGAGTAAGTCGTCTGTGAGGAGAATTTGGAGCATACTTATCAGGTAGTTTATCAATGGCGTGATCATCATTTTTAATGTTTCGATTCGCCCCCACCATGTTATGAACTTCGGTGTCAAGTAGTTTCTTTACTTTTCCTAGTAGGACTTTTTCATTGTGTTGTAGGGTGTTTATCAGGCCGGTACCAAAATATATTCCTAAGTATTTGATGTGTCCTGTCTGCCAAGACAAGCCTGAGTCTCCCAGCTCGTCTCTCGTGCAGTGGATGTTTAGTGGCTTACATTCTGACTTTTCCTTATTTAGTTTATATCCTGATAGTTTGGAGTATTTTGCTATTGTTGACATTAGTACCCTGATTGAGGTTTTTGGTTGTTCTGTTATTATCAGAATGTCGTCCGCGTGTGCGGCGAGTTTTACTACAGTCCCTTTGATATCGACCCCTTTGATGGCCTTGTTTAGTTTCATGTCCTGGAGGAGAGGTTCGAGTGCCAGAAGGAAGAGAGCCGGCGAGAGGGGGCATCCTTGTCTGGTGCCCTGCTGGAGCTTGAATGGATCTGAAAGTGAGCCACTTACCATAATGCGGGCTGAGGGGGTTTGGTACAGGGCCATGACCATCCGGATGTAGTTCTCCACTAGGTTAAAGGTCTGCAAGCATTGCTCTAGGAAAGCCAGGAGACCTTATCGAAGGGCTTTTCTGCGTCTAGTGCTATAGCTACTGCCGGCTCTGTTTTCGTGGACATTTGTTCTAGTATGTGGCAGAAAAGTTGTGTATTGTCGCTAGACACACGATTTCGCATGAAACCGACTTGGGCGTTACTTATTAATTTGGGTAGGACCGTGTTTAGTCTGACTGCCAGTATTTTGGCGTAGATTTTACAGTCCACGTTGATGAGGGATATGGGTCTATAGTTTTTGGCAGTTGGTGGTCTTTGCCCTCCTTTGGGATAACTATTATAGTCGCCTCTGACAAGGACTGCGTTGTTACTCCTCTGGCTGCTGTGTGGTTAAAGACCCTTTTGAAGGTTGGCTTTAGCTGTGTTAGGAATGTCTTATAGAAATCTACCGTATAGCCGTCTGGCCCGGGTGCCTTTTTTTTTTAATTGACTTGATAGCCATTTCTATTTCCGTGCAGTTGATTTCCTGACCTAGCCTTCCTATGTCAGCGGCGTCTAGTTTTGGGAGTCCTAATCTGTGTAGGAAACTTGTGCATTCTTCTAGGTTAAGGGTCTGCTCTGTTCTGTATAGTTCTGAGTAGAACTCTTGGAATGTACTGAGAATTAATTTGTGTCTTTTTTTTTTTTTTTGTCTTTTTTTTTGTTGTCCTCATTTGCCAATTACCCTCTTGTAGGAATCACCAGCCACCTAGTGTGTCGAAAGCTGAGAGAACAACTCAGGTTCTCGAATTACCTCGCATTCCAAGACACAATTCAGAGAATGGCGGAAGATAAATCCACGATGAGGGAAGCCAGTTAGCTTGATTACTCCGTCAAGGAATCTTTCAGCCTAATGGGGTGAATGATTGAATAATGAGACCAGCGTTCAAGATCCATAGAGTAAAATAGGCATAATCATAGGACCCCGGAAAAAAAAAAAAAAACCTGGCGCTCCTATTTCCAGTTTAACAAAAAATCCCAGAAAGACAAATTTGTTTTGTTAACACGTCTAGCCAGGTCCAACTTGGATGTGTTGTATAAGGATGTCAACCAATCGCCATGTGATGGAACAGTGGCGTCTACCCAAAACCTGCATATTTGGCGCCTTGCCAGGAGAATAGCATAAAAAAGAAAAGATCTTGCCTGGCCCAGTATGTTTTCGTCGATGCCAAAAATAACTAGTGACAAGGTAATAGGCACGGAAAAATTCAATATAGAATCCAACGTCTCCTTGAATTACTCCCAGAAAGTACAGATAAAAGGGCAATCCATAAACATGTGTGTATCTGAAGCCTCAAGGAGGTTGCACTTGTTACATCTCTTACCTGGCAGAAATGTTGATTGTCGTAGAGGAGAGAGATATGCACGGTAAACGGTGAAAAGGTGGTTGCGCCTTAGCCAGGCAGGTTTAACTAATCTATGTAAGAGAGTAAATGAAGAAAGCCACAATTGCTCACACTGTCGCCCCATCTCCTCCCCCCATAATTGGTCAGGGAGGTTAAAAACTCCATCCACCTCCTCCAAAATACTCCAATACCAAAAAGCCACCTCTTTCCTGCCCGCCTGCCTTACCACAAGCTGTTGTTCCAGGTTGCTAAATTTACCCAATGGGACAGCTTTACTACCTAGGGCCCGGGCCCAACTAACAAGCTGCATATATTTAAATCTCGATAACCCAGGGCCAACCTTATCCCGTAGTTCATCCCATGTCACCAGTCCGTCGTTTACTAGCATCTCTCCCCACCTTACGATTCCAGCATCTTTCAAAGGGGACGCCAACCCATCCCTCAAACACAATGGTAAACCCGGGGAGTCCCACACCGGGGCATAGTTTGAAAAGTAAGACAATCCCTATTTTCTTTTTAATCTGGACCCAGAGTCTAGCCATAGATTGAAGAGACTTTAATTTAACCTTCTTAAAAAACTTTTGGTCTCCATACTTAAACATAAATCCCTGAGAGGGTAATTCCGCCCCAGCTAACATGGCTCGAAACATTAATCCTATCGAGGAGTTCGATGGCACTTTCAGAAGCATTCTGGAGTAAGATAATTGGAAGGCCCAAGCATAGTACTTCAAATCGGGTAATGCCAGCCCACCCTTTTCCCTCCTCCTTCGCAATTTCTTCCATGCCAGTCTAGTGGCTTTATACTTCCAAATAAAAGAATTAATTTCCCGCTGACATGTATCTATTTGTTTAGAATTTCTTTGTGTCTTGTGTGTGTTTTATTGTTTGAGTCTGTAATTGATGAGATCGCTACTTGGTTGCATTTGCGTTTCAGGTATGATGCGAGTAGTTTAACCGCTCTGTTGGATTCGCAAAGTTTAAGTGCTTTGCACTTGTTAAACCACAGCCCTGCCCTTTCGCTCAGGATTTTATTGTACTCGTACTCGTGTTGTGTAAGCGAGGTCAGGAGTGTGTTGTCATTTGGGTCCTTTATGTGTTCGAGTTCTAGTTTTTTTATCTCTTCCTCGAGTTGGTTTATTCTCAGGTTCGTCTTTTTGTTTATTCTTGCCTTAATTCCAATTAATTTACCTCTGATCGTTGCATTTAAGGCCTCCCACACTGTGCTAATGCTAGTCTCTGGCAAATCATTATGGGTTAGGTATTCCGCTATGGCTTCCTCAATTTCTTTTTTATCACCTGGGTCTGAGATAGTTTCATTGCTAAAGTGCCATCTTCTTGGGATCGCCTCGTTGTGACAGCCGCTTAGTTTTAGGCTAATGGCTGAGTGGTCCGAGACTAGTCTTGATGTGATCTTGGAGTCCTCTATCAAGTGTGAGTGACCCCCTGAAATTAAAATGCAATCTATCCTTGTGTACGAGTTATGTGGGTTAGAGTAAAAGGAGTAGTCTCTAGTGTCCGGGTGTTGTAGTTTCTATGCATCTTTGAGGTTTAATTTGGTGCAAATGTTTTGAAGTGCAGCGTGAGATTTAGTGGGGTGGTATTGGCAAGAGGACTGTCTATCTAGTATGTGGTCTAGTGGGATGTTAAAGTCCCCTGCTACAATCGTAAGTACGTCCTGCGGTAGATTGTCTAAAGTGTCAGACACTTCCGCCCAGAATGTAGGATCGTCTGTATTAGGGCCCTATATGTTAGTCACGTGTAATCGCTCCTCCCCTCTTGAGAGATTTGTTATAAAAAGTCTGCCCTCCTTGTCGTGGGAGTGGCAGTCATCGAGATCCTCGACTTCTTGGATACTAGGGTCAGGACCCCCCTCTTCTTTTTGTCTGCTGGTGAGCACGCAAGTTGTGCTATCTAGTTGGCTCTAAGTAGATTGTCATCTTCCTCTCCTAATTTTGTTTCTTGTAGTAGTACTATGTCGCTTTTGGTCTTTGCTAGGTAGTTCATTATCTTTCTGCGTTTGATGGAGTGGTTAAGGCCCTTGATGTTGAGGGATGTTATGTTAAGGTCCGCGGCTAGGGTGAGGGTTTTGTTGTTAGCCATCTAGTGTATTGTGGTGCGGTGGTTCTGTGTGCCCAACACTCATGGTTCTATGCTTTTCTCTGTTCCCTGAGATCTTTGTGTGTGCCCTCTCCATTTTGGCTCAGTCCGCCTGATGAGGTAATTGACCTGTGCAGTGACATTCAAGATGTGGAAGGAAGAAAAGAGTAGAAAATAGACAGGATAGATATCTGAGAAATACTGGCGCGGCTCCCCCCCACTGCCCCCTCCTCCCCTCCCGCCCCTCCCCACCCTCTTCACTCGTCTGTGGGCGGTGCAACGACAGGATCGCCATTTCGCCTCCTGGAGAGATGTTGCATGTAGATCCGTTTTGTAAAACTTCACTCTTGTTCTGTACATTAGCTCTGACATTTCTATGTTCAGTGTTACGCTCGAGGTATTCAAAGTAAAAGGATACATTGTCGTTCCTGAGTTGTCTTTTTGTCCGCATCCATCTAACGCTCTTTTATGGCGTTTAGGTGGGTTAGTTGGTTAGTGTCTCCTTTAGACTTTGTGTCGCTGCAGCCAAGCATTGTTCATGAGGTAGGGTCTGGCATCATTGAGGTAGAAATGTTGTATTGCATTGACGACCCTTGTCCTTTCTGTACCTTTTCAGGAGCCTTCCCCCCGGTGATTGGTTCCGGCGAGGGGCCTCTCTTCGCTGAGCCCTGTTGTGAGGTGTCCATGGTTTGGGTTGTTGAGCCGTCTAGGTAGCGGTTCAGGTCTTTTGGGTCTGTAAAGAAGTGGCTTTTCCCCTGTCTTTTATTTTGAGCTTAGAGGGAGCTACGAACGAGAAGTGAATGTTTTTGTTCCTGAGGACTTGGCGTAGGGCTAAAAAGCCTTTCCTGGTGTCCACTGTGGGTTTTGAATAATCAATAAATTGAAAATGTCTTCGGTGTGTTGAGATCTCAGGGGCTTGCATAAGATAGGCCAAGCAGGTTGGGAGGCTGTTGGTTTAAAAAAGGGAATTCTGTATGCTTTGTCTAGCTCGAATTGTCGGTGAAATTTAGGTTGGTGAGTTTCGGTAGTAGGTCTTCAAGGAATGTGGCACAGGATCCCGCCGCGTCCTCTGCCCCTTCTGGGATCCCGAGTATGCATATGTTCCCGCTGCGGTTCCTGTCTTCCATCTCCGCTGTTTGTTTTTGGAGTGCCCCTGTTGCCGCTGATATTACCTTCATCTCTTTGCTCACGTTGTGGGAGGAGTATTCCGCGTCGCTGATCCTTTGCTCCGCAGCCGTCAACCTAATGTTGATGGAGTTTATGTCTGCTCTGACTGCCACAATCTCCAGTTGAATTGAATCAATGGTGAGTTTCTTGGTTTTCGCCAGATCATGAACTTCCGCTAATTTCTTTAGTATCATTTCTAGGGTACTGTTTATGTCCGGTTTTTGTTTCACCAGTGAGTCCGATGTCGCTGGTTCACTTTTGCTCTTCTTCAGTTGTTGCTGCTGTAGTCTGATTTCTATGTCTGCCATGCTGCTGACCTTCTATGTCTGCCATGCTGCTGTGCGTGTGTGCTTTATCTTCCCTGTTCTCTTGGTGTCACTCACTGTTCCTCCTTTTGTGTTGAGTTCTTCTGTCCTAGCGCCTCTCTGTGCGTCTCACGCTCTTTGTGCAATCTTCGTCGCTTTTATTGTTGGTAGCTTGTTTTGATTCTGCTGTATCTGCGTGTACCGCCACTCTGGGTAGCTCTCTGGGCGCTAAGGGCTGATAGGGTGTGTCCTCCTTTCCATGTGGTGCTTGTCTACTTGAAATTGATTCCTTTATTTCCCTGCGTTCGCAGATTGCTTTGCTCCCCTTGGTTTCCTCCTTATTTGTTCCTTTTTGTTCCTTATTGTGTCTTCGTGTGCACTCTTTCTCCTCTTTTGGCTGTGCCTGCGTTGCTCTTTTGCTCTGGTCTCCCACTGTGTTTGTGGTTTTTTGGGCTGCTGCCTTATTACAGTCTGGGGTGGGGCGGGGTGTAGGTATCTGTGCCAAGGTAAGTGTGGTCAGTTTGTCGTGTGTCGTGGGTCTGAGTCCCTACTGGAGGCAGCGCTGTTTGTTTTGGTCCGCCTCGTGCGTCTGGTGTGCCCCCTTGTTGGTACTCACTCGCTTTGTTTCCTTCTTACAGTCCCAAGTCGCTCTTATCGGCGTTGTTTGTGCTTCCGTCTTTGGAAGTTAGGCAACCTCGCCATCAGCTTTTGCCTCCAGGTGTGTGCCCCTTGCTGATGAGCCTTCACTTTTGGTCTGTTAACTTTTGAGAGCTTTCTCTTCTTAGGTGTGTTTCCTTATTTCTGGCGAGGCATCCAGTGCCTTCATTGACCGCTCTTTCGCCGCCTGTGCAGTGGTTTTTGGGAGATTGCGCGCCCGTGTTTCTGTGTTCGAGACTGTGCGTTATAGTATCCCTTCCCTCCCGCCACGGTGTTTCTATCGGTCTCGGATCGGGACACTTTGTGTTGGTGCAATCTTGCCTTCGCTATCTCACTCGTGATGCGCCGCGCTTCACTCCTCTCAGGTACGGTATCCCTCCCTTACGAGCGTCTAGCATCCTGGTGGTGTGTGGGTTTCCTGGGCGTTGCTGTCCCGATGTTTTTTGCGCCGCTGTGCTTATACTCAGTGAGGCCGTTATTCCGTTAGTGCCTCGCCATTTGGGCTACTTGCGTGCTATTTATGTTCTCCTGCCTGTATCGCTAAATTGTGCAGGGTGGCCCGCGTTTCAGTCTTGGGTTGGGGTTCTGGTCCCGCAGCCCGTTTTCTCCCCGCCCCCTTCGGGAGCTTTTCGGTGCTGGGCACGTATTGTAGATCGCAGCCTTGCATTCACCTCCTGCGTTCGAGATTTCCTCACCCCTGATCGGGTGGCGAGTTTTGTCGGGTAATGCAGGGTCTGGAGTCTTCTCGCGACTCAGTTGAGGAGTCTTTCTTACGTCTCCACGCTACTTCGTTGTGCCACTGACTAGTTTTGCTTTCCCAGCCGCCATCTTGGTTCCATTCGCAGCAGACTGTCTCCCCCTTTAAGTTGCTTTTCCTCCTTCTCTGGCCGTGACTAGCCCTTGTGGATGGCAGCCTTGCAAGGCGCTAAGGTTTCGACGCTCAGATCTGTCCTCTGTCGGGTTGGGTTGTTGGGTTTTAGCGGAGTAATTGCCTTCATTTTTCTCTGTTACAGCACATCGGCAGGATCAGGCAGCCAATAGCTCTGCTGTCCAAGCCACGCCCCCGAAAATGCTAACGTTCTAAAAGTGATATTTCCAAAATTGTAATAAAAAATCTGACTGTATCATTAAGTAGGGTTTTTCATTACAATCCCGAATACATGAACCATTATATAGCCACCTGCTCTAAGTTGGAAATTACACCTTAATACATGAGGTAAGGAAGCTCCAATGTTATCCTATGGGTGGGATAGGCCACACAGTAGTGAAAAACTAATTAACAGTTTTTCACTACCAAGACATATAAAACTAAAACGTACATGTCTAACCTTTCAATTATGAGGCACCCTACCCTATGAGCTACCTGGGACCCATTAGGGGTAACGTATACGTAATAAAATGGGACTTTAGGGCTTGGAAAGGTTTTTTTTATTGCCAAGTTGATTAGGCAGTTTAAAACTGTATTCAGGCTGCAGTGCAGACCTAAGGCATGTTGTAAGATGCTACTTAAGTGGGTGGCACAATAAATGCTGCAGGCCGACTGGTAGCATTCAATTTAATGGCCTTGGGTATATGACACACCACTCTACAAGGGACTTATAAGTACATTAAATATGAGAATTGGGTATGAACCAATTAAACCACGTTTTAGGGAGGGAGCACAAGCACTTTAGCACTGGTTAGCAGTGGTAATGAGTCCCAAGTTCAACAAAAATAGATTCAACAAAAAGGGGAGGCACAATGACAAAACGTTTGGGGGTGACCCTGCAGAGAGGGCCTGGTCCGACAATCACCATTTTAGCCCACACCATCCGATAAACCTGCTTAGGATAATATACTATAAGACAACATAACATACAATATGGTAATATGCCTTTCAATGACACACAATTTCACATTCTGTGTCATTGAATGCAATATACCAACATGAAAATGGGAAAACATAACACTAGCACATTTATGGCACTCACTACTTTAATGATTCTAACTAAGTTCACCAGGAAAAGACTTAGGTTCAATGAGATTCTGTTGGCCATTATCGAATTTCTGTTTTCGCCAATATTCAGTATGTGTGTGTTGCTTGTTTGAGTATAGATACGGAAACTTCCATCGCTGCAGGAAGTTCAGATAGACCATTCCTGCTAGCTCTGTGTGGTACATACATTAGAATGAAATAGGTTCCTTTGGTCTCCATGGTGATATAAGGGATGCAGTGAAAGTCATCCCTTTTCTTAAAATGGATCTGGCCTATTACACAAATCGCGAGGTGAGACATTTGACTCAGTCCAAAAGGGTGGCGGCACAATATGGAACAACCCAGTACAACCATGACAAATGAGTATTTGCAATGCAATATGTCTCACATTTGTGAAATTATAAGCTATTTGCATTGTAATTGACAATGCCTTTTATTTATCTGTTTTTAAAATCAACACATAGATAAAAGCTTTGTCATTTAAATGTCAATAGCTGAAAGATTCGCAAGTGCGAGATCGCCGCGGGAACGAAGAATAGAAGCTGTTCGCTAAACTGCCAAAGGTGCTGAAGCCCCGCCCCCGTAGGCAAAAGGAGGTCATCGCGGGAACGCCGGTCGTGCGACCGATCTTAATGACCGCAGCGGTCCACCAGCGTCAGAGAGCATAGGGCCTGCCAATTTCAATGACCGCAGTGGCCCCCAGCGTCACAGAGCCTATGACCTGCCAACAGCAGCTGTTGCGGGATGCGCGCCCCCGGCTCCGCCCACAAATAATAGCGGTCCTCCTACCAAATTGAAGCGGGCCGCGGCTTGCATCGCGCTCGTCCAAAACCCTGAAAAGCTGCCAAACGGTCCTCTGCAGCAATTCCGGTATGACTTTTTTTTTTGTAAAATACCAATAGGCATTGGGATTGAACACTGCCTGCCACCGCTGACACGCCAAACATTGCCATGATGCCACGACCAGCGCAATCAAACTGGAGTATACTACATGCAAGATACACGGGGTGACGATGACGTGCTCCCCCGAGCCCCGCACCCAACCCGCGATACACAGCGCGGATAACCGATCACCCGATAGCTTAATAGGACAAAAGGAAAAATCTATTTAGATGAGGGAACCTCTTCGATATTTATATAATTAATTTAGTTTCCCTTTATTTTAAATGTGAGGATCGAACCCAACCTACTCTAGTGCCTTTCACTTCAGTGAGGGTGACTGAAGGAGCACCGGCGGGGGACATCAGAGTCAGGCTGGGAGTGGTGCGAGGGAGATACAAGTAGTAAACAAGCCCGCGAGCGGTGCGCGCGCGCCACAGCGAGGCATGTGCTTTTAATTATCGCACCTGTGTCTGGGCACGATAATTGAAACCACATGACGGCCGGTACGCGTAATAGACACCAATAGGCCATGGGCGGAGCAATGCACCCGCCTTTGGCCTATTGCGTGCTCTCTTTATAAAAAAGACGACCGCAAACGCCAATAGCGTGGACCAAAAGGAATCGCACGAGCGGGAGCGATTCCAGGCTCCGTTTTGGAACCCTCCACAAAAGGACTCTTGCTGCACGAGTAGTGGTACGCACTGCATCGCTAGGCGCGAGGCCTAAAAAGGAATGTGCCTTCGAAAAAATCACTGAAAAGAAATGAATGTATTTCCATATGGAAGCAAAATGACTACAGGAGAAGATTCGAAGGGAGGCTGAGGTATGATTTTGATCTAAAACGACATCTAGAAAAGATGGGAAGAATTATGGACATGAATAATTCAAAAATGAGACAGACCTGATTTTCCAGTCAATAATAGAGAAAAAGTCAATGAAAGTCATGGGAATTACACAACGTTGATAACACACAATCACAAGTGTATCCGAATAAGGTCATGTCTGCAAATAGCTACTACATTACTCGCTGGTGTTGCCAAGAATTCAGGTCAAGGAAATTGCTGTGGCCCCTCTCTCTCCTAGGCTTCAAAAAGGCACCAGAGTCTGTAGTGACAGCTGGCTATTTTAAGGTCAGACGCTGAATCACTGAGGCAAAGGTACAGGCATGGAGGGAGATGTGAGCTGACAGGAGGTGGCGCAGGGTCAAAGCGAAATGTTGCAAAATGTTTTAGGATGGGATTTATAGATTCCTGAAAAGGAATGACAGCGTAGTCTCCTGTGTGCAGCAAGAACAGGCACACCAAAGAGTGCCCAGCCCTGTTCGCTCATGGCGTAAGCTAGTCCTTTCCAGATATAGTTTAAGAGTGTGCGTGCACGCGCCAAACATTTTGCATCTCTTCCTTATCTGAATAGTTTTGAACTGTAAACTAAACTTACGTTTATTGTGAACACATAAAACATTAAAACTCACTATTGTTTGAATTTAAATATAATTATTTTAAAAGGAGAGCAGGTTGAGTTTACTTGCAAAGGAGTTAGCTACCTGTCAGCTAAATGTCAAATAATGGGGCATATTATCAAGTACCACATTAAAAATTATAGCCGGTTCTGGTGTGAATATGGGCTTCTATGGGTATTCTCCAGGGCGTATTATCAAGCCCATTATCTCCGCTTTAGCTGCAGTTTTCTGCCGCCAAAGCGGCGATAATTTTAACGCTATGCTTGATAATATGCCCCATTGTTTTACGTTTTTGTCCTTAGCTTGCGACACATACTGAAAGAATGTAACATAAACGCAATGAACCCGTTTAGAGTTATTCGTCAAGGCAGAATGGTATATGCATCAACATGGGTCCGCTTTTTAAAATAATATTACATCTGAGATTGTAAGTTTTGAGAAATAATTTCTGAAACCAAGTAGCGGGCGCGTACAGATAAAAGTAAGTGTAAGAAAGGCATTATGTTTTTCCTGGAACCACAATTTGTTTTCTGGATTGGTTGGTTTAGACATGGCACACTATATTATTGCTAAAACAGGAGTATATTGTTCTGTACTTTTCTTCTAAACCATGTAGTTTGCATAAGGATTACCTCATTGGCTTCTTTAACTTTCCTCTGAGGTTATGATAAATGGCACAGAGAATGCACCAATGGCATAAATGTCATATATGTTGTTTGTAGTGTGAACATGCACAACACACATCTATGACAAAAAAATAAGTCTGCCAGAAATACCACTGTGCACATATGGAAAGGAAAAATGCCTTTGTCATATAGGAAAAACCTATTTTTATATATTCATACATCAGAAAATCATAACAATTTAACAGGAATTAGCCATCTGGAAGGGTGACATAAACAGTTGGCAGAAAATATGACAGACTGCACAGTACCTTGTTTGACTTTGGGATACAAAACAACAGGAGTGGCCGGTACACTGGGGCTGAGGAGCCACACCCCTCCAGCTTTTGCCCCTCATGAACAGTGTCTGTCAGACTGCTCAAAGGTCAGCCTGACTGTTCAAGCAGCCTGGAACTAGACATGCGCATTTAGCGCAGGCTCCTGGCTGCCTGACTTGAACTTTGCTGGGAGGAGGAAGTCACAGCTCCTCCTCAGCTTAGCAAACGTCCCTGAAGCCCTCCCCCCAGTGACGATGGGTGGCGTCACTGATTGACTCGCATCTGGGCGCTTCAGTTTTAAGCCCTGAAGCTCCCAGGGTTGAGTGTCAATCAGTGACACTTCATCACAGAGTGGAGTGGGGTCAGCATTCTCACTGACCCCATCCCACTCTGTGATGAAGTTAGGACTGCTGCCTTCCCTCATTGGCTGACCTTAGGTAAGCCAATGAGGGAAGGCAGCAGTCCCAAACCTTTTGGAACCTCCGAGGCAGAGCTTGCTGCAGGTAAGTTGTTTGTTTTTCTTTTAAACTGGCTGGTGAGTGCGTGTATGTATGAATTTTTGGTGAAGAGTGTTGTGAATGGATGTGCTACTGCTCGAACAGCCAGGTCTTGAGGTGTCTACTGAAGGTTAGTAGGTCCTGTGTCTGCCGCAGGTGGATGGGGAGGGTGTTCCAGGTCTTGGCAGCGAGGTGGGAGAATGACCTCGTTCTGCGGATGCGTGGAACGGTGGCGAGGGTGAGGTCAGCGGAGCGGAGCTGGCGGTTCGGGGTGTAGAAGGTGAGTCGGTTGTTGAGGTATGCTGGTCCGGTGTTGTGTAGTGCCTTGTGAGCGTTGGTGAGGAGCTTGAAGGCGATCCTCTTGTTGATGCGGAGCCAGTGCAGGTCTCTCAGGTGGGCTGTGATGTGGCTGTGGCAGGGGATATCGAGGAGGAGGTGTGCAGAGGCGTTCTGTATGCATTGGAGTCGTTTCTGGAGTTTGGCCATGGTTCCTGTGTAGAGGGCGTTGCCGTAGTCCAGTCAGCTACTGACGAAGGCCTGGGTGACTGTTTTTCTGGTTCCAGTGGGGAGCCATCTGTAGATCTTGCAGAGCATGCAGAGGGTGTTGAAGCAGGAGAATTAGATGGCATTGACTTGCTGGGTCATTGATAGCAATGAGTTTAGGATGAACCCAAGGTTGCATGCGTGGTCGGTGGGTGTCAGTGCAGCTCCCAGGATGGTCGGCCACCAGGAGTGTTGAGTAAATGACAGCTTGGTTGATTGAGTAAGGTATTTATTGAAAGAAGCTTGCGAGTACAGAGAGTAAACCGATCAGTCTCACGTCCAGGCAATAACTGAGTCACAACCTCTTGCTCGCTCCACATTCCATGTTCTATGGAACGTAAAGCAGCACGAGGCAACATACAGTGGAGTACATTACATAAAGCCTAACATACCACATCCCCTTTTCTTGAAAACAAAAATAAAAGCATACTGAATAAGTAAGAAAAGAGAGAAAGAAGAGGGAAAAGAGAAAAAATAAGAAACAAGGAGGAAAAAAAAACAGACTACATATTACAACAAGCTTGTGCCAGTTACAGTTACAATGGAAAATTTTCAGAAATGTAATCCTTTAACCAAACAGGAGGTCTTCTCTCCCGCTTACAATGAGTGGCCTAAGAAGAGGACATAACACCCTCGCCGCACTGATCAGAAGTACTAGAGGATTGTACTAAAGTACTGGGAGCATCACTAAGAACCGTAGTGGAAGAATCTACATTTGTAGATTCATCCGTGTTTACATTGATGTTGTCGCCAGCACAATCCTTGTCAACACAACCCTCTAGATCAAACAACGCAGGAAGCATATTTGTGTCAGACGAAGGTTCAGAACATTTAGCAATTCTTTTAAGATTCCACACTTTCCCATCTGACGAACAGCATTATTCATGATTTCAATGACTTGCAATGGTTAAAAAAACTTGCTAACTTCTTTGGGGATTTTGCCAGGTTTTTTAACTCTGACCCACTGCCCAATCATTATGTCAGAATCTTTAGTATTGTGTTTGGAATCGTACCAATCCTTCCTTTTAGATTGAAGAGTGCCAGCTTTTTCTCTGACGTCCTCTTCAGACCAATGCACAATGTTATGTTTGAATAACCAACCAGGAGCAAATTTAGTAGTGGGATTCCTGCCACGCATCAAAACAAAAGGCGGATAACCAGTGGCATCACAAATTGACACTCTATAGGCCCATACCATTTTCTTGACTTGTGTTTCCCAATCACCTTGTTTGGCAGCCATTTGGTTTGTGTTTTTAATAACTCTGTTGAAACGCTCAACCACACCATTGCTGCTAGGGTTATAAAGAGCTGTGGTTTTGTGTTTTATGCAAAATTTGTCAAAGTATTCCTTAGCCCTGTTTGATGTGAATTGAACACCATTATCACTCAAAAGGACAGAAGGAATACCTTCTAATAGAAAAGATTTGTCAATACATTTCAGAACAGAGTCAGTATCAGCCCTAGAAACTATTTTGACAATGGGCCATCTAGAAAATAAATCCATTAAGACCAGAATAAACTTTTGTTCACTGCCAATAGGACCCATGATGTCAATTGCCGTATGTTCCCATGGAGAACTGGGTCTTGACATAATACCTAAAGGCGGTTTACACAAAACAAGAGACTTATCAGCAAACTTACATGCATCACAGTTGCGAACGAACAAGTCAATTTCAGCATCCATGTTTGGCCACCAGAATGAAGCTTTAATAGTTTGTTTAGAACGAACGATGCCAAAATGCCCTCGTGGCATAAAGCAATAATAGGAGAGCGTAAGGTTTTAGGCGGAATAACTCTTTCACCTCTCAAAATATTATCACCACGAACACTTAACTCAAATCTGACTTCCCAAAAGGGTTTCAAAGGATGGTTAGTATCCATTTTCCTGGGCCAAAATTGATTTAGGCAAGATTTGACATCGCATAATGCACTATCTTTCCTATATTCTTCATCCCATTTCTTTTTAGCAATACCGTTGTTACCATAATCTTGAACAAAAGCAATCTGGAAAGAATTCCAATTTTCATCTTCACACTCATCAAGTTGTTTAGGCATCCTAGATAAGAAATCAGCCATGCAATTTCTTTTTCCAGGAATATATTCAATTTTATAACAATAGTCCTGTAATCTGATCGCTAACCGGGCAACTCTGGCAGACGTATTTATTGTGCCTTCAGTGGTAAGAACTTTAAGGAGAGGCTTATGGTCGCAACGCAAAGTGAACTGTTTACCCCACACAAAAGCTCTGAAATGATCAACGGCCCAAACACAGGCTAGAGTTTCTTTTTCAATCACTGAGTATCTTTCCTCAGTAGGTGATAAGGATCTCGAGGCATATGCTATTATATGTTCTTCTCCATGGGCATCAATCTGTGAAAGGACAGCGCCCAAACCTTTAATGCTAGCATCAGTGGTTATTATGCTGTTGGCTTCAGGGTTGAAACTTCTTAAAGAAGCAATTCTGGAAATGCAATCTTTAATGTCTTCAAAATCACGTTGACAATCTGAGGACCATTCAAATTTGTTTCTGCTCTTTAACAACTGTCTGATGTTGTATGTTCTAGATGAGCAATTTTGGATGTATTTGGAGCAGAATTCAGCAAGATCAATGAGTGATCTCACATCATCCTTGCAATTTGGCGCGGGGGCAGATCTAATAGAGTCAACGAGATTCTGCTTAGGTCTAATTCCTTTGCTATCAATAACGTGTCCTAAATAAGAAACACTATCACTTGCAAACGTGCATTTGGAATACTCTATAGTCAAACCCTTAGAATCCAAAATGGACAACACTTCCTGTAGGGTTTTGTCATGGTCTGCTTTGTCTTTACCAAAAATTAAAATATCATCTTGAAAGAATTTTGTGTTTTTAATATTTGCAAAGAGATGATGCATTAAGCGCTGACAAACAGCAGCAGCGGATGCTAGCCCAAAGGGCATCCTTTTAAATTGAAAACTCCCCTGTGGTGTAACAAAAGTGGTGAGCTTTTTGCTGTCTTTGTGTAATGGGATCTGATGGTAAGCCGCAGATAAATCAACGGTGGAAAACACTTTTGCACCATTCAATAATGCTAACATTTCATTTATTTTGGGCAAAGGAAATTGATCAATAACTATGTTTTGATTGAGATGGTGCAAATCAACATCAATTTGCCATTGCTGCGTTTAACAACGACTAAGGGAGAAACCCATTCGGAAGCTTCCACGGGTTCTATTATGTCAGCAGAGATGAGTCTATCTAGTTCTTTAGCTACATCATCCCTTAAGGAAATAGGAACACTCCTAACCTTGTGAACTTTGGAAAGAGCATTTTCCTTAAGAATTATTTTATGATCAAAACCCTTAAGTTTGCCAATGTTTTTTTAAAAAACTGAGGGATATTTTTTTAACAGTTTTCACCAATTCTGATGCCTTCATCCATTACTAAAACTTGATCATCAGAGTTAGGATCAAGAATTATATGTAAATTCTTTTGGTCTTTCCACCCAAGCATGGATGGTCCTTTTTTCGAAATATACAATTTACCATAAGCGTGACGATTTTTAAATTCAAACTTAAACCAACGATACCCTAGTATGTCGATTTTTTCTCCCCCGTACCCTTCAGGGTCTATATCAGAGGGAAATAGTTTTGAACCAACTTTACCCGTAAACTGTTTCTGCCATACTTCTTCATTCACAATTGAATAGGGTGAATCAGAGTCAGCATACATCTTAACATGCACACGACCTATGTAGATCCAACACTCAGGTTTGTTTTTGATCATAAGGCATCCATCTCTAATATTTGATATCAATTTCTTTTTGACTGCAACAGAACAATCAGAAACTTGATCATCATTGCTGATTAAATCACTGTCCGATTCTGGTTCATCTTGAATACAATTAACTGATTTCGTCTTTCTCCTGCAAGATTTTGTGTAATGACCATAAATACCACATGCACTACATCTAACTTTCCTAGCAGGGCAAGACTTTGCAAAAGCTAAATGTTCTAAACTACCACACCTGTAACATTTGGGAGGTTCGTTATTAGGTCTATACTTGTTCCCTACATTTAGTTTTAACAAGCACATTTTTTTTAGAACTAGGTTTGATTTTGGCCACTGTTTCTTTTACAGCCTCATCTGTTTTTAAAGCATTAGCACACCTGCTGGAGGTTTCAGCCGTGCAGACAATAGCTAGAATGTCATTTAGACACCCATCGCCAAGCGTTCCTGACTAGCTGGGTTAGAAGCATGCATAACGACTTGGTCGCGCACTAAATCTTCCAATAATACCCCAAAAGCACAATCCACAGCTAATACAAACTTTTGGAGCAAAATGCTTATCTAAGTTGGCAAGTGCTACTGTAAATACATTACTGTCGCCATCACCAACTACATGTTTGTTCATTTGATTATATGTTTTCAAACCATGAGGACCCAAAGAGTGTAAAAGTATCCGCTTTTTGTGCTGAGCAGCCATTTTTCCATCCGAATCTACAGTTTCAATGTAATTTAAAAAATATTCCATCCATTCGGTCCATTTGAGAGAAGGTTCAGAACCAGATGACCAAAAGGCTTGAGGATGGCTGAGAGAAAATTTTTGATGACTCATGGCAGAGCAGAACAACAACCAAAAAATTGATGCTCAGTATAGAAAAGTTAAAGTCTCACTTGGAATAAGAGGCACAATAATATAAAAGAAACTGAGTGGACTAGTTCAGTGATATGGTTTTAAGCACTGTCCATACTTCACCACTCCAACCCAAACAAAAAGGATGTTGAAAGCCACAACAAGCAGGCAATGGTAAAATGGTCTGAAAATAACTTTACCCGAATTGTAGACAGAACAAGCAATGACAGTTCAGTTTACCAGAAACAGTGAAGTGAAGCGATCCGTAGCGCTGACTGATCGGTATCAAAGCATTTCTCCAGTAATTATGTTGATCGCTTAAGCATAGAAATTATATATATTTTTTTTAATGCGACCTTCCCACTTCAAAATGGCCGCTGCGCATTGACGTGATTACGCGCTGTTTCCTGTTTGCGCATGGACACAATGACGCGCCTGGCAGAACGTTACACGTGAGGAGCTCTGAGAGGATGGTCATGAGCGAGGGCTCAACGTTGCTAAGCAAGGCAGTTTTTGAACTCAAGAGTTCGATGCAACAACGGAAGCTGCTCAGAAGTACAATCTTCAAAGTAATAATGTAGAAGTGCTTACCACGAATACGCCCGATGCTCGGAATTACAAGTCCTCTATTCAATCTGCCCCATATTCCACGATGTGGTAGCGCTCAGCAACTGCTTCAATTTCAATTACAAATACCTTCGTTTATTTATTTTTTAAATCTTCTCCATTTGCAGAATCTTCTCCTTGTGCAGCGTGGTTCCAGGTCATCGACAATTTTGTTGAGTAAATGACAGCTTGGTTGATTGAGTAAGGTATTTATTGAAAGAAGCTTGCGAGTACAGAGAGTAAACCAATCAGTCTCACGTCCAGGCAATAACTGAGTCGCAACCTCTTTCTCGCTCCACGTTCCATGTTCTATGGAACGTGAAGCAGCACGAGGCAACATACAGTGGAGTACATTACATAAAGCCTAACATAACAAGGAGTCATCCCTGTAATAATCTTACCCGGTCGAAGTTCCGCAGGGGCGTCATGCAACACCAAGTCCCAATGTAGAGAAAGTCCCAACCTTCCACCTCCACCCCTGCCTCTATCAAGCCCTAGAGCACTGAGATGGCGGCGGAAAGAGGGGAAACAAAACAAGGATAAAGGGGAAACACAGGAGCTGTGGTCTTCTTCCTTCTGCTGTGTCTTATGGAACTGTGGTTATGTTCGTGAAACAGTGATCTGTGAATGTTAAAAAGAACAATATAAGTGACTCTACCAACCTATGAGGACCCTAAGACCCCCACCTCTTGTGTAGTTTTGCCTATCTGAATACCTTACGGCTAGAGGCCCTCCGCTACCTATAGGGTTGCACAGGAGAACGGAAGAGGTCAGGCAAAGGCAGAGGCTAATCGTAATTCGCTACTGGAGTGGATGCAGTTCGACCCTCATAAGAAGGAAATCCATATAGTAGTTCACCAGCAGAAAGTCTAAGGAATCCCAATGTCCCTTCCCACTTGTCTTACTTGGAGAATCCGGAGGACAGCACAGTAGAAAGAGTCTCACAAGGCACCTGGAGAGACGTCTTCGGGTAGATTCCGGACACGACAGCAGGAGAAGTGCACGTGAAGAAGGAGGGGTGAATCCGGCAAGCGCTGGAGGAAAGCCTACCTCAGGGATAACTGGTAGGACCACAACTGGCTTCGAGGTTGGAGGGAGACAGGGCAGAGACACCCGGCCGGCCCGCGGGACGAAATCCGGCTAGGTGGGCGGAGCGCTCTGATCCCCGTGAACTCAGATCCCAAACAGGCAGAGATGAGACCAGGTAATCCGGAAGGACAGGGCAAAAAGAAAGAGAACAGCGGTACCGCAAAAATATATAACAGAGCTCTGCTAGCTGAGGGAAAACTCTCAGCAATACGTCCGAATAACGGACCGTACTATCGACCTCCAGGAAGGAGGACGGAGAAGCAAGGAAGGACAAGGCTCCAAAAACGGACGCCGAAGCGCCCGCGCAACAGGAGCAAACCAGCAACAGGAAACAGGAACAGGAAGTTCACGGAACAGCCTGGGGCAAACACTAGAACGCGAAGCCCCGAGCCTTCCGGATGGCAGGCTTTTCTACTGGCCTGCCGCCATCGCGCATGCGCGATAGCCAGACGCTGCAGGCGATACGTCTACAGCGGAGGATCGTTCACGGCAAGCATGACAGTACACCCCCCCAAACGCACCCCCCACGGGTCTGGGTTTCTGAGGATGTCGTCTGTGGAACAATCGTATCAAGCGAGGAGCATGCACCTGACTGGCAGGTTCCCAGGTGCGATCTTCAATGCCATACCCCTTCCAGTGTATCAAGTATTGTAGACGGCGTCTACTCCGTCGGGAGTCAACAATGGACTCCACTTCGTATTCTTCTCCTCCGTCTACCAACACCGGAGGAGGGTGAGCAGGCAGACGAGTACCGGGTTCCACAGGTTTCAGGAGGGATACATGGAAAACAGGGTGTACCTTGATGGGTTCAGGGAGTGTTAGTTCCATTACCACAGGATTGATGACTCTAGAGATCGGGTATGGACCAAGGAACTTAGGTTTAAATTTACAGGACCCCTTCAATGGAATGTATCTGGTAGACAACCACACCTCATCGCCCTCCTTATATTCTGGTTCTAACTGTCTATGTCGATCTGCACCTTTCTTGTACGCTGCCTTTGCTTGTTCTAAGTTTGTCTGTGTCAGCTGGTGTACATGGTGGATCTCTTGAACGAATTCACTAACTGCTGGTGCGTTACAAGATGATGCCCTAGGTGAGAGAAAAGCCTTTGGATGATAACCATACGAACAAAAAAAGGGAGTGTACCTCGTGGATGCATGTTGGCTGTTATTATATGCGAACTCCGCCACCCATACCATTTTATCCCACTCGCTGCGTGAGTGTAAAGACTGCCTCCGCACGTACTGCTCGAAACACTGGTTGACCCTTTCGGTCTGCCCGTCTGTCTGCGGATGATGGCTAGAGGACAGTCTCACATCAATCTGTTGTAAGGAGCATAGCTGTCACCAGAATCGAGAGACAAACTGGGCACCCCTATCTGAAATTACCACAGAGGGGAATCCATGTAACCTGATCACATGCTGTAAGAAAACAGTGGCTAGTTCTGCTGCAGTGGGTAATCCCTTTAGGGGGATGAAGTGTGCCATTTTCGTAAACAAATCCACCACCACCAACAAAGTGTTATGGCCCTTGGTAGTAGGGGGGAGTTCCACTATGAAGTCTAACGACACCGTGTGCCAAGGGAGAGGAGGTGTGGGTAAGGGTTGGAGCAACCCAGAGGGGTTTTGACGCGACACCTTGCTTTGAGCGCATACATGACAAGTCTTAACGTATTGCTCAGTATCCTTGCCCAGGGTAGACCACCAAAAGCGGCGTCGTACATTATCCAAAGTCTTTTTAATTCCGGGATGACCGGCCAAGGGATGGGAATGACACCACTCTAAAGCTTGTCCTTGTAAGGCGGGTGTAGGTAAGACTAACCCTCCCTGTACATATATGACCCCCTCTCGATTCTCATACTCTGTGGTCTTAATCAGTTCCTGCCCCTCGGGACCTTGCTGTTCCCTCACGACTTCCAAAAGGAAGTCCTTCTCGGATAAGACTCCTATGATCTTGTCTGGCGGGATGATCAGGGGAGGTTCCACCTTCTCTTCTTGTATCTCAAACCCTAAGCGAGACATGGCATCCGCCTTGCCGTTCTTCCTACCCGCCCGGTACTGTATAGTGAAGTCATACTCACTAAAGAACTGTGCCCAGCGGAGCTGTCTCATGGAGAGGGCCTTAGCTGATCGTAAAAATTGCAAATTACGATGATCTGTATACACAGTCACCGTATGTTTGGTTCCCAGTAGGTATTGTCGCCACTCTTCAAAGGCTTTCTTAATAGCTAACAACTCCTTGTCTCCCACTGCATAGTTCGCTTCTGCAGGGTTTAATTTGTGTGAAAAAAAAGCTACTGGATGCAATTCTCCTGAGTGTCTATCTGCTTGTGATAGTACCCCACCTACTGCGACTTGTGACGCATCAGCCTCCAACACTAAAGGATAACTCGGGTCTGGATGTTGCAGTACTGGAGCTTGGGTGAAGGCCTCCTTCAGGGTTTGAAACGCTTTATCGGCTTCGGTTGACCAGATGAACGGGACCCCCTTTCTGAGCAGTTGCGTAATAGGGGCCACTAATCTAGAAAAGCCGTCGATAAAGCGCCGATAAAAATTGGCAAAACCGATGAATCGTTGAATGTCTTTGATCTTTTGAGGAGCCGGCCACCTTGCAATGGCCTCCACCTTTTGTGGATCCATTCGCAACCCCTTGGGAGAGATTATAAACCCCAAAAAGGGAACTGATTGCACATGAAACGTACATTTTTCCAATTTGCAGTACAGTTGATTGTCCTGCAAGCGCTGTAGAACCTGTCTTACATGTGGGATGTGTTCTTGTACGGACTGTGAAAAGATCAACAAATCGTCGATATAGGCGATTACACAAACATCTAACAGGTCTTTTAGCACCTCATTTATAAAGAATTGGAATGCAGAGGGCGCGTTGCAAAGCCCAAAGGGCATTACCAAGTATTCAAAAAGTCCATACTTGGTACAGAAAGCCGTCTTTCACTCATCCCCCTCTGCTACCCGTACCAAATGATATGCCCCCCGCAAGTCCAATTTCGTGAATACACGGGCGTCTTTTACTCTGTCTAGGAGGGCGGAGATGAGTGGAAGAGGGTATCTGTTCTTGATGGTTATTTTATTTAAGGCCCTATAGTCAATGCAACAGCGTAGACCCCTTCCCGTTTAGGGATAAAGAACAGAGAAGAAGAGGCCGGTGATTTGGAGGGACGGATGAACCCTAAGGAAAGCATGTTATCTAAATATTCCCGTAAATAAAGGTTCTCCTTCTCCGTCAAGGAATAAACACGACTGAACGGTATCTTGGCTCCTGCTTGAAGGTCTATACGACAATCAAAGGGTCTGTGAGGCGGTAAGGAAGTGGCCTCCTTGGGGTCGAAAATAGTGTTTAAGTCTTGGTAAACCTTAGGCAACTCTTCCTTGTTCCCGGTACTCCTACTCTCTTGGTTTTGACTGACAGCCAGGGTGTGTGCCTTACAGCATTCTGGTCTAAACTGTAAAGTGGCCTTATGCCAATCTATGAGAGGATTATGTTTCCTTAACCAGGGTAGGCCTAAGAGAACAGGAAACTGAGGCGACTGAATAAGATCGAATTCCACCTGCTCAACATGATCGGTTTCTAGGAGAACCCTGATGGGTTCAGTCTTCTGTGTTATGGGCCCTGATTTTAACACACTCCCATCTATAGTGGTAACCGTCTCTCCATACCCCTTATCTTGGGGCTGAATGCGGTGTTCCTGAGCCCATGTTATATCCATAAAGTTCCCCGAAGCCCCAGAGTCCAGCATGATTTGAGTTTCAGCCTGTCCTTGTTTCCAGACCAAATCAGCTGGGACAAAAAAATGACCAGAGGAAGATGTTATAGGGTCGGAAGAAGAGACACTTAATCCAGACGTACCCGAAGTCCATGTCTCACAGGTCTCCGGGCTTCCTAGTTTTCCGACTTCTTGCCTGGCACTGGTTTGGTGGGACAGGCCCTCAAAAAATGTCCCGCCTTGCCACAATATAAACAGAGCCGATTTTCTCGCCTTCGGCGTCTCTCGTCCGGGGTTAAAGGTCCTCTCACAATACCGATCTGCATCGGTTCTGCTTCCTCTCCTGTAGAGGGGAATTCAGGCTTTTTCTCCCTTATCGTTACTACCCGAACGTCTGTTTTACCTCTCTCCTTCTTACGTTCCTGCAGGCGATGATCAATTTGCACTACAAGATCAATGAGGTCCTTACAGGAACGGGGAAGGTCCACTATGTGAGACAAGGCGTCTTTGATCTCGTCCCTCAGACCCCTATAGAACAATGTACCACGTTTCTCCTCGGGCCAGTCTGCCTCAACAACTAACCTCTGAAAAGAAGAAATATAGGTGGCTATCTCATTAGTCCCTTGTTTTAAGGAAAGCAATTCCGTATCTGCTGTGAGAGTATATGTGTGTTTATCAAATAATTTTCTGAATTCGTTCTTGAAAGCCCTATAGTTCTGTAAAAGAGGGTCATCCGTTTCTATTAATGGAATTGCCCAATTTGCAGCAGACCCCCCTAGGTACGATATCACAAAAGCTACTTTAGCCTGATCTGTGGGAAAACAGGGAGCTTTGCAAGTGAAATGCAGTTGGCACTGGCTGATGAACGTGGCAAATTTGGAGGAATCGCCCGTAAACCTCTCAGGTGGGGCGAGAGGGATGGACGGAGGAGTATGGACCTGTATGATGGGTGCGGATTCACTAGCACGGCCTTCCCCCTGCCTCTCCCTCTGTATAGAATTCACTCGCAGTGCCAACGCCTGGGTCTCTGCCTGAAGATTCCCAATCATGTTGGCGAGATCCGCCAATGTTACGTGTTGTTGCTCCATGACGCCCGGGCAGAACACACCACGTGGGCTTCGCGTTCTGTAATAATCTTACCCGGTCGAAGTTCCGCAGGGGCGTCATGCAACACCAAGTCCCAATGTAGAGAAAGTCCCAACCTTCCACCTCCACCCCTGCCTCTATCAAGCCCTAGAGCACTGAGGTGGCGGCGGAAAGAGGGGAAACAAAACAAGGATAAAGGGGAAACACAGGAGCTGTGGTCTTCTTCCTTCTGCTGTGTCTTATGGAACTGTGGTTATGTTCGTGAAACAGTGATCTGTGAATGTTAAAAAGAACAATATAAGTGACTCTACCAACCTATGAGGACCCTAAGACCCCCACCCCTTGTGTAGTTTTGCCTATCTGAATACCTTACGGCTAGAGGCCCTCCGCTACCTATAGGGTTGCACAGGAGAACGGAAGAGGTCAGGCAAAGGCAGAGGCTAATCGTAATTCGCTACTGGAGTGGATGCAGTTCGACCCTACAACATAAGAAGGAAATCCATATAGTAGTTCACCAGCAGAAAGTCTAAGGAATCCCAATGTCCCTTCCCACTTGTCTTACTTGGAGAATCCGGAGGACAGCACAGTAGAAAGAGTCTCACAAGGCACCTGGAGAGACGTCTTCGGGTAGATTCCGGACACGACAGCAGGAGAAGTGCACGTGAAGAAGGAGGGGTGAATCCGGCAAGCGCTGGAGGAAAGCCTACCTCAGGGATAACTGGTAGGACCACAACTGGCTTCGAGGTTGGAGGGAGACAGGGCAGAGACACCCGGCCGGCCCGCGGGACGAAATCCGGCTAGGTGGGCGGAGCGCTCTGATCCCCGTGAGCTCAGATCCCAAACAGGCAGAGATGAGACCAGGTAATCCGGAAGGACAGGGCAAAAAGAAAGAGAACAGCGGTACCGCAAAAATATATAACAGAGCTCTGCTAGCTGAGGGAAAACTCTCAGCAATACGTCCGAATAACGGACCGTACTATCGACCTCCAGGAAGGAGGACGGAGAAGCAAGGAAGGACAAGGCTCCAAAAACGGACGCCGAAGCGCCCGCGCAACAGGAGCAAACCAGCCACAGGAAACAGGAACAGGAAGTTCACGGAACAGCCTGGGGCAAACACTAGAACGCGAAGCCCCGAGCCTTCCGGATGGCAGGCTTTTCTACTGGCCTGCCGCCATCGCGCATGCGCGATAGCCAGACGCTGCAGGCGATACGTCTACAGCGGAGGATCGTTCACGGCAAGCATGACAATCCCAGGCGGAGGGGGTGGAGCTGAGAATGAGGACCTCCGTCTTGTCTGAGTGCAGTTTCAGGCAGCTGTTCTTATCCATTGGGCGATGGCCTTCATTCCTTCGTGGAGGTTGGTTTTGGCAGTGGTGGGGCCTTGCTGAGGGAGAGGATGAGCTGGGTGTCGTCGGCGTATGAGATGATGTTGAGGTCATGCGATCGGACGATGTTGGTGAGCGGTGCCATGTAGACGTTGAAGAGAGTCGGACCGAGGGATGATCCTTGGGGAACGCCGCAGATGATCTTGATGGCTTCCGATTGGAACGGGGAGAGGCGGACCCTCTGGGTTCTGTCGGTGAGGAAGGAGGTGGTCCAGTCCAGGGCTTTGTCATGGATCCCTGCATTGTGGAGGCGTGTGCGTAGGGTGTGGCAAATTGGTACATCTTGATGCTGTTATATAAATAGGGCGGTCGTTTAGGGAGATACATAGGTCCTACTGATGGACGAGTGGGCAAGTCATCGTGGATTTAAGGCTTTGGGAATTTTCAATAGTATTAAGCAAATAAGACATTGCGATAGGATGAGAAAGAATAGAGGACTATGGGAGGAAAATTCTCCAATCAATGGCTAGCACACAGGACAAGACTGCCACCTCACCACTATTACCCAGGGGGGGCTGGTGACATTTGAAAGTGGTGGGCGTAAAATGATATGCATACTGCACCATTGCGAGCGAGCGTAGGGAACGAGCCCGAACCACCATAAGAGGGGTTTGGGGGGATTCGCCCCCGAGAATTTTTTTTAAAAAGAGAGGAAAAATGATGCATTTTCAAGCAAATTGGAGAAAGCATGAAGGTTAATAAAGCAATTGTGAAAGTGCAGTTATTTCATTAATAAACAGATGTCATATAATATAGGTAGCTGCTTATTCAATATATCCACAGAGCTTCATAACATACTTCGAGATACAATGCATTTCTGAGTACCTCACTCACAGATGTTTTTTATTTAACAAACAACTAAACTGGTTGCAAAGTAGCAGCATTCAACATACACATTGTTTACTTTTTGTAAATGAAATCAGCACGTCTCTCTTTAAGAGCAGCAAACTTTTCAATTACTTGAATGTTAAAGTCTGGGATTTTCTGAAATAGCTTGCTCTCTACAGAGAGCATTGCCAAAGCATTGCGTCTTTCCTCAAGCATGGTGTTCCTCAGGAATGTCTTAATCCTCTTTAAGGCTGAAAAACATTGTTTTGACTCGACTGTTGTCATAGGAGTGGTTATGACAACTTTAAGTAAAGCAACTGTCTCTGTAAGTGACTTTTCCATATTACGTTTTCCATACAGTACAGTCAACTCAGTTCTCAAATCCTCTTTTTTCAGAATAGGATAAGCTTCCACAGCCTCATTCAGAGCACGCTCAGGGAATGATTCATCATATTTGGCAAACTGTTCACTTTGCAATAATGTGGCACTCACCAAATGTTTTGTGAAAGAAAAAGGTTCTTTTGCCTGCACAATTACAATGTCACATACCTCCTTTGCAATTCGGACCAGAGTGGTGATGTTTTCCTGCGGTTTAAAAAAGTAGATTGCTCTGGCAGTTTGCTGTCTAAATTGTCAACCCCATCTCTCACTTTGCTAATGCTTTGTACAAACATAGTAGTATATACTTGCACTTTGACAGTATCTATATCTCGTGCTTGTAACTGATTGTATAACAGGTCGACAGCTAACATTATATCATGAAATAAAAACAGTAAGAACTGAAACTCTCTGTCTTGTAGTGTTCTAGCAAAGCCACGGGCTTCAGTCTGACTTTTGTAATCAAACTCATCACTGTCTTCTATGGTGGCAAAACATTTCTCAAGCTCCTCTCTATGTTCATACATTAGGTTGACTGTATGGATGTTAAAGTTCCAACGAGTTGAGGATCCCCTTGGAATGCTTTTGTCCACAATCTCATGAAGTGCTTCCGTTCTTTTGGGGGAACGTGAAAAGAATGCTGCCATGCCTCCTATATCCTGAAAGAAAATTCTTGTCTCGGTGATCCTTGATACTGCCTGTTGTATAATAAGATTAAGTTGGTGAGCGTAACAGTGCACATAATGAGCATTAGGGTACACATCTCGAATTCTTTTCTGAACTCCACTAAGGCTTCCACTCATTACGGACGCACCATCATAGCTTTGCGCGATAAGTTTTTTTTTGTGAAGCAGCTCTGGAAAAAATTAAGCTCAGTTGACGGAGTATAGCTGCAGTAATGGTTTCTGCTCTAGAGTCTCTTAAATGTGTGAAACCATAGAACCTCTCCACAACTTCTCTGTCATTGTCAATGTACCGAAACACTAATACGGACTGTGTTTTAGTGGCCACATCAGTGGTGTCATCAGCCTGAATAGCCACAAAGTCTGTGTTTTGCAATTCTTGCACAATATGGCTTCTCATAATTTCGGGCATACACTCAAGGAGTTCATTTTGTATTGTTTTAGAGGTGCCCTTAAAGACTGTAGCACTTGCTAAATGTGCTTCCATATCCTTGTCTATGCTTGCCATTAAATCCACCAGGCCTCTGAATATCCCAGGTTTTGAGGAACTTGGTGATTCATCATGGCCTCGCAATGCCAGTTCGAAAGCACCACAGAAACAAATGCAATCAATTATTTTGGATAGAATCTGTCTGTTCATATCAACTGCTTCATTGTGTTTCTGTATTGCTTTGCGGTATGCATCACTTATCTGCTGCTCAATCGGTGCGTCTTCCCCCAACATTCCCAGTCTCGTCAGGTTTTCCATATGCTTCCTTGCGTGTGCATGCTTCTTTATTTTTTCAGACAAATGCTTCAAGTCTGTTACTCCTTGATTTGTCCAAGAAAACTCACCACCAAACAGCAAGCAGGGGAAGCAGAACAGAGAATTTCTTAAAGGGCACCCTGTAAGCCAATCAGCTTTTGTGTACCAGGCGTTTGAGAATGTACGTGTGGACATTTTTCCTCTGTCCTGGGAAGTTTGCTGTAGCTTTATCTCAGGCTGATGAGGTCCTAATGGCTTTAAATGTTGTTTCTGTTCCAGTGGCCGTGCCTGGAATGACCTTGTAATCAGCTCTTGTACTGTATTCATGATGCCGATGCTGGCCTTACCAATATATATTAAAGAAACCTGTCAATAATCAAAGTACAACGTATAAGGTGTGGTGCAATAATATCAAATTTCAGTATAAATACATATATCTTGTACTGTATCGCAATAAATCTCCAACAGCTCCCCTTTGCACAACATGACTGCTAAAAATACATCCTTACTGGCTGCTGCCTCTGTGTGCCATAGAGGTTGCTGAAGGCACTGAAACAGACACTGCTTGAGGGTCTTTAACAAGGCAAGGGATAGATAGTGCCTTTAACAACCATTATTGCGCAAAGCACAGGGCTAAGGCTATTAGTAAATTCCATGCACTGAGGGTTCAATGTTCAGAATGTGCACCCAACCACCATGTAGAGTGACCACTAGGATATATATCCCTAACTTCAATGTACAAAAATATAGCATCAATTTCCTTACCTTTAACACTGGTGTTTGCTGCAGCAAAGGAGGTTGGGGCCTCTTGTTCTTTGCAGAAAAATTGCCCAAAATTTTGGTAATGGTTCATATTGTTGTCAGCTTTTACGAGGTGCTGAAAATAAAAATATCACAATTTATTATTGAAACATTAGGGAAATCAAACAAAGACTGGGGGAAAAAAACACAACGCTCCAATTTTTACCTTGCAGTTTGCATGCAGCTCTTAGATGACAGTTAATAGCTCACTGTTCTATGTTAGGATTTTAACTTACAAAAACAGCAAGTGACAAAAGGATCTCTCTGACAAAAGCAGTGACTCACTGACCTATTACATCATTTGCATTTTGTGATCTGCATCAGGTACATATTCTTTGCAGCACATGTGAGGGAGAGAGGTGCAAAACATAATTACTTTGCCATTTGCGAAGTACTGCAGCACTTCCAATCTATTCCCAACCACGTCTGCACATGTTTTAGTGAGTGTATTTTCAAATGATAAAAGCTGAAGAACTATCATCCAGGCCGGGTCCCATGTTTTCCTGTTGCTCCTGGCCAGGTATGTGTTTTTTCTCAGGCAGCCTCCTTCCCCTCCCCTAAGCCAATCACTGGCTGCGTTGTGAATGGTGAGGACGGCGCCCAGCCGGGCGCCTAAGGGGAGGCTGCATGCAGACTACATAGTGAAAATGGAGAGTGCACATTCACTGGTTAGGTCGGTCCCAGAGGGCCGACCAAACAGTCAGTGCCCACAGCATTGGGCTAGCCACGCATCCCCAAATTTCCAGCAGAGCCACCCACCCCTCAGCCCCCAACCAGGCACTTCTGCTTTCTCGCAGTGCGAGAAGCAGAAACATAAAATGGTTGTTTTACCATTTTACGTTTCTACTTCTCGCACTGCGAGAAAGCAGTAGGGTGACACCCCTCCACCCTAATGAAGGAGCCGCCCTTGCTTGTTCGTACATATTTCAAACAATAAAAATAAGAAAAAGAAAGCCCTTTTCAATGTTCTGGAGCTGGTAATTAAAAGTAAACAAAAACCGAAAGACCATAGTAAAACTTAATAAATAAAATAAAAATGATTTGTTTTAACGTTCCATATCATGTTTGATCCTTTTCAAAGTCTTAAACCAACGTGAACAAATGGCTGGTGTTTCTTTAGGAAGATGGACAGTTGGAAGTTTTAAATCTCAGTCAGTTTTCATGCAGGGTTTTTAGGAATATTGCGGTGGCATTTTGAGACAGCATCCGAGCCTGTAGAAATAAATAACATTATTTGCATGTGTTGCAATATCATTGTAGGCCATGAGGACACCACTGTGCACAGACAGCACTATCACTTATGAGTAAATAGTATCACACCCTTACTCTTGCTTAGCAAAACTTTTTCACACATTGGCCCCATCATGAAGCTCTAAAGGGAAGAGAGACAAAAGAAAGGACCATAGCTCAGAAGCTTATTTTGCAACCCTGATCTAATATTATGCCACCACCTCCACCTCCATTGGAGGAAAGCCCCTTTAAGAAACCCACCTCAGGATACATTACTTCTCACCATCCATTGAAAGAGAGCCCATGCAATTTAAGGAACAATAAAGGATTTATTCAGGTTCTGAGTTCAAAATGTCTAGGAAGGCTCTGGCAGATTTAGGTTTTGCAAAATCATACCGTTCCCCTGTGAGCTTCACCCACAGCATGAGGGGGTTCGGACTGCACTGAGGACACCAATCTACTAGCCACTGTATCATTTTTCATTGCCATCAGCTCTCTCGATTTGGGGCCACAGCACCCGGGCTCAAATATGTGAAACACAGAACCTGAACAGCGTGCAGATTTTTTCTTCATCGCTTCTTTCAGAACTTGATCTTTCCAATCCCCAACACTGCCACCACCATCATGGTTCCTCCTGCGATCCCAATTTGATTAGAGCCACTAGTCTGTAGAACGTCTGTTGTGTCATGATTTGTGATTTTCACTCTACCACCTAGCTGAAGCAATTTTCATTTTTTGTCCCTTAAGTTATTATGCAGGACACTGATGCATTGTTCCAAGACTCTCTCCTTTTTGTTAATTCTTCACTTTCAGGGTTGTAAGAAGTTGCCTTTATGCCTCCTCCAACTAGTCGAGGCAGCAAGAGCACGCCAGAAAAATAATGTCAGGACTCATATTAAAAAATGAACTTGTTCCCCCAGATCATGAGGAGGAGACCGCAGAAGACAGGACTTACCGGTGGAGTGTGAGGTTTGGGTCCTGGCGGTCTGCCGTGGTCGCGACAATGAGTGCATCTACTGACTGCCACAGGGGAGTTCGACCATTCACTGACATGTACTGGCTCAGTCTTTCCACCCAATCACTTTCCTATTAGATCCAAATAAAATTAAATACGATTCTCTGAAAATATCACTGTACATATTCCTCATCTGCTTGTCTCCAGGCTTGCCAAGTTCCTGTGCTCACCAGGACCCCCTCATCTTCTCACTTGCTACTACTTACTAGTAGTATTTTTTTTTTTGCATATTTATAAATCGCGAACTCGACCCGATGGTATTCGAGCGCTTTACATGAGCACAGCACGGTACTTACATTACACATTCAGGCACGGGGAGAATAAGTGATTTTCCCAGAATCACAGGATGTGGACGCGACCGTGAGGCTCGAACCCTGGTTTCCTGCACCAAAGTCGGCAGTTTAAGCCGAAGGACCACATCCTCTCCCCTAGTAGTATTGCACGTAGATGTGTAGCTGAATGTTGTGGATTTCCAATGTGTGGAATTGCTGTGTCACCCCCACTTATGCATATAGTGATTGGAGTGTCATGCGGTGCCATGCCATATGTTTCTCTTAATTTAAAATGCATTTTCTCCTTATAATTTTGTCCTGTGTGTCTATCCTTTCATTTTATTGTTCCAAAACAGGTTCCATAGGAAAGCGCAAAATGCGAGTATTACTTTGAGATTCAAGCACATGCAATTTGTGACTGAATTTTATGGGTGTTGATTTGAATATGTCACGTGTACTTCAAAATGATATACTATAGGATCTTGGTCCTGAGGAAGACTACGGACTCTATTAGGGGGCAGGGCCCGAGAGACGTGCACCTCCAGTACACAGTGCATGTGAACTGAGGACCGCACTACGGGCCTCATGTAGGTAGCGTACCAGTTACCACTTCTTAAATACCGAGCCGTACCGACTCGGTATTTAAGAAGTGGTAACTCGTATGTAGGTAATGAGTCGGTAATTTTTACCGATTCGTTACTAGTCGGTGATTACCGAATCGGTATTTACCGATTCGGTAATGAGGCATACCTTCCCATTGATGGGAAGGTATGCCTCATTACCGAATCGGTAAATACCGATTCGGTAATGGGGGGAACACATACAAGGGTGGCAGGGTGTCACATTGACACCCTGTTGCACCCCTGTTTCGGCCATGTGTGCACATGTGGCACACATACATGCCCTAAGGGCATGTATGTATGCCACATTGCACACAGCTACGCGCGTAAAAATGCATTTACACATACATTCATTATTTACCACCAACTATAAGTTGGTGGTAAATACCGACTCATAAACACACACACACACTCCCCCTACATCTCGATTTTGCTTTCGGAATTTACCGAATCGGTAAAATTACCGATTCGGAAAAGTTACCGATTCGGTAACATTACCGATTCGGTATTATTACCGAATCGGTAATTTTACCGATTCGGTAAATTCCGAATTCCCCCTACATACCAATGGCCAAAATACCGGTCGGTAACGGTATTATTACCGAAAATCGGCCGTTACCGACCGGTATTTGGCTTCCTACATGAGGCCCTACGTGAACTGTTTTTGTTCTTCACGCTGACGATGTTTAGAAACCACAACAAGCTGAATGCTGCTGGGTGTCGAGTTTCTGTCCTTGTGCCCACTGTGGCAAAGAGAAGTGTTACGCTGGCGCCAGGAGAGCAAATGGAAGTTTTGGAGAACCTGTGAGCGCCGTGCCCAGGAGGAGGCGGCGAAGGTTTGAAGTTTTCGTTCAGGAAGGCGGGACGTGTGTCTTTGTGCCGGGAGGGGAATGGGATGGCGGGGAGCTCTGCTTCAGGATGTTTATTTATTTATTTAATGCATTTTTATATAGCGTGGACTTTACCCGAAGGTGTCAGAGCGCTTCACAATAGGAACAGTAATGATACATAAGGAGAAAAATTACAAGTGAGCATGTTACAAAATAAAATGTTATGTTACATGAGGCAATAGTGACAATTGTGCAAGTATCAAGGGCAAGCAAAATACAAGAGGTAGCAAATGATACGTTACAAAAGGAAAAAGTGACGTGTGCAGGTTACAAGAGCATACAAAGTACACGTAGAGGTAAAAAATTACAATAAATTGCAGACACTCAAAACACTAAAACAAAGGTTACGTTACATGAGGCAGTGGTAGCTGTTGTGCATGTATCACAAGCACAAAAATACAAGAGGTAGCAAACGCTACGTTACAAAAGGAAAGGTGACATATGTGCATGTTACAAAAGAGTACAAAGTACAAGTAGAGGTACAATACTGCACTAAATGGCAGACACTCAAACCACAAAAACACACTGGGAAGGCACTTCTATAGGCATGGAGAACAGAATTTCCTATAATGGAAGGACTTCCTTCAGAAAATAGAGGGCGTGAATTAAATTTGGAAGTGTCTTTGAAGGAGGAGAGCTTTGAGGTAAGTTTTGATGGCCTGGGAAGAGGTGGTGATCCGGAGCTGAGGCGGAAGTGAGTTCCAGATTCTCACCGCGTTGCCTGAAAAGGATTGGGCCATCGATCTTTCCTTCTTGAAAGTGGGAGGTTCAAGCAATACATTTTCTGCATTACGTGATGGTCTGGAGCCTCCAGAGAGTTTCAGTTTATTCGCCAGGTAGCGAGGGGAGGAGGAGTGCAAGGCTTTGTGGGTGATACAGGCAATCTTGTAGATAGATCTTGCCTCTATGGGAAGCCAACGGAGGGTGGATAAAATGGGTGTGATGTGGTTGCTTCTTTTGGCCCCATATATGAAACGAGCTGCTGAATGGAGAACAGACTTCAGGGGGGACAGGTGGGATTTAGGGAGGCCAGTAAGAAGAGAATTGCAGTAGTCCAATCTGGAGAGAACCAGTGATTGGACCAGGGTTTTAAGGTCGTGCTCCGGGAAGAAGCGACAAATCCCCCAAAGAAGGCGCAGTTGGTATCGAGCAGACTTTGCAATGGAATTAATGTGGGGGAGTAGATTGAGTTTTTTATCGAGTATGACACCAAGGGATTTTGCGCTCTCGACAATGATGGGTTTATTGTTCAGTAGATTAATCTGATCCATCCATGATTTCACTGGGGGAGGAGAAAGTGAGGAGGAGAGGAGGAGGAATTCAGTTTTGGAGGGATTCAGGATCAGTTGATGAGTTAACATCCAGTTTTGAATGGAGTCGAGAGTAGACCTTAGGAAGGAGAGATCGTGAGAGGAGGCCACCTTAAGGTAGATTTGAGTGTCGTCCACATATAGATGATAGTGGATCCCAGATTTACTCAGGAGATTTCCCAACGGTTCTAAATAGAGATTGAACAGTATGGGTGCAAGTATAGAGCCTTGAGGAACATCTTGACCGACCGCTAAAGGAGATGAAAGACTGTTCGCTATTTTGATCATTTGGGATCTATCAGAGAGGAAGGAGGCAAACCATTTAAGCACAGTGCCCTCCATGCCCATTATCTGTTGAAGAGTGTTAAGGAGAGTGTTGTGATTGACAGTGTCAAAGGCTGCAGAAAGGTCAGGAAGAATTAGAAGACAAGACTCCCCTGAATCGAGTATCCGCAGCGCGTCATCAATCACTAGCAGCAGGGCTGTTTCAGTGCTGCAGTTTTGAATGATGCCGGATTGGAAATTGTCAAGAAGATCATTGTCCTTGATATGGCGAGAGAGTTGTTTCGCTACACATTTTTCTGTGATTTTCGCAAGAAAGGGTAGGTTAGTGATGGGACGGTAGTTGTTGAGGTCATTCGCATCAGCGGTGGGTTTTTTAAGCAGAGGGGTGACCTGCCCAGTTTTGAAGGAAACAGGAAGGGAGCCTTGACTGAGGGAGAGGTTGACCAGAGTAGTCCAATAGGAAAGAGAATGGGTATAGAAGTCAATGGCAATGACACTAGGGATGGGGTCAAGAGAATAGTTAGAGGGCTTTGTATCGAGGATGCATTTAAGGAGGGCATCATCAGAGATGGGGTCAAAGTTTTGCCAAATGGTTAAGGATTTGCGCTCCTCTGTAGGGGTAGGATGAATGACCCGATCTACAAGTGATTTCACCTATACGTCAAAGAATATAGCGAATTCCGCTGCTTTCTTTGTGGAATCCTCCAATTTGGAGGTTGGGGGAGAGCTGTTTGGGTTCTTGATGAGGTCGAATAGTTTTATTGGTCTATTTTTGTCACGGATGTCTCGGAGGAGCCTGTACATGACGGGTGAGGGCTGCCTTCTAGGCTCTGCTGCCCGTTTCTGGGGTGAGGAGTAGATAGGACGGGAGAAGAATTCTCTGTGGGGGCTTTGGGACTTCTTGGACAACCTCTGCTCAGCTAACATGCAAGAAGAAAAGTAAAAGAAAGAGAGAGAGGAGCATCCCCAAAGCCCTGATATAGGGCATCCTTCTCAAGGGAGACCCTGAGTGACGTCACAGCTGCAGCGGGGATTTGTGGAGAGCCTAGCACACCCCAGACTCGCATGTATTGAGGGATTACATCAGATCCCTTCTCTGAGAGAGAGCCTATCAGGCTCTTCCTTCGCCCCAGTGCCCTACACAACCCAAGTTTCACCCCTACGTTGGAAACTAGCACTGCGATCAAAGACCCTACAAGTGTAACTTTTGTGGACTCGCTCACACCGCAGCAACTGAGATTAAAGTTCTGTGTGGCCTGAACTCAGTAAGCCCTACTGTCACCAGGACGTCCCAGGCAACAGAATCCACTCACCCGGTCCCTGCCTCAGACCTGGAGACCTGCCCCGCTCTTGGACTGCACGAGTGGTGCTACCGACTCCAACGGCGCCTCATGAATGTCGTCCTGAACCACTACATGGAGTTTACACTACTTTTGATCTCATTTCCTGTAAACGCTTGAAGATTATCGATCCGTTTCACCTCCTACTACCCGTATCACAGGGAGTGTATTTCCATCGGTGCAGCAGATGCAGTGGCACCGATGGCCAGAGGCTTGAGGGGACCACCAAACCCAGATTATTGCAGTATTTCACAATTCGAACAGAAACCAGAGGGCCAATTTCCTTCCTTGAATTAGGGCCAATGGTACTCTGGCTACGCCACTACCCCGTCACTGAGAGCAGCCTCTAGTCTACCTGTAGGGGCCACTCTCGAGAAACATGTTGACCTGAATGAGCGGTGGGGGAGTGGAGGCGGGTGGGCTGTGGGTGCTCTCCTCGCCTTTCTTCTTTATTTAAATAAATGGGAGCCGCGAAATGGCGGACGACAGAGTGCCAGCCCGTTTTTTGAAGCCCCATAGTACTCCCAGCAGAAATAAATCACTTACTCTTGGAAGTGGTAAATAATTATTGTAGTCAGTGTGGTCTCAGTCAGTCGTCTCGTGTCATGTGTCGACTGACTCCTCGTGGCACTGAGTGACGCGGTGACCGTGACGGAGCCTGCGCAAGCGAGGTCACGTCACAAATCTATGGCCAATCACAGTGCGGCACAGCGGCAGGGCCACCCCACCCACGCTTGGCACCCAATGCGGCAAATGCCTGCCCTCAGGCTCAGGCTGTGCGGTGTCTCTGCCAATCCAGATGCTGCATTAGCATTAGACCAGACTGCAGTGGCTGGTGAGACGTTAGGCGGACGGCGCTTCCGACACTACGGAACTGACACTAATTATAGTGTTTTCTCACCCTGGCCTTGAATTCAGCACAGCCCAGGAGGGTGAGCTCCTTTATCTACGGTACCACACATTTTTAGGGTGCTGTATGCGTGTCCACAATTATTAACTCTTAGAGACTGTGGGCACCACCAAAAAGGTGTAGGTAGCCGCATAATTTTTCCGGTCCTGAAGAATTGCCATTTACTATATTCTAAGGCAAGAAACATGTTGACCTATTGATCCCCCTAGCACATTCTCTCACATAACTAAAGGTGAGAAATTTGCGGATTATATGTTTTGTTTTAACCAGGATGGTGACCACGCTTTATTAAAATTATTTAGTGGATCACCTACCCCTGTTTTAATACACTCACTCTCACCTCATTTGCACCTACACTCACTATTGTAACTAACTCCCCCCACACACACCTCTCTCACCGGCGTTGGAAAAAAAGATCTCCGCATGGAAGGCCTCATTAGGAGCCTGATCGGGCATTGCACTTGCCGGTCCGATAAGGAGCAAAGACCCGGTGATGAAGCAAGACACCCGCTTGTTGGGTGTGTGAGGGTCTTCTTTTCCAAATAAGGAGTTATCTTAACTCCTGTCTTTCACATCAGATCCCTTACATCACCGTGGTACCCTTCACTTAATCTATCACACTCTGCGTCCACTTTAGGAACTGCATATCCTTTGTTTCCGCTGCATTAGCAGTGCCAGGATTGGCCAGAGCATGGGTGACGGCTCGCACATTAGGAGACCGGGGGCTGCTGCATGAAGCAACCCTCGGCTCCGACTCCCCCCCTCGCTTTCCTGGCTTGAGTGGCTACCTCTTGGCTAATGCTTTGGTAACTTGGGTAGTGCGCATGTTCGGGATGGTCATATCCCAAAATCGAGCATGCGCACTTACCCTGCACTATTGCAGCAGCGCTTAAGCGCAGCTACCTCTACTGTCAGTCAGCACTGTCAGCCCCACCCCTACCCACCCCCTTCAGCGCCGCGGCCCACGAACGCATAATGCCGACTGCTGCTGCTGGCTGCGAGCGCGCGCACAGCGCGCGGAGTCTCACGAGTCTTTGACTTCTTTGTTGTGTGTGCTGTGATTGTGTGAGTGGGTAGTGGGCATCGCCCCACCACCCCAATGGACGCACCACTACTGCTATTACCTCCTCAAAGCACTGACAGACACAAAATGCTGCTAGACTAAAAGGGCTAAAGGGTTCCTGATGACTACCCGCACCCAAGGATAGGAAGTGCTCTCTAAGAGTTATGTGGTTGATCGCTCTTCATTTCTGCTTCAGCAACACACAAATCAGAAAGACTCCACACTTCAAGCTGGCCAAGCTGACCACTGAGGACTGGACCGTGCTGAAGCTCTAACTGAAGAGAGACCTGGTGCTTAGACAGCCGTCATTAGGACCCAGTGACTGCATGAGTGACCAGAGAAGCTTGCCATTTATAGGGACTCTTAGGGCAGGCAAGAAATCCAGGTCTATCCCACTCAGATCATTCTGCTGCACTGACAATGCATTCATTGATATCTTACAATAACAGTAACCAGCCTCATCAAGACCTGTCTCTACACAGCTTCCATCCTTGCCCCTGAGGTTGATCTTGAGAACCAAAACAGTTTGAAGGTAAAACCTTTGACTTGTGTGAGGTGGCAAATGTATCCTAGTAGTGAAGCAAACGCTCCAGCTTAGTCCTGCTGTGAGCTTTTGGTACCAAAGGCATTGGTTTCAGCATGAGCTCAACGATGATGGGACTTAGCTGGCTTCATCCTTGAACATTATCCCATTGGAAGATTTTGCCCTTCAAAATGTAGACTAAAGGCAAACTGTTTTTTGTATCTAATCTCTGCTCCATTGTGGGCCTGAAGTTGCACCTAGGTTCTGGTTAAATGCAAACTGATATTTTCGATGGTACTGTACTGTTTCTAGGTGCTTTTTGCCCTAAAGTTTAAAATAGTTATATTTCTTATTTATGTTACTTTGAACATTTTGCAGTCTTTTTGCTTATTTTTTCTCACTTTTTCTAACTCGGTTTTGGGCTTGTATAGTGCTGTTTTCTTGATTTCAAAATGTTGGTACTATTTAAACGTAGAATGCATCTATGCATCTCTTTTGGGATTACATTCTGCTTGATCTATAACTACCAGGGAATGCGTAGCAATTTTCCATGAACTGTGTTTTCGACAAACTAGATTGTGTTTTTGGACGTCACCCTCTCCCAAATTAATACCCCCAAATTCTGAAACTATGGGGCATATTTACAAAACAAATTTGGAGCGCAGAGCTGCGCCAAATCTGCCTGCGTCATTTTCAAAATGAAGTGATGCACCCAATTTACTACAATACGGTGCAACCGTGTGTTTTCCATTGTCCTGGTGCTAAAATTAGCTGCATAGCACCAATGCAGGCACCATTGCACCATAGTTCAAAGGTGCCTGCGTTGCAGGGAATGATTGTTTATCCATAAGAGCTATTTGTTACTTTTATGGGTACTGCATTTTGCAGCACATATTGACGTAGCAAATCGTCATTATTTAGTGAACGTTTACGTGCAGGAAGGGGCATAAATATGTGCAGGAAGGGACACCTTCCTGCACATAAACAATCATTAATGGATTTTTGCTCTTTCTAAGTGTGCTGAAGAATGTAGCACACATAGAAAAAGCAAAAACGAGGAGAAATAAAGACATTTCTCCTTGTGCGCCATTCTAATGCCTGCTCTCGCATGGCGTTAGTTTTTGCAGATGCCGCAGATTTACACCTCCTTGTAAATCTGGGGCAGTGTTAAAAAGCAATGGGTGTTGGAGTGAAAAGTGCACAGCACACAATGCACACCCCTTTGACGCAGAGGACTGCGACAGAAAGGGGCATATTTAAAAGGTGGCATAAAGCCACGCTAAGTGGGTTAGGGCCACCTTGTAAATAAATAAATATTGAGAATGGCGCTGCGCCACCAGAGCGTCAAAAAAAGTGACTCTCCAGTGGTGATAGGGGCTTGTAAATATGCCCATATACATTTGCAATGTGTGTCTTAGACATCTACCGTGTAAGTAGAGACACAACCTGATACCAAAATCCTTGAAGAATCTCAGATATTTGGTGTGATACACAGAAGATCATTCTGTGCATCAACAGTGTACTGAGAAATGCAGTTATGCTACAATGACCTTGGAAAAATTCAAGGAATCAAGTACACATGCCAGCAAGGTCAGGCAAGTTCTCTTTGATGTCCTCCAATTATATTAATCTTTTTGTGACTATATCTTCTATTCATGAATCAATGATCCCCTTGAATTGTAGAAAACAGAATGAATTAGACAGCCTATCTCATTGTGAAAATGCTTATGCACTGACAACTATAAACCCTCAGCACGCACATTGCTTTAGCTGAGTCAGAAAGTCAACAAAAATAGATAACAAGCAGAGTGAAAAGAAGAAAGAATTACAAAGTAAACTTAAATGGACACCATAGCCAAAATGTCTTTTGCTTATGCTAAGTAAAATATTACACGTTTTCCACAGACGGCCCTTTTAGCATAAGCTAAGACATTTTCTTATGCTTTAAAAGGGGTACGATAAATATCATGTATATCAATCAGCATCATATTGCTGACTTCTCGGTCTATTGCTAAATGGGCATTTACATTTTGGACATTTGTTTTAGATGGTAGACAAGTAGTATAAGTGGAAATACAGAGGGAACGAAGCATCACCCCGTATTGGATACATAAACAACAAGAGAAGAGAATTGCAATAATTATGAACAAGGCAGATAATATTTTCAATCCCCATACAGAAAATACATTCCAGAACCATCCAGCCAAGTCCATGTTCCTGAGTCTTGATGTATCTCAGTGGCTATTTCATGCATTTTGGAAATGCCATCATAAACAGAAGGGGCATTGTTAGAACTGGGATTTCTGGTTGGCTAAGGCTTGCGCCAAAGTCAGGCAGAAACCACCACTCTAGTCAGGGCAAGGAAGTTACACGCCAAAGATAACCCCTGCTCACCCCCTTGGTAGCTTGACACGAGCAGTCAGGCTTATCTCTGAGGCAATGTGTAAAGCGTTTGCGCGCGCACCCAGCAACAACACCCAAGGCCCACCACAAAAGAAACTCCACACAAGGTATTATATAAAAATAGCCTTTGTATTATAGCAAAACACATTAGATAATAAATACACACTTTACACTGTGCCAACAGGCACGGGCAGAATTTACAAGGGATTATTTGTACAGGGGACAGGGCCACATGGACCACTGTCAAGAATCAGCACTTTTAGAATTTAGCACTTAGCACCAAATATAAAATTACTGTAGCACAAAAATAACATGTATAGCACACAACCAGTAACTACTGGTAACAAGCGAGTACCACCTATGCAACCCTAACCACCTTAGGAGACTATCGCGCAGGGACTCAGAACCTCACTAGCACCACCTGTACTAGGAGAAAACAAACAACCACCTAAGTATCACAATACCGGTAGGGGTAAACGCACATTACACATGATGCCTAAAACATTCAGAGGTGTAGGGAAGGAAAACACATGATCCCTAAAACATTCAGCGGTGTCATGAAAGAAAACACATGATGCATAAAATACATTCAGAGGTGTCATGAAGGAACCTTAGCGAGAAACTCACATACGCCACCACCTGTCGCAGTCCCTAGGCCAACTGGCCTCGTTGGGGCTAGGACACCCTGTCCCAGTCCAGCTGCGCCAGCTGCGCAGGCCAGAACGTAAAGATCCCCAGCTAAACGTTGCAGCTGCCCACTAAGTGCTGGGCAGCTGTAGAACTGAGCGTGGACACCACTGTGCCCTCGGCATACAAATCGCCGTCACTCGTGGAGCCTCTCTGGGCTCTACCAAAAGAATGCCCCCTAGAGCCTTCGTGGCCCTAAACGTTACTGTGGGGCAAGGGGGGAGCGACCCGCTGCCATCTGGGGCCGCTCCATCACGAAACCACTGGTGCCCCCTTAAGGTGGAGCCTCGCTGGGCTCTTGCAAATATTGCCCCGTCGTTGGAGCGTGCAACACGCTCAAGGAGTGCTGCCCACGTCTATGTTGGAGCCTCACCGGCTCAAGAACCAACCAATGCGGGCCCTCGCTGGAGCCTCTCGGGGCTCGGAACACTAAGGAAATGCCCCCCTCTGGTGGAGCCTCACGGGGCTCGTAAACACTGCCCCCGCACCCCCAGCACATGCGCGGAGTCCCCCAGCCCTTCTAAATACTCACCGGGCTGTTGCTCTGGGGACTCCTGCGTCGTCTCCTCGTTCTCTGCTCCCGTGGGGGGGGGAAGGACTCCAAGGCTTCCTCGCAACGCGGAGGGGCAGGCACCGACAATGAGCCTTGCGCCCCCTCCGCACCAGCTCCTGCCGCACTCCTCACTCTCTTCGCTCCGGGAAGCGCGGGGTAGGCTCCCGTCCACTTCCCTCTACCTACGCACGGCTTCGTTGTCCCGCCCACCACCAGGCGTGTCTTCTTTCCGCTTCCGGGCCGCTGCAGGCAGCGCGGTGGCCCGGGCTTCTCGGCGGCAGTACGGGGTAGGCTCCCGCAACTTACTCAAGCAATAGGCGGGGTGGGCACCCGCCAACGATCACACAATGCGGGGTGGGCACCCGCGGTCGTCCTCATGGCCAAAGGCACGCAAATAAGCGGGGTAGGCACCCGCTATGGCGATAACAATGCCAGGTGGGCACCGGCCTCCAGAATCAAAGCGCTCACAGTGCTATGAAGCCAAACAGCGCGCCCATTGCTATAAAGTCCAAAGAGCGCTCCCAGGCGCTACAAGCCAACAGGTCCAGTCATAAAATCTTCAAAGAGCAGGGGGGCAAAGACTGGGCCCAGGGGCCAGCTCACAGGGCACTCCAGCAGGGAGGCAGTCCCCAGTGGCGGTCTCTCCTGGCGCCCAGCAGCAGCAGGCCCCCCTCAAGTTGATCCTGCAAGAGAACAGTTTCTGTGGGGACACAGCCCCATTTTATACAGTAAAACTCTTTGTCTGAAGGTGCAGGGAAGGGGCGAACTGGTTACAACAGGTTCCTGAGCACTTTGTTTTGCTCAGCCCCTCTCCCTATTCACTGGACAGGCCAGGGTCATCAGACGCACCACAGGGGCCGGAGCCAGCATTGTGTGGGGAAAGCCCTGTCCTATTCAGGACCCAGGTGTACTCCTCCCCAGCCATCAATATGCTAACTCCCTATTCACCACTGGGTGACTCCTCCTGACTCTGGGGATTTCCCTAGCCCGTCACATGACCTCAACCAGCCAATCGGCAGACAAGCCACACATTTCATACTGCACACAGAAGTGCCCACTTCTAGAAGTGGCACTTCCACACTAGCTACACGCATGCCGCACGCATCATCGCGCAGCATTCAGTCACATGAGTCCGCACATACCAAACTCGAGCCTGCACTCCCCACACATCAGGAACTACCAGGGACACATACATTCCCCCATGCATTCCTATGGGAGGGCAGGCCAACCTCACTACACGCACGCACTTTACCCTGGGACACAGTGGTAAAAGTGGGCAGAAGCCAAAAATCATTACACCAAGTCACCCATAAAAAGCAAAAAGTTTCGGGGGTGAACCTGCCAGAAGGGCCGGGTCCAACACAACCCCCTTCCAGCCAAAACGCAGGGTAGACCAATCACCACCGTGAAGGTCTTCCCTGCTTTGGGCGACAAAACACGGACGCAGGCCCACAACGGCAGGGACACTCTCCAGTTTTACGCCACTCTAAACCCATGGAATTCCTTCTAAAAGAACTCGGCGGACCAACTGGGCTACCCCACTGGTACTCCTCAGCTGTCCGCGGCCAGGACCAGGCCCTAGGCCATCTAGGCGCCACTGGTCCTTGCCTAACCACAGAGTGGGGGGTAGTAACCCCTGGCACATAGTGACCATTTTCCACTCTTCCCCTCATCAGGGCTGTTCTAAACATCCACTGATCTTCCAGCCCAGGGTCTGTACCCTCAAGCTGACCAACAGTCACGGGTGAGGCTCTCCTCCCCTACCTCTTCTTCTAGGGTTCCGTCCTCTCTTCCTCTGAGAGGCACCCTCAGAAATCAACTTTCCCACCAGCTCAGGACCTCTCCCTGAGAACTGGTCTCCCAACCTAGGGTTTAACCCCTCAGGTTGCACCGGGGTCAGAGGTGGGCTCTCCCACCCTCTGCACCCCCTTCCAGAGTCCTGCTCCCCACCAACTGGGGCGGTACCTCTGGAAGAAGAACCGGTCAGGACACTGGTTACAGTCGTCCTACCCTTCAGGTCAGGCTGACCCTGAACCTGGCCTCCCAACCTCTGGTCTAGAACCTTTGGTGGAGTACTTGCCTGGCACTCCAGGACTTCTGGGGACTCACACAGTATCCCCCCAAGAGTAACATATGCCTCATATGTTGCATGACAGTCTGCCTGGCGCAGATCTCCCGTCCCCTGTCCACCTGACAGTGCGCGAAGATCCCCCAGGACAGACGTGTAGTCGCCATGGTCACTTCTAGGAGACTCAGCCCTCCCGGCTGGTCCCTGACCCACTGGCTCCTCCACCGGGGAACACAGCCCCATGCCACTCCTCTCGCTGGACTTCTGTACCCTCCCTACCGGAGCGGTACTGCCTGACACCAGAACCACTGGAGCTCTACTTACAGAGACTCCAGGTTCTCCATACACTGGGCGATCCTCCTCAAGTGGCCTAACAGGACAGTCTAGGCCCCCAACCTGGTGTTCCCTGAAGAAACCATCCAGGTTCTGAGACTGGGTTTCGGGCCTCTGGGGACTCAAAGTCACCCGCTCACTCCTACTCCACTGAGATAGGCCGTGAGCCCCTACACCCCTCTCACTACTCTGGGACCTAGCTAGGCTACTCTGAACCTCTACACCCATCCAGGACGGGAGATGTTAGAACTGGGATTTCTGGTTGGCTAAGGCTTGCGCCAAAGTCAGGCAGAAACCACCACTCTAGTCAGGGCAAGGAAGTTACACGCCAAAGATAACCCCTGCTCACCCCCTTGGTAGCTTGGCACAAGCAGTCAGGCTTATCTCTGAGGCAATGTGTAAAGCGTTTGCGCGCGCACCCAGAAACAACACCCAAGGCCCACCACAAAAGAAATTCCACACAAGGTATTATATAAAAATAGCCTTTGTATTATAGCAAAACACATTAGATAATAAATACACACTTTACACTGTGCCAACAGGCACGGGCAGAATTTACAAGGGATTATTTGTACAGGGGACAGGGCCACATGGACCACTGTCAAGAATCAGCACTTTTAGAATTTAGCACTTAGCACCAAATATAAAATTCCTGTAGCACAAAAATAACATGTATAGCACACAACCAGTAACTACTGGTAACAAGCGAGTACCACCTACGCAACCCTAACCACCTTAGGAGACTAACGCCGGGGGGACTCAGAACCTCACTAGCACCACCTGTACTAGGAGAAAACAAACAACCACCTAAGTATCACAATACCGGTAGGGGTAAACGCACATTACACATGATGCCTAAAACCATCTTGAGGTGTAGGGAAGGAAAACACATGATGCCTAAAACATTCAGCGGTGTCATGAAAGAAAACACATGATGCATCAAATACATTCAGAGGTGTCATGAAGGAACCTTAGCAAGAAACTCACATACGCCACCACCTGTGGCAGTCCCTATGCCAACTGGCCTCGTTGGGGCTAGGACACCCTGTCCCACTCCAGCTGCGCCAGCTGCGCAGGCCAGAACGTAAAGATCCCCACCTAAACGTTGCAGCTGCCCACTAAGTGCTGGGCAGCTGTAGAACTGAGCGTGGACACCACTGTGCCCTCAGCACACAAATCGCCGTCACTCGTGGAGCCTCTCTGGGCTCTACCAAAAGAATGCCCCCTAGAGCCTTCGTGGCCCTAAACGTTACTGTGGGGCAAGGGGGGAGTGACCCGCTGCCATCTGGGGCCGCTCCATCACGAAACCACTGGTGCCCCCTTAAGGTGGAGCCTCGCTGGGCTCTTGCAAATATTGCCCCGTCGTTGGAGCGTGCAACGCGCTCAAGGAGTGCTGCCCACGTCTATGTTGGAGCCTCACCGGCTCAAGAACCAACCAATGCGGGCCCTCGCTGGAGCCTCTCGGGGCTCGGAACACTAAGGAAATGCCCCCCTCTGGTGGAGCCTCACGGGGCTCGTAAACACTGCCCCCGCACCCCCAGCACATGCGGGGAGTCCCCCAGGCCTTCTAAACACTCACCGGGCTGTTGCTCTGGGGACTCCCGCGTCGTCTCCTCGTTCTCTGCTCCCGTGGGGGGGGGGGGAAGGACTCCAAGGCTTCCTCGCAACGCGGAGGGGCAGGCACCGACAATGTGCCTCGCGCCCCCTCCGCACCAGCTCCTGCCGCACTCCTCACTCTCTTCGCCCTGGGAAGTGCGGGGTAGGCTCCCGTCCGCTTCCCTCTACCCACGCACGGCTTCGTTGTCCTGCCCACCACCAGGCGTGTCTTCTTTCCGCTTCCGGGTCACTGCAGGCAGCGCGGCGGCCCGGGCTTCTCGGCGGCAGTACGGGGTAGGCTCCCGCAACTTACTCAAGCAATAAGCAGGGTGGGCACCCGCCAACGATCACACAATGCGGGGCGGGCACCCGCGGTCGTCCTCATGGCCAAAGGCACGCAAATAAGCGGGGTAGGCACCCGCTATGGCGATAACAATGCCGGGTGGGCACCGGCCTCCAGAATCAAAGCGCTCACAGTGCTATGAAGCCAAACAGCGCGCCCAGCGCTATAAAGTCCAAAGAGCGCTCCCAGGCGCTACAAGCCAACAGGTCCAGTCATAAAATCTTCAAAGAGCAGGGGGGCAAAGACTGGGCCCAGGGGCCAGCTCACAGGGCACTCCAGCAGGGAGGCAGTCCCCAGTGGCGGTCTCTCCTGGCGCCCAGCAGCAGCAGGCCCCCCTCAAGTTGATCCTGCAAGAGAACAGTTTCTGTGGGGACACAGCCCCATTTTATACAGTAAAACTCTTTGTCTGATGGTGCAGGGAAGGGGCGAACCAGTTACAACAGGTTCCTGAGCACTTTGTTTTGCTCAGCCCTTCTCCCTATTCACTGGACAGGCCAGGGTCATCAGACGCACCACAGGGGCCGGAGCCAGCATTGTGTGGGGAAAGCCCTGTCCTATTCAGGACCCAGGTGTACTCCTCCCCAGCCATCAATATGCTAACTCCCTATTCACCACTGGGTGACTCCTCCTGACTCTGGGTATTTCCCTAGCCGTCACATGACCTCAACCAGCCAATCGCCAGACAAGCCACACATTTCATACTGCACACAGAAGTGCCCACTTCTAGAAGTGGCACTTCCACACTAGCTACACGCATGCCGCACGCATCATCGCGCAACATTCAATCACACGAGTCCGCACATACCAAACTCGAGCCTGCACTCCCCACGCATCAGGAACTACCAGGGACACATACATTCCCCCATGCATTCCTATGGGAGGGCAGGCCAACCTCACTACACGCACGCACTTTACCCTGGGACACAGTGGTAAAAGTGGGCAGAAGCCAAAAATCATTACACCAAGTCACCCATAAAAAGTTTTGGGGGTGAACCTGCCAGAAGGGCCGGGTCCTATAATAAGAACAAAGAAACGGGGCTAAGAGGGATCAATCTCGTTTATTTTAACTCAAGAAACAATTAATTTTCTCGGTACAACTTATTTCTTATAAGAAACTATATTCATCATAATTTATCAGGGACGAATATCTCTTGGTGAACATCAGAGCACTTCAACACAAAATATATACAGATTTGCACAAACATGAAGCAACACAACAACCTCTATTTACAATATCATTAATTCATATGAAATACTAATACACATACAGTTTATGTACACAACAAACTATCAAATATCAATTCCCCTAATCATGGTTCTAAATCAATGTATACTAGTTATTTATAGTAGTACATTTGGAGGAAATCCTTTTTGGCATCCGAGGTGTTACTCCTCTCCTATTGTTTTATATGTCTGCCAAACAAAAATAATTCTTGAATAAACACTTTTAGTGGATTCCACTAAAAGTGTTTATTCAAGAATTATTTTTGTTTGGCAGACATATAAAACAATAGGAGAGGAGTAACACCTCGGATGCCAAAAAGGATTTCCTCCAAATGTACTACTATAAATAACTAGTATACATTGATTTAGAACCATGATTAGGGGAATTGATATTTGATAGTTTGTTGTGTACATAAACTGTATGTGTATTAGTATTTCATATGAATTAATGATATTGTAAATAGAGGTTGTTGTGTTGCTTCATGTTTGTGCAAATCTGTATATATTTTGTGTTGAAGTGCTCTGATGTTCACCAAGAGATATTCGTCCCTGATAAATTATGATGAATATAGTTTCTTATAAGAAATAAGTTGTACCGAGAAAATTAATTGTTTCTTGAGTTAAAATAAACGAGATTGATCCCTCTTAGCCCCGTTTCTTTGTTCTTATTATATGTTCCTTACCCAGGCGTGGGAGGGTTATTTGGGTATGCCCCAGTACACTTTCTTGATAGAAGGGCCGGGTCCAACAGGCATGATCAGGGATAAAAACACAGCAGCTACTCCCGATAATACGACATGCTCCACCACGATCAGCTAGAACCACGTCTAGCACCATTCCGTTTTGCAAAGTCAAAATTCTCATCATTTGGAGTTCTTCTGTAATATTCCCAAGCGCCATTGCTGTCTGATTAGTCACAGCCTCTACTACACAGGTTAGGTGTCTAATCTTCCTACTATTTAAAGCCGCACCAACAAAGAAAAAAAGTCCCAAATTAAAGTCAACATGTTACTGTAATGCAGTGTCAGTTTGATCCACTTCATCATCATTTATAGTTCTTTTGAATCGGTTCTAAGAAATGTCATTAAACAGTTTTTGATCTTTATGATAAGATGCAGGTGCTAGGAACACAGGAGGAAGCAAAAAGGACACATAACAGGTTCCAGACCACCCACTTGGTACATGATAGTAGCCTTTACTCCCACAAATGAAATAAGTGTTGTGTGAGGACAGGAAACTGCTATTGTTTGTTTCAGTAATCTTCAATACTGTAGTAGAGTCACTTTTTCCCACTGGAATACTACCAAAACTGCTCACACAAAGATTTGCTCGTGCTCTAGTAAGAGCGATAACAAAAGGCCCGTTACCCTTGGCCGTTCGAGAGTTGGGGAAAACATAACGTGTGGAGGAATATCCTTTGCGATACTCCTCCATTTTCCATACAGTTCCTTTGGCCTGTGGGTCCCCTTCCTCATCGGGGTAACAAACTTTATTAAGTTTTGCATTAAGTCCTCCTATATCAGCTAGAGTACTATTACCAATTTCAGAGGCCCACAACAGTGCAAACCAGGCTCTACATGAGCCATTATGCGAGAATGGCAAGGGAATGAAAGGTGTTCCTCCCTTCTTCTGATGAGCTGCCATCATTCCACATACCCAGCAGTTGGTACTGCTCGTAGCATTATGAGTATGATGCAACATTTGTGTGAAAGTGTTATTGAGATACGACATCCAGTGTTTCTTATCATGATAGGGAAGAGTAAAATAATAATGTTCGGTGGGGACAGGAGTAGTAGCAGTCAGTAAGTTTCGAGCCGGAGCTACTTCTTCCTCAACCCACATAATAACAGCAATGATGTTAAGAGTCAAAGTTAGTCCAATAGCGAGCATCATATTTTTACTGCAGACTTTTGCAGCATTTGATTTCTTCTCCTCCGGCATGTTCATTTAGTCGGTGAACAACAAAACAAATGATGCCCTAAGCTCCTGGGCAGGCGTTGGTTTCTTCACTAACGTTGAAATGAGTAGTCACTAAAAGGCTACCCCCCTTTGTAGTCAGTCTTTAACCACTGAGGACAGTGGCTCAAACAGTCTCTTTCGGCGATGAAATGTCTTTCTTCCTGGATTGAAGCAGATATCTAGATGTACCAGGGATCGTATAGTCAGGGAAGACTTCCTCAGGTCTTTCAGGTGACACAGCTCGTCCTTTCTCGGTGACCAGGATGTCGCGGTGATCTGTCAACGCAGCTGGGCTCACGAGGGCATGTGGAACTTTACGACAGTGGGTGGCGTGCACCCAATTCTTCTGGTTGGTCACTCGTACCGCAGTTCTAGTAGCCAATAGGACTTGCTCCGGTCCACACCAACAGGATGGCAAAGAATTTGTTTGCTGGAAGGACTACGTTAAGACAAAGTCGCCAGGCCGCAGATCATGGCCATCACCCTGCCACCTGTCTGGAAGGGCTTCCTGTGCCTGCTGATAAATAGAAGACAAGCTATCAGTTAACTGGTACAAATAGTCACTCATCAACACATAGGGTACAACATGTATAGGGCGAGGCTTAAGCATTCCCCAAATATTCATGGGCCTGCCAAACACAACCTCATATGGCGTACGGCCAGATCGTGTATGGCATATATGGAGTATATGGGGTATTGATCTGATAAAAAGTAGTGCTAGGGGCAGGGCATCAGGCCATTTCAAAGATGTGGAAGCCTGTATTTTAGCCAATTTCAGTTTCAGAGTGGAATTGTAACGCTCCACCAAGCCTGCTGATTGTGGATGAAAAGCGGCATGAAATTTCTGCTTAATCCCTAACCCTTTCATGACATATTCGACAACTTGCCCAATTAAATGAGGTCCGTTGTCACTCCATAAGACCTGGCAAATGCCGAATCGAGAAAAGAACTCCTTTAGGAGAACGTTCGCTGTCGTGAGAGCTGTATTATCCTTGGTAGCATACTCCTCCACCCATTTACTAAAGGCACAAACCACCACCAGGACATATTTCAAGTTATTACAGCGCTCAAACTGAATGTAGTCCATTTGCAGGACCTCAAAAGGTGCAGTTGGTGTCGCAAACCCTCCTGTTGGAGTTTGCGTTCCCTTTCCAGGATTATACTGAAGACAAACCAAACAAGACTGGACCGTCTTTTTAGCAGTGCCGGCAATATCAGGATGATCCCAAACTTGCATAAGTTGTTTTGCCATTGAGGATGCTCCAACATGTGCCGGCCCACGTACCATGTGAATTATGGGGTATAAGTAGGCTGTGGGTAACTTCCATTTGGTCATAGTTTTATTCCTCCAACAGCTCTCATCATCCAGGGCTCCCTCCTTAGACCATTGGTCTAGTTCATCAGTGGAGGCAGATTTTTGCATGTCCAGTACCTCTTGCCTGGCATCATGCCAACGTTCAGCTTGTGACTTCACTACATACATGGATGTGGTACTTCGCTGCATAGCGGTTTCACGGGCTGTGTAATCTACAAAGCAATACCAAAGGAAATGATGGACGGAGCGTTTGAGCAAATCAAACACTCACCCCCAGTCAACTGATCTGGGTTTAATCCATCATCATTCTTTAGCTCACTCCACCACCCCAGTTCAGACATGGCCATATGCAAATCAGTCTGACCCTGTGCCTCATGAGAACAGTCCAGCCCGAACTGCCAAGCTATGTCTTCCATGGACCGGAAACAAGCATCCTGGGACCGGTTTCGGGTTCATAACCCTGATCTGCCAGGCTATCTTGAATCCAGTGGCAAAGTGAGCAAGGGACCCACGTCTTGGCATACCCTGCCAACTTAGGGCGAACAAAGCGATGACAGTCCAGCCCGAAAACCGATGAGGGTTATGAACCCAAAACCAGTCCCAGGATGCTTGTTTCCGGTCCAGGGAAGAGATGGCTTGGCAGTTCGGGCTGGAGTGTTTTGTTTGTTTTTCTTAAAAAACTATATGATAATGAGGAATGATGCCATGTATGTTCTAATTGTACTCGGTACCTACTATGTAACTAGTACTACGAAAAACAATTTGATTGACCTGTTCCCAATGTGCGGGGAAAGTGTATAGTTTTAGGACTATGAATTTCAACAGAGCTCTGTAATTATCAGACTTTAGGTCAAAAAGCCATAGTAGATAATGATATGTCCTTTTGACATGAGTTCACCAATTAAGAACCCTCCCCCGTTGTTTTAGAGTGCCCTCTCAGTGTGTGTAATAATAACTTTGTTCGCGCCAGCTGCTAATTATTCCGTCCTGCATGTATTAAAACACAGTCCCCTGTGCATGCTGATTAAAATACGACACCGGGTTCACGCCGGCTCAAGATTAGACTTGAAAGTCTTGGCACAGATCTTCGGTTTCTATTAAGTTTCTTGCCCTGCAGCAGAGGAATCCCTGCCTTCAGAGTGCCTCACAGCTGTTTCAATAAAGTTTCCGTAAATCACAGCTGAGTCAGGCTTCCCATGAACGTGCCTCCAAGCCGATGATACACGCCCCTCCCACGCCCCCAGTTACGTCACCATACGTAAAACCCGGAAATAGACAGCTTACTTCCCGTGCGAATGCGAGTTCGCTGCATTCATGGAAGAGCGTTGGAATCGAGTGGTAGTAGCAGATTGATCGATTCACCACCCAGGAATACAATTCGGAGCTGTAACGCAATCCCCTTGCGTCGCGCCATTTTTGAGGCAAGCGAGCTGGTAAATAATACAGACGCTCGCATTCCGCAAGAATTAGGTAAGACTTAATACCTTTTGAGATACGTTTCCATGCACCGGGTGCATATGGCTTATTCGGACACTCCCGATTCCGATCTCCTCACAACTTGGATGTCCGTTACCAACCATCAGACCCTGTGTCACCTAGGAACCTTACAATGGTGAGGTTTGCACTACCCTTTGATGCTTGCACGCCCACACCGTCACTGGGAACACGGCATGCTGCACTGTCACTGCCCCAATATCAATCAGTGCCATCCTTCAAATCACTTGTGAAGAGAGGACCGGTCGGAGCACTTGTAGCCACAAATAAACCTTTTTTCGCCCGCCCGTCATCTTTCTAGCCCAAAATGCTTTTGAGGAGATAGAGATATAGATATCCTCCTTTAAAGTTTCTTTTTCCCCCTTCTCATTTTTTTTGCCTTTCCAACCAAAAGATAGCATTTCAAATCTCGGTGAGGCTACAACAATATTGACTAGATGCTTTCCTTTGCTCTAGCGTAAAAGATTTCCACTTGGAGATACAAGAACCAGGAATCTTACATCTGCAAATACGTTTGTGGTACGTAGGAATACCCTTGATTTTAATGAGTCACTACACCTGTAAATATTTTGTCACATTTTTCACACTTATGATTAAGTAATATGGTCTTCTTTATACAATTAGATACTGCCAGTCCTCTATATAACTCTTGTCCACCCTGATGAAGACCTTCGACAATAAGTGCCACGCTGAAGGTCGAAATGCGTTGGTTTTTTGATGAGGCAAGCCTTAAAGAATTAAGGAAACAGAAAGACGTCAACTTTCCGACAACACTTGAAACGAATTCTAAATAGTGTCGTGAACTTGTTTTCCAAATACCTATAGGCTACCTCTCTTTGGCACCTTAATAGATTATCATCCTGAGAGGACTAGAAGAATATGAGTCCCTGGAACTCTATGTGAACAACGTAGGACTTTTTCCTATATGTATAACATTCTACACATAGTTGTTTAAAATATTATGAGGAGATCCCTTGTGTCTAGTATACAGAATTACTGTTGTCTTTTATGTGAAGATTGTCTAAGTATATGACGTTGTGTTTATTTGTCATTTGTTTATTGTTAAGTCCTCTGAAATATCTTTGCCTTTTTGTAATCACAGTTGCACAGAATCAACAGGTCTTGATGTAAGAATATGAAATGTAATATCTGTACAGCGAATACAATTAGTAGAAAATAAAAATCTACTTCTGAAAAGTTGAAAAGTTGATTTATGGTGACAGAGGTATCCTGTTTTGCTAATAGTATTTTTGATTCCAACCTCTGTTCCCCTTAATAGAATCAATCCCCTGTTTTTCATAGAACCCCTTGGAAACAGAGCGCGAGCAACTGGATCAAGAACAGCTGAGAAATAGGCACAAGGAGGTTGCTTATCACCGTGTGTCTGTGTTAAAACTGAGAGGGCACAACCTTCCCTCTCGTGTCCATAGAATGTGAAGGTCTTAGTGTAGTCTGGAGTTCTTAATACTGGTGAAGAGCAAAGAGCTTGACGTAACTGTTGGAAGGCATTCTGACATTCAGTAGTCCATGGGAGGGGCGTCGGAGTGTCTTTAGTGAAAAGGGCCAATAAAAGTTTAATAATGTACAAGAAACTGGGGATCCACTGCCTACAGAAAGAAGTGAGGCCAATCAGTGCACAAACATCCTTTTGAGTACGGGGCACAGGAGTATCTAAAATGGTCTGAATGAGGTCTGGTATAAGTGCACGTCCCTCCTTAGACAGGAGGTGACCTAAATAGGTAACCTGCTGTCTTCAAAATTTCAATTTCTTTCGCAAGACTTTGTGATTGTGAGAGGCAAGAAATGATAATAATAACAGCGTTCCTTCTTCACACTGCTCAGGCGTATCTGCATCCAACAAGATGTCATCAATGTATTGGATAAGGGCCACCCCTTTGGGTACAGGAAAGGAATTAAGCTGTTGGGACTCTCTGTATAGCCCTGTGGCGCTCTACAGAACCGATATGCTCTATTTTTCATGGTGAACCCAAACAAATAACGGCTGTTAGAGTGAATGGGTATCGAGAAGAAAGCATTCTTCAAATCGATCACCAAAAATGTAGTGGCAGTAGGAGGGACCATAGTGAGAAGTGTTGTGATGTCAGAAACCACTTGATATTGGGGTGCGACAATTTTATTAACTTCTCGTAAATCAATAATGAATCTGTAGATTTTAGTGTCAGTATCTTTTTTCAAAATAGGAAGGATTGGGCTATTGCTAGTGTTATAGGGGACTTCGTCCACTACCTCCACTTTAATCAAATCCTGAACAATGTGTGCCAATACTTCTTCACCTTCGCAAGATATTTTGTATTGGGGCAGTCGAGGCAATGAAACACCCTCCTTTACTTGAATATGTACAGGTGGAATAACCATTTGACCCTCATCAGTATTTGATTTAGCCCACAAATTACTAGGTAAGGATGTAAGGGTGACGTACTCATTGATAACACAAGATCTCTCAACCATTGGATAATTGTCATTCAAAATAACACTCACACCTTCCGGAGAACAACGTATTGTGGCCCGAAAATATTTAAGCATATCGATACCCATAATATTGTCAGGTGTGGTAGGGGAAAGCAGAAATGGACATGCTGCAGTGAATTTATCAAGTCTGAATTCAAGTGGCTGTGAAAGTGGGCTAGGTGTATATGTCCCATCGAATCCTAGTGACGTTATCATTGTGGCAGACAGGGGAGACCTAGGAACCAGTTTTTTAGACAGAGCACTATGAGTAGCCCCTGCATTAACCAGAAACCGATCAGTAGATCCCAAGACGTTTGTGTCAACATAAGGACCCATTTGATCTACTGGCACCTCAACCGGTTCCTTACCCCATCCTAGGCATCCCTATGCGTAATCAGAAACTGCAAGGACCTCATCAGAATAACCAGACATTTGATATTGATTTCGTCTATCAAAAGTATTAGAGTAATTTGGTCCTTGTGTAACTGCCTCAAACCTGGGACGAGCTCCTGTACCTCCCCTGTTTCCTGAATTCCCTGAGCATCCTCTCATACTGCCCCTTCCCCGCTGATACTGCTGACCTCGCAAAAGGGAGCACTCAGAGCTCCAATGCCCAGTCTCTTTACAATAAGCACACTCCTCAGGGGACAAATTTGCTCGAGGGAGAGGGGGTGCTCCAGGTGTATATCTTGCATGTCTGCCTCTTCCACCTCCCCTAAATGGTGGACCATATATTTGAGCCAACATAACTTTCGTCTTTAAAGCATTATACTCCCTGCCTTTCACTTCCTGTTCCTGTTGCTCATAATATTGGACCATAGTCAAAAGAAGAACTCTCACTGGCCTTTAAATGACTAGCTATTTCCGGTAACATATTAGCGACAAATTTATCGACAAACAAATGGTTACCCGTATCATCGGCCAATGACTGACCACTAAAATCATGGACTGTTTCCTCAAATCTTGAAAAGAAATCAGAAACTGACTCATCCGCTTTCTGTTTACAGGACGCTAACGTAGTCCGATCGATTTTCTTAGGAGGTATGAGAGTCTTTAACTTAGTCACAATAGCTTTAGGAAGATTTAGGAAGATCTAGGTTTCTGCGCAGGCTCCCTTTCCACATCTATTTGTTCTAAATGTTCCCAAGTATCACCATATGCTACATTGTCATCTATTTTACGTATCGTCCTCCACATATCAGGGGCAACATAAATCCAAAGAACATATCAATATCTGGCAAGGTCATAGTGCAGGAGCTAATGGCTCCTTCCACCTCCTCCTAGAAGGTGTCAGGATTTTTCCGGGGGTCGGGCAAAGCAGCTTTAAGAGCCATCACATCAGCTCTACTCCAAGGACTGTAAGCCCAATTATATATAAAATATCCCTTTGCATCATTCTAAGTTTTGTCATCATTTTTTCCTGCACCCTTCGGAGGAACATACAGGGGTGCAGCTTCATGCATAGGTTTTACAGTAACTGTAGTACTACTAGGTTCAGCCTCTTCCACCGGAGCATCTACATTCTGTACTTGAGATTGAACTGCTTCTATACCTCTTGTTTTCTAGCTAATTCTTGCTCCTTTCGTAAACGCAATGTTGCGTCTCGTTTTTTAACCACTCATCTAATCATATTAGATAGGTTTGAGAAGGAAAAGTCCCCTCTGTTAATCGTTTATAATCAGTATTTATATCAGCTTGCTCTAGTTCCTGAGAAATTTGTCTATAATCAAATATTACCTCCCAAACAAATTCTTCTACAAAATCAAATTGCTCTGCACTGTTCCATTGTTAAACCACAGTTACAATGAGCGCTGCCGCGTGAGACCGACGAGCCTCCTCCCTAGCAGCAGTTTTTAACATATCTTTTTCTGCTTTAGTCAAAGTAGAGCGAGTCTGTCGCCCATCTTGTTAATCTTGTTCTTTGTCGTCTGAAGACAAATGCTTGTGGCCAGAAGCCTCATCAGAAGAACTTGGAGTGTGAGGTTTATACGGGGGTGGGGGACATTCTAATAGGATGCAATCATCCTTAGGTGTATCAAGTAGGGAATAGAGAGGGCACCTAATAGGATACTGGCCATTTATCTCTAATCGACGTTCTCTATCTTCTTTTTCTGTTTTTTCCTTCTTTGCTTTATTTTTTAATTCTAATGCTTTTTGAGATATCGTTTTACGTTGTACTTTTTCTGCTATAGCTTCTGCTCTTTTTGCTCTCTCTCGCACTTCTTTCTCCCACATACGCACACAATCAAACATATCCTGTCGGCTTCTTCTTTTAAATAAACACTGCTCTACATATTGAACATTTTTAAGATCAAATGACCCATTCACTGGCCATTGCAGATCGGAATCTTTCTCTGTGTATTTGCTCCACAGTGGACCGTACATAATGGAAGAAATACCATATTTGACATACATATCTCTATTAGGCGTCCCTTCTGGGGTAGTCGGCTGACTTTTTTCTAACTCTACTTTGGTACCACCAGAGAAGCAACACCACCTATGGAGTGTGCTGAGAACAGGCATGTTTTACCAAATTATGAGTAAAATATTACTACTCCAAACAAATATTCAAAAAGGAGAAAAATCTCCACATTACCTGCCTTCAAACTTTGCAAAGATTGAATAACAAATTCAAACAAAAAGCCCAGGCTTAAAAAATCATGAGTGCCGCTTTAGCGACCTTACCAAAAAGAAGACTCCAACTCCCACCTGCTGATCGCCGGTCGACCTAATGGTCACTACAGATTTGCGCCTAAGAAAACTAGGGGTGGGCGGAATTTGCGAAATCCACTTTCACAAATTATCACGAAAATGTTAAAAATTATCGCAAACATGCGGAAATATCGCGAAGATGCGGAAGTTTTTTTCCCGCATGTTCACGGGATTTTCTGCATGGTTGCGGCTCGCCAACTTACCCATGTGGTTGCTCGCGGGCGCGGCCATCTTGTTTTCAGTTGTCTCGCGGTGCATGATCGCGAGAAGAAAGACGTGATCACGCGACGCATGACGTCACTGCGGGCGCGAACTGTCGCGAGACAGCGCAAATGGCTAAAAACAATACAACATCTCATGGGGAACGCGACCGGATCAAGAAAACTTGTCGGCGAACGCAGGGATTCAGGTAAGGCGATCGCTCGCGCGCGCGAGAATGTATTATTTTACAGCGCGAGCAAGAACCAAATTATCGCTAAGCTGCGGAATGCGGAAATTTTGACATTTTCGCGCTTACCGCGGAACGCGAAAATATCAAATTATTGCAATTTCCGCGAACGGAATGAAATTTTAGCCCAGGCCTAAAGAAAACCCCAGTGGAGACCGGCCACCACCTGAAGGGTCAAATCGAGAAAACAAAAAAAGTCACGTCGGTCTGCAAAGACAAAGGTCTCCACGTGCAGTGCGCTTCCTCAGCAAAATTTCGATCCTCCATCAAGACCACTCCTTCGGATGGCCGCGTGTCCGATGGGGCCCCATGTGTCGAGCGCCAACTGTGGAAATGTGCCTAAAAGTGGGCACACTGGTGCAGGGTCACCCTCTCGTCCACTGGTCCAGAGACCAACAAAATAGAGATCAGCACTGGAGTTGGAATAAATAACAAGTTAATTAATCATTCATGAGTGGGACCACATCCACACAACACTCTCAAGTGCTGCAAGGAGATAGTACACTGAAGTCACAGAACACAGGTCTTTTATACAGGTTTTCTATAATGTAAGCATGTGAACAGAAATAGGAAGAGCAAGTTTTAGAAATAGCTATCAGCAAACAAGGGCAGATGAATATCCATGTGGTCAGCAGAGTGGGAGAAGGAGCAGGAATGCTTATGGCAGCAGTAAATGGTCCACAGTTAACATCTGAGACCAGGTGCACTGACAACTATAAACCCTCAGCACGCACATTGGTTTAGCCGAGTCAGGAAGTCAACAAAAATAGATAACATAAGCAGAGTGAAAAGATGAAAGAATTACGAAGGAAACTTAAATGGACACCATAGACAAAATGGCTGTTGCTTATGCTAAGTAAAATATTACACGTTTTCCACATCATGGCCAAATTTCCTGGTATGAGTTCTGAATTCTTTTTACGACAATATTGATAATTTTTGCCAACACATGATCTTTACTTTCCAGTGCGTCTTTTTTAGGGCTTAAAATGTTTTAACAGTTGGTGTTCCCGTTCTCTGATTGCGCAGTAGCAACAATATGATTCTTCTGCCTTATCATTTGACATATGTGTCCAACGTGATAGGGTGAGAGTGCTTAGAAACAGTGGGCAACAGTGCCTGGAAACATTTATCGTTTAACCTGTCTGGCTTGATGTGGGCTGCCTGTCTACTTGCAGGATTTAATCTACTGACATAACTATAAAAGGCACATTGGCACAAGACCCAAGGTTGTCAGGCCAGGTTACTATCTAATTATGGCTGTTTTTCACTATAAAACATGGAGCATAAAGTGTCACACTACTTGCATGCACTGGGACACATTGCACCATCATTATGCCACTGATTGACATTTAACTATCATTTGGTGGTAATGCCCCAGGAAAGAAAAAGGTTCTTACCATGAGCATACATTGCATCATTTATTTGTGAATAGAACCCGGGCTATTCTGTTGCAGGAAACTTATTCCAGTGAGCTAACCAAACTAAATTTCCATAGCGTACAAAGAACTCCTATTCTGTTTCATCTTTTGGTTTTACTTTTGATATTCAGTCACTTAAAGCTCATTTCAGTGGGAACATACATCTAGTAAAATGTAGGTCATGAAAAATTGCAACAACACCTGTGGTCTCTTCCTCCTTCACACATTAACTCAGTTGTGGATACGACCCAAAAGGACAAAACGAATCTCTTTGAAAGACTTTTACTTTTCGAGATTATGATCCTGCTAAAAACACTCATAATGGCATGCATTTGTCAAATTTCAACACACTCTACAAAGGACGGCGGCCCAACATGTTATAATGTAACCCCTACCAGATATTGCCTCTTATTCTACCCAGGTAGGTCAAAATATTAATCAGGAAGTTAATGCCCTGATTACTTACTGATAATCCTCATTACTCTTAGTCCTAGTCGCCCTTGACCCAGTCATAACAAATGAGGAAGTATCCAATCACAGACGGGAAACAAAAGAGGAAATGCTTGCTAACACAACTCACCCTTCTTCCAAGGGCTATACTAAAATAGCCAACCCTTAGCTCTTCCTGAAATACCAAGCAAAACAAAGGCCTGATACCAGGAGGGTGGGTGGGAAGTATGACTGTGTCGAGTAAGAGTAGGACTAAGTGTAATGAGGATTACATGTAAGTAATCAGGCATTACCTCTACGTCCCTCGTCCTCAACCCAGTCATAACAAATGAGGTATACCAAGGCAGACACCCAAACAGCAGGCCTTTGGCATACTGTAAGAAAACAAACAAGACACAGGACATAAGCAAACCATAGTGGTTTAATGCCACATCCCAGGAACAATCAAACAGGAGCAGGAGGCACCACAGACTGAAACACATCACACCCAAAATTCGAACAATCAGTGCTGAAGATCTCACTTCGGAAAATTCAGGAGGAAACTGTGGTTCTCAGAAGTACGAATGGTCAAGGCCAGATGCCCCGGCATCACCTGAACAGATGGGGCTTGGACCGGCCAGTCATTCAGGTAAGGATATACCAAGCTCCCCCACACCACCCCAGAGATGAAGGTGAGCACCAGAGACATTCTGAGGGAGGAATGTAGGCCGGATGGGAATACACAAATCTGCCAATGATGACCTCCCAGTGAGAAACATAGATATTCCTGCAACCTCAGCGCGACTGGCACATGGAGGTAGGCATTCTGGAGATCCAATGAAGCCATCACAAAACCCGCCTCAATCAACGTGATAATGCTATGCAGTGTCTCCATCTTGAGGAGAATCCTCTGGACATAACGGTTCATGGACCTGAGGTTGTGTCACTATTCGAAAGCCCCCTCCCACATAATCATCCGGACCAAGAACATGACAGAATAAACGCCCTGCCCCCTCTCCAACTTTGGAACCAAAACAATCGCCTTCTTCCGGAGGAGCAATTGAATCCCATCCAACAATGACTTCCTCCTGAGAGCATCCTTTGGAAGAGGTGTCATCACGGTACCCGAACGGGGAAAAGGACACAAACTCAATCCGGTAACACTCTTCCAGAACATTCAGAACCCATCTGTGCGATGTCGTGTGATGCCAATGTACCAGGAAATTATGCAGTCTCCCACCATCCTCTGGTATCACACCAACTGGCACCTCTGCAGCGGCACAGTCAGGACTGCTGAATCGGATTCCCGGGCTCCTGACAGTGTTTCATCACAAACATACCTTGAAGACCCTTACCCTGAATCTCTGACCCTTGAAGGCACCTCTCTGCCCATGAGAAGGCTGACAAAAAGATTTAGCATGGGGGAAGAGATGCTGCTTCTGCTGGGGATGTCTACTAAAAGAAAAAATAATGCTTCCTCTCCGTGAAGACTTTGTGCAACTTCTACTCAAGTTCCTTACCAAAAAGTCTCGGACTAGTAAACGGCAAGGTCAAAGCTACTGACTGCTGAGCAGAAGCTGTATTTCATCCCTTCCGCAACAGGTTGCATCTGGCTGCAATGAAATGAGTCAAATGCAATGTCAGAAAGAAACTCTGTCTGGCGTTCCATGGATTCCAACAATTCAGGGTAATGCCCACCCTCCTGCATAGTCATGAACAAGGTCTTGAAGTCCGACAATAAGGACTGAGCAACATAGGCAGCATAGATACAGGAACGAATGAAGAGTCAACCTTCTTATCCGCTCCATCCTAAAGGATATTATCCTCCGCCATTGATGGGCACCAGACCAGACTGACAACAATAGAGTCCACATGTACACACTCAGGAACTTTCTACTTCATGTCCCTCAAAACATAAAGCTTGGAGATGAAGAGAGGCACCAGAATACATTCTGGGTCCTTCCACTCATTTCATTCATTTCATAAGGCTTTATTCGAACATAAAATAAGTTCATAAAAGCACAATTAAAAAGACAACATGATAAGAAAAACATACAGAGGCAGAAAAATCAACAGCATAGAATTATTAAAATTGTTAAAAGAGCATACTTTTCCTGGCATTAATGGATTTGAGAAGAAAAGTAGCCGTGTCCTTCCACTCATTTAAGAGGACATCCATCATGAAAGGATGAATGGGCAGGGCTCTAGGAGAATGCTTTTGAAACCGAGGCAGTACCATGTCATTAGAAGGTCCGGCCACCTCATCATCAGGAAACCCCATGTTATCACTAACATGGGACAGAATCTCTGGCAATATGTCCTTAGAGACGCAGTTCCCTTTCTGTTCTAAAGAGCCCAGATATGACACATCAGAAGAATCAGAGCTGGAAATGTCAGAATACAGCTCCTGTCCACCAGCTGAAAGCGAATCTGCCTTTTTATTCTAAGAGATGACAAAGTGTCCAAAATAAGCTTCTGGAGTCGCTCCTTCTCACCCAATCTCTTCTTCTTAGGTGAAGGGGCGGTCCCAGGACTCTCAACAGAGGACAGGGACAAAGACATCAGGGAACAATGCCTCCTCTTCCCAGCATGCTTTCCCATGTTGCAGGCTATAGAGGCCACTGCACATAGCAACCAGGCAAAAGAGAATGCCAGCAAACATCATCCAGGCACCCATGATATACCCATGTCACCAATGCAGTTAAAACTCCATCAAACCAGAACAAGTGTGTGATTTGACAGCATAACAGCAAAAGAATGCTTTCTATTGCCTCCCAGAACATGTGGAATGCATACCAGAGTTCATTAGCGTCCACAAAGGCAGGTCATCTGCAACAGCCAAACAACGCGGTTCTTGCCCATAAGGCAACAGTACCGGCTTCACCAAAGAGGCATTTGACACTGAAGAACAGGTAAGGCCTTGAAATGCAGTAAGGACGCTGCTTTATGGGAGCTGAAGCGAGATGCAGGGGATCCTGGGTGGACAAGAGCAAATCCCCTCTCCCCTCAGTCCCAGCACACACAGAGCAGAGGACAGCCACTAAAGAGACCGCCTTCAGAACTCAGCCACAGAAAGTCGCCCGCACAGAGCCTGTAACCGACTTTGAAATGCCGGAACAAACCAACCACATTTTGGTCATACACCGATGAAAATGTCACAGAATTGTAAGCCGCCAAACCGGGGCAAAATTTAGGCAGACAACACGTCGCTGACCTGGGAGAACAATGTAAGCGCAGCAGGCAGTTCTCCTGGCAGGATGGGAATAGTCACATCGTCTAACATAGAAGAAGTCATAGGAGGTCACAAAATGCGTACCGACTCCTGTAGTTCCCACGGAGGTCACAGGTGCTCCCAAAGCCCAGCAGAGGGAGAAAACCTGCTACAATTTTCCACGTTGGAGGCAAAAGCCCAGCAGTTACGTCTGCATCCCCTTTATACCGTGGGAGACAGGAAACAAAACAGGAAGTGTGAAGGGTTGGCTATTGTATTTTAGCCCTTGGCAGGAGGGTGAATGGGGTTAGCAAGCGTTTCTTGTTTTGTTTCTTGTCTGTGATTGGATACTACCTCATTTGTTAAGACTGGTTTGCGGACGAGGAACATAAAGGTACTGTGCATTTAGTAGCGGGTACTACTGCACAAAATGAATAGTCTCGCAAGAGGTAGTCAGCCATTTTGGGTGTTGTTTTTGCCTACAAGGAGACCACATCCAAACTCCTGTGCTAATAAATAGGATATCTCTGCAGCAGCATCGAAAGCTATGAGTCACCAGAGTATTTGCATAAAAAGGATCAAAATAAGTGAGGGTATAACTTTGGATACTGCTATTTATGCTGAGAATGTTTTTTAGAAACAAAAGATCACACAATATACCTTGAACCAAGCCTTTGACCTGGCACCCAAGAAAAAGTAAACTTTATGCAGTGAACTTTGAACCTTGATAGCAAAGGAGCCACTGGAAAGCTATAGAATGTTTTACGCTCATCTACTTTGAATAAAAATCATTAAAGCCTAATTTTCAGAAAAAAGATTTTAGACAATACTGTATCGAGGCACAAAATTTGCAACAATTATGGGCTCAGACATCAATTGGATATTTGTTAGCCAAATATCTGAAAGAGTTCTTGATGCTTGTGAATTTATGATCGAATCTTATTAGAAAAAAAATATACTTGCCCAATAAATCATTTTCCATTACAGGATTGAGGCTGTTTTCCAAATGTTTAGTACAATGAGCATATGGGTGGAAATCGAACTCGTTTCTGCGTTTAAGTACTTTGGGACAGATTTCTCAACATTTGGCAATCCGTGGATTGACACCAGAAGAGACACCAACAATCACAAGCATTTATTTGGGGTTTCCTTTCCAGCACAAAACCTGCTATGTCCTGGAAAGTTAGCATAAAGTAATCCACAGTAGTGCTATACTTTTCTTTCCACTACTATGCATCAAGAATGTATCCTTTGGGTGGGATATTTGCATTCCCATGCAACCACCATGGATTTTGATGTAAAGTCCTATCTACTAAACTTGCAGATACAGATTTGTGCCAAAAATGTGTGCCTTCTCGAGGCATGCACAATGTTTCAGAAAAGTTTTATTTTCTCTAAACGTTCCGAAATACATAGTACTGTTTTAGTGCAAGAGTGCTTTTCCAGCACAAAACCCATGCTAGAAATCCCATCCACACACCCCTACCCTACGGTGGAAGCAGGGCCGGCTTTAGCACTGGTGGCGCCCTGTGCGACAATGTTTTTGGCGCCCCCACCATGACCACCTGCACAACAAATTCCCGCACTACCACTACCTCTTATGTCACCATAACCACTCTCACTTAGATGCATTTAATTAGTTTTATAGTGTCACTCATAAAAGTGAAGGGTGTCAGAGCACTTTACATTGTACACAGGTTACTCAATCATATGTGTGTAAATCAATGAATAGGAAACTTTACATAAGATAGACTGGTAGAATTTATATGTCATCCATTCTGGTAGGCAGTAAAGTTTAGGAGGGCTTGGTCTGGAGAAGCATAAAGTCAGAATTTAAAACATAAGACCATGGTTGGAGATTATCTTTAGTAATTGGAATTGTTTTCCACCCAAATCAACACGTTGTACAACATTAGAATATTGAAAGTCTGGGGGAAAAATGAATACACTCTAATCTATACTTGAAGTCTGCATTTCAGTTATTTGATGACCGTTAACAGCTCACTGTTTTTTGTTAGTATTTTAACTTATAATTTACAAGTAACAAAACAAAGTCTCTGACAAAAGCAGTAACCCCTTGACCTATTTCCATTATTTTCACTTCGTGATTTGCATGATACACATTATTTGCAGCAGGCATATTAACCCTCTGCACTACCTTATGATGAATCACAACATCCCCCATTCAAAACTTCCACTAGACAAAACTTCGTTCCGTTTCAAGGAAGAACATCAATCACGGGAGTAGGCTTGACATTTTTATTGTGGGTTTAAATGTGCTGGAGGTCAGGAAGGTTGCAGTGGGTGCTTTTAAACAGAATATAAACTAGAAAACAGGAGCCCCCATGAAAAGTCAGCACTCGGTGTGTGTGTGTGCGTGGCTCAAGGCAGCATAAAGTGCACCAGTGCAGGGGGATAAAGCAACAATGCTACAATCTAGGGGCTTATTTACAAGCCTCTCGCGCCACTTTTTCATCATTTTTAACATGGGAAAAGTGACGCACGGGTGGCCCACAGGGCTTGTAAATAAGCCCCCTAGTATTTAAGGCACGTTCTGCTCTCTTCCTTACATGCAATGTAGCACAGTAAGCAACAAGAACTTCACCCTCACCCATGGAGCACTTGGTTTATTAGAGTTTAAAGGCCAGGCAATTGTCGGCTTCCCTTGTCAACTGATTGAAAAGATTAAACATTTCATAACAGTAATTTAAGTGTGGATGTTCCCTCCCATGTCCTTCTCTAATACTGTACCAAATGCTGCAAAGGAGATATGTTTCCTCAAATTAGCTGCTAGCAGGCACAGACAGACGATTGTGACTGTGTTGGACAATCAGGTGAATGTCAACATCCTTCGCAAAGAGATCTGACCAATATATTAGAATATACTGAGCAAATTGGATATGTTGTCTGGTAGCTTATTATCAAAATTGACTATAAAAGATTGCAAGCAACTAAATTGGAGAATAATGTTTTTGCTTGCTCAAGTTCTATCATTGTATGTTAATATGTCATTTAGTGTCTCGTACTAGTCAACCTATTCAGAGGGGCAGATTTACAAGCCCCTTGCACCACTTTTGCCTCATTTGTAACATGGGAAAAATGACGTAAGGGTGGTGCAAGGGGCTTGTAAATAAGCCCTAGAGTTTTCTCTATTGTTTAAAAGCTGATGATTCCCAATTTTCAAATCTGTGCAAATGTTTTATCAATTGCTGCTGCTCTTTTATTGATGCAATTTCTGTAATTTTAATTCTAATTTTATTTGAATGTGTGCACACTCGTTATGCTGTTTACTATGCAATGTTTATTAATAAAACACTGCCCAGCTAAGGATGACAATTCTGAACTAACCTCTTAGTTTTCCAGACGGTGTTCATTGGAAATAACGTAATGAGCTTGTTATAAAAATTAATTAAAACAATATATTTTTTAAATAGATCTAGAAATTTCATTTAATTAAAGAAATGTTATTATTAAGAAATAGTTCCTTTAGTGTGTTTAAACATAACTAACATCAAACGCTTCTGAATAATAATGCTATACTTTCAATATAATGCCAGCTCTTAAATGACTCAAAAGACCAAGATCACAGGTTTGCTGTTGTTGCACTAGGATGAGCATTCACCAACTCCCCCCCACCCTCCATAAGTAACTTAAATATCTGTATACAGGACATGATAATTTGAGAACTTACTTAGGGCTTATAAAACTTTAATGCTTATGATGTAGCTCTACTGGAAAAACGACATTAGTTTGCGCTCTAATATATGTAATTTGAGAAACCAAGTAGAGTAACACATAATGGTTCTCTGGGGCCCATGAGTACAGGGTTCATCAAACTACGCAGCTGCCATGCAACCAACTTCTGACTCGTATTTTATAAAACACCATAACATTATAAGGTTCAAAAAAATAAAAGTTTCGAACCAATTTCTGGGGAGTCGACACCTGCTGTTGGAGCACCCCTGGTCTGCAGAAAGCTGTGTACTGGTCTGTGCCCATCATCGTAGCCTACGGCGGCCTGCGTGGTGTGGCCTGCGGTCTGAACTCTGCACTGCGGGCTGAATTGGACTGGTCCTACCTGGTGTGACTGTCTGCTGGTGGTGTGCACGCACAGAACTGCAGCCCTGGACGGGCACCCACTGTCCCAGAAAGGAGGCAATCCTGGAAACCTACGCGACTATGAGGTAGATGGGAGCACAGCGCCGCCCCATCCAGGATAAGTGAAAAAGAGGCGGGGATCGGGCTGGTACATGCACGTCCAGCCCTGGCGGTGTGTGCAGATAGGTGCTTGGAGGGCCCCCAAATGCAGGATATAGAGTGGGGGTTGATGAGGCCTTACGGGTTTGCTGCTCCTGAAGACATCATGCGGCGCTAGACGCGTGATACTGGCATCAGAGGAGGCATTGTGGGGGATTATATTGTGTTGCCCGGCCAGAGCAGCCTATGTTTTGTTGCCTGCGGTGCATCTAGAATCCAGTCTATGACTGGAGGGCAGCAGGGAGGGGCACCTGGATGGTGTGAGTTGTGGGCCCTGATGGAACTAATACCACCACTGAAGGGTTAAAGAGACTCACTCCTTGTTGCAGGCCTTCAGAGGGTACTGGGCTGGTCCTGATTCAATTGGATATTCACCAATGTGCTGTGGGCTGTCTGAGGGTCCTGCTAGGACACGTGCCCTCACATTGATTAACTGGAGACACCTGGGAGAATTCTGGCTGCCGAGAGTGGATTGGGGCCTGTATATGGGGTGTTCCAGCTCTGACACAGGCCTGGCACCCCAGGCATTCTGTGTGGATTGATGGTTGTGGCCCGAGGGGTGGATTTGAGCTGGGGTAATATGACCCTCTATATTCTGAACAGCACCGAGTCCTGACATATAAGTTTGAATGCATTGGTGCCCTGTGGGTGGATCCTACTTCAGGCAGATGGGGTGACACAGTTTGGCCCCCTGGTGACTGCTAGTTGTTCCCTAACTGTTTCCACCACTGTGTGCCGGGGAGCAACTGGAGCTGACCTGAACCACAAAGGGAGTGCTGAACCCCAGAGATGCTGGGTCGACCTGTCGGTGAGTACCTGACTTGGGTGTCTGACTCAGACACCCCGTTTGTGAAAGGAGAGGAGCCCTTTATACAAAGGGATTGTTAGTGGGCCACAATTTGGAGTGCATGGAGTGGTGGTGGTACATTGGACAGGGACCACATGCAGAAGGCATCATGGTGAAGGACAAAGTGGTGAGATCAGCCCAGTCCAACAAAATAGTGAAATACACCCACTCTCTGTCAATGACGGAGATGGCGGGGGAAGGTCCTGTGGGAGACCCAGTGGCCTGGGCTGTGGCTCAGTCCGCTTGCAACCCATCTCTATTGGATTTTCTGGAAACAATCAAGGGTTCACAGACCAAAATGGTCAGAGGAATAGATTCAATGGCCGTAGATGTTAACTTGCTGAGGAATAACCTTGGTAAAGTGGTGGAATGTGTTATGACCACAGAAGAAAATGTAGTTAATCTGCAACGAGAGGTCACTACACTGCAAGAAACAGTATTCTTTCTGCAGAAGCTCACATTGAGACCAGAGGAATGTATTGAAGACTCAGAAGTAAGGTCCAGGAGGAATAACCTGTGATTTGCAGGATTCCTCGAAAAAGTGGAGGGCCAGTCTGCAAAGCTTTTCCTTGAAGATTGGCTCATTAAAATTATGCACCCACAGAAACTGTCCAAAACCTTTACCAATGAACGGGCTCATCCGGCATTGGTTACCCCCACCATGTCCGGTCAGGTTGCCGCTGACCCTCATCCCCATTTGTTCAAATTCTGAGACAGAGATGTGATCTTACAGCACAAAAGCATTAGGGGCCACCAAAGTTTGAGGGACGACACATAGCTGTCTTCCTAGACTATACTCAGAAAGTCTAGAACCAGTGCAAAACCTTTATGGACGTTAAAAAACAACTGAAAGACCTCGTTCTGTGCTACAGCCTAATGTTTCCAGCAAATCTTCAAGTGCTGCATGAAGGCATACCGAAGCCAGTGCATGGGTGGATACGCTCGTGCGCAACCCACCCCAGAGATCGACGGGACCTAGTGTGGCTTCCTTGGCTGGGCAGAGTAACTCAACCCCCTGGCGAGAAAGTCTAAGAGAGACAAACAGATGAATTCCCCGGAGTTGCATAGCCCCATAGTGGTGTGCTCAGATGGCACCATTAGGAACACACAAGTAGTGCCTAACCAGCGAGAATCCTTTTGCAACTGGCATAGTAACCCTGAATCTGGCACAGGCAGCACACATGGGGGCCCGTCTTGAGATCTTAATGTCACACAGTGACAGACATTGTATCGTCAGCGGTTAGAGACTGCCTGTGCTAGTGGACCTGTGGCAGCATATGGACATTCTAAAACTGTTCAGGGGAACTCCATTTTGAGGAAATATTGCATTTGCTTGATTTATTGTCTGCAGACTTAGCAGCTAATACTTTTTTTTAATGACTATTCAATTCCAGAGGGGGGTGGTAAGGACAGGCAGGGGAAACACTGAAAGAGAAGAAAAAGACTCAAACAGACGTGGATCAAGAGGAAGCAACAAGGGGCGTATAGGAAACAAATCAACAAGCTCCAACGCATAATAATAATCGATCATGCAATGGTAAATAAGACAATAAAATCTCACGAACAGACAAATGAGCGATCTTGAGAAAAGAACGCTGTGTCTAGGCTTGTCCTTTTGTCCATCAGAACCTTTTGACTATGTTGCTACACGCATTGATCTTTTCAAATTTTGTCCCAAACTTTAATTGAAAAAATGGCACAAACTGAAACTTAGTGCCAACAAGCAAAGAACTGCACCTATCAAGCCGACTGCCAATGATGAGCTTGATATAGGCGACATTGATACGTTCCTTATTTTGCATGAATTCGAACTGGAGGGTACAGCAAATGTCGCCAATGTATACACTATATTGGACAATCTTGCTATAAAACATGAAAAATCTGCTGTCACAGGTTTCAAACCGTGCTCCATTTTCCTTTCCAACATGCCACACGAAAATATACACACTTCTAAGGATAATGTGACCAACCAACTCACCAGATTTAGGCACAAGACTGGGTTGAAAAAATCAACACAATCTATCAGTCTCTCAGAAAAAGTCCATTAATTATCTTGCAGAAGACACCAGCATAATCATAAACCAGCTGACATGGGGGGCAACATTGTCATTCTTAGTAGAGAGATGTGCACCAGTAAGGCACTCAGGCAACTCAGCAGCCTCCTATTCTACAAATGTACCAGCAAGGATGAATACACCAAGAGAGTAACTACAGCTTGGGATATATGACAGTTTGGAAAGAAAGAGGCTTACTAGAATTGAAAGCGTACAGTTTTCTCAAACGAGATTATCCCAAGCTTCCTATTCTGTTTCTCTTCCCCAAAATCCACAAGAACAGCCATAATCCCCCAGGCAGACCAATTGTGTCCTTGAGGGGCAGTGTTCTTGAAAACATATCGAGATATGCAGATCATTTCCTCTGAGATCAACTCATTTGTGTACCTTTATGTGTAAGGGATACCAAAGATTTTCTTACTAAAATCAATTACATACAGTGACACAGTGAATACTGGTTGCTCACCATGGATGTTAATTCCCTATACACTATCATTGATCACAAACAGGGCATAGCTACTTACTCCAAGTACCTCTACAAAAGACCAGCGCGGTACATGGAACACACTAAAATGTTACTAGAAATGATAAGCTACTGCATAAATACCAACATATTCATGTTTAATGGCAGCCTCTACCGACAAATATTAAGGACTGCCATGGGAACTTGTTTTGCTCCTAGTTTTGTGAATATGTTCCTAGGGGCATGGGAGGATGAAATACACAAAGATACCAACTATGCGATAGATTTCAGGCGTGTGGTTTTATGGCTTCGTTTCATAGATGACCTGTTTGTAATCTGGAATGGCACAGAAACAGAAGCCACTGACTTCATCATGAGACTTAACTGTAATAATTACAATCTCACCGTCACTAGCAATTTGAGTAGACAATCTGTTGAATTTCAGGATATCAGGGTAGAAATTACAAACAATGAAGTACATACCAGCCTGTTCAGGAAAGCCATGGCAGGTAACAGTCTGCTACATGCCATGAGCAGCCACACAGATAATCTCAAATACAGTATCCTCTATGGGGAACTCCTCAGAGCACGACGCAACTGAAGTACCAATGCATATTTCATGGCAGAACAAACAACCATGTTATCCAGATTTATCGAACATATCGAACAAGGTTATCCCAATTGGGTTCTCAGGAAAGCCTCTGAAAAGGTCAACATGATCAGAAGGACCACCACCCTACTTGAGACTCCCAACGAGGCCATGGAGAGACAAGAGGGTGACGACACCACCAGGGTCATACTCACATATAATAGCAATTCCAATTACATACAAAAACATCCTAGTCAAGAGCTGAGATATTTTGACCAACGATCCAGTCATAGGTAACTCTATACCTGATAGACAAAGAATCAGCTACAGGAAGGGACGCAGTCTCAGAGACATACTGGTACACAGTGACATTACGACCAAAGAGCAGACTAAGGAACTCAATCTACAAGGCTTTTTTCCATGTGTCCACTGCAAGGTGTGCCGCAGTAGCCACATGAAAAAGGAATTTTCCAGACCAGGGACCAATACCAATAGCAAAATACAACAATATCTCACTTTTAGTTCCTCCTTTGTGGTGTATATCCTAGAATGTCCGTGCAACCTCAGATATGTAGGAAGCACCACACTCATGGCCAAGAAGAGGGTTCTTGAAGACATGAGGGCAATTACCAACAGAGACCAACATTACCCTATAGCACGGCATTTCGAGACACACCACTTCTAAGACTGTTCTAAATTAAGTTACTATGTGATCAAACAGATATTCCCTGATTCCACGGGTGGAAACAGGGTATTGAAACTCAGGAAGAGAGAGTAAAGGTACATAATTGACCTAGGAACCAGATATCCAGGGGGGGGGACCTTTGACAAAGAATTAGGTATACACTTACATGAGGATTAGTACAGGATGTTACCCTTTATTGTCAAAAGTGTTTGCTGATATTTAACCTTCACTTGTGTACTAGTTCATCATGGTCACATGTTGGGTACAATTTTCTAGATGGCACCCCAGCCCCATGCTAGTCGTTTCATGCTTGCATTCATTTGAATTACATTTGTTAATGATGTGTATTAGTGTATATGCATTTGACTCTGTACTTCTTTTCATTCTATTCATTTACTCATCTAATTCATGACTCTGTTTTTGTCTATCTTCACAGGAGGAAAGGAAGGGACCCATCAGATTCAACCGTTGATTGCCTTTTGGGTTCCCTACCCTTTTCTTCACGAGGTATCCACTTTTCGCACCACGTATCACAGGTAAGAGATAGATTCCACGTATCACAGGTAAGAGATAGATTTTTTTTAACATATGTCACTTTTATTATTATCAATTTCAATTTTATTATATTTAAGTATGCACTGATGTGACATCTGCCTATGTCACACATCTGTGTGATATAGGCAATGTTGTTCATTCTGAGTGAACCATACATGTCTTTTCTCCTAATCAGGGACCAGGTCATGAACCCACTAGGGTAGCAACAGATTCTTTCAGGGACTTTCATGACAGACAGTTTTTTCCATTCATAGTGGTTCCCACCTGGCAATTTGAAACTTGTCGATTTGTAGCCCATGTGCCATCAGTCTATCTGGGGATTTGTAGCAAGGGGACACACCTAAGTGTACTATTTCAGAGCATAACATAATGAGTTAAATTAGTGCGTCCAATATTGACAATTGTCATTGCATTTGGCACGACATCTTGTCATTTGCCATGTCACATTGCACCTACATGTGTGACAGCCAATGGGTTGTTAGATATCCAGTGTGTACTCAACTCAGAAACATGAGATAGAACTGTACCATGGTGTTTTACTGCAATGTGCTTTGCAACATGTCTCCATTCCAAGAAGGCAACCGTGATAACATTATGCTTGACAGTACTGTATTTGCGCAGTCCTATCACAATGTCTAAGACATGACTTCCAGTCTTACTACTATGTTTGACTACAACTATGTATTGATTACTCTCACTACCACTCACTGAGTGATGAAGGCCACTGTACAGCCGAAACAAACTACTACAGATTTATGACGTAATAAATCTATTTTGCATTCATCATTCTCGCCTGAGAGCATGTTTTACTCTTCGTGTGGATTTATTCCAAATTACCGTCTGACTCCGCTGGCAAACGTGCCACCTCCCGAGGGTCGCAGTCTCTCCAGCAGGAGTGGAAACGTGGATACATATATATTACCTACTGGCGGTCGCCAGTAGGTAGTTATAGTTAGGACCCTGTTTCCATAGGAAATCCGCAACATTCTATTTGGAATAACTTTGGCGCCGGTCGACGAATCCTCGCGGATTTTTCAAAATAGGTGGGGCGCTACGCTCCGCTCCTACCCTGAAAGTCTCGGGGGGATTCGTCAAGCGGGGGCTGAGATAAAAGGGGGGTCCCAAAACACGTTTTTCCCATGCATTTTTCCATAGGACCTTTAGACACAGCTACAGCCCGAACGGCTGAACAGAATTACTAGAAATTTGGCAGAGAGGTAGTCCTCAGGTCAAGGAAGTGCCTTTTGTAGGTTTGGTGTAAATCTGTTCAGTAGATTCTGAGAAAATAGCCTTTAAATCAATATATATATCTGAGCCAGCTTACGGTGCGCTTACGGTGCGCTTACCGTACGCGTACGGTGGCGTGCGCGAGCGCGATTCTGATTGGCTCTTAGATCTTAGTAAACATTCGAATCGGTCGAAACCAGGAAGTGGCGGCCGCCATTTCGTGTGTTTCACTCAGAAAAAAAAGAGTGATATCTTGAAAAGGGGGCAAGGAGGAGAGTTACAGACCCCCTAACATTTGTAAGGGGGTCAAAGAAGGACAGAAAAGTACAAAGAAAACATTTATTGATTTTAAAAAAAATCGCGGGGTACGCGTACGGTAAGCTTACCGTACGCGTACGGTAAAAAAAAAAATTAAAAATGAAATTAAATGTTTAGATATTAGGGGGCTATAAAAAGAGCCGTTGTGTTTATGAAGTGATTTTTTAGTGGTACCTACAAGTAAGTACCGATGCAGAGTCTAAGGTTCAAGAGGAAGACTCTGTTCCCTTCATCATTGAAGTGCACACCATCTCCTCTATAAATGTCTTGCATGTCGTAACGCAAGTTGTTGTGGTAAATGGAACCCATACCATAGTCACGGAGGAAAGCAGAAACAGATTTGTTGACGTGCTTTCTTGCTTTGTCAATCTGCGGACAGAAATGATTGGACCAGTTCCATTTTTGCCTTTGGCATATGTTAGAAAACACAAAGGCAGTTTTTGGGAAAAGTGAAAACAGTTGTGCAAAGGTCTCCTTCATAAGCATTTCCAGACCTACCCCAGTCAAAGTGCCTAGGTCATTGCCACCACAGTGCACTATTATGAGGTCAGGGTGTTGGATTTGCATGAAGTATTTCACCAATGGCATCAATTGGTGCCACTTTAACCCTCTCTGACCAATCCATTTAATGTCTACATTTGGTAAAGCAAGGTCTCTCACCATACCTGTTTTCTCTGCATACTTTTCACTCCAGAAGACATAGCTGTGCCCTACAATCCACACTGTGAACATCTTCAAAGGAGAACTGGATGCACTCAGGAGGTGTAATTCAGTAGAATGGTAAAAAAAAATGAAAGACAGTTTGGAAATGGAGGCATACATATTTTTTTCATAAAAAAAAGAACTGATTGGCTGTTTCATACCATTCTAGAATAAAAACTAGGCTGTATGTGTAAATTAATAGAAGCATGTTTTGTATTGGTACAGAAAAATGTGTTACCAAAGAACAGTACTATGGATTTGCTGTTAGGTTTGAAAAGTCAAGCACTCTTGCTCTGTGGAATTGAAACATTGTTTGGTGAACTTCTGACCTAACTCCACACAGCAGTGTTCCATGAGCTGTTTCTATGGTAGCAGGCAGAAGTCAAGTTGGGGGAAGGGTACTAGGCAGAAGTCAAGTTGGGGGAAGGGTACTTTTGGAAAAGGGTTGGTTTTCAACCAATAGAAATGTGTGATTACATTTGAAAAAAAGGGGGAAGCACTGAGATTTGAAACTTACATGTATATGTGTGGAAAAAGAGAGGGAAACTTTGCCATTATCTGGTTCTGCTGAGAGGAGAGAGGTGTAAAGAACAGAGATCCTGGCTCTGATAATCTGCTGTTTGAGTGCCACATTTCTTTCACAGCTAACTAATTTTAAAGGTGAGTTTAGAGTTTGAGAGGGGATGTATATGGTAAATTAAGAAATGAATAATAGAAATGGAATTCCTTTTGTTGAAGTTGTGTTTATTATTTTCTGTTTTGGGAGAAATTTAAATGTGAGGAACATGTAAAATAATATGCACTATGTTTTCACCATAAATTAAGGTGTACTGGTAAAAATAAAGAATACTTTAAGGGTTTGAGGTTGGACTCAGTAATGCAAATACATACAGCATCAGTAAGGCTGGTTGCCCTTGCTTGAGTGTAGGCAGTTACCCAGGTTACACATGGTGCTGGTCTGAAAAAGCAGTTTGGACATGTGCTTTTTTAAGAATCTGAAAAGTGGATTCAAAATGTGACAGACTGTAAAAGTGTTTATCACTTGCCAAAAAAAAGAGTAGTAAGTGTGCTTTCAAAATGGCAAAGAAATTTCGTTTTGTGACTAATGTGAAAACATGACTCTGTGTGCATATAGGAATTACAGGCAGAGATTTATTGCGTATTGCTCTGGTGATTTCACAGTTGCATTAGATGGAAAGGGGGAGCCATTTTTTGGTGCAGAAGCAGACTCTTACCACACACCCAGCTGCTTACCCTGTGGAATCATGCACAGTATTCACAAGCGAGTGGGGTTTGAGGTTTCAGTCAGTAATGCAAATACATTCAGAATCACTAAGGCTGGTTGCCCTTGCTGGAGTGTAGGCAGTTACCCAGGTTACACATGGTGCTGGTCTGAAAAAGCAGTTTGGACATGTGCTTTTTTAAGAATCTGAAAAGTGGATTCAAAATATGACAGACTGTAAAAGTGTTTATCACTTGCCAAAAAAAAGAGTAGTAAGTGTGCTTTCAAAATGGCAAAGAAATTTCGTTTTGTGACTAATGTGAAAACATGACTCTGTGTGCATATAGGAATTACAGGCAGAGATTTATTGCGTATTGCTCTGGTGATTTCACAGTTGCATTAGATGGAAAGGGGGAGCCATTTTTTGGTGCAGAAGCAGACTCTTAGCACACACCCAGCTGCTTACCCTGTGGAATCATGCACAGTATTCACAAGCGAGTGGGGTTTGAGGTTTCAGTCAGTAATGCAAATACATTCAGCATCACTAAGGCTGGTTGCCCTTGCTGGAGTGTAGGCAGTTACCCAGGTTACACATGGTGCTGGTCTGAAAAAGCAGTTTGGACATGTGCTTTTTTAAGAATCTGAAAAGTGGATTCAAAATGTGACAGACTGTAAAAGTGTTTATCACTTGCCAAAAAAAAGAGTAGTAAGTGTGCTTTCAAAATGGCAAAGAAATTTCGTTTTGTGACTAATGTGAAAACATGACTCTGTGTGCATATAGGAATTACAGGCAGAGATTTATTGCGTATTGCTCTGGTGATTTCACAGTTGCATTAGATGGAAAGGGGGAGCCATTTTTTGGTGCAGAAGCAGACTCTTAGCACACACCCAGCTGCTTACCCTGTGGAATCATGCACAGTATTCACAAGCGAGTGGGGTTTGAGGTTTCAGTCAGTAATGCAAATACATTCAGCATCACTAAGGCTGGTTGCCCTTGCTGGAGTGTAGGCAGTTACCCAGGTTACACATGGTGCTGGTCTGAAAAAGCAGTTTGGACATGTGCTTTTTTAAGAATCTGAAAAGTGGATTCAAAATGTGACAGGCTGTAAAAGTGTTTATCACTTGCCAAAAAAAAGAGTAGTAAGTGTGCTTTCAAAATGGCAAAGAAATTTCGTTTTGTGACTAATGTGAAAACATGACTCTGTGTGCATATAGGAATTACAGGCAGAGATTTATTGCGTATTGCTCTGGTGATTTCACAGTTGCATTAGATGGAAAGGGGGAGCCATTTGTTGGTGCAGAAGCAGACTCTTAGCACACACCCAGCTGCTTACCCTGTGGAATCATGCACAGTATTCACAAGCGAGTGGGGTTTGAGGTTTCAGTCAGTAATGCAAATACATTCAGCCTCACTAAGGCTGGTTGCCCTTGCTTGAGTGTAGGCAGTTACCCAGGTTACACATGGTGCTGGTCTGAAAAAGCAGTTTGGACATGTGCTTTTTTAAGAATCTGAAAAGTGGATTCAAAATGTGACAGGCTGTAAAAGTGTTTATCACTTGCCAAAAAAAAGAGTAGTAACTGTGCTTTCAAAATGGCAAAGAAATTTCGTTTTGTGACTAATGTGAAAACATGACTCTGTGTGCATATAGGAATTACAGGCAGAGATTTATTGCGTATTGCTCTGGTGATTTCACAGTTGCATTAGATGGAAAGGGGGAGCCATTTTTTGGTGCAGAAGCAGACTTTTAGCACACACCCAGCTGCTTACCCTGTGGAATCATGCACAGTATTCACAAGCGAGTGGGGTTTGAGGTTTCAGTCAGTAATGCAAATACATTCAGCATCACTAAGGCTGGTTGCCCTTGCTGGAGTGTAGGCAGTCACCCAGGTTACACATGGTGATGGTCTGAAAAAGCAGTTTGGACATGTGCTTTTTTAAGAATCTAAAAAGTGGATTCAAAATGTGACAGACTGTAAAAGTGTTTATCACTTGCCAAAAAAAAGAGTAGTAAGTGTGCTTTCAAAATGGCAAAGAAATTTCGTTTTGTGACTAATGTGAAAACATGACTCTGTGTGCATATAGGAATTACAGGCAGAGATTTATTGCGTATTGCTCTGGTGATTTCACAGTTGCATTGGATGGAAAGGGGGAGCCATTTTTTGGTGCAGAAGCAGACTCTTAGCACACACCCAGCTGCTTACCCTGTGGAATCATGCACAGTATTCACAAGCGAGTGGGGTTTGAGGTTTCAGTCAGTAATGCAAATACATTCACCATCACTAAGGCTGGTTGCCCTTGCTGGAGTGTAGGCAGTCACCCAGGTTACACATGGTGCTGGTCTGAAAAAGCAGTTTGGACATGTGCTTTTTTAAGAATCTGAAAAGTGGATTCAAAATGTGACAGACTGTAAAAGTGTTTATCACTTGCCAAAAAAAAGAGTAGTAAGTGTGCTTTCAAAATGGCAAAGAAATTTCGTTTTGTGACTAATGTGAAAACATGACTCTGTGTGCATATAGGAATTACAGGCAGAGATTTATTGCGTATTGCTCTGGTGATTTCACAGTTGCATTAGATGGAAAGGGGGAGCCATTTTTTGGTGCAGAAGCAGACTCTTAGCACACACCCAGCTGCTTACCCTGTGGAATCATGCACAGTATTCACAAGCGAGTGGGGTTTGAGGTTTCAGTCAGTAATGCAAATACATTCAGCATCACTAAGGCTGGTTGCCCTTGCTGGAGTGTAGGCAGTTACCCAGGTTACACATGGTGCTGGTCTGAAAAAGCAGTTTGGACATGTGCTTTTTTAAGAATCTGAAAAGTGGATTCAAAATGTGACAGGCTGTAAAAGTGTTTATCACTTGCCAAAAAAAAGAGTAGTAAGTGTGCTTTCAAAATGGCAAAGAAATTTCGTTTTGTGACTAATGTGAAAACATGACTCTGTGTGCATATAGGAATTACAGGCAGAGATTTATTGCGTATTGCTCTGGTGATTTCACAGTTGCATTAGATGGAAAGGGGGAGCCATTTTTTGGTGCAGAAGCAGACTCTTAGCACACACCCAGCTGCTTACCCTGTGGAATCATGCACAGTATTCACAAGCGAGTGGGGTTTGAGGTTTCAGTCAGTAATGCAAATACATTCAGCATCACTAAGGCTGGTTGCCCTTGCTGGAGTGTAGGCAGTTACCCAGGTTACACATGGTGCTGGTCTGAAAAAGCAGTTTGGACATGTGCTTTTTTAAGAATCTGAAAAGTGGATTCAAAATGTGACAGACTGTAAAAGTGTTTATCACTTGCCAAAAAAAAGAGTAGTAAGTGTGCTTTCAAAATGGCAAAGAAATTTCGTTTTGTGACTAATGTGAAAACATGACTCTGTGTGCATATAGGAATTACAGGCAGAGATTTATTGCGTATTGCTCTGGTGATTTCACAGTTGCATTAGATGGAAAGGGGGAGCCATTTTTTGGTGCAGAAGCAGACTCTTAGCACACACCCAGCTGCTTACCCTGTGGAATCATGCACAGTATTCACAAGCGAGTGGGGTTTGAGGTTTCAGTCAGTAATGCAAATACATTCAGCATCACTAAGGCTGGTTGCCCTTGCTGGAGTGTAGGCAGTTACCCAGGTTACACATGGTGCTGGTCTGAAAAAGCAGTTTGGACATGTGCTTTTTTAAGAATCTGAAAAGTGGATTCAAAATGTGACAGGCTGTAAAAGTGTTTATCACTTGCCAAAAAAAAGAGTAGTAAGTGTGCTTTCAAAATGGCAAAGAAATTTCGTTTTGTGACTAATGTGAAAACATGACTCTGTGTGCATATAGGAATTACAGGCAGAGATTTATTGCGTATTGCTCTGGTGATTTCACAGTTGCATTAGATGGAAAGGGGGAGCCATTTGTTGGTGCAGAAGCAGACTCTTAGCACACACCCAGCTGCTTACCCTGTGGAATCATGCACAGTATTCACAAGCGAGTGGGGTTTGAGGTTTCAGTCAGTAATGCAAATACATTCAGCCTCACTAAGGCTGGTTGCCCTTGCTTGAGTGTAGGCAGTTACCCAGGTTACACATGGTGCTGGTCTGAAAAAGCAGTTTGGACATGTGCTTTTTTAAGAATCTGAAAAGTGGATTCAAAATGTGACAGGCTGTAAAAGTGTTTATCACTTGCCAAAAAAAAGAGTAGTAACTGTGCTTTCAAAATGGCAAAGAAATTTCGTTTTGTGACTAATGTGAAAACATGACTCTGTGTGCATATAGGAATTACAGGCAGAGATTTATTGCGTATTGCTCTGGTGATTTCACAGTTGCATTAGATGGAAAGGGGGAGCCATTTTTTGGTGCAGAAGCAGACTTTTAGCACACACCCAGCTGCTTACCCTGTGGAATCATGCACAGTATTCACAAGCGAGTGGGGTTTGAGGTTTCAGTCAGTAATGCAAATACATTCAGCATCACTAAGGCTGGTTGCCCTTGCTGGAGTGTAGGCAGTCACCCAGGTTACACATGGTGATGGTCTGAAAAAGCAGTTTGGACATGTGCTTTTTTAAGAATCTAAAAAGTGGATTCAAAATGTGACAGACTGTAAAAGTGTTTATCACTTGCCAAAAAAAAGAGTAGTAAGTGTGCTTTCAAAATGGCAAAGAAATTTCGTTTTGTGACTAATGTGAAAACATGACTCTGTGTGCATATAGGAATTACAGGCAGAGATTTATTGCGTATTGCTCTGGTGATTTCACAGTTGCATTGGATGGAAAGGGGGAGCCATTTTTTGGTGCAGAAGCAGACTCTTAGCACACACCCAGCTGCTTACCCTGTGGAATCATGCACAGTATTCACAAGCGAGTGGGGTTTGAGGTTTCAGTCAGTAATGCAAATACATTCACCATCACTAAGGCTGGTTGCCCTTGCTGGAGTGTAGGCAGTCACCCAGGTTACACATGGTGCTGGTCTGAAAAAGCAGTTTGGACATGTGCTTTTTTAAGAATCTGAAAAGTGGATTCAAAATGTGACAGACTGTAAAAGTGTTTATCACTTGCCAAAAAAAAGAGTAGTAAGTGTGCTTTCAAAATGGCAAAGAAATTTCGTTTTGTGACTAATGTGAAAACATGACTCTGTGTGCATATAGGAATTACAGGCAGAGATTTATTGCGTATTGCTCTGGTGATTTCACAGTTGCATTAGATGGAAAGGGGGAGCCATTTTTTGGTGCAGAAGCAGACTCTTAGCACACACCCAGCTGCTTACCCTGTGGAATCATGCACAGTATTCACAAGCGAGTGGGGTTTGAGGTTTCAGTCAGTAATGCAAATACATTCAGCATCACTAAGGCTGGTTGCCCTTGCTGGAGTGTAGGCAGTTACCCAGGTTACACATGGTGCTGGTCTGAAAAAGCAGTTTGGACATGTGCTTTTTTAAGAATCTGAAAAGTGGATTCAAAATGTGACAGGCTGTAAAAGTGTTTATCACTTGCCAAAAAAAAGAGTAGTAAGTGTGCTTTCAAAATGGCAAAGAAATTTCGTTTTGTGACTAATGTGAAAACATGACTCTGTGTGCATATAGGAATTACAGGCAGAGATTTATTGCGTATTGCTCTGGTGATTTCACAGTTGCATTAGATGGAAAGGGGGAGCCATTTTTTGGTGCAGAAGCAGACTCTTAGCACACACCCAGCTGCTTACCCTGTGGAATCATGCACAGTATTCACAAGCGAGTGGGGTTTGAGGTTTCAGTCAGTAATGCAAATACATTCACCATCACTAAGGCTGGTTGCCCTTGCTGGAGTGTAGGCAGTCACCCAGGTTACACATGATGCTGGTCTGAAAAAGCAGTTTGGACATGTGCTTTTTTAAGAATCTGAAAAGTGGATTCAAAATGTGACAGACTGTAAAAGTGTTTATCACTTGCCAAAAAAAAGAGTAGTAAGTGTGCTTTCAAAATGGCAAAGAAATTTCGTTTTGTGACTAATGTGAAAACATGACTCTGTGTGCATATAGGAATTACAGGCAGAGATTTATTGCGTATTGCTCTGGTGATTTCACGGTTGCATTAGATGGAAAGGGGGAGCCATTTTTTGGTGCAGAAGCAGACTCTTAGCACACACCCAGCTGCTTACCCTGTGGAATCATGCACAGTATTCACAAGCGAGTGGGGTTTGAGGTTTCAGTCAGTAATGCAAATACATTCAGCATCACTAAGGCTGGTTGCCCTTGCTTGAGTGTAGGCAGTTACCCAGGTTACACATGGTGCTGGTCTGAAAAAGCAGTTTGGACATGTGCTTTTTTAAGAATCTGAAAAGTGGATTCAAAATGTGACAGACTGTAAAAGTGTTTATCACTTGCCAAAAAAAAGAGTAGTAAGTGTGCTTTCAAAATGGCAAAGAAATTTCGTTTTGTGACTAATGTGAAAACATGAGTCTGTGTGCATATAGGAATTACAGGCAGAGATTTATTGCGTATTGCTCTGGTGATTTCACAGTTGCATTGGATGGAAAGGGGGAGCCATTTTTTGGTGCAGAAGCAGACTCTTAGCACACACCCAGCTGCTTACCCTGTGGAATCATGCACAGTATTCACAAGCGAGTGGGGTTTGAGGTTTCAGTCAGTAATGCAAATACATTCAGCATCACTAAGGCTGGTTGCCCTTGCTGGAGTGTAGGCAGTTACCCAGGTTACACATGGTGCTGGTCTGAAAAAGCAGTTTGGACATGTGCTTTTTTAAGAATCTGAAAAGTGGATTCAAAATGTGACAGACTGTAAAAGTGTTTATCACTTGCCAAAAAAAAGAGTAGTAAGTGTGCTTTCAAAATGGCAAAGAAATTTTGTTTTGTGACTAATGTGAAAACATGAGTCTGTGTGCATATAGGAATTACAGGCAGAGATTTATTGCGTATTGCTCTGGTGATTTCACAGTTGCATTGGATGGAAAAGGGGAGCCATTTTTTGGTGCAGAAGCAGACTCTTAGCACACACCCAGCTGCTTACCCTGTGGAATCATGCACAGTATTCACAAGCGAGTGGGGTTTGAGGTTTCAGTCAGTAATGTAAATACATTCAGCATCACTAAGGCTGGTTGCCCTTGCTTGAGTGTAGGCAGTCACCCAGGTTACACATGGTGCTGGTCTGAAAAAGCAGTTTGGACATGTGCTTTTTTAAGAATCTGAAAAGTGGATTCATAATGTGTCAGTCTGTAAAAGTGTTTATCACTTGCCAAAAAAAAGAGTAGTAAGAAAACCATCGTTTTCTGCCTAATTTCAAAGCATGACTTTGTGTGCACACAGGAATTATTTTTAGAAATGTAATTTGTGAAGGTGTTATTGTGATTTTCATTTATAGGAAAGGGGTTTATAGTATTTTAAGATTTCTAAAGAACATAAAAAATGTAGTAATATATTTAAATAAAATAAAGGAATTTTTTTTAGTTTTTTTCAGGTATTGCTGAAGAGCAGTGAACAAAATTTAAGATGCCTACAAAATCCAGAGTAAAGAAAGACCACAAAAAAAAACTATATTTGAAGACAACTGGAGGACCTAAGTTAGTTGGAGATGCTCATGTTGGGAAAAAGAAAAAATCTTCTGGTAAGCAAACAAAAGATTTTTTAAAGAACATATTCAAAAAAAGGAAAAATGTACAAAATGTCTGTACTGGAAAAAATGTTTTCAATAGAAAAGGAGAGGAAAAAATTGAGCATTTAGTTAATGCAAATATACCTTCTGCAACTAAAAAGATAAACTTAAACAGAAAAACAGCGTTTAAAGAGATACGTAGAAAAATGTTTCAGAGAAAAGTTGTGTCCAATTTGATAAAGGATGTGAAGAAATATAAGCAAAAGGCTAAGTTTTATAAGAGAAAAAAAGAAATTGAAGCCATTGCAGCAAAGGCATTAGAATTAAAAAGGAAACTATTCATTTTAATTTTGAATAGGATGCGTACATTAGATAAAATGGTTAATGTACTGAAATCACAAAGCAAAAGGAAAAGAGTAGTGAACAGAACAAACTTTTGTAAAGTGTTTTTAGGAAAATGGATGCATAGTTCAAGTAGTGAACCTTTTTTTAATGAAGAGAGCTATTTTCAAAGTAATAGTTTGCTGCATGCAGTTGACACCAGAGGTCGTGCTTACGAAGTGAAAAATGGTTGCATAATGGAGAAGGAGATAATGGTTCCAAGAGATGAAGTACAAGTGATGGCGGATGAGGCTATGGGGAGACGTCCTAAAGCCCCAGTGTACACTTGGAATTGTAGTAGTATTTGCACTGTGCGTCAGGAATCTATTGATAAATTTCGTGAGTTTCTAAGAGAATATAGTAAAAAAAGTGTAAAACAGAAGATTAAGGTGCTTCAAAGTCTGGATCCATGCAGAGTGAGAGAGAATACTGGTTTGCAGGGTCATTCTCTGGCTTGTCTATCTAGAAAAGTGTGTAATAGTGTTTTCCATCATTTTAGGATGCTGGCTGTTCATCATACTGAAATGAGAAAGTTTGTGAGACGGTTGTATTTTGCTAAAAGTCCAGCAATAAAGTTAGATGAATTGAATAGGGCTCTGTTCCGTGGATCGGTATCAGATGTAGAGAAGGTTGTTGATGAAATTCAGTTTTGTTACTTTGGTCCTGAACAAAACAGTGCAGAAAAGGACACAGTAAATGAGGAAGAAGTGGAAGAGAATGTAGAACCCTCTGTAAGTAAGACATTTAATGATCACATAACAAAATTTGCAATAATCTCTAATGAAAGACCAAATATTGCTTGTATTTGTTGCCGCAGAACTCATTATAGAAAACAAACCAGGTATGTTGATCTCTATAGAAAAAGTGAAAATGAAGATAATTATAAGTGGAAGGATTTTGCCACATATATATTTCTTGAAAATTGTTTTGAATTGGGTGAAGTTCAGCGTATTTGTAAATACTGTTATAATAAGTTAGAAGAAAATAGAATGCCGACCAGAGCTGTACATAATAATTTAGAATTGGATGCAATTCCTGCTGAACTTTCTGAATTAAATACATATGAGTCTATACTCATTCAATGTGTTCATCCGTTCCAGACCATAGTACGTATGGAGCCCAAAACTGGTAAATTACCTCCTTCAGATTTACTGAGAGGTTTAAAAGGTAGAGTGGTGTATTTGCCCTTGGATTTGAAAAAAAATATGGAAACTATTGATGCGGATACTTTGGAAACTGAACCATTAATTATTCTGGTTAATGGTGTACCTACAAAGAATAAGAAGATTTGGCAGGAGCTGGTAGATGTACGGAAAGTACAAAGAGCAAATTTGTATTTGAAAAGGAATAACAAATGGTATGCATCAATTTATATAGAAGAAGAAGAAGAAGAAGATTTACAAGAAGACACAGAAACACCAACTGGACAAATTGAAAAAGTGGACAAGTCAAAGGAAGAAGAAATTTATGAACATTTTAGTATACATCCTCTTAATTCAAAAGAAGTTATGGGAGACAATATTGATCTGTTTCAGATGAAGAAAGCAAAAGGAACTCCCGTGAGTGTATGGGAGGAGAGCTTGGAAGCTCGATGTTTTCCCCAGCTGTTTCCTACAGGAAAAGGAGGACGATACGATGAACGTCCGGAACAGATTTCAGCTTCTGAGTATCGGACTACAAGACTATATGCTGAAGATCCCAGATTTCGACAAAGTATTCCTTATTTGTTCCATCTTTTATTTGAAAGCGACTTGTCTGCACTGTCTTATGCAGTAAATCACATTTTAAAAAGTGGAGTACATTTACAAAATGTGTCTGCTAAGGATTTTATGGAGAAAGTGCAGCACCGAGATGATCATTTGGAAACACAACTGATCAATCTGATGGCTTGTCAGCGTGGGACAAATGAATATTGGTACCGACGTCATGGTGAATTAAAATGCATGTTACGGAATTTAGGAACACCAACATGGTTCGTTACCCTAAGCTGTGCTGAGTACGCTTGGGATGATTTACTGGATTTTCGCCGAGAGGCAAATTCAAACATTAAAAACATCGAATACAAGACAGCAGGAGAACTGTGCTCATTGGATCCGGTTAATGTTTGCAGATATTTCAATCATAGATTTGAGGCTATGATGTCGTTCATCTGCAATAAAAAAAATCCACCTCTAGGAGAAGTAGTGGATTTCTTTTGGAGAAAAGAGTACCAGGCAAGAGGTTCTCCTCATATTCATATGCGGTTGTGGATCAAGGATGCCCCAAAGTTTGGAACAGATGCTGATGAAGCAGTGTTATCTTACATTGAAGAATATGCAACATGTGCTATACCAAAAAGCACAGAAGATAAAAAGTTAAAGGAGCAAGTTTTACGTTTCCAAAGTCATCGGTGTGGAAAATACTGTCGACGGAAATACAAGAGCAAAGATAAATACTACACTAAATGTCGATTTGGATTTCCTAGACCTGTTCTTTCAAATGGAAGAGTAAACAGTTTTATGTCATCTGTGAGACATACTATCACAAGAAAATCACCTAAGAATACCTACAACCTTAAAAGAAAAGAAGAATCAAAAAATATAAATGACTACAACCCAGTCATTTTATCCATGTGGAATGCTAACATGGATATACAGTATGTAGCTGACAATTCCATTGCTGTTGCTCGATATGTAACGTCTTACATTACGAAATCAGAAAAAACAGAATTGAAGGAAATGTGGGAAGAGATTTCTCACGAGAAGACTGTCAGTAAGAAGCTGTACAGTTTCAGTTTGAAGATGTTATCGCATCGAGAAATTGGATCCTACGAATGTTCAGATAGGTTATCTTCTGCAAGTCTCTACTCGAAATCAAGAAGAATAATTTGGGCAAGTTTAGGCCTTGCAGCAATGAGAAATCGGGTACTGAAATCTGTTGGAGAAATTGAATATTTGGCCGAGAATGACCCAGAAAGTACAGATATTTTGAAATCAAACATGTTGGACACATATTATCCCAAGAGAAGTCATCATCTGGAGAACATGTGTCTCTATGAAGTGCTGCAGAACTACATTTATTCACGGAAAGCCACAGAAGACATCAACAATGGAAAATATAAAGTTATTGGTGAGGAAGGATGTTTGGTGAAGCAAACAAAAGGAAGTTTGATAAATCACAGGAAGCTGAGTTGCGACACTACTGACAAAAAGGAATTTTACTACTTGGCTCTTTTACAGCTGTTTAAACCATGGCATACAGAGGATGAACTACTGGGAGAATTTCAAAGCTATGAAGATTCTTTTAATGCTTGCAAAGACAGCATACAATGCAGTACATTCTCAACTTATCTGCAAATGTTAAATGAAGAAATTGAACAGGAAACTACAATTGCAGCAGAAATAGCTAGAGACAGTTCTCAGGACAGCCAAAGTTCAGGAACACTCAGTCAAGATCCCCTAGGACAACCAATCGTTGAAAATGAAGCATCAATAGCCATGAATGAAGTGGAAACAGCTATGAATCAAGCTCAAGAAGAATTTATAGACTTACAAAATTTGGAAAGACAACTGAACGAAGAGCAGCAACAAATTTATGAAGAGATCAGAAACAAAATTGATCACGGATTTCTACATGAAAAAAAAGAGTGCTCATGCACATCATTTCATCCAATCAGGATGTATGTAAGCGGACAAGCTGGAACTGGAAAAAGTTTCCTTATAAAAGTCATCAGAAGCTACCTACAGCAAAAAACGGATTCTACTTTGTCTTGTGTGGTTACTGCTCCAACTGGGTTAGCAGCATATAACATAAAAGGAATCACTTTACATCGTTTGCTAATGTTACCAGTGGAGCATGAGAACAAAATACAATACAACAAGCTAACTGGAGAAGCATGCTTGGAAGTTTCAAGAGTATGGAAGAAGATGCAAGTTCTCATTATTTTTTTTTTTATTTTTATTTTTTTTTTAAAACCTTTATTTTCAAAAGTCAGGACACAGCTATTCAGCCGACAACCCGGAGGTTCGGCAGCATCGATATATAGAAACAGAGATGCGTCCCCAGTACCGTGAAAGGAGAAGTGCAAAGGTTCAATTTTAAGTAAACACAAAAACACATAACAAACCCCAACAAGGCAAGAACACTGAAAGCCCATGGTGAAGCCCCCCAGGGGAGGCCGGACCCCACTCATCTACCAGTTACAGTACAGTGTAAAGAGGAAGAAGGGGGACAGCAGAGGCCAAAAAAGTCCATAAACCATACTGAGCTGGAAAGAAGGTTAGGAGGAAAGCTGTTCCTCGGGAGGATCCAGATCCGGGGCAAGACATATTCCCCCCCTGTATTGATTCCACCGCCCCCAGATGGCGTGCCACTTCCGGGGGCGGCCTCTAGCGCAATAGACCGTCTTCTCCCTTAACATACTCCAGTCCATATTTTCTTTCCACGCGGTCAATGTGGGGGGCCCCGCGGAGCCCCACAATCGCGCGATATCTCTCTTAGCGACCATGTTACCCAGAGTCACCCATTGGGTCTGTGCCTCATCGTGGTCAGTGGGCCCCCAGACATTCAGGAGGCAACACCGCGCTTCCGGCTGCATAGCAATGCCCGTCACCTCCCCCATCACTGCATGGACTCTCCTCCAGAATTCCGTAATGACACCACATTCCCAAATGATATGCAGGAAAGTACCCACCATACCACATCCCCTCCTGCATAGGCCGTCCTCCGAGAATCCCATGTGAACCAGCCTTGGCCCCGTCACATACACTCGATGCAGTATTTTAAGCTGCACCAGCCTCAGACGCGACGGGATCGCGACCTCCTTAGGAGAGGAAACAGCCGACTGCCAATCCTCATCATCCAACTCGAGGCCATCCCTAGTCCACTGGTCCCTCAGCCCCAGAAGCATGTCCGCCCGGACGTTGATCAGTTTCTTATAGATGAGCGAGATCGTGCTCTCGGGCATATGGCCATCAAGGACCCGGTCCTCCAAAGGAGAGGACTCAGGCACCTTCTCACCCTCTACGAGGACTGATCGGAGGGCGTGACGCACCTGAATATATCGGAAATACTCGGAGGGCCCCAGCTCATACTCCGTCTGCAACTCTTCAAAGGACTTCACCTTCCCCTTATTCAGCACATCTCCCACCCTGGAGATGCCGATCAGGTCCCATTTATCAAACCCTTTTGTGTGCCAAAGCCTTCCCAATCTCTCCGATTCAAACAGCGGGGTAGCGAGGGTGAGCCTGTCCTTCCAGCCCAGCGAGTCAGTTGCCATCTTCCACACACGCACTGCCACACCAGTGGGCCCCGTGAGGGACGAGTCTAGGGACCGCGAGTACAACGCCCTGTAGTAGTTACCACCACGCAGCAACCACCTGTCCATGGCATACCCAGGGCTGAGGGCAGGGCCATAAAACCCATGATTAATCGCGCTCAGCTGGGTGGCCCAATAGTACCATCGGATGTCTGGGAGCGCAATGCCCCCGTCGTACCATGGAAGCGTCAACTTTGCAATAGCTATTCGCGGCCGCCCGTCCCAAAGCAACGTTCGTTGGAGGCCTTGGACCTCCCGAAAGTATTTGGCCGGAACCCAGTCCAAAGTATTCTGCAGTACGTAGAGGAAGCGGGGAAGAGACATCATTTTAAACAGGGCCGCACGCCCAACGAGGGAGAGCGGCAGCCTCCGCCAGCCTTCAACATCCCGCCTCAGGCGTGCCAGGGGGGGGAGCAGGTTCTTCTCATATCGCACAGCAGAGTCCATGGAGATAAAAATCCCCAAATACACGAAGCCCTGCTGAGCGACCTGTATCGAACATGTTCTAGGGATCGGTGGAGCCTCGCCACTAAGAACATACAAATACGATTTACTCCAGTTGATAACAAGACCCGAGTTCCTACCAAAAGATGTGAGTACGTCACAGACCACTATAAGTGATTTCTTGGGTGAGGCGAGATACAGCAGGATATCATCGGCATAGAGCGAAATACGGTCCTCGTGTTCAGGCGACCATCTAAGGCCCCGTATATCCGGGTGCCAACGTATCCACGCAGCCAGCGGCTCAAGGGCGAGGGCGAACAACAAAGGCGACAGGGGACAACCCTGCCGAGTACCCCTCCCAAGCTGAAACGGAGTCGACGCCCGACCATTCACCACCACACTCGCAAGTGGCCCCTCATACAGCAACCTCACCCAGCTCACAAAACCGTGGCCAAAGCCGAACTTGGTCAGCACGGCCCACAAATATGCCCATTCCACCGTGTCAAAGGCCATCGTGGCGTCAAGAGACGCCACAATAGCTGGTTCACGCAGCGTGCCCGCCCTGCCGATTACACCATGAAGGCGCAGAAGATTTAACGCTGTGTTTCGGTGCGGGATGAAGCCGGATTGATCCGGGTGGACCAAGTCACCGAGTACCCTAATCAATCGGGTCGCCAGGATTTTAGCCAGAATTTTCGACTCTGCGTTAAGAAGTGAGATAGGCCTATATGAGGCGCACTTATCTCGGGGTTTGCCCTCTTTGTGTATAACCACGATCGTCGCCAGTCGCTGGTCCAACGGGAGGGTCCCACTCCCCCGCGCCTACACAAACATGGCGCGCAGGTGAGGGGCGACCCTATCCGGAAATAGCTTGTACAGGTCGACCGGCAAGCCGTTCGGTCCCGAGGCCTTGCCCGAGTTTAACGCGCGAATAGCCCCCGCCACCTCGTCAACCGTTATGTCACCATCTAGATCGTCCCTATCTATATCGGAGAGACAGGGCAACTCGATATCACGGAGGAGGTCACACGAGTCCTCGGGCGGCCTATCCGACACTGAGGCATAAACCCTACAGAAATAGTCCGAGAAACACTTTACGATCCTCTCAGGTTCCACAATCGCCTCTCCCCTCTCTCCCGTCAACTCTGGCACAACTCTATTGACCCGTTCTTTTTTGTCCAGCCAAGCCAGGAGTTTCCCTGCCTTGTCACCAACATCATACAAACGGCCCTGCTGTTCCCTACTGAGGGTCTTAGCGGCGTTCGTCACCAGGTCCTTATACTCAGCTTGCTTCAAGCAAAGCTCATGCAGTGAGGACTCTATAACCTCCTCCTCCAGCACTCCCTCCAGAGCCGCGATCTCCTCCTCAACCTGCTAACCTCGCCATCTCTCCGCCGCTTGGCAGCTACTACTAGGGAGAGGGCTTCCCCTCGGAGCACGGTCTTAAATGTTTCCCACAGCGACACTGCCGAGTCCACGGATCCCTGATTGTCCTTGAAAAAATTATCTACTTTCTTTACCAGCGCGCTGCGCATCTTGGGGTCTCGGAAATACCACGGGTTGATAGGGGCCACCCTTCCTCTTCCCTCCCGACCTAGATCCAGCCGGATCCACACTGGCGAATGGTCAGATATACCACGCGCCATGTGCCTCGCCTCGGAGACCAATGAGGCATGCGCAGCCAGAGTGAGTAGGTAATCAATCCTGGAAAGACTACCATGTGCCCCGGAGTGGAACGTGTATTGGCTCTGTGTGGGGTGCCGGAGCCTCCAGCAGTCTATCAGGCCAAGCGTGTCTAGGAAGTCTGGAAGCCACTTCTGAGCCCCCCCTGTGTCTCTGGGCGGGTATCTATCCAGCAGGCCGGAGCCAACAGCGTTGAAATCACCTCCCACCACAAGCATACCCCCCGGGAGATCTAGCAGGGCCCTACCCAGATCTGTGAACGTGGAGGCCTGCAGGGCCGGCGGGACATAAACCGAAACTAAAAGCAAAGTTCTTCCTTCCCACCGCCCCGCCACCGCCACAAACCTCCCCCTATCATCAACAATGGTGGAGTCCACCTCAAATGGTAGCGAGGCTCTGACTAGGATGCCCACACCCCTGGACCCAGAGGAGAATCCCGAATGTGCTATGAATTTATAACCCTTCCTATTCAGAGCGTAGCACGTATTACCTATAAGATGCGTCTCCTGCAGCAGGGCAACATCCGGCATTGACCGTTTCAAGAATTGCAAAACAATCCCACGCTTAATGCGATCCCCCAAACCATTAACATTCCAGCTTATAACAATTAAACCCCTACCCCCCATCCTCAAACGTAAAGAGGCCCACCCCACACCCGAAGAGCCACCATGGAACAGTCCTGGAAAGAATCACCATGCCTTGCAGAAATAAACCCCCCAACAACAAACCCAAAATCCCAGAAACCCCCCCCACCCTGCACCCCTGCTGCAGCTTACAAAGCCCCCCCAATTTGCAGTGTGCCTGTCGCCCTACAAAACCCAAAATCTACAAAAAGTACCCTAAGGGAGGAAAAGAGCCCCCCTCGTCCTCCCGCAGCCCTCCGCATTGACTGCACTCTATTCAAGTCTTCAAATATAGCCAAATCGAGTCAGACCGGCTCCGAAAAATCAGCCCTGCCCATCCCGGCCACTGTCCCCGTCCTCGGCAATGTCCTCCCCCGTCCGTCGCCGGGGCAAAGCGTCCAGCCATTCATCGGCCATAACAGGAGAGTCAAAGAAGAATGTCCGATCTTCGTGCACCACACGTAGTCTGGCAGGAAAGAGCATGGCATACTTCAGATCCCTCTCCCGGAGCCGCCTCTTCACCCCCAGAAAGCCCTGTCTCTGCCTCTGCACCTGCTGGGTGAAGTCCGGATAGAAATTCACCGACGCGTTCTGGAAGGGGACCGGGCCCGTCACCCTCGATGCTTGCAGGATAGCGTCCCGATCTCGAAAATGAAAGAGCCGAGCGACGATCGGCCTCGGTGGGGCACCCACCTTGGGCCTCCCACCCGGCACTCTATGGGCCCTTTCAACCGCAAAGAACTTTCCAAGACCCTTAGGCTTCAAATAATTAAGCACCAAGTCCTCGACAAGCAGGTCAACCGAAGCCTCATCCGAGGACTCCGGGACCCCGATGACGCGCACGTTGTTGCGCCTGGCCCGGCTCTCAAAGTCCTCCAGCCGGCGGGCGGCGAGATCACTCTCGGTCCTCAGCTTACGAACCTCGATCTGCAGTTCCGTGACATCATCGGTGAGGCCCGTGGTCTTGAGGTCCAGGGTCCTAACCCGTTCATTCGTTTTGCCCAAGTCCGCACGGATCAGGTTAACATCCACCAAGATGGCATCCACCTTATGCGCCAGGGCATCAAACTGTCTCCCAATCGAAGTCTGCATCCCTTCGAGCGCGCCCATGACATCCTGTAGTGAGAGCTCCGGGGCCAAAGGTGAGGCCGCCTTCTGGGTATCCGGCGACTGGCTCGACCCACTCGGTGATCCCTTCTGCAGAGCATAGCGGTCCATACTATTGACTTGGGTATAGGCTCCCCGCCTGGTAGACTTAGCCTTCAGCCGATCCACCTCTGCTTTGCCCGACATGGTTGATACCAAGCAGGTCGGTTCAGATAAGACGGGTCCCTCTCAATGAAAGGAATCAGGAGTGACCAGTTCTGCAGTGGGCCACCAGAGTAGCCTGCAGAGCGTCCATAGGGTAATAAAGCCACCAAGAGCTCTCCAGGGGCAGGGCTGACAAAGGGAGAGAAAGCGAAAGTGAAAGGACGGGGACCTCCGTCCGACAGTTCACACCTCGCCTGGCCGTTGTTGTTCAACTAGAAGTCGGGCATCCTGCCAACTCTAGCCCCTGGCATCCCTCGGAGATAGGCCGCAATCTTCCGCCAGGCATAAGTCCGGTTCCCGGTGGGCGATCCGACCGCGGGTAGCATCAATCGCCTCCCTGACAGGTCATCCACACGATGCCATGCATACCGACAGGATTAGAGACAGGATAGTCGACGGAGGGCGCGAGGGTCTCGGGAGCTCAGAGCTCACGCGGCCATCTTGGTCAAGCGCTAGGCTCCTCCCCCCAAGTTCTCATTATTGATGAGGTGAGCATGGTATCAAACTTAATGCTTGCCTTTGTGCATTTAAGAATGCAGCAAATTCTGAAGACAGACTATGACGTGTTATTTGGAGGAAAACACGTCATAGTTTTTGGAGATCTTTTGCAACTTACTCCAGTTAAAGGACAACCAGTGTTTAATACTGTGACACATGAAGACACAAAGAAGTCATTGGGATGCATCGGTAATGCAAATATTTGGTCCTTCTTTGAGTACAAGGAACTTACTACTAATATGAGGCAAGCAAACGATGAAGAATATGGAAGTATTCTGAAAGATATCAGAATTGGACTACTCACTGAAGCTGGCAAAAAAGCATTACAGAGTCGGCTGCTACATAATTTATTTCCAAAGGAAGAAATAGTTGCAGAGAAGATATACAAGAACATTGCAGAAAAGAAAAGTGTCATCTGCTTAATGCCAACTCTACGTGAATGCTCAATATTCAATGAGGAGCTTTTGAAATTGGAAAAGGAAGATATCAGGAAATTGGAAGCAGTGGACAAAATTGAGGATGGAAGAATTACTGTCACATTAACAGGCACACTGAAAAATAAATTGGATTCACTAGAGAAGAACATTTCCAAAACAGCTGGATTAGAAAAAAATCTATATGTTTGCATGAACTGTAGAGTATTTTTAAGGAGAAATTTGGATGTTGAAAAAGGTTTAGTTAATGGAGCTATGGGAAGAGTTGTGGGTTTTATTAATTATCAGAAAAAAGATGGAATTGAATGTTTAAAAATAAAATTTGATCAGATAGAAGAAGTTAAAGACATTTGTCGTTGTTCAGTTCGTTTCATGCTTGTGAAAGATTTATATGTACGTAGGAAGCAGTTTCCGTTTTCTCTAGCATATGCTGTAACTATTCACAAGTCTCAAGGATTGACTGCAGATTGTGCATTTGTGAACATTGGTTCAACTGTGTTCAAAGAAGGTATGGCATATGTTGCTTTGTCACGAGTGAAAACATTATCAGGTTTATTCATGATAGACTTTGATGACTCAAAAGTTAGTGCTGATGCAAATTGTGTAAAGGAGTATAATAGATTAAGAAGAAGCTATGCTCCTCATTTAGGTCAGTATCCTGTGTTGGAGAAACGTGTAGTTTCTCGTAAAAGGAGAAATGAGAATATCTGTAATGAAGATGTAGAGAGGAGGAAAAAAAAGAGGAGTGATGTAATTGCAAGCAAAAAGAAAAAGAAGAATGAAGAACAGGTTGTAGGATGTCATTTTGAAAATAGCTCTGGTGTCAACTGCTACGCTAATGTAGTGCTGAATGTTGCATTTTATCTGGAAAGTGTGCAAGAGCAGATAATAGTAAATCAGGGAAAAAGATTCTGTTCTGAGTTGAGTCTCCTTTTTCAAAAGCTGAGTAATGATAAAACTCAAATAGAAAGTGCTACTGAAATTAGAAAACTTTTAGATGTATGTTCAGGACGAACACAGTTTTCTCAAAATGTACAGCAAGACGCACAGGAATTCTTGATGTTTTTTCTTCAGGTACTGGAAGAAGAAGGGGTTCCCATTAAAAATTTATTTGGTCTCTCTTATAAATGGGAACATAGTTGTGAAAACTGTTATAATATATGTGGCTCTAATGTTGATTCTGAAAGGTTTATTTATTTAACATTGCCAGAAAGTAAAACAGTCACTTTTGCTAAATTAGTTAAAGATGCTAATCATAGCATGGAATGCAGTGAGTGTCAATCTGACATGTTTTCAACGTTAATTTTAAAGGAATACGGACAGTATGTAATTTTAATGATGCAACGCTGTAAAGCTGATGGTTCAAAATTAGATACTTTAATAAAGAAGTTTACAGGACAGCAATTATCAATTTCAGGAAAAACTTTTGTAACATTTGCAATAATTTTCCATGATGGACCTACTGTAACTTCTGGACATTACACAGTTTATCTTAAATGTGAAAAAGGCTGGACACTGTGTAATGATTCCCAATTGATTTTTAAGCAACGTTTGCCTTTTGATTTAGCAAATTCCTATCTAATCTTCCTGAAACCTAAATTTTAGAGAGATTTGGCAACATCTGGACAAAACAATTTTACCATTTTATTGGATTACCAGTGGAATTAAAAAAAAAAAATGATTTTACAAATTACCATTTGGCCTAATGGAAAGGTACCAATTGTAATGTGGACTTTTTCAATTTTAAATGAAACTTTGGAAAACCCAAAATTTTGAAAAAATCGGTAACATCTGCACAATTTAAATTTTAGAATGTTATTGGATTGCCATTGGAAATTTATTCAAAAAAGATTTTTAAAATTATTATTTGGCCATGTGGAAAGGTAAACAATTCTATTGTGGACTTATTTAATTATTAATAAATCTTTCGGAAACCAAAATGTTACAGAGAATCGGTGAGATCTGTACAATTTAAACTTTAGATTTTTATTGGATTAACATTGGAAATTTAATCAAAAAAGAATTTTAAAATTACTATTTGGCCTAAAGGAAATGGAACCAGATGTATTGTGGAGTTATGTGAGATATATTTTTGTGATTATACTTCTGAAACAAAAATATCAGACGGTATTTTAAAGAAATAAGTATTGATATTAGATGATATTTTTTAAGAATATTATGCATTTCTATAAAGTTATGTTTATGCAAAAAGAGATTGTGGGCTTTTTTAAAACAATCTTTGAGATTGTTAATTTTTTTTTTGCCCGCTGTTAAATGATGAATGCAATTGCTTTCACTATTTATAGTGAAATGCAATATATTCTGAAAACAGCAAAAAAAAGCCAAATTTTTTTTTTGAAAAATATGTAAATATGTGTACTGTATTATAAAATGTTTTATTAAATATTATTACTTTTTTCTTTTTTTTCAGATTGAGATAGAAAATTTTCGAAAACTAGAACCATTTTTAAAGCAATTAAAAAAAAATTTAAATGAATAAATATTTTTTTGAGTGGGTATGGTAAGTCAAAAATATCATGGTCCCTTTTTTCCACTTCTCCACAATCACATTTTCAGTTTTTCATTGTAGTCTCTCAAGGACCTTGTAATGTGATAATTGATTTTTAGTGTTTTTTTAAAAAAAAAAAAAAAATTACGCGTACCGTACGCGTACGGTAAAAAAACAAAAAAAAAAAGTTTTAAAAACATATATAAAAAATAGATGAAAGGTAAGGTTGGCTCTTAAAAGAGCCGTTGTGTTCATGCAGGGACAGAGGAAAGAAAGAATGGGAGTATTAGACGGTACGACAAGTGTGCATATCTATTTTATTGTTCACTAGGGAAATACTGGTCTCCCTATAACAAATTAGATCATGACAAGTGGCGCACCGTATTTCAACCCTCAGAAACCGAGGGTTAATTTCCTGAGGAGAAGAAAAAGGAGATGCTCCCCCCACAGATGAAGGGCTCACCTGACCTGCAGAAGAAGGACTCGGCACTGCAGATGATGGTCCAGGCTGAGCTGCTGTGGATGTGCTTGGTTGATTTACTGAAGGGTTACCTTCAGTAAGTCGAGCATGTGTCCTTCTGTGTACATCCTTAAGGTGTCTCAACATGGTGTGATTCCCGAAGGAATACTTCCTGTCGGGATTCCCTCTTGAAAGTACACGGCCACACAGCTTACAAGTCACTAAGGGTGCATTTACCTTTTGCTGGCCCTCTGGAAAAGAAAAATACTCCCATATGAAAGAGGTCTTTTGTTTCCTCGCTCTCTGCCTCAAGGTAGTGCTGCTAGCCTCACTCTCAGAAGGGCTCTGCTGTTCTGCCATCGTATCACAAAGACAACCCAGCTCCTTCTCCTAAGGGATCACAAGCAGAAATGAGGGGAATGGGTGTGGTGTAGGAGAGTTCTAGAACTGAAAGTAGTTTCAACCAATCAAAAGTTGTGTTTCATGATCACATGACCCACCGTACGCTTACGGTGCGCTTACGGTGCGCTTACGGCAAAAGTACGCATGCACGTAAAAAAGACACGCGCACGCGCGCATGCGCAAAACAGGCACGCCCCTTCACTTCCGCGTAACGTGCGCGTGCAGCGTACGCGTTACGCGCTGTGCGCGCGTGACGTGCGTCTACGCAAATTGCGTAAATGAACGCAAACAGCGTAGAAATCTAACGTAATTACAGCAAGACGTGCGCTTACCGTACGCGCACGGTAAAAAAATAAAATAAAAAAAAAAAAGGAAAAAATAAATAAATATGTAATACTAATACATTTTACCTGTTTATTTTAAAAAAAATGGTAAAATAAAAACATATTGTAGAATTTAAAATTTAACCATAGTCTTTAAAAAAAGATAGACAATTAAAATAAAAATATGTAAAAAAAAAAAGAAGAAAAAAAAAAAAAATTAGCATTTAAAAAACCTTGCAAATTCACTGAAAAAACCATGGGTTTCACTCACGTTATAGTTAGGAATTAGCATTTAAAAAACCTTGCAAATTCACTGAAAAAACCATGGGTTTCACACACGTTATAGTTAGGAATTAGCATTTAAAAAACCTTAGAAATTCAATGAAAAAACCAAAGGTTTCACACATGTTATAGTTAGCTGGACATTTCACTCGTAAAAAACCATTGAAATTCCCCCGTTATAGTTAGTTCAGCTAACTATAACTCACGCGCCAGCAATGCACTACTGATGACGTAACATATTACATCACTCATGACATGGTCAGTGACATCACTCATGACATCACTGATGACATCTCAAATGACATCACTGATGACATCATCCTTGTGACAGAGTGGTAGACCTCCTCTCACCCTAATATAACCTTTGATACAAACATTCAAAAAAAGAGACTGACATTTTCAAAAAAATGGACATACCAATACCAGTTACAACAACCTATTCAGTAATTCTAAGATCCACATACACATCCACTCATCCACCAACAGTCCTATACAGTCACTCATACATGTACTCACACATCATATGTACTCATACACCTAAACATCCTGTAACACAATGCCACTCATCCATAGAGTTACTCACACATAGTCACTCATGCTAATAAAGAATCAAACATCCATTTACTTGCATATACAGTTATACACACACCACCACACTTACTTTTACAGAAACTTACACATACTTAGTCTTTTAAACAATCACTTATAGAAACACATACTTATTCATACAGGAACTCTTCCAATCTCTCACTCTCACATATACTCACTTATAAACACCAATCGTCACATATACTAGTTTAAAACATATGTAGTTACTTATGAAGACACTATTGAGACAGTCATTCACTCACTAACACACCCATGCACACACTCATCTACCCATACAGTCCTGCACACATGCTGTCTTCAACACATACAAACAGTGAGTCACTCATTCATGCATCTATGCACTACGTAATACCCCCCACCGCACCATGAAGACACTCAGACACTCATACTGAGACTCAAAAAACCAAATAATAACCTATATAAACACCCATGTAGCTACTCACCAACCCATGCAGACACTTATACACAAAGTGAGAGACTGATACAGGTATTTACACATTTAAACATTACTCACTTAGCCATGTATTCAAAAAGGTACACTTAATCAGTCAGTAATACAATCAATTTTTCAAAAACAAATCATCAATTTAGACACTTATATACTCATTTATTCTTCCATTGACCTTGAGATATACATATATTAAACATATTTAATTTTCAGAAAAACACACATTCACTGGATGATGTCATCAGTGATGTCATTTGAGATGTCATCAGTGATGTCATGAGTGATGTCACTGACCACGTCATGAGTGATGTAATATGTGACGTCATCAGTAGTGCATTGCGGGCGCGTGAGTTATAGTTAGCTGAACTAACTATAACGGGGGAATTTCAATGGTTTTTTACGAGTGAAATGTCCAGCTAACTATAACATGTGTGAAACCTTTGGTTTTTTCATTGAATATATATATATATATATATATCTATATAGGAAATCTGAAAATTCTATTTTTAATAACTTTGGCGCCGGTTGACCGATCCTCGCGAAATTTTCAAAACTATTGGGGCGCTCCGCTCAGCTCCTACCCTGGAAGTCTCGGGGTGATTCGTCAAGCGGGGGCTGAGAAAAAAGGGGGGTCCCAAAACGCGTTTCCCCCATGCATTTTCCCATAGGACCTTTAGTCGAAGGTACAGCCCGAACGGCTGAACAGAATTACTTGAAATTTGGCAAAGAGGTAGTTCTCAGGTCAGGGATGTGCCTTTTGCATATATGGTGTCAATCTGTTCAGTAGTTCCTGAGAAAATTGCAGTTAAAAGTACATAAATATCTATAGTCGCGCACCGTGCCGTGCACGAGCGTAATTCTGATTGGTGGTTATATGTCAGTCAACATTCGAATCGGTCAAAATCAGGAAGTGTTGTCCGCCATTTTGTGTGTGACAGTGAAAAAGAAAGGTGGAGAACGTGAAAAGGGGGCAGGGTACAGAGTTCCTGAACCCCTAGCTTTTGTCAGGGGGTCCCTGAAGGACCATGAAGGGTGAAAAAAACAATATATATTTTTTTTAAATCGCAGGGTGAGCGCACGGTGCGTGCACCGTCGCGAGGTGCGCACACGGTGCGCGCACGGTGCGCGCACCGCAGAAAAAAAATCATTAAAAAAATAGAATTAAAAATCAAATTTAAGTGTTTAGATGTTAGGTGGCTCTAAAAAGAGCCGTTGTGTTAATTGAGGGACAGAGGAACAAAAAATTGGCAAAAAGTTTAGGGTGCCGCACGTGTGCTGCTGTATCTTGCTCTCTATTAGGGGAATGCTGGTGTCCCCATAAGAGAGAAGAGCATTGCACGCATTGCACCGTATATGCATCCTCTTAAACAGAGGGTGTATATCCAGAGGAACAGAAGCAGGTGAAGCTGCCGCTGCAGATTAAGTGCTCGGCTGAGCTGCCGATGATGTGCTCGGCTGAGCTGCTGCGGATGTGCTCGGCTGAGTTGCTGGAGGGTTTTCTCTAGCAGCTCGAGCATAAGCCACAGGATGTACATCTCTAACGTGCCTGATCATAGTGAAGATACTAAAAGAGTATTTCTTTTTCGGATCTCCTCTTGATAAGACGTGATCACAAAGAGTGCAGGTGACTTTTAGAGCATTCACCTTCTTCTGCCCCTCTGGAAAAGTGAAAAATTGCCATATAAAAGAGTTTTTCTGTTTCCTCTGTCTCTGTGGCACAAGGGTCTCCTGCTCACTCTCAGAAGATGACTGCTGCTCTGCCATTCTCAAGTACTGGAGTACTGGAAAAGCTGCTCAGCTCCTTCTCCCAGGGAATCAGAAGTAATAATGAGGGGAGTGGGTGTGGTGTTGGAAGTTTCTGGAACTGAAACTACTATAAACCAATGAAAAGTGTTGTTTCTTAATCACATGACCTGAAACTACTATAAACCAATGAAAAGTGTTGTTTCTAAATGACATAACTTGCCGTGCGTGCACGCATGCGCGTACAGAGCACGCGCGACATACGCATGCGCACGTGAAGCATGTACGCATGCGCACACGGAGCACATACATTTTTTAAGTGTTTATAAGTTTATAGAAGATATTAACTATTCTGTTCAACTCTATCCAAATTAAGAAAAAAAACTGAGCCATTCCATATTACAGGATAAAGTTAATCTATAACTATATATATAGGTAGCTTATTGTAAAATAAATATTTAAAAAATATAATAATACATTCATATATTAGCATTTAAAAAAACCTCACAAATTCACTTAAAAAACCATAGGTTTCACACACGTTATAGTTAGGAATTAGCATTTAAAAAACATTTGAAATTCACTAAAAAAACATAGGTTTCACACACGTTATAGTTAGGAATTAGCATTTAAAAAACCTTGCAAATTCACTGAAAAAACCATAGGTTTCACACACGTTATAGTTAGGAATTAGCATTTAAAAAACCTTGCAAATTCACTGAAAAAACCATAGGTTTCACACATGTTATAGTTAGCTGGACATTTCACTCGTAAAAAATCTATGAAATTCCCCCGTTATAGTTAGTTCAGCTAACTATAACTCGCGCGCCCGCAATCCACTGCTGATGACGTCACATATTACATCACTCATGACATGGTCAGTGACATCACTCATGACATCACTAATGACATCTCAAATGACATCACTGATGACATCACTGATGACGTCATCCATGTGATAAATTACCACATCTTCTCACACCCTAATATAACCTTTGATACACCGACTCAAAATTTAAGAGTTCCATTCTCAAAACCATACATACTGCAATACCAATAACTACATACCCACTTAGGTCTACATACACCTCCACTCATTTACCTGTACAGTCACTCATACTTACAGTCACTCCATACAAAACTATCATATGCATTTATACACCTATATAGACACTCACACACTACCAATCATCCGTAGAGGTATTCTCACACCTACTCAGTCATGCAAATAATCACACTCCCATTTACTCACCTATGCAGTTATACACCCTCAAGTTCACTTACTCATAAAAATAGTATCACATTCTTACGCTCTTATAGAATCATTGATACAAGCACACACTCATCCATACAGTCACTCTCACAATCATACACTCTCACATCTACCCACTTATATACTCTTACACGCATATATACTGCCTTTCACATATGTAGTTAGTCACAAATGTACCACTGAGATATACATTCAATCCCTAACACACCCATACATACACTCACTCAACCATACAGTCCATCACAGATGCACTCTTAAAACCATGCACCCATAGAATCACCCACTCACACATCTATGCATAGAGTCACACACACCCTACCCACACAAACACTCAGGAACCCATACAGATACTGAGTTAAGCAATCAATAACTCATATAGACACTTATATAGGTATTCACAAAACCATGCCGCCACTTATACACTAACATACAGACACATACAAACATTTACACAGTTTAGTCACTAGTCTGCAGTAAGATACATTTAATGACTCACTTATAGAGTCAGTTACGCACCAAAGAAAATCATACATTTGCACTCTTGTACACCCACTCATTCTTCAACAGGCCTTTCCCTATATATATTAAACATATTAAAATTGTTCAGAAACACATACTCAATGGATGATGACATCAGTGATGTCATCAGTGATGTCATTTGAGATGTCATGAGTGATGTCATGAGTGATGTCACTGACCATGTCATGAGTGATGTAATATGTGACGTCATCAGCAGTGGATTGCGCGCGAGTTATAGTTAGCTGAACTAACTATAACAGGGGAATTTCATTGGTTTTTTACGAGTGAAATGTCCAGCTAACTATAACATGTGTGTAACCTATGGTTTTTTCAGTGAATATATATATATATATATATATATATATATATATATATATATATATATATATATATATATATATATATATATTATCTACTGGCTGTCGCCAGTAGATAGTTATAGTTAGGACCGTGTTTCCATAGGAAATCCGCAACATTCTATTTGGAATAACTTTGGCGCCGGTTGACGAATCCTCGCGAAATTGTCAAAATAGGTGGGGCGCTCCGCTCCGCTCCTACCCTGAAAGTCTCTGGGGGTTTCGTCAAGCGGGGCTGAGAAAAAAGGGGGGTCCCAAAACACGTTTTCCCCATGCAATTTTCCATAGGAACCTAGTCCAAGGTACAGCCCGAACAGCTGAACAGAATTACTTGAAATTTGGCAGCGAGGTAGTCCTCATCTCAGGGATGTGCCTTTCGCATATATGGAGTCAATCTGTTCAGTAGTTCCTGAGAAAATTGCAGTTAAAAGCACATACATATCTATAGCCGCGCACCGTGCGTGCACCGTGCGAGCACCGTGCGCGCACCGTGCGAGCACCCTAACGTGCGCGAGCGTAATTCTGATTGGTGGTTACATGTTAGTCAATGTTCGAATCAGTCAAAATCAGGAAGTGTCGGCCGCCATTTTGTTTGTTTTCAGTGCGAGAGTAAAAAAGGAAGGTGGCGATCGTGAAAAGGGGGCAAGGTAGAGAGTTCCTGACCCCCTAGCCTTTGTCAGGGGGTCTCTGAAGGACCCCGAAGGCAGAAAAAAACATTTTAATTTTCTTTTTTTTAAATCGCGGGTGTGCGCACACCGTTCGCGCATGGTGAAAACCCCCCCCAAAAACTTTTGGAATTTTTTTAATACGTAGTTTATTGTAAAATAAATATATTAAAAAAATATATAATACATACATAACTTAGCATTTAAAAAAACGTACAAATTCACTGAAAAAACCATAGGTTTCACACATGTTATAGTTAGGAATTAGCATTTAAAAAACCTTGCAAATTCACTTAAAAAACCATAGGTTTCACACATGTTATAGTTAGGTGGATATTTCTCTCGTAAAAAACCAATGAAATTCCCCCGTTACAGTTAGTTCAGATAACTATAACTCGCGCGGCCGCCACTCTATCACAAGGATGATGTCATCAGTGATGTCATGAGTGATGCCACTGAGCATGTCATGAGTGATGTAATATGTGACGTCATCAGCAGTGGATTGCGGTCGCACGAGTTATAGTTATCTGACCTAACTATAACGGGGGAATTTCATTGTTTTTTTACGAGAGAAATATCCACCTAACTATAACATGTGTGAAACCTATGGTTTTTTAAGTGAATATATATATAGATATATATATACTCGAATATCAAAGGGGAGGAAAAAAGAAGCTGTGATCCATTCGGCTTCCAGTGGTTAGTACAAAAAATCAAGGAGGGAGGAAAATTGACCACTCGTCCTGTGTAACCAGGGTCTTTATTTGTGTGGAGACCGTCTTAAAAAACCCTCATATATGTACACAGGCAAAATGGTGGTATATCTTGGTTCTCCGCCTAGGTGTACTGTAACAGCATGATCATTGGGTCTTTTCTTTGTCAATATGCTGACATCTGCCAGGAGGGAGACCAACTGGTTTGTCAGTAGTGGCCAGAGATGAAAAGAGGGCGTGTTTGTGCTCTAATTAAGTGAAATTAAATTCCCTACATCACTGCTCAGAAAAGTTTTATTAAAAAATGAGTGACGTGTGAAGTTAAAAACGCAGTTGTGCGTGTAAAGACCAAGTTACTGGTCTAACGCACTAGTGTTGGTCAACATGTTTCAGCCTCTTGGATCTTCTAGAGGCTTTTGTCAGGACCGAGGTTTCAGAGAGTGCTTTGTTACTCTAAGTAATTAGGTGGGTACTCACCACCCTGATAGTTTGAGGTCAGATCTGAGGTATCTGTAACTAATAAGAAAAGAGTGTAAGTTGTCACAACCTGATTCTATTCTCATTTGAAAGAAAAGGCTGTTGGTACTGAAACAGTAGTGATAAGATATTTTGCGGTTCCGTTTTAGAGGCAAAAGATCTGAAAACGTCTTCAACATGTTTTTTGGATTAAGGGTACATGGAGGAATGTTCGGGTGTAAGAGCTATGGAGAAAAAGTTCTAATAGGTTTAGTCCTTAGTTAAATATTTCATGATGCTAGGCGTTCAATGACTCAATGGTTCGGTTTGCATTGATGGCTGCATTAAGAAAGTAGTCATAACAAATATTATCACCATATTCAGAAGCAAAAGCATCACAAAATTGTTCACAGATAGCTATTGTTCACATATAAAGCTATTGCGATTTAAAAAAAGGGTTATGTTCAGGCAGAATCTTTATCGCATGTGGCGGTGTCTTTGGACATATGAAAATCCTTGCCCCAATTGTTTGCTATGTTTTAGTAGCCAGTTCATAACTTGCATCTAAATACCGATTGTAAAATTGGCGATAGGTGTAGTAAAGAGCATATGCGAATCGCCGCTATTCAAAACTATCGCTATTGTATTAAAGAAACGGCAGCGTTTTAGTGAGAACTCTGTTATTTAATCAGGTGTAATTTGCATTCTGACTTTTGGGCAAATGTAAAGAATGAATGAAACAATGGAGCTTCTTTACCTCTTTGAAGTTCTAAGTGTAACTGCCTCGAAATACCGGTGAGCTCTGTCGAACACAATTGCTGTAGGGATAAATAGGAGATTAGTCATCGCTTACTTCTCTGTATCCTGCGTTCGTGCGACTCCCTCGTGGAGGCTTACCGGTTCGTGCAAGTGCGCTGCTTGTTCTAGCTCTGTAAACGGTACCCCGGGTGACACGGGCCCGTTCAGAGCTGCTCTTCATCTCCAACTACGGTAGACATAGTCGAAGGACTATCGCCGGTTCAGTTGGTTGGCATTCTATAATGGAACAGACTTCACAGAACTGAATGTTTACATTACTGTGATTCAAGGAGTGCTCGCACATTGATTATAAAAGGCCGACATGATTGAAAAGAGGGGGCATTTTCTTGGGGCAATGGTGTCTGAAGGTGGTAAAGGTTTGACTGTATTGGAAAGTCCCGATAATGGGCCGGTATAGTTTAGTTTTAGTCGGCCATTGATTATGTTACTCTCGTGTATGGGTCAATCCAATATTTCCTTACACCAAAAAGGAACTTATACTTATGATTATGGTGTCACATTGTTTCTGATGTTATATGTTAGGTTGACTTATAGTACTTCGTGTCAACTCTGTTAACCAAATATGTTCAATAGGTGCGTGTTTTCAAATTTTCTCGATCCCTGATTCAGTAGTGCTTTGTCAGAGCGCAACTAGTTAGTGCGTGGGTGGTACCTGTCTAAGGATAATAACTGGATTTGTGGCCACAGTGGTCATGCCATGGAGTGCCAAGGGATATTGTCATTTAATCCTTCTGTGTCAGTCTTGAGGCGATGCACCCAACGTTGTTCCCTCTCAAAGAGGATTTGTTCTATATTGCTGTTTTTTGACTGTATTGTTTCTAGTATCACCCAATTGAGGTTCTCAGGTAGGTGATCTTGGTCTATGAAATGTCTACTCATTTTTGTAGTCGCTCTTTTGCAGGTCACATTGCTCCTGTGTTCTATGATGCGTTGTTTGACTTTGCGGCACGTCATTCCTATGTACCTCAGTTCACAGGGGCACACGATCATGTATATCACATGGGTTGTGTTGCAGTTCGAACTGGGCATTGGGGCTGCTCCCACGGTCCCCAACGTTGCATATAGGACCCGGGGGATGGAGTCCCCGGGGAGAATAGAAATAAGTGATAGGTGCTAAATTTTTTTTTACGGGAAAATTAGGAGTCATGCACCCAACGCGGCGCTCAGCACGGCCCCCTGGTGTGCACGCGTTGGATGCACAACTTCTCTCACGTTGGGTGCACGACTCCTCTCGCAGCCACCTGGTGTGCACGCGTTAGGTGCACGGCTCCTCTCGCATTGGGTGCGCGATTCCTAATGCGTCGGGTGTGCGACTCCAAGCAAAAAAAAAAGTAATATTTTTCAGATAAACATTAAGCTTATGTGTTAAGATCTTGAGTGGCTCTAAAAAGAGCCGTTGTGTTTATTGAGAGATTTTGGTTCCTACAAGTAAGTACCTATACAGAGTCTAAAGTTGTTGAGGAAGACTCTGTTACCCTCATCTGCAAAATGTACACCATCTCTCCTATAGATGCCTTGCATATTAAAACACAGATTGTTGTTGTAAATGGACCCCATCTTATAATCTCTGAGATAAGCAGAAACAGCTTTATTGACATGTTTTCTAGCTTTCTCAATCTGTGGACAAAGATTATTGGACCAGTTCCATTTCTGTCTTTGGCATATGTTAGAATACACAAAGGCAGTTTGGGGGGAAAAGTGACATCAAGTCGCCAAAGTTGTCCTTCATAAGCATTTGCAGACCTACCCCAGTCTAAGTGCCTAGGTCATTGCCACCACAGTGCACAATTATGAGGTCAGGGTGTTGGAGATGTAAAAAGGATTTAACCAATGGCATCAATTGGTGCCACTTTAATCCTCTCTGACCAATCCATTTAATGTCTACATTTGTCAAAGCTAGGTTTTTGTCAATACCTCTGCTTTCAGCATACCTTTGGCTCCAGAAAATATAGCTGTGTCCCACAATCCACACTCTAAGCATCTTCAAAGGAGGTCTGGATGCACTCAGAAGGTGTCTGTATGTGAAATGGCAGTTTGAAAAGTAAGATTTTCTAAAATGGTGGATAAGATCCAGTTTTGAAAAAAGAAAAGAAAGGATTGGCTGTTTGAGAACATTCTAGACTGAAAAGTAGAGTGCATGTTTGTATTTGTCAAAAGCATGTTTCTTATCGGTTAACAAAAACTATTTGAAAGGAACATTACATAGGATAAGCTGATATTTTGAAAAGTCAAGCACACTTGCTGTTTGGAGTAGCAACATTGTGTGCTGAACTTGTGACCTTTGTGCTCAGTTGACTGTTCCATGAACTGTTACTGTGGTAACAGGCAGTAAGCAGGTTGGGGGTAGGGTTCAAACGTATGTCAATTGGAAAGGGCTGAAATGTGTAACCTATAGAAATGTGTGTTATCTATTAAATAAATGTGGGAAGCAATGTGATTTGATATTTACATGTATATGTGTGCAGAATGAGAGGGAAAGTTTGCCATTTTTTGGTTTTGCTAAGAGCATTGCAGTACAGACATTCTGTATTAGAAAACCTGGTGTGTGACTGACATACTTCTTAATCTAAAAATCAATTTGAAAGGTGAGTTATTAGTTTGTGAGGGGTTGTATGTGGTGCCTTTGTTTTTATTAAGAGGAATGTGTTTCTCCTGTTGCTTGTCTAGAATCACATTGTGAGTCTGTTTGCATTTGGGCAACCATTGAGACAGAAGCATTTGGGTACTTCATGTCTTTGTATACACATAACTGCTTAAAAACCTATCCTGTTCTCAAGTGTTGGTAGAATTAGAAGAAAGTTATTGCTTATGCATTCAGAAAATGAGTGAGGCTTTGACACTAAAATGCAGTACTGAAGTATGTAGATTGTGTGCAGTCCCCTTACCCCTTCCAGAGTAGTGAATCAGTTTTGGTAAAGTCCAAGGGATAGTGTTGCTTGTCTAGAATCACACTGTGAGTCTGTCTGCATTTGAGCAACCATTGTGAGAGAAGCATTTGGTAACATCATGTATTTGCTGACAGATAACTGCTTTAAAACCTGTCATGTTGTCAAGTTTTAGTAGCATTAGAAGCCAGTCATCGCTTATGCATTCACAAAATGAGTCAGGCTTTCACAGTATTGTGCAGTATTGAAATATGTAGAATGTGTGCAGTCCCCTTACCCCTTCCAGACTAGTGAATGTGTCTTGGTATCACATAGTGATAGTGTTGCTTGTCTAGAATCACACTGTGAGTCTGTGTGCATTTAGGCAACCATTGTGAGCGACGCATTTGGTTACATCATGTATTTGCTTACAGATAACTGCTTTAAAACCTGCCATGTTGTCAAGTTTTAGTAGCATTAGAAGCCAGTCCTTGCTTATGCATTCAGAAAATGAGTCCGGTTTTGACACTAAAGTGCAGTACTGAAATATGTAGATTGTGTGCAGTCCCCTTACCCCTTCTAGAGTAGTGAATGTGTTTTGTTAAAGTCCAAGGGATAGTGTTGCTTGTCTAGAATCACACTGTGAGTCTGTGTGCATTTGGGCAACCATTGTGAGAGAAGCATTTGGTAACATCATGTATTCGCTGACAGATAACTGCTTTAAAACCTGTCATGTTTTCAAGTTTTTGTAGCATTAGAAGCCAGTCATTGCTTATGCATTCACAAAATGAGTCTGGCTTTCACAGTAGTGTGCAGTATTGAAATATGTAGAATGTGTGCAGTTACTCCACCCCTTCCAGACTACTGAATGTGTCTTGGTAAAGTACAAGGGATAGTGTTGCTTGTCTAGAATCACACTGTGAGTCTGTGTGCATTTGGGAACCACGGTGAGAGAAGCATTTGGGTACTTCATGCCTTTGCATAGACATAACTGCTTAAAAATCTTTCCTGTTCTCAAGTTTTGGTAGAATTAGAAGGCAGTCATTGCTTATGCATTTGGAAAAAGAGTCAGGCTTTGACTCTAAAGTGCAGTACTAAAATATGTAGATTGTGTGCCGTCTCTTTACCCCTGCCAGACTAGTGAATGTGTTTTGATAAAGTCCGAGGGATAGTGTTGCTTGTCTAGAATCACACTGTGAGGCTGTGTGCATCAGGGCAACCATTGTGAGAGAAGCATTTGGTAACATCATGTATTTGCTGGCAGATACCTGCTTTAAAACCTGTCATGTTGTCAAGTTTTAGTAGCATTAGAAGCCAGTCATTGCTTATGCACTCGCAAAATGAGTCAGGCTTTCACAGTAGTGTGCAGTATTGAAATATGTAGAATGTGTGCAGTCACCATACCCCTTCCAGACTAGTGAATGTTTCTTGGTAAAGTACAAGGGATAGTGTTGCTTGTCAAGAATCACACTGTGATTTTGTGTGCATTTGGGCAACCATTGTGAGAGAAGCATTTGGTTACATCATGTATTTGCTGATAGATAACTGCTTTAAAACCTGTCATGTAGTCAAGTTTTAGTAGCATTAGAAGCCAGTCATTACTTATGCAATCGCAAAATGAGTCAGGCTTTCACAATAGTGTGCAGTATTGAAATATGTAGAATGTGTGCAGTCACCATACCCCTTCAAGACTAGTGAATGTGTCTTGGTAAAGTACAAGGAATAGTGTTGCTTGTCTAGAATCACACTGCAAGTCTGTCTGCATTTGGGCAAACATTGTGAGAGAAGCATTTGGGTACATCATGTCTTTGCTTACACATAACTGCTTAAAAAACTTTCCGGTTCTCAAGTTTTAGTAGTCTTAGAAGCCGGTCATTGCTTATGCATTCGCAGAATGAGTGAGGCATTCACACTAGAGTGCAGTAGTGAAAAATGTAGAATGTGTGCAGTTACCTTACCCCTTCCACTCTAGTGAGTTTCTCCTGCTAAAGTCCAGGGAATAGTCTTGCTTGTCACTGTGAGTCTGAGTGCACTTGTGCAACCATTGTGACAGAAGCATGTGGTTACTTCATGTCTTTGCTGAGACATAACTGCTTAAAAACCTATCCTGTTGTCAAGTTTCAGTAGTATTAGAACCCAGTCATTCCTTATGCATTCACAGAATGAGTCAGGCATTCACACTAGAGTACAGTAGTGAAATGTGTAGAATGTATGCAGTTACCTTACCCCTTCCTGACTAGTGAGTTTCTCCTGCTAAAGTCCAGGGAATAGTCTTGCTTGTCTAGAATCACACTGTGAGTCTCTGTGCACTTGTGCAAGATTTCCAACAGAGCCATGTGGTTACTTCATCTCTTTCCTGACACATAGCTGCTTAAAAACCTACTCCCCTTGGACTCTTCTAGTGACCCATTCAGTACCATGAACTAATCCATTCACTGCGCCAAAACCCAACCACTTATAAATTCACCCAGGCACTTTCCTTGCAGTACTCTAACCATTCAGTCAGTACCCAAGTACTCATGCACTGACCTAGGCCTTAGCACATGGATTGCTTCAAACGCCTATCCAGAATGCATGAAGTCCTCTAACGACCTACACGTTTGTCTATCAAACTTTCAATTCCCCAGTCAATATCCATACACTTCCAACAAACATCCTGTCACTCCACTTGCACTCCTCTAGTGGCCCGTTCAGCACCATGTACTAATCCATTCACTGTGCCAAAATCCAAACACTTATAAATTCACCAAGGCTCTCTCCTTGCAGTACTCTAATCATTCAGTCAGTACCTAAGTACCTTTGGCTCCAGAAAATATAGCTGTGTCCCACAATCCACACTCTAAGCATCTTCAAAGGAGGTCTGGATGCACTCAGAAGGTGTCTGTATGTGAAATGGCAGTTTGAAAAGTAAGATTTTCTAAAATGGTGGATAAGATCCAGTTTTGAAAAAAGAAAAGAAAGGATTGGCTGTTTGAGAACATTCTAGACTGAAAAGTAGAGTGCATGTTTGTATTTGTCAAAAGCATGTTTCTTATCGGTTAACAAAAACTATTTGAAAGGAACATTACATAGGATAAGCTGATATTTTGAAAAGTCAAGCACACTTGCTGTTTGGAGTAGCAACATTGTGTGCTGAACTTGTGACCTTTGTGCTCAGTTGACTGTTCCATGAACTGTTACTGTGGTAACAGGCAGTAAGCAGGTTGGGGGTAGGGTTCAAACGTATGTCAATTGGAAAGGGCTGAAATGTGTAACCTATAGAAATGTGTGTTATCTATTAAATAAATGTGGGAAGCAATGTGATTTGATATTTACATGTATATGTGTGCAGAATGAGAGGGAAAGTTTGCCATTTTTTGGTTTTGCTAAGAGCATTGCAGTACAGACATTCTGTATTAGAAAACCTGGTGTGTGACTGACATACTTCTTAATCTAAAAATCAATTTGAAAGGTGAGTTATTAGTTTGTGAGGGGTTGTATGTGGTGCCTTTGTTTTTATTAAGAGGAATGTGTTTCTCCTGTTGCTTGTCTAGAATCACATTGTGGGTCTGTTTGCATTTGGGCAACCATTGAGACAGAAGCATTTGGGTACTTCATGTCTTTGTATACACATAACTGCTTAAAAACCTATCCTGTTCTCAAGTGTTGGTAGAATTAGAAGAAAGTTATTGCTTATGCATTCACAAAATGAGTGAGGCTTTGACACTAAAATGCAGTACTGAAGTATGTAGATTGTGTGCAGTCCCCTTACCCCTTCCAGAGTAGTGAATCAGTTTTGGTAAAGTCCAAGGGATAGTGTTGCTTGTCTAGAATCACACTGTGAGTCTGTCTGCATTTGAGCAACCATTGTGAGAGAAGCATTTGGTAACATCATGTATTTGCTGACAGATAACTGCTTTAAAACCTGTCATGTTGTCAAGTTTTAGTAGCATTAGAAGCCAGTCATCGCTTATGCATTCACAAAATGAGTCAGGCTTTCACAGTATTGTGCAGTATTGAAATATGTAGAATGTGTGCAGTCCCCTTACCCCTTCCAGACTAGTGAATGTGTCTTGGTATCACATAGTGATAGTGTTGCTTGTCTAGAATCACACTGTGAGTCTGTGTGCATTTAGGCAACCATTGTGAGCGACGCATTTGGTTACATCATGTATTTGCTTACAGATAACTGCTTTAAAACCTGCCATGTTGTCAAGTTTTAGTAGCATTAGAAGCCAGTCCTTGCTTATGCATTCAGAAAATGAGTCAGGTTTTGACACTAAAGTGCAGTACTGAAATATGTAGATTGTGTGCAGTCCCCTTACCCCTTCTAGAGTAGTGAATGTGTTTTGTTAAAGTCCAAGGGATAGTGTTGCTTGTCTAGAATCACACTGTGAGTCTGTGTGCATTTGGGCAACCATTGTGAGAGAAGCATTTGGTAACATCATGTATTCGCTGACAGATAACTGCTTTAAAACCTGTCATGTTTTCAAGTTTTTGTAGCATTAGAAGCCAGTCATTGCTTATGCATTCACAAAATGAGTCTGGCTTTCACAGTAGTGTGCAGTATTGAAATATGTAGAATGTGTGCAGTTACTCCACCCCTTCCAGACTACTGAATGTGTCTTGGTAAAGTACAAGGGATAGTGTTGCTTGTCTAGAATCACACTGTGAGTCTGTGTGCATTTGGGAACCACGGTGAGAGAAGCATTTGGGTACTTCATGCCTTTGCATAGACATAACTGCTTAAAAATCTTTCCTGTTCTCAAGTTTTGGTAGAATTAGAAGGCAGTCATTGCTTATGCATTTGGAAAAAGAGTCAGGCTTTGACTCTAAAGTGCAGTACTAAAATATGTAGATTGTGTGCCGTCTCTTTACCCCTGCCAGACTAGTGAATGTGTTTTGATAAAGTCCGAGGGATAGTGTTGCTTGTCTAGAATCACACTGTGAGGCTGTGTGCATCAGGGCAACCATTGTGAGAGAAGCATTTGGTAACATCATGTATTTGCTGGCAGATACCTGCTTTAAAACCTGTCATGTTGTCAAGTTTTAGTAGCATTAGAAGCCAGTCATTGCTTATGCACTCGCAAAATGAGTCAGGCTTTCACAGTAGTGTGCAGTATTGAAATATGTAGAATGTGTGCAGTCACCATACCCCTTCCAGACTAGTGAATGTTTCTTGGTAAAGTACAAGGGATAGTGTTGCTTGTCAAGAATCACACTGTGATTTTGTGTGCATTTGGGCAACCATTGTGAGAGAAGCATTTGGTTACATCATGTATTTGCTGATAGATAACTGCTTTAAAACCTGTCATGTAGTCAAGTTTTAGTAGCATTAGAAGCCAGTCATTACTTATGCAATCGCAAAATGAGTCAGGCTTTCACAATAGTGTGCAGTATTGAAATATGTAGAATGTGTGCAGTCACCATACCCCTTCAAGACTAGTGAATGTGTCTTGGTAAAGTACAAGGAATAGTGTTGCTTGTCTAGAATCACACTGCAAGTCTGTCTGCATTTGGGCAAACATTGTGAGAGAAGCATTTGGGTACATCATGTCTTTGCTTACACATAACTGCTTAAAAAACTTTCCGGTTCTCAAGTTTTAGTAGTCTTAGAAGCCGGTCATTGCTTATGCATTCGCAGAATGAGTGAGGCATTCACACTAGAGTGCAGTAGTGAAAAATGTAGAATGTGTGCAGTTACCTTACCCCTTCCACTCTAGTGAGTTTCTCCTGCTAAAGTCCAGGGAATAGTCTTGCTTGTCACTGTGAGTCTGAGTGCACTTGTGCAACCATTGTGACAGAAGCATGTGGTTACTTCATGTCTTTGCTGAGACATAACTGCTTAAAAACCTATCCTGTTGTCAAGTTTCAGTAGTATTAGAACCCAGTCATTCCTTATGCATTCACAGAATGAGTCAGGCATTCACACTAGAGTACAGTAGTGAAATGTGTAGAATGTATGCAGTTACCTTACCCCTTCCTGACTAGTGAGTTTCTCCTGCTAAAGTCCAGGGAATAGTCTTGCTTGTCTAGAATCACACTGTGAGTCTCTGTGCACTTGTGCAAGATTTCCAACAGAGCCATGTGGTTACTTCATCTCTTTCCTGACACATAGCTGCTTAAAAACCTACTCCCCTTGGACTCTTCTAGTGACCCATTCAGTACCATGAACTAATCCATTCACTGCGCCAAAACCCAACCACTTATAAATTCACCCAGGCACTTTCCTTGCAGTACTCTAACCATTCAGTCAGTACCCAAGTACTCATGCACTGACCTAGGCCTTAGCACATGGATTGCTTCAAACGCCTATCCAGAATGCATGAAGTCCTCTAACGACCTACACGTTTGTCTATCAAACTTTCAATTCCCCAGTCAATATCCATACACTTCCAACAAACATCCTGTCACTCCACTTGCACTCCTCTAGTGGCCCGTTCAGCACCATGTACTAATCCATTCACTGTGCCAAAATCCAAACACTTATAAATTCACCAAGGCACTCTCCTTGCAGTACTCTAATCATTCAGTCAGTACCTAAGTACTCATGCAGTGAGCCAGGCCTTAGCACATGGACTGCTACAAACCCCTATCCACTATGCATGCAGACATCTAACCACCTACACACTTGTATTTCACACCTCCAATTCCCCAGTCAGAATTCATACAGTTGCAGCAAACACCCTCTCACTCCCCTTGCACTCCTCCAGTGACCCATTCAGCACCATGAACTAATCCATTCACTGCGCCAAAACCCAACCACTTGTAAATTCATCCAGGCACTCTCCTTGCAGTACTCGAATCATCCAGTCAGTACCCGCGTACTCATGCACTGAGCCAGGCCTTAGCACATGGACTGCTTCAGACGCCTATCCACTATGCATGAAGTCCTCTAACCACCTACACACTTGTCTTTCACACTTTCAGTTCCCCAGTCAATATCTATACACTTCCAGCAAACACCCTGTCACTCCACTTGCACTCCTCTAGTGACCCATTCAGCACCATGTACTAATCCATTCATTCCGCCAAAACCCAAACACTTATAAATTCAACAAGGCACTCTCCTTGCAGTACTCTAATCAATCAGTCAGTACCCAAGTACTCATGCAGTGCGCCAGGCCTTAGCACATGGACTGCTACAAACCCCTATCCACTATGCATGCAGACGTCTAACCACCTACACACTTGTATTTCACACCTTCAATTCCCCAGTCAGAATTCATACAGTTGCAGCAAACACCCTGTCACTCTCCTTGCACTCCTCCAGTGACCCATTCAGCACCATGAACTAATCCATTCACTGCGCCATAAACAAACCACTTATAAATTCATCCAGGCACTCTCCTTGCAGTTCTCAAATCATTCAGTCAGTACCCAAGTAGTCATGCAGTGAGCCAGGCCTTAGCTCATGGACTGCTACAAACCCCTATCTACTATGCATGCAGATGTCTACCCACCTACACACTTGTATTTCACACCTTCAATTCCCCAGTCAGTATTCCTGCCCTTCCAGAAAACACCCTGTCACTCCCCTCGCATTCCTCCAGTGACCCATTCAGCACCATGAACTAATCCATTCACTGCGCCAAAACCCAACCACTTATAAATTCACCCAGGCACTCTCCTTGCAGTACTCTAATCATTCAGTCAGTACCTAAGTACTCATGCAGTGAGCCAGGCCTTAGCACATGGACTGCTACAAACCCCTATCCACTATGCATGCAGACGTCTAACCACCTACACACTTGTATTTCACACCTTCAATTCCCCAGTCAGTATTCATACAGTGGCAGCAAACACCCTCTCACTCCCCTTGCACTCCTCCAGTGACCCATTCAGCACCATGAACTAATCCATTCACTGCGCCAAAACCCAACCACTTGTAAATTCATCCAGGCACTCTCCTTGCAGTACTCGAATCCTCCAGTCAGTACCCGCGTACTCATGCACTGAGCCAGGCCTTAGCACATGGACTGCTTCAGACGCCTATCCACTATGCATGAAGTCCTCTAACCACCTACACACTTGTCTTTCACACTTTCAGTTCCCCAGTCAATATCTATACACTTCCAGCAAACACCCTGTCATTCCACTTGCACTCCTCTAGTGACCCATTCAGCACCATGTACTAATCCATTCATTCCGCCAAAACCCAAACACTTATAAATTCAACAAGGCACTCTCCTTGCAGTACTCTAATCAATCAGTCAGTACCCAAGTACTCTTGCAGTGCGCCAGGCCTTAGCACATGGACTGCTACAAACCCCTATCCACTATGCATGCAGACGTCTAACCACCTACACACTTGTATTTCACACCTTCAATTCCCCAGTCAGAATTCATACAGTTGCAGCAAACACCCTGTCACTCTCCTTGCACTCCTCCAGTGACCCATTCAGCCCCATGAACTAATCCATTCACTGCGCCATAAACAAACCACTTATAAATTCATCCAGGCACTCTCCTTGCAGTTCTCAAATCATTCAGTCAGTACCCAAGTAGTCATGCAATGAGCCAGGCCTTAGCTCATGGACTGCTACAAACCCCTATCTACTATGCATGCAGATGTCTACCCACCTACACACTTGTATTTCACACCTTCAATTCCCCAGTCAGTATTCCTGCCCTTCCAGAAAACACCCTGTCACTCCCCTCGCATTCCTCCAGTGACCCATTCAGCACCATGGACTAATCCATTCACTGCGCCAAAACCCAACAAATTATAAATTCACCCAGGCACTCTCCTTGCAGTACTCTAATCATTCAGTCAGTACCTAAGTACTCATGCAGTGAGCCAGGCCTTAGCACATGGACTGCTACAAACCCCTATCCACTATGCATGCAGACGTCTAACCACCTACACACTTGTATTTCACACCTTCAATTCCCCAGTCAGTATTCATACAGTTGCAGCAAACACCCTCTCACTCCCCTTGCACTCCTCCAGTGACCCATTCAGCACCATGAACTAATCCATTCACTGCGCCAAAACCCAACCACTTGTAAATTCATCCAGGCACTCTCCTTGCAGTACTCGAATCCTCCAGTCAGTACCCGCGTACTCATGCACTGAGCCAGGCCTTAGCACATGGACTGCTTCAGACGCCTATCCACTATGCATGAAGTCCTCTAACCACCTACACACTTGTCTTTCACACTTTCAATTCCCCAGTCAATATCTATACACTTCCAGCAAACACCCTGTCACTCCACTTGCACTCCTCTAGTGACCCATTCAACACCATGTACTAATCCATTCATTCCACTAAACCCCAAACACTTATAAATTCAACAAGGCACTCTCCTTGCAGTACTCTAATCAATCAGTCAGAACCCAAGTACTCATGCAGTGCGCCAGGCCTTAGCACATGGATTGCTACAAACCCCTATCCACTATGCATGCAGACGTCTAACCACCTACACACTTGTATTTCACACCTTCAATTCCCCAGTCAGAATTCATACAGTTGCAGCAAACACCCTGTCACTCTCCTTGCACTCCTCCAGTGACCCATTCAGCACCATGAACTAATCCATTCACTGCACCATAAACAAACCACTTATAAATTCATCCAGGCACTCTCCTTGCAGTTCTCAAATCATTCAGTCAGTACCCAAGTAGTCATGCATTGAGCCAGGCCTTAGCTCATGGACTGCTACAAACCCCTATCTACTATGCATGCAGATGTCTACCCACCTACACACTTGTATTTCACACCTTCAATTCCCCAGTCAGTATTCCTGCCCTTCCAGAAAACACCCTGTCACTCCCCTCGCATTCCTCCAGTGACCCATTCAGCACCATGAACTAATCCATTCACTGCGCCAAAACCCAACCACTTATAAATTCACCCAGGCACTCTCCTTGCAGTACTCGAATCATTCAGTCAGTACCCAAGTACTCATGCACTGAGCCAGGCCTTAACACATGGACTGCTTCAAACGCCTATCCACTCTGCATGAAGTCCTCTAACCACCTACACACTTGTCTTTCACACTTTCAATTCCCCAGTCAATATCCACACACTTCAAGCAAACACCCTGTCACTCCACTTGCACTCCTCTAGTGACCCATTCAGTACCATATACTAATCCATTCACTGCGCCAAAACCCAAACACTTATAAAGTCGCCAAGGCACTCTCCTTGCAGTACTCTAATCATTCAGTCACTACCCAAGTACTCATGCAGTGAGCCAGGCCTTAGCACATGGACTGCTACAAACCCCTATCCACTATGCATGCAGACATCTAACACCCTACACACTTGTATTTCACACCTTCAATTCCCCAGTCAGTATTCATACAGTTGCAGCAAACACCCTGTCACCCCCCTTGCACTCCTCCAGTGACCCATTCAGCACCATGAACTAATCCATTCTCTGCGCCAAAACCCAACACTTATAAATTCATCCAGGCACTCTCCTTGCAGTACTCGAATCATTCAGTCAGTACCCAAGTACTCAAGCAGTGAGCCAGGCCTTAGCACATGGACTGCTACAAACCCCTACCCACTATGCATGCAGACGTCTAACCACCTACACACTTGTATTTCACACCTTCAATTCCCCAGTCAGTATTCATACCTTTGCAGCAAACACCCTGTCACTCCCCTTGCACTCCTCCAGTGACCCATTCAGCACCATGAACTAATCCATTCACTGCGCCAAAACAAAAACACTTATAAATTCGCCAAGGCACTCTCCTTGCAGTACTCTAATCATTCAGTCAGTACCCAACTACTCATGCAGTGAGCCAGGCCTTAGCTCATGGACTGCTACTACACACTTGTATTTCACACCTTCAATTCCCCAGTCAGTATTCATACAGTTGCAGCAAACACCCTGTCACTCTCCTTGCACTCCTACAGTGACCCATTCAGCACCATGAACTAATCCATTCACTGCGCCAAAACCCAACCACTTATAAATTCATCCAGGCTCTCCTTGCAGTACTCTAATCATTCAGTCAGTACCCAAGTACTCATGCACTGAGCCAGGTCTTAGCACATGGACTGCTTCAATCGGCTATCCACTATGAATGCAGTCCTCTAAGCACCCACAGAAATGTATTTCACACCTTCAATTCCCCCGTCAGTATTCCTACACTTCCAGGAAACACCCTGTCACTCCCCTTGCACTCCTCCAGTGACCCATTCAGCACCATGAACTAATCCATTCACTGCGCCAACACCCAAATTCTTATAAATTCACCACGGCACTCTCCTTGCAGTACTCGAATCATTCAGTCAGTACCTAAGTTCTCATGCACTGACCCAGGCCTTAGCACATGGACTGCTTAAAAGGCCTATCCACTCAGCATGAAGTCCTCTAACCACCTACACACTTGTCTTTCACACTTTCAATTCCCCAGTCAAAATCCACATACTTCCATTAAACACCCTGTCACTCCACTTGCACTCCTCTAGTGACCCATTCAGCACCATGTACTAATCCATTCACTGTGCCAAAACCCAAACACTTATAAATTCACCAAGGCACTCTCCTTGCAGTACTCTAATCATTTAGTCAGTACCCAAGTACTCATGCAGTGAGCTAGGCCTTAGCACATGGACTGCTACAAACCCCTATCCACTATGCATGCAGACATCTAACCCCCTACACACTTGTATGTCACACCTTCAATTCCCCAGTCAGTATTCATACAGTTGCAGCAAACACCCTGTCACCCCCCTTGCACTCCTCCAGTGACCCATTCAGCACCATGAACTAATCCATTCACTGCGCCAAAACCCAAGCACTTATAAATTCACCCAGGCACTCTCCTTGCAGTACTCTAATCATTTAGTCAGTACCCAAGTACTCATGCATTGAACCAGGCCATAGCACATGGACTGCTTCAAACCCCTATCCACTATGCATGCAGTCCTCTAACTACCTACACACTTGTCTTTCACACCTTCAATTCCCCAGTCAGTATCCATACACTTCCAGCAAACACCCTGTCAGTCCACTTGCACTCCTCTAGTGACCCATTCAGCACCATGTACTAATCCATTCACTGTGCAAAAACCCATACACTTATAAATTCACCAAGGCACTCACCTTGCAGTACTCTAATCATTCAGTCAGTGCGTAAGTACTCATATAATGTCTCAGGGCTTAACACAAACACTGGTCGGAACCTTTGTCTATTACATATGCAGATTGTAATCACCAATACAGCTCTGTATACACCTTGAATTACAATTTCAATTAGTGATGAGAAAATAAAGTGGTTAAATGGTTTTTATATAGAATGTGTTTGTATAATAATTGAAAAGTATAATTTATACATTTATTACAATACATTTATTTATGTTTATTTTTTACAAATATTGTTTATTATCGTTACTATAAAGTTATCATGCCTTAAAAATCAAGAAAGAGAAAAGAACTGTTAATGGAAACTTCTGCGAAGAAAATTCAACAACAAGTATTGAATGACCAACATCATGTGGCTAAAAAGAAAAAGTCTTCCGGTAAGACAACAAAAACATTCATTAAAAACTTACAAAGCCTAGAAGCAGTGTGCAGAATGTGCAAACTACTGAGAATGGTTCGACCACAAAAAAGAGTATGAATTACAGGAAAGGAAAAAAAGAAAATTTAAATTAAAAAGATTCGATGTATGCCAAAAGGAGGAAAACTCAGTATAAAGAAATCCGTCAATTTTTTTTTTATAATAGAGGGGTTTTAACTTGCTTAAAGATGTGAAAAAATATAGAAAAAGAGCACTGTTTTATAAAAAGAAGAAGCATATTGAATCCATTGTTCAAAAGGCTTTTGAAATAAAAAGGAAATTATTCATTTTAGTTTTAAACAGAATTCGATCATTGGATAAACCAATCCATTTAATGAAGACCAAAAGCAAGAGGAAAAGAGTAATTAACAGAACTCATTTTTGTGATTTTTTTTTGGGTGAATGGAAACACAGTTCAAATTCAGAGCCTTTCTTTAATGAAGACAGTTATTTTCAGACCAAAAATTTATTGCATGCAGTTGATACCAGTGGTCAAGCTTATGAGGTTAGAAATGGTTGTCCAATTGAGAAAGAGAAGATGGTTCCCAGAAATGTAGAAGTGTTAGCTGATGAAGTTCTAGGGAGACGTCCTAAAGCCCCAGTGTACACTTGGGATAGCAGTAGTATTTGTAGTGTACGTCAAGAATCTATTGATATTTTATGCAATTTCTTACAAGAATATAGTAAAAAAAAGTGTTAAACAAAAGATCAAGATGTTGGAAGGCCTAGACCCTTGTAGAGTGAGAAAAAATACTGGTTTGCAAGGTCATTCTCTGGCTTGTCTTTCTAGGAAAGTATGTCAAAGTGTTTTTCACCATTTCAGGGTGTTAGCAGTACATCATTCTTAGATGCACAAAGTCCAGCACTAATGTTAAATGAGATGAACATTGCTCTTTTGCATGGATCAGTATCAGATGTGAAGAAGGTTTGTGATGAAATTGAGTTTTGTTACTTTGGACCTGAACAAGAGAGAGCAGAAACTGACACATTAATAAAAGAAAATGTTGAAGAGAATGTGCAGCATAGTACTACAAAAATTTTTGAAGAAGCAATTACAAAGTTTAAGGTGATATCAGGTGAAAGGCCAAATTATTCTTGTATTTGTTGTCTGCGAGCTCACTATATAAATCAGACTAGGACTGTTGATCTATATTTAAAAAGTGAAAAGAAAATAATATAAGTGGAAGGAATTTGCAGCTTATTTGTTGGTAGAGAATTGTTTTGATTTGGGTTCTGATCAGCGTATTTGTAAATATTGTTATAATAAATTGGATGAGAATAAAATGCCTGCTAGAGCTGTGCATAATAATCTAGAGTTGGTAACTATTCCTCCATAACTGATAGATTTAAATACCTATGAGTCTATTCTCATTCAATGTGTGCACCCATTTCAGGCTATTGTTCGTATGGAGCCTAAAACAGGTAAATTGCCTCCATCAGATTTACAGAGAGGATTAAAAGGAAGAATTGTATATTTACCTTTAGATTTAAAGAAAAATATTGAAACAATTGGTGTAGAGAATGTAGAAAATTAACCACTAGTTATTCTAGTTAATGGCGTTCCTACTAAGAGCAGGAAAATCTGGCAAGAATTAGTGGATGTTAGGAAAGTGCAGAAGGCAACATTGTATCTGATTAAAAACAATGAGTACTATGAAAATGTGTATGTGGGAGAAGAAGAAATACTTTCAGCAGAAGATACTGAAACGTCAAGTGGACAAATTGAAATAGTGGACATGTCCAGAAGTGCAGAAATCTATGAATATTACAGTGTACATCCACTTCATTCCAAAGAGGTGATGGGGAATACTATTGAGTTATTCCAAATGAAAAAAGCAAAGGGAACTCCCATGAGTGTATGGCAAAAAAGCTTGGAAGCTCGTTGTTTTCCGCAGTTGTTCCTAACAGGGAAAGGTGGACGATATGATGAACGACCTGTGCAGATTCCTGCATCTGAATATCGCACAACAAGATTGTATGCAGAAGATCCAAGATTTCGACAATTTATCCCATATATATATTTCATCTTTTGTTTGAGAGTGACTTGTCTGGACTTTCATATGCAGTGAATCACATATTGAAAACAGTACATCTTAAAAATGTTTCTGCAAAGGAATTTATTGATAAAGTACATCTGAGAGGTGATCATTTAGAATCTCAGCTGATTAATCTGATGGCATGTCAGCGTGGCACTAATGAGTATTGGGACTGTCGTCATGGAGAACTTAAATGTATGCTAAGGAACTTAGAAACTCCTACGTGGTTCCTTACCCTGGCTGTGCTGAATATGCTTGGGATGATTTACTTGAATTTCTTCGAAAGGCAAATTCGAATATAAAAATTATTGAATACAAGACACCTGGAGAATTGTGCTCTTTGGATCCTGTTAATGTATGCAGGCATTTCAATCATAGATTTGAAGCTGTGATGTCTTTTATCTGCAATATAAAGAATCCTCCTCTTGGAGAAGTTGTGGATTTCTTTTGGAGAAAGGAGTATCAAGATCGAGGTGCTCCTCACATACATATGCTCATATGGATCAAAGATGCCCCCAAATTGGGAACTGATTCCGATGATACTGTTTTGTCTTTCATTGAAGAAAATGCCACATGTGCCATACCCAAAAGCACAGAAGAAAACAACTTAAGACAACAACTCTTACAATTCCAAAGCCATCGATGTGGAAAATACTGTCGACGAAAGTACAAGTCTAAGGAAAAGTTTTATACCAAATGTCGTTTTGTATTTTCACGGCCTATAATATCAAAAGGAAGAGGAAACAGTTTTATGTCAGCAGTGAGACATACTATCACTAGAGAGTCTCCCAAAAATTCCTACAATTTGAGAAGATGTGAAGAATCAAAATACATAAATGATTACAATTAGGGGTGGGCGGAATTTGCGAAAGTGACTTTCGCAAATTATCGCGAAAATGTTAAAAATCTCCGCAAACACGCAGAAATTTCGCGAAGATGCAGAAGTTTTTTTTCCACCCGTTCGAGGTATTTTCTGCGTGGTTGCAGCTCGCCAACTTACCCCTGCGGTTGCTCGCGGGCGCAGCCATCTTGTTTTCACTCTTCTCGCGGTGCATGATCGCGAGAAGAAAGACGTGATCGCGCAACCAATGACATTACTGCGGGCGCGAACTGTCGCGAGACAGCGCAAATGGCTACCAACAATCCAACATCTCGTGGAGAACGCGACCGGATCGGGAAAACTTGTCGGCGAACGCGGGGATTCAGGTAAGGCGATTGCACACGCGCAAGAATGTATTATTTTACAGCGCGAGCAAGAAACAAATAATCGCTAAGCTGCTGAATGCGGAAATTTTGACATTTTCGCGCTCTCCGCGGAACGCGAAAATGTCAAATTATCGCAAATTACGCGAGCGAAACGGAAATTTAGCCCAGGCCTAATTACAATCCGGTTATTCTCTCTATGTGGAATGCTAACATGGATATTCAGTACGTAGTGGATAATTCCATTGCTGTTGCTCGGTATGTAACATCCTACATTACAAAATCAGAAAAGATGGAATTAAAAGAAATGTGGGAAGAGATTTCTCACGAGAAGAGTCTAAGTAAAAAATTATGCAGTTTCAGTTTGAAAATGTTATCCCATCGAGAAATTTGAGTGTATGAATGCTCAGATCGGTTATCATCTGCAAGTTTATACTCCAAATCTAGAAGAATCATTTGGGTGAGTCTAGGTCTTGCTGCAACACGAAATCGAGTACTTAAATCTGTACAAGAAATTGAATATTTAGCATTAAATGAAGCAGAAAGTACAGATATTCTGAAAACGAATATGTTGGCCACATATTATCCAAATAGAAGTCATCATCTTGAGAACACATGTCTCTGTGAAGTGCTGCAAAACTACACTTTTAAACAGAATACTACAGGAAACATCAATGATGGAAAATATGCAGTAATTGGTTCCGAAGGATGTTTGGTGAAACAAAGGAAAGGAAATTTAAATAATCACAGGAAACTGAGTTGCGACACTCCTGAAAAAAAGGAATTTTTCTATTTAGCACTTTTGCAACTGTTCAAACCGTGGCGTTCAGAATTGGAATTACTTGGAGATTTTCACAGCTATGAAGATTCCTTCAATGCTTGTAAAGATACCATAGAATGTACTGTTTTTGCAAATTATGTGAAAATGTTAAACGATGAAATTGATCAAGAAGCTACTATTGCAGGTGAGATTGCTAGAGACAGTTCTCAAGACAGTCAAAGTTCTGCCCCACTGAGTCAAGATCCACTAGGACAACCAATTGTTGAAAATGAAGCAGCAATCCCCATGAATGAGGTGGAAACAGCAATGCACCAAGCTCAATGTTGAACAGAAAGAAATATATCAGCAAGTGAGACAACAGATTGACCATGGATTTCTTCATGAAAAGAAAGAATGCACATGCACCTGATTTCAACCTATAGGAATGTATGTGAGTGGACAAGCTGGAACAGGAAAACATTTCTTAATTAAAGTAATCACCAGTTATCTGCAGAAAACAACGGACTCACATTTGTCAACTGGATTGGCAGCAAACAACATTAAAGGAATTACATTGCATCGTTTACTTATGCTACCTGTGGAGCATGAAAACAAATTGGAATATCACAAGCTATCTGGAGAAGCTTGTTATGAAGTTTCGGGAGTGCTAAAGAAAATGAAACTTCTCATTATTGATGAGGTAAGCATGGTCTTAAACTTAATGCTTGCTTTTGTGCATTTAAGAATGCAGCAAATTCTTAAAACAGAGTATGAAGTGTTATTTGGAGGAAAACATGTCATAGTTTTTGGAGATCTACTGCAACTTACTCCCGTAAAAGGACAACCAGTATTTAAAACACTTGCAAAGGAAGACACCAGAAAGTCCTTGGGAAGTGTTGGAAACGTTAACATTTGGTCATATTTTGAGTACAAAGAACTCACTAAAGATATGCGACAGGCATATAATGCTGAATATGGAAGTATTCTTCAAGATATTGGAGTACTGACAGAACATGGCAAACAAACTTTGCAAAGTCAACTACTTACAAACTTGTTTCCAAATGAAAATATAGTTCCTGAAAAAATATATAAAAGTGCCAACAATGTGCGAGTGCTCTATTTTCAATGAAGAACTTTTGAAGCTAGAAAATGAACAAATATTAAAAATGGAAGCCATTGATAAAATAGAGCATGAAGGAATCACTATTACTTTTGACGGAAAAATTGGATTCTTTGGAAAAATGTATTTCTAAAACTGCAGGTTTCGAAAAGAATTTTTATGTATGTGTAAACTGTTGGGTTATTTTGTGGCATAATTTGGATGTGGAAACAGGTTTAGTGAATTGAGCAATGGGAAAAGTTGTTGATTTTGTGAATTATCAAAAAAAAGATGGAATTGAATGTTTAAAAATCAAATTTGATCAGATTGAAGAAGTGAAACAAATTGCTCGTTCTGCTCGTTTTTTGCTTGTTAAAGATTTGTATGTACGTAGAAAACAGTTTCCTCTTTCTTTGGCATATGCAGTGACTATTCATAAATCTCAAGGATTAAGTGTAGACTGTGCTGTGGTGAACATTGGAAGTAATGTGTTTAAAGAGGGTATGGCATATGTTGCTTTTTTCCGAGTCAGAACTTTATCTGAATTGTTTTTGATTGATTTTGATGAGTCAAAGATTACTGCAGATGCAAACTGTGTAAAAGAGAATAATAGGTTAAGAAGAGCGTATGCTCCCCATTTAGGGCAATATCCTGTATTTGAAAAGCGTGTGGTAGGTTGAAAAAGAAGATATGAGAATATCTGTAGTGAAGTTATAGAGAAGGAAAAAAATCAAGATAATGTTGAGATTGCAAGCAAAAAGAAAAAGGACACTGTTGAAGAGATTGTTGGTTATCAGTTTGAAAATAGTTCTGGTATCAACTGCTATGCTAATGTAGTGGGCAATGTTGTTTTTTTTCTTGAAAGTTTGCCACAGCAAATTGTGGAGAATCGGGAAAAAATATTTTGTTCCTTGTTGCATTCTGTTTATGAAAAATTGAGAAACTGATAAAACTAAAATGCAAAGTGTTTCTGATATTCGTAATCTTTTGGATATATATTCTGGTTCTACACAATTTATGCAGAATATCCAACAAGATCCTCAGGAATTTCTAATGTATATGCTTACCGTATTGGAAAATGAAGGCATAGAAATTGAAAATTTTTTTGGCCTTCGTTATAAATGGGAACATCAATGTGAAAATTGTATGTTTACATGTAGCACTGACATAGACACTGAAAGATTTATATATTTGACATTACCAGACTGTAAATCAGTGTCTTTCAACAAACTAGTTAAAGCAGCAAATCAGAACATGGAGTGAAGCCAATGCAACTCAGAAATGTTATCAACATTATTTATACAAAGATATGGACAATATATCATTTTAATGATGCAACGTTGAACAGCTGATGGAAGAAAATTGGAAACTTTAATATTTTTTTTTTAAGCAAGTCAACTATCAATATCAGGAAGAACTTTTGTAGCAGTAGCAATAATTTTACATGATGGTCCTTCTACAACATCGGGACATTACACTGCCTATTTAAAATGTGATAATGGATGGACATATTGTAATGATGCTCAATTGGATTTTAAACAACGTTTGCCTAGCGAATTACCAAATTCCTACCTAATATTTTTAAAGCCAAAGTTTTAGAAACATAATTCAGCGTATTAGGAATATGTTAAAATGTCTTAATATGATTACTATTGGATAATTTCAGTTTAAAGGATTTCAGCAATACCATTTGGCCCAGAGGAAAGGAATAGATTTGAATTATGGACTTTTTGTTGCACATTCTCACAGCATATATATTTTTAGAAACATAATTTACAGTGTACAGAAATTAGAAAAAGAATTCTTTACTTAATCATTATTTGAGTACTTTCAGATTCAAGTAAAAAAAACTGCTTAGAAGGAACCATCTAATTGATTGGTTTTTTTTGCCCGCTGTTATGTGATGAGTACGATTGAAATCGCTGTTTGTAGTGAAATTCAATATATTCTGAGAACAGCAAAAAAGACAAAGAAAATAATTTAACAAAATGTTAAAATTATGTTGTGTTGTAAAAAATATATTATTATATATTATATCTGTATTTTTTCTTCTTTTTCACAGATACTAATTCTAACATTTGAATTTTTCTGAAATTTAAATTATAAAAACAACTAAAAAAATGTGTAGCATTTTTTTTTCTATTAATGTGAAGGTAAGTTTAACTAAGTATTAATATGCACAATGGGCCGTGTTTCCACACTGGTGAAGAAAGGGGGGATGGACTGAGTAGATATGTGTGGAAAGATGCTCAGTGGGTGTTTTAAGTTACAGGATAAAGTTAACATAAATACTGAGTGTCCCTGGGGCCAAGTAACCCATAAGATATATGCAGAAAGTGCCAAAGGCTTGCATTGGAGAGAGAGGTATAAAATGGGACATGGTTTCAGAGCACCTCAGTGCAATGCAGCTGTATGGTGTTCTATAGAGACACATGGAAGGTTAAAATACACTAAATTCTTCAACTTAAAACATGTCACAGAGTGTGTTTGCAGATGTGACATCAGGCTGCATCCCTTCCCTTCACCACTCTAAAAACATGTCCTATTACTTTGCCAAAACCTAAGTACTTATAAATGTATCTTCTTCTCTCTTTACAGTACTGAAATTACTCTATTTATTAGTCATATAGTTAAGGATTGGCCTAGCCATTAACCGTAGTACAAGTTAATTTCTTTATATACTATGCAAAAAGATCTGCAAAAAGCTACAAAGTATTAATATAGTCTTCAAAACACCAAGTTTATGCCTACGTAGCTTTGGAATCTCCCTGTCATAGAATATCATGTGACCTGAAAAAAAAAGATTTGACTGGCTCATAATTCAGGAATGTCCCTTCTTCCTGTTCTAATACTCCATCATTTCTCCATTTTGTTATTAACTCCTAGAATTCTGCTATGCTTTTTTCATATTGCTTTCTGTTGATGGGGGAGTAATATTCCTGTTTATTTAGTTGAAACCAGGCCTCATCCTCATATTATTTCTTATTTAAAACCACCACATTCCCCCCTTTGTCTGAGGGTTTGATTATAATTGTGTCATCCTCTTTCAATTTTACTACTGCCTCCAATTGTTCTTTTGTTAGATTTCTCTTGTTCTCATTAAATCTTTTTTTATTGTAGTTTTTTCAGATCTTCAATTACAGTCTCCTGAAATGTGTCTATTCCATCATGCGGAGTTTCTGGGATTACCTTTTATTTCACCATCAGATTGCTCTTGCAGCTTCTCTGTGTTATGCCTGTTTCTTCAAGCATCTGCGTTGCACCACCTTCCATGTCTCTGTGGAAGCTTGAATCATCATCCAATTCATGGAGAGTCCAAAGTGTTTCTAAGTCTGCCCCCATGAGTTGATCCAAAGGTTCTATTCCTTCTGGTAGTGTGCCTTCTTTCCTCCTGGGATTTCGCACGTGTATTTTCACCAGCTTGATTTTGTATCAAAATTTATAAACGTCTATACGTGGCTGTGTATAGTCAAATTCGGGAGTCGGACAGAAAGTTAGTCCCAATTGTAGTACCTTATTCTCTGTGTCAGACATCACCCGATCCGAGAGATTAAGTACTGTTTGTTTATTCTCATTCAATTCCATCTTCCTCCCCATTTGCTTTGTATCACAACCGGTGTAGAGCGTTCACTTCCTGCCTTTTTATATATTGTCCCCTCATATGAAAATCCGGACCCAGCGTTGCTAGGGGAATGGGCTGAATATACATGAATATAATATGCCGGGTCATCAAGTTGTCATTGGCCTTCAGACAACTGATTTAGCTAGTTCCAGTAACTTCAAAACCAAATCAAAATGTATTCAGAATATTCACTGTGATGCCTTGGATGTATTTGAAAGGAGTGTCATTCAGGAGTTGAAGAAAATAAGATATCAAACAGATGGGAAAGCAAGACACAATTTGAATTTGGAACAGTTGGAAGCTGTGAAAACCCTAACATCAGACACTTCCATTGTAATTCGACAATCGGACAAGGGGGGAAATGGGCCAAAGAAGATTATATATCTGAAGGCCAACGACAACTTGATGACCCGGCATGTTATATTTAGAGTACCATGAATGATGTACTAGCTTCTTATTCCAAATTCAACAAGATGTTGGTAAACTGGAGAGATCAGAGTTTACTGAAATGGGATGAGTTTTTCACTGGGAGACCTATTGTATCCTCATTAGGATCTCAACTCGAAATGACATCTACATTTATTGATTTTTTCTTGCAAGGTACAACACATTTTCTAACAATAATTGATGGCATAGCATGGGAAAGTGATTATCTGTTGATAACATTGGATGTGACAAGTTTATATACTTGTATTAAACATGACCTAGGTATCCTAGCAATACAACACTTTTTGAGAGCAAGACCTATTTCTCTGTTGTTACATACAGAAATGCTGATCAATATGATTTATTATTGTTTGACCAATAATTTCTTTCTTTTTGATCAAAAAGTTTTCAAACAGGGACAAGGAACAGCGATGGGTACCTGCTTCGCCCCCAGCTATGCAAATTTATTCATGGGCTGGTTGGAGGAGCAGGTGTCGGAGAGCTGGTTGACATTTGGTGAAAATAATATTTTATGGACTCGTTTCATGGATGACATTTCTTTGATTTGGAAAGAGGACAGGGAATCAGCTGAGACCTTTGTGTCATCTTTAAACAACAATGAAATTAATTTGCAGTTCACTTCTAATATTAGTAATAACACAATCAGTCAGTACCCAAGTACTCATGCAGTGCGCCAGGCCTTAGCACATGGACTGCTACAAACCCCTATCCACTATGCATGCAGACGTCTAACCACCTACACACTTGTATTTCACACCTTCAATTCCCCAGTCAGAATTCAAATAGTTGCAGCAAACACACTGTCACTCTCCTTGCACTCCTCCAGTGACCCATTCAGCACCATGAACTAATCCATTCACTGCGCCAAAAACCAACCACTTATAAATTCATCCAGGCACTCTCCTTGCACTACTCAAATCATTCAGTCAGTACCCAAGTAGTCATGCAGTGAGCCAGGCCTTAGCTCATGGACTGCTACAAACCCCTATCTACTATGCATGCAGACGTCTACCCACCTACACACTTGTATTTCACACCTTCAATTCCCCAGTCAGTATTCCTGTACTTCCAGAAAACACCCTGTCACTCCCCTTGCACTCCTACAGTGACCCATTCAGCACCATGAACTAATCCATTCACTGCGCCAAAACCCAACCACTTATAAATTCACCCAGGCACTCTCCTTGCAGTACTCGAATCATTCAGTCAGTACCCAAGTACTCATGCACTGAGCCAGGCCTTAACACATGGACTGCTTCAAACGCCTATCCACTCTGCATAAAGTCCTCTAACCACCTACACACTTGTCTTTCACACTTTCAATTCCCCAGTCAATATCCACAAACTTCCAGCAAACACCCTGTCACTCCACTTGCACTCCTCTAGTGACCCATTCAGTACCATGTACTAATCCATTCACTGCGCCAAAACCCAAACACTTATACTCTGCCTCTGGCTCTGCGCAGCACCGCTAATTTGTTGACTTTTAGGAAGGGCCTTAAAACTTGGCTTTTTGCTCTTTAGTCTGTTTTGTCCTTTTTCTGTCGGCCCCGTCTTCTGTCTACTGTGCTGTGTCTCTTGGTGTAGGTTGTTATTAAAAGCGCCGGGACACTCCTTGGAGTAGCCGAGCACTATAAAAGACCAATTGTAACATAACATAACATAACATAACTTATAAAGTCGCCAAGGCACTCTCCTTGCAGTACTCTAATCATTCAGTCACTACCCAAGTACTCATGCAGTGAGCCAGGCCTTAGCACATGGACTGCTACAAACCCTTATCCACTATGCATGCAGACATCTAACACCCTACACACTTGTATTTCACACCTTCAATTCCCCAGTCAGTATTCATACAGTTTCAGCAAACACCCTGTCACCCCCCTTGCACTCCTCCAGTGACCCATTCAGCACCATGAACTAATCCATTCACTGCGCCAAAACCCAACCACTTATAAACTCACCCAGGCACTCTCCTTGCAGTACTCTAATCATTCAGTCAGTACCCAAGTACTCATGCATTGAACCAGGCCTTAGCACATGGACTGCTTCAAACCCCTATCCACTATGCATGCAGTCCTCTAACCACCTACACACTTGTCTTTCACACCTTCAATTCCCCAGTCAGTATCTATACACTTCCAGCAAACACCCTGTCACTCCCCTTGCACTCCTCCAGTGACCCATTCAGCACCATGAACTAATCCATTCTCTGCGCCAAAACCCAACACTTATAAATTCATCCAGGCACTCTCCTTGCTGTACTCGAATCATTCAGTCAGTACACAAGTACTCAAGCAGTGAGCCAGGCCTTAGCACATGGGCTGCTACAAACCCCTATCCACTATGCATGCAGACGTCTAACCACCTACACACTTGTATTTCACACCTTCAATTCCCCAGTCAGTATTCATACCTTTGCAGCAAACACCCTGTCACTCCCCTTGCACTCCTCCAGTGACCTATTCAGCACCATGAACTAATCCATTCACTGCGCCAAAACAAAAACACTTATAAATTCATCCAGGCTCTCCTTGCAGTACTCTAATCATTCAGTCAGTACCCAAGTACTCATGCACTGAGCCAGGTCTTAGCACATGGACTGCTTCAATCGGCTATCCACTATGAATGCAGTCCTGTAAGCACCTACAGACTTGTATTTCACACCTTCAATTCCCCAGTCAGTATTCCTACACTTCCAGGAAACACCCTGTCACTCCCCTTGCACTCCTCCAGTGACCCATTCAGCTCCATGAACTAATCCATTCACTGCGCAAACACCCAAATGCTTATAAATTCACCAAGGCACTCTCCTTGCAGTACTCGAATCATTCAGTCAGTACCCAAGCACTCATGAAGTGAGCCAGGCCTTAGCACGTGGACTGCTACAAACCCCTATCCACTATGCATGCAGACATCTAACCCCCTACACACTTGTATTTCACACCTTCAATTCCCCAGTCAGTATTCATACAGTTGCAGCAAACACCCTGTCACCCCCCTTGCACTCCTCCAGTGACCCATTCAGCACCATGAACTAATCAATTCACTGCGCCAAAACCCAAGCACTTATAAATTCACCCAGGCACTCTCCTTGCAGTACTCTAATCCTTTAGTCAGTACCCAAGTACTCATGCATTGAACCAGGCCATAGCACATGGACTGCTTCAAAACCCTATCCACTATGCATGCAGTCCACTAACCACCTACACACTTGTCTTTCACCCCTTCAATTCCCCAGTCAGTATTCATAAAGAAGCAGCAAACCCCTTGTCACTCTCCTTGCACACCTCCAGTGACCCATTCAGCACCATGAACTAATCCATTCGATGCGCCAAAACCAAAACCCAAACACTTAAAAATTCACCAAGGCACTCTCCTTGCAGTACTCTAATCATTCAGTCAGTACCTAAGATCTCATGCACTGACCCAGGCCTTAGCACATGGACTGCTTAAAACACCTATCCACTCAGCATGAAGTCCTCTAACCACCTACACACTTGTCTTTCACACTTTCAATTCCCCTGTCAATATCCACATACTTCCAGCAAACACCCTGTCACTCCACTTGCACTCCTCTAGTGACCCATTCAGCACCATGTACTAATCCATTCACTGTGCCAAAACCCAAACAATTATAAATTCACCAAGGCACTCTCCTTGCAGTACTCTAATCATTTAGTCAGTACCCAAGTACTCATGCAGTGAGCCAGGCCTTAGCACATGGACTGCTACAAACCCCTATCCACTATGCATGCAGACATCTAACCCCCTACACACTTGTATTTCACACCTTCAATTCCCCAGTCAGTAGTCATACAGTTGCAGCAAACACCCTGTCAGTCCAGTTGCACTCCTCTAGTGACCCATTCAGCACCATGTTCTAATCCATTCACTGTGCAAAAACCCAAACACGTATAAATTCACCAAGGCACTCACCTTGCAGTACTCTAATCATTCAGTCAGTGCGTAAGTACTCATATAATGTCTCAGGGCTTAACACAAACACTGGTCGGAACCTTTGTCTATTACACATGCAGATCTGTAATCACCTATACAGTTCTGTATACACCTTGAATTACAATTTCAATTAGTGATGAGAAAATAAAGTGGTTAAATGGTTTTTAAATAGAATGTGTTTTTATAATAATTGAAAAGTATAATTTATACATTTATTACAATACATTTATTTATGTTTATTTTTTACAGATATTGTTTATTATCGTTACTATAAAGTTATCATGCCTTAAAAATCAAGAAAGAGAAAAGAACTGTTAATGGAAACTTCTGCGAAGAAAATTCAACAACAAGTATTGAATGACCAACATCATGTGGCTAAAAAGAAAAAGTCTTCCGGTAAGACAACAAAAACATTCATTAAAAAACTTACAAAGCCTAGAAGCAGTGTGCAGAATGTGCAAACTACTGAGAATGGTTCGACCACAAAAAAGAGTATGAATTACAGGAAAGGAAAAAAAGAAAATTTAAATTTAAAAGATTCGATGTATGCCAAAAGAAGGAAAACTCAGTATAAAGAAATCCGTCAAATTTTTTTTTTATAATAGAGGGGTTTTAACTTGCTTAAAGATGTGAAAAAATATAGAAAAAGAGCACTGTTTTATAAAAAGAAGAAGCATATTGAATCCATTGTTCAAAAGGCTTTTGAAATAAAAAGGAAACTATTCATTTTAGTTGTAAACAGAATTCGATCATTGGATAAACCAATCCATTTAATGAAGGCCAAAAGCAAGAGGAAAAGAGTAATTAACAGAACTAATTTTTGTGATGTTTTTTTGGGTGAATGGAAACACAGTTCAAGTTCAGAGCCTTTCTTTAATGAAGACAGTTATTTTCAGACCAATAATTTATTGCATGCAGTTGATACCAGTGGTCGAGCTTATGAGGTTAGAAATGGTTGTCCAATTGAGAAAGAGAAGATGGTTCCCAGAAATGTAGAAGTGTTAGCTGATGAAGTTCTAGGGAGACGTCCTAAAGCCCCAGTGTACACTTGGGATAGCAGTAGTATTTGTAGTGTACGTCAAGAATCTATTGATATTTTATGCAATTTCTTACAAGAATATAGTTTTAAAAAAGTGTTAAACAAAAGATTAAGATGTTGGAAGGACTAGACCCTTGTAGAGTGAGAAAAAATACTGGTTTGCAAGGTCATTCTCTGGCTTGTCTTTCTAGGAAAGTATGTCAAAGTGTTTTTCACCATTTCAGGATGTTAGCAGTACATCATTCTTAGATGCACAAAGTCCAGCACTAATGTTAAATGAGATGAACATTGCTCTTTTGCATGGATCAGTATCAGATGTGAAGAAGGTTTGTGATGAAATTGAGTTTTGTTACTTTGGACCTGAACAAGAGAGAGCAGAAACTGACACATTAATAAAAGAAAATGTTGAAGAGAATGTGCAGCATAGTACTACAAAAATTTTTGAAGAAGCAATTACAAAGTTTAAGGTGATATCAGGTGAAAGGCCAAATAATTCTTGTATTTGTTGTCTGCGAACTCACTATATAAATCAGACTAGGACTGTTGATCTATATTTAAAAAGTGAAAAGAAAATAATATAAGTGGAAGGAATTTGCAGCTTATTTGTTGGTAGAGAATTGTTTTGATTTGGGTTCTGATCAGCGTATTTGTAAATATTGTTATAATAAATGGGATGAGAATAAAATGCCTGCTAGAGCTGTGCATAATAATATAGAGTTGGTAACTATTCCTCCATAACTGATAGATTTAAATACCTATGAGTCTATTCTCATTCAATGTGTGCACCCATTTCAGGCTATTGTTCGTATGGAGCCTAAAACAGGTAAATTGCCTCCATCAGATTTACAGAGAGGATTAAAAGGAAGAGTTGTATATTTACCTTTAGATTTAAAGAAAAATATTGAAACAATTGGTGTAGAGAATGTAGAAAATGAACCACTAGTTATTCTAGTTAATGGCGTTCCTACTAAGAGCAAGAAAATCTGACAAGAATTAGTGGATGTTAGGAAAGTGCAGAAGGCAACATTGTATCTGATTAAAAACAATGAGTACTATGAAAATGTGTATGTGGGAGAAGAAGAAATACTTTCAGCAGAAGATACTGAAACATCAAGTGGACAAATTGAAATAGTGGACATGTCCAGAAGTGCACAAATCTATGAACATTACAGTGTACATCCACTTCATTCCAAAGAGGTGATGGGGAATACTATTGAGTTATTCCAAATGAAAAAAGCAAAGGGAACTCCCATGAGTGCATGGGAAAAAAGCTTGGAAGCTAGTTGTTTTCCACAGTTGTTCCCAACAGGAAAAGGTGGACGATATGATGAACGACCAGTGCAGATTCCTGCATCTGAATATCGCACAACAAGATTGTATGCAGAAGATCCAAGATTTCGACAATGTATCCCATATATATATCATCTTTTGTTTGAGAGTGACTTGTCTGGACTTTCATATGCAGTGAATCACATATTGAAAACAGGAGTACATCTTAAAAATGTTTCTGCAAAGGAATTTATTGATAAAGTAAATCTGAGAGGTAATCATTTAGAATCTCAGCTGATTAATCTGATGGCATGTCAGCGTGGCACTAATGAGTATTGGGACTGTCGTCATGGAAAACTTAAATGTATGCTAAGGAACTTAGAAACTCCTACGTGGTTCCTTACCCTGGCTGTGCTGAATATGCTTGGGATGATTTACTTGAATTTCTTCGAGAGGCAAATTCGAATATAAAAATTATTGAATACAAGACACCTGGAGAATTGTGCTCTTTGGATCCTGTTAATGTATGCAGGTATTTCAATCATAGATTTGAAGCTATGATGTCTTTTATCTGCAATAAAGAATCCTCCTCTTGGAGAAGTTGTGGATTTCTTTTGGAGAAAGGAGTATCAAGATCGAGGTGCTCCTCACATGCATATGCTCATATGGATCAAAGATGCCCCCAAATTGGGAACTGATTCCGATGATACTGTTTTGTCTTTCATTGAAGAATATGCCACATGTGCCATACCCAAAAGCACAGAAGAAAACAACTTAAGACAACAAGTCTTACAATTCCAAAGCCATCGATGTGGAAAATACTGTCGACGAAAGTACAAGTCTAAGGAAAAGTTTTATACCAAATGTCGTTTTGTATTTCCACGGCCTGTAATATCAAAAGGAAGAGGAAACAGTTTTATGTTAGCGGTGAGACATACTATCACTAGAAAGTCTCCCAAAAATTCCTACAATTTGAGAAGATGTGAAGAATCAAAATACATAAATGATTACAATCAGGGGTGGGCGCAATTTGCGAAAGTACGATGTGTTATTTGGAGGAAAACATGTCATAGTTTTTGGAGATCTACTGAACTTACTCCCGTAAAAGGACACCCAGTATTTAAAACACTTGCACAGGAAGACACCAGAAAGTCCTTGGGAAGTGTTGGAAGCGTTAACATTTGGTCATATTTTGAGTACAAAGAACTCACAAAAAATATGCGACAGGCAAATGATGCTGAATATGGAAGTATTCTTCAAGATATTGGAGTACTGACAGAACATGGCAAACAAACTTTGCAAAGTCAACTACTTACAAACTTGTTTCCAAATGAAAATATAGTTCCTGAAAAAATATATAAATTGCCAACAATGTGCGAGTGCTCTATTTTCAATGAAGAACTTTTGAAGCTAGAAAATGAACAAATATTAAAAATGGATAAAATAGAGCATGAAGGAATCACTATTACTTTTGACGGAAAAATTGGATTCTTTGGAAAAATGTATTTCTAAAACTGCAGGTTTCGAAAAGAATTTTTATGTATGTGTAAACTGTTGGGTTATTTTGTGGCGTAATTTGGATGTGGAAACAGGTTTAGTGAATTGAGCAATGGGAAAAGTTGTTGATTTTGTGAATTATCAACAAAAAGTTGGAATTGAATGTTTAAAAATCAAATTTGATCAGATTGAAGAAGTGAAACAAATTGCTCGTTGTTCTGCTCGTTTTTTGCTTGTTAAAGATTTGTATGTACGTAGAAAACAGTTTCCGCTTTCTTTGGCATATGCAGTGACTATTCATAAATCTCAAGGATTAAGTGTAGACAGTGCTGTGGTGAACATTGGAAGTAATGTGTTTAAAGAGGGTATGGCATATGTTGCTTTTTTCCGAGTCAGAACTTTATCTGAATTGTTTTTGATTGATTTTGATGAGTCAAAGATTACTGCAGATGCAAACTGTGTAAAAGAGAATAATAGGTTAAGAAGAGCGTATGCTCCCCATTTAGGGCAATATCCTGTATTTGAAAAGCGTGTGGTAGGTTGAAAAAGAAGATATGAGAATATCTGTAGTGAAGTTATAGAGAAGGAAAAAAATCAAGATAATGTTGAGATTGCAAGCAAAAAGAAAAAGGACACTGTTGAAGAGATTGTTGGTTATCAGTTTGAAAATAGTTCTGGTATCAACTGCTATGCTAATGTAGTGGTCAATGTTGTTTTTTTTCTTGAAAGTTTGCAACAGCAAATTGTGGAGAATCGGGAAAAAATATTTTGGGGCAGATTTATGTTTCCTGGCGCATCCCTGCAAATCAGCAAGGATGCGCCAGGAATGATGCGTCACACAAGTTTACCCTTGCGCCACACATGATGCGCCGCATTTACAATGCGGCGCATCATGGCGCAGGAATAAATAGATGCGTGACGCATCCGATGGCGTAAGGTTGGCGCAGTGCTTCAGTTGCGACGCAACTCCAGCACTGTTCCAACCTACCCTATCCCTAACATGGTGCGTCAAGCCTTACGCCTGCTTCAAGCAGGCGCAGGGTTTTGGCGCATCAGCCTTGGGAAAGTGACTCAGTCAAATCTTATAGATTTGACTGAGTCACTTTTCAGGGGCGTTCCTGCGACGGAACGCCCCCCCCCTCTGTCAACACGCCCACGTGAAACCTGACGCAGGTTTTACGTGGCGCAGGGCTTTACATCGTGACGCATCTCCATAGATGCATCACGATGTAAATATGGCGCAACGTGGCACAGGGTTTACACCGCCGCTGCGTCACAAAAGTGACGCAACGGCAGCGTAAAAGTGGTGCATCTCCAATATAGATCTGCCATTTTGTTCCTTGTTGCATTCTGTTTATGAAAAATTGAGAAACTGATAAAACTAAAATGCAAAGTGTTTCTGATATTCGTAATCTTTTGGATATATGTTCTGGTTCTACACAATTTATGCAGAATATCCAAAAAGATCCTTAGGAATTTCTAATGTATATGCTTACCGTATTGGAAAATGAAGGCATAGAAATTGAAATTTTTTTGGGCCTTCGTTATAAATGGGAACATCAATGTGAAAATTGTATGTTTACATGTAGCACTGACATAGACACTGAAAGATTTATATATTTGACATTACCAGACTGTAAATCAGTGTCTTTCAACAAACTAGTTAAAGCAGCAAATCAGAACATGGAGTGTAGCCAATGCAACTCAGAAATGTTATCAACATTATTTATACAAAGATATGGACAATATATAATTTTAATAATGCAACGTTGTACAGCTGATGGAAGAAAATTGGAAACTTTAATATTTGTTTTTGTAGCAAGTCAACTATCAATATCAGGAAGAACTTTTGCAGCAGTAGCAATAATTTTACATGATGGTCCTTCTACAACATCGGGACATTACACTGCCTATTTAAAATGTGATAATGGATGGACATATTGTAATGATGCTCAATTGGATTTTAAACAACGTTTGCCTCGCGAATTACCAAATTCCTACCTAATATTTTTAACGCCAAAGTTTTAGGAACATAATTCAGCGTATTGGGAATATGTTAAAATATCTTAATATGATTACTATTGGATAATTTCACTTTAAAGGATTTCAGCAATACCATTTGGCCCAGAGGAAAGGTATAGATTTGAATTATGGACTTTTTGTTGCACATTCTCACAGCATATATTTTTTAGAAACATAATTTACAGTGTACCGAAATTATAAAAAGAATTCTTTATTGAATCATTCTTTGAGTACTTTCAGATTCAAGTAAAAAAATTGCTTAGAAGGAACCATTTTAAATATATGTGCGATTTGTATGATATGGTTTGTTATTGACAATGCATGAATCATTGTTCATTGTATTATTTGATTTCTTTCATACTCAAGTAAGAAATTTCACTTAGAAGCAAGCATTTTACATATGGGTGATTTGTATTATATGGTTTGTTATTGTCAATGTAGTTTTTGCGGAATATTCAAAAACAGTTGGACGTATGATATGTTAGATATCGTTGTTTTTTTTAAACAATCTAATTGATTGTTTTTTTTTTTGCCCGCTGTTATGTGATGAGTACGATTGAAATCACTGTTTGTAGTGAAATTCAATATATTCTGAGAACAGCAAAAAAGACAAAGAAAATAATTTAACAAAATGTTAAAATTATGTTGTGTTGTAAAAAATATATTATTATATATTATATCTGTATTTTTTCTTCTTTTTCACAGATACTAATTCTAACATTTGAATTTTTCTGAAATTTAAATATAAAAACAACAAAAAATGTGTAGCATTTTTTTTTCTATTAATGTGAAGGTAAGTTTAACTAAGTATTAATATGCACAATGGGCCGTATTTCCACACTGGTGAAGAAAGGGGGGATGGACAGAGTAGATATGTGTGGAAAGATGCTCAGTGGGTGTTTTAAGTTACAGGATAAAGTTAACATAAATACTGAGTGTCCCTGGGGCCAAGTAACCCATAAGATATATGCAGAAAGTGCCAAAGACTTGCATTGGAGAGAGGTATAAAATGGGACATGGTTTCAGAGCACCTCAGTGCAATGCAGCTGTATGGTGTTCTATAGAGAGACATGGAAGGTTAAAATACACTAAATTCCTCAACTTAAAACATGTCACAGAGTGTATTTGCAGATGTGACATCAGGCTGCATCCCTTCCCTTCACCACTCTAAAAACATGTCCTATCACTTTGCCAAAACCTAAGTACTTATAAATGTATCTTCTTCTCTCTTTACAGTACTGAAATTACTCTATTTATTAGTCATATAGTTAAGGATTGGCCTAGCCATTAACCCTAGTAAAAGTTAATTTCTTTATATACTATGCAACAAGATCTTCAAAAAGCTAAAAAGTATTAATATAGTCTTAAAAACACCAAGTTTATGCCTACGTAGCTTTGGAATCTCCCTGTCATAGAATATCAAGTGACCTGGAAAAAAAAGATTTGACTGGTTTATAATTCAGGAATGTCCCTTCTTCCTGTTCTAATACTCCATCATGTCTCCATTTTGTTATTAACTCCTAGAATTCTGCTATGCTTTTTTCATATTGCTTTCTGTTGATGGGGGAGTAATATTCCAGTTTATTGAGTTGAAACAAGGCCTCATCCTCATATTGTTTCTTATTTAAAACCACCACATTCCCCCCTTTGTCTGAGGGTTTGATTATAATTGTGTCATCCTCTTTCAATTTTACTACTGCCTCCCATTGTTCTTTTGTTAGATTTCTCTTGTTCTCATTAAATCTTTTTTTATTGTAGTTTTTTCAGGTCTTCAATTACAGTCTCCTGAAATGTGTCTATTCCATCATGTGGTGTTCGTGGGATTACCTTTGATTTCACCATCAGATTGCTCTTGCAGCTTCTCTGTGTTATGCCTGTTTCTTCAAGCATCTGCGTTGCACCACCTTCCATGTCTCTGTGGAAGCTTGAATCATCATCCAATTGATGGAGAGTCCAAAGTGTTTCTAAGTCTGCCCCCATGAGTTGATCCAAAGGTTCTATTCCTTCTGGTAGCGTGCCTTCTCTCCTCCTGGGATTTAGCACTTGTATTTTCATCAGCTTGATTTTGCATCAAAATTTATAAACGTCTATACGTGGCTGTGTATAGTCAAATTCGGGAGTCGGACAGAAAGTTAGTCCCAATTGTAGTACCTTATTCTCTGTGTCAGACATCACCCGATCCGAGAGATTAAGTACTGTTTGTTTATTCTCATTCAATTCCATCTTCCTCCCCATTTGCTTTGTATCACAACCGGTGTAGAGCGTTCACTTCCTGCCTTTTTATATATTGTCCCCTCATATGAAAACCCGGACCCAGCGTTGCTAGGGGAATGGGCTGAATATACATGAATATAATATGCCGGGTCATCAAGTTGTCGTTGGCCTTCAGACAACTGATTTAGCTAGTTCCAGTAACTTCAAAACCAAATCAAAATGTATTCAGAATATTCACTGTGATGCCTTGGATATATTTGAAAGGAGTGTCATTCAGGAGTTGAAGAAAATAAGATATCAAACAGATGGGAAAGCAAGACCCAATTTGAATTTGGAACAGTTGGAAGCTGTGAAAACCCTAACATCAGACACTTCCATTGTAATTCGACAATCGGACAAGGGGGGAAATGGGCCAAAGAAGATCATATATCTGAAGGCCAACGACAACTTGATGACCCGGCATGTTATATGAGAGATCAGGGTTTACTGAAATGGGATGAGTTTTTCACCGGGTAGACCTATTGTATCCTCATTAGGATCTCAACTCGAAATGACATCTACATTTATTGATTTTTTCTTGCAACCTTTTGTTACAACTTTACCTGCATACCTGAAAGGTACAACACATTTTCTAACAATAATTGATGGTATAGCATGGGAAAGTGATTATCTGTTGATAACATTGGATGTGACAAGTTTATATACTTGTATTAAACATGACCTAGGTATCCTAGCAATACAACACTTTTTGAGAGCAAGACCTATTTCTCTGTTGTTACATACAGAAATGCTGATCAATATGATTTATTATTGTTTGACCAATAATTTCTTTCTTTTTGATCAAAAATTTTTCAAACAGGGACAAGGAACGGCGATGGGTACCTGCTTCGCCCCAGCTATGCAAATTTATTCATGGGCTGGTTGGAGGAGCAGGTGTCCGAGAGCTGGTTGACATTTGGTGAAAATAATATTTTATGGACTCGTTTCATGGATGACATTTCTTTGATTTGGAAAGAGGACAGGGAATCAGCTGAGACCTTTGTGTCATCTTTAACAACAATGAAATTAATTTGCAGTTCACTTCTAATATTAGTAATAACACAAGCGTGTTCCTGGATATTGAGCTTACTGTACAAGGCAGTGCCCTAGTGACTAAATTATATCGGAAGGAGAAAGCTGGAAATAGCCTCCTAAATGCCACGAGTACCCACCCACAAAACTTAGTACAAATTATTCCATATGGGGAGTTGATCCGGGCCAAACGCAATTGCAGTACAGAGCCAGAATATATTACAGAGAAGGAACGGATGATCAAAAGATTTGCTGAAAGGGGATACTGTAAGAAAAACATTAAAATGGTGGAAACTAAAGTAGAGGCCTTGAAGAGACCTCAATTATTGCATCCTAGACAACAGAGTGAAAGTGAAGAGGAAAAAGTAAGGTTTATTACAACCTTTTCCAATCAATCTTTTAAAATCAGAAAGATACTCACATAAAATTGGCACATCATAAAAACAGATAAAACCATCACTAAATATGTCAATGAGAATCCTCAAATTACGTTCATAAAGGGAAGATATCTGAAAGATGAACTGAGTGAGAATGCTATCCACTCTTCGGAGGAAGAGGGTGAAAAATCTGTGGCTACAGGTTTTAGATGCTGCAAGTGATGCAAAGCATGCGCAAACAGCAGTAATTGTGTTGATATCAAAGTACCAAATAGCAAAAGAATATTCACAATCAAGGGAAACTATGGTTGTGAAACTGAGTACTGTATTTATTGCCTGATTTGCCCATGTGGTAAATTTTATATTGGAAGTTCTATCCCTAGGGTCCGGAAAAGGATTTTAGAGCACCAGCGAGCGATCCGGAATAATTAATAACATACAATATCCGGTTGCTAGACATTTTAATGAGAAACATAATCGTAATGACAAACTGCTGTCCTTTGTAGTTTTAGACTCCATTGCACAACAGGATCGTGGGGGAGATAGAGAGCGTCAATTCAGGATAAAGGAATCTAAATATATTTTAGATTTTGAAACCTCAGCTAAGATAGGATTAAACTCCAATGAAGAAATGGCAGTGCATTTGTAATTGTGTAATTTTGTATTTGTATGATGATTAGTACAGAATTGCACTGAGGATGCTTCGAATTTTTAAGATTAGCTTGTTTTCACTGGATAGCTGCCAGTAGTATAAGAAGGCAATTATAGAAATGCTTTTCTTTTTTTGAATTGCCACAGGCAATAACTATCATTGGAAAGGGCGAGTACCAGTGTTGATATGAAGGCATTCAACTGTAAAGGATCATAACCGGAGGCTAAGCCCACTTGCTTTGGGGCTCTGAAAAGAGAATGGTATTATGCAGCAAAATAAAGGAATTTGTTGTATATGTGGGGGGGTTATGAATTTAACTCCTCTCGATATTCCCATGTTTTAGTTGCGTTATTAGAACGTTTATCAATTAACATTGTTTGGAATTGTTAAATTTGGGACTTCAGATGCTTTACAAACAAGGCAAGAAACTAAATCTTTGCCCACTGCTATATTCATTAGTATGAACTTGTACGAAATGTATAGTGTTTAAAAAGCGCTCACAGGAGCATGATGAAAGAAGTATTGTGATTAAATTGTCCTTCTTTAATGTTGATGACATTTTGTATATAAAATCGGCATGGTGGCAGGAACCACCATACCGTAAACAAGCTGCAAGGCGATTCGCGTTGGTGTACGAGTGAACCTCGCCATTAAAATTGAATGCAGCAACCTTGGGTCTCCTGGATTATTCTTAAAGTGGAAGAATTAGCGAGTAGGATATATATATAAATTTATTATTTTATATATATTCAATATTTATGATTTTATTTTATATACATCTAAAAATCGATATTTTGTACAAGTATATATTTTTTCGATATTTCGTTTTTGATATTTTTGTTCTTGCCTGTTTAAGTATAGAGAGTCGATATTTTTGCATTCTATATTTTTTCCTCAATATTTTTTACATCTATCTTTTTTACATCGATATTATGTCAGTGAACCGTCTTATCAATACTACTGGTGGACAGAAAATCCCATAATACAAACACTAGTGAGGAACCTGTTAGATTTACACTTTTTTAGAGCTTATATGCTGTATAATGGGTAAAATTACAAATTGAATCACAATTGTAGAGACCCCTCGTAACTATTAATTACGTTGACATGTATTGTCTCTCATGCTCAACAATGTGTTGGGTGTGAGCAGCGAGAAAGGATCAACATGTCTGCCTCCGAATTTATCCAAGGCAAACCGGGCGTGCTGGTAGGGAACATGTTCCTTTTTCCCCCATGAAAGACTAGACTGCTAACCATGATGACCATCTTAGGTGTACTTAGCTACCCTGACAGTGTGCTTATTTCTGGCATGCAACCACAAATACCCTTCATCTTAAAAACTAGTGGTGTGTTGAGCACAAGATCCATAGGCTTGTCTGAAAGACTTAATATGGTGTCAGCTGGCCCATTTCATAATGATCTCCTGGTTCATTTAGCTTGGTACCTATACGCAGTTCATGGTAGTGACCAATGTTCCCTCTAATTTCTTTCCTCTGCGTACGGCAATGAAGGGTTTCTGTATACTGTAGCCAAAGCTGTGAGCGCTGAAGACTAATGAAAATTCACTATGCATGTGCATGTGGTGCGTGAGCTTCTAAAATTATTTGTGTTCACTCCAATTAAGGTTTATTCAAAATTAATTCAAACTGTTTCATTTTGATTCAGTTTATCAACATGTGAAAGCAGTGGTGGCTGGTGTATTTTAATTGTGGTAGGGTGCAAATTTTATACCGGAATATAATGTTTGAGCGTAGCAAGCGAGGACTGAAAAAGGAAGGTGCATGGAATTCTCCCACCGCAAGAACCTTTTTTATAAAATGTGTTCAAATAGTGGATATTATAGCATACAGTAAATCATTGAAAACAGGCAACGAACAACAGCACAGTGTGCAGTCTTTTAACCTAGAAATAACTGCACACATAAGCATGCACAGACAAATTGAGACCCATTTCCTGGCTTTGTACAAAGCGAAACCAGAAAAGCTGGATAAATGAGGGCTTAAGTTATGTGATCTTAAGCAAATTCTTTATTTCACCCAAACTCTTTTTTTTTCATTACCACATATAAAAGCAGTTTCGAACATGTGGTTTCAGACTGCCACTTGTGCAAAACTATCACTTTTGTTAAGTACTTCTCATTGAAAAGTCTGTCTTAAGTCTGTCTTAAGTCGGTCTTAAGTCTGTCTTAAGTCTGTCTTAAGTCTGTCTTAAGTTTGTCTTAAGTTTGTCTTAAGACAAAATCCTAACTTCTGTGAATATCAAAAGAAGTAAGTTTAGGATTTTGTCTTCAGTTAGTTCTGTGAATCGGGCCCACTGATATTTGTTCATTCTGCCATCTGATTGGATGATGCGTTACGAGCACGAGCACGAGCTTGATGCTTATTGGCTGTGAGCTGTTGCAACTAGGAAGTGTTGGCAGCAATTTTGGGACTCCGTTGAAATGAGTAAGGGGAAAAAGGGCGAAAAAAGCAGGAAACAGGAGGATAGGAGCACTGTAACCTCTGTGGGGGAGTGCGAAGCGAAGTAGTCACTCCTACCGGACTGAAAATGCGTTGTTGCTCAGCTGAGATGAGATGCTGCTACACTCGGGTATGAAACCGAGAGCCTAAACCATGAGGTCATTGCTGTAAAGTGAAATAGTCTGGTCTTTGTAGCATACCTGTGGAAGTAGTGTTAGTAGGCGTTTATACCATACAGGGAGTGGGAAGCAAACTACTGACCTCTACCGTGCGCTTATACTATACCAGAAGTGGGAAGCGAAGTACTCATGCCTACCGGTGTGAAGACTCGGGGATCAAACCGAGCTGATTGATGTAAAGTGATGTGCTCTGGGCGCTGTAGCATACTGGCCGCTGTAGTATAACTGTGTAAGTAGTGTTAGTATGCGTTTATACTATACAGGGAGTGGGAAGTGAACTACTGGTCTGAAGACTCAGGGATTAAGCCGTGAGCTCATTGCTGTAAAGTGATGTGCTATGGGCGCTGTAGCATACCTGTGGAAGTAGTGATAGTTTGTGTTTATACAATACAGGGTGTGGGAAGCAAACTCCTCACCCCTACCGGTCTCAAGACTCGTGGATGAAACCATGAGCTCATTGCTGTAAAGTCATGTGCTCTGTGTAGTATTCCAATGTAAGTCATAGTAGAATGTTAGTATGTAATGCTACTATAATGTAAGTATGCAATGTTAGAATGTAGGGCTGTCATGAGGGGAATCTTGGGGAGTTTGTACACGGTGCTGGAGAGGATAGTTGCCTTGCTGTCTGGTCCTGTTGATGTCTTCTTTTCCTGCAATAAATCTACTTCTTGGATCCACTGCTGTCTTCCTCTTCACTACATAGAATTGGCGACGAGCGGGAAAAGGTAAAATGAAGGCAGCACTCACCAAGATTTTGAGCTTGCTGCTGAAGACCTGTTTTCTTGGTGAAGCTGTTTCTACTCATCCCAGGGTCGTCGGCTCATCGAACTATGTGATCCTACCTCTGGTAGGATTTATATTTTTTGATTTTGGGCTTCCTCTGCCTCTTCAATACACTCTGGTTGCTGTACTACACATGTGCAAGTAGTGTTAGTATGCGTTTATACTAATTCTGTAGTTATGCAGTAACCAATGCATCATGGCCCTATGGAGCACCACCTCCCAGGCGCAGCTCATACAAAGTCCTGGGGTGTGCATCCGTGGGACATTTATGTTTGCTATTACAGGGCGGGAGCATGGATTCCATCCTGTGATAGTAAATTGTTGTTTGCCTCATTGAAGCGAGAGGAGGAAAACCTCGTATTGCTTCAATAAAGCGGATCCTGATGGTAAAAATGGAGAAAAAAAAATGAAGCGGGGTCTCACCCGTTCATTTAAATGAGCCCACTGGTGGGTAATGTTCCGGGACCAATCCTATAATTATATTGTGGGGTCTCTGCAGCACTGGGGACCTTAATCTCACATGTAAATTAGGCACAGGAGGGCACAGAGACGTTTCACAGCCTAGGGGATCGACACCTTCCCGGGTATTGTTTACGAATTGTTCGGGGGGCTTCGAGGCCAACTCAAGACCGGGGATCGGCAACCTACGGGGCTTTACTTAAATATGCAGGGTGGGCTTCGCAAGTCCTTGAATACTCGGTGGCCCTAGGCAGTGCCTTATTGGTTCTGTAATCACACGGGCAGGAGTCATGGTGTTGTAAAGTGATACACTCATAGAACCCTTGCCGTTGTAGAATTACCCAGGCTTCATTTATGTAATAGTCTGTTGGTTTATATTTGGTAGGTGCACCGCAAAATTACAATTTTTTTCCCCTCATAACCTCCTATCAACCGCCGATTTTCACAATAAACTACAGACAAGTGTTGTCAGAAAAAGCAGACCCATACACTCACTTATTTATTGGTAAAAAAAATAACTTTTATTAAAACAACACAAACAAATGGAAACGTAACTTTATTCGAACAAATAACAGTAAAAGATTAAAGAAGTAGGTGGGACTCCTCCAGAAGCAGCGTACAAAACCTTCAAGAGAAAAAAGAAACATAAGTATGCCTGCCATGTCCAAGAGAAAAAGAAAGGTAGTCAGAATGAAATGAAGAAAGTGAGAATGGGACAGAGAGCGAGTGGGTGGAAGGGAGAAGGGGAGGGAGAGTCAAAAGAACAGAGGGAGGAGGAGACAGAGCGTCGACCTACTGCACCCATCCCTCACTGTTCCCCTCCCGTCACCAGGGTGTCTGGGATGCTGGGGTCCACGAGAAACAGTGCAATTCAGCAAGTCTTTAAAATGAAACAGAGATATGAAAGAGGCCAGAGATTATATTATTATCTACGGCAACATCGCTTACCTGCACCTGTGCACCCAGCCCCTTCCTCAAATGCAGCTCTTGCGCACCGAGGCTTCACTGCTCACCTGCCACAACCGGTGTGTCCAACGACGTGCTGGTGCGAGCTCCTACTCCGGGGTGCCTCTCAAAGTGGCACAGCAGGTCTCCGGTGTGGCACGGTGTCTTGATACCACAATGGAAGGCGTCAGAAAGGCCAGAGCATCATCACCGGTTGAGCTCCAGCTGCGTGCTTTTTCGTGCAACTAACTCAGTGTCTGAAAAGGGAGAAATAATAAAATGGTGGAAACGTCTTAAGGTAAATGAAGGTTTATTTCAAGCTTAAGAGAGCACACCAGTTGAGTGCATCCTTCCTTCTCGAAGTACGATCTACCAACTGTTAGTGGTAATCGTGGTTCAAAGAGGAGTTGGAGTGCACGAGAATACACAAGGGTAAGAAATAATATATTATGCCAACGTTCACATACAAAGGAACAGAGCGCATGCTAGAAGCATAATGTGCGCATGCAATGCAGTGGCGCAAGCCTGTGTGCATGTACACTTAGTAGTCAGCTCACTACAGTGCCCCAAAAACCAACGCCACGTGTCTGTATGGCAGCGCTGCCTGCTGGCTCAGGCCTACAGTACGGTCCAGCAGGTCCTGAAAATGAGACAGAGATGTTACTGAATGAGGTCAGAGATCACATCATTACGCACAGCAACATCTCTTGTTTGCACCTGTGCACCCAGGCTGATGCACACCATCCCTCCCGCCGCAACGTGCTCAATTGCAACCCCTGTGCACCCAGGCACCACTGCTCACCTGCTGTCATTGGTGTGTGTCCAAACACGATGGCCAACAGGGTTCACAATTCAGATGTAGTTTTGATTTCCAGGATGATGTACACCTCATGGATCCCTTTTTTTATTGCGCATTGTGATATGCGAGGTGAATGCGGCCATATCACCTGAAGCAGTGTGGAAGAACTGGGACATGTGGCGTCATCGTTATCCTATTTATACATACGCAAAGTGGGCTGGGCTTGCATACGCCAGGCCAGTGTAGGGGTGTGAATAATTATTCCGGGGACCTGGGCTTTGTTCAGTTCCTGCCTGGGCAGGAAGTGTAGTCATGTGTGTGTCCATGTTGCAGTTTTGACGTCGTACAATCCGCAATTTACATTAATGTAGCATGTACCGGGAGGGCGGCAACTATCGCTAATGAGATGCTATCTGAAAACATTCAATGGACAACATCACATGTCATTGTCAAGCAGGTGGATATGCGCAGACATGCATGTCAATGGTGTGCGGTATTATTGAAAGTGTTGCTATCACGAAGCGCACACATGTGAATGTGCTCGGATGGAGGGAGGATCAACAGTGAGGTTATGTCATACACAGTGATAACGCTCATTACAGTCAAGCAATGCATGTCAAACGTGAAGCTGCAAGTCTCACATATGACACACTACTTTCCTGGTAAAGCCTGACAACAGAGCATACTGCAACACAAATCTACACATTACTCTTTACTGTTTGTTACATGAGATCTAGGATGTGCACTCTACCCGAGCCACCAATACCCAGGCCGAAAGGCAGCATAATAATGCGCGCACACACACACACCAGAGATATCGTGTAATACACATTTGTTTTTTGATGTAACGTTTCAGATACATGGCTATCACACGTGGAAGGCTACTGTACAGAGCATGATTATTGATCAAGATGATCGTTGCTTGTTGTGTGTACTATAAGATATGTGTACACAGCAAAAAACTTTTTTTAAAAGCTCTGTAAGCAGAAGAGGTGTCTCTCATCAAATGGTGTAGAGAGAATGACTAAAATGGGTGGGGTCCTCCAACTGTTACAATGGGAAATGTTATGAACCAATCAAAAGCTTTTTTTTAAGATCATATGGCAATCGCGCACCGAGCACGCAAGGAGGCCGCACCCGACGTGATTTTGAGAAAATATATTTACCATAATATAAGTTTATTACAGTTAGAAATATATAAATGTGGAAAATATTTTAGATTATCGCTTGCTCTCATAATCACTTTAAACTTATTTAGATATAGTTTTGAGACATAAAAAAATTAATGAGGGAATGGCGTACCTGACACAATACCATACATCTATGACGCAACAACGGGCCTGGCAGCGTGCACTCGTCGCATACGGAATGCGCAGTAGGTTTTATAAATATTAAAATATGAAATTAACATTTTAAAAACCTTTGAAATTCACTGAAAAAACCATAGGTTTTACAGATGTTATAGTTAGGACTTGGCATTTAAAAAACCTTAAAACATCGCTCATGACATGGTCAGTGACATCACTGATGACGTCACTGATGACATCTCAAATGACATCACTGATGACATCATCCACGTAATAATCTGATGCACATGCTGATGCCCAAATATAAACTTTGGTACACGCACTCTAAAATACAGACTACTATTTTTGAAACCATACACACAAGAATGCCAGATACTACATACCACCCACTATTTTCTAGGTCTACACACATCCAGTCACTCATACATGCAGTTGATCATCAATACAGTACTATAATATGCACTTATACACCTATACATACAGTCACACTCCACCACTCATCCATACAGTTACTCACACACCTAGTCAGTCATGCAAAGAATCTATCACATACCCATTTACTCATGTATACAGTTATACACACCAACTCCATTATTTATACACACACCACATCACTTATTTATGCAGATACTAACAGATACTTACTGTCTTATACAATCACTGATATAAGCAGACACTCATTTATACACCCACTCTTCAAATAACTTACTCTCACATATAGTCATTTATATACTCCAACACTCACATACACTGTCTTAAAACATATGTAGTTACTCACACATATACCACTGAGACATTCATTCAATCACCAACACACCCATACACACTCTAACTCACCCATACAGCCCTTCCCAGATGCATACAACCAGTGAATCACCCACTCAGACATCTATGCACATAGTCAGACACCCCCACACACCCATACAGACACTCAGGCACTCATACAGATACTCAGACAACAAATCAATAACCCAAATAGACACTCATGTAGCTACTCACCAACCCATGCAGCCGCTTATACACCAACTGAGACACTAATACAGACTTTCACACAGTTTAGTCACTAAGCCATACATTCAGTAACACATGTTCAATCACTCACTTATACAGTCATAGAGATGTACTGGGGATGATTGTATATACTCGACCCTTCTCACATGTAGTTTCACATTGATTATTGGCATAAGCATGCATATGTTTCGGCCAATAACACGCATACTCTTCCTGTCAGTAGGATCTAGTGTTTAGATGACAATGATCCATATCTCCTATCGTCCCTACTGAAACATGTCTTATTTCTTTGCCAAAGCAAATGGAAGGATAGTTCTACTGTCAGTAGGATCTTGAATTGCACACAGTTTCAACAATATATTGTATCATGGAGATGTACTAGAAATGTGTATTTTGTGTAAAAGATTTGGTGGGTAATTTTGTTGCGTAGTTCCTTTTGTATTCTGCAGACCACAAGTTCCAGCCCTGGTAGCAAATCAGTGAGTAAAACACCCTGTGTAGAAATCTGTATGTAATCTTGAAGGGATAGTTTGGATCATTACGGCCGTTTCTCAATCATTCCTTATTAATGACATCACTCTTCCTTAAATTATGCTTTTCTTCTCTTTCCTTGTACAAACATTGGAGCCTGAAGACTCATGGCTCATAGTTCTAAAGGTTGTAATGCTAAAGTATTGAAGAGTGTTGCTATCCAAGACAAAGGGGCAGATTTACAAGCCCCTTGTGCCTCTTTTACGCCGCCGACGGCGCAAATCCACGTGACGCACCTTGGAGATGCATCACGTTGTAAAGCCCTGTGCCAGAAGTAGGCGTTCCTGTGCAGGGGGGGGCGTTCCGTCTCAGGAACGCCTCCTAAATGTGGCTGAGTGAAATCTTCAAGATTTCACTAAGTCACTTTTGAGCCCATGCTCCGTCAAAACCCTGCGCCTGCTTGAAGCAGACGTAAGGATTGACGCAGCATTATTAACATAGGGCACCCCAGAGCCTTGCTGGAGCTGCGTCGCAAGCATCTGTCCGTTTTTGCCCCATGGTGCGCCGCATTGTAAATGCGGCGCATCCATGGTGGCGGAGCCATGACGCACAATAACTGGCGCATCCGTGCTGATATGCAGGGATGCGCCAGTTATTGTAAATCTGCCCCAAAGTTTCTAAATGTGGCTGCCTTGAAAGAGTTAAACTCTGAGCTATGCCTGCTGAGCCTGGCCTGCCAAGACTTGAACCTTTGGCAAGCATCATAAACAGTGTAGGTGCAGTCACATTCCACTCATGTGCCTACCTTGTTGGTCTCATTACAAATTCCAACTTTAGTTTCAGATTTAAATAATTTCTGTTGAAATAAAGCATCAATATGTTTCAACAATGGCAAAACTGCATACGAAATGTCATACTCTTAAGATAAGACTTTGGTTATCCAGCAGAGGATGTCCTTGTTAAAATTACACATCCCTACACTATGGGTAAAAAGCACTCCATACTTTTAGAGCCTCTACACTTATACATGCTGTGTAAAACAAAAGTCAACTATAACAGTGAGATGGAAAGTTAAACAGAAGGGAGAGGGGAAGCTATAGTAGGAAGTCAGGCAAAACTGGGAAAACTGGGAAGCTGCAGGGAACACAGGAAGTAAAGGGAGAGAGACATAATAATTCACAAATTTCCACTTGCAAACCAGACTGCAATTGCAAGTGCTCACTACCAGAATATTTTCAGCATTATCCAACTGGCATTCCACTACCTCCAGTCTCAATGCTTTCAGAGGGAATGTAATGCCTCCACCTGAGAAAATATGTAGACTTAGGGCCTGTTACGATCTTGGCGGACAGGCTTACTCCATCACAAATGTGACGGATATGAAGTCCACGGTATTACAATTCTGTTATATGCTATGGAACTTGTAATTTGGCGGACAGGATATCCGTCACGTTTGTGATGGAGTATACCATCCACCAAGATCGCAATCAAACCCATAGTTTCTGAACTAACCTTAAATGTCAGGGTCTCAGAGGGAAGATCTAATCCCAAGAACATCAGCTCCTCCTATCGTACTATTCGCCATCGGTTAAACATTGCCTTGTTCATGTCTTTAATTGTGTTTTTCACCATAGTAAAGCATGCTGCAAGCAGTCCTTCCCTCACTCTGTAACAGGGCTTCACTAGGCCTGGGCTAAAATTCCGTTCCGCTCGCGGAAATTGCGATAATTTAACATTTTCGCGTTCCGCAGAGAGCGCGAAAATGTAAAAATTTCCGCAATCCGCATTTTACCGGAAATTTTTTGCTTGCTCGCGCTGTAAAATAATACATTCTCGCTTGCGCGCGATCGCCTTACCTGAATCCCCGCGTTCGCCGACAAGTTTTCCCGATCCGGTTGCGTTCTCCACGTGATGTTGGATTGTTGGTAGCCATTTGCGCTGTCTCGCGACAGTTCGCGCCCGCAGTAACGTCTTTCTTCTCGCGATCATGCACCGCGAGACAAGTGAAAACAAGATGGCCGCGCCCACTAGCAACCGCATGGGTAAGCTGGTGAGCTGCGACCACGCAGAAAATACAGCGAACGGGCGGGAAAAAAACTTCCGCATCTTCGCGATATTTCCGCGTGTTTGCGGAGATTTTTAACATTTTCGCGATAATTTGCGCAAGTGAATTTCGCAAATTCCGCCCACCCCTATGCTTCACAAAGGCCAAGGTGAATCTATGCCCATCTATAGGAGAATTTCCAACCTCACTCCTTCTCTGTTACCTATAGCGTAGCCAGCATATCATGGACCCTAGTGCAAGGAAAGAATTGCACCCCCAGGATGCTGTTTTATTTGTAAAAGATATCAATAATCAGGATTGAATGGGCCCCTCAGGCCTATGGGCTACTGCACCTGCCACACAAATGTAAGCTATAATACTGTCTGCTGCTGAAGCTGTTTTGACCCTTGGGATTGTTATTAGCTCTGAGTACATCAATACCCACCAAATATAATTAAAGAACCTTTAGCTTGTCTTTTGCAAGGCTTCAAACACACTCTTTAACAGCTTGCCAATCCCACCAGGGGTGCTTGCACTCATTGTGCTATCTTGAAGACCCAAAGAACATGGAGAGATTTTCTGGGCACTGTGCTCTCCTCCATCAAGGCTAGGCTGATCTTTGGATACTGGCATTTTGTCTGGTCTAAAGAACACTGTTCCCTCTAATTTTTTGTGTATGTGTGGCACTAAAAATGCTCCAGGCTTTGCAGCTTAATCTGTCCACGCTGAAAACAGGCCACACCTTAGTATGCAAGCAAGTGCAGTGTGCAAGCTACCATAATCAGTGAGATAGTAAGGGATCCAGGGGTTCTAATGGAAACCAGAAAATAAAGCCCCGTAGCATCTGGGTTGATATTAAAAGACACCTATTATAGGTGGGCAATAGGCTCCTTGCACGTGTGGTCATGGGTGCCAGTGCATCTTGCTCCCGTGTTCAAACTACAATTCTTAACCATTTGCTATCTCCATGCCACGCTTATCTACTCCTCGCACATTTTCTTATACCTTGTCACTTCCACTCAATCTCACTCGTTTGTCCTTATCTCCTTCTCCCTTTTGTTTTTGGTTCCCCTTGCTCCTCCTTACCCTCACCAATGTTCTTTCTCTATTTCCACTGTGCTCCCCTTCTCCTGCATCCTGTCTCCTCTGTTCAATCTAGGCCTTACCCTTCTCTCTTCCACAATCTCACTCTAAACTCCCTGTTCTCTCATTCCACACTTACTCTATGAAATCTATATCTTAACTATGCTTCTCTTTCACTCATCTTGTTCCTCTCCTTGTCTCTGTCCATGTGTGTCACATCTTGGTCTACCTTTTAGTTGTTTAATCATCCATTGTTTCCTTCATTATTTCCCTCCCTTCTGTCTCTATTTCTACGTTTCACTCCCCTTTATTTCTTTCTTCATTTCTTGCGTATTCACTTCCATTCTCTATCTCACTTGCATGGCTCATCCTTTCCACACATGCCTCCATTTCTTTTTACGTTCAGATCACCCCTCTCCCTTGCACAACCAAATCTTCCTTCCTCTCTATCTTTCTATTTTTGCTGCCCTTCATACTTTTTTCCTTACCTATTCAGTAAATTTCCTTTTTTTCCAATCCCCATTCTTATCTTTTTTTCATTTTCCCTACTCTCCCATCTTTCTTTCCATTCTGTCTTTCCTATCTCTCCGTTCATTCTCTAATGCAGACTCTCCTCTTCTTTTAATCTCTCTATTTAATATCCCATTCTCACCCCTCCATTCTTTCCCTCCTTAATATCAGTTGCAGCACCACATCATGAAGGTGGGGGGGAGGGAAGTACTGGAGGGCACTTTAGGACAAATAATCATTTATAAAAATGTATATTTTCCCCCGCAGCTTCCGACGCCAGTGGCCGCTTCCCACCTTGGAGTTCTCCCAGCAGTCTCTGGGAAGCCAGAGGCTGCTCAGCAAATTCAGATGCTGCTCTGCTGGGAGAGCAGTGTCTGAATTGGTCTGGGGGGGCACTCAGACACTGCCTGTGAGCCTGAGGAATTTCTCCAACCCAGCTGTGAACACCTTTTACCTATAGAACTTACCTTCATGATATTTTTGTCCCCATTATTTTGGACACAATATTCTGTCCCAAGATATTTGTGTTTCAGCTATTCCGACTAAATAGCAGAACCATAAATAACTGAAAACCACGCGGCATTCAGGAGTAGCAGGAATGGAGAGGAGTGCAGATTGTGAGGGGTACATATAACTCAATATTTTGTAAAATAATTATCTTTTTTTTTAAGTTCAAAAGGTTTTTATTGGATAAGTAAAGGTGTCAATACATGAGAAAAAATACAAACATATCTTCAATTTGAGGAGAAAAGTAAAACATGGTAATGAAAATATACAATTAATCAGAGGATAACAGAAGTTTAAGGCTGAGTAACAAAAATCAGCACTGGTAATAATGAGCAATAAAGTAGCTTATATGAATAGAATAGTACAAATGAAAAGCAATGTCAATCAGGGGGGCTTAGGGACCTCTTGCTGAATAGGTGAAACATGAGAGGAGCGTTTAGCACAGGTATCTAGATACAAGGTTACAGGAAGCCATAAATCATGTCGTTTAGCAGCTAGACTAAGGGGGTGTACAAAAGCAGTATCTAGCCTGTGATTATAGCAAACATTGTACCACCATGCTTTAAAAGAAATATTCGTAAAGTTTTTCCAGTTGACGGTGATTTGCTGGAAAGCAACAGCTAACAACAAGTCAACAATTTGCGTGTTGAGGTCAATATTATCCCAACAAGGAGAAAGGCTTCCTAAAAAAATATTGACAAAAGAAAAGGGGGATGTGGTGTGGAATATGGCATTGATTTGGGCCCAAACTAGTGTCCAGAAATTTTGCGTGAAAGTGCAAGAGAAAAGCATGTGGAAAAGAGTGGCCTTAGGAGCAGAACAGGACCAACAAAGATCTGGTGTAGAAGAGAATCTCTTATTCAACACCTGGGGAGAAAAGAGAAGCCTGTTGTATATGAAAAAGAGAGTTTGTGTAAGAGAAGCAGCTCTAGATGTCTTGCGAAGTTTGGTCCATAATTTATCCCAAAGGGAGGTGGGCCAAGAGATGGCAAGGTCAGATTCCCACTGTTCCTCAACTTTGGACTTTGGCCTAGGTGTGAGAATCGTATGAAATGAGTGGTATATTGAGGAGGCTGTGGGGTGAGTGCGCAAGAAGGAGTGAAGCTGTGGGGTGTGATTTGGAGGATGGGCATGCGTGAGGGGGTTGGAAAGAAGAGCATAAGTGGACATGACTGCATTTTTAAGCGTAAGATACTTGCAGGCAAAAGAGCGAGAGAGATGGAAGTGTTGGCTGAGAACGGAGAAGGATAAGAAATCAGAATTAGAGAAGAGTTGAGATACCCAGATTAGACCCCTCTGTCTCCAGGTTTTCCAATAAAAGGGCTTGCGATTGATGGTTATACTTTTATTGTGCCAGATAGTGGAATTGAGAAACTCTGCTGTAGAGGAAGGGGGGTCTGGAGAGGTGGAAAGAAGCAACTTGGCTGTGAACTTGTGGATAGGAATGGAGGAGAAGTGAGGTTTACGAGAGAATGAGAGATATTCAGCAAAAGTGAAAGGGGATAAAGAAAGCCGCTCAGTGGTAACCCATAAGGGGGACGGCTCAGCAGGGTCTTGCAGCCAATGGGAAGCTTGCCGCAAAAGGAATGCTTTGTGGTAAGCGGGAAAATTCGGGAAATTAACTCCACCCTCGGATTTGGGGAGTTGCAATCTAAGCAGGGACATACGAGCTTTTTTGCCGGACCAAAGAAAGGAGGAGAGAATGGTGTTAATTTTCTTAAAGAACTTAGCAGGGATAGGAATTGGGATGTTGGAGATGGTGTAAAGGACTAACGGGGAGAGCATCATTTTAATCGTATCAAGACGACCCCACCAGGAAAGGTATAATGGGTGCCATCTGGAAGTGAGGTCGGATAGTTTCTGGGTGCATTTATTGAGACACAGCGAGACAGTGTCGGAGAGGGAGGGAGTAATGTGTAGACCTAGATATTTGATGTGTGAGGGGCTCCAAGTAAAATTGGACGCCATAAAGTCCGGTTTAAAAGTGAACTTAGTAAGGGGTAAAATCTCACACTTGTCATTGTTTAGCTTATAACCTGAAATCTGGGAGTATTCATGAACTTCAGCTAGGAATGCGGGAATGGAAGTTGCGGGATTAGACATGAATAATAGAATATCGTCTGCGTAGGCAGCAAGTTTAATATTAGTGTGGGAGATTTGGAAACCGTGTAAGTTGGGATTTTGACGAAGCTTTGAAAGAAAAGGTTCCAGGGCCAAATTAAAAAGAAAAGGGGAAAGAGGACATCCCTGACGAACACCCCTACCTAGATTAAAAAAAGAGGAAACTAGACCATTGGCGCAAACCGCCGCTCTAGGACTGGAATAAAGGAAGGAGATAAAAGAAATAAAACGTGGACCAAATCCAAACCATTTGAGGGCGGAGAAAAGGAAAGTCCACTCCACCCTATCGAACGCTTTTTCTGCGTCTAGGGCAATGGCTGCTAGTGAGTCTTGGAACTGTGGAGATTTGGAAAGGACATTAAACAAAAGTCTGGTGTTATCAGTGATGAAGCGACCCTTAACGAAGCCAGATTGTTCAGGGCCTAGCAATTCGGGAAGGTAAGGGTCTAATCGAATGGCGAGAGATTTGGCATACAATTTATAATCAATGTTGACCAAAGAAATTGGTCTGTAATTCTTACAATGCTGGATGTCTTTGCCTTCTTTGGGTATAATACAAATGTGGGCGTCTGAGAATGTACCTGAGGAAGAACCGTTTAATATGAAGGAATCAATAAGGGAGTGGAGTCTGGGCAGCAACAATTTGGAAAAATGTAAATAAAATTCAACTGTGAATCCGTCTGGCCCAGGGGCCTTATCCTTCTTGAGTGACTGAAGCGCTGTGAGTAATTCATCACCGGAAATTGGTGATTCAAGGGCAGATAAATCAACAGGGAAATTAGAAGGCGGTTGGATGGTGGCAAAAAAAGTAGCAAGAGATTGAGCAGTAGGGTGCGTCTCAGAAGAATAGAGTTTGGAATAAAACTGGGAGAATTGCTCTAAAATGTCAACATCTGTATGCTTTAAAACAGAATTAGCATCGTAAACAGATTCAATATTCAGTTTGTTTTGTTTGACCTTTAAATAGTTGGCTAAGACCTTCCCCGCCTTATTTTTACCACCATAGAATTTTGAACTGGATTTCAACAAATACAATGAAGCATCCTCAGTGGATTGTTTGTTAAATTGCATCTTAGCAGCAATGAGGGCGGTCAGACTTTCTTGCGAATGGGATGTATAGAAAGAATGCTCTAGCTTTTTAATCGTACAAAGGAGGTCACTGGTACGTTTACGAGCATTCTTGCGTTTAGTAGCCACAAAGCTGATAATAAAACCTCTAGCTGCTGCTTTATAGGCATCCCAAACAACGTGGTTAGGTACAGTGGGTGTGTCATTAATGGTGAAAAATTCTGTGGTGAAATCTACAAAGGAGGCGGAGAATTTGGGGTCGAGGAGTAAAGTGTTATTGAAGCGCCACCTCTTTGGTCCGGTGGACTTGGGTAAAATGTCAATGTTTACCAAAACGGGGGCATGATCAGAAAATAAGATGGGGCCTATATCAGCGTGGGTTAGGGATTGGGACATATGGTGGGAAAGGAAAATATAGTCAATCCGCGACTGGGAATGGTGAGTCGGGGAGTAGAAGGTGAATTCTTTAGAGGTAGGATTGCAGAGACGCCAAGCATCAATGAGTTTATGTTGGGATATCGCTTGAGCGAAAAGCTTGTGGGATTTATTAGGGACAAAAGGTACCTTGGAGTTCCTGTCTAAAAAAGGGTCAAAGGGAAGGTTACAATCACCTGCTAAGATAAAATTATCATCAATATATTCGGTGATACGGGAGGCCATTGCACGCCAAAAAAACTGATCACCACCAGTAGGGGCGTAAATATTAAGGAGGGAAAGAGGGGCGCCCTTTGAGGAGAGTTTGACGTATAACCATCTACCATCAGGGTCTGATTCAGAAGTCAAGAGCAAATGAGCAAAAGATTTACGAACTAATACAACCACACCGTTCCTCTTACCATCACCCGGAGATGAGAATACAGCACCCACCCAACCTCTCTTAAGTTTAGCAGCCTCAACATCAGACAGATGGGTTTCTTGTAAAAAGGCAACGTCTACATTCAATTTGGCTAAATGAGAAAGGATTTTCTGTCTCTTAATAGGAGAATGCAGACCTTTAACATTCCAGGAAACAATTCGGACTGACATTAAGGATTAATCAGAAAGTGGATCAGTTGGAAGGTAGGACAGCAAGGAAATACCTCGCAGCGAGCAAGGGCACAAGAGAAAAAGAGAGTGAGGTGAGAATTAACGTGATGGAACAGGAGTAGAAGAAAAAGAGAGAGAGGAACCAGTGAAGCCATAGAAATAGGAAAGAGCCAAGAAAATAAGAAGAATGATAAGAAGATACAGTAATTCTTAAAGATAATGATGAGTAAGATCAGAGGGAGAATCAAATAGGTGAAGAGAGATGAGTACATGCAAGAGAGCCAATAAACAATGAGGAAAAGAAAGAATGACGAAGGAGAAGTGGAGAAGAACCATGGAAAAGATAGTGACACCAATAAATCTGAAAGCAACGAGGGGAAAGGAGAGGTAAGGAAACATAGAACGTAAAAAAACATGATAAATAAGGAATGAAGAGTACTTACGAGGGGTAGCATGGGAGAAATACAATCAGGAACTGGGAACAAACGGAAACACACGTGGAGATGAGGGGAGGGAGGTAGGGCCAACTGGGAGAGGCAGGGCATTCGGGATGAGGGAAACGTCCAACCAGAGGTAACACAACGGAACGCAAAACAATGATCTGTGAAGGGAGAAAAAGAACATGGTTAGAAACTCGAACACAACGAAGATAAAAAAGAAACATATGACCAACTGAGGAGCTAGAACAACACTATCAGAAGATAAAATGAGAAATAAAATCTTAACTAGAAGTCATACAATCTGAAGAACCTGCAAAAATGAGGGCATTAAAGCAGAACAGATTAGAGAATCAAATTGCAACTACAAAAACAAGTCATGGTGGGTGTGAAGAGGGACCAGCTATCTCCATGTTATGTTGACCACATGAGTTCAGGAAGCTTCGAAGTCGCGCTGGATCTTCATATGTCGTAGTCTTGTTATTATGAGTGACCTTAAATAGACAAGGATGAAAAAGCCCATATCTGGCACCAATGGAGCGAAGGTCAGGTCTCATATCAAGGAAGGCCTTACGACGGTTTGCAGTGGTCCTGGCATAGTCCTGTGCAAAGAACAAAGTGGAGCCTGACCATGTGAGACAAGGAGAGGCTTTGGCGGCTAAGAGGACTTTCAGCAAGTCTGTGTACTCTAGAAAGTACATTATTACACCTCTAGGCTTCGTTGACGTGGAAGGAGAGGAGGGAGCTCGACCAAGCCTGTGGGCACGTTGGATGTTTAGTGAGGTATCTTCAGGAAGGTGAAGAAGCTTCGGGAGAAAGGATTTGAAGAAACTGATGGGACCGTTTCCCTCACAACCCTCCACCAAGCCGTAAATACGGAGATTGTTGCGTCTGTTGCGATTTTCAAGATCCTCCACCTGCTTCTGAAGAGAGGAAATCTGTGTGTGCATGTGAGAGACCTTGGTCACAGAATCCTGAAGAGAGGACACGTCACGCTCCACCGACGAAACTCTTTCATCCATCGAAGCCCAGTTGTCAGTGAGGATCTGCAACTTAGCATTGGTCTCTTCCATGTAAGGGCGCAAAGCCCGTATCTCTTCGAGAAGTAACTCCATAGAGATGGGCGAAGAGGGCTTAGGAGGCGAAGGAGGGTCCTTTTTTAACCTCTTAGAGTTCGCTTTTGCTGAAGGTTGTGAGGGGGTGTCCGCAGTCGACGTCATCTCAGTTGAAGCTTCCAAATGGGCTAGTGCAGTGAATAACTTGGAATTTTTAATGAAATTACGCTTTTGAACTCTACTGGAGCAATCCGCCATCAGCACGCCTATGGAGCGTGAGGTCTTAAGATATCCTATTGCCCGACTCAAAAGGGAGCAGAAAGCAGATTAATACAGAAACATGCCAGGCCGAAAAATTGGACTCATAGGTGTTAGAGACTGAAGTCCTAAAAGTGGCCGCCCTTCATGAGGAGAGGTGAAAAAATCCAGTCAGAACATGCAAGATGATCCCAGCGTTCAACTAAAAAGAACTCCAAAGGACAGATTAATGCAGAGGTGTGCCAGACAAAAAACTGTAGACGTAGATATCAAAGGCTAAGGTCATAAAATGGCCGCCGTGGATGAGGAGAGCCAAAAAATTCCAGTCAAAACCATGAAAAAGGCCACCTTTACAAAAGAAAAATAAAGAAAAGTCACCTTAGAATATTGGTCTGCCACATTTGTGCCTCAGAGGCTGCTGGGGTCATTTGAGTGCGAACGAGGCATCCAGGAATCCCATGCGCGCTAGGACGCGCTGCTGAAGCGTTCGCGGGCAAAAATAAACAAAATGGCGGTCGCGGCCGATGATAAGCCGCGACCGGAGGTAAAAAGGGCTGTAAAGTCCAAAATAGCTGTGCCTTAGGAGCGGAAGGGGGATGAAAGTGAGCCTGGCATCTTCCGGTGCAAGGGGCTTCCCTCCGTTACTGGAAACGGGTGCGCGAACCGCCGGTATCCTCCGGTTCGGACGGAGCCGTCACCCGGACGCCGCCATCTCCTACGGGCGCCTAGCCACGCCCCCTAAAATAATTATCTTTAAGACCATAACAACAGAGACAACAGTCTGTGTGCCATTGTTTTTTTGCATGTATATGTAAAAATCCCATGTGAAATCCGACAAACACCTCACCACTCCCGACCTAATGCACCTGTACCCAACTATTTACTACATAATAGATTGATTAGGGGGTGAACACCCCAAACACCCCCTTTAAAGCTACGCCCCTGCTCATGCTTTACACATTTACATAGTACAGCAACATATGCTCTGCATTGGTCGTTTAGTAACCTTGCATTAGATTGCACTAAGAACCCAAATCAACTTATTAATATTGACAAGTAACTGTTAGAGATTCTGGTCCAAATTTACTAACACTTTGCACTGAGTTTGCATCACAATAGTGACACAAATCCAGCAGACGGTGTCGTAGTGGAACTTACTTTTTATAGCAAATCATGATTTTTGTGAGCAAGTTACCCAAGTTAACGCAAAGTAGCATATGCCCTGCCTTGTGCTACTTTGCATCAAGGGGGCGTACCGTAGCTGGTACATAGGCATTCCCATGCAACCACCCACGAGATTTGAGGCACATTTCTGTCTATTATCATTATAGACAGGGATTTGAGCCAGAAAGTGATGTCTCCTTTAGGCAGGCATAACAGTGGAGCAACTTTTAAAAGTCTCCATATTTTTCAAACTTTGCATATGGGTTTCACTTAACAGCTCACATATAGTGGGAAAAGTCTTAAAGGATATTTATTGTACTGGAACGATCCACTTGCAGTTCAAAACCTATGCTTGACAGAACACTCACACCCTTGCACTAAGGTCAGGGCAACTGGAATCATGTAATTTTGGGGAGTGGCCTTTTCCGCATAATGTGGATATGCCACATTTGCCACATTTGCCACATAACCCAACATCTGCTGTATAATCTGCAGATTTTAACCCCACGAAAAATAATTTCTAAATGGAATGGAGCAAGAGTTACTAAAATGTGACTACCCAGATTGCTGTGAAGTGAAAGACCCTTCTCAAAGGTTGACTGGTCAACTTTCTGTTGCTAATTGTTGTATTTGGATGTTAAATTGGTACTATTGAGGTGAGACATAATTTACCATGACAGTAATACTATCACAAAATGTGACGCATTGAGCTGAAAAACTTCCCTTTTCTTGGCACATAATTCAACCCTGACACATAATTTGGTCCTCTCCTGCTACATAATTCCAGTGGCCCTGACTATGGAGCAATTAATGGGGCCAGCTGAGCTAAGGGTTGGCTCCGGTTCCTAAGAGCCCATGTACATGGCAAGCCTTGAATATATATGGCATGTCAATCATGCAGTACAGATCATGATAGAATATGGTATAGTGTCTTCAGAATTCCAAAAATTTAAATGCGGAAGAGTTTCCCCTTAGTACATCAGATTACAGTATTTAATAAAAGTGAGTGTTTTTAAACATGAACTGTAAAGCATTCCTGCCCCACCTATGATAACAATGCTATTAGTGAACTGAAAGGCACGTCAGGAATCATGTGTACCCTATATGTGGCCTTTATTTTAATTATAGATAGAACAACTTTATAGGCTATTAAATCAAATACCAGAGATGTTTTGTACAGCACACAGCCTGAACTCACGTATGTGAAGCTTATGTTATGTTATGTTATTGACACTTTTAAAGCGCGACAAATACCTGGAGGTGTCCTGGCGCTGTCTAGAAGTCCTGAGGGGACAAGCCTGTGAATTGCAAGCGACATGGGATGAGAGGCTAGTCATACCGGAAGAACCAGGTCTTAAGTTCCTTTCTGAAGGACATCAGGTCAGGCAAGGTTCTAAGGTAGAGTGGTTGCTCATTCCAAGCCTTAACGGCTCCGTAAACAAAACTTCTACCTCCCCAACGGGCCTTCCTGATACGTGGAACTTGAGCCTGTTTTGTTCCTTTTGATCGTAGGCTTCTTCCCGGGACGTACCATTGAATACGCTGCTTTAAAAATTCTGGGCCTAGTCCATGCAAGGCTTTAAATGCCATGGACAGCGCCTTAAAACGTATACGGCTTTAGATAGGGAGCCAATGAAGTGTTCTTCTTTCCAAAGTAACTGAGGAAAATCTGGAGGAGCCTGTAAGTAGACGGACTGCCGCATTCTGCAGGATCTGTCATTTGTTCAGTATGCTTTGCTGCGCGTTCAGATAAAGTCTGTTACAGTAGTCCAGTCTAGCTGTTACCAAAGCCCTTACCACCATATGCCTGCTATCTCGAGGGAGCAGGGGTAACACTTTCCTCATCATTCTGATGGTGTACCAGGTTTTAGATGTTAATACTTTTATTTGGTGCTCCAGGTTGAGATTATCGTCCAGTATTATACCAAGGTTTTTCACCTTTCTGGCTGGAATTGGGAGAGAGCCCAAGGAGTCGGGCCAGCAGGCAGGGGTCCAAAAGTTAGAGGTGTTACCTAACAATATGATCTCGGTTTGGTCCGAATTTAGTTTCAGACAGTTTTCGGACATCCAGCTGCTCACTGCCCCATACACTCCCGCAGACGCAATTCCAAATCTGCCTCCCCCCCAGGTGTCAGTGATACAACAATTTGTGTATCATCTGCGTAGGAGGTGACACCGAACCCATAGGACCCTATAACGGGTGCCAGCGCGCTAACGTAAATGTTAAAAAGGGTGGGACTGAGTGATGACCCCTGAGGGACCCCACAAGGTGTAGAGAAAGGTTTCGACTGGAACTCCCCCAGGGTCACCACTTGTTTTCTGTCGGCTAGAAAAGATTTGATAAGGTCCCATGCTTTACCACCAATCCCGCACGTCTTTAGACGACTCAGGAGTATTGAATGGTGGACCGTATCCAAGGCCGCGGACAAGTCAAGCAAAATCAGGGCTACCTTGCCTCCCTGATCCACTGCCTCCCTAATCTCTTCTGTAGCTTTAATTAGGGCGGATTCTGTGCTATGGCCTGGCCTAAAACCATAATGGGTGGGGTCAAGTACCTGGGTATCCTCCAGGAAGAGACTAAGCTGTCTGTTCATAAATTTTTCGACAAGTTTAGCCGGTAGGGGAAGTCTAGCTATTGGGCGAAAACTATTAGGGTCATTAATCGGGAGGTTGGGTTTTTTCAGCAATGGTAGAATAGAAGCTAATTTCCAATGACTGGGAAAGAGCCCTGTTTCAAACATAAGGTTAAATATACTAGAGAGCTGATCCGCAATTGGTCCAGAGGCTAGTTTAGCCACCTTAATGGGGCAAGGGTCAAATGGGGATCCTGAATTGGCTTCCATCAAGATCTTTTGAGTGTCCAAGGAGGACACTGGCCAGAATTTAACAAAGGTCGGATAGGAGGCACAATGTAACCTCGAGCCCTCCCAGCTAGTATCCGGACAAATGGTGCTCCTCTTGTTAAAGACCGCAAAAATAGCCTCCACCTTAGATAAGAACAATTCGGCCAAATCATCGCACAGCAGTTGGCTAGGTTGGACCGGGCATGACTTCAGAGCTGCCAGCTTGGCCACTGTCTTAAATAATTCTTTGGCTGAGTTACTTAAGTCCAAAATCTGAGAGGCAAAGTATCTTTGTTTGGCAGTAACAATAATCTGTTTATATGTCTGAAGGCTGCTTTTGTAAGCTTTTCTCTCAGCTTCATTATAGTTGCTCCTCCACCTACGTTCTTGCTGCTTACAGATAAGCTTTTGAGATCTAATCTCCTGTGAATACCAGGGAGCAGAGGGATGTGCTCTCTTAGGCCGCAAAATTTTAACAGGGGCTAGGGTATCACAAGCTTGCTGCAACCAACCAGTATAGTTATGACATGCTCTATCCACATCGCCTGGCATAACGGCAGCGGAGGAGGATAGCGACATAATCAGAGAATCTCCCTCCAGATTATTCCACGCCTCCGTTCTTATCCTGTGTTTGTACCCTATAGTTTTCTTACCAAGGTCATTTAGTAAAATCTCAAATTGGACTGCGGAATGATCCGACCAAGCCAGGGGAAGAAGGCTCTGGAAATGGATGTTACATTGATTGGAAAAAATCCCATTCAGGGTGTGTCCTCCCCTGTGCGTTGGGCCCACAACCCGCAGCCAAAGATCTATAGATAGCATCAGTTCCTACAAGGCCCTAGTGTCAACGTCTTCTGTAAGTTCTAAATGAAAGTTAAAATCACCCAGAAGGTGCCCTCAATTGTGAAGAAGAACAAAAAAGAGGATCTGTTAAAAAGTATTATCCCATTCTTAAACAGAAAGTTTAATTTTTTTGCAGTTTTATATAGCAAACACGACCACAAAGTGCTCAAGTGCTTTACTTGACCATCAAGCCTGGAACCTGTTTTTCCAGTTCCAAAGTCAGCGGCTGTGACAGGAATGCCACATACTTACCCTTTCATTACAGAGTGAAACATCTGATCTTAAATCAGAGAGGCAGCCCTTTTGTCTTTGATGGATTTGCTGGGTCCCCTGGTGCACTGCCTGCCATGAAAAGAGAAAAGGAGAGTTTTTGCACCTCCCTTTTAGGTCGTCTGGTCCTGGGAGCTGTGACCGCCCTCCCAGAGAGATTCTGGGCACAGGAGGAGGCACAGCTGTGTGTGCGCATGCACAGCAGACTATAGGGAACACGGCTTCAGAGACTGGTATTGGTCACCAGCACACTTCATTTCATCATCATTGCACCCTGTGCAATATCTGGTTAGAGGCTTCCCCGTCTGTGCAACTGCAATAGACATCTGAAACTCCTATGTCGAATTGTCCCTGGCTTTGTGGAACACATTAAACAGTTTGTGTCTGTTCATCAGTACATTTCCCTTAGGAAAAAGACAAAGTGATGTTGATTGAAACCAGGACTGGCTATGGTGTCTAAAATGGAATGAGGCAGGTGCACAACGCCTATTGGGCTGAAAGGGCTTCAGCCCCCCCCCCCTGTTGTGTGTCCCAGCCCGGGCTGATGCAGCTCTAGCTGCTGTGGGCTAGGCTGGGCAGTGTCTCAAGTCTTATCTCTGGAACGCCCACGTTTTCCACAGGTCTTTAAAGACCATTTGCATATTTAAATACCTTTTTAAACTGGTTACCTAGGCTTAGTTTTTTTTCTGGTTACAGTACCCACTGGGTCCTCAATCTGCCTATTCCTTACATTGTATTTTACATTTACTGCAGTAGTGTGAGAATGCATTTCATAAAAAGGAATATAAGGTATGGTTGCCAAAAGAAATATGCCAGCCATGTGTTGGTTAAAGAGACTGCAAAAACCTCGTCTTGATACTGAATAGGGTTATAAATAAGCAAATATGTATTAATTTGTAATGTGACTTCTCTGTCTTTGTTCCCTTTAATTATCAGTCATGGAGCATTCATGCAGCCCTCAAACACAATTAAAAGCGCTTTCTACTTATATTTGCTGTTAGAAGTATGCACAAATAAGTGCTGAAAATACTGCTTTAGGTGACTGCTTATTTTTGTACCGTTTGGGACATCAAAATAATGATCTGGCAGCCCTAATCATAAGACTGGAAGTTTATTGCAGGATCAGCACATTATGTATTTCCTCATCCTCGATCCCTGATTTATGCCACAATAGTACAGCCGGTTCCTGCTGGTGCTCAGCACCAGCAGTTCGTAAAAGCAGGCACCAAGACGGGTACCTATCAGGCTCTCCATTTTCACCCTCACACTCAGACTGGAAAACAAATCTTAACTGCGCAGTTCACTGTTTTGATGTAACTTTTATTTTTTTGCAGTTCTGTATTTCTAAACTTGGAGTGCTTTACATGAGCACAAACAAGGACATTTTCCTTTATTTTTTGATAGGCACGGACGATTAAGTGATTTGCCCAGAAACACACGATGTTGAGCTGATGGTGAGACTCAAACCGACTTCTTCAACTGAAAGGTTGGCAGCTCTAGCCATTATGCCACAGGCTCTTGCACAAGAACTAAAGAATTTTCAATATTCTATTTAACAAAGCCATAGCTGTATGTATGCATGAAGAATATGTATCTTATTCTTATGCAATTAACAACCTTTGACAAAGTCAATAGTCCTGGCTTTTTGTAGGTGTAATGTTACTTATGTGGGAGCAATAACAGAAGCAGCGATATACCAGTCGGGCGGCACATTATGCTGAGCACAGATTTTTAGCATATATATTTTAAGCCATGCACTTAACTATATCTCCCTTTGAGAGACCCCCTGTAGGAAGCTGGCTCTGTATATACTATACCAAAATGAGGTATAGTGTACACAGAGTCCAGTGGAACCCCAAAGGTAGACAGAGGTAAAAGTAGATAGCACCTTACTCTCTATTTGTGGTAGTGTGGGTGAGCAGTAAGGAGTTATCAGAGGGTAGTGTTAAGCATTTATTGTACACACTCAGGCAAGAAATGATGTCATGCACTCAAAGACTGAACTCAGTCCAATTTGTTGGTCTAAAAATATTACTTAGTTGTTTTATTTCTAAAACAAAGCCAGGCCTGGTGCAGGTAAGTGAAATAATACTTTGCAAAATCTTATGCAGTGATTTACAGTTGAGTTGAGGTTCAAATGCAGCTGGTTGATTTACAGGTAAATCAACAGTTCAAAATTATTTTTCAATTACTTTACAGATTACTGTGCATGTTCCTTTTTAGATTACTTTTTAAGTTACTTTTGCTAATCAGTGTGATATGCCTAGATATCACACTAAGACATTTCCTAGACAAAAGGTAAGTAATTCAGTTTTTACACATGTGCAGTTTTTCAATGTTTCATACAAGCCAACTCCACACTTAGAAATCTTTTCAAGGAAAAGCAATCGTCAATGCAATCCTTTTGGAGAAAATAAAGTTATTGGTTTGAAGGTAAGTACAGGTTTGGGGAAGGTGGTATTCTGGGGTTAGAACCAGGGTTCCCCCAGGGTCGAGGATGCACTCTCAGATCACCCTCAGCGGCACTAGGACGGCCAGGTACAGAGTGCTGAGGCCCAATGTTACTAGGTTTCTATGTATCACCTACTCTCGAAGTTCCTCTTCATCTGCACCCTCAGGAGGCATTCCTCCTTTGCATGCAACAGGAAAAGTATTGACTAAAAGATTGAAAAAAGACCCTCAGTTTGCTACAAAATCTGGTTCTTCAGTTTCCATGGATCTTCTGCTGGAAGAGTTTAGATCTCCATGCTCATGCATAAAGGAGACCAATACAAAACTCCAAAGTTTGGATGACAAGTGGTCTCAATTGGAAGAGAGGATGGTGGACCTCACCAACTCAGTTTATATGGTCAGTCAACTTCAGGCTTCAGAAACAGGTTGAAGGTTTAGAAAACAAGAATCACCTGAATAACCTACGCATTTATGGTTTGCCAGAAGGAAAAGAGGGTCCTAACCTTTTTCCACAAAGTGCTTCATGTGCTAGAGTCTTCTTCCTTGAACATTCTGCATGCTCACAGGCTTGGTCATGTGACCCATGCTGTATTTACTTCCAGAAGACCTCGAGGAGTTGTATTTTAGGAAATACACCAATCCAATTAAAGTTCTGTCATCTGCTTGATCCAGGAAACAGATTTTATGGTCTGGCAGCAATTTGTACTTTTCACAGGATTGTGCTATAATTAGAACAGGCAGGTGCAAAAGTTTTTCTTTCCTTGAGACTTGCACTCTGTTCTCTTGGAGCCCGGTTCAGCCTATTTCATCCATGCCTGTTCAAAGTTACACACTATAACACCTATGAGGATCCTGCACATTTGTGAGCTTTTCTTTATGAATAAAATGTTGAGTCTATGGACACCTCCAAATGTACTAAGTCTTGATCTGTATTTTGTCCTACAGAGCTGTGGCCTGTTTCTTCCATTTTGAGTAGTGTTTATGTTTGCTATTTACATGTTGTTAAATTAGTCTCCTCATTCTGCATATTGTTTATCTAGTAATGGTTCTGATCTTAATGTGTTCTTTACAGGTCTCCTTTCTCCAACTTTACCTTGTGATCACCCTAGTAGGTCTCCTACATTATCAAACTTCTCCCCCTATCTCGCCCCCCCCCCGATGCTTGGATGTGTCATCCTTCTGTATGATCTCACAACCCCTGTCTTATTTCACAATTTTTATAGGTATGTTCCTCATTCTATTTTTCTACTTTTTTGTCTTTTTATATCACTATCCTCTTTAATCTCCTTTCTCTTTCAGTGCATATTTCTATGCTTATTTGTGAGACATTTCTGTTTCTCCCTCACCCTTCTGTCTTTTCTTAGTTGTCTTCTGTTACTTCTAGTTTGGTTCACCTCATTTGTTTCCTGTTCATGCTCATTTAACATTTTTCATTTATTAATTCCATGGCATTATAAATTGTATCTTGGAACATCAAGGGTTTGGGTTCTCCAATTAAATGTCAGAGTGTTTTATCACATTTATCACATTTGAATGCTGAAATAGCTTTGTTCAAGAAACACACCGTACCGAATCTGAATGCATAAAGTTGAAAAGAGGTTGGGTGGGTACTGTCTTCTATTCACCAGGCAATGGCAAGAAAAATTGGATTGCTACTCTATGTCATAAATTACTTAATTTTCACTTAGTTTGACATGAATCTGATTCCAAAGGAGAGATGGTTACTCACTTGTCTTTCAATTAACAATGTTCCAGTTTCTATTTTTAACGTTTATGGTCCCACCAGTCCTGACAGTCATTTTTGGTCTGATATTACCCAAAAACCTTTACAGTATCAAGATGCTCTTTTTATTTTTCCAGGTGACTGTAATCAGATTGCTGATCCCTTTATCGACAGAGTGTCTACTTCTGCATATGTTCCCAACAAATCTCACAACTTATTCTTCTAAATGATCTCACAACATGCTCTGATTGACACTTGGAGACTTTCTAGTCCAACTCTGCATGAGCATACTTACTATTCCCCCACACACTGATCTCAATCAAGGGTCGATCATATATATATATCACACTCTCTATCACAAAACGTTCATTAGGCAGACATAGGGTGCATTTTATTTTCAGATCACACCCCATTATCTATTCATTTAGGATATCTTAACCAACACTAAAAAAAACTCACAGATGTTTTTCTAAATAACACAGATGAATTTTATTTCCATTATATCTGAGATGCTTTTAAAGCCTCTGCCCAAAATTCCATTATCAAATGTTTCCAAAACGAAAAGCTCTCTTTCAAACAGAATAACGACCTCCATGAGCATATCAAACGTTTTGAGTAGTCTTACTACACTTCTACATCCAAAGAAGGCCTACAAGATCTCTTTAATGTCAAACTCCAATAGAAAATAAATCTCCATTGATGTAGCTTCTGTCTTAAACCTGGCCAAATTTTATGGCAGCCAAAACAAATCTGGCAATTTATTAGCCAATTATCTCAAGATTATAAAGAACAGAAATAATATTGACTTTAGAACGGATAATCATTCTAATCTATTACATAAAGATGAAGTAATTTTGGAACAATTCCACAAACAACTTTAAACTCCAGAACATGACCCCACTGATTCTGATATTAATCAATACCTTTTTTAACTCTCAGAAAAGGTTTTGACAATTCCATAGATTTCACTGAACTAGGAAAAGATATTTCTATATTTAGGATATGTAGTTCCCTATCTTCCCTTAAATAAGATGACGTGACAGGACCTGATGGTTTTAGTGCAGAAAGTTTTACTTATTTTTCCAAATTAATTTTCCATAAATTATCTCTTCTTTTTAATACATTTCTCCAATCAGGAAAGCCATCTGGTTCTTTTTTTGGTGCCCTCATTTGTCTTAGTCCTATGGAATACAAAGACTTACAGCAATGCAAAAATTGTCGGCCAATTTTTTGTCAACATTGATAATATATTTTTTTCTAAAACTCTGGCTCTCCAGCTGAATTCCTTTTTGACCAAATTGCTCTACAAAGAACAATATGGTTTTGCCAAGGGCTGCTATATAAATTACAAAACTCATTTCATTTTTGATGCGCTCTCTAAATTTCAGCAATCTCTTCACTCTTTAGCAGCTATTACCCTTAATGCAGAAAGAGCATTCGACCAAGTTAACTGGTCTTTCATCTTTTAAACTTTAAAATGGTTTGGTTTTGGACCCAAGATCATTTCTCTTATTTTACTTTCATATCCCTCTGCTCAAGCAGCCATTTATGCTAATGGACATATATTTTCCTTTGTTTTGGGGTGTTCGACAAGATTGCCCTCTTTCACCATTCCTTTTTAATTTAGCTCTTTCACATTTTTTATTTAGAATTATAAATAATCTTGTAATATATGGTTTCGCATGGAATACTCAACAAATGCAGACAGCAATATATTCTGAAGACATTCCTTTATTCATATCTGAATCCCACACCTCACTTCCTGGCTTTCTCCAAGACGTTTCTTCTTACTCCCTTGTTTACGCATATAAACTAAATCATGAAAAGTGTGAAATCTTACCTATAAATAAATACACTTTCAGGAATCATTTTTCAGCAACTAATTTGCCTTGGAATACTTCTAAACTTTAATACTTAAGATTATGGTTTTCACACTCAGTCAAAACATATGTTTCTTGTGGTCTAGAGGACAGTAAACTTAAAACCATTCACCAAGTTAATCGCTGGCACCCTATTCATCTTTCTTGGTGGGGTCATTTAGATACCATTAAAATGATGATAGTACCTGTTGTCCTCTATACCATTTCTAATATCCCTTTATCTATTCCACACCAAAAATATAAGCAAATTAATTAATTACTTTTCTCTTTCTTATGGAATAAGGATAAATCCTATATCTCCCTAATAAAACTAAAAAGCCCTAAAGCAGATGGTGGTGTTTACTTCTTAGATTTTCAAAAATACTAATCAGCCTTTTTACTAAAACAATCTGTTCACTGGATTCAGGAATCCACTAAGTAAAAACCCTCCCGTATGGGGTATTCAATAGGAGTCTTTCCTTTTTCCCTTTCCTTCGGCGAATACTCGACCTTCTCAAAAAACCATAAAATATATACTCTCCGAATTTTAAACAACTTTGCGAAATTGTTCGGACTCATTTATGTTCTCTCTTTCCTTAATTCCCCGATTTGGTATAACTCTTTCATATTGCATAAGAATAAATCCATTTACTGGAAATCTTGACTTATTTAGGTCAAACAAGTTTTCGTTAATGACTCTTTTCTCACTTCCTCTCAGGCTCTCTTTCGTTTTCCCTCATCTTTTCAACATATATTTCTCTTTAAGCAAACTATCATACTAAATGCTGTTGCTAAACTCACTTCTGCTCCAGCTCAATCTTCCACAACCGCCTCTATACGAGGTAATCTCTTAAACAATAACCCTAAAGCCTCACTACTATATCGAGCTTTATGTCTACGTCTTATGGACATGGCTAAATCAGATATTGGGCTGTCTTAGGAGAATGATTTGTGATTGGTTTGGACCATTTCCTTTTGGTGACGGATTTGTATAAAAATTAGAACTTAATTTCCTGCTCCTAATACTACTTAATCGCTAGTCTACATTTACAACAAAATTCGATTCACTCCTGTTTCTTTACACCACATCTACCCAGATCACCCTGATACTTGTTAGTCATGTCACTCACAACATTCAGACTTCAAACATATGCTTTTCAGTTGTACACTTGTTCTTGCTTTCTGGATGCAAGTTTGGAATCAGATTAACACCAGTTCTTTACACCTCAGTACTCCTATCTTTCTATAACATGTTTCAAGGAAGTTTATCTTCTAACTGGGAACATGTTTCACCTCAAATAAAGATGATAGATTTTTGTTTGGCAGTAGCATTACAGCAACTCATCAAGAACTGGAAGCATTTTTCAAAACTGTCTTTGAAAGCCTGGTGGTAAAGAGTCTCTTCTATCCATAAAGCACTCTATCTTATTGAATCGTATTACAAATTTCACAACCACAAATCATAACCAAAAATCACAATCAGCACACCAGCCGAAAGATCACCAATCAGACCACCATGGACATCATGTCTTCCATCCACTCCGGGGCACCCACTGACCACTGCCTCCACCGTCCCCTTCAACCTCGGAACCCACCCAAACAGCACGGATTTCACCGTCATGATCAACACCTCCATCTCCGCAGCAGCCTTCCTGGACAGAATGAAACACACAGGGGTTAAATTCCTCCTAAAAACACACCGCCAATCCCAGCGATCTAAAAATTATTGACTGATATCTCTCCTCCCTACCAGCCCAAAGTACTAGATAAAGCAATCAACTAACAGCTCACCGAATACTTGGAACACAACCACCAACTTAGACTCCTCGTAATCAGGATTCCATGTAATCCACAGCACTGAGACAGTGCTGATCGCTGCACAGACAGCATCAAAACTCCCCTCTAGCATGGAAAAATTGATCCTCCTCAACATCTCTTCTGCATTCGACATCGTCTCCCACCAAACCATCATCAAAAGACTCTACAACATCAGCATACAATAAAACGCCCTCACGAGGATTGCTTCTTTCATCACAGGGCACAAAGAGAGCATCTGGCTGCCTCCCTTTACCTCCGTGCCCAAGGACATCAAATGTGGCATATGCCAAGGATCATCCCTCAGCCCCACCCTGTTCAACACATACATGACACCCCTGGCAGACATCATAACATCCCATGGCCTCTCCTGCATAGATGACACTCAACTAATCCTCTCACTCACGAGAACCCCTCCAACATCAAAATCAACTTCTACGATGCCATGACCAATGTAGCCAACTGGATGAGAGACAACTCCCTCAAACTCGACTCCGACAAGACACAAGTATTGATCTTAAGGAAGAACACTTCGTTTGGGACCACTGCTGGTGGCCAGGATAACTCAGACCAACAACCACACCAACAGATCATACAAGCAACCTAGGCATCAACCTCAATAGGAAAATGACCCTGAAATGACAGGACAACACAGTCACCGCCTCCTGCTTTCACACCCTGTGCATGCTCAACAGAATCTTCAGATGGATTCCATTCAACACCAGAATAACCATCACTCAGGCCCTTGTCACCAGACGTCTTGACTATGGCAATGCTCTCTACAACAGCATCCCCACCCAGCTCCTCATAGGACTCTAGACCATACAGAATGCTGCAGCTAGGCTCATCCTAGACCTCCCCTAATGGACCCATGTCACCCCCCAGCTCAAAAACTTCCACTGGCTCCTCATCCAGAAAAGATGCTGGTTCAGGATCCTTGTGCATGCCTACAAAGCTCTGGACGATCCAGGGCCATCCTACATCAACCATCGACTGAACTTCAATCTTCCTGCAAGACACCTGCACTCCCTATGCCCTTGCCCACACGCACAAGCACTGCATCTGTCGCAGCTGCAGTGGGGGGCACTTCTTCCCCTATATCACCACTAAAACATGGAACAAGCTGCCTCTCTTCCTCCAAACAGCACCCTCCCTAACAAACTTCAGGAAGAAACTCAAGACCTGGCTTTTCCACTGAGACATGGCATCCTCAGTGCCCAGATACCTGTAAGGGTGACAATGATGTGCTTTACTAATCCTGGTTGATTGATTTATTCAATTATCCAGCAGCTTTGACTAAAGTATGCAGGAAGAAAAGGCAAAGTATGTGGCCCAATGCTGCACATTTTGCCAAATTATAACTTCATAATTCTGCCATCTCTTCACATGGTAACACAATCTGGGCAACTATGTCAACTCTGTAGTACTAGTTTAACATACAAATACAGCAATAAGCAAATACCAAATGACTAGCCAACCCCTACATTATTCCTTCCATTATTTGGTATCATGGGTCACTGCGATTTTTTAAACTTTTGATCGATTTGAGCTAGAAACCATTTTTTTGTTAAATTTTGCAGAATATGCAGCAGGTGATAGATGATGTGGCAAATGCAGAAAATCCATAATTATGCAGAAAACACCATAGTCACAGAATAGCATAATTCCAGTGGCCTCACTAAATACTGATAACTTGGGAAGCAGCATTTACCATGTGCTACATATATTTATCTTAACAGAATATCATTGGTTTCCTCAGGGGAAGCTTTTAAGCCTATGCCTATGCTTCTTAACAAAACAATCTCTCAAAACATCAATAAACCAACAATTGATTGAATTCCATATATTTGTCTGTTCACATGCACAAATAATAAAAACACTTAGTACAGGTGCTCTAAGTGATGGTGCAGTGATTGTGAATGTGAGCAATTTGAACAGCAGTGCACTAGTGCTTATTAACAAAGACGAAAAAGAATAGTGCTGCCTATTTAAGGATCTGAATCGAAGTATAGTGTGGTGACCCAGTCACATTTTCAGTCAATCTGTGACTATGCTGACATTTCAACCCCAACAAGAAATCCATATGGTCTTGATCAGGACAATGATTGGTAGCAAACTTCCAGGCAATGAGATCAACTGACTTCTCAGAAAAAATCCCTCTGGATAAAATGAGAATCGGCTTCTCAGATCACAAACAATCCGCTCAATAAACGTCATCAGCACTGCACATAATGTCACAGGTCTGTGATAGACCACTGCTCATGGTAGTATTGTGCTCCAAAGAAAGTGGTCCACAGAATGTCTTTATCTAGCATATTTATGTAGCAGTATTTATGCTTAAATATGGGCAGGATTCAGGAAATAATGTTTAATGGCCCCAAATAGGATTGCTGTCTCAAACTGAATGAGCGACATTTCAACCCCACAGCTTTGGAATAAAACACCATCATCGTCTCCATCATAACTCTGCTGAGGAGTGTTAATATTTAAATTAAAGGCAGCCACACTGTACCATTTCCAGGTGCAGGCTTCCAGGCATTCTACTAGCAGCGTCATGCAGCATTGTTCCATTGTCTCCTGGTCATCGTATCCGTAAGTCTATGTGGCATACATTTAGGTCCTGGAGTGAATGGAACCAGGTGGCTTCTTTTCTTTTTCCCCCCCCCTGGGTAAAAAACACTTTCCCTGTGCAGAAAGCCCTCTACGTACACCTGCAGCAAATTTGAGGCTGTTAGACCGGACATCCTTACTATGGTCTTCACCAGACCAATTTTTGCTGAATTTGTTTTGTTGGCTTTAATACTGTGCATTTTATCTCTGCTAACCAGAGGTAAAGTGCTTGTGATTCACTCCCTTAAACATGATAAGATTGACATGGAGACAAGAGTGGCCCACGTGTAGAGGAAATGGGTCTTCCTGGCAGATTGGCTGAGGAGGAGTTGTATCCTATTTTAATTACACTTCAAAGGACGCTGCCGGCAGCACACTAAGGACCCTGACTTCAGGCATGCCCTTGAATTCTACACCCTACAGGGTTTGGAGCAAAAACCAAGGAAATAGGAAGAACTGACATTTAGGGCTCTTTGCAGCCATGAGCGGGCTAGTCATGTCAACAACGGTCACTGGATAAGTAGCCAAAGCAATATTCCAACGGCAACCTATTTTCATGTCAAACACAGACCACCCGCATCTCCCACCAATCCGAAGCTCCAGCGATGACTGCTCCTCGAGCCAACAAGGATCTCTGCAGAGGCCCTCACCAATGCCAAACTCCTGCTGAGGCTCCTTGCATGGACTTGGACCTTAAGAATATAAAACCTCCAACACTGCAAAATTGGTCCCTGTATCTGGCCCGCGCTCCATCGCGGATTGCCTGAGCTTGTGAATGTAACAGTGCCCAACAGAAACTGATATCCACGAGGGGGGCTGGGTGCTTTTTGATGATATTTTCACCTAGAACTTTAAAAAATCATAATTTTTGTACCACTTATTGAATTGTTCTCATTTAGACGTAATTTTATTTATTATATGTTATTCTATTTTTATACATTGGTTTGGGATTTTTTAAAATTGTATTACTGTTTGAGTGCTGCATAAATACTTTACACATTGCCTCTAAATTAAGACTCACTAGTTTTGTGGCAAGCTACCAGAGAGTTAAGCACAAGTTTATATAGTGACTTTTGTGTTTCACCCTGACCAGTATTCTGTTTATTATTTGAGCTGTACTTCCACTCCTCTGAACTAATAACCCAATATCTTGCAGAGGAGTATCTGTTCCCTAGCTTATCCTACTGGGGGGTTATTCCAGCCATAAAATGGAGTCATTTTCTGACCATTTGTAGAGTAACAAAAGGTTAGATGTGAGGTTATGAAATGTCCATAAATGTGTAAGTTTGTGAGTGTTCATTTATTAATCAATTTTTCTAACGCTTGAATCCATCACTCTCAAAACTGCTCTTAAGAAAGACCTTCCCTTCTGAGACATACGAAAGATTGAGACTTACCAAAAAAACTCATAAATAGGAATTTTCAAACACTATTTTCCTTATCCTTTATTTGAAAAATGATTATTAATATCTTTAAATTCTAAAGTTTCCTATTTTAAAGCTATGATATATCACAAAAAAATTGGCTTTTTGTGTGCTTGTCATTTTACAAATTGAGGGGCATATTATCAAGAAACGGCGTTAAAATTATCGCCGCTTTAGCGGCAGAAAACTGCCGCTAAAGCGGCGATAATGGGTTTGATAATATGCCCTTGAGAATTCCCATAGAAGCCCATGTTCTGGTGTGAACCTGAGCTTCTATTGGAATTCTCTGCAGCATATTATCAAGCCCTTTATCGCCGCTTTAGCGGCAGTTTTCTGCTGCTAAAGCGGCGATAATTTTAACGCTGTGCTTGCTAATATGCCCCTAACTACTTTTCATTCGCAATTCTTGGTATATAAGAAACATAGGGGCATATTATCAAGCCAGGCGATAAAATTATCGCCGCTTTAGCGGCAGAAAACTACTGCTAAAACGGCGATAATGGGCTTGATAATCTGCTCTATGGAATTCCAATTGAAGCCCAGGTTAGATGTCCTTCACATTTAACATGGGCTTCAATTGGAATTCCATAGAGCATATTATCAAGCCCATTATCGCTGTTTTAGCGGCAGTTTTCTGCCGCTAAAGCAGCGATAATTTTATCGCCTGGCTTGATAATATGCCCCATAGTATAACATGGTACTCCGATTCGCCGGAATGATATTAAGGATTTGTCTGTAGTTAAGCCATTTCTAACATGCTTGATTTTTGAGAACTGTTTGCTCATCTCCAAAGAGCAAGACCATTTTTTCGACACAAGAGTTCAATATTTCTTAGATTGTTGCAGAAGAAGCTACCTTTTCAAAAGAAAAGAAAAAAATAAATCTTTTTTATATGATCAAATAAAATACGTCTGAAACAATCAAAAGAAAAAGATGACTACAAGAACGAAGTGCAGAATGCTTGACATACAGTATTTTCTGTGCTTCAAACAGCTGGATGGCTTTATAGAGACTGCTTTTATCAGTTGGACCTCTCATCCCGCCTCACAGATGCAAAGGGTGACACATAAAGGGACCACAAAGTTCAAACCTGTGCAAACAGAAGACACAACGAGCTCTGTCCAGATCCTTAGCGCTCCTCGTGCTTTTCCGCAAAATTGCAAACAGTGTACATTCTATCCTCTTCTAAACTGAACGTTTTTTTTTCTTTTGGAAAGTAATATACTTGCCATGCTTTGTTACCTATAAAAAGCGTCATGCCAAGCTATAAGTTCCTAAACATTATTTTGTTCCTTACTAAAAGAAAACATGCAATAGCAAAACGAATATGTCTGGCTGTTTGTTAGGGAAAGTGTTAGTAATAATTGCATGACTGCGCGTGTTGCTCCCCTTAGAAAAATACCGTAATTAACCAACATATTGGGCAGCGAAAAAATTTGGAAGCTAGGAGAAGGCATTATTGCACGGACTACTGCCGCTAAATGTAATGGCCAAAAACCTAGGACTTCGAGATCAAAGGGTCACGCATTTTCCTGAAATGTACCAATTGTTGAACATCTCTACAGGGACCGGCTTCCAAGACCCAGCAGCATCTTGTACGTCCTCACGACCATTACGTGCACTGGAAACCAGAACAGGGACACACAGCAAGAGATTTGGGGGTCGACGTAGCAAGCCTCAAACCAGCGATTCGTAATTAGCTAAAATTACCAAATTGCTGATGCTTTTCTTAATTGTTTTACGTCAGCAGTAAAGACTTATCGATTCATTAAGAATCGCCTTCAAAATTTACCAAATAACAATTTGCGATGCATTGGCTTCTGGAAGTCATACGCAATTTCCAAATATCTTCGCAAATTTATGACATCACAATGAGGAAGTACTTTACCACATGCTTAGAAGTGCATAGGAGAGAGCATTGCAAAGGAACAGAGGGAAATCTCAATGTGAAGACATCATGGCCAGGCAGGACCTATACAGTACAAGTACAAGCCCAAATTTCGGAAGAGGAAGTTGAAAGTTTGGTGACGATAAGTATTTTGCATAATAATACAAATTTGTACAAAACATCTTTGAGTGCTCCCACTCCACTAAAAAGAAGATTTGGATAGAAAAGTGTAAATGCTGTTGGGGTGACTAAAGGTACCATTGGAAAAAGAGGTAGTAGCGGTACAAACTGCGCTACCAAACAAAGGATAAGTTAGCCTGATGGAAATGTGTGGCAGCTGATACTGGTGGAGAGCCTTTATTGGAACCACCAGCAACCCCTGTGGAACAATTTAACCATTATAAGTGTTGGGAGTGACCTACAGAGTCACTTCGGCACCGCCACGAACACTTAGGTGTTTGTTTTTCAATTATATAATAATATATAATGTTGAAGCATGATTAACAACATGAAATGACAAAATGGCAAAGTAAGAAATCAGGTAAAAAATGAGGGAACCAGCATGTGTGTGTGATTAAATCTAGAAATGAATGCCAATGCACCCACTCTGGAAATGCCTAATGGGAGTTGTAGTTCAGTGCATTTTGAAAATATGTGTTTAAAACAAATCTATATAAATAAATAACAATTAAAACACATTTTGAAAATGTATCTGTTTATTTAAAAAAATAATTACATAATGTTATATTATATTAAAAAATAAAAAATGAATGACAGTGAGTTTAGAAACACACCCTGATGTGGGGTCAGAATGGATGCAAGACGATTTTAAGGAACAGGAAGTGGTAGACTGAAACTACACCTATCAAGTTTGATGTCAATCAATCATCAATCAAGTCGTATTTGTAAAGCACGGCTTGTCACATGAGAGGGTATCCCGTGCTGGTTGAAGGTGTGCCTCAGATGTGCCTCAGGATAACCCCACCTATCCTCGATAAGTGAAATGATCGAGAGAAATCACACCACCAGTCATATAGTCACATAGACGCTGACTTATCCAGGCAGTTTCTAGGACAATGCAATTGAGATCAAGAATCCTGAGTAGAGGTCCTGCTGCAGCAAGACAAAGACACACTTCTGAAAGTGAAGAAGAAGGGTCTGTACATCATGTTATACCACTTTGTGTATTGGAAACTTCAATGTTAGGGGTGTTCATTGAACACCTAACGTTCATTCAATGTTAGGTGTGAAATCACTAACACCAAAGTTTTGCCACTTTGTAGACTGGCTGATGAGGGGTGTCCCTCCGAAACTGGTCCCAGGATGCTTGTTTCTGGTTCAGGGAAGACCTGGCCTGGCTGTTCGGTCTGGACTGTTCCCCTGTGGCACAGGGTCAAGACTGATCTGTATATGGCTGGGTCTTACTGGAATGGCGTGGTGTGCAAAAATACGATAGATTTAACCCAGATCAGGGACTCAGGGGTAATGTTTAATTAATTCAGCATTCCATCCCAAATCTGTTCTTTTGGCTTTGATCTTTTAGGCACTATTTTTCACTTTAAACTTTAAAAATTCATAACTGTGGTTCTAGTGATTGGATGTTTGTCATTTTGGTGTCATATAATTTATTAACACTTTTCTAATTTAGTGTGGTGTTTTTCTTGTGTTTTATTTGTGTTGTGCTACATACATACTTTACATATTGCCTCTAAAGTAAGCCTGACTGCTTTTGTGCCAAGCTATCAAAGGTTCATTTAGTGACTTTCTATGAATCAACCTGACCATGATTGTGGCTGTTGCTTGAGAAGAGCTCACACCCCACTCAACCAACAACCCAATGAACTTCTGAACTAACCCCAGAGAAACATTTCTGCTAAAATCACCTATGAAAAATAGGTGATTTTAGCAGAAATGTTTCTCTGGGGTTAGTTCAGAAGGATGATAATATTGAAGAGTTACAAACAACACGCATTGCAATGAGGAAACACGTGATGGCTAGTCATGTGAAGAGGAAACAAGTCGAAGTACTGTGAGGTCCAAGAAGTAGAAAGAGGGGGAGATAGAAGAAGCAGGGGTTCAGAGGTTCAAGGTCCTAGAACAGCAAGTACTGATCGCCCTTCTGGAGGAAAGGAAAAAAGAGACATTAATTTCAGATTTCTTCATTGCATTTCAAAAAGTTAGAATTTTGAGTAAATATTTTTTGTGTATTCCGTCTAGGAATAAATAACAGGATGTTTATTTTCTTCTTAAAAACCGGAAAAATGTATTTAATATATTCTTGAAAAAGTTATTACTTTTTTCAGCATGAAAATAGTACCTCAAAATACTTGCTTTTCATTTATGTAGTGTGCTCTATCTTTATCAGTTCAAACTGCGTTCTGATCAAAGTTGTATTCTTCTGATTCCACTTCCAGTAGCATTGATGGTGTGCCTTTTCTAATTTCTATATTGTGCAGCATTGTATAGCAGATCAATATTTTACATGACGTGTGTGGTGCACATAGAAGTGCTCCACTGCTCTTGTGGCGGCGTCGGAATCTTCCTTTTACAATTTCAAAGTTCTATCAATAACTCTCTCGACAATTGATCACGTTTGTGTGCATTGTTTTATCTTCTTTCATTTGGGGTATATGTGTTCAAATGCAGCCTAAAACAATTTAAAACATATGTTTTATATTATTGTATGGTCAAAATTGTGTAAGATTTTGAAAGTAAACTTACCCAGTGCAAAACCATCCCAAGGTAATCTCTGGGAAGACGACTTTTAAGTGCAACAATGTCTAAAATTATATATTGCACGTTGCAGACCACCTGTATGAAGGCTAGGTTGTATACCCTGCCCCTATACAAAATGTCTGCTTCATAAGCGGAGGCAAAAGGTATGTGTATGCCACATACACTGCCCGTCACATGGGGACAATGTGCAATTCTGTAGAACGGCAGCCTAGTATCCTCTAACTCTAAGGAGTACTTAGAAAATTGCATGACTGCTAAATAAACTCAAAAAGCATCCCAAACAATGAATAAATAATCTAGAGAGAGCTCTGTGTGGCAGCTCAAGTGCAGCTGCAACTTTCCTCTGAAAAATACCAAAAGAAAGGTGGTAAGGTGAGCTTCGAATGTGCTTTTGTGTTGGTGTGTGCTGGCGTCTTTCACTTGTGCTTCCTAGCAGTGGATCTAGTTTTTGAATTAAATAAAAAAAACATTACTGCTAAGTCTGAATTTTGCAAAGATGTTTTCCTGTTAGAAAGTGTTCCTCTAAGCCTAAACATCCTTTTCAGCCTCCTTCTTCTCCTTTCCTGGACAGAAAATAGCCTCCTTCTCCTCCTCCTCTGCACCACAGCATACAACGCAGCTGATGTGGGAAAAAAAACATTCTGGGATCCTTTTCATACCTTCCACCAGGAATAATTTGATGCTGATTTGTGAGTGTAGAAGGGTCATTGTGCGACTAGTCACAGTTTGTGAATCATCATATCATTTGTGATTCATTATTAGTAAATCACAAATAAGAAATGCTGCAAAATAATGATTTGCTCTATTTTCAAGTAGTACCATGGAAGAGTTGACGGTTCAAGTGGTTTGACCACTCTCTGCGTTACTTCTTGCAAAATCTTACGTTAAGGGAGATAGGTTGGTTCCCGCACCATCATCATTTTCCCCAAAACTGAGACTAAGGCATCTGAGTCTAAGCCTATCGGGAAGAGAACACGTCATCTAGGAACATGGCTGCTATTTAGTATCTGCAAAATGTTATTTAAGACGTGCAGATGTTTACCTGACATTCAAAAACATACGTCTCCTAGCACCCAAAATGAATAGGGCAGAGAATATGGCCAGATGGCTAGAGCGATCAAACTCAAAGTTAGGGAACCGGGCTCGAGTCTCCACAGGGACCCTCAACATCCTGTGATTCTGGGCAAATCTCTTAATCTCCCCGTGTTTCCCAAGAAATTAATATGTCCATTGTAAGGTAACTGGTGCTCATGTAAAGCGCTCTGATAACTTGGGGTCAAGTTCACGCTATATAAAACTCCTCTCCCAAAACATAAAATAAATAAAGTAAAAACCATAATTTGATTTATCTGAACCATCATCAAGGGAGGATTAATTTTAGCTCTCGAAAGGTTTGGCCCCACAAATATACTCTTGTTTTTAGTTTTTTTTTTTTTTTTTTACTTTCTTTATTCAATTGTTCCCATTAGTCATGTACAGTATTAGCATAAGTTGTTAGCACCAGACGCAATAGTATTACACAACATATAACAAATTGTCAGTTCCTCGAAATTATCATATTGGCCAACATAGAGTCCATAACAGAGGCCGCTACTGCAATCATGGGTAATTGGGAGGGAATATGGAACGTCAGAAAAACCATGCACCCTCATTTGTCCGAGCTGGATGTTTCCATGTGTCACCCGGGGTGACCAACTGTACGAACAGCGCCAATCACACCTGCGCCAGGCACCTCATCCCCTATCCACATAAAAAGTTCTGACCGAATTGCATAAAACCACCACATCCCCACGCCCACCCGCAGACCAGGCAAGACTTTCATCCCCTGTTCCATCAATCAGGAGCTCGTGGCGGTCTCTGCATTATCATCAACAGTGACTATATTGTCCACAGCGGGATGTGACAGGAGATAATTCTTAAGAGGTCCCCAGACATCCACAGGCTTCGAGGCAGTAGGCAGAAGCTCCGCATATCTGAGCAATGTGTCCTGACAGTGTACCATGTCCTGTATCCAGACTTTAAACTTGGGAGCTCTACCTCTACCCCATCGACATGCCACTCGTCTTTTTGCCAGTAAAAGGGCCACAGTAATAAATCTACGATACGGTCTTTTAATTAGTTTAGTGTATCCTAATAGTGCCTGTGTAGGAGAAGGAGTTAGAGGGGTGTCTATCATTTCAGAAAGGCCCAAGTAAACCTGACGCCAATATCTATTAATGTCTGGACAGCCCCGAGCTAAATGTAGGAAATCCGCTGATGGCGCACGACAGCGCCCACAGCGGTCGTCCTCACCTGCGCATCTGAGCGGGAGTGCAGTAAAGTCTGTGCAAGAATTTGTAATGAATGATCCTGAATCTACTACTAGATGAAATCTGCTCAGTCTGTTTACAGCAAAAGTTCCAGAGGTCATCCTCCAGGAGCATACCTAGTTGCTCCTCCCATTTAGTGCGTGCTTTACAGGGCCTCGGTTCGAGTGTGGTGTGGATCGTGTGGTATAGCTTAGAGATCGCGTTCGCAGGGGAGTCAGCCTGGAGCAGCTGGTGTGATGGCTCCAGCCTGGGTGGCTCACCAGGGTACGTGTCGGTAATTGCCTGGATCCCACTACGTAGCCGGATATACAGAAACGTTTCCATGGGAGTGGGAGGCAGGTCCCCACACATGTGTGATAATTAACGAAATCGACCTTCATGATACAGATCTCCCCATGTCCTAAATTGAAGTTTGGCCATCATTTTTTTGAACAGTTGTTCCTGTAGTAGTGGCATGGAGGGGTGGTATGCCAATGGCATCAACGGGGAGTATATTAGCGAAATTTGGACTTTACGCGCAATGTGTCGCCAAGCGAGGATGGAACTAGATATAGGGGTCTGATACGCAGTCTGTGTCTCAGGTACACTAAGTAATGCCCCTTCCAGCGGGATGGTGTCAGCCAGCCAATGTTCCACAGCTACCTGGGGCATAAAAAGGGGAGGATGGATCCAGTAGTAAACGAAGTGCGCCTGTGCGCTATGATAATATAGTGCAAAATCCGGTATATCGAAACCTCCTTGCGCAAATGGGCGGGTCAACAAATCCCAACTCAGACGAGGCCTCTTGCCCCCCCAAACCAGCCTGATGAGTTCAGATCGCAAGGAAGTGAAAAATAACCTGCCCAGGTGATAAGGGATGTTGAGAAATTTTGGGAGAATGACCATTTTAATGAGGGATGCCCGGCCCGCCATGGAGAGGGGGAGCCTGATCCACCTGGATACGCACGTCTGAATATGGTCCAGTGCACGACCATAGTTCGACTGCATTAGTTCCGCCCTATCCCGAGATATCAGAATTCCCAAATAACGGACTTCACTGTCACACCACTGCAGAGGGTAATCAGGGGGGAAAGGCTTCGCCGCTGCTGTAAGAGGGAAAATAGTAGATTTTCCCCAGTTAATGTGAACTCCGGACAACACAGAGAAACATATAAATTCTCTCAATATGGGGTTAAGATTGACAGTGGGGTCCCTGATGTAAAGCGTGATGTCGTCAGCATATAGGGATATCAGGACCTGTCTCTGGAAGCAGCGCAGAGCCTTGTCTCGGTGGTGCTGCCTGAGTCGGGCCGCCAAGGGTTCAATGGCCAGAGCAAATAAAAGGGGGGATAGGGGGCACCCCTGCCGAGTGCCCCTTGATATCTCAAAAACCTCCGATATACGACCGTTAACACCCACCCTGGCCATGGGTTTATGATAAAGTATTTCAATCCATCGCGAGAATCCTATTGGAAAGCCCATATTACGTAGTATACATAGGAGGTAGTCCCATTCCAATGAGTCAAATGCTTTGGTGGCGTCTAGGAAGACTGCCACCATTGGTAAGTCCGGGTCGACATTTTGCAGTATAGAAAATAAAGTGCGCAAGTTATGTGAGGTAGCTCTGCCGGGAATAAATCCCGCTTGATCAGATAGCACCAGCACCTCCATCAGTAACTTCAAGCGATTGGCTAGTACCTTTGTCAAGATCTTAGCATCACAATTGATCAAGGAGAGGGGCCGATAGGAATCGCAGCACGTCGGCGGCTTTCCAGGTTTGAGCAATGAGGTGATTAAGGCCTCCTGCATCGAAGGTGGGAGAACACCAGCTTCATGTGCCTCGTGGAAGACCTCCTTTAGCACCGGCGCTTGTATGTCCACATAGGCATTGTAAAAGTCTATAGGAAGCCCATCTAACCCTGGCGCTTTTCCAGATGCCATCTGCCCTATGGCCTCTCTAATTTCATCCAGTTCGAAAGGTGCTGCCAGAAACTCCCGCTGATTGTCCGGCAGCCAGCCCAGGGTAAGCTCACTCATGTAGTCATCCATCTCCAAAGTCCCTACTCTGGTGGTGGTATATAATGACGCATAGTGTGTGGTGAAAGCGGCCAGGATCGACTGAGTGTCACGCAGGAGTACTCCTCCTTCTCCCTCCAACTCAGTGATGAAGTTAGAGTGCCGTGGGGGCCTAATAACCCCTGCCAGGGACCTTCCGGGTCGCTCACCCTCTCCATACACCCTAGCTTTGAAATATTTACTGCGGAAGTTAGCCTCCCTATCGGCTGTGGATTTGTAGTCAGTCAGTGCCTCCCTATACTGAACCTGTGCAACTGTATTAGTGGCGAAGTCCGGACGTGTCTCTAAATAATGAAGTGTGACCTCCAATTTATGTAGTGTGTCGCGCAATGCCCTCAGCACCCCCGAGCCCTTGGAAATGCAAATGCCCCGAATCGTTACCTTCAACGCCTCCCACATAGTTGCCATGCACTCCACCGATCCCCTATTGTGTAAAAGGAATTCCTCAATGTCGTGCCCCAGCTCTGAACGAAAAAGTTCATCGAGTAAAATGTTGGGCTGTAGTCTCCATGCAGGCGGTCTCCCCACCACGTCCAGGAACCAGAACTTTGCCAGGACTGGGGAGTGATCTGAAAAAGTGCGGCCTATATGTTGTGCCCCTGACAGCGACGGGGCCAGGCCCAGAGAGATTAAGATGTAGTCCAGCCTAGCCCATGATGCGTGCGCTGTATTCCAGTGTGTGCCCTCAGTCAACAACGGGTGCAGGTGCTGCCAGGTGTCCATGACATCCTGATTGTCGCATATGTCCCTCAGATATTTATATGTGTTGGTGTAGTGGTGTGCAGATGGGTTCGATCTGTCCATTACTGGATTAAGAACTGCATTAAAGTCCCCCCCCCCATATCATGTGTGTGGATCCTATATCTTTTATCTTGTTCCAGAGAGCTATAAAACTGGTAGGGTCATCATAATTAGGCCCATAAGAGGAGGCCAAGGTGATGGTCTCATTGCTAATCCTGCCCTACATTAAACAGTATCGCCCTTCCCGGTCAATCGCCTCACCCAGGGGAGTGTAGGAGATATGTTGTGTTATCAATATAGCGGTACCCCTAGCGTAAGAGGAATAGGGTGCAAAGACCGAGTGCGCCGCCCATCTTGAAGCGAAGTTAATTCGGCGTAATGGGTCCATGTGAGTCAACTGTAAAAACACTATGTGTGCACCCAACCTGTCTAACGACTGCACTACCTGTCGACGCTTCCTGGGGTCGCCCAATCCCCTCACGTTCCAGGAGATAGTAGTGATCATTCCCCCCGAGCCAATATTAGTGTTACTGACGGGGCTCATTTGCCCACCCTGATTGCGTCTGGTCAGAAAAAGCATTGTCAACCATCTGGCCTGTTGTTACCTCTGTCTGGATCATGGCTGGTAACATTGTAAGTCTATGCTCTGTATCATGATCAATTACATCTTCCACAAATACAAAACCAAATTCCCGAGAATAACCCCCCCCCCACCCACGCCGACATCCCAATCATGCCGGGTATGTACCCCCCCTCTCAAAGCAAAAAAACAAACACATCATAACTCTAGCGGGGCATTCCCGTACTGGGGGACACAAGGGGTCCAGACCTGCCTACGATCTCCCCCCGATATCACACCTGCCATCCGTCAGTCATCACAACTAATGGTAAGAGCGGGATTGGGGGAGAAAGCGCCAGGGCGACCAGTTGCCAGGGCAAGGTGAGAACCCTGAGAATATTGAAGCGCTCCGGCTCCGCAATGAGCGTGCAGTACCAGTGTGTATAGCGAACTTAGCCTAACAGATCAGGAAATGCCTATAAATGGATCAAGTCGTGGTACCAAACGTGTAGCATAGTCAAACAGAGAGCGCCGCCCTCGATCAGTCCAGTGCCGAGGTAGGCGAGCGGGACCGCTCCAGCCCCCGGGTGGTTCTAGGATGGTCAGGGGGTCGCTTATTGTCTTTCAAGAAGTGTTCCACATGCGCTGGGTCTTGAAACAAATATTGTTTGCCCTGATGAATCACACGCAACTTGGCCGGATAGACCATGGAGTATTGAATGCCACTCTGAAGGAGCTTCTTCTTGAATGCCACAAACTTGCGTCGCGCATCCTGTACCGATTGCGTGAAGTCCGGATAAAAGGAGAGCGTGACATTCTCGAACTGAACAGGTTGTTTTTCACGGGCAAGTCGCAGTAAGGTGTCTCGGTCTCTGTAGTTTAGAAATCTGATGATGATAGGCCTGGGGGGCGCCCCGGGAACAGGCCGGGGTCCAAGAGAGCGGTGCGCCCGCTCCACCACTAGCTGTTGAGACAAAGCCTCCAGGCCAAACAGATCAGCCAGCAACTTTTCAATGAAGGTTTCCATTTTGCCCACATTGGTGGATTCTGCCAGGCCAATAAGGCGCACATTGTTTCGTCGCGACCGCGCTTCTAAATCTTCATTCTTATCTGCGATCACTTTTAAAAGTTTTTCCATCTGTGTGACCTTGGTAGTAGTTGCCGACATCCCATCTTCCAGATCCGAAACCCTCTGCTCCGCCTCCTTCCCCCGGACCTCCTGTTGATCTAATCGATGCACCACGGAGTCCAGGCGTTTGGACATGTTGTCCAGTTTAGAGTCTATGGAGGTGAGACTCGTTTTCATACTGAGCAAAAGCGCCTGCCAGTCTATTTCAGCGCTGTCTCCCCCATCAGATTCGCCCTCCTCCGCCGGTGGGGCTCGAGGTTTTTTTTTGGGGGATTCAAAGGGGAGTTTGGACTGTCTAGTATCCGTCTTCCCCATGTTGGCGAGGCTGGGGAGGGGGGGTGCCCCAGCTCCCAGGAGCAGAACCGGAGCCCCTCCGCAACCCCCAACAGGGCCAGCAATCTCACCGACAACAGGGGATAGCACGTGGCACAACCAGAGCCCTAGCCGAACCCTAAAGAGGCCGGGGCTCCACACGATAAAAAACCAGGGGGAGGACCCCCACAGCCAGCGTCCCCAAGTCGCCAGGCCCCTCGCCCCCGGTGGTCAAAGGGGGGAGATCCGCCGATCAGGCCCGCCAAGGATGACTCCGAATCAGTACCAGTGTTGAGGGGGCTAAGTTCCGACGGACACTGCCAGGCCAATGTCGCTGCCGGTGCACCGCTGCTCCTTCCCCTCGTGTGGTGTGTCAGTTGACTGGTAGCAAGGGAGTCCCCCCGTCTTCCCCCAAGATTTCCGAGTCCTGGGTGCAAGTGGTCCCCCCACAGCCTCCTCCACCTCTCCTCACCGAGTTGTCTGCTCGCTGCAGGTCGCCTACGAAGCTCCGTGGGTCACAGCCGCCTCCTCGCTGCTCCCGCCTCCACCGCACGGGCCGTGCGGCCTGACGGCCCTGGCGAATCCCCGACCTCGCGTGCTCGCGCACGCCACACAGCACGATCGGGATCGTCCGAAGCCGCGTCCGCAGGCCGATGGAGATGCCTCGTTCTCAGGATCGATAGGGCGGCTCAGCCCCAAACCTTCAGCGAGTGTGCCAGCCAGCTCCCTGCGCCAATAGTGCCTCTCAAATGTTTGTTTCCATGCCTGCTGATGGGCTGAAGGATGGATTAGTCGCCCGGCCGGCGAGAGCCTCACGAAAGTGCGGCCATGTCAGTCTAGCGCCCTCTAGCGCCCCTACTCTTGTTTTGAGTTGTTTGCACAAATAGTTGTCCCTTTATGATACAAATGGGTTACAAAGCCTGTGACACTGATTCCCAAAGCTGCCAAAGTACACCATACAGGTGAAATTTGTCCATCCAGAATTGCACATGATTTCACGATGATAAGACTGGGCATCACTGTTTGCCAAGCACCTCAAATATTTGCACATCTACTCTCTCCCCAAATAATTTGTCTCTGACCTATCAATTTGTACAATGAATTCTTGTGGAGTAACTACGAGAGAAAATATCAGGGGGTCATGCTGATCTCTTCTGAAGAAGCAACTGACTTTCTCAGGCTATATCAATAATGCCAGGTAACAGGGTTCCATGAACGTTATCAAGCCCAGCAACATGGTCAGATACCCACCAGTTTCATGTGTACTTGCTATTTTGATAGCATAGTTTGGAAGGCTTTAAAAAACTTCCATATTCAAGCTGTAATTTCTGGATTTGGAGAATCTAGTTATACCACACTTTCTGGATGCTTTATGAAGTCATATGTCCACAAAGGAGAAGAAGATGTGCTCTAATGTTGTCAGAGAAGAAGAAGAATCCACACTGACTGGAGGCAAATCCCTCTGCCTGACAGTACACTAGAAGGTCATCTACAGGTGTACAAGAACGTCCAGCAGATTTCTTTTTGCAGACGCAGGCTACTATCAGTGATAACCAGAAATTATGGGATAGGGTTTTCATCATCTCAAGGTCTGAGTCTCACTCCAGCACCAAAGATCCAGAAGGCTGACTGATGGGCACCATTCAGGTGTAGCTGGAAAAGAAGGTAGTGGATGCATCTGACATAAGGACTTGGGGTAAGAGCTCCATTCAATCATATTATGGTTACAAAACTGAATAGAGGGTTAGATCCTTGTTTGAAAGTGGGTTATTAGTAGTGGTAAAAATATATCTACCACTGGCAATAAGGCCACTAACACAATATAGGGCTCAGTATAAGTCTTAGAAAATGATTGCCATGCTCAACCCTTGGTAGCTTGACTGCGAGCAGACAGGCTTAACTTCAAAAACAGGAATGTAAAGCATTTAAAAACACCAATTCAGTAAATGATTACGACACAGCACACAAAATAAATCCATTGTATAACAATAAGGAACATTTTTATCTTTAAAATGACACAAAAACAAAAAAAATCCAATGTAGGGGACCCTGAATTATGATTTTTGAAAGATTTAGCACTATATAGCACATAGAAACCTATAGCACCTATTGGATATCTGGTTGCGCTAGACCGGGACAAAGTCAAAGTTTCAGGCCAACTGCGATGAAGCCCTGTGCGGCTACCCCTTGCGGAAGGTCTTGGTCACAGTTTTTACCTTTGGAGCTTTTCTTCCCGGGGTCCCTCAAAGCTCTCAGCCAGCCCGGATTTGGTGAGGGCTCGTCAGCTTGCCTTCTGACGAGCTACCGGTCAACCTTGTGGAAGTCCGGCCTCCGGAGCATTCCAGTGGGACGAACCAGAGATCCAGGCTGTCTCTTGATTGAAAATGGGCAGCTTGAGTCTCTCAGATGGTCCTGGTCACCTTTTCTACGTTCGTACTTAGAAACCTTTACAGAGCTTTTTCATGCGGGGTCCCTTGATGCTCTTCACCAGGACGGATTCAGTGAGAGGTTGCCGGCTTGGGTTTCAGCCAACTCCCGGCCAAACTCTGGAAGTTAGACCTCCAGAACTCTTAAGCGGGACGAACCTGGGCGGCAGGCCAGCTCACAGTTGAGGGCAACTGGAAGGCCAAATGTTGACTTACAGACAAGAAAGTCTTAAAACTTCTTGTCTATACATTTTAGGAAAATTTCAACAATGGCATATTGTTGGATTTATCAATACCATACTAGGCAGTCCTTGAATGAAATAATTACTTGTCATGTTAACCTACGTGCCTGGGGATCTACAATGGGAACAATGACTTGGGCCATCTTTCCAACAGCAGGGCTTCTAAAACATATTTTATAAGGACCCTCCTTATATTTATGGGACCCCACCTGGAACACCTAAGGGAGACTCTGGGGATTCTGAATTGTACAAATATTGCGGATCCTCATTCCACAGTGCTCCCAGCACAAAAGATGATTTCTGGAAGCACTTTACCACAATGTGGGGAGTGGAATGTACAATTTAACTAAACCCAGGGCATATAAAACTCATTCTATAAGGGTCCCCCTTATAAATACCAGACCTCTCAATACTGGGACACCTAGCGGAGACCCTGAGGATACCTAATATGCCCCAAAATTGTAGTTTATTAATTTGTAAGTGCCCCAAACACCAAAGTCGATTTTGGGTACAATTTGCATTTTAAAGGCAGTTCTGCAGCACAAGGCTGCTTTTAAACTGACCCCAGTCCTCAGCAGTGCACACATGCAAGTGCAGAAAGGGCTGCTTGCCTCTAAACTGCCATGTCCTATTATATACTATGACCATAAAGGTAGTTTTGATCCCTCTGCCCTTTTATGTACTAGGGCCTAATCGAGGAAGTCATAGAAATCATAGGGGTATCCTGACCCATAGGTTGCTCTAGTGTATGTAAGTGTTTTCACTGTATTCTAAGTGTAGTTTCAATATAGCACTGCCCTGGGCCTGGGTAGGCAGAGACCAGGGACAGTCAGAGTCAGTTACCACCATTACCTGTCATTAAAAAAAATAGGGGGTGGCTAAGGATGACTTTGCAACAATCCTAAACACCTAAATGTATAATTTCCAAATATGCAATTTATATGGAAACCATATGTTAGACCTCTGAGACTTAGGGTGGTCCTTCCCCCAACCTTTTTGCCTTCCTCCTCCATTTTTCTGACCGTGGTTGGGCTGGTATTAGGATTATGAGCACTTTACCAGTGCTAAAGTGCATATGCTCTCTCTTCTCAACACGATAATAATTCGCTTATCCCCAATTGGCATATTAAATGTACTTGGTAGTCCCTAGTAAAAGGCACTACCTGTGCCCAGGGCCTGTAAATTAAATGCTACTAGTGGGCCTGCAGCACTCCTTGGCCACCCACTTAAGTAGCCCTTGAAACATGGCTCAGGCCTGCTATGGCAGAGCCTTTATGTGCAATTTTAAACTGCCATTTCAACCTGGCAAAATAAGGCTTTTGCCAGGACTAAACTCTCCTTTTTAAGACATATAAGACACCCCTAGGTTAGACGCTTGATACCCCAGAGTGCAGAGCGCAATGAAATTAAAAAGCAGCACATATACTTTATATTTTTACATGTCCTGCTAGTAAAACACTTTTAAATTGTTTTTTACTACTGCAAGGCCTATATTTCCCATAGGATAACATTTGGATTGCCTTATTACATCTTATAAGTGTAATTTTCAAATAAGAAGATATCAAGTTTGGTGTCTTTGGAATTCTCATTTCAACTACTCACTGTGGATTCGGATTTTAAATTACAACTTTGAAAGTGTCACTTTTAGAAAGTTTGCATTTTCTGCCTTAGCCATTTTGTGCCTGGGTAAGAAGGACTGGATCTGCATCTCTTGACCCTAGAACCCAGAGTGACTCCAAGGGCTAGTTGGTTGACCTTCTGATGTGTATGGGTATGTGATTCAGTTGGTGTGTGAGTAGCTATATGGAGACTGTGTGGGTGTGTGAGTTGCTGTATAGGTAAGTGAGTGGCTGTGTGAGTGGCTGTATTGGAGAGTGAGTGGGCATGTGAATGGCTGTATGGGTGAGTGAGTGGCTGTATGGGTTAGTGAGTCAGTGTGTGAGAGGCTATAGGGTGCCTGAGTGACTGTGAGTGGCTGTATGGGTGAGTGACTGGATGTGTAAGTGGCTGTATGGGTGAGTGAGTGGCTGAGTGGGTGTTTGGTTAACTGAGTTGGTGTGTGAGTGGCTGTATTGTAGAGTAAGTGTCTGTTTGAGAGGCTGTGTGAGTGAGTGGGCAAGGGAGTGCTTGTAGGGATATGTGAATGGGTATGGAAGTGGTTGTGTGGATGTGCGAGTGGTGGTATAGGTGAGTGAGTGGCTCTGTTGGGAGGCTATATGGGTGAGTGAGTGGGTGTGTGAGTGACTATTTGGCTGAATAACTGGGTGTGTGAGTAGCTATAAGGGTGAGTGAGTAGCTGTGTGATTGACTGTACAGGTGAGTGGGCAGCTGTGTGAGTAGGTGTATGGATAAGTGAGCGGCTGTGTGAGTTATTGTATGGATGTGAAAATTGCCCTTCATATGTTACTATATTCATACTTCTTTCAAAGCATGTTTAAACTCATATTTCTGTACTAAGTTCTTTAAAAACCATCTTTCAGGCCTATTTTCTGTTTTAGCAGTTATTTGGGATGTTGCGGAGATGTTGTTCTCGGCTATGATCTCGCCTTTTCCATAAAGTGAAAACACATATATGCACAGATACTACACTATTTTACACACTAGGGGTTTCTTACAGTATTCTCTAAAGTCATGTTTTTGTGGAGAAATTCTATAAAAACCTTCTGTAAAACCGATTGTATTTTTTTGCGGTGACTCCGGAGATGATGTTGGTAAACGTGATTCCCTTGGACACGTCGCGATTAGGTAAATCAAAAGCAGACATTTAATGACCACCAACACATCCCAAAATATTTTTTTTTAAAAATCCATTCTGAACATTGACCTACACACATTACTATATACATACTTCTTTCAAAGCATGTTTAAACTTCTATTTTTGTGCTAAGTTTCTTTAAAAACCATCTTTCAGACTTATTTTCTGTTTTCGCGGTTATTCAGGAAGTTGCGATGACATCGTTGATCTTGACAATCGTGCCTTTTCCATAAAGTGAAAACACATATATGCACACACTTTACAGTATTTAAAACACTAGATGTTTATTGTTGTACACTTCAAACTCATGTTTTTCTAGTGTATTTCTAGAACAACCATCTCTAAAAACGATTTTCCATTTCGCGATGAGACTGGAGATCGCAATGATGTTAGTCATTGCGATCCCCACTGGTACGTCGTGAATGCAGAAAGCAAAAGCAGGAATTCAATTCAATAGCCACCACCACATAAAAAAATTATAACTATATAATTATTTCTAAATAATTCTATAAAAACATAGTTCAATATCGCTATAAAAATGCATACCAATGATTAATTGATATATTTTTAAATATTTTCATCAATATTCAAGACGACGTTGCTAGTCATAATATCCCCACAATGGTACTTGGGGGGCCGTGATGGTGGTCATGGCGAGGTCGCTTAAATCACGCACTAATAAAAAAATCTATTTTGAACATATAACTTCAGTAACTAACACCTCCATTTCTCAACCATGGGGTCAGAGTATCTCCAGCTTGGCCCCTTATGTGGGGTTTCACACAGATTTTCAGCTCCGGTAGATAAATGGTGACTGCAACTTCCTATGCAGGTTGCGTCCAAACCAATCTGAGCATTCCTGTTGGAGAGTGTATTCGAAAGTAATCGCGAAACCTTCGTGAAATATCCACGGCCAGATAAATCACTATAATTTTAAACTTGAAAAACTACTGAACCGATTTACACCAAATAAGCAAAAGTCACTTCCTTGAACTAACCTCTACCTCCCTGCCAAATATGTGTAAATCCGTTCAGCGACTCTGGCTGCATAGGTGGCTAAAGATTCATATGTGAATTAATATTAATAATGCAAACTTATTTCGTGCCCCAAAATTCTCAGTCCCCACTGTACGGATCACCCCCAAACATTTGAGAGAATTTGTCCTAACGGCTAGGGCGGTTGACCCAGGGGAGTAACACAGGCCCCCGCAGCCCCCGCAGTGCGGGGGAGCCCGAGCTGCAGGTGACCCCCCAGAACTGTACTCACGCCAGAAAGCCAGCCGCCTCTTATCCCGACCCTTGGTCAATCGCAAACACCAGCCAATGCACCAGATTGTCAGAGAAATCTTTGCTCATGCCGAATTGGGAGGCAAGAAATTTTTATTAACAAAAAAATGGTCTTCAAATCACAGAGCTGGGCGGCAAGGGAACTGTTAGCACCTTGTGAGCATAAAAGGTAAAGCACGCAAGCGCAGAAGGCAGATTTATACTTTCCATTTGTACGGCTTCAAAGGAGATCACGTGACAATATAAAACAAAAGAGCTGTGTAGGTGCAAAAAATGACATTGAAAAAGTGACCTTCAAACCGGTAGAAAAATGTAAACCTTCAGACCTGAGCAAACTATTCAAACATTTTGCATCTTCAATGGCAGGCATGAGTGTGAGACTTTACATGTCAGAGAAGGGCACGACTTGGCAGCATTGGCTAGCACTGAGCAAAATGAGGGCTGCATCTTTTACAGTTCCGCTAAGGCATGGGTGCTTTTTACATCAGTTCCTGTGTGCCCTACATTTGTTAAGAATGAAAGAGTAAAACTGGAGTAGCAAATTAAAATAGGTAGCGACAATTACGTTTCGCGATTATAAATGTATATATTTTGAATGTGATCAGAATGACCCCTGTGCTTCTGACATTAGTGTTGTTTGCTTCATGCCTCCTACGACTACACCTTTAAGTGCAAGCAATATTTTGGTTAGGGTGCGGCAGCTTTTACTTGTCAAAATATATACTGAATAAACTGTTATGTGGGTCCAGAATGCATCTCCTTCGACCATGTGTAGGCTCAGCGTGATGGAATTCCTATCTTAAACAGAAAGAGAAAGACATATTTAAGAAGCGAGCCCTTCAAGAAGGCTGTGCCTTGCTAGCTTTGAATCCAACAATAGATTGGAATACAATGCCAGTGTTCATCGTCTGTGCACCTGAAGGCACATTTTCAGAAGTGGCTTTATAAGGTGATGCCAAAGATGTAATGCACTCTGTGGCAAAGTGTTCTGCAGGTCTCGCTTACAGACAGCTTTAGCTGTTTGTTGTCTAGGGGGTTGTCTACAATGCAATTTACAAAATACATTGGGGCAGATTTATGAGCCCCTTGCGCCACTTTTGCGTCACTTTTAACATGGGAAAAGTGACGCAAAAGTGGCGCAAGGGGCTCATAAATCTGCCCCATTGAGTGGACTTTGGGTCAGTACCTTGCTTATAACCGGATGGCTTTCTTGTCTGTCTCACTTCCCTGGCTCTTAATCTGTGGATTTTCACCCAGGTCTTTCATTTGTCCCTTCCCTGGATCATTTCATCTTTACTGTGTTTCTTACTGATTGAATGAGTTCTATCTTTCCACCGCTTACATTTTCTTTTGTGTTTCAGCACTCCATGGAGGTGTCTGTATTTCTTTGCTCTCACTCTCCGATCCGCTCCTTTGCCTCACATCCTTGCACCCTCACTTTCTTTAGGGTATTCCCGTTTCCCCAACTCCTGTTACCCCACCGGGAGGCTTGCTATTTTTTCTTTATGCAGCATTGTATGGATACCTTTTTTTTTATTCGCCATTTTAAATGGAAGTCAGCTGCCATGGCATAGAAAATTAAAGATTTTAAAATGACAAAATACCTGCCAGTGCATCACAATGCTTGTGCATTCTGTGTATGCATCAACAGCCATCACGTAATGCTCTTTGTTACAAAAACCATTCCAAGATGGCCAGCCGTGCATCTGCACGCTCCTAAGCAGAGTGTTGGATATGTACTGTGACACATGTGCGGCTGGGTCCTCTATAACGGGTAGCACAATGCATTGCATGGCAAAGGTCTGGGACATCCGCCTCTAGCTGTAATTAGCATGCTTTCAGATCTAAGAACATTTGCAAACGTAATTACTTCTACCTGCGACGTTACTCAAAACCAAGTGATCTGCAATTGTTTGTTTTCTGCCTAACTTCTCCAGTAGTCATTCAACTGAGATGTTTTAATTTAAAACAATGAATACAACTGAAGTGAGGAAGAGGTGCTGGAAAAGCATCAGTGAGGTAACACAAGACAGAGGGCTCATGATTTACTTCTAGTTGACTTATATCGTAGAGGCGATAGATTTATAGGTTTCACAATACACGCCACCTCACTTCCTCATCAATTCCCTGAAACACTCCCTGCCTCGCTCACTCACTCCACATCCAAGCTCCCTGCCTCGCTCACTCACTCTACATCCAAGCTCTCTGCCTCGCTCACTCACTCCACATCGAGGCTTCCTGTGTAGCTCACTCACTCACTCACTCCACATCCTGACTCCCTGCCTCACAGGGGCTTAACAAAGGCCCCCGCAGCCCCGCAGTGCGGGGGTCCACAGAACTGCATGGGGCCCCCTCAGCACAGAACTCAGACCTGAGAGCTCCGGATTAAATCCGGAGTGGGGGCCCTTTCGTGAGCCTTGCAGGGGGGGCCCCCTCAACTTTCGTTATGCCACCGGGTTGACCTCGGACCTGGGAAACCGTGTTCTAGTCTCAGCAGGGACGCTCAACATTCTGTGATTCTGGGCAAATCACTCAATCTCCACGTGCCTAACAAAAATGAATGTGTCCGTCTGTAACGTAACGGGTACTCATGTAAAGCGCTCTGATACCTTTGGGTCTAGTTCGTGCTGTATAGAACTCCACACACAAAAAATTCCCTAATCAATAGTACACACCATGACATTTTTGGGCAAATTTCATGCAGGTTGGTTAAACGACTCCAAAGTTATGGCCAAGTCAAAAAATGCTTTTCCTTTGGAAACTAGGTCCTTACTGTAACTACCTACTGGCGACCGCCAGAATGTAGTATAGATAGATAGATATACAGACAGATAGACAGACAGACAGACAGACAGACAGACAGACAGACAGACAGACAGATAGATAGATAGATAGATAGATAGATAGATAGATAGATAGATAGATAGATAGATAGATAGATAGATAGATAGATAGATAGATAGATAGATAGATAGATAGATAGATAGATAGATAGATAGATAGATACATAGATACATAGATACATAGATAGATAGATACATAGATAGATAGATAGATACATAGATAGATAGATGAATGGATGGATGGATGGATGGATGAATGGATGGATGGATGGATAGATAGATAGATAGATAGATAGATAGATAGATAGATAGATAGATAGATAGATAGATAGATAGATAGATAGATAGATAGATAGATAGATAGATAGATAGATAGATAGATAGATAGATAGATGGATGGATGGATGGATGGATGGATAGATAGATGGATAGATAGATAGATAGATAGATAGATAGATAGATAGATAGATAGATAGATAGATAGATAGATAGATAGATAGATAGATAGATAGATAGATAGATAGATAGATAGATAGATAGATAGATAGATAGATAGATAGATAGATAGATAGATAGATAGATAGATAGATAGATAGATAGATAGATAGATAGATAGATAGATGTTAAAGGGATGCTTTAGTTAGCTTTTATAATAATATAATAAAACTAATGTTTAAAAAAATAAATATCTGAAATTCACCAATGGTACTTTACCGACATAATTAGAATTTGCACCCTCATGATGCACTGCTTATGGCTTCACATAATACATTACTCATGATATGTTAAATAACCTCATTGATGACATGACCATTGACATCTCAAGTTACATCATTGATGACATCATACAAAGTACTGCTCCCCCCAAAAATATAGCAATGTAATACTGAGAACAAGTTTAATTCAGTATGGATAAACATTGTACGCTGCACACTTTAGTGAACAGTGAAGTTTTGAGTGGAGGCAGCAGCTCATTAAAGAAAGATCCACTGAGCACAAGTAGTATATATATAAATATGAAATTAGTATATATAAAATACACTCACACATATATTTGTGTGTATATCTATGTATCTTAATATATATGTGTATTCGAACAAAAACCAGCGCATATCCTTCTCACACTGGAATGCAGCACAGCGACCAAGGTATCTTGCTCCAAAATTACTTTATTGGCATTTAATTGACATTGTGACCCTCACTTTGGGCCCCACTTTGGGCACGATCAGCATCTGTGCTTGCTGATCGAGGTTGAGGATGACCTTCAATTGTATTCCATATCGAAAAGAATACTCAGCACCACTCAGGAAGAATGTTTTCAATTCCAAATATATTAGGGAAAAATGGCGGAGGTATTTCGACCTTTACCAGTCTTTATCACAACATTTAAATCAGAGTCCTTTCTCTGTGTCTCTTTAATATTCCCATCTCAGATGGCCAACGGCCTCATGGGATATGTTGTTCGACTTCACTTCTTTACTCTAAGCATCATTGATTAAAGTGTTTGATTAATTAAAATATTTGCAGTCAGAAAATGCAGACCTCCAGTGGTGCCTACCCAATAGCCTTAAAAATCTTGTTCCACAATCTTAAAATAATTATTAAAACAGATTCAGGTAATTCAGATCTTTTCAGACCATATCCCTTGCACTAGTTATCATTCTGTAAAAATTGCATAATTACCCCAATTGCACACAGCCCACTGAAATTGCTCGGTTCCCATTTGGATTCTTGCTCAACATGAATCTGAATTAGCAATAAATTAATCCAAAAATAGTTTTTTTAGTTAATTAAACCATAAACAACCATAACCAGAGATTATTCAACAGAATTAAGCATACTATTGTATTCTGCCTTTTTAATTTATACAGAGCGGTTGAGGAACAACATGTACTCCCTCATATAACATACCTGAATTAGTAGATCAACATCTATACTAGAAATTGCGCGCTTCTTTTTATTGCACACGAGCCCAACAAGATTCTTGCCCTATTTATCCCACAGTATAAATTGCACAATTCCCATTATTCTATTATTGTGCCCAAGCCTGCCTAAAATGTCCTTTCCTTGGATTATCCTTCAATAGAAATTGCATATTTCCCATTATTGCACACAACCTCTGTATGGTCTAGTTATCCTTCAATAAGAAAGCTACACAATTCCTCTTATTGCACATGCCCACCCTAATAAGGTGTTCTGCCAGAAATGCTTGCAAAAATCTAAAAATCTCAGAATTGATCTTTTGTGGGATGACACATTCCCCATTACTACCCCAACCCATCCTGCTAAAGTCCATATCAGGTAAAAACCTAAAATCCCTACTTAATCTGCCAGCAAAAACTTGATACACCAAAAAGTTATAAACTGTATCAGGAATTCGGCATCTTGTTGTTCACATTTTCCTCATTGTCATGATATGTCTGTGGTAACTGCTTTCATGTATCCTAAGAAGTGGCCTGACAGCTGACACTATTCACCTCTGAGGCAGAAAAGGATTGCATCCCTACAAGATCAAATGTTTAGGGCACAAAACATTGGACGTAGCCCAACCTGCATCAAAGATTTGAGGCTCCCACAAATGCAATCACATGCAGCAACGATTCCTCTGATTTACTGCATAGTCTCCATTGCATACTCTCCATGTCGGCGTCCATATCAGCAGAATCTTAGAGGTATCAAACCACATTGCAGCCTCCTATGTTTATTTTTTGCCTTGTTGGAAAGAGGCAGACGCCGGTAATCTGTAATTTTCTAGGAGTATAAACTGCAGTAGTACAACTGCTGTGCACCCTATTCCCTAAATCCTTTAGGTCCTGGGCCGCCGATAGAACTTTTACGTTCTTCATTAATAATTTACATATAGCCTTTGTCGAAAAATTTCTGTTGACAAGGTTTTACACATTTAGCATTTGGACGGACTTCCTTAAGAAAGAACCCCATTCAGATTTTGGCTCCTGTATTTTCCTCCTTGGCAGCTGTTTTTATATGCTGGCATTTAATCAATATGATATCCATTCAGCACGCAACACCAAGTTTTGCTCGGAGAGGTAAATACCAGCCTAATTTGTGCTCGGCTGGTAAAATCTGGGAGAGAAAATATTTGTCTATATTTTGCATACTGCTGTTTATCTAAAAATCAAAATACTTGAACTTTAAACATTATCGCCCATAACGAAGAACAGGTATCACTTTGTAGCCCACAACAGTTAGAAGAGCTTGCAGATTTGGGCTGGCCTAGCTCTTTTGCTCTTTTGCTTAGCTGATACCTTTAAGTCTTCTTCTTATGCTCTTTTGCCACCCTTCTATTCAGGTGCACCCCCTGGTATTTAACGCTTTTGACTCTTTCTAGGCGAGTACCCTCCACATGCCAGGACCCTTTTGTAATAAGTTTCCTGCCAAATATCACTATTTTGGTTTTGTTTAAATGTTTATGTTTGTTGGTGTTTTACCATAATCTCCTGCCCAATGTTTCTGTGGGAATCATACAGTCCTTTCAATATGCATGGTGTCAATTTGAATTGTGCAGCTTATAACATTAGTTGTTTACTTTACATGTTCAGTTTACACTGATTGGCATCTTCGATTTTGATGATCCTATGTTATTTCCACAGAGGGCGATGTTTGAACACCTTGTTTTTGTTTGGTTGTTGGTTATAAAGCTACTTGAGGTTATTCCTTCACCCATTTATGTTTCATTTCAAGTGGTTTTATATCTCCTTTAGTGGGCCATGTCCACATATTGCCTTGTTATTGGGATTGTGTCATTGTTTCATTTCAAGTGTATATATTGCAACCTTCTCCACCAGAGTAAGAAACCCCTGGGGCCCAATCTATTTATTAGAGGATGGGTCAGGTACCCCCGAGCCAGTTTTGTTCCAGGGGACCACATCCCCCAGGGCCCAATGTATTTATTAAGGGGAGGGGGTGAGTGGTCCCCATCCCAAGCCTTAAAAGGGCCCTTGGGAACCCATACCCCAGGCCATTACTTTTATTAAAAGGGAAGGGGGGCATGCAGCTCCTCTCCCTGAGCCTTTACACCCACCCGGGCTGGTCCACTGGAGGCTTATTAAGGCTTGGGGAGGGGGGCCACGTCCCTGTCCCCATTTTTGACATTTGGCCCTGGGGAATGGTGTCACTAGGGCCTATTAAGGCTTGAGATGGGTTGTGCACTCCACCCTATATTTAACTAATGGCCTTGGGGTATTGTGTCTTTGGAGCCATCACTAGCTTGGGGAGAAGGGCCATGTTCCCCCACCCTTAACCCCTTGTGTGCTCATGACGAGCCCAGCTCGTCATGAGGCACAGTGGAGCTGTGCTGCTCATGACGAGCTGGGCTCGTCAAAACGGTCGCGCCACTCCCACGCGTAATTGATTCCCCGCCTGTGCGGGAGAATCAATTAGTGGGCGGAGTCGTGACGAGGCCAGCTCATCATGAGTACAGCTCCACTGTGCCTCATGACGAGCTGGGCTCGTCACGAGCACAGCTCCGCCGCTGCCGCCCCCCCAGCACCACGGGTGAATTACCCCCACGGCAAAGGGGTTAAATGACCCGGGGGTTGGGGTCTCTGGAGCCCTTTGTGGTTCAGGGAGAGGAGACACGCACCCCCTCCCCTTTACAAATATGTGTCGTGCACAGCTTAGGGTTGGCTGCCTGTGGGATGTTTGATGCAGGCCATGCAGCCAATCCCATGCCACGTATGGCCAAAGGCTTTGCGTGGATTGAGGTTGGCGACTGCTGCTGAGAGGTTGGCCACAGGGCCCGGCCTCAGGAGAGTTGGCTTTACGTACAGTAGCAAAATATTACCTTACATCAATAACCCTAGAAATTTACTGAAAAAAACTAAGTTTAAAATAAAGCTATAGTTAGGTAAGAATAATAGTGACAAGGTAACTTTTTAAACATACAAAACCACTGAAATTAACCAGTTATAGTTATTTCTGGTAACTATAACTCATGCCCTAAGGTAATTATAACTTACGCTCTCACTATGCACTGGTAATTACCCCATGTAGGAAATTGTGTTATTAGTTGTGTGGCCTACACAAGTAATAGGTCCACAAATCTACTTAATGACAACCAAGCACCCCATTGTACTGCTTGATTCTCGCAGTGTAGCAAGGCAAAGCAGTTCAAGTCGTACTCAGGGGAAGTGGTGTGGGCTAATAATCACCGTTCACTGGCACGCAATAATAACACTCAAGAAATGATTGCCCAGTCAGTACTTTTTCTTTAGAAAAAGGAGTAGTACATTTGTTACACACACTACTAATTACTACTCAGCAATTTGAAAATATATACATTGGTAGATGAAAAATACTACAGAAGACGTTACATAATCACCTTCGCCTCTTAAAGGGGTCATGCAAACGTATAAGATAAGTATATTGGCTTGGTCCAAGGTTTACGATAAAAAAAAAACCACATGTAAAATACATCACTTTGTGCGTAAATACAATCATCAATAATAATACTCAGGTGTAAATACAGTTCTTACTGTTAATAAAGTGTATTCACTGTGATTAATAGTCTTTGTCAACATCGCAGCTGAAACTTTGGTTGCATTCCTACGGACTACTGCGGTGTGGGACTGCGAGGACCAGCAGTCCACACCACCTACAGCTGGTTACTCTTCCCGCCCCACCTCTCTGGTGCATATAACGGCTCGCGGCCCCTGCTTCGCGGGAGCCGCTCGCAGCTGAAACTTTGGTTGCATTCCTATGGACTACTGTGGTGTGGGACTGCGAGGACCAGCAGTCCACACCACCTACAGCTGGTTACTCTTCCCGCCCCGCCTCTCTGGTGCATATAACGGCTCGTGGCACCCGCTTCGCGGGAGCCGCTCGCAGCTGAAACTTTGGTTGCATTCCTACGGACTACTGCGGTGTGGGACTGCGAGGACCAGCACCGCCACTGAAACATACCACGAACTAAAGAACAAAACAATGCACTGGCTTAATACTAACCGACCACTCCCCCCCTACATACATAGTAAAATGTTGTTCGTTCGGAGAGTCAGTTGGGTGGGCAAGGGTAACAAAGACATATCAGGGGATTGCATTGTCGTTAATTTTAAAGATACACAGACCGTAAAATATATTCAGCAGGAGCGGCCATTCATGCCAGATACAAGAATTCGACCACTTCCCCTTGGTTATTTTTATGGTTTCAATCCTTACCAATCAAATAATAGTACTTGGGAAAAGGTTGGGAGGGGCAAAATAGTTACTGATACTCAGAGATGCAGGTTGGCTTCAGCGGATTGCGGTTGGTTAGAGGCCTTTCCGACAAAGAACAGATTTAGTGGTCTTTACATGGTTGATTGACTGTGCCCAAAATTCACTGACCCTGAATCCACACGGGAGATGATAACTGATGATAGGAACAAGCAAGCTAGTGAGTATAATGTATCTTCTGGCTCCTTGGCAGTTCACTTGCCGATTGACCCTAAGGACAAATCTACAAATGTTCTTTCTATCAGTGAAGTGGGGGAGCAAATAACTACCTTTCACTGATTGAAAGCCAAGAGGTGTTCCTGTTATTGGGGTCTCCTCCCAAATTTCAAACGCGAGACCACTCAAAGATGCTGATAAAGTCTCTGATTTAAGACTCCTTACTTGGAATGTTGCAGGGTTGTCTGCCAGGCTAGGGGATGCAAACTGCATATCTTTTCTACAACAGTTTTCGATTATTGGTCTACAGGAATGTTGGTCAGTGGATCCCATTCATATGAATGGTTACCGTACCTTTCACACGCCGGCAATTAGTACGATAAGGGGGAGAAATAAAGGAGGTCTTTGCACCTACGTATCTAATTGTATGAAAGAAACAAAAATTATTTTTGCCCCTGTTTCGGATTTCTACCATATTTTGACAATTATGTACGGGGATAAACAAAATATAATTCTGATAAATTTTTATAATAACATCCCAAAAGGCGAACGGACCTCGACCTTCAATGAATTACACAAGACCCTTAAAAACAAGCTGCTGATACTTGTGTGATCTGGATGGGTGATTTCAACTCCTTTTTATGCCCGCATAGCAATCTTAATATTTGCAGGTTGGGCGAGGTCATAGACGTCCCTACAGCACACTTTTCCCATACGCCTTTGGGTAATCTTTTAAACAATTTAATATTTTGCTTGGACATGGGGTTCGTTAATGAACTCTGCTCCCCCTCAGTCCCCTTTAATACCACATTTATAGGTAGGGGCTGTAAATCAGTTATTGATTGTATGTTAGTATCCAAAAGGTACTCTAGTCATATTCGCTCATTTGAAATATGTGAGATAGTAATGAGTGATCATTTGTCAATCAGTATGTCCATTTGCTCCTTGGGGGGTAATAGAAAGGCTAACACTGTGGTCCAAAACCTATATAATTACAGGCTGGGACTTGCCAGGAAGAATGGTTACACTCTAAAATGGGATAAAGTGGAACCAGTGGCTTTTTTTAGAAATCTAATTCAGTCTAAAGAGAGGGATTTTGACACTTCTCTTACCGAGAATGACGATCCTACTAATGTGCACGACGCCTTCCTTAGTATTTCTGAGGAAATACGTAATTTGCTCTTAAAACCTCAGAAATCAAGGGAGGCCAGAACGAAGAGGTGGTTTAACAGGGAATGTAGCAAGACTCATGCCTGTTTAATGACACAGTTAAAACGAGACCCTAGGGTTATGGCTGAAGTCAGATTTGCCAGATCTGCATATCAATGTGCACTAAAAAATAGAAAAAACAGATAAAACAGGAAGCATGGCAGACCTTGCAGGAAGCCTCCCAGACAAAAGATAATATTGCTTTCTGGAGAGCTGTAAATGCTCCCTTTTTTAAAGACAATTCAACAGACACAATTGAGATAGCAATTACGGAAGAGTCTTGGGTGACTTATTTTGGGGAGCTCTATCAAGAAGAAACCGTGGAAGGCTCAGGGAGGGGGCTTAACCTATCAGGACAGGACATTGCTCCATACCCAATAAATGTTGAATTCCTTTTGGAAGATGTCCTGGTAGCTATTGATAAGAGTGTGGCAGGGAAGGCCCCGGGCCCCGATGGAATTCCTGTTGACATCTTCAAGGCTAATACTGCTTTGTGGGCCCCGCTTTTAACAAATGTTCTAAACAGCTTTACTAAAGTAGGATGTCCTTCTACTTGGCAGGAAGCAATTGTGGTTCCTATATTTAAAAAAGGCGACCAAAATGAGCCTAAGTGCTATAGACCGATTTCTTTATTGGACTCGCTCATGAAGATTGCCGGGAGAGTTATACTCAGTAAACTGCAATTATGGGTTGAAGACAACGGTATTCTCTCACAGTTTCAATATGGTTTTAGGGAAGGTTTGGGAACAATTGAGCAAGGTCTGAACTTAGCTCTTCTAGTAGCCAAATATGTTGAGGCTAAAAATGAAAGCTTATTTCTCACTTTTGTAGATCTAAGCTCGGCCTTTGATTGCCTCAATCACAATAAACTTTGGTCAATAATGCAGGATATGGGAGTAGACCCAAACCTCCTAATTTTTATCAGGGAACTATACCGAGGGGCAGGCGCTCGGGTTCGCAAGGGGAATAAGGGGGACTGTACTTCCAAATTTGCCATAGGGAAGGGTGTGAGACAAGGCTGCATATTAGCTCCATTCTTGTTTAATTTATATAGTAATTCGGTAGCCTCTCACCTTTTGGAAGACAAGCAAGATTATCCCAAAATAGGAAATTCCTATATCCCCATTCTTTTATATGCAGATGATGCAGTGATCATGGCTCGGACTCAAGTGGGCCTCCAGAGATCACTCAAAAACTTCTCAGACTATATGGGCAACAGGGGCCTACAGATTAACATAAGTAAGACCTTCAACATGTGTTGCACCAAAAAGAAGAACATCACCTGTAAAACCTTTCTATCCAATTAAAAAATTGATACGGTAAACACTTTTTCTTACTTAGGTATCAGTTTTGAAAAAAAGGGTTCTTGGATCGTAGCAGGCGAATCAAGAAAGTTAGCGTTCTCACGAGCAATTGGGGCAGTTAAAAATTTTGCTAATAAGGTGGGAGGACGTCCAGTACCTGCCCTAGTGGACATTTATAAATCTAAATGCGTGACTACGGCGTTATATGGTGCAGGGATCTGGGGGATAGCGAAAAACCACAGTATACAGTCCTGTGAGAATGCTTTCCTTCGCTATCTCCTGGCAGTGCCTGGGTCCACTTCCACTTTTGTATGCCATCAAGAGCTAGGCCTACCTTATATTAAGGACCTTATTAAAGTTGACCCTATTTTATTGTGGCACAAAGTATGGTCCTCTAATGAAACAGGCCTGAATAGGGACATAATCTTGGATTGTTTAGGTCTTGAGGGGGCTTCAAAGATTTCCTGGTTTAAGTACATAAAAAATTTTTGGGCGGCCATGGGTCACCAGGAATACTTTGATGCACCGGATAGCATGGCAGGGACGTCAAGGAAGAAGCTCAAGAAATTATGTTTGCATTTCCTGGAAGATAAACGGTGTCAGATAGAGAAATGCAAGAGCACTGTCATGGCTAATTGCTTACTTATACAAAATCAAGGCATCCAGCCATGCTTGTTGTAAGTGCCCTGCTGCTATTCCCGTATGTTATTGACTCGTTTCAGGGTGGATATCTTTTTTAGATTAGTTACCTGCCCGGAGATGAACTGTTGGTCAAAAGAATTAATTCCCTGCCCATGTGACCTGGTTTCTGCTCAATCCTCCCTTCATTGTATTTTCTTTTGCAAATGTTATTCAGGTCCTAGGAAAGGAATTTTAATTCCTGTTTTAAGAAAGTTTGGCTTAGAGACAATGTAGAGTGGCACTGTTAAGATTACAAATGCTAGATGACGATTTGCTCATGTTCTCGGTGTCAACGTTTCTTAAAACCATTATTAGATTTAGGTCCTCAATGAATTAAGCTTTTTATTGTAGTTCTTAAATTGTTACTTAAAGGTTAATTATTTATTAACTTTGATGTATTTCTTTATGAATGTTTTAAAGTGTGCTTTTATGGTTTTGATTTTAAAATCGAATAAAGATATTAGAACTGAACTGACCTGAGTAAAACATTCTTCAGTGTATTTTTTATAAACCTTCGAATCATGAAAACTGCAATCATACATGCATCCTCTAGAAGGCATAACATCGTGACTACATTATATACAACCAAAGACTTTGGGGCCGATAAAGCCTTCAACCTTAGGTTGCAGGCTTTACAACCGACATCATCGGTTTCAATTCCGATCGGCTGATTACGATATTGCCGGTCAGAATTGAAATCGTCCGGTCATTCCTGCTGGCTTCCGATGGGCCCAAGGAGCCCGTCGGCCATTCGGAACTGGCCCGTTTACGCCGTCCGGATTACAATGCACGGTTTCAGCAGGGTTTCCATACTGGCCTTTCCAATATGGAAACCCTGTTGGAAAGCAGGTTTCGGGGAACTTGCGGCCTCTGGTTGGGGGACGAGAGGTCACCTATGGTGCCTGTCTGTTAATCCCTGCACCCTGTGGCAGTCACCTTGAGGTGCCTACCACGGGGTGCAGGGATTAACACAATCTTCCATTTCTCTATGGGAGCTTGTGCTAGACTGCACCATGGGCGGTCGCATGATAATTAGGTGGTCGGACGGTCGCCTCATAATTAGCCGGTCAGAACCGATGACTGGAGGTCGGTCAGTCCCCTTTCTGACACGGTGTCCATCAGAGGAAACTCCAACCGACATCGTAATAGGCCCCTCAGTCCCTAAAAGGTACTTCAAGGCCTGTAGCTTTCTACTGCAACCATACAATCAGCCTCTAGAGTGTGAGCACTCCCAGCTGTAGAGCAAAAGCTCCACCCTTGGGAATGCTTAAAACATTGAGAACATTTCAGAGGGGTCCTGGTTTTCTGACCTCCATAGATATAGGGTCATTACTTTTATGAAAATACCGTGGGACTTGACCCATAACTTATTTTTAAAAGTGGTACCACCTGCCCATTTTGGGGGCCACAACAAGGGGAGAAAAAAAAGTACTCAAGAGTCCTACGGGACATTATGGTTCACTCCTGTGAGAGACGTGAATATTTTAGTAGCGGCTCTCCTGCTGTGCTGGGAAGAGCCGCATAGCTTTTCCTTTCCTTTTTCTGGCATGCGGCCTCGCTCTGCATACCTCTTTAACTTTTTATTGTGGGTGCCCAGTCCCACCTGGGCACCCCACGTGCGATAAACATTAGGGGCAGCCACGGGAGTCCACCCCTGGCTGCGCTACCGGCTCCAGCTGCTGAGGGAGCGGGCAGTTCTGTTCTCTACTGTTCACTCCATGCGGTCAGGAAGCATGTTATGTGGTGGCCACCATGCTCCCCGGGAACAGGCATGGGGAGTGGGGGCAGGGACACTGCTATTTGGGGTTGGGCAACTGCACTCCCCTGGTACTGTTTCATCAGCCCACAGTAGGATGGCGCTCTAGGGGCAAAAGTGAAATGAGGACAGGGCTCCACACACGCCCCCCGGTGAAATTAAATGAATAAATCCTGTGCTGACCCCTGGGCCCTTGCCCACCCCACCCCGGAGGTAGATTAAGAAACAGTGGTGGAGCCCCATGAGCATTAAAATGCCATAATTTGGGCCCCATTTGGCTGATTGTGACGATCTTGGGCTCATCTTACTCCTTGTGGCAAGCTCTAGCCACCAGGGGCAGGTGCAGCAGAACTCCTCCTCACCTCTAAAGTCATGCAGTCCTCAGGGAAGTGGTTCTCCTGGCTCCCTGCTCCAGCCTTCATCCTGGTTGTGGATTCTGGGAGCAGTAGTCCAGGACTTTCCACCAGCTGGTCCTCAGGAGGTATAAGGGGGCCAGCCTCACTGGCCCTTGGGGAGATCCACTGGTCCTGGGATCAACTGGGCTAGAGTCCTCAGTCCTTTGTGGGCATCAGGGGTTTCTTCCTTCCAGTTGTCTATAGCGGCCTTAGGGTCCAGCAGCAAAGTGCTGAAAAATCACCAGGAAAGTGAGAATCTCCCCCTCGTGTAAGAGTTTTTAAAGGTGGGCGGAAGGTTCCGGAAGCCAGGCACCCCTGGTTAATCCTAGGGGGCCACATTACCTCTCCACCCTTGTTCCAACCCTTCTGCACAGCATGCTGGAATGGTTCAATGTGGCATCAGCAAGGAGCTAGTGGTTACATCAGTTCCTGGGGTCTCAGTTCTGTCTCTCGCTGACATCACTGCCAGGGTCTTTCACACCAAAAGTTCAAAGAGAAGCTCCGTCCCAGGTTGGCTCCAGTTGTCCTTGCTTTCACCTCAACTTGGGTGGTGAAGTGAGCTAAAGAACGATGATGAATTCAACCCAGATCTGTGACTGGGGTGAGTGTCCGATAAGTTTCAGCGCTCCGTCCATCATCTCCTTGTGTTTGCTTTGGTCCTGGGCTGTCCCCAGTCCTTGGGGCAGGGTGAGAGGGGATAAACAAATGCAGGTTTTCTATTGCACCCTTTCTTGGGCACTAACTGAGGTATGCACTGTTAAGTACTCCTTTTGTTTGGGGTGGTCTTTGTTCCTGCTGCTGGATATAAATATAGATATAAATTTAATTAACTTGACACAGCCGGGTGACAAAAGGCCTGGGCTCTGATCCTGAGCTGAGGAACAGAAATATGACAATGACAATTCTGGATGACCCACAAATTGTACAGATAACTTTTTGGAACCTGCAGATTTGATTTTCTCGCTCAGGTTACACCCCATTTCGAAATGCCACTGGTCGATGTAGGCCAAGAGGAAGCGAAACGGCACTCTAAGGCATTTTTCTCCTTGTGTGTATAACATAATGTCACTACAGACAAAACAGAAATCCCCTCTACTTTCCATATTAGTCTCTACTAACATTATAAGACCTACCCCAGGTCACTATCTAATCCTTGCTGTGTCACGGCAACCTTATTTTAAAAGGCAGATACTGGCGGTAAACATGTGCAGTCCATTTGCCATGTGATTTCCGTGGGTGAGGCACATGCAGTAATACTCACCCATAGTAAAAAGTCCAAAACCGGGTGATCCAAAAAGCAAAATCTCTACTAAAGAGGTGGAACTCAATTGCAGCACACCATATGAAATATCACTCATAACATCTTCGATGATATCATTGATGATATCACTGCAACATTTGCAATGAAACTAGTGATAAGAAAACTGTGCATGACGGGGGTGCGAGTTATACTTAACTTAGGGCACAAGTTATAATTGCCAGAAATATCTATAACTTGTGAATTTCAGTGTTTTTTTTATTTGAAACAACATTGTCACTGATATTCTCACTTAACTACAATGTTACTTTAACCTATCAGTGGAAATATGCATAAATATATTTAATATGTTGGAATGCATTTTATTAGTAGGGCTAAGTAGATACCTACCACTAGTAATAACTCCACAATCACAATATTAGGCCCAGTCAAGGGCACAATAAATAATTCCCTTGCTCAATCCTTAGGAGCTGGCTGCGAACAGGCAGGTTTAACTTAGGAAACTGGTGTGTAAAGCATTTAGAAACACAAATACATAAAAAAATAAGTAAGACACAGCACACAATAAAAGTCCAACACCAATGTATACAAATATGAAATATTATTTTATTAAAATGACACCAACACAATAAAAGTCTAATGTAGGGAATAGGAAATATGAATTTTTATAAAGAAACACTTTCTAGTGCATAAAAGCCAAAAGCACTATTGTGGGGCATCTGGTCACGCTTTACAAAGTCAAAGTTTTAGGCCACTCATGATGGAGCACTGGTCGGATGCAGTTAGCAGTTGGACCCGGTTAAGTTTTTACCTTGTGGCTTAGTCACATTTTTGGAGCTTTTTCTCTTGACGTTGAGCGAGGCTCCTCATCATTCCGTCTTTTGGTTCAACAGCGGCAGCCAAGTCGCAGTTCAATGTGCTGGCTTGGCTCTGGACAATGGATCTGTCAACTTCTGGAGTTTTTTTATAAAAATTCGCCAAATATTCTGAAACTTCTGGATCTTCTTCCAGAAGGTTGTTTTTGGGTTCCAAAGTGTCAGCAACACCAATCCAAGGTTCCAGAAGCTCTGACTGCTCCTTGGGCTGTTGGGACTATGGCTTCCACAATGCCCCTGGCCAAATCCTTCAAAGTCCAGCTAAAGGTGGTCAGCTGGTTTCTTCTTGCTGGAGTTGATGAAGTTATTAACCTGTTACTTTCAGGGAGTCCCCACTTTCACTTTTCAAAGCAAGGCAAAGTCCTTAGGGATGTAGTTCCAAAGTGTGCAGCAGGTGCAGTCTTTCAGAGTGCAATCCTCTTGGTACAGGCCAAGGTTCCAGCAGGACACTCCTTCTTCTTGTTGCAGTTTCAGGCAGGGATCTGAGTTGCTGGGTAGCTCACCCATATTTATCCAGTGTTCTTGAATGACAAGCAGGAGGGGGCACCCCTGACCAATAGGGTACAGTGTGTCACCAAGAAGTATACCAGCTTTGTCCAAAGTGTTGCATATTCTTGTCCCAGAAAGCACTGATGTTTTAAAATCTAAAATTGAGAAACTCTCTCCTGGAGGTTAAGATCTGGCTAAGCCAACCCACTGGTGTGGTTATGTTTCTCCAACACTCCCCTTCCAGCCCCTCTGCTAATTCAATTATTGGGACTCCTATTATCTGATTGGGGGTAAAGGATGTGGGGATGAGCCTGTGTCCTGTCCTAACTGTAATTCCCTCTTTGAAGACCACTTTGGTTACTCTAACCCCATCCTGCATGTTGCTCTGCAACTGCAGATCTCCACCCACCAGATGTCCTTTGTCTCTATGCAGGCCACTTCACATCTCATCAGAGCAGTTTGGCTCAGCCTGTCAAAGGCTCACCAATCAGGAGAGGTCTGCTGTTAGGCTGGATTTTGGTTCATCAGAAAAGCAAGTCCTAGAGCTTTTTTTCTGTACTAGGTATAATACATTAAAAAAAAATATCTTTTCCTTTCTTTTAACAGGTAAATCATAGGATTTAACCCAGTTCTGTTATAAATAACCATAAAGCTGGGTATTGTAATCTTTTTTCTTCTATACTTTTGTATTATCTTATGTTTTCGCTTCCTGTTTGTTCTATATGCATGATTATGTTTCTTAATGTATGGCAACATCGCAGATTTATTTCAAGGGTGGTTCTGACCCCCTGGGGATGGGGGAACCTAATTAAAAGTTAATTTAAAAGGAAAGGTAGATAGATATAATAAATCTAACCATGGCAAGTAGTTGGATGTATTCTAACTATCATGTTAATACTTTGTAGTATATTTTTAGCTCACTCCTGTCAATAGTTATACTTTATTAAATGATTCTCATGTTAGACGATGGAGCCAATGTGCTACAATGGGGAAAACAAAATTGGGAGGTTTTCACTCACCAGGGCATATAAAACATATTTTATTATATCCCTGCTTATTTTAACGATGCACCCTATCCATGGGGCACCTGGGCAGACCTTAGGGGTGACTTATATGTAATAATAAGGTAGTTTAAGACTTTGGAAGTACCTCAATCAAGCAATCAATCAAGCAGTATTTGTTTAGCATGGATAATCACCAGCGTATCCAGGCGCTGTGCTGCTGCACCTTTAATTACAAAGTCGAATTTGCATATCATTTTAATTTAAAAGCACGGCTGACTTTTAAAATGACAGCAGGCACAACAGCAGTGCACACTTAAATGCATTAAATCTGCTAAGCCTCTAAACCTACATGCCCTACCATATACTACAGGCTTACAGGTAGGTTGTCATACCAATTGTAATTACACATAATTACCATTTATTTTTTACACAGAGCACTGGCCATGAGCCTGATTAGCAGAGCCCAGTGCAAAATCAGAGTCAGTTACAAACAGTAGCGGTCAAAAAATGGGGGTCAGAACATATGCACATAATTGTTTTTACTAAAACAGCTCAAAGTGATGACGTGACATTATGTTTAGATTTAGGTTTGGTGTTAACACCTTAATGCATCTTAAAAAGTTAAACGACAGAAATTCACTGAAAAAATAAAGGTTAAAGTGACATAGTTAGGTGTTGGAATGAGACACAAGCTAATGTTAAAAAATGGTAAAAAAATGAAAAACGGCAGTTACTTTTTAGTAAATGAGCTATAACTTGCATACCCATCATGCCCTGCATATAGCCTCACACATCCCATAACATCACACATGACAAGTTAAATGACAATATTGATGACATTCCTCAAAACATCTCAGTTACAGACTTGGTCAGACCCTACATCCAGTACACATCAGGACTTAGACTCAGTGCCCAGGCTCCAGCAACGTCCTGCACTCTACCTTCCACAAGCATCAAACCTTAACTGCACACATCTTGAGACAAACATAGGACAAGTTTGACGCAGGGCCTAGCCTGTGGTCAGAAACTGCACCAATCCCTCCATAAGCCACCAAATCACAACCCCCACTATGCACAGACTTTGGACATCTACAGTGGCAGTTGTTTCCAAGGTCTCATGTCACACCACTGTATCCAACATACAACATGGGTTGGGTGGTGGGCTTGCCCTATGACTATATCCTGTGCCCAACCCACCTCATGTGGCCAACACCTACTGTGCATACCCTTTGGCCTTCTGCCCTGTACACCAAGGTTGGCTGCAGGGAGGGCCTCACCTGTGCCCAAGCCCTGCGCCCACCTCTCCATAACCACATAACACCCTACTTGCTCAGCCTTTACCTTTGCAGCAATAGTTACCCAAGGTTTTTATTATTCATTGATGTTGAGCTGACAGCTCTCTGCAAGCAACCTACATTACTACACCCATCCTTTTGGTAAATGCAATTACAAATATACTGAAATCCATCAAAAGTGCTTCACTTATGAAATATCCAATTTATTTTGCATTTTTCTAAAGCTTAGAGACAGGCCTATTAGTTTCCAAACACTGATGTAGGTCATTGCATTACTCCCATTTTGCAGAGTCTGTAGCAAGCTGTTAGAATCATTGGTTGAGCTCATTTGTAACTTCAACAATGCTATTTAAACACAATCAGTAATGTCATCAATTATGTCATTTAACACATCATGATAAATGTAATATATGAGGAGTGCATGATGTGTTCACAAGCTATAATATAACTTGCGTATTTCAGTGGTATTTCGTTTTTTTAACTTTAGCTTGAGTCTCATTGCAGCACCTCACTATAATGTCACTGTAACTGTTGTGTTTATTCAGTGAACATATATATTTTTGAACATGCATGGCTATGGAGTTAAGAACAGTTAAACTATCTTTACCTAAATATATTTATCTCGACGATATTTCGATTGTAGGTATCTTTTTTTCATAACATATTTTATTGGATTTTGACAACATAATCGGGTTAACACAGCCCCCATACATATATAAAACAGTACTGGGTAAATACCTGTTAACCAATAAGAAACAAGAAAAAACAAAAATGGCACAGACTTTGCCAATTCCGACCTCCAACCCAATGTGTCCCTGATAGAGCCACATCTAGGCACATTCACGGATCTCCCAATGTACTATCAGTTTATGACTTCATATGTATTTCCATATCTATGTGAGCTTCAACAGAGTCCACAGGAGCCAGGACTATGCTTCTATAATCAGCCCAATGCTGTCATATTTTAGTGTGTTTTTGTGGGCAGCCCCTAGTCTGGAACACTGCAATCTTGAAACCCATGCAGGGATCAATACCTTTCTTGCAGGCCCCCACTGAAGGGGGGGAGTCAGTCTTCCACATTCAGGCGATGTCTCTCTTTGCAAGTGTGAGTCCAAGAAATAACCTCTGCCAGACTCAATGTCACTCCATGCCAAAAGTGTTGCAGTTTCTCACAACTCCACACTGTGTAGAGAAAGGTAACCTCTTCTCTCTGACATCGAAGGCAGGTGGGTGATCCAATGACAACCATACGCCATAACCGGTGTCTGGCATAGTATACTCTGTGTAAGGATGTGAATTGAATCAAGTGGAGACAGGAGTAGGTGGCCCCCTTGCAGAAAGTCCCTAGGGCTTCCGTGCAATCCTTATTGTCAAACTCACCTATGTCACCCTTCCATGTCATCTGGAGGGTGGGTAGGTCTGTGGGACTGTTTGTGACTAATGTGATTTTATGAGTGCCCAGGTCACCCATTAGTAGTTTGCATTCCAATGGGTTGAATTCTGGTAGGAGCTGCATACCTAGCGATGAGGGGAGTATGGCAGGGAGTATAACTGTAAATATTTATAAAACTGGCCTCGATGAAGCTCATACTTCTCTTGTAGATCTGGGAACGATTTTAACATAATGCCCCTCATAACATCTCCCTTATGTTTTCCCACTCGATGAGTCTCCCGCATCAATCTCCCCCACCACCCCATTCTCCGGAGAGAGCGCCTCCAGACTCATATACCAACCTGCATCACAGGGGTAAGGAAGCTTAGACCACTGCCACTGTATAGGAGGTCGAGGAGTGGGACATCACCCATTGCCCATCTCTCCACCGTCAGTGCTGGATCATCTTAGGTGCAGTACCACCAATCAATTCAATTCAATTCAATTCAAAATCTTTATTCGGATACAATAAATATCCATAGAAGCATAAATACAGAATCTCAGATATCACATTTTTAGATAAAACAAAATGCGGCAATTTCATCATATGTACAAATACAGTAAAAAATAAAACTCGACAAGAGCTGTCAATAGTATATACAAATGAATTTTACAAGAGGTAAGTATCAATGGGTACACATGGAGTAACGGGCACGTACTGCCACTTTCAAAAAGGATCCTACCCGGAATGTTAGCTCCTCATCTTCCAAAGTGATGATGTGCCCATATGCAGCCTTATAATTAATCATCGGGATAGTATTAAAAAATGGTATTAAAAAGTGTTTTGTGTATTTTAAATAAAAACTACAAAAGAATTAAAAATGCGTCATTGTTTGTTTACATTGAGCATTACAAGGGCAGGGGAGTTGGTCAAGATTAGAGTTGAACCCCAGAGGAAAGCAAAGCAGAAATTTCACAGTATCGACCCTTAGTCTAAAGAGCAGGCTCCTCTCCCATCTACCATTTGGTCTTGAGAGATAACTACAGGGTAGGTGGGTTCTATTCTCAATCGTCATGTATCGGGATATTAAGGGTTTTTGTGCCTCTATTTCATGTCTATTTCATGTCTAGATTTGCTGTAAGCCGCCTAAAGTGCCTTCATTAGGCTTTTTTTACTTATGCCATCCGAGTCGGTTGGATTTAAAAATAACCGCTCAAGATTTACGCTGGCCAGTCTATTCCTGACACAGGCGAGCCAGTGTATAACCTTTACTTTATCACAGCTGAGACAATCTTTACTTATTTCCCTAGTTAGCTGCACCGCGGGGTTCTTCCAAACCGCGAGCCAGAATAAAGCGGGCCGAGTTTTTGATATAATCTTCTATGTAAGGGATTTTCAATTCGCTGTGGCAAGCGTATTGTGATGTGGAAATAGGGGCACCCAATATTTTACGACAAAATCTGTTTTCTTCCCTTTGTATACTGTCACACTGCCTAAAACCCCAAACTTCTGCTCCATAGGTGGCAGTGGGGATGCATTGTAATTTAAAAATTTTAGAGCTAGCAGAAACGACCTGTGTCTTTCCGGGCTGGGGCAAGCCAAGTATTCTGTTAATCGCTCTAGAAAACTTTTTACCGCAGTGTGCTACATGCTCCGCCCATAGGCCGTTCCCTGCAAAAAACAGTCCCAAATAAGGAAAAGTGCTAGTGCTCTGTAAACAATCTGAACCCAAAGCAATGGTATTATTTAGGTACTTTTTCGATCCGCACGCCATTAAAAACGATTTCTTAAAATTTTTTCAAAGGTCCAAGCTTGCCATAAAATCTACAAAGCCCCACATCAATAAGCGTAGGCAATTTGGGGTGCATGCCATTAAAACCGCATCATCGGCGTAGAGAAGGGCCGGGTGCGTGTTGCCATTAATGATGGTAACATGAGGTGTGAGTGATACCAATGATCCGCTCAGATCATTGATGTAAAGAATGAATAGCAGAGGGGCCAGGACAAAGCCCTGCCCGACCCCTCGCCCAACCCTGATGGCCTTTGATACCTCACCGTAAGAGGATGGACCAAAGCCGAGACCTATTAACAAAGTCAAAGGCTGAGGTCAGATCCAAGAATGCCAGGAAAATAGGAGATCTTTTTATTATTTATTTTTTAAAATTATTTTTATGTTCAATAAACAGTAAAATAACAATAGTCAGGTGACATCCATTCAATACATGTAAATATCCTGGTATTCCATCTAATATTCAGCTTGGATTTTTTAAGGCCGCTCTAGGGTGGGTTATATACTATCGTGGCGTCCCACCTTTGCACGTATCACCTCATAAAAAATCACAGTATTCAGTTGCACATGGCTAATTCACATCATTTCGTCAGGGTCTTGTACTACAATCGGTAATGTGCATAGCTCCCCCCTATATATGTTCCATCCTTGCCACAGCCGTATCCATTTTTTTGGGCACCCCCTGCGTACATATACAGTTTTTTCAGCTACCATAGCTATATCCATGTCTTAACACCATTCTGTGATAGTGGGGGCGGCCGCTGCACCACAGTGTCGTGCAATATTCTTCTTTGCCATCATCATTCCCAAGGTTGCCCATGTTTGTAGTGTGATATTAAGGTCTGTAGGCTCCCATATATTTAAGAGGCAACGCTTAGGATCGGGTGGGACAGGGTGTCCGCTGAATCGTGTGATTTTCCCCATTACCAATCCCCAGTATTCCACTATCCCAGGGCATTCCCAGATAGTGTGGAAAAAAGTGCCAGGTGCCCCACACCCCCTCAAGCAAAGTGGAGTGTCCGCTCTCAGCATGCGGTGAAGCGTTAGCCGTGTGTAGTACACTCTGTGCAGGATCTTAAGTTGTATCAGGCGAAGTCGGGATGGGATTGCCACTTCCCTGGGTGATGCTAGTGCGTCCTGCCAGTCTGAGTCGTCAAGTTCTCCCAGGTCGGCGACCCACTTATCACGGAGTTTTTGCATGGGGTCAGGTGCATTATTAATGATCTTCCGGTATGTCATGGAAATTGCCCTTTTGTCCAGATGCCTCGGGAAGGCTGGTGGAGGGCAGGATTGCCGCCTCTAAAGCGTTCTTTATTTGGTAGTATCGGAAAAGCTCCGTTGGCGCCATCCCATATTTGGTTTGAAGTTGCTCGAATGTAATCACCTTCCCCTGTGTCCAGAGGTCTCCGACCCTGGAGATGCCGATGGCATCCCATTTGTGGAATCCCTTGCTCTTACACAGTGTGCCCAGTCTGTTTGTGACCCAAAGTGGAGTGGCCCTTGTGATTTTATTCTGCCAGCCCAATTTTCTATGTACTGTGTGAATAGGAGATCTTTTAGCTAATTCTGTATTTTCCTATGATCAGGTTGAGGTTAAGGCACTGTTCAACGGTGCCAACTTTGCTCCTGAACCCCAACTGGCATGGATGGAGGATGTGACCCTCCTCGGCCCATACCCTGATCTTGTTAAACAGGATCCTCCCTAAGATTTTCAGTGTATTGTCGATAAGGGAGATCGACCTATAAGAACTTGGGTTAGAACGGTCACCCTTTTTAAAAATTGGCACGATGATACTGGTACACCACGTTTCTGTGATTAGTGAAACTGATAAGTTGTTAAAAACATTGAGTAAAAGAGGTGCCCAAAATTCAGGCTGATGTTTAATGAGATCAAGTGGCAAGCCATCTGGGCCTGGCGCCTTATTGCCCACACTCTGATGTATTGCTTCCTCTACTTCTGTAAGGGTTATCTGGACCCTGGTAGCTACCAGATTCTCATTCAGAGCCGTGTGTTAGGGCTGGAGCTAAATAAATCTTTGAGAAATGATTCTCCCATGACTCGCTACTGATGTTACAACTGATGGGAGACAGCGGGTGACCTATAGATCTCATGGCTTCAACAGCCTGCCAGAAGCCTTTCCCGTCTTTTAATGTAGCAGCACATGCTAATTTATCCCAGTGTTCCTTAACTAAATTGAATTTTCTTTGTTTGATGGCAGCCCTATATTGCTGGCTGCACAGTTTAATGGCCATCTGGCCCCTGGGGATTTTTGCGATTGTCCTTCTAAGATCTTTATTTGCAGCAGAGCAAGCGCTATCAAACCATCTGGGACCTAAGTATGTTTCCTTAATGGGCCTTGGGAGCATATGTTTAATGTCCTCACATAGTTGCGTAAAGGCACCGACTACATCTATGTTGTGTTCTTTAAAAGTCAAAGAGGTGTCTACAAGATCCAAATGCGCTTTAACCACCTTGCCCTGTAAAGTTGTGTTATCGATACCCCGCCAGACTAGTCTAAGATTATCGGTAGAGGCGGACAGATCTCTTGCACCACACTTTTTACTTAAAGTTGGTCTAGGGGCGAGTCTCAGGGTTACATTTAGCGGATTATGATCTCCTTGAGTGGTATCGACCACCTCAGCTTTAAGGAGGCAGTCTTCCAGTAAGGGTGATATGAAGACATAGTCAATGGTAGAGGCACTACCCCTTCCTCTATATTCGTGTATGGTATGTTTGACACATTCACAGTCCGTAACAATCACCATTACATCCACGAGGTTGTGTGTACATAGATAATTAACCAATTCGATCCCCCTATTACAGGTAAGCATGTTACTAGGTTGGTGAGTGGCAGTATGGCTACCGTTGTGAATTTTAGCATTAAAATCTCCCCCAGTATAGTGTATAGTGCTTATAAATTTAAATACATTAACAAAGTTAATATTTGGTAGATTCTGAAAATCGTTATTATAGAAATTAATAAAACATATGGAAACCCCTCTTTTATAAATAATTGCCTGGTATTTATCATTATCAGTGTCCAAGGCCTTTACACTTCCACCTGCAAGGATGTTTTTCCAGATTGACAGGCCTCCTGAAGGGCGACCCAGGTTTGGAATGGAAGCGAGAGAATGAAAACACTCAAACCCCTCCAGAAATAAATCTCTGGTTGCCCATGTCTCCTGAAACATTAAGATGTCATGTTTTTGGACGAATTCTATCCAGTCTGGCAAATTGGTTTCGGAAGCCATGCCGGCGACATTTCAACTTAATATTTTTAAGTTGAGATTACGTGCAAGCGTGGGCACAGATGGAAGGCAAGGGCCCTGGGCTAAGGGTTCGGGATCATAGTCGAGGGTAGGCCCAATGGGGATGCAAAAGCCTCTATCTGGGGGTTCATAGGATAAAGGATATGTATTAGAGGACACAGCAATGGGAGGTAGTCAATCCTGGTTGTCCAAGTCAGACAATGACGAGAACATATTGAAAGTGGGGACAGGGGCTGCGGTGTTGTGGATGCCCATATGCGGTTTGTAAAAATAGCCCAAAGACAGAGCCCAGATCTGGGTTGAGACATTGGGGTGGGACTCCTGGGCTATTACAATAGATTTCACCAAGGATAGGTTTCGGAAGTTAAGAACTACACAATCCCCCTCGATGTTTTTTGGGAACTGGCCCACCCATCCCACTCTGCGCGTTAGAATAATGTTATTAGTAAGTGATGCCCTGAAACCCTTATGTTTTGACAGCCAGTCGACGCTTTTGTTGCATAATTGGTCCCATGTTTCAACCTGATTTTCTTTAAGTGGTGGAACTCCTGCCACTACATACGGACAAGCCACTGGTGGTAGATCCAAAAGCTCCTGGCTGCGCTTTGGGTTTAGAATGAGCTTTGGGGCTAAACCACCCTCTCCTAATCTGATGCCTTTGCGAGTGTCAAGAGCTAGGGCCGCAATGAGGCCGTTATTAAGGGAATCAGAAGTTAGTTGCACATTTTTCTCTGATCGATTGTGGCCACGGGTAGCAGCACAACCAGTGTTGATGGTATTATTTATTGCCCTACTAAGCTCTGGTACAAAGCAATCTTTTACTTTGTTACAGGTTGCGCAAGTACCAGTCGTTGGGGCAGTTATTGGTGCGATAATCGCGATGTCACAATTAGGATTGGGTACGTTAGTCAATGGCGCCATCGCAGAATCAACCAGCTCTCTACACTGTGTGTTTACAGTAGCACTAAGCATGTTCAAGCGTTCCAATCCTTTACACAACACATCAAATTTACTGTCCAGTAAGTCTCTGATGCGTCCATACACAGTGTCTATAACAAAGGTGGAGAATTCATCACCTTGATTTTTGTGGCCATCTAAATAAGGATGGCCTACATCAGTCTGTGTTCCAATGGATTTGCCCTGCTCTTTAATTAAGGTTTGGGTAGCACCAGCAATAATTGATGACCAATAGATAGGAGGCATAATAATATGCTCGAACATCGGCCATGGCAATGCCCAGGAAGTACTTGGACTTGCAGCATTTCTGGAGAGCGACGCATGCCTCGCCTCCACTCCACAAGAACTGATTTAAAACCAAATTCACCTGTCGAAATGAGGATGCTGGGATAATATTGGGTACGTTTTGGAGATGATAAAGCATTTGAGGGAGCGAAACCATCTTAAAGATAGCTGACCTCAGGAGAAGACTTCACCTCCTCTTTAACCTGGGGCAAAAGAGGGTAGATGTTGCGGGTCCACGAGACAGTGGAGTTTACGGAGAGGAATACCCCTTTATATTTGAACCCGGCAGAGGCCAATGTCAACCCGCCAGCCCACCCCATATCTCCTGTGGCTCCGCCCATGGGCAATACCACCAATTTCTCTATTTTGACATACAACCCGGATGTCTCAGCAAAAATCGCCATTATCCGGAGGATGCGGGCCCTGAAGTCTCGGGATTAGTAATGAAAAACAACACATCATCTGTATATGATGCAATCCTATCAGAAACTGCAGCTGACAATTCAAAGCCTCTCACCTGGGCGATTATCCTCACCCAAGTGGCCAATGGCTTCATGGCAAGGAAGAATAACAGGGGGACAACGGGCACCCCTGCCTCATGCCCCTATAGATCTGAAAAGGAGCCGTGACCGTACCAGCCACCTGCACCGAGGTGGTCAAATCAATGTAGAGGAGGCGGAATTAAGATAAAAACCACAGGACACAATTAAGATGGCTCAGGAGAGCAAAAAGGTATGCCCAGCTGGCTGAGTCAAAAACTTTGTCTATGTCAGCCATAAAGACCACTGCAGGCCCTTCTAAGCAGTCAGACATGTGGCTCTAAATAGCATAAAACCCACTTGGTCTGGGTGATATAGCACATTAATCTGCTGCCTAGTGTTTAGCGAAGAGTTTTACCTCTACATTTAGGAGAGAGATAGGGCAGTACGAGGAATGATCTTCGGGTGGACGACCCGGCTTAAGGAAGACTACTATCTCAGCCTGTCTCCAATCTGGCGCAAGCACTGATTCTTCCAGTGCTGAATGGATTACTCCTAGCAAATGTTTCACTAGTTGCGACATATAGGGCTTCAGTAATTCACTGGGGAAGCTATTTGAATCCAGGGCCTTAACCGCTTTCATCTCCGCCAGGGCCATGGACGATTCATTTTCAGTAATTATTCCCTCTAATGAAACATGGGGAGTATCCAACAGGGATCGGGCAGGCAGGTCCTTTATAAATTCTAGGATTTGGTCTCTATCTAATGTGTCCCTACACGTGTATAGAATTCCGTAGAAGGCTGCAAAGGTGTGTGCCACTGCCTTTGGGTTAGATAATAGCATTCCATTAGTGTTGCACACCACTGGGACTGAGGAGGCAGTATGCTTGGCCTGGAAAAGCCGATGTAGCATCCTACTCGATTTGTCCCCTCACTGGCATATGTGGCTCTGTGCAGCCTGCTATGCTAATTTAGCATCATAGAGGAGCATCTGCTGATACTGCTGCTGAGCAAGATGTAAGTGACGTTGTGCAGCTGCGTTGCCTGTCCCACGGCTACTCTCATCTATAGCTTGCAACCGAGCCTCTAGAGCCTCGAATATGCGAGTCTTGTGCTTACGCTCACCCATGCAGTAACTGATATTTACGCCTTGAATGTCAGTTTGATGGCTTCTCACAGTGTTATGTTGGAGGGTACCAAGGGAGTATTAATGGAGAAGTAATTGGTAATAGATCTAAATAGGAGAGCTTTATATGATGGGTTCTGCAGGTGCCACAGCGACATGCGCCATCGAAATGAGGGGCGCTCTGGGCCAAAATGGGGAGTAGTCAAAAAAGCCTCTCAGCAGGAAATCAATATGCGACACTGTGTATAGCTCGTGGAGATCAATAGGTAATCTAGCCTAGAAAATGGGCTAAAAGTATGTGTAACCGGCTTCGGTTGGATGGTATGCTCTCTATGTGTCAGTCCAACCCAATGCGGTCACTAAGAAGTTCAACCTTGATTACCCCCTCTCTTGCTCTGCCCCCAGCACGACATCAGTCCGCCTCTGGATTGAGTACGTTGCTCCAGCCACCACCCATAACAGAGAGACCCCTGGCAGCTCCACATACAAATAAATGTATTCACGAAAGCCTGTCCCGGCGGTGGAGTATGTACTACCTAAGGTGAGTAATTCCCTATAAAGTGTACCGGTCACCATGATATATCGACCATAGGTATCTGCCGATATTCTATTGGGTTAAAATGGGACCCTGCGATGAATTTGTATGCTCACTCCCTGTGAGCCCCTAGAGAACCGGAAATGAAACATCTATGTGTATCCGAAGCGATCCAAGCACTGTAGCTTAGATTCTATAGGTGAGTCTTCTGTCTAAGGAGGTGTGTGGACAAAATATCGAAACACAAATATCGTGGGACAGAATATCGTGTCAAACATATCGAGGACAAGAATATCGTGAAGGTCATTTCTTATGGGTAAGTAAAGTTTTACTATATATAACTCCACATATATGTACTTTGGTATATCTTCAAGGTACGTAGATGTGGAGTTAAGAATAGTAAATTTATACCTATCTATTTGCACTCACCTACTCGGAGGATGTCAGCTCCCAGTCTCTTTGCCTGTTTTAACACAGCATTGTTTTACATTTTTTCAAGAATGCCCCAGACATTCCATGTAAGAATTGTTATGTGGTCCACAGGGCCGTCACTCCCCGCGCGATTGTTGATATTTTAGCCATATTCTGACATTATTCTCCTTTAAAAAACGCCCTAAAATAAATTTAGCAATCGGTATTCATGGAAGCACTAAAAAAGTGGCCGATTGACTTACATGCGCTAACACTCCTATATATCGTGTGTTCTTCCTTTGACCTAATTTTACTTGGCACTCGGTTTCATAGGGCATTATCTCCATTTAGGGCAGAGTGACCTCCCTGCGCAGTGAAATGTCCAATTAAAATATTGAGGGGGAGGTACTGTTGCCCTGATTAGATCTCATCGTCCTTGACACTGTCAAGTAGCGTCCATACTTTTGCAAATTGTTGGCTTTTCATATGCCTATTTATAGAAGCTTTTCTCGGTCTTTATTTAAATTTTGTGTGGTGTCCCTTTGGCAGTCAAAATGTGCTTCTTGCCATCCCTTTATTACTCAATATATTTCTCCTATATTCCTTCTCCATTGCTGCGCAGGCACCACAGGCAGTTTGTTGCACGCTGCATACAGCAATTTGATAACTTTAATACCATTTCTATTTCTTTTGTGAACAGATTTCAATTTCCCTACGTGAAATTGACTTCGCCATCGTGTGCTGAAGTTTTTTTTTAATTGAAAGTTACTTGATAGTGAAATAAAATGCAGTAACATAAAGGGTACCAACCGCGTTATCCATTCCAGGAAACGACTGCAAGATGTTCTAATTTCTTCCACACTCACACATAATTTTATTTCAGTAATACCACCTTTCAAAGGCAGAAGTTCTGTTTTTCAAAATATGTTCGCACAACAAGAACACGCAGCTGCAGTTTTACATCCATAACTGATGTTAAAGTACTTATTCTGTAGGAAAATTAATAAATGCAGTTTTCAGTATGCGTGGAACAAATGAGACCACGGGATGCACATAGTAAGCCAATTCACAAACTCTATTTCTGCTTGTAAAAAACCCAATGCAGGTGTATAAATGCTATAGGCCACATGCAAACAGGCGGGGATTGGTAGCTGTGTGGCTGGTGAATATTCCAGTGCATCCCTTAGTAAAATAGGGGCTTATTCACCGAAGCATTTTTGAGTACCTAAAATAGTACTCCAGTAGAACGACTTCACATGATGACAAATTATTTTCTGCCAGGCTGAACAAGGACTTCATTGATGAACTGTAACATGTCCTCACCACCTCAAGCACACTATTTGGGCTACTTCCCTCTCATAGACAACAGAAGCTCAATCAAAACAGGACACTCTTCTCAACCTCATTGACTCATTCAATTCAATTACACAACCAATAATTATATTATTATTATTATAAACATTTGTTAAGCGCAACTGCAACTCCACCGGTATCCCGGTGCTGCAGGGCATAAGACTGAGCATGCGGAGGGGAGACTAGTGCCTGGAGATCCACGCTTTCAGGAGTGTCCTGAATGATGAATGACCCTGAGTCAGTCTAATGTATGCTGGTATACTATTCCACAGTTTGGGTCCCTGATCCGAGTAGGCTCTACCTTCGGTTCTTGCTTTCTTGTACCCAGGAATATGGAGTTTAGGCACAGAAGCTGAGTGCAGCAATTTGCCTGATTGGTAAGAAGTAATCCAATCTGGCAGGATGCATGGTGCCTGCTAATAGACCGTCTTGTGCATGCTAAAAGTTCTCTTTTTCACTAGCAACCAGTACAAGGAATCAAGGGCTGTAGAGGTGCAGGAACTCCATTTCTGACCAAGCTAGTTTGGGAGCTGTAGCTTGGATTAATGGGAGACGTTTTATTGTCTTCTCCGGTGCTCCAATGAGAAGGGCATCATAATAATCAACCAGGCTTATGAGTCTACTATGGATGATGTGGGAGGGCCAGCTGGTCAGAAGAAGTGGAAGGATTTTACGTAAAGCTCTCAAAAGAGCAAAAGGTGATGGAGCAGGATTTCGCAAAAGAGAAACCTGCTTGAATTGAGTACCCCTGTAACATGTACTAACTGAAAGTAGTGAGTGTATACTAACGTGCACCACCACATTAAATATGGGAGATTTGCTTTGCAATATGCATGAATTAACCCTAAACCATACGTAAATAACCGGAAATGTAAAAATATTGTGTGCAGAATGTATTATGAAGGCTTGCATGGCAAGGCCGCATATACATTTAATAAAAAGCATGACATGTGTTGTTTTATTTTTAATAAATTATGCAGCTGTCCTGCTTATGCTATGCTAGGTTAATTATTAATATGGAGTAGCGATAAGGTGGGTGGTTAACAGAAAAGATTACATTATCACATAATTAATAAATGTCTGTTTTACCGTTTTTGTAGTAATGAACAAAACCCCATTTTGTGTTAACTTAGCAAGACTTCAGAGGGAGGAATGGGTAACACGTGACCAAGTAGCTGAACTGCTGAACAAGCTGAAAGAACGTGACTTGGTGAAGGAAAATATGCTTGACATGCGGCCAACTCCAAGTGTCTTCATGAGAAAGTTCTGTAAATGATGAATGTATACATTTTTGTACCTTGATTGTTACACATGTACTCATGAGAGAGAAGGGATGAAAATAAATATGTGGGAATGGAAGTTTAACAATGCAGTAGTCAAAGAATCATGATCTAATGGTAGGGTGACCATCCGCCCCTAGACTTCAGCCAATCCCGTAGCTGGGACCGGCGACTTTAGCAACTATAGTGGGATGGACATGTGTTTTTAGGGTATAAGAATAGGTGATTTATGGGTGTGGTTTGGGCAAGGCACGGAAGGAACGGGAGGCGAGAGAGGGACGCGCCACTGATCGTCGGGTTGCAGAGAGGCCGATCTGATCCTGTCCTATCCCTGTCCTGATACTTGAGTCTTTGATCCCTGACTCTCCGTCCTGGGGGTCCCCTACCGCTACCTAGGCCTGGGTGATGGTTTTCATACATTCATATTATTTGGGTTGGTATTTTGATAACTTGAATTTCTTTGCATCTTTTGTCTCTTCATCTATCCCTCCAAATTGATGAATTTTGATTAATGCATATGTCTGATGTCTCTTTATGTATCCACTCTACGCAACGTATGTTTCTGAGATTGTTTCATTTGCTGGACGGTTTGTTTAGATTTTACTCTCTCTCATTAGGTTCTTTCTAAGATTAACGCATTTAAAATAGATACAATTTTATAAGTGGCAAACAAAGAGTGTGGTTATTTTAGTCAGGGTTATGGTATACCTCCGTATAGAATTGCCATTGCCTTCAATTCTTCAACTAATTGGTCCATCGACCAAGTAGATGGGAAATTGAAAACAAGTTTATTGAGTAAACTGTGGACTGTCTTATTATTGATCAACTGAGTAAAGACTTGAAAGAAAATGTGTTAACTTGACACCAGCGCAACAGGGATTTGGGTGTATGTGTATGGGCCAAAGTACGTGATTTAATGAATGTTCATCCCTGTTCAAAATATTGAGTTTGCGCTGGATCACAGGTATTGGATGTCTTCTTTGCATGGTCTACTAGTATGAGAGTGGAGTTTAGTCGTACCCCCAGATCTTGTACAGTCTGTCCATTGAGGAATTGACCCATCTCCTGTTGGCTAGAGGTTATTTAGATGGCTGGCATCTGCCCTCCCAACCTGGCAGACCATGGTCGCCATCTTCCTAGCATTAAACTGCAGTGAATTGTTTCTAAGCCAGTCGGCTATTCTCTTCATGCACTAGAGAAATGAGTCAAAGGACCCCACAGAGCCTGGGTTAAATGAAACTATCAGCTGGGTGTCATCTGCATAATTGATAAAGTTAATTCCCAGCCCACAGATGAGTCTAATGAGAGGCTGGATGTATACATTAAACATGGTGGGATTGAGAGTGGAGCCCTGTGGAAGTCCCTGCTTTAGTGAAGCAAAGCTGGAGTGAAAAGGAGGTACTGCCTGCTCGCGGTCAGAGAGACACTGGCCACACCAATCCAAGGCATTTCCCTCTATACCAGCATTCTTCAATCTCTTGCACAGGATGGAGTGATCCACAGTATTGAATGCTGCAGACAGGTTCAGAAGTACTGGAATCACTTGCCTGTCCTTAGCAATACAGATATCTTCAGTGACCACGACCTGAGCTATCTTGGTCCCATGACTAGGCCTAAACCCACATTGTGCTATGTTGAGACAGTTACTGGTCTCAATATGGGACAAGATAGATTTATTAATATTTCTTTTCAGTACGTTTATCAGAAAAGGCAGCAGAGAAATAGGCCTAAAATTGGCAAAGTCTTTAGGACTTGCAGATGGTCTCTTTAGCAAAGGTGTAACTAACGCCTGTTTCCAGGCCTTGGGAACCTTAGCAGTGGCCAGAGAAAGATTACAGATGTAAAGGCTCAGCCAACTGTCGTGCAAGTGCCTTGCAGTGTTTTGGAGGGATGGGGTCGAGTGGAGAACCCGAAGTAATGGCTCCGCCAACTCCAGGAAGTCTTCCTTCATAATTGGAGAGATGATTCCAAGCCTTTGATTCCTGTTATTCTCCTCCAGTATGGTGGATTCTAGATTCAGAATGTGTTCAGGTGATAGAGGTCTTGCTGTGTCATTTTTCTTTGTATCTACAATGTTCATTATTTTATTCTCGAAAAATGAACCAGTCCCATTACACAGCTCCTGTAATGGTATAATTCTTTGTATGTCACAATCTAGGGATTGCAATGTTTTTACTAAGGAGAGCATCATTTTTGCTATATTTGGGGTGTGTACTAGCTGTTTGGCAAAATATTCTGCTTTTACATTTTTAGCAGCTCTTTATAACCTTTTAAAGACAATTTGCAGCTTGTTTTCTCCTGGTCTAGGTATTCTCTCCTCCATTTTCTTTCAGCCCTTAGGCTTTCAGATGAAAGCTTAGCTTCCCTGAGTTGGTCATTGTACCAGGGGGCAGATTGAATTCTTCTGCTGTGTCTATTCTTTCCGGGAGCCCAAGATCAAGGAATTGTGTTATCCAACTATGATGAGTATCATAGGCTTCTTCTACATTAGTTGCCAGTAGAATTTCCTCAAGTGGAGGGGGCAGATCTTTAGAAGCCCAGGTCCTAAATTTAGCCCAACATCTGGACCATACTGTTTCTATATTGTCTTGTGGAGGGTTAAAAAGAATATTCAAAACAGATTTTGACCCAACAAAAAGTTGATCCAGAAATATGACATTATTTCTGGTTTGGAGATGGTATCGGTATTATCAAACACCATATCCAGAGTATAACACTGCCAATGCGTTGGACCCTGTATGTGCTGATTAAGCCCTAAAGTTTCATGGAGGTAAGTAATTTAGCCGCCTTTTTGTCATCCCAGGTGTCTAATCTGAAAATAAAGTCTCCAAGAACGAACAAATTGGAGTGTAAAATTCGTAGTGGGCTGCGAAAGTTCAGTAAGGGCCTCATTACGATGTCGGTCAGAAACTAAACCACCGACTCCTTGACGGGCTCGGTTCTGACCGACTTGTGGTCGGCGGTTCCGCCAGACCGATTATGATGCTTCCAAACACCGTTCAGAAGGATTCCCATTGACTTCAATTGGAGCCTGTGTTCTGACCGACAACACAGGCTCCTATGGGAAAAATGGGTGTCTTCAGAAAACTTTGCACCCTGAGCGGGCACCCCATGGTGATTGCCACACTGTGCATGGTTTTACAGGGGGTACCTTGGGTACCCTCTCGACCCCAAACCGGAGGACTCAGGATGAAAGGGGGCCTGCTAGGGGCCCGCAAAGTCATTTTCCAACAGCCTTTTCATGTTGAACAGACTGAGTCGGAAAGGCTGTTGGAATCTGACATCATAATCGGTCAGTTGGAAACGCTGTTCATTGAACTGTACGAATCGGCTAAAACCGACTCGGATTCTCCGGATGCCACTCAGAACCAATTCAGAATGACCAAATGGTTCCCCTTCCGCAAGCATCGTAATCAGTCAGTCGGAATTGTTTCTGAATGAGTCGGGGGGGGTTCCATCATGGTCTAGGGGAATCCGACTGTCGGTCGGAGGCTTTCCGACCGACATAGTAATCAGGCCCCAAGTTGTGATCCTAATTGGAACCAGGATCTGGGGGCCGATAGCATAATATCACTAGGATATTTTTATTAGCAGACAGCTGAATATTGAGGGCCATTAATTCACAGTTTGGCGGGGGAGCCACCAGAAGTAGCGTTGCTTTTATATTATGCCTAAAGATCACTGCTATCCCGACTCCCAAACTTTCCTTTTCTGAGTACCTGTATGATTGCATACCCATCAGGGTAAGCATTTACAAATTCCATCCGTATATTTCCAAACCTAATAGAATATCTGTTCCTGTGTCCTCCAGTAGTAATTTAACTTCAATTACATGTTTAAGGGGGGATCTGGCATTAGCAAGCCCACAATAGAAGATTTCAATCCATTTATATATTGGCGCTATCCCTGTTGTAGTTTCTGCATACGTGACCACATTGTTAGCTCACCCACCTGTATCATGGCACTGCTACGGAACATAAGGGGGTCTCAAGACAAGAAACTCTTCCCTTATGTCATTTCTCCACTTTAGCTGAGTGCTCCATGCTGCTGGGTAGAACCGGCATAGTGGCTTGTGCTGTGCACAGTTGTTGCACAGACGGCCGCAGACAGGCATGCCTATAGCACGGCAGCAGTGAACCCGTAGCTTGCATCTGCTGTGCTTCTGCAGCCTGACTCCTATTAAAAAGCAAAAACCACAGTTGATGGAGAGAATGCAGAACAATGTCATATATTCACCCCAGTACAGAGATCTGGGCCTAAATCCATAATTTCTTTGCTCACCGTGCAATTGCAGTTTGAACCCAGCCATATGCAAATCAGTCTTGACCCTGTGCCTCATGGGAACAGTCCAGCCTGAACTGCCAAGCCAGGTCCTCCCTGGACTGGAAACAAGCATCCTAGGACCGGTTTCAGGGTTTCACCACTCTTCAGCCTGGATAGCTTGATTCCAGTGGCATGGAGAGCACGGGACCCACGTCTGGGCATACCCGTCCCACTTGGGGTGACAAATGAAAAACAACAGTTGATAGACAGAATGCAGAACAATGTCATACATTCACCCCAGTACAGAAATCTGGGCCTAAATCCATCATTTTTTTGCTCACCAAGCCATTCTAGTTTGAACCTAGCCATATGCACATCAGTCTTGACCCAGTGCCTCATGGTAACAGTACAGCCCGAACTGCCAAGCCAGGTCCTCCCTGGACTGAAACAAGCATCCTACGACCGGTTTCGGGGCTTCACCCCTCTTCAGCCAGGATAGCTTTATTCCAGTGGCATGGAGAGCACGGACCCACGTCTGGGCATACCTGTCCCACTCGGGGTGACAAATGCAAAAACAACAGTTGATGGGCAGAATGCAGAACAATGTCATACATTCACCCCAGTACAGAGATCTGGGCCTAAATCCATAGGGGCAGATTTATGTTCCCTGGCGCATCCCTGCAAATCAGCAGGGATGCGCCAGGGAAGATGCATCATGCAAGTTTGCCCTTGCGCCACCGCAGATGCGCCGCATTTACAATGCGGTGCATCGTGGCGCAAGGACAAGCAGATGCGTGACGCATCTGCCGGCGTAAGGTTGGCGCATTGCTGTAGTTGCGTCGCAACCGTGACGCAGCTCCAGCAAGGCTTGGGGTGCCCCTATCCCTAACATGCTGCGTCAATCCTTACGCCTGCTTCAAGCAGGCGCAGGGATTTGACGCAGCATGGCTGGAAAAGTGACTGAGTGAAATCTTGTAGATTTCACTCAGCCACTTTTCGGAGGCGTTCCTGTGCCGGAACGCCCCCCCCCCTGTGCAGGTACGCCCACATGTGGCGCAAGCTTCACAACGTGAGGCATCTCCCTAGATGCGTCACGTTGTAAATCTGCCGCAGCATGGCGCTGGCTTTGCGTCGCCGCTGCGTCACAAAAGTGATGCAACGGCGGCGCAAAAGTGACGCACAGGGCTTATAAATCTGCCCCATAGTTTTTTTGCTCACCATGCCATTCCAGTTTGAACCCAGCCATATGCATATCAGTCTTGACCCTGTGCCTCATGGGAACAGTCCAGCCCGAACTGCCAAGCCAAGTCCTCCCTCGACTGGAAACAAGCATCCTATGACCGGTTTCGGGGGTTTCACCCCACTTCAGCCAGGATAGCTTGATTAAAGGACATGTGGTGTGCAAAATAAAGTAGAATGATGTCTAGTGGGAATGCTTTTGGTGGGGGGTAAAAATCACCACTGCGTCAGTGAGGCCTCTCTTCAGCCAAAATGTGCAAAAGCGCGATCAAGCAACAGCGCAACAGTCTAGTAGCAGTGGGTTATTCCTATCAGCAATTGATTTTTAAACAAAAGTCGACTTGTCCTGCCTCATGCAGATTTTAGTGCAAAGTGCAAGATTTCCAGCAATTCACTTATCATTCATTTTTAAGGCAGTATCATTAACACAAGTAAAAATAGCATACAACACAATTAGATAAATGGTAAAAGGCCAAGTGATTTGGCTTACCTTCTGGTGCATGTCCACACCCTGTCTGCCATTAAATTGAGCAGGACTCATGGTGTGCAAAAAAAACTAGATCACCTACCAAGATGGCGTCTAGTGGGAGGGCATCTGGCGTGAAGGGAGGGATGGCTGCCCTTTCAGTAAAGCCTCTCTTCAGCCAAAATGTGTAAAAGCACGATCAAGCAACCGTGCAACAGTGGGTTATTCTAGAAGCAATAGATTTTTAAATAAAAGTGGACTTGTTCTGGCTCGCAGTTTCAAAGTGAGAATTTTTTGTGCAAAGTGCAAGATTTCCATAAATTCACATATCAATAATTTGTTAAGGCAGTACAATCAACACAAGTAAAAATAGAATGCAACATAATCATATACAATTTTAAAAGGCAACATGATGTGGCTTACTTTCTATCAACACAGTCCAGAGACAATATCCATGACCTTATCTCGTCAACATCACCAACAATCCATGTACAAGCCACCCATGGCCCTTGAGTGGCCTAACAACTTTGCCATTCCTATTTCCCTGCTTAGCGTACTACTAACAACCCAAGGTCAGCCAATACTCTGACTCCTTAAATCTAGACCTTGAGAAAGCTTTAGATTCTTTGACATGGGGATACCTCTTTGAGCTTCTAAGATGATTCAGCTTCAGTGAATGTATCATTAAGATACTATAAATGAACCCCGCAACGTGTCTGGGTAGTCAGGCTAACTTCATCTCCTTACATAGTAGACAAAGGGAATGGGCAAAGTTGCCCCTTTCCCCCATGCTCTTCACCGTGACTATGGAAGCTTTTGCCATTAGACTGAGGACAGGGGCGAATATGGAGCATACCTCTTGCAGCCAGAATATATGTGGTTTCCCTATACGCTGCTGAAAGCTTGGTCTATGTTAAGGACCCCAAAAGGGACCACTCTAATATAGACCATGTGTTACTGTTTAATAAATTGTACTTTTCTAGAGCCTCTGGCCTACAGGTAAGTTGGAAAAATTCATGCACATTCCTAATCCTCTCTAACATAGTCAGGTTGGATCTAGTGAACCCCTTCAAATGGTAGGGGGTTTATTTCTGCTACCTTGGGATTATGATTTAGCACTCTGATCAGGTTCTCCTAGACATGAACCTTACTACAGTGGTATTCACCATTAAATCCCAAATAACATTCCGGAGAACACTCCACTTGTGTTCATGTGGTACATCACCCTTTCAAAGGCCCAAACCTTCCTTTTTAATACATATGTCACCTCTAGGGCAGCCCCTGAACAGCCCAGCGGGCAGGGTGCAGTGTCTTAAAAAAGATGACAGGTAATTTTAAAATTTGCATGCTCTAATACTGAAAACTTTAAATGTTTCTCTACTGCAAGGCCTACCTCTCCCATAGGATAGCTTTTGGTTTTCCTATTACATTTCATAAGTGATAACTTTCAATTAGGAGCAGGTAGACAGGCCAAGTTTGGCATCTAAAGAATTGTAGCTGAAAGCCTTCTCTAATGGTAAAGTCAGATTTTTGTCACAATTCTCAAAAAATATCACTTTTAGAAAGTTGGCATTTTCTTGTTCTTGCCATCTGGTTGGTACCTGCAGACTGTTCCTGGGACACATGACTAAGTGTAACTGCTAGTTGGTCTTTGTGTATTGAACTCAGACAGTGAGGCAAAGGGAAGATAGGTATTGGTAGGATGGGCCACCCTGAATTAAAGGAGGAAGTGCTGTCACCTGCCACACTAGAACATCACAAAGGCTCTCCCTGAGCACTGTCCCAAATGGGTTTTTCACTAGTCTTTTGTGTCCCCAAACAAGTTAGCACCAGGTCAGGGAGGAAAGGGATGCCTTACACCTCAGGATGGTAGGAGCCTCTAGAAACTTCTCCAAAGTGGGCACCAAGTATACATTTTGGACCCCAACTCTTCAGTACACATTTCGACCTGTGGAAGACTTAGAAGAAGAACTTCAAGAAGGACTGCCACTCTGCTTCCCTGCTGTGCTGCTCCTCTGCACTGCTGCCTTCCCGCCTGAGTGAGAAGGATAGGACCTTCATCATGAACCCAAAACCAGCAGAGTGACTCCTAGGTCAAGGTGCCTGAAATCCTCACCAGAGCTTCAGGGACAGAAGGCTCCAAACATCTTGAACCCAGCGCCTTATGTGAGTCCTACCCTCCAAGTGGTGACATCACAGTCCTGGACCCTTGGAAATGGGCCTAAAGGTGCTCTGCCAGCTCAACTGTTGTGCCACCAGGACTGACACATTGTGACTCATCACCTCTGAGAAAATCAGCATTGGAGCCATTGCATAGCACATCACCTCATCCAACTCCGCATCAAGACCATTGCCTTATCCATCCCAAGTGCAGGACTTCGTATCGCTGTCCGCAGCCTCTTCGGAAACGTCACTTTGTGACATATCCTTGAAGCCACTCGTCAACTGCATCCTTGATGATGATGCAGAACCTCACATAAGAGCCTCGCAGCTTACCAGAACCAGCGTTGCATGACATATGTACACACCACTACCTCGCATTTCCTTGGCTGCGTGACATTTTGCGTGACATTTCCTCGGCTGCGTGACATTTCCTCAATGTGGGATCTCACAGCACTCTGAAACCAGGAGTTAAAGTATTTTGTTCAGCGGGTCTAACTTGGTCCGTGTAGCCAAAGTGCACTCCATCATGGACAGCCTAAACTTGTGACTTTGTCCTGGTCCGTCACAGCTAAATAACTACAGTCGACACTTTGTGCTTTCAGGCACTATTTTACTTACATTTTTAAAATTGCATATTGCTGGTTCTATTGATTAGATTTTTTTTATTTTGGTCTTAAATTATTTACTAAAGTTTACTCTATTGTTTCAAAATTGGTGTGGGATTTTTCTTGTGCTTTGTTTCACTTTATTACAGTTGGAAGTGCTATATGAATATTTTACACATTGCCTTTAAGTTAAGCCTGACTGCTCTGTGGCACGCTACCATAGGGTTGAGCACAGGTTAAATTGGGGTTTGCTTGTGACTTCACCCTGACATGGATTGTGGTGGCTGCTTGAGTAGAGTTTCACCTCACTCAACCAATAGGCCAATTTTTTACAGGAAGATACACCAAGAGCTCTCTAGACTGCTGAGCATACATAATATAGAGAGTCGTCTGTACGAGCAGAAGGGTAAAAAAATGTGGGATTTCGGAAGTAAAATGTGGGCTCCAATATCAATGTGGAGGAAGACGGCCAGTAGACAGTTGAGTTAGGGACAAAAAAAAAAACCTGCTTTTATAGACATCTTACTTATTCTTATGTGTTGTATTCTGTGTCGATTGGATATATATTTGTGCTGACTCTTTTCTGTAATGATGTGTTCAAACTGCAAATAAAATAAAATAAAAAAAATAAAAAAAGAGAAAGGAAGATACACCAAGAGGTGCACAGTGACCAGCACCACCAGCTCTGCTGCCTCCTGTCCTATTGGAAGGGAGTCATTTTAACTCAGTTTTTCTCCCAACCCTCCCCTACATGTATTGTTGTGTATCATAGTATTTTTTCTACCACTGACCTTAAACCTATCCTGGTGTGTCCTGATTCTCGAGTGGTGCTCTACCTGAGGAGGAGATGAAGTAGGACCTAATCTCTAAAAAGAAAAATGACCAGGAAGACTTGTCCCTCAATCTGGGGCAGCATTTTAGATGCTCTATATGGATTTTGGCTACTCCATTCCGGTTGGGGGCTTTAAACTATCCTTACCAAGATATTTTCATTGCAGATTCTTTAGCAATATTCTGACGTACATTTTGTCTTAAAAAGCAGTCTACTATGAGTTTAGCCATCTTTAAATATGGAAGAGCAAACAAAAGTGGCTAGTCGATTAACGTATGCTAACATTTACTATACTTTGTGTTATGTCCTTTGACCTAATTTTTCTTGACACTCGGTGTCATAGGTCATTATCTCAATTTAGGGCACAGTGGCATCCTTGTGAAGTGAAATACCCAATTAAAATATTGAGCGAGAAGGTACCGTTGCCCTGAATTAATTGTATCGTCCTTAAACGTTTCAAGTAGTGTCCATACCTTTACCTAGCGTTGGCTTTTTATTTATCTGCTTATAGAATATTTCCTTGGTCTTTATTTACATTTGGTGTGGTGTCCCTTTTGCAGTCAAAATGTGCGTCGTGCCATCCCTTTATTACTCAATATATTTCCCCTACATCCCTTCTCCATTGCTGTGCAGACACCACAGGCAGTTTGTTGTATGCTGGATACAGCAATTTGATAATTTTACTACCATTTCTATTTCTTTTGTGACGAGATTTTAAATTGTCTATTTTAAAATGACTAAGCCATCTTGTGCTGAGGTATTTTTATTGAAGTTACTGGATAGTGAAATAAAATGTAGTGACATAAATGGCACCAACCTCATTATCCATTCCAGGAAAGGACTGCAAGATGCTCTTCTTTTCTTCCTCACTCTCACATAATTTTATTTCAGTAATACCATCTTTCAAAAGGAGAAATCCTATTTATCAAAAAATGTTTCCTCAATCAGAACATGCAGCAGCAGTTTTACTTTCATAACTGATATTAAAGTACTTATGCTGTAGGAAGATTAACACATGCAATTTTCAATCTGTGTGGTAGAATTAAGACCACAGAGTGAAAAGAGATAATTTTGCACATAGTATTCAATTCACAAACTGTATTTTTGTCTGAGCACAACACAATGCATGTGTACAAATGATAAAGACCACATGCAAACAGGCAATGTACAAACTTTTCACCGGTGGGGATGCGTAGTTTGCGTGGCTCGCGCCGAGTCAAGTGCATCCCTTAGTACAAATAAGGGCCTAGCCACCAAATCATTTTTTATTACATAAAGTAATACTCCAGTCGTATGATGTCACATGCTGGCAAATGATGTTCTCCCAGGAAGGAAAAGGACTTAATCGATAAATTGTCAGGTCTCCTCGCCACCTCATCCATCCAACATGCTCACACATTTGGGTGACTTCACTCTTATAGGCAACACAAGCTCAATCAAAACAGGGCACTCTCCTAAACCTCATTGACACATTCAATGTGGTGCAGTATATCACACAAGCAACACAATCTCGGGATCCTCTGCGTCATCATCGACTGCAAATTTGACATGGCTGCCCAAGTCAGTCCTGTCCCTGCTTTATACTTCCATACCCTGAAGATGCTGAGGAAGCTTTTCAAATGGCTCTCAATCAGCACACGGAAAATGGTCACACAAGCCCTTGTCACAAGCAGGAGAGCCTTCAGGAACACTGTATATGCCGGGATCAACCAAAAATGTACCCTAACACTGTACACTATTCAGAACTCTGCAGCCATAATTTACTCTCAACCTACCATGGTGCACTCACAACACACCGCACATGAAGGCGCTCCATTGGCTCCCCATTCATAAATCAGCACATTTACATCAGCTTTCATAAACCTTCCAGACACATTTGCTCTCCTGGACTCCAACTTGCACAAATTTCATGTGTATGGAAAACCAGATCTGGCGGTCGAGGCCTTCTCCTACATCACACCTAAAAAATAGAACAACCTGACACTACACATAAGAGCCTCCTCCTCACTTATTGAATTCCACAAGAATCTGAAAACCTGGCTTTTTGAGTAGTCCCACTAGGCCCTAGGTATGACTAGACTCACACCTGCTCAGCACCAGGATACCGTCTCGGGTGATAGTGCACTCTACAAATCTGCTGAACAAAACTCCAAAGACAACATCTGTGACCTAGTCATTTCAACATCACCAATGCATACCAGCCATACACCTTGACTGGCCCAACAATTAACAAACAAATTTCATTGTGCGCGCTGAAACTCCAAATGCGTTTCAGCGCACGCAATGAAATTCGTTTTATTTATTTATTTACTTACATTACTCCGGTCAGCCGAGAGCCGGAGTTTACTACCCCCCACCCTGCCCCCACCCCGGCCCGCCTCACCGCCCCGCGGTGCTCCCTCCACAGGCCGCTACTGCTAACCTTCTCATAGTTCTTACACAAAGGTTTTTTTTGGTCATCTAGAGAGATAATTGGGGAGCTCACTTGACACAACAGCTGGGGCAGAGTGGCGTTAAGTAACCTGCACCTTTCGATGGTGGCCTGGGGTCTTTGAGCCCTTAACTATGACCGCTACTACTCGGTGGCCCAACTTCAATGGCTGTGCTGTTGTCTTGCAAGCTTGTCACTGGGAGAGACCTGTGCACAGGGTGGTCACAGTGCCAAGAGGAACTAAGTACTCTCTGCCTCCCAGGTGTTTGCCATGTGTGGCACCATTCACTCCTGTTGAGCAATGCTTTGTGTTTCTACTCCAGAAGCATCCAGAAACCAACACATCATCAAAAGGTTGCTCCCTACACCCCAGCTGGTCCACTCCTCAGCCTCCCAAAGACCAGGAGTAAATCACCAAAGAAGAGCTGAAGCACAGGCTCAACACCAGTGTCACAATTATTGGTGATCACTTCCAAGATGATCATCTCCTCTCATTCAACTCACTGAGGGAGCAGAGCACCATACACAAGGGTCAGTTCTAATGCATTGCATCCTTCTCCATGTCCTTTAAACCCACTGGTCCATCTCGGAACAAGAACTGGAGCCGTACTCCATGGTCCAATCCCTGTACACTGTGAATCACAGTTGTAGATACATTCTTGGTTGTGTAGAGCCCCTCTAGCTCTCACGCACATCTCACTTCAACCTTTATACGACAATGGAAAACAGACGTAGACAGGGCTTTCCATGACAATGAATGAGCCAAAACTGTTACATATCCACACACCCTTCGCGCAATGTAGAATTTAAACTCATACAAATCTATATCCTACATGAGACCTATTTATTCCAAGTAGCAACCATCACTTCCCCACCTATGGCACCTCCTGTGTCTGCTGTTTGGCTGAAGCACCTCCTGTCCCTACTGTTTGGCTGGCACTGCTGACTTTAAGCTCATGCTTTGGTCGTGCCACTCTTTGGGGAATTATTGTTTTATTTTACTAAACATACTATCCTCCCTCACTGCCTCATAATTAAGAAGCTTGTGCTCTGGGCATCTATAAAATACCAAAAAGCAAGGTTGCATGTTACTAACCTCGCTCTGCACCTTGTTAAACAATCACCATGAAATATAATGCCATGGTTCCTCCCACACTTGAGACTTGGTGGCAAGCTACCATTAAATGGTCCAAGGCTGAAAGAAATGTCCTACACAGAGAAGATGGCAGAGGGCTTCATAGATGACCCATGGTTGGAGACTTGGATGTCACACTGGGGAGTGTGAAGGAGCATTCTAAAGATGATACACTTACCGCATAGACTCCAATCGTCTCATTGCACTAACGCTTGACCTACTTCTCTCTTAAATCCAGGGTGACACCATCCCCTCCCTGCTCACCATTCTGCCCTGACTTTTGCAAGAGCAATGAAGTTCTTCCTCACCCGGCACCGCCACTACTACTGTTGCTCTCATTTTCCATGACTAATTCTGGCAAAGGCTCTCTGATCCCTCATTCATGCCACTCTTCCCCAGTTTCTCAATTTCCGCAAATTCATGGGTGCAGCACACACCACAGGTGCCCTGAAACTGACAATGTACTCCTTCAAACATAAGTTATTCAATTTATAATGTGTTTGGAAGTCATAGGAGTAGATACTCCAATGACCCATATGTAAATATTTGAGAGTGTAAGTTCATAAATGTAGACATTTTGCATCCGACAATCAGTCTAATACTCGGTACTTGCTGAACACAGGATGATCTCTGCTAGGCATGAATGTATATAAAAATGGCGATAAATATGGTTTGGAAAAAATTAAGGGAATGTCTGGGCGACCTTGCATTTGCTTTCATGAGTTTTTGTGTTTGCTCGATCTTCCTATTTTCCTTTTTTCGACAGGCAGCCAAGAACAAAACAGGGAAGATGGTAAAGGAGGACTCTAGCTGCTAGGTGGATACAGTAAGAGGGGAGGGCACAACCACCAGCAGGGAGGGTGCACCCAACCGCAGAGTCCCTTGCTCACAAAGATGGATGGAATGGTTGATCTGCACTTTGACAGTTTTGATTTCAGAACATCACATACCAGGCCCCATCGTCATTTGGCTTGAAGTCAGCCTCATCACCAGTCAAAAGACACTCACAATATTGGCGCCTCCCTCTCCACACCCTGCTACTGTTTATCCCACTATACATTTACAGCCTGGAAGATCAGCAACTGAGAGCGAGATTCACCACAGACACACCTGAGCCCTCACGCAGTGTCCCACTGTGGCTTGTTTGTTATGTGATCATGGCTACCTTCTTGGAGGCGAGGAGGCAGCTGATTTCTTGTTAACTGATGCCCTCCGGCCCTTTACAAGGTGTTTGTAGAAGGGAAGGTATACCAAGAGCTCTGCTGCCATCTGTCCAACTGGACTGGAGTAATTTTCACTCAATTGTTCTTCCAACCCTCCCCTACAGGTATTGTTGTGTATCATAGTATTTATTTTCCCTCTGTCCTTAAACCATCATTGGGATGGCCTGATTCTCAGGTGGTGAATCCTCCTGAAGAAGAGCTGAGGGAGGATCTAGTCTCTTATGAGGAAAGTGATCAGGAACCTTTTCCTTCAACCTGGGGCAGAATTTTGGGTTCTGGTTGGGTGTTACTCCATAAGGGGTGGGGGTATTCATTTGGACTTTTCACTTGTAATTGGCATTTGAACATTAATTTAGGACTTGTTAACATTTTGAGACTGTGTATTTTGGCTAGGGGAGGGCAGAACTTGTGGAGTTTCAGCAATTCCACGGAGCTCCATGAACGGGCAGCAAGTATGCATGTCGCGCTTCAATTTAGCAGCAGTAGTGCAAGCATCACTGAAAAACACAGTGGGAATGGCACCATGCTGTGCGCACCAGTGTGCAGCCATTGGAGTTGATTTTGCTGCCTTGTGTAGAAAATCTACTTGAGAAGCAGCCCTCTGATCGTGACTGCCCATGCCTGCCGCAACTGCCCGCACTAGAAAATCGTGCTTGGGGGGCCAAATCTCGCTTACACTTGCCAGCTCGCATTTCTGGAGTCTTGCAAGAAAATAATTACATCACACGACGACTAGTGGAATTTGGCCGAAGCTCTGTGTTACAAAAGAAACGTGGAGTCACCAAATTCAACAAATTCCATGGGCGACCTTGATTTTGGTTATATTTTACTTTTTTGATAACATATCACCATTTTATATAGACTGGTCCCCTGACATTCCCAACATGTTTTTCAGATGCCCACCTTCCCCCTCCAAGTTCAATCTACTTCCTTGGACTCATGCAATATTTTTCTTCTCTATCCCTTATCTAAGGACTGTTGAATTTTCCTCAAAGCGTATAATGCAAATATTTTGTTTACTTTTAAAATATAATATTTATACAAATATTTTTTATTTATCTCTGACATGATTGTGGTCTTACTTTTTATGTGTGTCTGTGTGGGGGGATACTAGTTTATGTAAGTGATTTTGTATTAGTAAGCATTACTGAACAATCATACAGAATCAATAGCACAATGCAGTTCATTATTCTTATATACCCATATTTATGGCCTTCCAAACAATAGATGACAAGAGTGTGGTCAAGAGTGTGTCAACTTCCATGAGAGGGAGGTATCGTCTGTGTGTCCGGCTGCACAATGATGGGCCCAGATTAGGTTGAGTGAGTGGCTGTTGTGTAGGTGCACATGGATTTTTGGAAGGTTCAGGTGGGTTATTGGTAGGGTTTGTGGGTGTGTGGACCTTGCAGAATGGTTTTCACCCAAGTTAGCTGAGGCACATGACTTGGCCATGTGCCTTAATAAAAGCACCTGTGAGATATGGTTTATACATTTGCATAGCCAGGCATGGCAGTGATCTTCATTGTGCAACCTCACCATGTCTTGGAGACATTTCTTAATGTTCTCAATCAAAGTTAGGAACTGTCCCTGGTGGGATTAATTGTTGCACAGAATCTGAATATTTGAAGAATATTCCTTTGTACAGAGGATTATTGGAAAACTGATCCTCCCAGAGGACGGGATTTACCCATGTCAACCAAGACAATAATTATTCCTGAAGATGGCATTTAGAATGGAATGGCAGAAAAAATGTAAGTTTTATTCCAGTTTGACATGAAAGAATCCATAACACTGGCCAGTGTTAGAGGCAAAACAAGATTATTTAAGCATTTTTTATTTTAGGAAAATCCCCATAGTATAAACTATTGGAACAGCAGAGGCAGCATGAAGGGATCCACTGGTGTTCTCAAACAGTATACAATGGTGAGCGGCCTTGAAGGAGGAGCAGCGGAGGGCATCATAAGAGGGCAACCATTTCAGGAAGCTTTCACTTAACTCAGAATGGAGGCAGGGCCAAGAGGGGGCAGGTAACTGTGTGCGGCAACATCTGGAGCCCTAGAGCTGGGCTTCAGCAAGAACAATGGGAGGAAAAGGGGACAGAAGGCAGCGTAAGGCCAAGTTATGACAGTAAGCAATGGAGGTGGGAGCAAGTGAATGATATATAAAAGTGAGCGAGAAGGAATGACAAGGAGAGAAATAGAGGGCCAGGCATTGTGAAATCATTGATGGCGGGGAAAGGGAAACAATGCAGGGAAAAAGAGAAACCTCACAAAGGGGTAATATGTATAACATTGGGAGAATGTAATCCAGAGACTGATGTCAGGAGATAAAGGAGGTGAGTAGGAAAGGAAAGTGCAAAGGGTGAGCAGCAAAACAAGGACAGGGTTGAACTACTTCTTGTCAATAAAACGTAATGGCAACAGCAGTGAGACAATGTATTCTTCCATTAAATGAAATCTCATGAGCGTGTTGCACCCTTCCATTCACGGAATTGCAAACCGTGAAACATGCATGAAAGTTAGTGGATGATGGGGGGGTGGGTTAGCCAAAGCTCCTTCTCCTTGTACTACTTCTTAGATGCATTTATACAGTGTTAAAGCTATCTGAAGAGGCACCCAAAACAAAATGATTTCCTAACACTATGAATAACACATCAAAAAGAGGCACACACATGTTGATCATGTAGCTTTGCCAAATACGTCAGAACCAAACATAAATATCTGTTGTTATTAAAAATATAATGTCACTGTGGAATGATATGATCTATCTTACGGTAGCTGCAGCACCGTAAAACATCTCAGACAATTATTTCTTAAGCAGCATCACTTCCATAGACAGATTAAAGACCAAGAATACATTCTCGTTATTTTTCTCCTCAAATGACAATCTATTGATTGGAGCTAAAGTGCATCTGGCAAGTATAGTGAACATTTCACCTGCATGAAATGAATGGGAAAGAAACTGATTTAGTACTGCTACCTAATTCTACTTAATGGCGTGTGGTGTGGTGCCTGAAGAGTCATGTAGGTTTTTCTAAAGTGTTCTGCAGGCATCTGTGCCCATTACTTTTGTCCTTTCAGGTAGTTTCATGATGAAAAGAGAGGCTTACAGCAGGTTGCCAACCAGATCCTTCATTGAAGCTACGAATCATTTGGGAGTCCAACGTCTGTAGTGTTTAGATTAAGCATTTAGGCAGACTGAGAAATGCAAAAGTCAGGACAGCTCTTCCTGTTTATTCTCAGTCGGTGACACGGTTTAATTCTATATAAATGTGTTTTTCCAGTGCTAAGATTCTTCATTTTAATATGAAATGTGTGTTTTTCCAATAAATAGAAGGTGACTAGCTGTGGTTTTATAAAATGCACATTGCTAGCATACTCTTCTGTTCTGAAAATGTAACATGAAATGGTGATGATTAAGCTTATGTTAATACATTTGTGATAGTTAAATATTTCTCCTCAAGCAGCAGCGATGCACAGTTCTTTCTGAGGCGACTGCACTCTTAAGGCACTGTGTTGGTTCCAAGGGCGATGTGCCAAGTCTAATCCTGCAACCGGATGGATGCGCTGGTTGTGCTACACCCAGACAGGATATTGATCGATATCCATGTTGCAAGTATCTGGGTCCACTTCCAGTGAACCAGACACAGTGGCAACGGTAGAGACTTTGATATCCCTGAGTTTCAAGCAGCAGGAGGCAAGTATAGAGATATGCTAAGCTGACATCATGGAATGTTATGATGTCAGCTTGGTAGAGAATGTGGGCAGATGAATTGAAGAAGCTGGTGAGCTGGGAGCTCAGCTGGGATGTCGCAAGCCAATAAAATACTTTGAAGAAGATATATCTGTCCTTTAATCTTTACACTGGTGACGAGTTGAAGGAACTGTGCAGGGGACAGTACTGCGACATCTCCACCCCTGGATGAAATATATCTGCGTGTAAAAAATTGAGGCAAGTCATTCATATAATTTATTTAATCATTACTGGGAGTTCTACATAATATTTAACCTTGGGATCTAATCGTTTTTGAAAGGTTAATTTGGGTCAATTAACTTGACCAAAATATATTCATGCTATTAAATGAATTGTCAACTGACATTGTAAAGCCGATAAAGAGACAATTTGGATGAGCGGCATGTTCATAAAGAAAGCTTTGAAACATAAAATTGTAGCTGTTTTTATCATCAAGAACGCATATTTTACTAAATATTTCCATTAAAACAGTTGAAGTTGTTTGAAACATCACCAATGCGAGTAACGGATGTACGTGGCTATCATTTGTAGTGCGAGGCACCGGCGCGCGTGATCGGCACGCGGCCTCTAGCTCTGACAACCCCAAGCACTCGCGCGTGGGCTCAAGCACGTGCTCTATCAATTGTGGCACGAGACACAGGCACGAGTGATTGGTGCGTGGCCTCTAGAGCTAACAACAACGTGAACAAGCCTTTGAGCGTAAGGCTAGTATCGGCGCGACTGATCAGCACGCGGCCTCAGATGTTTGTTAAGGACAAAATAGAGTTACAACGTGTAACAATACAAATATTCAACATGACTATCACTCATTTATAAGCCCATCAGCACAACAAAAAAAACTAATTAGCGGACTCACCTTCCTGCCTTCCTTGATTTTTCATCCTCCACAACTATATGGTGATGGTAATGGAAGAAGGACTCTTCGATTGAACAATATAGGAAGAGAAAAAAGACTGTAAATACTGGCAAATAACATTGGAGTTTACCAAAAAGCTGACAATCTATGTTATTATTTTAATTTTTTGTGTTAACTTATTATATTAACTTATTATATTAATTTGTTGTGTTAAATTGTTATTTTAATTTGTTGTTTTGGTTTGTTGTGTTATATTATTTTCAGAGATGGCAGATCAAAGTATGGCTTCAACTCCACCTTTTTTGGCTTCTCTTGGAGATCCACCAGTACTGTGGAAGCAATGGAAAAAATTATTTCTCAGGTATATACTAGCTATAGGTGGAGATCGCTACGGTCCACTCAGGCGTCAAGCTATCCTTCTACACCATTTAGGCATTGAAGGCAATAGAATTTATGAAGATTTGCCTGAAGTATCTTTGGGAATGGGTGATGGGCAACCAAACAATGTTTTTGAAATGTCTATGCAAATGCTAGATATCCATTTCACCCCTAAGACTAACTTGGTGTTAGAACGACATACGTTTTTTTCCAGAGTGCAGAAATCGGATGAAGACATAGCGTCTTATGTTGCTACTTTGAGCGGTTTAGCTTTATCCTGTTGTTTTGAACAATTAACAGACTCCCTTATTAGGGATCAAATTGTACGTTGCACCAATGACAAGAGAATTAAAGAAAAGTTATTAACAAAAGATCCAAATTTAAAAGAGACTATTAAAATTGCTAAAGGGATGGAACATACTGCAATATGGTTAAAGCAAATAGATAGTACCAGTTCTGAAAAAAAGAGTGGTGTTGTAGCTGAAATGGAAGCCTCTCAATCAATAAAAAAAAGTTTTGATGAGAGTAAGAGAACTGATGTTAAAAAACTGACTGATGGAAACAGAAAAGGGGAATTAGAAACAAGGGAGAAAAATATGAATTGGGGAGAAATAAAATGCTACAGGTGTGGTGCCCCGGGACATCTTGCTTCTAGTACAATGTGTGCAGCTAGAAGTGCACTGTGCAGGAGGTGTGGCAGGAGAGGACATATTGCCAAGATGTGTAAAACAAAAACGGAAAAAGCAGACACATGAAGAGTTCAGTTGGTGGATCAAGAAGTGAATGACATTTGTGAAAATGTTCAAGAAATAACTCTGACTGTGGAAGGAGAACAAGAAATACCCTGCAGGAATGGAATGACTGTGGTCAAACCATCTGGTGTAAAATTAGAGAACACAGACAAATTGGAGAAACCACATTGTGATATCTTTCTTGATGGACGTTCTACAAAAGTACTAGTGGATTCTGGAAGTTTATTCACTCTTATTTCCAGAGAAACTTTTAAAAATATCAGTGACTACTCTTTGTGTAAGTCTGATATAAAAGCTGTAGGGTATGCTGGAAGAAAGATAGAAATCTTGGGATTGAAATGGACAACGATAAGCTTTAAGGATAGGAGAGTGTTTGAAAGAATATATGTAACTGATTATGGATCTGATCTTCTTGGTTGGCGCCATCAATATGATTTGGATATAATTGTCAACCCTTGCGCTAAAGAACCTGTAATGCTGACTGAACGAGTCGTGGTGGGAGAAGTTTCTCCGGAAGGTCATGAAGCACTGATGAAGAGATTCCCTAAGGTGTTCTCAAATGAGTTAGGTTTATTGAAATGATTTTCTCATAAAATTGTTCAAGGTGTAAAACCAGTGGTAGATAAAGTGAGAAATGTGCCTAACATGATGAAACAAGCCTTGAAGGAAGAACTTGACAGGTTGTTAGAGCAACAAATCATTGAACCAATAGAAGCTTCAGAATGGTTGGCTCCTATTGTGGTGGCACCCAAGGGAGATGGAAAGATCAGGTTATGTATTGACTTGTGCAATTTAAATAAGTGCATCTGGGTGGATAGACAACTGCTACCAAACATTTCTGAAATTCTAACTGTGGAGGGTAAGGAAGTTTTGTTCAGTGTTCTGGACATATCATCCGCTTATCATCAGATCAATCTACACAATGAATCACGTCATCTAACTTCTTTTGTTACTCCATTGGGGGCTTTCCGTTATAAAAGGATGCCTTTCGGACTAGCATCAGCTTCGGCTGTTTTCCAAAGGGTGATGAAGAATATTTTTGGAGACTTGAAGCATGTGTTATGTTTCCAAGATGATGTGCTCATTGTGGGTGATAATAACCATAGTGATGACTAATTGTTTGAGGAGGTGATGTTGAGATTAGAAAAGCATGGTTTAACTGTGAAGAGTGAAAAATGCCAAATTAGAAAGGAGGAGGTTACATATTTAGGTCACACTATTAATGCTAAGGGAATTAGCCCAAAAAATAAGTATTGTGGCAGCTGTAGAAAATGCATGCAAACCTGAGTCCAAGGATGAATTGGAATCGTTCTTGGGCTCAGCAGAATACTGTTCTAAATATGTAAAACATTTTAAGGAAATTGTTGAACCTTTGAGGCGATTAATGAAAAAAGGAGCAGAGTATGATTGGACAATGGAGTGTGAGTGTTCTTTTACCAGCATAAAAAGTATATAATGAGTGCCCCGACTTTAGGTCATTTTGATGTAACAAAGAAAACATACATTACCACCAATGCTAGTAATGTTGGGATCGGTGCTGTTCTTACTCAAGTGCATGATGGGATTGAAAATGTGACTGGATTCGCGTCTAGGAGACTGCAAGGTGCTGAAACTACTTATTCTGTGATCGAAAGGGAGGCTTTAGCCTGTTGTTGGGGAATCAACCATTTTAGATTCTATGTATGGGGAATTCTGTTAGATTAAGAACTGATCACAAACCTTTGACTTACATTTTCAAGGGTGGACGAGGTTAGGAAGGAAATTTTACGCCTCGTATTTCGAGGTGGTTATTAAGTGTGTTGGAATATAATTTTGAGATTGAATTTGTGAAAGGTAATAACAATATAATTGCTGATTATTTATCTAGGATGCCAGTGGAAGGAATTATTTCTCAAGTTGAATACACTGAGGTGTTGTCAATTGAAGGGGAATTATCTATTGTTTCTGATGAATGGGCTGTTGCCAGAGAGGATGATGATGTCATGAAAAAAGTTGAGCAGAAGATTGTGCATAGATGGGAAGACAGTGATGCACAGAGGATGGATATGCGTGAATTCTTTAAGGTCAAAGATGAGTTAAGTATTGTTGGTGGTAAGTTGAGAAGGAGAAGCCAATTTGTTCCTCCCATTGGCATTTTATCTAGAATTCTGGATATCATTAATGAGGGTCATCTTGGACGCAGTGCCATGAAGAGGAGAGGGAGAGAGGTGTTTTGGTGGCCAGGTGTCGATCACGATGTGGAGGAAAAAGTGAAGAATTGTGTGGCGTGTGGTAATAGTGATAAAACTAAAGTTATTAGGCAACCTCCGTTAGAGGTGTCAAGTTTTCCTAGTAAACCTTGGGAAAAAGTAGTGATTGATTTTTTAGGACCTGCAGTAAGTTAGGGACTGCTAATAAATTAATTATAGTGTTAGTGGATTACCATTCCAAATTGTTCATGATCAAGACTGTGCCAGAGGTGAACACGTCTGTGGTTATTGATTTCATGGAAGAGACTTTTATGGATGAAGGCTTACCGAAAACTATTGTGTCTGATAATGGCGTACAATTTGTATCCAAGGAAATGGTGACTTATTTCACTGGCTTAGGAATTGTCCATGAAAGAGTAGCTCTTTTCCGTCCACAAGCCAATGGTTTAGTGGAAAGAGTGACTCATTTGATTATGGAGAATATGCGATTGTCATTGGCCAACCAATTGTCATGGAAAAAGGAATTGAGGAGAATGATGTGGTCACATAGGATAACCCTTCATTCTGTGACTGGTGTTTCACCGTTTGTTTCTCTCAAAGGGAGGGTACCAAATACTAAGTAGTGTCCAGTATGGTTGAAGAATGATGTGGAGGTTGTGGTAGATCGTGAAGAAATAAAGAAAAAAGTATTGAGATCATACAGTAAGAATGTTTCGCACTACAATAAGAGAATGGGGGTAAAAAGTTCTCGTTTGGTGTCTAAGGAGAGTGGGTTGTTGTGAGAAGGTAGGGTTTTGTACATAAAGGTGAAAGTAAATATTCTGATCCTTGTACAGTGAAGGAAGTCAAACAAAATGTTGTAATTTTGGAAAATGGAACTACTAGGAGTATGGGTGATGTTTGTAAAGTTGTGAGGTAACTTTATAATCCTTTAAAAATTCAGCACGATCACCTTTTGTATGAGTTAGTACACTTTGTTTCTCTTTTATTGGTTTACTATGACTATGTTTGTATGTTATCCTAGTTTGTTATTGTATTGTATGGTTTTTCCAGAGTTTTATTTATTAATATGAAATTTTCCTTTTCAAGGTGGTGTAAGGGGGGAGATGTGTAGAGATATGCTAAGCTGACATCATGGAATGTTATGATGTCCGCTTGGTAGAGAATGTGGGCAGATGAATTGAAGAAGCTGTTGAGCTGGGAGCTCAGCTGGGATGTCGCAAGCCAATAAAATACTTTGAAGAAGATATATCTGTCCTTTAATCTTTACATCAAGCCAACAAGCACTTAGAGTAAAGGCAGAGTCCCGCTCTCCTTCAGCAAAGTCAGAGATGAGCAGGCAGCAGGGCAACAAACAGAAAAGCAGGCCTTCCAGTTCAGCAGTACAGCTGATTCCTTTAAGCACCTCCTTGAAGTTCACAAGTCCTCCTTTGAATCTAGCCCTGTCTCTCAGGCTATCTATGGGGTAAATCAGCCCTTTGTGCGGGGACAGGACACTTGCTATTCAGTGAAGTGTTAACCCCTCCCTTCCATCCTACCCAGGCAAGGCCAGAAGAATCTAGATGTATGCAGATGGATACTCAGACACACCTGTCCTGCCCACAAGGTGTCCCAAGTACACCACTGACCCCTGCCCTATCTGGCACTTACTGGCCTTGATAGTCATTACTTTCAGGAGGTGAAAAAGGTGTACTTCCAGCTGCTACTGAAGACAACTATGTCATCCAGTTAGGCAGCAAAGAAGGCCTCCATACTAACAAAGACCTAGTTCACCAACCTTTGGACGGTGGCAGGGGCATCCTTTAATCCAAAGGGCATCACCCTAAACTGATAGTGGCCCTCTGTAGCCTCTGTTAGGGTGATCTACCAGTACTGAAAAACTTGGCAGGCCCTAAGCGGTCAATCAGCTTATCAGCCCGGGGGATAAGACGATCATCTGTTTTTGTAACTGGGTTTATCCCTCTGTAATCCACACAGAACCTCAGTTCAGGTGTGGTGCCAGCTGGGGCACATTTTATTATCAGAATCATAGGCCAAGGGGCTACAGGAGGGTTCTATCTTTCCAGACTCCAGCATTTTAGACACTTCAGCCTTAATGCTAGACCGCACGTTATCAGACAACCTGTAAACTTTATTCTTAACAGGGAGGTTGTACCCTGTGTCCACATCATGGGTACACAAGTGGGTAGTACCAGGGGTAAGGGAGAACAGAGAGGGGTACTGTTCCAATACTTGATGGCAGTCTCTCTGTTGCACTGAAGTGAGAGTGGGGGAAATGATTACTCCTTCCACAGACCCATCTTTCTCCTTGCAGGCTAAGAGGTCAGGGAGAAGTTCACTCTCCTCTTCCTCCTCGCCATCTGTCACCAGCAACAAGTTGACCTCAGACCTCTCAAAGTGGGGTTTGAGGTGATTGACATGCAGCACCCAGTGGGTGTGCCTAGGGGTTTTGAGATCCACAAGGTAGGTGGTCTAACACTTTCTGACCAGGCTGCAAGTCCACAGTGGTAGGATCTTTGTCATACCACGCTTTCATGACAGCTTGGCTGGCTTCTACGTTACTGGAAGTTTGCTTCCATTACTTAATCATTTAGCTCCTGGAGGCCAGCATGTAGCTCACTACATCCAGGGGAGGTTTCCTGGGAGCTTGCTCCCAGCCTTCCTTGACCAAAGTCAGTGGTCCCCTAACAGGATGCCCAAACAGGAGCTTAAAGGGGCTGATTCCCACTCCCTTTTGTAGTACCTCCCTGCAGGCAAACAACAGGCATAGTAAGAGGATGTCCCTCTTATTCCTCAAGGCCTCAGGTAGGCCTCTAATCATGCCTTCCTGGGTCTTGCTGAATCTCTCAACAAGCCCATTGGTTTGTGACTGGTAAAGGGTGGAGAACTTTAGGTTCCCCCACACTCATTCCACATTGAATGCATGTATGCAAACATGAGTTTTGTGCCCCTGCTAGACACAACTTCCTTCGGAAAACCCATTCGGGTAAAAAATCCCCATTCAGGACTTTGCCTCTGAAGGTGCAGTTATGGTTCTCAGAGGGACTGCCTCTGGATACCTAGTGGAATGATCCACAAGAACCAGGATGAAACTGTTGTCTGAAGCTGTCAGGGATCCATATGCCCTACAATATTGATGCCTACCCTCTCAAAGGGTGTGCCAATGACAGGCAGTGGGTTAAGGGGGGCTTTAAGCGTCTACCCAGTCTTCCTACTAGCCTGGTAGGACACACAAGTCCTTATGAGAAAGGGGAACCCCTCTAAACATTAGTGAAGTCAGGGAGAAAAAGGGGACACCACAATGAACAAACTAATATATAAACCTCCCACTCAACCTATATTGCTTTATCTCATGGGCTACATCTGCTCCATAGGGTTATACAAAATTATGTTCTAAGACATTAAATATTTCACATCAATGTTCTTTTTATTTCAAATATATATATTTTTTTTCATAATGATTGTACTTATTTATTTTATTTTATCAAAAAGTGAACAAAGATTTTATAAAAGACATACATGCTAATACAAAAAAGTCTTATTTTTCTTTTTTTGCACGTCATTAATTGCAATACATTCTATATCACTTTACACAAACATATAATAACCAACACTGACCCCCTAGCTACATAAGAACAATTTGAAAATGTGTCAATTTAATTTACATTCACTCTCAACCACACCATTCAAACTAACAGTCAACCCAGAAACACATACACAATCAGATCAGAAGGGAACCTTCAGTCTCCATGACCATGTCGTGGGCTGAGCGCATACAACAAGGTCGACGTGCTTTTCGACTACCTTCTTCAGACCTTCTCACATCCAATACTATTCTTCTAATAATAGGGGTACCTGTGATATTTAAATGACAAGTTTGAATAGCCCATACCTTGATCAGTCACTTAAAATTGATTGAACCCATCAGCAATGTTAAAATTATTTTTGTTTACGCTTGCTAGAAGGAAAAGGAAAAAAGAAAGAAAGAAAGAAAAACAAAAACAAAAAAGACTGAAAGAAAGAGAGAAAGAAAGAGGGGAGATCTAATATGATGAAACTCCCTGCTGAATTATTCATAGTGCATTTGAGTTCATAGATCCACCCAAATGTAGAAGACGCCAAAGAATTTATAACAGCATACAAAGATATCCAACCAATAGTGCCATGTGACATGCTATGTGACCAAAACATGCAAACACGTGCCAACATGCTGGTGTGTGCGATTTTTAAATATTCAAATGGTGCCGTGGCACAGATCCTGTCGGTAAGGGGGACATTTATATCCCAGAGGATATACTTCCTACTTACATACAAATATCTTGTGGGGAAGTTGCTGATGCTGAAGCGCTGTTAGTTCAGGCTCCGCTTCTAATTAGTCCTTAAGATCAAGTACATACCGCTCTCTTAAAACCAAGACTCTGTGATACCTGTATGATATTACAGATGATGGGAATCACTCTCTTTTTATGTATTGTTTTACTAGGTGGCTGCTGGAGGCACTATCATTCATGATTTTACCTTGACAAAAAAGATTTTTTCTGAGCCGTATGGTCTTCTTCCTAGTTGTAAAAATACGTCAGGTACTCAAAAGTGCTTGACACCACCATTCATAGTAAGATGTGTTGCACATGTAGGAAGTTTGTATAAGTTGTTTACGTGCAATAAAGTTTTGGGCCCCTGCTATAACCAACCCTTATAAAGCAGTACCCAAAAATGGATACCATTGAGTCTAAGACCGCACATTTTACGCACTTCATTCCAATGGACACCTCATGTAAATAGTAGTTGGATCTATGGAAGCATTTTTAGGTTGTACCTCTGCGGTACTCACAATACGTACAGAAACCTTCAGGCTTGCATACTAACACTGTGGGGCAAGAAGATAAAGAGGTTGATAATTATGTTCGGCGGTGTGTTCTGGAAAGGAAACTAATAGCCTCTTAAATAGAGTGGAGGTAGTCTGTTACAAATGCACTATATTTTAATCAGCCAGTATTAAAAATGTATAAGTTATATACAACTTCAATTTTTGTCCAAAACAATGATGCCTACACAACCAGCTGGAACAAGGGAACTATTTCTTATCAAGCAGTATCTTATGTACAAGGATCCAGGGATAGTCTCTCTAGTTACATCAAATCCCAACATCACTCACCGATAAATGCCCCTCACATGGACCGCAGACCTCTGGGGCAGTCAAGTTGTCGTATAACAACTGCTCGTCCACAGCAGACGCCTTTTACCTACCAGACCTCTGACGTCAACACGGATGGGCTCACGGAGCCATGTGTGCAGCATTACGTGACTATGGGTGGGGCAAAACTTGCCATTACGTCCTGGTCTCCATTGATAACGCAGGCGCCATCTTGGTATGTGCGTCTCCATATGGACGACCCAGGAGATCTGTGCCTCAAACCTATAAGCGTTTGTATTGTTAGTCGCATGGAAGATGAATGGTGTACCAATACATAAGAATATTGTGATTTCTTAATCAATCCATTGAAATATAAAATTCAACAGAGGACCTAGCTGAGGGCCCAAGGCATTCATCAAACGTATGTGGTAACTTCAAGTTGATTCTTCATGTAAAGAATATACTAAATGAAAATCCAATATAGGATAACTAGTGTCTCTGCCTATATCATAAAAGATAAAAAATATCGGAAAACAAATTGATTTTTTTATGCCAATTGATTTAATAATGGATATATGAATTATATATTGTAGAGTAGAGCAAGTTAGTGTCAGGCTCGGAAGACCCATTATCCAGTTGAGCCCATCCATGTAATGCTTCTACTTGTCAAGCAACAATATAATTTCTGAGTGGTATTCCAAACGATGTCCTTGTTTAACCCCGCTTTTACAGTGTCCAGAGTGAAAATCCAGAAAGTTTCCCTTTGTTTGCGTGTCTGTTCCATTGGTGATCCTGGTTTTGATTTTACTTTCTCCAAAATGACCCATCTTAGATTTTTGTCAGGATGATTTTTGTGCGGGCAGTGCTGTTCAATAGGGGCTGTCGTTTAGCCTGTGCGGATTGCAGATTTATGTTCGCTATAACGTACGCGAAATTCTCTGCCGGTCTCACCAATGTATGCCAGGGCACAATAGCATATAAACAATATTTTGACTCCTGCAATTTGTTTGATCTTTGAGTTTTCCTTTTTTGCCATTGTAATGCCAACAATCAGTGACTATGGCAGATTCACAGGCGTGCCATGAGCCGCATTTGTGATTACCCAGGATTGATGGCAACCCTGTGATGGTATTGTGGTATTCCACACTGGAGCATGTTGCTAGGTGCTGGATGCAGAGACTGTGTCATGTTAGAATCCCATCTATGTCATGGATTGTTGTATATGCAGTAGTTCTGTAAATGTTCAGTTACAGATATGGCTGCTGGTTGATGGATGGGATCCTTTCTGTGGAATAAACATCTTATATCTACATGCCTGAGTCCTGGATTTATTAAGAAGGATTTTACACTGGCGTAGTCGGCTCAGAAATCTACAAGAGAGGATCTCAACAAAAGAAAATTTCTGGATTGTTGAGGACTTATTTTTCATTCAAGAGGGAGGAACCAGATTTATTTCTGCTGTTCATGAAGATCGTGGAAGCTTCTGATTTAGCTGCGGAAACTGGTAGGCTAAATGACTATGAGGTTTGCATTAAAAAACTTGACAAGCATTATCTTCCCAAAGTCAGCACTATCCTCGAAAGATATCAGTTCGCAAAAAGGATGCAAGCTGCTGATGAAACAATTGAGGACTACATAACTCAATTAAGGAAACTTGCTTCCTCGTGTAAATTTGAAGGGTTAACTGATGAACGTATTAGAGATCAGTTCATGTTTGGCTGTACTATCGAAAAAATTAGGGAAGAACTGTGGTTAAGAGACGAACCAACTCTTGAAGAAGTGCTTACAGTGGCCAAACGTATTGAGCACTCTTTAAAATGTGTTGCTGTTATAAAAAAGGATTTGGAAAAAGGGACTGAGGTTGAAATAATTAAAGTAAAATCAGAAAATAGTGATATAGCGGGAACAAGTAATTCTGAAAAGATGTGGTCTGAAAGAAAATGCTATAGATGTGGCAAGGCTGGACATCTGGCTAATGATAAAAGATGTCCAGCTCTCAACCAAACATGTTCCAAGTGTAAGTTAAAGGGGCATTTTACAGTCTTATGCAAAACGAAACGTAAACCCAAGGTGAAAGAAATTGAGATTTATCAAGGGGAGTTTGGTAAATCCAATTCCGAAGATCATGTCTGTGGGCAGATTGTAGTGCAGGTTGAAAACAAATGTAGTAACAAATCCTGTCCTTATGGATAATATCTTGGTGGAAGGAGAACAAACTAGAGTCCTGTTTGATTCTAGTGCAAAAATAACCATTATCTCGAATTAATTTTATAACTCCAAGCTTAAGGGCAAGATTACGTTAATGAAACCTGATATCATCCCTTTGGCATATGGAGGGGAACCGATTAAGCTACATGGATATTTTTCTGGTTTAGTAGAATATAAGGATAAATTGATATCTGGGAAAATTTATGTGTCAAAGCGTGGAGATAGCATCATTAGCTGGATTCCTCAGGGCGTTTTGGGAGTTTTTCTAGATCCCAATGCTAGTCCATCCATACAGTTAAGAGACAGGATTCAATCTGTGGATAAAGATGTAGATGATAAGTATACACACAATCTAAAGACGGAGTTTCCAAATGTATTTAAGGAAACTTTAGGCTGTCTAAAGGGGTATCAACACAAGATTCAACTAAAAGGTGATGTGGTTCCCGTGAGTAAGTAAGAAGTGTCCCACTTTCTGTGAGAGAAGACATGAAAAAAGAAATACAAATATTAAGTAGTTGTGGGATCATTGAGGAAATTGAGGGATCTGAATGGTTGGCTCCTGTCGTCGCAGCACGCAAACCCAAAGGGAATTTGCGCCTATGCATCGACTTGAGACAACTTAATAAGTGTGTAGTGGTGGATAGGTATCCATTGCCGAACATTACTGAATTGTTGACACTGCTTGATGGGGCAAAAGTTTTCAGCACAATAGACCTTACTTCGGCGTATCATCAAATAGAGCTAGAAGAGTCATCCCGGGATTACACATCCTTCATCACGCCCTTTGGCACTTTTAGATTTCGGAGAATGCCTTTTGGATTGGTGTCCGCTTCTTCAGTTTTCCAACGTGTGATGGAAAAGGTGTTAAAAGATCTTCCAGGGGTATGTGTATACCAGGATGACATTTTGGTGTTCGCAAAAGATGATATGGAACATGACATTAGATTGAGATCAGTTCTGAGGAGTTTGTGTGAACACAATCTTACAGTTAAGGTGGAGAAGTGCAAGTTTAAATCCAAAACTATTAATTACCTAGGTCATAACATTTCTGGAGATGGGGTGAAACCAAAACTAGAGTTGATTGAAACCATTATGAAGATGTGTTCCCCTACAGACAAAACTGAATTGATGAAATCCTTAGGTATGATTGAATATTACGCTAAGTTTGTGATGGGTTTTGCAGTAGCAACAGTAAATATGAGGCAGTTATTGCGTAAAGGTGAAGAGTTTGTATGGTCTGATCGGTGTGAAGATGAGTTTGTGGCTATTAAGAAGAAGCTTAGTCAAGCTCCTTCGTTTAAAAGTTTTAATCCCGCGAGTAAATCAATTCTAGTGACTGATGAGAGTGAGAAAGGGCTTGGGGCAGTTTTGAAGCAGTGTGGCCCTAATGGCATGCGAACCATCATGTTTTTGTCTAGAAGTCTCAGGAATCCAGAAAAATGGTATTCAGTCGTAGAAAGGGAAGCGTTAGCAGTATTTTGGGCTATAAAAAAATTTAAGAAATTCTTGTGGGGTTTGGATTTTGATTGAAATATTTAGCAAGAAAGGTTTAGATCTTGTTTCTGGAAGAATAACCAAATGGATAATTGGGTTACAGGAATATAGTTTTGGGATAAAATATATTCCTGGGATAGAAAATGGAGTTGCAGATGTTCTTTCACGCCTGGTTCCTGATTGTTGTGTGCAGGATGACAGTGTGGAAGATGATGAGGATGATGAAATGGTTTGTTTAGTAGATCATGATATCATTTCCGAGGAGAGATGGCTGAAGGAACTAGAGAGTGATGTGACTTTGGGTGAAGTGAAATCCTTGTTAAAAAAGGGGTGGAGCTCTAGTAAAGATGGGTCAGAAGGTCCAAAAATGTTTTGGCCTGTACGAAAGGAGTTGTCTGTTGATAGTGACTTGTTGTTTCGAGGGACTAGATTGATACCTCCCACCAGCCTTAGAAAGGAGTTAATTGATTTGGTGCATGTGGCTCACTCAGGTTTGTCCAAGAGTAAAGAAAGACTTCTCATGTCTTATTGGTGGCCTGGAATGGACAGAATGATTGAGCAAATAATAAGAGATTGTGTTTCTTGTGCCATCAGTGATAAGAATAAGTGTACTCATGTGCAACCTATGATTTTGAGAAAACGTCCAAGTGGTCCGTGGGAAGAGATTGCTTTGGATATTGTTGGTCCTATTCAAGGAAAATAATCACAAATGTACATATTGGTGGTCATAGACATGTTCTCAAGGTGGCCCGAGGTTTTCTTTTTATCAACGATTAATACTAGTAAGGTGATTGAGTGTTTGAAGAGTTTGTTTGCAAGAGAGGGGCTGCCAATATCAATTTTATCTGATAATGGTGTTCAACTGGTTTCCAAGGAAATGGAGCGATTTTTGTCTACTAGAGGAATTATTCACAAGACCTCTGCTCGTTATCATCCGGAGGCCAATGGAATGGTGGAGAGATTCAACAAAGTTATTAAAGAGACCATTGCATTGGCTAAAGGAGTGGGAACAGATTGGAGGAAAGAGGTTATTGGGAAGATTGAAGAGTATAGATTAACTCCACATGCAACAACTGGAAAGACTCCGTTCTTGTTGTTTCGTGGTAGAGTGCCCAATACTAGTGTTGAACCATATTGGGTTTATAAGTATGAATTATCAAAAGGAAAGGAGAGAGTGTGTGATGGGGAACAGATGCTAAGAGTGGAGGAAGAAAAGGCAAAATTGAGAAAAGCATACTTTGATGTTAAACATGCTGTAAAGAAAATTAAAGTAAATGTAGGCGATTGGGTCAGGATCAAAAGTCCTGGTTTGTTGGGAAGTTCTTCATCCAAATTCATGAAACCCATTAAGGTAATCAAAGCGTTCAATAATGCAATTCAAACGCAGGACCATCGTATTTGGAATTTGAATAGAGTAATTGTGTGTAGTGGTGCGCTGAAACAAGGCAAGGAGATGGTTTCTGCTAAAGAAAATTCTTCTTCTCTTCTCATCAAACTAAGGGCGATGAGGAAAAGGATTTGAATTGTCCCAGGTCATCTTCCAGAGTGGTTAAAAGACCAAGTCATCTTGCTGATTTTGTTGATGTTATTGTTTGATTTTACTTGTACAAATATGTTTTCTTTTGAGGAAGGGAGATGTGTGGTATTCCACACTGGAGCATGTGGCTAGGTGCTGGATGCAGAGTCTGTGTCATGTTAGAATCCCATCTATGTCATGGATTGTTGTATATGCAGTAGTTCTGTAAATGTTCAGTTACAGATATGGCTGCTGGTTGATGGATGGGATCCTTTCTGTGGAATAAACATCTTATATCTACATGCCTGAGTCCTGGATTTATTAAGAAGGATTTTACAGGTATTTTGATCATTCTCGTTCTAAGTCTTATTCCTGGTGTGCACGAGCACATCTCTAAGGTTGTGGTTTCTTCTGTATGCTACTATTGAAAGTCCCATATGTTCTTCGTCGTCATGTACGTTTAGTATCTTCCAGTTTTTATTCACAATGTTTTTTATGTTATAGTTCAGTTGTTTGTGGTTCACTACACAAACAATTTGGCCCTTGGATTCCCGGGTAGTACCCTGAAGTAACGCATCGCGGTTATAATATTTGGCCTGTTTGAAGGCAGTCTTGGCTAGTCTATGCGGGTAGCCTCGATCAAGGGGAATTTTCTTCAGAAGTTCTCCATGATTGTTGAAGTCTTTTTTATATTGGTGCAATTTCTGCGAACACGCAGAAACTCACCAGAGGGAATAGAATCTTTTTGGCTGGAGGGTCACAAAAGTCCTACAGAATGCATCTGAGGCAGTCTTGATCCTGGACCAATAAACGTTTGGGACAAACCTTGCAAAGGTCTTATCCTGGCCCAGGTGTCCTACCAGGAGAATTTCGTGAGACAGCTCTCATAGGAAGGCCCTATATCATTGGGAAACCACCAGGGCCCTTGCTGTCCTATGTACAGGAACCTTAGGCTCACTGTAAAGGAGGCTGTCCTCCCAGTAAATGTGGTGACAACCAGAGGCATCACCTGCTGCTTCGGCTTCAGCCTGTTGCCTCATGTCCTCAAGGGTTGGACACTCTCTCTCTGGTGGGTCCTCCTTCTACATTCCATCCAGCAATGACAGGCAGATCACCAAGAGGAAAAATGCCCTCCTTAGTGGGCTTCAGGTTGGCCATCACAGGTGCCCAATCCACCTCACTGGGAGTACATTAAGGAGCTGGTTTCCCCTGCTCCCTACCTTTCCCCTTCTCAGCAGTTGGCTTGGCCATTATTCCAAGCTCCAGCCCTTTTTGACTGCCATCCTGGCTAGCCACGGACCTTGTCGTACCATAGATCAAACCTAGTAACCCTATTCTCTCCACATGAGCCTTAAGCTCAAGGTCATTGCCCAACAAACAGTCCACAGGCATGGCAGGGCTTACTGCGACTTAAAGAATAGCTCAAATGGAACACAGGCCACTGGTTAGTGACTCTGTCTGTTGTCAGCCACCACAACTCGATGGAATGCATTGGGAATTACATAATAACATGCTCTGGGGAAACCAGCTAAATCATTACAATAGTCATGCTGGCTCTTATATCCCTCAAAGCCTCCACACCATGCACATTGATGGTGACCCATTGCTTATACTTTGTAGTACTTGATGGCAAATGGGGCTTAGGACCCATCTCACTGTTACCCAGGGACACTTGGGTAACCCTACTAAACTCCTGCCCATCAACTGGGACAAACTCCTTACCCAGCACTACACTAGCCACCCCTGGAATCTTTCCTCCAGTGGAAGGGGGTGCTTTTTTGGACGCATGGGATCCTCCTTGTAGTGCCCATACTCATAGCACTTAATGGACTTGGGCTGCTGACTTTTGTTGGGGTCGTTTTTTTTTCTGGTGGCCAGATTGTGAATGAGAACCAGAGCCCATGAGTTGTTTTGTGGGACTTTGGAGAAGTCTGTTTCTTTATCTCCCCCCTCTTTCTTCTGGTGGGAATCCCTTTTTGGAGTCCCCCCAGATGCTTCTTGGACACTCTAGTGCTGATCTATATGTCTGCTTCCCCAGCGAGCTTCCTGGGGTCAAAACACTTACTATACACCAGATGATGGCATAGTTCTGCAAAAGAAATATCAAGCATGTGCTCCTTTAAAATTAAGTTGTACAACCCTGAATAACCATCTAATTAGCTTCCCCTCATCCAGCCCCTCAGTGCCTTACCAGTGATGGAGCAGGGTTTTGCGAAAATAAACCCTGCTCGGATCAAACCCTCAGTAACATACATTAACAGTGTGCTGTGAAAATATTATTAATGAACGCTAAAATAAGGGGAAATGCTTTTGCACATGTGTGTACTAATGCATGTAACTAGGCCGCAATTGTTTTTGGCTTTCAGAAAAATAAAAGACTAATGCTGCTTTTGTGCACGTTAATAATGATTGCTAGGAAAATAATACGATTGTGCCTGGGTTAGTACAATGCTGGGATGGTGTGCAATGAAATTGCATTTTATGAAAATAAAAATGTTATGTGTTTGTTTTCTGTAGAAAAGCAAGCATGTGCCTACTCTTCTGCATGCCAGTCTGGGGTTAATATTTGGTAGAGAAAAGAAAATGACCAAAAGAGGGTTTTGAATGAGAAGAGAGAATGCAAGTAGTGTATTGTATGATTGCTAAGTTACGGAAAAGAAAATATAATATCAGTGGAAGCGGACAACTTCCTTCACGAGATGGCAGAGGCAAACAAAGAAGTGCAAGGGCTTGACACATAAAATACGCTGGAGGAAATATGTACTATGATTGTGTTCAAGTTGTTTCCTGGGAAAAATCTGTTGTAATGCTGAAAGTTTAAGACAAAAGGATATTGAATAAAATGATCATGCTGAGAGTGGTGTGACAGTACACCCCCATCCTTAGCCAATGAGAGATGGAGTTTATTCTCATATTGAAAAAAATGTGGGTTGGACATTTGGATTTTAGGGTATAATTGAGGTGCCTCGGTGGGTGTGGTATGTAGGTGTTGGTCAGCTAGAAGGAGATCGTCGCTGTTGTCGGTTTTTGCTGTTTCCAGATAGAGGCCTACCTGTTTCCTGACTTAAGATTTGCCACTCGACTCTTCTTGAGGGGCCTTACTGCCCTTTGGCCAGCCGGTAGATTTCCCTGATTCTTACTTGGGTTAGTATAGATAATATTCTGAATTTGTATAATCATTTGTAAATGTATTTTGTCTCTGAAACTTTTCTCTCTTTGCCTATCCACTCCTTCAATGCATTGTCTATTGGACATGAGTTTGAATCTGTACATTGCTAATACCTTTTCTCTGTGATAATCTATGATTTGAATTGTGTGACAGTACTTGATGAGTATTTATTTCACAATATTTATGATAAATATTATAAATTACACACTGAGTCTGTTGTTTATTTATTAGTATTGATAGGTACATATTATTTCTATCAACTATTCAACTTTATGGTCTGTCGCCACAAACATATACGTTTTATAAGGAGAAATGCCGGTTCTATTACATATTTTGGTAAGTGGTGTATAAACTTGCATAGCACTGAACCCCAGCGTTAAGGGATTAGTTGGATAGTGTAAATAAGTTCGTGAAAAATTATCGATCCCTGATCGCTGGATCACCAGCATAGTCTAAGCAATCAATCCAACTCTGTGTGGATAGCTTGTCGCTGGCCCTAAATCATTGTCTATAATTTTCAGGGGTCTGCCCAAACTTAGTGGTCAAGATGGCCTTCATTGCAGTGTAGCATGTCTGGTCCCCCACCTCTAGTGTAAGAAGAGTGTCCTTCCCCACAGTGGGCATGTACCTCCATTGACCACCACCCCAGAACTCCCCAGGGACCTTGTGCACTCTTAGAGTCACTTCACAGGCTGCAATCCACTTGTTCACCTCATCTCCCACCGCATATCTGGGCATCAAATATTTGGTATACTGACTCTTGACTTGTGAAGACACTGTAGACATGCTGCCACTATTACTGTTACTGGACCCTACCTCCAGCGCTCTTACACGCATCTTGCTGAGGCTCAACTAATGGGAGAGCTTCTTCTCCTCCAGAGATAACCTCCTCTCAGCCAGAGCCTGCTCTTTCTCAAGCTAAGCATACTCCAACTTAAGATTTCTTTCCTCCATCCTGTCTGTCTGTCTGCTTCTCTGGGGATAGTTTCCTGGAGGACACACTGCTACCTTCTCTGGAAACCACCACTGATTCTGGCAAATTGCTGGCCCTCCTTCGTGGCAGTTCCAGAGCCACCTTAGGCTCCAAAACAAGGTCCTTGTCATCCTCAGGAATTTCCTGCTCCTCATCTAGGTCATCATCCAACTGCAACCTTGGTCTCCGCCCAGGCCCTGAAGGCTTCCTGGTGAAGCCTCACATAGAGACCTGAAACTCAGTGCAAAAGATCTTCATCTGAGCCAAAGTATAAGACTCTAACTGGGCCAGATTAAACTCCACAACTTCAAGTGCAGCTGCAGCTTCTCCAGATTGAGGCATTATTTAGCAACACAAATCAAAAGGCCAATTAGGGAGAATTGCAAAAAAACTCAAATTCATCTTAGTATAGAGTTGTAGTGAACAATGACTTACTATATGGTATTGCACAACACAAGTTCTTCCTCACCGCTGATCACCAATGTTAGAACTATGATTCCTGGTTGGCTGGGGTGTCTACCCAGGCCAGACAGGAACAACCACTCTAGACAGGGTAAGCTAAGTACACACTAAAAGATACCCTGTGCTCACCTTCTGGTAGCTTGGTACAGTGCACTCAGTGTTATCTAAACAGGCAGTGTCAAGTTTACTCCCACAGGCAGGTTGATCCGCCGGTTCTGCTACACACAGACAGGAGATATGTTGATATCCATGTTGCACGTATCTGGGTCCACTTCCAGTGAACCATGCACAGGAGCAGGGTTAGAGGCTTTGATATCCTTGAGTGTCAAGCAACATAAGGCAAGCCAACATCCCCTTGGCCAGCTCTCCTTCAGCAAAGTCAGAGAGTAGCAGGCAGCAGGGCAACAACCAGAAAATCTGACCTTCCAGATCAGCAGTCCAATTGAGTCCTTAAAGCAGCACAGCAGGTCTTCTGGCAGAGCTTCAGTTACAATTACAGTAGTTTCTGAGTTTAGGGGATTAGAGACAGAGTACTTATACCCAACAGTGCCTTTGAGTAGGGGGACTTCAAAGCAGTTCCTTGAAGTGCACAGGTTTTCCTTTCAAACCAGACTTGTCTGCCAGGCTATCTTTGCGGAGTAAATTAGCCCTTTGTGTGGGACAGGACACTATCTATTCAGTGAAGTGTTAGCCCTCCCTTCCATCCTACCCAGGCAGAGCCATCAAAATGCAGATATTTGTAGATGGGTACTCAGGCAAACCTAAACTGTTCGTGTGTTTGAGGCTGTCTAGAGGGAATGCACAAAGTGTAGCTTTCAACAACCCCAGACGTGTATTGTAGACAGGCTGACAGACACACAGAGCAGTAAGTGCAGAGAAATGTCCACTTTGAAAAAGTGGCATTCCTAAAACTATAATGTTAAATCCAGATTCATCAGAAAGAACGATTTATCATTACCATTCCAAATGTGTAAACAATGAAGTAGCTACTCCTTTCCTTTCCTTTCTGATCAGGAATTACTACTTAGAAGTGTACACGGGAATTCCCATTGCTAACCCATGAGAGGAGTAGGCCTCACAGTAGTGAAATACGACTGTAGCTGTTTGTCACTACCAGGATATGCAAGACATAAAGGTACATGTCCTACCTTTTACTTACATAGCACCCTGCCCTTGGTGCTACCTAGGGTCTACCTTAGGGGTGACTAATATGTAGTAAAAGGGGAGCCTAAGGCTTGGAAAGTAGCTTTAAATGCCAAGTCGAAACGACAGTCAACTGCACACACAGGCACTAAAATGGCAGGCTTGAGACAGGTTTGACAGGCTACTTTTGTGGGTGACACAATTCGTGCTGCAACCCCCTGGTAACATTTTGCTTACAGGCCCAGGGTATATGGTTAGCCACTTTTCAAGGGACTTATAGATAACTTAAGATGGCAATCATGTATACACCACTTACACACGTTTAGAGGAGAAGCAAATGCACTTTAACACATGTTAGCAGTGGTAAAGTGCTCTGAGTCCTAATACCAACCAAACAGATTTTAGCAGAACATGGAGGTCAGAAGAAAAACATTTGGGGGAAGACCAATCTAAGGATGACACGTCTTACAATCTAGAACAGCAAAAATAGGGTGTTAGAACTCTAACATGCAAAAACCATGTTAGAATTGTTCCTGGTTTCTGATCAGGTATAAATTGATTCACTGCATTTATGTTTATTTGCGGCATAATTACAATTCTTATTATATGTACTGGGTTAGGATTTTATAAAAAACATTTTAAATGCATGTTCTGTTTCCTATTGCTTTTTGAGTGTGTTATTTCGAAGGAGGGCTTGGGTGCTCACTAATTCTCCCTGACCCATCTTATGGGACTGATCGTTACCATAAATACTTTTTACATGAACATTGCTCAGTAGGTTATGTGGCACATCTACTGAGTCTGTTGTACCAGGGTGTCAGGAAACTGAACCTGCGACTCTAGGAGGACATAGAAACATATCACATTCTCTCCAGATTTGAACTGAGAATCCTGTGAGTCATTCATGGGTTTATAAACAAGGCAGGGTAATATGATGTTGACAAGAACCACTGAATAAATGCCTGTTTTTTATTCAAATGACAAACCTCCCCATTTGCATCAGAGTTATTTATGAAACATCTTGTGCAACTTAAATTCTCAACTAGGAAATCTCAAAGGCTTCACTCTTTTCAAGCCAAGATAGCTGCAGTCTCTCTCTGAGAGCAAAGCCTCTTCATGTGTATTAAGACTAATTCTTGGACCCCAAAGAAAATCCACGTACCATAGGAGGATAGCTGGCAGGGAACCCTTGTGGCAAATTTATGTTATTTATGGATTTTGCCATAGGGCAGCGCAGCAATAAAAATATTTCTCCTTGTTATGCCGCACCTCAGTAGGCATAAGAATTTATCTCTTCCCGAGGTTTACATAATTTTGTAAATCTGGGGCAGTATCAAAATCCATGGGAGTGGAAACACACACCGTAATGCCCATGGAACGTCCCTAGTGCGCAAAGTAAGGCGATAAAGCGATTTGCGCTGCGTGGCATTACTCAAGATTGTTGAGGCCACTCAAAGCTGTGCAGGGTGGCTTTGCGTGGCTTCATAAATCTGATTCAGAGCCCTACTTCACTCAAGTACCACTGTACGTGGTGCAATCTGGTGTCATCTTGGGGGTTATTTATGAGAGCCTTGCGTCACGCAAAACTCTCATAAATAACCCCCAAGATGACAAGAGCAGAGTACAAGTTCCTATTTTGGATCTCCTTATTTGATTCCTTGCAAATTTATAGGAATTCCTTTGACTCATATTTTCTGTTGGCTCCCTGCAGCATCATTTTCCTTTTATCATAAATGGGTTGGATAACATTATTTTTTTTCTCACAACTGTGATCTTATTGCAATAACCAAATGAGGAGTTCAGTTTTTAGAGGTTTAGAGGAAGTGTATAAACCTTTCAAAACACAGCTTATATACTGAGTTTTGGGACTGAATTATATTGTTTGAAATTTTGGGATACCAAGCGCAAATGTGATGTGAAAACAACTTTGCAAGCAAAGAGGACACCTCGATAATGGTACATCCCGTTTGGAACAAAAGAGGTTACTGATACACATAGGTGGGAAATTAATGTAAAATAAGTAGAAAAATAGGGAAAGATCACTAAGGGAGGGGTTAAGTGGGAATTCATTTGTTAGAATACATCTGCGATGGATCTGGGGATATCCATATATTCCTATATTTCTGGTAATGGCTGATGGTCATTCTCTAAATTTGTCTGTGGTGCTACAGATCTTTCATTTGATTCCACACATACAATTAGGAATCTCAAGGGATCTGCAACAGTTTTCTCCTTACTTGTGTTTCTACGGTCCTTAAGTAGGGATAAAAAATAATGAAAGTAAACTTTGTTTCATGTCAAGCTAAGTGGAACTTGCAATACTTCATTTGTAAAAATAAAAGTGCCAAGGCCCTCGTCATGAGTACACTGCAGCTTTGTTGCAAAGTCATCCTAGGTGCCCTGTGCACCCCCATTTTTGGCTGACTGATACTGGTGAGAACTGACTCTTACTGTCCTTGGGCTCTGTCTAATCAGGCCCATTGCAAGTGCTATGTTCAAACACAGTGAAAACACAATCAATCAATCAATACATTTATAGAGCGCGCTACTCACCCGTGAGGGTCTCAAGGCGCTGAAGGGAGGGGGGGTGCTGCTACTGCTCGAATAGCCAGGTCTTGAGGTGTTTCCTGAAGGTGAGATGGTCCTGGGTCAGTCGTAGGTGTGCGGGGAGGGAGTTCCATGTCTTGGCTGCCAGGTAGGAGAACAATCTTCCTCCGGTGGTGGTTCTGCAAATCCGTGGGACGGCGGCGAGGGCGAGGCTGGTGGAGCGGAGCTGGCGGGTGGGAGTGTCGAATGAGAGGCGGTTGTTGAGATATTCGGGCCCATGTCGTGGAGCGCTTTGTGTGCGTGGGTGAGGAGCCTGAACGTGATCCTCTTGCTGATGGGGAGCCAGTGGAGGTTTCTCAGGTGGGCAGGTATGTGGCTGTGGCGAGGGATGTCGAGGATGAGTCGTGCGGAGGCGTTCTGTATGTGTTGAAGTCGTTTCTGAAGTTTGGCTGTGGTTCCTGCGTGTAGGGCGTTCCTGTAGTCCAGTCGGCTGGTGACGAGGGCCTGGGTGACCGTCTTTCTGGTTTCGGTGGGGATCCACAGGAAGATTTTTCGGAGCATGCACAGGGTGTTGAAGCATGAGGACGAGACAGCGTGGACTTGCTTGGTCATCGTGAGGGAGGAGTCCAGGATGAAACCCAGGTTGCGTGCGTGGTCCGTGGGTGTCGGTGCGGTGCCCAGCGCTGTGGGCTACCAGGAGTCGTCCCAGGCAGATGGGGATTGTCCGAGGATGTGGACCTCCGTCTTGTCTGAGTTCAGCTTCAGACGACTGAGCTTCATCCATTCTGCGACGTCTTTCATTCCTTCCTGGAGGTTGGTTTTGGCGGTGGCTGGGTCTTTGGTGAGGGAGAGTATCAGCTGGGTGTCATCGGCGTAGGAGATGATGTTGATGCTGTGTTTGCGTGCGATGGTGGCGAGGGGGCTCCTGTAGATATTGAAGAGGGTTGGGCTGAGCGAGGAGCCTTGGGGTACGCCGCAGATGATCTCGGTGGCTGCGGAGCGGAAGGGAGGGAGGCGGACTCTCTGTGTTCTGTCGGAGAGGAACGAGGTGATCCAGTCCAGGGCCTTTCCTTGGATCCCAGTGTTGTAGAGGCGGGTTATTAGGGTGTGGTGGAACGACGGTATCAAAGGCTGTCGAGAGGTCCAGGAGGATGAGGGCGGTTGTTTCTCCATTGACCATCAGGGTCCTGATGTCGTCGGTGGCTGTGATGAGGGCGGTCTCGGTGCTGTGGTTGGCTCGAAATCTGGACTGGGATGGGTCGAGCGAGTTGTTTGTCTCGAGAAATGCAGTCAGCTGTTTATTGACGGTCTTCTCAATGACTTTGGCCGGGAAGGGAAGAAGAGAAATGGGGCGGAAGTTCTTGAGGTCTTTGGAGTCCGCTGTGGGTGTCTTCAGAAGGGCGTTGATCTCTGCGTGCTTCCAGCTCTCAGGGAAGGTGGCTGATGTGAAGGAGTTGTTTATGACGTTCCGGAGGTGGGGTGCGATGATGATGTCGGCTTTGTTGAAGATATGATGGGGGCGTGGGTCAGAGGGGGAGCCAGAGTGGATGGTGTTCATGACGTGGGTGGTGTCTTCAGTGTTGATGGGGTCCAGGCGCTGAGGGTGGTGGTGGGGGTTGTTGGTTCGGTGTCTGGAGGCAGAGTCTGGGGTCCGAAGATGTTGTGTATATCTGCGATCTTGCGGGGGAAGAATGTGGCGAGGGAGTTGCAGAGGTCTTGCGACGGTGTGATGTCGTTGTCGCTGGCGCTGGGGTTGGAGAGCTCTTTGACGATGCTGAAGAGTTCCTTGCTGTTGTCGGTGTTGTTGTCAAGCCGCTCTTTGAACGATGTCCTTTTGGTGGTCCGGATCAGCTGGTGGTGTTCGCGAGTGGCGTTCTTGCGGGATGTCATGTTTTCTGTTGTCCGTCTGTGGCGCCAGGTTTTTTTGAGGGTTCGGCGGGATTTCTTTGAGTCTTTGAGGGCGTCTGTGAACCATGTGGTTTTCCTGTTGCCGGTAGTGCCTGGGGGGTTCTTCAGTGGAGCAAGGTCGTCGGCGCAATTGGTGATCCACTGTGCGAGATTGTGGGCTGCGTCGTTGGTGTCAGAGGTGTCGGCTGGCGGGTTCTGGCTCAGTGATGAGAGGAGCAGGTCTGTGGTGATTTTGCTCCAGCATCCGTGGGGGATCTGTTGCTTGCGGTGGTGGGATGTAGTCTTTTTGAAGGTGAAGTGGATGCATCTGTGGTCGGTCCAGTCAGTGTAGTCTGGTGGAGTGGCTGAATGAGACGTGGTTGCTGGCAGAGAAGATGGGGTCGAGCGTGTGGCCAGTGTGGTGGGTGGGGGTGTTCACCAGTTGTTTGAGTCCGAGGATGGCGAGGTTGGCGAGCAGGGTGGTGGTGTTGTCGTTGTTTTTCTCCAGGTGGAAGTTCAGGTCCCCTAGGAGGATGTATTCTGGTGAGGCTAGGGCGTGCGGGCTGATGAAGTCGACGATGGTTTCGCTGAATTGTGTGCGCGGGCCCGGGGGGTCCGTAGATGAGCGTTCCTCTGAGGGTGGTCTTGGGGTCGGTGTGGATCTGGAAGTGTAGGTGTTCGGCCTCGGAGAGTGTGTCTTCGGCGTTGGTCGTGATGCTGATGGTGTTCCTGTAGATGATGGCGATTCCTCCTCCGGTTTGGTTGACGTGGTCCTTCTGGGTGATCTTTTAGCCGTCCGGGATGGCCGAGGAGGCGTTCATCCAGGTTTCCGTAAGGAAGGCGACATCTGGTGCTGTTGTGTCGAGGAGGTCCCAGAGTTCGACGGCGTGCTTGTGGACGGAGCATGTGTTAAGGAGGATGCACTTGAGGTGGTTGTTGTTGATGTTAGGTCCGGTGGGTGGTCTGCAGGTTCGGAGGCAGGTGAATTTGCAGGCTAGGCAGGTGAAGGGTCCGTGGGTGTGCTTCGGAGTGGCTCGGTAGCAGGCGGGTGGTCGTCTGGTGTTGAGTGTGTTGAGGGCGGCGGAGTCGTATCCCAGTCGGGTACCCTAGTTCCAGCGTGGGCCAGCGGTTCTGGCGCTGGGCGCCGTCCAGGCGCGGACGGGCGCAGCCAGGCTTGCCTTTTGCACGCCTTCGGTGCGCCAGCGGCGCAGCCGCTGTGCAGCCTCCATATGAGGGGCTGTGGGAGGGAGGAGCAGCTGGGAGGCGGGAGCGGGGCGACGAATAGGACAGCGGGGGGCAGGCCGGCAGGGACGCAGCGGCGGTAAAAGGACACAGAAAGCAAAAACGGGGGCCAGTGGGGCGAGGTCAGAAAGGGCACAACAGTGGCGGCAATAAAATACAATAAAGGCAGCAGGTGACAAACAAAAACAGAGAGCCAACAGTGACGGCGAAAGGGACAGCGGGGGGCGGGGCTGGCAGGGACGCAGCGGCGGTAAAAGGACACAGAAAGCAAAAACGGGGGCCAGTGGGGCGAGGTCAGAAAGGGCACAACAGTGGCGGCAATAAAATACAATAAAGGCAGCAGGTGACAAACAAAAACAGAGAGCCAACAGTGACGGCGAAAGGGACAGCGGGGGGCGGGGCCGCAGGGACCCAGCGGCGGGAAAGCACGTCGGGAGACACAGAAGGCGAGCGGGGGGCAGAGGGCACAAAGGGCACAAAAGTAAAACCAAGTACAGCACGGAAGGCAAGCGGGGGCAGGGGGCACAAAGGGCACAACAGTGAACAAAAGTAGGCAAACAGTAAACCAGAGTAAACAAAACAAAATAAAATGGCAACCAGTCAGGGGGCAGGAACGGAGGAGACAGGAGCAATCAGGGCATCTTGCAACAGGTGTAGTGGCAGCGGGACAGCGTCACAGGGAGGACCGTGTGGCGGCTGAGGGGGGCGACCTACCTGGTGAACAGGGTCAAGGGTCGCTCACATACATGAGGGTACGCTACATATTAGGATACACTTACAATTGTCAGGACCTACCCTATATGTTCCCAGTAAATAATGGGACAGGAGGATCAAAACTACCTAAAAGGCCTTAGTATATAATAAGGCATGACAGTTTAGATGCCAGCAGCCCTTTCTGCACTTGCATGTGTGCACTGCTGAGAGCATGAGGTAATTATAAAAGTAGCCCTGTGTTACAGCACTGCTTTTAAATGTAAATTATGCCTAAAATCGACTTAGGTGGTTGGGGCACTAAAACGTGATAAACTACAATAGTTTGGCATTTTAGGTACCCCCAGGATCTCTACTAGGTGTCCCGGGGGGGGGGGGCTCATGTCACTATAAGGAAGGCCATTGAAAAATATGTTTTAAATGTCCTGGGGATAGAGAAATTACGCATTTCAATTTTCCCATTGCTGTAAAGTACCTCCCAAAATCAAATTTGGTGCCAGGAGCACTGAGGGTGAGGACCCACACTATTTTTGCATATTCCAGACATCTAAAGTTTCTCCTAGGTGTCCCAGGGGTGGGGGGTCATGTAACTGTAAGTAGGGCCCGTATAAAAGATGGGTTATATGCCCTGATGACAGAGAAATTGAACATTGCAGTTTCCCCATTGTAGATGCCTAGCCCCATAGGATAACATGGCAACAGTTTATGAATGCATAACTATCGCAAGGAATTGAATTAATATATCATTCAAGGACTTAGGAGAAAGGTACTGATAAATCCAGCAATATGCCATTTCTGAATGTATCCTAAATTGTACAGAAAATACATTGTAAGACTTTCCTTTCTGTAAGCCAAAATTCAGCCTTCCTGACCTCTACCCTGATTGGCCAGAGTTAACAAGTTTAGCCAGGCTGCTTTGATGAAATATTAAGTGGCTCACCCAGGGAGAGGCTATATGGTGGAGAGAGCTCTGCTACACAGGAATGCCAGAGCAGGAGGGAGGGTTCACAAAGCATGAAGCTTCAAAGGGGGAACATGACATGCAGGGAATTCCAGGTCCATCTATCCACGTCTCATCAGACCCAGCCAGATAGCAGGCTTAAGGCAAGAATTTGCAGATGGTAGGGGGAGGGGTGCTATGGAAATGAGCCATACTGGAGGTTGGTTTAACTAGTTCTTGCTCTTCTGCTGAGATTTCAGCCATACTGAATTTTGGAGGAATAGTGCTTTCTGGGAGAAGATTATAGCACACTTTGGAGGAAGCTATCATGCTCTGGGGTGTTACCCTGTTACTCATCGGACAGGAGTGCTCTTGTGCTTTACCCCAGAGAACACTGAATAATATGTGACAAGTGCAGAGCTTCTCACATCTGCTGCTTGTAACTAAGAGAAGAAGTAGGTTTGCCAGGCTGGAAACTTGATGTGCGCCATCTGGCCTTTCATTATGACTGACTGTGCTTGCTGCATTATCTGGAACTTCAGCCCTGTGGATTTACCTTGCTTCAAGAGGAATAAAGAGAGAGTGAACTCCCTGTACGTCACAGGTTAACAGAGCTCACCTGGACCATCACCTGCCTAGGAATCCCCTGCCTAGAGTGTTTCCATTGGATTTGAAAGGGTTTTGTCCAGTTGCAGTGTGGGAATTGTGGTTTCAACTTTTTGAGGACAATCTTAGAGTTTCAAGACCATTGGATTGTTTTTTTTGGACACTTTTGACCGTCAAAAATAACATCAGTAAAAGGTTGCAGCAGTTTGGAGTAACTTTTGAAAAAAATTCCAAAAGAGGACCGACTCAACTGTGAGAGCTAAGGCGATCACCTTCAAACGCGAGTTGGCCTGACCTGCTGGTTCATCCTGCTGAAAAGCTTCAGAGGTCCGACTTCTAGAGTTTCACCACAAGCTCCCTAAAAAGCAAGCTGGTGACCCCTCACTGAATCCAGCCTGGTGTAGAGCATAGGAGGGACCCCAGCAGAAAAAAATCCAGAAAAGTTTCTAAGTCAGAAGGTAAGATTTTGACCGAGGCCTAGCGCGAGGGGTATCTGAGCAGGGCTGTGTCTCGGCCAGCCTGAACCTTTGACTTTGTCCTGGTGAAGCGTGACTAGATGTCCCAGGGTAGTGCAATAGATTTCTATGTGCTAGAAAGTGTTTAATCTTTACAAATTCATATCTCTGGTTCCCAGATTTGATTTTTGTTGGTTTTGTGTAATTTTAAAGATAAAAATATCTCCTATTTTTATAAATCGGTGTCTAATTTTTATTGTGTGTTGTGTCTTAGTTTTTTACTGAATTGTTGTTTTGAAATGCTTAACATACCTGTCTCCAAAGTTAAGCCTGCCTGCTCGCAGCCAAGCTACCCAGGGTTGTGCATGAGAATAATTTACTGAAACCTGTACTGAGCCCTAGACTGTGTTAGTGGCCTTATTGCCAGTGGTAGATGCATATTTACCATTACTAATACCCTAATAACCCACTTTCCAACATTTGGTGTTCAGCAGTGTGGATATGGCCCTGTATTTAAAAGTAAATCTGTCAGTGAAGTGAAATAAGATATTAAAAGGGGGATTAGAAACATACCGGCAGTGACCAGGAGTGATCAGGAGGCCGTGAGGGCAACGGCAACGGCCGAGCTTCCAGCGCATTTCTCACGTTGTGAGGGCAACGGCCAGCTACTACATTTCCCGGCTGTCCCGGGGACCACCGGCGCACTCGTGACGCTCCCGCCGCGCACGGAGGCGCTAGAAGAACGCAGAGCGTCGAGTGTGCCTTGGGGATTAGAAACATACCGGCAGTGACCAGGAGTGATCAGGAGGCCGTGAGGGCAACGACAACGGCCGAGCTACCAGCGCATTTCTCACGTCGTAAGCGCAACGGCCAGATACTACATTTCCCGGCGGTCCCGGGGACCACCGACACACTCGTGACGCTCCCCCCACGCACGGAGGCGCTAGAAGAACGCAGAACGCCTCCCGCCTCGCTGGGACGCGGGCAAAGGGCGGGCTATCTGTGGCCATCAGGGGCCGAGGGAGGCCGGGCTGGGCCATTCCCTTAACAACCAGAGCTAAAACTACAACTGTATCCTGTATTTTTTGGATATATGGGGGTTCTGTCATTATGGGCAAACGCAGCGCTATTACCCCAGCACGCAAAATTACATCCATAGACACGATGTTGGAGCGGGCGGTGAATATGGTCAGCACCGAGATCGAGCTGACGGAGAGAAGATTGTCCCTGGGCCCCACAAAAATCCAATGTTAAGCACAAACTGATATAAGCGATCCAGAGGTACTGACACAGAGAATCACTGAACATTCCCCTCAAACCTCCACTGGAGAGAACACATGCTGGGCATGGAAGTGTTTGGCTCTATAGGAACAACTGCAAATTTTGAATCTGGGTGTAGCCCAACTGTTTCATTGACATTAACTACAGCCAACCTGGACACAACCCCTAACCCAGAAGTAAGTGGAGCGAGAAAGAAGAGGAAGGTGTTGAAACCAGCCTGCTCTAAACGAAAACAGCCCCCACGCTTGAACTCACAACGTACAACGTTAAACACGTGGATTGAGGGCCCCATGGTCCCCGCAGACCCAATCCCCAGTAGTGTCTTAATTGACCTAGCTGATGTGGATACCCAAAGTAATTCCACTCAGACGAAGTCCACGCAGACTGCTTTTTCTAACTTTACACTTGGGGATACTGCTATAGATATTATAGTTGACACATTGTATGATTGTGTTAAAGGGCTTGTGGATAAAAGTTTTGATAAGTTATGGAAGCGTTTAGATCGCCTGGAATCCCTAACTACTAAGGCAACACCACCTTGCAGGGAACACAATGAGCCAGCTCGACAGGTCAGCACCCTGGAAAATCCACCTCGGAATGTGCAACTGGCTCGACAAGTGCCCCAAACCGTAAAGTCGTTGCCTGTTCTGCTTGACTCTAATAATAAAACGAGAAACCCCCTAGCCTCTAAGCTATACACTCGATCTGCCAATACCCAAAATGTAAACCCTGATGATTCCCAAGATGGTCCGATAGTTAGCACGAGTGTTGTTGACATTGGCTCCAGGGGGCATGTAGAACAAAACAAGGATGTTTTAAATTTACCCCCTGCATCCTGCCCATATGTGCTAACTCTTGTAGAGGTACCCCCACTAAAAAAAAAAAAACCAGAGTCCTGGGAACAACTGCGGAATAAATGTGTGGACTGGATGGCTAAACACAAAGGGTATAGGAGGTCTGATATACATGAAATTTTAATGGTACAAAGGGTAGGCTGGGTGGGACCTGCAGTGAAAACTATCAGGGGCGATTGCATTGTTATTAATTTTTCCCGGCCTAGGACCGTTGGATCCATCTTAGCAGTTAAAGAGACCAACTGCCTGTCCTCTACAAACATCTGTGCATTACCCCTTGGTTTCTTCTATAAACCGCCATCTATACAGTGTCCACTCCTTAGCCCTTCTTATCAGTCGGTAAATAGATTTTTGGCTATTTCTGACTTAGACACCCTTGATTGACTTTCACCCAAAACTCAAACGACTGGATTGGTCTATACGGTACCCAAGGAGACTTCTAATACCAGCCCTGGGGTGGAAAGGACCCAACTAATTGATTGCTCTGACTCAATATTGAAGGTGTTGAGTTGGAATGTGGCAGGACTGGCCTCAAAATTAATTATAGAAGATTGGGCAAATATGATAAATAAATTTGACATCCTTATGTTCCAAGAAACCTGGGCAATTAAAGAGCTATATCTCGATGGTTATGAGTGTTTTAATATTATTTCCCCTAATCCTAAACATGGCAGACCTTCAGGGGATCTATCAATATGGGTCAGCATCGCTTCAGGTGGTAGAGTAAAACTAATTCCCACCGAGAATGTTAATTTCCAAGTACTGATCTACACACGGGGGGCCTCCATTTGTTTTTATTAATTTCTATAATAATGATTTCTTATGTACACCAAATGTTAATTTTGTACACCTTTTTAACTTTATTCAGGATCTGGATAATTTATTGGGAAAGTACAAACTGGCAGGGATATGCCTGGGGGGTGATTTTAATGCAAAGATAGGAGAAGGAACTACTGGGTGTTCTTCCCAATTTTTTCCACCCAACCCATGCAAGAGAGGACACGAGCTATTAGACCACCTATCAAGTAGCAGTCTTTTAAATGTGATGGATATTGCAGCTGCAAATAGAGGCCTAGGACGAGCCTCAACTATAGACTATGTCTTCATATCTCCATCATTAGAAGACTACTTAGTTGAGGCAGAGGTCAGGACATCCACTTTTGGAGATCATAATCCTATTACGGTCTCGTTAAGGGTAGCCCCGCGACCAAAGATTAGAAGAGAACTGGGAGCGGGAAACTTAGAACTCTCAACTGATAGTTTAAGAGTTAAATGGAAGGGTATGGATTGTAGGGAGGTCTTCCAGAAGATGGTAAAAACTTATACATCTCTTTGTGAGACTTGTCTCACTTTGGCTGACCCCAACCCACTCTATTAGGTGTAGGCATTAAGGAACTGATCTCTGGACCTGCAGCCCTACACAAATTTGACCCTAGGTGGTTTGACAACACCTGCTCTAGGGCTAATAGGGATCTCAGAGCAGCTTTATCAATTTCCCCTAGAGATCCCATTCTTATTAGAACTAGGCCTGGGCGGTAAATTGAGTTCCGTTCGCGGAATTTGCGGAATTTGGATAATTTCGCGTTCCGCGGAGAACGCGATATTGCCCAAAATTCCGTTTTTCGCGACTTCGCGAAATTTTTGCTTGTTCGCATTCTCAAAATGCGTGTTTGCGAGATATATCTCCCCGAGCACGCAAACAGCGATTGTGAACAGGAAAAAAGCATCACGAACAAGCAATTCCGCGTGTTCGCGGAATTTCTGCGTGTTCACGGAGATTTTTTACCGTTTCGCGGAGATTTGCGTAACGCGATTACGCAAATTCTGCCCACCCCTAAATAGAACCCTAAGGCACAATTATAAAAGTGTAATAAAAATTAAGGCGAGACGTGGTCTTAAACGAGTATTGGAATAACCTGGCTTGTGCTGCCAAACTTAATATTATAAACAATTTTTGGTCTGCCCCTAAGTCCCTGAGAGCTTTTGGGAATACATCTACCCCCCCTAAGTTGCAATATAACTAGTGAAGTGTGGGTTGCTCACTTCTTGAAAATATATGCCTCCCCGCCCCAATGCGAAGACACCCTGGAAAATGTGATGCCTACCCAAATTCAAATTTCTTTGATTGAGGTCGAGGAGGCAATATTCCAGAGTGCGGGAAATAAAACCCCAGGCCCGGATGGGCTGCCTATTGACCTTATAAAATCAAGGCCAGAGTTCTGGGCTCCTCTGCTACTTAACGATTTTAACAATTTAATCACAACAAAAATCCCAAACACATGGTCCACATCTGTAATTATCCCCATTTTTTAAAAAGGAGATAGATCGAACCCAAGCTGTTACAGACCCATTTCCCTAATCGATAACACCCTTAAAATATTGGGGAGAGTTCAATTTAATAAGATCAGAACTTGGGCAGAGGATGAAAACATAGTAAATAATGCCAGTTGGCTTTTCGTAGTCATCTTGGTACTGTGGAACAGTGTTTGAATCTTAATTTAATCATAAGGAAATACACTATCGCCTGACTCAGTCCTCTTTACCTGGGATTTATGGACCTTTCGTCCGCTTTTGATTTTGTTAATAGATCCAGGCTCTGGCAATGCCTTCTAGATTATGGGTTAGATAAAGATTTGGTGTATTTTTTAGCATATCTGCATAGGGACTTAAGGGCCCGGGTAAGGATAAGTATGGACGGGGCAGTGGCAGGAGACATATTGGTTGGGAGAGGCGATAGACAAGGGTGCGTTCTCGCCCCACTCTTATTTATTTTATATATTAATGAACTTCATAATGTCCTGTCTAACCAAACCACCGATGTCCCTATAATTATTGGTAACAAACTGCCCGCCTTACTATATACAGATGATGCTGTTTTAATGGGCCGAACACCTAATGCCTTGAGAATCTTAGTTAGGGGATTTGCAGTTTTTATGAATAATCTGGATCTTTGCACAAATTTAAAAAAATATTTTTTAATGTGTTGTGGCCCTCAGAAACGTTCCATTAATACTATTACCTTGGGCCCTGATTCTTTGATATGCACTCGCACTTTCCCCTATTTGGGCTTCCAATTTTCTGATAATGGGTCCTGGACACCACATTTGGCTTATGGACGGACTAAATTTTCAAGAGCCATAAACTCAGTAATAAATCTCCCCCAAACGAAAAGAATTGAGGTGGTACTGTCCCTACGTAAAATCTATAGGACACAATGTGTACCAATCATGACCTATGGGGCTGAAATTTGGGGCCATATAAATTTGAAAAGTGTCCAGGCCGAAGAAAACAGATTTTGCAGGAGACTTTTGGGCCTACCAATTTCATTGTCCACCTTTGTATGCCATAACGAGTTAAGAATGCCATACTTGGAAGATTTTATTAGGTCCCGCCCTGTTTTATTTTGGCTAAAGGTTTGGAAAAATCCAGCAGCCTTATTAACAAGGGAGATTCTGACAGATTGTCTAAAATGTGATAAGGGCGGTGATATCCCTTGGCTGGCCCAAGTACGGGCAAATTTGACTGCGGTCAATCTAGAGCATATTTTTAATAATCCTGAGCAACTAGATGGAATTGATGGAAAGATTATCCGCAAAGTTTTATATCAGTATTACGGGGATGTGAGATATGCCCAGGAATCTTCCAAAGTATCTGTGAAACAATATATTTTAATGACAGGCAAGGGCGGATCTCCTTTATGCTCTCCTATTAGTTATCTCTTAAGAGAGATTACTCGCTGGGAGCGAAGCCTTCTTTTTCGTCTTAGATTGGGCTCAATAAAGTATCTGTTGTGCTTCCCTATAGGCTATCAACCTAATATTGAGAACTTGGTTTGCCCATGTGGTAACTTAGGGAAACAGTCTATGTTACACTTTTTGTTCTTTTGCTCTTTTTATCAAAAATATAGTATGCAGTTATTGATACCGTTTTTCAGGGCAAAGGGCACAACCGATTTTAAGGTTGCATACAAAATTATTTTCCAGCTTAAATTAAAGATGATGATATAACATATCGAGTGTGCACCTTCCTGAAAATGGCCATCCGCTCACGTTTTTCTATGAATTGATGCTTGCTGGATTAGGCTGTACAATATGTATTTTTGGACTTTGTACTGCTTGTATTTACATTTTGTACTATGCACACCTGCACCTTCATTTAATGCTGCTAACTGTAACCTTTCTGAGATTTAAGGATTTGTCGTCTTTAGCTGCTTTTCCGTGAAATATTTGCACTTTGCACACTGTCCCTTTAACCTCTTCAGTGCCCCGCCCTTTCCACGCCCTGTGCCGGGCGTTGCATTAGCGGGCGGGGTTCATGACGAGATAGTCTCGTGATGGGCACAGCGCAACCGCGCTCCATGACGAGACTATCTCGTCATGGGCACTGAAGGGGTTAACATCGTCGATGATATCAAGTTATGGATAATTTAGTAATATTTTAACTGATTAGTTTTAATGATGAGTTTTTTTTTATTTTTTACATTTTAATGATGATGGACTATGTATGTATGTGATTATGAGTAATGTTTGTACTTTTATGGATAATGCATATCTGAATAAAGATAATGATGATGATGATATTAAAAGTCCTCCAAATTGTCTTAGAACAAAACTTTTGAGTTTTGAACTTTTTGAATTTGGACTAAACGTATTTTCCAAAATTGTTCTAAGTCTGATTGCTAGTTGCTGTGATACAAAACTAGGGATACCACGGAGCTAGACCTACTTAAACTGACTAACTTCAAGATGGCTGAGCTTCGGACACAGTGCATGCTTAGGGGCTACCTACATCCAACAAGATTATGAAGGCAGGGTTGCTTAAGGCCAGGATGGCCTGTACTAGGGCAGCTGAAGAGATTGAAGGGTAGGGGAAAGATGACTCTCCCAGCCTCATCCAGGAGGGTGATGATGTTCCCTCCTCCATTGCTTCTAGTAGTAGGTACATAATTTCAGATGGTGGAAGGGGGCAGGGCCCCACACACAGGAACCACTGATGTCCCTTGCAGAGAGGCAGTTTTAGTCCCAGCTAGCTTCTGTTGCCTTAGAGAGGGAACAATTGGAATTAGCTTAGTAGAAGTGACAGAGGGAGAAGGAAGAACAGGTGGCAGCGAAATTGAAGATGAGATTGAGAATCCCAGGGATAGTGGGTTTGACCACAGCCTTCCCAATGGAATAGTTATAAGGTACACAGAGAGTGATGTCATTGATAAGTGGCTAGCTGCCTTTTTAAAGGGCCCTTGGGGTGAGTAGGGTCTACTCTAAGTATTGGGGTGCACTCCTGTGGGAGTTGATTCCAGTAGCTGAGAGGGATATGCTCCTGACCTTGAGAGGGGATGATGCAGAATCCTACCAGCAGATGAAGGCATGCTTAGTGAACAGATTTGGACTGACTCAAGAGCAGTACAGGGTGAAGTTCAGAGACGCCCACTAAGTGAGCACGTGGTCCTGAATGGACTTTGCGGAGATATCAATGAAGGCACTAGAAGGCTGAATTGTTGGTAACACAGTAAACACATATGAGGGATTGTATAATGTGTTGTTGAAAGAACACATTTTAACTCATTGTGCTGAAGAGTAGTTACACCAGTACTTAGTGGACTCTAAGCTGACAGACCCCAGCGAGCTGGTGGAAGCAGCTGATGAGATCCGGGGTTTCCAATCAGCACCGGGGGAGATCAGAAGTAAGGATGACAGTCCCACCCCAGGGGAAAGCCCAGGGGAAAGAAGGAGTCCTCAAAAGACTGACAAAAACCTGAACAAGGAGGGGGCACAGAGCCAACCCAAATTCACAGGGAAGGGGTACCAGGGAAAGAATAGTAGTTTATTTGATCCCTCAAAGGTGGGAAAGTACTTTGACTGTAATCAGCCAGGGAACAAGAAGAGAGACGCTGTCTGCACAAAGAATTCCCCCAGTAGCGGGCCACCCCCAAGGATTGCTAGTGTAAGTGTGAGGGTGGAAAGTGCACAAGACGGCGTAGGGAAGTGGCAGAGGCAACCTTAGTGTCCGTAGGTGGGGTGAATATTGCAACCCTGGCCGCCTTCCCTCCAAGCATGGATAAGTACAGGCAGAGGACTAAAGTCAATGGGACTGATGTTGAGGCTCTAAGAGGCACAAGGGCTAGTGTGACTATGATCCGGGATACCCTATTGAATAAAGAGAGATTGCTACCTGGTAAGGTTCACTGGGTGACCCATGAAGACAGCAGTATCAAACTCCATTCAATGGCTATGGTGGATTTGCGATGGGGAGGTGTGACAAGCCCTATGAAAGTACTGCATCTCCTCTACTTCCAGTCCAGTGCTTACAAGGCAATGATATCAAAGCATCTGAGTGGTCGAAGGTGGAAAGAGGGCTCCATATGAGAATATTGGAGCTTCCTGAGTGGGTATGTGCTGTGACCACGTCACAGATTATCCGGAAGGGGAGGGCTGGGTGCCTGGACCATGGAACAAGGTGCCAAGCATTCAAGGACAAGGGTAATGGGTCTGGTGAGCCAGCTCATGGAACTCCAGAGGTGCAGGAGGAGTCTGTCCCTCATGGGGAGGATCTGACCTTTGAGGAGGGGACACCATTCCTGCCAGAGCTGTCAGATTTGGCAGAACTGACAGGAGTAGGTGGACCATCCAGGGAGGAGCTTTGACAGGAACAGAGAGACTGTCCCACCCTTGAGAGCTTGAAGTGGATTGCTTCTAAGCAAGAGGAGGGGGTGACAGTGGACTTCACAGAATTTACTGGGAAGATCAACTGTTTTATACTGAGGCCAGAAACCTCAAGGAAAGGGGCCACCTGGAGGTTGGTGTCCCAAGAGTATAGATAATTCATCCTGACCATGGGTCATGATACCCCCTTGTCAGGACATTTGGGACAGACTAAGACTTGGAACCAGTTGGTGCACAATTTCTACTGGCCCCAATATGTCTGAGAAGGTAAAGGAGTTTTGCAGCCTGTGTGTCTCCTTCCTAGCAGGCCAATGGCAAGGCAAGGAGCAAGTCAAAGGCTCCCTTGTTACCACTGCCATTGGTTGGGACTCCCTTTAAGAGGGTGGGGATGGACATTGCTGGCCCCCTGAACCCACCTACTGCATCAGGGAATAGGTATATCTTGGTGGTAGTGGACCATGGAACAAGGTACCCTGAGGCAATACCTCTAAGGACAATAGCTGCTCCTGCAGGGGCTAGGGCTTGGTGTGTTCAGCAGAATGGGCTTTCCATAGGGGTTGTTTTAGATAGGGGCACAAACTTCCTGTCCAACTATCTAAAAGTGATGTGGGATGAATGAAGTCTTAATAACAAGTTTACCACCCCATATCACCCCCAGACTAATGGTCTGGTGTAGAGGTTCAACAAGACCCTGAAAGGCATGATCAATGGGTTGTCTGACAAACTCAGGAGGAGATGGGATGTTCCACAAAAGGGGATTGGTTTCAGTCCCTTTGAGCTGTTTTTGGACACTCTGTGAGGGGGCCATTGTGCCTGCTGAGAGAGTCTTTGGAGAAGCCTCCAAAGGAAGCAAAGCACAATGTGCTTGACTATGTGGTAGGCTTGAGATCTCAAATGGCATAGTAGGTCTACAAGGCAAGCAGGAAACTGGAGACCAGCCATGAGTTCATGAAGCACTGGTATGATCAGAAGGCTACTATGCCTGAGTTTACTCCAGGACAGTTAGTGTGGGTGTTGGAGCCTGTGACTCCCAGTGCCCTCCATGACATGTGGAGTGGGCCCTATCCAATCATTGAATAGAAGGGTGAGGTTGCCTACATGGTAAACCTTGGCACCCCCAGGAAACGTCATAGGGTCCTGTATGTGAATAGATTAAAACCCCACCATGCCACGCTCGCCAGCATTAAGTTAGCATGTACGAGCAAGGAAAATCCAATGCTAGACCACCTCCCACTGAGATTTCTCAACACGGGCGGTCGTTGATGGCATCGACTGCACGCATTGAGAAACCATCCATTCAAGTTGAGGAAGCTGACGCTCGAGTAGAAAATCTACTCGAACTGCAAAAAGAAGCAGTGCCCTCCTGCACTGTCCATGGTTCTGTTCATGGTGATTTTCCAGCCCGGAACAAACACCTGGCACTAAAAATCAGCAAGAACGGCACGACCTAATGCATTTTTATGCTTGCAGAACTCCACGTAGCACGGTGGAGTTTTTTTATCACTTTGTGGAGTTCTGCACAGCCAAGAGGAAACTGAGCCATTGCCTGACCTCTTCTTCAACAAAGTGGAAGATGGGAGGGAGTTGTAATATCTCCCAAATTGACAGACCAGCATCACAGAGACTGTAAGCAGGTACTGGAGCATTTTGCTGGCCTGTTCCCTTTGACCGCAGGTATCACTAAGTGGTGTGTGCACCACATTGACACTGGTGACAGTCCACCTGTCAAAAATAAACTCTGCATGTTGTCTGACCATGTCAGAGCCAGTATCAAGGCTGAGGTGGCTAAAATGCTGGATTTGGAGTTAATTTAGCCATCTGACTGTTCATGGGCCAGGCCAGTGGTGCTGGTGCCCAAACCTAATCCCCAGGGGAAACCAGAGGAGTTAAGGTTCTGTGTGGTCTCAATGTAGTCACACAAACTGATGCTCACCCTCGACCTAGAACAGATGAAATCATTGGCAGGTTAGGGGCTGCTAAGTGCCTGAGTACATTTGATTCACTTCAGGCTACTTGCAGATAGCCCTCAAAGATGGAGCAAAGGAGAGGTTGCCATTCTTTACAGCAGAGGGACATTATCAGTTCAAAGTAATGCTCTTTGGCTTAAAGAATGCCCCTGCTACCTTCCAAAGGTTGGTGAACAGAGTCCTGGCTGGCTTGGAGCAGTTCAATGCAGCATATCTGGATGATGTAACTGTATACAGCCTTATCTGGGGGGATCACTTAAACCACCTGAGAAAAATGCTACAGGCCATACAGCAGGCAGGCCTGACTATTAAGGCAATTAAGTGCTAAATAGGGCAGAGTTATGTTGTGTACCTGGGTCAACTTGTAGGTGGAGCACATGTACAGACTCTCCAGACCAAAATTCAAACCATTTTGGCCTGGACGGTTCCTGTTACCCAGACTCAAGTCAGGGCATTCCTTGGACTGAATGGGTACTATAGAAGATTTGTTCAGAAATATGGGACCATTGTGGCTCTCCTGACAGAACAGATTTCTAAGAAGAGGCCCCAAAAAGTTGTTTGGACCCCAGAGTGTCAGAAGCCTTGTGACACGCTGAAATCTGCTATGTGTTCAGCACCAGTGTTACTGGTCCTTGATTACACAAAGGAATTTATGGTTCAGTCAGATGATTCAGAACAAGGGATTGGGGCAGTGTTGTCACAGGTAAATGAGGAGGCCCTTGATAAGCCACCTGCCTTCATTAGCAAGCGGCTTCTTCCCAGAGAGAAGAAGCGGAGTGCCATTGAGAAAGAGTCCTTTCCTGTGGTTTCGTCCCTGAAAAAGTTGAGACCATATCTGTTTGTCGCTCACTTTCATGTTCAAATTGACCACAGACCTCTCAGATAGCTCATGCAGATGAGAGGGGAGAATCCCAAACTATTAAGGTGGTCCATATCCCTACAGGGAATGGACTTTACAGTAGAACACAGACTGGGGTTGCTCACGCCAATAAGGATGGACTTTCCAGGTTTTTCCACTTAGCTGATGAGGACTAATATAGAGTAGGTTAGTGGCCCATCACCTTTCAGTTGGGGAGAGGGAATGTTGAAGAGACATCCTGTGTGCCCTGTGCAGCCCAATGTTTTGCTGACTGGTACTGGTGGTAACTGACTCTTACAGTCCTTGGGCTCTGTCTAGCCAGTCCCAGGGCCAATGCTATGTTGAAAACCCAGTGAAAACACACACATACATGAGCGTACACTATATATTAGGGTACACTCACAATTGACACCATCTACCCTATAAGTCCCTAGTAGATAATAGGGCAGGGGGATTAAAACTAGTCCCTTGTATAAAATGGGGCATGGTAGTTTAGAGGCCAGCAGCCCTTTCTGAACTTGCATGTGTTTACTGCTGAGGTCATTTTAAAATCAGTCCTGTGTGGCAGCACTGCTTTTAAATGTAAATTGTGCCCAAACTTGACTTTGGTGATAAACTACAATATTTTGGCATTTTAGGTATCCCCATGGTCTCCCCGGATGTCTCAGGGTTGAGGGGGGGAGCATGTCATTATAAAGAGGGCCAGTATAAAAGATGTGTTATATCCCCTGGGGATAGAGAAATTGCATATTTCACTTTCCCCATTGTAGTAGAGTGCCTCCAAAAATCGACTATGGTGCTAGGAGCACTGTGGAGGACCCCTAATGTCTCCCATAAGTGTCCCAGGGGTGGGGATCATGTAACTATAAGCAGGGCATTTATAAAAGAGATTGGAGCAACTTTGGAAAAAAGCTCCTTAAGGGGACTGACTCAACCGCGAAAGCCAAACTGGCCATTTTCACCCGTTAGCCAGCCTGACCTGCTGGTTCGTCCCGCTGAAAAGCTCTGGAGACCCGACTTCAAGAGTTTGACTGGGAGCTCCCTAAAACCCAAGCCGACAATCCCTCACTGAATCCGGCCTAGTGAAAAGCATTGAAGAACCCTGGCAGAAAGAGCTTCAGTCAGAAGGTTACATTTTGACCAAGGCCTACCGCGAGGGGAATCTGAGCAGGGGCATATCATGCTTGGCCTGAAACTTTGACTTTGTCCCTTCAAGGACCAGATGTACCAGGGAGGAGCTATAGCTTTCTATGTGCTAGAAAGTTTTTAATCTTTAGAAATTCAAATCTCCGGTTCCCTACATTGGATTCTTGTCATTTTAAAAATACAAATATTTGCTATTCTTATAAATTGGAGTTAGATTTTTATTGCGTGTTGTATCTTAATTATTACGGAATTTGTGTTTTTAAATGTTTTACACACCTGTCTCCTAAGTTAAGCCAAGCTGCCCAGAGTTGAGCATGTGAATAATTTACTGAGACCTGTACTGAGCCCTAGACTGTGTTAGTGGCCTTATTGTCAGTGGTAGATGCATGTTTATCACTACTAACAACCCACTTCTCAACACGCTTGCACCACCTGTTGCCCCTGCTAGAGCTGCCAATGACAGCACTAACACACTAGTAATCATCACACTATTAAACGTGTGACAATTCTAGGCCCCCAAAGCTATAAACACGGCCTGGGTGAAAGGCATTGTTCATTTTTATTGTGTTTTGAAATAATAAATAGCTGTTTTGCTCATCTCTAATTCCACTGGCAGCCCCACAGTGTGGCAGACTGTCATAAGTGGCAGTGTCGACAATTAAGAGCTGGTGCCGAGAACCAGAATCCAACGGCTCAAATTAAGTGCTGGCTGAGGAATGGATACAAACTAATAGTTTAATATAATCTTTGTGATAACAACCAATTAATCATGAGATTCAAGTGGGATATATAGAATAGAAATCACTCCATGGGAGAACAGAAAAGAATGTGAGGCAGAGAAGGCTTTGAAATAAAGCATGCTCTGGAGATAATAAGAAAAGATGCTTGAATATTATGTTAATGGTGAAACAGAGTGTAATGCTGAAGTGAAAGTGTTAAAATATGAAGGACAGGTTGTAACAGAGTAGAAATTGACCCTTGCTGCTGTCATGGAGTGTCACAGGCTGGTAGATAATTTGCCCAGTGCAAATAATAGAGAATTCATTCGCAGAATGCTTCAGAAAGAGTGGATAATACACTACAGGAATTTAAATAGGAAGAAGCCAAGCACATAAATCAGTGGAGTTAATGATTGAAATATTTAACAAAACCACCATTGGAGATGTAAGTTATGTTTTATTTATTGATCTGCTAATTAAATTTATCAGTGAATGGGTGTGAAAAAGACATTATTTAGTCAATGATTATTTTCCATCGAGTATTGTTTTGTGAGTGGACATTCGACAAGCTCATTGTGCTGTCCCGTTGATGAAGTCAAAAGAAACTGATGAGATGGATCAGGGATGAAGTGCACCAGAGGAGGAAATTCTGAAGGCACTAATAAATCTTTTTTAATTCTTTGATGTGAAATTATTAAGTAGCACAGTGGAGAACAGGGGTTGATTGTGAGTTCTTCCGATGCAGTGGTAATATTGGAAGAAGACTGTTGGGGATATCTAGGGCATTACTTAAATTATATGATTAATAGTGGTCATTTGCCTGAGTGCGGTTTTAGTTGGGTGTGGGTCAACTTTAAGAGCATAGCTTATCCGAGAAATAATAAAAAGGGGCAGAAGTTTTTGCTGTCATTGGATAATAAAATGTCTCATCTAATGGCAGAGATTGTGTTGGAGTCTGAACAGCTGGTAGAATTATAACAGAGTGTGTAGGGAGGTGATATGGGTTGCTGGTGTTCCAAACGGTAGAATATTGCAAGAGAATGAGCTAGATACAGAACAAGAATCTTATTGAATACTGGCTTGACTAAGAGCCTACAGGTACATGAAAGCAGCAATTAAGAATATTGAAAAGAGCTAAGCTGTAAGAGGGATTCATATGGTATTGTTCTTTGTGTTGGTGAGATAGGCGAAGCAGACATGTAAAAACTACGTTAAGTTAAAAAAGAGGGGAATAATTAGGAAACAAATTGGGAAAGCAAGATAGATGTATCAAAAATCAAGGCAGCTGTTCCTTGTTGAAAATAATGGAGAATAACACGATTGCGGAAGTGAACTGTTATATGTTCTATCCGATAGATGGAATGGAAGAAGGCCCGTGTATGAGAACCCTATCAGTGGCGTAGCTAGACGTACTGTTACCCGAGGTGACACCTAAGTTTGCTGCCCGGGTGCAAGTAAGAGCGGGGGATTGGGGTGTGTGTTAGGGTGACCAGATATTCAAAACAAAAAACCGGGACAGCCTTTGACATAGAAATAGGACTAAATGTTGGCACTGGTCAGTGTAGTGTCAACATTTAGCATTTAGTCCTATTTCCCTGTCAATGGCTTTGCCGATATATGTATGTGTGTGTGTATATATAATATGACACCCATATGGAACACACCACAGCATGGCAGAGCAAGTCTTTAATTTGTATGCTACAGAGGTGTATGCACACACACCCCTGTAGCACGAAAATTAAAGACTTCCTCTGCCAAGCTGGGGTGGTCTGTGTCTTGTTTTCGTCTGTCAGATGCCTTCTGACAGTGGTGAGTTTTTGGATACTGAGGCGGTAGCCTCATTACTCCACATTCATTTTGAGTTTTTTAGTCGCTGTTTAGGTTGTCTGATTGATTTGTGACGCTTTGTCACAGTTGAGGTTGGATCACAAGGTCAGTGCTGTGATAGGCCGTGGGTTGCGGTCAATTTGGTTTGCAGAAGTGTCAGCAAATTTTATCTGGCCTTTGATGCTCTGCAGGGGCTGATTCAACTCCCATTTGATCCTGCTGTGCTGCCTGAATAAAGCCAGGCAGCACAGTATGAGACTCTTTCAAACACCTTGTACTTAGTTTCATGAGAGGGCCGGTGTGAACGTAAGACTTCACAGCACAGTTGTATATACGTGCATTTTCACCCGATCCCCTTAAAACTGGGACATTTCTTTGTTTTGGTAAAAAGTGTCGGGACGCCAGGACATTCATGTCAAATCAGGGACGTCTGGTCACCTTAGTGTGCATCGGTTAATGGATGACTTGTTCTGGTGGGGAGGGGCGGGGGCTTGGTGGCCGTTGGCTGACTTGCTCTTGGGGCTAGGGAGAGGGTGGTAGTCAACAGACACTACTCCTGCTGCTCCCAAAAACAGTGTTGCCTGGGGCAGACTGCCCACCCCAGCTACACCACTGAACCCTATGGGTTTATGAATGCACCAATTGAGTCCTTAGGTTCAGCAAGCAGTATAGGGTGGGTAGAAAAGCATTACTGTTCGAACAGGAGCTTGGGTAATCTAAAGTCTTGTGGCATGAATATCAAATATAGGATTCCTTGACCAGTACATTTGGTGGACCCAAGTCTTGTTTTCAGTGACAAAAGAGTGAGGTAACATCATTCTTTCCAGTTCCTAAGTGAAATCCCCAAAATCATTTTGAATATAATGAGGAGAAATAAAAGTATTTCTCTCTGTTGCGCCACTTCACGCCTCCCTTAAGAGAGGGGTTGGATTCTGACACATTCCTAGGTTTAAACTTTCCAGAATGTTGTAAATCTGGGAATGCCTGGAGTTCAATAGATGTTGTGTGGATACACCCACAGCACCACTCATGGAATTCTTTGTTCACACAGAGTTATGAGTTAAAGGGAAACATATTAACAAGGCCATGAAAAGTCATGCAGGGTCATGGCCTTGTGGGTATGGGGAAGCCCAATGCGCTGCCAGTGCATTAATAAAAGTGATATACTAAATGCAGAGGCTAAAAGGGAGGGAGTGACAGTGTAGTGCAGGAACAATTCTGAAACCAAATTAAACTGTTACTTGCCAACAAAGTAAATGTTCCTGTACATGTATACTGGATTCATTTTTTTTAATTTTTATAAGTCGTTTGTATGTTTTAACCTTTAATGTAAAACAGTGCTAAACTACATTTGAAAGTTACTTTGCATAGCACGAACAATCTGTGTGAGATGGACACAGATCAGGAAATACTGCTCTGCACTTGAACAGATGTCATATTACCACAGAAACGCATATTTTTAGCTCACACATTTTTGCATGTAGTCACAAATTCATATTAATCGAATAGACGTTGCTTAAAGTAGCAGTGCATTATGCACCGTGCTGATTCAGCATATGCATACTATAGGACAGTAAAGCCTGCGAAAAGGCTTGATGCTCTAGGCTGCTTTAATGGAATGCTGAGGCTAAGAGCAATTAGTCTGGGAATTGTCAGCACATCTCAAGACGTCATTCTAGCGGTTTTAACGTGAATGAACCTTCACACAGCTGTAAAACATCTGAGTATCTGGGTCAATTTGTTGAAGCGTGTCCTTCAATCGGGGTTTCTTTACCAATGAAAGAGAGCACATTAGTGTCAGGGTGATTGTATGACAGAATGAGTATTAGGCGAGTCTCGACTGTACCCTCCAGTGGAATGCACTGAATCCATGCATCAAAAACACACATATACACTGTGTGTATATCTGTGAAATTGAGCAGGCACGAGGAGCTACAGGCAGCGAGCAGAAGCGTCGGGTGCAGCCCTGGATGAAGGCTTCAGGATGTTTTTTATGACAGCATTCGAACACAGCCCCCGGCTAGGCAGCTCAGTCCAAAATTAGAAGCTGGAACTGGAATAGTTTATGAAGTGATCTGCAAGGCATCCACTGGGCAGATGATGTGTTATTTTCTACCTCATTGACACAGAACGGGAGGAATATGTAACGTTTGCGTGCTTGGGTGAAAACCACCCCTGACCTTTAGAAGCACAATATATTGCAATGTCTTCATAATATCCCAAGTGAAATACATGTGTCACTATTAATACTCGAAGACGTGATTTATGCTAGCATTCCGAAACAGAATCATGATTGAAAATGTTTGGAACAAACATGATTCAAAACTGACGTCAGTCCAAATGCTTATTTGTGTTGTATTATTAGTAACACTGGGGTCTTGAGACTGTCTTTCCAAATTCCACGCCTACTTATGCAAATACGAATTCGAATGATATATATGATGCTTCTGTGCAATATTTTGCACATCAGCGATTGTTATGTATTACTGTAAAATGATCCATATTTTCATGCATGCTACAGTGAGAGTGCCACGGCACATGTAGGGACGCAGAGTCTGACCCGCGAGAATCTCCAAGTTTATTTTCCTGCTTTTAGTTCTCTGATTTCTGACCTCTACTCTGAGTAAACTTCCCCAATGGAGTCAGACCCATTGTAAACTTCTGTTTTAAATGATTTTGAGGTGTAACCACCAGAGTCCACCTGGAATAGGAGACCCTATAAACAAGTTAAGCATAAACACCTTAACAAACGTGTGTGTTTGTACACATGTGCAGGCTGGAGAAGGAGCAATGTCATCTCACTCAGCCTGGAGTCTGTGCACAGGTAGAGTTCTGCCAGATGTGAGCCAGTATAAGTTGGTTATGGCCTGTTTAAGTATCATGATTCAGCTGTCAATTGAAAAAAACAAAGATTCCCTTTCTTTTTGGTTGAAGTGGAAAATCTGTAATATTTAAACTTTTTCTACATGCCTAAATCATAACTGTTAATAGGAAGACAGTTGATATGTTTTTTCCCCCACCTCCGTTTGTCCTCACCAAAATGTGGGTCCCAAAACATAGCCAAAGGTGGATTTACTATGTAGTCATGCATATTTGTACTATAAGTTTGTAAATGTTTACCTGAGACAGACTTAATGGAATTCAGACTCTGAGCTACCCTGCTTGGCGAAGTTAATCATATTTCTGGTAAGCTGCTATTTCAACCCTCCCCATCAGCCCCCAAACAACAGGTCCATTCTGAGGGATTAGCCTTGTCCTGAAAGGTAACAAGGGTGGGGAAGTGATTTCCATAAGATAATTGAGTGGCTCTCTCCAAGAAATAATGGTAGGACACATTTGGAGCAGGAAGGCCTTGGGCGCCTCTCAGCAAGTTTCTTTGAAGTCTGGGAGAGGAGAATTCAGACTTCATGTGGAGAAGTCTAGCACAAAGGAAAGGTATTTTCCAATGTTTTTAGAAGTTGCCATCGTGCATTTTCCCAGAGTGTAATGCAATGAGGTTAGACAGAGCATGAGCTGCTCTTCAGAAGTGCCAGTCAGTGTTGGAGGGAAGTTGTGGCATCTCTGGACTTATTAAGATTCAGTCCACTACCATTTGACACCTTTTACACAGGGAAGAACATTAAAAAAGTTGAGGCAAAAGAGAAGAAGAAGGATGGACACACAAGTGTGTTTGAACACTAGCTTGAGTGGAAGGACACTAAAGACTGCTTCTTGGACGTTTGCTAGGCTCTGTCCCCAGAGTTAGTGGCATTAGTCCATCTTCTCTCTCTTTGGGTCAGTAGAGGATGGGCTTGTTAGGGATCCAACATGATAAAGGGTTAATTTGGAGTTCTGTGGGTGACAACAGATGGATCACAATAGGCTTCTACTTTTGGGTGCATTGAGAGTGATCGATTTTGAGGACTGTGGGAGGTTACCTAAGAAACACTCCAGGTCAAGAGACAACTGCGAGACGAGGGCAGATCAACATGTCTTTCAGTCCACTGCTAATAGCAGGAGGAAGCCACTGAGAGAATGATGCAAAAAATAAAATTTCAGGAAGAAAATCACCAAAAATTGGACTCCCGGAGATCCCATAAGAACACTCCTTGTGGCTGGAGAAAGCCATCAGGAGCAAAAGAGGAAACAAAACCCCTATTGAAACTGGCACATGGGCCAGAGATATCAGATACAGAGCAAAGTATTTGAGTGCTACACTTTAAGTGACTGCAGCAGTGCCAGGAAGATTGGCAGCATTGCAATAGCAAAAGAGATCCGAAGCAGTATCTTTATTTCATCCCCATTAGCTCAGGGCATGGTGGGTACCCCGTCAGTTCATTGGTGTTGGTGCACTATTTGTTTAACATACTCCCAATGAAAGGTGAGGGACCTCTGGTGGACCTGTCCATCAACTAAGGGAGCCCCAAGCCTCTGCCTAGAGCCCATTTGAGTGAGGCCCCCACTCCTACCTGCATTAGAGGAGAAAGACAAGGGCTGGCAGGAGCAACTGAGATACTTTGATAACATGCCTATCACTAGAGGAGGAAGAGCTGAGGCAGGCAGATTACATTGCAGTTCCGGGGGGAGGGGTGTGGTTGAGCCATGGAAGATGGCAGATCGCTGATTGAGGAGCTTCCAGCCTGCTGATCTGTATCTAGATGCATTCCGATTACAGAAGCCTCCTTGCGCACCAGTGACCAACCTGACAGAAACCCAACATGTGATGGTCAGAGCTGATGAGTGCTGGAGGTTTCTAGATCCCAAGGGTCCAGAGCTTATTTTCTTTGAAAGGGTTATATAGCGCTGGCTAGACCCGGGGGTATCAGAGCGCTTTACAAGGGCGAAAAGAAAACAAGAACAAGAATACAGGAGTTGCTCAAAAGAGAAAAACACAGTATTAACAATCGATAAAATAAACGTTCCATAGTTGTCTAATAAACAGAGACATAGCACAAGCAAAATAAATTAACATATACAGTGGCTGGTGCGGGGGAAGATTCAGGGATGAGGGTGAGATAGAGATTTAAAAAGGATAGGCGGGGAAAACAGGTTGTGGGATGGGGATGGTCATCTAGGCGGGGTTTTAAGAAGGGAGGAGGGAAGGAATGTGGGAGTAGAGTGGGATAGATTAGACTGGGAGAGGGGAGAGGTGAGGGGAGGGAGTGAAGTGGAGGAGGATAAGGTCAGAGGAGGTCAGAGGGCTGAATTAAGGACCCCAGTATTTGTCGAGGAGGTGCAGTTTAAGTTTTTTTTTAAGGCAATGTATGAGGGGTTGCAGCGCAATTCCTTTGGGAGGGCATTCCAGACGGTCGGCGCATTTCCAGAGAAGGAGCGGGATTTAGAGGTTTTCTTTTTGAATAAGGGGGGATAAGGAGGAAAGTGTTTGTGCTCCTCATCATTCTGGAGCAGCCCACGTTTTTGAGTTTGTTAGTGAGGTACAGCGGGGCATTTTGATGTAGGGCTTTATGTGTGATGCATGCTCTCTTGTATGTGGATCTACCATCGGCGGAGAGCCAGTTGAGAGCCTTCAAGGCTGTGAGATGTGGTCAAAGCATTTATAGCCAGTGATAAGCCTGGCTGCTAAGTGGAGCACAGATCTGATTGGGGTTAGGCGGACTTTGGGGGTTCCCGTGAGGATAGCGTTCCCATAGTCGATTTTTGAGAGAACCAGGGATTGGACGATCCATTTGAAGTCTTCAGGAGGGATGAAGTGTTTGATTTTCTACAGGTGACGGAGAGTGAAAAGACCTCCTTTAGCAGAGTTTTTTTATGTGGTCGTTGAGGGTTAGATTTTTGTCAACGGTAAAACCGAGGGAATTTGCTGAGTTGGACAAAGAGAGTGAGCAGTTGAGTGCATTGAGGTCAGAGATCCAGGTTTGGATGGGCAGTCTGTTATTTTGGGGGGAGAAGAGGATGATTTCAGTTTTCTTTGGGTTGAGTTTGAGATGGTTGGAGTGGAACCAGTGTTGGATCTTGTTTAGGGTATGGTTCAGATGAAGGACATCAGCGTGAGACCTAATCTTATAGTACAGTTGTGTGTTGTCAGCATAGAGGTGGCAGTTGATTCCTGCTTGTTTCAGGATGAAGGCAACAGGTTCCATAAAGAGGCTAAAGAGGGGAGAGGATAGAGGCTTGGGGGATGCCTAGGGAAACTGGAGAGGTGTTGGATAGGCAGTCGTTCATTTTGACTTGTTGTGCTCTGTGTTGGAGAAATGAGGGGAACCCTTTATGAACCTGACCATTAAGGCGAAAGCGGGCCTTGAGCGATTTGAGGAGGGAGTTGTGGTTGACTGTATCAAAGGCAGCCGAAAGGTCAAGGAGAATGAGTAGGCAGGATTCACCGTTGTCAAGGGAAGAGTGGATGTCATCGATTTTATTAAGCATTTCAGTTTCCGTGCGGCAGCCTTTTCTGAAACCGGATTGCAAGGGGTCTAGAAGGTTGAAGTTGTTTATGTGTTTATCTAGTTGAAGCTCAGCACGTTTTTCCAGGGCTTTGGACAGGAGAGGTAGGTTAGAGATAGGGCAGAGGTTGTTCAGGTCATTACGGTCTGCTGTGGGATTTTTAGGGATAGGCGTGATTTGACCGAGTTGAAGGGAGTTCGGGACACAACCTGTGGAGAAGGAAGTGTTGATGATGTTGGTCCAGTAAGGGGCAATGATGTGGTTGAGATTCTGGATAAGACAGGAGGGGATAGGGTCTTTGGTGTGTGAGGACGGTTTAAATTTGATAATGATGTTGAGGACTTCGAGTTAAGTTCAGGTTTCTGGGGGAGTAGAAGCGAGAGGGGGAGTGGAAGGCTGAGGAGACGGGGTCAAGCCGGTGGGATCGTTTAGTGTGTTGTCAGCGACAAGAGGGGAATTGGGTGGGATCACAGTTAGGTGGAATGAGTGATCGATTTTGGCAATTTTATCCGAGAAGATGTTGGCAATTTCCTCACATCTATTAGTTCATGTAGTAAGTTTGGGGGGGGCGTGGATATTTGGTTGCAAACAATTTTAAATAATTCTCTGGGTCTGTTTTTTGCCCGACCGAGTTGTATTCGGAAAAAGGAGGCCTTCTCCTTGAAGATGTGTTTTTTATAGGATGATCTAGCGGCCCTGAGGCAGGCGAGGTGGGCAGCGGAGGGGTGTTGTCTCCAAGATTTTTCGGTCAGTCTAAGTGTTCGCCTTTCTTCATTGAGATCAGAGTTAAACCAAGGTCTAGATGGAATGGTTCTTTGTTTTTTTTAGTTTGGGAGGGGCTAGGAGGTCTATGACCTCACTGGCGGTCTTGTTGAAGTGTTCGGTGACCTCATTTGCGTCTTGGGAGAAAGGGGTGAGAAGAAGTTTAGCTCGAAGTTTAGACTCGAGTTCTCCAGGAGGGATTTGGTTGAGGTTTCTGGTCCATTTCAAGGGTAGGTGGTTTTTAATAGGGGGGGAGGGGAGCGGATTTGATCAGGAACAGCATGAGGTGATGGTCAGACCAGTCAATGGGAAGGATGCTGGAGATGGAAGCCAGGTCATTATTGGATAGGATGGCATCGAGAGTGGCACCTTTGGTGTGGGTGGGTGAGTGACAGAGTTGAATGAGGCCATTGATTTTTGAAGAGATGGGTGATTATGTGGTCAGCAGTATTGTGCCAGTGGATGTTAAAGTCTCCAAGGAATATGTTTTTCGAGTTGGAGAGAGAGGATTGAGAGAGAAGGTCAGATAGTTCCTCAGTGAAGGGAAGTGGATCACTCAGAGCTTAGGCAGCGGTGCATTGCCTGGTGACCCAAAGTACAAGATGAAAGTGAGATCCTGCCTCTGAGTGTGGTAGGTCTATTGGCAGTGGAGGCGGGAGCCACTTTGGAGTTCTCAAGCCATTGGGATGTGGGGATCTGACTCACAGAGAAGACAAGCAGCAACTATTGATGGCACCACTGAGGGGGTGATTTTATTTGCTGATGGACTGACACACAAGGTAAAATAATAATTCGTTTCTGGTCTCCCTTTCACGAGGGATTGACCTACTGTGGTGCAGTCATAATTGCCCAAACTGGCTTCTTCTGTGGATTCGGTGACAGAGCAGAGTCACTTGTAGAATCTGAAACACTGTGAGTGTTTGACCTTCAAGGCACATTTGGTGGCTCTTCAAGAAAATTGTTACTAACTTTGCCTCATAGATCTTTCTAGTGAGGAGGTATGCAAGTGAAATACTATAAACTTCTGCACCCCTTGCAGACAGGAATTGGGCAATTAGTGAGCACGAGGGGCACCCAGCAGATAACTGTCACAGAATTGGTTTCCTCTCTGAAATAGGAGCAACTTTGGTCTCTTTGGTTACCTTAGTACAGGAGGGAATAGTTTGGAGTAAGGGGTATGTTCAACAAGATACCACTGATTCCCTACTTTGACTCATGCAGCATGAGACCAGTGCCATCGATAGATACACAGAGGAGTAAATTAACAAGGAGTGGAAATCCAATGGATCAGCGCATACTAGAAACCTGGAAAGTGGTGCTGCAGGGAAGACCTCACCTGCACCAGAAGCACCCTTCCTGTCTCCATAAATTTGATACTATTCTCGAAGTTATATCGGACTCCAGGACTGCACCAGAGACCAAAATAGATTATGTAGCTCTAGAGTTCTGTTTATTATGTGCTGATAATAGGAAACTGTTGGAGAGAGTAACAGAGAATGGTCCCACCTTGGCTATATTGAGTTGCTCAGTTCAATAAGGTGCAACAGCAAATTAAAGAATTTAAGAATGAAGTCAAAAATCTCCAAGACAGAGCTGAGGATGCAGTAATCATATTAGAACGGTGGGACTTTCACAAAAGTCAAAGGGTCCAAATGCAGAATCGTTAATTGAAGATTGCCTGCTGTCTACTGTTCTACCAGTAACCTCCAATATTTCTTCAATACAAAGGGCACAGCTCCTGGGTCTCTTTTATTGAACTGTTGCACCTAAGAAACAGCTTTGCAGATTGCAAGCCAGCACGGGCCCCGGGGAAATTGAGGGACATGAGTGAACATTCTTTTACATCACCTTAGGAAAAAACAAATGTAATAGCTTGCTGTAAATTCAACAGCTTCTGAGACAACTGCACATCACATATCAGTATGGCACTGGCTGGAATGCAGAGGATATTTGATAAATGATCTCCACAGGATGGGATAGAGGGAACCTAAGAGATGGAACAGGAATTGCGAACCGCAGCATTGTCTGAGAGACCAGATAAATGAACAAGTACCCAACAAGAAGGTCAATTAAGTTGAAGACCTTCATCAGGGTAGAAAACCAAGCCAATTGCACTCTAAAAGTGATTGGAAATAATCACATGCAGGATCTGAATGGTCCTCATTGGATACCCAACTCTCTACAATGTCTCTCAATCACTCCTTAGACTGACAGAGACCATCTTTTAATGTGGACAGGTGCCTGGTAATATGAAACGCTATTGCCTCCTCCTTAGGTATATACACAAGGGTAGGGAGTAGTGACAGAACAGGCTACACCTCAAAACGGATTAGGTATGGGTCTGGCGGGGTACCTTCACGCAGGCCCTAATCACAAGCAGATTGGACTACGGCCACACACTCTATTACGGTATCCCAACCCATCTTCTTTCCAATCTTCACTCCATGCAAAATGCCGTGGCCAGACTCGTCCTCGACCTCCTGTGCCGAACCCGCACCACACCACTCTTCAGAGAGCTCCCCTGGCTTCCTATGCAGATGCTCTGCTTGTTCAAATTTCTCACACACTCATTCAAGGCACTGCACAACATGGGACCAGCATACCTCAACCACCGGCTTCACAAAAATAAAATCCACCAGACAACTTTGTTCTGCATCACTCTTATTTGCAAACACACCCCGTATCCACAAAAGCAGAATGGGGGGTTGATTATTCTCCTGCCAAGCCACCAAATCCTGTAACGATCCTCCCCCAACACTTCAGGGCCTCCTCTTCACTTCTTGAATTCTGCACAAAGCTGGAAATTTGGTTATTGAATTAGTCTTCTTGCGGGACCATTGGGACTGCCTGTATTAAGGCACAGCCTCGCCACATACCTTCACTCACCTACTCAGTGCCTGGATACCCTCACTGGTGAAAAGCAGCACTCTAAATATCCACCTTATATTGTAATACATTGCATAGGTGAATTATTTGATTTGTTTACAGGTTTGCTGGTATGGTCAAAGAGTATTTTTGAACTAACAGGGGATGGTGAGTTTTTTATAAATCGGACCATATTTCATCATGCAAACAAAAAGGCCAGTCTGGAAACAGAAACAGTTGTGACGGTATTCTTATGCTACAGACAGATTGAGAACCCTCCTACCCAAACAGAAGTGAGAACAGAGCTCTCTCCTGACAGGAGCATCCTGGTAAGGTTCTGCTATCATCCTTGCGACCTTCTTACTTTCTTATTCAAACCATCACACTCCCACATATCCATACTTGAAGACCAGACATAATTGTCTTACATGAAATGCCAGGGTGATGGGTTCACCTATGAAAGGATATTGAAGGAACAATTTCTCAAATGCAGTAATATTCACATAGCTTGCTTACAAGAAACTAATCTTATATCACCAGAACAAGATAAGTTAAGGAAGAAGTGAAAGGGGCAAATCAAAAACCCCTAAAGATGGATTGAAATATGGATCACTACAGGGTATTGTATGTTATCAAATACACATACACAGATAAGAAGAGTAAATACTTAATAATAGAAGAGTCAATTATAATTATAACAAGTGTATATGCCTCAAACATGAGACAAGGACAATTTGTAGATGCATCATCTTATGATGTAACCAGGGGTTTAGAAACTCTAAGTCTTTGGATTAGCTGCTATAACATGGTACTTGGCTAAGTCAAGGACAGAACCATTCTCCCATTACCAGGCACAGCATGCAGGACACTGACCAGGAGGAGCTGCTCCAGAAACTCTGTAATGTTGATACTTACAAAATATTTGGATTTCAAGACCTCCAGAGTGTCAATGTTTCTTTGTAGCAAAGGTGTCCTATTCCAAGTGAACTTCATCAGTTACAGCATCAGTCTTGCTCCGATAGAGGATGAAAAAGTCTGACAGTACAAATCTTAACAGAGCAAAGCTGTGAAAAGTATCTGCTCAACACAAGTACTCGACAGCCATGGAATCTGAATTTCTCTAACTTGGAGCTTTTCTTGCTAAGACAGATGGCTTCAGCCATACCTCATCCAATGGCTTTCTGGCTTTGAGATACAAAGCATCTAAAATCGCTTGCAACTTGGCTCAATGGAGGATTTCGACTTCCATTTCAGAGACTAAGGACCTAATTTAAAGTTTGGTCACAAACATGACAGATGTCCTGTCCAAAATATTACAAATGGATTAGGATATAATGCACTTGACATAAGGCACATAGGAAATCCATTACATTTGTGACAGAGTACCCATCCACCAAACTCTAAATCAGGTCCTAAGTCAAAATGTAAAATCTTTGACTGCGTTTACCTGCTTGGCGAATCTGACCCACGCTCTGTTGCACTCACACTGAATCTGCTCCTAGTCACTTATGATTGGTGTTTTACTTGTTCTTGGCACTGTTTGCTTTCACGCATGAAACTTTCATATCTCCAGTATGCCTTATTTGATTTTTGTCATCTTAGTGCCATTTTGCACATTAAGTTTTTCTGTACTTTTTAAATTGTTTATTGAATTTTTATTGTGTGGTGTTTATTGTGTGGTGTTTTGAAATTTCAACTGCTTTGTTCCACTAAATATGTTACTAATTTTCTCATGTTAAACCTATCTGCTTTGTGCCACAGCTACAAGAGGTTGAGTCCAGGTTTAAATTGTGAAACTGTGCTTTACTAAGAGCAGTTTGTGGCCTTATTCCTTGTGGTTATCTCTCATCTTTTCCAATTATTAATCCACTTTCTTACAGCTGATCAATTTAACAGGTGCACCAGCAAAGATTGTCCCTTATTCACACTTCATGTTTTACTAGTCTTGGTGCCACTTGCCTGCCTATTGCAGACCTAGGATAGATCCAGGAAGTTCCACTTCATAGAAGGGTGCATATACTTGCTCTCTATCTAGAAAACAGTCTCCTATTCCTGAGTGGCCCTAGCACCATCCTGACATCAGTTATGACCGCAGTGACGGACTGTGACAATATGCCAGGTCTCCATGTAAACTGGGACAAGTCTGGATTTTCCCCCCTAAGGCGACAGCCTTCTTTAAAATAGGAGCAGGATACAGAAACCCCTATAAGATGGGGACTACTTACTTTTATGCACACAGGGATACAAATATGGATCATGGTCTTCAGGGTGAAAACTTAGACAAAGCAATATAGGAGATCAGACGAATGATCCCCTTGTGAAGTTGTCTCCCATTATCACCATTTGGTAAGATTGTGGTTGCCAGAATGAGCATACTACCTAAACTACTATATTTCTATTTGGCATTACACTTGAATCTGAAGCAAATGTTTACAAAGAAATACAGTCCATTCGACAAAGGTGGGTAACAGGCTCCAGTTCTGGAGACATACTGGATGGCCATTCAACATTCGTGGCTGATAAATCAGCTATCTCCGATCGTGTACCTGAAAGTTGTCACCCATGCAAGCGTGTGCCCATAGGAACAACAATAGATCATAATGGTAGGTGACCTTTATTTAAATGGTATGCTTCATATATTTGAGTCTCTCTATGGAATGTGAACTGGACATCGGTCAATTTAACATACAATACTCTAATTAGAGCAGTCAGACTAAGGGCTCGATTACAATGCCATAGGAAATGGTTTTGACCCTCTTATCGTAATTGGTTGTTCGGATTCCTTTTCGACTTACGCATTTTCCAGTAATCCCTCAGGCGGCCTTTTCCACCCAAGAGATTACGATGGCAGATTCCGAACACCCTTTCTGTGCTAGCCGCCTTTCTGAAACAGAAAGGGTGTGGGAATCCGACTTTGGGAACCCAACTAGGCCCACATGGGTGCAAGGCCTCTAGATGGTGGCCCCCCTGTTGATCACTGCAGCCGGTGGCAGGCACCTTGAGGTGCCTGCAACAGGGTGCAGGGATAAACTGCACCTCAGCTCTTTACAATGAGAGCATGCATTCTGGTCGGAATGCATGCTCCCATTGTAAAGAATAGAAATGCAACCGAAAAGTGTTTGGTCACATCCTAATTGCTGGGTTGGGACTGACGACGGTCCCAGTTCCCAAACGATGTCGGATGGACTCAGGTCCATCCAACATCATAATTGAGCCCTAAAATGGGAGAGGAGCAGAATGAGCCATCAAACTTTGAGGTGCTATATATCTTACAAACCTATGGGCTGGAGCATTGTGAGGTGACGTCCTTAATAATGCCATGGCCCCAACACTTCAATTGAGCACTTCTACACTGAACATAATAAGGGAACACAAAATAGTCAGAGCATTATCTTACATGGAACGGGCAAAAGTTTTTTAATACACAAAAAGGTACATAGGAACCTGCATTCAAGTTTACTATATTTAATGACCTGCATTACACTTTTCTATCTCCGACAAAACCAGCCAAAAAGTACCCCAAATCATGTGATTCCGCATCCAAATACATCAAACTCAGCTCAGACTTTTTTTTACATATGCTGGGATTGCATTGATTCAGGCAATATTGAACCTTAATAGTATCAGTCATCGCCGAACTCACATAAACGTCTAAATGTTACCCCCCACAACCTGTTTATTTGACAGTGGAACAGACAAAAACATGTGAAGGCCATATATATTTTGCCCGTGGTCATAGTTAAGAGGCTTATAGCTATGAACTGGAAGATGGCCAGAGTGCAGTTTACATCAAACAGTGGTTGCGAGATGCGCAGACATGGATTATAGTTAGGATTGAAGCCATCATGAGCAAAAAGAATAGACAGTGGAATAGGATGTCACTGACTAATTGGTATACTAAGTTCTTTCTGTGAGATCACAAACATTTGAACATCTGTCCTGAGAAAAGAAATATGTTTTTATATGTTTTGGGTCTCTTTACCAACATAGGTGAACAAGATATACACCTGGGATGTCTAAGTCATAGGGGTAGGCGGGCCATCAGCATCAGTGAGCCCTGGAAGTAGGATAATATGATGATAAATGAACAGCGAATGGGAAGGGCTAAACTAGTTGAATTGGGTGGGTATAAACATAAAGGAGGAGTCGATGGTTCAACTGTATATTAAGAACAACTCAGCTATGCAACACAGATTTTTTCATATGATTATGCAATACTGAATTATGTGACTAAGAACATTATTAGTTGATTGTATGTATTGAAATAATACAAATATTTAAAAAAAAAAAAAATTATTGTGCAGCTCCACGTTGTTATTGCATGCGTGCGTGCTCAGTAGGGAAGGGAAACCCACTTGGGAACACTGAGTTGATATGGTATGCAAAATAAAGATGGATTGAGAAGCAGTACTGAGACATTTCCAGTGACAGAGATTAATGTATACTTTAGTGTGTCACCCAAAGTGGGAGACGTATGCCCAGACATGGGTTCTGTGCACACTGTACCACTGGAACAAAGCTGTATCCTGCTGATGAGCCCATAATTAGGGCAAAACCAGTCCTGGGTTGCTTGTTTTCCAGTTCACGAAGGACCTGGCTTTCAGTTCGGGCTTGACTGTTCTGAATGGATAAGGGTCAAGACTGATTTGTATCGAGTAATTACCAGTGGCTGAGATTAGTTCAAACATTCCGTCCATCACTTCTTTGTATACTTTAGTGTATCACCTTCAGTGGGAGGGATGGGTATGCACAGATGTGGGTCCAATGAACACTGTGCCAATGGAACCAAGCTGCACCCTGCAGATAATTAAGGTAAAAGAAGTCCTGGGTTGCTTGTGTTCCGGTTCAGAGAGGACCTGGCTTTGCAGTTTGGGCTGGACTATTCAGAATGGAGTAGGGTCAAGACTGATTTGCATATAGCTGGGTGACATGGTGTGCAAAAAAAACAATAGATGGGATGTGGTCCCAAGTAATTACCAGTGGCTGAGATTAATTCAAGCATTCCATCCATCACTTTTTTCTATTCTTTAAAAAGTTGCCAGTGGGCGCATCAAACATTTGCCCAAATGAAAAAGTAACCAAAGTGGGATGCCACATCAAATGTTCTGGAAAGAGAAAAGTCCTCTAGTTGCCCCTTCCTGTACAAAAAAAATCCTACCTACAGCACAAGCACCCTTGCACCATGGTGCAAGAGTGCCTGCACTGGCACTAAGTTGCCAAAATGGCACCAGTGCAAGGGATAAAGACAGGAATGCGCTGCATTGGATACATTCACAGCATTTCTGCCCTTTCCCTGGGATGAAGGGCAGCGCAGTAAGGTGACTTGTTGCCCTGCACCACAAAAGTCATAAATATTCTCCTGCGTTTCTAGCCCAAAACACTTCCCAGAGAAAGCCTTATACTGCTCTTATCAGGCGGTGTGGTATTGGTGCCTACCAAGATGGTGGTGCCTCACGGGCCCCGATGAACATGGGGAGCTTCTTCCCCATTGAGACCACTCCAGCACTCGCCTGACGGAGGAGACATGGATGCGTCCCCTCCAGAATGCCTAGAAAGTTGTTGGAGCTCTTTCATGCTCTCTTTCTCCTTGTCTCTGCTCGTGGCTGGCCCTGGGATATTTTGCCTCTCAGCGATAGGTCATGCCTACCATTTTAAGAGGTGGTTAGTATGTTCCTCATTTCCAAGCCACAGTTTGGAGCTGCTACGCTCCTGCATTTATTACATCGTTACATTTCATCAAGAAGATAAGCCTGTCCTCTAATTCTCTCATAGACAATTTGCACATAATTGGAAATCAATATTGGGCACTTTGCAGCCTGTTTTCAGTGCATTAAAATGTTTTTTTCCTCAGAATTTCACTTGCTCTGCTGTCTTCTAGTACCCCCTTTAGAACTAACAATTTTCAGTGTTAGATATTATTACATGTTCTCATACTCCCAACATATGTTTCTGAGCTTTTCTTCATATTTCTCAGGCATCTGGAACACTGAATTCTTTCAAATGAAAGAACTATCCTTTTACACAGGGCGATAGCTGATATTATTTTTTTTTAATTAAGGTTTGTTCGTCCTCAGTGCTTACATGTAAGGTTTTTAATACATCATCTCTGCCTCCAGTGTGCTCTACTTAATTTCCAGCCTCACATGCTTGTGGGGAGTCAGTAGTGTGCTGGATTTCCCCCCATTGTTATACCTTTTTGCTCATATGCGGAAATCAAAAAACCCTAAACTTTCTGGTACCTTCAATAAGATTATACTTTCAAACTCAGACTCTATTTGTTACAATATGGATGAAGTAACTTCACAGAAACCTCCCAAAAACCTCTTCATCAAGTAAGAGGCTGATGGGATAAAAGAAAAAGACCAAAAAAGGAGCCCCTTTCTCCAGTAAAAATCCTCCTTCCATGGAGGTGATCCTTGAGGAAATCCACACACTGAAAGCCTTTATGGAAGAGACTACCATAATGTTATAGCTTTTAGATGATAAATAGTCCTCACTGGAAGCACAGGTTTTACTAGTAGTGCAAAAAGCAGATAACCCTCAATTTGTAGCTACACGTATCTCTCATCTGGAATCGGAGATATCGCCACTTAAAAAGCACACTGAGGATCTTGAAAAACTAAATTGCTGGAATAACCTCTGATTATTTGGACTCCTTGAAAATATGGAGGACCCTGACCCGACTGTCTATTTGAAAGTTTTTCACACAAAACTTCTAGATATGTCTACCACCACTCTCCTCAACATACAGAGGGTCCATATACTTGGTCCCAGAGTTTCTGCCAAGCCACGAGGAGTCAGTTTGTTCTTCCTGCAATATACAGATCTGTTGCAAGTCATGTCAAGCTAAAAAGTAAATTATCTCGGCCTGTCATAGACTATTTTTCTCTCTGGATGTGGCTAAAGCCACTGCAGATCGCTGGGAACAGTTCCTGGATATGCTTCCTCAGACTGGCCTCCAACAATGCTTGAGTCTTGTTTAACACCCTTAGTAAGGCTTCTACACTAGACCATCCTATTGCTGCTATAGCATTAAATGCAGAAAAAGGTTTCAATAGGATTGGGTGGGATGGTATGTTTCAGGCATTAAATGGTTTGGCTTTCCACCTAAATTGATTGCTTTAATGTCTCTGTTATACACAGGCCCTAAGGTGGCAATTTTTGTTATTGGTATACTTTCAGATTATTTTCACATGTTTAGAGGGGTGTGCCAAGGTTTCCCGCTATCGCCTCTATTGTTTATTATTGCATTGGAACCCTTTCTATCCAAAATCATACAAAATGCATGCATAGTTGGCTTTCAATTTGGGTCACAACAAATTAAGATGCCAGTCTATGATGATGACATTTTCCTTTATTGTTCTATCCCTACCACTTCCCTTCCTCCTTTCCTTCAGCAAGTTACCACTGTTCCCAACTGTCAGGACATCGACTTAATACCAATACAAATTGAGGTACTGCCTTTAAATATCTTGTGCAATGAGCAACTTTTGGAGCATTTGTGTTTAAATTGGCAACCCGCTAAAATAAAATATTTGGAACTGTATTTCTAGCAGCCTATCAAGGAAACTATAAAATTAAACTTTAATTCTATTCTCAAGACATGAAATAATAATATTACTCGTTGGCATCCACTTTTTTTCTCTTGGTGGGCAGGATTGACTCTATCAAGATGATGCTCACACCTGTAATAGTATACCCTATTGCTATAATCCCAGTTCATATTCCTGATCGCTATATTAAGAAAAAAGACTCTCTTTTATCAAACTTTCTTTGGAAAAAAAAAAGTCTCCTCAAATAGCTTTGTCCTCGTTAAAAAAGGATACATTTAATGGAGGCCTTACATTTCCAGAATTTAAAAAAATATCATTATGCTTTTTCTTGAAACATGCTTCTCAGTGGCTTTCTCCAGACTGCCCGCCACACCCTCCCTTTCTGGCTGTAGCTAAAAAATATCTCTCATTTCTTCTTTTGATTTTAGTGAAATTCTTCCTTCAACGACAAAAATCTCACAATAATGCATTCCAGTTATTTCCCATTCCTGGCAAATCCTGACACCCCTTCTACCTTCAACATACCCCTCAGTTACTACTTTTCAACAACAACCTATTTGGCATAACAGATTTTTGTGAGTTAGTAATCCTTCTACATACTGGAAAGCTTGGTGAACCAAGGGATTGTGTTGGTTGTCACAGTGCTTCACTAATGATCAACTCCTATCCTTTTCTGATCTCCAAGCACATTTTTACCAATCACAATATGATCTTTTGAGTGCATCTCTTAATCAGTATAGTTCCAAATTGCCTCCTATATCACCTTTTGCTCCATAGCCATTACCCTTTTCCCATTATTAAGCCCAACCCCTCAGCTTTTATAAATTATAAGTAGGGCGCCCAGTTTTATGGTATTTCTTTTTTTGATATTTCCGTCTGTATTTATCCATATTTATTTTTTGCTAGTGTTATCTGTATTTATCTATATTTTATTTTGAGTTATGTGTAAAAATGAAGTTCAAAGTAGAATCTTTCCGCATTTATGTAATTGATAAATATGCATTCAAGCTTGAACGCCTGATAGGTTCCACTTATAATACAACCAACAGATGTTAAATCAATGCACTAATATGAACACATGAACATTTTAATAACAGGGTTGTGCATATCCACTGCTGTTTAAGCATCTTTATTAAATTAATTTCAATTTTTTAACCCCTTACCTGACAATTGGTACGACTTTTGGCCTGGCAGTCATGACTTACCGCATTTGGAATAACTCAAAACATAATCTAATTTGCATTTTTATCCACATTTAGAAATAAATAAAGACAGGAAAATAAATGGTTTTCTGTATTTATCTGTAAAAACAAAAACATGGAGCCTTATTTATAAGTCATTACATGTAGTCCCAGATAGAATCACATCAAAGATGAAGGTGGACTGGGAAAAGGACTTAATGGAAAGTTGGTCTATTGCCATTTGGGGCACGTTATGACTTAAGCTTCATAAAACAGCACGAGCTGCACACATTACCCAAACCCTTTATTTTGTTTATCATCATTTGTTGTTTACCCGTATGACTTTAAAATCCTTTTCTCCAACTGCAAATTCATCTTGCTGGTCCTGCTCAAGCTCACCTGCAGATTTAAAACATATGCTATTTAATTGTCCTTCTATTCTCCAGTTTTGGAAATTGGTTTGGCACTGAATTAACAAGATATTTAAAACTGTTATCCCTTTCTCCTTCACTGATGTTTTTCTGGCTGGGTAGTTTGGCTCCTCAATGGCTTCACTTAACCCCTAGTAAGCTGATAGATGTGTTGTTAACAGTTGCTTTTCACTTTCACTTAATAATGTCCAGCTGGAAGCAAGCACATAATGTTACCTTTTGATTCTGGTGCAATGCCATAGGTTTTCTTCCTAGACTAGATTCAAATTATGGGCCTAATTCGCAAAGGTAATGTTAGATTTTTGGTCTAAATTTAGACCAAACGTCTACGTTAATGACTTTGGGAATTCACAAAGCGCATTTACAAGCACTATTTGTGTGTTCGCACTGGGGGCGATCTCCACCCCAAGTGCGTACATAAAGATAGTACTCGTAAATGCCCTTTAAGGCCACTAACATCTGATTTCCTAGGAAACATTGAACCAGAATTCTCATAAGAAAGAAAAGAGAAAGAGGCCTGGAAAATACATAATTTGTACCTCGCTCTGTAGTAAAACAAAACTACACACAACATTTAGATATAAACCTGGATGGAACCATCTCTGGCTTTGCATTTACAAACATTATTATTGACAATTACAATAGCCAGTTCTGCTTCCATGGTACAAGCACAATATACTTTTTTACAGATATATTCTGAGCTAAATACGCTCCAAATGCGCATTGTTATCTGGAAGTGAAAGTATGTGAGATTTAAACCAAGAAGGTACCAAATTCCACACATTTTGAGAACTACAAGCAAACAATTTGATAGGATGTAAAAGGGAAACATTGCACTATCCTTCCTGCTCTTAGGGAACACATTTGCAGGACAGAACGAGGTGTGACTGGCTGTTCTTCAGGGGTGCACTTCTAGGGAAATTGTAGGTAAAAGTCTGAGGCAGGTTGTTAGGAACACGATGCCTCACAATAATGAGAGCAGTGACTATTTTTAAGGAAAAATTCTTCTTAAAATTAATTTTGAGACAGGTTTCAGAGAACACAAAAGTAACCTTAATAAAATTTCCGAAATATTGAACAGTGTTCCTCCTGGTTTGGGAATATTGTTTTCACCTGAAAAATGATGAACAAGAATTTGAGTTCCTTCAGTAAAACCCATTCATATTCATACACCAATAAAGATATTTTTAGCATTTGCTAAGCCAATGCTTTGTGGGGTAATTACACCTGGCAGCCAAACAAAAATAAAAAACCTATAAAAATATATTAGAACATTCTTATATTTAATCCAATACGATAGACATAAACAACTTCATAATAATTTTCATAATTATAATCACAACAAAAACAGGAACAACATCAATATTAATAATTATTTAATATTTTAAAAACACCAACATTTACATGCTAGAAGTAATTAATAAGAAGAAATAATAATGTAATCAACCTAAATTAACTTAAAATGTATACAATATTATAGAGTAAATATTTTGAAAATGCTTCCTATGCTATTTCCGATCAAAACCAACCACCAATAATCACCAATATTAATTTTAAATGAAGTATAATTCTTGAAATACATCACCAAACCCAAAATCTACTGCAATAAAAAATAGTTACAAATAAATACATTTAAAATAATAACTAAAGCAATTAAATCTAATTAAGCATTACACGTATATCAAAAACAAATATAGTATACAACTATATGACGTAAAAATATATTCTATACTTTGATATTTTTAACAAAATAAAGAAATATATATTCTTGCTTGTGATACTGTAACCTACAATATTTTTGCCATCACAATATTTTTTCAATAAAATCAGAGTACGACAATAGTTTTACAACTATATTAAAGTTGAACACCAGCATGATAGAGGGGAAGATGGCACATATGCTATACTCATTATGTAACAATTGTCACTAGGCACTATATCTGACAAAGACCAATAGGTCACTACTATTTTATACTTGCCTCCCTGTAAACACTTTGGGTGGATGATAAAGGTGAAAGGGGGACAAGTTTGAGTTCCCCATCTTTTTGCCACGTGACCGCTGCATATCTCCAACACACAACACCTTAACAACAAAGCAGAAGAGAGAACAATGGGGCATATCTACAAGGTGGCGATAAAAAATTATCGCCGCTTTTGCGGCCGAAAAGCGGCGATAATTTTATCGCTATGTCATCAAGGTCATGTTATCGCGTGAATTCTTGCCTTAGCGCCCTTTCCCGTAAAGCCCACCTTTGCATCTCTAACATCATTAATGGGTTGTGCCATTCGCAGGTACAGACAACCAGCACATACAAATAAGTTGCATGCACTGTACAGTACAAAATCCATTATGAATTGTCCCATTCACAGGCACACATAGCCGAGCACATGTACATCACACATGCACTGCACAGCACTACACACTAAACTGATGTAGACCAAGGGTGTATTAAGCATACAGCAAAGTAACTTTAACTTAGTGAGCCTATATGACTCACTCCAGTGACACAGGTAAAAAGGACCTGTTTATTTGTACTGATCACTACACAGTATGCTGCCACCACCACACTTGTGCTCCATAACTCCTGGCAAGGGCAGCAGCCTTTCACCACTACAAGGGTAGCGATTTAGGCATTCCTCCCTGTCCAACATGACCGCAATTCATGACCAAGGTCTATGGCATGGTGCACACAACAAAAATTTGCCTTAGGGATCCAGCCATCAGTGCAGTTAGGGCACTCCGAGCAGGGGTGCACATCCATTACCATGTGGAGAATTTTCTGTACCAGCACCATCCTGGAAGTGCATACATTATCATCGATCATAAAAAACAAATTATCCATGTACACAGTACCTAGATTTTAGTTCACCATTGCCACACGTTTAGCGTACATAAGACAACATTCCTATTTAGAGGTTGACTGTAATGATCAATGTGTCAAAAATTGGCAGATGCCCTAACTGCCCATGCCATTTAGCCCGGCCGCATTTGGAGAGAATGAACTGATTTGTTTAAATTGTGTATCTTTAGCTAGCTCTGCTTTCAGAAACAACATCTTGGCAAGCCAGTAGCTACAGGGCCATTGGCTTTATGGCTTCAGAACCCTCTCTACACTTATGGAGGACTATCAACACTGTTGTGCTGTGTCAAGACCACCAAGCATTGCATGAAGGTCCCAGACAGGAAAAAACAATCAATGCTTCTACGTGCCAAGAGAAAACTCTCAGAACGGCAGGGATATTAATCTTTATTATTCTAAAATAAACCTCCAATTTGTAGGTTTGGCTTTGAGAAACAAAAATATTCCAGCCATTAGGTGAATTAGAAAAAAATGAGTACCTTAAGAAGCACTGAAATTGCATTCTGCTACAATGTTTCAATGTCACTGAAACCCTTAATAACAGCACGTTTAAAAAAGGAGATATCTGGGCACGCAACATGCATTTAAAATAAAAAGCTAGTATTTAAAATTAATATAAAATCATACTTTGAACCAGATGTGTCACTGAAGAGAAAGACATTCTTTTTCAGCACATGTGAACAATTGAACAATGGGCACAGGCTGTGTGCAGTCACTCACATTGAAGGGAGGAAATTGCCAACGTGGCATTGATCCATGCTGTATGCTCTGATTGGCAGAAGCAAAATATGAATGACAATTTAACAGACCAATAAATGGAGCCTGCTGACCAAAAGACACTCTGGCGTGATTACGAGTTTAGGTGCTATTTATCGCAGCTGATAAATCAGACACAGTGAGGTACTTTATATATTCTGGGGCATATTCTCAAGTGGTTATCGCCGAGTTATCGGCACTTTATCATAGCCAAAGTTGCGATAAAACTAATGCCCTATTCACAAACAGGTGATAACAGCTCATATCACCAGTTTACCCGTGATATCAGCCGCAAAACACATTGCCACAGATGAGCCCGGCAACTATTGCTAATGAGATGCAGAGTAAGCGTTCCCGTGCCAAAAGCCGCAACAACATCACACTGCAACATTCTCAACGACCAGCCAGATCTGCGAAAAGACCGTGAAACATGCGATAAGCCACGTTAGCAGCAGGAAATTAACACCTGCTCCGACCTGGTGTAAAGTCCGACACAGCCTGCACCACAAAAGGGAGCCCAACCCAGAGCTACACCTGAAGGGCAACAGATGCCATGGAGCCACTGATCATGCAGCACGGACACCCAAGAGGGCCACAGCACCCACTGCCACCACCCCCAGGACCACACCCCCCTGTACCCCCACCGCCCCCCCGGACCAACACTGAGGCAGCGCAGGCAAAGACAGCAACCCCCTGGAAACGCACCAATCTCACACACTCAACACCATAGAATGACATTACACACCACAGGCTCAAACGGACAACCAACATCCCACCTCAGACAAAGCTGTTTGCCGTGCTGCACTTGTTGTCCTCTGGTACCTACCAACCAACAACTGCCAGATTCGGTGGAGCCCTATCAAAGTTCCTCAAACCTGTCCTGGATGCCATCATCAGCCTGGTACCCCAGTACCTATACTTCCCCCACACTGCACAGGAACAGCTGGAGACCAAGCAGGTGTCTATGCCATAGCTGTCTTCCTGCTTGTTGTGGGTGCAATTGACTGCACAAATGTCCTACTGGTGCCCCCTGGCAATACTGCACACAATAACCGCAACAGAAAGCACACGCATTCCAATCCCAATCAATGTGCAGGCAATAGCAGTCCCCCGGGAAATCTCCACCAACGTTGACAACATCCACCCAGGCAGTGTGCATGTTTCCTACATCTCCCGACAGTCCATCAGCAACCAGCGCTACCAGGATGGCACCTAAGGAAATGCACTGCTCGTTGGCAAGTACCAAATGAATACAACACACACCTCAACTCCACAATCATGCAACTCACACCACTGGGAATGCAAGTTACAAACTCACATACAACATGCCAAACAACATGCCCACCCACCAGACACGACAGCACAACTTACTGGCACAACTTACTGCATGAACCTGGGCCAGCCATGTACATGAGCCATCAACGTCATGGTACCTTAGCCACACAATAGCTGAATGTGGGTAGAGGTGGGAACCAGGCATGTGCGAAGGAGGCAAATGACCTATGAATGAGAAGGTACCCATTGCCAAGTGTGGCATGGATGCGATGGCCAGATTGCAGTATGCAAACAACACACATATCCATGTCGACGTACACCGCTGGTGTATGGAGTGTAGTGGACAGTAGATGCAACCATGTCACCCCAGCCATTGGGGAAGCTCGCGGAAATGTAGCTTGTTACGTCCCCCCTGCAAGCGTGAGGGTAGTGGGCTGGCCCGGGGTACATCAGGTCAGCTTAGGGGTGTGAATAGAAAGCACGTAGCTCTGGGCGTGGTCCTCTTCCAGAATGCTCAATGTCTCTGCCAGGGTGGCGCCTCTCAGACCCCCATGAGGCTGACACCATTGCCATGAGCGGTGTGGCCTGCAATCCTGTGCACCTGCTGCACCCCAGGCCACTGGTTCCCAAAACGTGACTTGCCTGCCCCTGCGCACCCAGGCCTCAATGCTCACCTGCTGACACCAGCGTGTGTCCAAGAGGGCCCACCATGTGCCGGTGCAAGCTCCAAGCCCGAGGCACACAAACCTGGCAACCTGCTACAACCATCACGGCGTCCTCGAGCTAGGACTGCAGTACTCCTTTCTCGTTGACGTACTCTACCGGCATACACAGCAGACTAGTAGGTCACACATTTGGAACTGAGTCTTGATTACACTATGGCAAAGAACAATATGTATGGCTGATTTGGCTGATTTGATGTCACTATACTCCCTCGGATGTGGTGCTACCAGGTCTTAGTAGTGTATCACAACCGCACGTTTCTGTGGGCCCACGCGAACTACTGCCCTCGGCCTACGCTCCACCCGAGTAGGTCACACAATTGGAGCTGAGCATCGATTTTTCAATGGCAGAGTACATATCATTGCACGCAAGGAGAGGAGTAAGAGGATGACATGTTTCAGTCAGGAGGGAAAAAGGATCATCGTTACGGAGGTGATCGAACACTACCGACAGCTGCCCTTGTGTCACTAACTCTGTTCATCAAGAGCCAATAACACGTGACTGGGGGACACTGCTGACCACTGCCTCCGGCCTACACTGCGGTCAAGTAGGTCATACATTTGGGACTGAGTCTTGATTTAGCAATGGCGGAGTTCATATCATTCTACCGGCATCATCGCAGACTGCAACCCCTCTCAGCCCCGTTGCCACTAAGTCTGTTCCCCGACATTTATGGACACTCTCTGGTTGAACTTTGGTGGCATCTGAGTCAATGGACTGGGGGGTTGTCTTCATCCTCATGTAGCTGATACCGAAATGTTGGTGGAAACGAGGCTGTAGCACTCCACTCCTCGATTTGCTGCTTCCAGATGGCTTATGCCCTCTGAATCATGCCCTGGGGGACAGCTTCCACTGTCCCCCGCAACCCTCTGCCACATTCATCTCAGACATCGATGAGGACCCGCTCAGTCTGCGTGGCCCTGCCTCAGTGTTCCTCAAGGCACCGTCCCGTGGTGGGGTGCCTGTGCCGGCCGCTGTGCATCCGGGGCCACTAACTCTGTGCTAGTCAAGTCAGGGACCATTTCTTCAGAGATATTGGATGGCCTCTGAGATGATGGCCTTGGGGTTATCAATGCCATGTGTATGTAGCCCTGCGCTGTCCACTGCCTCCGGCCTCAACTGCGGCCCACCAGGGCTCACACATCAAATCGAGTCCTGACCGGCCCGGATGTCGCATCACCGCAGGAGGCACACGCCACCATCGCCAGGCCCAACTCCAACCACCATATTTCAGAGTCAAAACAGTGGTACTGGCAGACTAACGGAGTTGCTCACACCTGTCATGGATGACATCATGTGCCTGATGCCCTGCTCAGCACTCCAGGTGCCACTAACTAAGTGCACCACGAGTCATCATCCATTACTATTTTGGTTTTGTGCTGTGGCAAGTTCACGCAGCAATGACTCCTCAGGCAGTGTGGTAGACCGGGGACGATGATAGGTAAGACGATGCAGGTGTGACTCCCCCCACTGCAGCTGCATCAGGAATATCCCAACATTTTGGTCACATGAGCGCGCTCCGCTCTGGTGCCCCAACCTCAGTGCACTGCAACTCACGGACACTTCTGTTTGCTCATTGGGTGGCCTCTGTACTTGCTCCAGCTACCACAATAATGCACCACTGTTGTCTCTGTAATGCTGGTGTTTACTGTTTCCGTCATCATAGAGTTCACTGTTGTATTTGTTGCCAGTACCAACCACTACGTGAGGGCTGGCTTACACTCACCCCACACACATCCAGCACAGGCGTCACTGTACATGTGACTCTGCCAATAAAGGGGCCAGGCGCACATGCCCATAGCCAGTTCCACAGTCTATCTGCATGTGTCCGTGTGGTCATGATGTGTGCATGAGTGCCCCGAGCCGTACAACATTACATTGTGCTGTGTACTGTGGACACAGCCATGTCCTCGGAGGCAGTGTGTTAGTGCTTGGACATGTTGCTTTGTCGTCAGCCACTCATTACGCAAGGGGAGTGTACTGGGCCGTTGTACGGAGGTCCAGCATGGGTGTGTGAATGGTAATTCCGGGGCTCTGGGTGTGGTTCAGTACAGGAAATGTGCAAATGCATGTGTCTCTTTTGCAGTGTGGGTCTCCTTTTTATGGTGCAGGTTTGCCCTGATGGGAGTTGGAGACCCCGTATGTAATGTTATTCGGCTTCCATGAGCCCTGACCCCACCCGCACCTGATCGGCTAAATCCTTTCAGCATTCTGACACCTGGCATTTCTATGCGATTTGTGCCTCAGTCGCATGTTGGGTGCCAGCCGTGCTTGCGGGTGCTTCCTGCTGTGTGGTCTGTGCAGGGGCTGGGTTTTCCTCTACGTGGCTTGTCTTCCCTGGTGGTGGGTTGTCTGGGTTGTCCATGAGCTGTGTTAGGGCGTCGGTGTCGAAGGTGTGGTGGTACTCTCCAGCATCACTGATGAGTTGTCTGGTCTGGTCTGCTGGAGGTGTTGTTTGTCCCTCTGCAATGTGAAGGGGAGATGCATGTTGACATTGTTTTGACATGTATGTTTGCGCATTGTTCTTGTTGACGTGCAGACTGTATGACAATGTACATTGTGACTGTTTGTGCGGTGTTGTCAAATTGATGCGGGATAGTGGACTTTTGGACTACGTGACGAACGTGAGGTTGTACGTGTATATATGAATCTAACGGTTTCCTGCTCTGTTCGATGTGTTTGGCCTCTTTCTGCACATGAGCGGACCCAGTTGTGTCCCCTGTTCTGCAGTGTCGGTGTTGCACTTTGTACAGCATTGTCGTGGGATGTGCTGTTCTTGCTATGTTTGTGTGCTGCAGTGTGCCACAGGGATCAGGGACATGATCCAGGTTTATTGTGGGAGTGCAGTGTGCTACACATCATTGTGCATGTGTGTCATTGTGCCCATCTCCCCCCGTACCCCACAGTCCCTGGTCATTGCTCACCCTGTTGATGTTGTGCCCGGTCCGCTCGAGCTGTGTCCAGAGTCCTGACTCCTTGCACCGTCTCCACACTGATGACTGTGGCCTCCATTTCCTACAGCTCCTCCTGTGGCGCAGGTCTCCCACCTACTCTCGCCATTGCTGCCTTCCTGTTGGCAGCGGGTTTGTGCCTGGTTTGGCTTTTCACATCATGCCAGCGCTTCTTAGCCTCCTCCGTTGGCCTCCTCGACACCCCTACTGTATTCACAGTAGTCTAATTGTGGATCAGTTGATGGTTGTGTTCTGTCACCTCTGTGACGCTGATCTGGTTTTCCTAGGGACTGCATCCCGTCTTCCTCTCCCTCTTCTCCTTAGCCTTCCCCAAGCCCGTTGTTCCTTGCTGGTGGTCTGTGGGGTTTGTGTGGTTCGTGTTGGCCTCTGCGCTCAGTCAGGGTGTATCCATGTTGCTACGCACTTTGGATTGTTTCTAGTGGGTTGTCTTTGTAGCTTTTATAGTGCATTTTCCCTCCAGACGCGTGGGATTTGCAGGCCTGCCACTGGTTTTCACTGCTTTTTGTATCACGATTGGCCTCATCGCAACATTTTTTTGCGTTCGTGTTCCACATTTTTAAGGCGTTGCGTTGATTTTAACGCTGTCATTTTGCACATCACCTGGAGACTATCGCATGGTACCGCCGTTTTGTGTATACTTAGTTAACACAGCGTAATTTTCCCGTGATAGACTGCAATGTTGAGTGTTGCGTTAAGTTACTTTTGCGATGATTATCACACGTTCTTGAGAATATCCCGCAGGGTGCGGTAAATAACCCATTAGGAGTTAGTCTGTAATAACATGCTGATTTTGGTGTTTAACATACCAAAATAAGCATGATATGGTAAACACCGTATGCTTTTGCTTTGTTGAATTTCGGCAGATTTGACCCACTGAAATTTAAAAAGGTCGAGGTATTTAACGCATCTGATAATAACCGGATGTGTTAAATACCAACCAGGCAGTGATTCTGACCCGTGCATAAACAGGTGTTCATGCACAGGTTAGAATACACCGACTAACTCGTAATCAGGCCCTCTATGTATGTATATCATGTACAATTTGGTTGAAAAAATATATGTCTGATGGGGCAGGTCAGACCTATAATTAGCCCAAATTTTAAATGAACTGTTAGAGAGAGCGTTAATGATTTCGCGGTTTATGTTATCTTTTCCACAAATGCAGATGTGTCAGCTCATCTGTCAAGTCATTCATGATGATATAACTGCAGGTCTCTTCTTTGAAGTGTAATATTGTTGAAAGCTGCAATAAAATATTAAGACAGTTGTATGTATTCTTGTCGGCACAGACCTAAGGCTGCACTGTGAGATGGTGTGGGCTTACACGATGAGACAATTTTTACTATTGCTCCTGGATATAAAAGGGAGACGAAAGTTAGAAACAGCAGAAGGTTGAAAAAAAGTAAATATGTAAAGGCAAGCAATGCCCTGTCAACTCAGCTGTGCATAATGAGGAACACTGCAATGCGAACAGAACAACGTGATGCCAGGCAAACACAGAATAGGTCTGCTGTTGTTTGTACCAGGTGGTGAAATTAGTTCAGTGGGCTGGCGTTCACTGATCACATTATTGCTAACATTTTACCTGCTGATTTTGCAGAAAGTGGCAAACGAATTCACTGCTCTGTGCCACATATTTCTCCACAGTAACAGTAAACATAATACTGGTGACAAAAATATAAGCAGAACATAACATGCAATAACTTGCCACTGAATTCCACCAGGTAACATTTGCTTCATTTGGATATGTAAATAGACTAAAATGCAAATGTGCTTTTATAAAAACACCTAGGTTTTTATTAGGCAAGCATATGTACTATTTTATATTTTGCATGTACACATAGACAGGTAGTGAAAAAATGAGTTTCCCATGAATAGAAAAATTGGATGTAGAAAAATTCACAATGTGCACTTTAGTGCATCTGTTCATATTAAGCATGGACCTGCACATGTTCATACAAAGCTAGTTCACCATTCTCTAGTTTCCAACATGTTAACAAAAAGCTCAGACAAGGTAGGGGAAGTAACTCCCAAGCAAGAATTATACATACTAAACTCACAATGAAAGGGCTTAATCTGCTACCTGTCGGCAGCAATTCGCACTCTATAGTATACCCTTCCATACTCTCTAAAAACTAGGCCTGGGTGGTAAATTACGTTCCGATCGCGGAATTTGCGGAATTTGGGTAATTTCGCGTTCTGCGGAGAACGCGAAATTGCCCAAAATTCCGCTTTCCGTGACTTTGCGAAATCTTTGCTTGTTCGCGTTCTCAAAATGCGTGTTCGCGAGATATTTCTCCCCGAGCACGCAAACAGCGATTGTGAACAGGAAAAAAGCATCGCGAACAAGCAATTCCGCGTGTTCGCGAATTTTCTGCGTGTTTGTGGAGATTTTTTACCGTTTCGCGGAGATTTGCGTAACGCGATTACGCAAATTCCGCCCACCCCTACTAAAAACACAACCAAAACCTGTAAATATAACTTGCTCAGAAAAACCCTGAAACACTCATCTTAGATCCCACCTTCAATTCTAACAAGCATTGGCATAGCCAATAGGTCTCGCATTTGGGACCTTATAAGTATTTAGTCATGCAACAGTTGGTGTTGTTGCACCAAGGAAATTCTGCTGCATAACTAAATACTTATAAGGTCCCAAAAGCGAGAACTATTGGCTATGCCAATGCTTGTTTATTTAAGGACCCAGGAGATACATATGCATGTGTGGAAGTGTTTCTTCCTGCACAAGGGGTAAAGGAATGCGAAGTATTGGCTCTTACATTTAACTCTATAAAATTGGTTAATGGCCGTAATTCTCCGCCCAAATGGGTTGCCACCTGTGCTTGATTTAAATCGCAGAAAGGAAGGAGTGAGTTACTGGATCTGTTGGGCGTCCCACACAAGAAACATACACACTACAATGAGGCCTGCGTCCACGGAGGACCCTTAGTTAGTGCAGACCACGTGAATTCCTGCTTCCTCCACACGTATCGCTCTCTTATCTCCTGTCAGTTTTGTGAGGGCACCAAGGCATACAAGTATATGCTGCCGTGTGAACCCCTCCCGGCGATGTGTATTCATAGGCACACGTGCTTCATGGTAGCTATATTATACAATTGCCCTTTCTTTCCTGTTGCCACAGTTCGAGCAGAGTCAAGACCTTTCTTTCTTCTGCTCAGGATATGCCTGAAACGTCTGGAAGTGGAAACACATTTTTGTCCTGTGGTTTTTTACAAGGACGTGTTTTAACCCGATGCCGACTTGAGATGTGCCAGTTTTGAAAATGATACTCCATTGTTGTGAAATAGTGCCCAGTCTAACACAGGGGTTTAAGTCTCCTTGTATTTCCCCTCTTCGATTCCGAGGAGTCCATACTCATTAGAGAGCAAACCATCTAGCTGGAAACAAGCTCGAAAAGCGACAGACGCATCCACCTTCTTTTAACGTTGCATCTTCGGCCAGGGCCCTGCTTTTTCTTAGCCTGGTTATGCAGCATGGCTGAGAGCCCACATCTTTGTTTGCCTGGTTCTGCAGAATGGGCAGTGGCCCTTTTTTGTGAGCTTAGTTATTCACCTTATGGTAAAAGAAGTTATATGTATAATTGCAAAAAACAATGAGAGGGACTAACCTTAACAAATGCCACTGTAACACTCAATTAGCCCCCCAAAATAGACATCCTAGTTAATATAAGGCAAAAAACATATTTTTCGAGATAGGATGTAACATGAAAAATCTACACAAAAAGGTGCTGGGTCAGATAAGAATATAGCGTCTCCTTAAGAAATCAGGAAACTAACTTACATCTATTTTCTCTTTATATCCAGCCCGTGTTAAATAAGGGAAACAAAAGAATAACCGTTTTTCCACTCTCGGTGGATCAGATAAATCAGATGAGTAACTATGTCCTTCTAACCATATATAACATCATCATCCTACCATAGACCTGATAGACGAGGATTCTTTGGTTAAATATATCTTTCTTCTCTCATTGTATTCTGTACAGAACGAGAGGTGAAGAAACTCCGGCGCAAGAAACAGAGCTACACAAGCAGGTACCTCCGGTGAGGGAACGTGGATGCGGACAGGAACCCGGAAGAAGAGATCAATGACCTGTAAGAGGAAGACCCGTGTGAAGGAGCCATAACATGTCAGAGACGTCCAATCAAGGTACCACGAATTCCCAACTGCGGGAAAACAGGACCCGAGTAGGTAAGTAGACAACACAAAGGGAGTGCGGGAAATGCTAGGCAGATCTGTGACTGAATGCGAACCATGTTCTTGTCACAGAAACCAATTTATCCACACTTGACTCCACCCAGCTCCCTGTCTGCAATAGGAGTGGGCTTGACTGACAATGCCTGCACCCTGCTCTCCTTGAGCCTTGTTCTGTCTAATGCTGGGTGTTTAGGGCCTTGTTTTTTGTGAACCAGCTTTTGTGTCATAGATTATGGCCATCTTCAGTATTACCTGTTTTAGATGCTGAAAGGAGGATGTATAATGGATCCTTGTTAAACAAATTTGAAATGCTTTGATAGTTATGGTACAGATAGATCACTGGTATCCTGGAAAGCTATCACTCTGCCCTGATAGTATTTCCAGAGGCATCTTTGTTTGAATGTGTGGGGCTTGGTGCCACAGTCATGCAACTGTAAAGGGACAACATTGAATCAGTCAACTCTTAAATGCAGAACTTATCACTTTCCCAAGCTGGAAAAGAACACACAGGATATCTTTCGTCTGTCTCTGGATGTCTTAGACGTCTATTTCTGACCTGCACCATCACTTGGCCATTGAAAGTCACTGCAACCGTGGCTGTGCATTGAGATTCAGTCTTACAAAAATGTTTGAACCCTTGCAGCGATATTACCTTTCTCATGCTACCTTGGCAAAAATATTAAAGTATGTCCATGTGCTAATATATAGTGAACCCCTAGTTTTTCCAAGTTTTTCTCAGCCAGTAAGACTAAGCAACTTACAACCTGAAAAAAGAAATAGCAACTGGTGACCTGACATTATATATCCATTGTCCATGGTCTGGAACTCAGAGTTGTGCCCTGTTCCTTGTAATCATGAGTCCATTAAGTTATGTGGTCAGTGCCTCATTCCGCATGGCGGTGAACAGTACCATGGGGCAAACTTGCATTGCTTTGCTCTTACTAAGCATGGCCTCATGGCTTTGTTTGCTCTTGTTAACTGGTATTGGGGGATTCTGTTGCCCAAGCAGAACCACACCCAGCCACTACTGGCACAAGTTCCACTCTGATTGATTTAGGACTATGAAAATACATGAATATACATACTGTGTTAAAATATATGTTTGCATATGTGGTCCTGGATCATATTATTGTACACAGACTCCTTCACACTTAACTAACAGCCGTCTGCAAAAGAACAGTGAGGGAGGGGTTGTAACTCATTGAGAATTTGTGCTACAAATGAGATGCAAATCTGGCGCATAGCCTTGAGTTGGGATTTAATTTCAGCTCTCCCAATAATTAGATCAGTTGCCCTGTTCCTAGCATTTGGTTGTAAGCTCCTATTTGGGTTTATGGTCAGTATGGTAATCTTTTAGACTGTTTTCCAAATAAGAATACTGTAAGTAGAGTTCAGGCTCAACATGGCTGCCTCCATGATGGTTTTGTTAATGAAATCTGGTATTGATTGCTTTCTGTTTGCAGAGGAAGGTGGAAGCGCCTGGTGAACAGTGGCGGTTTCTTCACTTGGACAGGTGAGTCTTCTTTCTTTACCTCCTGCCCACCTCTTCATCAATGCCTTGCTCTCCCCATTACCTCTTTGACCAAGTAACCTTAATGTTAAACGTATGAACGCTTGTAATCATATCTCATTGGGCATACTATATGAAATAAAAGGATTGGAACATTTTAAGGACAGCCTAGTCCTATTAAAAACCTAAAATAGTGGTGTTAACATGATACTGATGTATGTTAATTTCTTTTCCTCGAGACGCTATGAAGTCTATGTGCAGGGATGAAGGATGGCCATCACTGGACAACAGAACTATGAGAAGGAAGCTGACTATAAAGATTTGCAATACTGGAAGAGGACTAAATAAAACTCTGAATCTAAAAACAAACATTGAAGTTGCTGGCTTTCATTAAGCCTTTTTGTAGTATTCTGGCATTTTTCCCCTCTTGAACAGTGTCCTTGACTTTCTTTATGTTCTCTTGTTCAGTATCCTGGCTCCTATGGGGCCAAAGGTGTGTTATAGATCAATAAAATTACATGTTAACACATCCCCTTTGATGCTTTTTCATTTAACCATTACTTTTTTCAGTCTTTTGCCACTGGTCACCACATTAAACAGCTTCAGATAATGCTCTGTACCTCCAAGTAAGGCAAGCCCCAGTGAGTCAGGAGTGTGGGAGTAGCTGCACAAGTTGTTAATCTTATCTGAATGCAAAGTATAACCTTGTTGAAGCCACAACTTTTGTATGCATATAGTATTTCTACAGCACAAAGCTAGCCAAAATGATTGTTTCTGAGATTTATTTTGTACAGTGCCCGCATCTCACGGCAGAGTTTAAAAAGTAATTTTTCCAGAGTAGGAGAATATTGATCTTATAATTGGGACCAGATTTATGGAAGTTTTATTTTTGGTTTGCTTAAGTTTTATAATGCGGACTTGATGCAAAATCTTTTCAGGATTTATAAACCAGAGCAAATTGGTATTTGTTACAACACTCTTCCACAATGAAAAAGTTTTCAGGTTTTTCTAGGCTAGTATTTTTTGTACTGCAAGAGGGCCCTTCCAGTACAAAACCTAAGCTAGACTCTCGCAGGCACCTTTGCACCATAGTGCAAATGTGTGTGCATGGTGCTCGACTGCCTAATGGTGCAGTGGTGCAGTGGTGCAAGGGAAAGGGGTAGACATGGCACTTTCCTGCTCTCACCGTGTGATGCAACGCAGCAAATTTGGGTGTTGCGCTGCGTTAAATGACACTTTTGTAAATCTAGGTCTTACTTTAGAACTCATGGCATTGCAAATAATTCATGGTATTGTATAAAGAAGGCATATTGGATCCAAGAGGCCTGTTTTTGACAGGAGGGTTCATTGAGGAGGTGATCCTCTAAATATTCCCCTACCAGCAAATCCATATTCCTAAACTAATAGTGGGACCCTGCAAGGGAATATTGGCAGTCGGCTAATGTAACATGGAATTTTTAAGGTGTAATCCTAAATAATTTATGCTCATTATTGAGTTATCATTAAATCACCCTGGAGTAATCCACACTCATCCTGAAATTATCATGGGATCATTCCAGAGTTATCCACTTCCATCCTTAAGCGGTAATAGGATCATCCAAGAATAATCCACAATCATCCTTAAATTGTCTGGAGCCCATCCTGGAGTAATTCACACTCATCCCAAAGTTGTCAATTAGTATTCGTGAAGTTGTAAAAGGTAATCACTCCCTGCCAGTGAAAGTCATCAGAACACCATCCTAGAGTAATTTTTGTGATTATAGTAAGAGTCATCCCATTTAAATATTTTCCCCAAGGGCCGAGTCACTCCCATTGCCGCCAGCTGCTCCTTCTGATCGCGCTCGGCTCTGCTGCTGCCTCCTGCAGGGTTCGAGCCCCCTGAGCCTCGCCAACGCTATACTTGTGGGTTATTGGTTTTTCATTGCCTGTTCTGCAACTGTTGTTCCTTCTGCCATTTTAGTTTTTTTCTGTTGTTATTGTTACCGCCACAGCCCCCCCACCCCCCTCTTGTCTTCTGCAACACTCGCTTCCCGCCGCTTCCCCGCAGCCACGCCCCCTCGCCGCCCAGCTCCCGCCTCATAAAAGCAGCTTCCCCGGTCATTTCAGGTTGACCTCGACCTTGCCCAAGGGCCGAGTCACTCCCATTGCCGCCAGCTGCTCCTTCTGATCACGCTCGGCTCTGCTGCTGCCTCCTGCAGGGTTCGAGCCCCCTGAGCCTCGCCAGCGCTATACTTGTGGGTTATTGGTTTTTCATTGCCTGTTCTGCAACTGTTGTTCCTTCTGCCATTTTAGTTTATTCTGTTGTTATTTTTACCGCCACAGCCCCCCCAACCCCCTCTTGCCTTCTGTGACACTCGCTTCCTGCCGCTTCCCCGCGGCCACGCCCCCTCGCCTCCCCGCTCCCGCCTCCCAGCCGCGCCCCCTCCCTCCGCCTTAAATGGCAACCACTGACAGGACGTGCAGCGGACACGCGCAGCGGGCGCGCCGATTGTGCGCCAAAGGCATGCCAAAGGCAAGCCCATCTGCGCCCGTCCGCGCCTGGACCGCGCCCAGCACCAGAACGCCTAGACCCCGAAGCCACCACAACACCAAACTGCACTACGACCCCAGCACCCTCCACGCACTCAAGGCCGGACGAGACCACTCCTGCTACCGGGCCACCCCGAAGCACACCTAAGGGCCCTTCACCTGCCAGAACTGCAGCTTCACCAGCATCCAGCCCGCCAAACCATCAACCAGAGAACCCAACCACCTCCGGTGCATCCTCCTCAACTCCCGCTCCGCTCGCAAGCACGCCATTGAAATCTGGGACCTCCTAGACTCAACCACCCCTGATGTCGCCTTCCTGACGGAGACCTGGCTGAACGCCACCTCGGCACCGGACATCGCCATAGCCATCCCAGAGGGTTACAAGATGCAGAGACCGCACCAACAGAGTGGGAGGGGGAATCGCCATCATCCACAAGAACACCCTCAGAGTCTCGACCAACACCGACGAATCCTCACAGCCGCCGAGCACATGCACTTCCAGATCCACACCAATCCCAACACCACCCTCAGAGGAACACTCGTCTACAGACCACCCGGACCCCGACCACAGTTCAGCGACGACATCGCCGACCTCATCAGCACCCATGCCCTCACCTCCACGGACTACATCCTCCTCGGGGACCTGAACTTCCACCTTGAGAACTACAACAACGCCAACTCCACTGCCCTGATCGCCAACCTCGCCAACCTCGGACTCAAACAGCTCGTGACGAAACCCACCCATGCCGTTGGACACACACTGGACCCCATCTTCTCCGCAAGCCCCCACGTCACCTTCAACCACACCACCGAACCCCACTGGACCGCCCACAGATGTGTCCACTTCACCTTCCAGAAACCCACCACACACCACCGCACCCAACAGCTGCCATGCCGCTGCTGGAGCAAGGTCACCAATGAACAACTGACCACCACCCTCGTACTGAGACCACCCGCCGACTCCACCAACCCCGAAACCGCCGCCATCAACCTCAAACAGTGGATCAACGACTGCGCCGACACCCTCGCCCCACTCAAGAACTCCACCACCAACCACACCAACAAGAAAGCCGCATAGTTCACCGAAGACCTCCGGACCTCCAAGCGCGCCTGTCGGAAGCTGGAGAAAAGATGGCTCCATGACCGAATTCCAGACAGCTACACAGCCCACAAGAACGCCACCGGCAGACACCACCAACTTATCAGGACCGCCAAGAGGACCACCTTCAAGGTCCGCCTAGACAACAACGTACACAACACCAAAGAGCTCTTCAGCTCTCCAACCCCAGCTCCAACACCAACGACATTCCCCCATCGCAAGACCTGTGCAACTCACTGGCCACCTTCTTTCACCGCAAGATCATCGACATCCACGACAGCTTCAACTCCGACACCCTCACACCTACCGCCGAGACCACCACCCCTGCGACCTCCACCCACTCCGGTCGTCTGACCACATGGTCCAACGTCAGCAACGAAGACACCATCAAGACCATGAATTCCATCCACTCCGGAGCCCCATCTGACCCGTGCCCCCACCGCATCTTCAACAAAGCCAGCACAGCCATCGCACCCATCTCCGGAAAACAATCAACACCTCCTTCGAGACAACAACCTTCCCGGAGAGCTGGAAGCACGCCGAGATCAACGCCCTACTGAAGAAACCCAAGGCGGACCCCAAGGACCTCAAGAACTTCCGGCCCATCTCCCTGCTCCCTTTCCCGATGAAAGTCACAGAGAAGACACACACACAACAACATCATGGACCCATCCCAGTCCGGTTTCCGTAGCAACCACAGCACCGAGAGCGCCCTCATCGCCGCCACAGATGACATCAGGATCCTGATGGACAAAGGAGAAACAGCCACCCTCATCCTTCTGGACCTATCAGCAGCCTTCGACATGGTCTGCCACCGCACCCTAATAGCACGCCTCCATGACGCCGGAATCCAAGAGAAGGCCCTGGCCTGGACCACATCCTACATCTCCGGCAGAACCCAGAGCGTCCGCCTCCCACCCTTCCGCTCCAAGACCACCGAGATCATCTGCGGCGTCCCACAAGGATCTTCCCTCAGCCTGACGCTCTTCAATATCTACATGGCACCACTCGCCCACGTCACACGACAACACAACCTCAACATCATCTCCTATGCCGACGACACCCAACTGATCATATCCCTCACCGAAGACCCCCACACCGCCAAAACCAACCTCCACAGAGGAATGAAGGCTGTCGCCGAATGGATGAAGGACAGAAGGCTGAAGCTGAACTCAGACAAGACAGAGGTCCTCATCCTCGGCCCCACCCCATCAGCCTGGGACAACTACTGGTGGCCATCAGCACTAGGAACAGCCCCAGAACCCACCGACCACGCACGCAACCTGGGGATCATCCTCGACTCCGCCCTCTCCATGACCAAGCAAGTCAACGCCATCTCCCCGTACTGCTTCAACACCTTCCGAATGCTCCGCAGGATCTTCAAATGGATCCCCTCCGACACGAGAAAAACCATCACCCAGGCCCTCGTCACCAGCAGACTGGACTACGGGGACGCCCTCTACTCAGGAACAACAACCAAGCTCCTGAGATGGCTGCAACACATCCAGAACGCCTCAGCACGACTGATCCTCGACGTCCCCCGACGCAGCCATCCCACCTGAGAGGCCTGCACTGGCTCCCCGTCAACAAGAGGATCACCTTCAAACTCCTCATCCACGCACACAAAGCCCTACACAACGCCAGACCAGCATACCTCAATGACCGACTCAGCTTCTACACCCCCACCCGCAGCCTCTGCTCTGCCAGCCTTGCCCTCGCCACAGTTCCCCGCATCCGGAAAACAACCGCCGGTGGCAGATCCTTTTCCTACCTCACCGCCAAGACCTGGAACACTCTCCCTACCAATCTACGACAGACCCAAGACCTGCTGGAGATGGCTTCAGAATGATTCTTCCTTTATGGCCAGGAGTCTGCAGGTTTTATATTCCGAAGGGGGATCATGGGTTATGTGTGTGATATTAAAGGAAGCTGCGGGGTTTACATTCCAAAAACGCGTGTGTGCTACAAAAGTGAACTGCGGGTTTTATATTCTGCGCAGGTTTTATATTTCGAAGGGTTATGTGTATGTGAGATAAAGGGAGCTGTGGGTTCTATATTCCTAAGGGTTGTGTGTGTGTGATATATGATATTGAGCTGTGGGTTTTATTTGGTGAAAGAGGGTGTGTGTGTGATATCAAAAAGGAGCTGTGGGTTTTGTATTCCGAAGGGGTATGTGTGTGTGATATCAAAAGAGCTGTGGTTTTTTTTTTCTGAAAGAGGGCGTATGTGATATAAAAAGGGGCTGTGGGTTTTATATTTCGGAGAGGGGCTGTGTGTGTGTGTGATGTAAAAGGGAGCTGTCAGTGTTGTATTTTGAAAGAGGGTGAGTGATAGGTAAGGGAGCTGAGTGTTTTATTTTCTGAGGGGGCTGTTTGTGATATAAAAAGGAGCAGAATATTTTATATCCAAAAAGAGGGTGTGTGTGAGATATAACAGGGAGCTGCGGGTTTAATATTCCAAAAGGGGAGGGGGGGCGGTGATACAAAAGGGAGCTACAGTTTTATATACCGAAGGGGCTGAGTGTGATCTAAAAAGGAGTTGCGGGTTTTATATTCCGAAGGAGGGTGTGTGTTTGTGATATTAAAAGGAGCTGCAGGTTTTATATTCCAAAAGGGCGTATGTATGTATGTATGTTTAATATTAAAGGGAGCTGCGGGTTTTCTATTCCGAAAGAGGTTGTGTGTTTGTGATATTAATATTAAAAGGAGCTGCGGGTTTAGTATCCAAAAGGGCGTACGTGTGTATGATATTTAAGGGGGCTGCAGGTTTTATTTTCTGAAGGTGTGTGTGGGTTTGTGGTGATATAAAAGGGATCTGCGGATTTTATGATCAGATGTGTGTGTGGATGTAAAAGGAAAGGGAGCTGCGGTTCTATATTCCGAAGGCCTGCTCCCCACTACTGAGTACACAGCCGCCTGGAGCAATCTGTTTGCGGACCCGACTTCGTGTCAGTTATTTCTTGACACTCTGTTTTTAAATTTCCACAAACCAAGTCCCAGTCTAGGCTTGAAGTGTTTTTTTTTTTAATAAGCTCGAAACTTAGCACTGATTTTAGTTCCACCCCATAGAAATTGATTCAGTGGCCACTAATTAACTGATATATACTTTTATTTTGGGAAATGAAACCCAACGAGATATCCCACAATAACGCCGCTTTGTCCTTTCTCCTGCCATTGGCTACATGTGAACAGGCACAATGAAAGCCTTTTAGTGACACCTAATCCCTCAATTCAACCCTCCCCCCAAGCTTGCAGCCTCGATTGGAAGTTGGGGCTGTGCAGTTTCTTGTGAAATTCCCCTGCTTCTAATTTATCATTAACACCCTGACACTAAACAAAATAAATGAGTCCAGCTCAAACCCGTACAATCATAGTTGAAACAAGCACGCGTGCCTCACGCAAGTTGGGGGTGGGGGGGAGTGCGGCTGAGAGCAGGCAGCGTTTACCTTGCGGGAGCGAGCGCAATAATTGCTAACACATGGCGCTGCTCGCTCCCGCAAGGGAATCTCCAAACGTGCATGCGTTGCCATTCAAAGCAATGCAACGCGTGCACGTTTTTGCCTTCAAAACCAGATCGATTTCAAAAGGTCTATTTCCTATGCAGCGCATGCGCGCTGCGTACGCGAGACCTAAAAATGGTGTCATCATCAATGACCTCATTTTCTTCTCTAGATCTCCAGCTAAATGGTGCACTGCGGTATCCAAACTGCTTTACATTAAGGAGTCAAGAAACATCCCATACGACACAAAGTTGCTTAAAACACCCTCAAAATAAAAAGGGCCACACTGAATTTAACATTCTACAAAAATGGCACGGTTTTAGTTCAAGCGGTCAACAATGATCTTGAATTATTTGATGACTACTTTGCCAGCTTAAAAGATCATGTTCATAAAATCCCTCATTCAATGTACTACTATGGCAGCACACCAAACACTATCACTCGCACTCCACGGAGTGCTCTGGCTATGAGTGTAAGTGGTTCTAAGCAGGAGAGTCACATACATCTACCCCAAGTACAAGGGATCAGGAGAGTCAACATTCTTGTCACCATCTAACAACCCCATCAACAAGACACAGTTCAAGGGCATGCTGCATAGACACCAATCCGTTGTTGAGCATACACAAAACAGTTAGTAATAATACCCTAAAAGCAAACCAATCAAATTCTAGTGTTCAGTCCAATCTTCACATGCCTGGAACAAATAACCTTTCAACGTTTCAAATAGCTGATCTTTTGGATGAAGCATCCATAGATCAAAACATCAGGACGATAAATAATAATACCACTAACATTTCCGGGCTATCCTTTCAGATAAAAAAAAAATGAATGACAAAAATGTTGGTTTCCATAAGCTTGCTGAACTTGAGCCAGCCAGCATACCGTTCCACAGGCCAGCGAACATGCTACAAAGGCATCATCTCTCTCCTCCTTCAAATAAGGAGCTAGAAGGTCTCATCGTCCAGACAGATAGGGTTAGTTATGGACCTGCAATATGCCACTGTGAACATGAAGAATATTTTAACTCTCTCCAAAAGCTACCGCTCCAAAATTATCCACATCCAAAAATCATCTCACACACTACACCTGAATCATCATAATACTATCCCCCTGCCTGTGTCCAAGAGGATTTATCATTCCCGTAATTTCCTTAGATACCTGACTGACACTGAAACACAATCCTTATTACTATCTTACGAGGAGACATCCACTCTCCCAGCTAGAATAACTGATCAGAAAATTTGAGTTGTCCCTATTAATGTAAACAGAACAATGCAATCAAATTGCAGGAGGTTAAATCCCATCAACCTGAAAGGAATAACGAGAATCCAAGAGGGGCATGACATTAATCGAGACAACCTTCTAAAACCGATTTCCTGCCTACTACTTAATTGCCGCTTAGCAGTGAAACATGCTGCTGACATTGCCAACCTGATCCTGAACCAGGACATAGATGTGGCTATTCCAACGGAATCGTGTCTCTCTGTATCCTCTTCCTCATGCCTTGATTTACTGGTGCCCCCATATTATAACATTGTTAGACTAAACAGGCTAAACAAAACAGGCAGAGGTGTAGCCTGTATCCACAGATCAGACGTAATCATCTCCAAAGCTCTGACCACATGGAATCTTGTGAATACCTCAGGATCTCACTAAGATTTACAGACAATCAACTCTACAATTTACACGCATTCTACCACCCCCCAGGGAAAACGCAATTTTCATTGACCAGCTAATGAAAATTATTACAGCAAATTCAGATCCTCACTCCAATGATATTTTCCTCTGGACTTCAATCCTCATTGGAATGACCTTAAGGATAATCAGGTCATTATTCTTAAAGAATTCCGAGCTGAGCATTACCTAATGCAAGCCTGTACCCTTCCAAGTCATTTTAAAGGCTTGATTTTAGACTGGATCATCTCCAAAGACAAAGTGGTGGAATCAATCTCAATTGTTCTTTGTGACTGGTCAGATCACCGCATCATCACTTACCATAAAGAAAGGAGAAATCATTGTCTCATTTAGTCAAACCCAAGCAGTGGGTTAGAGACACTAAGGGCCTGAACATTAAGAGTCTGGCAGCGCTGTGCGAAAATGATCTTTTACCGCCTTCTGAACTGGGGGACGTCAGTGATCTTACAAACCATTACAATCTTACGATAGCTAAAATAATTGATGATATAGCCCCTTTAAAATATAGAAGAATACAGGTTAGGGTCAAAAATCCATTGTTCAACGGTTCTCTGAACGAAGAAAGATGGATACTCAGACTAACAAAATGTAATTGGAGACAACACCCTTCATCCCCCCATCTAAAACAGTTAAGGAAGTCCAGGAAAGCCTACAATAAAAGTGTACTTAATTCAAAAAAATACATTTTTAAAAGTGAACTGGATAATGCAAAGAACAGACAGAGAAAGCTCTCCGAACTGCTAAAAGATCAATATAACAAGTTGGCCAAATCCTCCCTCCTAAAAAATAAATTGGAATTGAGTTGTGAAGATTTTTCATCATTCTTTACAGCGAAAGCCAGCTGACTGGAGAGTGAACTCTCGAATACCGCTGACAATGCCTTAAATCTAAGGTGTATACTAGAGGAGAAGCCAGCACTACCTGAACATACAATGCCTAAAAATAATGTGCATTGGTCAACATTCAAACTATACAATCAATGACATCGCTAAAACTATACTATCGCTGAAACCAAACAATTACTACAATGATCCACTGCCCGCAAAATGTTGGCCTACAATCAACCACAAGGTCATCCCACTTTGGACTAAGATAATTAATGCTTCGCTAGTCCAAGGATCTTTTCCGGAATGTCTTAAAGCTGGCCAGGTCATCCCTCTATTAAAAAAATCTACGGAAAAACCTTCGGATCCTAACAACTTTCGGCCTGTAACAAACATTCCCTTACTAGCCAAAGTTCTAGAAAAATGTGCTCAACAACAATTGGGTCAACACATTACTGATTTTAAGTTACTAAACAATTGCCAATTGGGGTTTAGACCAGATCATATACGGAAACAGCTATTCTGCACATAGTAGATGACGCTCTTCTTGTTCACGACCGTAACGAAACCTGTCTCCTTGTCCTTCTTGACCTATCGTCCACATTTGACACTGTAAATCATGCCAAACTTCTATATTGTCTGGAAAATAGGATGGGCTTATCAGGAACAGTCTGAAAGTGGTTCTATTCCTTCCTAGGGAACAGATCTCAGAGATTCCTGGTGAACCACAAGCTATCTTCGGCATCCCCGATTCAAATTGGAGTCCCACAAGGATCAACTCTATCACCTTCCCTCTTCAATCTTTAAATTGAACCATTAACAGAAGTACTACAACAAGCTAGCATTTCCTACCACATGTATGCAGACGACCCTCAGCTGTATATGAAGATTACATCATTGGAAGAGATCATCATAATGAACCAAGCATTACAGAAGACCGTTCAATGGCTATTGGGCAATCATCTCTAGCTCAACATGCAGAAAACAGAATTGCTTTTGATCTCTCCTCCTAAAAGCGACTCCAGGATTAATGACTGGACAAAGGAGATCACTGCGTTAAACGGCTCCCCGATGCTAGTAGAGTCAATAAAGTCGCTAGGAATCATGCTCGATAAGGAGTTAAACATGTGTACCCACATCAACACAATGGCAAAAATTGCCCCCTTCCATCTTCAAGCCGTTTACTGACACAGAGGACTTGAAAAGGGCAGTCCAGGCGCTGGTCATTTCTAGAATTGAGTATGGTTGCTCAACGTTATCAGGTCTTCCTAAGATTTCACCCGCTCCCCTAAAAGCTTGTCTCAATGCAGCAGCTAGACTTTTAACGGGCTCCAAAAAGTTTGAGCATATCACCCCTCACCTGAAAGCCCTCAATTGGCTATCGTTCGAGGCAAAAATACAGCTAAAGATTGTATGTATAACACACAGGGCACTACACCACACAACTCCACGTTACTTTGTGCAGAAAATCACATTGTCTGGTGGTTGTAGATCCTCTAGAGGGGCCAGAGATTTGTTTACTGAAACCAGCTTCCTTCCGGAAGAAGAGAACATATGATAGAGCGTTCGCTGGAGCTGCACCTTGAAATTGGAACTCACTCCCACCGAATATTAGAAGGATTACCTACGCTCCTCGATTCAAAACGGAGACTAAGTCCTTTCTGATGAGTAAATTCCTCACATGACAATTCAGTGGCCTTTTTGCAATTCTGAGGACTAATGTCAGATTCCTTGACCAATTCACTGTCTTTTCTGGTCTTGTCATGCAATACGTCAACCGTTGTTTTAGTGGGAAATTAAGTGTGAATTGAATTGAATCGAATTGTATTATTAACTGTGTACTACTTCAACCTTTAGACTACTCCACTGGGATAAGTATCCTATCCCCTGTAGTATGTGTGTTAGAGAAAGGGATATCATCTGAACTTGTATGCTGTTAAACTGTAAAGCGCTGTACCAACCATGTTTTTGGGTCATGTTCGTGTTATAGAAAACATTGATTAAATAAACAACAAAGTTGCAGATTCTATAATTGATGCACAAATAGTAAAGGCGAGCATGCCATGTAAATAAGCAAATATGCAAATCATAAAGGTAGTGTGGTCAAGCAAATCCTTAGCACTGTGAACATTACCTGCCAATGCATCAAAGAACACCTGGATTGTATAAAAAGTGCACATCCTTCTTGCACACACATTTACTTGGAGTTAGCTCCAATTCTTCAAATCTGATAGAAGAGCAAAGTCCATAATTCATTTGCACACAAATTGCAAAAAGATTAACCCTGGGCGTAGTTCGCGAAGTAGCACTACGCGAAGCTACGCAAAGTGCACTTCGCACTACGTGAGCTACGCGTAGTACTTCGCGAACTACGTAGTACCCTGTTCGCAAGATGTCGTTTTCAATGATTGCACAGTGCGGACAAGCAACCAGCACTGTGCAATCATTGAAAACGGCATCTTGCACAGTGCGAGCTGTAGTTTTCTGCCGCTCGAGTAGATTTTTACTCGAGCGGCAGCTTTCTCAACGCGAACTGGTAGTTTCTCATCGCGAGCGGTCACGAGCATACGCGACCACTCGCAATGAGAAACCTGACCTCCTTGCGTTGAGAATCTCGCCGGGAGGTGTATTTTCCACGCTCGAGATCGCCAACTTGATGTTGCTGATCGCGAACGAGGAAAAAGTCTCGCCGGGATGTCATTTTGCTTGCTCGCGGTCGCCAACTTGACATTGAGGACCGCGAGCAAGCAAAATATGACCGCTGCACTACGCAACACTACGCTACGCGTGTTCGCAATGTGCTACGTGCAATTCGCGTAGTGCGAAGTAGTGCAAACTTCGCAAACTACGCGAGCGGAGCGTAGTGCTTTGCCCAGGCTTAAAAAAGATCCCAAAGAGGAGCTTCATTTATTTGATCTTCAAAATGAGAGGAGCATATTAGGTATAGAGGTGTAGAAATTTACCTCACATGATGGTCGATATTGCTGCTAGAGTGGCAGAAGATGAACAACCTTACATTGCGTTCTTACCTGGTTGCTAAAGGGTTCTATCTGAAGACCACAGGATATAAACAGGACTAACACTGATACATTTATCCCAACCTAGTGCCTCTTACAAGGTTTGAATATCCTGATCGATGCATAGCACTTGTACTCACCCATCTTGATGATGGAAATACAATCTTGTCAGGACTTCCCAAATGTATGATTATGAGCCTCATTGCAAGTTAGACAGAATAGGTGAGTTATTTATCACACAATGAAACTGCCATTATCCCCGAGTGAAATATGTATCATGGGTGGCAAATACCTCCTATTCCGATGTTTGAAATTACAAATGAGGATTAAAAATCGGAATCACACCAAATTCTGCATTATTTTGTAACTTTTTTTAAGGGCTTTTAACCCCAATAAATTTCAACAAGTTTGATCTGTTGAAAACTGCAAGGGTGTGATAAATATTACACTACATCGTAATTAAGATTCTTGTGTGTTGCAAAATAAATTCTGACCGTTTAGTATGCCAGGTTTTTTTGCTTTTTTGATCAGTTTTGGACATGTGTGCGGGTTACAGGTCTGAGACTACTGTTGTGCGCAGCCTGGTAACTGCACATATATAACCTTGCACAGAGGGGACTATAGGGATTAGATGTTAACCTGGGGTAGGCCTCATCATATTAGTAGGCACTCATAGGGAAAGTCAGTATGGTTTACTGTTTTATCAGCTGTAACACTTTATTACATCACTGGGGGGAAATCTACCTAAGGGTGCAGTTTGGCATCCCATTAACCTATAAAGTCCATCAGGATATCCAAATTGGGTGAAACGTGCACAAAGATGGATATTGCAAGCCCCAAGCAGATATATGTACATTGTTATACTCGGCCATTTCTGCAGGGTCATCTCCAAACCTTCTGCCTTCACCATCCTGCTTTCTGAACCCATTTTTGTTGTACTTTAGGACTCTGCACACGTTACCACTGCTAACCAGTGCTAATGTGCTTGTACTTTCCCCATTACACATGGTAGAATCAGCTTACACCCAATGGCATATTTAATTTAGTTGTAAGTCCCTAGTAAAGTGGTACTACATGTTCCTAAAGTCTGTAAGTTAAATGCTTTAGTGCGCCTGCAGCACATATCCATTGTAGTTAGTCCGAAGTCAGGGCTGGGGATGTAGGAACCTTGAGCACTTCATAGAGAATCTTTCAAAAGTTTCTTCCACTTCAAAGAAGGCACCAGGTGTAAATATTGGACCTCAGACACCAATCAGCTGCTTTTTTGCCAGAAAAACTGCAACTCTGCTGACCTGCGGCTCTGCCGTTCTGCTGCCTGTTGCCCTGCTTGCTCAGAAGAAAGATTGGACCTGCACACTTCATCCCAGGCTGCAGTGACTCCAAGGGTCTGCCAGCTGACGTCCTGTTCTGAGCTACAGGGACATAACATGCTCCAGAGTTTCACTGCAACTTCCCAGCTGACCTGCTGCCTGGACTGCAACTGGACATGACTGAGCCCTGCTGGCCTCTGCTGGAGTGTGTTCCTGACTCCCAAGCTGTGACCCTCAGGTCCTGGACCCTTGGTGTTTCCTCTATTGAGCTCTCCTGAAGTTGTTGGCTCTTCACAACTTGTGCCCATCAACAATGTAAAGTTTTGACTAACCAACTCTTTGTGCTACAGCACCGACTGCTCGTGGGGACCGACAATGAGAAGACCCAGCAAGGACCATCCATGACGCCGATAGGAATTTTGCACTACAGCAATGGCCAGCCTGCTCTTCATGCAACTTCAAAATCTATCTACCATGCACTCCCTGCTCCTCAGGACCCCCTACCACGGCAAATAGAACTCTTTTCACTGGACTGAGAAGTTAACTCTTTCAGCTGAACTAACCTGGTCCTGTATCCGGCCCACTCTCCATCGTGTATATCCTGAACTTGTGACTTTCACCTGGTCTCGCACGACCAGATAGCTGCGGCTACTGCTGTGTGCTTTTTGATGCTATTTTCGCTTAAATCTTTAAAATTGCATATTTCCAGCTCTATTAATTGGATTTTTGTCATTTTGGTGTCAAAACATTTATTATTTATGACATTTTATTCCATTTTTCTGAATTGGGATTTTTGTTTTGTGTTTTCATTTTATTCCTATTGGAACTGCTGCATAACTACTTTACACATTGCCTCTAAGTTAAGCCTGACTGCTCTGTGCCAAGCTAGCAAAAGGTTGAGCACAGGTTAACTTGGAGTTTGCTTGTGACTTCGGCCTAACAAGGATTGTGGTTGCTGCTTGAGTATGGTTTAAACCCCTTTAACCAGTAACCCAATTTCCTACATAGATATAATGGGTTGGTCAGAATTCTCTTATTTCTATGGCACAGATCAGGAACAGAACCATAGCCTTTGTCACCATGCTGGGGCAAGTTAAGCAATCTGCTCCCCAGTAGAGTTAGCAAAGGCCTCCTCACACAAAATTAATTACTAAAGGTGCTTTCCTCAAATCCTGAGCAAGAAGGACTGTGCATTAACATTTCCATCTGTTAATTAGCTGTCACACAATATCAGGGCTGGGGACAACCGAAGCCCACTGAACAAAGAAGAAAGACCAGACAACTGGAGCCAATACAAGAGGGGTCTCCTCTTTGACATTTTGGTGGGAAAGATCCTAAGGAGATGTGACCAGTGATTTTTGAATGGTGTCATATTGAACAGTCCGAGCATGCTTTGCAGGAAGGTTAGGACAGAGGTGGAGTGGAGATGTGGCATGGCAACAGCAGCCACCGACAACTGGAAAGAGAAATCCTAAAATTCCCAAAGGGACCAAGAACTCTGCCCAATTGACCTCAGGACCAGTGGGTCTCTATAAGGGCCAGTGAGGCTGGCTCCTTGACACCCCCTGAGGATCATTTGGGGGAAAAGATGTGAACTTCGGCCTCCTGGACAGAGGAGAGGAGCACCAGAGACAAAGACCTGCATGAGAGCTGACTAGAGCTCACCACCTGGATTAAAAGGAGCTTAGACCTCAAAAAGATTTGACTTTTGACCCACCCTGTGGGAAGCGGCGCTTACTCAATTTTCCTAAAATGATTTGCAGGGTGCGCCACGGCCTGGGCATTGGTGCAAGATTGACCTAATTCTTTCCCCCGAGGAGGGTGCATGTGTGGGGTACCCTCTCTGCATCTTCAGGGTTTTTTTCCCCAAAGATTTATATAGCGCAAACTTGAACCAGAGGTATTGGGTGTCAGAGAGCCTCACCATAAAAATTGCCATTGCACATCCTCAAGAAGAGGAAAGGGGTATGGGAACATTCATCAGGCCAGGAGTTAACTGTGGTGGGCTAACCCCTGCTCCTTGTGACTGGAGGAAGTGGAGCAGCCACCACAAAAAGAACAACCTGCCTGCATGGAGCAGGCAGGGCAGAAGCACGCTGCTGGCATCCACATGGGCAGTACATGAGGCTGGCCAGGCGGGGAGCCAACAGGGGTAGCCAGGGGTGAGGTACCTTAGATGCCCTCAATGAAGAGGCAAAGAACAGTGCCCGGGTGGGACAGGGACCCCACCCCAAAAAGAGGAGAACACCAAGGAAAAGCTATGTAGCTGTAACAAGCACAACAGGAGAGCTGCTACTGAAATATTCACAGCTCTTTGAAGGCAAGCCCCAAAATGCCCTACAGGGACTTTTTATTTGCATGCTTTTTTTGCATTGTGGGGCCCCAGGGTGGCAGGAGCACCACCAACAAAGTAAATAATTGTGGCGGGAGGGGGCTGTAGGAATTGCAGCCGACTCCCCAGATGGGATATTTAAAAACTGACTATACGTTTGCTGGGTCACAAAAATTATGAAGTCCCTAGCTTTTTAAGTGGAATTTAAGTAATCCGAAGGTTTGAGATCATGTTCTTCAGCTGGGAGTACTAAACGCTCTAGGGATAATTCTACGGCTACATTTGTTCTGGCCTGAAGGTTTATTAAAAGGACACAGGCACTATAATGTTTGTTTTCAATGTGTTATTACATCTTTATGCTTACAGTGATTCTAATCAATGTTAAATTGCTATATTGACACTGCTTTAATTAAGGATTACTTTTAAGACGTGATTAATGATTATAGTGGGACCTACAACCAGTGCAAACAGACCAAGAATACTAACGGAGGCATGACAGCATATGATTTCTTTGGATACCTAAGCAATTGGAAGGAGAGAACCTTAATAACTTGAAATAAACATGAATTACAAAGTTGCAGAATAGTGAATTCAAACCATGCATTGGAGGTACTCAGACAACTATTGGGATACCCTATTCAGATTGATAGCCTGCTTCCTCCACCATAGCCAGGACATGCAGATTTTATAGGCAGCCATGGAAAACAATCATTTAATATAGTAGGGGGCGTAAGACAATATGACAAGATAACTCTTGAGCCCAGTAGAATAGTGCTAGTTTCCCCATTGCAGACTGCAGCAGCAGCAAATTATGAACATAGTCAGCATATAAGATTATCACAGACAACACAGAATTAAATTTGTGCATCATTTAAGTATAGTAAATTGGGTTTATGGAGCAAATAGATAGGATTCTGGCTGTCCGATTAAAGCAATAAGAAGTGCAAATGAGCATAGCAGGAAACAAAAGCAGATCGAACAATGGTAATGTACCTCACAGAATTTTCTAGGAAAGTTTTACGTTTTATACCCACTTATATTACTCACTCGAGCCATAGAGGAATAGCCTGAAGGAAGTTTACAGTAAGGAAAGCATAAAACTGGAAAGCAATATGAAAGCATAAAACTGGAAAGCAATATCAGAAACCCAAAATCGTACGGTGGCAATACAAGAGAAGGTGTTGCACAGCTGGAATTCTGTAAGGCTCAGAATATCTCACTCTAAGCCAGGTTTTATGGATAAGCGATCCAGGAACCAGAAAACATGAATTTATAAGGGCTAAAATAAAGCCATCTAGAAACTAAGAAGGAGTGTAGTGCTGTATAGCAATTACCACCTAATATCATTGTTTAATGTTCTCACACACATTCTGACATGGGTTGTGGCTCACAAAACTGATAGTACAGTTTGTGCCTGACTCACATGTGGGATTTATACCAGGCCGGAGCATCCAAATTAAAAGACTGTGTTAATCCAGGGCAGATCCCTTTCTTCATGTGCTTAAAAGGTTTAAGACTTCCTTAGGACACACTTCATTAAATCGGAACAGGTCCCATTGAGTAGTAATGCTGTATATAAAAAATAATAGGAAACATCCTTTACAACACAGAGTTAACCATGCAGTGCCTTTACCCCACAGCCTTTACCACACATGCATTTTTAGATGCTTTTAACATGCATACCTTTAAAATGCATAGTAAGTGTAGTTAAGCTAAGTAGGTAAGTACAGATCTGTGTGGAGACTCTGACCCCATGATTGAGAAATTGAGGTTTTGTGACACAAGTTCAAAATTGATTTTTTTTATTCGCATGCGATATTCGTGGCGATGACACGACTGCCAGCACGCCCCCCTCATGTACCATCAGGGGGACTTTGCGACTATGGATGTCAACGTGAATATTGGTGAATTAATAATGCGCATTCTTATAAAGATATTAAGATTCTGATAAATGTTTTTATAGAGTTATTTATATAGTGAGTTATCTACTGTGATGTTTACAATTAATATATAGTTATAATTTTTGAATGGGGTGGTGGCTATTGAAATCTTGGTTGTGGGGATCTTGTGAGCGACATCATCGCGATCTCCAGAGTCACTGTGAAAATGGAAAATAGGTTTTGGAGATGGTTGTTCTAGAAATACACTAGAAAAATACGAGTTTGAAGTGTATAGTAATAAACCTCTAGTGTATAGCATACTGTAATGTCTGTGCATATGTGTGTTTTCACTTTATGGGAAAGGTGCAATCGTCGCAGTTAACAACGTCATGGCAATGTCTCGAATAACCACAAAAACTTGAAATCGGTCTTAAAGATGGTTTTTAAAGAACCTTAGTACAAAAATATGAGTTTAAACATGCTTTGAAAGAAGTATGTATATAGTAATGTGCGTACGGCAATGTTCAGAATGGATTTTTTTTTTACATATTTGTTTTGGATGTGTTGGTGGCCATTGAATGTCTGCTTTTGTTTTTAGATTTCACGACATGCCCTTGGGGATCGCGATGTTGTTCTGAAGATTCCCAAAAAGGAAAGAACACATTTTTTTTGATAAACACTTCATAATATTTCAGGTACTAGGGTGGCTCTTACAAGAGCTGTTGTGTTGGTTGTGTGTATATGGCTGCTACACATAAGACCGAAAGCAGAGTTTCAGGTTACTTAGAAACACCCTGTTGCCTTTATCTGTAAAGTGCACTCCATGATTTCTATAAATTCCATGCAAGTCAAAAAGCAGGTTGTTATGGATGCAGCCCCTGCGATGGTCTCCGAGGAATGCAGAAACCATTTTATTAACAGGTTTCTTTCATAAGGATTTCCAGCCCTACCCTAGTCAATGCACCTGGGTCATTGCCATCACAGTGCACAATCATGAGGTGAGGAGTTTGGGAATCCACAATAGATTTAACCAGAGGCAGCATCTGCTGAAACTTTAATCCTATGGCAAAACCAAGTATTCTGCACATTTGGCAAACCCAAGTCTCTGTCAATACCTCTCTTTTTTGTCAATACCTCTCTTTTTTGCAGCCTCTTTAGCCCAATAGATATAGCTGTGACCAATGGCCAACAATCCATACTGTAAGCATTTTGAATTGAAGGATCAATAGAAGTCAGAAGAAGTCTGGAGCTGATTATAGTAGTTTTCCCAAAAATATATATACATATTTTATTGGATGCTGTCAGCATGAAAGTGAATAAAGTTAGGTAGTGTGTTGGATGGCTGAGAAAGAAGTCTTATTATTGGCTGGTGTTTAAAAAAAGAAATGTATTACAGACATGGAAATGCTTTTTAATCTGAAGAGTAAACCACACCTGCCGTATCTTATTTGAAAGGAGAAGGTTCTTTCTAGAATGTTCTGTGAAACTTTGACCTACTGGTTGTACTGGGTTGCTAGCTACACCGAGCTAAGAATGTATTGGGGGTAGAAGGGTGTTAAAGAGACAGAAGTTTTTTTGAAAAGTGATGACACAGTGTATGTAATGGCAAGTTTTAATTTCCTACTCAGGACTATAAAAATAACTGCTATGTAGTAATTGAATTTCAGAGAAATGAAGCTAGGTATTAGCTTGAACTGTTTTTTTGTGTGAATATGAACGATGAAGAAGAAGTAGAAGAATACTTTTTTATTGTTTATGTTAATTAAAACCACAACAATACATTTTGTAATAAATTAGTGAACTGTAGTAAAAAAATATTATTATATAAATCATAAAACCGTCTTAAAAAATCTTTTGTTTGACAGTTATCAGCTCTCAACTCTTTATAAGATATCATCAATCAATTATTTAATCTTTGGGTGGTCGATTCCGATCCGGGTCTTACAGCCCTCCGAGAGCTGTCCGTAGCCATACCTTGCGACCTACTCGTACCGGGAGCCGGTCCGTCCGGACGCTGAAGTACGATGCGCAAAACCACCACTAATCGGTCCGACACGTAGGCTGTGATTCCATTTGCATGTCCCGTACAAGTTGTACCTCCGAACGCCGATTCGAGTCGCCCGGAAGCAGTTCCCACAGCAGTTTCCGGCCGGACAAGTACGATGTGCAAATCATACATGCCGGACGGGTCGCCATTAGCAGCACGTCACAGCATCCGGTAGAGCTGTATATCAGGTCCGATTCGCGCCACAACACGATCCACGGCTATGAGACGGACCAACTCTCAACGTGTACGAGACGGAGCAACGAGCAGCAAGTATGAGACAAACCAACGATGAATCCCATCTCGCAGGTCATCCCAGTACTATACATCTATGAACGGATCAGGAACAGACGCGCCCATCGCAGACGGTAAGTCCGACACCCCAACAAACCAACGTCACACACACGCGAAATGCCCCAAACACATAGTGGGGGTGACCCCCCCTTCCACCCGCAACAGGAATACCACAGGGGTACCATGTTCCTCACTACCAGCAGTCCCCACACCTAGGGGGGTTGCTCATCACCACTACCAACCACAATCATAGGGGGCTGTATGCCCTGCACCACTATCCTCCACTACCCTCACCACTCATAGGGGGCTGTATGCCCTGCACCAGAACCCTCCCCACTCATAGGGGGTTGTATGCTCTGCACCACTACCCTCACCACTCATAGGGGGCTGTATGCCCTGCACCAGTACCCTCCCCACTCATAGGGGGCTGTATGCTCTGCCCCACTACCCTCCCCACTCATAGGGGACTGTATGCCCTGCACCACTACCCTCCCCACTCATAGGGGGCTGTATGCCCTGCACCACTACCCCATCTCATAGGGGGCTGTATGCCCTGAACCACTATCCTCCACTACCCTCACCACTCATAGGGGGCTGTAAGCCCTGCACCACTACCCTCCCCACTCATAGGTGGCGGTATGCCCTGCACCATTTTCCTCCACTACCCTCACCACTCATAGGGGGCTGTAAGCCCTACACCACTACCCTCCCCACTCATAGGTGGCGGTATGCCCTGCACCACTATCCTCCACTACCCTCACCACTCATAGGGGGCAGTATGCCCTGCACCACTACCCTCCCCACGTATAGCTGGCTCTATGCCCTGCACCACTACCACCATCTCATAGGGGGCTGTATGCCCTGTACCACCACCCTCCCCACTCATAGGGGGCTGTATGCCCTGCACCACTCCCCTCCCCACTCATAGGGGGCTGTGTGCCCTGCACCACTACCCCCATATCATAGGGGGATGTATGCCCTGCACCACTAACCTCCCCACTCATAGGGGGCTGTATGCCCTGTACCACTATCCTCCACTACTCTCACCACTCATAGGGGGCTGTAAGCCCTGCACCACTACCCTCTCCACTCATAGGGGGCTGTATGCCCTGCACAACTACCCCATCTCATAGGGGGCTGTATGCCCTGCACCACTACCCTCACCAGTCATAGGGGGCTGCATGCCCTGCACCACTGCCCCCATCTCATAGGGGACTGTATGCCGTGAACCACTATCCTCCCCACTCATAGGGGGCTGTATGCCCTGCAACACTACTCTAAACTACCCTCCCCACTCATATGTTGACCAAGCAAGCCATCCCCCTAACATATTTTCAAGATTATATGTTTGTGTGTGCAAAATGGCCACAACACAGATCCTGACAGTGAACATACAATGTGACTCACATCACATGTCTGCATAAATGCTTGTTGTGGGGTTCCAAACACACGATTCCTAGGATCATTGTGGTAATGGGGTCTAAGCCCCACATCACTACAGTGAGCCAAAGGTGAGTGTGGGGTCCAAAATACCTGCATTGTCGGATCATTGTGGTAAAGGGGTCTAAAACCCCCATCACTACAGTGACCAGAAGGTGAGTGTGGACATAACAATAGCGAAATTCTTGAAGTTGCGGCGCTTAAATTAAGCGGCGGCCCCCTGGGCACAACATAGAGTCTCACAGGAGGTGATATTTAGTAATATAATGAAGGTGTATCCAAACTTGGTTAGTTGTAAACCATCAATGAAATTTAATTCATTTCCTTAAAAAATGTCACATTGAATTTTGATCACAATGTAAGAGCAGTCCAAAGGTTTAGCATTCCCTATGCATTTTGGGCCCTTGGCCCTTCTTCAGGGGAATTATCTAGAAAAAACAAACAGCAATTGATACCATGCTGATAGCAAAAACACAACATTATATTAAACGTGCAAAGAAAATGTTGTGTGTCATGTTTAGTGTGAAAAAATCACCAAAATGAGAATCACCAGAGTAAAAGTCACCAATATGGAGAGATGAAAGATGGAGGTGAAAAAGGTTTCAAATGTGCGCAATATACAAATGTGTAAAATAAGTGAAGAACAAATGCTGGTGACGTTGAAGATCGCATTGTACAATGCGGACGGAAACCTTATGTGTCAACAAAAGAAGCGGATACTAATGCAGAGTGGAGTAATCGTCATGCAAGATGTTATGGGGAAACAAAAAAAGAAAAGTGTGTAAAGCATTCAGCTCCAGTATTAAAACCGATATATCCCAACGGCGGTAACACGCGTATACAAGACAATTGTTCTGAAAAGACCTATACATGCTCCTGAGTTAGTAAAATCAGATGTTGCAAGCAATATAAAAACTTACGTTTAGAATGCAGCTAAGCATGTGTATACAGAACACTTTAGGTCGGCTCAGAAACGGCGAGTGCACGCAGGTGAATTAGTGATGGCGGTATAGAGTAAGTGACATGAAGATAGGACAAAAAGCTGAAGCCTTAAGCGCCATCTTGGAATTTGCAATAAGCAGTGATACGAGGTGGTGAAAACAAGGTTTCAAAGCAAGACTGAATACAAAGTGTCTAACAAAGTTATAATGATAATCAAAAAATGTTATCAGTATCAGACTGAACAAAACTTATCTAATATAAGAAACAAAAAAGTGTGGTGAAAGAACACAAGTGTGAGGGTATATACTATATCCTAAGGGTGGGCGTAGTTCGCGAACTAGCACTTCGCGAAGCTACGCAAAGTGAAGTTCGCACTACGCGAGCTACGCGTAGCACTTCGCGAACTGCGAAGTAACATGTTCGCACTGTGCAAGATGTTGTTTTCAATGATTGCACAGTGCGGACAAGCAACCGGCACTGTGCAATCATTGAAAATGGCATCTTGCACAGTGCGAGCTGTAGTTTTCTGCTGATCGAGTAGATTTTTACTCGAGCTGCAGCTTTCTCAACGCGAACTGGTAGTTTCTCATCGCGAGCATACGCGACCCCTCGCAATGAGAAACCTGACCTTCTCGCGTTGGGAATCTCGCCGGGAGGTTTATTTTCCATGCTCGCGATCGCGAACAAGGAAAAAGTCTCGCCAGGATGTCATTTTGCTTGCTCGCGGTCGCCAACTTGACGTTGAGGACCGCGAGCAAGCAAAAAATGACCGCAGCACTACGCAACACTACACTACGCGTGTTCGCACTGTGCTACGTGCAGTTCGCGTAGCGCGAAGTAGCGCGAACTTCGCAAACTACGCGAGCGTAGCGTAGTGCTTTGCCCAGGCCTACTATATCCTACAAGGAGTGAACAATAAAGAATACAAAGAATGTAAGAAAAGTGCAGGAGATGACCGGGTGTAAAAGGTATGAAAAGAATGGAGGGATAGCGGAAAGAAAAACACATGTATGTACATCAATGAAAAAGATGATTCAAATAAGCAGTGTAGAGAGATGATATCAGACAAAAAAAGCGACACAGATTTGTCTAAAGATAGCAGGAAAACTCCATTCGATCATTAATACCATTGGGTTTCATCGAATTCAGATGTTTGATCCAATAGTTTTCTCGTTGTAAAAGAAAGTTGCTATTAATGCGGCCTTCCCGTTTCTCCACCATTTCTAAAACCGCAAACTGCAGTTGACATATGTTGTGTCGATGTTCTTTGAAATGGGCTGCCACGGTAGATTTCATGTTGCCAGTCCTGATATTGCTCTTATGTTCGTTGATACGGGTTTTGATTTTTCTCTCGGTTTTTCCAACTTAGACCAATCCACATGGACATTTTAACACATAAATGACGTTTTTTGTGTCACAGTTAGCGTTGACATTTAGTTTGATCTTGGTGCCCTTACTGGGATGCATAGTTGTAGGCCCTTTCATGATATTGTTACAGTTGTTACAATTGTAACAGGGTGTGTTACCCTTGAAGATCTGTGTTTCACTAGATGTACTGATATTGGTTATTGATTCTTTTATGTTTCTTCAAAGGTAACACACCCTGTTACAATTGTAACAGCTGTAACAATATCAAAAAGGGAAGTGAACAAACACAGACATGCTCACACAACACACACCATGTGCCCAGGCAATTTCACGGAATGACACAATGCCATGAGGGGACTCCACTCCTGGGGAAGGTCAGCTGTGCAAAACTTTGTCTGTGCCAGCTTCTGTCATGCCAGCACAACACTTGCCCAGTGATCCAACAATTACAACACAAGTAAAGCACTGGTCACAGAAGCGTGTGTACGGGAGTCTTCCTCCAGTCATATGCACATATGCAGTACACATGTTGAGCAAGTTGGCCTGATGACACAGATGACTTGTGTAACATGGATGCACAAACATGCCTGTCCAGTGGAGATGGTCCGAGTCAGGGAATCTTACTATGTGCCCAAATGTAAGCACAAACTATGTGCAACAGTGTATGCAAAAGATGTGAAGTAGCAAACCCAAATAGAAAATCATGGTCACAACATTTTGCCATCATCATAACCTGAAATTGCAACTAAGGATGTCATGGATACATATCAGAAGAGTACACATATTCCATGGACCACATGGAGTACATCACATCAACAAATCAATCTGTTATACCTTTAAAAAACCTGTACAACAGCAAGTCCATGACACTCATCATCAACCTCATGTACATTTGATGAAACAACACTGGTTAACAATAATTGGCTTTTTGAGCACATAACTCTTTGAAACTGGTTAGTCCATAATGTCAAAAGGCCAATGGCCAGTCCATTTCATGAGTCCTCCCAGGGTGAGATGTGACAAGTTGTCACCCATTGCTTGCCTGCACTGCTACGGGCAGGGGACATCTCCCCTTGGAGGAGCAGGCCAGGCACCGCAGGAACAGGATCAGGGGACAGCAGAATGGGGTAGGGGAGGGCTGGTGGGTGCAGGAGTGTCATTGGCAACTGCAGTGGAGGTGTCTGACACATTGGGTACCGTCACCATGGCAGGGCCCAATTCCAATGGTGTGGGTGCTGTCACCACTGCAGGGCTCAAGTCAGACGGGCTTGTTACCGGCACCACTGCAGTGGGCAGGTCAGATGTTTGGGACGGGGTCTCCACTGCAGTGCCAAAGTCCAAAGGAGTGTCATGGGGCTGAGGTGAGGTGGGCAGGACAGAGGGGGGGCATGGACCCCACATCAGTGGCAGGAACAGGCTGAGCGTGTGAGGTGGGGGTGGAAGTGCATGTGGTGGGGGGCAGGGCCTAAGCATTTTTGCGATGCGGTATTGGTGTGTGGGGGAACCAGGGGCAGGGTGTGGTAGGGGACCTGTGGAGTGGTGGCCTTGGGGCTGCAGGGTGGAGATTGTGACTTTAAGCGGCAGGATGGGAGGGTCTTGCTCTTCCTCCTCCGGGGGGATTTGTGGATGGGGGCCCCAGTATCCGTGCACCTGGGGGAGGGTGTCTGTTTGGCAGTGGAACTCCCCCCTTTGTGTCGTGACTTCCTCTTCCCCTTGTGCATTGGAGCGGATGGATCAGTGGGGAAGAGGCCAAGGTCACAGAGGAAGAGCTGCTTGGAAGTGGGGGTTGCAGGTGAGGCATGGGAAGTGCTTTTGGAGGGAGAGGCATCTTAGGTCTGCAGAGTGCCTGTGGATGCCTGTTTGTGCATCTGTGACCTATCCCCTGTGTGTGTGCCATCAGTCCCCGGAGTGTGCGTGCCTGTGGCTTTTGATTTTGACTTGCGTGGCTGTGTGCTGCTTGGGTCTTTTGTGGTGTGTGCCGGTGCTGGTGTGTGTGTGTGCGTTGGACAGGTAGGGTAGTGGGAACTGTGGATGTGACAGAGGTAGGAGGGGTGAGGGACTGTTGAAGGAGGGACACTGCTGCCATCTGTGTGGAGGCCATGGACTGAATGGTCCGATGGAGGTCAGACATGTTGGATGAGATGCCCTCCATGAAGGACATCAGTTGAGAAAACAGAGTGGTGTGGGAATGGAGGACACTTAGCATCGCTGTCTGCCCTACATGGATCTGCTTCAGTAGGTCCCCAGACTCCACACCCAGGGCAGCAGGGGAGACAGGGGCAGGGGGTGCGGTGCCTGGACCAAAGGAGACATGTTCCCTCACACAGGGGCCTCCACGGACATCTGGGATAGGAGCAGATGGGAGGGTGGAGATGTTGGTGGTGGCAGGGACAGACTTGCTAGGTGTTGTCTGTGGTCTGCTGACACCTGCCTCCACAAGGGAGTCCTCACTGGAGATGCTGTGTTCCTCTGCCGAGGTGGTCATAGCTGAGGTATCCTCCGTGTGGCTCCCCTCACCCCTCACCCTCTGTGCCACTGGGTCCCTCCAACTCCTCTGAAGCGGACCCAGTCTGGCTCTGTGGCTCCTCTTGGTCCGTGGAGCTGTCTCCTCCGGTAGCCGTAGATGTATCTGCAATAAATTGGAATAAACAGATCCACATCAGTCACCTGTTACACCTGACACATCACAGTCAGTACAGCACATCACAGAGGATGCCTTTGCATCAAGTGGCAGATATTGCAAAAAAGGGCAGACATTTCTTGTAAATGACACCTGTCAGTCTGCCAGACAGCCATGCCCCTCATACCCTGCCCCTCCATGTTCCCATCTGTCAGGTGCATGTAGTATGCCACTTCTCATATGTGGGCACATGCACCACGTAGACATGTCTCAGAACTGCATAAATCATGATTGAAATCTGCCAGGACACACACATCCCATCTCCTGCCACTGACTCAGTACATGTGTCAGGATTAGGGATGGCCAAAATCATTGTCAGTGAAATGGATATTCTCCATTCACAAGACACCATGAGGTGCCCATGTCTTGATGGTCAATGCCAAAATAGGGTACATGCTGGACAACTGACATCACTGCGGGATACACATCAGCAAGTGGGATACCATGCCATGGCCCAGTATGGCTAAGCAGCCATCAGTGGCTTCAGTCTCAGGGGCAGTGCATCCAAAATTAAACAGTCTGCACTGTGTCACAATCATTAACATTTATGAAAATGTAAGCCCTGCAGCTGTCAAGTGTACAGGTACCCCCACTGCTACCCACATCTTCAGGCATCTGATGATCACACGTAATACAAATGCAACAGTTGAGCGACTGCAAGCACCAATATGTAAGCATGATGACAGCACAGCATGATGAGAATGAATTGAGGCTGCCTGCACTGTGATGTATAATCCAACATTATGCACCGTCAAGTGTTTAAACACCTATGCATTGACCCATTGTGATGATCCATTATCCACACCTCAGCTAGCTACACAGACCTAAATGACCAACACCACAGGAATCTAAGAGGGTAGGCCACTCCACAATGACACCAAGAAAGACACCATATTGCACATTTCACAATGCACAAAATGTAGGCTGACACACAGGAGTAGAAGAACAGAGTTTACTTCATGTCCGAAGTAGGCATACCTGACCAGAAACATGTGCAACATGGGATTACCCTGGACACCAGGCAAGTGTTCATGCATGTGTGAAACACATGATGTACATTCTTCTGATGCCCCTTAAATGTTGTACCTGCTGCATGGCTGTGTGGCAAATACCCCTGGCACAAATGGTGTGCCAAAACATCAATTGGAACACATATCAATTGCCCACACAGAGTACATGTCTGATTGCTGGCAATATGCAGCCACATGGGAATCATTGGCCTCACTCATGAGGACAAAACAATGCACCGGTAGCAGATGCTGTTCACAACCCAGAGTTTGGACAACAGCAGGGACACACAACCCAAGTTACACAAGTCATAGACTGAAAGGGGCACACCTGTGTATCAGATGAGGATGGGCCATGACCTAATTTGGGCACATGACTCCTGTACAAGAAGACAGGAGATCTGTGGAAGTGTAACCAGGATGAAGGAGTTCAAAGAGCATGTGAGACTTAGTACACAGAGAATGCATGCACTTACCCCCTCCTTGCTGCTGTCTGGCCTTTAACTGCCCATCCATGTCTGGGAACACCACCGCATTCTGCGAGGAGGCGACAGCTTCAGCTGGACTCTGGCAATCCTCCGGGTCCAGCCACGTAGGTCCTGCCACCTCTTCTGGCAGTTGCAGATGCGGCGTCTGCAGACCCCTACAGAACGAAAAGCCCGGGCAATGGTCAGCCAGATCTCCTGCTTCTGATGGGCATCAACCTGTGAGGAGGAAAAGGATAAAAAGTCCAATACCACACATTCCACATGTTTTTGCATCACACAGTTGGATATACATGTCTTTCTTGCAAGGGCATATAATGGACACAGGTAGCGCAAATATGGTGATTGCCAGTTGCCCTTCATTGCTCAAAATGGAAACATTGCCTGAGTATTACAACCGATTGAAAATGCTCTTCTCATGCACAGTACCTGTCCAGTACAGGCACCTACACATCTTGGGGGTAACAACTACTCAGTGAGCATGCTAGACACTGGTGAACACAATGTAATAGGTGCCAGTCAGACAACATACGCAATGAAAAAGGCATGTGGAGTGCACACTCACCTGTTCCCCTGGTTTCCCATACAGCTTGCTGTACTGTGGAAGGAGGCTGTCCAGCAGGGCCTTGTTCTCCTCTTCTGTGAAGGCTGGGGCTCTCTCCACAGTACATGCCATTCTTGGAGCCAGAGGATGCAGAGACAGCAGCAGTGGTAGCAGAGATTTATCACTCTGGAGCATGTAGTGCAGGCAAGTGAGCTCCCAGGGGAACAGACAGCCTTATACCTGTGCTGCAGAGGCAGATTCAGGCCCATGCGTCAAAAGCAATAGGTCAGACACGTTTGCATCTGGCCAATCCACCGCATTGCACGACTCGTACACACCTTCCGCATCGTTTGAAATATTATAAAGCATTGCACTGACGAGTCTGATACATTGTTGCAGCCAGCCACCGGATTTTCTAGTAACCGATTCGTACCAGGCTCGAATCCGCGCCAGTCCCCATAGAAGTCAATGTGCAAGGCGTGCATGCAAGGCGTGCGTGCGGCTCCTTCCCTAGGTGTCCGACGCATCTTTCAAATCAGTCACCCGCGTCAGTAACCATAGAAGTCCATGTGCAAGGCGTGTGTGCGGCTCCTTCCCTAGGTGTCCAACGCGTCTTTCTAATCGGTCACCCGCATCAGTCCCCATAGAAGTCCATGTGCAAGGCATGCGCGCAAGGCGTGCGTGTGGCTCCTTTCCTAGGTGTCTGATGCGTCTTTTGAATCGGTCACCCGCGTCAGTCCCCATAGAAGTCCATGTGCAAAGTTTGCGTGCAAGGCGTGCGTGCGGCTCCTTCCCTAGGTGTCCAACGTGTCTTTCGAATTAGTCACCCGTGTCAGTCCCCATAGAAGTCCATGTGCAAGGCCTGCATGCAAGGCATGCGTGCGGCTCCTTCCCTAGGTGTCCGACGCGTCTTACGAATTGGTCACCCGCGTCAGTCCCCATTGAAGTCCATGTGCAAGGCGTGCATGCGGCTCCTTCCCTAGGTGTCCGACGCGTCTTTCGAATCGGTCACCCGCATCATTTCCCATAGAAGTCCATGTGCAAGGCGTGCGTGCAGATTCTTCCCTAAGTGTCCGATCGGTCTTTCGAATCGGTCACCCGCGTCAGTCCCCATAGAAGTCTATGTGCAAGGCGTGCCACACACCATAGCTTGCCAATGACCCATGGGCACACCAACAACAATACAGTGTGTGACACAGTATCTCAAAGTGCATGTCAGGCTGCATTACCTGTGTGTGAACATGTGATTTTGGATGTTTCACTTTGTGGCACCCATTCCCAGGCAGGGCAAGGTGTCATGGGGACAGTTACAATTGTGGCTTCGACACATAACTACTGTGGTTGTCAAGAGTACATTTCAGTGCATGAGGCAAGGACACAGTTCCCGGTGTACATTGTGTATGTCATGTAACATACACCCTGACTCTTCAGTGGAAAGGTATGTGTCTCACAGGGTGTCAATGTGCCACATATGTGATGTTCATCCACAGTATGTGTGCATTTCCATGCAGAGATGAATCAGATTTAATGTGCTCAATGTCAAACAGTCACACCATCCATATATATTGTCAATACGAGTTGATGTTGCGTCTGTGTGTCACAGACATCCATGTGTGAGCTGGCAAGAAATCATGGGGCACTTCATGTGTGTGTCATGTGTGTGTTGTGTTGTGCATATGGGACGCTACATCAAGATGGTGTCCATGTTGCGACACAAGGTCCCTGTGTGTGTCTGTCAAAAACCTGTGATGTGGGGTAGACATCTGTCCTCACTAGTCACTGTGTTGTGTGTCTGGTATGTGACACTCGTACTGATGTACTGTGACAGAGCCCATTGATTGCTCACAGCACAACATAGACCTTGCTGTGTGGACCTGTAGAGCTGAGATGTCAGATGATGGGCATGTATCTGACATGTGTGCCCATACCCAACAGCACACACATCATGTGCTTGTGTCCTGTAATGTGGTTTCATGTTCTATTTGTCATATACACTGGCATATAGATAGGGGGAATGACAAACTGTCTTTGCTCATCTATGTACTGCAGGAGACCAGCTGTCCACAGACCGTTCCCGGACCTTGAAACCATGGTTGAACTTGACTGCATGCGATGGTACCGCTTCACCAGGCCACTGATCGAAGAATTGGTGGAGCAGTTGGCCCCACATCTGCAACCTGACCGGACATACCCCACAGCGCTGACCCCCAAGGTGAAGGTGATGGCAGCCCTACACCTTTTTGCCACCGGTACTTTCCAGCACACTGTTGCTACTGCTGGTGGGATGTCACAGACTATGTTCAGCCGTGTGCTTTAGGATGTGTTGGAGGCGATGTTGCATTTCCTCAACCAGTACATCCATTTTCCCAAAGCACAACTCGCTAACATCAAGGTGGACTTCTATGCCCTGGGCAGGATGTCACATGTCATTGGCTCCATTGATGGGACACGTGTGGCTTTGGTACCACCACAGGCACATGAGCAGACGTACCGGAACAGGAAGCATTTCCACTACATCAATGCTCTGGTGGTTTGTTTGGCGGACATGACCATTTCCCATGTGTGCACGGATCCCGGGCTCAGCACACGACACCTACATAATGAGGAGTAGTCGCATTACAACGATGATGGCACAGATGCAGTACCAGTGTTCCTGGCTTGTTGGTGTGTACTGACTGTTTCACATTGTGTCTGTTTGGCAAAGATGATTAGCACCCTATTTTCACACTCAACTAATGTGCAATTGTCTCTCGGTAGGTGACTCCGGATACCCCAACCTGCCGTGGTTGCTGACACCCCTCAGGAACCCTGTGACAGCGGCGGAGATGTGTTACAATGAGGCACATGGCCGGACCAGGAGGGTGATCGCCGGACATTTGGCCTCCTGAAAAGCAGATTCTGCTGCCTGGACAAGACAGGAGGGGCCCTCCCATATGCACCTGCGAAAGTGTGCAGGATCATCATACTGTGCTGCATGCTACACATCCTGGCAGTGCGGAAGCAGCTGCCTCTCATCCAGGATGACGATGACCAACCTCCACCAGCCGTGGAGTATCCTGGCTTGGGGCAGGATGCCAGTGATGATGGGGGTGATGGTGATGTTCGGAGCCAGCTAATCCAGACCGTCTTCACATGAATGTCAGTATACAGGTATGTGTTGTCAAAGTATTGTGTCAGCCTGACCTATGTTGGTGGTGCACTGGTGCTGATTGAGTGTGGCAGTATGCAACTTGTCAGGATGCTTGTTGTGATGTGTCCTTTCTGGTAGTCTGTACTCCCAAACAGTGTGTACCAGATTGTTAGTTTGTCTCTGGGGAGTTAGTGTATTGGGCATGTATATTGTTGGTGTCTGCTGTATATCTGTGTTTTTGATTGTGTCCTTCACAGGGTAGTTTGGATGCTGCATGGTTTGGTCTGAACCCCAAGACCCAGATCCTTGTTCCGGAGTGCAAGTACTCGTTGTCCCAAACAATGATGTGCCACACACCCCTGGACTTTTATCGTTCAACACATGTTTCATTGTTTGCTCACTCTCACGTGAGGTTAACGTGCATCACTAGTGGAATTCTCACATTGTGAATATTTAATAAACCTGCCCTTCACTTTGGGATGTGCCCCATATGTGTCCACACATCCAACAGTAATTTGCATCCTGTACCTGTGGGCTGCTTGCCACAGACCCAGGATGGGTGTTGTGTGTGTGCATTCCTCTGTATTTCCTGTTGACATCAGTGTTGACGATGAGTTAGAGGGCCCTGGTGAGTATGTGTTGTGTTGTCCTAGTGGTGTGTCTCCCTCATATGTGTCACATTGACATGATTCACATAACGGTGTGCGCATTGCTGTATAAGTTTGCATGCACAGTGTTCCTTAGCAGCTCATCATGGCCATGGCACAAACCAAGTAGGACTTACGACAGAGGCAAGTATTGTGTGATTGTGATTTTATTTCCAAACATGTGTAAGGATGGTGAACGGAATTTGAAGTGCTGTACAATGTGATGGTAATCCAAAGTTCACAGGTGAGTTGGTAGTCTTGGGAGTTGAAATATCCAGAGTAGAATTCACAGTCATTTGGTGCATTGTCACAACTTTGACCCTCCATGTCAAGTAGGTGATTTGAATGTAGGTTGACAAGGTTAACTGGTTTGCACACAAAGGACGATATCAAGACCAGGTGTTGGGTGCCTGGGGGATATGCATGGCCATCAGCGTCTCAATTGCCCTTCTTCGGATGACCCCTCTTCTTTATCAGGGGACCCTCATGTGCAGGCTGCTGCAGTGCCGAGGACTCCCCGCCAGAGTCCTCCTCCCTCCCTGTGGATGTTGCGGATGTTGTGGCAACAGATGTTGGGGTGCACAGGGAGGTGCTGATCTGGCGGAGGCATGTCAGTACGTCCCTATGCACCGCTGTTAGTTCATCCAATTTGGCCCACTTGGACTCCACCCGGGCCATGTGGGAGTCCAAGCGTTCATGATGGGCAGCCTGCTGTTCTTTGAGGATGCCCACAACCTGTCCAAACCCTCAAGTGCTTTCCGGGTACGCCTCTATGATGCGTTCCAGGTGTGGCTCATCATGTAGTCCAGCCCCCTCTGCAGGTCATGGTCTCTGCCTGCCCACCCTCCCACCACCCCGACCCACACGGGCAGGACCTGCCATGGCCAGCACAGGCGACACTGGTCCCCTTGAGTGTTTGCGCCGGTGGTGTTGTCCCTTGCTTCCGGGGGGCCCTGTGTACCTGTTCTGTTGTTGTTCTGTGGCCTGGGCCTGTCCGTGTCGGCATGGGTACTCTGTCTGGTGTCAGTTGCCGGGGGAGCTAATGTTACTGCTGCTGGGGCTGCACGATGACCCACCCCGGAGGTGCCAGGTCAGTCAAGGTCGTAGTCAGAAGAGGACAGAGAGTGATACACGCCGGGGAGCTCAGGGTCCGCCAGAGTCTGGGACTGGGACTCTTGTTCAGGTCCTGCTGTGTCCCCAGCATCCCCTGTGGTTGGAGAAGACACACAATGTATGTTATGTTTCTACCGACCTCAACGTTTCACACACATGACATTTGCCACTGAACATCATTATGAGAATCTGTACATTGCATTGTCCTAAGTTGTGACAGACAGGGGTTGATATTATTGAAGCACTTTGTAATGGCAACCTGGAGCATTGCGAGGGGCACGTCAAGCTGTGTGTATGACCAGCTCATATATTGAACAATTGTCTGTAGTTGGCCATTGCCACTCAGGTTCCATCACATGCCTGACACAGCTGTTTTATCCCTGTCCACATTTTTGCTTTCACAATGCCACACGATGTAGCAAGCTTGGGGCATGTGTCGTGTGATTCTTTTCTTTCCTCTGTGCGTCACATTGGTGTGTCTGTGCAACATGGTTGCAGTACGGTATGCCTGAGATCCAATGTGAGATACAATTTTGTTGTCTGTGTTACTAGTTCACATCTCTTTTCATACAAGTCATGGTGTTGGTTTAGCTAATAAAGTTGATGCTGAGTTTTGTAAGTGGCAACGCCTTCTATCTTGTCAAATTCCTCCATAGTGAGAGGGATTGGGCACAGTAGCACTCTTGCTTTTCCATGCTCATGAAAGTGATGGGCAGAGGTGTGTGTTACAGCTGCTGTGAGTTGCATGCCTCCTCAGGTGCAGTCCAGGTTAGTCATTGTGTTTGGGGTGTCCATGACAGTGGATGATGTGTTGTGGGAATGATGCGTACAACGCAGACCGATGTGGGATTGAAATGCAGCTCACAACTGCACATTTTGTGACTGACACCATGCTACAGTGTCAGCTATATGTGAGTGTCCATTCTACTCACTGTCAGGTGTCCACTGTCAATGATGTATAGTTGACATTGTGTGTGTTTGTTGCTATGTACTATGGCTGTGAGTGTAGATGTGTTTGCGTTGGCCAGTGCATGGGTGTGTCTTGCAGCCAATTCATACATCATGACCATGTGTCCGCCATCTTGCCAAGGCATTTAGTTTTGGAGTGATTGGTCCCAATCGTGCACTTTCTTGTGGCTGAGAAGGTGTGCTTTGAAGCTGCATTGATGGCAATTGGAGTCATTGCAGGACCTCCTTCACCCACAGAGGCCAGTTAATACCCCATGTGTCATGCTTCCATTGCAGGTAGTCACAATTAAGTTCAGGCTGCCAGGCATTGGTGTCCTGTTCTCAGTTGAAGCCCAAGTACCAGCTGGGCCTTGTGCTCCCCACAGCAGGGCCTAGTGTCAGCCATCTTGGCAGTACTTTTGCACTCCCTGTGAGGTGAGCATGGTTCAGTGTGAGCTTGCAGGGACATGTGGGTGAGGGACTGGAGGCTGTGACTGCAACTCCCATCATGCTTTTGGCTCCACCCACCTTCCCACAATGCCTGAGCTTCCTTCCTGTGACTCTGCTTCCATGTGAGTGATTGAGACAGCAATGGCAAGATGACTGACAGTGGTATCCAGTTGTTAGTTTGTGCATAATTTCACAGCAGGGCCTTGTGCTACCCATGGCGGAGCACATTGTCAGGGTTCTTGGTAGGGAGGTTTCACTGACTCTCTTGTGGAGCATGATCCCAGGTGTGTATTTTGGTGTAGGTGGAAGGTGTGTGTGTGTGACAGGGGCTGCTGGTAGATGGAGTCTGAGCTGGCAGTCTTCCTCCCCATTCCCGACATACCACCATGCAGCATGCTTCCATTGCAGGGAGCAGTAGTCACCTTTCAGGCTGTCTGGCATTGGTGTCTTGTTGTCAGTTGGAGCCCAAGACCCAGCTGGGCTTTGTGCTCCCCACAGCAGGGCCTAGTGTCAGCCATCTTGGCAGTACCTTTGTACTCCCTGTGAGGTGAGCATGGTTCAGTGTGAGCTTGCAGGGATATGTGGGTGGGGGACTGGTGGCTGCGACTGCAACTCCCATCATGCTTTTGGCTCCACCCACCTTCCCACAATACCTGAGCTTCCTTCCTGTGAATCTTTTTCCCTATGTGGCAGTGTGCCTGTGCTGACAGGTTGGCAGGCAGTGGTGTCCTGGTGTTTGTTTGCACTCAAGTCCCGACAAGCCCATGTACTTCACACGGCAGAACCCAGTGTGTTAAATCTTTGTGGGGTATTTATTTGTATTCAGAGGGGATACATTAGTCCCGGTGGGTTGGGTGTGGTTTGTGTTGAAGGGGGTGGGGGTGTGTGCAAGTGCCTTCTGGTAGTTGTAGTCAGTGCTGGCAGTCCTCCTCCCCCAGTCCCGACATCCCACCATGCAGCATGCTTCCATTGCAGGGAGTAGTAGTCACCTTTCAGGCTGTCTGGCATTGGTGTCCTGTTGTCAGTTGGAGCCCAAGGCCCAGCTGGGCCTTGTGCTCCCCACAGCAGGGCCTAGTGTCAGCCATCTTGGCAGTACTTTTGCACTCCCTGTGAGGTGAGCATGGTTCAGTGTGAGCTTGCAGGGACATGTGGGTGGAGGACTGGGGGCTGTGAATGCAACTCCCATCATGCTTTCTGCTACATGCACATTTCCAGCAGCCCAACCTTCCTTCATTTTGACTCAGCTTTCCTGTGAGGTGGTGTGACTGTGGAGGCAAAATAGATGACAGTGTTTGTTGGTTATTTATGCTCATGCCTTGCAGTATTAGTCTTTAGGTTTGTACATGTTATGATGTAGTTCCATATTATGTGGGATGGCAGGTATTGTGTTTGTGTAACTGATATACACATCACAATATACTTGCCTTTCCGTAGCTATGGCTTTGCTGGTGGTAATTTGTTTCACAGTGACCTTGCCAGTGCTATATGTGTTGCCAGACAATTTTGGTTAAATTAGTTGTGTACTCACCAGGCTCTGGCATTCCTGTTAATCCATGGTTGCTCTCCGGTGGTAGGATGGCCCGCACCTTCTCCTCCCAGGACCTGAAGTGGATTGGTTTTCCAGGAGGGCCACCGCCAGTCTGCCTGCTCAGGGTGGGTTCCTTGTTGATGAGCTTCTTGACCCTCCTGCGCACATCATAATACCTGTTCTGCATATCGTCCTTTGTGTGCAAACAAGGTGCTTGTGCATTGACCTTGTCGACAATCCTCTCCCACATCTTGGTTTTCTGCGACATGGGGTCTGTTGGACCAATGTGCCAAACAACTGTGGCTCTACCCTGAGTATTTCGTCAATCATGACTTCCAACTCACTATCTGTGAACTTTGGATTCTTCTTGGGGGGCATGGTGCTGGGTGGTTGTGGGGATTGATGTGTGGGGGTATATGTGAGTGTGGTCGGTGTGAGTTTGTCAGTGGATATGTGATTTAGTTTTTGAGTGGTGCAAACTGCAAACGGTGTAGCTGTTGTGTGTTGTGTGAGTTGTGCTGTGTCTCTGCAGTGTGGTAGTGGTGTCTGCTGTCCTATGCCTGTAATTTGCAAGGGATGATGGTAAGGATTTCTTGCCTTTATGTAGGTGGAGTTGTGGGTGTGTCTTTGTTACTTTTTTAATTTTTTTTATTTATTGACGTTGTAATTTGTTTTTTTGTGCTTTTTTGTGACATTTCGTTTGCTTTTGTTGTGCATGATGGAGACGTTCGTTTGACCGCGTCGGACGCTGCCATTGGCTCACGCGGGCTAACCCGAGTCTGTCACACTGACATTCTGCTGTTTTTCGACGTTGGCGTACGTGTCGGATGCAGAGGGGTCTGTTGTTTGCTAGTCACTATTTGCAGTGCGGCTCGGTTTTCCAGATCGTGCTCCTTGCGAGTCAGTCTCAATTCACACGCATTGCATCGTACTGTGCGGCTCGTGCATCGTGGGTACATTTCGGTCGCGTCAATTCCTGATGCGTGTCGGTCAGTATGATTCCCAGTCCTTTTACGGGCAACTCACTGATTTGCGTGCGGTTCGGTCGTGCGGCTCGTTTTCCGTGCGAGTGCGTTGTAATTCACACACGTTGCATCATACTGAGCGGGACGTGCAGCGCCGGTCCATGTCGGTCGGTCTCCGTTCCCGGTCCGTGTCGGTCGGTACGTTTTACGTCCAGAGTCGGAATTGACGCCTTATTTTTATACTAAGGTTTTCAAATGTTCGTAATTAACAGCAAATTAGACCAAAGCATTAATTAACACCTAACCAGCTGCACGAGGGAGAATGTTTCTCCAGATGTTCTTGCCCAACACTCCATTATTTTAAAATACAAATTCAGGGTCAGGACCAGTCAGTCTTATTTGATGTTAAGGTACAATACTCACAGTTCATCATTTCTTTTTTTTTAATATGTTCACGTGTGCAGAGAGGAACTTTATGAGTTGACAGTTCAGTGGGGTGTCTGTTGGATCCAAGCCTGGTATATTAGCAGATCTGCATGTCCTTATACCTCTGGTGTTGATAGCATGTTTTAAAAAGGTGGCTCGCGCTTGTGATTGTTTAGAACACATGCATACTAGGTGAACGAAGTCCTCTTTGCTACTCCCGCATAGTCTGCATTATTTCGGCCCTTTGTGGACCCATGTTGGCTGATCTGCGATGGACGGCAGTTTGCCTAGGTGCAGAGCCATTAGTTGTAACTTCCGATAGGCCAAAAATGTGATGTTTAAGTACGGCGCTGGGGTAAGTGCCTTATAATTGGTAATTACCATCCAGGCGTGTTTTCTCTTACTTAGGATGTTTTTGTCAACTAGCAAAGAGTGAAATTTTGCTGATTTATTTATAGCTTGTTTGGAGGATGAATAGGACAAATTGGTTTCCCAGAGTTCACATGTACCAGTTTCTGATAATGCTTTTTTTAGGTAACGTTTGTATGGGGACTTTTCATCTTTCTCTAATTCCTCCCACAACGCCTTGTTCAGTTCTGATTCTGCTACGTTTTGCTTCAGGCTATACCATTGTTTAATGGTTGCATACATTCTCCCCAGCGTTTCGTTAGTTACTCCAAATTCTAGCCATACTTGCGCTGGAGATGCGGTCTGGTGAATTTGAAAAACTCTTTTATAAATTGAAACTTGAGATTTGTTTAGCAGTTTGGCATATTTACCGTGTAGTGCCATATGATACTGTTGGTAGCATTTTGGCTTTTCTTACTGCTAATAGGGGTTTAAATTATGGCCCCTTCAGTTCTTTTGCTAGCGACCTGAAAGCGAACGATAAGGCGTTTGTCCTCTGGGTTATGTATGCTTTTTGATCACGGTGATTATTCCTGATGTCGATGTAGAAACCCAGGTACTTATAATTAGATACTGCTTCTAGTTTTTTGCCCTCTAGTTGGAATTGCTTATTGGCCGTCCGATGTCTACTGATCAGCAGTGTTTTGCTTTTTGCGTTGTATATCTCTAGCCTGTTGTCGGCTATATATTCCAGCATTCCTACAAGTGATCTTTGTAGGCCAATCTTAGTTAGGCTCATCAGAATGACGTCGTCCGCATATGATAAGTGTGATAATGATAAGGAACCCAATTTGGGTGGATGAGATATCATCATGTTAAGTTTTGGTGCCAGGTCTGCCATGAAGAGGTTCAAAAGTTGCGGGGCCAGAACACATCCGTGTTTCAGTCCGTTGGTGGTTATAACCTTTCTTGATAGCCTGGAGCCGTCTCCTAGCTTTACTCTCATCCATGTGTTAGAATATAGAAGCAGTATTCCTCTGAGTAGTTTTTCCAGGATGTTCCACTTACGCAGTTTTCCCCATAAGATGTGTTGGTCCACGCTGTCAAATGCTGCCTTTATATCGACAAAACAGAGGTGAAGCTGTTGTTTCTTCCGAATATATTTGTCGACGATCAACGAGAGCGACAGGATATTTGTGATTGTCCCACAAGCTTTTCTGAACCCTGTTTAATTGAGTGGTATCAGTTTTAAAGTGTCAGACCAGATCATCAGTTCTTCCAGTAGCAGTGAGTAATACTTTGCGTCCATTCCATTAACCTGTAGTTGCATGCGGACGTTCTATTGTCTCCTTTGAAAATTGGTGTAATTACTGCGCCTTGCCAGCTTAAAGGAATTTGTTTTTCTTTCTCCACCTCCTCAAATAGGTTTTTCAGTCTTTCGCTCCAGAAGTCGGGGGCTGATTTGAAGATTATTGGGGGGACACCATTCGGACCTGGGGCTCCATTTCCACGACCCTTCAAGATTTCTTTTTTAACGTCTTCAACGCTGAAGCCTTGGTTTCCAAGTGTGGACCATGAACCACAAGCTTCTTTCCATTGTGCGGCATCTCTGTTTTGGGATTCTGGTAGATGGCAAGTTGGTGTGGTATTTATGTTTCATGGGATAATCCTGACATAGTCCATTTCTTCCTATTGTTTCTTGGTAATTACTTGCTCTTTCTCTCTCCATAGTAGGCGATTCGACGGTTCAAAGTCTGTGAATCTCTTTACTAATAATGAGACCTAATCTTTTTCTTGTACACTTGAGACAGTTGGATTATCGGGCCGCCTTAGACCATCTACTATTCCCCAGATTGAGCTTGAGTTGATTTTCTTCGCGGTGTATAGTAATTTAGCTCAGAAGTTGTCCTCCTATCGTCTTTTATGTTCCCACATTTTCTTCTTATATTCTTTCTTCAGCTTCCGTATTAATTCCCAGTCCTGGCGGGACATCTCAGTTCTTTTTTGGCTCCTTACATTTTTCCTTATTTCTTGCTTAAGTTTAACAAGTTCAGTTAATGTTAAAATGGTATTTTTCGGCTCCGAGCCTTGTTCCGATTTAACAGCCATAATTGTTGCCAGTTTGTCAGTGAAACTTACCCACTCTTGTATTTTATTGCATTCACTAGTTTCACTTTCTATTTTAATTCTCTGGACTTTTACCTGTAGTTCATCTAAATTCTCTGTTGACCATTTCAGTCGTTTCAAGTCGGTTGTGAATGTGCTTTCTGCAATTCGCACTATTTTGATGCTTTGGGAGCTTTAAATTAAAGTGAATGTGTTGGTATGAATGGTCACTTTTAGTTGTGAATTCAATTGAAAACCGGGTGAGGCGGGGCAATAATGGTAGTGAAATTGCTGTGTAATCAAGCCTTGATTGCCGTACTCGGCCTTGCTGACAGTGTGGTAGCACATGGTGTAGAATGCCGTTGAGAGGTCAAGGGGGGTGGTCTCACCCTTGTTGAGCAGGGCAAAGTTGTCGTTGGTGGTGGCAATTATGACGGTTGCAGTGGTGTGATTACTGTGGAAGATGGTCTGGTGCCGGTTGCTGTTTGGGTGGAAGAAGTTTGTCAGTTGCTCGTTGAGTGTCTTCCTGATGACATTTGCTGGGTAGGGAAGCAGGGTGATGTTCCAGGAGTTCATGCGGTACTGCCGTCCGTTGTTTAAGAAAGGCCTGGGTCTCTGCATGCCTCCAGCTCCCATGAAATGTGGCAAACTCAAAGGAGACATTCATGACGTGCTGGACGTGGGCTTCAAGGATGGGGAATGATTTGGTTGAGATGTTGTGTGGGAAGGGGCCTGATGGAGAGCCGGAGTGGATGGTGCACATGAGCCAGGGGGTGTATTTGCTGCTGACGGGAGTCCAGAACCTGAGGGGGGTTTGTCCCGCGGATAATAGTGCTGTCTGCCTCTGTGTGCCAAGGCTGTTGTGTATGTCCATGAGCTTGCAGTGGTAGAAAGTTGCAGGGGATTTTATCTGCCTTGCAAGGGTGGGGTGTCTTTTGGATAGAGAGCTACTGTCAGTCCACTCACAATGCTGATGAGCTCCTTTATGTCGTGTGTTTTGGTGCCTCTGCCCAATCTGAAGGATCTCCACTTGTCCTTGCTGATGATATGGTGATGGCTGTGTGTGACGTTTTCCACGGCTGTAAGGTAACTGATAGTTCTTTGTGTTGCAAGGTTTGCACAAGAGTCCGGCTAGATCTGTATGAGTCCAGTAGGTCTGCATTGTCCCAGGTGGCTTAACTGTTGTTGTGCTTCACAGGAAAGTCCGACAATGTGGCAAGATTGCTGATCCAGTGTGTGAGGTTGCAGGGTGTGGCGGGGGTGTTGCTTCGAGTGTCCCACACAGCTTGTCTGTGGTGACTTACATCAGGCATCTTTGGGGGATTGGTAGCGGGGTGTGGGGCAGTGTGTTGCTTGTCGGAGATGTGGATGCAAATGTGTTGATGGACCAATGATGGATGGTGGTATGGTTCTCCTCCAGCAAGAAGTTACTGGCCCCCAGCCACATGTAGCCTGTGGAGGTGAGGGCGTGCTTGCAGATGTACGTGTTGATGGCTTTGCGGATTTGTGGATGTAGGCCTGGAGATCTGGAGATGAGAGTTATTCTGAGGGTTGCCAGGGGGTTGGTGCGAAACCGGATTTGTGACTCTGAGGGTGTACTTGTGAATAAATTGCAAGTCATCAACCGGGATTGTTGGTGCCGTCCCTGCGGGTGATCTTGTATCCGTCAGAGATGGCAATGAAGAAGTTGTGTGCTGAGGATGCTTTTATCCAGGTTACTGTCATGAAGGTGATGTGTGGGGCTGTTGTGTTGAGGAGGTAACAGAGTCCAATGGCGTGCTGGTGGACGGATGGAACGGGTGTGGAGTAGGAGGCACATGACCTGGTTGTTCTGACAGGGTCTGGTAGGCGGGGCAGCGCTGTGTAGGCAGTTGGAGTTGCACACTCAGCATGCAAAGGTGTCATGTGTGCGCTTAGGGGTTGCCTGATATCAGGCGGTTGCTTGTCTGGTGGACATTGCTTGGAGGGTGGATGCAGCATGAGCCTGTTGTGTGACGTGGGTCATGCAAGGACCAGAGGGCCGTGCACTGTGCACATTGCAGGCGCAGACGGTCCTGCCTTTGGCACGGCGTTGGCGCAACAGTGGCACAGGCAAGCTGCTGGCTGCATTAAGAATGGGTGGAGGGGGGAAGGGAGGAGCATTTTGTAGGCGTGTGGGTTGCAGAATCAGGGCACTCGGTGGGGTGGTGCCGCAGGTGAGGCTGCAGCAGGTGGAAGGGGTGAGAAACTAGGCAAAAAATAGCACACAAAGACAAGGAGGTCAGAAAGGCACAGTGCAAGAGGTGTATGTAAAGGAAGGAGTGTCAGGTTACTCATGGGTCACTCCGAGAAAATGTATGAAGAATCAACAAAAATGACGGCCACAGGATCAGGCAACAAAATGCGGAGCTGCGCACAGGAGACACACCGTCAGTAGGCGTTGACATCCCGTTGTGGGGAGCAACCTGCACAAATACATACACAACAAGGTACTTCATGCACAATAGAGATTATTAGCCATGAATAACTGCATGCATGTTGCCGAAGTACACATACACTCATATGCTCAATCTTTGACAATTATGCCATAGATGACGCATGCAAACTGGCAAGAGATATGCAGTGACAGAGATGAGGCACTTTGGATTGTGCTGAACACCTTTATTGCACAAAATCACACAAAGGGAAATGCATCCATACGAACAGACTCACAGGTCAGTTGACAGAACATGTGGGACATACGCTGGACTCCCCTTCACAACACGGATGTTGTAAATCCCAATGAACTGGCACACAAGTTAAGGGGATGAGCCAAACACATCCTGCTGCACACGGAGAGGCTGCAATTCACCATAGAGCCTGTTGTTGTGATGTCCCACACTATGTCCACCCGTAGCATCCGCAATGTTTCAGAGGCAAGGTTTACGCACATTGATGCCTTCATCAGATTCCACACACCACTACAGATGACTGTCAAGAAGGGTGACTATCATGTCATGGGAGTGATGCTACATGTTATATACTCCATGGTGAGAAGACATGTAGCATGGTACCACAACATGCACAGAAGCAGTCCCCACACATTCCCAACCTGTACCACCACCAAAAAGCCTTGCTGCAATCTGACATTTCCACATGTCCGTGCATGGAACGCTGATTCAGCACACATTGCAATCCTCATGAGGAATAGCAGGAGGACAAAGATGACACGAGCAGACAACAGGCGCAAAAACCTGGGAATGACAGACACACAAGAAGTCACCTAAAACAAATCTCGCCCAACACACATGGTCAGTTACGAAACATGAACAATGTTGGACACATGCAAATTTCAAAGAAAGTCTCTCCGCAAAACTGTGTGGCATGACATCATCACTCGAGTGACACATCAGTACACACATCAAAGTCACTTTGCATTCAGTCAGCTGGACACACACATTGCAACACATGCCACTCAATGCTACAAGCTTGCACACTCATACCCAGTGACTCACCATTATGAGAAGAAGTTGCGTATGAGCTGACTCCGGATATCATCCTCCTCCTCCTCATCACTTGCCTCGTGACCAAGCCCTGGATCCTCCATGGGTGGATGTTGCTGCTCATCAGGATCAAGGAGTTGTGCAGCATGCAGCACACAATGAAGATTTTGCAGACCTTCACCGGTGCATATGGGAGGGACCGACCTGTCTTGTAAAGGCACCGGAATCGGTTCTTCAGGAGGCCAAACGTCCTCTCAATCACTCACCTGGTCTGCCCGTGTGCATTGTTGTACCGGTGATATGCAGCTGTTCTTGGGTTGCGGAGAGGTGTCATTAGCCATGGCATGTTGGAATATCCAGAGTCCCCTACATGGAAACATCATGTAAATAAGTGGGTCAGGAGATGCCGTAAGAGCCAAAGATACCGCAACACACAGGACAAACAGAGTATACCCACCAACAAGACATGCTCGTTCGTTGTGCAGCCGCAGCATCATTTGTGGCACCCTGCTACGCCTCATGATGTAGGCATTGTGTGCTGATCCTGGAAAACGTGCACAGACATGGGAAATCAGCATGTTAGCAAGACACACCACAAGGGCATTTATTGAGTGGTAATGTTTACGGTTGCGATAGGCTTGCTCCTGTGCCTGTGGTGGTACCAAAGCCACATGTGTCCCATCAATGGACCCAATGACATGGGGCGTCCCTCCCAGGGCATAGAAATCACCCTTGACATCTGTCAACTCCTCAGGAGTAGGAAATTTGATGAATTCATCAAGGTGCTCCAACATGGCTGCCAAAACATCAGCTATGATCAATTGAAATGTACCTGTGGCAAACAAATGTAGGGCTGCCATCACCTTCATCTTGGGGGTCAGCGCAGTAGGATACCTGTGTCGCGGTTGGAGGTGTTGGGCCAGATTGTCGGTCAAGTCCTCAATCAACTGTCGAGTGAATCTGTAACGTCGGATGCAGGCACGTTCCCTCATGGCAGCCAAGTCTGGCATTGGTCTTGGGACAGGCGGTGCCCTGCAAGACATTGTTAGGAATAACCCTTGGCGTAGTTCGCGAAGTAGCACTTCGCGAAGCTACGCAAAGTGCAGTTCGCACTACACGAGCTACGCGTGGCACTTCGCGAACTGCGTAGTACCTTGTTCGCACTGTGCCAGATGTCGTTTTCAATTATTGCACAGTGCGGACAAGCAACCGGCACTGTGCAATCATTGAAAATGGCATCTTGCACAGTGCGAGCTGTAGTTTTCTGCTGCTCGAGTAGATTTTTACTCGAGCTGCAGCTTTCTCAACGCGAACTGGTAGTTTCTCATCGCGAGCAGTCGCGAGCATACGCGACCACTCGCAATGAGAAACCTGACCTCCTCGCGTTGGGAATCTCGCCGGGAGGTTTATTTTCCATGCTCACGATCGCCAACTTGATGTTGCTGATCGCGAACAAGGAAAAAGTCTCGCCAGGATGTCATTTTGCTTGCTCGCGGTCGCCAACTTGACGTTGAGGACCGCGAGCAAGCAAAAAATGACCGTAGCACTACGCAACACTACGCAAACTACGCCAGCGTAGCGTAGTGCTTTGCCCAGGCTTAGTTAGGAATAATGAAGATTGAGAGTCTGCCAACATCAATGTCAGTGAACATAGCACATGCTAAACTGCTACTAAACATCAGGTAACTATGGAGTCTGGTGTGTGCAATACATCCAGGACACATATGCCAGCTTGCTGGCACTCCTACGAAAATCCAGATACACCTGTTGATTGTCAAGTCTACATGACATGCCCTGAAATGAGCTGGGGGCAAGTCTGAGTGAACAGCCAGAGATATCACCGGAGTGACACACATCCTCATAGCTGCATTGGAAGGATGTCATCTCATCCAGACAGTTGACAGCAAGGCACACGCACAGGTCACATGGAATGTCAAATATACATATGAAACACATTGCGATGAAGGGGTACACGTGACAACAAATAAACACAGCCATTCAGACGACGCAGACATGTATGCCTGGGAAAATATGATGTCCAATGCACACAGACCCTACATCCGTGGGAATCCACATGTGGCATGGTGTGCCTAGTTGTGTGCCATGCCCATCTCCACACAGACCCATGTTGGATGCACCAACAGCAGATGCAGTTGACGGAAACTAACAGCAAGCTCATGGGAACACATGACACCCACCTGACATAGTCACATAGGGGCACGCTGATCGTGACATGTCAGTTGATAGAGGGTCCCTATCCCTGGCATCAGGAGACAGGTGCGGGTGGTGATGACTGTGCCATCCCACTGCTGCTGTGCATGACCCAGTTGGACTACAGACACACATGTGGCAAGTGTCAAGGTGATGTGTGCCACATAGTGCCCCATCACACATGACATATGTACACAGGTCATCACACATCAATTGTGCAACTAGATGAGATGACCTGTGCAATATCACTGGCTGACACACCTAGGGCCTGCACATGAAAGTATGCAATGACAAGTACTTGATGGACATCCATGTGCAACTCGTAGCCCTCCATTTATTTCGTTTGTATGCATCGTATCACTATTCTACTGGTGTCTGTAGGGGTACGTGTGAAACGCAGCATACACCTGCATTCATTGCGTGTGTACAGTCCGTATCACTGTTCTACTGGTGCCGTAGGGGTACGTGTGAAACACACCGTACACACGCATTCATTGCGTGTGTACGGTCCGTATCACTGTTCTACTGGTGCCGTACGGGTACGTGTGAAACGCACCGTACACCCGCATTCATTGCGTGTGTACGGTCCGTATCACTGTTCTTCTGGTGCCGTACGGGTACGTGTGAAACGCACCGTACACCCGCATTCATTGCGTGTGTACGGTCCGTATCACTGTTCTACTGGTGCTTACGGGTACGTGTGAAATGCACCGTACACCCGCATTCATTGCGTGTGTACGGTCCGTATCACTGTTCTACTGATGCCGTACGGGTACGTGTGTGGATTTCAAATTTACATAGGGGACACATAGGGGACAAGTATTAGGCCCAAAATGCATGCTGGTTGTCATGGATACAGAGTTTTCATTTGAAATGTGCCCATCAGGTGTCCTGGAACAGTCAGTTGGCCAAATAATACAATGTTGCAAAGTGGTTGTTGACTTGACATGATGCTCAAAATTTGAACGATGCGAATGCGTGTCATTGGTGTATGTTTAAAGGGATTGGAGTAAACGTATGATGCGAATGAGTCTGACCAATCACTATGTACTCCTCTAAATGAATGCCCCTCAGCAAGACAGATATAAGGCAGCCAGAACCCATGAGAGGGCACTTGGCTGCACAACTTTCCAGTCGACCACACTGCTGCTGTCTCTGCTTCCTCTGGACCATGTCACGTACTGTGGAGAGGGCCCAGCCATTCACCCTAGAGGAGAATGAGGCGTTGCTGGACGTCCTCCTCCCACAGTACCCCAAGCTGTATGGGAGACCAGGGGAGCAGGTGAGTGCTGACTCCACTACCTTTCCCTAAGCACCTGTTGTGTGACTGTCACTTCTGGCATTGTGTCCAGGTGTGACAGACATGCACAGTTGTTTAGAGTGGGTCCCAGGGGGGGACATGCTTATGTCTCTCATGCAGAGCATGAGGTAGTTCCTGTGTGCACTCCTCACTTGCATTGTGCTTACTGTGACATTCTCTGCATAGTGCATGACACATTCAGCCTGGCAAATCCTTGGTGGCTTTTTTTCCTATTGTCCTGAGGTGATTCAGTGGTCCCCCCGGTGTGACAGGTGACTGTACCCACAGATGTGTATGAGTTGAGTGGACCTGTGGTGAGAGTGTCCAAATGATGTGTACGACCTCATGGACATTGATGTGTGTGAATGTTCCTTGTCATGTGGGTGAGTGTCTATGTGAAGTGTTGCACCACAGCTGCATGGAGGAGGCAACAGCTCTACCCCTCAAGATGTGACAAGTAAGCCTGACTTGCAGAGCTAGCACGACACCTGTGACACCCCACAGGCAAGTGGCACATGTGCAAAGTGAGGGTTGTATCCGCTGTTGTCACTGACAGGCGAGTGATCTGTGCCTGGGTGTGTCTGTCTAGTCTGCTGAGGGTGCGTCAGTGGAGTGGGACATGTGACTGCTTGGCACGTGCTGTCCATCAGCCTGCTGTTGCATGTGCTGCACAGTGTGTGCCATGATCAGTGAGTGTGTCACACCCCTTATGCCACCTGTTGACTTTCAATGTCATGTAGCGCATTGGGGCTTGCACACAGGCCAATTTCTCAGTGAGAATGATGCAATTCCTGTCAGCATCCCATGCCCTGTTCAACATATCAAAGATGTTCAAATGTTTGTCTCTGGGACATGGAGCAGGTGTAGTGATGTTGTCTCACTTTGTCATCCTGACAGGTAACTGCCTACAAGAAGATGGTGATCTGGCAGGACATCGTCAGGGCCGTGAGATCAGCGGGGGATCACAGTCGGCGCCTACCACAGGTTCGAAAATGGTGGCAGGACATCCGGTGCTGGACCCGGCGGATCGCCCAGGTCCAGCTGGGGCTCGACACTCCTCGCCCCCACGGCGGGCTCCGACGCCTGACCTCTCACATGACCCATGTCCTGGCGGCGGTCTTCCCTGACCTCGATAGGCAGCTACAGGAGAGACTGCAGCAAGGAGGGGGTAGGTCCATGGCTGTTTGTTGTGTTATGTGTCACCAGCTTTTGGAAGTGCTCTGTAGCCTGGATACACTCCCAGAGTTTATATGTGCAGTGCATTTTCTGTTCCCCAATGTCACCTGGTGCTCTTTTTCATCGCTTCCCCTCCTTGACATGTGTCCCCTGGTCTGTGTGTAATCACATTTGCACATGGTCATCTAGGGTGCCAGAAAATCAAAGTGCACATTGCTTTCCGCATCATGTTGGAGGGTGGTCTATGACATGTGTTGGTACCTTGCCTGTGCCCTGTCCTGTTCACTATGTTGGGGGTCCATATTTGTTGGCACTGATCATGAGTCTCAACATAGGAGTGTGAGGTTTCAGCTGAACACCCTTGCACCATGCAGGACCAATGTTGTGGCCTCAGACATGATGTGCATGAGTGGGAGATATGCATAGTGTCATGACGGTTGCTCATGGTACAGTCAGCTCATTCCAGGAACATGGAGCAGTGTGCCCACTACAATCCCCTGAGACACCCTGGCCTCCTAATCATGTGTGTCATCCAAAACTGTGCACATTCTCTGTGGGTTCAGCATAGGTCTGCCTCTGTGGCATTGTTCCCTGGCCTAGTTTGTATTTTTCCAATGTGTGCTACATGTGTCCACTGGACAGGGATACACCATTTGGCTTGTGCACACTCACACTGGGCAGTGCCTGTGTGGCTATTCACAACAATCTGTTGATGGTTGTTTGTCACAAATATGTGTTGCCAGCCCCACGAGGTGATGTTGTGTCAATTTGGCAATTGTTGCTGCACAGTTTTTGAAACCCTGATTAAGAGGTGTCACTTCTTGATCTGTATCGATCACATTGACTCAGGTAAATGGGGGGTTATGCGGAAGAGGCCTACATGGGCACCCCTGATTTCTCCTTGCCAGGTCTGACCTGTGTATGAGAATTGGCTGTACAAAGAATCACCGTGCAGTGCCCCAGTGATGGTGGCCAGTGCTTAATGTTCGTGCTTTGCAGCCTGTGTCATTTTAAAAAAAACATGATTACTGCTCATACATTTTTGGCACATGAGTGTGGTTCAGATGCAACGCAGTTTGGTCTTTGTGTGCTGACATCTGTGTGGACATTCTGGCTTGCCATGAGGGTGTCTCCACAGTACAGCTATGTTTTTTTACAACACAATTGCAGGCCCATTAGCTTATGCATTGTACTGGGTTTGGACATGTGTGCCACGCTACATGACAGGCAGTGGGTCATATGTGTAGCTAAGAGTGTCACCAGGTAACGGATGGCCATGTGACAACTGACATAATTCAAGTTGTTAGTCAAAAATGTTTGTACCTTGGCACTCACAGCACTTGTCGACAGTTCTTCATGTTTTAAATGTGGTAATTTGATGATTTGCGTTAAGAACACTAATGTGCCTGCATGAAAGATGTCTCCCAAGGAAGTGCACACCAAACGCCATTTCCACTTTCATGGAACACGCTGGCACCTTTTCAAAGAAGCCAGTGTTAGAATTAAATGGTGTTGCAGATTCTCCGTATACATGTTCCCACAGTGGTCTTGAGCTTGTGAAACTCCTTTGTTGTTGGTGATACAAACTAACGTGCGTCAAGACATCAAGACCTCCGTGGGCCCATGTATATGTACTTTCTGCAACACCATTTATTTCTAACAATGCCTTCTTTGAAAAAGGTGCCAGCTTCTTCAATGACAGTGTAAATGTAGTTTTGTGTGCACTTTCTTTCATGCAGGCACATGAGTGTTCGTTTCACGAAATGGTAAATTGCCACATTCAATACATGTCGAGTACCCACGCATTCATTGCGTGTGTACGGTCCGTATCACTATTGTACTGGTGCCGTAGGGGTACGTGTGAAATGCACCGTACCCACGCATTCATTGCGGGTGTACGGTCCGTATCACTATTGTACTGGTGCCGTAGGGGTACGTGTGCAATGCACCATACACGTCCGCTTTCATTGTTGCGGTACACAGAGGTTGCTGGCCATGCCCCCCCAAGTGACCAGACCCTGGTGGTAATTTATGGGCTCCATATTATAAGTTTGGATTTGGGTATGGGGTATGTTTCCTGCCCCTCACCCCCGCCCTGGCCCCTGTGTGTTGTTCTCACCTTTTGCGGCATGTGCGTCGGGTCTGGTGCACCCTGTCGTAGGCTAGGAGGACCGGGATGACACGTGGGGTTCATGGCGTGTACGTCGCGTACAGGGGCTCCGTTGCGTAGCGGTTCGCGTAGGACTCTGCTTTTCCGGCTGTGTTTGGCTCCCGTAAAAAAAGAGCCGTACGGAGTGACGTAGGTACGAATCGTACTTGCTGGGCTGGAAACCGCTGCTTGAATACATCCGGACGTCGCGTACAAGCTGTTCCGGATCAGCATCGTTGTTTAATTTTGACCCGTACGGTCTTTTGTACGAAACGTACGGAAATAGGCTTTCAGTACGAATTGTACTTCCTAGGTTGTACGGAAAGTTTACGCTCCGTACAACGATTCGTACATCCTTTTTCCAGGATTGGAATCGGCCCCAGTACATGCAAGGTACTACTGCGGTGCAGTGTAAACTGGTTAGATAAATATATCGAAAATCGTGCAAAAATTTCCATACCTATTTCCACTTTAAGAAAACGGTAATAGGTTGGGATCAACAATAAAACCTACTACTTACCTGTGTTAAAGACCCTAAGCCACAGCAATCCAAAAGTCAACTAAAAGGATTATGGGTGCCTTTTAAATTTGTAAAGGCAAACATTAGTCAATTATACATTTGTTTGATATCGCTAAGTACCACGGTATACCACTAACTTAACGTGGCACAATATATCGCTAGTAGACACATTTGAGATTTTATTCCATTACCCTTGAGTTATGTATAGTGTTGCAAGGGCAGTGCAATACTATGCATTTACAAAACTACGCAAACCCACCAAACATCACCCTGCTTTGTTTGGTACATGTGCAGAAATGCAATGCAGCACAACCTTGCTGCATGGTGTTACTCTGCACCATCATAATCTACAGTCCATCAAAATTTCACCTACATCCATACCACACCACAATGTACTGCACTACATTAAACACCACACAACTTTATGCTATTCCACTGTATGCCACTGCACTATACACCTCTCCACTGTGTGCATCTCCACTGTGCATGACTCCACTTTACACCACCTCCTGTATGCTATTCCACTATATGCCACTCCACTCTATGACACTCCAGTCCACGCTATTTAACTGGATAGCACTCCGATGCATGCTACTCAACTGTAAATGACACTCCACTGTACGCCATTCCATTTTTCACCATTCCATTCTACACTATTTCCTTAGATGACACTCCACCTTGTGACACTTCATTATATGCTATTCCACTCTACTCCACACCACTGTACACCACTGCAGTATTTGCAACTCCACTTTATGCAACTCCACTGTATGCACTACACTGGATGCAATCCAGTCTACTCCACTCCACTGTGCCCGACTCCAAAGTACTCTACTTGAATATAAGCTAATCCACTGTATGCCACTCCACTGAATGCCACAGCACTTTACGCTATTCCACTCTATGTAGAGTATTCAAAACCACTCTACGACACTCCATTCCATGCTATTCCATTGGACACCACTCCTTTGTGCGCCACTTCACTATATTTTGAATTGCAGTTTACCACACTGCACTGTATTTCAGTCCTCTCTATCCTACTCCACTGTATGCCACTCCACTATACAATGCTCCACTGTTCGCTAATCCACTTCAGTACCCTATATGCTATTCCAGTGTATGGCACTCCACTTTACGGCACTCCAGTATATGCTATTCAACTTGCTGCCAATCCACTCCTCTACACTTCACTGAATACACTATTAGACTGTACGGTATCCGACTGTATGCTATTCTATTATACGGTACTCCAGCGTACGGTACTCTACTTTTCACCACTACAGTGTATGCCACTGCACTCTACGCAGCTCCACTATACGCCACTCTGGTCCCTTCTCTAGAACTGCACTATATAAAACTATAGTGCAATTCATGGCATGGTTTTTGCAATTGTCACCCCAAGTGGGATGGGTATGCCCAGGCGTGGGTCCCGTGCTCTCCATACCACTGGAATCAAGCTATCCAGGCTGAAGAAGGGTGATACCCCGAAACCGGTCCTAGGATGCTTGTTTCCAGTCCATGGAGGACCTGGCTTGGCAGTTTGGGCTGGACTGTTCCCATGAGGCACAGGGTCAAGACTGATTTGCATATGTCTTGGTTCAAACTGGAATGGCAAGGTGAGCAAAAAAACGATGGATTTAGGCCCAGATCTCTGTACTGGGGAGAATGTATCACATTGTTCTGCATTCTATCCATCAACTGTTGTTTCTGCTTCATGGCACTGTAGACATCTCTATTTCACTTTGTCCACATATTCTCCACTGTCTAATTTTACAGTCCAATCCATGCCCATACAATACACTCCAATGTAGAATACTTTATTCCACTAAACAACTCTTTTTAATACTGTAGAATACAGTGCTCCACTCTACTGTATGGGACACCCCTCCAATTTATAAGAGTTCACTTGACTATATGCTATGCAACTACACTATTATCCACTCCACGCCACTCTACTCTAGAACACGCGAATACACTGTGTTATACTTTACTCCACACTATGGGGTCTATTATAATGTCAGGTGGATCGCCACCGCCCGCATGGCGGTGGCGATCCGCCAGACATCATCCCCCACACGCCTCCCATTTCCCACCGCCATATTATGATGACGGGACGAGTCGACCGGGCGGAAAAGGGTTGAATATGGTCATCCATATTTCGATGTCAGAGGGACGCAGCCTTTCCGTGGCGGCAACGCCGCTACAGAAAGACATGCGGGTTCCTCAGTTGGGGGCCCGTTATGGGCCCGTTGTGGGCCCCTAGGATGTTGGGGAGCACATGTGGGGTACCTATGGTACCCCCCTGCATTTGCATGGTGCCTGCCACGATGTGCATGCAAATGCACAACTGCCTTTTTTGTATTGTGCCAGGTGCTGCTGACAGCAACGCCCGCCGCAATGCAAAACATGCAGAATGCGCCCGCCACTGTGGTGGGCACATCCTAATTGCACATGTGGGACCGCCGCACACATAGTGGGCAGTCCCATTTCCCAGTCCACCCGACATCATAATAGACCCCTATGTTATGTAACTCCACTGAACTCCACTCCACTATATGAGACTTTACCTCACTCTACACCACTGTACAATCATCCTCTCTACACAGCTCCACTGTAAAATATGCTAGTGTACTATATATAACTCCACTCTACAACAACATACTACAATGTTTTCCATTCTACTCCACTACATTCCACTACACTGCACTCATTTCCACCATACAATACTCTACTCTTTGAAACTCGACTGCACAACACTCACCTTCATTTTACTGTACGACACTCCAAATAACGATACCTTAACAAATACCACTCAATACTATAATCTGAAAAACAAGTTATAGTTAGGAAAACCTTATTTATCCTTTCTCTTCAAACCACACACAAACACTAGAAATTCTAAAGTTATATTTATAACTTTAATCAAGAATTTACAATTCATCTTCACATTCTATAACTCACTCACCTATATACACAGGCGCATATTCTCAAGAACGTGTGATAATCATCGAAAAAGTAACTTAAATCAAGCTACGACATCGCAGTCTATTGCGGTAAATTTACGCTGTGTTCACCAAGTATTCACAACACGGCGGTACCATGCGATAGTCACCAGATAACGCGTCAAATGGCCGCGTTAAAATCAATGCCACGCCGCAAAAATTCGAAACACGAATGCAAAAAAAGCTGCGATGAGGCCAAGCGCGATACAAAAAGCTGCGATAAACCAGCCACAGGCCTGCAACTTCCACGCGTCTGGTCGGAAAATGCACTATAAAAGCAGAACAAGAAAAACACACCAGAAACAATCAAAAGTGCGCAGCACCATGGATGCACCCTGACCAAGCGCAGAGGCCAACGTGAACCTCACAAGCCCCACAGACCACCAGCAAGGTACAACAGGGTCGGGGAAGGCCAGGGAGAAAAGGGAGAGGAAGATAGGGTGCAGTCCGAAGCAACACAAGCCCAGTGTCACGGAGGTGACAGAACACTACCAGCAACTGTCCCAAAATCAGACTACCTGGAATTCAGCCGGAGTGTCGAGAAGGCCAATGGATGAGGCCAAGAGGTGCTGGCATGACCTGAAAACCTAAACCAGGCACAAAGATGCCGCCAACAGGAAGGCAGCAATAGCGACAGGAGGTGGGAGTCCTGCACCACAGGAGGAGCAGGAGGAAATGGAGGCCAGTCATCCGTGTGGAGACGGTGTAAGGTGGTGGGAGTACGGACACAGCTCGAGAGGACCTGACACAACAACAACAGGGTGAGTAACAACCAGGGACTGGGATGATGGGCGGAGTTGGGCACAGTGGCACACATGCACAATCAAGTATAGCACACTGCACACCCACAATGACCCAGGAAATGTCCCTCATCCTCGTGACACACTGTGGCACACACACAGCAATCACAGCACATCCCATGACAATGTGGCACCAAGTGCAACACCAACACTGCACAACAGGGGACACAACTGGGTCCGCACATGCGCAGAAACAGGCCAATCACATTGGACAGAGCAGGGAATTGTGAGATGCATGTGCACGGGTACAACCTCACATCGGTCATGTAGTCCCAATGTCCACTCTCCCCCCATATTGCCAGCACCGCCCAAACAGTCACAATGTACATTGCCACACAGTCTGCATGTAAACAAGACCAATGCGCAAACATCAATGTCAACAAAATGTCAACATGCATCTCCCCCTCACATTGCAGAGTGACAAAAACACTTCCAGCAGGTCAGACCAGACAACCCATCAGTGATGCCGGAGACGACCACCACACCTCTGACACCGATGCCCTACAACAGCTCATGGACTTCTCAGGCAACCCACCTCCAGGAGCAGGACAGCCAAGCTACATAGAGAAGACCCAAGCCCCTGCACAGACCACACAGCAGGAAGCACCCGCCACCACGGCTGGCTCCCACCACTTCACCGAGGCACACATTGCATTCCAATGCCAGGTGTCAGAATGCCAAAAGGAGGTGACCGAACAGGTGCCGGTGGGCTCAGAGCTCATGGAAGCCGAAGTAGATCACATACGTGGGTGTTAAAGTCCCAACAGGGACCACCTACACCCCACAAAGGAGACCCACACAGTGACAGATACACATGCATGTGCACATGTCCTGCAATGAACTACGCCCAGAGTCACGGAATCATCATTCACACCCCGACGCTGGACATACGTACGATGGCCCAGTCCACTCCTCATATGCATTGAGTGGCTGACGACAAAGCTACATGTCCAAGGTCTTACCTGCTGCCTGCAGTGACATGTCTGCGTCCGCTGTACACTGCACAATGTAATGTTGTAGGGCCCAGGGCCCTCATGCATACAACAAGACCACAGGGACACACGTGTATATCATGTTGAACTGGCTATGGGCACGAGCGTCCGGCCCCTTTATTGGCAGGGCCACATGTACAGTGACGCCTGTGCTGGATGTGTGTGGGGTGAGTATAAGTAAGCCCACACGGAGTGCTTGGTGCTGGCCACAACCTGAACAGTGGACACCAGTGCAATGGAAACAGAAAACACCTGCATAACAGAGTCAACTGCTGAGCAACATGGAGGGAGCCAGAGCAAGGACAGCGGTCACCCAACATTCAAACAGAAGTGTCCGTGAGTTGCAGTGCACTGAGGTTGGGGATCTAGAGATGAGCGCGCTCATGTGAAGAAATTGCTAGGATTGTGTCCCTTCGGGTTAGTCCTGATGCAGATGCACTGGGGTGTGTTACACCTGCATCAACTTCCTCATCAACGTTCCAGGTCTCCCACTCTGCCTGAGGTGACATTGCTGCGCAACCTCTCCACAGCACAAAACTCAATCGGTAACAGTCCATGGGTTGTCAGTGGCACCTGGAGTCCTGAGCAGGGGATCAGGCAGATGATGGTATCCGCGACAGGCCTGAGCAACTACGTCAGTCTGCCAGTACCACTGTTTCGACTCTGGCAGATGGTGGATGGAGTTGGCCCTTGCGATGGTGGTGTGTGCCTCCTGCAGTGATGCGATGTCCGAGCTGGACTCAATTTGATGTGTGAGCCCTGGTGGTCCGCAGTTGAGGCTGGAGGCAGCGGACTGCGCAGGGCCACATGCACATGGCGTCGATAACCCCAAGACCACCATTACAGAGGTCATCCAATATTCATTCAGACCGGGTCCCTGACATGAGCTTCACAGAGTGGCCCCGGATGCACAGCGGTCGGCACAGGCACACCGCCACTGGACGGTAACTTGCAGTGCACTGAGGTAGGCCCACACGGACTGGGAGGGTCCTCATCGATGTCCGAGGTGAATGTGGCGGAGGGTTGCGGGGGACAGTGGAAGGTGTCCTGCAGGGCATGATGCAGAGGTCTGATGGTAACCGGAAGCAGCAAATGGAGGAGTGGAAAGTGACAGCCTCGTTGCCACCACCAATTTGGTGACAGCCACATGAGGATGAAAACTACCCTCTAGTCCACAGACTCAAACTGCACCAATGTACGACCAGAGATTGTCCATGAATGTCGGGGAACAGACTTAGTTGCACCGGGCCTGGGAGGGGGTGCAGTCTGCGATGATGCCAGTACACTGATATGAACTCCGCCATCACTAAATCAAGACTCTGTGACCTACTGGACCACAGTGTAGGCCGGAGGCTGTGGTCAGCAGTGGCCCACAGCCACGTGTCATAGGCTCGCGATGCACAGAGTTAGTGACACCAGGGCAGTTGTCGGTAGTGTTCGAACACCTCTGTAATGATGATCCTATTCCCTCCGGACTGCAGCGCGTCATCCTCTTAAGCCTCTCCTTGCGTGCAATGATATGTATTCTGCCTTTGAATAATCGATGTTCAGTTCCAAATCTGTGACCTACTCGTGCAGAGTGTAGGCCAAGGGCAGTAGTCCACGTGGGCCCACAGACACGTGTGGTTGTAATGATATGCACAGACTTGGTGGCACCACATCGAAGGGAGTATAGTGACATAAACTCTGCCTTAAATAATGTTCACTGCCATGGTGTAACAAGTCGCCAGCGATCCTGTGCGCCTGCTGCACCCCGGGACGCTGGCCCCCGAACCAGTCCTGCCCGCCCCTGCGCACCCAGGCCTCAATGCCCAACTGGCGACCCCGGCGTGTGTCGAAGAGGGCCCACCACGTGCCGGTGCAATCTCCAAGCCCAAGGCCTGCGAACATGGCAGCCACCTCAGACCATCGCGGCCTCCGCAACACCAGCCTGCAGTACTCCTTATTCGTTGATGTACTCCACCGGCATGCACAGAGGACAAGTAGGTCACACATGTGGTCAGGATACGGAGGAGGGTTGTCCCTTTGAGCATGTAGTGGGCAATGACATTCTCTGGTGTTGGGTCTGTGTGGTTGGTGTATTTTGGGAGGGTCGCTGTCTTTGTCTGCGCTTCCTCAGTGTTGGTCCGGGGGGGGTGGGTGTCCAGGGGGTGGGGGTGGTCCTGGTGGGTGTTGTGGCCCTCTAGGGTGTCCGGTACGCATGTTCAGTTGCTCCATGGCATCTGTTGTTCTTCAGGTGTGGGTCTGGGCTGTGCTCCCTTTGTGGTGCAGGCTGCCGTCCGACTTTGTACCAGGTCAGAGCAGGCGTTAGTGTCCTGCTGCTAACGTGCCTTACCACATGTTTTGTGATCTAATCGCCGATCTGTCTGGTCGTTGGGAATGTTGTGGATTGTTTCTTTTTGGCTTTTGGCACGGGAATGCCTACTCTGCATCTCATTAGCGATAGTTGCCGGGGTCATCTGTGGGGATGTTTTTTGCGGCTGCTATTGCAGGTAAACTGGTGTTATGGGCTATTGAAACCAGCTTGTGAATGAGGCGATATGTTTATCGCAACTTTGGGTGCGATAAAGTGCCGTTAACTTGGCAATAGCTCCTTGAGAATATGTCCCACAGTGTTACTTATAACTCACATATTAACTTAACACACCACCTTCAAATGACTTCCTATGTCATGTGGCTTGGTACACAGTGTTCTCACCTCACTCGTCATACTACATCCTGCACCATTGTTTACAATTTACAATTTATACACCACATTCACAGTTCTATAAGTCACCCACCTAACTTACATTTTAACTTAACACACCACCTTGAAATTACTTACTATAAGTCAAGCAGCTTTGTACACAGTGTTCTTTCTGCCATTTTGGGAGAAAACACAAGATGGAAATCTTGGGGTGAGTGCACTTTAGATACTGGTACTCCTCCCACTAGATGAGGCCCATGGATTGCCATTCCATCAGTATATTAAAATATGTCAAATTTGTCTGGTTCAGTATAGTCCTGCACTGTTATTTGAAAAATCATATCAATTGAAATGAAATCTATGATTTCAGATGGTATAAGAAATGTCATATGCAAAGATATAACCAATGCTTTGAGAAGGCATAAGGTATCGTACCATGTGCCCAAGTTAGGCCTGATAGGAAATTGTGCTATTTTACGTGTACACGGTCTTTTCCTAAAGCTACCTTCACTGTGTCACACTGACATTTGACACACATTTGCATTCTTGGCAGTTGGGTGAGTTTCTAAAAAACACAGACCTTGCTGAGACGGAGAACCTCTTTAGAACACTATCACACTACCTTGGCATTATGTGCAAAGTCCTCATATGTGTGATACAAATGTGTTTGTTATTACGTTCATATGGTGACACAGCTATCTATGGAATACAAACAATGTCATCCTGATCGCAATCTCGGCCCTTGGCAAAGATGCCTTTTTCTATATATATGCTTTTGTTTCTAAATACTATCAGAGGAGACACTTCTGCTGACTTCGAGAGGTCTTTGCAGGATGACGCTTTTGCCTAGCAGCTGACTGACATCACTGTGAGGGGTGTCCAAAACATGACCAAGATCGGGGCCTACACTCTTACCCCCAGGTAAAGGGGTTAGATCATTCAGAAGGGGTTTCTTGTCAGACCGTTCATTCACACCCTAGACACATAGGTTAGCGTTTGCATTGTAGGAGTATGTTATATTGTTTTATTACTGTATATGTATACCCATATAAGTTGCCTCAACAAGATGGTGTAACTCTTTGTTTTATTCACTGTTTTGATCTCAGTATAACTTTTGTCTGCTTCTGTCTATTAATCATTGCAGCACATATCTCCTATACATGAATCACTATGGTTTAATAAATATTGAAAACATCCCTTTGTGTATTCTTTTTATATTTCTCTGAGTGAAAGAGAGCACAGGTGACTGAGCGAATAGTTCTAGGTCTGACACCACGATTTCTGAGGGAACAAGGTTGTCACATTCAGTAGTTGCCAGAACTGTTTGCTCCCTGTCTAAGTTTGTGGGGCTAACGGTGGCACTGTTAGCTGTCTGGTTCAAGGGTCAATATATCCAGTGGGGTGCATGGAATCAGTTGAGCACAATCCTAAGTTTATGTTGTCCAAAAACACGCAGTTCCCAAATGGCCCCCCGCAGCCCCAGGGGAACTGCCACCTCCCCGGAGTAATACATTATAGAAGTGCGGGGGACCTGTGGCACCGCCACAGCCAAGGGGACTGCCACCCCCTGGGGCAATTAATTATAGAAGTGCCGGGGGCCCACATGGACAGGAGGGCGACTGTTACGGACCCCCAGCCGGGGCTAAATTGAAGATTGGTGGCAGGCCGCGCAGCCCCACTACTGGTCCAAAGATGGCACTGGGGACTGACACCCCCCTAGGGCCAGCTCCTGCAATGTTCCAGGGTACCAACCCCCGGGACAATGCAGTTTGCTATGGCTTGACAGGAGCATTACCGCTCCTGCCAAGCCATAGCAAGTGGTGCTCTTCTTTCAGCAAGCGAGAGCATTAACAATGGTCCTGCTTGCTGAAAGCAGAGTAGAATTGATTTTAGACAGAGGGAGCTGCATGTTAACCTTTGTTTTTTTTTAAATGGATGTATAAACATATACATATATTATCTACTGGCGGTCGCCAGTAGATAGTTATAGTTAGGACCGTGTTTCCATAGGAAATCTCAAAATTATATTTTGAATAACTTTGGCGCCGGTTGACGAATCCTTGCGAAATTTTCAAAACTAATGGGGCGCTCCGCTCAGCTCCCACCCTGAAAGTCTCGGGGGGATTCGTCAAGCGGGGGCCGAGAAAAAAGGGGGGTCCCAAAACGCGTTTTCCCCATGCATTTTTCCATAGGACCTTTAGTCGAAGGTACAACCCGAACGGCTGAACAGAATTACTTGAAATTCGGCAAAGAGGTAGTCCTCAGGTCAGGGATGTGCCTTTTGCATATATGGAGTCAATCCGTTCAGTAGTTCCTGAGAAAATCAAAAGTAAAATCATATATATATCTGGGCGGAGCCTAACCACACATCTCATCGTGAGATCTGATTGGCTGTCAGCTCTTCATCCAAGAAGTGTTGGTAGCCATCTTGGGACCAATATACATGATAAAACCTCATTAAAAAGCATTGCAGTTAATAGAAGGTTTTAAGACTTTAGTTACATTATAAATCCTTTGTTGATGGTACCATACTCATTTTAGGAATTGTGGTATGTTCTAAGGTGATTTTACCATGTGAAAAAGCCTTCTGCTGGGATATCATGATTGAGAGAAAAATATTTTCTCATGCTTTTCCCACAGAGGTTTGGAAGGTGATCTATAAGCTAAACTGAGAGCTTATTTTCTGTAAATTCACATTATCTTTCTCAGTCATGTGAGAATGAAGTCTGACATTCTCAGTAAAACATGTAAATCCAACAAGGGCAGAGACTGTCAGTTGATTCCTTTGTGTTCTACTGCAGCTTCCCAGAGTGTTCCAAAGAACAACTAGAGCGCTAACAGTCCTACTTATGATAAACGTATGGCACACCTGAAGCCATCTTGCTTGGATTAAAGTGGTAACTCTTAAAACATTTAATTTAAAAAGGAACAAAATGAGGGGGTTCATTTTTCCATAAAAAATATGATTAGTGCTGCTGAAAGAAAAATTAGGGCACATTTTGAGTGACTTCTCAAATCCTCTTCTATTTCATTAAAAAATTCTGACATGCAGACTGAAACATGCACTTTCAATACCAGCAGCAGTTTTCCCTGGTGAGCAGTAGCTTTACTACAGTGATCTAATTAGCAAAAAGAGTGCTAACATTCTGAATTTATGGCAAATGTGTGACACATCTTTATGCCTTCTTGATGGAATCAAAGTAAAAAACTGAAAGTATTTCCTACTGAGGAGACTGCAGTAAATGAGGAAATTAGGAAACTTCATAACAAATAAGTCTCCCAAGATGGCCACCAGAGACAAAAGAGCCCAAATGTAGCCCAAATATCTCCCAGATGTAGCCCAAGTATAGCCCAATGACAGAATGTCCCAGAGTGTTCTTAAAAACAACTAGAGCGCTTACTGTCTTCATTATGACAAAAGTATGGCACACCTGAAGCCATCTTGATTGGAATAAACTGAAAACATTTAATTTAAAAAGGAACACAATGAGGGGGTTCATTTTGCCATAGAAATTATGATTAATGCTGAAGAAAGAAAATGAGGGCACATTTTGAGTGACTTCTCAAATCCTCTTCTATTTCATTAAAAAATTCTGACATGCAGACTGAAATATGCACTTTTAATACCAGGAGCAGACTTCCATGGTGAATATTAGTTTTACTACAGTGATCTAATGAGCAACTAGAGTACTAACATTCAGAATTTATGGCAAATGTGTGACATATCAGAATACCTTCATGATGGAATCAAAGTAAAAAACTGAAAGCATTTCCTACTGAGGAGGCTGCAGTACATGAGGAAATTAGGAAACTTCATAACAAATAAATCTCCCAAGATGGCCACCGGAGACAAAAGAGCCCAAATGTAGCCCAAAATCACCCAGATGTAGCCCAAATATAGCCCAATGACAGAAGTGTGCAAAACACTTATTATTTTGTGTTTTTGCAGTGTTATATAGTGCAGACTTGTCAGGTATTGGAGTGATTTACATGAGCATTGGTTACATCACACAAGAACAAATTCATTTTGGTTGTAGACATGGGGAGACTAAGTGATTTGACCAGAATCACAGAATGTCGAGCTGAAGCAGAAACTCCAACCTGGTTCCCCAGTTGCAAAGTCTGCAGTTCTGGAAGTAACACCACATCCTCTCCCCTAAGTGCAACATTTAATCAAGTGGTCAACTGGATAAAAAAACAGAAAGATAACAAATAATTTAAAAGTGCTTTGTCGCTATTTGAAAACTCAGAAAATATGTCCTTATTTTAGTCTTTTAGAGAACGAATCCTTAATTTTGATGCCAATAAGACGCTCTCATATATGTAATTTCTAAAGGAAATGCTTTAGGTATTACAGTTTTGATTACATCAAGATGACGTCAGGCGTTCCACACTTTTGTAATAAATATAGAATGTTAGCAATCTAGTTGTTCATTAGGATACTGTTGAGAGGCAGAGGCCATGGGCACGGACTCTGAAAATTGAAGGCAGGTAGGAGGGTGCAAAGGCAACAATTTAACCACACTGAGCAGGCAGGAAGGGCTGTGGCAGCACAACAGACTATGGAGGGCAGTGGAAAGGGGGGCAGGGGCAACAAACCAACAATACAGGACTTGCAAGAGAGGCTGTGGCAATGTAATAGACCATTGTGGGCAGAAGGAAGAGGCAATGGTAGTACAACCATACATGCCAACAGACCCGATTCAGCCAGGAAACGTCCAATGTTTTTAAGCTCAAATGGGCTTTATTTGATCTGTCTCCTGTCTACAATCTCCTCTTTTTCAATGTAACTCAAAGGGGAAAATCAATACCCCAGTTTTTTTTCAAAATCTCCCTCTTACCAAGTTCAAAATGTTCGCAAGTATGGTACATTGGATCATGGAAGGAAATGGGGTAGGGACATGGACTTGGATAACAGAGGACAGGAGGGACATGGAGAGGTGCACCAAACTGACCCTGCAGGGCAGGCATCAGGGTTTGCAGCAGCACAATACACCACACAGGGCATGCGGGACGGGAGTGCAGCACAACAATCCATAGAAAGCAAGAGGGAGGGGACAGGACCATGCACATGGACAACAGAGAACAGAGGGGCAAGAGGCAATGGTAGCTAGCTGACCATAATGGACAGACAGGAGAGACAGCTGCAGCATAAAGACCATAAAGGGCAGGAGGGATGGATCAGGGGCATGAAAATGGAACAGACAAGCCAGGAGGGAGGGAGTAGGGGTCTGCACATGTAAACAGAGGGCTGGGGGAAGGGGGCAGGGCAGGAGCAGCAAGATAGCCATGGAGGTCAGGCAGGATGGGCACTAGAAGCAAGACACACCATGAAGAGCAACAGTGGGACTGTGATGGAATACACACAGACCATGGAGGGAAGGTGGGAGGGGGTCAGGGGCAGCTAACTGACCACACAGGGAAGGTGGGAGGGGCCATGGCAGCACAGAAGACCATGCATGGCAAGTTGAAGGGTTAGTGGCAGCACAATGGCTATGATGGGCAAGAAGGAGGGTTCAGGGGCATGCACAAAGGACGATGGAGGATAGAAGGGAGGGTCAGGACCTGTGCATAGACAAGAAAGTTCAGGGGAAGGGGCCTCACAACAGACCGCACGGGGCAGGCAGGAGGAGCAGTTGCAGCACAACAGACCAGGGAGGGCAGAAGGGTGTGGCAGTACAATGGACCATGTAGGACAGGAGGAAGAGGATAGGGGCATGGCATGTGGACAGGCAGGGTGGAGGTGGCAGGGACAGGTTACAGTCATCCGACAATGCTAGGCAGGTGGGAGGGGAGTGGCAGCTCAACAGAACACTCAGAGTAGATAGGAGTGGCAGGTCCATGGAACATGGTGGGCAAAAAGGATGGAGCAGGGGCATGCACAAAGACATCGGAGGGCAGGGGGAAGGAGAATAGGGGCAGCAAGCTAAGCACAGAGTTTAAGCAGGAGGTCAATGATGGGGCATAGAATTGGGCAATGGAGGGCAGGAGGAGTGGTCTGGTACATCATACTAAATTGAGGGCAGTGGCAGCACATCAGACCATGCATGGCAGGAGGGAGGAGGCTAGTCCATGGATTCACACAACAGAGGATAGGGAGGAGAGGGATGGGGCAGCAAGCTAACTGTTCAGAGAAGGCGGGTATTAGGAACTTGTTTTTAAAACTTGTGTCTGTGCGAACTACTTAAAATATGAACAAGTATGCAGCATAATCTCACTTTTATTCAGGAAGAAGAGGACGTTTGTGACTGTGACTCCAGGCTCACTTGGCAGAAACACGCCCTGACCCTCCACCCCCTATCGCAAAATGTAATGCCCGTGTAAAGGATAGGTGAACACAGTGTTATATAGAACATAGTCCTGAGAGCACGATTGAAAATGAAAACTAGATATAGTGTATGGTATAAACTATGCACCAAAAAGTGTGATATAAAATGAACCGGGCGTGAAATATAATATGCAATACATTGTGCGCAATGACAGATTCATTGGAGAGCGCGAGATAGCACAGGCACTAGCGCGTGCTATGCGATATGCGCCTTGGAGTGTAATATGCACAGGGCAGTGTTGTGTAACCTAACTAGTCTCTAAAGTTGTAATATAAAATATGTGCTGGGGAGTGTAACGTTGCATATGCACTGTGACAAAGATATGGATCCCAGATTGTAATATGTATGGCATAGCACTGTGCGTTATAACATAGGCATCGAGGAAGGCACGTTAGATGGGGCAATATAACCCGTGCGAAGAGAAGTGTGGCATGACATATTCACGGGGTGGTGTTACAGTGCACATGGGCTAGAGAGTGTCATAGCACATGCACTAGCTGGTGGAATACAACACAGAGGTGTGTGGCACTCAGCAGGCAATGGTGGGTGTAACACAGCATTGGGCTCTGCCAGGAGCGCGCTGTGACTCTCAAGTGATGTTCGTCCCCTTTCCAGAGAGTAAAATAAAAAGTATTACACATCCGGCAGTGGATGTGTGTTTTATTAACCGTGAGGGGGGTTTCTTGCATAGTTTTGGTCGAATTTTTGTCGAATCCCCTTTGAATGGCTTGGTGTGCATGTGTATTAAATGTGCCCGTCAATAGCTACCCATGTTTGTATAAATAAACGACAAGGGTGTCTACCGGGATTAGGCACGGTAGGGCATCAGACATGTCAGAGCTTCACTAGTGGTGTAAATACATTCCACGTGGATTCATTGTATGCATAGTCGCCTTTTAATGAATATCACGCAAATCGTCATGGTGATAGGTACGTACGGTTTGTCCAGCATGTCCTAGGTGTGTCTATAAATATATATTTTTTTAAAATAATAAAAAACAGTGGCCGGCCCTGGGGATTGGGGTCAAAAAGATATAATTAGGAGACAGGCCCTGGGGGATGGGGTCATCAGGGCCAATAAATTAGAATAAGAAGGGGAACCACACAGCCCCCCTTCTTAAAAAATTAAAATAAATAAAAGACTGGCATTGTGCCAGAGGCCACGCCCCCTCCTTGCAGCACTCTGCAAACGCGCCCCCTGGCGAGTTGTAAGTTGGGGAATTAATTCCTATTCAATACTGAGGGTCCCTGAGGGCCAACTAGCCCAACAGGCATCTCCAGTATGCACCAGGGAGCTGCGCTGCAGACAGGTGTTCTGAGGACAAACCCCTTTTTACACCTCTCTGCAACGCAGCTCTGTGGCGCTTACTGGAGGTACCTAGTGGTCTAGTTTGACCCTAGGGACCCTTAGGATTCAAGGGGACTTAATCTCTCAACTTAGAACAGCCACAGGGCGCGTTTACACAGTGGTGAAGGGAGGGGACGGGCCTGAGGTGACGTGTGCAAACATGCTTTATGGCACGTTTTAAATTGGGGATATCATTTCCCTTCAATACTGAGGGCCCCTTGGGGCTAACTAGCCCACCAAGTGCTTCCAGTAAGCGCCACTGAGCTGCATTGCAGAGAGGTGGTCCAGGCCGTGCCACTTTTTACACCTCTCTGCAACGCAGCTCTGTGGCACTTACTGGAGGTACCTAGTGGGCTAGTTGGACCCTAGGGACCCTCAGGATTCAAATGAACTTAATCTCCCAACTAAAAACGGACACAGGGCGTGTTTACACAGTGGTGAAGGGAGGGGACGGGGCCTGAGTTAACGTGTGCAAAAACGCCCTGTGGCCTGTTTTAATAGGTAGTTTTAATCCCCCTGCCCTATTATATACTAGGGGCTTACAGAGGAGGTCATGCTAATCACAGGGGGACCCCAATGCATAATATTCCCTAGTGTATGTAGGTGTTTTCACTGTATTCTAAGTGTCTTTTAACATAGCACTGGCTCTAGGACTGGTTAGTCAGACTCAGTTACCACCAGTATCCGTCTGAAAAAGTTGAGGGTACAGGATGATTTTGCAACAAGGCTTCTTTCTGCTCTTCTTTTTGTTCTTTCTGCACGTTATCCTTCTTCCTGCACTTTTCTTCGTCTTTGAGGACTTCTGTTGCTTCTTTCTGCACTTCTTTTTTTTCTTTCTGTGCATTTTTTCTTCTTTCTTCACTTGTCCTATCTCTGTAGGCATAGTTAGAAATTAGCATTTAAAAAACCTTTGAAATTCACAGAAAAAACCATAGGTTTCAGGCACGTTATAGTTAGGAATTGGCATTTAAAAAACCTCAGAAATTCACTGAAAAAACCATAGGTTTCACACAGGTTATAGTTAGGTGGACATTTCACTCGTAAAAAACCCCCGGTATAGTTAGTTCAGCTAACTATAACTCGCGCGCCCGCAATGCACTGCTGATGACGTCACATATTACATCACTCATGACATGGTCAGTGACATCACTCATGACATCACTGATGACATCTCAAATGACATCACTGATGACATCATCCTTGTGATAGAGTGGCAGACCTCCTCTCACCCTAATATAACCTTTGATACACACATTCAAAAATAGAGACTAAAATTTTCAAAACAATGGACATACCAATACCAGTTACAACAACCTCTTCAGTAATTCTAAGATCCACGTACACATCCACTCATTCACCAACAGTCCTATACAGTCACTCATACATGTACTCACTCATCATATGTACTCATACACCTATACATCCTGTTACACAAAGCCACTCATCCAGAGAGTTACTCACACACATAGTCATTCATGCTAATAAAGAATCAAACATACATTTACTTGCATATACAGTTATACACACACCACCACACTTACTTCTATGGAAACTTACACATACTTAGTCTTTTAAACAATCACTTATAGAAACACATACTTATTCATACAGGAACTCTTTCAATCTCTCACTCTCACATATACTCTCTTATATACACCAATAGTCACATATACTAGTTTAAAACATATGTAGTTACTCATAAAGACACTATTGAGACAGTCATTCACTCACTAACACACCCATACACACATTCATCCACCCATACAGTCCTGCACACATGCTGTCTTCAACACATACAAACAGTGAGTCACTCATTCATGCACCTATGCACTACGTAATACCCCCCACCGAACCATGCAGACACTCAGACTGATGCTCAAAAAACCAACTAATAACCTATATAGACACCCATGTAGCTACTCACCAACCCATGCAGTCACTTATACACAAAGTGAGAGACTGATACAGATATTTACATATTTAAACATTACTCACTAAGCCATGTATTCACTATGATACACTTAATCAGTCAGTTACACAATCAATTTTTCAAAAACAAATCATCCATTTAGGCACTTATATACCCATTTATTCTTCCATCGACCTTGAGATATACATATATAAAACATATTTAATTTTCAGAAAAATACACATTCACTGGATGATGTCATCAGTGATGTCATCAGTGATGTCATTTGAGATGTCATCAGTGATGTCATGAGTGATGTCACTGACCATGTCATGAGTGATTTAATATGTGACGTCATCAGCAGTGCATTGCGGGCGTGCGAGTTATAGTTAGCTGAACTAACTATAACGGGGGAATTTCAATGGTTTTGTACAAGAGAAAAGTCCAGCTAACTATAACACCCCTGAAACCTATGGTTTTTTCAGTGAATTTCTGAGGTTTTTTAAATGCTAATTCCTAACTATAACGTGCATGAAACCTATGTTTTTTTCTGTGAATATATATATATATATATATATATATATATATATATATATATATCGCGCTCGGTGGGGAGTGACCAAAAATTGAGTCGCACTCGAACAAAGGAAAGCTTTCCCCAAGCAGCCTTTAATTTCGAATCAACCAGCACAGCATGTCAGCAAATCATCAGCATGAGACTGCAGTCCTGACGCGTTTCGAGAGGTTCTCTTTTTCAAAGGCTAGTGCAGTCAGAAAGCGTGTGATTGGCTCACCTTCGAATTTCAAGCAACATTGCATGCCCTTGATTGGCTACTCTGGATGAGTCGATGCATTGCTTTATGGGAGGTGTAGTCCTTTCTTTTCCCCAGATGGATGCGCTTTCAACATTGAATGCAGGCTCTCACATGAGCCTCTGGCAAGTGTAGCTGGTGCATTTCATGTCCTTTGTCCCACAACGAGCCCCTCGTATACGAGCCCTGTGGCCCCCACATTCCGGAGTGGTGCAGACTCAGCGGCTGGACAGCCGCCAAAACATCGCGCTCGGTGGGGAGTGACCAAAAATTGAGTCGCACTCGAACAAAGGAAAGCTTTCCCCAAGCAGCCTTTAATTTCGAATCAACCAGCACAGCATGTCAGCAAATCATCAGCATGAGACTGCAGTCCTGACGCGTTTCGAGAGGTTCTCTTTTTCAAAGGCTAGTGCAGTCAGAAAGCGTGTGATTGGCTCACCTTCGAATTTCAAGCAACATTGCATGCCCTTGATTGGCTACTCTGGATGAGTCTATGCATTGCTTTATGGGAGGTGTAGTCCTTTCTTTTCCCCAGATGGATGCGCTTTCAACATTGAATGCAGGCTCTCACATGAGCCTCTGGCAAGTGTAGCTGGTGCATTTCATGTCCTTTGTCCCACAACGAGCCCCTCGTATACGAGCCCTGTGGCCCCCACATTCCGGAGTGGTGCAGACTCAGCGGCTGGACAGCCGCCAAAACATCGCGCTCGGTGGGGAGTGACCAAAAATTGAGTCGCACTCGAACAAAGGAAAGCTTTCCCCAAGCAGCCTTTAATTTCGAATCAACCAGCACAGCATGTCAGCAAATCATCAGCATGAGACTGCAGTCCTGACGCGTTTCGAGAGGTTCTCTTTTTCAAAGGCTAGTGCAGTCAGAAAGCGTGTGATTGGCTCACCTTCGAATTTCAAGCAACATTGCATGCCCTTGATTGGCTACTCTGGATGAGTCTATGCATTGCTTTATGGGAGGTGTAGTCCTTTCTTTTCCCCAGATGGATGCGCTTTCAACATTGAATGCAGGCTCTCACATGAGCCTCTGGCAAGTGTAGCTGGTGCATTTCATGTCCTTTGTCCCACAACGAGCCCCTCGTATACGAGCCCTGTGGCCCCCACATTCCGGAGTGGTGCAGACTCAGCGGCTGGACAGCCGCCAAAACATCGCGCTCGGTGGGGAGTGACCAAAAATTGAGTCGCACTCGAACAAAGGAAAGCTTTCCCCAAGCAGCCTTTAATTTCGAATCAACCAGCACAGCATGTCAGCAAATCATCAGCATGAGACTGCAGTCCTGACGCGTTTCGAGAGGTTCTCTTTTTCAAAGGCTAGTGCAGTCAGAAAGCGTGTGATTGGCTCACCTTCGAATTTCAAGCAACATTGCATGCCCTTGATTGGCTACTCTGGATGAGTCTATGCATTGCTTTATGGGAGGTGTAGTCCTTTCTTTTCCCCAGATGGATGCGCTTTCAACATTGAATGCAGGCTCTCACATGAGCCTCTGGCAAGTGTAGCTGGTGCATTTCATGTCCTTTGTCCCACAACGAGCCCCTCGTATACGAGCCCTGTGGCCCCCACATTCCGGAGTGGTGCAGACTCAGCGGCTGGACAGCCGCCAAAACATCGCGCTCGGTGGGGAGTGACCAAAAATTGAGTCGCACTCGAACAAAGGAAAGCTTTCCCCAAGCAGCCTTTAATTTCGAATCAACCAGCACAGCATGTCAGCAAATCATCAGCATGAGACTGCAGTCCTGACGCGTTTCGAGAGGTTCTCTTTTTCAAAGGCTAGTGCAGTCAGAAAGCGTGTGATTGGCTCACCTTCGAATTTCAAGCAACATTGCATGCCCTTGATTGGCTACTCTGGATGAGTCGATGCATTGCTTTATGGGAGGTGTAGTCCTTTCTTTTCCCCAGATGGATGCGCTTTCAACATTGAATGCAGGCTCTCACATGAGCCTCTGGCAAGTGTAGCTGGTGCATTTCATGTCCTTTGTCCCACAACGAGCCCCTCGTATACGAGCCCTGTGGCCCCCACATTCCGGAGTGGTGCAGACTCAGCGGCTGGACAGCCGCCAAAACATCGCGCTCGGTGGGGAGTGACCAAAAATTGAGTCGCACTCGAAATTAAAGGCTGCTTGGGGAAAGCTTTCCTTTGTTCGAGTGCGACTCAATTTTTGGTCACTCCCCACCGAGCGCGATATATATATATATATATATATATTACCTACTGGCGGTCGCCAGTAGGTAGTTATAGTTAGGACCACGTTTCCATAGGAAATCCGCAACATTCTATTTTGAATAACTTTGGCGCCGGTCGACGAATCCTCGCGAATTTTTCAAAATAGGTGGGGCGCTGCGCTCCGCTCCTACCCTGAAAGTCTCGGGGGGATTCGTCAAGCGGGGGCTGAGATAAAAGGGGGGTCCCAAAACGCGTTTTTCTCATGCATTTTTCCATAGGACCTTTAGACACAGCTACAGCCCGAACGGCTGAACAGAGTTCCTTGAAATTTGGCAGAGAGGTAGTCTACAGGTCAAGGAAGTGCCTTTTGTAGGTTTGGTGTAAATCTGTTCAGTAGATTCTGAGAAAATAGCCTTTAAATCAATATATATATCTGAGCCAGCTTACGGTGCGCTTACGGTACGCTTACCGTACGCGTACGGTGGCGTGCGCGAGCGCGATTCTGATTGGCTGTTAGATCTTAGTAAACATTCGAATCGGTCGAAACCAGGAAGCGGCGGCCGCCATTTTCTCTCTCGCACTCTGAGTGGGGATTAAAAAACAAAGGACCAAAACATTTAAAGGGGCTGTTTAGACAGCTCCTAAGCACCTAGCCATGTTGGGGGAGTCCCCAAAGATCCCCCAAGGCCAAAAACGGAATTTTATTTTTTTGATAATTTCGCCGATTACGCTTACCGTACGCGTATGGTAAAAAAAAATTAAAAAAAAAAATTATCCATACTCTCCCCACCCCATGTGCAAGGCACCATTTGTGCATTGCATATCATTGATGTGAAAAAGTAAAATATTACCTTTCACAACGAAGCGCATCATATGTCCTCCATGTGCGCACGGTGCACGAAGCGCATCGTGCGTACATGGCCCATCTAGCGTAACGTGGGCACGCGGTGCGCATAGCGCACCGCGTGCCCACCGTGCGTGCACGGCACTAACTGCGTAAAGTGGGCGCGCGGTGCGCGAAGCGCACCGCGTGCTCACTGTGCGCGCACGGTGCGCAAAGCGCACCGTGCGCGCACGGAATGAACTGCATTAAGTGGGCGCGCACGCCACGAATGGGCACGCACGCCGCGAAGCGCATCGTGTGTACATGGCCCATCTAGCGTAACGTGGGCACGCGGTGCGCATAGCGCACCGCGTGCCCACCGTGCGTGCACGGCACTAACTGCGTAAAGTGGGCGCGCGGTGCGCGAAGCGCACCGTGCGCGCACGGAACGAACTGCGTTAAGTGGGCGCGCACGCCACGAATCGTGTAAAGTAACTTAGCATTTAAAAAACCGTACAAATTCACTGAAAAAACCATAGGTTTCACACACGTTATAGTTAGGAATTAGCATTTAAAAAACCTTGCAAATTCACTGAAAAAACCATAGGTTTCACACATGTTATAGTTAGCGGAAATTTTACTGATAAAAAACCAATGAAATTCCCCCGTTATAGTTAGTGCAGGCAACTATAACTCACGCGACCGCAATCTTCTGCTGATGACATATGTGTCTTTATGAAAAAAAAATATTTGTAATATATGTATAGCTAAAAATTTATGGAAGAAGACATGGGCAAATAAGTGTCTAAATACAGTATTAGCATCAGCAGAGGATTGCGGTCGCGTGAGTTATAGTTGCCTGCACTAACTTTAACGGGGGAATTTCATTGGTTTTTTATCAGTAAAATTTCCGCTAACTATAACATGTGTGAAACCTATGGTTTTTTCAGTGAATATATATATATATATATATTATCTACTGGCAGTCGCCAGTAGATAGTTATAGTTAGGACCGTGTTTCCATAGGAAATCTCAAAATTCTATTTTGAATAACTTTGATGCCGGTTGACGAATCTTCGCGAAACTTTAAAAACTAATGGGGCGCTGCGCTCAGCTCCTACCCTGAAAGTCTCGGGGTGATTCGTAAAGCGGGGGCCGAGAAAAAAGGGGGGTCCCAAAACGCATTTTCCCCATGCATTTTTCCATAGGACCTTTAGTCGAAGGTACAGCCCGAACGGCTGAACAGAATTACATGAAATTTGGCAGAGAGGTAGTCCTCAGGTCAGAGTCAGGGGTCTGGTGTCAATCTGTTCAGTATTTCCTGAGAAAATAGCATTTAAAAGCATATAAATATCTATACGTGCGCACCGTGCACTCACGGTGCGCGCAAGTGCGCGCACGGTGCCGAGCGCGAGCGAAATTCTGATTGGTTGTTAGATGTCAGTCAACATTCGAATCGGTCGAAATCAGGAAGTGTCGGCCGCCATTTTGTCTCTCGCACTGAAAAGGAAAGGGGGAAAAAAGGTGGAAAACATGAAAAGGGGGCAGGGAAGTTCCTGACCCCCTAGCTTTTGTCAGGGGTCACAGAAGGACCCCCATGGGTGAAATAAACATTTTATACTTTTTTATAAAAATCGCGGGGTGCGCGCACCGTGCGCGCACAGTGCACGGTGCGTGAAGCGCGCCGTGAACCCAATGCGTGCGCATAGTGCGCGCATAGTGAAAAACCTTAAAAAAAAATATATATTAATAAATACATAACTTAGCATTTAAAAAAACGTACAAATTCACTTAAAAAACCATAGGTTTCACACACGTTATAGTTAGGAATTAGCATTTAAAACACCTTGCAATTTCACTTAAAAAACCATAGGTTTCACACAGGTTATAGTTAGGTGGACATTTCACTCGTAAAAAACCAATGAAATTCCCCCGTTATAGTTAGTTCAGATAACTATAACTCGCGCGACCGCCACTCTATCACAAGGATGATGTCATCAGTGATGTCATGAGTGATGCCACTGACCATGTCATGAGTGATGTAATATGTGAGGTCATGAGCTGTGGATTGCGGGCGCGCGAGTTATAGTTATCTGAACTAACTATAACGGAGGAATTTCATTGGTTTTTTACGAGTGAAATGTCCACCTAACTATAACATGTGTGAAACCTATGGTTTTTTAAGTGAATATATATATATATATATATATTCACTGAAAAAACCATAGGTTTCACACATGTTATAGTTAGCGGAAATTTTACTGATAAAAAACCAATGAAATTCCCCCGTTATAGTTAGTTCAGGCAACTATAACTCACGCGACCGCAATCCTCTGCTGATGCTAATACTGTATTTAGACACTTATTTGCCCATGTCTTCTTCCATAAATTTTTAGCTATACATATATTACAAATATTTTTTTTTCATAAAGACACATATGTCATCAGCAGAAGATTGCGGTCGCGTGAGTTATAGTTGCCTGCACTAACTATAACGGGGGAATTTCATTGGTTTTTTATCAGTAAAATTTCCGCTAACTATAACATGTGTGAAACCTATGGTTTTTTCAGTGAATTTGCAAGGTTTTTTAAATGCTAATTCCTAACTATAACGTGTGTGAAACCTATGGTTTTTTCAGTGAATTTGTACGGTTTTTTAAATGCTAAGTTACTTTACGCCATTCGTGGCGTGCGCGCCCACTTAACGCAGTTCGTTCCGTGCACGCACGGTGAGCACGCGGTGCGCTACGCGCACCGCGTGCCCACGTTACGCTAGATGGGCCATGTACGCACGTTGCGCTTCGCGCACCGTGCGCACATGGAGGACATATGATGCACTTCGTTTTGAAAGGTAATATTTTAATTTTTCGTATATTTTATAAGCCATGCACAAATTTGCACACGGGGTGGAGAAAGTGTGGATAATTTTTTTTTTATTATTTTTTTTTTAAATATTTTAGTTTATCGCAGATGTCATAAGCCGTGCACAATTGGTGCCCTTCGGGCACCAATTGCACACGGGGTGGAGAGAGTGTGGATAATTTTTTCTTTTTTTTTCTTTTTTACCGTACGCATACGGTAAGCGTAATCGGCGAAATTACAGAAAAAATAAAAATTCCGTTTTTGGCCTTGGGGGATCTTTGGGGACTCCCTCAACATGGCTATGTGTGTGGGAGCTGTCTAAACAGCCCCTTTACATGTTTTTGGGCTTTATATTTTAAAAATCACTCTCAGTGCGAGAGAGAAAATGGCGGCCGCCACTTCCTGGTTTCGGCCGATTCGAATGTTTACTTAGATCTAAGAGTCAATCAGAATCGCGCTCGCGCACTCCACCGTACGCGTACGGTAAGCGTACCGTAAGCGCACCGTAAGCTGGCTCAGATATATATATTGATTTAAAGGCTATTTTCTCAGAATCTACTGAACAGATTTACACCAAACCTACAAAAGGCACTTCCTTGACCTGAGGACTACCTCTCTGCCAAATTTCTAGTAATTCTGTTCAGCCGTTCGAGCTGTAGCCCTGTCTAAAGGTCCTATGGAAAAATGCATGGGAAAAACGCGTTTTGGGACCCCCCTTTTATCTCAGCCCCCGCTTGACGAATCCCCCCGAGACTTTCAGGGTAGGAGCGGAGCGGAGCGCCCCACCTATTTTGAAAAATTCGCGAGGATTCGTCGACCGGCGCCAAAGTTATTCAAAATAGAATGTTGCGGATTTCCTATGGAAACGTGGTCCTAACTATAACTACCTACTGGCGACCGCCAGTAGGTAATATATATATATATATATATATATATATATATATATATATATATATATATATATATATGGGTATTGGGTGGTTATGGTATTTTTAGGATTTAGGGGTGGGTAATGATTTTGGGATGTAAGGATATTTTTAAGGTTTAGGGGTGGGTAGGCTTTAGGGTGGTAAAGGTAGTTTAGGGTACAGGGTCAGGTTAAGTTATAGTGTGGTAAGGGTATTTTTAGTGTTTAGCAGTGAGTAATGGAAATGGGTAGTAAGGGAGTTTTCAGGGTTTAGGGGTGGGTAAGGGTATTGCAAGCAGTCCTCTTTACACAACAAAAAGGTTACCAAAACTTCGGATTTTGGAATTCCAGCAATTTGTTTGTGTGCTACCATGGCGCCTTGATCATATAAAGAGGCACAGGGTCAAGACTGATTTGCATATAGACAGGTCTAAACTGGGGTGGCATGGTGAGCAAAACAATGATGGATTTAACCCAGATGTCTTGACTGGGGGTGAATATTTTGATTTGTTCTGCATTCCGTCCATCAATTGTGTGTCTTTTGCTTTCTCGCCCTAAGTGCGCCAGGTATGCTCAGACGTGAGTCCTGGGCTCACTGTGCCACTGGAATCAAGCTATCCTGGCTGAAGAGGGGTGAAACCCCGAAACCGGTCCTAGGATGCTTGTTTCCGGTCCAGGGAGGACCTGGCTTGGCAGTTCGGGCTGGACTGTTCCCATGAGGCACAGGGTCAAGACTGATTTACATATAGCCAGGTCTAAACTGGGGTGGCATGGTGAGCAACCGAATGATGGATTTAACCCAGATCTCTAGACTGGGGGTGAATGTTTTGATTTGTTCTGCATTCCGTCCATCAATTGTGTGCCTTTTGCTTTCTCGCCCTAAGTCAGCCAGGTATGCTCAGACGTGAGTCCTGAGCTCACTGTGCCACTGGAATCAAGCTATCCTGGCTGAAGAACCGGTCCTAGGAAGCTTGTTTCCGGTCGTGGGAAGATTTGGCTTGGTGATTTGCATATAGCCAGGTCTAAACTGGGGTAGCATGGTGAGCAAAAGAATGATGGATTTAACCAAGATCTCTTGACTGGGGGTGAATGTTTTGATTTGTTCTGCATTCTGTCCATCAATTGTGGGTCTTTTGCTTGATCATATAAAGAGGCACCATTTTTACTACGTCCATATAAAGTGCAAACGTATTGCATAAATATTCTAAATAATTTGTGGCTTAGCAAGACATCTTCCCTCCTACATGTACCTATTGGTTCCTCCAAACTACAACACACTGAGACTAGACAGACTAAACAAAAAAGAGTGAGGTATCACTTTCATTCATTGCTCTGATCTCTCTGTACTTAACTGCACTCTAACCCTCTTGATTCCTGTGAATACCTCAGACTTCGTATAAGAACTACAGATAATCAGCTTTGCAAATTGCATTCATTTTACCATCACCTAGGTAGGATCGACCCTTTCATAGGCCATTTAATGGAAATCATTACAGCAAATTGTTCCCATCATTCCAATGATATATTCCTAGGGGAATTCAATCTACATTGAGACAATTTTAATGATACCAAGTCAATATCTTGAAAGATTTTCTAGCAGACCAATCCCTTGCGCAAGCCTGCACTCTCTCACCTCACTCAAAAGGCTCCACATTAGACTTGATTATTTCCATAGATAATATTTTCGGTCGATCCTTGCTATTGGTCAGATCACCACGTCAAAACCTTCCAGATATCTGTTGTAAAAGAGAAAAAAACTACACAATCAGTCAAACTTAAACAATCGGTCCAGGACACTAAGGGACATATTATCAAGCCCCAGCGATAATTATCGCTGAGCATGCTTAGCGTGCTTTTAATTATCGCTGGAATATATCGCCAAGCTAGCGCTGTATTATCAACACTTAGCGCTATGACAATAAATATTCCAGCGATAGCGGGGTTTTCCATGGAACATCGCTGGTTTTCCAGCGATGTTCCATGGAAAACGTCGATGAGCTTGATGATAAGCTCTGTGGCCTTAGCCCCACAATCGAACTCCCATGTTAGGTAAGCCTTAGTCAGGAATTTAACAGACGTTAAATTCCTACTTAAGGCAGAGTTAGCGCGATTTAAATTATCGCTACGTCTCGTTGTTAATATCGCAAAGCTGCCTTTGCGATATTTTCCCATGTTGTTTTCACAGCCATGCCTACTTTATATAATTATCACAGGGGCATATTACCAAGGGCCGGCGATACAATTATCGCCGCTTTAGCCTCTGTTTTTCGGGCGCAAAGCGGCGATAATTATATCCCATTATTTACAAGGACACGCTAGCGTGTGTTTCCTTGACCTAGCTCCCGTTTTTCACACGCCTCGCATTGATAATGAGATGCAAAGTAGGTGTGGCTGTGAAAACAACATGGGAAAATATCGCAAAGGCAGCTTTGCGATATTAACAACGAGGCGTAGCGATAATTTAAATTGCGCTAACTCTGCCTTAACTTTAGAATTTAACGTCTGTTTAATTCCTGACTAAGGCATACCTAACATGGGAGGTGGGATTGCGGGGATACGGCCACAGGGCCTATCATCAAGCTTATCGCCGTTTTCCATGGAACATTGCTGGAAAACCAGCGATGTTCCATGGAAAACCCCGCTATCGCTGGAATATTTATCGCCATAGCGCTAAGCGTTGATAATACAGCGCTAGCTTGGCGATATATTCCAGCGATACCCGGCGATAATTAAAAGTGCGCTAAGCACGCTCAGCGATAATTATCGCTGGGGCTTGATGAAAATAATGCCCCTAAATGCTTAAACAATTGGAAACTAGTAGCACATTGCAATAGGAATCTGCACCCACCTAATAATATGACAAATGTTAGCAAACATATGGAACACTATACTCAACGATGACAAATATAATTGATTTGATTTCTCCTTTAAAACTGAAAAGATTTCCAGATAATGATAAAAAACCTTTGTTTAATGGATCTCTAAATAAAAAAAGCCAAAATCTGGGACTAACTGATCAGGAAATGGAGACAGCACCCATTATCCCACTATCGAAAACTGTCTCAGAGAGACCAGAAAAGCATAAAACGAAAGTTTTCTCAAATCAAAAAAAGCTTTTCGTTAGAATGGAACTTGAAAATGCCAAAAACAGACCTCATAAACTCTTTCAAATGTTAAAACTGCAATCAAATAAAATGGCCAAATCCTCACAAGAATCAATAAAATCTCAACTAAGCTGTGAGGAATTCTCAACCTTCTTTACAGTAAAGGCAAACTACTTGGAAAATTAGCTCAGGACAGCCACATACAACCTCACTAGCCTGTGGAATTCTCAAAATGATTAACTAATCCTCTCCTCACAGGTAAAGCCCAAAAATAAAGCTCAATGGTCAGCTTTCAAGCTATATGACAATAACAATATTGCCAAAACCCTTTTGACGATAAAACTGAATAACCACTGCAATGATCCTATCCCCTCAAACGTTTCAGCGATAGTCAACCAAATTATCATCCCCATTTGGACAATGATAATCAATGCTTCTCTGTCTCAAGGTTCCTTACCAGACTGCCTAAAAACAAGACAAGTCCTCCCTATCATCAAAAACCCTTCTGGCCCAAATAATTTTTGACCAGTGGCTAATACACCCCTATTAGCCAAAGTACTATAAAAATGTGTGCAACAACAACTGAGCCAACACATTACTAAATTTAATCTGCTAGATAACTGCTGGTTTCAGATTAGGTCACAGTGTGAAAACAGCAATACTTCGTATAGTGAATGGTGCTCTACTTGCACTAGAGCAAAACAAAACTTGTCTTTTAGTTCGTCTTGACCTATTATCTGCTTTCAACATGGTAAACCATAGACAATTGTTAGAGCGACTTGAAAACATGATAGGATTATCACGATACTAGAATGGTTTAAATCCTTCTTGCAGAACAGAATGCAAAGATTTGTGGCTGAACCAAGAACTTTCATCACCAACTCCCAATCCGTTTGGAGTCCTGCAAGGCTCAACACTATCTCCATCTCTATATAACCTATGTGTGGAAGATCTAACTGAAATACTACAGCCTACTAACATCTCCTTCCACATGTATGCAGATGACACCCAGATTTGTATTAAGATTTCATAGCTGGAGGAAATCAAGACAATTAATGATGCATTAAACATAACATAACACATGCATTTGTAAAGCGCACGTTCACCCCTAAAGTTATCTTGGCACTGAATAACAGATGTTTGTTGTTACCCAACTCAATGGTACTCATTTTATCGACCTCAGATGGATGAAAGGCTGAGTGGACCCACCGGAATTTGAAGCTGTGACCATGAGGTCGAACACAAGCCCCTGCAGTAGACACATTAGTCCACTGAGCCACCAGACCCGGCTAAAGGTGACCGTTCAATGGTTAACAAGCAATCATCATAAATTAAACACTCACTAAACAGAATTCCTGTTAATATCTCCCCAACAGCTCCTCTGATGTAAAGGAACGGATCAAGATGATCACTAAGCTAAGTTGAACCATGATCCTAGTGGCTCAACCAAATCACTAGGAATTACACTTGATAAAAATCTAAACATGTGAACCCACATCAACTCAATGGCAAGAACCACCCGCTTGCATCTGAGCTATCTTAGAAAATTAAACCATTCCTCAGACCATCAGTCCACAACGTGGCAGTCCAGGCATTAGTCATCTTGAGGATTGACTATGGCTGCACAACACTATCAGGATTACTCAAGACCTCAACAGCTCCACTAAAAGCTTGTCTCAATGCGGCCGCAAGACTCTTAACAGATTCCAGAAAATTCGACCACATCTCTCCACACTTGAATGCTCTGAACTGGCTGCCATATGAAGCTAGAATTCAACACAAACTGGTATGTATTACACACAAAGCACTACACACAAAACACCAATGTAACTAGCTCAGAAAATTGAGATATCTGGAGGAGGCAGATCTTCTCGGAGCACCAGAGACCTACAGCTGAAACCTCCAATCTTTCAGAAGAAGAAGAAAACATACAATAGAGCGTTCTCTGGAGCTGCCCCTTATTTTCATATTATTTATACTTCAGGTCTATGTGTGAGTTTTGGTTCGAAATGTTTTTACTTAGACTATTATATTTAATAGCTCTAGTTTTTTTTTTCAAAAACCTTTATTGACAAAAGGAAAAACAATCATACTGACACAGCTGTTCTCCGCCTACAACCCCATCGGGGCCGGCAGCAATGTACTTTAGTCAGAAAGCAGCACATTAGAGATATTAACACAGCATGCCGCCTACAACCCCACCAGGGCCGGCCGCGTGAACAATAAAACAGATAGGAGCAAGAACTTCAGGCAACACGGAGTGCAGTCCGGCACAATCAATGGCATCACAGCATAACACCCAAATGGAATATCGGAAGATACCAAAGGGAGGGGCACGGCCAGTGCAGCTATACTGAAGCATGTCCTCCGCCAGCGCGCCCGCACCGAGGACTCCGCCAGGTAGGTAAGGTGTCGCAACCACCCCTTCAGGACTCGGTGGCCACAGTGTCTAATTTTGTCAGAGGGATCTGAAGCAGGTACCCCCTCAGAGGGTCCCAAATATCACGGGGTTTGGAGGCAGTCGGCAAAAGGTCCGTATTAATTGTTCCTGCCATCATATCAGATCTTCAAGCCAGCTCTTAAACTTCGGGGCCTGCCCTCTCCCCCACCTGCAGGCCACACTGCGTTTGGCAAGGAGAAAACAAAAGGAGTTGAATTTCCTATGGGAAGCCGGTATGCTCTCCGAGCAACCCAAGATGCCCATCTGTGGGGTCGGAGGCAGGGGGCCAGCAATCATCTTCCCCACCGCATCGAACACAAGAGCCCAAAACGAATAAACAGAGGGGCATTCCCAGGCCAGATGCAGCATGTCCGCTCCCTCGGCCCCGCACCGGTCGCATCTAGTGTCCTCCCGCAGCCCAAACCGATGTAGCTTCACTGGGGTGTAGTAGTAACGCTGAATGAATTTATAGTGCGTAACGCGGAGCCGACTGTTAGCAGCAACCTGTTCCGTCTGCCTACAGCTGAACAACCAGTCACGGTCCGACAGCGGCTGTCCCAATTCCTCCTCCCATTTGCCACGCGCAGCGCACCGTGCATATTCCGTCTCCGAGTAAATGGAGCACTATAGGGTTGACACCAAGTGAGAGGCAGTAGTAGCCCGCAGCATCGCATGTAACTGCGGCAACGGCGCCGGCTCAGAGGGATAGTCAGGCATAACGGCCCGAACTCCAACTCGGAGCCTGATGTACAAGAAGGTCTCCATGGCGCTAGGGGGAGGGTCTGAGCATAGCTGCTGCAGCGTGATGAATCTGCCATCCCTATATAGGTCCCCCCACGTGCGCAGCCCTCTGTGCTGCTTCAATTTATGGAAGACCCCCTCCTGCAACAAGGGCATATGGGGATGATATACGAGCGGGAGCAGCGGGGAATACAGCAAAGCCACGCCAGTATGCTTCATGATCCACCCCCAAGACCGGCCCGTGCACTCCACGGTATCAGGATAGCGGTCCCGTTGGGAGGTGCCATGCCACAATGCCCCATCCAACGGCACGGGGTCAGCCAGCCAGTGCTCTGTGGCCACGTGTGCCGTGTATCGCGGCCCCCCTGTCCAATAGTGCGCATAATGGGCCTGGGCGCATTGATAGTATAACTCAAAATTTGGCAGATCCAAGCCACCCGCTGCATATGGGCGGGCCAGGACCTCCCACTTGATGCGGGCCTGCCTCCCTCCCCACACTAGCCGCAACAGTTCAGTGCGCAGAGTAGCGAAGAACACCCGTCCCGGGTGGTAGGAAATGTTTGAGAAATAGTACAGCATTTTCGGAAGGACCACCATTTTAATAAGGGTTATCCTGTCCGCCAGGGACAGAGGCAGGGCAATCCAGCGCGTAACCGTGTCCTTCAGCGCGTCAATCGCCCGCCCATAGTTGTCTCTCATAAGTTCCTCCCGGTCCGCAGACACCTGCACTCCGAGGTACCGCACGGTGGAGTCGCACCACTCCAACGGAAAGTCAGTATGAAAACGCGTGACAGCCGCCGTAAGTGGAAAGATCTGGGATTTAGCCCCCCAAAGCGCACTAACTCCCGCAGCAGCGGATTTAGGTTCTTCTGTGGGTCCTTCACATAGAGAGTCACATCATCCGCGTAGAGCGAGATGAGGATGGGACGCAAAGGGCAGCTGAGTGCCTTGTCCCGATGATACTGCCGCACCCGCGCCGCCAAGGCTAACGCGAACAACACAGGCGACAGCAGGCATCCTTGTCTCGTGCCCCGGGAGAGCAATATAGCGCGTGAGGTGTGACCATTGACCATGACCTTAGCCACTGGCGCGGTATACAGAAGCCGTATCAAAGCCGAAAATCCTACCGGGAACCCCATGTTGCGCAGGACCGCATGAAGATAGTCCCATTCAAGCGAGTCGAACGCCTTGGTGGCGTCCAAGAACACAGCGGCCAGAGGGAGGTGCGGAGCCACCTGATGCATGATCGAGAAGAGAGTGCGCAAATTATGGGACGTTGCTTTCCCAGGGATAAATCCTGCCTGATCAGGTAGCACCAGCTTATCCATGAGGAGATTCAATCGATTCGCCACCATTTTAGTTAAGATCTTGATATCCACGTTGAATAGCGATAGGGGCCGATAGGAATCACATTTGGCAGGGGGTTTACCGGGTTTCAACAAAGATATAATGAGGGCCTCCCTCATAGAAGCAGGCAACACCTGCGCCTCCAGCGCCTCAGAATAGACCTCTAGCAGCACAGGCGTGAGATGATCCATTTATAATTTATAGAAGTCAGCCGGCAGGCCGTCGGATCCCGGCGCCTTCCCCGCCGGCAACTGGGCAATAGCCTCTCGGATCTCCTCCATCATAAATGGGGTAGCTAAAAACTCCCTCTGCCTCCCGCTAATATACCCCAAGGTTATGTCCCCGAAGAATGCTGCAAAGTCCTGTTTATTCACCCCTTTAGACGAGTAAAGAGATTCGTAAAAGGTAGTAAAGGTATTCAGAATCTCCAAGCCATCCCTGTGCCTATCCCCCTGCGCATCCTCTATCTCCAGCACGTAATTGGTGTAACGCGGGCGCCTGATGTCCCGCGCCAGAGAACGCCCCGGCCTGCCACCTTCGCCATACCTCCTGGCAGTGGCATATTTCCCCCTATACCGTGCCTCCCGCTCAGCTGTGGAGGAGTAGTCGGTAATGGTGTCCCACATTTTAGCCCTCCCCTCTCCCGAGTCCTCCCTCCAAAGGTCCCGTTCCAGTACTTTTAATTGCCCCTCAAGTAAGCGCAGCCGCCGCCACACGTCCCTCAACACGCCAAAGCTCTTGGCCATACAGGTGCCACGAATTGTGACCTTGGAGGCCTCCCAGAGCATGCCCACCTGCGCCACCGCCCCCCTGTTGCGGCCGAAGAACCCCTCTATCTCCTCCCCCAGTTCAGTCTTAAAGACCTCATCCAAGAGCGCCTCAGGGACCAACCGCCAGCTTCTGGGAATGGCAACCAGGTTAGGTATCTCCAGTGTGAGGCACACCGGCGAATGGTCCGAAAAGGTGCGCGCTAGGTGGTCCACCGCACAGACCCAATGACAAAGCCCCCTGGACCCCAGCCAGTAGTCCAGCCGTGACCAGGCCGCATGAACCGACGAGTAGTATGTACCCTCTCTCCCATCCGGGTGGGTGTATCGCCAGAGGTCGGTAAGTCCCTCATGTGTAAGAAGCGCAGCCAGCGCCGCCTGGCTCTGGGTGTAATGGTGCGGCAGTGCGCCAGATCGGTCCCACCGGGGGTCACTGACAGTATTAAAATCCCCAGCCCATAGCACATGTGTGGCCCCCACCCCCGAGATCTGACCCCAGAGTGAATTCAGAAAATCGTGATCATCAACGTTAGGGCCATAGCAATTCACCAGCACAACCAACTGCGTATCCAGCGTGCCCCACAACATTCAACTCCTCCCATCTCTACTCCGCCACTGTCCAGCACACGCAAATGACGAGCCACGTTTTATGAGGATAACCGTGCCCCTGGCATACGTGGAATAGGATGAGAACACTCGCTCCGAGGCCCATTTGCTCCCGAACGTAGGGTCAGCCCTAGGGTCCATGTGGGTTTCCTGGAGGAGCGCCACATTGACATGATGCCTGTCCAAATATGAGAGTATCTGACGCCGCTTGCGGGGGTCCCCCAGCCCTCTGACATTCCAGGTCAATAGCTTCAATTTGGTCAGTGCACGGTGTGCGTGCGCGTTGCGTTTAAAAAAATGCCCAAGGGATTACTGCCTAGAGGCCTAACTCCTAGTGCCATCCCCCCTCCTTCGGAGTGGGTAACCTGAACGCCGTGAGCAACAACCTCCTTAAGCACCTGAACAATTGCCAATAACCCTCCACCCCCCCTCCCCCCAAAGAAACGCCCATCCCATAAATGCCGTTCCGTCCCACCCACATCAGCACCCCAACAGTGCCGGCATCAGTACCACCTGCCCCACCCCAACCCCCTGGTGACCCCAACCATTGGGTCAACTTAGAAACAAAAAACTTGCCACACTGTAGGGCACTGCCCATGATGGGGGCGCCAGCGGTCCCAGATAGCCCTCCATGAGCCCTCTCCCAGTATAGTGGCCGCCTACCCTACAAGAAGGCAGAAGCTTGGAGAGGGAGCGTTGGGAGGGGGCCTGGCTACACATCAAGGTACACACGTGTCCCCTATCTCATCCCAATGCACAATAGGGGGGAGTGCTAGGGGAATTACCAAAGCGTATAGGCAGACGGATCAGTCATTGATAACACTCCCCCCGTCTAAATCCCCGTAAGATTGGAAGTCCTGGGCTGTATAGCCACGATTCCTCAATAACCACCCCCGAATCGTCAGCTCACCTTCGACATCAATGGATCAGTCAAACCTGCAGCGGAGGCAGAGCCAACATATGGGCCAGGAGATGCTCACTCCCCACCCCGCTCCTCGAGGGCAGGCGAGGGGGCACGAGCACCCTCCACAGCATCAGTCCGGCCAGGCGAGCGACACTGCAGATTCTTCAGAAAGCCCTCCGCCTGCTGGGGGGGTCGCGCACAGAGTCGTGCGGCCCTGGTGCCGGAGGCGCAGCTTAGTCGGATACAGCAGGGCGTACTCGATACCAGCCTTACGCAGTTTTTGTTTCACAGCCACAAACTTACGTCGCGCCTCCTGTACAGCCATGGTGAAGTCTGGGAAGATAGAGAATGCAGCACCCTCAAATTGCAAATTTTGCTGTTTCCTCGCCCGTCGCAAGGCCACGTCCCGATCCCTGTAGTTGAGTATACGGCCCACGATAGGCCGAGGCGTCCCACCAGGCGGAGGCCGAGGACCAAGCGATCTGTGGGCCCGCTCAACAATCAAATGGGGCGAGAATGCCTCCGCTCCAAACGTCGTCAGGAGGAGCCGCTCCACATATTCCTCCATACGACCAGTATTGGCACTCTCCGGAATCCCAGTTTGGCGTATGTTGTTCCGGCGGTTGCGGGCCTCCAAATCCTCGTTCTTTGCCGCTATTACCTTAAGGAGGCGGTCCATCTGGGTTAGCTGCTTGTCCATGGTGCCAGTGCGATCCTCATTGTCCGAAATGCGCTGCTCCACTTCCTTCAACTGCTCATCATGTTTGTCCACTTTTAAGACAAGGAAATCGAGCCTGGTGTTCATAGTGTCCATTTTTCCAGACAGACCGTTCACACTCTGCTGCAGCAGTGTGAGCATTTCCTTGACGTCATTTTCTGGGCGCTCCGTAGGGCCGGGCAGCGACTCCCGCTCGCCCCCATGGGGGTCCCTCGCCACAGAGCGTGTGCCCACCTTCTTAGCCTCAAACTGAAGCCGCTGCTGCCGCCCATCCGATTTATCCATCTCCACGGGCGTGTCCAGTCCAGCCGGGGCCCAAGTATTAGTGGGGTGTCAGCGCTCCGCCGACCGGCCGACCCTATCCGATGATGCGCCCAGGCGCTGAACAGCGCCCCGGAGGCCCGCAGCCACGATCCCCTCCGGACCCCCGATAGCATGCCCACGTCCAAGGCAGGGGGGGACCAGGTCAGCCCCTCGTTATAAGCCAGCGATCTCGGGGGCAACCAGCGCAGCTAGGCTCACCCCGGCCCCACGAACCGTCACAAGCGCCTCGACGACTCAGTGGCAGTCGCCTCACAGCATCCCCACATCCAGATAGCAGGAGGCACACAGTGGGGTACACGAAGGCCGCGGTAAAGGCTCCCCGCGTTTGGCAATGCGGCAAAGTTTAACTCCAGGCTCCAAAGTATGCGAGACCGCAAAACGGCCCCAGGCCAGTTGAGCGCGCAGCCCTCGCCACGGCGCCCCAGCACACCTCACAAGCAGCAAAAGGCCCCTCTGTGCACAGGGGCGCCCACAGCCCCACCAATGACGAGGGGCCCCAGGGCCCGAATGCAGGCTGTCACAGCAATTATGGCCAGCGAGGCCCGGCTCCACCGCAGGCAGAGGAGGCCCCACCACGGGCCATCGAAGAACCTCCTCCACAGCAACTCTCCGTAATTGTCCGTCGTCGCGGGCCCCACGGAGCCCTCACCGCGTCCCCCTCAGTGTCCTCGAGAGGCTCCCCGACCCTCAGGGAAGCGTAGCACACAGGCAGCGCGCCCGCCGCCCTCCGGCGCCTCAGGTGCAGGAAGTCAAAGCCTCGTAGCTCCTGCTCAGGGCCCCGCAGCGCAGCCCCACGCCTCCAGGCTCACGGGTGCAGCGTCCGGTACTCCGACGTCAGGGACCCAGGCGGTTTCGCGCTCCCAGAGGCAGGTGCCCCGCAGATATTTCGGGGCCTTATCCCTCGTGGCCGCACCGGACTGGCGTGAGCACAGCGCCCGCCCCGCAGCTCCAGGGCCGATCCCAGTCACTCTCCGTACAGACCTTCAGAGGCCACCACACCTCCGCCGCTTCCGCAATCGGGCCGAAACTTGCACCGAGGGTGGCGATGAGCACCCTCCGCCCAGGCTCCCCTTCACACCGCACGGGGATCGTGCGACCAGCAAATAAATACCGGATCGTTGGGCCAGGCTGCCAGAGCCTCACGGTGGTGCGGCCATCTTGGTCTGGCGCCACCTAGCGCCCCCTATTTAATAGCTCTAGTTATGTTTAAATTCCTCCTCTATCGGACTGTCACAACAGTTCATACTATGTAACTGTGAAGCGCTCTGATACCCAATTGGCTCATGTTTGTGCTGTATAAAACCCTAAATAAGTAAATAAGAAATAATCACAATGGGCAAAGGCAACATATTACAAAAAGTGCTTATGTTATTACTTACAATTTAAATAACAAAGTTACTTTAACCCCTTCAGCGCGGCACGGATTACCGCGCTGTGCTGAAGGGTTCGTGCGTGGGCGGGGCCATGACGGAGCGGTTCCGTCATCCGCACAGCGCAACCGACGCGCATGACAGAACCGCTCCGTCATGCGCATCGAAGGGGTTAAACATTGGCGCGATAACTTTGAAGACTCATTTACCACTTATTCTATCGAAAATGTTCTCATTCCCAGTACCATAGGAACAAACTTGTTGTCTTATAAATCAGAATTATTTCCTGAAAGATTTCTTTTACACATTACATATACATTAATCTAATATTCGGTCATTATAAAAACCTTGCAATAATTAATTGTTAAAAAGTCAATTACTTCTTAAATAGTCCTTAAAAAAAGCATGTTATTATATATTTTCTAACATAATTCTAGTACAGCAGTTTGTTTCAATAATAAAGTGTTGAATAGAGTGCAATTAAGCCCAAGTGGGCCAGCATGTTGATGTATGTTTTCTAACAAAGTTGTATTACTCCCATGTATTACATTGATAAAGCACTCAATATATTGCTATTAAGTCCAAGTGGACAAATCTTATAACTATATTTCATTTCCTAATTATTACATAGCATTAAGCATACTTTTAACCTAATGAAATCTAAGAGTTGTATGCTTTCCTGTTGCTACACACCTCAAACATGGGCATCACTGCCATGGAAAAGTTAAGTGAAATGGAAGGGGCTGCCATGTCGAGGCATCTTGTGCATGCATGCTGACGCATAGCCTAGCATATGTGTTCATACTGGAGCTTGACATAACGTCATGATGTATATATGTTCAAAGTATGTGTGTTTATCGTTATACTTTTTTGGGGAAGCTATCTGCATCAGCAAACACGTGTATTTGTTTTTTGCTAATGCGGAACAGCATTGGCAAAAAAGAATTTGGCAAAAACAGTAGTTCTGGCACTTCCACTGCAAGGTAAGGCCTATTGGCTTTTCCAGTTCTCATGTATGTTGAATAGGAGAATGTATCGACCTCTTTACAAGTCCAAGGAATCTCATTTTATTGAGAGTAACTGCTCATGCCATATTTTTCTTTTTTGAATCTTCAGCAGAAACACCTAGCCAAATTAAAATACATGTAAAATCTTTTTATGATGCGGAAACGCCCATCCCTGGCTCACAACTGAGAAGAACTTTGTCTAACACCTTGGGCACAGCATTAAAATATGAAGACAATATCTAAGCAAGAAATCACAGCATATCAACCTCAGAAAGCACGCAAATCCTCACACTATGTAAGCTTTTAGGGGCATATTATCAAGCACTGCGTTAAAATAATAGCCGCTTTAGTGGCAGAAAACTGCCGCCAAAGCGGCGATAATGGGCTTGATAAAATGCCGCAGAGAATTCCAATAGAAGCCCAGGTTCACACCAGAACATGGGCTTCTATGGGAATTCTCACGGGCATATTATCAAGCCCATTATCGCCGCTTTAGCGGCAGTATTCTGCCACTAAAGCGGCGATCATTTTAACGCCGTTTGTTGATAATATGCCAGAAAGTTATTAAAAATAACACTAGCAAACTACATTATGTGGTGCAGTATGATGCTATTGGATGAGCCCTGTCTAATTAACCAACCACAAATTAAAATATCCTTGCAAGCTTAACCCACAAATAAACACCACAGATGCGAAACTGGGAATAGGATCCATCCATGTTTTGGGACTCCCACTAGGCTTGGGCATTTCCTTTATTGCTTGTCCTTACTTTCTTTTTACTGTGTAGTTCAATACAAGATGTTATCTTTAAATGTAAAAATCTGGAACTTAGAAACAGTATCCGTTTTGATATAAGATGTTGACCACTTATGGGCCACATATCAAGTCCAGTGAAACAGGCATTTCTGAACATAACTCAAGCGCCTGCCCTTCATTAGTCATACACTGTCTGTACTTTAATCAACCACCAGCACAACAGCGATGTCAGGTTGGTGAAGTTGTCTCTAAAAATGCAGTGGGGCATCATTCAGAACATTGTTCTTTTGCAGAAAAGGTTGGGGATACACCGTTTGTAAAGTTAAGCATCATTAGGCCTAATGAGAAATAGAATTATCATGCTGCTTTTGAAAGTTTATACTAATCAAAATGAATTTAGAAGAAGGTATTTTGTTGCAAGCAAATACTATCAAGGGAATGTATATAACATACTTTGTTTCTGCATTTATTTATTTGTGGAGTGATCTGTTGCCACAATAGGCATCCTGGTGCTAGACTAAATGCACAGAAGAAATCAATTACTTCGCATAAAGACATGTTTTAAAAAGCTTCATGAATGAATAGTCTTGAAAAGATGCACGGATGGATGTAGGGAGTTCCATAATGCAGATCCTGGGTATAAAAAGGCTTGACCCATACTACACTTGTGAATCTTGGGCACTGACATGAATCCCTTTAGAGATGATTGTAAATTGAAACAAGGTTCATAAGGAGCACTTATCTTTTGTAAGAACTAAGGTTTGCTCTGAACCTTTATCTAATATTATTGCTTCTGAAAGCCATGGAATTGTAGTCATTTCATTTTGAAGGCATTTTCCATGTTGAACTAACTTTTTTTAGTGGTGCATTTTGTTTAAGGGTATTAGAAAGCCAGAGTAAGAAATAGAGGAAAATTAGGATGGAGGGTGGACTTTTGTTTGTCTGCCCGCCACCCAGATGGAACCACCCGACAGGCTGTCATCGGTCCCGCAGTAGGCATTCTAATGCCACCACGGCGGTCGCAATGCATATATTTTGCATTGCGGCAGGTGCTGGTGGCTGCGTCACCCGTCACAATGCAAAAAAAGGACACTCTATATATCCCTGCACTACGTGGTGCAGGGATCTGTAGGGGGGCATAATAGGTGACCCCCAATCCCCACAGCTTAGGGTCAGGGTGGAAGGGAGGCCGCAACGGGCCCGCAAAGTCCCTTTTTGCCTGCCTGTTCACCTGGGCGGAAAGGGACATCGTAATCCCTACGGTGGTGCCTGGTAGACACGGCCACCATTGTAGGGAATGCAAGGCCCTCCACCGCACCTTCGGGCTCAAGGAGCCAGTTAGATGCGTGGCAGTCCTGCTTTCTGACCGTCATCCTTCCGCCATCCATTATAATATGGCGGCTGGAAAACATGCAAACGATGGTGGTGAGACTGTCACCGACAGACTGTTGGTGGCAGTCTCACTGTTTTCATAATCAGCCCCTTCGTTAGGGGGTGAGAACCCACCTCAAAAAATATTCCCAATACTTGTCAGTGTGAAACAGAAAAGTCACTAAATAAATATGTGCTTAATCTTCTAGTAGCTTGGCACAAAAGCAGTCAAGCTTAACTTAGAGGCAATTTGTAAAGTATTTATTTAGCACTCAAACAGTAATGCAGAGAAAACAGAATACAATACAAATCCTAAACCTATTAAGAAAAATAGAGAATATTTTAAATAAATTGACACCAACACAATAAAACTCCAATAACATGAACGTACATATGAATTTAATTTCTAAAATTTGAATTTAAAAAGTGCCAAAAAGCACAAAGTGCCAACTGTAGGTATCTGGTCGCACTTGACTGGCTCAAAGTTAAAAGTTACTGCAGACTTCAATGGAGTGTGGGTCGGATGCAGAGACCGGGTTCATCCACTGGAAATTTTATCTTCTGACTTGGAGACATTTATGGAGGAAAAGTGGTTGACAAAGAGATGTTGGCAAGACACGTTTCAGAAAAGAGAGGTCCTGATATGGTCGTTGACGAGGGCAGGAAAGCTCAGAGTGTGCAAAGTCAGCAGTCCTTGCCCAGGAAGGCCTTGACGTTGATGGCATACTGCTCAGTGTCAATCCCGATAAAGCCCTCTACACTGGGATAATTAGACGGCTGCAGCTTTGACTTTGATATGGATCCTAGTCTCCATCAGTTCTCCAGGGAGAACGTTGGCAAAAAGTCCCACTTCTTGCAGTTCCGTAGCAGGAGAAATACACTCCAACACCAGCCAAGGGTCTAGGACTGGGGGACACAACCTGGGGGTTAGAACTCACTAGAAGAGAGGCCAGCAGCAGAGGACATGACAGGTCCAGTTGGAACAGGACTGCTGTGCAGTTGCAGGGAGAGAGGTTTTGGAAGCTTGTTGTGTCCCTGTAACTCAAATAGGAGGTCAGCCATTTGACCCATGGAGTCATTTCTGGGGTCCTGAGTTCAAGGCAAGCAGGTCCAGCCTTCCTTCAGTTCCTTCTTCTGATTCTTTGCAGAGTTTTCTGAGGAGAGGTCTGTGGGATTCACTGTTATGAGCATTGCCAGCCTGTGGGTGAAGGGCAAGTGTTTGCCCATCCCCTAAACCACTTCTAATCAGTTTCTGTACCACCACAGAGTTTGGTGCCAATCTGACTAGAGAGACAAATGGAAGGCAGGCCTAGTTGTCAGCTTCATCGGCCAGTGACAAGGTAGGCAGCCTTTGAAGCTCAGGAATCAGATGACCAAGGCCCCCCAGGCATCCTTTTAAGAGAATCCACCTCCCTTCACACACAGCCATTTGTCCACTGTTTGGGAGCCATATACATCTCAGAGCAGGGAAGCAATCAGGGTTCAGGTGACAAGTGGACATCGGCAGGAAAGTTACAACATTCTGAAATTGTAATTTCCTGAATATTGATATAAAGTCCGACTTGACTCTTAAGTTAGCTTTCAAATTACTATTAAAATGAGTCTTTGAACCATTTTCTAGCTACTCTCAAACTGAATTTTAGCGCTTATTACATTTTATAGTGTGAAGCAGTGTTAGCTTATGGGAGGCCATCCTTGCCACAGTGAAAAACTACTTTGAAGGTTGTTTAATGCCAGGGCCTGCAAAACATTAAATGTACATGTCCTATTTTCAAAATACCATTCAACCTGCCATATGGTCATTTAGGTCCTACCTTAGAAGTGACTAATAAGTATTAAAAAGGAAGCTGTAGGCCTGGCTAAAGGTTTGCTTTAACAGGTCGGAATGTCAGTATAATACTTCACGCCCAGGCTGCAATGGCAGGGCTGCAGTCATTCTTCGCATTGCTACTTTGTGAGTGGCTCAATGAGTGCTGCAACCTACTAGTTACCTTTCATTTACATGCCCTGGTTTACAGGCACAAGTACATTTAAAATGTGCCAATTAGGGATATGCTGATTCTACCCTGTTTGGAGAGGAGAGCACAAGCACTTTACCAGGAGTAAAGTGCACAGATTCCCATGGCCAGCAAAAAAGTGCTCAGCGTCAGACTGCACAAATCTCGGGGAACACCAAGCAAAAGATGGTCATTTCCAACACCCAGCTAAAGGTTTATTTTCTCACCTGTTTCCAAATCATCTTGTTGCCATGGGGTTTCCCCTGCCAATAAAGATAGATTATTAAGAGTGACTTTAGAAAGATTTTTCCTTGTACAGCCCTTAGTTGAAGAGCTAATGATAGGTAAGTCAGCTGCCACTGGTAGCTGGGGTGTAATCAAAGCATGATCTGACCAACTAAAAGGATTAATATTTGTCTTGGATATGAATAAATCATTCACAATTGATAAATCCAAGCATTGTCCAGCAGCATGCGTTATTAATATTATAATAACTTTATTTATGTGTTGGAAGATCAATTGATTGGTGTATATATAAATAACTGGAAAAGATGGCTTCAAAATGCAGAGCAGTATTCCTGAGTAATGGCTGCAGTTTTGCGAGTGGCACAGCTAGGAACACCTTTAGGAGACCACTGAGGAAAGGTACCGGGAGCTCACCTATATATCTGTGACAATTAGTGCTATGCTATTGTTTCACTCTAGATTCTTTCAAAACCTATAATTGTTTTTTATGTAGACTATGTTTACCTCTTGATAGAAAACCCCTGAAAATTTAGAGACTGCATATGTACTGAACAGTTTTACCTTCATATTCACAATCGTTTTCAGAGGTTCCAGAGGGCAAGGTTGGGAACTGTTACCAAAAATAGCTCAATGAGATTGCATACCTTCTTTTTACAGTTCAATGGTAGCTGCACAGTTTGCACTTAAAAGTTCAAGGCAGGACAAACTTAAAAATGTAATTATGAACATCTAGTCTTTTTCATGTAAGCTGGATAACTCAAATGTAGAATAGATGTTTACTGAATCCCAAAATTAGAAACGTTTAATATATTATTATTTCTTTTCTCATGCTCAAGTTGTCTCCACATTTTAAAAGAATAACTCTTGTGCACAAGGCTACAGATGTTTTTTTACCACTTGGGGGGTCACTCAGAGGCACGACTAAAGCCAAATCTCCAAATCTAAGTGCCTTGCTGGTTTCATTTGGAACAGTGCTGTTCCCAAGCATAAGAACAGTTAGTCCTCAGCAATAGACATTACCGGATTACTCCTGGACCCCTTTCTCCTTGTGAAGTAAGCAACTGTCTAGATAATTGCGTCCCTGATGTAGCCTGCATAGTCAGAGATTCAGGAGAAAGAAGGCCCATTCCTTAGTCCTTTCGCAAGCAGTCAGGAATTCTCCAATAGATGATCTCTTCTTCTTTTCTCACATACCAGTAGCAATCCAAACTGTGAGTGTTGATAGCTTTGTGTTATAGGATAGTGATTAGACAATTAGAACACTCGTATTAATTTCCCACACAATTCCAAACCTCTTTTAGCAGTATAAGCAGGTTCGGAAGCCCTAATAGCGAGGGAATTAGCCCTTTGTCTGCATTTCTATACCTGTTTTCTAGTTCCAAGCAGATCCCACCCTTCCAGGCACTTCAGAATGAACCATGTGCTTAGTGTTTTTGTATTAACCCTTGTGGTGAAGAAAGGTGCCTGAAAATATGAGCAATCAGACTTTTAATAATGAAATGCTAACACAAAAGGCAGGGCTCTGTCCTCTGGCAAGAGGTTCCTAAATCTTCATCAGCAATTCATTGGTACCCCTCTATGTTTGATAATCTGCTCGAAGGAAGCTGAACTGGAACGGTCTATTGTCCGTAAAGGTCCTCTTTTTTTTTTTTTAAGTTTAAGTTTATTGAGACCAGCAAGAAAATACAATGTACAATCAAAATCCGGCCAGACAACATGAGTAATTATGATATGAACAGTAAAGGATATTAAGCATAATGGTTACAATAAACACGGTAACCTAGAAAAGAAAAAGGGAGAAGGAGGAGGAAAAAGGGAGGGGGGAAGCAATATGAATATCATTGGAAAGAGTTCAGAGCAATCAACGGCAACAAAAGAGGTAAAATGAAGCATTACATTGCATGTACTTTAAAACTCTAAAACGAATACAGTAATATCATGGGAGGAATACAGTATGTAAGAACAATAATAAATTATTCAAACAAAAGACAACGAAACTAAATCAGGGCGGTTTGCGGACATCGTCTGATGTTCTTACAGTAGCAGTAATTGAAATATTCGAAGGGGGGGAAGCAGATAAATACGTAGTGAGAGGGAGCCACAACAAGTCCCTTTTAATTGCTAGTGATACAGGGGTAACATAGTTAGTGTCAAGTCTGTGATTAAAACAGATGGCATTCCACCAGGCTCTGTAAGTGACTTTATCCGCATGTTTCCAATTTAAGGTGATTAGATGTAAGGCTATAGCAATTAACAAGTCAATTAACTGATAATGTGACGAAGGTTGAGGCCATGAGGGGATAAAGAACCAAGAAATATATTTGAGAGGGAAAAGGGAGCTTTAGTGTTAAATATTTTGTTAATTTGAGACCAAACTAAGAGCCAAAATTTAGCAATGTTAGGACAATCAAATAGCATGTGTTTTAAGTCAGCCTGTAAACATGAGCAGGACCAGCAGTGTGATGAAGTGGTGGAAGAAAAGGAAGCCAATTGTGCGGGTGAATATAATGCACGCTGATATACAAAATAAAGAGTCTGAGTGGTATTGGCCGCCCGTGAAGTTTTATGAATCTTTAACCACAACTTATCCCACAAAGAGACAGACCAGGATTGCGATAAGTCCTTTTCCCATGCCAGTTCAGTCCTTGTTTTGCATCGCGTCGAAAGAGATAAAAGACCCTTGTAAAGGGAAGATGCAGAAGGGGAAGCGTTTAACAATGGAAACAATGTAGAGCAAATTGTAGGGAGATCTGGAGAGGGTGGAAGTGATGAAAGATATTGGTGAAGAGAAGGAAGCAGAAGGTCATATTGCTTCTTACAGGAATTAGGAAGGGCAAAGTTAGATTTGAGGACTGAGAAGGACAGAGGTGTACTACCCATCAAGAGTTGGGAAATCCACTTCAACCCCTTGGAGTGCCATACCTTCCAATAGAAGGCACGATTTTTAATGCGTAATAATTTATTATGCCAAATAGGTTGTTGAGGAAGTGAGTTAAGCGAGGGGTAAGAAGCTGGTAGGAGAGGAGTTAAGAGTTTTCGTGTGTGAGAGATAACAGGATGACGCAAAGAAGAAGTGTGTGCAGAGAAAGCAAGGGATTCCGAAAAGGCGAAGGGGGAAGTGAAAAACTTCTCGATGCTGAGCCAAATTGGAGGATAGGTAGGAGAGTCCAAGGAAAGCCATGAAGAGGCTTGTTTTAGGGAAAATGCGTGGTGATAAGATTTAAAGTCCGGAAACTTAAGCCCACCATTTGATTTGTCTTTTTTGAGAGTAGATAAGGCTATCCGAGGGGGCTTACCTTTCCAAAGGAATTTTAATAAAGTGCGATCTAATGTCTTAAAGTAATAATCTGGGATATGTACAGGAATCATTGAGAGAGAATATAAAATAACGGGGGCAAGCATCATCTTAATAGAGTCTAACCTACCCCACCAAGAGAGAAAAAGAGGGTGCCACTTGGTAATAGAATCATTTAGCTTCTTAGTAATGTAATCAAAATTGTGTTTAAGAGTTTCGGAAATAGACGGGGAGAACCATAATCCTAAATATTTTAATTTAGAGGATTGCCAGGAAAAACCGGTATGGTCAAAATAGTGTTTAAGACACAAAACGTTGAGAGGTAAGACTTCACACTTATCACGATTTAGGCGGTATCCTGAAAGTTTTGAAAACGCGTCTACTTGGGAAAGGAAAGGAGGAAGAGAAGTTTCGGGATTGGAGCAGTATAAAAGAATGTCATCTGCATAAACAGACATTTTGACTTGGCGGGAGCCTAAATGGAATCCTGTAATTAGGGAATCCTGTCTAATTTTGGTGAGGAAAGGCTCTAACGCCACTACAAATAGGAGAGGGGATAGGGGGCAACCCTGCCGCACACCTCTTGAAAGAGAAAAATAATCGGAGACCTTACCATTAGCAAAAATAGACGCCTTGGGACCAGAATACAAGAGAGAAATCAGGGAAATTAACTTAGAGGGAAACCCTATCCACTGAAGGGCATGGAACATAAAGTCCCAACCAATCCTATCAAAAGCCTTCTCGGCGTCTAAAGCTATGGCAGCAAGCGGGTAATCTAAGGAAGAGGCTTTGCTAAGAATGTTAAAAAAGACTCTAGAATTATCAGAGGATAAGCGACCTTTTACAAAGCCCGATTGCTCCGAACCAAGAAGCTCAGGTAAGATTGGGTCAATACGTAAGGCAAGAATTTTAGCAAAAATTTTATAATCCGTGTTCACTAAAGATATCGGGCGATAATTTTTACAGAAAGAAGGATCTTTGCCTTCTTTGGGGATTAGGCAAATCATAGCATCCTGGAAGGTACCCTGAGATGTTCCGTTTGTGATAAAAGAAGTAAACAAAAGAAGAAGTTGTGGAAGAAGGAGTTTCGAAAAGTGTTCATAGAATTCAATGGTAAAACCATCAGGGCCAGGGGTTTTCCCTCGTCTTAAAACCGATACGGCATGAGAAATTTCTGTTAGTGTGATATCTAGCTGCAATGAATCAAAATCAATATGCTGCGAGGGAGGAGAAGAGATGGATTGGAAGTAGGAGGAAAGTTCAGATTGAAGAGGTTGGGCCTCGGGAGTATAAAGAGTTTTATAAAAGGAGACAAACTCATTTAAGATATCTTCATCTTTGAGAAGAATGTCACCATTGGAATCCTTCAAAGACTCTATCCTAGTTCTGTCCCGCCTAGATTTTAGGTAGTTGGCCAATACTTTCCCCATTTTATTCTGACCTCCATAGTAACGAGCACTACTCTTCAGAAGATAAGAAGAAGCCGCGTCCGTGGATGCTTTGTTGAAGGTAATTTTAGCCGTGATAAGATCTTTCAAAGAAGCTTCAGAGTACGAGTGGTAATAGGCGTATTCTAATTTTTTAATTTTGGCAAGCAATTGAGCCGAATGCTTCTCAAAAACTTTTTTCTTCCGAGAGACAAAGTTAATAATAAAGCCTCTGGCAGCTGCCTTAAAAGAATCCCAAATCATAGCAGGAGAGGAATCATGAGTTGTGTTTATGGTGAAGAATTCCGAAGCAAAAGAACTGAACTGGCTGGAAAAATTAGGATCTGCAAGCAGTGAATTATTAAAACGCCAACGTCCAGCAAATGGGGTGTAAGGAAGAAGATCAAAATCAACAGAAACCGGGGCATGATCTGAAATTAAAATGGAGCCTATTTCTGATTGAAGTACGTGTTGCGTTAAAGGCTTACTTAAAAAGAGGTAGTCAATACGAGATTGTGATTTGTGTGGGGGGGAGAAAAAGCTATATTCTCGAAGATCAGGGTGACACAGTCTCCAGATATCAACTAAAGACTTTTGATGAATGGTGGAAGTAAATTGTGAGTGCATTTTGTTGTTTACAAATCTGACTGGGGAGTTCCTATCTAAAATGGGGTCACAAACTTGATTACAATCACCCCCAAAAACAATATAATCGTCTGCAAGGGAGAGCAACTTATCAGAAATATGTAACCAAAAAACATTGTCAACTGAAACTGGAGCATAAACGTTAAAGAAAACCACTGGTATTTTGTCAATAAGTAATTTAACAATTAACCAACGACCCTCAGAGTCAGTCTCTTGAGAAATCACCGATATATTAAACTTTTTATGAGTAAGAATAAGAACACCATTTTTCTTACCTAAAGCTGGAGAAGAAAACACATTACCTACCCAACATCTTTTTAATTTAGATGCTTCAGCCTCAGAAAAGTGGGTTTCCTGAAGAAAAGCAACATCAGTTTTTAACTTTGCTAAATGGGATAGAACTCGTTGTCTTTTAATGGGATTGTTCAATCCTTTAACATTCCATGTGATAAGTCTGAACTTGACTGGATGAGATTGAAGTCAAAAACCATGAACATACAATGCGATAAATAGGGTTGAGAATGAGAAGAGTAGAGAAATGAGAACTCAGGAATGTACATAGAAGAGGATAAGAGAGGAAAAGATTGAAAACCTTAATATTAAGAAATTCGATAAGGGATAAGAAACATAAGGAAGGAATATGAAATTGCAAATGACCAAAGAAAGGAAGAAGAGGATAGAATGAGGGAGGCGTAAGCGGGAAGAAAAGAAAAGGAAAGAAGAAAAAGAAGGAGAGGAGAAAAGGAGCAATGTCAGAGGACAGCAAAAAAAGCATAAAAGGAGAATATGAACAGGAGACATACTTACATGAAGAGGATCCAAGAGAACAGGGGGGAGGGGAAGAAGCCACACGAGACAGGCAGCCCATCCAGGCTGACCAGACGGAGGACGAGGGGGAAAACGCCAATAAAATAGGATATCTAAGGATGCGAGAGAGAACAAAAAACAAAAAACATAAAAACTATTTAGCACAGTAAATTAAGAAGACCATCAAAGCTAGAGAAGAACACCAAAGAATACATGAAGGACGATGATAAAGAGAAGCAATGAATGAGAGAACCATAAGAAAAATCATCAGAACATCAAGTAACATTTGAAGACGAGGCTCCGGAAGCTTCCATGGTCTCCGTCTTGTGAAAGTTTATGAAACTCTGTAACTGCTGCGGATCTTCATAGGATGTCGTCTTGTTATTGAACGTGACCTTAAAGAGGCAGGGGTGAAAAAGACCATAACGCGCTCCCATGGCACGAAGAGTAGGTCTCATATCAAGAAAGGCCTTACGTCTGTTGGCTGTGGACTTGGCATAATCTTGAGCGAAAAACAAAGTGGCGCCGGACCAGGTGACTCGCTGAGAGGATTTAGCCGCTGACAAAACCTTTAGCAAATCCGTGTACTCCAAAAAGTACAAAATGACACCTCTCGGCCTCTGTGAAGAAGATGCATTCGATGGGAGACGTCCTAACCTATGGGCTCGTTGAATGTTGAGAGCAGCGCCTTCCGGCATATGGAGAATCTTGGGTAGAAAAGTTTTAAAGAAGGTAGGGGGATCCGACCCTTCTGAACCCTCCACCAGACCATAAATACGCAGGTTGTTCCGCCTATTACGGTTTTCAAGATCCTCCACTTGGCGTTGGAGGGTAGACACTTGAGATTGAAGGTGAGATACATTGGTGTTAGTGTCTGTAAAGGAAGACATATGACTTTCAACTGCAGTAACTCGTGAGTCAAGTTGAGCCCAGGTGTCAGTGAGAACTTGTAGTTTATTATTTGTTTCCTCCATAAAGGGACGAAGGGCCCTAATTTCTTCCAGTAGTGTTTCCATGGAAACAGGCGAGGTCGATTTAGGAGGAGAAGGCGGGTTATGCTTTAAACGTTTGGTGACAGACTTCACAGCAGGCACTGGCGAGGGAGAGGGATCCATATTCTCCGTGGGGTCTTGTGAAAGTAACAATGAATCCTCTAGTTTGGAGAAGGCAGTAAAAACTTTTGAATTTTTGATGAGGGTATGCTTAGGCGTAGGGTGTTTAGTGAGTGAGCCTTTCGTTCTCCCCATAAGAGGCAAGTCCAACAGTCCAAGTGAGAGGGGCAGAGACGTGGCCCAGAAGTAGAGTAGCACTAGTTAAATGGTTAACATCACTGTCAGGTCCAGCAAGTATCAGCAAACCTCAGTGAAGCGCGCGTTCAAATGAAATTGAAGAAATAGTCACTGAATTGACGTATCCGAAAAAATGAGGCAGTTCCATAACACTATTTCAATATTTGAGACAAAAACACTCGTCAAGAATAACCATGAGTGAGGAAGAACTGTGTTATCTGAGGAGAACAGCACAGAAAAACACTCCCGTGAGGTGCATGCATAAAATGGCGGCTGATTCGGTGAAGAAAACGCTGCACAAACAACGCACCTTCCGTATTCTCCAGATATGTATCATTGAGGTTATCAAAGTTGATGAAAAAATGAAGAGAAAGTCATAGTTAATCAGGAATAATAGCCAAGAAGGGTAAAAAACCACTTTTGCAGCATGTTTCTTCAAGCCATTAGCTTACATTTTCCTCAGGCGGAAAAACAAAATGGCGGTCGTTCCGAAGACGGAACCTCCGAGGAAGTTAAAAGGGGGTTAAATGCAGCTTACTGACATAGCAACTGCAAAATTCGGCGCTCCGGATGTTCAGACAGCCTGTCCCCACTTTGTGGCATCCTCGCACTCGCAGTTATGCGAGAAAAAATCGGCGTTGTCCTCCCGACCCCGGGAGCGTCAGGGAAAAGCCGCCATCTTCGTAAGGCGTTAACCACGCCCCCCCCGTAAAGGTCCTCTGATCTTTGCTTTTTGACATATTTTCACATGTCTTCCAGCTGAAGAGAAGGTATGAAAGACAGTAATTCAGGCTTTGCTGCTGAAATGCAGCCCGCAGGTTTTACACTGTTTCGTAAGACACAATACTTTAATATCCTTATCAAAGGTATTCTTGAGGCATAAGAAGAACATTTATATCTACCAATAATTTCCATAATTAGTCATATGTCACAAGAATGGTGTGTCTGGTACTGTCAAAACTAAAGTTAGTAAAAGTAGGCTTCTAGGCACTGCAGGCTTCACCACTGTATGAAGCTTCTGCAGCCTCTAATAGTAACAATAGCGTATGGTCAAAACTCAAAACACAATACTTCTCGGGTTTCTAAAAAGTGTAGTGAAAATGTGTCTCTCAAAAAAGCCCCACTGGGGAGCAATCCCTCTCAGGACGTATGTCCTCACCCACCATAGGTGGCATGCTTCATCATATGGGCTTCTCCTCCCAGTGGAAAAACCTAGTTCCACTGAGGGCTACAACTCCCTCACTGTGAGGTAGGAGCTCTGGGATGTTTTGTCAAATATCCTATGATGTTTGAGGATGCTAAAATCCTATATGTGAATACTAGGTGTAGTGAGGGTTCAGCGCTGGGTGTATTTGAAAGTGCAACAGTGATGTTAAAACTACCTAATTTGGTACAAAAAACCTTTTTATTCACTTGTCCAAATTGGCAGGGCTAAAAAGCTGTGCAAAGCAGTGTGTATTAAACTGCTAAGGTGGCACGGTCGGTCGACATGTTTCAGCCTATATGATCTCGAAGTATCCAGGCTTTCATCGGGACCATATAAATTAACAATGCTGCTGCATATGTGAATATATTAAATAAATAGTGTGATACCAAACCAGTAATCCAATATTTTGCTTGGTGCTACTGGAACTTATCTGTAAATTTGAGACATAAAAAACACAATACCATAGGTCATACAACATCACAATATGATTGTATTAATGTCCAAGTAATGGTGAAAATGCTGTCCAAAGATTATTGAATATCCCACCAAATCATGTGTCACTAAATCTTAGTATATAGTATGAACACATGTGTGTAAAAATGATAAATAATAAGTGTTGATGGCAAAAACCTCCGTACAGAACATGTCTCAAGAGGACCTTCCTTTTGTCATTTAAGCGTTGCAAAATACACTTTTTATGGTCGCAGTTGTCAGTCTTGTTATGATCACATCTATACTGCTGACAAGTCTCATGCTTGAATAGACTATGTACTACAAAGTAACCAAAGACAATTTATACTTGGCCCTCTGTGCAGAGGCAATTCAACACTGAGGTCATGCCCAAATTGTCTAATAATTGATTTTCAGCTCATTCATAAATTTTTAGTCCCACATATGAGTGATTGAAGTCCAGCTTCAGCCCACATGACCTGTTTGAATAGGACATGTGCACCTTTTGCATGCATTTTTGCAGAGTTACTTACAATTTAAATATGCACATTCATTTATTCTAAATGGTTACTATCTAAAACGAAAGGAGCTTACATTCAGAGTTATTTATCAGACTGTACCTTACCCAGGGGTCAGAAATGCCAACTCTCCAGATAAAACATCCTGGGGCAGCCACTTAAAGGAAGGTTTATCCTATAAAGACTATTTCATGTTGCTTAAGAAAACAAATAATTGTACTTTTAGTGATACAGGTTATGTGTGACGTCTCCATCATTTACTTGACTGAACTCTGTGTTTTTGCATAGCATAATACCCTCGTTACATACCCCTAGTAATGATAGGGATGCTGTCAAATATGTGTGCATGTCTGGGTATTAAGCTCCCCAGGTTTTGTAAATTACTTCTACAATTAATTCTTAAAAAGCAGATGCCACTATGTTCACCTTTGTCTCTAAAATCTTTTCCCATGTAAATTTGACAGGACTGATCAGACTTACATGCACTAAAACTGACATAGCAGTCAAAGTCCCACAGCGAGTAGCACACAAGAAAAGGTATGCATGTAAAGCAAATTAAGTAATAAAAATAATTATCATAACAATAAATAGAATTTTAAAGGTTAACGAAATGTTGCCCATCAGGAGCCAGGAAAAATAATGAGTCAATTGGGAAAATATTGTAACTAGTAAAACAGAGTAGTACAGTTAATTGGCTCTCAAAAGATATAAATGTCAAAATGATTTTGTGCAGCTCACTTTATTATACTTCTAAAATTCCATCCATTTACACCGCTGTATGGTAGATCCTGTCTACACCACTTCTGTATTGAAGGGGTGTGTGAAGTGAATAATTTAGAAACATAGCTTTGCATTGGTGACAATCTTAAGCCAAATGCCATGATTAAAATGTAATTAGCATTCTTCGATTTTGGTTTCGGGTTCATTTAGCTATAGTACTTATCATTACTGGTGAACTTGTGTTATATTGTGATGGACTGGTTGTGGCTGGAGCTTGGTTGCCTAGTGGGTCATTCACCAGCAATTATTGCATGTAGGTTTTTGCTTATTACTTGCCCCAGAGCCTACTGGATCAGTAGCAATTATTTCATGCATTTCTTTTTATTTGTACCTGCCTTTCCCTGCCTCCCATAGAGGCTCCATAATCCCAAGGGCCTGGTGGGCCCCCACCAGCATTTAAAAAAAAAAAAAATCATCACATATTTTATTGTCAACAGCTGTGGTAGTCCTGGAATATCCAGTACTTCAAATGATACAGCGTATATCATAGCAATAGTAATGTCGACATTTAAAATATTAAAGTAAAAGGATTTGAAAGCTAATAATGTCAAAACTAAAATATCAACAATAAAGATACATACATGCAGTTCTCAGCCATCTAAACCTAATATTCCTGAAGTTACTACTGAATTTTTCGAATCATTGTTTTGTCATCACAACGACTGCCCATCCATCGGTGTACCTGAAATGGGTTTGGCGTATAATCCCAGATATTCTGCCCACCTCTTCCAAATCTTGAAATGTTTCTGGGGACATCCCCTGGCCTTAAACACTGGTATCCCCAGTCCCAGACAAAAATCAAGGCCCTTCTTCCATACCCCAACTAGCGGTGGGGTCGTATTTTTCCACGCCCTAGCAATGTCGCGTTTGCCAATGTAAGGCCTAGAAGTAATAAATGGCGCTTGTTTATGTTGCCCCGATACTATCAGTTATATGCAGTATGGCTAGTTTTGGTGAATACGGGATGTCTCATCCTAATACTTCTGAAAGGCACTTCAAAAGTGCAGTACAGTGCCTCCCGGTGTGTATAAGAGCGCAAACAGAAAGAAGATTCAACCAGTCCCATCCTCCAGAGCCTGTGTCTCATAAAATAAACTCTGTGTAAATATTTAAATTGTATGAGTCGTAGGCGTGCTGCAATAGCGGCACCCAATGGAGACTCCAACGCCTCAGCCCAGTCATCATTATCGATGGGGCCTAAGTCTTTTTGCTGGGATTCCCGTATTGTGTCCAATGTTGTCGGGGCGTTTGTCACCAGTGTTCGATATATTTTAGTGATCTTATGATCGCCTGTTTCTCCCATAAAGCCCTTGGCTTCACTAGGGTTAAAGTCGGGCATATTGTCTAAGTGCTCAATATATGGGGAGAAAGCATGTTGAAACTGGAGGTACTTGTAAAACTGCGAGTGGGGCATTTTGTATTCATTTTGTAGCTCTAGAAAGGATTTCAAACTTACAATACTGATGGCTTTCCATCCTCCAAAACCTGGTAATGTTAGTAATTGAGGCAGGAGACATTTATGCCAAAGGGGGGCATCCCTCGTCAATTTACCCCACCATCCAATTCGACGCAACGACTGCCTCCAAGATAAAAACACTGTTTTGGTTGCCGGCGGTAGCCTTTGGGCCTTCAGGCCAGAATATAAAGTTGTGTGCAAGGGTGAAATGTCCACCACCCAACACTCAACCACGTATGCAAGGTCACATCTGTCTCTGTACCACCAGACATTTAGGATAAGAAGGTGAGAGGCGGCGTGATATCTTTGGACATCTGGGGTGGCTATACCGCCACTGTATGTAGATTGAAACATGTCTTCAAGGTCACTCGAGCTGAATCTCTACTCCAAAGGAAATGGTTAAGAGTGGTATTTAATTGTCAAAACTAGATTGGTGAAATTGGATAAGGGTGATTCTAGAGTTGATACAGAAGGCGGGGCAAGGACACCATCTTAAAAATGGCAGATCTGTCAAATTGGGAAAGCGGTAGGTGCATCCAGGTGTGTACTTTCTCTTTGGTCTGGTTCCATAGTGGAGCTAAATTATTTTCCCATGAGGTGTGTTGGGAGGTCAACAAGAACACCCCAAGGTATTTAAATCCATCCAGGACCACCTTCACTTCATGCGACTATCCACCCAGCTGGTGTTTACCCTGTAGTGGCCACAAGAACTTATGGATGTTCATAGATAGCCCTGAGTACTTTCCAAAAATCTGCATTACCCTGAGCAGTCTCAGGCCAGATCTGAAAGGGTGTGTAAAAAAGAAAAGGGCATCATTCGCTTATGGTACTATATGATCTGAAAATTCATGTGCCCACTCGAAGGCACAGACCTGTGCATCGATCCTCACCATTGCTGCCATTGATTCCATAGCCAAAGCAAAAAGATATGATGAGAGAGGACATCCCTGACGGGTATCTCGTCCAGTGGGGAAGGTCCGCGAGGTTGAGTTTGCTATTCGGACGGAAGTCATAATGTCGGTGTGGATGTATGTAAGGAGATGGGGCCAATATTCAAGCAGTCTAAAAGAGCTAACAAATACATCCAACTGAGCGAGTCAAAGGCCTTGTCAATATCGGCGAGGAGGAGTGCCGTCGGCCCCTCAAGGTGGTCAATCAACGCAATGGCTTTGTGTGCGAGGCTTATGTTATGCCGTGTGGCATGACCCGGCATGAAGACGGCCTGGTCGGGATGGGCTAAGTTTGTAATGTGTGATAGGATGCGATTGGCAATGGCTTTGTCCAGGAGCTTTGCCTCTATATGAAGAAGTGATATTGGGCGATAGGAAGTTTGGAGTTCAGGGGTCGACCTGGTTTGAGGTAGACCACTATCTCCTCATGTCGCCAGTCTTGTGGAAGGCGTCCTTCATCTACGGCCAGATTTGGGGCAGTCAGTAGAAACTGATATTTTTTATACACCAGCAATTTGATAATGTATTTGTTTATTTGTGGCTGCTTTCCATAGTCCTCATAGGCCCCCAGGGCCTGGCTAGTCACTCACCAGCAATTAGTCCTTGTGTTTGTTCCTTGCATCTCCTGCTTACTATAGGGTTCCACTTCCCCCGTGCTCCCCACTTGGGTCTGAAGAAACGTAAACTAACCTTTTCTGTGTAATACTCTTGTCATGTAAAAAATAGTTTATGCATATTTTTGGATACACTACTGTGAAGCATTGGAGATGATGATGATGACTTTACTTGTGTTACATTGGCTAGATTCTACTTATTGCCTATGTTTCACAGGTTTTTCTTCATTGCCTTGCTTGCAGGTGCAGCAGATAACATCACACACTGTACTGAAGTTCCTGAAGGAATCAGTTGACAGTGACACCAGTGTCCTCCACTGCTAAGAGCTTCTACTCCTGGTTCTAAGTGCTAACTGCTAGTGCTAAAAATATGCCCCCAAAGAAGTAAGTTCCTGTCAAGAAATTGGCCAGTGGAGAGAAGAAGCAAGTTGCCAGCGTCACCACTGACAACAAGTCCTCATCCTTTCTTTATCAAATATGACATACCTGCTGCAGCCTCTTCTAGGCAGAAAGAGACCGATTCCTGCATCAAAGGCACCACCACCAAAGGGCTGCCATGACTGCAGTTATGGAGAGCAGTGAATTTAAATTAGAATTGTCTCAGCCACAAACCACATCACTGCAGGAAAGTGAACAACAAGAGCCTCAGTCAGCAACAGATCTTCTGGATTTAGAAGCGAAACAGGAGGTTGAGGTTCTTACTGAACAAGATATTGTTGATAACACTGCTCCTCCCCTATTAGCTTCACGATCTCCAGCAAGTAGAAGAAAGAGTACTCCCTCATCTTCTCCAAGCCCACCTGATGATGATCTGGACATGGTTTGGGCCCCGGCTGAGTCCAAGAGAAAAGGGAAAAGGGAACTTCTTCCAAGACTTGCAAGTGCAGAAGTTGGTGATGATGACGACAAGCCAGTGATGATCAGTAAGGAGAGTGGCACAGAGGACATACAGATCACCTCTATTCCACCTGCTCAGCTTCATGTGGTTCCAGTAACACTATGAGGCTCCCATAGTTGCAAGACCCCAAAAACCTGGAGCAGCCACCCCCCCACCACAGCTGCAGCATACCAAACAACACAACCAGCTAGATTACCCACTAGTTCTTCAGGCTTTGGCATGATAATATAGCTCTCGTCCCCAATGTGGGACTTCATTATGCTTAGCCCACATGAGGATAACATTGCAATATGCTCTATTTGCCACAAGAAAGTTCATCGTGGTAAGCCAGGTGGGCACTATGGTACCAGAGGATAACTCTCCCATTTGAAAAAGCAACACACAATCATGGGAAGAGCACCTTGAATGCATAGCTGCTGGTGGTGACCGAGAACCAGCAGCTGAAGTATGGAAAAGGTGGTTAGATGGAGGAGGAGGAAGAAGAGGATGGTAGCAGTAGCATCACATAGAACAGCCCTCTCAGCTTCCCCCATAGTATATAATCCTTACTCACAGTATCTTCTGCATGGCAGTAAGGATCGATGGAACTCTGCTGAGTTACATAAAAACTGCAAGATTCCGCGGAGTTCCGCCCACTCTTGTCAAGGGGTGATGGTCAGTTATAGGCTGGGTTGAGGTTCAGTGCCCCATGGTTGGTCAGTATGGGGGTGCTGCCCTCTCATTGTTACCTAAGGAGGGTAAACCCAATACTAGTCTCTGACCGGCCATGTAAGTGAAAAAAGGCATTTTTCACTTACACAGAGGTGTCTCAAGATAACAACGGCACGTAGGAAACTTGAATGTTCCGGCCAGCATTTCTAACGCAGATTAATCTACATGTCACCATCAGCCACCTAACCAGGCTTGACACAAAGGCAACTACTTATAAATCCTCGCACCCACCCCCCACCCAAGTCCTGATGAAGACACCGGCGTAAGTATTCTAATAGCCTACTGATATATTGGGGTCGAAACGCCGACATTTCTCCTTCAAGCCAGCCTAAATGACAGAAAGTTAGTACTGTGTTAATGGAAAACCATGGCTCAAAATGTTCTCTGGTATAAATTGTGATTAACAGGCTCGATGAATGAGCCACTTGCTGTCTAAGTGATATATTGTTTTGTTTTGATGCACATGCCGCTTTTACAGTCACTTCCCCACCCTCACTTGAATCACAGTCACCCACCTAGGGATCCAAATGCATTTAATAATATGTGAACTATGTCAATAATAGACTAATTCTCAGTGTGAATTTAACACTAGGAGCAACAAATACCTTATGTCTCAGTCTTGAATTTGTATCTATGTTGTGAATTTTATATTGTATGATCACTTTCTGGTACCACTGTTCTTATGTACTGTCCTCTCATTGGTCTACATAAAGGAAGAGTGTTCAAGGGGTGCTGCCCTGAGGTTGGCCGGTCACTCACCCCTCTTGAAGTCTAGCTTGTTCTGCCGCTGCTTTTCTTCTGTTTAGCAGTGGATGACTTCTTGCGCTGCATCACTGCAGATTGAGTAGACTCTAGCCTCACTACATACCGCTCCCTGCAACTCTACTGGAGCTGATGCTCCCAGCCTTGGCCCCTGTGGGGGCGTTGAGCTCCAGCCTCCCATTCAACCACAAGAGCAAAAGCAATCACAGAGCCCAAAGTAATCCAGACTCACCATCCAACCAATCATGGAGCTCCCGCACTACACGCATCAAGACTCTTTTGACCAATCACCTCGGAGAGACCCGGGCCAAAACAAGATTTTATTTTTTAAAGTGCGTTTCAACCCTCGATGACAGGACATTAGCTCCACTATGACAGGAAATTTGAGTTCGAAAATAAGGCTAGAATTTCAAGCGTCCTTTCATTGAATAACACCTTTTTGGTGAAGGCGTGACCCCTGGCTCCCTTCTGAGAATGCGCAGATGGTACCATGTTGACAAAAAATGTGATGTTTTAAACAAGCGCAACATCTGTTAAAAACAAGCAAAAACATGTTGAAGCTCTGCAAAAAAGAAATTAGTGCAGAATGATTAATTCTGCTGGTTGAGCGAAGTGGTGAAATATTTTAATAATTCTGCCTTTCAAGACTAACGAGGAATTATTAAGTTGCTACATTTCCATCCACCACATGGTATAAGACAAAGCGGGATACAACTACTCCCGCCTCAAAGAGCCCAGGTAGCCTACCTTCTGTTGGTGCCCGTAGGTCTCTAGTGGCAGTAGTACCACAAGAAAAACAGCCTACTACAAGGCTATGTTTGCCAAGGAGGTGAGGTACCATCAAAACATCTAAATAACCTGTTTCGACAACAGGAAGCTGGCTAAAATGTAGCGCTTGACTTACTGCCTTTTTATGTTTTGGAAGGAGTGGGCTTCCTACAACTTGTCAAGTCTCTCTACCCGAAACAGAAGGTTCCCAGCCAGAGCTATTTTGCCAGAGTGGCCGTGGTGAATTTAGTTTGCAATGCCATGATGCTGAGTGCTGTTCAGACCATCCACCTCACAATGGACATGTGAACCAGTTGTCAAGCAACAGATTACATGTGCATCACTTCACACTGGGTCTCTTTCCAAGGAGTTAGGAAAAGGCTAGCTGCTAGTCTCACAGCAGATAATGCTTTTTGGGACATGTAACAGTTGCGATGTTCGTAAAGGAGAAAAATTGCATACAACTACCAGACTCCTGGAAGAGTTAAACACCATGGTCTCCCATTGGATTAAAACCAGAGGTTTGACAATTGGATTTGTTGCCACTGACAATGGTAATAATATAGTTAAAGCCATGGCTGGATTTTTCAGAGTTCTGTGTTTGGCACATTTCAAATTAATTGTGCAGGATTTTCTAGGTAATCATACTGCTCACTTGCCTAAGAATATGCACTCATTTCAGTCAATCATTCAAAGCATGGAAACAGCTGAAGAGGATCCTTGAGCATGAAAAAGTCATCATAAGAGAGGTGCAAATATGTTGGCCCACAGCCTACTGCATGCTGTAACACCTGTTTGGGCAGTACAAATCTAGGGATGATTATGCAACTCAAAGGAAAGGGGATGCATTACCAAAGCTGTGAGGTTGGAGGTGGACAAATAGGGGCTATTGGAGTGCCGGATACAAATGCTACTGATAGAGATCAGGGTGTGTATAATATTCCCACTACCACAGATAGAGTAATCTCACAGTTACACGCACATACATTCATCATACGCTAGGGCCCATTTCACTAACATACGCTCAAATACTCTACCAGCAATAAACCTGTGGAAAGAAAACTCCTAGTCACCCTGCATCTATATCGAGGTCGATAAGACCTGGTTATTATGACTGTCCATAAACATAATCTATACAACCTATACGGCAATAATCAAAATATAATACTCAATAATTGACAAGAAATAATATCCAACACCATGTTCAAATTATATTGCTTTATCTAAAATTAGTCAAAATGGAAATCAATCAGAATAAATCATTTTTCTCATAGTTACCTATTCTAGCTAAATGTCAGAACGGGTCAGGACAAGTCTCTCGGTAAAGTCTCTCAAGACGAAGTCCCTTCAGCATCAATCCTCAGCAACGCAGATTCGGTACGCGGCAAAGGCAAATGGCAAGTGGCAAGTGGCCTCTCTAGGCTAACAATTCTTATAATGAATCGAACAAAGGAAAGATACATAGGAAAGTTGTAATGTCCGCTGGACCGCTGAGCAGAGCGAGAAGGAAAGGATGTAACATTGCTACATTTGAAAAATCTCCGCTCAGGAAAAATCACAAAATAAAGACTACGGAACAGGAACCAAGAAACATAAATGTATCTTGTTAGTTCTACTTCTCCTCGGCAATGAGACCATAGTTCAGAGTCTTTCTCTAAGGCTCCTTTGTTTCCCAAGGCTGCCAAGGACGTTCCATTTCACTTGGAGATTACCCAGGCTGCTGCTGTCCTCACGGAAATTTTAACAAGGCAAGCAAGGACTGTGGTCAGCTGACTTCAGGACCATATTCAGCAGGGCTCTCTCCCATCACGGTTTTCTACTTTCAAATCGAGGCCAGGCTTACAAAATCGGCCATCTTTGTCTAGGCCACCATAGGCCACAATAGACCATCTTAATTAAAAGAAACAAAAACAACGTTACCACAGCATAGTGATTAAACAGTGCTAATCCCACTAATACCCTTATGTGTATGTATCTATCTAGCACTTGCAACATAGAAAAGCATTAATTCGGAAAGCGTTTTGTGCTCAAAAATAAACAGCACATAGCAACGTTTAAACATGAAAACACGCACGTTATTATTAAACAGCACATTTATGCGTACCCACGTGTAACTCTCTCTTATTAGGACAAACGGATTTATTAATATAAACACACTTGCACAAGACAAATAATTAATTACTAGTAATTAATAAATTAATATGACAAATAGACATACCAGAGCTTCAAAAACCAACGAATTTTCAAACAGAAAACTCTGCTCCAGCACTACTTCCTTTCGTGATTATGACAGGGAAAGTCAGCAAAGAAGTTAGTGCCATGAGCCAAGCAATCCCATTGTTGCATCTACTACAGAAGCACTCGGAAAAGGTGGAACACACGTTCACCAGTGTCTATGAAGAAGCAGCTTCTTTGGTGGATAGCTTAATCCTTCACTTGAACACTAAACAAAAGCTGCAAAAAGAGATTGTGCACTCCAAAGACTACATCTGTGCCATGATATTAGATCCATGATACAAAAAAGTGTGGGTACTTTCATTCCTTTAATGAAATGGATGTCTTAGTGTAAATGACTTTAATCATCAGTAAAGTGGCTGATCTAAAAGAAGAACAACAGCAAATTTGAGGCCGGGGGCATAAATTCTGCAGTGCAGCCTTCAACCTCCACACAGGGTGATGCTGTTGGCTCACAGTCTCTGTAGCAGCAGCCAGCACCAATGCCACCTACTCCAAAACACCCAGTAACAAGTTCACAGACAACTTTTGCAATGGGTTAGGTTTATTCAGGAGGACTAATGCCAAGTGCAGAGGCACAGGTACAGCAAGTGTCAGCACCAATGGCAATTTAGAAGATGGCCCATGACTATCTGGATGACCCAACAGAGAAATACCTGGACCAAAACCCATTGATCTAGTGGTATGGCAAAATGGCCGAAGCACAGCAGGCTTGCAATAAAGTATCTTGCATGTCCAGTCGCCAGGTTTTCTGCGGAGCATGTTTTCAGTGCAGCTGGTGGATTTATCACTGTTAGAAGGACCAGTCTCTTACCTCAAATTGTGGAGAGATTAGTGTTTATTCCAATGAACAAACATTTCATTCCAAAGGTTTTTGGTGTTCCTGAAAACACAGACAATGACAAGGGCAATTGGCCTGCAATCTCAAATTTGATCAGTGATTATCCTCCAGATGACCCCCCTTATTTTGAGGACAAACTCTAGTTTCCAGACTAATACATCAGAATTTAAATTGTAAGACTGCTTAAAAAATGTATATAGATATATTAATGGTGTACACCTTACTTACACAAAAGCATATTGGAAACAATGAACTGAAATAGAGTGGCACAGTGTGCATGGCATAGATAGCCAATCAAGGAGGGCACAGCAATAATTTGGCCTGGGCAGGCTGAGTGGGGAGAACTGAGAAAGATTGATTTAACTTTCCGTTCAACCTTTGACCACAAAAATTAGCAAATGGAGACAGCCTGCTGAAATAGAAAGCCTCTATTTCCTAAAAAAAGACATTAAAGAACAAGATGTCTCTACTTTCTTTCATTCCCTTGCTGGACTGTCAGTAAAGATTTTAAAAACTGAGACTGCCCTATTTTAGTATCACTTCCATGGTGAAGGCACAGACATAGGGACACCACAAGCTTGGAACAGGTACCTTACTTGCATTAATGAGTCTTATCAAATAACAGATTCTGCGCTGTGGTAAGCTACTCTTGATTTTGTATTGTTTGGGAGATCATTCTGTATCATGGCTTGCCTTTCACATAGTGGGATATATACTTAAAATGTTGCTTTTGTTAATTTAAGTCCATAATCTCTGGGTTCTTCTGCGACAAGTCAGTTTATACACCGAGTAGACTAAACTAAAACTACTAATTGCCAAATTCTTTTCATTTTCTTATCAATACTACATGCATATCTCTTTCAACACAAATGTATTCAAAATACAGTTGACAACGACAAGAAGAAGACTATGGCCTAGAATTTGCTTCAGTGGGTAACAAAAAGACTAAAAGGTGCCAACCTCTGTTTTAAGATGTGCGTTAGTTAGGAAAATCCAGAGTAGTGACTCTGATGGGAAAATCTTCTTCAGTGATCAACTTGTGGTCTGCTTTACTGCACACAACAAAATGTTGTTATTGTTGGAGCGATCAGCCAGGTTCATGAAACTAGTTGTCTGTGATTGGTGGTACAAGATTGTTTCTTCTTACTTCCTAGTTAATGCCACACACCACTGATTCTACTAGCCTATGCCCTCTTGCTCCTAAGGCAACATCATGCTTTCCTTGACTCTCAATTATTGTGATTTTATTTTTGCACAGCTTGTCTATAAGACAATTGTGCCATAGTGCTCCAGCTTTTAGTCCCGCTCTACACCCAAGATGGACAACCCCAGAAGAATTCAGATGCACCATCCGTTTGTATACAGTGTCATATTTCTTTTCATAGCTAACTACAACTATTTTTTTTAACTGTGTGGGTCTTCCCTATTTTGCATTTTTCAAGTCATCGGTAATGCAAATTGATTAGATAACTTAGAAGCATGGGGGCTGAAGATCTGTTTTGCTTTTGGTAACTGAATTGTCATTTTCCTACCACAAGCCAATGTTCGCCATGATGAATGCTCTGTGTATCTGTTTTACCTTTTCTAATTTCCCCTACCCATCCATTCAGAAAAGCTCCTAACCCTCTTTCCACAGGTTGTGTGATTAGTTGAGTTGTGTGTTAATCTCCACAATCAACAAATATCACAGTTGGCAGGATAGAATTGGTTGAAGCAATGCCAACGGTTACAGGAGGTGGTAGTGCCAACATTGATATTTACCCACACTCCCCCCTCCTACCCAGGCATAAAAGAGACATCATAGTGCAGCCACTTCATTACAATAATGTATGTCCAAGGATAGGTAGTGTGCACTTTTCCATAATCTAAGTCCCATGTACTTTTATTCTACTGAAGTAACCTTCTACTGAGTCCTCCTGACTCCTCCTGAGACTTGAGGGGTTCATAAATAAAACTTACGTTAGTAAGCACCTCAACGCTATGCTGCTAATTGTTGTTTTGTCATGGGAATCTCAGTTTTGGTTTTTCCACTCATTCTGTTTTCTTTAAGTCTAGTTGGTGGCTGTGATGCACTGGTTCACCTCACCAGGGTCATTTACGATGTCCTGTTGCAATCCATGTGATGCCGTTCCTGGTAGTGCTATTGGTTCACCATTGCTAGCATTAAGAAGGCCCCTTGGAAAACCCTGCATTAAGGTATGAAGAAATTATAGGAAGGATGGCAAACAATACTTCATCTTCTTAGGTAAGAAAAGAAGCTCCCAGGAAGGAGGGATAGTTGTTTTTATTGACTGACCCCATTAGAGCACACTAATAGTTACAGAGGGTAGAGCAAGGACAACACTGTTTTCAGGGGGATCTGTAATAAAGGAGGTAAATTAGGTAGAGTAGTTAACAACATATGGGTAGGAAAATATTAGAAACTTGAAAGAGTAAGGTGATAGATAAAGTGAGACAAATGATGTGCGAGGGGACAGGTGAGAAGAAAAACAGCCTCTATCATCACTGTGTTGGTAGCACTGCTTCTTTAATGCCCCACCTGTTGGCAGCACCCCAACGCTTTTGCCTCCAATTCCCGGCGGCAAAGCCAAGCGATTATGTCTTGCTCCCAGAGGGTCTCTGGGGCAGGTCCTCCGGCAGGAGAAGCTAATTGATCCAAAGAAAAAAGTAAAGAACTTGAATTGTAGTACTCAACCCACTGTACAATAGGCACACCAATGCTGTTCCCCTAAGGCCATTGGAATTTTTACGATGCGATTCATTGTTAGAAAAGAGGGCACATTTTTCCCATACATACTTCCCACAAGTAGCAGTGTGAGGTATGAATCCTTGATCACTGATCTTCACAATAAGCAAGAATTGATATTTGTGCTAAAAAGGATGAAAATCTAAAACAATTTCAATTCATGTGGTGAAACCTGCAACAGTAGTTTGTTAGTTACTGAATGATCTTACAAATAAGAAGAGATATTGCCATTGATGAATAGGGTACATTTAATTAACGCTGCTCAATTTACTTGACTCACTGTAACATGCAGCATTAATGGGACATCCTGGAGGGACAGCATCTTCTTCTGGGACAGCCTTTGGTTTCATCCTAAATTCCAATAGCCCTGCTGTTATTCTTCCTACTTCATCCTCAATCCCACCCTGAGTACGATTTCAGACTATGTTCCAGTCTACACCCTCCACCGAAAGTAATGTTGTACAAATATATTTTCCATTGGCTATTTGGCAAGTAAGTGACAGTGTAGGGCTAAGTTTATTTATGTTTGGCTATTGTCTGGTTAGGTGTCATAATTTAACAAGCTTAATTAGAAGGTTAAAGGGTGGTTGAAAATGGAATAGTAATGGGCTCAGAAAAATAGTTACTTAGGCAGAAACTGTGGCGAGAATGTGGCACATACCAAGATGGTATAATAAATTATGGGCTGAGTGGGACAGGAAGAACGGGGTTAGTTATAGATGAGTGTGCACTAGCCAAAACACCCTTTCTACTAACAGAATGGCAGGGAGGATGAGCCAAACATGGCTGGATAATATATAAAAGGATTACCTTTTACCTTAACAAAAGGAATAGTTGTCATTGAAAGAGGAACGTACCAGCAGCCACTCCTTCACCCTCCACTGGGTGGTGGTCTCTGGCAATCTCTGCTGAGCCTGGAATACTTCCTGTTGGACTTGGCACTTTTTCCCCGAACTTTTTCACTTTTCTGGGAAATCGCATGATGTGTAAATGCAAAGATTGAAGCCGTGTGATAATGTACGCAGACTGAGTTTGCTTTGTTCGCCATAAGTTGGCAGGGTATGCTCAGACGTGAGTCCCTTGCTCACTTTGCCACTGGATTCAAGCAAGCCTGGCTGAAGACGGCTGAAATGCCAGAAACCGGTCCTAGGAAGCTTGTTTCCGGTCCAGGGAAGACATGGCTTGGCAGTTCGGGCTGGACTGTTCCCATGAGGCACAGGGTCAGACTGATTTGCATATGGCCATATCTGAACTGGGGTGGCAGAGTGGGCTAAAGAACGGTGATGGATTAAACCCAGATCAGTTGATTGGGGGTGAGTGCTTGCATTGTTCAACACTCCGTCCATCATTTCCTTTGGTTTTCTCAGACTGAGTTTCCCCATTTTAAATATGTAATTTTTAAAATGGATGCCATGGCTGTGTGGTTGTGCCACTTGACTGAGCTGGGTTAACAGTCTAGTTATTATTTCCCAGCAACCCCAGCTTTTGGAGGGAAGCCTGGCACCCAGGGTGCTCTACCCCTCCCCCTAGGCCAGTTAGTCTCCCCAGACGCTTCTAGAAGCTTCTGGCACTGTCTGGAAGGTGGGGTGAGGGGCGTATAAAGGGCGGAGCTGGGCTACCATGTGCTCAGTGCTCATTCAGAGGGTGGACCTGAGAGAGAGGGGACCTGCTGCCAGGGGTTACCGCCACATGGGTCTGTGTCCTGGGCCCTGAGCCAACCTACCCCCCTCTACTGTCCCCCAGGGAGAGGGAAAGCTATAGTTGGGGCAACGCAAACCTGGAGAAGCCTACGCAGGAGTTTTAGGCGGTAGGGTTTAGTCAGGGACCTATGCCTCTGAAAGTGACAGGGCTTAGGTGCTGCCTTTTAAGTGAGTGAGGGATCCTGAACTAACCCACTGATCTGGCCCGGCGGGAGGAGAACCCATGGACGACCGGCAGAGACTAATTAGTCCGCCTTCAGCCACCAACTCAACTTCCCCCCCTCAAGAAACCCTCAACCCAGGGCGCAGCCAGCGCCTCGTGGGACCCGGACTGCAGTCCCTGCGGAGAGAGAGTGCTATTTACAAGCTGCCCGTGGAAGGAGAGCGCTATATCCGGTGAGCGCTACTTTTCTAATGGACTGTGCCCTGCTGGTGAGTGTGGGAATCCCAGCTGCCTGCTACCCAGTGCCTGGGAAGCGCTATATCCACGGCCCCCATAGCGTTGGGGAGGAGAGGAGAACTGGTTTATTTGGAAACCCCACGTTATCGCGGTCCTTTTGCTGACTTGAAACAGCGGGAGCCCACCCCGTGTTTCTGCCGCCTGGGTACTGTGTCTTGGCAGCGGGTGCCCACCCCACGTAATGGCGGCGTTTTGCATGCTCCGGTAACTGAGCGGGTGCCCACCCCGCGTGATTGCCGCCGGGAGAGGTCGCCGCGTTGCCAGGGAAGCGGGTGCCCACCCCACGGTATTACCGCCCTTTTGCAGATTAAAATTATAGCGGGAGCCTACCCCGCACTTCAAATTGAGGAAAAATCACCGCCGCCGCCCGGGCGCTGTTTGGAGGAGGTGCTGGACCTGGGCCGCACAAGTGCGCGTTGCCCAGCAACCGGGGCGCCGGCCGCGTCATCGGCCGCGCCCCCGTGATGCCAGGAAGCAGCCCCGAAGTCAGGGCCGAGACCGGAGGACGCCGGTCAGAGAAGTCCGGGGAGAGCGGGAGCCTACCCCGCCTCCCCCCCTGGTGAGAAAGTGACGAGCGGGGCTCCCAGGTGGAAGGGAGAACCCCGCGTATAGTCCATAAAGTCCCGGGTCCCGTGAGGGGCCCCGGGTGAAGTCCGGCAAGGCGCGGCTGCTAGCAGGGCTCTCCGGAGCGGAGGAGAGCACTGCATGACTAGACCTGCCGCCAGAGAGAGCCCCGCCTGCCCAGTGAAGAGCGCCGTCGAGAAGACGCTCCCGACGGTGCCCAGCAAGCCAGGAGGGCCGAGACACATGTACGGGGCCTTCCCTGCCCCTGAAGACGTCAGGAGCCACCCCACCTGTGCCCCGTGAGGAGGAGCAACATCCCAGGAGAGCCCGGTGAGTAAGGGCTCCGTGGGGGACTGGTGGCATGGAGGGGGGCAACGGGGCACAGTATCGGTGCCCACCCCCGGTGCTCCCTTGGAAAAGGACCAAAGGGGTCGTGTGGACTTCCCTGCTTAGGAGGGGACAGCGGCAACGTTACGGGGACCTGGTGGGGCGCACTTAGAGGTGAAGCCGGGGCATACAGTCGGTGCCCGCCACCCTGTGCCCACACGGAGGGCCCCGTGGGGCCCGTACTTACTTTGGGAGGCATTTCCTGCCCTTCCGAGTCCCGGAGGGGACCCCAGCATTGCGGGAACTTGGTGCACTCGGCACAGCTGCCCTGCAGGCCAGTGGGCAGCTGCAATGAAGGGGCCTGCCTGACTTTGGAGCCCCAGAGTGTGGGACCTCGCCCCGTCGAAGGCCTGGTATACTTGCCAGGGGTAGCGCTTTGCTCAGAGACCATATTACGAGGCCCTATTGAGTGGCTATGCGCTATTGATCCTCCAGGTACAGCGCTAGGTGCAGATGTCATATTTTAAAGCGCTATATTCAAATGTCATGTTCTTAAGCGCTGTGTCAACTGCTATGTTAAAGGCTATGTTTTGAAGCGTTAATGCATTGCTACGTGTAGCGCTATGTTTATATGCCATGTTCTGAGTGCTATTGCCTTGATATGTGCAGTACTATGTCCCATGCCATGTTTTAAAGCGCTGTTGCCTCGCTATGTGCAGCGCTATGTTAAAAGGCTCTATGTGACGCGCTATTGATTTGCTATGTGCAGCGCTATGTTTAGATGCCAGGTTTTGATGTGTCAATGAACTGCCTACCTTAATTTCGGCCTCAGGCTCAGGGGTTACTCACTGTGGTGATGCCTAGGGGAATGCCATGATGTTTTTATTATAGGTGCCCCGGACTATTGCTTAATGTTATGCCATGATGATTTTCTTGCAGGTTTGAGGCTGATGGACTTATTTTTATTGTCTTCTATGTCGCAATGATTCCGGCAGGGACCCGATTGGCCCTGCCCTGTATATAATTCCCCCCTGTACCTTTTGACCCAGCGCCAGTTGGCGCCGTGTAGAGATTACCAAACATACTGGTACCGATTACAATCCTGGAAAAACCGGGTACGAACCGTCGGTCGGAGCGTTTTCTCCGTCCGACTCGTACCCGGTTGTAAAACTTTACAAACATGGAATTACGATTCGCACGGAAACACCATTTCCGTACGAATTGTAAAAAACACCGACCGATGAAAATAAACGTACAAATGCGATCCGGGAAAGCGCCGACGTGACGTCAGGACGCACACAGCCTGCCATTCACGAACCAGGAATCACGATTCGCACTGACGTCATCCCGCACAGTGAATATTTTCCGGCTGCCAAAAACTGCCGGGAAATCAGGACGACGCGAACAAGGAGGACCTGTACGCGACGGACAGACAGGACGACGCGAACAAGGAGTACCTGCACGCGACGGACAGACATGGACCCGAACCTACGTGTCATCCCGGCCCTCATAGCAGTCGACCTCCTCTACAGGTTCCGACGCAGACGCCGCAGAAGGTTAGAACAACAAAGGGAGAGGGGAAAGGGGGGGGTGGCAGGACCAGGGGCAGGCCACAAATCCCCCACCAAAGTCACACAGCACACATGCCCTGGACATACCTGACCCTCAGGCCCTGGTCACTACGAGGGGGTCGGGGCGTGTCCAGCTAAGCCAGCGATCGCCACAACGGAAGTTCTTGACGACGCGAACCGGCAACACAACAATACAGGTACGTCCCGTACCCACGCCTTAAGAGCGTGGGTACAAGTCGTACCACGCCTACACCTACGTCACCCCAACAATGGCGGGACGGCTCGTACCCACGTGGCAAAGGCCTGGGTACGGCCCGCACAAGCATTCCACAGCATGGGTACGGATATGTACGGACCGTACCCCCACCCGCGTATGCATGGAGCGTACCCCCATGCCAACAGTGTACGTACGGACCGTAACCCCACCCGCGTATGCATGGAGCGTACCCCCCACCCCAACAGTGTAAGTACGACCCGTACCCTCACCCGCGTACGCATGGAGCGTAACCCCATGCCAACAGTGTACATACGGACCGTAACCCCACCCGCGTATGCATGGAGCGTACCCCCACCCCAACAGTGTAAGTACGACCCGTACCCCCACCCGCGTACGTATGGAGCGTACCCCCCACCCAAACAGTGTAAGTACGACCCGTAGCCTCACCCGCGTACGCATGGAGCGTACCCCCCATGCCAACAGTGTACATACGTACCGTAACCCCACCCGCGTATGCATGGAGCGTACCCCCACCCCAACAGTGTAAGTACGACCCGTACCCCCACCCGCGTACGCATGGAGCGTACCCCCACCCCAACAGTGTAAGTACGACCCGTACCCTCACCCGCGTACGCATGGAGCGTACCCCCCATGCCAACAGTGTACGTATGGACCGTAACCCCACCCGCGTATGCATGGAGCGTACCCCCACCCCAACAGTGTAAGTATGACCCGTACCCCCACCCGCGTACGTATGGAGCGTACCCCCCACCCCAACAGTGTACGTACGGACCGTAACCCCACCCGCGTATGCATGGAGCGTACCCCCCACCCCAACAGTGTAAGTACGACCCGTACCCTCACCCGCGGACGTATGGAGCGTACCCCCATGCCAATAGTGTACGTCTGAACCGTAACCCCACCCGCGTATGCATGGAGCGTACCCCCACCCCAACAGTGTAAGTACGACCCGTACCCTCACCCGCAGACGTATGGAGCGTACCCCCCTGCCAATAGTGTACGTCTGGACCGTAACCCCACCCCGTATGTATGGAGCGTACCCCCACCCCAACCGTGTATGTACAACACGTACCCCCACCTCGTATGCATGGAGCGAACCCACACACGTGTATGTTCTAAGCGTACATATTGTGAAATAGGAGGGGTGTGTGCAGAGTCCTCCCAGCAGTGCCCAGAGACAGGAGGGGTGTGTGCGGAGTCCTCCCAGCAGTGCCCAGAGACAGGAGGGGTGTGTGCAGAGTCCTCCCAGCAGTGCCCAGACACAGGAGGGGTGGGTGCCTAATACTCCCAGCAGTGCCCAGACACAGGAGGGGTGGGTGCAGAGTCCTCCCAGCAGTGCCCAGACACAGAAGGGGTGGGTGCCTATCACTCCCAGCAGTGCCCAGACACAGGAGGGGTGTGTGCAGAGTCCTCCCAGCAGTGCCCAGAGACAGAAGGGGTGGGTGCAGAGTCCTCCTAGCAGTGCCCAGACACAGGAGGGGTGTGTGCAGAGTCCTCCCAGCAGTGCCCAGAGACAGGAGGGGTGTGTGCAGAGTCCTCCCAGCAGTGCCCAGAGACAGGAGGGGTGGGTGCAGAGTCCCCCCAGCAGTGCCCAGAGACAGGAGGGGTGTGTGCAGAGTCCTCCCAGCAGTGCCCAGAGACAGGAGGGGTGTGTGCAGAGTCCTCCCAGCAGTGCCCAGAGACAGGAGGGGTGTGTGCAGAGTGCTCCCAGCAGTGCCCAGAGACAGGAGGGGTGTGTGCAGAGTCCTCCCAGCAGTGCCCAGAGACAGGAGGGGTGTGTGCAGCGTCCTCCCAGCAGTGCCCAGACACAGGAGAGGTGGGTGCAGAGTCCTCCCAGCAGTGCCCAGAGACAGGAGGGGTGGGTGCAGAGTCCTCCCAGCAGTGCCCAGACACAGGAGGGGTGTGCCTATCACTCCCAACAGTGCCCAGACACAGGAGGGGTGGGTGCCTAACACTCCCAGCAGTGCCCATGGAACACAAAGGGTGGAGTAGCCACAGACACCATGCCCACAAATGTCAGTCAGGTGCACAAAGACCCTGCAGTACATGTACCACATGTGTGCGAGGCTGGGAGTATACGCATGCATAGCGCAGAAAAGAAAACATGTCCACATGAAGTCATGTCAATCGTCCACATACACAAGTACAATGACTACCAAGGATGCCACGGATGATGCAGGTGGAGACATCGCTCAGCATGCATGTGCAAAGTTGAAGGAGTCCGTCACACACCCAGCTATTGTACACACAGCTCAGCGCTAAATATTGGGAACACCCTGCAGGGAAGATGTCAGGGTACACAGAGGAAGGAATACACCTTTGGACAATTTCACCATGCAGCAACTGCTTACATGAACAGAGAAACCTAGCTAACACCGTGTGATGGCACACAGATCCCAGGGTCCCCCCTATGACCAGCACACTACTACATTTCCCACACACCCAACACATGAACACCACCCAAAACCATGTAGCAGCCCCACCAACAGCAATACCAGCAAAGCAGTAGTGTTCCAAGGGAAAAAAATAAATTGCTTTATTCAGCATGATCCAATAAATCTTGTTTGTAGGAAGTTCAATATTTACAAAGCCCATAGGGCAGTCCAGAAGTCACAGCTGGATGGGGGACACAGTGGGAAGCGTGTCCCCTAGCTTGCCTGCACAGTTAGATTCCGTCGTCTTCCACAGGGGTGAGTGCATCATGTGGGGGGGAAGAACCAGGCACCGCAGGGACAGGAGGGCGAAGGGTAGGCGTCGTGGGTGCAGGGATGGAGGACTCCACCACAGGGGGTGGGGCAGGGCCAAAGGAGGAGGCCAGGATCTCGCTGCACACCTTAGCAAGGTCCTCCAGGGAATCCCCTGCACCCGAAGGAACCACAGGCCCCAAGGAGGGGGGGGGGTCAGAGGGATGGGTCGCAGCGCCACTGGGGGAGGGCGTAGACAGGGGGGGGACTCAACCACCCTGACCGGGGACTCACTCGACCGCTTGCGGGGTGGTGTCACTGTGGGTCTCAGGGACAGAGCGGCCATGAAGGAGTCTTTGTGTGATATGTGGCCAGGAGAGCTGAGGGGAGGGGATTTGGAGGGAGTGGATTTGGTGGAATGCGGACTCCCACTCTGGCTGCGTGTCTTACGTTCGCCCCCCGACCCAGTGGGTGTGCCTACTTCACCCTGTGTGTGCGTGCCAGGAGGTGTGCGGGTGACCTTCCCTGCTGGTGTGGTGCCAGTGTCCGTCGTGGAGGGTGCATGCTGATGTCTGGGTGTACGTGGGACAGGCATGGGAGTGGGAAGTGTGGATGGGGCAGGGGTAGGGGGTTGGATGAAGCGCTGCAGGAGACCCACTGCTACAGTCAGTGTCGAGTCTATCGACCTCAGCAAGCTGCGTTGGTCAGCCTGCGATGAGTGAATGCCCTCCAAGTATGCCTCCATGTTGTTGAGTACCTGGCTGTGGCCATGGAGGACATTAAGGATCGCAGCCTGACCAATCTGCAACTGCCGCTGGATGTCCACAGACTCGGCATTGGCGGCAGCAGTGGAGACAGGGGCAGGGGGTGCGGTGCCTGGCAGGAAGGAGACATGTGGTGACCGGGCACGTTGGGAAGGGACACGAGCAAGTGGGAGGCGGCTGATGGCAATGGAGGGGGCGGGGTGCGATGTTGTGCCGCTGTCAGCTGGTGGTGCAGCCTCCGCCCACTCGGAGAGATCATCCTCGGACCCGTCCGCTTCATATTCGGTGGTGCCAGTGGACAGGTCCTCGGCCTCACTCTCCTCCGCCTCAGTACCACTCAATGTGCCAGCCACGATGTCAACGCTGGCACAGGTGCTCGGTCCCTCCGCATCGTCTGTGCTCATGTCTCCCTCCGTGTCCCCCGACGATGCTGTGGGCAAGGTGAAGAGACAGCAATTAATCACACACCTGTATACATATGTCACATGAGTCCAATCTACATAGGTTACAGTGCAGAGCCTGCAAAGAAAGATCAGTAACATCTACAAAACAAGGTACAGATGTAGGGCATGCAACACACAGTTGGTTCACCCACCATGCCAATGAAAACCCATGGAGAGCATGACACAATAGCAACTGACATGAAATGGAGTTTGACATAGGAGCCAGGCCCTGGGGACAATCCAGCACTGCATCTGCACCACACAGCGTTGCCGACAATAGGGATGAGGAGGGACCATATCCATGAACTTGAGGCACATGCTGCATAGGTAATACTGAAAACATGCCCACAATGACTGGCTCACTGCACCTTCAGTGTATGTCCAGACAAACATCACACACTGGCCAGACCTAGCAAGGAGAATTCTGGTTTTGACATGTAGGCTTGTCCCGCACCAACCACCCCCTACATGAGACAATTTGTTGAGACACAGGTGGCACTTACATCTCTTAGTCTGGGTGAAATACACAGGGGCTGCAGAAATGCAAGATTGGACGCCAAATACCCAAGGTGCGCCTGTCCAAATAATCATGTACAAATGGGCATCATCAGAGGATTGTAACTAGACACACAGGCACTGGCCACTGTGACTATGAACAAGGAAAATCAGGTCAGGCTGTACAGTGGACACTTGTACTACATTTCACCTCAATATACATGGTGCCAGGGGACAATGGCACAGAGCACAACCTATGCTGTAGACACTGAGAGTGTCCACGTTTTGTGATGACACACATGACACCCAGGAAAATATGCCCCAGGGGACAGTAGTGGCAACACAACTCCATGGTCCTGAATGGGAATGACTGCAACACACCCCAACATCCCTGCACTATGCGTATCGCACACTCATGCACATCATGTCACAGGCCACAACAGAGGACATGCGCGCTGTAAGGCATGACACTTGTGAGACTAACTCCCATGTCTGGACTCTGTATCAGTGCCAACTGACATGGAACCCACATGTACTGAACTGGACAGGGCACAGCCAAGGTCCCCAAACCTGTTACACACCACCCCCACACATGATGCTACAGGCATAGTTCACGTGGACAAAGCGCCAGCCTACATTACCTTGTGAAGGAGTGACTACACACAGACCAGGGAACACATTGCAAGGAGGGGAAGGGAGGCAGGAGAGCACAGCTATACTGTGGCTAACAGGATCTGCACAGCACCTTTAAACCCTGGCAGTGAATCCATGCAACTGTGCACTTACAAATGCTGGTGAAACACAACAAACACACATGTACCTACCCCCTTCCTGCTGCTGCTTCTCCTGTAAGCGCCTCTCCAAGTCTGGAAATACCACCGGCAGCACACGCTTGTGGATGTGGGTCAGTCGGCGGCGCCCGCGGTTCTTATGGCTCTCAGGTGAGTCCCCCAGCAGGACCCGTGCGATCCTCCGCGTCCAGCACCGGATATCCTGCCAGCGTTTCCTCACCTGGTACAGGCGCCGCTTCCGACCATCCGCACTCCTCACGGCGCTGACGGCGGTCAGCCATATCTGCTCCTTGGCAGAGGCGCCTACCTGTGAGGATGAACAACTGACACTACATCAATACACCTGGCACATGTCACAGAGACACATATTAGAACACATTTGCTGTTTACAACAAGGCATAGTATGCATCGAACGCATTGCACCTTTGTCATAGGGACATGATCCTCTGGGGAAGGGCAAAAGCAGTATGTGCCATTGAAAGTACACAGGTGGAATGAGGGCAACTACACAATCAATGATCCTTGCTCACACTGTGCATCACAAGCTACACCAGGATAATGTGCAGCACCTCTAAGCAGTCACATGCCACAGGCCACTGACGCCACCGCAGCAGAGTACACAGACACACACAGGCACAGGACATTCACCTGCCATTGCCAAATGCAGCGACATACCTCACTCTGCACATGTGCCACTAGACGGGGGGGCCCACAGGTGTGGGGCTGGCTCTGCACGTCAGTCACACAGCACTGCTCCCTGCTCACATCACATGGCCAGGGTATATCCATCCCTCATGCAGCTGGGATGCTACACTCCACATATGCACCCACCCACATGACAGGGGACTTACACACACACCGATGTCCAGGGTACGAACACATCATGTGGACACTCTCAGCACAGGTACACAGAACTAACACACATCTGTGGGTACAGTCACCTGTCACACTGGGCTGACCACAGAATCACATGAGGAGTGTAGAGGCTACATTCCCAGGAGGACAAGACAGGCAGAATGTGGCATGCACCATGCAGTGATTGTCACAGTAAACACCATGCTAGTGAGGAAGGCAGACATGCACCACAGCATGCTCTGGCTGTGAGACATCAGGCATTCCCCCCCCTGGAACCCCCCCTACAGGACATGGCATGTGTGTCACACCTGGACACAATGGCAGAAGTCACAGTCTTAAAAAAGGGACACAGTCTGTGCTAGTGGACTCTGCACTCACCTGATAACCTGGTCGGCCATACAGCAGGGGGTACTGTGGGAGGATCACATCCAGCAAAGCCAGGTTCTCCTCCAGGGTGAATGGCTGTGACCTCTCCACAGCCCTTGCATTGGTTCCAGGGAATCAGTAGCAGCAGCTGGGTCGTGGAATACAGAGATGTGCAGGCAAGTGCTCCCTCATGGGACCAGGCTGCCTTATATCTGCCTTGCTGGCCTGTTTCATGCACAGGAGTACAGAGTGATTGGTCACTCACATTTGCATCCTATGTTTCCTCCAATCCCTTCAAACCTAGCAGTCAGTGGGTTCTTATTGTGTTTTTTTCTTGAGCATGATGTCAACTCCACAAACACATTGCAACAAAGTAGATTAATTCCAACTGACTTCTGTACGCTCACTATCACTATGAGTACGCAAACGCGAGAACACCCATAGTGGTACGGAGCGTACACACGCGTGTACGGCCCGTCTCACTATGGGTGTTCTCGCGTATGCGTACCCATGGTGGTACGGAGCGTACACGCGTGCGTACGCTCACTATCCCTAGGTGTACACATACGGCAGCACTCCCATAGTGATACGGGAACGTACACAGGCCCTTTTGGCAAAAGTACGGTGCTTTTCACACATCACAGTGGTGACAGGCAGCACACAGGAAGGAATAGAGCTGACATACTTGTCCATGGATGGACATCAAGGCATTGTCTGGGCAGTACTACATGTGTAGGGCACAGGTGTGAAAGGCTGTGATGTGGCACATTACTCCTGAGTGGAGAAGGCACCAGATGTATGATGAGATGTGTACACATGTAATGTGTGACGGTGCAATGTGTGCCAGGCATGCCCTTGACTCCTTTGACATGTGTGCATGTCGTACTGCACACTTGGGATGAGCGTCACTGGCATGGCACGGACAACAACACACTCAAGTGTCCCCTGAGGCCCGGTACTACCCACGGTGCACGATGTGACTCTGTCATGTATGTGTGGGGGGTTCCCATTAGATTGATGTTGGAGCTCCCTCAAAAGCAGCAGCTGTTGCAGCAACCACCATGTGTCTGTGTGTAGATTGACATGGCACACTGTTCCGCACACCATGGCACATGTGGTATTGGATGTGAGGTGCGTATGTATGCATGGGACACGGAGTAGCGTAACAAGGACATGTCTGCATCCTCTCTATGAATGTGTGGTGAGTCATCACATGCACACCTTCATGGCAAGGTGTGTGGGCTGTCCTAGTGTAATGTCATGTGACCTGTGGCTCTAGTGTTCCGCTACCAGTCTCTGCAATCGACATCCTACTTCTGCTGATGTGTGGATGTATGTCACTCCTGTCTTGAGTCTGGCTGTTCACTTACACTGGGACACAGCTAATCCCATGTCATGGCATGTGGAGGTTCACAATCTCCGTGTGTAGCTTGGTCTTGGTAGGGGTGTCACCTGGCAGCCATACGTGTCCAGGGCATGTGGCACGTACCTGACTCCGTATGTAGCATATGTGTATTGACAGCTTAACATGTGCTCAGTACAAATAAATTGTTGTTGTGGTGCACTCACTCTTCCTTGTCACTTCCAAAAAACTGCAGAGCGCCGCCTCTTCACCGACCAATTCCGGACTTGGCTGCCATGCGGGAGAATGACTGTATCCGGTGCTACCGCTTCCCCCAACGGTTGATTCTGGAGTTGACGGCGAGACTGGCACCACACCTGCAACCGCTTCACAGGTATCCTACGGCACTGACACCCAAGCTGAAGGTAATGGCAGCCCTACATTTTCTTGCCACGGGTACCTTTCAAAATACCCTAGCTCATGTTGGTGGCATGTCCCAGAGCATGTTCTGCTGTGTGCTGCATGATTTCTTAGAGGCCATGTTGATTCACCTGGATGACTTCATCCATTTCCCAACCCCTGCAATGTTGACTGGGGTCAAGCGTGGATTCTATGCCCTGGGAGGGATGCCCCATGTAATTGGGTCCATAGATGGGACACATGTGGCTTTGGTACCACCACAGGCACAGGAGGTAGCGTACAGGAATCGCAAGCACTACCACTCCATCAATGCCCTTGTGGTGTGTCTGTCCAACATGGTGATTTCACATGTCTGTGCTCGTTTTCCTGGATCAGCACACGATGCCTACATCATGAGGCTTAGCAGGATGCCTGAAATGATGACGCAGCTGCGCAACGAACGAGCATGTGTTGTTGGTGGGTACAGTCTGTCTGTCCTGTATCTTGCGTAGACTTCCAGCACGACCGCTTCTCCTGTCCTACTTATGTCCATGTGGTTTCCATGTAGGGGACGCTGGCTATCCCAACATGCCATGGCTGATCACACCTCCCCGCAACCCCATCACGCCGGCCCAGCTCCACTACAACACCGCCCATGGCCGGACAAGGCGAGTGATAGAGAGGACGTTTGGCCTCCTGAAGAGCCGATTCCGATGCCTCCACAAGACCGGCGGCGCCCTCCCATATGCCCCGGCGAAGGTCTGCAAAATCTTCATGGTCTGCTGCATGATGCACAACATGGCAGTTGAGAAAGCTGTGCCCCTCATCCTGGATCAAGATGATCGGGACCATCCACCCGTGGAGGACGAAGGGCTTGGCAATGGGGCTAGTGATGTGGAGGATGTGGTTCCGAAAGAGGACATCCGGAGTCGGCTCATACGCGACTTCTTTGCTTAGTGGTGAGTACCAGTGTCTGAGTGTGCACGCATTGGTCCCCGTGTGGCATGTGTTGCGATGTGTGTGTCCATCTGCATGTATGCCACGTGAGTTAGAGGTGTGTGTGGATGTGTCACTCGAGTGATGGTGCCAGTGATGAGTGTATTTCCCCACTCATAATTGTGACCAAGCATGTTGTCATCCTTGCATGTGTCGAGTACATGCACATGCAAGTGGCTGTGCTTTTTGTGGCTGACTTCTTGTGTCTCTCATATCCCCAGGTACTTGCGCATGCCGTCTGCTGGTTGCATTGTTGTGGCACTGCTATTCCTCATGGACACGTCATCGTGTGCTGACTCAGCGTTACACGCACGGACAAGTTTGGAAGTCTCCTTAGGGTAAGGGATGCATCAGGGGTGTATTGGGTGTGGCAGTTTTTCAGGATGTATGCACACTGCCCCTGTCGATGTTTGGTTTCTTTGCAGACATGTCGCATCACCATGGTACACATTACATGCAGCTGGGTACACCTGAATAGATGGTCAGACTTGTTGACAGTCATCAGTGATGGGATTGTGGAATGTGATGATGGCATCAATGTGTGTTACACTGCCCTCGGACACATACGGTTTTCCTTGGCTTGACATGCTGTGGGACTTCCACATCAGCGGATAAATGGTGTATGGCAGTCTCTCCATGAGCAGCAGGGGGTGTTTAGCTGTTAGCCGACACTTGTGTGCCAGTTCCATGGCTATCACGCATTTGGGCTGCAGAAGGGGGGGTTCCAGTGTTGGACCCACATGTAACTCCACATTACCCGTTCATGTGTACTCCGAGTTGCTTCTGCAATCCCGAATACATGACAAATAAAGGTGTCCCTATGCCTCCAAGGTGCCTCTTCTCAGTCAATGCTGGTGTGTTGCCACGGTGCATCCGGCATGTCTGGCATGTTTTTCCGAGATAGTGGCTATGTGTCTATGTGTCGAGTAGCAAGATGCAAGCTGTTTGTGTGGGATTAGACTGTGTATTATGCATGTAGTCAATGACTGTGTGGGTATTGTGACATGTGCCATCCCCATGCATCCCACGTTGGCCAGGCCACCATTCACTGCATCCACCTGACTCCAGCTTGCAGGACATGGTTCTGCCACCTGTCCACACATACCTGGGTGCCCCCAGGACACTCCACATGAACCCTGACCTCTGCGCATGGCTGTAGCTGTACTCAATATGTCTGTCGGCACGGTTGTGCGGCCACCCCCTCAGCTGGTTGGGCCCATCACGGGTGTGTATGGTGCTCCATGTCTGTCTTGCCTACTACAATGTGACCCATGTGTGTCCTGTGCCAACCTCAGGCCCCAGGGTGTGGATGGTTGAAGTCAAATGAGAACTCAGGCATAGTTAGATTTTACAAGACACATGTAAGGTAATAATGCAATCAGTAGGCATCTTCTCTGTATGGTGTGACTTTTTATTTTGGTTGGGGTGGGGGGGGGGGGGTTGACATGAGGGGCTTTCCGGGTGTGTGGAATCCAAAGTTCACTTGGGGAGTTGGTGTCCTTGCCATTTGAAATCCTCAGAGTCCATGCCACAGTCTTTGTCAACATTGGTCAGACAGTGACTGGCAAGTCCATGTGGCAGAGAATGTCTTTTGATGCTGTGCTTCTGTTGCTCCAGTGGGCCAGATGCCAGGCCAGGTGTCCTGGGAGATGGTGCTGTTGCGCCGACCCTCACGGTCTTTTCCGTGGACGACCCGCCCTCCTGCGGGGACCCTCAGAAGCAGGCCGTGACGGTGTTTGGGATACTCCGTCGGATGTCTCCTCCTCCTCCTCCTGATACCTCCCTGTGGGTGGTGATGTTCTACGCCTGATGGCACAGGGAGGGTTGCCCATGTTGTCGGCCATCCGACGGAGTGTACTGTGAATTCCCGTGAACCCCGTCACAAGCTCAGCCTGTCTGTCCTCCATCCTCCGTTGGTGTTGCAGTAGACAGGCATGTTGCTCCGCATGTTGCTGGGCCTGCTGGGTCTTGATCCCCTCGAGGATGGACACAACCTGGGCCATGCCCGTGGTGTCCTGCCGGTATGTGTCCAGGATGTTTCGGACATGGGAATATACCGGTTCCCCAGCCAACTGGTCAGGCTCGCGCCTCCGCCGTCCTCCACTCCCACCACCCCTGCCCACTTGCACCTGGCCTGCCCTTGTGGGCACATCGGGTCTCCGGGACCCCTGAGGGGTGGCATTGGCGTTGTCGCCTGCCTCCTCCTGGGTGCCCGGGACACCGTGTCCCTCCTGGCCAGCCTGGCTACATTGTGGTGGTGGGGCACGGATCCTGGGTGTCTCCTGGGATGTGGCAGGAGTGGGGGTGGTGGTTGGCCCAGTTGTACCTGACGCAGGTGCTGCAGGTCGTTGGACACCAGAGGGGCCAGGTTGGTCGGGGTCGGGTTCGTCCACAGAGTGGTGAGAGTCGTCGCTGCTGGTGGCTCCGTCATCCCGCTGAGCCGGATCCTGTGTGTCTTCCCCCCCAGTGTTGGGGGGTGATCCACGACGTTGACCTGTGTGTGAGAGAGACAATGTTAATTTTGTTCCATGCAACATCCATGTTTCATTGGTTTCTATGTTGGCACATTTCCTCTGGGAATTTGGATATGTCTTGCATTCCACTCACAGTGCACTTGTACATGGGTATGTCCCTTGGCCACAGCTTTAGCGACTTTACCTATGTGTGGCACAGTCTTACTTGCTGCGTCAATTGTGACTGCAGTCAGCAGTGGAGTGGGCAGGTGTGGAGAGCCATGCATTGGCGCCTTCCGTGTTGCACTGTACGTGGGCACATGGAGTGGTTCCACACACTTAGATAATGCAGGTAGCTGTTGTTGTGCTCGTGCACAGGTTGTGACATGGCCCTGTGTTTAGCCATGGAGAAGAGGGGGGGTTCTGGCACTGGCCACCCTTGTCTACATGCACGCAGTCCACCTGCTGACGAGCAGACATTCCCACACCCCACAAGGCTCATTTGCTCTCCCTGTGTGTCCCTTTCTCGCTCCCTCTCTGTCCCCCTCTCCCTCCCTCTGTGTGTCAGCCTCCTCCCTCTGTCCGTCTCACTCTGTCTCCCTTTCTCCCTCCCTCTGTCAACCTCCTCCCTCTGTCCCTCTCCCTGTGTCTCCCTCCCTCTCTGTCCCCCTCTCCCTCCCTCCGTGTGTCAGCCTCCTCACTCTGTCCGTCTCCCTGTGTCTCCCTCCCTCTCTGTCCACCTCTCCCTCCCTCCGTGTGTCAGCCTCCTCCCTCTGTCCGTCTCCCTGTGTCTCCCTCCCTCTCTGTCCCCCTCTCCCTCCCTCTGTGTGTCACCCTCTGTCACCTCAGCCCAGCTTCCTGGGCACAGACTGTTAGCAGATCTTTGAATGGCCCTTGGCTTGTTGATGTGAGTTTGTTTCTGATCTCCAGGCACCCATTGGGTGTAGTGTCTGTGTCTGCGCTGCTGCTGTGGTGGTGTGTGCTGCCACTCTTTCACAGTGTTGGCTGTTCATTAGCTGCTGTCATGTGCAAAAAGTGCCTTCACCCCCATGTCTTAATGCAAGGCGTCCGCCATTTGCTGGCAAGTCTTTCCTGTGTGGGGACACACTGTTTGTCTGGCTGTGACCTAGGCCATATGGGCAGAGGGCATTGTTGTCTGCTTCTGAGTTGCACTATGTGATTTTTGGGGCCCACACTCCCGCCATCCGGGTTACCGTGTCTTGTGTTGGTGTTTTCTGTGGCCTGTGACTTGACATTGTCCAGCTGGGTGCATGGGGCATGGTGGCGCTAGTGGCATGTGTGTGTTCATGGAGTGTGGTTGAGTCATGCGATAGCTTGGAGTGGTTGCGTGCCTGTTTGTGAGTTTGGTTGTGGATGACGTTCCCCCATGTGAGGTGAGTTGTTTGTGTACTCACCCGGGTCTCGGACTCCTTCTAATCCGTCCACTGCCACTACCGGCAGTATGGACATCACCCTCTCCTCCCAGGGATGGTAGTGTACGGGTCTGCGGGCCGGCCCTCCTCCAGTGACGTTGGCCTGGTTGTGTTCGTCCGTCATTTTGGCTCTGACCCTCCTCCGCAGATCGTACCACCTGGCTTGGCATTCATGCCTGGTCCTTCTGGTGTCCGCAACAGCATTCACAGCATCGACAATGGTCTGCCACATGGATGTTTTTTCAGAAATGGTGGTCTGTCTGACCAATGTTCCAAAGAGGTGTGGCTCAACTCTGAGGATTTCATCGACAAGGACCTCCAACTCTCGGCTAGTGAACTTTGGATTCTTGTTAGTGGGCATGGTGAGGGGTGTGGATGGGGGGTGGGGGGTGTGGATGGTTGTAGGTGTTTGGGTGTGGTTGTGCAGGTGTGTGTGTGAATGTGATGTGGGGGTGTTTGTGAAGGTGTGTGTGTCAAGGTGTGCAAGTGTAAGGTGTGGTCAAGCTTCTAGTATGGTGCTGTAGGTTGTCTGTGGGGTCTGGCAGCAGTGAGTCTGTTGCAAAGGCTCATGGTTTGTGTGTGTGGGCCCTTTTTATTGGTCCATTGGTGGGTGTGGCTGTGTTTGAACTTTGGGTGGGTGTGTTATAAGGAGTGGTTGTGTTTTGGGCCTCTGTTTTGGATTTTGGCAGTTGCAGGTCAGTGATTGTGTTGTTTTTGAGCTTGTTGGACATGTTTAGTGGCTTTGTGCCATTCGAATGGTGTATTCTTGTGTTGTTTTGCTTTGTCCTGGTTGTGTACGTGTGTTTTTAACGTGTGTACGGTGTGTACTTTGGCCATTTGGTTGTACAGTGCTGTCCTTGTGTGTGGCTTGGTACGACTCGTACATGCGCGATGTTGTGTGAAGGTGCTGGTGTTGGGGCCTGGGGTTCGCTCCATACGTCCGCGGGTGAGGGTACGGTTCGTACATACACGGGGGTACGACACGTACATGGGTGGGGGTACGACTCGAACGTACAGGGGTGTACATACACGGGGGGTGCGACACGTACACGGGTGTACATACACAGGGGTTGGACACGTACAGGGGTGTACATACACGGGGGTGCGACACGTACACGGGTGTACATACACGGGGGGTTCTACACGTACACGGGTGTACATACACGGGTGGGGGTACGACATGTACACGGGTGTACATACACGGGGGGTTCGACACGTACACGGGTGTACATACACGGGGGTTCGACACGTACACGGGTGTACATACACGGGGGGTTCGACCCGAACATACGGGGGTGTACATACACGGGGGTGCGACACGTACACGGTGTACATACACGGGGGTTCGACACGTACAGGGGTGTACATACACGGGGAGTGTGACACATACACGGGTGTACATACACAGGGGTTTGACACGTACAGGGGTGTACATACACGGGGGGTGCGACACGTACACGGGTGTACATACACGGGGGTTTCTTCATGTACACGGGTGTACATACACGGGTGGGGGTACGACACGTACACGGGTGTACATACACGGGGGTTCGACACGTACACAGGTGTACATACACAGGGGTTCGACACGTACACGGGTGTACATACACGGGGAGTTCTACACGTACACGGGTGTACATACACGGGTGGGGGTACGACACGTACACGGGTGTACATACACGGGGGTTCGACACGTACACGGGTGTACATACACCGGGGGTTCGACACGTACATGGGTGTACATACACGGGGGGTTCTACACGTACACGGGTGTACATACACGGGGGGTTCTACACGTACACGGGTGTACATACACGGGTGGGGGTACGACACGTACACGGATGTACATACACGGGGGTTCGACACGTACACGGGTGTACATACATGGGGGGTTCGACACGTACATGGGTGTACATACACGGGGGGTTCGACTCGAACGTACGGGGGTGTACATACACAGGGGGTGCGACACGTACATGGGTGTACATACAAGGGGGGTTCGACACGTTCACGGGTGTACATACACGGGTGTGCGACACGTACATGGGTGTACATACACGGGGGTGCGACACGTACACGGGTGTACATACACGGGGGTTCGACACGTCCGGGGTGTACATACATGGGGGGTGCGACACGTACATGGGTGTACATACACGGGGGGTTCGACACGTACAGGGGTGTACATACACGGGGGTGCAACACGTACAGGGGTGTACATACACGGGGGTGCGACACGTACACGGGTGTACATACACGGGTGGGGGTACGACACGTACAGGGGTGTACATACACGGGGGTGACGAATCGAACATACACGGGTGTAAATACACGGGTGGGGGTACGACACGTACACGGGTGTACATACACGGGTGGGGGTACGACACGTACACGGGTGTACATACACGGGGGGGTTCGACACGTACACGGGTGTACATACACGGGGGGTTCGACACGTACACGGGTGTACATTCACGGGGGGGTTCGACACGTACACGGGTGTACATACACGGGGGGTTCGACACGAACGTACGGGGGCTGGGTGGGGGGTTCGACTCGAACGTACGGGGGCTGGGGGGGTCGGCGCGTACATACGGGGGCTGGGGGGGTGTTCGGCACGTATGCGGGCACATGTCTCCATGGTTGCTATGGGAGTTCGGTGCGGACGGTGTTTTTCCATCCGGTTGTAACTTCGGACGCACGGGATGGATCGTAATTCCGCGGTCGGACTTCACTTTTCACATTTGTACGGTAAATCGGCTGTGGACGTGTCGGACACATTTTCTGACCCGAGGACGTGTGGGGAATAATTCCCAATGCGATTCGTATGGACTTTTTACCATGCGAATCGTAATTGCCAGTTTGTACGGCACTTGTACGATTCGTACGGTAACAAGACTGGATACGAGTCCTACGGGGAATTTTTTTACCGGATCGTGATCGGCACCACTGTGTTTTGACAATACAAAAGTTATTTTCACGCAAACTTGTGTAGCGTCTCTTTTTGTAGTGTGCCTTGTGTGTTGCCTGTGTGTACTGCGTGGATGCTTTGCACATTTCCTCCAGAGTTTGGCCCACCCGCTCTGCACCATGCTGCCCGTTTCCAACACTTCCGGTCCTAGACAAAAACATAAATAAACCACATATTTAGATACCTGCTGTATGTAACCATGACATTACTTTGCACAGGTTACAAGGGCAATATATCACTAATGTTGGGTTAACATGAGGGGGAGGTGTCAAAGAGCGTAAAAAACTAGCATTGCCACCTCAGCTTGCTAAACATGTGGTGGGGCATCAGCCTTTCATACCGCCATCTGCCACAGGGGGTTCTGGGTGTGGCAGCGCTGCCTGCCTCTGCCATAGTTAGGGTTTGGGTGGGACAGGTACAAAAAAAGACATTATAAACTCAGGGGCATAGGAAAGTAATAAAAAAGTCAAAATATACTATAAAAGAGATGGCGAGTGGAGCAGAAAGGGGTTGATTCGAAAACACAAGGGGATGGCTAGGCGGGAGCAGGCCTTAAAAACAAAATGCCCGCAGGCTTGTGCAACATGACATGCTGATTGCAATGTTTTTATTACAAACTACATAGTATTTTTGATGCGGCTTGCGCAAGATGCATCTTACATAATTCTGCACAATCTTGTGGAATTGTGGGGGAGTTCCACATGATTATGCTCTACATGGGATTACGCAAGTTACGCCCATTTCTAATGGTCAGTGTACAATTTCCATTGATTTTCATTATAAAGTTAATTAGAAAGGCCAAATGATATACTGCACACTTTGGACTTAGGGCCTGATTTAGATCTTTGCGGATGGGTTACTCCTTCACAACGGTGACGGATATCCCGTCCGCCGAAATATGAATCCCTTAGGATATAATGGAATTTATTTTCCTGATTTTGGTCATTACTGAATCTATTTTTAATACTAAGAGCCTGCTTTGACATTTATTTCTGTGTTCTGCAACTGATTTATTGAGACCCAATTTTGAAATACTGTTATGAGTCTTATCTTTACGGATATATTGCCTCATCTATTCATGAGGACAACACCATCCCAAATCTCCTCAATTATGCAGGTTATCTGGGAAATACAACCCACAGTTTTTGATAGCCTGTATGGTGAAGGTTAAAGATAAGACTATAGAATTATCTAGCGATACCTTTTCCCCATACTTCAATCTGTCTGCATTTCCTAATTTCCATGATCTGACCAAAACTGGATTATTTGCAGTGTTCCGGAATTCCTGAGCTGATTCCAAGTCAAGGAGTGTGGCTATTAGTAGGGCAAAATGTATTGTGAGTGATTGTGGCACTTTTTTGTGTGCTTTGTGGCATCTGTAGTGTGAGAGTGCAAATTTGTGTATTGAGATAAAGCACACTGATTTTTGGTCATGCGCTTTCGATTTGTGGGTCATTAGGTTGTTTGGCTACTGTTATTTTGATTAATGATCGTGATGATCTGAATTCAGGACAAATTTGGTGTTTGTGTCAAAAATATTGAATTTGTATGCTTACTGTAGGCAAGATAATCAGATTTATCAAAATACAAGATCTTGAGATATATTGTTGACCCTGCCTGCAAAGTGGTTCCATGTTTTGTGAAGCACCATGTACACACAGAGAGGGACATTTCTGAATTAATAAGAGACTTTCTTGAATGCATTTTAACTTAGATTGGTGTTTGTTTATTATTTGTTGCACAGGAGTAAAGGAGCTAAACGGGGGTGGCTGAGATTCTGCCTTAGTGTGATTGATAGTTCTGTGAAGGTACTGAGTTCTTTTTTATTTGATTGACTTCTTCTCTTTATTTCTTTTTTTTTTACATTAAGCAGGCAAGATTAGTTTTGTTGTTTGTTGTGTGTGTATGGTTTATTGCAGCCGACAGCATTGTGTTGATTGGTGCACAGACATAATATCAAGTGTTTTCTTTCGAACTACAGAAATATCGAGTTGGCAATATCGAAGGGACAGAATATTGACATCAAGAATATCGGTGACCAGAATATCGACCTGAAGGTAAGAAATATCGTTTTTGTAAATATCAAAGTCAGTAATATCATTTGCAAAAAATATTGTTGTTAATAATATTAATGTGTATATTAGTGTTATGTATTTTAGTATGCATTTTATATGTATGTGTTCTATATTTTTTGTTAAGTATTGTATGTTTTTTAATTATATGTATTACATTTTTCGAAGTTAGTAATTGTTTTTAAAGTACATTTTGAGTTTTAGTACCGTAGTGGGTTGTGGGTTTATAGGGGAATAAGGTGGGAAGTAATTTAAATATAGTAAATTAAATAATAATTTTTAGACATGATTAAATATTTTTCATAAAAATTAGGTTTTTAGTTCAGTAGCGGGTTTTCGGTTTGTAGGGGAATAGGGTGGGAAGTAATTTAATTATAGTAAAGTAATTATTATTTTTTAAATTTTGGTATTGATAATTAATGTATTGTTAATTAATTATTAATTGGTAATTCTTTTTTTAATTGACAAATTGATAATTATATTAATTGTGTTAATTCATTTTAGGAGCGAGTTGTGGGTTTATAGGGTAATAGGGTGGGAAGTAAATTAATTATAATAAAGTAATTATTATTTTTATTTATAGGTATAGATAATTAATTGTTGTTAATTTTTGATTGTTAATTAATTTTTATTAATTGATTAATTGATCATTATGCTAATTGTGTTAATTGTTTTTAGGAGTGGGTTGTGGGTTGATAGGGGAATTGGGTGGGAAGTAATTTAAATATAATAAAGTAATTATTATTTTTTATTTATTGGTATTGATAATTAATGTCTTGTTCATTAGATATTACTGTAATTAATTTTTATTACGTGATCAATTGATTATTATATTAGTTGTGTTAATTTATTTTAGGAGTGGGTTGTGGGTTCAAAGGGAAATAGGGTGGGAAGTAATTTAATTATAATAAAGTAATTATTAATTTGTATTTATTGGTATTGATAATTAATTTATTGTTAAATAATTATTAATTGGTAATTAATTTTTATTACTTGATTAATTTATAATTATATAATTTGTGTTAATTTATTTTAGGAGCGGGTTGTGGCATTATAGGGGAATAGGGTGGGATATATTTTAATTTTATTAAAGTAATTATTCATTTTAATTTATTGGTATTCATAATTAATGTATTGTTAATTAATTATTAGTTGGTTATTTAATTTAAAAAAATATTTAATTGATATGCATGTTAATTTTAACCCTCTGCTATCCAATACTTTCCCTACAGTTACACTCTCTGGAGTGGGAATAGTAATTTTTGCCCCTACACTACCGAACACTTTCCCTACTGTTGCACTCTCTGGAGTTGAAATAGTAATTTTTACCCTTACGCTATCCAACACTTTCCCTACTGTTGCACTCTCTGGAGTGGGAATAGTAGTTGTAACCCCTTCGCTCTCCAACACTTTCCCTACTGTTGCACTATCTGGAGTGGGAATAGTAATTTTTACCCCTACTCTATCCACCACTTTCCCTACAGTTGCACTTTTTTGAGTGGGAATAGTAATTTTAACCCTTACGCTATCCAACACTTTCCCTACTGTTGCACTCTCTCGAGTGGGAATAGTAAGTTTTACCTCTACGCTATCCAGCACGTTCCCTACTGTTGAAATTCTCTGGAGTTGGAACACTGAATTGTACCACTATCCTATCCAACACATTCCCTACTGTTGCACTCTCTGGAGTGGGAACAGTAATTTTAACCCCTTTCCTATCCAACACTTTCCCTACTGTTGCACTCTCTGGAGTGGGAATAGTAATTTTTACCCCTACGCAATCCAACACTTTCCCCACTGTTGCACTTATTGGAGTGGGAATAGTAATTTTCACCCCTACGCTATCCAACACTTTCCCTACTGTTGCACTCTCTGTGGGAATAGTAAATTTAACCCCTACGCTATCCAACACATTTCCTACTGTTGCACTCTCTGGAGTGGGAATAGTAATTTTAACCCCTACGCTATTCAACACTTTCCCTACTGTTGCACTCACTGGAGTGGGAATAGTAGTTTTTACCCCTACGCTATCCAATACTTATCCTACTGATGCACTCTCTGGAGTGGGAATAGTAATTTTAGCCCCTACGCTATCCAACATTTTTCCTACTGTTGCGCTCTCTGGAGTGAGAATAGTAATTTTTATCCCTAAGCTACCCAAAACATTTCCTACTGTTGCCCTCACTGGAGTGGGAATAGTAATTTTTACCTCTACGCTATCCCAAACTTTTCCTACTGTTGCACTCTCTGGAGTGGGAATAGTAATTTTTACCACTACTCTATCCAACACTTTCCCTACTGCTACACACTCTGGAGAGGGAATAGTAATTGTGTCCCCTCCGCTATCTAATATTTTCTCTACTGTTTTAGTTAATGCAGTGTATAATTTATTTTAAAAAGATTAAAAAAGATTGTAATGTTTTAATTTGGTATATATATTTTTTATATTTTTATTGATATTATTGGTTATTTTGTATATATGTATTTATAATTGATAAGTTATTAAAATAATAATTTATAAATATTAATAAGTAAGTATATATATATTATATTTTATATGTATATATGTTTAATTTATTTTTACATTATGGGGCCGATTCCGATCCTGTATTTTTTTTACCCGTACGACTCGTATCAGTATTTTTTTCTGTATGAATCGTACAAGTCACGTCCGACCCGTGAAGTACGATTCGTATGGGAAAAAGTACATACGGGTTGGCCCAATCCGTACGAATCGTAGCGGGAAAATTTGTACGAGACGGACCTGGACACTTTTCCGTACGAATCGTAAAATGACAGTCCGAGCGTACAAGTACGATCCAGACCGGCTTTCCGATTTACGATTCATACGGAAAACGTCCCGTACATGGGGAATGACTTGTACAAATGCAATGTCGGTGTACGCAGAGTACATACGCAATGTCGGTGTACGCACCATACATAGCAATGGCGGTGTACGCACCGTACATACGCAATGTCGGTGTACGCAGCGTACATAGCAATGGCGGTGTACGCACCGTTCATACGCAATGTCGGTGTACGCACCGTACCTAGCAATGGCGGTGTACGCACCGTACATAGCAATGGCGGTGTACGCACCGTACATAGCAATGGCAGTGTACGCACCGTACATAAGCAATGGCGGCGTACGCACCGTATATAGCAATGGCGGTGTACGCACCGTACATATGCAATGGCGGTGTACACACCGTACATAGCAATGGCCGTGTATGCACCATACATACACAACGCATGGGGGGGGTGTGCCTGTACGACTCGTACCCCTGTACCTTACTGAACCACGGGCACTGCAAAACAGCACAAGGAGGGTCTATTCGACTCGCATAACACCACAAAACACGTCTACAGTGCACTAAAAATGGAAATGACTGACCTGGACACATCCAAACAGGCAAACAGAGGGGCAAACTCTCAACCACCCCTTATAACACACCCACCAAAAATTCTAACTGAGGCCCACCCACAAATGGACCAATAAAAAGGGCCCACACACACAAACCATTAGCCTTTGCAACAGAGTCACTGCAGCTAGAGAGCACACACCAACAACTGCACCCATCCACCTTAACATATACACCGTCACACAACCTCCTTCACACATACCCCATCTACACATTCACACCCACACCGTCACATTCAGACCCACACACCCACAACCATCCACACCCTCACCCCACACCATGCCCACAGACAAGAATCCAAAGTTGACAAGGGAGGAGCTGGAGATCCTTGTCAATGAAGTCTTCAGAGTCGAGCCACAGCTGTTGGAACATTGGTCAGACAGACCAGCATAGCTGAAAAATCACGCCTGTGGCAGAGGATCGTCGATAGGGTGAATGCTGTTGCACCCATCAGAAGGACCAGGAATGAATGCCAAGCCAGGTGGTACGATCTGCGGAGGGAGGTCAAGCGCAAAATGAATGATGACTACGCCCAGAGCAACATCACTGGAGGTGGTGCGCCCTGCAGACCAGTACATTGCCATCCCTGGGAGGAGAAGGTGATGGCCCTGCTTCCACCGGTGGGAGTACATGGACTGCAAGGACCTCCAGAGCCTGGTGAGTACACAAACAACTTACGTAACATGGGGGTAATGGCATCCACAACCCAACTACACAAAATGCACCTGACCAGCCAGTTGAAGGGACCGGTATGTCACACATACACAATATCATGGAGGCATACCGGCGTGACACCAGAGAGTTCAGCCAGGTAGTGCTGACCCTCACAGAGATCAAGAACCAGCAGGCCAAGCAACATGCCAGTCAACAAGAACACCAAGGACGGATGGAGGCAAGACTAGCTGAGCTCCTGGCGGTGCAAAGGGACATAAGCCATTCACTCCGTCAGATCGCCGACAACATGGGTATCCCTCCCTGTGCCACCAGGTGAAGACCACCACCAGCCACAGGGAGGGAGGAGGAGGAGGAGGAGGATTCATCTGACGGAGCGTCCCAAGCATCTTCAAGGCCTGCATCTGAGGGTCCCCAGAGGAAGTTGGGTCGTCCACGGCAAGACACATCTCCCAGGTCACCTGGCCTGGCACCTGGCCTTCATGTGCGACAGCATCACCTCATTGACTGACATCATCTGCCACATGGACCTGCTGGTCACAGTCTGACTAATGATGCCAAACACTGTGGTTTGGACTCTGATGACTTCAAATGGCAAGGATCCCATCTACCCCTGTGAACTTTGGATTCTATGGTCCATGCATTGCACCTTTTTCAGTGCACAAATCACGCCCCAGACCTATAATTAAATATTTAATACGTGAAATTTGATGTTGCAGTCATTTAGCATGAGTCCACAACATACGTGTGGGGATATGTCAAAGTATGCCTGAGTGTGGAACTAACTCCAGCCATTCATATAATTGGATCTGAGTCTGGTCGAGGACACACATGTGTCTCAATGTATCACCAAATACAGACATGAAGCCCAATACTCACCCGTGATGGCCTCAAGCTGCTGAGGGGGGGCTTGCAATACTGCTCAGACAGACCAATTTGGAAGAGTATCATGAAGGTGTAGAGGTCATGGGTCATGTTGATGTGCCCGGGGAGGGAGTCACAGGTCTGTGTGGCGAGGTGGGAGAACTATCTCCTGCATGCAGTGTTTATGTGGATGTGATGAATGGTGGCCAGGGCAAGGTGGGCTGCACGGAGTTGGGCCGACAAACGTCCAAGGCTTGTTTTGGGTCTGGGGTTGTGGACTGCCTCCTGAGTGTGGTTGAGGAGTCTGAAGGTGATCCTGCAGCAGACAGTGAGCCATTCTAGCTATCTCAGGTGGACGGTGATGTGGCTGGGGCTGGGGATGTTGAAGATGAGGTGTGCGGATGCACCCTGGATGTGGACAACTTCTCATGCAGTTTTGCTGTTGTTCTACGTAGAGGCCGGTGCTGTAGTTGAGCCGGCTGGTGTCGTTGACCTGGGGGACGGTCTGTCTTGCCTTGTAGTGGATCTATCTGTGGATCATTTGCAGCATGCGGAGGGTGTTGCAGAATGAGGTACAGATGGTGGTGAGTTGCATGGTAATTGTCAGCGATGGGTCCAAGATGAACACCAGCTTGCGTGCATGGCCACTGGGTGCTGGTGCGGTGCCCAGACCAGTGGGACACAAGGAGTTGACACAGCCGTAAGGGGACAATCCTCAGATGATGACCTCAGTCCTGTCCAAGTCCAGCCTCAGGTGGCTGATGTTCAGCTATTTGTCAACGGATCTCATGCCCTCTTGAAGTTTGTATCTGGCAATGGCTGGCTCTTTGGTGAATTTGAGGAGCAGCTGGGTTTCAATGGCATACAAGATGATGATGAGATCGTGTGCACATGTGATGGCGGAGAGGGGGGTCATGGAGACATTGAAGATCGTCACGCTGAGAGAACAGCCCTGGGGCATGTGCCACATGACCCCAGTGTACTACATGCTGCAGGGTGGAGGCAGACTCCCTGGGCCTTGCTGGTGAGCTACTTTCTGATTTAATCCTGGGCCCTCCTCTGGATACCAGTGTTGGAGATGTGTGAGCTGACAGTGTGGTAGCACATGGTGTACAATGCCGTTGAGAGGTCAAGGGGGGTGGGCTCACCATTGTTGAGCAGGGCAAAGTTGTCGTTGGTAGTGGCAATGATGACGGTTGCAGTGGTGTGATTACTGTGGAATATGTTCTGGTGCCGGTTGCCTGCAGCTGGTTGCATGGAGGAAATATGTCAGTTGCTTGTTGAGTGTCTTCCGGATGACATTTGCTGGGTAGGGAAGCAGGGTGATGTACCAGGAGATCCTGCGGTACTGCCGTCCGTTGTTTAAGAAGAGCCTGGGTCTCTGCATGCCTCCAGCACCCATGGAATGTGGCCAACTCAAAGGAGACATTCAGGAAGCGCTGGACGTGGGCTTCAAGAATGGGGAATGATGTGGTTGAGATGTTGTGTGGGAAGGGGCCTGATGGAGAGCCAGAGTGGATGGTGCACATGAGCCAGGTGATGTACTTGCTGCTGACAGGAGTCCAGAACCTGAGGGGGGTTTTTCCTGCGGATAATAGTGCTGTCTGCCTCTGTGTGCCAAGGCTGTTGTGTATGGCCATGAGCTAGCAGTGGTACAAAGTTGCAAGGGATGTGATCTGCTTTGTTAAGGGTGGGGTGTCTTGGATGGAGATCTGCTGTCAATTCACTCACAATGCTGATGAGCTCCTTGATGTCGTGTGTTTTGGTGTCTCAGCACTATCTGAAGGATCTCCATTTGTCCTTGCTGATGATATGGTGATGGCTGTGTGTGGTCTTTTCCAGGCCTGTAAGGTAAATGATGGCTCTTTGTGTTGCAAGGTGTGCACAAGAGTCTGGCTACGTCTGTTGGAGTCCAGTAGGTCTGCCTTGTCCCAGGTGACTTAACTATTGTTGTGCTTCACAGGAAAGTCTGTCAATGTGGAAAGATTGTTGGATCAGTTGCTGATCCAGTGCGTGAGGTTTCAGGGTGTTGCGTTGGTGTTGTTTTGAGTGTCCCACACAGCTTGTCTGTGGTGACTTACATCAAGCATCTTTGGGGGATCGTTAGCAGGGTGTGGGGCAGTGTGTTGCTTGTCGGAGATGTCGATTAAAATGTTGATGGACCAATGATGGATGGTGGTGTGATTCTCCTCCAGCCAGAAGTTACTGGCCCCCAGCCACATGTAGCCTGTGGAGGTGAGGGCATGCGTGCAGATGTACGTGTTGATGGCTTAGCGCAATTGTGGATGTAGGCCTGGATATCTGTAGATGAGTGTTACTCTGAGGGTTGCCAGGGAGTTGCTGCAAACCCGGATTTGTGACTCTGAGGGTGTACTTGTGAATCAATTGCAATTCATCCTCCGGGATTTTGGTGCCGTCCCTGCGGGTGATCTTGTATCCGTCTGAGATGGCAATGAAGAAGTCGTGTGCTGAGGATTCTTATGTCCAGGTTACTGTCATGAAGGTGATGTGTGGCCCTGTTGTGTTGAGGAGGTAACAGAGTCCAATTGCGTGCTGGTGGACGGAGCGGGTGTGGAGTAGGAGGCACATGACCTGGTTGTTCTGACAGGGACTGGTAGGCTGGGCAGCACTGTGTAGGCAGTTGGAGTTGCACACTCAGCTTGCGGAGGTGTCGTGTGTGCGCTTAGGGGCTGCCTGATAGCAGACAGATGATTGTGTGGAGGACATTGCTTGGAGGTTGGTTGCAGCATGAGCCTGTTGTGTGACGTGGGTCATGCAAAGACCAGAGGCTCGGGCACTGTGCACGTTGCAGGCACACACGGTCCTGCCTTTGGCACGGCGTTGGCACAACAGTGGCACAGACAAGCTGCTGGCTGCATTAGGAATGGGTGGAGGGAGGCGTGTGGGTTGCAGAATCAGGGCACTCGGCGGGGCAGTGCTGCAGGTGAGGCAGCAGCAGGCGGAAGGGGTGAGAAACTAGGCAAAAAGTAGCACACAAAGACAAAGAGGTCAGAAAGGCACAGTGCAACAGGTGTATGTAAAGGAAGGAGTGTCAGGTAACTCATGGGTCACTACGAGAAAAAGTATGACCAATCACCAAAAATGACGGTCACAGGGTCAGGCAACAAAATGCGGAGCTGCGCACAGGAGACACACCATCAGCATGTGTTCATGTCCCGTTGTGTGGAGCAACCTGCACAAATACATACACAACCAGGGACTTCATGCACAATAGATATTATTAGCCATGAAGAACTGCATGCATGTTGCCGAAGTAGACATACACATATGCTCAATATTTGACAAGTATGCCTTAGATGACGCATGCAAACTGGCAACAGAGCTGCAGTGACAGAGATGAGGCACTTTGGATTGTGCTGAACACCTTTATTCCGCATATACACACAAAGGGAAATGCATCCATGTGAACAGACTCACAGGTCAGTTGACAGAACATGTGGGACATACGCTGGACCCCCCTTCACGACACGGATGATGTCAATCCCAATGAACTGGCACACAAGTCAAGGGGATGAGCCAAACAAATCCTGCTGCACACGGAGAGGCTGCAATTCCCCATAGAGCCTGTTCCACACTATGTCCATCCGTATCATCCGCAATGTTTCAGAGGCAAGGTTTACACACATTGATGCCTTCATCAGACGCCACACCCCACTACAGATGACAGTCAAGAAGGGTGACAATCATGTCATTGGAGCGATGCTACATGTTATATGCTCCATGGTGAGAAGACATGTATGCATGGTACCACAACATGCACAGAAGCAGGCCCACACATTCCCAACCCGTACCACCACCAAAAAGCCTTGCTGCAATCCTTATCCAAACTGACATTTCCACATGTCCGTGCATTGAATGCTGATTCAGCACACGTTGCAATCCTCATGAGGAATAGCAGGAGGACAAAGATGACACGAGCAGACAACAGGCGCAAAAACCTGGAAATGACAGACACACAAGAAGTCACCTAAAAGAATTCTCGCCGCACACAGGGACATTTACGAAACATGAACAATGTTGGACACATGTAAATTTCAAAGAAAGTCTCTCCGCAAAACTGTGTGGCATGACATCATCACTCGAGTGACACATCAGAACACACATCAAAGTAACTTTGCATTCAGTCAGCTTGACACACACATTGCAACACATGCCACTCAATGCTACAAGCTTGCACTCTCATACCCAGTGACTCACCATTATGAGAAGAAGTTGCGTATGAGCTGACTCCGGATATCATCCTCCTCCTCCTCATCACTAGCCTCTTGAGCAAGCCCTTGATCCTCCATGGGTGGATGTTCCTGCTCATCCGGATCGAGGATGAGTTGCACTGCCTTCTCAACTGCCATGTTGTGCAGCATGCAGCTCACGAGGAAGATTCGGCAGACCTTCTCCGGGGCATAAGGGAGGGACCCACCTGTCTTGTCCAGGCACCGGAATCAGCTCTTCAGGAGGCCAAACGTCCTCTCAATCACTCGCCTGGTCTGCCCGTGTGCATTGTTGTACCTGTGATCTGCAGCTGTTCTTGGGTTGCGGAGAGGTGTCATTAGCCATGGCATGTTGGGATATCCAGAGTCCCCTACATGGAAACATCATGTAAAAAAGTGGGTCAGGAGATGCCGTAAGAGCCAAAGATACCACAACACACAGGACAAACAGAGTATGCCCACCAACAAGACATGCTCGTTCGTTGTGCAGCCGCAGCATCATTTGTGGCACCCTGCTACACCTCATGATGTAGGCATTGTGTGCTGATCCTGGAAAACGTGCACGGATATGGGAAATCAGCATGTTAGCAAGACACACCACAAGGGCATTTATCGAGTGGTAATGTTTTCTATTGTGATAGGCTTGTTCCTGTGCCTGTGGAGCCACATGTGAACCATCAATGGAGCCAATGACATGGGGCATCCCTCCCAGGGCATAGAAATCACCCTTGACATCTGTCAACTCCTCAGGAGTAGGAAATGTGATGAATTCATCAAGGTGCAGGACACGGCTGAACATTGTCTGTGACATGCCACCAACATCAGCTATGGTGAATTGAAACGTACCTGTAGCAAAAAAATGTAGGGCTGCCATCACCTTCATCTTTGGGGTCAGCGCAGTAGGATACCTGTGTCGCGGTTGGAGGTGTGGTGCCAGCCTGTCGGTCAAGTCCTTAATCAACTGTTGAATGAATCTGTAACGTCGGGTGCAGGCATGTTCCCTCATGGCACCCAGGTCTGGCATTGGTCTTGGGACAGGCAGTGCCCTGCAAGACATTGTTTGTAAGACTGAAGATTGAGTGTCTGCCAATATCAATGTCAATGAACATAGCAAATGCTACACTGCTAATACACATCAGGTAACTATGGAGTCGGGTGTGTGCAATACATACAGGACACATATGCCAGCTTGCTGGCACTCCTACAAAAAGCCAGATACACCTGTTGATTGTCAAGTCTACATGACATGCCCTGAAATGAGTTGGTGGCCAGTCTGAGTGTAGAGCCACAGATATTACCGGAGTGACACACAACCACATAGCTGCATTGGAAGGATGTCATCTCATCCACACAGCTGACTGCAAGGCACACGCACAGGTCACAAGGAATGTCAAATGTACATATCAAACACATTGCGATGAAGGGGTACACGTGACAAGAGAAAGACACAGCCATTGAGACAACGCAGACATGTATGACTGGGAAATATGACCGATGCACACAGACCCTAAAGCCGTGGGAATCCACATGTGGCATGGTGTGCGTAGATGTGTCCCATGCCCATCTCCACACAGACCCATGTTGGATGCACCAACAGCAGATGCAGTTGACGGAACACTGACAGCAAGCTCATGGGAACACATGACACCACCTGACATAGTCACAAAGGGGCACGCAGATTGTGACATGTCAGTTGATAGAGTGTCCCTGTCATCAGGAGACAGGTGCGGGTGGTGATGACTGTGCCATCCCACTGCTGCTGTGCATGACACAGTTGGACTACAAACACACGTGGCAAGTGGCAAGGTGATGTGTGCCACATAGTGCCCCATCACACATGACATGTGTCCACAGGTCCTCACACATTAATTGTGCAACTATATGAGATGACCTGTGCAATATCACTGGCTGACACACCTAGGGCCTGCACATAACAGTATGCAATGACAAGTACTTGATGGACATCCTTGTGCGACTCGTAGCCCTCCATTCCTGGTATGTGTGTGACTCTATTACCATTGTAAGCGTGTGAAATGCGTACCCATAGATGTCTAATGCACTGTACTACTAGTGCGTACCCGTAGGTGTCTAACGCACTGTACTACCAGTGCGTACCCGTACGTGTGAACTAGTGCGTACCCCTATGTGTGAACTAGCGCGTACCCGTAGGTGTCTAACGCACTGTACTACTAGTGCGTACCCGTACGTATGAACTAGTGCGTACCCGTACATGTGAACTAGTGCATACCCGTACGTGTCTAACGCACTGTACTACTAGTGCGTACCCGTAGGTGTCAATTGCACTGTACTACTAGTGCATACCCGTAAGTGTAAACTAGTGCGTACCCGTACATGTGAAGTAGTGCGTACCCGTACGTGTGAACTAGTGCATACCCATACGTGTCTAATGCACTGTACTACTAGTGCGTACCCGTAGGTGTCTAACGCACTGTACTACTAGTGCATACCCGTAGGTGTCTAACAGACTGTACTAGTAGTACGTACCCGTACTTGTGAAGTAGTGCGTACCCATATGTGTGAACTAGTGCGTACCCATACGTGTCTAACACACTGTACTACTAGTGCGTACCCGTAGGTGTCTAACGCACTGTACTACTAGTGCGTACCCGTACGTGTGAACTAGTGCGTACCCGTATGTGTGAACTAGTGCATACCCGTATGCGTGATCTAGTGCGTACCCGTACGTGTGAACTAGTGTGTACCCGTACATGTCTAACGCACCGTACACCCGCTATCATCGCGTGCCTATGCTTCGTTTCACCATAGTACTTGTGCCGTAGGGGTACGTGTGAAACGCACCGTACACCCGCTATCATCGCATGTGTACGCTTTGTTTCACCATAGTACTTGTGCCGTAGGGGTACGTGTGAAACGCACCGTACACCTGCTATCATCGCGTGTGTACGCTTCGTTTCACCATAGTACTTGTGCCGTAGGGGTACGTGTGAAACACACCGTACACCCGCTGTCATCACGTGTGTACGCTTCGTTTCACCATAGTACTTGTGCCGTAGGGGTACGTGTAAAACGCACCTTACCTGTGTGTGGATTTCAAAATTACATAGGGGACACATAAGGGACAAGTATTAGGCCCTAAATGCATGCTGGTTGTCATGGAGACAGAGTTTTCAGTTGAAAAGTGTCGATCATGTGTCCTGGAACAGTCAGTTGGCCACAAAATACAATGTTCCAAAGTGGTTGTTGACTTGACATGATGCTCAAAATTTGAACGATGCGAATGCTGTCATTCTTGTATGTTTAAAGTCGTTGGTGTATGTTTAAAGGGATTGGAGTAAACGTAAGATGCGAATGAGTCTGACCAATCACTATGTACTCCTCTAAATGAATGCCCCTCAGCAAGACAGATATAAGGCAACCAGAACCCATGAGAGGGCACTTGCTGCACAACTTTCCTGTCGACCACACTGCTGCTGTCTCTGCTTCCTCTGGACCATGTCACGTACTGTGGAGAGGGCCCAGCCATTCACCCAGGAGGAGAATGAAGCCTTGCTGGACGTCCTCCTCCCACAGTACACCAAGCTGTATGGGAGACCAGGGGAGCAGGTGAGTGGTGAGTCCACTAACTTTGCCTATGCACCTGTTGTGTGAGTGTAAATATTGTGCAATGTTGTTTAGAGTGGGTCCCGGGGGGGGGGGGACATGCTGATGTCTCTCATGCAGAGCATGATGTCGTTCCTGTGTGCACTCCTCACTTGCATTGTGCTTACTGTGACTTTCACTGCATAGTGCATGACACTTTCAGCCTGGCAAATCCTTGGTGGCTTTTTTTCCTATTGTCCTGAGGTGATTCAGATGTCCCCCCGGTGTGACAGGTGACTGTACCCACAGATGTGTATGAGTTGAGTGGCCCTTTGGTGAGAGTGTCCAAATGATGTGTACGACCTCATGGACAGTGATGTGTGTGAATGTTCCTTGTCATGTGGGTGAGTGTCTATGTGAAGTGTTGGACCACAGCTGCATGGAGGAGGCAACAGATCAACCCATCGGATGTGACAAGTAAGCCATGCTGTGTGTCTGACTTGCAGAGCTAGCATGACACCTGTGACACCCCACTGGCAAGTGCACATGTGCAGAGTGAGGGTTGTATCCGCTCTTTGTCAATGACAGGTGAGTGATCTGTGCTTGGGTGTGTCTGTATAATATGCTGATGGTGCATCAGTGGAGTGGGACATGTGACTGCTTGGCACGTGCTGCCCTTAAGCCTGCTGTTGCATGTGCTGCACAGTGTGTGGCATGATCAGTGAGTGTGTCGCACCCCTCATGCCAACCTGTTGACTTTCAATGCCATGTAGTGCATTGGGGCTTGCACACAGGCCAATTTCTTATTGTGAATGATGTAATTCCTGTCTGCATCCTATGCCCTGTGCAACATTTCAATGATGTTCAAATGTGTGTCTCTGGGACATGGAGCAGGTGTATTGATGTTGTGTCACTTTGTCATCCTGACAGGTAACTGCCTACGAGAAGGGCGTGATCTGGTAAGACATCGTCAGGGCCGTGAGATCTGAGGGGGAGCGTCATCGTCAGCTACCCCAGGTGCGCAAGATGTGGCAGGACATCCGGTGCTGGACCCGGCGGATCGCCCGGGTCCATCTGGGGCTCGACAGTCCGCGCCCCCACGGCGGCCGCCGACGCCTGACCCCCCACATGAAACGTGTCCTGGCGGTGGTATTCCCTGAGCTCGATAGGCAGTTACAGGAGAGACTGCAGCAAGGAGGGGGTAGGTACATGGCTGTTTGTCATGTTATGTGTCGCCAGCTTTTGGAAGTGCTCTGTAGCCTGGATACACTCCCAGAGTTAATATGTGAGTTAATATTTTCGGTTCCCCAATGTCACCTGGTGCTCATTTTCATCCCTTCCCCTCCTTGACCTGTGTCCCCTGGTCTGTGTGTAATCACATTTGCACATGGTCATCTAGGGTGCCGGTAAATCTAAGTGCACGTTGCTTTCGGCATCATGTGGGAGGGTGGTCTGTGACTTGTGTTGGTACGTTGCCTGTGCCATGACCTGTTCACTATGTTGGGGGTCCATATTTGTTGTCAGTGATGATGATTCTCAACATAGGAGTGTGAGCTTTAAAATGAACACCCTTGCAGCATGCATGACCAATGTTGTGGCCTCAGACATGATGTGCATGAGTGGGAGATATGCATATTGCCATGACGGTTGAACATGGTACAGTCAGATCATTCCAGGACCTCGGAGCAGTGTGGCCACTACAGTCCCCTGAGACACCCTGGCCACCTAATCATGTGTGTCATCCAACACTGTGCACATTCTCTGTGTTTTCAGCACAGGTCTGCCTCTGTGGCATTGTTCCCTGGCCTAGTTAGTATTTTGAAAATGTGTGCTACATGTGTCCACTGGAAAGGGATGCACCATTTTGCTTGTGCATACTCACACTGGGCAGTGCCTGTGTGGCTATTCACAACAATCTGTTGATGGTTGTTTGTCACAAATATGTGTTGCCAGCCCCACAAGGTGATGTTGTGTAAATGAAGCTATTTTTCCAGCACAGTTATTGTAACCCTGAATTAGAGGTGTCACTTCCTGATCTGTATCAATCACATTGACTCAGGCATGGGGTGGGGTGTGCAGGAGAGGCATACATGTGCAACCCTGATTTTTCATTGCCAGGTCTGACTTGTGTGTGATACTTGGCTGTACAAAGAATCACCGTGCAGTGCCCCTGTGATGCTGGCCAGTGCTTAATTTACCTGCTTTGCAGCCTGTGTCAGTTTTTTAAAAACATGATTCCTGCTCATACATTTTTAGCACCTGTGTGTGGTTCAGATGCAATGCTGTTTGGACTTTGTGTGATAACATCTATGTGTACATACTGGCTTGCCATGAGGGTGTCCCCACAGTACAGCTAGGCTTTTTTTCTACCCAATTGCAGGCCTATTAGCTTATGCATTGTCCTGGGTGTGGACATGTGTGCCACTCCAGATGACAGGCAGTAGGTCATATGTGTAGCCAACTGTGTAATCAGGTGACGGATGGCCATGTGACAACTGACATAATTCAAGTTGTTACTCTTACAAAATTGTACCTTGGCACTCACAGCACTTGTTAACAGTTCTTCATCTTTTAAATGTGGAAATTTGATGATTTGTGTTAAGAACACTCATGTGCCTGCATGAAAAAAGTCGCCAAAGGAAGTGCACACCAAAATACATTTCCACTTTCATGGAACACACTGGCACATTTTCTAAGAAGCCACTGTTAGAATTAAATGGTGTTGCAGATTCTCCATATACATGTTCCTACAGTGCTCTTGATTTTGTGAGACTCCTTTGCTGTTGGTGATACAAACTGAAGAGTCTCAAGACATCAAGACCTCCGTGGGCCCATGTATATGTACTTTCTGCAACACCATTCATTTCTAACAGTGGCTTCTTAGAAAAGGTGCCAACTTCTTCAATGACAGTGTAAATGTACTTTTGTGTGCACTGCCTTGTGCGACATATTTCATGCAGGCACATGAGTGTTCTTTTCATGACATGGCGAATTGGCACATTCAAAACATGTAGATTGTGTAAAGTATTGTGAGTCCCAAGGTAGCTACATTTTTTCGTTTTGTGTTCCAAAGTAGTTACAGGTCTCTGAGTGTGGTGACACCTTGAGTATTGAGGTGTGTCAGTTTACAATGGGTGCACCACTACTGTTTCTTTCAGGTTAAACAAGAGGTCGCATGACTTCATTGTATTGTTGTGCTCACCGGTTCACAGACACTAGCTTCTCAGTGTATTTCTCATTCAAGTTGTGGCCTTTTGTGTTCTTTTTTTCCTGGTGTCCAAGTGGCATAGTGGGTCTACCAACTGGGCAGGACAGGGCTAACATATGTGCGGAGTTATCTAGCTGTTACTCATGATGCATTGCCTGATATCCACTGTGACCAATTGTTCTTGTGCTCATGTGTCAGATGTATACAGGTGACTGGTGGATTTAGGTTTCTTCTCCTTGCCCACAGCATCATCATCTGCAACCAAGGGAGACACCTGCATGGACCTGGAGGAGGGACCCAGCGACAGTGCCGCCAGTGCTGGGCAGTCAGAAGGAGCCAGTGGCACGGAGGGCGAGGGGAGTCAGTCGGAGGACCTGTCTGGACACGATACCAGCTACGATGCCGACGGGGCCAAGGCTGACCTCCCTGAGGAGGCGGAGGCTGCAACACCAACTGGCAGCATCCCCACATTTGTCCACGCCTCCTCCATTACCATCTCCGCCCAGCCCAGTTGCTCCCGTCCCTTCTGTCGTGTAGAGTCCCACCATGTCTCCTTCATCCCAGGCACCGCACCCCCTGCCCCTGTCACCCCTGCTGCCCTCAGTGAAGAGTCTGTGGACATACTGTGGCAGTTGCAGGTTGGGCAGGCATCGGTGCTGACTGTCCTCCATGGACACACTAAACTGCTCACACAGATGGTGCCGTTCATGGAGGGCATGTCAGCAACGATGTCTGACCAACGCAGGTTTCTGTGGTCCATGGACTCTTCCCTGGCGGTAGAAGTTTCTCTCCTGCAGCGCTCCATCCCCCCCCTAACCCGGACCCATCCACACTGCCCTCTCCCATGCCTGCCCAATGCACACCCAGACAGTCATGGGCATGCACCCCACCAGACACATCCAGCAGACCCCCAAGTAAGGCACAGCGCACACCTCCTGGCAGGCACACTCAGGGGGATGTAGGCACACCCACAGGGGCTGGGGGCAGACGACATACACGCAGCCACAGTCGCAGTCCGCAGTCCTCACAACCCTGTTCCTCCAAAACCACTCCCCTTAGCTCCCCTGCCAAACTGTCACCTAAGGAGACCTGTATGGTCGAGCTGGGCCTCGTCCCCACTGAGCCACCACCCCTCAAGCGGGCGAGGAAGTTCCCGGGCACGGGAGTTGAGTCCCCCACCATGTCCACCCCCTCCCCCAAGAGCGCTGCAACCCATCCCTTGGCCACCACACCCTCCGTTGGCCCTGGGGTATCTTCAGGTGCAGGGGTTAGGATGGAGGCCCTAGCATCAGTGTGCAGTGCCGAGTTCACCTCCACCTTTGGCGCTGCCCCACCCCCTGTGGTGGAGACGTCCACCCCTGCACCCACCACACCTACCCCTCCCCCTCATGTCCCTGTGGTGCCTGGTCCTGCCACAGATGATGCCCCCCCAGTCGACAAACCTTGAGGTTCCTTAGTGCAGGCAAGGTAGGGGTGGACGCGGTCCCCTACGTCCACCCTTAGACTTGAGAAATGGACTGGCCATTGGCCTTTGTACATAGTATCTTTTACATTAATTTATTTTTGGTGCTGAATAAAGCCTTTTCTTTTACTTTCAACACTATTGCATTTCAGGTACTTGATGTTGGTGATGAGGCTCCGGGAGTTGGTGTTCTGGTAATGTGTTAGGGTTCTGAGAAATGTTTTTGTATGATGGTCATGAGGTGGACCATGGTATCTGTGTGCCATCACAATGTCTCTGCAAAGAATCATTGGTAGTGTGTGTTCATTTAGTTTGGAGACATTGTCCCAAGGAGTGTTCCTTCCTCTGTGGCACCTGACATCTTCCCTGCAAACAGTTGCACAATTGTAGTGCTGACCTGTGTCCACATTTCCTTTGTTGGTGACGGATCCCTTCAACAATGGCCATGCCTGCTCACCGATGTCTCCTGCTGAATCGTCTGTGCCATCCTTGCTAGTCACTGTACTTGTGTTTTGGGTACGTAGGAATGCCTTCAGGAACAAATTGGCACTTTCCAGCACTATGCATGTGTGTAATCACGGCCTACCACACAAATGGTACTTGGTATGCAGGGTATTTGGGCACCTGACTCACAATTGTGGGCATTGTATCTGGTGGAATTGAACCATATTCCTTCCATGAGAGACAACATCTTGGTGGCTGGACCAGCACCTGTACATTCCTTACACTCCTGGGATGTGTGTGACAGTGTGTGTTCACTTTGGCTTGTATGCACTTACATGACTATACAGTCTGTTGACATGAAATCAGGGTGTGTATTGTGCTGCATCCGCCATGGGTGGGTATGCATGTGTTATATGTCCTCACACCCACATGTGGTCTGTCATGCAGTATGTGACAGACATCCATCGTCCTGGGAGTGGGACCCTGCTGTCAGTGATGTGTTGTAATAGTACTAAATCATAGTCCAAAGTTAGGGATGTGTCCATACCACCATGTAGGTGTGGTCATCTGATGATGATGTACACCCCCATATCTCTGTCCATTGCTGGGAGTCCTCTGCACCGACCCCTTATAGGTCTGGACACTGCTGGGAGTCATATGCACCCACCCCTCATATGTCTGGACACTGCTAGGAGTCCTATGCACCCACCACTCATATGTCTGTCCACTGCTGGGAGTCATATGCACCCACCCACGCACCCCCTTGGAGCAGTACACTGCTGGCCTGGACCTACACACACACCAATATGAAGGTAACATGCTGGGCCAGTCCTCTAAGCCCACATTCCTGGCGTGTGTACGCCTCATATCCCAAATGTACTGGTGACGTAACGAGGTACGTGTGACACGCACCATACCCATGCATTCATTACATGTGTACGGTCCGTATCACTGTTCTAATGGTGCCGTAGGGGTACGTGTGGTACGCACCGTACCCAAGCATTCATTGCATGTGTACGGTCCGTATCACTGTTGTACTGTGCCGTAGGGGTACGTGTGGTACACACCGTACCCACGCATTCATTGCGTGTGTACGGTCCGTATCATTGTTCTAATGGTGCCGTAGGGTTATGCGTGGTACGCACCATACCCACGCATTCATTGCGTGTGTACGGTCCGTATCACTGTTCTAATGGTGCCGTAGGGGTACGTGTGGTACGCACCGTACCCACGCATTCATTGCGTGTGTACGGTCCGTATCACTGTTGTACTGTGCTGTAGGGGTACGTGAGGTACGCACAGTACCCACGCATTCATTGCGTGTGTATGGTCCATATCACTGTTCTAATGGTGCCGTAGGGGTACGTGTGGTATGCACCGTACCCACGCATTCATTGCGTGTGTACGGTCCGTATCACTGTTCTAATGGTGCCGTAGGGGTACGTGTGGTACGCACTGTACCCACGCATTCATTGCGTGTGTACGGTCCGTATCACTGTTCTATTGGTGACGTAGGGGTGCGTGTGGTGTGCACCGTACCCACGAATTCATTGTGTGTGTACGGTCCATATCACTGTTGTACTGTGCCGTAGTGTTAAATGGTAGCGGCAGTTTCAGTCGGTATCCTTTCAAGTATTTGCCCGGCGGTAATCGCCTCTCATACCACTCGATAATTTACCAATAAAAGAGGCAGGCGCTGGAGACTGGAAGGCAGGAAACAAGGTTTTATTCCGTCGGAGCAGAACACATCAGATCAGACTGCAAGGTATCGTCACGAGGTGCTCTAACTGCATCTCTGAGACCTGGTCTCTTATACACTGGTTTATTGCTTTATTATACATAGTACATTCTTGAGATTCCCTTGATGTGCGGGGAAATATCCCCTGAAGCCCCGGCTCAGATCCGATCCCAAACATGGTTACAGCAGAGGTTCCCACCCTACCCGCAGTGGGAGATGGCTATCGCGCAGCAGGGAATTCCGCTAATTCCCGGGGGTGTGTGCAACCGGCCGGGTCTCAGGGGGTAGGGGCTTTGATTCTACTGTAATCCCTTTGATGTGGGGTGTTTCCCTTACAGTAGGGGCAATAAACTGCATCCGCAGGGCTAGGTGATGGCCTGGGACCAGTTCAGACAATGGGGCGCAGGGGAAGGGGGGTTATCAAAGGAGAGGCATGACCATGTATGGGTTGTCGGTCGGAAGTGGTTCTGTAGCAGGGTCGCGCAGAAGGAGAGGGTTTATGGCCTGTATGAGAGAGCGGGGGTGGCCGGCGCGTGGGGGGATGCTCGCAGCGCCAGGGGAAAGCGCTGGCGGTCGAGAGTGAGCGGGGAGAGAGTGGGGTGCCTAAAATGGCGGCCGTGCATTCGCTGTGCGTGGCGCTGGGGAGGGGCAAGATGGCGCAGATAATGTTCAGTTTGCGAGCTAAATTTCCACAGTCCTCCCTTTTAACATATCTCGCCAGCTTGTCCGGCCAATATTCGCCTTTGTTAGCCTTTTAGTTACAGTATCGTCAATGTTCGTCACACATTTTAAAGATACAGAGTCGTTAGGGTAGGCAGGAGTAATCTGACACATTTGTACATTGTCTCATACAGTTTGATAAAGTAGGCGAGGAGGAAGTACATTCAAAGTTGCAGTATAGTCGTGTACATGGCTGGTGTTGTATGAATGTTACTATACAAAGTTACATTTTCTTAACTTCTCAGTGTACAGTCGGAAGTGATTGATGCAACATCATGAAAACTTGATAAGAAGATAGTTAATGTAATAAGGTGGTTGGGAGAGGATTTTCAACTTTGACATGGGTTCTTCTTTCCGGTGTCCTTGTTTCATAAAGAGCTATCACTGGTAAGCTCTCATTGTTGTTCTTCTTTCGTTGGCACTGTTGAGCACCGGCGGTGGAACTAAGGTCCAGCTCAAATCCGATTTCTTCACGTGGCAGGGTGCGACCACTCACTGTTCTTTGATTCCAGTCCTGTTTCCTAACACAGTTCACCACAGGTACTTTTGAGACAGGGTGCCGGCCTTTTGTTCCTCGGTAGTAGGTCAAAGTCATAGTCCAAATGAAAGAGGAAGAGAGAATGGGGTGGCATGGGATCGGATCAAAAATGCGGACCAAGGAGAGCAGAATCTTTTCAGCACTGGGCCCATCAATCGGGCCCGACGGGTTGAGACTTCAGGCACGCTGGTCAGTGAGCAGGGGCCTCGATGTAGCCCTTCGCGCTCATCGTTCTGATAATGGTGCCTCGTCTCACACTCTTGTTGCTTCGTCGCTTCCCCCTTGGTCGATGTCATAGATGTTTTATGATCCGCAGCCAGACTGTGCGTCACATCCGACCCCTCTCTTCCGATGGCTGCAGGTTATCCTTGAATAGGTTATAAGAAACGAAAGTCTTAGAGATCTTGGCAGGGAAGACATTTACATACTTCATTCTCTCTCCCAACCACTGAGTAGTTGCGGAAATGCTCTTATCTGTTACTACATGATTGGTGCCTATTAACTCTGATGTTAATGTGCGTGTTACTAATCTATTAATTACTGCTGTGGTGCAGGGTTCTGTGGGTGTCCCTGTCCATCGTCTGGCCTTCTAGGTGTCGGTTTCTGCGCCTTATAATACAAGGTTTGGTAGTACCCGTAAGTGCGAGGTGCTACTGTCATGCGTTCATGAGTATCCTTTTCATTAGGCCTGGGCAAAAATTTCGTTCCGTTCGCGGAAATTGCGATAATTTGACATTTTTGCGTTCCGCGGAGAGCGCGAAAATGTCAAAAATTCCGGTTTCCGCAGCTTGGCGATAATTTGTTTCTTGCTCGCGCTGTAAAATGATACATTCTCGCGCGCGCGCGATCGCCTTACCTGAATCCCTGCGTTCGCCGACAAGTTTTCTTGATCCGGTCGCGTTCTCCATGAGATGTTGTATTGTTTTTAGCCATTTGCGCTGTCTCGCGACAGTTCGCGCCCGCAGTGACGTCATGCGTCGCGCGATCACGTCTTTCTTCTCGCGATCATGCACCGCGAGAACAACTCAAAACAAGATGGCCGCGCCCGCAAGCAGCCACATGGGTAAGTTGGCGACCCGCAACCATGCAGAAAATCGCGCGAACATGCCGGAAAAAAACTTCCGCATCTTCGCGATATTTCTGCTTGTTTGCGATAATTTTAAACATTCTCGCGATAATTTGCGAAGGTTAATTCCGCAAATTCCGCCCACCCCTACTTTTCATACAGTAGGTGACCCTTTATCAGCTTAAAACAGGGCCATCAGTTGTTTCGTTCGGGATACTCTGAGACGGCTTAGTATAGGGCTGGAGTTATTTCTGGGAGAACAGGGTGCTTTAGACATTCTATTTCGGGCTAATTGGTCAGGAGTGATTCTGGGTGGTGGAGATGGTGTCCTTTAAGAACAAAAACCACTGACATATAGTCCCCGTGTTGAGGGTCAAATTGGGAGACATCAGTCGTCTTACCTGTCCTTTCTTTCTCAGCCGATTAGGCTTAACGTTTGCAGAAAGGAGAGGTAGTAATCGTGGTAAAGTATGGTCGTTTTTGTTTCTGTCAATTTTGTTCGAACACCACCGTGTTCGGGCCAATTATACACTTACCAAAGAGGTGTATGTCGTTAATTTATTCAAGAAGAAAGAGGACAAGAAAGAGCCTTTTGCGAGGGAGGGGGAGAGAGAGTGAGAGAGAGAGAGAGGGAGAGAGAGAGACGTGTGCAGAGAGAGAGAGAGAGAGAGAGAGAGAGAGAGAGAGAGTGAGACGTGTGCATCAAGTAGGCTACTTTGGCGTACATACGACACAAAACAAGAGAGAGAGAGATGGGTAAGATAATAGGCCACTTGGTGCACACACAACATGGAGTAGCATGGGTCTGTTCCATGTAAGAAAACACAAGCGGGGAAAAGACATAAATTCGGTGACCACGTACACACAAATGCCGGATAGGGTGTGACAGTACATGCATCAAGACGGAGACTCAGGGCTGCGTCGAGCACGGGGACCTCTCCTTTCCTGTCCTCTATTCCTATGTATGCTGCGTACCTTTAGCATTTTGTAGTTTATCTTATGGGTTGTCTGACCCTTTATTCTTCCTCCCTTTGATCGGTGGACGAGCACCTCAATCATACGATGACGCTCTCTTCAAGTGACCCGAACATGAAATGCATACACATTCATATCGTATAATCGTAGTACACACGCACAATCATATCATACAGTTTTTCATGTTCCCAATGGTGGTCTGTAATTTTACGCACTATCTCACAACGTTTGTCTATGTTTTCCCTGATATTGAACTTGGTTCGGTCCATGTCCACTCCACTCTTCAGTCGGAACTTCCTCGTGACCTATAGAGGGGAAAATAAGAGGGGAGGGGAGGGGAGGTGCAGTATTCAAAATACCCCAGCGCGCGCAGACACGAAAGGTTCTACCTACCATGTACCAGGCTAGCCGCAGGGGTGGGTAATACCACGGACCTATTATTCTTTAGTTCGAGGCAAAGATGCTCTAGTTCATTCATTTCCTAAATTCGGGTTCCCTGGTTGTGCATGTATTTCTCAATTGGTCGTGTATTATGGTGCAGGATACCATACCTTGCGTGCGACATATACCTTAAGTTATAGTTCATTATTGATTCGACAATTCTTGGAAAAAGGGCAGGCATGATGGGTACAAATTTCGTTAAACAAAAAGATTTTTAGGCAAATTGGGTCTGTATTATCTGTATGCTTTCGCTTAGGAGTAACAATCATTTATTTAAGAGAAAAACCTTCAACAACCCAGATGATTAGTCATGACACTGATTCCGTAATTCCTTTTTAAGAAGCCCTTTATTTAAAACAATGTCAGTGTAGAAATACGGGCCTACAGCCGCTATAGGCCGGCCACGGTGCAAGAGGCGTCGAGCAGCATGAGCAACACTAGATTAACATAAAAGTCGGTTCCCCCCTCTCCCCCATCGTCATGTGTGAAAGCATCGCATACATGTATATATATCTCTTTTTAACACGAATGTCATGTGACTGGAACGCCACAAGGAGTTGTAGGCCACTCCTACATCAGCGCCATCTTAGGGCGGGGTCGGGCCAGTGCACAGTCTAAGTTTTTCCATGAATTAGCAGTTGAACCAGAATTCCTTTCGGTGGTTCGAGAACTTTCGTTAGCGTCAACTTTGCGTCAGCATGGCGTCACTGCAACCTTGTAGCAATGCCACGGTTTGTTCTTAGGGCGGGGCAGCAGGCGGGTTCTTCCGCCGACGCTTTACTGTCTCACTGTATCAAGCGGAGGCAAGGTGGCTGCCGCCCGGGGGCAAAAAGAGCAATGGTGGTGGTTTTGTCCTTACCGGAAGTCCGCAGGAGTCGAACGTCAAATGACTCCAACCAATTCTGCAAGGCTGAGGGGAGTGTTCTGTCAAGGGTGGGGCCCATGCCCTAGCAAACAAGCTTTCGAGTCCAGAATTGTCTCACGGTGGGCCAGGCCTGGAACCGGAGGGGTCAACCGCCGGAGTTCAAGGGCAGCAGTAGCAGCAGCTCTTCGGTACAGTCACCGGAGAGGAGCCAGCAGCAGTAACAGCAGCAGTTCGGGTGGTGCTGCCACCGGGGTGATTCCAGTAGCAGTGACGACAGCAGTTTGGATGGTATCACCACCGGGGTGGGTCCCCGATTACCTTGCTGCGGGGGCCCACTCCTCACGTCGGGCGCTAGCGGCAGTCCTGGTGAACCCGGTGCTTGGGTGGTTGCCTGGCGGCCGCGTGCAGGGGTGCCGGCTCAGCCGAACGGCGAATGAAGTGGCAGGGCGCAACTCAGCTGGCCGACGTGTGAAAGGTGTGGTTTGGGGTGCCCTCATCTGCTGGCGAGCCTCCACCTGGGGAGGTGGGGGAGGTCCGTCCGCGTCGCCTGCCCCCGCCAGGGCACCCTCCGTTATTGAAGGAAGAAGTGACTGGAAAGATCCGCACAGCGTGCCAGGGTGAAATTCAGCAGGCCGATGAAAAAGATGGCTGGGTGCAGCTTAGCTGGCCGGCGAGTAAAAGACGGTCGGGGTGCCTGGCAAGCCTCCACCTGGGGAGGTGGGGGAGGTCCGTCCGCGTCGCCTCCCCCCGCCAGGGCACCAGCCCTCATTAAAGAAAGAAGAGAAAGCGGAAAGGCCCGCACAGCGTGGCGGGCTCCGCCTTGGTGTTGCCAGAACTTCGGCGCTTCGTATAGCCTCCGGCCTATTCGCACAATCGCCCGCCACTGATATCAAGGGATTTTTGCATGGCTTTTATAGCCCAAAGTCAACTAAGAGGGACCGCCCAAAACAGGCCAATGTTGCGATTTCGAGGAAGGAGAGGCGAGGACGGTGTCACGTGGACGTTAAGGCTTTGGGATGGAGGTTGCAGCAGACTGTCATGTAAATAGTTGTTTTAAAACGTGTTTTAACCTGTTTACCCTGTTGGTGTGTTTGTTATATCCTATAAGTTATTAAAATGTTATAACTACATTACTTCGTTGGAGTGTTTGTACATATTTGTAGTTTGATGACGAGCACAAGGAGGTTACTGTGCAATCGGAAAATTAACATAGCCCAATTGTGCGCGATCTAGCCCTAGTTTGGTGACGTCGATGGTGGGTGTCAGCAGACTTCCGTTTGTGCGGGATTTTGTCATGCTTATTGGGCGGGGTGGGCAGTAGGGCAGACATGTTTAGGTAGCGAGAGTTATGGAGTCGGGCTACCTCGCGGTCGTCTCGACCGTGAGCTTGACTCGTTCCCTTGGTTTCATATGTCCCACAAAGGGCTAACTCCTAGCGTTATTTTAGTTTTTGTAAGGTCAAAAAGGATCCTACCAGTGCCTTTACTATCTTGTCGATTCCTGTTCGTTCATCCTTAGTTAATCGATTCATTCTGGTGGACTCTTTCTTTCCTATCTCATGGTCGTCTAGCGTTGTAGTCGACGTGGGGTTCGGCGCAAGAGGCTCAGCCGGCGCGGAGGCCGTGAGGGCCGAGGCCCTTGTACTGCTTTCGCTCGTGTTCGGGGGTTGTGGGTGTTGTACTATTGATTGGGAGGGTGCATACGGAGGGGGCATGTAAATGATCGGAGGACCTAACAGTAACTCATCATTCGTTCGCTGCTTGGAGGACAACTCAGGGTAGAGCAAAGAAGGGGTCCTAACAGCGTACTGGCCTGAGGTTTCGGGTTCCTGTCTTAGTTTAGTTTCCCTTCTCTCTTTTATGTCTTCTTCTAACTTTCTAGCGGCAAGGTGAGCTGCCTTTCGTAATTCCTTTTCTGCTTTTACTTCTTCCCTCTTTTTCCGTTGCGTTGCTTCTTTGCGCCACATGCCGATACTGTCAAGCATAGTAGGCGTCGTCTTATTGCTACGCAGAGCTATTTCTAGCGCTTCTATCTTATGGTCGTCGAAGGATCCCATCAGTGGCCACTGACTTTCGGGGTCCTTCTTGGTATATTTATGCCATAGCTTGCTATAGGCTACGGCCACTAGTCCATATTTAGTAAACATGTCCTTATTAGGGGTGCCTTCCAGTGGAGCCGGATGGTTCACCTCTAATAAGCGGTCCGGGCAGAACCAACTACCAATCAGTGGGGAGAAGATAGGCATGACGGGTTTCAACGGGGACAAAAGTCAGCACTACCTATCTTTTCACTGCTTGCAAAGACTAGACAGAATATCTCTATTCTTCGTTATTTGTAAGCAGAGAATACCTCCAAAGAACCAATATCGAACAACTAGTGTTCGGACAATCAATCAATCAATCAATGGGGAGATAAAGATAGGCATGACGGGTTTCAACGGGGACAAAAGTCTGCGTTACCTAAACTTCACTATTTGCAAAGACTAGACAGAATATTCCTATTCTACGTTATTTGCAAACAGAGAATATCTCAAAAAGCACTATTCTTCAAAACAATCAATGTTCGGACAATCAATCAATGGGGAGATAAAGATAGGCACGACGGGTTTCAACGGGGACAAAAGTCTGCGTTACCTACCCTTCACTATCTGCAAAGGGAGAGAGAGAGAGTATTTCTACTCCTCCCCGTTTGTAGACAGCGAATATCTCAAAGAGAACAATCAATGAGCACAATCAATGAGCAATACTAGTATTTCCAGAGCATTAAACAATCAATCAATTATTTCTCAATTTGTCGTGTATCACGACCTTACCCGGACCGCGTGGACAGTTTCTCGTCTTCCGCCTCCAGCGCCCGATCGTCCTCTACTCTCCGTACCGTATTTGCCGCGGCACTCCTGATGGTTCCCAGTCAGGACCGTAGATCACTCGAGAGAGGTCTGCTCGGAACCAGTGAAGTTCGGATGATCGGCTGCCAGACGAGGGTCTATTGGGCAGGAGCTCTCCCGATCGTTGCAGTCGTTCACTCTGTCGTCGGGACCTCTCCCACTGGATCCACGTGTCGCTGATGGGCCCCACGTTGGGCGCCAATTGTTAAATGGTAGCGGCAGTTTCAGTCGGTATCCTTTCAAGTATTTGCCCGGCGGTAATCGCCTCTCATACCACTCGATAATTTACCAATAAAAGAGGCAGGCGCTGGAGACTGGAAGGCAGGAAACAAGGTTTTATTCCGTCGGAGCAGAACACATCAGATCAGACAGCAAGCTATCGTCACGAGGTGCTCTAACTGCATCTCTGAGACCTGGTCTCTTATACACTGGTTTATTGCTTTATTATACATAGTACATTCTTGAGATTCCCTTGATGTGCGGGGAAATATCCCCTGAAGCCCCGGCTCAGATCCGATCCCACACATGGTTACAGCAGAGGTTCCCACCCTACCCGCAGTGGGAGATGGCTATCGCGCAGCAGGGAATTCCGCTAATTCCCGGGGGTGTGTGCAACCGGCCGGGTCTCAGGGGGTAGGGGCTTTGATTCTACTGTAATCCCTTTGATGTGGGGTGTTTCCCTTACAGTAGGGGCAATAAACTGCATCCGCAGGGCTAGGTGATGGCCTGGGACCAGTTCAGACAATGGGGCGCAGGGGAAGGGGGGTTATCAAAGGAGAGGCATGACCATGTATGGGTTGTCGGTCGGAAGTGGTTCTGTAGCAGGGTCGCGCAGAAGGAGAGGGTTTATGGCCTGTATGAGAGAGCGGGGGTGGCCGGCGCGCGGGGGGATGCTCGCAGCGCCAGGGGAAAGCGCTGGCGGTCGAGAGTGAGCGGGGAGAGAGTGGGGTGCCTAAAATGGCGGCCGTGCATTCGCTGTGCGTGGCGCTGGGGAGGGGCAAGATGGCGCAGATAATGTTCAGTTTGCGAGCTAAATTTCCACAGTAGGGGTACGTGTGGTACGCACCGTACCCACGCATTCATTGCGTGTGTATGGTCCGTATCACTGTTCTAATGGTGCCGTAAGGGTATGTGTGGTATGCACCGTACACACGCATTCATTGCGTGTGTACAGTCCGTATCACTGTTCTAATGGTGCCGTAGGGGTACGTGTGGTACACACTGTACTCACGCATTCATTGCGTGTGTACGGTCTGTATCACTGTTGTACTGTGCCGTAGGGGTACGTGTGGTACGCACCGTACCCACGCATTCATTGCGTGTGTACGGTCCGTATCACTGTTCTAATGGTGCCGTAGGGGTACGTGTGCTACGCACCATACCCACGCATTCATTGCGTGTGTACGGTCCGTATCACTGTTCTAATGGTGCCGTAGGGGTACATGTGGTACGCACCGTACCCACGCATTCATTGCGTGTGTACGGTCCATATCACTGTTGTACTGTGCCGTAGGGGTACGTGTGGTACGCACCGTACCCACGCATTCATTGTGTGTGTACGGTCCGTATCACTGTTCTAATGGTGCCGTAGGGGTACATGTGGTACGCACCGTACCCACGCATTCATTGCGTGTGTACGGTCCGTAACACTGTTGTACCGTGCCATAGGGGTACGTGTGGTACGCACCGTACCCACGCATTCATTGTGTGTGTACGGTCTGTATCACTGTTCTAATGGTGCCGTAGGGGTACATGTGGTACGCACCGTACCCACGCATTCATTGCGTGTTTGCGGTCCGTATCACTGTTCCAATGGTGCCGTAGGGGTACGTGTGGTACGCACTGTACCCACGCATTCATTGCATGTGTACAGTCGGTATCACTGTTCTAATGGTGCCGTAGGGGTACGTGTGGAACGAACTGCACACGTCCACTTCCGTTGTTGCGGTACGCAGGGATTGGTGGCCACGCCCCCCCAAGTGACCAGACCCTGGTGGTAATGTATGGCCTCCATATTATAGGTTTGGCTTTGAGTATGGGGTTTGTTTCCTGCCCCTCGCCCCCACCCTGGCCCCTGGGTGTTGTTCTCACCTTCTGCGGTGTGTGCGTCGGGTGCGGTGCACCAGGTCTTAGGCCAATAGGACTGGGATGACACGTACGATGGGGTTCATGGCGTGTACGTCGCGTACCGGGGCTCTATTGCATAGTGGATCGCGTCGGACTCTGCTTTTCCGGCTGTGTTTGACTCCCGTAAAAAAAGAGCCGTACGGAGTGACGTAGGGACGAATCGTACTTGCTGGGCCGGAAACCGCTGCCTGAATTCGTTCGGACGTCGCGTGCAAGCTGTTCCGGATCAGAATCGTACGTATTTTTTCCACGTACGGTCTTTTGTATGATTCGTACGGAAATAGGCTTTCTGTACGAATCGTACTTCCTAGGTTGTAGGGACAGTTTACCGGGTGCGAGTCGTACGGAGAAAACGCTCCATACGATGATTCGTAGGGCCTTTTTCCAGGATTGGAATCGGCCCCTATATACATTAGTAATAATTTTAAACATTTCAAAATAATTGTAACTATGTTTCTTTTAATTATATGTATTATTTACTTTATTTTACAATATTTTTTAAACATAAAAAAAACAATATTTTTAACAGTGATATTTTTTACAACAATTTATTTTTTTTAGATATTTTTGTACTTACCATAATGTAGGTAAGACTTCAATATTGTGAACATCGATATTTCGGCTCCGATATTTTTGGCGTCGATATTTCTGTAGTCGATTCGTGTGATTTCATGCACAAAGGAAATACACTGCAATTAATTATTTTTCACTGGAAGAGCTGTGTAGGAATTGGAGAAATGTCACGAAACACATAAAAGGGAGGGACAGAGAGCTTGGAGAGGCAGAAGATCCAGTTACCTTGCTCCTAAGGGTAATGCAGTAATCACAAAGGGGTAACAGTTCCTAAAGTGAAGTCAAGCTGACCTGGTTCGGTCGCTCTGAAAGTCTGTGGGAACCTGCCTCACAGAGTAGGTTGGAAATGGAACAAGGTGTAGGTGGGGAATTCCTCCTTTGGAAAAGGTGCCATAAAACACCCATGCAGGTGTCATGCTTCATCATCGGGTGTTGCTCCTCGTGAGGGTGGCGCTGCAGTCCCCCATGAGCCCTGCAAAATGGTTCTTTATCGGAGTTCTTTTCAGGAGTAATGCCGCAGTTGTGAGTCCAGGTGTGTGGAAGGGAAAGTGAGTGATTAAAATTGCCACTTTGGTACCCCAAAGAACCTTCATTGAGGAGTCCAAGTGATAAGGATAAAAATGGTAATGGTGGCAAAGAAGGTCTCAAGAGAGATTATATCTGAGAGGTGAATATTTTCCTTCTTTTCTGTTGTCAACCAGTGAGTGAGTGGTGATAGTGAATGAGTGCATTAGGTTGGCATGTCTCACACCTTTGTGGGTCCCTAGTGGATCCTGTGACGTTTCTTAAGGACCGTGGAAAGGTGTAGAAATGTTAAAAATAGGAATCTGAGATGGTGACACTCAGTACCCCTATAATACCTATATTCAGGCTCTTATCTCAGTGTCAGTGCACCTTAAGGAACACCCACTAGGAGTTCCTCAGTCCAACCTTTATCGAAGGGAGAAAAAAATATATAAAAGAGAAAACATCTCTTGTCGTTTTTGGAAACAGAAGAATAGCACTTCATTACACTGGTGCATAGGATGCAGACCGTATAGGCAATGAGGCATGCTATCCTTATCGTACCTCCAATACCGGAGAAAGCCGGCGGTGCAGTGCTCATAATCGTACCTCAAAGTGCAGTGCTCGTATTTTGCGAGTTCTAATGACCCCAAATCATGGTCACTTGGCGGGACTTTATCGGGAGATTTTGAAACAAGGAGGCTGAATAAAACAGGCAACTTGTTGGTATGTGCGTGAAACCAACGTACATATCCAAGTTATGAGTTTAGGCACAAATATGTGATTTCTCATAGAGGCAAGCATGCCATGATCAGTGGTATGGATCGTGTGGCTGATTATATCTAATCACATTTGTGGAGAGCGGAACGTTAACTGTGAGTATCAGCTATTTAATCGTTTCATGCGGGACAGACATATATACCAACAGATAAACACACACACATGCAAAACATGTCCTACCCCACAATCGTGACGGCTGGCCGCGTCAGTGACGTGGTGGTGAAAGAATATCTGCGAGTGACATTGTGAGAATAATCAAGACGTATTAGTTGTAATTGTATTACCTGTTGGGAAGCAGAAGGCCCAAAGGAAAATGCTCACATAGCCTCTCCCCAGTTTTCAGCCTATTACCTTCCCGAAGCTACTCGAATGCCGGTGCTTGGCAGATGGTGTTGCTTCTAAGCCTGGGCGAAGCACTACGCTACTCTCGCGTAGTTTGCGAAGTTCGCGCTACTTCGCACTACGCGAACTGCACGTAGCACAGGGCGAACACGCGTAGCGTAGTGTTGCGTAGTGCTGCGGTCATTTTTTGCTTGCTCGCGGTCCTCAACGTCAAGTTGGCGACAGCGAGCAAGCAAAATGACATCCCGGCGAGACTTTTTCCTTGTTCGCGATCAGCAACATCAAGTTGGCGATCGCGAGCATGGAAAATAAACCTCCCGGCGAGATTCCCAACGCGAGGAGGTCAGGTTTCTCATTGCGAGGGGTCGCGTATGCTCACGACCGCTCGCGATGAGAAACTACCAGTTCGCGTTGAGAAAGCTGCCGCTCGAGTAAAAATCTACTCGAGCAGCAGAAAACTACAGCTCGCACTGTACAAGATGCCATTTTCAATGATTGCACAGTGCTGGTTGCTTGTCCGCACTGTGCAATCATTGAAAACAACATCTTGCACAGTGCGAACATGTTACTAAGCAGTTCGCGAAGTGCTACGCGTAGCTCGCGTAGTGCGAACTTCACTTTGCGTAGCTTCGCGAAGTGCTACTTCGCGAACTACGCCCACCCTTAGTTGCTTCCTGATATATGCACAAGCAAATCCCCGTCATGAACCCGGAAGACAAGAGGGCGGGGGGAGGTGCTGGTTGACGCGCACGGCGTTGTGCAGGTCATCAGAGTCGTGGCGGCCACCTTGGGAGGGGATGGTGCTACTAAAAAAGAGAGTTGGAACGGAAAATCGCAAATGCAATAATATTAGCTGAGAACATTGGTCCATGAATGAAACAGGAATGAGGTGGGGCCAGAGTTCGATGTCCTGTAAGATGGTCTCTAGGACCTCTAAGGTGGCGTCCTGGGGGATATTAGTGTATAACGCCTCCACGTCCAGGAACCCTGGCCCCACCTCACTCCTGTTTCATTCATCATAAAGTGTGCCACAGTGGCCCTGAAGGAAAACTTCTTTGCATTTCAGAACCAACTTTACCACCAAGTCCAGGGGACTAGCATAGGTAGCACCTTTGCTCACAGTCTTGCCTGCTTACATATGGCATCTTTCGAAAAGAAGTTCATCTTACATTAAAGGAATCCCTATCGTGAAAACATACTAGTATGGTGGTGCTACATCGATGACATTTTGGTATTCTGGGCAGGTGAGGCTAACATATGTGAAACATTTTTGACCCATTCCTCAAATTCTCTATCACTAAATCAGAGAACGACATTCCATTTCTCTACTGAGCTCCCTCAAGGACAGGGCCTTACTAACAACCAACTATAAAAACCCACAGATAGGAACAGCTTCCTACTGTACGAGAGCCACCATCAAAAAGCCCTTATGGATAACCTTCCTGTGGGGCAGTTCCTCTGTTTAAGGAGGAATTGCAATACTATGGCAGAGTATGATAACCAAGCCACTATGCTGGCTACCAACCTCACAGAACGACACTATCCAAAAAAAGTAATACGCCAAGCATGTAAAAAGAGCCAGGAACAATCACAGAGAGGGCCTTTTAGAAAATAAGGTCAAAACAACTACCGACAATCTAACCTGTGTTACCACCTTTACACCTAGCTCTAACCTGATACAGAAAGTCATCATAAAACACTGGGGCATCAGTGGAACAGGGAGTTTCTCCCCTGGACCGACCCCCCCTCTTCTCTTTTAAACGCACCCAGAACTTGAGGGACCTACAAGTCACACTTGCCCAAAGCTCCAAAAGACATGACAACCTACCCTATGGGCCCTACTACCGGTAGGACATTCCCCTTGCGGTTTGTGTGCTGTATGCCATCTGACTATGGCAACAAAACAAATAAAACATGGTTCTGGGCCTCACAAAGCAACGGCTCCAGAAAAGCACACTAACTGTATCAACAAGAATTGTGTATATATAATAACCTGTACTTGCAATCTGCGGTATGTGAGCATGACAACGAGACCAGTGAAAACCCGCATGTGTGAACATAGAAGCACCATCCGGTGTAAAAAGACAAACACCAGAATGCTCAGTCACTTTCTGGAGGCTGGCCACACACCAGACAGCTTAAAATGGACTGTCATTGAGTCCAACCAGAATTGGTCCACTAGAACTTCATGTATACAAGAACAAAGATGGGTGTTTCCCCTCAAGAGCAATATCACTGGACTAAATGAATTCCGTGGGCAGAATTCACCACCTGAATCTTTCATTAACCCCCCCTCTTGTTTCCACAATTGACTGTCCTCAATTTTCAGACGGAAAGCAAGGAAAGACATTATCAGAACCTTCTGACACTGAGGTCCCTCTGTCCCGTGTCACCACAAGAGCCCTCTTGAAGAGTCCCGGCCACAATACCACTTAAATCAACCTTTGCACGAATAGTTACCAAGGGCCGTGAATACTACAAGGCCACAAGCACCATCTGGCCATACATTGGAAACGGGGGCCTCCACTGTCAGGCTGTCCAAGGATAGCATCTGAGCGGACATTGCCGGATTTATTTCTATTACCAGTAGCTACCGACAACAAAAGGTCCTACCCCCACGTCCCCTTGATTGATATGTACACATATTCAATTTATTGTAGTTTATTATTCCGATGGTCTTTTTCATAGTTCTGTCATGTAAAACACAACCACATGGGCAAATGCTCTCAGATAATATTATCGAATTTGTGATTTTCCGTTCAAACTCTCCTTTTTATTAGCACCATCCCCACCCATGATGGCTGCCACACCTCTGACGCCCTCACAACACTGTGCGCGTCAACCAGCTCTGCCCCCGACCCCCTTTTATTTCAGGTTCATGTTTGGGAGGTGCTTGTGCATATATCAGGAAGCAACACCATCTGCCAAGCACCGGCAATCGAGTAGCTACGGGCAGGTAATAGGCTGCAAACCGGGGAGAGGCTACGTGAGTATTTTCGTTCTGGCTCTCTGCTTCTCAATAGGTAATACTATTATAACTAGAGCGTCTTGATTATTCTCACAATGTTGCTTGCAGCTATCCTTTTTCCATCACGCTACCGACGCCAACGCGGCCAGCTGTAACGGAATGGTGGGGTAGGACATGTTTTACATGAGTGTTTGTGTTTATCTGTTGGTATATATGTCTGTCCCAAATGAAACAATTTAATAGCAGATACTCACAGTAAAATTTCCACTCTCCACAAATGTGATTGGATATAATCAGCTTCACGATCCATACCACTGATCATGGCATGCTTGCCTCTATGAGAAATCACATATTTGTGCCTAAACTCATTACTTGGATACCTACATTGGTTTCACGCACATACCAACAAGTTGCCTGTTTTTATTCAGCCTCTTTACTTCAAAATCTCACCATAAAGTCCTGCCAAGTGGCCATAATTTGGGGTCATTAGAACGTGCAGAATACGAGCACTGCACCTTGAGGTATGATTATAAGCACAGCACTACCGGCTTTCTCCAGCGTTGGAGGTACAATAAGGATAGCATGCCTCATTGCCTATACGGTCTGCATCATATGCATCAATGTATTAACATGTAATGAAATGCTAATCTTCTGTTTCCAAAAACCACAAAAAATGTTGTCCCTTTTATATATATTTTTTTCTCTTCGATATAGGTTGGACTGAGGAACACCTAGTGGATGTTCCTTAAGGTGCACTGACACTGAGACAAGAGCCTGAATATAGGTATTATAGGGATACTGGGTGTCACCATCCCAGATACCTATTTTTAACTTTTCTACACCTTTCCACGGTCCTGAAGAAACACCACGGGATCCACTAGGGACTCACATAGACGTGAAACATGTCGAGATAACGCACTGATTCACTATCACCACTCACTCACTGGTTGACAACAGAAGGAAAATATTCACCTCTCAGATATAATCTCTCTTGAGACCTTTGTTGCCACTATTACCATTTTTATCCTTACCTCTTGGACTCCTCAATAAAGGTTCTTTGGGGTACCAACATGGCAATTTTAATCACTCACTTTCCCTTCCACACACCCGCACTTACAACTGCTGCGTTACTCCTGAAAAGAACTCCGACAAAGAGCCCTCTTGCGGGGCCATGGGGGACTGCTTCACCACCCTCATGAGGAGCAACGCCCGATGATGAAGCATGACACCTGCAATGGTGTGTGAAGGTACCTTTTCCAAAAGGAGGAATTCCCCCCACCTTCACCTTGTTCCATTTCCAACCTACTCTGTGAGGCAGGTTCCCACAGACTTTCAGAGTGACCGAACCAGGTAAGCTTGCCTTCACTTTAGGAACTGTTACCCCTTTGAGATTACTGCATTAGAGAAATGTCACCATGAGTTGCGCTGTTATTGCTTAGTTGCCATTGTAGGTCATGGCTGACGTTTGTCATAGGTGGACTGTGATTGACTGGTTGTTGTTTGTTTGTTTTTGTGCAATTTGTGTATAGTTTGATTGGAGAAGTAGATGCTTTATTGAAAAAGCCAAAGTTCCTAAGATTTCTAATAAGGAAGTTGAAAAGATTCCTCCGGAAGATTCTCCTATATATTAGAAAATGACGGATCTGGGTTTTTATACATGCATGTGGGTAAAAGATTGCCACAAGTTCAAATCTGATGATAAGAACATGCAATTTCCCTTAGAGAGTACCTCTCATGTTAGAAAGCTTGATTGTCTGAGGCTTGAAATGCGTGAAAAAAGCTGCAATGTAGACCTGCACAATTTGGGGCATTGAATCAATTGGATTGAGCTGCTATTGAGAAGGAACGGAAGAGAATGGAGACACAGATTAGGAATACAGTGAGTCATTGTTAGAAGGCTTGTGGGGCATGCAATGAAAAGTATTGAATGAGGACACAACACTGGTTGTGGGTGTATTTCCTGCAATAATGAAAGAAATAGGTAAGAAGAAAACTGAGAATACATTTGATGAATCTAAAAATGAGAAATGAAAGAGAGACAAAGAAAGTGATTCTGATGAGGTGGATCATTTCATAACTGACCTATTAGTTCCATGACCTCCTCCTTGCACTGGTGATAAACAGACAGTAAGACTCCCAGCATGTGATATGTATGCAGGAGTACCATACATGGGGTTTGCAAGTAATAACAGAACCTAGTTCACCATCTGACACTGCACCAGGACCTGCTTCATTTGGCCCAGCCGGATTATTTTTATACTTGCTGTGAATACAGTTATTCCAGCTGTTGAAGCTATTGTTTCTACAGTACCAGAAAGGTGAGTAGTTAATATTGGAAAGAAGATTGACTTTAGAAAATGTTTACTGTGTACAATTTATATAGAGAGACTGACAATGTATAATGCAAAAGAATTAAAATATTTGATAAAGTAAGCAACTATGTGCACGAGTGAAGCAGAAGAATATGTGTTTGCAGAAATTTTTTTACAATGGATTTGAGTGAAAGTGAAGTGAGGAAAATGTGTCTTTTGACTGTACTAGCACATATTAGGTAATTAATTGACTGCATAAAGAACTGGAGAGATTTGAGAAAATGCAGAGATAAGTGGAAGAAAAAGGGTGATACTAAAATGAAAAAAAATGATACTGAAAGAGAAGTAAGGATGGGCATACATGAGCCTGAAATGGAAATGGTTGTGACAGAATTTCCTTTGCAAGATGTAGATGGAGGAGAATATGTGCATGCTTCTTGAGCAGGTCTGATAATTATGTATTTATGGCGAATTTTCCAAAATTCTGGGAAAAAACGGATAAGTTGGACACAGAAGTTGAAAGACTAGTGTCTATTTCAAAAGTGCTTTGGGTGGATTTGAACAGATTTTTTCAGATTGTTCTTCCCAAAGGTTTGCCAACCAAATGCATAGCAATTTTTGCTTGAGCAGCAGAGGAGCCTCCAGGAGTCTGGGTGCTCTTGTGATAGACACATTGACGGCAGCAATACGACATTTAAAGTGCAGGAGAAAGAGGTGAATTGGGCAAAATCATGAGGAATGCACAGAACCCAACTTGTCGGTAAGAGCCTAATTCAGATCTACAGAAAGTATAGTGGTGTAGAAGATCCACAGAAAGAAGGCGTAAGCAGCTTTGTATTGGCTTTTATGAAGGGTTTGTATCTGGTGCCTATTTCTTGTATTCAGCAGAATGTGATGAGTTGGCATATCAAGAGTATCGATGAGATACTCACGTATGCAAAGTATTGCAGTGACTGCTTCAAAGATGATCATAGAAATATTAAGGAGAAGCTGCTGGGTGAACAGATGAAGCAGCTTCAGAAAGTTGCTAAAAACCAGATGGCAGATCTGGGTTTCAATTCAGGTATTGTTGAGGATGCAAATTCTTGTGTAAATTTGTAGGTGATAGGAATTCATGGAGTTGATGTGCAAGGAGACTACATGGTTTGGGAATATGGTTCTGTAGGGCAAAGGTGGAGGGTTGAGAATAATTATAATGGAATGAATGCAAATATCAATATGTTAAAAAAGAACACCGCTTATGATGTGGGAAAATTGATCAGTGAAAGCCAGAATGCGGAAAGAATTGAGATCCAATTCAAAATGATTGTGTTCCTCAGATGCAACGGCATGCAAATCAAATGGTACCAAATTGTGTCCCGGCTCCACGTACTCGAAATCAAGGGCAATTCGATACAAATATGCCCGTAGCTCCATGTTGCAGGGAAACATACCAAATAATATGGCCCATTATCAGAGTTCAGGTTTTCAGGAAATAGTGGCTTTCTCCAGTTTGTACTGAATGTGAATAATTTGCACAGAAAAGATCCCACTTTGAAAAAGCAATATCTCTCTGGAATTCACTTCCAACAAACTTCAGAACCCGGCCTATCCTCCTTTCAATCAAGAAACTTCTAATAACACATCTTTAAAACTCTTTCTCGATTAAGTCCTGTAAATACCCTGAACTGTCCCGTTGAAGCCGAAATGGCAGACTAAATTCATACTTTCAGGAAATATCAAATTCCTAGGGACGTAGTTTCAGGGGGTGTTTGGGGAGTGGCCCCCCTGCAGAAATGTATTCTTTGCTTGGTGGTTGGATTTGAGGTCCCTGAGTTGAGTCCGCTAAGTCAGCTTTGGGTTTTTCTTGTCATGTCCAAGAATAAAAAACAAAACATTGACCTTTTATGTAAAACAGAAGAGAGAGACCGAGATATATATCTGGTAACTGAATTTCAAAATGCAAAATGAGACAACCTGGAATCAATTCTGGCTTACCTGCATGTCCAAATCATATGTTCCTAGGCCAAAGTTTTATTTCACAGAACCGCTTTTTCATTATTATAACATATGTAAGTACTTTCAAATAGTTGAGTTCAGAATGTGCAATGTACAAGCACCCTTTTTTAAAATTTATTAGATTAAAATGATGCCACGGCTACTGACTTGCCCCTTAGTTCACTAATGGCATTGTCATCAGTGGGTTTGCCATTAATGTTTCTAAGTTCATATTTAAAAATAATCACTTTTAACAGAACTTCTAGGCCCAGGTGGGATCGATAGCAGCATATATGCGGGTGGTGGGGGTGGAGGGTGCTTGGGGCGTATCACCCCCAAATGAATTTTTGGCTCGCTAATTTGGCCTTGTAACCATCATCTCTGCTATGTTTGTGTCATTTCACTCTTACTTCTCATTTCACTAAGAGCTTTTAACTTGTTTATTTTTTGGAGAGGAAACTTAGGTATATTTAGTGACTGGTTTCCCAAAGAATTAGTACAGCTGCACCCAAGAAGTACTCGTAAATGGATGGAAATGTACTACTTTTTAGAATTCCCAAACATTGGCAGTAGTAGGCTTGGAAATCTGCAACAGTCTCAGGTTTCCAGGCATACAATTCGCAATCAAACACCCAAAAGTTGATTGGATGCATGCTTGTAAATAGTCTAACCAGTGGCAATTGCTTGGCAGCATTCCATCCTATTGTTTTTTGCCCACTGTACCACTGTAACGCTGTAAACAGAGGCCAGCCTAATTGAAGTGAGAACCGGCCCTGTCCCACATTGAAACAGTCCATCCCGAACCTTGGCCATCTCAACGCTCCACCCTATTCCAAGCAACCCCCGAATCTCACTGACTAAGCTTTGCCCCTGCTAATTCCTTCCTTCTTTTTGAAAATTCTTCTATATGTTTACTACCCTCCGAAACACCTTCCTCTATTTTATTTTACCTTTCATTGACTTGCTGCTAATTCAGTCCTAATCTATCTTCCTCTCTTTTAATTGTTGTTACTGTACTTTCATGTTCATTGCATGATTCCTTATTAAATGGAAAGCCACGAAAAGCCTGTCGGTGCTTTTGTGATTGGCAAATCCTGGTATATATGGGGCATTAGCTCCTAAAAAGGATAGTCCTCCTGTTAATGTCCTCCTAGTGCTAGAGACTATACTTGATACCAAACTTTCAGGGAACATCAATTTTGATATTTAGAACAGTCCAGCAAATGTTTTTGCCAAATCTCTATTGAGGATTCAGATTCGCTCACCAAGGACTATTCTGGCAGGGTAACCCATGTCTCAACTTCACACTCTCAAATCTGGTTCACAGTAACTAACAATTCAACTCGATCTATTGAGAGCCCAAATGGAGACACCATCTTGGCCTAGACAATCTAACCTACAAACTGGAATCAAGCTGAAGGTTTAATAGCCGTTGGTTACATGTAATCACATACTAATTTAAAATGGCATGACTCAAAATAATTGATTTCTGCTGATACAATATTGGCTCAAGATCAAAATGAAGAAACAAGATAAGCATTTATAATCACAGTTTATCCAATTTGGTCGCTCTCTGCTGATGCTATTTGTATTGCAACAAATCTCATCAAAACAACTGACTGAAAGCTAAATAAATAAGGTAGGCATTAGTAGAGAACATTTTTGTTTAGAATTCATAGATATGATTTACCCTGTTTTCTGCTGAATTCATTTGTTTAGGCTTTGGGACTCTGCACACTTTACCCCTGCAAACCAGTGGTGAAGTGCTCATGCTCCGCTCTCCTACATGGTAAGATTGGTATACCGCTGATTGACACCTACAATTTACTCGTAAACCCATTGTATATGTACCCAGGCCTTGTAAGTTAAAAGCTACAAACGGGCTGCGGCGGTGGAACTGCCATGGAAAGGCATGCGTAGAATGTCTCCAGGGGCCTATTGCAGGCCCCCAATGTGTTTTGGGGGGGTGACGGTTCACTGCGGGGGGTACCCATGGTACCCCCCTACATGTCCCTGTACCAGGTGGCAGGCACTGTGCAGTGCCTGACAGGCAGTGCAGGGATATGCAGGACATGCTTTTTTGGACATCGCCGCGGTGCTGCTGGCATCAGCCACCACCGCAATGTTAAATGCCGCGATCGTACCGCCGCGGTTGGATTTTGACTGCAGAGCATACTAATTGGAACAGTGGTTATGCCGTGGTCCTAGCGGGCGGTGTTTTCCTGCTACCATGGTGGTCGGAGTGATTTTCCGACCGCCATCCTAATAGACCCCTAGGTTATCTTATTACAGTGCATTTAATAATTGGTAACTTCTGTTTCGGTAACAGTTAGAGAAATACTTCTTCCACTCATTTAAATTGTCATTTAAAACCCTCTTTCATAATAAACTCAGAGTTTAATTCTGAAATATATAATTTTGAAAATGTCACTTATAGAAAGTTTGCAGCTAACATGGAAGTGGCTGCATGATCAGTGAAAAATAAAGGATTGAAGATGCAGTTCCAAGGAACAAAGGACCAGGAACTACCGCCAGGAGGGAATAACCACCCATAGACACCTCGATACAGGCGGTCTATTCTAACAAGCACTGGGAGACCCACCTATCTGGGCACCTTATGAGAACAAGTATAGGAGCCAAGAAGGACAGCAGGACACGAAAGAAGCTGAGTGCAACCCAATAAAAAAAAAATTCCTCTCTAATAAATGCAACTGTTTAAACACAAGATGAAGTTCCCTGAAATCACAAGGATTACAAACGTGTCCCGCATAAGTATAATTACAGCCCTAAGGAAGACCTTCGCTAAAGTCCCAGGCCCACAAGAAGGTCAAAACATGGAGGTGCACTTAAAACATGGTCAGTGCGCATATATACCTACAAATGGATAAAAAAGGGACACAGGAAGGTCAAGGATTACATTTATACCTCCAAGACCAACAAAAGCATTAAAAATTTATGAACTCAAACCACTGAGGGCAACATGGTACCCGTAACAAAAACCCTGAGGGAAAATAATATACTCCAATGAGATTGACTATGAAACTTTCACTGTTTATGTTGGACACTATCTTAAAAACGTTACAATCATAAAAATTAATGTGTGATTATATATGTTGGACACTTATTTATGGGGATAAGAACAGCTTTGCACAGAAAAAGTATGTATTGTTAAGTAATGTTGAATTGACTGAAGTTTAAAAAAACAATTTTTGTGCCTTTTCTCTATCAGTGTCAGTACTGTGATTTGTTTGTCTTACACTGTATGATGAATACACTACGTGGTCTGATGTAAAGATCCACAGTAAAAAGTTCCACCTTCATAGAACTCATATTATTTATGATTGTCAGTTTATCGTATGTGTGCCAGTATGTACGATTGGAGATATATATACATCAATTATATCAGGTTCAAAAATATCAAAAAGTGGGGAGAAGCAGGGTGAATCTTATGAGGAAACAAGGAGCCTTCATTGGTTAATGAGACACGGAATAATCACGGAATAATCATGTGGTCTCAGAATTGGAACAGCGACAAATCTGTGGTGTTGGGGGTACCACTTCGAGTATTAGTTTATACTGATCCCACCACCACCTCCTGAACTGGATCACTCCCCGTTACAATAGACACTTTTAGTAAGTTGCCATTTCCTGCTTATACCAAATGTTTTTTTCTGCAGTGCCCAGGGTCACATAACTCTTAATGGCTTTCCTGTGGTGTGTTGTGTTTTCCTTCCAGACAGGGGACAAAGGTCTTTGGCTGAGGGGAAGGGTGTTACACCTTGGAGCAGGATGGCCTCTGGGGTTGCACCGAGACCTTCCTGATCTTCCAAGAGTAGCCAGAGGACAGTACCCAACCCCTTCCGGACTTCTGAAGATGCCTGCCCTGTCCCTGGAAAACATAGCCCACACCTGGGCCTGCCTCCCCTTAATTCCCAAAGACAGATTGGGGCAAAGCTAAAGTCCAGGAAATGGGATGAACTGATAAGAACTAGTTTAGGGTTAGTGTTTGCCCCACAGACAGGGTGGCACTGGATATAAAAGTGACACATGAAGAACCTCTCATTTGATCACCCCTGGACCTGTGAAGACTCAGAAGGAGTTCCCTGCTTTGTGAGGCCTGAAGGAAGACTGGACTTACATGCCTTGAACCCAGTGCACCAGAAGTGACTCCAAGGGTCAGTTGGCTGAATGCCAGCTTGTTCTACAGGGACACAAAATGCTCCCAGAGGATTTTCTCTGACACTGGCAAACTGACCAATACCAACTGTACCTGCCTGAACCCTGCTGCTGACCTCCAAGAGTTGCCCCCAAGTTTCTGGCCCCTTGGCTGGTGTTAGACTGCACTACTCATGACCAAACTGCAAGAACTGGACAATGGGTGAAAGATCAGAGGTTCTGGGCTTCCGACTCTCCTCAAATTTGAGCAGACTTCACCGAGGAAAATGCAGGTCCTGCTACGGATGTGACCTTCTTGGATACAGACTTAATAGCCCGGAGGTCTTTCAATCGATAGCAACCACCCCCCATAACCTGCCAATGCTAAGTTCTTATCAAAGACCAGCTCTACATGCCAACGACAACTGCATGGCCAAAGCAAACTGATGTCTAAAACTTCAGAAACCCACCGTCAACTAGCCCTTTCTCAATCCAGCTTGCAGCCTGAGCACCAACGACCTTTTTGATGAGTGCTTCTTGTGTCAAAACCAAGTATGTTTGATGATTAACTTTTCACAGTGCTCCATCGTTGTCGGACTGAACGTTTGACTTTGCCATGGTCCAGTGTGACCAGATAACTGCGATTGGTGCTTTGTGCTTCTTGGTACAATATTTACTTACAACTTCAAAAGTTCATAACTGCAGTTATACTTATTGTTTTTTATTATTATGGTGTCATTTTAATTATTACAATTTACTCTAATTTTCTAAATCGGTTTAGGATTTTTCTTGGGTTGTGTTTTTACATTATTACTGTTTGATTGCGGCATAAATACTTTTTAAATCGCCTCTAAATTAAGCCCGACTGATTTTGTTCCAAGCTACTAGAGGATTAAGCAAGTTTATTCAGTAAGTTTTGTGGTTCACCCTGACAAGTGCCATGTTTATTATTCGGGTGGGACTCTCAAGCCTCTCATCTTATAATACAATTTCTTACAGGTTTATCAGCTTGGTTTTCTGTCGGTAAGCATTACTTTTCTGATATTATTAAGAGTTACTGCAGCATAAGGATATTTCTGAGAATCAGGATGGATAATGTTTATTAATTGACTTTTCGCACCTTAGCCGTACTAGTGAGGGACAGCCAAATTGCTGATTTGGGAGTTTAAGGATTTCAAAGGTGGTTTTTTTGCTGAAAACCCATGTACCTTTATATAAATCTAACCTAACTATTAAGTTATAAGTAAGGTTTAGTACATGTATGCTACATGGCTTTTACAATTTAAATGCAGGTTGGCAGACTCAAAACTTTTTGCTTTTTAAGAAATATGTTTACAACAGGAAGCATAGTTTGGTTGCGACCTTTGTCCCTTCCTTCGGACTTTGGACACCTAACTAGTTTAATTCAAGGCCTCTTGGGCCCCCCTACCTGTGGATGAATCCGTTGGCTTACTTCAAATGGGGCTGGTACCCAAAGCCATGAATGGGGATGAGCAAATGTCCTGTGAGTGCTGTTCTGACATTGTCAGTTTGGTTATTTTCTAAGTAGTGGCTCATTACAGGCTCGCTGTTTTCGATATGCTACATGACGTTGTATGATAGTTTAGAAAAAATTGACAGAAATCTCTTTGAAGTGGACTGGGATGAACTGTCTTAAGGTACATAGACCCGGTAGAGTAAGGACAGATTCAGCCCTATGCTGGGCCTTCGTGAATTTTAATGAGCAAAGAACACATGGGGAGGGCTGTAGAATAAGGAAGTTTATCTATAAGTAACATTCAGCATGTACCCTATTCTCTTTGTTTACTTAATGACAACTAGAGGGAACTGACAGCCGTTTAAAATGAAGCGCTCATATTAGCACATATGAGAACAGAACTGCACCCAGACCTCACACAAGATACTATTTTTGCAGGTGCCCTATCATTTAACAGACAATGAATCGAAATAGGAAACCTGGGACTGATTCCCTGGAATGGTGTGTAATGTACCATTCTAAGATGGCCACCACCTTCTACACCAGTCTGGTGTCAAGGTCAAGGGAGAAAATATCAGTCCTCTGTTGTCAGTCCACTCCCCTGTAGACGAACAGGGCCCATATTGTCTGATCTGTCATCAACTGTGATCCTGGTGATCCTGGCGATCCCGGTGATGGATTCCTTTATCAATAAACTCCTGTGGAGTAACAATACTGCACCTAAATGGGAACGACACATCCTACGTCCATCGGGTGAGAGGGGATTGAGCCAAAGCAAGTAATGTCCAATGGGCAGACGCAGTGCTCTTTCCAAGTGTTATTACCATGAGATCATCACATCCAAAGCTGCCTCTAGCCAGATCTAAAAACAAGAGGCAGCTGGGAACTCAGGGAGCTGAATTGACGTAAAATAAAATATATCTTACCTCTTACCAGTCAAAATGCATTGTGTAACGAATGCGCTAAATTCGAGCTTTAGATGTTTTCAAGTAAAAGACTGCTCATGGGACACCTGTTTTTATTCAAGAGCGATCACACTACATCCCCAACAGATGTCAAATGATGAGTTTGCACCCATATACATTATCCTTCCTAAGTAAAGCACGGTGCCTACAAAAGGGGTTGTGCTGCCAACTCTCATCAATTAAAGGGGTTGTCACTGGTCAGTGTGCAGCGAGTGAGGTACCGCCGGAAACGGGAATCAGAGTTTTTACCAAATGTACTTTCATATAGGTAAACGTCGGGCAGGATGACACAACGCTCAGGCAACGGCGGTAAGTGGAATGAGGCTGCTTATATAAAACAGGTCTGCAATGCCTCTGGTTCAGCCTTCCGGCCTAAAAATAGCATCCCTAAACATAGAATAATTATAACAACCCCCCCCCCCCTCAATCCTGCCCGAGAAACCCACAATCTAGACCTAAACACGCAGTGTTGGCACACCGGCCTCCTTCATACTGCACCTGTTATCACCCTTTCATGCTTAAAACATCACCATCCCACCCCAACGATCGGCGGTCATCCGCTCCTGTGATAGCCCCAACCGACCTGATGGCATCTCTCCCTCACAGCAGTCACCTCGCATACAGCAAAACCAACCAAACAAATCAGCCCCAACCCAAAACAGTACTCATCTGTTCTCCCAGCTGCACATCTAGTAGCGTACAAACAAATCCTAACAAGATACTACCCCCTATCCAATACCACAAACCAACGCCCCCTACAACAGCACTTAGGAAAAACCAGAGACTGCGGGGGAGGGAGTGGTGGGGGGGGGGTGGCAGGAACCCAAAAAGCTTCCTCTAACCTGCCTCAAGGTCTAGCCAGAGCGAAATTTGAAGAGACTGCGTTACCTAGGAATCCGCAGACAACCTCTCCTAGCCTCACCCTTGCCTTTAAAACCGCCAATCAGCTTGCGCCCGCGTGGCCTGTGCCACTTCCCCGAATTCTCTCGGGGAGACCTCAGCATCCTAGAACCCCCCCCCCCCCCGTAACCCAATTCACAGGGCACTGACAGAAACCTGCAAAACTGTTCGGGCATTCGTCTCTCTCTGGGGACCAATGCCATTTTTTTTTGTAGAAGGCAGCGTTTCTTTCGAACGAAAGCAGTCTTCAAACATATGCTATACTGGACTGTTTCCAAATGTTCTTTAGTTATTTTTGTAATATTATTTTTAAAGAAACCAGCAGCGCCAGGCAAGCTTTCATTCCTTGTACTGTCACATATCTGTGTTACTATGGCAATGAGGTGGCAACACCATCTCTACCGCAATCTAATCTTATGGCCTTTTGTTGCCTTAACCTGATGCCCGTAATCAAATCTGAAAACGTCCGCAAATCTCTTGTTCGAACAGGAGATGGGGTCGAGAGGAAAAATTGAGATTTTGGTTGAGGCAATATTCAAGATAACAAAATCTAACAGATAATGAATCTTCTTTGTGCCGCAAATAAAAAAAAAACAAAAATAAATAAATTGTACTGTATAATTAATCCAATAAATGCTCTTCAGCTCTCCAATTTAAACCCTTCATTTTGTGGATGGTGTTCTGAAAGATTATGTAAGTCTGCACAAACACACCGAGGCAAATATGACAACGCTTGAGTGCTGCTGTATTGATGGTGTTAACATTGCTCGCTGTAGCTGTCATGACAATTTTCTCGACCATGTCAAAGTGTGGAACCAGTGTAGTAGATTACTAAATGCCAGCCAAGCGACGAAAAAGGACGAAACACACAAGAATCAGGGAGATGACGGGAGATCACTTTTTAAGGTTTTTGTGATCAGTGGTATAAAGCAGTGATGTTCACAGTGAGACTCGAGAGCTGCTTAGTAACTAACAACATTAGAACATTAGAATGTTGGGAGCTCAATCGAAGACAATGGAGTGCTCCGGGCTTCTAATGGCTGGTAGAAGCCCAGAGCAGCAACATTCCAATATTTGTTCACAGCGACAGCTGTGAACAAAAGCCTCAAGAAGCCCGAGGGTATTTCAATCCCTTTGGCTCCCTGAGGCCTTTGTTTTACAAAGTAGAACATTCTGCCCACTAGGGTCGGAATGCTCTAATAGCCTTAGAGCTCTTCGTATGGGCTCTACTGGCCATTAAAAGCCCGTTCCCTTGTTAAAGGCCTGAGCCGAAATGCTGGATTCGGCTTTTAATGGTCAGTAGAGCTTGCCGGGTATATCATTTAAGGGAGAGGACATTTGCAAGGAGGTACTGACCCAGGTGGAGACAGAGCGTCCAAGGTAAAGCCAAGAGCTGTAGTTGACTCCGGTTAATGCCTATCTGGGAGTGCCCTCCTCTTTGGATAAAATTGTATTTGTGAGCCACACCCTTAAAATTAAGGGTGAAATTCACAAAATGATAAGTTAGATGGTGTGTGTTTTCATGGGACTATTTAGGTGAAATGTTACAAGAAGCACACTGGTTGGATTTTTTTGGGTGATAAGCATTGTAGAGAATCCCTGATTTTAAGGTTTACAAAATAGTGCATATAGAAATTTAGTGACAAAGCAAACCATTTATTGGGGTGACATATGACACTTAGGAATTGGGGCGGGTTCTAAAATGATTTCACCATGAGAAAAATGCTGACCCACTGCTGACACTTGATGAACCATGTTTAGAGAAAATTGGTTTCTTTCAGGATTCACTCATGGAAATTGTTAAGTGCTCAAAATGCTAAAATGAGGGCAGATTTTATTTAGCATTCACAAATGTATCAATCCGGCATGAGAGGAAAAATTCTAATATAATGACCACTTGTATTTCCCTGAGGAGAAAGATGTTGTCAGTGGATTCCTCAGTGTTCTACAGCATCTTAACCACAGAGTTCAAATAAACAACTAGAGCGCTATCATTCTATCTTGATGACAATGTGAGGCACACTGGATCTTCATGTTTCTGGAGTAGGAGCTATAGAATTGAAATATTTTCCAATAAAGGACAATGCAGTAAATTGACAAAATAATTAATTTAATTTTGTTATAGAATTTTTTGACTAGTACTCTGGAATGCTAAAATGATTAAACATTTTCTATAATTCTCACATATCTTTCTCATCCTTGTCAGAAATAAGTCTAGCAAGCTGAGTGCAACCTGCAATCCCAACAGCAGCAGAAGTCTATAAATGTATTCCCCGGTGGACTTCTGTAACTTAACCACAGATTTCTAATGAACAACTAGAGTGCTAACATTCTATTTTCATGACAAAATTGCCAATATGTTACTGAATAGATGTTCAACTTAAGGCCTTTCCTAGGCGCAATCTGACATATTTGACGAGTATGACAGGTTTATTGAGATGGTCTTGATGCATGCTGAGGCTTGTAGTCCTTTACTGAGCACAGGTTTCCTTGCACTCAGGTTGAGCCAGCTAAACAACTTTGCACTCGTAACACGCAGTAACACACTGGAGGTTGTCTCTTTCTCCTTAAACATTGCGCAGCTGCTTTCTTCTTACTTTTTCAATTGTGTCCCACATGTTATTGCATTGATTTTGATGCATTACCCAGCCATCATTAGGCACATACACTCACATGATCTATTATGTATGCCTTAATGGTGTTACTGCAATTTTTAATCAAGGTATTTATACACTTTGACTCATTGGCCATCTGCATGGTCTCTGCTCGTCACTGGTGACAATACTTACTACATGCTGCTTTTCAATGAAGACACTGGTTTTATATCTAAGAATTGGGTTATCTCCAAAGGTTTGAAGTGTAACCATATATGCGTCTCATGTTTTCAACATTTTACATGATCAGATATCATAATCAATTTACTTTTTGGTTCTAAATCATATAAGGTAAAATCCAATACTCCTCCATCAGTTTGCTGATAATTATATATAAATCATTATTAAGTTACTACACTGCCATCCTTTCCTTACTCGTAATGGTGTTTGGACAAAATGTCTAGTTAGACATATCAGAACACATCAATATCAGAAATAAATATTGTGATGCAAAAATATCATGGTATAGAATATTGTCAATAATATCATGTGTTTGGTAATATCGTTTTCAAGAATATCATTACTTTTAATATTGTTTTCAGTAATGTAAAAACTATTGTCTGTAAATATTGCAATTTGTTTTATTTAATTTGTTAATTTTAGATTTATGCATTGTTGGAATAATTGAAATTAATTTTAAAAAATGTAGATGGTAATTTTCAGTGACTTATTTAATGTTATTTGTTATTTGTTGTGTCGCAGAGGGTTGTTGGGATTGTAGGGGGACAGGGTGGAAAATTATTTAAATTAGAAATATGTTTAATATATTGTTTATTTCTTTTTTATTGTTAAGTATTTTTTCATTGAGTAATAATTCTGCAAGTTTTTTAAGTGTTGCATAATATTTCAATTTAAAATGTTAATTTTTAACATAGTTTTATTATTAGTTATAGCAAGTTATATTTTAGCAGTAAGTTGTTAAGTTTGTAGGTGTACTGTGTGTGAAGTAATTTAAGCTTTAAAAAAATTACGATTTATTTGTAATGAATTCGTAATTGTTAATTTGATATATAATTTATTGTTAATTGTAGAAATAATGTAATATCAATGGGTTAAGTCATATATTAGTAGTGGGTTGCTGGGTTTGTGGGGCAGAGGCTGGGAATCTTATTAATTCATAAAAAATATATAAATTATTATTAATACATATGTATTTATTAATGAATTATTTAATAGGTTGTTAATTATGTAAAAAGTTTAATACTGGTTTATTTTAATATGTATTTTAGTTTTTATATACACTTTTTTATGCAGTGTTATTTTTTATTAGTTGAGTGCATTGCTAAGAAAATAAAAATATATTTTTAATAGTTTATATTTTAATACAATTTATTAATTGTAAATAATTTATACATAATATTGTTATAGTTAATATTGAAATAAATGTAATTTATATAACAGTGTTTGTGAAAATTTGTTTCTGAGTTGATATTTGTTACTTAAAATTAATTTGTTTTTTATGCACTATTTAGCATTAAATCAGTGATGTTGAAGTTAGTGAAGCAGATATACGTATTTTTTTTAAGTTACAGGATAACATTTTAAAATAAATATATATATTATTTCTGCATACTGTAGTTTAATAATGTTTTGTAGTAAGTGTTCAAAAATGTTTACTAAATTAATAGGACTTGTATTAATTGTGTTAAAAAATGTTTACTACATTAATAGGACTCGTATTAATTTCTGGAATACTTCATACATTTTCCCTGCTATTGCTTAGACTGGAGTGGGAACAATAAATCTATTTCCTCCAAAATCCAACACTTTCCCTGCTGTTTCTTAGGCTTGAATGGGAATAATAAATCTCATCCCCGAAGTCCAGTGCTATTCCTACTGTTGCTTAGACTGGAGTGGGATCAGTAAACTTCACCCCTTTGAAGTTCAACAATTTCCTTGTAAATATAACCCCTCTGCCATGACTGGGTTAGGAATATTACATTTAACCTCTCCGAATTCAACACTTTTCCTACTGTTTCTTAATGAGGAATGGGGATAGTAAATCTAATCCCTCCAAAGGCTACCACTGTCCCTACTGTTGTGCAGATAGGAACAGGAATAGTAAGTTTAACCCCTCCAAAGTCCAAAATTGTCCCTAATGTTGGTGAAACTGGATTGGGAATAGTAAATGTAACCACTCCAAAGTCTAACACTTTCCCTACTGTTGCGTAGACTGGAGTAGGAATAGTAAATCTGACCCCTCAAAAGCCCAACACTTTTCCTACCGTTGCATATACTGGAGTAGGAATAGTATACCCAATATAGCCAGAGTCTAATACTTTTCCTAATATTGGTTACATAGATTCTCAAACTGGGACTCTCTTATTGCCCTGCTCAGGATTTGCAGTACACTCAAACCAGGATCGATTTTAAAAAATGCATAAGGGACATGAAACTCAAAAATACATGCTGCTCCTACTGGAGAAAAACCCAAGATCACTGAATCAGCGAGAACTACCCACAGACTGAGAACAGGCCCACCAAATGTATCACTATACAGAACGTCGGCCCCGGGATGTAGATAAAGCACAGAATGCCTGGTGCTTCTATTTTTAAAACGTTAGCCATCCTATAACAATACTCCCTACCATTTTTTACCCAGTGGCATGCCATGGTGAAACCAGCAACAGAGCCTGTGTAACACAGAGACTAAAGGCTTCTTCATTTTGTGGCAAACATCTTTGTTTTTGTGCAGTGCCTCACATGGCAAAGAGTAATCATATGGTTCTATAATATGAAAATATTGTATGCCACACAACGCAGCTAAAAGTCTGGGAGTGATCATCAATAGTGATATCACTATGAAATCTCAGATAGGAGCGGTGACCTCCACCTGTTTCTTTCAGCTGAGGAAGATAAGGAAGTTCAGGAGATTACTCACTCGGGAAGCCTTAATCCAGGTGGTCCTAGCCATGGTGATATCTCACCTGGATTATGCCAATTCTTTATACTTTGGTATTCCGCTCTATCTCACCAAAAGACTGCAGATGGTTCAGAACCAGGCAGCAAGGTTGATATCCCAACAACCCAGATGGGAACACATCTATCCCACTATGAAAGAGCTACATTGGCTTCCCATCCCGTGAAAGATGTGCGTTCAAAGTTGGTTGCCTTATTTTTAAAGCCTTGCACGGTGCTAGCCCATTTATATCCAGACTTGTCCAGAAATACCTACCTGCATGGAGCTTACGCTCTGCCCACAAGAACCTCTTAACCATTCCTTCCTATAAACGGAAACAAATAGGTTGCTGCAGGTTTGCAGTATTGGCCCCCAGCTTCTGGAACACTCTCCCGTTAGATATAAGAACCTGCACTGAACTAGTCAAATTCCATGGACTTCTTAAGACTTGACTATTTACCCAAGCTTATAACTAGACTTGTTGACAACTAAACACATGAGGTCCCAGTACAATTCTTAAGTTCAGCGCCAAGAAACCAATCGGTGCATGAGCACTTTATAAGAAATGTTAACATCCCAACATAACAGAGTGGAGTTGGAATCACCCACTGTGTGAGAAGAAACAGATGTATGAAACCAAGCGATGAATAGGAATGTGCGAGCAGCAGTAACAAAACCCCCAAAAATCGCTTTTCAAAATTTTTCATTACTCGGATCCCTTTCTAACGTAATTTGCGTACCTGAAAATACTCCACTTAATAGTAATAAATATGACATGTGCATATTTTGTACAAAATATGCTTAAAAATGGTTTAATTTATTCCCCTCCTTTGGGTAACATAATCAAAGCAGAGCCTTGCTCGTTTCCCACAGTTTCTGCTCCTTGCTGGAACATGAAGAAATGGTGCCAATATCTAGCTAATTGGGTCAAAGTTTCACACTCCCTCCTAAGTCAAACCTTCGGACACCACGCAAAGGCTCAAAGAAACAGAAAGGGAAACAAGCGGGATAGAAATAACTTTGATGCTTTGCAGAGGGCGGGTCTCAGTGCTGAATTTGAGGCTTGGATTGCGAGGTGTTCCAAGCCTTGTTTAATAATAACTGAAAGAAAAAAATACAGAGCTGACATGCATGCTTGAAATGCATGCAGCAAGGGGGAGAATGTTAATGGAAACGTGCTGTGCAGGGGAGATTAGGTAAACAAGCACAGTGCAAGCTCTGTGCAGTCAAAACATTTTTAAAAAGTGCCCCCAAAGTGGATGGAAACAGTATTTCGGTGACAGGGAAATGATAAGAGAAGCACATGAGGGACAAACATTAGTAAATACATGAAAAAGTATGTGACAGCCAATAGAATTGCAGGAAAAGTAAGTGACAAGCACAGGAACCAATGAACAGCAAGGAAAGCGGGGAGGCGGGATGTAATGTAAGCCCCTTTTAAGATTTATATTAAATACAATAGATTTCACAACCACAAAGTGCAAGGGCTGTGCAGGTGAAACCTAAACTTAGAATCCCCCATTGCAACACCACTGAAATCAATGGGGATAGTATTAACATTCAAGGTAGTGTAAAACCTTTCATTATCAGTCATTACCATTGTCAATAAAGCATTACAGTGAATACAATGGTGCCGATTACGATCCTGCAAAAAAATTCCCGTACGACTCGTATCCGGTCTTTTTACCGTACGAATCTTACAAGTGCCGTACAAACTGCCAACTACGATTCGCATGGGAAAAAGACCATACGAATCGCATTGGGAATTATTCCCCACACGTCCTCGGGTCGGAAAATGTGTCCGACACATCCTCGGACGATTTACCGTACAAAAGTGAAAAGTGAAGTCCAACCGCACTAGTACGATCCATCCCGTGCGTCCGATGTTACAACCGGATGGAAAAAACACCGTCCGCACCGAACTCACATAGCAACCATGGAGACATCTGCCCGCATACGTGCCCAACACCCCCCCAGCCCCCGTATGTACGCGCCAAACCACCCCCCCAGCCCCCGTATGTACGTGCCGAACACCCCCCAGCCCCCGTATGTACGCGCCGAACAACCCCCCCAGCCCCCGTATGTACGCGCCGAACCCCCAGCCGTGCATGTACACCCCCGTACGTACGGACCATACCCTCACCCGCGCATGTATGGAGCATACCCCCACCCCAACCGTGAATGTACGACCCGTACCCCCACCCGTGTATGTACGGAGCGTACCCCCACCCCAACCGTGGATGTACGGACCGTACCCCCACCCCAACCGTGGATGTACGGACCGTACCACCACCCTAACCGTGGATGTACGATCCGTACCCTCACCCGCTTATGTATGGAGCGTACCCCCACCCCAACAGTGTATGTACGGCCCGTACCCTCACCCGTGAATGTATGGAGCATACCCCCACCCCAACCGTGTATGTACGACCCGAACCCTCACCCGCGTATGTATGGAGCGTACCCCCACCCCAACAGTGTATGTACAGCCTGTACCCTCACCCGCGTATGTATGGAGCGTACCCCCACCCCAACAGTGTATGTACAGCCTGTACCCTCACCCACGTATGTACGGCCCGTACCCCCACACCCGTATGCATGGAGCATACACCCCATCCCAACAGTGTATGTACGGCCCGTACCCCCACCCCTGTATGCATGGAGCGTACCCCCCACCCCAACCGTGGATGTACGGACCGTACCCCCACCCCAACCGTGGATGTACGGACCGTACCACCACCCTAACCGTGGATGTACGATCCGTACCCTCACCCGCTTATGTATGGAGCGTACCCCCACCCCAACAGTGTATGTACGGCCCGTACCCTCACCCGTGAATGTATGGAGCGTACCCCCACCCCAACCGTGTATGTACGACCCGAACCCTCACCCGCGTATGTATGGAGCGTACCCCCACCCCAACAGTGTATGTACAGCCTGTACCCTCACCCGCGTATGTATGGAGCGTACCCCCACCCCAACAGTGTATGTACGGGCCGTACCCTCACCCGCGTATGTATGGAGCGTACCCCCGCCCCAACCGTGTATGTACGGCCTGTACCCTCACCCGCGTATTTATGGAGCGTACCCCCACCCCAACAGTGTATGTACGGCCCGTACCCTCACCCGCGTATGTATGGAGCGTACCCCCGCCCCAATCGTGTATGTACGGCCCGTACCCTCACCCGCGTATTTATGGAGCGTACCCCCACCCCAACCATGTATGTATGGTCCGTACCCCCACCCTAACCGTGGATGTACGGACCGTACCCCCACCCCAACCGTGGATGTACAGACCGTACCCCCACCCCAACTGTGGATGTACGGACCATACCCCCACCCCAACCGTGGATGTACGACCCGTACCCTCACCCACGTATGTATGGAGCGTACACCCACCCCAACCGTGTATGTACGACCCGAACCCTCACCCGCGTATGTATGGAGCGTACCCCCACCCCAACTGTGTATGTACGGACCGTACCCCCACCCCAACCGTGGATGTACGACCCGTACCCTCACCCGCGTATGTCTGGAGCGTACCCCCACCCCAACATTCTAAGTACGGAGCGCACCCCAGGCCCCAACACCAGCACCTTCACCCAACATCGCGCATGTACGAGTCGTACCAAGCCAGACACAAGGACAGCACTGTACAACAAAATTGCCGAAGTACACACCGTACACACGCTAAAAACGCACGTACACAACCAGGAAAAAGCACAACAACACAAGAATACACTATTCGAATGCCACAAAGCCACAAAACATGTCCAACAAGCACAAATACAACACATTCACTGACCTGCAACTGCCAAAATCCCAAACCGAGGCCCAAAACACAACCACTCCTTATAACACACCCACCCAAAGTTCAAACACAGCCACACCCACCAATGGACCAATAAAAAGGGCCCACACACACAAACCATGAGCCTTTACAACAGACTCACTGCTGCCAGACCCCACAGACAACCTACAGCACCATACTTGAACCTTTACTACACCTTACACTTGCACACCTTCACACACACCTTCACAAACACCCCCTCATCACATTCACACACACCTGCACAACCACACCCACACACCCACAACCATCCACACCCACACCCCCCACAACCATCCACACCCACACCCCTCACCATGCCCACTAACAAGAATCCAAAGTTCACTAGCCAAGAGTTGGAGGTCCTTGTTGACGAAATCCTCAGAGTCGAGCCACACCTCTTTGGAACATTGGTCAGACAGACCAGCATTTCCGAAAAAACAGCCATGTGGCAGAGGATTGTTGATGCTGTGAATGCTGTTGCGGCCACCAGAAGGACCAGGCATGAATGCCAAGCCAGGTGGTACGATCTGCGGAGGAGGGTCCGAGCCAAAATGACCGACGACCACAACCAGGCCAACATCACAGGAGGAGGGCCGCCCCGCAGACCCGTACAATACCATCCCTGGGAGGAGAGGGTGATGGCCATACTGCCGGTGGTGGCAGTGGACGGATTAGAAGGACTCCGAGACTCGGGTGAGTACACAAACAACTCACCTCACATGGAGGGAACGTCATCCACAACCAAACTCACAATCAGTCACGCAACCACCCCAAGCTATCGCATGACTCACCCACACTCCATGAACACGCACATGCCACTAGCGCCACCATGCCCCATGCACCCAGCTGGACAATGCCAAGTCACAGGCCACAGAAAACACCAACACAAGACACGGTAAGCCGGATGGCGGGAGTGTGGGCCCCAAAAATCACATAGTGCAACTCAGAAGCAGACAACAATGCCCTCTGCCCATATGGCCTAGGTCACAGCCAGACAAACACTGTGTCCCCACACAGGAAAGACTTGCCAGCAAATGGCGGATGCCTTGCATCAAGACATGGGGGTGAAGGCACTTTTGCACATGACAGCAGCTAATGAACAGCCAACACTGTGAAAGAGTGGCAGCACACACCACCACAGCAGCAGCGCAGACACACACACTACACCCAATGGGTGCCTGGAGATCAGAAACAAACTCACATCAACAAGCCAAGGGCCATTCAAAGATCTGCAAAAAGTGTGTGCCTAGGAAGCTGGGCTGAGGTGACAGAGGGTGACACACAGAGGGAGGGAGAGGGGGAGAGAGAGGGAGGGAGACACAGGGAGACGGACAGAGGGAGGAGGCTGACACACAGAGGGAGGGAGAGGGGGACAGAGAGGGAGTGAGAAAGGGCACACAGGGAGCCCAATTCAGCCTTGGGGGGTGTGGGAATGTTTGCTCGTCAGCAGGTGGACTGCGTGCATGTAGACAAGGGTGGCCAGTGCCTGAACCCCCCCTCTTCTCCATGGCAAAACACAGGGCCATGTCTCAACCTGTGCACGAGCACAACGCCAGCTACCTGCATTATCTAAGTGTGTGGAAGAACTCCATGTGCCCACGTACAGTGCAACACGGAAGGTGCCAATGCATGGCTCGCCACACCTGCTCACTCCACTGCTGACTGCAGTCACAATTGACGCAGCAAGTAAGACTGTGCCACACATAGGTAAAGTCGCAAAAGCTGTGGCCAAGGGACATACCCATGCACAAGTGCACTGTGAGTGGAATGCAAGACATATCCAAATTCCCAGAGGAAATGTGCCAACTTAGAAACGAATGAAACATGGATGTTGCATGGAACAAAAATAACATTGTCTCTCTCACACACAGGTCAACGTCGTGGATCACCCCCCAACACTGGGGGGGAAGACTCACAGGACCCGGCTCGGCGGGATGACGGACCCACCGGCAGCGACGACTCTCACCACTCTGTGGACGAACCCGACCAACCTGGCCCCTCTGGTGTCCAACCACCTGCAGCACCTGCGTCAGGTACAACTGGGCCAACCACCACCCCCACTCCTGCCACATCCCAGGAGACACCCAGGATCCCTGCCCCTCCACCACAATGCAGCCAGGCTGGCCAGGAGGGACACGGTGTACCGGGCACCCAGGAGGAGGCAGGCGACAACGCCAATGCCACCCCTCAGGGGTCCCGGAGACCCGATGTGCCCACAAGGGCAGGCCAGGTGCAAGTGGGCAGGGGTGGTGGGAGTGGAGGACGGTGAAGGCGCGAGCCTGAGCAGTTGGCTGCGGAACCGGTATATTCCCATGTCAGAAACATCCTGGACACATACTGGCAGGACACCACGGGCTTGGCCCAGGTTGTGTCCATCCTCGAGGAGATCAAGACCCAGCAGGCCCAGCAACATGCGGAGCAACATGCCTGTCTACTGCGACACTAAGGGCGGATGAAGGACAGACAGGCTGAGCTCGTGACGGTGTTCACGGGAATTCACAGTACACTCCGTCGGATAGCCGACAACATGGGCAACCCTCCCTGTGCCAGCAGGCGTAGAACATCACCACCCACAGGGAGGGATGAGGAGGAGGAGGAGACATCCGACGGAGCATCCCAAACATCGTCACGGCCTGCTTCTGAGGGTCCCCGCAGAGGGCGGGTTGTCCACGGAAAAGACCGTGAGGGTCAGCGCAACAGCACCATCTCCCAGGACACCTGGCCTGGCACCTGCCCCACTGGACCAACAGCAGCACAGCAGCAAAAGACATTCTCTGCCACATGGACTTGCTGGTCACTGTCTGACCAATGTTGACAAATACTGTGGCATGGACTCTGAGGATTTCCAATGGCAAGGACACCAACTCCCCTAGTGAACTTTGGATTCCACAAACCCGGAAAGCCCCTCATGTCATACCCCCCCCACGTACCCCAACCAAAATAAAAAGTTACACCATGAAGAGAAGATGCCTACATTTTGCATTATTACCTTACATGTGTCTTGTAAAGTCTAACCATGCCTGAGTTCTCATTTGACTTCAACCATCCACACCCTGGGGCCTGAGTCTGGCACAGGACACACATGGGTCACATTGTATTAGGCAAGACAGACATGGAGCACCATACACACCCGTGATGGGCCCAACCAGCTGAGGGGGTGGCCGCACAACCGTGCCGACAGACATATTGAGTACAGCGACAGCCATGCGCAGAGGTCAGGGATCATGTGGAGTGTCCTGGGGGGCACACAGGTATGTGTGGACAGGTTGCAGAACCATGTCCTGCAAGCTTGAGTCAGGTGGATGCAGAGAATGGTGGCCTGGCCAACGTTGGATGCATGGGGATGGCACATGTCACAATACCCACACAGTCATGGACATCATGCACAATACACAGTCTAATCCCACACAAACAGCTAGCATCTTGCTACTCTACACATAGACACATAGCCACTATCACGGAAAACCATGCCAGACATGCCGGATGCACCGTGGCAACACACCAGCATTGAGAGGCACCTTGGAGGCATAGGGACACCTTTATTATTCATGTATTCGGGAATGCAGAGGCAACTCGGAGTACACATGAACAGGTCATGTGGAGTAACATGTGGGTCCAACACTGGAACTCCCCTTCTGCAGCACAAATGCGTGATAGCCATGGAACTGGCGCATAAGTGTCGGGTAACAGCTAAACACCCCCTGCTGCTCACGGAGAGGCTGCAATACACCATTGATCCTCTGATGTGGAAGTCCCACACCATGTCAAGCCAATGCAAACCGTATGTGTCCGAGGGCAGTGTAACACACATTGATGCCATCATCACAATCCACAATCCCATCACAGATGACTGTCAACAAGTCTGACCATCTATTCAGGTGTACCCAGCTGCATGTCATGTGTCCCATGGTGATGCGACATGTCTGCAGAGGAACCAAACATCGACAGGGGCAGTGTGCACACATCGTAAACAACTGCCACACCCAATACACCCCTGATGCATCCCTTACCCTAAGGAGACTTCCAAACTTGTCCGTGCATGTAACGCTGAGTCAGCACACGATGACTTGTCCATGAGGAATAGCAGTGCCACAACAATGCAACAAGCAGACGGCATGCGCAAGTACCTGGGGATGAGAGACACACAAGAAGTCAGCCACAAAAAGCACAGCCACTTGCATGTGCATGTACTCGACACATGTAAGGATGACAACATGCTAGGTCACAATTATGACTGGGGAAATACACTCATCACTGGCACCATCACTCCAGTGACACATCCACACAGACCTCTGACTCACGTGCCATACATGCAGATGGACACACACATCGCAACACATGCCACACGGGGACCAATGCGTGCACACACAGACACTGGTACTCACCACTAAGCAAAGAAGTCGCGTATGAGCCGACTCCGGATGTCCTCTTGTGGAACCACATCCTCCACATCACTAGCCCCATTGCAAAGCCCTTCGTCCTCCACGGGTGGATGGTCCTGATCATCTTGATCCAGGATGAGTGGCACAGCTTTCTCAACTGCCATGTTGTGGAGCATGCAGCAGACCATGAAGATTTTGCAGACCTTAGCCGGGGCATATGGGAGGGCGCCACCGGTCTTGTGGAGGCATCTGAATCGGCTCTTCAGGAGGCCAAATGTCCTCTCTATCACTCGCCTTGTCCGGCCATGGGCGGTGTTGTAGCGGAGCTGGGCCGGCGTGATGGGGTTGCGGAGAGGTGTGATCAGCCATGGCATGTTGGGATAGCCAGCGTCCCCTACATGGAAACCACATGGACATAAGTAGGACAGGAGAAGCGGTCGTGCTGGAAGTCTATGCAAAATACAGGACAGACAGAGTGTACCCACCAACAACACATGCTCATTCGTTGCGCAGCTGCGTCATCATTTCAGGCACCCTGCTACGCCTCATGATGTAGGCATCATGTGCTGATCCTGGAAAACGAGCACAGACATGTGAAATCACCATGTTGGACAGACACACCACAAGGGCATTGATGGAGTGGTAGTGCTTGCGATTCCTGTACGCTACCTCCTGTGCCTGTGGTGGTACCAAAGCCACATGTGTCCCATCAATGGACCCAATGACATGGGGCATCCCTCCCAGGGCATAGAATCCACGCTTGACCCCAGTCAACAGTTCAGGAGTTGGGAAATGGATGAACTCATCCAGGTGAAGCAACATGGCCTCTAAGAAATCATGCAGCACACGGCTGAACATGCTCGGGGACATGCCACCAACATGAGCTATGGTATACTGAAAGGTACCCGTGGCAAGAAAATGTAGGGCTGCCATTACCTTCAGCTTGGGTGTCAGTGCCGTAGGATACCTGTGCAGTGGTTGCAGGTGTGGTGCCAGCCTCGCCGTCAACTCCTCAATCAACGGTTGGGGGAAGCGGTAGCACCGGATACAGTCATTCTCCCGCATGACAGCCAAATCCGGAATTGGTCGGGGAAGAGGCGGCGCTCTGCAGTAATTTGGAAGTGACAAGGAAGAGTAAGTGCACTACAACAACAATTGATTTGTACTGAGCACATGTTAATCTGTCAATACACATATGCGACATACGGAGTCAGGTATGTGCCACATGCCCTGGACACGTATGGCTGCCAGGTGACACTCCTACCAAGACCCAGCTACACACGGAGATTGTGAACCTCCACATGCCATGGCATGGGATTAGCTGTGTCCCAGTGTAAGTGAACAGCCAGACGCAACACAGGAGTAACATACATCAACACATCAGCAGAAGTAGGATGTCGATTTCAGAGACTGGTAGCGGAACACTAGAGCCACAGGTCACATGACATGACACTAGGACAGCCCACACACCTTGCCATTAAGGTGTACATGTAATGACTCACCACACATTCATTGAGAGGATGCAGACATGTCCTTGTGACGCTACTCCGTGTCCCATGCATACATACGCAACTCACATCTGATACCACATGTGGCCTGGTGTGCGTAACAATGTGCCATGCCCATCTACACACAGACACATGATGGTTGCTGCAACAGCTGATGCTTTTGAGGGAGCACCAACATCAAGCTAATGGGAACACCCCACACATACATGACATGGACACATCATGCACCGTGGGTAGTGACATGTCTGGTGTGGTAACCCCTGTAGCGGGCATCAGGGGACACTTGCGTGTGTTGTTGACTGTGCCATGCCAGTGACGCTCATCTCAAGTGTGCAGTACGACATGCACACATGTCAAAGGAGTTAAGGGCATGCCTGGCACACATTGCACCGTCACACATGACATCTGTACACATCTCATCATACATCTGGTGCCTTCTCGACTCAGGAGTAATGTGCCACATCACAGCCTTTCACACCTGTGCCCCACACATGTAGTACTGCCCAGACAATGCCTTGATGTCCATCCATGGACAAGTATGTCAGCCCTATTCCTTCCTGTGTGCTGCCTGTCACCACTGTGATGTGTGAAAGGCACCGTACATTCGCTCAGAGGGCCTGTGTACGTTCTCTATCACTATAGGAGTGCTGCCGTATGTGTACCCATAGTGATAGTGAGCGTACGCACGCGTGTACGGTCCGTACCACTATGGGTGTTCTCGCGTATGCGTACCCATAGTGATACGGACCGTACATACGCCTGTACGCTCACTATCACTATGGGTGTTCTCGCGTATGCGTACCCATGGTGGTATGGACCGTACACACGCCTGTACGCTCACTATCACTATGGGTACGCATACGCGAGCACACCCATAGTGATACGGACCGTACACACGCCTGTACGGGTCGTTGCTATGCTTTTGGGGTGCCCTAGGGCCCTGGTACGCACCATACATGTGTGTGAAACTCCAAATTACATAGGGGACACATGAGGGACAAGTATAAAGGCTTACATGCATGCTGGTTGTCATGGAGACCAAGTTTAAAGTTTGAATTTTTTTCAGCAGGTGCACAGCAGAAGTCAGTTTGAATAAATCTACTTTGTTGCAATGTGGTTCTGGAGTTGACGTCATGCTCAAGCAAAAACACTATCAGAACCCACTGACTGTGCTAGGTTTGAAGGGATTGGAGGAAACATAGGATGCAAATGTGAGTGACCAATCACTCTGTACTCCTGTGCATGAAACAGGCCAGCAAGGCAGATATAAGGCAGCCAGGTCCCATGAGGGAGCACTTGCCTGCACATCTTTGGATTCTACGACCCAGCTGCTGCTACTGATTCCCTGGAACCATGTCAAGGTCTGTGGAGAGGTCACAGCCTTTCACCCTGGAGGAGAACCTGGCATTGCTGGATGTGATCCTCCCACAGTACCCCCTGCTGTATGGGCGACCAGGGTATCAGGTGAGTGCAGAGTCTACTAGCACAGACTGTGTCCCTTGTTTGTGACTGTGACTTCTGGCATTGTGTCCAGGTGTGACACACATGCTATGTACTGTAGGGGGGGTCCCAGGGGGGGAATGCCTGATGTCTCCCAGCCAGAGCATGCTGTGGTGCATGTCTGCCGTCCTCACTTGCATTGTGTTTACTGTGACAATCACTGCATGGTGCATGCCACATTCTGCCTGTCTTTTCCTCCTGGGAATGTAGCCTCTACAGTCCTCATGTGATTATGTGGTCAGCCCAGTGTGACAGGTGACTGTACCCACAGATGTGTGTTAGTTCTGTGTACCTGTGCTGAGAGTGTCCACATGATGTGTTCGTACCCTGGACATCGGTGGGTGTGTAAGTCCCCTGTCATGTGGGTGGGTGCATATGTGGAGTGTGGCACCCGGGCTGCATAAGCGATGGATATACCCTGCCCATGTGATGTGAGCAGGGAACAGTGCTGTGTGTCTGACGTGCAGAGCCAGCCCCACACCTGTGAGCCCCCCCGTCTAGTGGCACATGTGCAGAGTGAGGTTTGTCGCTGCATTTGGCAATGGCAGGTGAATATCCTGTGCCTGTGTGTGTCTGTGTACTCTGCTGAGGTAGCGTCAGTGGCCTGTGGCATGTGACTGCTTAGAGGTGCTGCACATTATCCTGGTGTAGCTTGTGATGCACAGTGTGAGCCTGGATCATTGATTGTGTCGTTGCCCTCATTCCACCTGTGTACTTTCAATGGCACGTACTGCTTTTGCCCTTCCCCAGAGGATCATGTCCCTATGACAAAGGTGCAATGCGTTGGATGCATACTATGCCTTGTTGTAAACAGCAAATTTGTTCTAATATGTGTCTCTGTGACATGTGCCAGGTGTATTGATGTAGTGTCACTTGTTCATCCTCACAGGTAGGCGCCTCTGCCAAGAAGTAGATATGGATGAACGCCGTCAGTGCCGTGAGGAGGACGGACGGTCGCAAGCGGCGCCTGGCCCAGGTGAGGAAACGCTGGCAGGATATCCGGTGCTGGACGCGGAGGATCGCACGGGTCCTGCTGGGGGACTCACCTGAGACCCATAAAAACCGCGGGCGCCGCCGTCTTACCCACATCCACAAGCGTGTGCTGGCGGTGGTATTTCCAGACTTGGACAGGCGCTTACAGGAGAAGCAGCAGCAGGAAGGGGGTAGGTACCTGTGTGTTTGTTGTGTGTCACCAGCATTTGTAAGTGCACAGTTGCATGGATACACTGCCAGGGTTTAAAGGTGCTGTCCAGATCCTGTTACCCACAGTATAGCGGTGCTCTCCTGCCTCCCTTCCCCTCCTTGCAATGTGTTCCCTGGTCTGTGTGTAGTCACTCCTTCACAAGGTTATGTAGGCTGGCACTTTCTCCACGTGAACTATGCCTGTAGCATCATGTGTGGGGGTGGTGTGTAACAGGTTTTGGGACCTTGCCTGTGCCCTGTCCAGTTCAGTACTTGTGGGTTCCATGTCAGTTGGCACTGATGCTGAGTCCAGACATGGGAGTTAGTCTCTCAAGTGTCATGCCTTACAGCACACATGTCCTATGTTGTGGCCTGTGACATGATGTGCATGAGTGTGCGATACGCATAGTGCAGGGATGGTGGCGTGTTTTGCAGTCATTCCCATTCAGGACCATGGAGTTGTGTGGCCACTACTGTCCCCTGGGGCATATTTTCATAGGTGTCATGTGTGTCATCACAAAATGTGGACACTCTCAGTGTCTACAGCATAGGTTGTGCTCTGTGCCATTGTCCCCTGGCACCATGTATATTGACGTAATATGTAGTACAAGTGTCCACTGTACAGCCTGACCTGATTTTCCTTGTTCATACTCACGGTGGCCAGTGCCTGTGTGTCTTGTTACAATCATCTGATGATGACCATTTGTACATGATTATTTGGACAGGCGCACCTTGGGTATTTGGTGTCCAATCTTGCATTTATGCAGCCCCTGTGTATTTCACCCAGACTAAGAGATGTAAGTGCTTCCTGTGTCTCAACAAATTGTCTCATTTAGGGGGTGGTTGGTGCGGGCAAAGCCTACATGTCAAAACCTGATGTCTCCTTGCTAGGTCTGGCCAGTGTGTGATGTTTGTCTGGACATACACTCAAGGTGCAGTGAGCCAGTCATGGTGGGCATGTTTTCAGTATTACCTATGCAGCATGTGCCTCAAGTTCATGGATATGGTCCCTGCTCATCCCTATTTTCGGCAACGCTGTGTGGTGCAGATGCAGTGCTGGATTGTCCCCAGGGCCTGGCTCCTCTGTCAAACTCCATTTCATGTCATTTGCTATTGTGTCATGCTCTCCATGGTTTTTCAGTGGCATGGTGGGTCAACCAACTGTGTGTTGCATGCCCTACATCTGTACCTTGTTTTGTAGATGTTACTGATCTTTCTTTTCAGGCTATGCACTGTAACCTATGTAGATTGGACTCATGTGACATATGTATACAGGTGTATGATTAATTGCTGTCTCTTCACCTTGCCCACAGCATCGTCGGGGGACACGGAGGAAGACATGAGCACAGACGGAGCGGAGGGACCGAGCACCAGTGCCAGCGTTGACATCGTGGCTGGCACATTGAGTGGAACTGAGGCGGAGGAGAGTGAGGCCGAGGACCTGTCCACTGGCACGACAGAATATGAAGCTGACGGGTCCGAGGATGATCTCTCCGAGTGGGCGGAGGCTGCACCAGCAGCTGACAGCGGCACAACATCTCACCCCGCCCCCTCCATTGCCATCAGCCGCCTCCCACTTGCTCGTGTCCCTTCCCAGCGTGCCCGGTCACCACATGTCTCCTTCCTGCCAGGCACCGCACCCCCTGCCCCTGTCTCCATTGCTGCCGCCAATGCCGAGTCTGTGGCCATCCAGCGGCAGTTGCAGGTTGGTCAGGCTGCGATGCTTAATGTACTCCATGGCCACAGCCAAGTGCTGAACAACATGGAGGCATACTTGGAGGGCATTTTCTCTTCGCAGGCTGACCAACGCAACTTGCTGAGGTCCATTGACTCGACACTGACTGCAGCAGTGGGTCTCCTGCAGCGCTACGTCCAACCCCCTACCCCTGCCCCATCCACACTTCCCACTCCCATGCCTGTCCCACGTACACCCAGACGTCAGCATGCACCCACCACAACAGACACAGGCACCACACCAGCAGGGAAGGTCATACGCACACCTCCTGGCACGCACACACAGGGTGAAGTAGGCACACCCACTGGGTTGGGGGGCAAACGTAAGCCACGCAGCCAGAGTGGGAGTCCGCATTCCACCCAATCCACTCCCTCCAAATCCCCTCCCTCAGCTCTCCGGGCCACATATCCGGCAAAGACTCCTTCATGGCCGCTCTGTCCCTGAGCCCCACTGTGACACCAACCCGCAAGCGGTCAAGGGAGTCCCCGGTCAGGGTGGTTGAGTCCCCCCCCTGTCCACACCCTCCCCCAGTGGCGCTGCGACCCATCCCTCCGCCCCCTCCCCCTCCTTGGGGCCTGTGGTTCCTTCGGGTGCAGGGGAGTCTCTAGAGGACCTTGCTAAGGTGTGCAGCGACATCCTGGCCTCCGCCTTTGGCCCTGCCCCACCCCCTGTGGTGGAGTCCTCCATCCCTGCACCCACGACGCCTACCCTTCGTCCTCATGTCCCTGCGGTGCCTGGTCCTTCCCCCCTACATGATGCCCTCCCCGCTCTGGAAGACAAAGGAGTCTGACTGTGCAGGCAAGCTAGGGGACACGCGTCCCACTGTGTCCCCCACCTGGATTCGAACTTTGGATTGCCCTATGGGCATTGTACATTTTGAACTTTGAAGGGACAAACTTATTTTTGGATGCTGAATAAAGCAATTTATTTTTCCTTAGTACACTACTGTCTGTTGGGTACTGCTGTTGGTCGACCTGCCCCATTATTTTGGGTGGTGATTATGTGTTGGGTGTGTGGGAATTGTAGTCTTGTGCTGGTCATAGGGTGGATCCTGGTATCTGTGTGCCATCACAAGCTGTTGGCTACATAACTTTGTTCATGTAAGCAGTTACTGCATGGGGACATCGTCCCAAGGTGTGTCCCTTCCTCTGTGTAACCTGACATCTTCCCTGCAGGGTCTTTCCAATATGTGGTGCTGAGCTGTGTCTACATTGGCTGGGTGTGTGACAGACTCGTTACACTTGGGCCATGCATGCTGAGTGATGTCTCCACCTGCACTATTCGTGGCGTCCTTGGTGGTCACTGTACTTGTGTATGTAGACTGTTGTCATGACTTCATGTGTACATGTTTTCTTTTTGGCGCTATGCATGTGTATACTCCCAGCCTCGCATACATGTGGTACATGTACTGCAGGATCTTTGTGCACCTGACTGACATTTGTGGGCATTGGATCTGTGGGTACTCCACCCTTTTCTTTGCAGGGGCACTGCTGGGAGTATTGGGCACCCACCCCTCTGGGAGGACTCTGCACACACCCCTCCTGTGTCTGGGCACTGCTGGGAGGACTCTGCACACAACCCTCCTGTGTCTGGGCACTGCTGGGAGGACTCTGCACACACCCCTCCTGTGTCTGGGCACTGCTGGGAGGACTCTGCACCCACCCCTCCTGTGACTGGGCACTGCTGGGAGTGTTAGGCACCCACCCCTCCTGTGTCTGGGCACTGCTGTGAGTGTTAGGCACCCACCCCTCCTGTGTCTGGGCACTGCTGGGAGGACTCTGCACACACCCCTCCTGTGTCTGGGCACTGCTGGGAGGACTCTGCACACACCCCTCCTGTGTCTGGGCACTGCTGGGAGGACTCTGCACACACCCCTCCTGTGTCTTGGCACTGCTGGGAGGACTCTGCACCCACCCCTCCTGTGACTGGGCACTGCTGGGAGTGTTGGGCACCCACCCCTCCTGTGTCTGGGCACTGCTGGGAGGACTCTACACCCACCCCTCCTGCTTCTGGGCACTGCTGTGAGTGTTAGGCACCCACCCCTCCTGTGTCTGGGCACTGCTGGGAGGACTCTGCACACACCCCTCCTGTGTCTGGGCACTGCTGGGAGGACTCTGCACACACCCCTCCTGTGTCTGGGCACTGCTGGGAGGACTCTGCACAGACCCCTCCTGTGTCTGGGCACTACTGGGAGGACTCTGCACCCACCCCTCCTGTGACTGGGCACTGCTGGGAGTGTTGGGAACCCACCCCTCCTGTGTCTGGGCACTGCTGGGAGGACTCTACACCCACCCCTCCTATGTCTGGGCACTGCTGGGAGGACTCTGCACACACCCCTCTTGTGACTGGGCACTGCTGGGAGGACTCTGCACACACCCCTACTGTGACTGGGCACTGCTGGGAGGACTCTGCACACACCCCTCTTGTGACTGGGCACTGCTGGGAGGACTCTGCACACACCCCTCCTGTGACTGGGCACTGCTGGGAGGACTCTGCACACATCCCTCTTGTGACTGGGCACTGCTGGGAGGACTCTGCACACACCCCTCCTGTGACTGGGCACTGCTGGGAGGACTCTGCACCCAACCCTCCTATTTCACGATATGTACGCTTAGAACATACACGGGTGTGGGTTCGCTCCATGCATACGAGGTGGGGGTACGGTCCGTACGTACACTGTTGGCATGGGAGTAGGGGTCGTACTTACACTGTTGGGGTGGGGGTACGCTCCATACGTACGCGGGTGAGGGTACGGGTCGTACTTACACTGTTGGGGTGGGGGGTACGCTCCATACGTACGCGGGTGAGGGTACGGGTCGTACTTACACTGTTGGGGTGGGGGGTACGCTCCATACGTACGCGGGTGAGGGTACGGGTAGTACATACACGGTTGGGGTGGGGGTACGCTCCATGCATACGCGGGTGAGGGTACGGATCGTACTTACACTGTTGGGGTGGGGGGTACGCTCCATACGTACGCGGGTGAGGGTACGGGTAGTACATACACGGTTGGGGTGGGGGTTCGCTCCATGCATACGCGGGTGAGGGTACGGGTCGTACTTACACTGTTGGGGTGGGGGGTACGCTCCATACGTACGCGGATGAGGGTACGGGTCATACTTACACTGTTGGGGTGGGGGGTACGCTCCATACGTACGCGGGTGAGTGTACGGGTCGTACTTACACTGTTGGGGTGGGGGGTACGCTCCATACGTACGCGGGTGAGGGTACGGGTCGTACTTACACTGTTGGGGTGGGGGGTACGCTCCATACATACGCGGGTGGGGGTACGAGTCGTACTTACACTGTTGGGGTGGGGGGTACGTTCCATGCATACGGGGGTGGGGGTACGGTCCGTACATATCCGTACCCACGGTATGGAATGCTTGTGCGGGCCGTACCCAGGCCTTTGCCACGTGGGTACAGCCGTCCCGCCATTGTTGGGGTGACGTAGGTGTGGGCGTGGTACGACTCGTACCCACGCTCTTTAGGCGTGGGTACGGGAAGTACCTGTATTGTTGTGTTGCCGGTTCGCGTCGTCAAGCACTTCCGTTGTGGCGGACGCTGGCTTTGCTGGACACGCCCCCACCCCCTCGTAGTGACCAGGGCCTGGGGTTCAGGTATGTCCAGGGCATGTGTGCTGTGTGACTTTGGTGGGGGTTTTGTGGCCTGCCCCTGGTCCTGCCCCCCCCCTTTCCCCCCTCCCTTTGTTGTTCTGACCTTCTGCGGCGTCTGCATCGTAACCTGTAGAGGAGGTCGACTGCTATGAGGGCCGGGATGACATGTAGGTTCGGGTCCATGTCTGTCCGTCGCGTGCAGGTACTCCTTGTTCGCGTCGTCCTGATTTCCCGGCAGTTTTTGGCTGCCGTAAAATATTGTCCGTGCGGGAGGACGTCAGTGCGAATCGTAATGCCTGGTTCGTGAATGGCAGGCTGCGTGCGTCCCGACGTCACGTCGGCGCTTTCCCGGATCACATTTGTGTGTTTATTTTCGTCGGTCGGGGTTTTGTACGATTTGTACGGAAATGGTATTTCCGTGCGAATCGTACTTCCATGTTTGTATATTTTTAAGACCGGGTACGCGTCGGACGGAGAATATGCTCCGTCCGACGGTTCGTACCCGGTTTTTACAGGATCGTAATTGGCACCAATGTGTCCAAGGGTTTTATTTAAATTTTTATTATGCTGCCACTTCAGCTTCAGGACCGATCAACAGGGGGTCTCTGTACTTCAGAACATAGGGTTAAAGTTCCAGCTCCGAGAATGCTTAAAAACCTGGAAACTCTCTTCTCGGGTCAGGAATGTATTCTACTGGGAGGCTTTAGGGCTATCAATCAATCAAGCAATCAAACAGGATTTGCACAGCGCTGCTTATCACCCATGAGGGTCGCCAGGTGCTGGGTGCGGGGGACTGTTGCTGCTGAGGGATGTTCGTTGAATAACCAGGGGCCCGATTACCGTCCCAAATGTGAAACAATGGCATTGTTTCGCATTTGGGAAAGTGCACCTACAAGGCAGCGGTCCTACAGGGCTAATTATGATGCGACCGCAACTGTGGTGGTCGCATTGCCCATATTTTGTATTGCAGTATGTGCTGTGCTCTGCAGCCCCCCCCACAAATACAAAAAAGACACGCCACACATATCCCTGCATATGTGGCAGGCACCATGCGGTGCCTTCCACATGGTGCAGGGATATGTAGGAGGTGCCCCCCAGGTCCCGTGTCTGTGGACCAGGGGGAAAGGGGTTCCTGCTAGGGGCCCTCTATGTCCCTTTCCACCAGCTTTGTCATGGCAGGTTCACCGCCAGGAAAGGGCCGGCGGAAAAGAACATCGTAATGCTTATGGCGGTGCCTGATAGTCACCACCACCATTGTAGGCATTACTCTGCCTCCGTTGGGCCGATGCGCTCCTTGAGCCCATCAGAACCGAGACGGTTGGTCTTTCCGACCGCCACACAGCGCACCCGCCATCCAAATGTGGCAGGCAGTAAAGTTGGTGAGAATGGCAGGGAGACTGCCACGTCAGGCTGTCAGTGGCAGTCTCCCCGCCTTTATAATCAGGCCCCAGGTTTTTAGGCCTTTGCTGAAATCCTGTAGGGTGGGGGCTGTTCAAAGGTGGAGGGGAGGCCATTCCAGGATTTTGGGCGCCAGGTGGGAGAAGGCGTGCTTGCCATTTTGCTTCCAACGATGCGGGCCGTGTATGGTAAGGAAAGGGAAGCAGAGAGTAAGTGTCTGACTGGTTGGTGAAAATTCACTCTGTGATTGAGGTAGGCATTTCCCTTGTTGTGCAGGGCCTTGTAGGCATTGGTAAGCAGTTTGAATTGCCATTGTTTGCTGATAGGGAGTCAGTGCACAGACTTGAGGTGAGGAGTGATGTGGGTCCACCTTAGAAGGTCGAATATGAGCCTGGCTGCTGTGTTCTGGATAGTCTAGAGTCTGTTTAGTAGTTGTGAGGTGATCCCCACATAGAGGGAGTTGCCGTAGTCCAGATGGCTGGTGGTGAGGACCTGGGTGGCAGTGCATCAGGTGCTAATAGGGTACCACTTTAAGATCTTCCTGAACATGCTCAGGGTGAGTAAGCATGAAAGACGAGACAGCGTTAATCTGTTTCTTCATAGAGAGCTTGCTGTTGCGTATGATGCTTATGTTCCTAGCGTGTTCTTGCGTGTTCTGTGGGTAAACTGTCAAGTTCAGTTGCCCACCAGGAGTGGTCCCATAGGGATGTGTTGCTCCAGTATCTCTGATTTTTGGTGTTGAGTTTGAGGCACCTGTTCTGCATTCAGCAGGCAATGCTGGTCATGCACCTGTGGAAGTTAGATTTGGTGTTAGTGGGGTCCGGAGATAGGGAGAGGATGAGCTGAGTTTCATAAGCATAGGTGATGATGTTCATGCTGTTGGATCTAACCACAGTGGACAGACGGACCATCTACGTGTTGAACAGGGTCGGGATCAGAGAAGGCCCTTAGGGAATGCCCCTGATGATGTTCTTTGGGCATGAGGTGTAGGGTGGGAATCGGATGCTCTGAATTCATCAAGTGAGGAAGGATACGGTCCACCCGAGGGATCCCTATCCAGTGGAGTCCATATGGGAGGTTGTAGTGTGATCTTTGAGAAGCGTTTTGGGGGGTTGATGCACTTCATTAGGGCCCCCTAAACACACTTTCAGGGAAGTTGATAATGCCCTTGTCCTTTTTAGTTCAGCACAAAGAAGATATATGCAATTTTGATAGCCCTTGCTGGAGCTTACAGGGCACTCCTTCAGCCTAGCAGTATGTACTTGATAGCAGTCTTGGACACTTTCTAAAGTTTTAAAAAATAACTTTCTTTTACCAGTGACCTTGAGTGATGATCCTTGATGCTTACGGTTTCCCCGGTCCACATGCCCCTGCGCAGGGGCAGCACGGGGAGTTGTTGGACTTGGCCCTCTCTGCAGGGTCACCACAGAACTTTTTGCCTTCAGCTTCCTGCTTTCTGAGCACATTTCTTTTGGCTTTTTAGAACTGGGCATACTTCACCACTGCTAGCCAGTGCTAAAGTGCTTGTGCTCAGACCCTAAAACTTAGTAAAATTGACTTATCCCAATTGGCACATTTAATTTACTTGTAAGTCACTAGTAAAGTGGTACTACATGTACTCAGGGCCTGTAAAGTAAATTATATTAGTGGACCTGCAGCCCTCATCATGCCACCCACTTAAGTAACCTTTTAACATGTCTCTGGCAGGCCTGCTATTGTTTCCTGTGTGTGCAGTTTTAAATTGGCATTTCGACCAGGCAAGATAAAGCACTTGCCCAGCTTAAATATTCCCTTTTAATACATGTAAGTCACGCCTACGTTAGGCCTTACAAACTCCATAGGACAGGGTAAAGTGTATTTAAAAAGTTGGACATGTACCTTTAACTTTTACATGTCCAGGTAGTGAACATATTACTGCAAAGCTTACCTCTTCTATAGGCTAACATTGGGTTACCTTATTGCATTTCATAAATGTGTTAACTTTCTATTGAGAGCAGGTAGGAATAATGAGTTTGGTGTCTAAAGAACTATAATTTAAAGCTTCTTTCAAGGTAAAGTAGTATTTTAAATCACAATGCAATTCTGAAAATGCGAGGCATCCCTGATTCTGTATCCCACAGCTCTTCAGAACTACCGCTGCACGATGCATCTTCATCACAGGACATCACAGCCCCACAGCTCCTCTGAACCACTGCTGAAACGACCCATCCCTGACACAGGACCTCACATCATAGCCCACAACCCATTGAAACTGGTGCTGCATGAAGCATTCTCAACACAGGACGTCAAAATGTTCTACAACTAGGGTTTGAAGGTATTTTGTTCAGTGGTGCCTAACTTGGTTCCTGTATCTGGGCCACACTACATTGTGGTTGGCCTGAACTTTGTCAAAACCTTTAAAATTGCACATCTTCAGCTCTACTAATGGGATTTTTAGTGTCAAATAATGTATTCACTTTTACTCTATTTTTCTAGATTGGTGTGGGATTTATCTTATGTTGTGTTTTCCCTTTATTACTGCTTGTGTGCTACATAAATACTTTACAATTCGCATCTAAGTTAAGCCTGACTGCTTTTGTGTCAGGCTACCAGAGGGTTAAGCAAAGGTCAATTTGGGGTTTGCTTGTGTTTCACCCTGACAAGAGTTGCAGTTGCTTTTTGAGTAGGGTTTCGCCCACATCCACCAGTAACGCAGTTTCCTACAGGAGCCCATTCTCACACAGCTCAGGCACCTCTCTCCTTTGTGGACACCACTCTTGTGCTGCAGTGGTGTGGGCCCACTTCCTGTGACATGAGCATGCAGAGTGAGGACACTCATCCCCGGTCAGAAGCATGAGGGGCTTAACTTCTATCAAGGTGGTCTGAAAGATTGCACAAAACCGTGGGGATTGGCTTTTGGGTGGAAAGGAGTTTCAAGGATTTGTAGCTGAGCGTTGTTATCTCCATTTCTCTGCCTAGTTCACTTTGGAGCCAGGCTTTAGATGTAGTCTTCTCTGGCCCTATACAGCTTATTTGCTTGATCCTGAGCTCGTATTGCTCCTTACACAAGCCCTAGCCACCAGGAGCATTTTCCCCAGGCCTCTTGGCCTCTAAAAGTGGTTTTCACCAGGGAGCTTATTTTTGTGGCTCGTACATTGGCGTTTAGCAGTGGGATTCAGTACTTGTGTTGTGCAGTGCCACTCAGTGACTTGTGGGAAACCAAAAATCTCTAGTAATAATCTGATATCAGAATTGATTCATTTTAAAATCCTCCTTGATTGGATATATTTCTTTCTTTTTTCCCAAATTAAATTTTCACCTCACACTTGTGCACCCATAATACTTGTTTGCAAAAGTGGAAGGAATCCTGAGCAACATTAAAGATTACACTGTGGTGGAGATGAAACAGCTGTGCAGGGAGAGGGGGCTTCAGGTGATAAAGAGATAAAAAATGAGGGGGCATATTATCAAAACAGGCGATAAAATTATCGCCGCTTTAGCCGAAGAAAACTGCCGCTACAACGGCGATAATGGGCTTGATAATATGCTCTTTGGAATTCCAATTGAAGCCCATGTTAGATGTGAAGGACATCTAACCTGAGCTTCAATTGGAATTCCATAGAGCATATTATCAAGCCCATTATCGCCATTTTAGCGGCAGTTTTCTGCCGCTAAAGCGGCGATAATGTTATCGCCTGTCTTGATAATATGCCCCATTGAGCTTCAGATAGCCCTCAGGGCCTGGGAAGAGGCCTACTTGCTACAATCTACAACACAGGAGCAGGAGGTGATGGAGGAAGGATGATGCAAGAGGAGGAGGATGAAATGGAAGAGAGAGAACCTCCTAGCCATTGTCCTCGAGGGTCTCCTCCAGGGCCCACAGGAGTGTGATCCCCTGCGTGATCCAGGACAGGAAGCAGTGTCCTGCAACCTGTTCTCTGAGGATTAGGAGGACAGGAAAGCTGAAATGTAGAGCAAACTGCAGCTGGCTGAGGTGAAATTGACTGAAGAGGATAACAAAGAAGCTTCAAAGGAGTGAACAGCTGAGGCATCGATAGCCTTAGCCAGGGATAAATCTGAAGCATAGAGAGCCCTAGCAAAGGGGAAGGCTGAGTCTGAAAAGACTTTGAAGAAAAGAAAATTCTGCTGGCTCGTGAAATGAGTCAAAAAGAGCTGGACCTCAAAACAAAAAAGCTATCAGAATCCAGCAGCAATGGTACTCGTAACTATCCAGTGTCCAGGGGAGACAAGAAGCACACATACCCAAAGACCAGGTGCCTAGCTTTGGTTGGGTGAAGGGTAGAAATGTGACTAACTATAATGAGCTGTGCAATACTTTCTTAGAGAGCATATTCTCAGTAAATTGTTTTGTAGAGCTGTGCCAAAACACCTCATTGATTCCAAACTCACTGTACCCAGTGAGCTTGCCAATGATGCAGCTTTCTGACTCAGCACCAGTGTCCACAAGAAGGTACGGTGGAAGCCTGAAGAAGGGTGGACAGGATGCCCCCTGTGGAATGAGAGGGGAAGAAGGAAAAAGCTAAAGAGGTCTTTCAAGACTCCCAAAAGAGTTAGCTGGGGAAGGGCTCCCAGTTCCATCCTGAACAAAGGAAAGGTGGTTTCCATGGGAAGAAGTCCTCAGACCAATATACACCCAAGTGGCATGTGTGTTACCAGTATTGGCACTTTAAAGGGGACTCAATCCACGAACGCAGGATGTCACTCACTGGTAGGCAGATCCCAGGGATGGCGAGTAGTGCTTGGAGAGGAGGCTTCCCCAACTAGCGTTGGGGAGAGTGCAGCGGTTAACCTACTTTTTAATCTAATGGAGGGGCCACCACTGACCATCCTGACCGTCGGAGAACCGTCATATTTAGAGGTCATTGCTGACCCAACGGTGATCTCCAGTGCCTACAGAGAAACTGCTATCACAAGGGTTGCTCTAAAATAATCAAACAAATGGTGGACAGCCACCATCAGACTTGACAAAATCCACCTAAAGTTTTTTTTTTTTCTAAACAAACTCCTGAAGTGAGAGTTTATTTCTGAAAAACTGTTAGCTAACAACTCTTACTCACATGGAGTTTTCCCTGGGCGTGGAGGTTATCACTTAAATTTTTATGTTCATCACTGCCAGGTGTTCCCTAGAGCTGATGGGGAGTAAAAAAGGACATCAGACCATTTGCCCTAAATCGGTCATGCAATCAGATGCCCATACTCTGATGGCCAGCCCTCCATCAGGCCATTGGTGTAACTTTTGCTTTGATGGAGTTAAGAGTGGCACTGCCAACTGAAAGCTGACAGTCCACTCAATTTACAAAAGACTGTGAGTTTGGCAGTCAGGGTGCTCCGTCACATTTGTGGGAGTACACTGTCTAGCCAACTCTAAATTAGGCCCTAAGTATTCATATCATCATTACTGACTGGAAATCTTCATTACACTGTGTTAGAAATGAGGGGGCTCTGGTTGACGCAAGTGTGAACCCACAACAAGCAGGGACCCTTTACTTCTTGTCAGGGCGAAGGATGACTCCCCAGAATAACCCCTGCTCACCCTCTAGGTGCGTGGCGCGAGCAGTCTAGGCTAAGTCTCAGGCGTACACGGTTAAGCAAATGCGATTACACATACAGAAAACCCCTTGCATGCACCACAAACGGACACCAGTCCAGCGGCAGGCGAGTGAAGATCAAGTAGAGCCCAATGGTCCTGGGGCTCAGTTCAGGGGGCAAGCTCAGTTCCAAGCCCTTGGAGATCTTTTTGGAAAAGCACAAGTCTTTGAAAGTAAAAGTAAAGTAAAGTCTTCAGCAACAGTTTCTCTTCTCCCCTTTGGCAGCAAGGTCACCACTGCAGGCCAATCCCCCAGGATAGGGACAGTCTTCCTCCTACAGCTTTCCCGGTGCCTCCTCCTCAGGCAGAGATTCTTCTTGGTCAAAAGCGGATCTAGTTTCTTAGGAGCAGGGCTCCTCCATTTATACAGCAAATCTTTTGTTCTCCCAGGCCAGGGGGGCCCTTTCTTAGTTCAGTCCGGTTTCTGAGCACTTTGTTTACGCGATGCTGGCTTATTCTTTCAGAGTGCAGGGCAGAGTCCTCAGACGCTCCACATGGGGCGGAGCCGGCATTGAGGTGGCAGAGCACTGTCCTATTCAGAGCCTAGGAGCACTCCTCCCACCCATCTACTTGTCGATCGTCCTATTCACCACCAGGCTACCTAGCCCTGCCCATCTGGGTTCCCCCAGCCCTGTCACTCACACCAGCCAGACATCTGATACACATCACACAGAGGAGGGCTGAAATGTTTAGGCAAGCAAAGGCCAGCTTTCTAAAAGCGGCATTTGCAAACCCGGAATATTAAAATAAACCTTGCGAAAAGATGTACCTTATTATTCCGAGTTCAGGCATACTAAACTCGATCTTCTACCATGTTCCCTGGGTCGGTTAGGATCGTAGGGTGTAACAATCCAGGCCGCCCATACTGGCCTATGAGAACAGGGTAGCCTTGCAGTAGTGAACAACAAGATGGCGGTCATTCACTACTAGGACATGCCACGCATCTAGGCTTGTCCTACCTTACGCTCACAACGCACCCTGCCCGTGGGCCTACCAGAGGGGTGACTAACATGCAGCTAAGGGAAGGTGTTAGGGACCGGCAAGTGTGGGCACTTGCCAGTCAGCATGTCAGTACCAGACTGCACGCAGGTTCTGCGATGGCAGACCTTAGACATATTTTACCGGCCGCTTCTGTGGGTGGCACAACCCGTGCTGCAAGCCCACCTGCGGTGTTTGCCTTTACATGCCCTGGCGCTCCTGGCGCACTTTACTGGGGTCTGACAGTAAATCAAACAATCCAATCATGGAATCCAACCAACATATACAATTTACATAGGGAGCACTCGCACCGCGACACTGGTTGGCAGTGGCACAGCGCGCTGAGCGGCCAACACCATAAAAACACATGAGGCACAGCGACAAAAAGAGGAAGGGAGACTCACGCCAAGGTGCCAGGTCTAACACATGTCCCCTCCAGCTGAAAAGTGGGGAGAACTACCCTACCCCAGGGAGTTCCTCATCACTAAGGCGGAAAAATCTGGACAGACGGTCAGCATTGGCGTGATCTGTACCAGGGCGATGTTCCACCGTGAAATCCATACCCTGTAGGGAAATGGACCACCTCAACAGCTTTGGATTCTCACCCCTCATATGCATCAACCATCTGAGGGGCCTGTGGTCCGTCTGAACCCGGAAGTGAGACCCAAACAGGTAGGGTCTTAGCTTCTTCAGCGCCCAGACCACAGCAAATGCCTCACGCTCAATAGCACTCCACCTTTGTTCCCGTGGAAGTAACCTCCTGCTAAGAAAGGCTACGGGTTGATCTAGGCCCTCCTCATTAATCTGTGAAAGAACAGCCCCCACACCATGCTCTGAAGCGTCTGTCTGAACGATAAACTCTTTGGAGAAGTTGGGAGCCAGGAGCACGGGCGCTGTGCACATAGCAGTTTTCAAGGCCTCAAAAGCTTTCTGACAGGTGTCAGTCCAAATCACTTTCCTGGGCTGCTTCTTCGAAGTCAGCGCTGTCAAGGGGGCAACCAGGTTGCCATACCCCTTGACAAACCTCCTGTAGTACCCGGTGAGACCTAGGAAGGCTCTCACCTCCGTCTGGGTTTTGGGCACCTCCCAATTCAGGATGGTTTCTATCTTGGGCTGAAGGGGTGCCACCTGGCCACTCCCAACTTGGTGTCCCAAGTACACCACGGAACCCTGCCCGATCTGGCACTTACTCGCCTTGATCGTGAGGCCTGCCTTGCGCAGCGCCATCAACACTTCCCAGAGGTGACGCAGGTGTTCCTCCCAAGTGGAGCTGAACACCGCGATGTCATCCAGGTAGGCCACACTGAACGAATCCAGCCCAGCCAACACCTGGTTGACCAATCTCTGGAAGGTGGCAGGGGCATTCTTCATCCCAAATGGCATAACCCGGAACTGGTAGTGCCCATCTGGGGTGGAAAATGCTGACCTCTCTTTGGCCCCCTCGGTCAAGGCGATCTGCCAATACCCAGACGTTAAATCAAACGTGCTGAGGTAGTTGGCAGCCCCTAGCCGATCGATGAGCTCATCAGCTCTGGGGATGGGGTGTGCGTCGGTCCTAGTGACTGAATTGAGTCCTCTGTAGTCCACACAGAACCGGAGTTCGGGTGTGGCTCCCGGCGCAGCAGCCTTTGGGACCAAGACCACGGGGCTGGCCCAAGGACTGCTAGAAGACTCAATTACCCCGAGTGCAAACATCTTGGGGACCTCCTCCTTGATGCATGTCCTCACCCTGTCAGTCACCCTGTAGGCCTTGTGCCGTACAGGTGGACTATCCCCAGTGTCCACATCATGGACGCACCAATCAGTGACACCAGGGACCAGGGAAAACAGATCAGAAAATTGTCCCAGCAACTGGCGACAATCATTCTGTTGCTCAGGGGTCAGGGTGGAAGAGAAGATGACACCATCCACTGACCCATCTTGCTCCTTGGCTGACAGGAGGTCCGGAAGAGGTTCTGTCTCCTCTTCCATCCCAGCATCTGTTGCCAAGAGCATGCCCACTTGGGACCTCTCCAAGTGGGGCTTGAGGCGGTTGACATGTAGGACCCTTAAGGGGTTCCTAGGAGACTTCAGGTCCACCACGTAGGTAACAGGACTCTTGCGCTCCACCACCTCAAAGGGACCGGTCCACTTATCCTGGAGCGCACACGGCTCCCCGGGGGCCAAGACCCATACTTTCTGTCCAGGCTGAAGCTCCACCAGAGTGGCATTCTGGTCGTACCACCGCTTCATCTCCTCCTGGCTGGCTTCCAGATTTGCCTCAGCAAGTTGCCTGAATCGCCTAGTCTGATTCCTGAAGGCCAGCATGTAACTATATACATTCTGGGGAGGTTTCCTGGGAGATTGCTCCCAGCCTTCCTTGACCAGACTTAGAGGTCCTCTGACTGGGTGACCATACAGAAGCTCAAAGGGACTGAACCCCAGAGACTTCTGTGGCACCTCTCAGTAAGCGAAGAGAAGGCATGGTAAGAGGACGTCCCACTTACGCCTCATGGGTCCTTCTAGGCCAATTATCATGCCTTTGAGGGTTCTGTTGAATCTCTCAACCAACCCGTTTCCTTGGGGGTGGTAAGGTGTGGTGAACTTGTAGGTTACACCACACTCTTGCCAAAGAGATTTCATGTACTTGGACATGAAATTGGTACCTCGGTCAGACACCACCTCTAGAGGGAATCCCACTAGGGAGAAAATTCCCATCAGTGCACGTCCCACCACGGGGGCCGTCACTGTCCTCAGAGGAATGGCTTCTGGGTACCGGGTGGCATGGTCCACCAGGACCAGGATGAACCTATTGCCCATCGCTGTCCTGGGGTCCAGTGGCCCTGCAATGTCAATCCCCACTCGCTGGAATGGGGTACCGACCACAGGGAATGGCTGGAGTGGAGCCTTCTGCTTCCTTCCACTCTTTCCACTTGCCTGGCAAGTCTGGCATGTCCTGCAGTGAGTATCTGAACTCCTGCGCATTTGAGGCCAATAAAAGTGGGTGACAAGCCTTTCAAAGGTCTTGTCCTGCCCCAAATGCCCTGCCAATGGCACATCGTGAGCCAGCCCCAGTAGGAAGGCTCTGAAGTCCTGGGGTACCACCAGCGCACGGGCTGACCCAGGCTCAGCAACCTTAGGCTCTGTATATAGGAGGTCGTTCTCCCAGTAAACGAAATGTGATCCTGACTGATCACCTGCGGCCTGGTCTGCAGCCTGCTGCCGCATACCCACGAGAGAAGGGCACTCCTTCTGTGCCTTACAAAAGTCCTCCCTGGTGGGACACCCTTCCTGCTGCCAATGGGTCAGCTCCGGCAGGTCTCCCAGTTCAGCTATCTGTTCCCCTGTAGGCTCCAGGGCATCCCCCTCAAGGTCTGCTTCCTCCTGGACCGTGGGAACTTCAGGGGCCGGCTGCCCGCGCCCCTTGCTCCTTCTCTCTGAGGCCGGTTCCTGGGCCTCCCTCTCAGGCTCCAGGACCTCTTGAGTACCTCTACTGGCTGCCATGGACCGTGTGGTGACACACGCCCAATCCGGCATACCCAACATCTCCAGGTGAGCACTCCGCTCCACCTTAGCCCAAGGTGAGCTCTCCAAATCGTTCCCTAACAAACAGTCTACAGGCATGGCGGGCCTCACAGCTACCTGAAGAGTACCAGAGACCCCCCCCCCACTCAAAGGGAACGTGAGCCACCTTGCAGTGTCTCTCTGTGTTGTCAGCGGCAACAACGGGGTAGAATGCATTGGGGGCCACCTGCTCCTGAGACACACTAGGTGACACCTGACAGCTGTCACACTGGCTCCTGTATCTCTAAGAGCTTCCACTCTATGGCCATTTATGGTCACCCACTGCCTGTACTTCTTAGTGTTCTCAGGCAGCTGGGTTGGAGCGACCACTTCACGGTCTCCTAGCGAGACCAGGGACATCTCTGCGGGACCCCACCCACCTTGGACATCCCTCTCCTCCCCCAAGGCTACACTAGTCACCTGCCGGGGTGGAGCACCAGTGGGTGCTGGTTTACCAAACAATGGACACTTCACATCAGAGTCAAAATGCCCCAAATTGTTACACCTGTAACATCTGACGGGCCCCTTCTGAACAGGAGGACCTGTCGGGGCCCCGGTCGGTTTCTGGGGTGGGGGAGGCTGAGAACCCTTCCCTTGGTTCCCTTGGGGACTATTTTGGGGCCCTTTTTGGAACTGCTTCTGTTTACCCCTGTCCCCCCCACTCTTCTGCTGGGGACCCTGCCCACCTTTGGCGGAATCTCCCACGGTACCCTTGTGGACCCTGGTACTGACCCAGCGGTCCGCCTCCTCAGCAAGCTTCCTCGGGTTAGTCAGCCTACTATCTATCAGGTGCTGGCGTAGCTCAGGAAAACAATTACTGGACAAGTGCTCCCATGCCATTAAATCAAGAAGCCCTTGATAATCATTTACCTTACTACCCTTTACCCAACCATCCAGCGCTCTGCAAAAGAAAGTCACATACTCCACATACGTACTATTGGGAATCTTAGTGCAACCCCTAAACCTCTGTCTATATAACTCAGGGGTCAACCCATACCTAGCCATCAATGCTTCCTTCATATGGGCATAAGAATTATGAACATCAGCAGGTAAATCTAACAGTGTGTCCCGCCCTTCACTCAGGAACCGTCCCCACAACCCCCCTCCCCAATCTTTCTCAGGGACCCGGTGGGAAGACATGGCTACCTCGTAGGCTCTGAACCACTGCCCGATGTCGTCATTCTTGAAGAACTCCTTCACTACATCCTTGGGAATATAAACTCTTGGTTCCGCCGGTACTGGCGGTGTGCTGCCACCAGAGGGATTAAGCTCCAAACCTTTTGCTTTCAGCTCCAGCTCCATCAGCTTCATGTCATGCTCTAATTGTAGTTTCTTTTCTTCCATGGCTAATCTTTGTTTTTCCATATCCATCTGCCCATGACTCTTCTGGCAACAGGCCTCTGCCAAACTCATGGACACTTTCTGGTGGAACCATTTCCACCTGATTCTCTGGTGCCTTTGACTCATACCAGGCCCTCAGCGCCTTCACGAGTTGTTCCTTCTTTTTCAATCCAGTTTGGGCAATTCTGAACTTGGAGCAAAAACCTCTCAACTCTTCATTGGTATGATTCTGAAGTGCGCCTTCTTCCCAATCTATGTCCTCAAATCCAGAGATTATAGAAGCTGCCCTTCCGGCGGGAAGTGAACCAGGCATGGCTTAAACAACGGAGATTCTTGGCAAAACAAAAACAATTTCTAGTCTTGTGGCTGTGTTACTGGTCTGCTCTCACTACGTGGTGATCAGTGATTCACTATACGCAAACCACAAATGCAAATCCGTAAATCCCACCGCTGCCACCAATGTTAGAAATGAGGGGGCTCTGGTTGACGCAGGTGTGAACCCACAACAAGCAGGGACCCTTTACTTCTTGTCAGGGCGAAGGATGACTCCCCAGAATAACCCCTGCTCACCCTGTAGGTGCGTGGCCCGAGCAGTCTAGGCTAAGTCTCAGGCGTACACGGTTAAGCAAATGCGATTACACATACAGTAAACCCCTTGCATGCACCACAAACGGACACCAATCAGGAAGTATAAAAATAAGCTTTTATGTAGATTCAGCAGATTCAAATACAAGGCCCAGTAACGTTAACTGATGGGGTCACAATTCTTAGGAATACGGTAAAGTTCTCTTTGTTACGGAAAGTTCTTTAGGCGGGCACAAGGTGACTGTAGGCCTCAGCGCACTTCGTGCTGAGGCGGCGCCCGGGAAGCACACGGCAGATGACAGGGAAATCAGAACGTTGCGGACCCTGGATCCGATGCGAGCTCGCGGTCGAGTTCGTAAGTACAGTACCTTGTTTCTTGACGCAAAGGTGGGTGCGGGATTTCAGCGGCTCTTCGACAGAAGGGCGAGGCGGCGTCTGAGGCTCCCACACTTCACGATGGGGATCTGATCTTCAGGCTCACGACAAGAGCGGGGTGTTGCAGGTGGCAGGTGAACAAAGCGGGGCAGCCGGGCACGCAGATTACGTCCGGGCCGTCCGGGGCTTGGAGATGCTCACAACGCCGATTCCGGCGGGAGGGTGAAGGTGCACAGCGAGCCTCCAACGAGCGAGGTGACAGGGGCAGCCCAGCACAGCATAGGGGGAGCGGCTCCGATCGAGCGAGGCTCTTCCAGAGGCGGGGGCGGCTAAGCAGTCCTGGTCACGGCTCAGGGAGGGACTGGGGCACGAGGGTCACAGCTCCGGCGAGGGAAAAGGACACCACAGTCCAGCGGCAGGCGAGTGAAGATCAGGTAGAGCCCAATGGTCCTGGGGCTCAGTTCAGGGGGCAAGCTCAGTTCCAAGCCCTTGGAGATCGTTTTGGAAAAGCACAAGTCTTTGAAAGTAAAAGTAAAGTAAAGTCTTCAGCAACAGTTTCTCTTCTCCCCTTTGGCAGCAAGGTCACCACTGCAGGCCAATCCCCCAGGATAGGGACAGTCTTCCTCCTACAGCTTTCCCGGTGCCTCCTCCTCAGGCAGAGATTCTTCTTGGTCAAAAGCGGATCTAGTTTCTTAGGAGCAGGGCTACTCCATTTATACAGCAAATCTTTTGTTCTCCCAGGCCAGGGGGGCCCTTGCCTAGTTCACTCCGGTTTCTGAGCACTTTGTTTACGCGATGCAGGCTTCTTCTTTCAGAGTGCAGGGCAGAGTCCTCAGACGCTCCACAGGGGGCGGAGCCGGCATTGAGGTGGCAGAGCACTGTCCTATTCAGAGCCTAGGAGCACTCCTTCCACCCATCTACTTGTCGATCGTCCTATTCACCACCAGGCTACCTAGCCCTGCCCATCTGGGTTCCCGCAGCCCTGTCACTCACACCAGCCAGACATCAGATACACATCACGCAGAGGCGGGCTGAAATGTTTAGGCAAGCAAAGGCCAGCTTTCTAAAAGCGGCATTTGCAAACCCGGAATATTAAAATAAACCTTGCGAAAAGATGTACCTTATTATTCCGAGTTCAGGCATACTAAACTCGATCTTCTACCATGTTCCCTGGGTCGGTTAGGATCGTAGGGTGTAACAATCCAGGCCGCCCATACTGGCCTATGAGAACAGGGTAGCCTTGCAGTAGTGAACAACAAGATGGCGGTCATTCACTACTAGGACATGCCACGCATCTAGGCTTGTCCTACCTTACGCTCACAACGCACCCTGCCCGTGGGCCTACCAGAGGGGTGACTAACATGCAGCTAAGGGAAGGTGTTAGGGACCGGCAAGTGTGGGCACTTGCCAGTCAGCATGTCAGTACCAGACTGCACGCAGGTTCTGCGATGGCAGACCTTAGACATATTTTACCAGCCGCTTCTGTGGGTGGCACAACCCGTGCTGCAAGCCCACCAGTGGTGTTTGCCTTTACATGCCCTGGCGCTCCTGGCGCACTTTACTGGGGTCTGACAGTAAACCAAACAATCCAATCATGGAATCCAACCAACATATACAATTTACATAGGGAGCACTCGCACCGCGACACTGGTTGGCAGTGGCACAGCGCGCTGAGCGGCCAACACCATAAAAACACATGAGGCACAGCGACAAAAAGAGTAAGGGAGACTCACGCCAAGGTGCCAGGTCTAACACACTGAGTCTGGTATTCCTTATCCTGGCCCTAAAATCCAACCTCTCTCCAACGGATTCCTTGCAGTTGATGTTGTTAGTTCTTTTTGCTGTTGCTGGAACTACCTCTAGGAGATTTACTTCTTATGTCTCCCGTGAAGAAAGGAGAGGGGTGAAAATAAATGACATCTTTTTCAGCGGTAGAGTAGGAGTGGGGAATAAAAGAGTAGGAGTCAATAGAATGAACAATATATGTTTCAAAACGAATGATGTTTGACTATACTGAAAAGGCCAAGAGCGGCCTCTCGTACTGAGAAGTGGGGTGGCAAGGGGAGGGGAGAACACCAAAAAAGGCAATTACAAAATAAATAAAATTGAAGATACCTGTTCCGACGGCCACCCCCATCCTCCCGATCCTCGCGTCCATGTCAGGAACCTGGTGCACACTGTGACCAGACTTGGACTGGGAGCCTATGATGGTTTCTCCACCTAGCTGTACAACACAACTAGGTGGAGAAGGGCTAAGTGCGCATGACGGTTTGGCAGGCTCTCTGGGACTAGCCAAACCATCATGCGCAGTTAGCAGTGCCCACCACTCCCCCATCCTCCCTGGTGCTGCAGCGTCACTGTGGCTGTCCCTGCACCTCCCTCAGCTCGGCTGGCAGGCAACCTGCAGGACGCATAATAAAATGATAATAAAAACCTTTTATTATTATTTAATTATGTCCTTGGCTCTGCTGGCTTTCAGCAGGGTGGACGACGCTCCTCTGCCATAACGGAGGAACCACCACTGCAATGCCGAACGTGGTGTTAATTATCTAACCCTAGTGGACCTCCGTCGTCCCTCTGTAACATTTAATAACAAAAGCAAAACATGCGTTTTATATTTATTTATTGCACATTTCCTGGCAATGAGACCTACTTGTAAAAATACTCTTGACATTGGAATACATCATAAACAGGAACAGCCGCAGCTCTTGAAATGCAGGTCGGGCGGATGCCCATTTATATTTCTGAACCCGTCTGTTGTAGCAATTGTACAATCACTGTCATACGAAAGGTTAAATGCAATCATATGCACCTCTTATTTGTCGTAAGAGAGTCTTTCAAAAGTCAGGAAAAGTGCAAGAGGGTGAGATAATTGCAATTTGTTCTCCTCTAAAGTAAAAACAACAGAAGAACTCCTAAAAGCATGAAGGGCAGGTTGTGTCTCCTTAGGGCACTGGAGTTACCTGTATTTTCCAAATCCTCTTTCTTCTTCGGCAGATATTTGGTCTGTGAAAGCGCGTGCAATTAGTTTCATTTTCAAAAGACAGATAAAGGAAGTGAGTTGAAAATTCAGTTTCTCTCTGGAGCAGAGGAATTCACAATAGCTTCCAAAGTTTTCATCGGACAAAAAAAGATAACGAAGTGTGGGCAGATGCCGTTTGCTGTGCGGTTCTTTCTGCTGGCAGGCTCTCCAACCACCATTTTGACCTTTGACGTTTAAATTTCACAAACAGCAGCGTTATTACTTGGGCAAAAAGCAATCAAACTCTATCATGTGAATATAGGTCATTTTTCGGCTTTATTGCAGATTTCAAAATACAAAAATTAAGAAACTTGTACCAGTGCACTGTAATAACATCGCAAGCAAGCCATATAAATGATGTCTCTAGAGGCAAGTTACATCCTCTCTGTGGAAGGCTTTCTTTGGTGTTCCTAGGGGCACAGTAGTTATTGTTTTAGTAGGGTGCAATCTCTGTGTGCCCATAGGGGTTTGAATTCTTCTGCAGAGGGGTTTGCTGTATGAATTCATCATGCACTGAATTTCTGGGACCTGTATTCGTACAGCAGAGCCGTCAAGGTATTAGTGAGGTTTTTTATTTTAAGCAGTATGCGTTGTTCTCCCTAGAGCGGGCTATGCATGTTCATCTAGAAGTGAAGGGATTGACACTCATGAGTACTCTAAGGGCGGGCATGAGATCTCTATGAGGGTAAACAGACCATTGGCAAGGAATGGCTGCCGAATTTCTTTCTGGTATTAACAAGATCCTGACCGAAGATCTTTATATCAAGGTCAGGATTATGATTTGATTCTTCTAAATTGCAGTCACATTGTACAGAGCTTCCTATGTGGATTGGGCATATCTTTTTGGGTCTTGTAGCTTATTCTTTAGAGATGGGCCAAATGTGATCCTCTTGCTTGCTCTCATGTGATGGGGTGGAATGTTGGTTTGTGTTTGCTGAAGCTTGATGATGCCTGAGCTCTAAGGAGGCATCTCTTTCTCAGTGGCTTTTCTACTCTTTGTGTGCGGTATGCCCCTGGGTAATCATGCGGCAAACACTGATCTGCTGATATGGCACTTAAAGGATTTATTTTCGTATTACGACTGCTTTCTACTAAGGCCCTATCACTAGTTCAGTTGTTGAAACTCATTGTTTATACAATCCCTTCATCCCACACAGCGTGTCCCCCTTGTGTTGACATCAAGAATAAAACTTCAGTTGCTTAGATGTTGTTCCTTCATGAGGGAAAGGTCAGAATGTCTGAGGCACATTGGTGTACATGCCCATCGATGGGATATGGTTCATCATGGTAATGCGTAAATTCGTGAGCTTTTGATACCTGGTCCTTTGTTACAGTTACATGTTGCTGCCTAGACATTGGGAAAACCAGGGACGCTCAGACAGTTTAGGGCCCATTCACAAATGGAAATTGAAATTGCCTTACAGGTGTTATTCATCAACTCAGTGTGAAGATCTTGCCCTAGGTTTACAGATTACAACTGTAAAGTTAATACAAGCATATTTACACCTGCCTGGGCAGTTCCTTGACCCTAAGGTGGAGAGGTTCACCCCCCCCCCCCTCCCCGGGCAGAGAACTCTGAATGAAAGGGAAAAGGGAAACAGCACACACCTGACCCAAAGCTCACACAGCTCATATACATTAGGCATAACAAATATTTAAACTAACATCCTTATGTACCTTCTCTTTCCCTCTGACTACCTCCCTCACAGGATGCAAAACACCAGCTCAAAAGCGTAAGATACATCCGATCCCACTTAAGAGGAAGAGGAACTTCACTGAGGGCGAGATAGACCTTGTAGTTGCCATTTTTTTAAGTGCAGTGATCTGCATGGTTTGCTTCCAGAGGCATTATGACCCCTGAGGATGGATGGAAGGCTTTGTTAATGGATGGGAAAGTCAAGGGATGTATGGATGGATGAATGCATGGATGATGGATATGTGAACGGCTGGATCAATTGAATCACCAATGGAAAGATGGAGTGGTGAAATATTGATTGATAGATGCAAGAATGAATGGACAACAGAATGTAAAGGTGAAATGGTGGATATCAGCAGGTGGGTGGAAGGGGAAAAGAAACAATGGAGCGATGCTTGGATGTAGGAGACAAGGTAGCTCTTCCAGTAATGATTGGGCTCACGTGCTTGGTGCCATCACAACTTTGTTACAAAGTGGGGGTTATTTTATTTTCTGGCTACTCCCTTGCTTGCTTCCATCCAGCCCCAGTAGAGTACATGGGTTGCAATCAGGGGATGGAAAAATTCTGGCAATTTGCTTTCACGTAATTATATGAAATCACAGCAATATTTTGCAAAATTACAAGTCATGAAAATCAGTCTTTGTATGCTACATTTTAGCACAAAATGTGTTCCTATGTACATTTTTGGCAGGACGATGCATTTAAATAAAGGTACCGAGTACTGCAGCCACTTGTGGTGTCTTTTTTTTCTTCTCGTTCACTGTGAATCTTTACAGTTAATGGCATGTAATTACACAAAGGAGCATAATTGCTGGAATTTCGTGTAACAAGCGTAACCTGAAAATCCCCAAATCATGCATATTATGCTGATATAATTAAAATTTCGGCCAGGACTAGTTGCAATGACTTTCATGAGTTGATGCTTGTGTGAAAGTCATACCTGTTATATGCCTCTCTCCAGTATCACGTGTGTTGAATGTATATGAGGCTTGAATATGAGATGTGAAATATATTGCAGTTACATTATATATATGGTTTTAATAAATACGAATTTCACCAATTAAAATAAATGCAATTTGTTTTATTATATATTATATTATATTACATTTTAACATTAGAAAACTAATTACTAAAAAGTATTTTTTAATTTACATTTATTAAAAAATAATGAGTTGTAATGTAATTTTTAAATATATTATTTTATACTATTCCTTGTTATTCCCTGGCTCCAATGATCTCTATGAGAGTATGTTGCTGGAACAGTGATTGGCCATGTGTGGTAATTGACTTACTACAATTCTTGTCTAAAGTACACTGCTATCACAGCCTGTGCTTCATTGGAGGGACTGAGTGGTATTAAGGGCCTCAATACGATGTTGGTCGGAAAGCCTCCAACCAACAGTCGGATCCCCTAGACCGTGTCAGAACCCATCCACCCAACTCGGTCAGAAACAATTCCGACTGACTGATTACGATGCACGCAGTCGGAAGGGGAACCATTCGGGCATTCCAAATCGGTTCCGACTGGCATTCGTAGAATCTGAGTCGGCCGGAGCCGATTCATACAGCTCAACGGACAGCATTTTCGACCGACTGATTACGATGTCGGATTCTGACAGCCTTCCTGAGTCCGACTGTCCGACACAAAAAGGCTGTCGGAAACTGTCTTTACTAGGGTCTTATAAGTAAACTAAATATTCCAATTGTGGACAAGCCAATATTACCATGTTTAAAGTAGAGAGCACATGCACTTTAGCACTGGTTAGCAGTGGTAAAATGGCGAGAGTCCTAAGGCCAACAAAAATGAATTCAGCAAAAAAAGGGAGGAGGAAGGCAAAATGATTGGGGGTGACCATGCAGAAAGGGCAAGGTCCAACATCCTTTTTGTACTATGTAAAAACATATGTAATCTGATGATCCCGATGCCCACCCCCTCCAAGTTGACTTTTCCTGTCTGAAAAAACACTATTTTCTTTTTGGTCCACTCCCAAGGACAGTCTCATTTCTAAAGAACAAAAACTGTTGAATATTTCCATCAAGCGGGGGCCGAGAAAAAGGGTGCTCCAAATGTTGTTTGCCCATATTAATTCCCATTTTTGGAAGCAATGCTGGAAAAATCAGCTGAAGGGAATTACACCAAATTTGGCTGAACTATCAGATTGGCTGGCTGTTACTTGAAGAAAAATGTTGCAGCTACCATGACAGGACACATGGACTCCTGTGTCCTCAAGAAGCTACGAAAAAATATATAAACCGGCAGGGTAAGGATACCCTGACTTACTAGCACTCATGGGGAAACTCCCAAATGGCTGGGCAATAATGAAAAACAAACGTAGAGAAAGTACTGTAGTACTCCTGTGGAACCCAGTGCAGCCCTCCCATGAAGTACTGCAACACTCTGGCGGGAGTCGTATTGCCAAATCATACAAGCTTCACCTTGTGAGTGATATCTTTTAACATGTCAAGAGTGATGTAATATGTGAGGTTATAATCAGTGCATGATGGAGACATAGGTTAAAGCTAGTTCACTAAACTATAACTGGTGTTTTAGATTTTTTTTAACCTCAGATCATGTCTCATTCCAATAAATAACTACACTGTATCTTTAACTGTTGTTTTTTTGAGTGAGTATTTTTAGATAGATAGACAGTTAACATAGATAGGTAGGTGGGTAGATAGATAGAAAGATAGATAGATAGACAGACAGACAGACAGACAGACAGACAGACAGACAGAAAGATAGATAGATAGATAGATAGATAGATAGATAGATAGATAGATAGATAGATAGATAGATAGATAGATAGATAGATAGATAGATAGATAGATAGATAGATAGATAGATAGATAGATAGATAGATAGATAGATAGATAGATAGATAGATAGATAGATAGATAGATAGATAGATAGATAGATAGATATAGATAGGTTATGACTGACATCTTGATCACTGTATATATATTTGATAGCAAAGTGAAGGTGTAAAAATTAGGGTGACATTTTTTGAAAATAGTAATACATGTAAGGATTTCGTAGACATACCTGACAGATGTAAGCAGAGTGTTGAAATAGGGCTTGCAGAGTGTCCCCTGATTTCCAAGGGGTGGCACTGAGGGCCTGATTTAGATTTTTTTTTAGACAGTAATCCATCAGTCAGGGAGGAGGATGTTACTTCTGACATCCTGACAGACTATCATCTGTCAAATTTGGAGATGACCGCTAGCACAACTGTCATTTCTGTACATTGAAAAGACCCGCCATTACCAATATTTTTGGGGAAAGAGAGTGTGAAGTCAGCGTGATTCCAGTGTGGATCAGGGAAATAAAATTCAAATAATGGACTTATTTTGGGGTTCCTTGGAACAAGCAGGCCATGTTGCAGGTCAAGTCAGGCTTTATTGTGGCGAGCAAAGACTCATCGAGGGAGGCGAGTGGGAACCAGGTCCACCTCCAGGAAGAACATTTGTCACTTGTATTATGTAGAACCTCTTCTTTACTTTGTCTTGAGATCCCCACATTGTGTAACCCCACCTGCAATTCATTGACAAAGGTGCCAGATCCTGGCACATGACAGCCTTCTCTGCTCCACTGAGAGTGTATGGAGGCAGACCATGTAGTTACCTGTTATGGCATTGTGTTGGTAAGGCAGTCAAAGGGAAAGAGGAGAGAGCCTGGGCTGCATTAGTGCGGTGGCAGGGATAATGTGCGCAAGTAGTGTGAGATTTGGGTTTGGTGCTGTTTTTCCCTATTTCCTTATATTCAAAGTTTTCTGCCCTGGTGGCCGAATTTTCAAGTCCCTGGGTAGAGAACTCCCCCAAAAGGCATATGGTAGAAATCTTAAAAAAAATTACTAATATTAATTTTACGGTCATAATTCCAGTTTTAGGTTGCTCCACCTACCCATTTTAGGGGATGGGGACTCATAACTCTACTACTAGGTGGAGATTTCTATCCACAATTGGTTAATATTATCCAAGCATAAATTGCCTCGTTGGTGTCTGTGGAAATATATTTGTGTCGGAGAAATCCACGTTTACATTTCCCTTCATGAATCAAGCCCTGTTTTAGCATTATATTAATGCTTGTGTTCTTTCCCAAAGCCCTGTATCATTCTCTTATGCCCCATCTTATTTCACTTTTCAAACCCTTGCTCAGAAGCATGCTGTCATTATTATATCCGTCTCCATGTCTGCTTGTCCTAAGTTTCTAGTTGATTGTGCTTGCAATTTGTGTTACCTAAGCAATAAACTTAAACATGGATGCATAAATTCTATTTTTTTCTCTTGAAATCTTTAGGACCATCTGTGTTATTTGAATGAGTCAGAACCAGAAATATGAAAGATAAACTCATCCAAGCTAATTTATTCTTGCTGAGGAGTACACAAACAGAGTTTATAAAGCAGAATAATTGGACATTGCTTTGCATAAACGGCATGATTTGCAGTAGTGCAATTAAGGACACTTGGTTAATCATCCCAGACAGGCTAAGCTATTAAGTTCACATATTTCAATACCTGTGATACCAGTCCTTCCATTTTCCTGGATGAGGACTCTGCATAGGTCTGCATAGATTCTGCTACCAGCTGTTCACTAATAGTTTTGTGCAGGCTATAAATTCAGTATCTCCCATTTCAAAACATTTTAATCTGCGTATGTCGGTTTTAGCATTTGTGGGCGAGACATCCCAGGAGTTACAACAGAGTGATATATAAAACTTGATAGGTCAAATATTTGAATTGATTTTTGCACTGGATACATTTTGATGTAGCCTATGAATGTTTGCTGAAGAAAGAATAATCAATCACTTAAAGTACTCATAGATATGTTTTACATCACCTCAGTACTGTAACATTGAGTGAACACAGCACTAAGAAGGGAGAATTGTGTCAGGCGTTTTATTTATATGCTTGATTTTCCAAATGTATTGGTTTAGAAGCTTCAGGTTCCACAGTCTGATTTGGCGGCAGATTAATAAAATAACCAGGATGGCAGGTACTCTACAAGGGCACTTAGCTCCTCCTAAGCAGAAAAGTTTTTTTTTTTTACTTATGAGGAAATGCTGCGCTGCTGTGCATGGACCACTTCGGGATTGTATAGGCTGAGGGTTCCTCAGCCCAACCGGTTGTTAAAGCAGCCCACTGTGCTCCAGTTCTCTGTAAGACCAGTTCAGCCATGATTTAGTTTCAAACTATAGAAAATTATTATAAGTTATTGATGGATATAGAGAGAATAATAGTCTCAGGAACTGGGGGGCGTGCAAATCTCTCCTGATTATAAGAGCTCAAATCTTAATATAATTCATATCATCATATTATAGGTCACTTGAAGGTATGTCCTTATAAGTAAAGTATGTCAAAATATCGAGTATAAAAAGATCTAGCTCCCAACGTTGGGGCCGATTCCGATTCCGGCCGCAAAACGAACCGGCCGACACGGACCCGGACCGAATACCGACCGACAAGGCCCAGCGCCCTACGACCCGTGCAGTACGATGCAACACGAGTGAATTACAACCGACACGTACGGAATACAAGCCGTACGACCGAGCCGGAGGGAAAATAGTGATCCGGCCGGAAAACCGATGCGATTTTCACCGACCGACACGAACCCGGAATGAACCCGACTGACTCGTACCCGTGATGTACGATGCAATGCGTGTAAAACCAGACCGACACGCACAGACAATCCAGCACACACGCAATAGAGACCGCCGCGAACGACGTGAACCAAACACAGAAGACAGGCAGCGTGAACGAGGCGGAGAAGCCCGCGCGAGACAACAGCAGCGTCCGTTTCCGTCACATGAACGTCTCCTTCATGCCTACAAAACACAAAGGAAAAAACACACAAAAAGGACCAAACAAGCAATGACTAAGCCAATAAATTCCCCCAAAAAAACATGGGACAAAGACACACCCACAACTCCAACTATATAAAGGACTACAATCACTACCATCATCCCTTGCAAACAGGAGACACAGCCAGCAGCAAACACCAGTACACAGAAAAAACAGACACACTCACAACTCACCCATCACACAACTCACACACCATCAGCACCTCATACAAAAGCACACACACATACACACAGCAAAACCAACACCAAACCAACATCACTTGCACCCTCACACACACATCCCCCACCACCACCACCCATCACCATGCTTCCAAAGAAGAATCCAAAGTTCACAGATAGTGAGTTAGAAGTGCTGTTAGACGAGATCATCAGAGTAGAGCCACATTTGTTTGGTACATTGGTTCAAAGGACACCCATCTCACAGAAAACCAAGATGTGGGCGAGGATTGTGGACAAGGTGAACGCACAAGCACCAATGTTGCGCACAAAGGACGATATCCAGAACCGGTGGTATGACGTGCGCAGGAGGGTCAAGAAACTCATCGAGAAAGATCACGCCCTGAGTCAGCGCACCGGCGGTGGCCCTCCTTCCAAACGAGTCCACTTCAGGACCTGGGAGGAAAAGGTGCGGGACATCCCCACCAGAGAGGTCCATGGCCTAACAGACATCCCAGAGCCTGGTGGGTACACAAACAACATAACCAAGATTGTGTGGCAAGGGGACAGTGAAACCATGCACCACAAGCAAAGCTACACTAACCAATAGATAATCAACCCAAGATGTGTATGCCATTCACACAAACACAATACCTGCCGTCTCATAGTGACTGGGGACTGTGTCACGACATGCACCAACCTACAAATAAATAGAGCAAGCCAGTGGCACTAAGCCAAATACACCCAGCCAGACAGTTTGCCACCACAAACACACCACCTCACAGTGCAGCTGACGATCAGGAAGGAATAGTGGGGATGCAGGTGAAGTGAGTGTAGACAAAAGCATGATGGGGCCTGTAGTCACAGATAATGCTCCCCCTCCTGATTGGCCCATCAAGACCCCTCTGAAACATGCCCACATAACAGGGAGTGAAAAATGACTGATAAGATGGCTGACACTGGGTCCTGCTCTGGGGAGCACAATGCCCTGCTAGGGCTTGTGTGCAAATCAGAAGCAGGACACCACTGACTGACATCCTGAAAGACAACTTGCACGCCCTACAATGGAAGCATGTTTCATGATGGCAAGGAGGACTGACATCCCTGACCATACTACTCAGCATGGGGAGACACCCCCCCAACACAAACTCCACACAACTCACCGGATACAATGCATTGACACACACCTCATTGAAATATCAGCAAAAGATACCCCGTACTGGGTGCTGCTGTGTGAAGCACAGGGGCTCACTTGGGACTTGTAGCCAAACAAACACCAGGATTTCCCAGTCAGCCATCTTGCCATTGATGTCACACCCCCTCACAGGGAAGCAGAGTCAAGAGGGAGGAAGCATGGGCATGCTGGGAAGGGGGGTGTAGCCAAGAGTATGATGGGACTCGCAATCACAGACAACCTACACCCACCCACAAGGCCCTGCAAGATCAACCTGAACCATACTTGCCCCACAGGGAGTGGGAAGGACTGACAAGATGTCTGACACTGTGCTCGGTTGTGGGGAGCACAAGGGCATGCTGGGACTGGTAGCTAAACAAACACCAGGATTTCACAGTCAGCCATCTTGATATTGATGTCACACCCCCTCACAGGGAAGCAGAGTCAAGAGGGAGGAAGCATGGGCATGCTGGGAAGGGGGTTGTAGCCAAGAGTATGATGGGACTCACAGTCACAGACAACCTACACCCACCCACATGGCCCTGCAAGATCAACCTGAACCATTCTCGCCCCACAGGGAGTGGGAAAGGACTGACAAGATGTCTGACACTGGGCTCTGTTGTGGAGAGCACAAGGCCATGCTGGGACTGGTTGCCAAACAAACACCAGGATTTCACAGTCAGCCATTTTGCCATTGATGTCACACACCCTCACAGGGAAGCAGAGTCAAGAGGGAGGAAGCATGGGCATGCTGGGAAGGGGGGTGTAGCCAAGAGTATGATGGGACTCGCAGTCACAGACAACCTACAACCACCCACATGGCCATGTAAGATCAACCTGAACCATACTCGCCCCACAGGGAGTGAGAAGGGACTGACAAGATGTCTGACACTGGGCTCTGTTGTGGGGAGCACAAGGCCATGCTGGCAAATGGCCAAGAACAAGATCAAACTCTGTCTGTGACAAGCTGGGAAAAAGCAGTGTACAGGCAGGCATCTGTTTGAAAAGTAGAAAATGTCATGTTTGTGAACCAACGATGCATGTAGAAACATAAATCACATTGTGTGTCTCTTCCAAACACAGGTCATGCTGGGCACCCAGTGCGAAATGACGAGGATACCCAGTCCCAGACTCTGGTGGACACTGAGCTCTCTGGTCTGACTCTCTCACTGTCCTCTTTGGATGACGACGACCAACCTGGCCCCTCCGGTGTGAGCCATCATGCAGCACCAGCAGCAGCAACATCTGCCCCCCCTGTACTCACGCCTCCAGCATCTGGACACCGACAGGGCACCCCCTGCCAACACGGACAGACCAAGGACAATCAACACCCACAGCACAGGGACACAGGACCCCCCGGAAGCTACAGCCAACACCACCAGCAACACCACCCAAGGGGTCCCAGTGTCACCTGTGTGTACCGCCGCTGGTCCTGCCCGTGTGGAGAGGGGTGCTGGGAGGGGTGGGAGGCACAGGGCACGCCTTGCAGACGGGTCTGGACTGCATGATGACCCCCAACTGGCACTCATCTTAGCTGCATACCAGGATAGCACCAGAGGATTTGGCCAGGTAGTGGGGATCCTCAAGGACATGCAACAGGAGCAGGTCACCCACCATGCCCTCATGGAGGCAAAGTGGGATGCCCTTACTGCGGTGCATCGGGACATACTACAATGCCTCCGCCAGATCAACACCAACATGTCCACACCCCCCTGTGTGCCCACAACATCTTTCGCAACACCATCTGCCATCGCCACAGGGAGGGAGGAGGACTCTGGCGGAGAGTCCCCTGCACCGCAGAGGCCTGCACATGAGGATCCCCCCCCCCCGGAAGAAGAGGGGTCGTCCAAAGAAGATCATTTGAGAGGCAGATGTCCCAGCACATCCCCCAGGGCCTCCAAATCTGTTCTGGAAAATGTTCTTGTGCGCAACCCATTCACCTTGTCCAATCGCACACAACTTGTCCACATTACATGGAGGGTTCAAGTCGGGCCAATGTAGCAGGCGACTGTGGACTTTACACTACCAGCACTTCCAACTCCAATGTGAACTTTGGATTCCCAAACCACTGTACAGCACCCACCATCCTGTGCACTTCACTCACACATGTTTGTAAATAAACTCACCAGTACACCATACTTGCCTCTGTTGTGATTCCGACCTATCATGTTCAGGGCAAAGTCAATCTGCTACACAACACAGTGCATGCCAAATACTGCAACAATGTGACCAACGTAAGGTGAGTCATGGGGATGTGACACGTGTGAGGGAGACATACCACTATGGCAACACAAAACATACTCACCAATGCCATGTTACTCATCCCACAGAATGATGTTGACCTGAAACACATTGGCATGCACAGACACAACACCAAGCACAGTCAGTGGCAACAAGTCCACAGGTGAGGTAAGCAGATGTCACTCAGATGTGGAAAGACAGACAACGCACATAAGAAAGCGTAGCACAAGTTTATTACACATCAGCAACACGTTTATTCCACACTAGTTGCATGGTAATTCTACGTAACAGTGGACACACGCTCACAATGTGTTGGAGAATGGAAGTCCAGGGATGTGTAGTACATCAGTTGATGGGAATTGTCAACTTTCACACTGGTGTTGGCTTCTGGGTGTTGGGGGTCAGTGTTGACCACACAACAGGCAAAGGACCCTGGGAAGGACAGACAAGATACAGTCAAAAGCACAGACGAACAGGAGAGAAATGCAATGCACATGCACAAAACATGTTGCAAAACACCTACACAAACACTAGTTAGCAGTACTACCCTATTGTGGAGTACACACCACCCGAATGGACAGATCACAGCACGCATCCAGTCAAGTGGCACACAGACACACTCAGACAGCAACAGAGCTGGCTCAACACATTCCAGGGTACCTCCATACATTGACATAACAACCCTGGAAACTCACATTCAGGTGAAGAAGTTGTTGATGAGCTGGGAGTGGACGTCACTATCATCTTCATCATCACTGGCATCTTGGCCCAGGACGGGATCCTCCATAGGTGCCGGACGTTGTTCGTCGTCATCGTCATCCTGGATGAGAGGCACCTCCTTCCGCACCGCCATGTTGTGTAGCATGCAGCAGATCAGTATTATTTCGCACACCTTTGCAGGCTCATATGGGAGGGCCCCTCTGGTCTTGTCCAGGCAGCGAAAGCGGCTTTTCAGGAGGCCGAATGTCCGCTCAATCACCCTCCTGCTCCGACCATGTGCCTCATTGTAGCGCAGCTCGGCTGGTGTCACAGGGTTCCTGAGCGGTGTCAGCAACCACAGCATGTTGGGGTATCCAGAGTCACCTACACACACAAAAATGAACAAGTAGCTGAGTTTTGTAGGAGTGCGGAATACAACACTGACAAACACACACAATGAGAAAGAGTCAGTACACACCGACAAGCCAGGCACGCTGAGGTGGCATCTTTGACATCAGCGTTGCAATGTGACTACTCCTCATAATGTAGGCATCGTGCGCCAAACCAGGGAACCGTGCACACACATGTGTGATCAACATGTCAGCAAGACAGACCACCAGAGCATTGATCGAATGGTAGTGCTTCCTGTTCCGGTATGCCTGCTCATGTGCCTGCGGTGGTATCAGGGCAACATGTGTCCCGTCAATGGATCCAATGATGTTTGGCATCCTCCCCAGTGTATAAGAGGCATCCTTAATTTCAGGGAGTTCATCTTGGCTCGGGAACTTGATATACAGGTCGAGGAATTGCAACATCCCCTCCAAGACATCACGTAGCACCCGGCTAAATATCGTTTGCGACATACCATCAGCAGTAGCCACAGTGTACTGGAATGTACCGGTAGCAAAGAAGTGCAGGGCTGCCATCACCTTCACCTCTGGGGTCAGTGCTGTAGGGTATGTCCGGCCAGGTAGCAGATGTGGCGCCAACTTCTCCACCAACTCCTCAATCAGTGGCCTGGTGAAGCGGTACTGTCTGATGCTGTCGCGTTCCTGTATGGTTGCAAGGTCAGGGAACGGCCGATGGACAGCTGGTGCCCTGCAGTACAGAGATGCACAAAGGAAGATTGTCAGTACATCCACCCATGTGGCCATGACCACGATCACTATCACATGCTAGTACATGACATTACACAATGTACTGAGGTGTGTGCTGTTGGTCATGGACACATATGTCACCTACAAGACCACCACCTCACATCTCAATTTTACATGTCCACATGAGTGCCATGTAGTGCAATGGGCTAATCATCTGGCTGTGTCACCCAACCTATGTGCTTCTGCAACGTTCAAAATACCCACCCGAGTGACAAATGAGAACTCATGTCTACCAGGCATCACAGATCTTTGCCATACAGAAACCCAGGCTCCCTGTATTGCCACATCAACACAGCAATGGACATGGCGTAGCACGTACACACCACAAGGCAAGCGTAAGTCCCACAGATAGTGGCCACTGTTGTTCCTGCTGGCCCTACATGTACGTCTCTTAGACACACACCCCATCAAGGTTGATGCATATACCACATGGATGTGGAGACTGTCACCCATTGGTAACATGTGATCAGACACATCTGAGACACAACATGCACACAGACTGTGGGTGCACATCAGTATTGGGGCTACAGGTCTCACTGTGACGTACATGCCATCACCCCCAGGACTCAGGGTGTATGTGACATGTCTTAAACATATTCAACCTGACACTGTGGCCTTCACTCATGCCCATTACTGTCCAATTGCACATCACAGTGCTAATGCGCACAACACACAAAGGACTCTGCCCCCATGTACACATGCACAGCCTGGGAGTGGCTGCACAAAGTGCCAGACAAAAAAACAGCTGTGCCCCCTCAAGCACCCAGGGAATGCAGCCTCACATGCCATGGGACACAGTGTGGCCAGTGCTATAGTGTGGCAGGTGTGTGCAGATGTCCATGGCCAGTATATGTGTGTTGCATATGTCTGATAGTCACACTAATGAGGTCCGACGCGGGTGACAATGCGTACGCATTGCACGGGTCATGACAGAGCTGTGCGTACGCCTTGTCATTGCATACAATGAGGTCCGACGCGGGTGACAATGTGCACGCATTGCACGGGTCATGACCGAGCCGTGCGTACGCCTTGTCATTGCTTACAATGAAGTCCGACGCGGGTGACAATGCGTACGCATTGCACAGGTCATGACCGAGCCGTGCGTATGCATTGTCCTTGCATACAATGAGGTCCGACGAGGTGACTAGCAGGCATGGTCCGAGACAGGCGTACGCCTTGGCCATTGAATCGTATGGAGACGGGTGCATGTGTATATTCAAAATACGCGTTGTACAGTCAGTTGAACGAGCCGGGTGCACCCATTGGCTCAGGACTGTCATGGAGACGGATGCGGATTCAAAACTTGTACGAGTTGTGCACTGGAAATTCAGTTGGATGCCTACAACAATGTTGCGATTTCAAGTGTTCCTTGAAGGTGAAGATTTGAACGATGCGGAAGGCATGTACGAGTCGTACTTTTGAATGGATTGGCCAGATTCATAGGATGCAACCGTGTTGGACCTATCACTTGGGACACATGGCACAGAGTCTGCCTCTGCAGCACAGATATAAGGCTGGCTAGCCCCCAGGGAGCTCACTTGCCTGCACTACATGCTACTGGACCACATCCCTGCTACCGCTGCTGCTGTCTATGCATCCTCTGGCTCCTGCTATGGCATGTACACTGGCGAGGGCCCCAGCCTTCACTGAGGAGGAGAACCAGGCCCTGCTCGACGGGGTCCTTCCAGAGTACAGAAAGCTCTATGGGACACCAGGGGAGCAGGTGAGTGTGCTGTCCACTGCCTTCCTAATTATGCATGTTGTCTGACTAGCAGTACTAGCAGTGTGTACACCAGTGGCAAGCATTCTCACTGACTACTTTCATCCACCAAAGTGTGTAGGTACATGTAGTGAATAGTTTTCATGCTGCTAAAGTGCATTATTGCAAGCTTAAACTATCCAGGCATTGTTAACATGTCAGACATGCATGTGAGTTTTCATTCCCCATGGTTGCACTACCTGTGTAATTTATTTCCCTTTGTGATGATGACATGTATATCCAATAGTGTGCTGCACAAATCTGGGGCATGTGTGTTAATGTACTTTTCACTTTGCATCCTCACAGGTTGATGCCCACCAGAAGCAGGAGATCTGGCTGGCCATCGCCGGGCTGTTCGTTCTGTGGGGGTCTATAAGCGCCAGATCCGCAACTGCCAAAAGAGGTGGCAGGACCTTCGTGGCTGGACCAGGAGGATAGCTAGAGTCCAGCTGATGCTGTCACCTCAATGCAGGAGGGGCGGACACCGGACCCTGACTCCCCACATGCTTTGGATACTGGCGGTGGTCTTCCTGGACCTGGATAGGCAGCTGAAGTCCAGACAGCAGCAGGAAGGGGGTAAGTCCATGCCTGATCTGTGTACTATGTCAGACATGCAAATAGCAGTCTTTTGTCCTGGTCACACTTCCACATTACGTAGGTCTTGTAGTCCCAAAATCAGGTCCCTCATTTGTGTGATGCACCCTCCTCATATGTTCCACAGGTGTGGCCCCTACAGTCTGTTGCTTGTGTCACTAGGGCACTGTGTCCCTGCAGTCAGCTATTTTTCAGGTACCAGTCAGCATCAGTTCCCGTGACTCTGTTGTGTGTTTCATGGGTGGGTCAATTGTTTACACACTGCCTGAGATCTGACATGTGAACTGTGTGTGCCCTTGAGATGTGTACCAATTGCTGGTCTGAATCGCAACATGTTTCTGGGGTATTCAAAATAAAACCATGCAGCAGGGGACTCCAATTTTTGGACATCAGGAGTATGTATATCAAGTATGTCACAATTGCTTAGCCACCTGACTACTGTCCAGGGCAATACACTGTTTCACTTAGTCCTGCCCAGTCATGCCCCCTCATGGGCATTCAGAAACACTCTGTAATCCCACTCCTGTGTATGAAATTGCAGGTTGTGCTTAGTGACATGTGCCCTCAGGTGTGTGCCTCTGTGTCATTAGGGTGTGGCTTGTTGCTACGTACAACTAGGGTGTCCATGATTCAGAGGGTCAGCATGACATCTGCAATGTGACTGTGCGAGACAAGACCTGTGTGACATATAGGTGTGTGATCATCTGACAGCACACAATGGTGTATGCAACTGTGTCCCTCATGCAGCTGGGTTATATGCATGGCAGACTGTGATGTGTTAATGTACATGGATTTGTGTTTTCTGAGACTCATATGAATGATTTGCATGATGTGGGGTCTTCTGGGTCCTGGATATGTTGTTTGCATGGGATAGGCAAGTGCGCCAGTCATCTGCAGAGTCAGATTTACCCCTGAGCTAGGATTGTGAGTCAGTGCATATTGTTGTTGTCTGGATTCTCTGCCCCTGTGACAGGAGACAGAGTTGACTGACTTTCAGGGCATCCCAGTGCCATGGCAGTGAACTTGCTATGAGTGAGCCTGCGTTGTGTTCAAGTGTGCACCATGCACCCCACTGTGGCCTTGCCCATCAGGACATGAGTACATCATAGTGTGTGTTGCTGGCATTCATCCCAAGCATGTGAAATGAGTCTCTGCCCATCCCTTCATCCGGACACCTGTACTGAGTCAGTCGCAAGAGATGTGCTGTGTGTCTAGTGACATACTCCTACATGTTCACTTGCATGTACAACTAATGTGTGGGTGGTGCATGTTGGCACATTGGTGTGTTAGCATCCAACATGCAACGGACATATGTGTAAAAGTCAAGGAGGGATAAGTGTGCCATGGTTGATGTTGAGAATGACATTTGTCTCATCCTAAACAGTGTTGGCACTTTGAGCTGTGTACAGCTGATGATGCCAGGGCTTGCCCTGTGATGTGATGTACTCACTGTGGTGTGTGCAGTTGGTGCAGGTGACTGATGTTGTTCTCTTACTTCCTATTCCTATCCAGATACATCCATGGCCACAGGAGGGGACAGCTCCACGGAGCAGGAGCAGCCACAGAGCCTTACAGGGACAGAAGGAGAGGAGTCAGGTGGACCCAATGGCACGGAGGGCGAGTTGAGCCACACATAGGAGTCGTCAGCACCATCCCCCCCAGCTGAAGGCCACAGCAGCTCTGAGGATGACTCCCCTGTGGAGGCGGGTGTCAGCAGCCACCAAACACCAGCTAGTGAGGCTGTCTCCGCCACCACCACCACCACCCTCCCATCGGCTCCCATCCCAGAGGTCCCTGTGGGCTCCCGTGTTCGTGAGCATGTCTCCTTTGTGCCAGGCACCGCACCCCCTGCCGCTGTGTCCCCTGCTGCCCTAAGTGAGGAGTCTGTGGACTTACTTCGACAGATCCATGTAGGGCAGACATCGATGCTGAAGGTCCTCCATGCACACACAGGTCTGTTGACACAACTGGTGTCATTCATGGAGGGCATTTCCTCGGGCATGTCTGCCCTTCAGAGGTCCAACCAGTCCGTGGCCTCCTCCCTGATGGCAGCAGTGTCCCTCTTCCAACAGTCCCACACCCATCTACCATTGCACCACCTACGATTCCTAGCAGCCTACCTGTCCCAAGCATAGAAACCCCCAAACCAAGGGCTAGACGTGCACACAAGCAAGCACAGGGGACTGATTCCACACTCACAGGGGCTGGTTTGCTGACACACACACAGTCATCCACAACCACTCCACAGTCCTCCGAGACCTTTCCCTCCCAGCCCCCTTCCCTTGCCTCACTTGCAACCCCATCCCCCCAGAAGCTCTTCCTCTGTGACCTTGGCCTCTTCCCCACCGACCCAGCAGATCCTGATTACAGGGGGAAGAGGAAGTCCCCACACACAGAAGGGAGTGCCCCTCACACCCGGACACCCTTCCCCAGGCGCAGTCAGACAGAGACGCCCACCCGCAAGTCCTGCCGGCGCAAGAAGAGCAAGACCCCCCCGCCACCACGCAGCTCCAAGGCAAAGTCTCCATCCCCCATCCCCCAGGCCACCACTCCAGAGGTTCCCCCGCCACTCCCTGCCCCAGGTTCCCCCACACACAGATACACCATCCCCAAAATGCTAAGGCCATCCCCCCCTAGCTTGCTCCTCTACACCTGGTCAGACAGTTGGTGCCACTGATGTGGGGACCGTGTCCCCCCTGCCCTGCCAACCTCACCTGTCCCCCATTCCGCTCCCATGGATGTAGGCACTGCTTTGGAGTCCACTACCACCCCGTCTGACTTGGGCACTGCAGTGGTGAGCCAATCCACTCCATCTGATTTGCCCACTGGAGTTGTGCCGGCACCCACCCCATCTGACTTGTGCCCCACAGTTGTGACAGCACCCACCACTTTAGTCAGCTCCACTGCAGTTGCAAGAGTCTCGCCTGCATCCTCCACTCCTTCACTGCCTCCTTCTGCTGGGCCCTGATCCTGTCCCTGCGGTGCCTGGCCTGCCCCCATGTATGCCCCTCCGAGGGGATGACCCCGGTCCTTAGCAGTGCAGGCAAGCAAGGTGTGGCTGTTGTCACTCTAGTTCACTCCTTGGCATTTTGACATGGACTTGCCATTGGCCTTTTGGTTGCACAGACGTTTAGCACTTCATATACTGAATTTGTCACTCTAGTTCACTCCTTGCCATTTTGACATGGACTGGCCATTGGCCTTTTGGTTGCACAGACGTTTAGCATTTCATATACTGAATTTGTCACTCTAGTTCACTCCTTGCCATTTTGACATGGACTGGCCATTGGCCTTTTGGTTGCACAGACATTTAGCATTTCATATACTGAATTTGTCAGTCTAGTTCACTCCTTGCCATTTGGACATGGACTGGTCATTGGCCTTTTGTTGGAACAGACGTTTCGCTTTTCATATGCTGAATAAAGCTTTTTTCTTTGTCCCTGTGAACTTGATTTAGCTGTACATCATGTTGATGTTGTTTTACATGCCCTTGCACCTGTAATGCATGGTTTACAATGTTGCATACTGATGTGTTGATGTGAGGTACTCCCTGTGGTCCATGAGATATGTATCCTATTCTAGTGGGTATCCATGTCATCCTTTGCAGCTACCTGGGTGTCTCTGGATCAACTATTTGTGAGCATTTCATTGGCATGGTCACATCTGTGGCTTGCACCCCTGCACATGTGATGTGCTTCCCATTGTCCAAATTGTCACTTCCACATACTTCGTGCTCATCACTACTGGCCCTACAGGTGTGTGCATCATTGTAATAGGAGCAACTGGGTCCTCTGTGCAACTTGCTAGACATATGTTTTGGGTATGTGCAGCTGACTTAGGGGAGACTCCCGTACCCAGGCTGTTGTGACCAGAGCCTTCATTGTGTGGTAACTGATGGCTGAATGACCAAGTGTTCTGCAGACATGAGTGGGACTTGCTGTGAATATGTTTGGCACAGCTGGGCTCCCACAGGAGTTGTGTCCCCTCAAGTTAGTGTGTTGTCCAGTGACATGGCCTGGGCCCATGGTGTGTGTTGTATGTGCGTGTGTGTGTGTCCACATCCCTGTTCATACACAGACAGGGTTCCCTTGATATGTTCCTGTTGTTGATGCTTGCTGAGTGGTACTGGGTTCATCCCACTACTTTTCCAATGGGCTACCAGATGTGTGGGTTCATGACACACTAATGTTAATTGGTGTATCATCATTGGGATTTGTCAGTTCTGAGTGGTGATGATGTTGTCAGACACAGATGGGACACGGCAAAAACCAAAGGAAATGATGGACGGAGTGTTGAACATTGCAAGCACTCACTCCCAGTCAACTGATCTGGGTTTAATCCATCACCGTTCTTTAGCCCACTCTGCCACCCCAGTTCAGACATGGCTATATGCAAATCAGTGTGACCCTGTGCCTCATGGGAACAGTCCAGCCCGAACTGCCAAGCCATGTCTTCCCTGGACCAGAAACAAGCTTCCTACGACCGGTTTCTGGCATTTCAGGGGTCTTCAGCCAGGCTTGCTTGAATCCAGTGGCAAAGTGAGCTAGGGACTCACGTCTGAGCATACCCTGCCAACTTATGGTGAACAAAGCAAAAACCAAAGGAAATGATGGACGGAGTGTTGAACATTGCAAGCACTCACCCCCAGTCAACCGATCTGGGTTTAATCCATCACCGTTCTTTAGCCCACTCTGCATGCTGTTTGTTATTTGCAGCTTTGACCATGATGACACTTACCTTTTGGTCACTGTGATGAGGGGGGTTTGTTCCCTATCACCACAATGCTCCACATCTGCTGCATTTTGTGAGCCCCCACTTAACTTCTGCTCTACACAGTGAGGGGGTGTTCTTTTTACATTGCCACAGTGCTATGGTGATGCTTGCCTTGTGTATGTCACACTCATGTGTTGGTCACACATGTGCTGTTACTTACATTGTATGCTTGTAGCCATAATCACTGTTGTGGGCATTTGTCACAGACTACACACTGTTGTCATGATGTCATGGGGGATGTATTTTGCGGACATACCTGATGTTTGCGTATGCTGGATGTGTTGCGCTGTGGTAAATAATTTAATTACCGGGACTTAATTTGATGCGGAAAATCTATAACAATAGCTCAGTAAAATAAGAGGCAGAATCCGTGGTATTAGAGGTTCGGAACGGGCTTTATTCCATAATCAATTTAAATCGATGAGCTCCAGATTCCATCACCACGAAGGTTCAGGAAGTGAAGACCGTACTTTATTGATAGGTAATCATTTTTATACAATAGGCATTACAGTGAAACAAATGCAGGAGGCGTAACAATTGATAGTGAAGATAAAACATACATGCGTAGCAAAAGTGGGTGTAACTGGGCGTAACTAAAGAACGTCATCAGGTATGATGTCATAATAGGGTGGTTCCATGAAAGAATTTCGCAATGTCAGCAGAAATACTTGGCAGAAATGCGCGCGCAGCAGCATGACGTGTGATTGACGTGCAACTAGGGGGTGAAGGGGACTTGACATTTAGCTCTACATGTGGCGACAGAAGTCTGGAGGGTCAAGTCAACCTAATCCCAAATCATATCTAACATCCTATGTTTAAAGAACTATGTTATCCAAAAGGAAGGCCTTCTTGGAGTAGAATCTTATTCTATACTGACTATACTGACTGTTAGTGCGTGTACAAGCGTCTAAGTGTCTACACTAGATGCGAGGGCAGGAATCTTCCATAGTAACAGGGCTATGAATTACTTGCATAATGACAGAGAAGCCGGGCCTTTGCTCGGTAGCTGGAAGAATGTTTACTTAAACTACTAGACAGGAATGCATTGGGTAGGGAGCGGAGCAGATAATTTCGAAGGTGAAATACAGTTTTTGGCAGGCAACAGGCTGATGTCAGGCACCGTTAGCCGCGCAGAGAATGAGGACAAAGTTCATGGATACAGATGCGAGCTCAAACTGGAGCTTTCAGAGGCAGAAGGCAGGAAAAGCTTGATGGCAGAATCAGGGCCTACTTGCCTGGACTGTAAAATGGCATAAGTGAACCATATAAAGCCGGTGGCCTTTCATACTTAGGAATGGAATATCCGGCCCATTTATGGCGGATCTGAAAGAGGACATGTTGGCGGTGGACGCACAGATGTTTGCGTCTTCATAACTGGAACTGGAGGGAACATACATGTACTTGTGATTTATACATGAAACCGTTGGGGTCCAAGATAGGGGACATAACTGACCAGAAAAATCCATATTTCCACATTCCCTCCTTGTCCCCTACTTGCCCGTCAAGAGATATCAATCTTCATTAATCCATCGATCTGTTCATATAGCATCATTTGTTCTTCTTTCTTCTTCCGTGATGAATGAAATCTTGGTGGTGGAATACACGATGTGGCACACAGACCACAGATCGCTGGTCCACATTGTAGACATAGACAGCAACTGAATAATATGAGGAAGCCAATACCTAGGAAGGATAGGACCTTCCATCCAAAGGTAGATAATACACTCCAAAACCAACCGGACCAAGTCCAGGTGCCTGGATTCTGGTGTATCTGGCTTACAATCTTATGAAGGCGAGTTATGGCTTTATATACAGATGGCGAATTTTCTGGTATGAAAATGCAACAACTTGATCCGATGACCCTACAAGCTCCGCCCCTATCGGCCAGGATGACGTCAAGGACAAGACGATTTTGAAGCACAACAATCCGCATAGCAGACTGCTCTTCTGTTAAATTGCCTAAGGCGGAAATAGTTTCGTTCACTACTGCTTCAAGGGTTCTGGTTAATCTACGTATCAGCTTACTATTGGTAACTGTACCTATATAGGGAAAGAGACCTTTATTGAAATCTGTATATTTTTCCCATGCTGTCTCAGTGTAATCTACTATTGGGAGATCTCTCCTTTCTCTATTGTGTACTAAATGAGTATTTCTGTGATAATCAGGAGGAGCTAGGAAAACAGGTGGCAAAAGGAATCCGATGTAGCAGGTACCATCCCAATCTAGTGGCAAACGTATGTATGCCGTCTGACCACATATGAAGTAGGAATGGCGGGAAGCTCTAAATGTAGACTTGCCTTGATCACTAAATTCTATTACAGTGGTGCATCTACTATGGCCCATATGTATGGAACCATTCTTTCTCACACATAATTCACCTTTAACTGGAAATACTGACATGGCGGGCAAAATTGGAGTAGCTTCGGATTCGACATTCAGGATCATGAGATTAAGCGTAAAATTACCTAATCCATACACTTCATTTTCTAGATCAGTTCCTGTTCTTTTGGGAAGTCCCTCCTTGTTGGGGTGGCAGGCTTTGAGTAAAACTAAGTTCAGATTTCCCCATACCCAGTTATTCTGGTAAACTGCAGAATTCGAATCTAGGTAATTAATTAAACTAAACCATGCTCCACAGGAGCCGTTGTGTGTGAACGGGTATGGGAAGAGAGGTAGAATTCCTTTATAGTTCTGATAGGGAGGGAGTCGACCACATATCCAACAATTTGTAGCATTGCTAACCTGATGGGAATGATGTAACATACTAATAAAAGTGTTATTGCGCAGCGCAAATCTATAAGACAATTCATGCGGAGGTAATTCACTAAAAGAATGTTCAGCAGTAATATTGTAAACATGTCTAGAAATAGGATAATATGTGTGCAACAATATACTTGCAGTAATTATTAAAAGACTTAAGGAAAACAAAATTAATAACGTCACTGTGCAATGACTACGCAGTGATTTACAGTACGCATGTCGTTTCAGCTTTATCCTTTTGTTTCTTTCTCTATACAGGTCTAAGGGGTACATGTCAGAGACAAATTCGACCGCTTCACCTTGGAGAGGACTTAAACAATCAAATTGCCTGACTGGTTAGACCTAAGTTTTAGTTTATATAGTTCATGGCTATTCAGTTCAACCAAAGGAAGTTTTGAGTCAATCGGGGAAGACACGCAAGGTGTGTCGTTTACGTCTGATGGTAGTCCATGAAATTTCTTGATATGACTTGAATGTATCCAGCCTTTTCGACCTTCGATCTTTACGGCTGTCCTCGTCGTTAGCAGTACGAGCTGAGGTGACTTCCACCTAGGATCCAGCTGAGACTTCCGATCAAAGTTCCTCACTAAAACCAAATCCCCTGGAATTACGTCATGGGGTTTCACCTCGGTGTTGTCGGGAAAGGCTGCAGCTACCTGTGAACGACAAGATTGTAGTGCAGACATCAAGGAAGCCAAGTAATCTGTCAGCATATTACAGTCAATATCAGTTATTTTGCGTGGTATAGGCGTCCCCCACATATTTGGTGGTCTACCGAAGATCACTTCATAAGGGGATAGCCCTGTTCGAGAGTGTGCTACCATTCTCATGTAAAAAAGTGCAACGGGTAAGGCTACTACCCAGTCGACACCTTTCTCTCTGCATATTTTGGACAATCTAATTTTCAGGGTCTGGTTATGTCTTTCCACGAGACCTGCTGCCTCGGGGTGTCGGACACAGTGAAACTTCCACTGATAGCCTAACAAAAGTGAAACGTGTTTCATTAATTCGGATGAGAACGGCTGGCCGTTATCTGAGTAGACAACACGTGGTAAACCGTACCGTGGGAAGAATTCTCGAACTAACTGTTTGGCAGTAGTCGGGGCAGTGTAATCTGAAACCGGGTATGCCTCTGTCCAACGGGAAAGAGCACAGACAACTACGAGAACATATTTGAATCCTCGACATCGTTCCATCTGGATATAATCCATCTGGAGGACTTCAAAAGGGTGATCAGGAGGCTGAAATCCACCCTGCTCTACGGGAATGCTTTTACCTGGGTTAAACTGACAACAGATCATACAGGTACGAATTTTTTGTTTAGCTGCTGCTCGTAAATGTTTGTTGAACCAAATGTGTTGGATGCTGTCTAGCATAGCTTTTTCTCCTAGATGTGCTGGACTATGTACAGTGTTAATAACGACTTGGACCATTGAATCAGGAAGGAACCACACAGATTTTTCCTTCGTCATCCATCCTTGATCCGTTTGGATCCCTCCTAATTCAGTCCATTTCTTTATTTCGTCTGGTGTAGCATGTGTCTGTATGTCGATTACGTCAAGAGCGGGATCCTTAACCATCATGCAATGTGTTGGTGTCGGGACTATTGTCTTTGTCATGTCGGATGTTTGAGTTTGAGCAGTCTGTTTAGCTGTTCTGTCAGCTAGATCATTGCCTTGAGAAATGATATCAGTAACTTTCGTATGAGCTTTACATTTCATAATTGATATTGCAGTGGGTAGATGTATTGCATCTAATAAGGCATGAATAAGGTGTCCGTGCTGAATGTGGGCACCGTGAGAAGTTAAATAACCTCTCTCTCGCCACAGCACGCCGAAGTCATGTACAACTCCGAATGCATAACGTGAATCAGTGTATATGTTGACTTTTTTATTTACGGCTTGAATACAGGCTTGTGTCAGAGCGATGAGCTCTGCTGCTTGAGCGGACAAGGTATTTATGCAATTTGTTTCAATGATTTCAGTGTCTGTTGTGACTGCGTAAGCGGCCACTAGCTCTCCTGTACCTGTTCTCATACATGAACCATCTACATACAACGTCAGGTCTGGGTCTGACAATGGGACGTCTGTCAAATCTTGTCTGGGTTTCGTCGTGATAGTGATAACTTCAATACAATCATGTGCAAGTGGGTCTGTTCCATTTATAGGTAACAGTGTGGCAGGATTCAATGTACTACAACGTCTGATTTCTATATGTGGCTGAAACAATGTTAATTCGTAACCAGTGAGTCGTGCTATAGTCAAGTGTTGTGTTTGTGTGCGGTTCAAGAGAACCTCTACTGCATGTGGTACTTGTACTGTCAATGGATGTCCTAATACTATGGCATCGCTTTGTCTGATTGCTAAAGCTGTTGCTGCCACTGATTTCAGGCACGCAGGCAAAGCCTGAGCTACGGGATCTAATGTACTAGAAAAATAAGCACATGGTTTGTGTGATCCTGCTTGTTCCTGTGTGAGTACTGACAAGGCAGTACCTTCGCGTTCTGTAACGAAGAGTGTAAACTGTTTATTGTAACATTGTGTTGCTAAAACAGGTGCTTGGCATAAGGCTTTCTTTAGGCTTTCAAAAGCTTGTGTATGTTCCTGAGTCCAAGGGAGAACAGTCGATGTGGCTGCCTCCTGTGTTGTCAATTGAATGAGTGGTTTTGCTAGAAATGCATACTGAGGGATCCACTGCCTACAATATGAAGTGAGGCCTATGAAAGCCCGCACCTCCTTTTGTGTCTTGGGTATCGGCATATTTGCAATTAGCTGGATGCGATCTGGTGTAAGCTGCCTTCCCTCCTTGGACAGCGAGTGACCAAGGTAAACAACTCGCTGGACACAGAATTGCAGCTTAGAAGGGGACACCTTGTGCCCCTTTTCGGCCAAAAATTGTAATACCGTCAGTGAGGCTTTCTCACATTCAGGTTCGCTTCTAGCGGTGATCAGCAGATCATCGACATATTGAAGCAGGGCAGTGTTGACTGGCATGTGGATACTGTCGAGTTCTCGTTTCAGTGCTTGGCTATAAATGCTGGGGCTTTCTGTAAATCCTTGAGGTGCGCGTGTGAATTTAAAGCTTCGTCCATTTAATCTAAATCCGAAAAAGTATTGGCTTTCCGGATCTATTGGGACGCTGAAAAAGGCATTCTTGAGATCAATTACAGTAAAGAATGTTGCTTCGGAATCAATGGCTGTCAGTAATGAAGAGATATCTGGGACTACGGGGTATTGTGGTACTATGCATTTATTTAATTCGCGCAGATCAATAACCAATCGATATACTGGCGGGGCTGTTGGATCGGTTCGTTTAAGAATCGGAATTACCGGGGAATTACATACATTGGAGTCAGTTTCCACAACCACTCCCTGGGTAATAAGCTCGTCAATAATTTGTAGTAAAGCCACTACAGCATCTGGGGGTAACTTGTATTGTCGCATTCGTGGAAGTACCACTCCTGCCTTTAGTGTGACTCGATATGGTGTAATGTTCATGCAACCAACATCTGTAGGGCCTTATGCCCATAAATGTGTCGGTAAAGTCTGTAGTCGGTGATCCATGTCTCGGGACACGTAGTGCCCTTTGAAATCACGTAAAAATAATCTTACTCCTTCCGGAGAACAACATATAATAGCTCCTAGAGCTTTCAAAGTTTTTATGCCTAACAAGTTTTCTGGACATGATTTAGTAAGCAATAAATCTGTAGTTCGTGTCAAGGGACCAATCGTAAGTGGAAGAGGCTGTGTTACTTCGTTAATGATAGGTTTTCCTGAAAAGCCAAGGGAAATATTCTGTGTGCCTGAGAGGGGTGCCCCTGGAACTTCACTACGTTTTATTGTTGTTCGGCTTGCCCCTGTATCAAGTAAGAATTTTCTATCTTGACCTAACAGTTCACTGTGTACATAAGGTCCTTCTTGATCTACAGGGACCTCAATAAGGGGTAAGCCAACTTCCCTCTCTAGGCTGTTTCATGAGTATCGTTGGTAATCAGGATAGTCATACTGTGCGGTCTGATACATCTGTCGGGTCGTTGTTTGTGTGGCAGCAATAGGCTGCGGTGGTGGAGCTGGCATAGACTGTTGCGGAGCTGGCATGGACTGTGCATGCTGCGGAGCTCCTTGTTGGTTCTGATCCTGTCTAGGTGGCCGTGGTCTTTCTTTTGCGTTACCTATGGCAATATTATGTTTTAAAACTGGACAATCATGTACATAATGACCTGGCTGTTTACAATAGTTGCACGTCCCTTTAACAGGACCTGTTGAAACACCGGACTGTGTTATACCCTTCTTATGACCGTCAACTGGCACTGTCTGGGAAACTAGCATTTTCATTTTCGTGTCTTTCATGCGTCTATGTTCATGTTCTTGTTCTTCTCTAATTCTATTGTGATGGTACTGTAGCATTTGTAACATTTGTGACGGAGTGTTACCTTGCCAGGTACTCTCGAACTTCAATACTCTATTCTTAACTTGGGGCAAGGCATTTTCAACTAACTTTGTCACAAACAGATGTGGATACGACTCGCTACTTGCTTTTATTCCACTATTTATACCAAAACATTTCTCAAATCTGGAATAAAAATCACTAGTGTCTTCATCTGATTTTTGTTTACAGGCTGAGATTGCACCCCAGTCTTCCTTTTTCGTAGTTAATAAACGTGGCAGTACCTGTACTAGTAGACCTGGTAGTGCTTTGATCTTGTCCCCGAGCCCTGAACCTGGACCTCGAGCTTTTTCTTCGTTTTCTAATGCTGTCCAATCTATCTTCTGGTCTCCCACCTCCCAATCCTTTTCCTTGAGTTTTTCGTAAATGCCAGCAGGCATTAATACCTTCAATATTGTCATAATGTCGGGGTAGGTATATTCTCCCATGAGTAACATATCTTTAATTTCACGATGGAAACCCGCTGGGTCTTTGTCATGACTGGGTACCACCTTCTTCATTTCTAATAGTTCTATTTTAGATATGGGTGTGTATACAAACACACGTTTAAACTCATTGTCATCACCCTTTTTCGGGTGCACTTCGCGTAAGGGATTCTGTCTATCCATGTAATACGTCGTTCTTTCCTTGATGGGCAGTGAGACATGTTCGGGACATACAAAAAGAATGTACTGCTTTCTATATTCTAGTATTTCTCTAATTAACTTAGTACCGGACCCTCTCCATTTATTCGTGAGTAATTCAGTCAATATATCAGGTAAGGGACCAGGATCGGAGTGTTGGCTTTTATATAATATAAGGAGTTGTTGAATCATATAGATACCAGCTAAACGCTGTTCATCTGGGGCGAGGTTCAAAAACGTATGTGCTAGTGTATCATCACCATATTTTCCAGGACTATCAACCCAGTGAACGGCTGACCTGGCTAATTCTTGTTCGTCCATAGAATCGAGTATATGATAACCCCTTCGTTCTCGGAGTAATTTGTCAGCGGCTTGGAATGAATGTTCGGGGGACCTTATATTTATTATAGGAGTTTGGAATTTTCTGTTATTATCTGGACGTATCGGACATATCGGATCAGTAAAGCATCTAGTATTATTGCAAGATCTTCCTCTAACTACATAGGCCATAGTTTCTAACTGTCCTGTGGGCAGTTCTAATTCTTCCTCGTCCTCGATTTGTTCAGGTTCGTCTACTGCTAATCTTTCTTCGTGTATTCGTTCTATTTCTTTGCGGATCTTTCGGCTCATAGCTACTATACATGATCGTTTATCGTGTCTCCCCTCTGATATATTCTTACCCCATGTGGTAAGAATCTGCATTTCTTCCGGATTTACCCCTGGTTGATCTTGATTTCTGATCACACAGTTTATGAGGAAACGTAACAGTTCCCCCTGTATTTCCACCTTTTGGTACTCCATGGCTCTGTTGATACTCTCAGGGTCTCGCCCTGACTGAACAAAATGATATATATTTTCTAAATGTGCAGTCATTCCTGGTAGCTTCCCTAAATATATTGCAGCTCGTCGGATACGTAATGATGCCAGCATCATTTCGTCCCCTTTTCCGGGCACAGGGTCATATCTACAGTCTATTAGAAGTTCCTTGAGCGTGCTGGGAGTTACTAGTTTGGGCGTACGTTGGTGGGCTAATTCTTGAAAGGAAAGTTTATTTGTTCTGGGTGGCGTAGAAAAAATGCTTGATGTACCTCCGGTAGCACCACCTGGGGTGCTGGATGTGAAAGGATTCGTTGAACGGGACATAGCAACCATAGGTGTGGATGCGGATGTAGAAACAGATGTGCTTGCCGGAACTTGTGTCGGAGTTTGCTGTTGCAGAGGTACAGACGAAGGAGGGTCTTGGCGTTGAACCCCCTCGGCAGGCGGTCTATGTGGCGCAGCATTAGCATAAGCGGGGGCTGCGTCGTCTAAATAAGAGGAAAGAAAAACATCTTCTGCGGTTCTGGGATGCCCTTTGGGATGTGCTTTTATCGGAAACAATGGGGGTGGCAAGTCTTTTGGTATCTCCGGAGTAGCCTTAGGTAGTCCTTCGGCCAGAAGAGGATACATACCATTCACAAGGGCATTTCTTTGTCTGTCTGTTTGTTCTGACTTTACTCGAGTACCTTCTTCAATTAATACACTTTCTCGAACTTTATTTGAATTCTCCTTACTTTTCTCTTCCTGTCTACGTGCTTTTTCTGTACGTCTATATGATTCTTTACGCCATAATTCAATGGCGTCTTTCTGTGACTGTCTAGCTTTCCTTTTCCATAATTCTTCTTCTACTTTCACAATGCAATCTGCATCCCAGGTCCCAGCTGCGGGCCACCTCTGACTTTCTGGTAATTCCTTGGTGTAGTCTACCCATAGATCAAGAAATAATATGGCGTCTAGGCCATGTTTATGATACATGAAGTACCCTGGAGTGTCCCTAGGAGGAATGGGAACAGCTTCTTCGAGTACCCCTTTTCTAGTTGTGATCTGTCTTAATTTCGAAAAGAGCGGCATATTGAGAACTGATCTGATCTGATACCTAATTTTGAACATGTTTAATACCATAAAACACAATAATGAACAGTCATTCACACCACAATATACAGAACGTATTTAAAACATTTTAACATTTAACATTTAATGAATAAACAATGATGTTCATTTAGGGAACTAGTCACTGAGCATAATACTCGATACTAACTCGATACTAACTAGGTAAATCCTGAATTATATACTAGACATACTTGATATACTGCTAAACAGTACAGATACACTGCTGAAACAGTGCAGACCGGATTTGTGTACCCAAACCCGTCTTGACCGGCACAACCTATGTGCACGTCAGAACGCCTCCCCGATAATGGTACTCACCGGGTAGCTCGGAACGGAAGGCCTCGGAACTGAACTGAACTTGAACCGGACTGGACTCGACTCGGAACTTCGGAAACTTCGGAAACTGGTGGGCCTCTGTATACCTCGGATCTTGCTCTCTCAGCTAGGCTCTGGTCGGGATACTTCGCACTTCTCACCGCCTCGTCTGGGTGTTGATCGCAGCCTCAGTTACCCCCGCTCGGCAGGAGGGAGATACAGGAAATCCTGTGGGTACGCGTTGTTGTCCGTCCAGCTGTGACAGGAAACCGGGCCTGCAACGCACCGCCGGCGCGTGAGATGAGAAAGTGTCCCTATTCGGGCGCCATTCATGTGGTAAATAATTTAATTACCGGGACTTAATTTGATGCGGAAAATCTATAACAATAGCTCAGTAAAATAAGAGGCAGAATCCGTGGTATTAGAGGTTCGGAACGGGCTTTATTCCATAATCAATTTAAATCGATGAGCTCCAGATTCCATCACCACGAAGGTTCAGGAAGTGAAGACCGTACTTTATTGATAGGTAATCATTTTTATACAATAGGCATTACAGTGAAACAAATGCAGGAGGCGTAACAATTGATAGTGAAGATAAAACATACATGCGTAGCAAAAGTGGGTGTAACTGGGCGTAACTAAAGAACGTCATCAGGTATGATGTCATAATAGGGTGGTTCCATGAAAGAATTTCGCAATGTCAGCAGAAATACTTGGCAGAAATGCGCGCGCAGCAGCATGACGTGTGATTGACGTGCAACTAGGGGGTGAAGGGGACTTGACATTTAGCTCTACATGTGGCGACAGAAGTCTGGAGGGTCAAGTCAACCTAATCCCAAATCATATCTAACATCCTATGTTTAAAGAACTATGTTATCCAAAAGGAAGGCCTTCTTGGAGTAGAATCTTATTCTATACTGACTATACTGACTGTTAGTGCGTGTACAAGCGTCTAAGTGTCTACACTAGATGCGAGGGCAGGAATCTTCCATAGTAACAGGGCTATGAATTACTTGCATAATGACAGAGAAGCCGGGCCTTTGCTCGGTAGCTGGAAGAATGTTTACTTAAACTACTAGACAGGAATGCATTGGGTAGGGAGCGGAGCAGATAATTTCGAAGGTGAAATACAGTTTTTGGCAGGCAACAGGCTGATGTCAGGCACCGTTAGCCGCGCAGAGAATGAGGACAAAGTTCATGGATACAGATGCGAGCTCAAACTGGAGCTTTCAGAGGCAGAAGGCAGGAAAAGCTTGATGGCAGAATCAGGGCCTACTTGCCTGGACTGTAAAATGGCATAAGTGAACCATATAAAGCCGGTGGCCTTTCATACTTAGGAATGGAATATCCGGCCCATTTATGGCGGATCTGAAAGAGGACATGTTGGCGGTGGACGCACAGATGTTTGCGTCTTCATAACTGGAACTGGAGGGAACATACATGTACTTGTGATTTATACATGAAACCGTTGGGGTCCAAGATAGGGGACATAACTGACCAGAAAAATCCATATTTCCACAGCGCATCACCCATCCTATGGCTGGGGGTGGCAGGGGTGATGAGCAACAGGTCCCCTGTGAGTGGGGGTGGCAGGGGTGATGGGCAACAGGTCCCCTATGGGTGTGGGTGGAAGGGGTGATGGGCAAAAGGTCCCCTGTGAGTGGGGGTGGCAGGGGTGATGGGCAACAGGTCCCCTACGGGTGTGGGTGGCAGGGGTGATGGGCAACATAAGCCCTATGGCTGGGGGTGTCAGGGGTGATGGGCAACAGGTCCCCTGTGAGTGGGGGTGTCAGGGGTGATGGGCAACATAAGCCCTGTGAGTGGGGGTGGCAGGGGTGATGGGCAACATAGTCCCTATGGGTGGGGGTGGCAGTAGTGATGGGCAACAGGTCCCCTGTGAGTGGGGGTGGCAGGGGTGATGGGCAACAGGTCCCCTATGGGTGTGGGTGGCAGGGGTGAATGGCAACATAAGCCCTATGGCTTGGGGTGGCAGGGGTGATGGGCAACAGGTCCCCTGTGAGTGGGGGTGTCAGGGGTGATGGGCAACATAAGCCCTGTGAGTGAGGGTGGCAGGGGTGATGGGCAACATGTCCTCTGTGAGTGGGGGTGGCAGAGGTGATGGGCAACAGGTCCCCTGTGAATGGGGGTGGCAGGGGTGATGGGCAACATAGTCCCTATGGGTGGGGGTGGCAGTAGTGATGGGCAACAGGTCCCCTGTGAGTAGGGGTGGCAGGGGTGATGGGCAACAGGTCCCCTGTGAGTGGGAGTGTCAGGGGTGATGGGTAACATAAGCCCTGTGAGTGGGGGTGTCAGGGGTGATGGGCAACATAAGCACTATGGGCGTGGGTGGCAGGGGTGATGGGCAACATAGTCCCTATGGGTGGGGGTGGCAGTAGTGATGGGTAACAGGTCCCTGTGAGTGGGGGCGGCAGGGGTGATGGGCAACAGGTCCCCTGTGTGTGGGGGTGGCAGGGGTGATGGGCAACATAGTCCCTATGGGTGGGCGTGGCAGTAGTGATGGGCAACAGGTCCCCTGTGAGTGGGGGTGGCAGGGGTGATGGGCAACAGGTCCCCTATGGGTGTGGGTGGCAGGGGTGATGGGCAACATAAGCCCTAATGCTGGGGGTGGCAGTGGTGATGGGCAACAGGTCCCCTGTGAGTGGGGGTGTCAGGGGTGATTGGCAACATAAACCCTGTGAGTGGGGGTGGCAGTGGTGATGGGCAACATAATCCCTATGGGTGGGGGTAGCAGTAGTGATGGGCAACAGGTCCCCTGTGAGTGGGTGTGACGGGGTGATGGTCAACAGGTCCCCTCTGAGTGGGGGTGTCAGGGGTGATGGGCAACATAGTCCCTATGGGTGGGGGTGGCAGTAGTGATTGGCAGCAGGTCCCCTGTGAGTGGGGGTGTCAGGGGTGATGGGCAACATAAGCCCTGTGAGTGGGGGTGTCAGGGGTGATGGGCAACATAAGCCCTGTGAGTGGGGGTGGCAGGGATGATCGGCAACATAGTCCCTAAGGGTGGGGGTGGCAGTAGTGATGGGCAACAGGTCCCCTGTGAGTGGGGGTGGCAGGGGTGATGGGCAACACGTCCCCTGTGAGTGGGGGTGGCAGGGGTGATGGGCAACATAAGCCCTGTGAATGTGGGTGGCAGAGGTGATGGGCAACAGGTCCCCTGTAAGTGGGGGTGGCAGGGGTGATGGGCAACATAAGCCCTGTGATTGGGGGTGGCAGGGGTGATGGGCAACATAGTCCCTATGGGTGGGGTTGGCAGTAGTGATGGGCAACAGGCCCCCTATGGGTGGGGGTGTTAGTGGTGCTGGCCATGCAACCCCTATGGTGGGCTGTTGTTAGTGGCTAGGATGTGGATCCCCTGTGTGTGTGTGCCATTTTGCGGGTACGTGTTGTTTGTTTATGTGGTAGGTTTCTGACCTACCGCCTGCGCCGTCGGCGTCGGTTCCTGAGCCGGTCATAGATGTAGAGTACTGGTATGACCTGCGCGATGGGATTCATGATGTGTTCGTGTCGTACACGTTGCTTGTTGCTCCGTCTCGTACCTGCTGCAAGCTGGTCCGTCTCGTAGCCGTGTATTGATTTGTGGCGCGAATCATAGCTGATATGATTGTTTTCCGGATGCTGTGACGTGCCGTACGTGACGACCAGTCTGGTGCATAGGAAGTACGCATCGTACTTGTCATGCCGGAAACTGCTATGGATACTGCTTCCAGGCGACACGGTTCCTCTTTAGGAGTTACAGCTCGGACGGAGAATGGGTCTTGATTCACAGCCTACGTGTCGGTCATGTTTTTGGCAGTTATGCGCATCGTACTTACTCTACAGGACGGACCGGCTCCGGGTACGTGTCGGTCGCAGGGTAAGGCTACGGACAGCTGTCCGACCTGCCATCGGAATCGGCCCCTTACTGTTGCCAAAATATCATCTACCGGAAAATCAAGAAGGTATGCGTACCGTGCTCCTACATATGCAGTGTTGCCACCTCACTGGCCACACTACATTAACTATAACTCGCCTCTCTAACATGCCCTGTGTTCTTCTTTGAGATGTCATATGAATGCTATCATTTCACATGGCATAAGTGATGTAATATGCACAGGTATAACTAGTGCTTGGAGAAGGGGCGAGTTATAGTTCATGTAACATGTCAAGTGAAGTGATGGCATAGATACATAGGCGTGCGAGTTATAGTAATTTAAAAATGGTGCATAAATCATAAATGTAAGTTATAACTATAATCCTTGAATTTCTGATGTTAGTGTAAAGTCAGTTGGGTTTTTATAGGAAGAATAAATAAAGATTTTCTAACTAGAACTCATATATATATATATATATATATATATATATATATATATTCTTTTACACACCACACGAGGCAGACATGAAACGTGAGCAAATGCCTAGAAATTAAAACAACTGGATGGCGTGAGTAAACTTTAGCCACTTAAACATTGGTGCAAGAACTGAAAAAGGAAATATAAAATGAATTTAAATGAAAACATGAACTCACTAAGACTCTGTAAAACACATTCGGATTACTTGGGAAATGCACCATGGGAATTGTATTTTTAATGCCAGCCACGTGATGTTTTTGAAGTACAAAAAGCGCGCAGAAATGCACTTGCAATTAATAATCCCCACCTGTGATCAAGGCAGAACATTGCTGAAACGCGTAAGGACAAGGGGTCTCCTTTGCGCTGCTGTGCCTGTGGAAATAAAGCCTGCATCTCTGGTATTGGGCCTCTGTGTGGTGTGTAACGGAAGTTAAATTGACGGGCTGCTCCGTGCCCGTTGTTAGAGGCCGCCCTGTAGGGTTGGAGGCTCCTGGCTCGGAGGCATGTTGTTGGATTCTTATCAAGGGAGCATGACCCACTCGCCATTTCAAACCAAGGAGGAAATGCTACTTAGCGAAAGTGAAATGGTTGAGGAAGGGATTCGGAGTGAGATGACCTCTCACTCTGATCGTGCCGGAGCTGGAGCTTGATTCACGAGGCAGACATGAAACGTGAGCAAATGCCTAGAAATTAAAACAACTGGATGGCGTGAGTAAACTTTAGCCACTTAAACATTGGTGCAAGAACTGAAAAAGCAAATATAAAGTGAATTTAAATGAAAACATGAACTCACTAAGACTCTGTAAAACACATTCGGATTACTTGGGAAATGCACCATGGGAATTGTATTTTTAATGCCAGCCACGTGATGTTTTTGAAGTACAAAAAGCGCGCAGAAATGCACTTGCAATTAATAATCCCCACCTGTGATCAAGGCAGAACATTGCTGAAACGCGTAAGGACAAGGGGTCTCCTTTGCGCTGCTGTGCCTGTGGAAATAAAGCCTGCATCTCTGGTATTGGGCCTCTGTGTGGTGTGTAACGGAAGTTAAATTGACGGGCTGTTCCGTGCCCGTTGTTAGAGGCCGCCCTGTAGGGTTGGAGGCTCCTGGCTCGGAGGCATGTTGTTGGATTCTTATCAAGGGAGCATGACCCACTCGCCATTTCAAACCAAGGAGGAAATGCTACTTAGCGAAAGTGAAATGGTTGAGGAAGGGATTCGGAGTGAGATGACCTCTCACTCTGATCGTGCCGGAGCTGGAGCTTGATTCACGAGGCAGACATGAAACGTGAGCAAATGCCTAGAAATTAAAACAACTGGATGGCGTGAGTAAACTTTAGCCACTTAAACATTGGTGCAAGAACTGAAAAAGGAAATATAAAGTGAATTTAAATGAAAACATGAACTCACTAAGACTCTGTAAAACACATTCGGATTACTTGGGAAATGCACCATGGGAATTGTATTTTTAATGCCAGCCACGTGATGTTTTTGAAGTACAAAAAGCGCGCAGAAATGCACTTGCAATTAATAATCCCCACCTGTGATCAAGGCAGAACATTGCTGAAACGCGTAAGGACAAGGGGTCTCCTTTGCGCTGCTGTGCCTGTGGAAATAAAGCCTGCATCTCTGGTATTGGGCCTCTGTGTGGTGTGTAACGGAAGTTAAATTGACGGGCTGCTCCGTGCCCGTTGTTAGAGGCCGCCCTGTAGGGTTGGAGGCTCCTGGCTCGGAGGCATGTTGTTGGATTCTTATCAAGGGAGCATGACCCACTCGCCATTTCAAAACAAGGAGGAAATGCTACTTAGCGAAAGTGAAATGGTTGAGGAAGGGATTCGGAGTGAGATGACCTCTCACTCTGATCGTGCCGGAGCTGGAGCTTGATTCACGAGGCAGACATGAAACGTGAGCAAATGCCTAGAAATTAAAACAACTGGATGGCGTGAGTAAACTTTAGCCACTTAAACATTGGTGCAAGAACTGAAAAAGGAAATATAAAGTGAATTTAAATGAAAACATGAACTCACTAAGACTCTGTAAAACACATTCGGATTACTTGGGAAATGCACCATGGGAATTGTATTTTTAATGCCAGCCACGTGATGTTTTTGAAGTACAAAAAGCGCGCAGAAATGCACTTGCAATTAATAATCCCCACCTGTGATCAAGGCAGAACATTGCTGAAACGCGTAAGGACAAGGGGTCTCCTTTGCGCTGCTGTGCCTGTGGAAATAAAGCCTGCATCTCTGGTATTGGGCCTCTGTGTGGTGTGTAACGGAAGTTAAATTGACGGGCTGCTCCGTGCCCGTTGTTAGAGGCCGCCCTGTAGGGTTGGAGGCTCCTGGCTCGGAGGCATGTTGTTGGATTCTTATCAAGGGAGCATGACCCACTCGCCATTTCAAAACAAGGAGGAAATGCTACTTAGCGAAAGTGAAATGGTTGAGGAAGGGATTCGGAGTGAGATGACCTCTCACTCTGATCGTGCCGGAGCTGGAGCTTGATTCACGAGGCAGACATGAAACGTGAGCAAATGCCTAGAAATTAAAACAACTGGATGGCGTGAGTAAACTTTAGCCACTTAAACATTGGTGCAAGAACTGAAAAAGGAAATATAAAGTGAATTTAAATGAAAACATGAACTCACTAAGACTCTGTAAAACACATTCGGATTACTTGGGAAATGCACCATGGGAATTGTATTTTTAATGCCAGCCACGTGATGTTTTTGAAGTACAAAAAGCGCGCAGAAATGCACTTGCAATTAATAATCCCCACCTGTGATCAAGGCAGAACATTGCTGAAACGCGTACGGACAAGGGGTCTCCTTTGCGCTGCTGTGCCTGTGGAAATAAAGCCTGCATCTCTGGTATTGGGCCTCTGTGTGGTGTGTAACGGAAGTTAAATTGACGGGCTGCTCCGTGCCCGTTGTTAGAGGCCGCCCTGTAGGGTTGGAGGCTCCTGGCTCGGAGGCATGTTGTTGGATTCTTATCAAGGGAGCATGACCCACTCGCCATTTCAAACCAAGGAGGAAATGCTACTTAGCGAAAGTGAAATGGTTGAGGAAGGGATTCGGAGTGAGATGACCTCTCACTCTGATCGTGCCGGAGCTGGAGCTTGATTCACGAGGCAGACATGAAACGTGAGCAAATGCCTAGAAATTAAAACAACTGGATGGCGTGAGTAAACTTTAGCCACTTAAACATTGGTGCAAGAACTGAAAAAGGAAATATAAAGTGAATTTAAATGAAAACATGAACTCACTAAGACTCTGTAAAACACATTCGGATTACTTGGGAAATGCACCATGGGAATTGTATTTTTAATGCCAGCCACGTGATGTTTTTGAAGTACAAAAAGCGCGCAGAAATGCACTTGCAATTAATAATCCCCACCTGTGATCAAGGCAGAACATTGCTGAAACGCGTAAGGACAAGGGGTCTCCTTTGCGCTGCTGTGCCTGTGGAAATAAAGCCTGCATCTCTGGTATTGGGCCTCTGTGTGGTGTGTAACGGAAGTTAAATTGACGGGCTGCTCCGTGCCCGTTGTTAGAGGCCGCCCTGTAGGGTTGGAGGCTCCTGGCTATATATATAAACTAATAATATTCCTACAAAACCATCTGTATGACTTAAACACATTCTTTCAACTGTTTACAGGAGATTCACCTGTGCTGGATCCAGGATCCACCACTGAGTAAGAAAAAGTAACAATAACACTACATACCTGCTAAGTGAATTTTCTGCCATAGGATAACATTGGTGATTCTATGTGAAAAATGTTCTGGCAACTTTTAAAATACAATAATAATCCTTAAAAATCACTACTGTAACCAAAACACTTTTACTCAACTGTTTACAGGAGATGTCCAAGGACTGAATCTAGCATCCAGTCCTGTGGTTAGAAAAGTAATCCATAAAGTAACTAATTACATTTGACTAGAAATTCACATTGAGCTCAATGTTACTTTGTGTTTGAAATTGTGTTGCCCATTGCAACAACTGTAACTACTGTACTTAACCCCTTCTGTGCCATGCCCTTTCCCCCTCCTGTGCCGGGCGTTTCATTAGTGGGTGGGGTTCATGACGAGATAGTCTCGTCATGGGCACAGCGCGACCGTGCTCCATGACGAGACTATCTCGTCATGGGCACAGAAGAGGTTAAAAGTCTATTGCCTATTTGCAAAGTATTTAAACTAAAGTAATTCATTCTGAGAAAGTATATTTCGTATTGTAATGTATCATATAAATAAAAAAATAAAATATCTAAAAATAAACAGTTTAAACAATGTAATAAATCAGTATAAAAAAATCAGTAAAACAATTAATACATTAAAAATTGTCACTTACAAAACCTTTGAAATTCGCTGAAAAAACCATAGGTTTCAGGCCTGATATAGTTAGGAATTAGCATTTAAAAAACCTTTGAAATTCACTGAAAAAAGCATAGGTTTCAGGCCTGATATAGTTAGGAATTAGCATTTAAAAAACCTTTGAAATTCGCTGAAAAAACCATAGGTTTCAGGACTGATATAGTTAGGAATTAGCATTTAAAAAACCTTTGAAATTCACTGAAAAAAACATAGGTTTCAGGCCTGATATAGTTAGGAATTAGCATTTAAAAAACCTTTGAAATTCAGTGAAAAAACCATAGGTTTCAGGCCTGATACAGTTAGGAATTAGCATTTAAAAAACCTTAGAAATTCACTGAAAAAACAATAGGTTTTAGGGGTGTTATAGTTAGCTGGACATTTCACTCAAACAAAGCCATTGAAATTCCTCCGATATAGCTAGTTGTACTAACTACATCTCGCGCGCCCGCAATCCACTGCTGATGATGTCACATATTACATCATTCATGACATGGTCAGTGACATCACTGATGACATCTCAAATGACATCACTGATGACATCATTCACTGGATGATGTCATCAGTGATGTCATCAGTGATGTCATTTGAGATGTCATCAGTGATGTCATGAGTGATGTCACTGACCATTGCATGAGTGATGTAATATGTGACGTCATCAGCACTGGATTGCGGTCGCGCGAGTTATAGTTAGCTGAACTAACTATAACGGGGTAATTTCACTGGTTTTTTACGAGTGAAATGTCCAGCTAACTATAACATGTGGGAAACCTATGGTTTTTTCAGTGAATTTGCAAGGTTTTTTAAATGCTAATTCCTAACTATAACGTGTGTGAAACCTATGGTTTTTTAAGTGAATTTGCAAGGTTTTTTAAATGCTAATTTCTAACTATAACGTGTGTGAAACCTATGGTTTTTTTAGTGAATTTGTAAAGGTTTTGAAATGCTAATTTATGTATGTATTATTCTATTTTTTATATATTTATTTTACAATAAACTACCTGGGCCCGATTCACAGAACTAACTTAAGACAAAATCCTAAACTTACTACCATTTTCGTATTCACAGAAGGCACTTACTCATTTTGGTATTCACAGAAGACACTTACTCACTTCGGTATTCACAGAAGTTAGGAGTCCTAAGTTTAGGACTCCTAAATGCCTTCTGTGAATACCGAAAGTCTTAAAATTAGGATTTTTCTCAGTTTAGGAGTCCTAAAGTTAGGACTCCTAACTTTACTACTACTAAACTGAGAAAAATCCTAATTTTAAGGCTTTCGGTATTCACAGAAGGCATTTAGGAGTCCTAAAGTTAGGAGTCCTAACTTTACTACTACTAAACTGAGAAAAATCCTAATTTTAAGGCTTTCGGTAGTCACAGAAGGCATTTAGGAGTCCTAAAGTTAGGAGTCCTAACTTTACTACTACTAAACTGCGAAAAATCCTAATTTTAAGACTTTCGGTATTCACAGAAGGCATTTAGGAGTCCTAAATTTAGGACTCCTAACACGGCCTATGAGGAAGGGACGAGAGGTCCCGAAACGCGTCAGGCGGATTGTACACTAAGTGTAATGCCGAGTTCTTGCAATAAATGGATTGTTATCACCCATCATGGAGTGCGTTTTCAATTCCAGGGCAAAGTTGGTATAGATGTAATACGCGGCGGTCCGGATGCGGAAGACTGCACCGCCCCTGAAAATATCTGGGGGCTGCTGAGCCTGGAATCATGCCGGGTGGCAATAGCGGCATGATGGGAGCATAATTGGAACTCGGATGACACTCTGTGGCCCACTGGAGGGTTTTAATGAAATCATGAAAATGAACTGTTGCAGTCAAGGTATCCACTGGAGGATTGAGGTACAAGTTGTACTACAATCCCCATAATGCTTTACTTCTGATGATACTCACCTGAGAGGTAACATTTGTATTTGTTGCATAAAATGGAGGCTTGTAACACTGAGACTGCGAAGTGTAATGCCGAGTTCTTGCAATAAATGGATTGTTATCACCCATCATGGAGTGCGTTTTCAATTCCAGGGCAAAGTTAGTAAAGATATATATATATATATATATATATATATATATATATATATATATATATATATATATATATATATTACCTACAGGCAGTCGCCAGTAGGTAGTTATAGTTAAGACCTATTTTCCATAGGAAATCCGCAACATTCTATTTGGAATAACGTTGGCGCCGATTGACGAATCTTCGCAAAGTTTCCCACACTTTTGGCCAGCTCCGCTCCGCTCCTATCCTGAAAATTTCATGGTGATTCATCAAGCGGGGGCTGAGAAAAAAGGGGGGTACCAAAACACATTTTCCCCTATGCATTTTCCCATAGGACCTGTTGACGCAGCTACAGCCCGAACTGCTGAACGGAAATACACCAAATTTGGCAAAGAGGTAGTGCTCAGTTCAGACTCGTGCCTTTGCTTAAATGGTGTAAATCCATTCAGTAGTTCCTGAGAAAATTAGAGTTAAAAAGATAGATATAACTAGGCGGAGCCTAACCACACATCTCATCGTGAGATCTGATTGGCTGTCAGTACTTCATCCAAGAAGTGTTGGCAGCCATCTTGGGACAAATATACATGATAGCACCTCATTAAAAAGCATTGCAGTTAATAGAGGGTTTTAAGACTTTAGTTATATTATAAATCATTTGTTGATGGTACCATACTCATTTTAGGAATTGTGGTGTGTTCTAAGGTGATTTTACCATGTGAAAAAGCCTTCTGCTGTGATATCATGAATCATGTTTGAGAGAAAACAATTTTCTCATGCTTTTCCCACAGAGGTTTGGAAGGTGATCTATAAGCTAAACTGAGAGCATATTTTCTGTAAATTCACATTATCTTTCTCAGTCATGTGAGAATGAAGTCTGACATTCTCAGTAAAACATGTACATCCAACAAGGGCAGAGACTGTCAGTTGATTCCTTTGTGTTCTACTGCAGCTTCCCAGAGTGTTTTAAAGAACAACAGTCCTACCTATGACAAACGTATTGCACACCTGAAGCCATCTTGATTGGAATAAAGTGGTAACTCTTAAAACATTTTATTTAAAAAGGAACAAAATGAGGGGGTTCATTTTGCCCTAGAAAGTATGATTAGTGCTGCAGAAAGAAAAATTAGGGCACATTTTGAGTGACTTCTCAAATCCTATTCTATTTCATTAAAAAACTTCTGACATGCAGACTGAAACATGCACTTTCAATACCAGCAGCAGACTTCCCTGGTGAGCAGTAGCTTTACTACAGTGATCTAATGAGCACCTAGAGTGCTAACATTCTGAATGTATGGCTAATGTGTGACACATCTGAATGCCTTCTTGATGGAATCAAAGTAAAAACTGAAAGTATTTCCTACTGAGGAGACTGTAGTAAATGAGGAAATTAGGAAACTTCATGACAAATAAGTCTCCCAAAATGGCCACCAGAGACAAAAGAGTCCAAATGTAGCACAAATATCACCCAGATGAAGCCCAAATATAGCCCAATGACAGAATATCCCAGAGTGTTTTAACGAACAACTAGAGTGCTAATAGTCTTACTTATGACAAAGGTATGGCACACCTGAAGCCATCTTGATTGGAATAAAGTGGCAACACTTAAAACATTTAATTTACAAAGGAACAAAATGAGGGGGTTCATTTTGCCATAGAAATTATGATTAGTGCTGCAGAAAGAAAAATTAGGGCACATTTTGAGTGACTTCTCAAATCCTCTTCTATTTCATTAAAAAAGTCTGATATGCAGACTGAAACATGCACTTTTAATACCAGCAGCAGACTTCCGTGGTGAGCAGTAGCTTTACTACAGTGATCCATCTAATGAGCAACTAGAGTGCTAACATTCAGAATTTATGCAAATGTGTGACATATCTGAATACCTTCTTGATGGAATCAAAGTAAAAAACTGAAAGCATTTCCTACTGAGGAGACTGCAGTAAATGAGGAAATTAGGAAACTTCATAACAAATAAATCTCCCAAGATGGCCACCAGAGACAAAAGAGCCCAAATGCAGCACAAATATCACCCAGATGTAGCCCACATGTAGCCCAATGACAGAAGTGTGCAAAACACTTATTTTTTGTGTATTTGCAGTTTTATATAGTGCAGACTTGTCAGGTATTGGAGTGTTTTACATGAGCATTGGTTACATCACACAAGATCAAATTCAATTTGGTTGTAGACATGGGGAGATTAAGTGATTTGACCAGAATCACAGAATGTTGAGCTGAAGCAGAAACTCCAACCTGGTTCCCCAGTTGCAAAGTCTGCAGCTCTGGAAGTAACACAACATCCTCTCCCCTAAGTGCAACATTTAATCAAGTGATCAACTGGATAAAAAAACATAAAGATTACAAATAATTTTAAAGTTCTTTGTCGCTATTTGAAAACTCAGAAAATATGTCCTCATTTTAGTTTTTTAGAGCAATAACCATAATTTTGATGCAAATAAGACCCTCTCATATATGTAATTTCTAAAGGAAATGCTCTAGGTATTACAGTTTTGATTACATCAAGATGAAGTCAGGCATTCCATACTTTTGTAATAAATATAGAATGTTAGCAATCTAGTTGTTCATTGGGAAACTGTTGAGAGGCAGAGGCCAGGGGCACGGACTCTGAAACTTGAAGGCAGGTAGGAGAGTGCAGAGGCAACAATTTGACCACACTGGGCAGGCAGGAAGGGCAGTAGCAGCACAACAGACTATGGAGGGCAGTGGAAAGGGGGGCAGGGGCAACAAACCAACAATACAGGACTGGCAAGAGAGGCTGTGGCAATATAATAGACCATTTTGGGCAGAAGGAAGAGGCAGGGGTAGTACAACCATACATGCCAACAGACCCGTTTCAGCCAGGAAACATCCAATATTTTTAAGCTCAAATGGGCTTTATTTGATCTGTCTACTGTCTACAATCTCAAAGGGGAAAATCAATACCCCAGTTTTTTTTCAAAATCTCCCTCTTACCAATTTCAAAATGTTCGCAAGTATGTTACATTGGATCATGGCAGGAGGAATTGGGGTAGGGACATGGACTCGGATAACAGAGGACAGGAGGGACATGCAGAGGTGCACTAAACTGACCCTACAGGGCACGCATCAGCGTTTGCAGCAGCACAATACACCACACAGGGCATGTGGGATAGGAGTGCAGCACAACAATCCATAGAAAGCAATAGGGAGGGGACAGGGACATGCACATGGACAACAGAGAACAGAGGGGAAAGAGGCGATGGTAGCTAGCTGACCATAATGGACAGACAGGAGAGAAAGCTGCAGCATAACAGACCATAAAGGGCAGGAGGGACGGATCAGGGGCATTACAATGGAACTAACAAGCCAGGAGGGAGGGAATAGGGTCTGCACATGGAAACAGAGGGCTGGGGGCAAGGGGGCAGGGCAGGAGCAGCAAGATGACAATGGAGCTCAGGCAGGATGGGCACTAGAAACAAGACACACCATGGAGAGCAACAGTGAGACTATGATGGCATACACACAGACCATGGAGGGAAGGTGGGAGGGGGTCTGGGGCAGCTAGCTGACCACACAGGGAAGGTGGGAGGGGCCCTGGCAGCACAGAAGACCATGCATGGCAAGCGGGAGTGTTAGTGGCAGCACAATGGCTGTGATGGGCAAGAAGGAGGGTGCAGGGGCATGCACAAAGGACCATGGAGGATAGAAGGGAGGGTCAGGACCTGGGCACAGACAAGAGAGTTCAGGTGAAGGGGCCTCACAACAGACCGCGCGGGGCAGGCAGGAGGAGCAGTTGCAGCACAACAGACCAGGGAGGGCAGAAGGGTGTGGCAGTAAAATGGACCATGGAGGACAGGAGGAAGGGGATAGGGGCATGGCATGGCATGTGGACAGGCAGGGTGGAGGTGGCAGGGACAGGTTACAGTCATCTGACAACGCTATGCAGGTGGGAGGGGAGTGGCAGCTCAACAGAACACTCAGAGTAGATAGGAGTGGCAGGTCCATGGAACATGGTGGGAAAAAAGGATGGAGCAGGGGCATGCACAAAGACATCGGAGGGCAGGGGGAAGGAGAATAGGGGCAGCAAGCTAAGCACAGAGTCTAAGCAGGAGGTCAATGATGGGCCATAGAATTGGGCAATGGAGGGCAGGAGGAGTGGACTGGTACATCATGCTAAATGGAGGGCAGTGGCAGCACATCAGACCATGCATTGCAGGAGGGAGGAGGTTAGTCCATGGATTCAGACAACAGAGGATAGGGAGGAGGTGGATGGGGCAGCAAGCTAACTGTTCAGAGAAGGTGGGTATTAGGAACTTTATTGTTTTTAAAATGTGTGTCTGTGCGAACTACTTAAAATATGAACAAGTATGCAGCATAATCTCACTTTTATTCAGGAAGATGAGGACGTTTGTGACTGTGACTCTGGGCTCACTTGGCAGAAACACCCCCTGACCCTCCACCCCCTATCGAAAAATGTAATGCCCGTGAAAAGGGTAGGTGGACGCAGTGTTATATAGAACATAGTCCTGAGAGCACGATTGAAAATGAAAACTAGATATAGTATATGGTATAAACTATGCACCAAAAAGTGTGATATAAGATGAACCGGGGCGTGCAATATAATATGCAATACATTGTGCGCAATGACAGATTCATTGGAGAGAACGAGATAGCACAGGCACTAGCGCGTGCTATGCGATATGCGCCTTGGAGTGTAATATGCACAGGGCAGTGTTGTGTAACCTAACAAGTCTCTAAAGTTGTAATATAAAATATGTGCTGGGAAGTGTTACGTTGCATATGCACTGTGACAAAGATATGGATCCCAGATTGTAATATGTATGGCATAGCGCTGTGTTATGTGTTATAACATAGGCATCGAGGAAGGCACGTTAGATGGGGCAATATAACCCGTGCAGAGGCAAGTGTGGGATGACATATTCACGGGGTGGTGTTACAGTGCACATGGGCTAGAGAGTGTCATAGCATATGCACTAGAAGGTGGAATACAACACAGAGGTGTGTGGCACTCGGCGGGCACTGGTGGGTGTAACACAGCATTGGGCTTAGCCAGGAGCACGCTGTGACTCTCAAGTGAGGTTTGTCTCTTTTCCAGAGAGTAAAATAAAAAGTATTACACATCCGGCGGTGGATGTGTGTTTTATTAACCGTGAGGGGGGTTTCTTGCATAGTTTGGTTGAATTTTTGCCGAATCCCCTTTGAATGGCTTGGTGTGCGTGTGTATTAAATGTGCCTGTCAATAGCTACCCATGTTTGTATTAATAAACGACAAGGGTGTCTACTTGGAGAGTACCCACCAGCGGGGGCGCCGGGATTAGGCACGGTAGGGCGTCAGACACGTCAGAGCTTCACTAGCGGTGTAAATACATTCCACGTGGATTAATTGTATGCATAGTCGCCTATTAATGAATATCACGCAAATCGTCATGGTGGGAGGTACATACGATTTGTCCAGCATGTCCTAGGTGTTTCTATAAATATATATTTTTTTTAAATAATAAAAAACAAAGGCAGGCCCCGGGGGACGGGGTCCCCGGGGCCATAAGTGGCCTGAGGAGGGGGGCAACCCAGCCCCCCTCCTAAACAATAATAAAAAAAAAAAGGCCATGACCAAGGGATTCTGGGTAACAGAACCTGGTGAGAGCCAGTCAAGTCACCCCATCTTGGATTCACCTCGGTGTCTAGTTTTCATAGGTTTGCTAGGCTTCCCGAGGTGCCGGCAGAGCTAGGGTTCAAAAACTACAGCTAGGCACTTTTCAAAAAAAGGGTCATCTTTCACTTTGAAATTGTGGTGTGTCCACGTTGTGTTTTCCGCCGTTTCCTGTCATGGGCACTAGACCTCCCCACACAAGTGAGGTACCATTTTTCTTGGAAGGCTTGGGGGAACGCGGGGTGGGTGGACATTTTTTGATCCACGCAGATTTCAGAACTTTCCACCACAGAAATGTGAGGAAAATGTGTTTTTGGACAATTCTTTAGGTTTGCAAGGGGTTCTGTGTAATAGAACCTGGTGAGAGCCAGTTAATTGACCCCATCCTGGATTTACCTGGGTGCCTAGTTTTCAAAAATGTATAGGTTTGCTAGGTTTCTCTATGTGCTGGCAGAGCTAGGGTTCAAAAACTACAACTAGGCACTTTGCAAAAAAAGGGTAATATTTCATTGTGAGAATGTGGTGTGTTCACATTGCGTTTTGAGCCGTTTCCTGTTGTGGGCACTAGGCCTACCCACACAAGTGAGGTACCATTTTTCTCTGAAGACTTTGGGGAACGCGGGGTGGGTGGAAATTTGTGGATCCACGCAGATTCCAGAACTTTCCACCACAGAAATGTGAGGAAAATTTGTTTTCTGGACAACTTTTTTAGGTTTGCAAGGGATTCTGGGTTACAGAACCTGGTGAGAGCCAGTCAAGTCACCCCATCCTAGACTCCCCGGGTGTCTAGTTTTCAAAAATGTATAGGTTTGCTAGGTTTCCCTAGTGCCGGCAGAGCTAAGGTTAAAAAACTATCGCTAGGCACTTTGCAAAAAAAGGATAATTTTTCACTGTGAACTTGTGGTGTGTCCGCGTTGTGTTTTGTGCCGTTTCCTGTTGCGGGCACTAGGCCTACCCACACAAGTGAGGTACCATTTTTTCGGAAGACTTTGGGGAACTCAGAGTGGGTGGAAGTTTGTGGATCCACGCAGATTCCAGAACTATCCACCACAGAAATGTGAGGAAAATGTGTTTATTTTTACAATTGTTTAAGTTTGCAAGGGAACCTGGTGAGAGCCAGTCTAGTCACACCATCCTGGATTACCCTGGGTGTCTAGTTTTCATAGGTTTGCTAGGTTTCCCGAGGTGCCGGCAGGGCTAGGGTTCAAAAACTACAGCTAGGCACTTTGCAAAAAAAGTGTCATTTTTCACTGTGAAATTGTTGTGTGTCCACGTTGTGTTTTGCGCCATTTCCTGTCGTGGGCACTAGGCCTACCCACACAAGTGAGGTACAATTTTTCTTGGAAGACTTTGGGGAACGCGGGGTGGGTGGAAATTTGTGGATCCACGCAGATTTCAGAACTTTCCACCACAGAAATGTGAAGAAAATGTGTTTTTAAAAAAAATGTTTTAGGTTTGCAAGGGATTTTGGGTAATAGAACCTGGTGAGAGCCAGTCAATTCACCCCATCCTGGATTTCCCTCGCTGTCTAGTTTTCAAAAATGTATAGGTTTGCTAGGTTTTCCTAGGTGCTGGCAGAGCTAGGGTTCAAAAACTACAGCTAGGCACTTTGCAAAAAATGGGTAATTTTTCATTGTGAGAATGTGGTGTGTTCACGTTGCGTTTTGAGCCATTTCCTGTCGTGGGCACTATGCCTACCCACACAAGTGAGGTTTCATTTTTATCGGGTGACTTAGGGTAACACATATTTGTAGAGCAACTGTTATTACCTATTGACATTCGATGCAAATGAAAGACAATGTGTTAAAAAGAAGTCATTTTGAAAAATGACCTACAATTCTCATGCTAATATGAGTATTCCCAATTTTGGAAATGTGCAAATATCTACTGTTTCTAAACTCTATATTTTGTTCCCATTTCAGAAATACATAGGTGCCTTTCATACCGATTTTTCCATGTATACATTTCCCCAGAATAATTGCTATTTACCTGTTACATAATAAAAAACATTGCAAGTCGCTGCTCAGTTTTTGGCTCTGGGTTCGTCGGGTTCTTGGTGAACCTACAAGCCCTTTATATCCCCACAACCAGTAAGGCCCAGCGGATGTAACTATATATTGCTTTCAAAGAGCTGTCATAATTAGAAGAAGTTACAGATGAAAACGTTGACACAAATGACTGTTTTTTTAACTAATTTAACATTTTTCCTATATTTAACTGTTAGTTGCTATAAAGAAACCTTGAAGGATCTACACAAATGACCCCTTGATGAATTCAGAATTTTGTCTACTTTTCTAAAATGTATAGCTTTCCAGGATCCATTATTGCTTTCATACCCATTTCTACCATAAACTGGAAGGAGGTTGAAAGCACAAAAAATAGCGAAAATAGGATATGTCCCAGAAAAATGCCAAAACTGTGTACAAAATTTTGGTTTTATGACAAAAGTCTGTCATTCCCTAAAAGCTGGGAAAATGGTGATTTCAGCCCCACAAACTCTTTTTTGATATCATTTGCAGGGGAAAAAACAGATGCTTTCATTTGCAGCACTTTTTTCCAATTTTTCACAAAAAAACAAAATGTAGCTATATTTTGGCTAATTTCGGGGTCCCCTCCAGGGGAATCCACAAATCCTGGGTACCTTTAGAATCTGTATGTGCACGGTTTCGAACAAGAGCACATGCTTACACAGACCAATCCCTTCCGGGATTCGATACGTCTATGGAGGTGCTACATAGACGATGTCTTAGTTGTGTGGCGAGGTGAGACAGAGTCTATTGGCCTCTATTTAATGTGGCTTAACAGCCGTAATGACTTTTTGAAATTCACTGTGGAATTTAATAAAAAGAAACTAGCCTTTTTGGATGTATTGATTGTGGCCACACCATCAGGTTTAGAGACAGAATTGTACAAGAAACCGATGGCTAGAAATTCGCGTTTGCGGTATGACAGCCATCATCCCAAATCGCTCAGAGATAATTTACTATTTAGGCAATTTCTCCGGGTACGGAAAAATTGCTCTACTAAGGAGAGATTTGAGAACCATGCTTCCAAACTGTCTTCTCAACTACGCGCCAGGAACTACCCTAAAAAACTGGTTCGATGATCTTTTAAATGGGCCTCCAATAAAAACAGGGAGGCCCTTTTAGATTTGCCAGCAGCAAAATCTGAACTGACTAGGATGACATTTTTTAACACTTTCAGTACTATGTCTTCGGGGATTCAAAAGAGTGTTCGGAAACACTGGCGAATACTGAACATAGGCATACCACCCCCTCTCTTTACTTTTAAGAGGAGCACCAACTTTTGAGACCAACAAGTCCATATAAGACCTAGAACCAAACTAGCCCCAGGAGTAGGGACTCTTTGGGAATTTCCCGCACTACAGGGCCACTTCCCTTGTGGTTACTATGCTGCATGCCCCCAGACACAAATGACCAAAACTGTGAACATAGAGACTGACAGGCCATGGTTACAAAAAAAGTTCACTAATTGCAACAGTGAGAAGCTTATCTATATGATCACATGTCCGAGTGATTTAAAATAAGTGGTCATGACCACTCGAAAGGTTAAATTGAGAATACTGGAGCATAAAAGCACTGTGAGGTGTAAAAAACAATCAACGAGACTAACGAGTCATTTTTTAGAAATTAAACATCGTCCTGATGACTTCAGTTGGACTGTATTGGAACTACCACTCATTCCTGAACATATCACAGATGTTTCAAGATTCTTACTGGTAAAAGAACAAAAATGGGTCTTTAGATTACAGAGTGATAAATTTGGTCTTAACGATGCTATACCCTGGACAATACTATGATAAGGTACATGAAAGGATCACAGTTTAACAGTCCTGACACACTATTCCATGCCTCTGTTGTTATTTACAAGAGGTGTTGTTCTATGACCTATTTATTTATTTATTTATTTATTTAGAAAGTTTTATAGAGCGTGAACAAGATCCTTGCGGATATCAGAGCGCTTTACATAACAGCTGGATGTAAGTAGAACAATACAAAATATGCAGGTAAACAATCATATAAAAGCATAGTTGGTGCACATAAAGTAGGAGGATTAAAGCATGGTGCTGTCTATTATAGCAGGAAACAAGAGAACTCAGGTCTGAGGAGATAGAGCTCATGTAAATTTAGCCATGAGAAACGCTTTGACTTCTTTTTTGAAAGAGGCGGAGGAGGCGTTCCGTCTGGTTGCGGGGGGTAGAGCGTTCCGAATTCTGGGCGCCATCCCCGAGAAGGATCGATTATAAGTTTTCTTTTTGTTGAACCTTTGGGGTTTCAGTAAAAGGTTTTCAGCACTCCTGGAGGACCTTAAACCCCCAGAGATTGTCAGTGTCTGCGCAAGATAGCTGGGAGAGCTGTGGTGTAAGGCTTTATGGGTCATGCACGCCACTTTTAGGTGGATTCTAGCTTCAAAAGGAAGCCAATTCAGGGATTTTAAGTCCGGGGAAATGTGTGCAGTTCTTTTCGAGCCGGTGATGAGTCTAGCTGCAGCATTAATCGACGCTCTTAAGGGTGCTGTTGCAGCTTTTGGGAGGCCACACAGGGAGACACTTCCGTAGTCAACACAAGGGATAACTAGCGCTTGTACTGCTAACTTGAGGTCCTCGACTGGCAGGAAGGGTTTCAGTTTCCTTAGAGTACTTATCTGGAAGTTAGCTCTCTTAGTAGCGTTACTGATGTGTTTTTGCATCATGAGGTTGTTGTCGAGAGTGATCCCCAAGGATTTTGCTGAGTCCACGATAGTTGGTTGTACGTTGAACGCGGTGAGCTGTTTGATCAAGTCATGCATTAAAGGGATCTTGGCCGGTGGTGCTATGAGGAGGAATTCTGTTTTTAATGCGTTCAGTTTGAGATGGTTTTCTGATAACCAAGACTGGGTGATCATGAGTGTGGAGTTGAGCAAATTAATGTCTTCGATGGAATTGACCTTAAGGTATAGTTGTGTGTCGTCCGCATACATATGAAATTGCACATTGGATGTTTGCAGGATTTCAGTGAGAGGTTCCATGAACAAGTTGAATAGGGATGGTGAAAGTGCGGACCCTTGCGGCACCCCCAGAGATATAGGAGAGGGATTGGAGAGTGCGTTGTTAACCTTGAATTTTTGTGTTCGGTTATGCAGGAAGGATGCAAACCATTCTAGCACTGTGCCAGACATACCCATCCTATGCTCCAGTAGATCTAATAGTTTCTGGTGTTTGACAGTATCAAAGGCTGATGAGAGGTCTAGTAGGATGAGTTAGCATGCACCATTCTGGTCAAGGATTTGTAGTGCGTCATCAAGAATGTGTGTCATGGCCGATTCAGTGCTGTGACCCGCTCTGAAGCCTGATTGGTGTTTATTTAGTAGGTTGAAGTGATCTATGTGATTGGTCAGTTGTTGGAGAACACATTTTTCCAACAATTTGGCCAAGGTGGGGATATTGGTAATGGGGCGGTAGTTGTTAAGGTCGGTAGGGTCAGCAGTGAGTTTCTTTAGAATAGGTGAGACTTGGCCTACTTTGAGGGAGTCCGGGATACAGCCTTGTTGGAGTGAGCTGTTAATGATTTTGGTCCAGAGTGGAAGAAGCCAAGGGGAGAGGGATTTGACTGCATTGGCCGGGAGAGGGTCAGTGAAGTGATTGGCCGGTTTCAGGTTGTTGAGAATCTTGCCTAGGGTGTCTTCAGTGTACATCTCAAAGGAAGACCAGGCTGCCTCGTTTTTAAGGCAGGCCTTGGGGGGGGAATGACCTGTGATGGGTGTAGGTAGGGGGGTGGTTACCATATGAGGGGCAGTGTGTAGTGCTCTGTCATTAAGGAGATCCTTTATGATGTTGTCAGTCTTCCGATTGAAGAAGGTGGAGAATTCTTGACAATTAGGATGTGGGCGAGCTAGGTCTCGAGCCCGTTGGGGAGCTTCCTTGGATTGATTTTTGACCAGCTCGAAGAGTTATTTTGGCCGGTTCTTAGCTTGGTCTAATTGGTGGCTGAAGAAGTCAGCTTTATTGCGCTTAATTTTTTTGTAGTATGCATTTCTCGTTTTCCTAAGGAGATTGAGGTGGAGAGCTGATGGGACTTCTCTCCAAATGCTTTCAGCGGACGTGAGGGCTCGTCTGTCCTCATTAAGTAGAGCGTTGAACCAGGGCTTGGAATCTTTAATGGGAGCTCTCTTAAGTTGCAGGGGGGCTGCCTCATTAATTATCGAGGTCATGGCATTGAGATAGTGATTTGTGAGAACATGGACGTCTGAGGTGTTTACAGTTGGCTGGAGCAGGTTATAACTGGAGGCGGGTAGTGAGTTGGGGTTGATTTTTTTCAAGTCTCTTTTCCAGATCTTAGGTTTTGTGGGTTGCGATGAGTTGAGTTTAAAGGTTTCTTTGATGTGAAAGGCAATAATGTGATGGTCCGACCAGTCACGTGGTTGGATCGAATCCACCTGGATGACTCCAGCTTTGGAGATAATGAGATTGAGGGTTGATCCTTTGTTGTGTGTAGGACTACTACAAGATTGGATGAGGGCTAGATCATCCAGGAAGTTAGCATCGTCTATATACATATCTTTATCAAGCACACGCTAAGGCATACTATTGATAGTTGCTGTTGGTAACACGACGAGCACTAATTGTAGATCCTATTTCCATATGATCCCCGTAATTATGTGCCATGCACTTTTAAATTGCATTTTATATTCCATTTTCACATCGCTGCCCAAACAACCCTTGGTTGATAAGCATTATTAATATATATGTCTTTATCAATTACATGCTAAGACAGACTGTGAGAAGTTGGCCTGGTGTATGCTGGTCACCTTATAATCTCTTGAATTACTAAATGAAAGGACACCACACAGGTATAGATATAAAATATTTATGTATTTATTACTAACAACTCTCTGCTAATCTCTCTATGAGATTAGAAGTCAGGAACATATGCACAAATCAACATTTCACAACAAGTTAAGCACAAATATGGCTGGGGCCCTTGGGGCGTACCAGACCATATACTAAAGAAGAGACTTAAGAATAATGACTTGCAAAGGGACAAGGCCTAGGGCCTTCAGAAGCGCTGGGGCCTCACTAATCCACCCAAGGCAGGTAAGTAAATGACCCACGGGAGACGCATGCAGTGTGAGAACACAGCCGCAGATCCCAATTGACTTCAATGGAGCAAGTCGCGATTGGAAATTTAGAGGTTAAGGATACTTCGGGAGAGTCTACAAGCAAGTCACTTACAGGGTAAGTAGTTCTAGAGCCGATACCCACAGCATCAACATAGTGCTGAAGTTACCTCACCCAGGGAAGCCGGGTGCATAGGTGTCTTTTGGTGTCGGGACGCGGCGTCGTTTTCAATGGGAGCCAAAGAAGACTTGCTGCTTGTGAAGACAGGAGAAGTGTCCGGTGGAATCCAAGGCTGGATTCAGAAGAAGGAGGACCTGAAAGCAGAGGGGACAGTGTTCAAAATCACTTGGCAGTGACCCGGGGCAGGGATGATGGATGCCCACAGTTGTTGGGTGATTTCAGGTGATCCACGGGTGTCTTGACTCTTCAGCCACGAGGTCCAGGAGGCATCGACGATGACCAGGAGATGGATTCGGTGTTTCCCATGAAGTCTTCAGCTGACTGCAGTGTCGGTGACCAGATTGGAACCAACAAGCCTTGGTAACAGCAAGTCTCGTGGAAAGGATAAAAAGACCAGCAAGGTCTGAGGGACTCACCCAGCGAGGACAAGTCAGGGCAGGCCTGGAGCAACCAGGGGAGCCCTTTGTAACTGTAGAAAAGTCTTCAGGGGACCCACAAGCCAACCAGCAAGGGATTGCAAAGACGCCTCAGGAGGATTCACTCACCAGGAGCCCACGGTCACTCGGAGCAAGGTAGGCCTCTGATCTTCGGAGGGAATCCTGCTGGAGGCTAGGACCACATGTGGTCCAAAGCACAAGTTTGTAGAACGTCGTGAAGGGGTTGTACTCGAAAATAGGGAACGGTACCCAGGTATTGCGGTTCCTCATCACTCGTGGAGTCCACTTGCCTCAGCGTCACTGGGGACTCCCGATGGTCTTGGAGAAGTCAGGAAGTCCTCTTCCTGGGCTGCAGGGACTTCGGCTCCGGCGGGAGCGGGAAGGTTTGCGACCGTTGATTGCAAGATTTGGTGCCTGCCAAGCAGGTAGTCACTCCTTGACTCCAAGGGAGATTCTTCCATCTTCCAGAGGTAATGGAACGTCGAAGGTCCAGGATTCTTCTTCAGAGCAACGTCCAGGGATATCTAGTTTGCAATGGCAAGGGTTCCCTAACTTATACTAGAAGGAAGGGAGGGACTAGCTCTATGACCCCACCTATGGGAGGGTCAGGTGAGTGGGTGGCTACACCCACTTCCCTTTTTCCAGTTTCATGCCAGAGCTGGGGCAGGTAGCCCCTGAGCCGGTTTGAACTGGTGTATGCACAGAGGAGCCTACTTCTCCCCCAGTGCAGGACTTCAAAGCACTCTAGGAGTGCACCCACCCAGCCCCAATACACTAAACCCTGTCTGGGAGGTGGTCACACCTCCCTGTGACAGGATGCCTATTGTTGGGCCTCCTCCACTGCGAGTTTCGGTCAGCAGCAGGAGGGCAGCCCAGGGTCTGTGACTGATGGCATCCATTTTGTGATGCCAAGGCTCTTCAGGATTCTACCGTGTTTCCACAGTGGGTACATTTCTATCCCTCTAGAAGGGTGGGATCATACTCCCACACCAGTTACTGGTGTGGGGGTATTATTCCAACACGTTTGACACCAAACACGACATTTTTTGATGCAGCCATTCCAGAGTTAGCATTTACTGCGAGGTTATAATGCACTTAAGAGTATATGGTTTGACCGCATTCACAAACAGCCCCAGAGAATGGACTCTGAGAGCTGCAGAGGGGCCCTTCTCAGGCAGAGGCACCCCCTTACATGGAAACCAAGAACCCTGCCCTCAGGATTGATAGGGCCGGCCTTAGGGGTGACTGATAGGTGTATATGTGTGTGCAGGGAGAGATATAGTGAACCTATATCTCAGTGAGGAGTGCTAACACTACCTCACCCAGGCTGCAGTAGCAGGCCTGTGGTGTCAGATTTAGTCTGTTTCCCAGGGGTGGCATAATACATGCTTCAGCCCCTGGTAGGCCTGTGAAGTACCTATGCCCTTGGTACCTAAGGTACCGTATACTAGGGGCTCATAAGGTACCACAGTATCCAATCACTTGTGCAACTAATAGGCACTCCATGTTGTTTAGAGAGAACAGAGAGGCTGGGGTCCTGATTAGCAGGGTCCCAGCCAGACTATAGCCAGAAACCATTGTTAACATCAGAAAAAAAAGTGGGGGTAACATAAGACGCAGATCCTACTCTCCTACACAACCCCCCCCCCAAACGCAGGGACACTAAACTAACCTTGACCAGTTGAGTCTTCGTGTTCTAAGTGGAAATACCTTGAGAGTCCATCTGCATTGGCATGTTGGGTCCCAGGTCTATGTTCCACTGTATAGTCCATCCCCTGTAGGGAAATGGACCACCTTAAAAGTTTTGGGTTTTCACCTTTCATCTGTTTAAGCCATAGGAGGGGCTTGTGGTCAGTCTGAACTATGAAGTGAGTGCCAAACAAGTATGGCCTCACCTTCTTCAGGGCGCACACCACAGCAAAAGCCTCCCTCTCTATAGCTGACCAACGTTTCTCTCTAGGGGTCAGCCTTCTGCTAATGAAAGCTACTGGCTGGTCTTGACCTTCATCTTTCAGTTGAGACAGTACAGCTCCCACACCCAGCTCAGAACCATCTGTTTGGCCAATGACATTTTTGGTGTAGTCTGGACTCTGTAAGATGGGAGCAGTGCACATGGCCTGCTTTAGGTCTTCAAAAACCTTCTGACAGCTAGCTGTCCACTGAACCTTCGTTGGCATTTTCTTTGAGGTAAGATCATTCAAGGAGGTCACTATAGATCCATATCCCTTTACAAACCGCCTATAATACCCAGTCAGGCCTAAAAAGGCTCTCACCTGTGTCTGGGTGGTTGGAGCAACCCATTCCATTATGGTTTGGATGTTGCTCTGTAAAGGCTGAACCTGGCCCCCACCTAAAAGGTGGCCCAGGTACACAACCTGACTCTGCCCTATCTGGCACTTCGTGGCCTTGATAGTGAGGCCTGCTTTTTGCAGGGCCTCCAAAACATTTCTGAGGTGGACCAGGTGATCCTGCCAGGAGGAACTAAAGACAGCAATATAATCTAGATAGACTGAGCAATAAGTTTCCATCCCTGCCAGAACTCTGTTCACCAACCTCTGAAAAGTGGCAGGTGCATTTTTCAATCCAAAGGGCATCACCACAAAGTGGTAGTGCCCACTAGGGGTTGAAAATGCTGCTTTGGCTATTGCATCATCAGCTAACCTGATCTGCCAGTAGCCAGCTGTTAGGTCAAATGTACTCAGATACTTGTCTGAGGCCAAAGTATCAATCAGCTCATCTGCCCTGGGAATTGGATAGGCATCAGTCCTGGTGACTGCATTGAGGCCTCTATAGTCTACATAAAACCTCATTTCTTTCTTACCACCCTGGGTATGAGGTTTGGGTACTAGGACTACTGGGCTAGCCCAAGGGCTATCTGAAGGCTCAATCACACCTAATTCCAACATTTTCTGGACTTCAGTCCTGATACAGTCCCTGACATGGTCAGGTTGCCTGTAGATTTTACTCTTTACAGGCAGACTGTCCCCAGTGTCCACCCCATGGGTGCACCAGGTAGTCTGACTAGGGGTCAGGCTAAACATATGTCTAAACTGATGCAGCACTTGTCTGCATTCAGTTTGCTGATGGTCAGTGAGGCTGCTTGCCAAAGCAACGCCACCTACTGACCCATCATCAGGGTTCTGTGAGAGCAGGTCAGGGAGTGGGTCACTCTCCTCCTCCTGTTCCTCAGCAGTTGCCATGAGCAAGCCCATGTCAGCCCTGCCAACATATGTTTTCAATCTGTTGACATGGAGCACTCTCAAGGGGCTCCTGGGAGTTCCAAGATTCACCAGATAGGTGACTTCTCCCTTTTGCTCAACAATGGTATTGGGGCCACTCCACTTGTCTTGGAGGGCTGATGGGGCCACAGGCACCAACAGCCACACATTCTGTCCTGGCTGGTACACAGTCAGCACAGCCTTTTGGTCATGCCAAGTTTTTTGTAATTCTTGGCTGGCCTCCAGGTTTTTAGTTGCATTCTTCATGTATTCGGCCATCCTGGAGCGGAGACCAAGTACATAGTCAATCACATCCTGTTTGGGGGGTTTGAGAGGTAACTCCCATCCCTCTTTTACCAAACACAATGGACCTCTTACAGGGTGTCCAAACAGAAGCTCAAATGGGCTGTTACCAACCCCCTTCTGTGGAACCTCTCTGTATGCAAACAAAAGGCAGTGAAGAAGAAGGTCCCATTTTCGCCTAATCTTTTCTGGGAGACCTTTAATCATTCCCTTAAGGGTTTTGTTGAAACGTTCAACCAACCCATTGCATTGTGGGTGATAGGGAGTAGTGAATGTATAAGTTACACCACACTCCGTCTGAAACTGAACTCAGACAAGACGGAAGTGCTTATCCTTGGCCCCACCCCCACTGCCTGAGACGACTCCTGGTGGCCGACCTCACTGGGTACAGCCCCAACACCCACGAACGCAACCTAGGATTCATCCTCGACTCCTCCCTCTCCATGTCGAAGAAGGTCAATGCCGTCTCCTCCTCCTGCTACAACACCCTCCGCATGCTCCGCAGGATCTACAAGTGGATCCCGACTGAAACTAGAAAAACGGTGACCCAAGCCCTCGTCAGCAGCAGGCTGGACTACGGCAACGCACTCTACGCAGGGATCCCGGCCAAACACCTACGACGATTGCAACGCATCCAAAATGCCTCTGCCCGACTGATCCTCAACATCCCTCGCCGCAGTCACATCACCCCCACCTGAGAGACCTACACTGGCTCCCCGTCAACAAGAGGATCACATTCAAGCTCCTCACCCACGCACACAAGGCACTCCACAACACCGGACCAGCCTACCTGAACAGCAGACTCAGCTTCTATACCCCCACCCGCCAGCTCCGCTCCGCCAGCCTCGCCCTCACCGCCGACCCCCGCATCCAACGAGCGAGCTCCGGTTGCGGGTCCTTCTCCTTCCTCGCCGCCAAGACCTGGAACACCCTCCCTACCCACCTGCCGCAGACCCAAGACCTGCTCACTTTCAGAAAACTCCTCAAGACCTGGCTCTTCGAGCAGTAGCACCACCCCCTCCCCTTAGCGTCTTGAGACCCTCACGGGTAAGTAGTGCGCTCTCCAAGCAACTGATTGATTGATTGACTCCTTCCACATTGTTTTTAGCTATCCTGACATGAAGTTGGTACCTCTGTCAGAGATGACCTCCTTTGGGAAACCCACTCTGGAGAAAACTCCAATGAGGGCTCTTGCCACCACAGGGGCTGTGGTGGTCCTCAAGGGAATTGCCTCTGGGTATCTGGTGGCATGATCCACTACCACCAGGATAAATCTGGGCCCAGATGCAGTTGGAGGGTCAAGGGGACCAACTATCTCAATCCCTACCCTTTTAAAGGGTACCCCCGCCACAGGTAGTGGTATCAGGGGGCCTTTGTTGGGCCACCTGACTTGCCACTGGCTTGGCAAGTGACAAAAGAGCAACAAAACTCCTTGGTGTCCTCTGACATATGTGGCCAATGAAAATGTGGAACAAGCCTATCCCAGGTCTTGTTTTGGCCCAAGTGACCTGCTAAAGGGATATCATGTGCTAGGGTCAAGAGGAACCCCCTAAACTTATGAGGTATTACCAACCTCCTGGTGGCTCCAGGGGTTGGATCTCTACCATCAGAATATAGGAGTCCCTCATCCCAATAAACTTTATGGGACCCACTAGCACTCCCAGCAGCCTCACCAGCAGCCTGCTGTCTGAGGGGTGCAAGAGAGGGGCAGCACTGTTGCTCCTTACTCAGATCTTCCCTAGAAGGGCCCCCTGCCCCCAAGAACTCAACCTGATCAGGCTCAAGTCCACTGGGACAGTTCCTTCTTCAGGATTTGCTTCTCCTCCCTCACGAGGTGAATCTGTGATCTGAGCAAGAGGGAAAGGCACTGCCTTAACCCTACTGCTCATCTTCTTGGGAAGCACCTGGTCCATGTTTTCAGGATCCAGAGCTGGTTCAGTGTTATGCATTTTGGCTTGTGACCTGGTCACAGCAAATACCGCTGCAGGGATGCCCAACATCTCAGCATGAGTCCATAACTCTACTTCAGACCATGCTGAAGTCTCTAGATCATTGCCCAAAAGACATTCTACAGGGAGGTCTGCACTGACTGCAACTTTCTTAAGGCCAGTTACCCCTCCCCAGGAGAAGTTCACAACTGCCAGACTATGGTTGGTCCTGACATTGCTTGCTTTGGTAACCTGGCACATTTCACCCAGGATGATCTGTCCAGGGTCCACAAGATCCTCTGCCACCATGGTGACACAAGCACCTGTGTCCCTAAATGCCAAAGCCTGTTTGCCATTTATTACAGGCTGCTGTTTGTATTTGCCCAGATTACTGGGGCTCACTAGGAAGGACATATCAATGTCTCCATCACAAATCAGCAATGCCCGAGTGGGTACTCTGACTAGGCCAGAGTCCACTTCAGAACCCAGGGTCAACCCTACTACACCCTTATTCTGAATATCACCTCCACCAGTAGCTGAACTAGGGGGAACAGTTGCCTTAGGGTCAGGAGTGGTGGTGGTTTGGTCTTTGGACTTGTTACAATCAGAAGTCCAGTGCCCTTTCTGTTTACAGAATTTGCACCAGGGCTTCTTTTGGCCTTTTCCCTGGTTGGATTGTGAATCCCCACCAGATGCAGATTTTTGGGGCCCTTGTGAAGACTTCTGGTCTTTTGACTTATCCCCACCTTTCTCAGATCCCTTAGAATCCTGCTTCTTGGTGTCACCCCCTTGGTTCTGGGTTTTCTGCCTCACCCTGATTCTGACCCATTTGTCTGCCTTCTTTCCCAATTCTTGGGGAGAGGTCAGATCAGAGTCCACCAGGCACTGATGCAACAACTGGTTCTGGCAATTATTAAGGATCTGTTCTCTCATCATTAGATTATACAATCCCTTGAAATCAGTAACCCTACTGCCAACCGTCCAACCCTTCAGATCCTTGGTTGCACAATCTACAAAGTCAGTCCAGTCCTGAGTCTCTGCCTTCTGGGTGTCTCTGAACTTCAACCTGTACTGCTCAGTGGTTAAGCCAAACCCATCTATCAATGCACTCTTCAGGACTTCATAGTCATCAGCATCCTCTTCTCTAACAGTGAGGAGCTTGTCTCTACCTTTTTCGGAAAAGGAGAGCCACAAGATTGCTGCCCACTGCATATGGGGGACCTGTTGTACTCTACAGGCCCTTTTCATAGCAGTTATCCATTTATGGATATCATCCCCACTCTGGTAGGGAGGAACAATCTTGCTCAGGTTCCTATGGTCTGGAATATATTCTCTACCTCTAGGGACACTGTTGCTGCCACCAGGGGGTTCTAACCCCTCTCTTCTAGAAGCTCTCTGGAGCTCAAAGGCTTCTCTATCTAATGGCAACTGCTTGGTTTTGAGGGCAAATCTTGCTTCCTCATACTGCAGCAGTTTGTACATTCTGATCTGACCTCTCCCCAAAAATTGGGAAAGAAGGAAGACAAATGGGTCAGAACCAGGGTGAGGCAGAAAACCAAGAACCAAGGGGGTGACACTAAGAAGCAAGATCCTAAAGGCTCCGAGAAATGTGGGGATAAGTCAAAAGACCAGAAGTCTTCACAAGGGCCCCAAAAATCTGCATCTGGTGGGGAGTCACAGGCCAACAAGGGAAAAAGCCAAAAGAAGCCCTGGTGCAAATTTTGTAGGGCACTGGACTTCTGACTGTAACAAGTCCAAAGATCAAACCACCACCACTCCTGCCCCTAAGGCAACTGTTCCCCCTAGTACAGCTACTGGTGGAGGTGGAAATCAGAATAAGGGTAGGGTTGACCCTGGGTTCTGAAATGGACTCTGGCCTAGTCAGAGTACCCACTCAGGCATTGCTGATTTGTGATGGAGACATTGATATGTCCTTCCTAGTGAGCCCCAGCAATCTGGGCAAATACAAACAGCAGCCTGTAATAAATGGCAAAAAGGCTTTGGCATTCAGGGACACAGGTGCTAGTGTCACCATGGAGGCAGAGGATCTTGTGGACCCTGGGCAGATCATCCTGGGTGAAATGTACCAGGTTACCAATGCAAGCAATGTCAGCACCCACCATAGTCTGGCAGTTGTGAATTTCTCCTGGGGAGGGGTAACTGGCCTCAAGAAGGTAGTAGTCAGTGCAGACCTCCCTGTCGAATGTCTATTGGGCAATGATCTAGAGACTTCAGCCTGGTCTGAAGTAGAGTTATGGACTCATGCTGAGATGTTGGGCATCCCTGCAGCGGTATTTGCTGTGACCAGGTAACAGGCCAAAATGCATAACACTGAACCAGCTCTTGATCCTGAAACTATGGACCAGATGCTACCCAAGAGGAGGAGCAGTAGGGTTAAGGCAGTGCCTTCCCCTCTGTCTCAGATCACAGATTTCCCTCCCGAGGGAGGAGAAGCAGATCCTGAAGAAGGAACTGCTCCAGAGGGACTTGAGCCTGATCAGGTTGAGTTCTTGGGGGCAGGGGGACCTTCTAGGGAAGATCTGAGCAAAGAGCAACAGTGCTGCCCCTCTCTTGAACCCCTCAGACAGCAGGCTGCTGGTGAGGCTGCTGGGAGTGCTAGTGGGTCCCATAAAGTTTATTCATGGGATGAGGGACTCCTATATTCTGAGGCTAGAGATCCTACCCCTGGAGCCACCAGGAGGTTGGTAATACCTCAGAAGTTTAGGGGATTCCTCTTGACCCTAGCACATGATATCCCATTAGCAGGACACTTGGGCCAGAACAAGACCTGGGATAGGCTTGTTCCACATTTTCATTGGCCACATATGTCAGAGGACACAAAGGAGTTTTGTCGCTCCTGTGTCACTTCCCAAGCCTGTGGCAAGTCAGGTGGCACAACAGAGGCCCTCCTGATACCACCACCTGTGGTGGGGGTGCCCTTTGAAAGGGTAGGGATTGACATTGTTGGTCCCCTTGACCCTCCAACAGCATCTGGGCAAAGGTTTATCCTGGTGGTAGTGGATCATGCCACCAGGTACCCAGACGCAATTCGCCTGAGGACCACCACAGCCCCTGTGGTGGCAAGAGCCCTCATTGGAGCTTTCTCCAGAGTGGGTTTCACAAAGGAGGTTTTATCTGACAGAGATATCAACTTCATGTCAGGGTATCTAAAAGCAATGTGGAAGGAGTGTGGTGTAACCTATAAATTCACTACTCCCTATCACCCACAATGCAATGGGTTAGTTGAAAGGTTCAACAAAACCCTAAAGGGAATGATTAAAGGCCTCCCAGAAAAGCTTAGGCGAAAATGGGACCTTTTGCTTCCCTGCCTTCTGTTTGCATACAGAGAGGTTCCACAGAAGGGGTTTGGCTACAGCCCATTTGAACTCTGTATCGGCATCCTGTAAGAGGTCTATTATGTTTGGTGAAGGAGGGCTGGGAGTTACCTCTTAAACCTCCCAAACAGGATGTGATGGATTATGTACTTGGTCTCCGCTCCAGGATGGCTGAATACATGAAGAAGGCTACTAAAAACCTGGAGGCCAGCCAAGAACTACAAAAAACTTGGCATGACCAAAAGGCTGTGCTGACTGTATACCAGCCAGGACAGAAAGTGTGGGTGTTGGAGCCTGTGGCCCCACCAGCTCTCCAAGACAAGTGGAGTGGCCCCATACAATTGTTGAGCAAAAGGGTTAAGTCACCTACTTGGTGAATCTTAGAACTTCCAGGAGCCCCCTTAGGGTGCTCCATGTCAACAGATTAAAACCATATGTTGACAGGGCTGACATGGGCTGCTTGCTCATGGCAACTGATGAGGAACAGGAGGAGGAGAGAGACCCTCTCCCTGACCTGCTCTCACAGAACCCTGATGATGGGTCAGTAGATGGTGTTGCTTTGGCAAGCAGCCTCACTGACCATCAGCAAACTGAATGCAGACAAGTTCTGCAACAGTTTAGACATATGTTTAGCCTGACCCCTAGTCAGACTTCCTGGTGCACCTATGAGGTGGACACTGGAGACAGTCTGCCTGTCAAGAGTAAACTCTACAGGCAACCTGACCATGTCAGGGACTGTATCAGGACTGAAGTCAGGAAAATGTTGGAACTAGGTGTGATTGAGCCTTCAGATAGCCCTTGGGCTAGTCCAGTAGTCCTTGTGCCTAAACCTCATACCCAGGGTGGTAAGAAAGAAATGAGGTTTTGTGTAGACTACAGAGGCCTCAATGCAGTCACCAGGACTGATGCCTATCCAATTCCCAGGGCAGATGAACTGATTGATACTTTGGCCTCAGCCAAGTATCTGAGTACATTTGACCTAACAGCTGGCTACTGGCAGATCAGGTTAGCTGAGGATGCCAAGGCCAAAACTGCATTCTCAACTAGGGGTGGGCGGAATTGGCGGAAGGCACTTCCGCCAATTCTCGCGAGAATGCCCGCAATTTCCGCGATCACACGATATTTCCGTGATCGCGGAAATTGGTGCTTCCGGCCTGCCGCTGCCGTTACAGTGACCATGTGTGTCTGTAACGTTGACACGGCGCCGACGTTCCTGGGGTCCCTCGAGTCAGCTGTCCATCAGTGGGGGAAAGGGCGGAAGACGTTGCCCACCGCTGGTGTGTGGGGCGGGGCTTCCATGCAGTTCACATGCCCTCTGTTTATGGGCCAGAGACCGAGCAGAGCGGCAGATGAGGAGACTGAACCTCCTGGAGACTACGCGGGGATTGCGCTCGAGTCGGAATCACGGATCGGGTAAGTGACGACGACCTGGGGGAAAAGCACACCTGCCCAGCCTCGACCTAGCTCCCTAATGTTTTGTGCTGATAAAGCGTTACTGAATTTGAGCTTCCACTCGGGCCCCTGCTTTATTTATATCTGTAAGTGCTTCCTGTTGTGGTTGGCCAGGCAACAATTTCCGTTCCCTCCCGGAAATTGCGACAATTCGGCATTTCCGCGTTCCGGTCGGAACGCGGAAATGTCGAATTGTCGCAATTTCCGGGAGCGGAACGGAAATTGTCGCCCACCCCTATTCTCAACCCCTGGTGGGCACTACCACCCTGGTGATGCCCTTTGGATTGAAAAATGCACCTGCCACTTTTCAGAGGATGGTGAACAAAGTTCTGACAGGTATGGAAACTTATTGCTCAGCTTATCTAGATGATATTGCTGTCTTTAGTTCCTCCTGGCAGGATCACCTGGTCCACCTCAGAAATGCTCTGGAGGCCCTGCAAAAAGCAGGCCTCACTGTCAAGGCCACTAAGTGCCAGATAGGGCAGAGTCAGGTTGTGTACCTGGGCCACCTTGTTGGTGGAGGCCAGGTTCAACCTTTACGGAGTAAAATCCAAACCATCATGGAATGGGCTGCTCCAACCATCCAGACACAGGTGAGAGCCTTTTTAGGCCTGACTGGGTACTATAGGAGGTTTGTTCAGGGATATGGATCTATAGTGACCCCTTAAATGATCTTACCTCAAAGAAAATGCCAAAAAAGGTTTAGTGGACAGCTAGCTGTCAAAAGGCATTTGAAGTAAGCCTGGGCAAGCACTACGCTACGCTCGCGTAGTTTGCGAAGTCTGCGCTACTTCGCACTACGCGAATTGCACGTAGCACAGTGCAAACATGCGTAGCGTAGCGTTGCGTAGTGCAGCGGTCATTTTTTGCTTGCTCGCGGTCCTCAATGTCAAGTTGGCGACCGCGAGCAAGCAATGACATCCCGGCGAGACTTTTTCCTCATTCGTAATCAACAACATCAAGTTTGCGATCGTGAACGTGGAAAATAAACCTCCTGGCGAGATTCTCAACGCGGGCAGGTCAGGTTTCTCATTGCAAGTGGTCGCGTATGCTCGCGACCGCACGCGATGAGAAACTACCAGTTCGCGTTGAGAAAGTTGCCGCTTGAGTAAAAATCTTCTCGAGCGGCAGAAAACTACAGCTCGCACTGTGCAAGATACCGTTTTCAATGATTGCACAGTGCCGGATGCTTGTCCGCACTGTGCAATCATTGAAAACGGCATCTGGCACAGTGCGAACAGGGTACTACGCAGTTCGCAAAGTACTACGCGTAGCTCGCATAGTGCGAAGTGCACTTTGCGTAGCTTCGCGTAGCACTACTTCGCGAACTACACAGGCCATGTGCCCTGCCCCCATCTTACAGAGTCCAGACTAAACCAAAAAGTTCATTGTCCAAACAGATGGTTCTGAGCTGGGTGTGGGAGCTGTACTGTCTCAACTGAATGATGAAGGTCAAGACCAGCCAGTAGCTTTTATAAGCAGAAGGCTGACCACTAGAGAGAAACATTGGTCAGCTATAGAGAGGGAGGCCTTTGCTGTGGTGTGGGCCCTGAAGAAGCTGAGGCCATACTTGTTTGGCACTCACTTCATAGTTCAGACTGACCACACGCCCCTCTTATGGCTCAAACAGATGAAAGGTGAAAACCCAAAACTTTTAAGGTGGTCCATTTCCCTACAGGGGATGGACTATACAGGGAACATAGACCTGAGACCCAACATGCCAATGCAGATGGACTCTCAAGGTATTTCCACTTAGAACACGAAGACTCAACTGGTCAAGGTTAGTTTAGTGTCCCTGCGTTTGGGGGGGGGTTGTGTAGGAGAGTAGGATCTGCACTTATGTTGCCCCCACATTTTTCTGATGTTTACACTGGTTTCTGGCTATAGTCTGGCTGGGTCCCTGCTAATCAGGGCCCCAGCCTCTCTGTTCTCTCTAAACAACTTGGAGTGCATATTAGATGCACTAGTGATTGGATATTGTGGTACCTTATGAGCCCCTAGTATATGGTACCTTAGGTACCAAGTGCATAGATACTTCAGAGGCCTACCAGGGGCTGAAGCATGTATTATGCCACCCCTGGGAAGCAGACTAAATCTGACACCACTGGCCTGCTACTGCAGCTTGGGTGAGGTAGTGTTAGCACTCCTCACTGAGGTATAGGTTCCCTATATCTCACCATACACACACATATAAGCCTATCAGTCACTCCTAAGACAGGCCCTATCAATCCTGAGGGCAGGGTGCTTGGTTTACATGTAAGGGGGTGCCTCTGCCTGAGCAGGGCCCCTCTGCAGCCCTCAGAGTCTATTCTCTGTAGCTGATTGTGGAGACCCAGGAAATGGGACCGCCCGCAATGCATGCGGCAGTCCTGCAGATACAATTAGGATGTGCCCCCAACACTGGCGGGCGCATCCCGCATTGTTAACATTGTGGAGGGCGGTGCAGAAAGCACCGCCCGCCACAATGCCCAGAAGGCATGTTGTGCACTTCCATGCACAACATGGCAGGCACCGCTCGGTGCCTGCCATGTTGTGCATTGAACTGCAGGAGGGTAACATAAGGTACCCCCCATGTGCACCCCCCACCCCCCAGGATCCCTGCAACAACCGCCTGCCTTTGCCACGGAAAGGTAGGTCCATGCCTGCATAATAATATGGATGGCGGTGTCTACCAGACACCGCCACCATATAAAATACTTTTCTGCCCGGTAGGCAATCTGGTGGATTGACTACCCGCGGAAAACTGCAGACGGTCTTCCCGTCTTCCGGGGTACCCCCCACCATGGTAATGTGGCGGGGGGAATCCTAAGCGTGCGGAGGTTTATGGCGGGCGGATCGCCACCGCCATACAGGCGGTGGCGATCCGCCCATTATCCTAATGGACCCCTAAGACTCCCAATGGACAATATTCTAGCGAGGATTTTTTCACATGTTTGTAAATAGATAAAATCAAGTACATACATGAAAACATCCCAATCTATAAAAATGAATTCATTTACTGACTATCCCCGTAAATATCTGACAAACGCTGCATCCGTAAAATAGCATTATGCTGTAATTTTCATACATATTTATTGTTTTTAATTATATTGTACATTTTGCACTTTGTTGAACAAACTGAGTTCAAAAGCTTACACTTTATGCAAATTAGAATCACTAAGCACTTTAATGGACAGGGTATGATGCAATACTGGCTCACAGAGGCCAGAAACATATCTATAACTTGTATTGAGTCCTAAACAAATAAAAAACCAAAAAAATAGCAAATCTGCAGAACAATGGCTATACGAATGATTCTTCTAGTAGACCATATTCCATGTCAAAATAAATAAGTACATGGAAATAGCTAGGTGGGGACCCACAATGTATTATACAGATATTATCAAATCATATGTAAAAATCGGCATTTTAATGTCATGTCTCATTTTCTATTTGAATATTTTAATATTTTTATGTATTTTACATAGAATTGTTTCTTTTAACTATTTATTGTGATGAGATGATTTTACAATTTGATTTATTGCTGATTTGCACTCATACAAATGGTTAAGATACAAATTTCTTCTCGGTCCATTAGCAAGTAGAAATCACGTGTGCAGGCTCTAAGCACTTTAAATGGTAATGTGACTCAGAGAGCGCATCATGTGATCAAGGCCGTGGTAGGCCAAAATGCGTCATGGCGGTCGTGGTGGATTGAAGGCTTCCAATAAAGACAAGATATATATATATCAGATGAAACATTATTACACTCTAGGCGTGATATGTGGTTATGTTTTCTGGGCAGAATATGTTGAATATGTTGAGGACCCAGTAAGAAATTGACATGCACCAATAAAATGCCAAGATGGTGTACTGTGGTTAACAGTGGTTAATAGTCTTATATTTTGGAAATTGATAGTGGTTACTTGAGCGTGATAAAAATTAAGAAGATATATTATGGAAATATAGGAAAGCGTGAAATAATGGAAAAATGTTATATGAAAATATATGAGACTATATCACATAAGAAATCTATTTATATGGGCCATGAGAAAATCTTGAAGGAAATAATGATAACCACACATATAGGAAAAATGGCATAAGTCATAATTAGGGCTCCTGGTTTTATAGTATTTATTTTTTTGACATTTCTGTCTGTATTTAGCCATATTTATTTTTTGCTAATATTATCTGTATTTATCCATATTAATTTGGGGTTTTCTGAATAAATGAAGTTGAAACTAGTATATTTCCACATTTATGTAACTGATGAATGTGCATTTATGCTTGAACGCCTGATAGGTTCCAGTGGTAAGAACACCAACAGATGAAAAACCAATGCCTACAAAGCGCCTAGATCTAGATGGTTGAAACCATTATGTAAGGAGTTGGGTACTAGTCACTATATGGTAGCCCTGAGAATATTGAAGTCAGACTCACGGCCCCTAATTGTGTGTGGCATGGCAAAGTTTTTAAGTTGGGCTTGGGTGATCAGATCAAGAAGGCTTAAATTAATTGATTAATTGGAGGATTTTAAATCTGTGTGTTCAAGGTAACTTATTAATGTCATTTGCTTATGGGATATTTTATCGACTGTATTGTATTGTTATGGCTTTGTTTTTTTGTGTTTTTTTACTATATTGTATGTACTGCTTTTTAAGATAAGATTTTATCGAAATAAAGCCTATTGACAGACTGACTGACTGAAAAACCAATGGACATATATAGAAACCTGAACATTTTAGTATTAAGGTTGTGCATATCTACTGCTGTTAAAGCCTCTTTACTGAATTCCATTCTTATTTTATCCCCTTAGATGTCAATCCACACAACTATTGGCCTGGAAGTCATAACTTGCAGCATTTAGAATATCTATTAAAAAAAAGTCAACATCTGTTTTTTTCCTCATTTAAAAATAAATACAGATGTAAAAATAGATGTTTTCCTGTCTGTGTTTAACTGTAAAAATCTGTAAAAAACGGAAAACAAGGAGCCCTAGTCATGATGAATATATATAATGGTATCTCCTTTTGGTAAAAAGTAATATATCGTATTAAATTAGTGCATTTTCACATTAAAGGTGAAAAAAATTCAAAAGGACGAGAGACGTTATTATAATTGTTAGAAGATATAAGGATTATAATTAATGTTGAAATGAGAGTGTTGTGGGAATTATAGTTGCAGCAAAAAACACAAGAAAATATTGAGAAAAAGAAAAAAGTAAAAAACAAGAAAGAAAAAAGAGAAAAACGGATTGTATATTGTCTGTTTTCAAATATTGAAAACCTAGGATGTGAGAGCATGAGTCACATGATTGATCAAGACCAAGGTAGGTTGAAATGCATTCTTTGTGGATCATCTGCTTTATTAAATAAAACATTTGCTATACAATAGGCCGGAGTGGCTTATCTTTCTTCTCTGGAGTGGCGGAGGAGTGTTGATGGACATAAATATATATAAATACTCACCTATACAGTTATACACACACCACCTCACTTATTCATACAGATACTAACACATATGTACTCTCTTATATCACTGATACAAGCACACGCTCATCCATGCAGCCACTCTCACAATCACTCACTCTCACATATAGTCATTTATATACTCCAACACTCACATATACTGCCTTTCACATATGTAGTCACTCACACATGTACCACTGAGACATCCATTCACTCACCAACACACCCATACACACACTCACCCACCCATACATCCCTTCACAGATGCACTCTTGAACCATATACCCGGTGAATCACCCACTCACACATCTCTGCACAGTCACACCCCCCACCAACACATACACTCAGACACCCATATAGATACTCAGACAACCAATCAATAAGCCATTTAGACACTCATGTAGTTACTCAGAAACCAAGCAGCCGCTTACACACCAACTAACAGACAGATACAGACATTGACAGCTTATTCACTAAGCCATTCATTCAGTAAGACACGTTTAATCACCCACTTATACAGTCAGTCACACACCTACTAAATCATTCATTCAGACACTTATACACCCACTCATTCTTCAATACACCTTGGTGTGTATACATACATATATATATATATATATATATATATATATATATATATATATATATATATATATATATATATATAATCACTTAAAAAACCATAGGTTTCACACAGGTTATAGTTAGGTGGACATTTCACTCGTAAAAAACGAATGAAATTCCCCCGTTATAGTTAGTTCAGATAACTATAACTCGCGCACCCACAATCCACTGCTAGTGATGTCACATATTACATCACTCATGACATGGTCAGTGGCATCACTCATGACATCACTGATGACATCATCCTTGTGATAGAGTGGCGGTCGCGTGAGTTATAGTTATCTGAACTAACTATAACGGGGGAATTTCATTGGTTTTTTACGAGTGAAATGTCCACCTAACTATAACCTGTGTGAAACCTATGGTTTTTTAAGTGAATTTGCAAGGTTTTTTAAATGCTAATTCCTAACTATAACGTCTGTGAAACCTGTGGTTTTTTCAGTGAATTTGTACGTTTTTTAAATGCTAAGTTATGTATTTATTAATATATATATTTTTTTAAGGTATTTCACCGTGCGCGCACCGTGCGTGCACCGTGCGCGCACCCCGCGATTTTTATAAAAAAATATAAAATGTTTATTTCACCCTTGGATGGTCCTTCTGTGACCCCCTGATAAAGGTTAGGGGGTCAGGAACTCTCTTCCCTGCCCCCTTTGCACGTTTTCCACCTTTTTTCCCCTTTCCTTTTCAGTGCGAGAGATAAAATGGCGGCCAACACTTCCTGATTTTGACCGATTTTGACTGACATCTAACAACCAATCAGAATTTCGCACGCGCACGGCACCGTGCGCGCACGGTGCACGTGTATAGATATTTATATGCTTTTAAATGCTATTTTCTCAGGAAATACTGAACAGATTGACACCAGACCTGCAAAAGGCACTTCCCTGACCTGAGGACTACCTCTCTGCCAAATTTCAAGTAATTCTGTTCAGCCGTTCGGGCTGTACCTTCGACTAAAGGTCCTATGGAAAAATGCATTTGGAAAATGGATTTTGGGACCCCCCTTTTTTCTCGGCCCCCGCTTGATGAATGACCCCGAGACTTTCAGGGTAGGAGCTGAGCGGAGCGCCCCATTAGTTTTGAAAATTTCACGAAGATTCGTCAACCGGTGCCAAAGTTATTCAAAATAGAATTTTGAGATTTCCTATGGAAACACGGTCCTAACTATAACTATCTACTGGCGACCGCCAGTAGATAATATATATATATATATATATATATATATATATATATATATATATATATATATATATATATATGAATTAGCAAAGTGTCCTTGCGGGGGGAGCGCTTCAAGCTGGTGCCGGCCGTGAGGTGGGACGACCTCACAATTATTTCACGAAGCAAAAGAACAGAGTCGCACTCTTTCTGGATATGAATTCAGTAAATTTTAATGACCTTCTCTGTTACCAACGCGTTTCGAACTCCACTGGTTCCTGATCACGGTATTTACAAGAGTCCATCATTTGTTTTTACATTTTTATACCAACTGATCCGTCCTGCCCGCAATGAAGCATTCTGGGAGTTGTGGTTTCAAAAGACACTTAATCATATGTATCATGCTTATTTCCCATTATTATACTTATGTATCTACAACTTAAAATGTGTTATAAGCTGGACACAGAGAGTCCGTGTTCCGTGACTGCAAATTCCATATCTTAATCCACGCAGCCAATTATGCATGTGTACGGCTAAGTGCCGAGGATGGTAATTAGAATCAAACATCTATTTGTCAAACAATTTCTGTTAAGTAACTCATGGGGCTAAGTGCCCTGTGTGTGATAGGTTTCTCAATGAATTCATGAATGCAAATTAGTTTGTTCGTTGATAACCATACAAATTCCTTGTGGCATTGATGTGTCTGAGCCTATATAATAATGTGAATTTGTCAGGTGTTCGTGCGGGGTGAGTGCCCGTTTTCTAATTTACCATACATCTAAAAAGTATGAGGAGTGGGAACAGCTATGAAAAAAAAAATTTAATTAATAAATTGAAAAATGTCTGCTGGCAGCTCTGTCTGCATGTTATATATATATATATTCACTGAAAAGACCATAGGTTTCAGGAACGTTATAGTTAGTTTGACATTTCCCTCGTACAAAACCAGAGAAATTCAGCCATTATAGTTAGTAGAGCTACCTATAACTCGCATCCCCGCAATGCACTGCTGATGATGTCACATATTATATCACTCATGACATGATCAGTGACATCACTGATGACCTCACTGATGACATCACTAGTTATAGTTAGCTCTACTGACTATAATGGCTGAATTTCTCTGGTTTTGAAATGTCCAACTAACTATAACGTCCCTGAAACCTATGGTTTTTTTCAGTGAATTTCTAAGGTTTTTTTAAATGCTAATTTCTAACTTTAACGTCCCTGAAACCTATGGTTTTTTCAGTGAATTCTAAGGTTTTTTAAATGCTAATTTCTAACTATAACGTCTCTGAAACCTATGGGTTTTTTGTGAATTTCAGTAATTTTGATTTTTTTTGTGTGATATTTTGTAACTTTAATATCCTAAAAATAGTGTTTGTAATTATTTGTGTTTGTTATTAAAAGTATATAATGTCTTCTTTTTTATTATATAGGTACAGCCATCATGTACCTATCTCGGTGGGTGCGCGGATTCAAATCGCCATATTAGTGAAGTCGTGAAGGATGTGTGTTTCAGCCAGCCCACTCCGCTTAGGCTTACAGGGAAGGAACAACAACGCTACATGTCCCAGGTCTTCCCTGTAGTGATCTACTGATCACAGGTCTAGTTGTCAGCATGCCACAGCCACTCACTGATGCTAGTTTAAACCCACACCACACCCATAGAGCACAGGCATCACAGGACATGTCACCCTGCCAATAAAAAGGGCTGGGCGCACGTGCTGGAGGCCATTTCCATTCTCTACCAAGACTTGAATTCCGCTGAGTTAGTGCCACCATAGCTGAGCGGGTGTGCAGCCTGCGATGATGTATAGGCCTCGATACACTATCGTGGCAATCAAGACCAGATTTGAATTGTGAGCTCCACTGGACAGCGTGTACACCACACAGAGATGATTCCTCAGTGCGGTGCAGCATAATGCGCTGGGGGCCTGTGATGGCTGAGGAGGTATTTCCGGCACATTGTAGGCCCTCTTGGAGACATACCAGTGGGGGCAAGTGAGCATTAAGGTCTGGGTGCACAGGGTCAGGAACTCATTGCTGGGCGGCGGACTAGTCTGGGGACCAGGGCTGGGATGCTTGCGAAAGATGTAGGAAACATGCACACTGCCTAAGAGGGTAGAGGCCCCAGTGGTCCAGTTTTGCCTGCTCATAGTTAGAATGCGTGTGGTTTCTGTTGCGGTGATTATGTACAGTGTCGACAGCGAGCACAAGTAGTACATGTGTGCAGTCAATTGCCCCCAACTCGTGCACGAAGTCTGCTATGGCGGGGTTACCTTGCTTGGTCTCCAGCTGTTCCTGCGCAGTGTGCGTGCAATGAAGATGCAAAGTAGCAGGTGTATCAAGCTGAAATGAACCATGATACTTAGAGGTATCATAAATCCTGCATAATGAGACTGTAACAGAAGTTCGTGTGGTTGTAACAGTTGTTTTCTTTCCGACGAAAGTTACGGCCACACGAACTTCTGTTACAGTCATTTTGTGCAGGATTGATCATACCTGTAAGCGTTCCGGTTTGTCCAAGTGCAATACATTGTACCATTTAACGATTGTAACCATAATAACGCTTGACCATTCTCACCATTTATCCAACAGGTTTCTGAATGTGGAGTATGGGAATTTCCAGGACGATATGCAGTTATTTGGATCCACAAGTTGCCCTTTTGATATTCCCCGTTGGGAATGTTACTCGTTGTTTGATGTTTTTTTGTGTTGTTAATTTATGTTTTTGTAATAAAGTTCTGTTTTTCCACTACTGTTGACTACTGGACTTTATAACCTGGCGCACCCCCATTTCGGTGACTACAATCTTGGATCTGGAGCACAGAGACGTCAAGCAATGGTTGGGGTTGGGTTTGGTTGTGCAGGAATACTATGAATTGGGACGAGTGGGTGGTGCGGATACAGGGGCCCTAAATTGCTTTTGTGGACATGCATCCAAGACGTGTGAGGAAGTTTAATAGGACTCCTCTGACTCTGAAAGTTGTTAGTTAGAAGGTACCAGAAGGCAACAGGTGCAGCACAGCCAGCAGCTTTGTCTGCAGAAGTATGTTAATTGTCCGCTATTTTAGTACCGTCAGCCTGTGGGCAATGTGGCAGTGTGCACCAACCTGAGAATGGGCCGATAATTCTTTTGCTACTTTTTCTGCACTAAAGTGCCAATAACTCGGCGATAAGTCCCCACTGTTGGGTTATAGGTTGACTCCAAAACGAGCCCTTGTGTTTATTAGGATTTTATTGTAACTACATGCAAATCCCAAGAAAAAAGATGAAAAAGCAAGAAAGGTGGGCAGGGTATAAACACCCTGACCCCCTAGGCCTGCTCAGGAGATCCCACAAAAACACCCAAGGCAAAACAATGTATATCTTTTTCTTTTTAATGAAAAGCAGCTGGGTGTGTGAATACGGACGAAAAATTTAAAAAAACGATGGGGCGTATTCTCAAGGACTTATCGACGAGTTATCAACATTTTAGCGCAGCAAAAGTGGCAAAAGAATTATCATCCCATTCTCAACCTGGTGCAAACTGCCAATATCGCCAGTTTTTCTGTGATAGCTTCCGCAAAAAAACATCGCCATGGATGAGAGCGACAACTAACGCTAATGATATGCAGAGTAGGCGTTCCTGTACAAGAAACACACAAAAACACCACTTCCCGATATTTTTAACGACCAGCCAAATCTGCAATGCGATCCAAAAACAGGTGTTAAGCCGCGTTAGCCGTATGAATTTAACATCTGCCTTTTATTGGTGTAAAGCAGGACGACTACCTGCAGTATGAAACACAGCCTAGCCCAGAGCCACATCTGAAGACCAACACATGTCATAGAGCTACTGATCATGCAGCTCCAACACCCAAGAAGGCCACCACCCCAAGGCCAACCCCCCCGGTGCACCCTTCCCCATACTACCACCAAGGCAGCGCAGAACAGGACAGCGGACCTTCCGAAAACGGCATGGTCCCTCAGCCACACAAAAGCTGAATGTTGGGAGAGGTGGGAACAAAGTATGTGTGAAGGAGGCAAGCCACCCATCAATATGAATGCACACAATGGCAAGTGTAGCAGTGATGTGCTGGACAGACCTCACTATGCAGAGCACAGGCCTCTCCATGTGTACATATACTGCTGGTGCTTGTAGTGTTGTGATCAGTGCACGCATCCATGTTACCTCAGGCAGTGAGGAAGATCTTTGTCATGTAGCTGTGTCGTCCCTGCCTGTAAGCGGAAGCAGAAGTGGAGTGGACTGGTACAACGTACACCACTCCATCGTAGGAGTGTGAATAAACAGGCCGGGGCTCTGTGCGTGGTAAACTCAAAATGAATGTGGAGTTATGAGGCTGCCTCGATATCCACAAACTCATCACTGTCAAAAGGCATCTGAGAGACGAACACAAGACTCACAACAAATAGCATGGTTCACGTCTGGGAAGGCCAACGCGTCTCCCAGAGTGGCGGCCCTCACCCTGCCACGAGGCCGCCGCCGTGATCACCAGCCTCCTCGACACAGGTCTCCTGCGAACCCAGCGGCACAGTACCACAGAGTTATATCTGTACAGACTACTGCCTTCGATGTGCACTGCGGACAGCAGGGCTCACAATTCAGACGGAGTCGTGATTGGCAACAGACATTGCTACCAGTGCGGCCTACCCACACCATGCATCATCGCTGGCTGTGCACATGCTGAGTGCTTCAGGTACCACTAACTCTGTGCAGTTCAAGTCAACGCCGGGTGGTTGTGGGCCCTTGCTGACCGCTGCCTCCGACCTACACTGCGGTCAGCAGGGCTCACAATTCAAGATTAGTGCCGATGCAAATTGTGTTAAAGAGAATAATCGGTTAAGAAGACCAAATGCTCCCAATCTGTGCACCTCAAGTCAACACCACGTGCTGTGGGCCCTTGCTGACCACCGCCTCCAGCCCACACTGCGGTCATCAAGGCTCACAATTAAAATTGAGTCTTGGTTCATCAAATGCAGAGTCCAGTAGGCAACAGACATTGCTCCCAGTGCAGCCAGCCCGGACCACGTATCATCGCTGGCTGTGCACACGTTGAGTGCTTTAGGTACCACTATCTGTGCAGTTCAAGTCAACGCCACATGGCTGTGGGCCCTTCCTGACTGCTGCCTCCAGCCTACACTGCGGTCAGCAGGGCTCACAATTCAAATTCAATCTTCAGTCATTAATTTCACAGTCCAGTAGGCAGCTAACTATAATGTAATCTATGTACAAAAGGGAAGGTGCACCAAAATTGAAATCAATGTCCTCCAAGAGTATCCAAACAATATCTGTTTACTATTCTTGCTTCAAGAACTGGTTTTATATCAGTTATAGCTTTGGTACAATGACCAAATTCATCTTGCAAGTCCAAAGGAACACAGAATGGCAGTCTACACTGCGGACAGCAGAGCTCACAATTCAAACTCAGTTTTGATTTATTAATTGCAGAATGAACTGTACTCTATGTCCTCGGATTTTGTCAAGAGGAAGTAGAAAAAAGCATTCCTCGATGTCTGTGCTGACTACTGCCTTCGATCTACACTGCGGACAGCAGGGCTTACAATTCAGATCGAGTCGCGATTGCAGAGGGCACAGTCCAGTAGGCAAGAGACATTGCTCCCAGTGAGGTCCACCTGCACCATGCATCATCGCTGGCTGTGCACATGCCAAATGCTTCTGATGCCCCTACCTCAGTGCACCACAACTCATGGACCCTTTAAGATAGAATCTTTTGCGTGTTATTTCACATCTGGTGCCCCTACCTTAGTGCAGCACAAGTCATGGACCCTTTATGATTGAATCTCTGTGTGTGATCTGATGATTACTGTTGTACTTGTTGCCGGCACCAACCATTACCTGAGGGCTGGCTTACACTCACCCCATATGCATCCTGCACAGACGTCACTGGACATGTGACCCTGGTAATAAAAAGGGGCCGAGCGTGTCCGTACCCAGTTCCACTATCTATCTAACTGTGTCCGTGTGTTCATTATGTATGAATGGACCCTACCACATTACATTGTGCTGTGGACAGCGCACACAACCATGTTACCTCTGACAGTGGGGAAGGCTTTGGGTATGTAACTTTGTCTGGGTCATTGTATAAGTACATGTGTAGAGACTGGATCATTAGAGCACTGCAAGGAGAGTTTGTAGTGAATTTATAAGTGCTTTTTGGGATTGCCGGGGGATTGGATAAGTACATATATTGGCGGAGCCTAACCCCCGAGCACAAGCTTGGCTCTAATTGGCTACTCTCCATGTGCCAAAAATTGAAATTTGGGCTTTGCATGTCCCTGTATTGCTACAGTTGCGACACTCCACTGAATGTGCAATAAACATTCATATCCACACAGATTTGGCATGTCCACAATCTTTTATGTGTGGAAGTATGGATGAATGTAGGGTCAGCGACTCCAGCTACCTTCCATGTCAGCTATGTTGTGGGACTTGGGTCACAGGGTGACACATTGGCGCTTGCAGCCCGGGTGGCGGCAGCACTACAACAGGGACACCCCCATCAGTTCATTCCTCATACAGCCCAGGACAGAACCACGCCAAGAGATCCGGAGTCATTCTTCACAGCCTCACGCAGGAATGGCATAAGCCAGGCCAGCCCACTCCGCTTACGCTTACAGGGAGGGAAGACAATGCTACATGGCCCAGGTTTTCATTGTAGTGATCTGCTGGTCACAGGTCTAGTTGTCAATACGCCACAGCCACTCCCTCACGGCTGGTTTACACCCACACCACACCCATCAAGCAAAGGCTTCAAATGACATGTGACCCTGCCTATAAAAAGGACCTGGCGCACGTACTCGACGTCATTTCCATTTCAGACTTGGTGGCACCGAATGCACTGCAGCTGGCACAAGCACACCGCCACAGGATGGTGACTTTGGTGCACTGATGTAGGGGCACCTTAAGGGCTGAGCGGGTGCGCAGCCTGCGATAATGCCCCGTCCCGGCGGTCTAGACAGCTCAGTTTTTGTGTGCCCTGCTGGACCGCAGTGTAGGCCTGGGCCATCGCACAGAGTGGGCCTACCACCACGTGGCGTGGCCTCGCTGGTCACAGAGTTAGTGGCAACGCAAGGGCTGAGCGGGTGTGCAACCTGCGATTATGGTGAGTGCACTGGTATGTCCTCTGCTATGGCAAAATCAAGATGCAGCACCAAATGTGAGATCTTGTGGCCTGCGGAGCGGGGCTGCATGATGTGGAGGGTGCCCTGTCCGCCGGCCCCGGGGCTTGCAGCTGCATGTGGTGGGCCCTCTTTTCTACATGCAGGTGGAAGGTGAGCTGTGAGGCCTGGGTGTGCATGGGTGGGCAGACACCTCTGGGCAGTTGGGGTGGATGGCGTGCAGCAGACTGGGTGCGCAAGGGAGGGCAGACACCTCTGGGCGGCAGGAGTGGATGGTGTGCAACAGCCTGGGTGCACAGGGGCTGGACAGCGATGAAGAAGTGTGCAGTTGTGTGTTTTCTGCCATTACTGATTCTATACTATGTTTCAGAGGAGTGAGCTTGAGGGCTTCAGTATGTCCCGGCATATGGTTCAAGACCCACTTGTGGTGGAAAGGTGAGCAGAGAGGCCTGGGTGCGCTGGGGTGGGCAGTCACCTCTGGGTGATGGGAGTGGATGGTGTGCAGCAGCCTGGATGCGCAGGGGCAGGCAGTCACCTCTGGGTGGTGGGAGTGGATTGTGTGCAGCAGCCTGGGTGTGCAGGGGTGTGCAGCAGCCTTTGTGCGCAGGGGCAGACAGACACCTCTGGGCGGGGGGAGTGGATGGGGTGCACAGGGGCAGGACAGCGATGAAGGCGTGTTCAGTTGTATGTACTCTGCCACTACCGATTCTATACTATGTTTCAGATGAGTGAGCTTGAGGGCTGCAGTATGTCCCGGCATGTGGCTGGAGACACACCGGTGGCGGAAAGGTGAGCTGCGAGGGTGTTGTCCGCAGTGTCGGAACTCACTCTCCCTCTCCATCTCTTCCTTTCTCTCTCTCACACTCTTTCTCTCTCCCTTCCTCTCTCTCTCACTATTTCTCTCTTTCTCTCTCTCTTCCTCTCTCTCACACTCTTTCTCTCTCTCTTCCTCTCTCTCTCACTCTCTTTCTCTCGCTCTCTCTCCTTTAATGGGCGCATGACGCACAATCTTATCTTGCATTTTGTCTTGCAAGCTGTGATTCACAGATTGTCGAGGGATGACACGCCATGGCTGTACCTACTTTTATTTTATTGTTTTGTTTAAATAAAATGTTTTATATGTAAATCCATAGATTACTGTGATTCTCATTTGTCCAATCTCACATGCATCTTGATTTTTATAACTGTACGACATCAGCCGATTTGTTACGTTCCACATTGCTGTCACATTTGTTTGTCGGGGGGTCAAGGGGGAATGGCGGACAAGGGGGTGGTGGCGGGGTGGTGTCGGAGCACTCTTGGATGTCCGAGCTTCATAATCGTTGTCTCCATGACATCTGTTGTCATTCAGGTGTGGCTGTGGGCTGGGCTCCCTTTCATGTTGCAGATTGTAGTGCGACTTTAATCAGGGACACCCACATCAGTTGATTCCTCATACAGCCCAGGACGGAACCATGCCCAGAGCTACGGAGTAATTGTTCACAGCCTTATGCAGGACTGGCATACGCCACGCCAGCCCACTCCACTTACGCTTACAAGGAGGAACGACAACGCTACATGGACCAGGTTTTTATTGTCGTGATCTGTTGGTCGCAGGTCTAGTTGTCAGTATGCCACAGCCACTCCCTCATGGCTGTTATACCCACACCACACCCATCAAACACAGGCATCACAGGACACATGACCCTGCCAATAAAAAGGCCCGGGCACACGTGCAGGATGCCATTTCCACTCTCTGTCTGGGTGTGTCCCTGTGCGTCACATATATGCATTTGGGCCTAGGGTACAACCACCTCACAGTCCCCAGGGCCGGAGCTTACATGATGGCTGCCGCACCACGATTGACAATCAAAGACGCACCATGATTGGCGGGTGTAAGACTTGGTGGCACTGGGCACACTCTGTCCGGCATAGGCACATCGTCAACAGTCAGTGACTTTCGGTGCACTGAGGTAGGGGCACAATCAGTGCTGAGTGGGTGTGCAGCCTGCGATGATGCCCCATCCTGGTGGTCCGGACTGGTAAGGCTTTGTCTGAGCCCTGCTGGACCACAGTGTGGCAGGCAGCGTGTGCCTGCCGCCATGTGGCGGTGGCTCATGCGTCACTGGGTTAGCAGCACCTTAAGGGTTGAGCTGGTGTGCAGCCTGCGATGATGCCCTTTGCATTGATATGTTCTCGGCCATTGCGAGATCAAGACCCAGAATCAAATATGCGACCTTCTGGCTGCCAAGGACGCGGGCCGCGGCCTTGGAGCTCGCTTCAGCACGTAGTGGGCCCTCTTGGACACACACTCGTGGTGGAAAGGTGAGCAATGAGGCCTGGGTGTGCAGGGGCAGACAGTCACCTCTGTGCGGTGGGAGTGGATTGTGTATAGCAACTTGGGTGTGCAGGGGTGGGCAGTCACCTCTGTGCGGTGGGAGTGGATGGGGTGCAGCAGCCTAAGTGCTCAGGGGTGGGCAGTCACCTCTGTGCGGTGGGAGTGGATGGTGTGCAGCAGCCTGGGTGTGCAGAGGCGGGCAGACAGCTTGGGCGGTGGGAGTGGATGGTGTGCAGCAGCCTGGGTGAGCAGGGGCACGCAGACACCTCTGGGTGGTGGGAGTGGATGGGGTGCAGCAGCCTGGGTGCGTAGGGATGGGCAGACACCTCTGGGCGGCGGGAGTGGATGGGGTGCAGCAGCCTGGGTGCGCTGGGGCAGGACAGTGATAAAAACGTGTGCAGTTGTATGTACTCTGCCATTACTGATTCTATACTATGTTTCAGATGAGTGTGCTTGAGGGCTGCAGTATGTCCTGGCACATGGTTGGAGACACACCTGTGATGGAAAGGTGAGCTGTGAAGGTTTTTTGTCTGCAGTGTCAGCACTCACTCTCCCTCTCCCTCTCCCTCTCTTACTTTCTCTCTCTCACACTCTTTCTCTCTGTTTTCCTCTCTTTCTCACTCTTTCTCTCTCCCTCTCTCTCACACTCTTTTTCTCTTTCTCTCACTTCCTCTCTCTCACTCTTTCTCTTTTTCTCTTTCTCTCACTCTTTCTCTCTTTCTCTCTCTCTCTCCTTTGATGGGCGCATAATAAACAATCTTATCTTACTTTTTGTCTTGCAGGCTATGATTCACAGATTGTCGAGGGATGACACGCCATGGCTGTACCTACATTTATTTTGTTGTTTTGTCGAAAAAAATGTTTTATATGTAAATCCATAGATGACTGTGATTTTCATTTGTCCAACCTCATATGCATCTTGATTGTTATAATTGTGCAACATCAGCCGATTTGTTACGTTCCACATTTCGGAAGGTTGCTGTCACATTTGTTGGGGGGGTCGCTCTCTCTCCTTTAATGGGCGCATGACGCACAATCTTATCTTGCTTTTTGTCTTGCAAGCTGTGATTCACAGATTGTCGAGGGATGACACGCCATGGCTATACCTACTTTTATTTTATTGTTTTGTTTAAATAAAATGTTTTATATGTAAATCCATAGATTACTGTGATTCTCATTTGTCCAATCTCACATGCATCTTGATTTTTATAACTGTACGACATCAGCCGATTTGTTACGTTCCACATTGCTGTCACATTTGTTTGTCGGGGGGTCAAGGGGGAATGGCGGACAAGAGGGTGGTGGCGGAGCACTCTTGGATGTCCGAGCTTCATAATCGTTGTCTCCATGGCATCTGTTGTCATTCAGGTGTGGCTGTGGGCTGGGCTCCCTTTCATGTTGCAGATTGTAGTCCGACTTTGATCAGGGACACCCACATCAGTTGATTCCTCATACAGCCCAGGACGGAACCATGCCCAGAGCTACGGAGTCATTGTTCACAGCCTTATGCAGGACTGGCATACGCCACGCCAGCCCACTCCACTTACGCTTACACGGAGGAACGACAACGCTACATGGACCAGGTTTTTATTGCAGTAATCTGTTGGTCGCAGGTCTAGTTGTCAGTATGCCACAGCCACTCCCTCATGGCTGTTATACCCACACCACACCCATCAAACACAGGCATCACAGGACACATGACCCTGCCAATAAAAAGGCCCGGGCACACGTGCAGGATGCCATTTCCACTCTCTGTCTGGGTGTGTCCCTGTGCGTCACATATATGCATTTGGGTCTAGGGTACAACCACCTCACAGTCCCCAGGGCCGGAGCTTACATGATGGCTGCCGCACCACGATTGACAATCAAAGACGCACCATGATTGGCGGGTGTAAGACTTGGTGGCACTGGGCACACTCTGTCCGGCACAGGCACATCGTCAACAGTCAGTGACTTTCGGTGCACTGAGGAAGGGGCACAATCAGTGCTGAGAGGGTGTGCAGCCTGCGATGATGCCCCGTCCTGGTGGTCCGGACTGGTAAGGCTTTGTCTGAGCCCTGCTGGACCACAGTGTGGCAGGCAGCGTGTGCCTGCCACCATGTGGCGGTGGCTCATGCGTCACTGGGTTAGCAGCACCTTAAGGGTTGAGCGGGTGTGCAGCCTGCGATGATGCCCTTTGCATTGATATGTTCTCGGCCATTGCGAGATCAAGACCCAGAATCAAATATGTGACCTTCTGGCTGCCAAGGACACGGGCCACGGCCTTGGAGCTCGCTTCAGCACGTAGTGGGCCCTCTTGGACACACACTGGTGGCGGAAAGGTGAGCAATGAGGCCTGGGTGTGCAGGGGCAGACAGTCACCTCTGTGCGGTGGGAGTGGATTGTGTATAGCAACTTGGGTGTGCAGGGGTGGGCAGTCACCTCTGTGCGGTGGGAGTGGATGGTGTGCAGCAGCCTGGGTGCTCAGGGGTGGGCAGTCACCTCTGTGCGGTGGGAGTGGATGGTGTGCAGCAGCCTGGGTGTGCAGAGGCGGACAGACAGCTTGGGCGGTGGGAGTGGATGGTGTGCAGCAGCCTGGGTGAGCAGGGGCACGCAGACACCTCTGGGTGGTGGGAGTGGATGGGGTGCAGCAGCCTGGGTGCGTAGGGATAGGCAGTCACCTCTGGGCGGCGGGAGTGGATGGGGTGCAGCAGCCTGGGTGCGCTGGGGCAGGACAGTGATAAAAACGTGTGCAGTTGTATGTACTCTGCCATTACTGATACTATACTATGTTTTAGATGAGTGTGCCTGAGGACTGCAGTATGTCCTGGCACATGGTTGGAGACACACCTGTGATGGAAAGGTGAGCTGTGAAGGTTTTTTGTCTGCAGTGTCAGCACTCACTCTCCCTCTCCCTCTCTTCTTTTCTCTCTCTCACACTCTTTCTCTCTTTCTCTCTGTTTTCCTCTCTTTCTCACTCTTTCTCTCTCCCTCTCTCTCACACTCTTTTTCTCTTTCTCTCACTTCCTCTCTATCACTCTTTCTCTTTTTCTCTTTCTCTCACTCTTTCTCTCTTTCTCTCTCTCTCTCCTTTGATGGGCGCATAATAAACAATCTTATGTTACTTTTTGTCTTGCAGGCTATGATTCACAGATTGTCGAGGGATGACACGCCATGGCTGTACCTACATTTATTTTGTTGTTTTGTCGAAAAAAATGTTTTATATGTAAATCCATAGATGACTGTGATTTTCATTTGTCCAACCTCATATGCATCTTGATTGTTATAATTGTGCAACATCAGCCGATTTGTTACGTTCCACATTTCGGAAGGTTGCTGTCACATTTGTTTGTTGGGGGGGTCGCGACTCCAAACATTTTTGATTTTTTAAACGTTCATTTTCATTATTTATTTTTTAAAATGGAAGGGGGCCGCATGGCCCCCCTCCAAGGCCACTTCTGGCTCTGGGTATCCCATCCCCGGGGCCAGGCCTATCTGTTGGGGACCGTGGGGGGATACCCAATGCCCCCACGATCCCACCGGCTTCCTGCTAACATGCAGCTTCCCTTGCCCAAAAGCAATTCTCCTTTCCTTTATTGAAGCAAGAGGAGGTTTTCCTCTTCTCGCTTCAACGAAGCAAACCAGGGTTTGCTGTCCCAGGGTGCAAGCCATGCTACCGCCCTGTCATAGCCAACGGCAATGTCCCGTGGGTGCACACCCTGGGATATTGCAGGAGCTGGCCCTGGGGGGTGGCTGTCCCCAGGGCCATCAAGGGCTCCAGGAGGGTGACCGCACGACCCCCTCCCTCTATTTCAAAGCCCTGGGGAGGAGGTGGCCCCCGGGGCTTCAGGGAGCCCGCAAGGCCCATCCTGCATATTTAATTAAAGCCTGGGGTTGGCGATCCCCAGGACTTGGGGTGGCCTTGGAGGGCCCCCAACAATTACAAAACAAACTCCAGGGAGGTGGCGATCCCGGGGGCTGCGGGAGGGCTGTGTGCCATCCCGCACCCAATTTACATGGGAGGTGGCAGTCCCTGGGGCTGCCGAGGCCCCAACGGCCCCCGCAATAAAATTATAGGATGGCCCCCGGAACCTGGCCCACCCGGGGGCTCATTTAAAATAAGTGGGGAGCCCCCGCTTCTTGTATAAAAAAAAATTGTCCGGATTCGCGCACCCAGCGCGCATATTTTTAGGCCTGGGGGTCCTTGTGGGCCCCAGTGAGCAGGACTAGGGGATCAGGGTGTTTCTACCCTGCCCCCTTTTCTTCTCTTTTAATCTTTTTTCGACTGTTTTCTTGTAACTCGGTTCTACCGAGTTACAAGATGGCTGCCAACACTTCCTGGTTTAGAATGTTGGCAGCCAATCACAGTGAAGCTCGTGGTGCCCAATCACAGTGAAGCGCGTGGTCGGGAGGGTGCGCGAACCCACCGCTACCCCAGATATCGAAACTTTTCTTTTTCGAATTTCTCAGCAACGTCTGAACGGATTTACACCATTTAAGACAAAGTCGCTTTCTGAATCAAGTACTACCTTTTTGCCAAATTTGGTGTAATTCCGTTCAGCAGTTCGGGCTGTAGCCTTGCCTCAAGTTTCCTTTGGGAAAATGATTTTTTGACTTTTATTTTTTAAATTTCTCTGCAACTACTGAACGGATTTACACCATTTAAACAAAAGGTCGCTTTCTGAACCAACCTCTACCTTTTTGCCAAATTTGGTGTAATTCCATTCAGCAGTTTGGGCTGTAGCCTGTAATAAAATTTCCTATGGAAATTATCATGGAGAAAACACTTTTTGGGACCCCCTTTTTTCTCAGCCCCCACTTGACAAATCACCCCGAAACTTTCAGGATAGGAGCTGACCTTGATAGACCTTTTTTTTCAGAACTTTGCAAACATTCGTCAAACGATGACAAAGTTATTAGCAAATCAAAAAATGCTTTTCCTATGGAAACTAGGTTCTAACTATAACTACCTAGTGGCGACTGCCAGTAGGTAATATATATATATATATATATATATATATATATATATATATATATATATATATATATATATATATATATATATATATATATATATATATATATATATATTCATATTCACACAGGTGACACATATATTTATATGTGTATACATATTAGAAAAACTGTATTTTTAACCTTTTTTGTATTTATATTTTGCCATTTTTAAGGTGTTTGATTATTCATTCACCCTACTTTTCAGTTGAAAGAAAAATGTGTGTATATATATTTATTAATTTATTTATATGTATATATATATATATGATCTTTTAACAACTGTTTTTACAATATCTGGTACCTTGGTGCATGGCCTTTTATAAGTTTTAGATACTTTAGGTAGTACAGTTTTTTGCTTGTATAATGTGTCCCCTGTTTGTTGTCCTCTGCTAAATTCAATGTATTTTACATATACAAGGAGGACTTTTTCATTAACTTTTTTCTTCAATTGTTTGCGTATCTTGCACAGTCATTTGAGATGTCATCAGTGATGTCATGAGTGATGTCACTGACCATGTCATGAGTGATGTAATATGTGACGTCATCAGCAGTGCATTGCGGGCGCGCGAGTTATAGTTAGCTGAACTAACTATAACGGGGGAATTTCAATGGTTTTGTACAAGTGAAAAGTCCAGCTAACTATAACACCCCTGAAACCTATGGTTTTTTCAGTGAATTTCTGAGGTTTTTTAAATGCTAATTCCTAACTATAACGTGCCTGAAACCTATAGTTGTTTCTGTGAATTTCAAAGGTTTTTTAAATGCTAATTTCTAACTATGCCTACAGAGATAGGACATGTGAAGAAAGAAGAAAACATGCACAGAAAAAAAAAGAAGTGCAGAAAGAAGCAACAGAAGTCCTCAAAGACGAAGAAAAGTGCAGGAAGAAGGATAACGTGCAGAAAGAACAAAAAGAAGAGCAGAAAGAAGCCTTGTTGCAAAATCATCCTGTACCCTCAACTTTTTCAGACGGATACTGGTGGTAACTGAGTCTGACTAACCAGTCTTAGAGCCAGTGCTATGTTAAAAGACACTTAGAATATAGTGAAAACACCTACATACACTAGGGAACATTATGCGTTGGGGTCCCCCTGTGATTAGCATGACCTCCTCAGTAAGCCCCTAGTATATAATAGGGCAGAGGGATTAAAACTACCTCTTAAAACAGGCCACAGGGTGTTTTTGCACACGTTAACTCAGGCCCCGTCCCCTCCCTTCACCACTGTGTAAACACGCCCTGTGTCCATTTTTAGTTGGGAGATTAAGTTCATTTGAATCCTGAGGGTCCCTAGGGTCCAACTAGCCCACTAGGTACCTCCAGTAAGTGCCACAGAGCTGCGTTGCAGAGAGGTGTTAAAAGTGGCACGGCCTGGACCACCTCTCTGCAATGCAGCTCAGTGGCGCTTACTGGAAGCACTTGGTGGGCTAGTTAGCCCCCAGGGGCCCTCAGTATTGAAGGGAAATTATATCCCCAATTTAAAACGTGCCATAGTGCGTGTTTGCACACGTCACCTCAGGCCCCGTCCCCTCCCTTCACCACTGTGTAAACGCGCCCTGTGGCTGTTCTAAGTTGAGAGATTAAGTCCCCTTGAATCCTAAGGGTCCCTAGGGTCACTAGACCACTAGGTACCTCCAGTAAGCGCCACAGAGCTGCGTTGCAGAGAGGTGTAAAAAGGGGCTTGGCCTCAGAACACCTGTCTGCAGCGCAGCTCCCTGGCGCATACTGGAGATGCCTGTTGGGCTAGTTGGCCCTCAGGGACCCTCAGTATTAAAGAGGAATTAATTCCTCAACTTACAACTCGCCAGGGGGCGCGTTTGCAGAGTGCTGCAAGGAGGGGGAGTCGCCTCCGGCACGATGCCAGTCTTTTATTTATTTTAATTTTTTAAGAAGGGGGGCTGTGTGGTTCCCCTTCTTATTCTAATGTATTGGCCCTGATGACCCCATCCCCCAGGGCCTGTCTCCTAATTATATTTTTTTGACCCCAATCCCCAGGGCCGGCCACTGTTTTTTATTATTTTAAAAAAATATATATTTATAGACACACCTAGGACATGCTGGACAAACCGTACGTACCTATCACCATGACGATTTGCGTGATATTCATTAAATGGCGACTATGCATACAATGAATCCACGTGGAATGTATTTACACCACTAGTGAAGCTCTGACATGTCTGATGCCCTACCGTGCCTAATCCCGGTAGACACCCTTGTCGTTTATTTATACAAACATGGGTAGCTATTGACGGGCACATTTAATACACATGCACACCAAGCCATTCAAAGGGGATTCGACAAAAATTCGACCAAAACTATGCAAGAAACCCCCTCACGATTAATAAAACACACATCCACTGCCGGATGTGTAATACTTTTTATTTTACTCTCAGGAAAGGGGACGAACATCACTTGAGAGTCACAGCACGCTCCTGGCAGACCCCAATGCTGTGTTACAACCACCATTGCCTGCTGAGTGCCACACACCTCTGTGTTGTATTCCACTAGCTAGTGCATATGCTATGACACTCTCTAGCCCATGTGCACTGTAACACCACCCCGTGAATATGTCATGCCACACTTGTCTTCGCACGGGCTATATTGCCCCATCTAACGTGCCTTCCTCGATGCCTATGTAATAACGCACAGTGCTATGCCATACATATTACAATCTGGGATCCATATCTTTGTCACAGTGCATATGCAACGTTACACTCCCCAGCACATATTTTATATTACAACTTTAGAGACTAGTTAGGTTACACAACACTGCCCTGTGCATATTACACTCCAAGGCGCATATCGCATAGCACGCGCTAGTGCCTGTGCTATCTCGCGCTCTCCAATGAATCTGTCATTGCGCACAATGTATTGCATATTATATTTCACGCCCGGTTCATCTTATATCACACTTTTTTGTGCATAGTTTATACCATACACTATATCTAGTTTTCATTTTCAATCGTGCGATAGGGGGTGGAGGGTCAGGGGGGGTTTCTGCCAAGTGAGCCCGGAGTCACAGTCACAAACATCCTCTTCTTCCTGAATAAAAGTGAGATTATGCTGCATACTGGTTCATATTTTAAGTAGTTCGCACAGACACACGTTTTAAAAACAATAAAGTTCCTAATACCCGCCTTCTCTGAACAGTTAGCTTGCTGCCCCATCCCCCTCCTCCCTATCCTCTGTTGTGTGAATCCATGGACTAGCCTCCTCCCTCCTGCCATGCATGGTCTGATGTGCTGCCACTGCCCTCAATTTAGTATGATGTACCAGTCCACTCCTCCTGCCCTCCATGGCCCAATTCTATGTCCCATCATTGACCTCCTGCTTAAACTCTGTGCTTAACTTGCTGCCCCTATTCTCCTTCCCCCTGCCCTCCGATGTCTTTGTGCATGCCCCTGCTCCATCCTTTTTGACCACCATGTTCCATGGAGCTGCCACTCCTATCTACTCTGAGTATTCTGTTGAGCTGCCACTCCCCTCCCACCTGCCTAGCATTGTCAGATGACTGTAACCTGTCCCTGCCACCTCCACCCTGCCTGTCCACATGCCATGCCCCTATCCTCTTCCTCCTGTCCACATGGTCCATTGTACTGCCACACCCTTCTGCCCTCCCTGGTCTGTTGTGCTGCAACTGCTCCTCCTGCCTGCCCCGTGCGGTCTGTTGTGAGGCCCCTTCCCCTGAACTTTCTTGTCTGTGCACAGGTCCTGACCCTCCCTTCTATCCTCCATCGTCCTTTGTGCATGCCCCTGCACCCTCCTTCTTGCCCATCATAGCCATTGTGCTGCCACTAACCCTCCCACTTGCCATGCATGGTCTTCTGTGCTGCCATGGCCCCTTTCACCTTCCCTGTGTGGTCAGTTAGCTGCCCCTGACCCGCTCCCACCTTCCCTCCATGGTCAGTGTGTATGCCATCACAGTCTCACTGTTGCTCTTCATGGTGTGTCTTGCTTCTAGTGCCCATCCTGCCTGACCTCCATGGCTATCTTGCTGCTCCTGCCCTGCCCCCTTGCCCCCAGCCCTCTGTTTACATGTGCAGACCCCTACTCCCTCCCTCCTGGCCTGTCTGTTCCATTGTAATGCCCCTGATCTGTCCCTCCTGCCCTTTATGGTCTGTTATGCTGCAGCTTTCTCTCCTGTCTGTCCATTATGGAAAGCTAGCTACCATTGCCTCTTGCCCCTCTGTTCTCTGTTGTCCATGTGCATGGTCCTGTCCCCTCCCTCTTGCTTTCTATGGATTGTTGTGCTGCACTCCCGTCCCGCATGCCCTGTGTGGTGTATTGTGCTGCTGCAAACCCTGATGCCTGCCCTGCAGGGTCAGTTTGGTGCACCTCTCCATGTCCCTCCTGTCTTCTGTTATCCAAGTCCATGTCCCTACCCCATTTCCTTCCATGATCCAATGTACCATACTTGAGAACATTTTGAACTTGGTAAGATGGAGATTTTGAAAAAAAACTGGGGTATTGATTTTCCCCTTTGAGTTACATTGAAAAAGTGGAGATTGTAGACAGGAGACAGATCAAATAAAGCCCATTTGAGCTTAAAAACATTGGACGTTTCCTGGCTGAATCGGGTCTGTTGGCATGTATGGTTGTACTACCATTGCCTCTTCCTTCTGCCCACAATGGTCTATTACATTGCCACAGCCTCTCTTGCAAGTCCTGTATTGTTGGTTTGTTGCCCCTGCCCCCCTTTCCACTGCCCTCCATTGTCTGTTGTGCTGCCACGGCCCTTCCTGCCTGCTCAGTGTGGTTAAATTGTTGCCTTTGCACCCTCCTACCTGCCTTCAATTTTCAGAGTCCGTGCCCCTGGCCTCTGCCTCTCAACAGTATCCTAATGAACAACTAGATTGCTAACATTCTATATTTATTACAAAAGAGTGGAACGCCTGACGTCATCTTGATGTAATCAAAACTGTAATACCTAGAGCATTTCCTTTAGAAATTACATATATGAGAGGGTCTTATTGGCATCAAAATTATGGTTAGTGCTCTAAAAGACTAAAATAAGGACATATTTTCTGAGTTTTCAAATAGCGACAAAGAACTTTTAAATTATTTGTTATCTTTATGTTTTTTTATCCAGTTGACCACTTGATTAAATGTTGCACTTTGGGGAGAGGATGTGGTGTTACTTCCAGAACTGCAGACTTTGCAACTGGGGACCAGGTTGGAGTTTCTGCTTCAGCTCGACATTCTGTGATTCTGGTCAAATTACTTAGTCTCCTCATGTCTACAACCAAAATGAATTTGTTCTTGTGTGATGTAACCAATGCTCATGTAAAGCACTCCAATACCTGAAAAGTCTGCACTATATAACACTGCAAAAACACAAAATAATAAGTGTTTTGCACACTTCTGCCATTGGGCTATATTTGGGCTACATCTGGGTGATTTTGGGCTACATTTGGGCTCTTTTGTCTCCGGTGGCCATTTTGGGAGATTTATTTGTTATGAAGTTTCCTAATTTCCTCATGTACTGCAGTCTCCTCAGTAGGAAATGCTTTCAGTTTTTTACTTTGATTCCATCATGAAGGTATTCAGATATGTCACACATTTGCCATAAATTCTGAATATTAGCACTCTAGTTGCTCATTAGATCACTGTAGTAAAACTACTGTTCACCATGGAAGTCTGTTCCTGGTATTAAAAGTGCATGTTTCAGTCTGCATGTCAGAATTTTTTAATGAAATAGAAGAGGATTTGAGAAGTCACTCAAAATGTGCCCTCATTTTCTTTCTTCAGCATTAATCATAATTTCTATGGCTAAATGAACCCCCTCATTGTGTTCCTTTTTAAATTAAATGTTTTAAGATGGCTTCAGTTGTGCCATACTTTTGTCATAATGAAGACAGTAAGCGCTCTAGTTGTTTTTAAGAACACTCTGGGACATTCTGTCATTGGGCTATACTTGGGCTACATCTGGGTGATATTTGGGCTACATTTGGGCTCTTTTGTCTCTGGTGGCCATCTTGGGAGACTTTAGGAAATACTTTCAGTTTTTTACTTTGATTCCATCAAGAAGGGATTCAGATGTGTCACACATTTGCCATAAATTCAGAATGTTAGCACTCTTTTTGCTCATTAGATCACTGTAGTTAAGCTACTGCTCACCAGGGAAACTGCTGCTGGTATTGAAAGTGCATGTTTCAGTCTGCATGTCAGAATTTTTTAATGAAATAGAAGAGGATTTGAGAAATCACTCAAAATGTGCCCTAATTTTTCTTTCTGCAGCACTAATCATAATTTTTATGGAAAAATGAACCCCCTCATTTTGTTCCTTTTTAAATTAAATGTTTTAAGATTTACCACTTTAATCCAAGCAAGATGGCTTCAGGTGTGCCATACGTTTATCATAAGTAGGACTGTTAGCGCTCTAGTTGTTCTTTGGAACACTCTGGGAAGCTGCAGTAGAACACAAAGGAATCAACTGACAGTCTCTGCCCTTGTTGGATGTACATATTTTACTGAGAATGTCAGACTTCATTCTCACATGACTGAGAAAGATAATGTGAATTTACAGAAAATATGCTTTCAGTTTAGCTTATAGATCACCTTCCAAACCTCTGTGGGAAAAGCATGAGAAAATATTTTTCTCTCAATCATGATATCCCAGCAGAAGGCTTTTTCACATGGTGAAATCACCTTAGAACATACCACAATTCCTAAAATGAGTATGGTACCATCAACAAATGATTTATAATGTAACTAAAGTCTTAAAACCTTCTATTAACTGCAATGCTTTTTAATGAGGTGCTATCATGTATATTGGTCCCAAGATGGCTGCCAACACTTCTTGGATGAAGTGCTGACAGCCAATCAGATCTCAGGATGAGATGTGTGGTTAGGCTCCGCCCACATATATATATGATTTTACTTTTGATTTTCTCAGGAACTACTGAACAGATTGACACCAGACCTGCAAAAGGCACTTCCCTGACCTGAGGACTACCTCTCTGCCAAATTTCAAGTAATTCTGTTCAGCCGTTCGGGCTGTACCTTGGACTAAAGGTCCCTATGGAAAAATGCATGGGGAAAACGCGTTTTGGGACCCCCGTGTTTTCTCGGCCCCCTCTTGACGAATCACCCAGAGACTTTTAGGGTAGGAGCGGAGCGGAGCGCCCCACCTATTTTGAAAATTGTGTGAGGATTCGTCAACCGGCGCCCAAGTTATTCCAAATAGAATGTTGCGTATTTCCTATGGAAACACGGTCCTAACTATAACTATCTACTGGCGACCGCCAGTAGATAATATATATATATATATATGTATATATACAGCTCGCAAAATCCCTTACTCCGTCCGGAGAAAAAGGCAACAGCACTCACGGTTTCATTTCGGGGTTTCCCTTCGTCAGTGTAACACACTGACGAAGGGAAACCCCGAAACGCGTCTGTGAAGCGCTAAGGAATAAAACTGGCCCTGAAAAACTGAAACCGTGAGTGCTGTTGCCTTTTTCTCCGGACGGAGTAAGGGATTTTGCGAGCTGTATATTTCACACGGGGCACCACCGTGCAACAACAGCACCCGCCAGCGAGTGATCCGTTTTCTTTGGTGCAGTGGAGCAAGCATATATGTATATATATATATATATATTCAATGAAAAAACCAAAGGTTTCACACATGTTATAGTTAGCTGGACATTTCACTCGTAAAAAACCAATGAAATTCCCCCGTTATAGTTAGTTCAGCTAACTATAACTCGCGCGCCCGCAATGCACTGCTGATGACGTCACATATTACATCACTCATGACATGGTCAGTGACATCACTCATGACATCACTGATGACATCTCAAATGACATCACTGATGACATCATTCAGAGAATGTGTGTTTTTCAGAAAATTACATATGTTTTATATATGTATATCTCAAGGTCGATGGAAGAATAAATGGGTATATAAGTGTCTAAATGGATGAATTGTTTTTGAAAAATTGATTGTATAACTGACTGATTAAGTGTATCTTAGTGAATACATGGCTTAGTGAGTAATGTTTAAATATGTAAATATCTGTATCAGTCTCTCACTTTGTGTATAAGTGGCTGCATGGGTTGGTGAGTAGCTACATGGGTGTCTATATAGGTTATTAGTTGGTTTTTTGAGTATCAGTGTCTGATGTCTGTATGGTTCGGTGGGGGGTATTACGTAGTGCATAGGTGCATGAATGAGTGACTCACTCTTTGTATGTGTTGAAGACAGCATGTGTGCAGGACTCTATGGGTGAATGAGTGTGTGCATGGGTGTGTTAGTGAGTGAATGACTGTCTCAATAGTGTCTCTATGAGTAACTACATATGTTTTAAACTAGTATATGTGACAATTGGTGTATATAAGCGAATATATGTGAGAGTGAGAGATTGGAAGAGTTCCTGTATGAATAAGTATGTGTTTCTATAAGTGATTGTTTAAAAGACTAAGTATGTGTAAGTTTCTGTAGCAGTAAGTGTGGCGGTGTGTGTATAACTGTATATGCAAGTAAATGTATGTTTGATTCTTTATTAGCATGAGTGACTATGTGTGTGAGTACCTCTATGGATGAGTGGCATTGTGTAACAGGATGTATACGTGTATGAGTACATATTATGAGTGAGTACATGTATGAGTGACTGTACAGGACTGTTGGTGAATGAGTGGATGTGTATGTGGATCTTAGAATTACTGAATAGGTTGTTGTAACTGGTATTGGTATGTCCATTGTTTTTAAATTTTTAATTTCTATTTTTGAATGTGTGTATCAAAGGTTATATTAGGGGCAGAGGTGGTCTGCCACTCTATCACAAGGATGATGTCATCAGTGATGTCATCAGTGATGTCATTTGAGATGTCATCAGTGATGTCATGAGTGATGTCACTGACCATGTCATGAGTGATGTAATATGTGACGTCATCAGCAGTGCATTGCGGGCGCGCGAGTTATAGTTAGCTGAACTAACTATAACGGGGGAATTTCATTGGTTTTTTACGAGTGAAATGTCCAGCTAACTATAACATGTGTGAAACCTTTGGTTTTTTCATTGAATTTCTAAGGTTTTTTAAATGCTAATTCCTAACTATAACGTGTGTGAAACCCATGGTTTTTTCAGTGAATTTGCAAGGTTTTTTAAATGCTAATTCCTAACTATAACGTGTGTGAAACCCATGGTTTTTTCAGTGAATTTGCAAGGTTTTTTAAATGCTAAGGTTTTTTTTTTCTTCTATTTTTTAAACATATTTTTTTTTTAATTTTCTATCCTTTTTTTAAGACTATGGTTACATTTTTAAAATTCTATAATATGTTTTTTTTTAAATATTTTATAAAATAAACAGGTAAAATGTATTAGCAATACATTTTTTCCTTTTTTTAAATTTTTTTTTAGTACGCGTACCGTAAGCTTACGGTAAGCGTACGGTTTACGCAATGTCCGTAATTTATCTACGCTGTTTGCGTATAGTTACGCAATTTGCGTAGCCGCGCGTACTCCGCGTGGGACGCGTACGCGTGTACGCTACACGCGCACGTTACGCGGAAGTGTCGGGTAGTGACTGTTATGCGCATGCGCGCAAGCACGTGTCTTTTTTACGCGCATGCGTACTTTTGCCGTAAGCGTACCGTAAGCGTACCGTAAGCGTACGGTAGGTCATGTGATCATGAAACACAACTTTTGATTGGTTGAAACTACTTTCAGTTCTAGAACTCTCCTACACCACACCCATTCCCCTCGTTTCTGCTTGTGATCCCTTAGGAGAAGGAGCTGGGTTGTCTTTGTGATACGATGGCAGAACAGCAGAGCCCTTCTGAGAGTGAGGCTAGCACTAGCAGCACTACCTTGAGGCAGAGAGCGAGGAAACAAAAGACCTCTTATGTATGGGATTATTTTACTTTTCCTGAAGGCCAGCAAAAGGTAAATGCACCCTTAGTGACTTGCAAGCTGTGTCAGCGTGTACTTTCAAGAGGTAATCCTGACAGGAAGTATTCCTTTGGGAATCATACCATGATGAGGCACCTCAAGGATGTACACAAAAGGACACATGCTAGACTTACTGGAGGTAACCCTTCAGTAAGTCAACCAAGCACATCCACAGCAGCTCAGCCTGGACCATCATCTGCAGGGCTGAGTCCTTCTTCTGCAGGTCAGGTGAGCCCTTCATCTGTGGGGGGAGCATCTCCTTTTGCTGGCCCTCTGGAAATTAACCCTCGATTTCTGAGGGTTGATATTCGATGCGCCTCTTGTCATGATCTAATTTGTCATAGGGAGACCAGTGTTTCCCTAGTGAACCTCAAAATAGATCAGCACACTTGTCGCAGAGACTAATGTTCCCAATCTTTCTTTCCTCTGTCCCTGCATGAACACAACGGCTCTTTTAAGAGCCAACCTTATCTTTCATCTTTTTTTTATATATGTTTTTAAAAACTTTTTTTTTTTTTTTTTTACCGTACGCGTACGGTGCGCGTATTTTTTTTTTTTTTTTAAAAAAACACTAAAAATCAATTATCACATTACAAGGTCTTTGAGAGACTACAATTATTATTATTGACTTACCATACCCACTCAAAAAAATATTTATTCATTTGTTTTTTAAAAAAATTGCTTTAAAAATGGTTCTAGTTTTCGAAAATTTTCTATATCAATCTGAAAAAAAAGAAAAAAGTATTAATATTTTTAAAACATTTTATAATACAGTACACATATTTACATATTTATCAAAAAATATTTTTGCCTTATTTTTGCTGTTTTCAGAATATATTGCATTTCACTATAAATTGTGAAAGCAATTGCATTCATCATTTTACAGCGGGCAAAAAAAAATAACAATCTCAAAGATTGTATTAAAAAAGCCCAGGATCTCTTTTTACTTAAACTTAACATTATAGAAATGCATAATATTCTAAAAAAATATCATCTAATATCAATACTTATTTCTTTAAAATACCGTCTGATATGTTTGTTTCAGAAGTATAATCACAATATTATATCTCAAATAACTCCACATTACATCTGGTTCCATTTCCTTTAGGCCAAATAGTAATTTTAAAATTCTTTTTTGATTTTTTTTTCCAATGGTAATCCAATAAAATTCTAAAGTTTTATTTGTACAGATCTCACCGATTCTCTGTAACATATTGGTTCCCTAAATATTTATTAATAATTTATTAAGTCCACAATAGAATTGTTTACCTTTCCACATGGCCAAATAGTAATTTAAAAAATCTTTTTTGAAAAAATTTCCAATGGCACTCCAATAACATTCCAAAATTGAAATTGAGCAGATGTTACCGATTTTCTCTAAATTTTTGGTTTTCGAAAGTTTCATTAAAAATTTAAAAAGTCCACATTACAATTGGTTATCTTTCCATTAGGCCAAATGATAATTTAAAAAATCTTTATTTTTGAAAATTCCAATGGTAATTCAATAAAATGGTAAAATTGTTTTGTCCAGATCTTGCCAAGTCTCTCTAAAATTTAGGTTTCAGGAAGATTAGATAGGAATTTGCTAAATCAAAAGGCAAACGTTGCTTAAAAGCCAATTGGGATTCATTACACAGTGTCCAGCCTTTTTCACATTTAAGATAAACTGTGTAATGTCCAGAAGTAACAGTAGGTCCTTCATGGAAAATTATTGCAACAGTTGCAAAAGTTTTTCCTGAAATTGATAATTGCTGTCCTGTAAACTTCTTTATTAAAGTATCCAATTTTGAACCATCAGCTCTACATCGTTGCATCATTAAAATTACATACTGTCCGTATTCCTTTAAAATTAATGTTGAAAACATGTCAGATTGACACTCACCGCATTGCATGCTATGATTAGCATCTTTAACTAATTTATCAAAAGTGACTGTTTTAGTCTCTGGCAATGTCAAAAAAATAAACCTTTCATTATCAACATTAGAGCCACATATATTATAACAGTTTTCACAACTATGTTCCCATTTATAAGAGAGACCAAATAAATTATCAATTGCAACTTCTTCTTCTTCCAGTACCTGAAGAAAAAACATCAAAAATTCGTGTGCATCTTGCTGTTCATTTTGAGAAAACTGTGTTCGTCCTGAACATACATCTAAAAGTTTTCTAATTTCAGTAGCACTTTCTATTTGAGTTTTATCATTACTCAGCTTTTGAAAAAGGAGACTCAGCTCTGAACAGAATCTTTTTCCCTGATTTACTATTATCTGCTCTTGCAAACTTTCCAGATAAAATGCAACATTCAGCACTACATTTGCGTAGCAGTTGACACCAGAGCTATTTTCAAAATGACATCCTACAACCTGTTCTTCTTTTTCCTTACTCTTTTTGCTTGCAATTACATCACTCCTCTTTTTTTTCCTCCTCTGTACATCTTCATCACAGATATTCTCATTTCTCCTTTTACGAGAAACTACACGTTTCTCCAACACAGGATACTGACCTAAATGAGGAGCATAGCTTCTTCTTAATCTATTATACTCCTTTACACAATTTGTATCAGCACTAACTTTTGAGTCATCAAAGTCTATCATGAATAAACCTGATAATGTTTTCACTCGTGACAAAGCAACATATGCCATACCTTCTTTGAACACAGTTGAACCAATGTTCACAAATGCACAATCTACAGTCAATCCTTGAGACTTGTGAATAGTTACAGCATATGCTAGCGAAAACGGAAACTGCTTCCTACGTACATATAAGTCTTCACAAGCATGAAACGAACTGTACAACGACAAATGTCTTTAACTTCTTCTATCTGATCAAATTTTATTTTTAAACATTCAATTCCATCTTTTTTCTGATAATTAATAAAACCCACAACTCTTCCCATAGCTCCATTAACTAAACCTTTTTCAACATCCAAATTTCTCCTTAAAAATACTCTACAGTTCATGCAAACATATAGATTTTTTTCTAATCCAGCTGTTTTGGAAATGTTCTTCTCTACTGAATCCAATTTATTTTTCAGTGTGCCTGTTACTGTGACAGTAATTCTTCCATCCTCAATTTTGTCCACTGCTTCTAATTTCCTGATCTCTTCCTTTTCCAATTTCAAAAGCTCCTCATTGAATATTGAGCATTCACGTAGAGTGGGCATTAAGCAGATGATACTTTTGTTTTCTGCAATGTTCTTGTATATCTTCTCTGCAACTATTTCTTCCTTTGGAAATAAATTATGTAGCAGCCGACTCTGTAATGCTTTTTTGCCAACTTCTGTGAGTAGTCCAATTCTGATATCTTTCAGAATACTTCCATATTCTTCATCGCTTGCTTGCCTCATATTAGTAGTAAGTTCCTTGTACTCAAAGAAGGACCAAATATTTGTATTTCCGATGCTTCCCAATGACTTCTTCGTGTCTTCATGTGTGACAGTATTAAACACTGGTTGTCCTTTAAGTGGAGTAAGTTGCAAAAGATCTCCAAAAACTATGACGTGTTTTCCACCAAATAACATGTCATAGTCTGTCTTCAGAATTTGCTGCATTCTTAAATGCACAAAGGCAAGCATTAAGTTTGAAACCATGCTCACCTCATCAATAATGAGAACTTGCATCTTCTTCAAGACTCTTGAAACTTCCAAGGATGCTTCTCCAGTTAGCTTGTTGTATTGTATTTTGTTCTCATGCTCCACTGGTAACATTAGCAAACGATGTAAAGTGATTCCTTTTATGTTATATGCTGCTAACCCAGTTGGAGCAGTAACCACACAAGACAAAGTAGAATCCGTTTTTTGCTGTAGGTAGCTTCTGATGACTTTAATTAGGAAACTTTTTCCAGTTCCAGCTTGTCCGCTTACATACATCCTGATTGGATGAAATGATGTTCATGTAGAAATCCGTGATCAATTTTGTTTCTGATCTCTTCATAAATTTGTTGCTGCTCTTCGTTCAGTTGTCTTTCCAAATTTTGTAAGTCTATAAATTCTTCTTGAGCTTGATTCATAGCCGTTTCCACTTCATTCATGGCTATTGATGCTTCATTTTCAACGATTGGTTGTCCTAGGGGATCTTGACTGAGTGTTTCTGAACTTTGGCTGTCCTGAGAACTGTCTCTAGCTATTTCTGCTGCAATTGTAGTTTCCTGTTCAATTTCTTCATTTAACATTTGCAGATAACTTGAGAATGTACTGCATTGTATGCTGTCTTTGCAAGCATTAAAAGAATCTTCATAGCTTTGAAATTCTCCCAGTAGTTCATCCTCTGTACGCCATGGTTTAAACAACTGTAAAAGAGCCAAGTAGTAAAATTCCTTCTTGTCAGTAGTGTCGCAACTCAGCTTCCTGTGATTTATCAAACTTCCTTTTGTTTGCTTCACCAAACATCCTTCCTCACCAATGACTTTATATTTTCCATTGTTGATGTCTTCTGCGGCTTTCCGTGAATAAATGTAGTTCTGCAGCACTTCATAGAGACACATGTTCTCCAGATGTTGACTTCTCTTGGGATAATATGTGTCCAACATGTTTGATTTCAAAATATCTGTACTTTCTGGGTCATTCTCGGCCAAATATTCAATTTCTCCAACAGATTTTAGTACCCGATTTCTCATTGCTGCAAGGCCTAAACTTGCCCAAATTATTCTTCTTGACTTCGAGTAGAGACTTGCAGAAGATAACCTATCTGAACATTCGTAGGATCCAATTTCTCGATGCGATAACATCTTCAAACTGAAACTGTACAGCTTCTTACTGACAGTCTTCTCGTGAGAAATCTCTTCCCACATTTCCTTCAATTCTGTTTTTTCTGATTTTGTAATGTAAGACGTTACATATCGAGCAACAGCAATGGAATTGTCAGCTACATACTGTATATCCATGTTAGCGTTCCACATGGATAAAATGACTGGGTTGTAGTCATTTATATTTTTTGATTCTTCTTTTCTTTTAAGGTTGTAGGTATTCTTAGGTGATTTTCTTGTGATAGTATGTCTCACAGCTGACATAAAACTGTTTACTCTCCCATTTGAAAGAACAGGTCTAGGAAATCCAAATCGACATTTAGTGTAGTATTTATCTTTGCTCTTGTATTTCCGTCGACAGTATTTTCCACACCGATGACTTTGGAAACGTAAAACTTGCTCCTTTAACTTTTTCTCTTCTGTGCTTTTTGGTATAGCACATGTTGCATATTCTTCAATGTAAGATAACACTGCTTCATCAGTATCTGTTCCAAACTTTGGGGCATCGTTGATCCACAACAGCATATGAATATGAGGAGCACCTCTTGCCTGGTACTCTTTTCTCCAAAAGAAATCTACTACTTCTCCAAGAGGTGGATTTTTTTTATTGCAGATGAAGGACATCATAGCCTCAAATCTATGATTGAAATATCTGCAAACATTAACCGGATCCAATGAGCACAGTTCTCCTGCTGTCTTGTATTCGATGTTTTTAATGTTTGAATTTGCCTCTCGTAGAAAATCCAGTAAATCATCCCAAGCGTACTCGGCACAGCTTAGTGTAACGAACCATGTTGGTGTTCCTAAATTCCGTAACATGCATTTTAATTCACCATGGCGTCGGTACCAATATTCATTTGTCCCACGCTGACAAGCCATCAGATTGATCAGTTGTGTTTCCAAATGATCATCTCGGTGCTGCACTTTCTCCATAAAATCCTTAGCAGACACATTTTGTAAATGTACTCCACTTTTTAAAATGTGATTTACTGCATAAGACAGTGCAGACAAGTCGCTTTCAAATAAAAGATGGAACAAATAAGGAATACTTTGTCGAAATCCGGGATCTTCAGCATATAGTCTTGTAGTCCGATACTCAGAAGCTGGAATCTGTTCCGGACGTTCATCGTATCGTCCTCCTTTTCCTTTAGGAAACAGCTGGGGAAAACATCGAGCTTCCAAGCTCTCCTCCCATACACTCACGGGAGTTCCTTTTGCTTTCTTCATCTGAAAGAGATCAATATTGTCTCCCATAACTTCTTTTGAATGAAGAGGATGTATGCTAAAATGTTCATAAATTTCTTCTTCCTTTGACTTGTCCACTTTTTCAATTTGACCAGTTGGTGTTTCTGTGTCTTCTTGTAAATCTTCTTCTTCTTCTTCTTCTATATAAATTGATTCATACCATTTGTTATTCCTTTTCAAATACAAATTTGCTCTTTGTACTTTCCGCACATCTACCAGCTCCTGCCAAATCTTCTTATTCTTTGTAGGTACACCATTAACCAGAATAATTAATGGTTCAGTTTCCAAAGTATCCGCATCAATAGTTTCCATATTTTTTTTCAAATCCAAGGGCAAATACACCACTCTACCTTTTAAACCTCTCAGTAAATCGGAAGGAGGTAATATACCAGTTTTGGGCTCCATACGTACTATGGTCTGGAACAGATGAACACATTGAATGAGTATAGACTCATATGTATTTAATTCAGAAAGTTCAGCAGGAATAGCATCCAATTCTAAATTATTATGTACAGCTCTGGTCGGCATTCTATTTTCCTCTAACTTGTTGTAACAGTATTTACAAATACGCTGATCTTCACCCAAATCAAAACAATTTTCAAGAAATATATATGTGGCAAAATCCTTCCACTTATAATTATCTTCATTTTCACTCTTTCTGTAGAGATCAACATTCCTAGTTTGTTTTCTATAATGAGTTCTGCGGCAACAAATACAAGTAAAATTTGGTCTTTCATTAGAGATTATTGCAAATTTTGTTATGTGATCATTAAATGTGTTACTTACAGAGGGTTCTACATTCTCTTCCACTTCTTCCTCATTTACTGTGTCCTTCTCTGCACTGTTTTGTTCAGGACCAAAGTAACAAAACTGAATTTCATCAACAACCTTCTCTACATCTGATACCGTTCCTCGGAACAGAGCCCTATTCAATTCATTTAACTTTATTGCTGGACTTTTGGCAAAATACAACCGTCTCACAAACTTTCTCATTTCAGTATGATGAACAGCCAGCATCCTAAAATGATGGAAAACACTATTACACACTTTTCTAGATAGACAAGCCAGAGAATGACCCTGCAAACCAGTATTCTCTCTCACTCTGCATGGATCCAGACTTTGAAGCACCTTAATCTTCTGTTTTATACTTTTTTTACTATATTCTCTTAGAAACTCACGAAATTTGTCAATAGATTCCTGACGCACAGTGCAAATACTACTACAATTCCAAGTGTACACTGGGGCTTTAGGACGTCTCCCCATAGCCTCATCTGCCATCACTTGTACCTCATCTCTTGGAACCATTATCTCCTTCTCCATTATGCAACCATTTTTTACTTCGTAAGCACGACCTCTGGTGTCAACTGCATGCAGCAAACTATTACTTTGAAAATAGCTCTCTTCATTAAAAAAAGGTTCACTACTTGAACTATGCATCCACTTTCCTAAAAACACTTTACAAAAGTTTGTTCTGTTCACTACTCTTTTCCTTTTGCTATGTGATTTCAGTACATTAACCATTTTGTCTAATGTACGCATCCTATTCAAAATTAAAATGAATAGTTTCCTTTTTAATTCTAATGCCTTTGCTGCAATGGCTTCAATTTCTTTTTTTCTTTTATAAAACTTAGTCTTTTGCTTATATTTCTTCACATCCTTTATCAAATTGGACATAACTCTTCTCTGAAACATTTTTCTACGTATCTCTTTAAACGCTGTTTTTCTATTTATGTAAATCTTTTCAGTTGCAGAAGGTATATTTGCATTAACTAAATTCTAAATTTTTTCCTGTCCTTTTCTTTTCAAAACATTCTTTCCAGTACAGACATTTTGTACATTTTTCATTCTTTTGAATATATTTTTTAGAAATTGTTTTTTCTGCTTACCAGAAGATTTTTTCTTTTTCCCAACATGATCATCTTCTACTAACTTTGGTCCTCCAGTTGTCTTCAAATATAGGTTTTTTTGTGAGTTTTTTGAACTCTGGATTTTGTAGGCATCTTAAATTTTGTTCACTGCTCTTCAGCAATACCTGAAAAAAACAAAAAAAAAATTCCTTTATTTTATTTAAATATATTACTACATTTCTTTTCACAATAGTCACAAAACGTAATTTCTTTGCCAATTTGAAAACACACTTATTACTCTTTTTTTTGGCAAGTGATAATCACTTTTACAGACTGACACATTATAAATCCACTTTTCAGATTTTTTTAAATGCACATGTCCAGACTGCTTTTTCAGACCACTACCATTTGTATCCTGGGTGACTGCCTACACTCCAGCAAGGGCAACCAGCCTTAGTGGTTCTGAATGTATTTGCATTACAGACTGAAACCTCAAACCCCACTCGCTTGTAAATACTGTGCATGATTATACATGGAAAGGAGCTGGGTGTGTGCTAAGAGTCTGCTTCTGCACCAAAAAATCGCTCCCCCTTTTTCCTACTAATGCAACTGTGAAATCACCAGAGCAAAACGCAATAAATCTCTGCCTGTAATTCCTATTTGCACACAGAGTCATGTTTTCACATTAGTCACAAAACGAAATTTCTTTGCCAATTTGAATGCACACTTACTGCTCTTTTTTTTTGGCAAGTGATAATCACTTTTACAGACTGACACATTATGAATCCACTTTTCAGATTTTTTAAAAAGCCCATGTCCAGACTGCTTTTTCAGACCACCACCATGTGTATCCTGGGTGACTGCCTACACTCCAGCAAGGGCAACCAGCCTTAGTGATGCTGAATGTATTTCCATTACAGACTGAAACCTCAAACCCCACTCGCTTGTAAATACTGTGCATGATTATACATGGAAAGGAGCTGGGTGTGTGCTAAGAGTCTGCTTCTGCACCAAAAAATCGCTCCCCCTTTTTCCTACTAATGCAACTGTGAAATCACCAGAGCAAAACGCAATAAATCTCTGCCTGTAATTCCTATTTGCACACAGAGTCATGTTTTCACATTAGTCACAAAACGAAATTTCTTTGCCAATTTGAATGCACACTTACTGCTCTTTTTTTTTGGCAAGTGATAATCACTTTTACAGACTGACACATTATGAATCCACTTTTCAGATTTTTTTAAATGCACATGTCCAAACTGCTTTTTCAGACCACCACCATGTGTATCCTGGGTGACTGCCTACACTCCAGCAAGGGCAACCAGCCTTAGTGATGCTGAATGTATTTGCATTACAGACTGAAACCTCAAACCCCACTCGCTTGTAAATACTGTGCATGATTATACATGGAAAGGAGCTGGGTGTGTGCTAAGAGTCTGCTTCTGCACCAAAAAATCGCTCCCCCTTTTTCCTACTAATGCAACTGTGAAATCACCAGAGCAAAACGCAATAAATCTCTGCCTGTAATTCCTATTTGCACACAGAGTCATGTTTTCACATTAGTCACAAAACGAAATTTCTTTGCCAATTTGAATGCACACTTACTGCTCTTTTTTTTTGGCAAGTGATAATCACTTTTACAGACTGACACATTATGAATCCACTTTTCAGATTTTTTTAAAAGCCCATGTCCAGACTGCTTTTTCAGACCACCACCATGTGTATCCTGGGTGACTGCCTACACTCCAGCAAGGGCAACCAGCCTTAGTGATGCTGAATGTATTTGCATTACAGACTGAAACCTCAAACCCCACTCGCTTGTAAATACTGTGCATGATTATACATGGAAAGGAGCTGGGTGTGTGCTAAGAGTCTGCTTCTGCACCAAAAAATCGCTCCCCCTTTTTCCTACTAATGCAACTGTGAAATCACCAGAGCAAAACGCAATAAATCTCTGCCTGTAATTCCTATTTGCACACAGAGTCATGTTTTCACATTAGTCACAAAACGAAATTTCTTTGCCAATTTGAATGCACACTTACTGCTCTTTTTTTTTGGCAAGTGATAATCACTTTTACAGACTGACACATTATGAATCCACTTTTCAGATTTTTTTAAATGCACATGTCCAAACTGCTTTTTCAGACCACCACCATGTGTATCCTGGGTGACTGCCTACACTCCAGCAAGGGCAACCAGCCTTAGTGATGCTGAATGTCTTTGCATTACAGACTGAAACCTCAAACCCCACTCGCTTGTAAATACTGTGCATGATTATACATGGAAAGGAGCTGGGTGTGTGCTAAGAGTCTGCTTCTGCACCAAAAAATCGCTCCCCCTTTTTTCTACTAATGCAACTGTGAAATCACCAGAGCAAAACGCAATAAATCTCTGCCTGTAATTCCTATTTGCACACAGAGTCATGTTTTCACATTAGTCACAAAACGAAATTTCTTTGCCAATTTGAATGCACACTTACTGCTCTTTTTTTTTGGCAAGTGATAATCACTTTTACAGACTGACACATTATGAATCCACTTTTCAGATTTTTTAAAAAGCCCATGTCCAGACTGCTTTTTCAGACCACCACCATGTGTATCCTGGGTGACTGCCTACACTCCAGCAAGGGCAACCAGCCTTAGTGATGCTGAATGTATTTGCATTACAGACTGAAACCTCAAACCCCACTCGCTTGTAAATACTGTGCATGATTATACATGGAAAGGAGCTGGGTGTGTGCTAAGAGTCTGCTTCTGCACCAAAAAATCCCTCCCCCTTTTTCCTACTAATGCAACTGTGAAATCACCAGAGCATAACGCAATAAATCTCTGCCTGTAATTCCTATTTGCACACAGAGTCATGTTTTCACATTAGTCACAAAACGAAATTTCTTTGCCAATTTGAATGCACACTTACTGCTCTTTTTTTTGGCAAGTGATAATCACTTTTACAGACTGACACATTATGAATCCACTTTTCAGATTTTTTTAAATGCACATGTCCAAACTGCTTTTTCAGACCACCACCATCTGTATCCTGGGTGACTGCCTACACTCCAGCAAGGGCAACCAGCCTTAGTGATGCTGAATGTATTTGCATTACAGACTGAAACCTCAAACCCCACTCGCTTGTAAATACTGTGCATGATTATACATGGAAAGGAGCTGGGTGTGTACTAAGAGTCTGCTTCTGCACCAAAAAATCGCTCCCCCTTTTTTCTACTAATGCAAATATAAAATTACCAGAGTTGTACACAATAAATCTCTGCCTATATTTCCCAACATGTGTAACCTGGGTGACTGCCTACATTCCACCAAGTGCAACCAGCCTTAGTGATGCTGAATGTATTTGCATTACTGAGTCCAACCTCAAACCCTTAAACTATTCATTTTTTATACCAATACACCTTAATTTATCGTGAAAACATAGTCCATATTATTTTACATGTTCCTCACATTTAAATTTCTCCCAAAACAGAAAACAATAAACGCAACTTCAACAAAAAGAATTACATTTCTATTATTCATTTCTTAATTTACCATATACATCTCCTCTCAAACTCTAACCTCACCTTTAAAATTAGTTAGTTGTGAAAGAAATGTGGCACTCAAACAGCAGATTATCAGAGCCAGGATCTCTGTTCTCTACACCTCTCTCCTCTCAGCAGAACCAGATAATGGCAAAGTTTCCCTCTATTTTTCCACACATATACATGTAAGTTTCAAATCTCAGTGCTTCCCCCTTTTTTTCAAATGTAATCACACATTTCTATTGGTTGAAAACCAACCCTTTTCCAAAAGTACCCTTCCCCCAACTTGACTTCTGCCTAGTACCCTTCCCCCAACTTGACTTCTGCCTGCTACCATAGCAACAGCTCATGGAACACTGCTGTGTGGAGTCAGGTCAGAAGTTCGCCAAACAATGTTTCAATTCCACAGAGCAAGAGTGCTTGACTTTTCAAACCTAACAGCAAATCCATAGTACTGTTCTTTGGTAACACATTTTTCTGTACCAATACAAAACATGCTTCTATTAATTTACACATACAGCCTAGTTTTTATTCTAGAATGGTATAAAACAGCCAATCAGTTCTTTTTTTTTTGAAAAAAATATGTATGCCTCCATTTCCAAACTGTCTTTCTTTTCATATTGCCATTCTACTGAAAGACACCTCCTGAGTGCATCCAGTTCTCCTTTGAAGATGTTCACAGTGTGGATTGTAGGGCACAGCTATGTCTTCTGGAGTGAAAAGTTTGCAGAGAAAACAGGTATGGTGAGAGACCTTGCTTTGCCAAATGTAGACATTAAATGGATTGGTCAGAGAGGGTTAAAGTGGCACCAATTGATGCCATTGGTGAAATCCTTCATGCACATCCAACACCCTGACCTCATAATAGTGCACTGTGGTGGCAATGACCTAGGCACTTTGACTGGGGTAGGTCTGGAAATGCTTATGAAGGAGACCTTTGCACAACTGTTTTCACTTTTCCCTAAAACTGCCTTTGTGTTTTCTTACATATGCCAAAGGCAAAAATGGAACTGGTCCAATCATTCTGTCCGCAGATTGACAAAGCAAGAAAGCACGTCAACAAATCTGTTTCTGCTTTCCTCCGTGACTATGGTATGGGTTCCATTTACCTCAACAACTTGCGTTACGACATGCAAGACATTTATAGAGGAGATGGTGTGCACTTCAATGATGAAGGGAACAGAGTCTTCCTCTTGAACCTTAGACTCTGCATCGGTACTTACTTGTAGGTACCACTAAAAAATCACTTAATAAACACAACGGCTCTTTTTAGAGCCCCCTAATATCTAAACACTTAAATCTGAATTTAATTTCTTTTTTTTCTTTTTTTTTTTACCGTACGCTTACCGTAAGCTTACTGTACGCGTACCCCGTGATTTTTTTAAAAATCAATAAATGTTTTCTTTGTACTTTTCTGTCCTTCTTTGACCCCCTTACAAATGTTAGGGGGTCTGTAACTCTCTCCCTTGCCCCCTTTTCAAGATATCACTCTTTTTTACCGGAGTGAAATACACAAAATGGCGGCCGCCGCTTCCTGGTTTCGGCCGATTCGAATGTTTACTAATATCTAACAGCCAATCAGAATCGCGCACGCCACCGTACGCGTACGGTAAGCTTATGGTAAGCGTACCGTAAGCTGGCTCAGATATATATATTGATTTAAATGCTATTTTCTCAGAATCTACTGAACAGATTTACACCAAACCTACAAAAGGCACTTCCTTGACCTGAGGACTACCTCTCTGCCAAATTTCTAGTAATTCTGTTCAGCCGTTCGGGCTGTAGCCCTGTCTAAAGGTCCTATGGAAAAATGCATGGGAAAAACGCGTTTTGGGACCCCCCTTTTATCTCAGCCCCCGCTTGACGAATCCCCTCGAGACTTTCAGGGTAGGAGCGGAGCGGAGCGCCCCACCTATTTTGAGAAATTCGCGAGGATTCGTCGACCGGCGCCAAAGTTATTCAAAATAGAATGTTGCGGATTTCCTATGGAAACAGGGTCCTAACTATAACTACCTACTGGCGACCGCCAGTAGGTAATATACATATATATATATATATATATATATACATATATATATATATATATATTTTCCATCAAAGTGCCCAAAAGCATTGAAAGGGAACACAACGGCGCTTCTACCACTTGGTTTTCTGCCTCGCTTTTAACTTCAAACTGTGCCGACGCGTTTTGAGGCTTCCACGCCTCTTCTTCATGGGCTTGCTGGGATCGCATTGATGGCTCACCTTTCTATTACTTCCATTACTTTAATTTATGCGATCGCCTCCAGTGGGCGTTGACATAATTAAAATGTCCGTTAGTGCATGGTGGGACATATAGTCCCTGAAGGCGAGTAAAAGTATTCATTAGTAGGTTCAATGCACACTCATTTATTATGCTTTTTATAGCCTTTAGTAGGTTTGGAAACAGTCATTGGTTTCAGGGGCTTTATAGTTAGGAATTGGCATTTAAAAAACCTTAGAAATTCACTGAAAAAACCATAGGTTTCAGGGGTGTTATAGTTAGCTGGACATTTCCCTCGTACAAAACCATTGAAATTCCCCTGTTATAGATAGTTCAGCTAACTATAACTCGCGCCCCCGCAATGCACTGCTGATGACGTCACATATTACATCACTCATGACATGGTCAGTGACATCACTGATGACATCACTGATGACATCTCAAATGACATCACTATAACGCCCCTGAAACCTTTGGTTTTTTCAGTGAATTTCAAAGGTTTTTTTAATGCCAATTCCTAACTATAACATGCATGAAACCTATGGTTTTTTTCAGTGATTTTTAAAGGTTTTTTAAATGCTAATTCCTATCTATAACTTATCTCTGAAGATATCATGAAAAGCATTCTTTTTTAAAAGTAGGATCCACATTAGTTTTGTGGAAAAGCATCTTTGTGATTGGTTAAGAAAAAGCAGTTTCAACGTGGAGTACATATCATAAGATAAAATTTGCTCACCTCAACCACACCTGCTACTTGCATTTGGAAGGCACTGTTCGAACTTAAAACAATCATCAAATTTTAACCTGCACGTGTCATTAAATGTTCAAGAAAATGTTACAAAAAAATATCGTAAAGTCTTAAAAAATTGATGAACTTTTATCCTGCACGTGTTGTAGAATGTTCTAGAAAGTGTGTTGATAGAATACGTTGCACTTCTGACTTCTATGTGTTGTTGAATATTAAAAAAACGGTTCATGTGGAAAATTAAAAAGAAACCAATAGAGAAGTTTTGAAACCTAAAAGAATCAAGGAACTATTCTAATTTATTCTTTACATGTATTTATGTGTGCAGCAACAAAATTATAGACACAACAGCACGAGGAAGAGGAAGAAGCAGGGAGTGGGGGGATGAGGGGAGATGGGCAGAATGGAACACATGCACAATTAAGTACAGCATAAGTATAGACAAACAATGGCCAAAATGAAACACACCAACAAGGAGCACAAGTCACACAACCCGCCAACATCACACCACTGAACGAGCATAAGTGAAAACCACGCTGCATTCATACAGGATGTGTACAATGGCCAGTCGTTTTGGGATGTCTGCGACCGTGGTCATCATGGATGAGATACCCAGCATGTGGCACATGGTCGAGTTCACTGTGTGTTATGTTGCCAAACGGCTGCTCCTCCCTCCCACGAGCCCCCACACTTTTGTACGGTGAGCTGTTGTATCTCGTGCACTCGTACGGCACGCCATTGTAATGCCTATTTGCACATGTCCTGCTACATTCCAACAACAACATCACAGTGCTGTTTGGAGGTGGTACATGCCACTTTACAACATCGACTGCTGCGGCTCTTGTAACAGGCCACACCAGAACACAGAGACACACTTACCGCACTCCCTGTACACGGGCATGTCTGTGACACCCCGTTCCCCTTGCTGGATAGGCACACCCCTCCACTGACCTGTGAACCCCAGACCAGCACACGCCAGTTGTGCATGCAGGAGGATGTTTACATAGCTACACATCCAGGCTCACTGCCAACGCTGAGGTGACAGCACACTGTGATGTTGCAGGGCTCGTGCCTATCATGCTAAGACAATGACCACAGGGACACACATACTAAGATGTGGGTTTGGGGGGCATTGGCGGTCCTGCAGTTGCTGAGATGAGTCTTCTGGCCCTCATGGGTATCCCTGTATCATGCTCATTGACTCTATGGCACCTGTGGGTGTTCTGGTGTGGCTCTTGGCTGTGTTCCCTTTCATGGTGCAGGTAGTTGTCCTGCTTAACACCAGCAGAAAGCAGGTGTAAAATCGCTGGTGCTAACGTGTCTTATCGCCAGAATTTGTTTCGCATTGCAATTGGTGTGAAAGTTGTGATGTGATTTTTTTCGTGTGCACAACAATATACGAACTGAGCAGTGTATCTCGTCAAGATCCAGCACCTGACGCACTATTCCCAATCAATATAAATACAATGAGATTTCTTAATAGATTTTGTGTGGACACTGTAAGTGCAGCCAATACCTCAGTGCAATACAATACAGGATTTTAGTATTGAGAATAAATCGCAAAGGTGCACCTCGTGTCTTTTTGCACGGGAACGGCTACTCTCCATTTCATTATCAGCACTTTAACGGAAGTAAAGTTGAGATAAATCTAACACACTATTCAGAAGTTGGTGCAAACTGCAGATATCACCAGTATTCTAGCGATAAGTGCCCCAAAAGTTAACACCATGGTGAACTCCATCAAATAACAGTAATAAGAACAAGAAAGAGTCACACAGCAGTTATGAGAACAACCAAAAACATTATTAATTTTTTTTTCAAACTTTATTTTTTCTAATAATAAATATATAAACGATAAACTATTTTCAAACTTTATTTTTTATTAACATAAATATAAACAATAAACGAATAAACAAAATGTAACAACAATAATACAAAACAATAAGGCGGAACACTTCTGTAGGAACAACGGATGTCGACGACAGACCTGGAAAATCAGAAAGATTGTTAAAAAAAAAACAACATGGTATTCTCAACAAAATACCACAAGAGAAAAAATAACAGATATATAAAAATGTATACAGCTAACAAAATTTTATAAGTTTAACTTACAAAAACTGTAAATGCTGCCGCTTTAAAATATTTACCGAATCTGAAGAACATTTTTTGCAGAAGGCACCACGCCCACAACGTTTTTCTTCAGTGGTGAAGAAATTTTTAACTTTTTCCAAGGGGCAAACAAAGAACAATGCCACCTTCTTCATTCGCAAGATTTGCCAAAGAGTTCTGTTACGAGGGGATCCTAACAAAAAATACTCGTGCGGCACAGCAAGTATGATGAAACACCTAAGGACCCTTCATCCAAACAATCTTGCACAAGAAGAGTGCAAACAGATGAGAAACACTCCTGTTCTGTATCTGTAAAAAAGAATCACAAATAAATGTATATTAATAACTTTCAAATTTATACTATTCCACTACTGTACAAACACATTTTATATAAAAACTGACTAAGAAACTATAGCCCTGAACCACAAGTGTGACGATCGTTAAACACTACATGCATAGTGCATACTACTTTGAAGCAGTTCATGCCCTAAAGTCTACCTCACTAAAAGACTACATGCTAATTGACTAAATGATTACAGTATTATAAGGAGACACACTGGGTGAGTGACAGTGTGTTTGCTAGAAGAGTATGAATACTAACTAGGGAATTGAAGGCGTGAAACACAACTGTGTAGGTGATTAGAGGACTGCATCCATACTGCATAGGCATTTAAAGCAGTCCATGTGCTAAGGCCTGGCTCACTGCATGACTACTTGGGTACTGACTGAATGATTAGAGTACAGCAAGGAGAGTGCCTAGGTGAATTTATAAGTGCTAGGCTTTTCACACAGGGAATGGATTAGTACTTGGTACTGAATGGGTCACTAGAGGAGTGCAAAAGCAGTCACAAGTGCTGGGCTGTATGGATACTGACTAGGAAATTTAAAGTGTGAAAGACAAGTGTCTAGGTGGTTAGAAGACTGCATGCATAGTGCATAGGGGTTTGAAACAGTCCATGTGCTAAGGCCTGGCTCAGTGTATGAATACTTAAGCAGTGACTGATTGATTAGAGTACTGCAAAGATAGTATCTTGGTGAATTTATAAGTGTTTGGGTTTTAGCACAGTGAATGGATTAGTACATGGTGCTGCAAAGTGAGTGACAGGGTATTTCCTGGAAGTGTATGGATACTGACTAGGGAATTGAAGGTGAGAAAGACAATTGTGTAGGTGGTTAGAGGACTGCATGCATAGTGGATAAGGGTTTGAAGCAGTCCATATACTAAGGCCTGGGTCACTGGATGAGTACTTGGGTACTGACTGAATGATTAGAGTACTGCAAGGAGAGTGCCTGGGTGAATTTATTAGGGTTTGGCGCAGTGAATGGATTAGTACATGATGCTGAATGGGTCACTAGAGGAGTGCAAATGGAGTGACAGGGTGTTTGCTGGAAGTGAACGGATACTGACTGGGGATTTTTTTATTGAAATTGTTTTATTGAAGTTCTTGTATAAAAAATAACATAAATTGGCAACACAACGAACAAGAAAATACAAAATAAGGAAAATGATTTACGGAATTCCTAAGTCTAACATTACTCAAAATAAAAACTCCAAATTTTATCAAACTTCCTCGTCCCACCAATTCGCTGTGCATATCGCAATTCACTCTTTCTAACATTCCTCATTTTTTGAAGCCAAGCATTAAACAAAGGAACTTGTATTGACTTCCAGTTCTGGGGCACCAGAGACCTTGCCACTGCCATTGCAATAAATAATAGTTTAACCATCTGTTCTGTCAAACCGAGATCAGAGTCATATCCATACAGTATTAATTTAACGTTATAAGTAATCTGGATCCCACAATACTTTTGCAAATATTTGAAAATCTCATTCCAAAAGGACACCATTTTAAAGCAGTGAGCTATAATGTGAGACCAGTTAGCAGAAGTATATTGCTGACATCTAAAACAGGTGGCACTGGTATTAACGTACATTTTAGCAATGGCGGCAGGAGTGCGATACTGGAGCCATTTACTGAAAAATAGCATTCTTCTCCAATTAGATCCTCGGAGAACACTAAAATTCAGCTTATTTATGCTTTTCCAAGTATTAATAGTAAGTGCATGATTCTCCTGTTCTTGCCATTTTTTAATGGCTTCTGGCTGAGATCTACCTCGATATGTTGAGCTAAGCAACGTTTCCATGCCCCTGGCTTCCCCGTCCGAGGAGTCAAGAACAAATCGTCCCATAACTGACTAGAGGAGCCAATAAATCTTGGCTCCACTTGTTCCAACATTTTAAAGATCGAAACATAGGAACCCAATAACATAAAATTCCCCGAAATTAATAGCTGCATCTCGCCTGGTAACAACCAAGCCCCCTCCCTTAAAAAGTCTGATAAAGTATAAAACCCAAAACGTTCCCATTGCAGTACAGTATCCACTCCGATTTTCATTCCCATAAAAATGAGAGCATTTCTTAAGGGAGTTCTAATATTAAACTGCGGGAGAGTATATCTTTTAAGAAAAACGTCACAACGCTTAAAAAACCAAAGCATTATCTAGGGATTTAGGGATACGCAACGGAAATGGGGTCTGAGCCTCATGACAAATTTGATCAAAAAAGAAATTAATAAAGACATTTGGACTCTGGATTGCAGATTTAAATCGCTCTAAATATTGGGCAAAATATGCGCTATTCAGTTTCCACATAAAGAGTCCCCATTGCTATCCTGGGACTTTTTTTTGCCCATATAAACCCTGAGAATAACGATTCCACTTTTGAAAAAAAGCCAGTGGGCAAAAAGCAAGGAATGGCAGAAAATAAAAATTGAAGAGCGGGAGAATAGACATTTTTATAAGTGCCACCCGCCCCAAGAGGGAGAACGGCAACAAATTCCATCTGGTAAACAAGGATTGGACCTTACGTAGAAGAGGATCAAAATTCAACATGACTAAATCGGAAACCAGAGTAGAAAACATATCCCCCAAATACCTCTTCAGTCTTAATTTAGTGCATCCAAGTAAATCAACATGTAAATCCACCTCACTTCACCACAAACTAGTATTTCCGTTTTTTTTAATTAATTCGATAACCTCCCAAAGCTTCGAATTCGTCAAAAAGCTGTAAAGCAGCAGTTTGAGATTGAATATCCGTCTTAATCAACAACATGATATCATCGGCATACAGTTTAATTTTTGCCATAGAAGGGATCGGAGGAGGAATATTCACAGATTCACGAACTGCTGTAGCTAACGGTTCAATAAAAAAAGCAAAAAGAATAGGGGACAAGGGGCAACCCTGCCTGGTGCCCCGTTGGACCGATACTGTACCGATCATAACAGAATTAATAATTATATTGGCTTTGGCACCCGTATACAAATTTTGGATTAAACTAATGATTTGTGGCGGACTTCACTGGATGAGTACTTGGGTACTGACTGAATGATTAGAGTACTGCAAGGAGAGTGCCTGGGTGAATTTATTAGGGTTTGGCGCAGTGAATGGATTAGTACATGATGCTGAATGGGTCACTAGAGGAGTGCAAATGGAGTGACAGGGTGTTTGCTGGAAGTGAACAGATACTGACTGGGGAATTGAAGGTGTGAAAGACAAGTGTGTAGGTGCTTAGAGGACTGCATGCATAGTGGATAGGGGTTTGAAGAAGTCCATGTGCTAAGACCTGGCTCAGTGCATGAATACTTAGGCAGTGACTGAATCGTAAGAGTACTGGAAAGAGAGTGTCTTGGTGAATTTATAAGGGTTTCGGTTTTGGCACAGTGAATGGATTAGTACATACTGTTGAATGGGTCTCTAGAGGACTGCAAAGGAAGTGACAGGATGTTTCCTGGAAGTGTATGGATACTGACTAGGGGAATTGAAGGTGTAAAAGACAAGTCTATAGTATGTTAGAACACTACATGCATACTGCATAGACATGTGAAGCAATCTATTTGGTACTTAGAAACTGACTAAATAATCAGACTACTTCTAGGACAGTGCTTAGGTAAATCTTTTACATTTTCAGTTCTGCCACAGTGAACAGAATAGTACATGGTACTGCACCTTAGTGTCAAACCCTGACTCATTGTATCAATGCATAAGCAAAGACTAGCTTCTAATGCTACTAAAACTTTACAACATGAGAGGTTTTAAATTGGTTATCTGTCAGCAAATACACGATGTTACCAAATGCTTCTCTCACAGTGGTTCTCAAATGCACACAGACTCACAGTGTAATTCTAGACAACAACCACTATACCTAGGAGTTTACCAAAAATCATTCACTACTGTGGAATTGGTAAGCGAACTGCACACAATCTTCATATTTCAGGACTGCACTTTTGTGTCAAAGCCTGACTCATATAATCAAAGCATAAGCAAAGACTGGCTTCTAATGCTACTAAAACTTCACAACATGACCGGTTTTAAAACCGGTATATGTCAGCAAATACACGATGTTACCAAATACTTCTCTCACAATCCTTACCCAAATGCACACAGATTCACAGTGTGATTTTAGACAAGCAACACTATCCTAGGAGTTTACCAAAACTCATTCACTACTCTGGAAGAGTTAATGGTACTGCACACGATCTACATATTTAAGTACACCACATCAGTGTCAAAGCATGACTCATTTAATCAATGCATAAGCAAAGACTGGATTCTAATCCAACTAAAACTTCACAACATGACAGGTTTTAAAACAGTTATCTGTCAGCAAATACATGATGTTACCAAATGCTTCTCTCACAGGGATCCCAAATACACACTAACTCACAGTGTGATTCAAGACAAGCACCACTATCCCTATGAGTTTACCAAAACTCATTCACTACAGTGCAAGTGGTAAGGGAACTGCACACAATCTACATATTTCACAACTGCAATTTACTGTCAATGCCTGACTCATATAATGAAAGCATAAGCCATAACTGTCTTCTAATGCTACTAAAACTTGACAACATGACATGTTTTACAACACTTATCTGTCAGCAAATACACGATGTTACCAAACACTTCTCTCACAGTGGTTCCCAAATGCACACAGACTCACAGTGTGATTCTAGACAAACAACACTATCCCTAGGAGTTTACCAAAACTCATTCACTACAGTGGAAGTGGTAAAGGAACTGCACACAATCTACATATTTCACGACTACACTTTAATGTCAATGCCTGACTAATTTAATCAACGCATAAGCAAAGACTGGCTTCTAATGCTACCAAAACTTGACAACATGACAGGTTTTAAAACAGATATCTGTCAGTAAATACACGATGTTACCAAATGCTTCTCTCACAATCCTTACCCAAATGCACACAGACTCACAGTGTGATTTTAGACAATCAACACTATCCTAGGACTTTACCAAAACTCATTCACTACTGTGGAAGGGGTAAGGGGACTGCACACAATCTACATATTTAAGTACAGCACATCAGTGTCAAAGCATGACGCATTTAATCAACATATAAGCAAAGACTAGATTCTAATGCTACTAAAACTTCACAACATGACAGATTTTAAAACAGTTATCTGTCAGCAAATACATGATGTTACCAAATGATTCTCTCACACTGATCCCAAATACACACTAACTCACAGTGTGATTCTAGACAAGCACCACTATCCCTATGAGTTTACCAAAACTCATTCACTACAGTGCAAGTGGTAAGGGAACTGCACACAATCTACATATTTCACGACTGCAATTTACTGTCAATGCCTGACTCATTTAATGAAAGCATAAGCCATAACTGTCTTCTAATGCTACTAAAACTTGACAACCTGACTGGTTTTAAAACAGTTATCTGTCAGCAAATACACGATATTACCAAATGCTTCTCTCACAGTGGTTCCCAAATGCACACAGACTCACTGTGTGATTCTAGACAAACAACACTATCGTTGCACTATATCAAAACACATTTCTTCATCTAGAAGTAGTACTACATTTTAGTATAGAAACATAACATAACTCATTTCACAAATTCATAAACAATGACTGGTTTCTAATTCTACCATAATATACAAATTGCACAGTTATCTGTCTACAAACACATGAAAAACACAAATGCCAATCACAGAATGGTTTCTACATGCACACACATTGTAGAGAAAAAAAGTACTCCCTACACTTTAGCAGGAAAAATACATTAGTCAGATTAAAATCAAAATAGTCTACATACATCCCCTCACAATTAAATAACTCATCTTTCAAGTTCTTTTGTAGATTAAGGAGTATATCAATCACTCACCATATTTTCTTTTACAGAATCTCTGCACAGTGCACCTCTCAGCAAAAGCAAAGAATGAAAAAGTTTCCCTTTCATTTTCCACACATATACATGTAAACATCAAATCACAATCCTTCGCACATAAACTCAAAAGCAAACATACATTTCTATTGGTTAAACATTTCAACCCTTTCCAACTGAAATACATTTCAACCCTTCCCCCAATCTGCCTTCTGCCTGTTACCATAGAAACAGGTCATGGAGCACTGCACTGAGCTCACAGGTCACAAGTTCAGCACACAATGTTCCTACACAAGACAGGAAGTGTTCTTGACTTTTCAACATATCAGCTTATCATATATAATGTTCCTTACAATCTGTTTTTGTTAACCAATAACAATCATACCTTTAAAAAACAAAAATATACACCCTACCTTTCAGTGTAGAAAGTTGTTATACAACCAATGATTTCTTGTCGATTTTCAAAAAACGTTGCCGTGGATCCGCGCACCCACCGCGAGAGAATCCGTGCATCCAACGCGATAGGATGCGCGCACCCTGCGCGCATTTCACCGCTTTTTTTTTTTTCAAAAGGGGGCCACAGGGGATCCTTCTGGGACCCCCTAAGCAGATCTAGAGTGTCAGAGTATTTCCACTCTGCCCCCTTTATATCTTTTACACACTTATTCCCCTTCCATCTTCAGCCTCGCTTCTACCGAGGCAGAAAATGGCCGCCAACAGTTTCTGGTTTCGAATGTAGAGAGACGCTCGACAGCCAAATAGCATTCAGCACGTGATCGGGAGGGTGCGCGCTCCGTTCGGGGAGGATGGGCTTACGGTGCGGGTACGGTCCGCGGATCCTCTGTGGCCATAGATATCACTAACTTTTTTACCCCCATTTTATCAGGAACTACTGAACCGATTCACACCAAATATGCAAAAGGCACGAGTCCGAACTGAGGACTACCTCTTTGCCAAATTTGGTGTCACTCCGTTCAGCGGTTCGGGCTGTAGCTGCGACAACAGATCCTATGGGAAATTGCATGGGGAAAATGCGTTTTGGGACCCCCCTTTTTTTTCGGCCCCCGCTTCACGGATCACCACAAAACTTTCAGGGTAGGAGCGGAGCGGAGCTGGCCAAAAGTTTGGAGAATTTCGCGAAGATCGCCAAAGATATTCCCAATAGAATGTTGCGGATTTCCTATGGAAAATAGGTCCTAACTATAACTATCTACAGGCGACCACCAGTAACATTTGTTTTTTTCAGAGAATATATATATATATATATATTCAGTGAAAAAACCATAGGTTTCACACACGTTATAGTTAGCGGACATTTCACTCATAAAAAACCATTGAAATTCCCCCGTTATAGTTAGTTAAGCTAACTATAACTCGCGCACCCGCAATCCACTGCTGATGACGTAACATATTACATCACTCATGACATGGTCAGTGACATCACTCATGACATCACTGATGACATCTCAAATGACATCACTGATGACATCATCCAGTGAATGTGTGTTTTTCTGAAAATTAAATATGTTTTATATATGTATATCTCAAGGTCGATGTAAGAATAAATGGGTATATAAGTGTCTAAAAGGATGATTTGTTTTTTAAAAATTCATTGTGTAACTGACTGATTAAGTGTATCTTAGTGAATACATGGCTTAATGAGTAATGTTTAAATATGTAATTTTCTGTATCAGTCTCTCACTTTGTGTATAAGTGTCTGCATGGGTTGGTGAGTAGCTACATGGGTGTTTATATTGGATTTTAGGTTGTTTTTTGAGTATCAGTCTGAGTGTCTGCATGGTTCGGTGGGGGGTTTAACGTAGTGCATAGGTGCATGAATGATTGTCTCTCTGGTTGTATGTTTTGAAGACAGCATGTGTGCATGACTGTATGGTTGGATGAGTGTGTGTATGGGTGTGTTAGTGAGGGAATGACTGTCTCAATAGTGTCTTTATGAGTTACTAAATATGTTTTAAAGAAGTATATTTGACTATTGGTGTATATAAGTGAGTATGTGTGAGAGTGAGAGATTGAAATAGTTCCTGTATGAATAAGTATGTGTTTTTATTAGTGATTATTTAAAAGAGTAAGTATGTGTAAGTTTCTGTAGAAGTACGTGTTGAGGTGTGTGTATAACTGAATATGCACGTAAATGGATGTTTGACTCTTTATTAGCATGAGTGACTATGTGTGTGAGTAACTCTATGGATGAGTGGCAATGTGTAACAGGATGTATAGGTGTATGAGTACATATGATGAGTGAGTACATGTATGAGTGACTGTACAGGACTGTTGGTGAATGAGTGGATGTGTATGTGGATCTAAGAATTACTGAATAGGTTATTGTAACTGGTATTGGTATGTCCATTGTTTTGAAAATTGTAGTCTCTATTTTTGAATGTGTGTATCAAAGGTTATATTAGGGTGAGAGAAGGTCTACCACTCTGTCACAAGGATGATGTCATCAGTGATGTCATTTGAGATGTCATCAGTGATGTCATGAGTGATGTCACTGACCATGTCATGAGTGATGTAATATGTTACGTCATCAGCAGTGGATTGCAGGTGCGCGAGTTATAATTAGCTTAACTAACTATAACGGGGGATTTTCAATGGTTTTTTATGAGAGAAATGTCCGCTAACTATAACGTGTGTGAAACCTATGGTTTTTTCACTGAATTTGCAAGGTTTTTTAAATGCTAAATCCTAACTATAACGTGTGTGAAACCTATGTTTTTTTCAGTGAATTTGCAAGGTTTTTTAAATGCTAATTCCTAACTATAACGTGTGTGAAACCCATGGTTTTTTCAGTGAATTTGTATGGTTTTTTAAATGCTAATTCTTACCTATAACATGTGTGATTTCCATGGTTTTTTCATTGATTTTGTATGATTTTTTTATTATAAATTCTTATATTAAATGTGTTTTTTTTTAAAAAAGCAAATTCTTTTTTTTTATTTTTTTAAACTTTATATTCTCTTAAAACACTATGTTTATTTTTTTAAAATTCTGCAATATATTAATTTTTCTCTTTTTTTTTTACCAAACAGGTAAGATATATTAGTATAACATATAAATTCTTTTTTTCTTTTTTTTTTTCTTTTTATAATTTATATTCTCTTAAAACACTATGCTTAATTTTTTTAAATTCTGCAATATATAAATTTTTCTCAGTTTTTTTTTTACTAAACAGGTAAGATATATTAGTATAACATAGAAATTCTTTTTTTCCTTTTTTTTTATTTTTTAAGTGCGCGTACGGTAAGCTTACGGTAAGCGTACGGTTTGCGTAATGTTCGTAATATTTCTACTCTTTTTGCGTATGGTTACGCAATTTACGTAGCCGTGCGTACTGCGCATGGGGCGCGTAAGCGTGTACGCTACACGCGTACATTACGCGGAAGTGTTGGGGAGTGACTGTTATGCGCATGCGCGCGAGCGCGTGTCTTTTTTACGCGCATGCGTACTTTTACCGTAAGCGCTCCGTAAGCGTAACGTAAGCGTAACGTAAGCGTAACGTACACACACGGTGGGTCATGTGATCATGAAACAAAACTTTTGATTGGTTTAAAGTTGTTTCAGTTCTAGAACTCTCCTACACCACACCCATTCCCCTCATTTCTGCTTGTGATCCCTTAGTAGAAGGAGCTGACTTGTCTTTGGGATACGATGGCAGACCAGCACTCTTCTACTGAGAGTGAGGCTAGCAGCACCACCATCAGGCAGAGAAGGAGGAAACAGAAGAGCTCTTTTATATGGGAGTATTTTAGTTTTCCTGAGGGTGAGAAAAAAGTCAATGCTGCTTTGGTGACTTGCAAGCTGTGCCAGCGTGTACTTTCGAGAGGTAATCCCAACAAGAAGTATTCCTTCGGGAATCACACTATGTTGAGACACCTTCACGATGTACACCCTAGGACACATGCTCGACATACTGGAGGAAACCCTTCAGTAAGTCAACCAAGCACATCCACAGCAGCTCAGCCGAGTCCTTCTTCGGAAGCTCAGCAGAGCCCTTCATCTGTGTGGGCAGATTCACCTTTTTCTGATCCTGTGGAAACGAACCATCGGTTTGCGAGGGTTACTATGCGGTGTTCATTTTGCCATGGTCTAATTGTTCATAGGGAGACCAGTCTTCCCCTCATTAACAACAAAATAGACCAGCACATTTGTCCTACCAGCTAATGTTCCCATTCTTCCTTTCCTCTGTCCCTGCATGAACACAACGGCTCTTTTAAGAGCCAACCTTACCTCTCAACTCTTTTTTTATTTTTTCTTTAAAACTTTTTTTTTTTTTTTTACCGTACGCGTACGGTAAGCGTAATTTTTTTTTTTTTTTTAAAACACTAAAAATCAATTACCACATCTCAAGATCCTTGAGGAATTAATAACCAAATACTAAAAATCTGTTTGAGGATAAGTGGAAGAAAGGGACCATCTAATTTCTGACTTACCTGACCCACCCAACAATTTAATTTTTAATTAAAATTTAATTGAAATTACTTGTAAAAATGGTTGGTTTTTTTCGAAAATTTTCTTTCACAATCTGAAAAAAAAGAAAAAAGTATTAATATTTAATAAATCATTATATAACACAGTACACGTATTTACATATTTTCCAAAAACAATTTTTTGCCTTTTTTTTTCTGTTTTCAGAATATATTGCATTTCACTATAAATCGTGAAAGCAATTGCATTCATCACTTAACAGCGGGCAAAAAAAAAATAACAATCTCAAAGATTGTTTTCAAAAAGCCCAGAATCTCTTTTTACTTAAACATAACATTATAGAAATGCATAATATTCTAAAAAAATATCATGTAATAACAATAACTATTTCTTTAAAATACCGTCTGACAATTTTGTTACAGAAGCATAATCTCAAAAATAATATATCTCAAATAACTCCACAATACATCTGGTTATATTTCCTTTAGGCTAAATAGTAATTTTAAAATTCTTTTTTGATTAAATTTCCAATGGTAATCTAATAAAATTCCAAAATTTAAATTGTACAGATGTTACCAATTCTCTCTAACATTTTGTTTTCCGAAAGATTAATTAATAATTAAATAAGTCCACAATACAATTGGTTACCTTTCCTTATGGCCAAATAGTAACTTTAAAAATCTTTTTTGAATAAATTTCCAATGGTAATCCAATAAAATTCCAAAATGTAAATTGTACAGATGTTACCGATTTTCTCTAAATTTTTGGTTTCCGAAAGATTCATTAGGAATTAAATAAGTCCACATTACAATTGGTTACCTGTCCTTTAGGCCAAATGGTAATTTGAAAAATCTTTTTTTTTGAAAATTCCAATGCTAATCCAATAAAATGGTAAAATTGTTTTGTACAGATCTTGCCAAGTCTCTCTAAAATTTAGGTTTCAGGAAGATTAGATAGGAATTTGCTAAATCAAAAGGCAAACGTTGCTTGAAAATCAATTGGGAATCATTACACAGTGTCCAGCCTTTTTCACATTTAAGATAAACTGTGTAATGTCCAGAAGTAACAGTAGGTCCTTCATGGAAAATTATTGCAACTGTTACAAAAGTTTTTCCTGAAATTGATAATTGCTGTCCTATAAACTTCTTTATTAAAGTATCCAATTTTGAACCATCAGCTTTACATCGTTGCATCATTAAAATTACATACTGTCCGTATTCCTTTAAAATTAACGTTGAAAACATGTCAGATTTACACTCACCACATTCCATGCTATGATTAGCATCTTTAACTAATTTAGCAAAAGTGACTGTTTTACTGTCTGGCAATGTTAAATAAATAAACCTTTCAGAATCAACATTAGAGCCACATGTATTGTAACAGTTTTCACAACTATGTTCCCATTTATAAGAGACACCAAACATATTTTGAATTGGCACCCCTTCTTCTTCCAGTACCTGAAGAAAATACATCAAGAATTCCTGTGCGTCTTGCTGTACATTTTGAGAAAACTGTGTTCGTCCTGAACATACATCTAAAAGTTTTCTAATTTCAGTAGCACTTTCTATTTGAGTTTTATCATTACTCAGCTTTTGAAAAAGGAGACTCAACTCAGAACAGAATCTTTTTCTCTGATTTACTATTATCTGCTCTTGCAAACTTTCCAGATAAAATGCAACATTCAGCACTACATTAGCGTAGCAGTTGACACCAGAGCTATTTTCAAAATGACAACCTACAACCTCTTCTTCATTTTCCTTTTTCTTTTTGCTTGCAATTACATCACTCCTCTTTTTTTTCCTCCTCTCTACATCCTCATTACAGATATTCTCAATTCTCCTTTTTCGAGAAACTACATGTTTTTCCAACACAGCATACTGACCTAAATGAGGAGCATAAGTTCTTCTTAATCTATTATACTCCTTTACACAGTTTGTATCAGCACTAACTTTTGAATCATCAAAGTCTATCATTAATAAACCAGATATTGTTTTCACTCGTGACAAAGCTACATAAGCCATACCTTCTTTGAACACAGTTGAACCAATGTTTACAAATGCACAATCTACAGTCAATCCTTGAGACTTGTGAATAGTTACAGCATATGCTAGAGAAAACGGAAACTGTTTCCTTTGTACATATAAGTCTTTCACAAGCATGAAACGAACTGTACAACGACAAATGTCTATAACTTCTTCTATCTGATCAAATTTTATTTTTAAACATTCAATTCCATCTTTTTTCTGATAATTAATAAAACCCACAACTCTTCCCATAGCTCCATTAACTAAACCTTTTTCAACATCCAAATTTCTCCTTAAAAATACTCTACAGTTCATGCAAACATATAGATTTTTTTCTAATCCAGCAGTTTTGGAAATGTTCTTCTCTGGTGAATCCAATTTATTTTTCAGTTTGCCTGTTAATGTGATATTAATTCTTCCATCCTGAATTTTGTCCACTGCTTCCAATTTCCTGATATCTTCCTTTTCCAATTTCAAAAGCTCCTCATTGAATATTGAGCATTCACGTAGAGTTGGCATTAAGCAGATGACACTTTTCTTTTCTGCAATGTTCTTGTATATCTTCTCTGCAACTATTTCTTCCTTTGGAAATAAATTATGTAGCAACCAACTCTGTAATGCTTTTGTGCCAGCTTCAGTGAGTAGTCCAATTCTGATATCTTTCAGAATACTTCCATATTCTTCATCGTTTGCTTGCCTCATATTAGTAGTAAGTTCCTTGTACTCAAAGAAGGACCAAATATTTGCATTACCAATGCTTCCCAATGACTTCTTTGTGTCTTCATGTGTCACAGTATTAAACACTGGTTGTCCTTTAACTGGAGTAAGCTGTAGAAGATCCCCAAAAACTATGACATGTTTTCCACCAAATAACACGTCATAGTCTGTCCTTAGAATTTGCTGCATTCTTAAATGCACAAAGGCAAGCATTAAGTTTGATACCATGCTCACCTCATCAATAATGAGAACTTGCATCTTCTTCAATACTCTTGAAACTTCTAAGCATGCTTCTCCAGTCAGCTTGTGGTATTGTATTTTGTTCTCATGCTCCACTGGTAACATTAGCAAACAATGTAAGGTGATTCCTTTTATGTTATATGCTGCTAACCCAGTTGGAGCAGTAACCACACAAGACAAAGTTGAATCCGTTTTTTGCTGTAGGTAACTTCTGATGACTTTTATTAAGAAACTTTTTCCAGTTCCAGCTTGTCCGCTTACATACATCCTGATTGGATGAAATGATGTGCATGAGCACTCTTTTTTTTCATGTAGTAATCCGTGATCAATTTTGTTTCTGATCTCTTCATAAATTTGTTGCTGCTCTTCATTCAGTTGTCTTTCCAAATTTGGTAAGTCTATAAATTCTTCTTGAGCTTGATTCATAGCCGTTTCCACTTCATTCATGGCTATTGCAGCTTCATTTTCAACGATTGGTTGTCCTAGGGGATCTTGACTGAGTGTTCCTGAACTTTGGCTGTCTTGAGAACTGTCTCTAGCTACTTCAGCTGCAATTGTAGTTTCCTGTTCAATTTCTTCATTTAACATTTGCACATAATTTGTGAATGTACTACATTCTATGCTGTCTTTGCAAGCATTAAATGAATCTTCATACCTTTAAAATTCTCCCAGTAGTTCGTCCTCTGTACGCCATGGTTTAAACAACTGTAAAAGAGCCAAGTAGTAAAATTCCTTTTTGTCAGTAGTGTCGCAACTCAGCTTCCTGTGATTTATCAAAGTTCCTTTTGTTTGCTTCACCAAACATCCTTCCTCACCAATGACTTTATATTTTCCATTGTTGATGTCTTCTGTGGCTTTCCGTGAATAAATGTAGTTCTGCAGCACTTCATAGAGACACATGTTCTCTAGATGAAGACTTCTCTTGGGATAATATGTGTCCAACATGTTTGATTTCAAAATATCTGTACTTTCTGGGTCATTCTCGGCCAAATATTCAATTTCTCCAACAGATTTCAGTACCCAATTTCTCATTGCTGCAAGGCCTAAACTTGCCCAAATTATTCTTCTTGATTTCGAGTAGAGACTTGCAGAAGATAACCTATCTGAACATTCGTAGGATCCAATTTCTCGATGCGATAACATCTTTAAACTGAAACTGTACAGCTTCTTACTGACAGTCTTCTCGTGAGAAATCTCTTCCCACATTTCTTTCAATTCAGTTTTTTCTGATTTAGTAATGTAAGACGTTCATATCGAGCAACAGCAATGGAATTGTCAGCTACATACTGTATATCCATGTTAGCATTCCACATGGATAAAATGACTGGGTTGTAGTCATTTATATTTTTTGATTCTTCTTTTCTTTTAAGGTTGTAGGTATTCTTAGGTGATTTTCTTGTAATAGTGTGTCTCACAGATGACATAAAACTGTTTACTCTTCCTTTTGAAAGAACAGGTCTAGGAAATCCAAATCGACATTTAGTGTAGTATTTATCTTTGCTCTTGTATTTCCGTCGACAGTATTTTCCACACCGATGACTTTGGAAACGTAAAACTTGCTCCTTTAACTTTTTCTCTTCTGTGCTTTTTGGTATAGCACATGTTGCATATTCTTCAATGAAAGATAACACTGCTTCATCAGTATCTGTTCCAAACTTTGGGGCATCCTTGATCCACAACAGCATATGAATATGAGGAGCACCTCTTGCCTGGTACTCTTTTCTCCAAAAGAAATCCACTACTTCTCCAAGAGGTGGATTTTTTTTATTGCAGATGAAGGACATCATAGCCTCAAATCTATGATTGAAATATCTGCAAACATTAACCGGATCCAATGAGCACAGTTCTCCTGCTGTCTTGTATTCGATGTTTTTAATGTTTGAATTTGCCTCTCGTAGAAAATCCAGTAAATCATCCCAAGCGTACTCAGCACAGCTTAGGGTAAGGAACCATGTTGGTGTTCCTAAATTCCGTAACATGCATTTTAATTCACCATGGCGTCGGTACCAATATTCATTTGTCCCACGCTGACAAGCCATCAGATTGATCAGTTGTGTTTCCAAATGATCATCTCGGTGCTGCACTTTCTCCATAAAATCCTTAGCAGACACATTTTGTAAATGTACTTCACTTTTTAAAATGTGATGTACTGCATATGATAATGCAGACAAGTCGCTTTCAAATAAAAGATGGAACAAATAAGGAATACTTTGTCGAAATCTGGGATCTTCTGCATATAGTCTTGTAGTTCGATACTCAGAAGCTGGAATCTGTTCTGGACGTTCATCGTATCGTCCTCCTTTTCCTGTAGGAAACAGCTGGGGAAAACATCGAGCTTCCAAGCTCTCCTCCCATACACTCACGGGAGTTCCTTTTGCTTCCTTCATCTGAAACAGATCAATATTGTCTCCCATAACTTCTTTTGAATGAAGAGGATGTATGCTAAAATGTTCATAAATTTCTTCTTCCTTTGACTTGTCCACTTTTTCAATTTGTCCAGTTGATGTTTCTGTGTCTTCTTGTAAATCTTCTTCTTCTTCTTCTATATAAATTGATTCATACCATTTGTTATTCCTTTTCAAATACAAATTTGCTCTTTGTACTTTCCGTACATCTACCAGCTCCTGCCAAATCGTCTTATTCTTTGTAGGTACACCATTAACCAGAATAACTAATGGTTCAGTTTCCAAAGTATCTGCATCAATAGTTTCCATATTTTTTTTCAAATCCAAGGGCAAATACACCACTCTACCTTTTAAACCTCTCAGTAAATCTGAAGGAGGTAATTTACCAGTTTTGGGCTCCATACATACTATGGTCTGGAACGGATGAACACATTGAATAAGTATAGACTCATATGTATTTAATTCAGAAAGTTCGGCAGGAATAGCATCCAATTCTAAATTATTATGTACAGCTCTGGTCGGCATTCTATTTTCCTCTAACTTGTTGTAACAGTATTTACAAATACGCTGATCTTCACCCAATTCAAAACAATTTTCAAGAAATATATATGTGGCAAAATCCTTCCACTTATAATTATCTTCATTTTCACTTTTTCTGTAGAGATCAACATTCCTGGTTTGTTTTCTATAATGAGTTCTGCGGCAACAAATACAAGTAATATTTGGTCTTTCATTAGAGATTATTGCAAATTTTGTTATGTGATCATTAAATGTCTTACTTACAGAGGGTTCTACATTCTCTTCCACTTCTTCCTCATTTACTGTGTCCTTTTCTGCACTGTCTTGTTCAGGACCAAAGTAACAAAACTGAATTTCATCAGTAACCTTCTCTACATCTGATACCGATCCACGGAACAGAGCCCTATTCAATTCATCTAACTTTATTGCTGGACTTTTAGAAAAATACAACCGTCTCACAAACTTTCTCATTTCAGTATGATGAACAGCCAGCATCCTAAAATGATGAAAAATATTTTTACACACTTTTCTAGATAGACAAGCCAGAGAATGACCCTGCAAACCAGTATTCTCTCTCACTCTGCATGGATCTAGACTTTGAAGCACCTTAATCTTCTGTTTAACACTTTTTTTACTATATTCTCTTAGAAACTCACAAAATTTATCAATAGATTCCTGACGCACAGTGCAAATACTACTACAATTCCAAGTGTACACTGGGGCTTTAGGACGTCTCCCCATAGCCTCATCCGCCATCACTTGTACCTCATCTCTTGGAACCATTTTCTCCTTCTCCATTATACAACCATTTTTCACTTCATAAGCACGACCTCTGGTGTCAACTGCATGCAGCAAACTATTACTTTGAAAATAACTCTCTTCATTAAAAAAAGGTTCACTACTTGAACTATGCATCCATTCTCCTAAAAACACTTTACAAAAGTTTGTTCTTTTCACTAGTCTTTTCTTTTTGCTTTGTGATTTCAGTACATTGACCATTTTATCTAATGTATGCATCCTATTCAAAATTAAAATGAATAGTTTCCTTTTTAACTCTAATGCCTTTGCTGCAATGGCTTCAATTTCTTTTTTTCTCTTATAAAATTTAGCCTTTTTCTTATATTTCTTCACATCCTTTATCAAATTGGACATAACTCTTCTCTGAAACATTTTTCTACGAATCTCTTTAAACGCTGTTTTTCTTTTTAAGTTAATCTTTATTGTTTCTGAAGGTATATTTGCATTAACTAAATGCTCAATTTTTTCCTGTTGTTTTCTATTTAAAACATTCTTTCCAGTACAGACATTTTGTACATTTTTCCTTTTTTTTGAAGATGTTGTTTAAAAAATTTTACCAGAAGACTTTCTCTTTTTCCCAACATGAGCATCTCCAACTAACTTAGGTCCTCCAGTTGTCTTCAGATATAGTTTTTTTTTGTGGTTTTTCCTTAGTCTGGATTTTGTAGGCATCTTAAATTTTGTTCACTGCTCTTCAGCAATACCTGAAAAAAACTAAAAAAAAATTCCTTTATTTTATTTAAATATATTACTACATTTTTTATGATCTTTTCAAATCTTAAAATACTATGTACCCCTTTCCTACAAGTGAAAATCACAATAACACCTTCACAAATTAAATATCTAAAAACAATTCCTGTGTGCACACAGAGTCATGGTTTGAAATTAGTCAGAAAACGCAATTTCTTTGCCAATTGGAAAGCACACTTCCTACTGTTTTTTTGGCAAGTGATAAGTACTTTTACAGTCTGACAAATTTTGAATCCACTTTTCAGATTCTGAAAAAAGCACATGTCCAAACAGCTTTTTGAGACCAGCAACATCTGTAACCTGAGTGACTGACTACACTCCAGCAAGGGCAACCAGCCTTAGTGATGCTGAATGCTTTTGCATTACTGACTGCAACCTCAAACCCCACTCGGTTGTGAATACTGTGCATGATTCCACAGGATAAGCAGCTGGGTGTGTGCTAAGAGTCTGCTTCTGCAGAAAAAATAGCTCCCCCTTTCCATCTAATGCAAATGTAAAATTACCAGAGTAATACGCAATAAATCTCTGTCTGTAATTCCTCTTTGCATACAGAGTCATGCTTTGATATTAGTCAGAAAACGAAATTTCTTTGCCAATTTGAAAGCACACTTACTACTCTTTTTTTGGCAAGTGATAAGTACTTTTACAGTCTGATACATTTTGAATCCACTTTTCAGATTCTTAAAACAGCACATGTCCAAAGAGCTTTTTGAGACCAGCAACATGTGTAACCTGGGTGACTGACTACACTCCAGCAAGGGCAACCAGCCTTAGTGATGCTGAATGTATTTGCATTACTGACTGCAACCTCAAACCCCACTCGGTTGTGAATACTGTGCATGATTCCACAGGATAAGCAGCTGGGTGTGTGCTAAGAGTCTGCTTCTGCAGAAAAAATAGCTCCCCCTTTCCTACTAATGCAACTGTAAAATTACCAGAGTAATACGCAATAAATCTCTTTGTGTAATTCCTCTTTGCACACAGAGTCATGCTTTGATATTAGTCAGAAAACGAAATTTCTTTGCCAATTTGAAAGCACACTTACTACTCTTTTTTTGGCAAGTGATAAGTACTTTTACAGTCTGATACATTTTGAATCCACTTTTCAGATTCTTAAAAAAGCACATGTCCAAACAGCTTTTTGAGACCAGCAACATGTGTAACCTGGGTGACTGACTACACTCCAGCAAGGGCAACCAGCCTTAGTGATGCTGAATGTATTTGCATTACTGACTGCAACCTCAAACCCCACTCGGTTGTGAATACTATGCATGATTCCACAGGATAAGCAGCTGGGTGTGTGCTAAGAGTCTGCTTCTGCAGAAAAAAATAGCTCCCCCTTTCCATCTAATGCAAATGTAAAATTACCAGAGTAATACGCAATAAATCTCTGTCTATAATTCCTCTTTGCACACAGAGTCATGGTTTGAAATTAGGCAGAAAACGAAATTTCTTTGCCAATTTGAAAGCACACTTACTACTCTTTTTTTTGGCAAGTGATAAGTACTTTTACAGTCTGACACATTTTGAATCCACTTTTCAGATTCTGAAAAAAGCACATGTCCAAACAGCTTTTTGAGACCAGCAACATGTGTAACCTGGGTGACTGACTACACTCCAGCAAGGGCAACCAGCCTTAGTGATGCTGAATGTATTTGCATTACTGACTGCAACCTCAAACCCCACTCGGTTGTGAATACTGTGCATGATTCCACAGGATAAGCAGCTGGGTGTGTGCTAAGAGTCTGCTTCTGCAGAAAAAAATAGCTCCCCCTTTCCATCTAATGCAAATGTAAAATTACCAGAGTAATACACAATAAATCTCTGTCTGTAATTCCTCTTTGCACACAGAGTCATGGTTTGAAATTAGGCAGAAAACGAAATTTCTTTGCCAATTTGAAAGCACACTTACTACTCTTTTTTTTGGCAAGTGATAAGTACTTTTACAGTCTGACACATTTTGAATCCACTTTTAAGATTCTGATAAAAGTACACGTCCAAACAGCTTTTTGAGACCAGCAACATGTGTAACCTGGGTGACTGACTACACTCCAGCAAGGGCAACCAGCCTTAGTGATGCTGAATGTATTTGCATTACTGACTGCAACCTCAAACCCCACTCGGTTGTGAATACTATGCATGATTCCACAGGATAAGCAGCTGGGTGTGTGCTAAGAGTCTGCTTCTGCAGAAAAAAATAGCTCCCCCTTTCCATCTAATGCAACTGTAAAATTACCAGAGTAATACGCAATAAATCTCTGTCTATTATTCCTCTTTGCACACAGAGTCATGGTTTCATATTAGTCAGAAAACGAAATTTCTTTGCCAATTTGAAAGCACACTTACTACTCTTTTTTTTGGCAAGTGATAAGTACTTTTACAGTCTGACACATTTTGAATCCACTTTTCAGATTCTTTAAAAAGCACATGTCCAAACAGCTTTTTGAGACCAGCAACATGTGTAACCTGGGTGACTGACTACACTCCAGCAAAGGCAACCAGCCTTAGTGATGCTGAATGTATTTGCATTACTGACTGCAACCTCAAACCCCACTCGGTTGTGAATACTGTGCATGATTCCACAGGATAAGCAGCTGGGTGTGTGCTAAGAGTCTGTTTCTGCAGAAAAAATAGCTCCCCCTTTCCATCTAATGCAAATGTAAAATTACCAGAGTAATACGCAATACATCTCTTTGTGTAATTCCTCTTTGCACACAGAGTCATGCTTTGATATTAGTCAGAAAACGAAATTTCTTTGCCAATTTGAAAGGACACTTACTACTCTTTTTTTTTGCAAGTGATAAGTACTTTTACAGTCTGATACATTTTTAATCCACTTTTCAGATTCTTAAAAAAGCACATGTCCAAACAGCTTTTTCAGACCAGCAACATGTGTAACCTGGGTGAATGACTACACTCCAGCAAGGGCAACCAGCCTTAGTGAAGCTGAATGTATTTGCATTACTGACTGCAAACTCAAACCCTACTCGGTTGTAAATACTATGCATGATTCCACAGGATAAGCAGCTGGGTGTGTGCTAAGAGTCTGCTTCTGCAGAAAAAATAGCTCCCCCTTTCCTACTAATGCAACTGTAAAATTACCAGAGTAATACGCAATAAATCTCTGTCTATAATTCCTCTTTGCACACAGAGTCATGGTTTCATATTAGTCAGAAAACGAAATTTCTTTGCCAATTTGAAAGCACACTTACTACTCTTTTTTTTTTGCAAGTGATAAGTACTTTTACAGTCTGACACATTTTTAATCCACTTTTCAGATTCTTAAAAAAGCACATGTCCAAACAGCTTTTTCAGACCAGAAACATGTGTAACCTGGGTGACTGACTACACTCCAGCAAGGGCAACCAGCCTTAGTGATGCTTAATGTATTTGCATTACTGACTGCAACCTCAAACCCCACTCGGTTGTGAATACTATGCATGATTCCACAGGATAAGCAGCTGGGTGTGTGCTAAGAGTCTGCTTCTGCAGAAAAAATAGCTCCCCCTTTCCTACTAATGCAACTGTAAAATTACCAGAGTAATACGCAATAAATCTCTATCTATAATTCCTCTTTGCACACAGAGTCATGGTTTCATATTAGTCAGAAAACGAAATTTCTTTGCCAATTTGAAAGCACACTTACTACTCTTTTTTTTGCAAGTGATAAGTACTTTTACAGTCTGACACATTTTGAATCCACTTTTCAGATTCTCAAAAAAGTACATGTCCAAACAGCTTTTTGAGACCAGAAACATGTGTAACCTGGGTGACTGACTACACTCCAGCAAAGGCAACCTGCCTTAGTGATGCTGAATGTATTTGCATTACTGACTGCAACTTCAAACCCTAAAAGTATTCCTCATTTATAACAATACACCTTATTTTATGGTGAAAACATAGTCCATATTATTTTACATGTTCCTCACATTTAAATTTCTCCCAAAACACAAAACGATAAACACAACTTCAACAAAGGGAATTCCAATTCTATTATTCATTTCTTAATTTACCATATACATCCCCTCTCAAACTCATAACTCACCTTTAAAATTAGTTAGTTGTGAAAGAAATGTGGCACTCAAACAGCAGATTATCAGAGCCAGGATCTCTGTTCTGTACACCTCTCTCCTCTCAGCAGAACCAGATAATGGCAATGTTTCCCTCTCTTTTTCCACACATATACATGTTAATTTCAAATCTCAGTGCTTCCCCCTTTTTTTCAAATGTAATCACACATTTCTATTGGTTGAAAACCAACCCTTTTCCAAAACTACCCTTCCCCCAACTTGACTTCAGCCTAGTACCCTTCCCCCAACTTGACTTCTGCCTGCTACCATAGCAACTGCTCTTGAAACACTGCTGTGTACAGCTAGGTCAGAAGTTCACCACACAATGTTTCATTTCCAAAGAGCAGGAGTGCTTGACTTTTCAAACCTAACAGCAAATCCATAGTACTGTTCTTTGGTAACACATTTTTCTGTACCAATACAAAACATGCTTCTATAAATTTACACATACAGCCTAGTTTTTAGTGTAGAATGGTATGAAACAGCCAATCAGTTCTTTTTTAAAAAAAAAATATGTATGCCTCCATTTCCAAACTGTCTTTCATTTTTTTTCCCATTCTACTGAAAGACACCTCCTGAGTGCATCCAGTTCTCCTTTTAAGATGTTCACAGTGTGGATTGTAGGGCACAGCTATGTCTTCTGGAGTGAAAAGTATGCAGAGAAAACAGGTATGGTGAGCGACCTTGCTTTGCCAAATGTAGACATTAAATGGATTGGTCAGAGAGGGTTAACGTGGCACCAATTGATGCCATTGGTGAAATCCTTCATGCAAATCCAACACCCTGACCTCATAATAGTGCACTGTGGTGGCAATGACCTAGGCACTTTGACTGGGGTAGGTCTGGAAATGCTTATGAAGGAGACCTTTGCACAACTGTTTTCACTTTTCCCTAAAACTGCCTTTGCATATTCTAACATATGCCAAAGGCAAAAATGGAACTGGTCCAATCATTTTTGTCCGCAGATTGACAAAGCAAGAAAGCACGTCAACAAATCTGTTTCTGCTTTCCTCCGAGACTATGGTATGAGTTCCATTTACCACAACAACTTGCGTTACGACATGCAAGACATTTAAAGAGGAGATGGTGTACACTTCACTGATGAAGGGAACAGAGTCTTCCTCTTGAACCTTAGACTCTGCATCGGTACTTACTTGTAGGTACCACTAAAAAATCAAATCACTTCATAAACACAACGGCTCTTTTTAGAGCCCCCTAATATCTAAACACTTAAATCTGAATTTTATTTCTCTTTTTTATTTTTTTTTTCTACCGTACGCGTACGGTAAGCTTACCGTAAGCTTACCGTACGCGTACCCCGCGATTTTTTTTTAAAATTAATAAATGTTTTTTTGTACTTTTCTGTCCTTCTTTGACCCCCTTTCAAATGTTAGGGGGTCTGTAACTCCCTTCCTTGCCCCCTTTTCAAGTTATCACCCTTTTTTTTCTGTGTGAAACACACAAAATGGCGGCCGCCGCTTCCTGGTTTTGACCGATTCGAATGTTTACTAAGATCTAACAGCCAATCAGAATCGCGCTCGCGCACGTCACCGTACGCGTACGGTAAGCTTACCGTAAGCGCACGGTAAGCGCACCGTAAGCTGGCTCAGATATATATATTGATTTAAATGCTATTTTCTCAGGAACTACTGAACAGATTTACACCAGACCTACAAAAGGCACTTCCTTGACCTGAGGACTACCTCTCTGCCAAATTTCAAGTAACTCTGTTCAGCCGTTCGGGCTGTAGCTGTGTCTAAAGGTCCTATGGAAAAATGCATGGGAAAAAACGCATTTTGGGACCCCCCTTTTATCTCAGCCCCCGCTTGACGAATCCCCCCGAGACTTTCAGGGTAGGAGCGGAGCGTAGCGCCCCACCTATTTTGAAAATTTCGCGAGGATTCGTCGACCGGCGCCAAAGTTATTAAAATAGAATGTTGCGGATTTCCTATGGTAAGAGGGTCCTAACTATAACTACCTACTGGCGACCGCCAGTAGGTAATATATATATATATATATATATATATATATATATATATATATATATATATATATATATATATTTTTTTTTTTTTTTTTTGTTTTTTTAAAGCAAATGACAAGGAACGTAAAGCCAAATGCGCAATTAAAGCAGCAACCTTTTTTCAACCTGCAGGGAATGACGACGCCCCAACGGAAGGGGACAATACTACACGCAATGGTACTAATCTAACATTAAAACAATTGTTTGCATCAATTGAAAAACAGTACAAGCGGGAAATAAGCAAAAGTTGGGAAGCACTCGCTCTCCAAAAGTATCTTGAAATTAATCGAATCCCACGCGGGCTGAGAATCTTCACAATGCCCACCCACCCGGATACAAGAACTGACATGCTTGAGGAATGGGGGGCGAACAACACAGCATGTAGTCAAAACATGATGCGCATCCTTATAAAATATGCTGAAAAAGATCTGGAGGAAATACATATCCAAATCCAAGAACTGGAAGCCAAAATCGGTGCTAACAACAAAGAGGACACTGATAAATTCAGGAAAGAAATGGAAGAACGTCTAGAGAAGTACGAAGACGAAATAGAACAACGTAAAAAGAGAAAGTTTGCTCGTGACGAAGCCGATTATAAACATGGCAGAATTCTAACATTTGCCAAAAGATTTGACACACTGAAATTGAATCGAACAACACTACTTTCTAAACCCTCAAGCGATGTAGAAACAGAATCAGATGTCAGTGGGAGTGAAAGCGAGAAAACCTCTAGCACCATTCAACCTACCAACACTACTTTTTTAGAGGAAGTGCGCCTCGTCAACCTGGACCAGAACTTGTTCCGGACTCGGGGGAGAGGCAGGGGCAGAGGACGAGGCAGAGGGTATGGAAGAGGCAATTCAAAGTTTTTAGAAGCCTCAGGAAAACCCGGAGATCCAAACGAAAAAAGGTATGGCCTCAGAAATCGCACAAAGAAGAACTAGCCATCGAAAACCTAATAGTGAACTTATCAGACTATACACTAACGGACACCGAACAAAAAATCCTCAACAAAGGCCTATCGTTCTGCCCTGAAAAGCACTTTGACTACACTACCACCAAAATCGACATTTACAAATATGTACGGAAACTAAAACTAGCAAAAATACATGCATCAAGGAAATCGAACATTTCACACTTGGGGGATGCAAGTACGGAACTGATCGAGGAAGACCGACTCACAATCGAGGAAATTCCACATCTATTGAGCCTATACGATTTAGCCAACGATACGGAAAGTCAACAAACTACCAATTTAGAGACTCTCAAACTACTTGAAATTGATACCAAGCAACACGAACCAAGCGGTTTAAAACAAAAATCTAAATACAGCCCCCAGCTGGCACCAGGTAACAAAATTGACTCCTTCTCTGAAATAATCATGAACGAAATTGACAAAATTAAGAAAATAAGGAACAATAAAGTCAGGGAAAATGTTTCAAAAAACGAAAGTCAAGCCATTCAAAACCTGGCAACTCCAACATAATTATAAAACCGGCTGATAAGGGCGGCAACATCGTAATTCTCAACACTGTGGATTACGTAGAAGAGGCTTATCGTCAACTAAATGACACCGACAAATATGCCAAGCTCACCAACAATCCTATGTTCAAAATGCTTCAGGAGATTGAAAAAAACTTAAATGAGTGGCATGAACAGAACCTAATTAACATCGAGGAAAAGAAATTTCTATTCAAAGAAAATCCAACGATCCCAACGATATATTTTCTGCCGGAAATACACAAAACACTAATCAAACCACCGGGGAGACCAATCGTATCCTCTTGTGACTCAATATATGAGAACATTTCCATGTACATTGATCGATATCTTGCACCCCTAGTAAGAAATTTGTCTTCATACATTCAAGACACAAGTGATTTTCTACGAATATTGGCTAACACTTCATGGAACCCCAATTATCTTATGGTGACCATAGACGTAGTATCACTGTATACTTCTATAGAATATTCGATTGGCCTGAATGCCTGTGCCTACTTTCTACGCCAAAAGAGCATACATGAATTAGAACATTCAGCCATGCTATTGACTATGATTGAAACATGTCTAAAGAACAATATATTCTTGTTTAACCATCAACTGTACCATCAATTGTGTGGCTGTGCCATGGGCATTTCCTTCTCGCCAAATTACGCTAACCTTACAATGGGATGGTGGGAGAAGGAAATAGCATGGGGCCCCCAAAATAACACAGCACTTGAGAAAATTGTTTTATGGACAAGATACATTGACGATCTGTTTTTAATTTGGAATGGAGACAAAAAAGATTTCATGTCATATTTCAATAGTCTCAATAACAATAACATTGGCCTCTCTTTTACGTGCAACACTAGCCGCCATAAAATTGACTTCCTCGATATATCTGTTTACATTGAAAATGATCAAATTGAGACAACTTTATTCAGGAAGAAAACAGCCACTAATAGCATCCTGCATGCAGATAGCTTTCATCCTAAGGCTCTACTGAGAAGCATTCCATATGGCGAGTTCATCTGCATGAAAAGAAACTGTTCAAAAGATGCAGATGCGAATGACCAAATTCTAGAATGCACGCGGAGACTTCAAAAACGTGGCTATAGAAGAAGAGACCTGGACAAATGTATGAAACGAGTACAAACAAAAAGTAGAACAGACATTCTGGTCAAAAAACATTCAGAATCGGATTTTCAACCAATCACTGAACATCAATCTGCTCCCAGGCTGATACTTACATACAGCAAAGAATCGTACAAAATTCGACAAATCATCCAAAAGTACTGGTCGATATTACAACAGGACCAAGATTTGATGCCAATCATTGGAACACAACCTTCAATTGCGTATAAAAAGGTCCAATCCATTCGAGACCTTACTACTCGGAGCCACTTTCAAGGCATTAAAACGATACAATCTAACTGGCTTACGCAGCAACAAATAGGTTTTAGAAAATGCAACAGTTGCAAAGCATGCAAAATTGGGAAAAATATGAGAACACTTACCGATCCAGAAGGCAAAACCATCCACATTAAACATAAAATAACTTGCACAACTAAACTTGTCATTTATGCAATTCAATGTGATAGTGGTATGCTCTACATAGGTAGCACCATATGCATGCTAAAAAAACGAATCTTGGAACATGTCAGAGCGGTAAAAAACAAAGATCTCTCCTATGCAACCGCAAAACACATGCTAGCATGCCAGGAGGGAAACTGGATGAACATGTCATTCTTTGCAATCGATTCTATTGAAACCAATGAGAGACTGGGCGACCGCCAGAAAAAACTAAGACAACTTGAATCGAAATACATAATCCGACTTCGGACCAAACACCCGAGAGGGATGAACTTGGACGAGGAACTTTATGTACACCTCTAGTTGGACTGTATCATATAAGGATTTGTTGCTTACGTACCCATCTTTGCAAACTCCCTTTCCCTATCTTTTTGAAAACAGTTACTCATTATTTCTGCAGATTTTCTGACTTTAAAAAAATATTAGATACTCTCTGGAAACATTTAACTGCCCACTAATGCCGGCTTACGTAACACCCATTTTTAAATTGCTAAACGTTGCCATAGTACATGTTCTACAACTAGGCTACTATAGAATTGGAACATTGAAGAGACATTGACAGATTTTTCTTTGAGTAGTATCGTTTACCTAAAAACGCATTGTGGAATTTATTCTCAATTAATTAGTACTGTTGTAACAATTGACAACTGTCCAAATGCCTGTTGATGTTTTGGGAAATCTAATTAATTTGATTTGTACTGTTACGAGGTGATTACCTAAATTTATTTTTCAAAATGGAAAAAACTTCAGTTCCCAGAATTCCATGGGGCGTAGCACGCTGCATAGGAAATGCTTTAAATTGTAACAGGAAATGGTGTCACCTACCGTGAACAAGGCCGACAGGGCTGAAACGCGTCGGTGTAACAGAAGGGAACTCTGTTAAGAATAAATATTTGCAAGGTTCCTGAGTGCGAGTGTCATTTGCTTTAAAATTGATTCTTGGCCGCTGGCTTGGCCCAACACTCGCACCCGCTGCTGAGCGATCCGTATCCAAGCCGCTTTGAAGAGCATATATATATATATATTCACTGAAAAAACCATAGGTTTCACACATGTTATAGTTAGTGGAAATTTTACTGATAAAAAACCAATGAAATTGCCCCGTTATAGTTAGCGCAGGCAACTATAACTCACGCGACCGCAATCCTCTGCTGATGCTAATACTGTATTTAGACACTTATTTGCCCATGTCTTCTTCCATACATTTTTAGCTATACGTATATTACAAATATTTTTTTTTCATAAAGACACATATGTCATCAGCAGAGGATTGCGGTCGCGTGAGTTATAGTTGCCTGCGCTAACTATAACGGGGCAATTTCATTGGTTTTTTATCAGTAAAATTTCCACTAACTATAACATGTGTGAAACCTATGGTTTTTTCAGTGAATTTGCAAGGTTTTTTAAATGCTAATTCCTAACTATAACGTGTGTGAAACCTATGTTTTTTTCAGTGAATTAGTACGGTTTTTTAAATGCTAAGTTTTTTTCCCTTATAATAAGCCCTGTACATTTGGTGGCCTACGGCCACCAAAAGCACAGGGGGTGGGGTAAGTGTGGATAGTGTTTTTTTCCATTGTAATAAGCCCAGCACATTTGGTGGCCTTCGGCCACCAAAAGCACAGGGGGTGGGGTAAGTGTGGATAGTGTTTTTTTTATTTTTATTTTTTTACCGTACGCTTACCGTAAGCGTACGGTAAGCGTACCCCGCGAAATTGCCGAAAAAAAAATAAAACCGTTTTGGCACTTGGGGGATGTTTGGGGACTCCCTCAACATGACTATGTGGGAGGGAGTTGTCAAAACAGCCCCTTTACATGTTTTTGGGCTTCCGATTTTAAAAATCTCTCTCAGTGCGAGAGACAAAATGGCGGCCGCCGCTTCCTGGTTTCGGCCGATTCGAATGTTTACTAAGATCTAAGAGCCAATCAGAATCGCGCTCGCGCACGCCACCGTACGCTTACCGTAAGCGTACGGTAAGCGTACCGTAAGCTGGCTCAGATATATATATTGATTTAAAGGCTATTTTCTCAGAATCTACTGAACAGATTTACACCAAACCTACAAAAGGCACTTCCTTGACCTAGGGACTACCTCTCTGCCAAATTTCGAGTAATTCTGTTCAGCCGTTCGGGCTGTAGCTCGTTCTAAAGGTCCTATGGAAAAATGCATGGGAAAAACGCGTTTTGGGACCCCCCTTTTATCTCAGCCCCCGCTTGACGAATCCCCCCGAGACTTTCAGGGTAGGAGCGGAGCGTAGCGCCCCACCTATTTTGAGAAATTCGCGAGGATTCGTCGACCGGCGCCAAAGTTATTCAAAATAGAATGTTGAGGTTTTCCTATGGAAACGTGGTCCTAACTATAACTACCTACTGGCTATCGCCAGTAGGTAATATATATATATATATATATATATATATATATATATATATATACATATATATATATATATTCTCTGAAAAAAACAAATGTTACTGGTACCTTAACATTAGAAAATAGAATTAAAAAGTCATGGAAATTCACTGAAAAAAACAAAGGTTAAAGGGACATTATAGTTAGGCAACCAGTGAAATTTTGCAGTTATAGTTAGTTGAGCTAACTATAACTCGTGCCCCGCAATGCACTGCTTATGACCTCGCATATTACTTCAGTCAGGACATGGTCAGTAACATCACTGATGACATCTCAAATGACATCACTGAAAACATCATCCAGTGACAGTGAGTATTTTTAAAAAGTTTATGAGTGTTAAATATATATACACCAAGGTGTATTGGTGAATCAGTGGGTGTATGACCGACTGCATAAGTGAGTGATTAGGTGTCTTAGTTAATGTATGGGTGAGTGACTGGTTGTGTGGATGTTTGTATCAATCTGTTAGTTGGTGTTTAGGTGGCTGAATGGGTGCGTGAGGGGGTACGTGAGTGATTGTATGGGTTGATTAATTGGTTGTCTGAGTACCTGTATGAGTGTCTGTGTGGGTGGGTGAGGGTGTGTGTGTCTGCCTGTATGGATGAGTTAGTGGGTGAATCAGTGGCTGTGTGGGTTAGTGAGTGTGTGTGAGAGACACTATGGTTCGGTTAGTGTGTGTATGGCTGTGTGGTTGAGTGAGTGGATGTGTCAGTGGTGTATGGGTGAGTAAATGGGTATGTTAAAGGCAGTATAGGTTAGTGATGGGGTATATGAGTGACTATATGGGTGAGTGAGTGAATGTGAGAGTGGCTGTATGGGTGAGTGTGTGCTTGTGTCAGTGACTTTATAGTTGAGTGTATACATTTTAGTATATGTATGAGTAAGTAAGTGGATGTGTGTTTAACTGTATGGGTGAGTAAGAGGGTGTGTGATTGACTGTATGGGTGAGTGAGTAGGTGTGTGAGTAGCTCTATGGCTGACTGACCCATTGTATGAGTGGCTGTATGGGTGTAAGAGTTGATATATCAGCAGCTGTATAAGTGAGTGAGTGGGTGTGTGAGTGGCTGAATGGGTGAGTGAGTAGATTTGTGTGTAGATCTATAAATCAGTGAGTGAGTGGGTGTTTAAATACTGGTATGGGTCTATGAATGGGTTTGTGAAAGGTTGCGTGGGAGTGGGTATATTAAACTTCTATGAGGGTATGAGTGGGAGCGTTGGTGATTTCGTGGATGATGTCATCAGTGATATCATCAGTGATGTCACTGACCATGGCATGAGTGATGTAATATGTGAGGTTAGAAGTAGTGCATTACGGAGGCACAAGGGATAGTTTACCTCAGCTAACTATAACTGCTGAATTTCACTGGTTTGTAGTGAAATCTGAGCCTAACTATAATGTGCCTTTAACCTTTTTGTTTTTTCAGTGACTTTCTGAGGTTTCTTTAAATTCTATTTCCTAACTATAATGTCCCTGCAACCTTTGTTTTTTTCAGTGAATTACTAAGGGTATTTTGAACATGAAGTAAGATGCCCATTGCAATGCACAGTGGCGGTCAGTTGAACGTAGGGCCCGGCCTGGCATTGTGCTGCCCCCACACAAGCTTGCTTTTCCTACCCCTCTCTTCCTTGCCATCCATTGTCCATGTCCATGACCCCTCTTCCTCATTACAGCCATGTGTGGCTGTTTTTCTGCCACTGCTTTTCCTGCCTGCCTTAAACAGTTAGCTTGCTATCCCATCCACCTCCTCCCTATCCTCTGTTGTCCGAGTTCGTGCATCAGCCCCTCCCTTCTGTACTGCATGGTCCAATGTGCTGCCACTGCCTTCCATTTAGCTCAATGTCCCCGCCTACTCCTCTTGCCCTCGGTTCCACAATTCTATGCATCATCATTGTCCTCTTGCTTAGCCTCTGTGCTTAGCTTGCTATTCCTATTCTTTTTCCACCTGCCCTCCGATATCTGTGTGCATGTCCCTGCTCCCTCCTTTTTGCCCACCATAGTCCATGGACCTGCCACACTCCTATCTACTCTGAGTACTCTGTTGAGCTGCCACTGCCCCTCCCACCTGCCTAGCATGGTCAGATGGTTTCTGCCTGTCCCTGCCCCCTCCATTCTGCCAATCCAAGAAACATGCCCCTATCCCCTCCCATCTGCCCTCCATGATCCATTTTGCTGCCACTCCCTTCTGCCCACCGTGCTCTGTTGTGTTGCAACTGCTCTTCCTGTCTGCCTTGCATGGTCTGTTTGGGAATTCCCTTCCCCTGACCTCTTTTGTCTGTGTCCAGCCCCTCCCCTCCCTTCTGTCCTCCATGGTGTTTTGTGCATGACCCTGCCCCCTCACTCTTGCCCACCATGGCCGTTGTGCTGCCACTAACTCTCCTGTTTGGCATACATGGTCTTCTGTGCTGCCACAGCCCCTCTCAACTGCCCAGTGTAGTCAGCTTGCTGCTCCTGAGCCCCTCCCACCTTCCTTCCATTGTCTCTGTCTATGCCATTATCGTCTCACTGTTGCCCTCAATGGTGTGTTGTGCTTTCGGGGCCCATCCCACTTGCACTCCATGGTCAGCTTGCTTCTCCTGCCCTGTTCCCTTGCCCCCTGGACTCTGTTTTCCATGTAAAGACCCCTGTCTCTTCCCTCCTGCCTTACTTAACCTACTGTCATTTCCCTGCCCCTTCCCACCTGCCCCTCATGGTCTCTTCTGCTTCAACTGTCCCACCTGTGTGCCCTCTATGGTCAGCCTGCTGCCCTTGCCGCTTTCCGCTCTACTCTCTGTTATCCATATACATGGCCCTGTTCCCTCCCTATTGCTATCCATGGTCAGTCTGCTGCACTGCTGTCCCCCTTGCCCTGTGTGAACAATTGCATTGCTGCAACCCCTGACGCCTGCGATGTACGGTCAGTTTGGTGCCCCTGACCTCTCTTATCTGAGTCTGTGTCCCTACCCTATTCCTACTGCCCTCCGTGATCCAATGTACCAAACTTGTCAACATATTGAACTTGGTAAGATGGAGATTTAGAAAAAACCCATTAACTTAGATTAGAAAAGACAGATTTTAGGCAGGAAACAAATAAAATAAAGGCCTTTTGGGCTTAAAAACATTGGGAGTCTCCTGCCCAGCCGTGGTCCGTGCAGCTAACCGCTGTGGGGAAGTGGGGTGTGGTAAGGGGGGATTTCTAGGGGCAATGCCATGGGAAAATTAATTATTTATTCAATTTCCCCTCTGCATCGTCCCTTCAAATCCCCCTTTTCCCAGACCCACCGGCTCACCGCTGTTACCTGCACAGACCGTGGTTGCTCCTGCCTGAATCGGGTCTGTTGACATTTACGGTTGTACTGCCACTGCCTCTTCCATCTGCCCTCAATGATCTTTTATATTGCCACAGCCTCTCTTACCTGTGCTGCATGGTTGGCTTGTTGCCACTGTCCCCATTTTCCCTGCCCTCCATTGTCCGTTGTACTGCCAGTGCCCCTCCTGTCTGCAACTTGTTGCTTCTGCACCCTCCTCCATGAGATGGTTGTATTCCCATATAAATTATGGTTAGTGCTTTAAACAACTAATATGAGGACATAGTTCTCACATAGCAAAAAAACATTTTTAAATAATTTGCTATCTTTATGTTTTTTATTCAGTTGATCACTTGATTATATGTTACACTTAAGCGAGAGGATGTGACGTTACAGCCAAAGCTGCAGACTTTGCAACGGGGGAATGAGGTTCGAGCTCCACTTTAGCTGGACATTCTGTGATTGAGGTGCCAGGAGTTCTGGTTTACCTGAGACTATGCAGAAGAGACAGGAGAGCTTCACCGGGGCTGGGAGCGGCCAAGAGGGCGGACTTGTTGCAGCCCGCTCTTTGAGGAGATCAAGATTGCTGATGGCCCGGCCTGACGTGCCAGAGTGAGGCCAGCGATGTAATTGAGCCCTCCCTTGCTCATTTGTGGGAGAGACTGGATATATGACCCAGGGGCACCGGGGCACAGGCGGTGTGTAGTAACCTGAGCCACAGTGACGCAGTGCCGACCCCCGGGTGCCCACGGTTTATGTGCGCAGCAGGTTGGTGACTACAGAGGGGTGACTCATGTTCCCGGTATGAGACTCGGCTAAGAAACAAACAAATTAGCCAGAGGGTAGGAGGAGACCTGCACAGCACTGGGCTGTGACTCTTCTGTTGTGGGTGGCCCCCGGGAGCAAAGAGACCCGAAGAAGAAATAGCCTGGACCCGGGCGTCTCTCGGACCAAGTGGCGCAGTTACGAAAGGAAGGCCCGTAGGACTTGAGTGGCCTGACTGCATGTGGTGGTGACCCGGTTGGGCTGCTTGGGGCCTGGGCCTGGAGTGCCTGGACTTATGAGCTGAGAGCTGCTGCCCCCCACGGGGGCCTCTTCACTCAGTCACAGAGGAGGTACCGACCTGCTTAACCTGGAGAAAGACATATTTGATGGAGTGGCACAGGGGGTGAGACCTACAGACTCATGAATTCCTTAACACCTTGAGAGTAGATAACACCACCTTATCGGCGTTTGGATTGGGGCAGGGTGACGGCTTACCAGTCTTTCTCCTGAATGGGGATCGGAGACTCCTAGTGAGGTCTGGAACTGTGGAGGCGTTACATGCCGAATCCCCCAAACAAACGGAAGGGCCACCACAAGGGTGACACCTGGGATGAGGGCCAGGTGGACACAATGGGGTGCCTAAAGACCAAAACTGGGAATACTCAGCCCAACATACGAGAGCCTTCCCCTCAGCACAATGGGCTGGATAATGGGGATAAAACTGATAGCAACAGGAATAGCATGGGGTGGCAGAACACTAACACCGGGGGTACCCGGCCCAACACCAGGTAGGCATCCCCACAGCATAGTGGGCAAAGCACGGGAGACACGACCAATAAAGACTTGCCACTGCATCTCTACTTGGACAAGATTCTGGAGGCAATCTCCGACACCAAAGCAGCATTACAGCAGGATATACTGGCGGTGGAGGTAAGCATGGGACTGCTGCAGGGAGAGCACCATAAGCTGGCAGAGAGGGTTATGGAGATCGAAAACTCTCTCACAGTATTAGTGCAGAGCCAGAAACAAGGGTCAGAGCGGCTAGACGATCTCACAGACAGAGTGGCAGAGCTTGAAAGGAGAGCAGAGGGAGAAATTGGCGTAACAATGTCTGGGTAGTTGGAATTCCAGAGAACATGGAAGGGTCGGACCTGCTGACATTCCTTGAAACTTGGTTTAAAGAAGTGATGCCAACTGGCACTCTCTCACAGATTTTCACCCTGAAGAGGGCTCACAGAGTCCCAGGCCGACCCCCAGCGCCTGGTGGTGGCCAAACTCCTGCACTGCAGGGATGGGGATGCCATATTGCCGCAGTCCAGATCACATGGTGCCTACATGATGGGTAAGAGCAAAGTGTCCATGTACCCGGACTTTACCGCCAAGGTGCAGGTGCAGAGAACCTCCTTTATAGCAGCCAAGGAAGCCCTCCGAGAAGCTGGGCTACAGTATTCCTTAACGTTTCCAGCGAAACTCCGGATTGTTTTAGATGGTACAGCACACTTCTGTGAAACCCCGGAAGATGCTTGGATATGGCTGGACGCTTATGGGCATCCCTGCCTAGATTGCAGTTGGGCTCGAAGGGGTAGAAACGTAATGCTAGGATTTGACAACATCGTCCTAAGAAACCAAGAGTGTTGCAGAAGCCCACTTTTTCCCAAACACAGCAAGAACGAGAAGCAGCGCTGGAAGCCGTGGCTCAACTAATGTCGCCTAGAGGTCAAGACCATTACGGAGGCACATCTTCCGACCACATGAGCCACCAGTCTAATTTAGAAGACAATTCTGGGAACGACATCTAACTGCCAAAATTGACCCCACGTTCAGCTGATAACATTGTTTAAAGATAGTGGCTTGTGGTTAACCATACCAACGCTAAAGGGCGAAGCCTTGTATTTATGGTCCTTACTGTTACTTGGGAGAGGGAAGGGGGATGCCCTTCAGCACTACAAACAGGACTTGACAGCGGTTTCGCCATCGCTCATAGTGATTGACCTTCCTTCCACCCTCCACCAGAGGATACCACACTGGAAGTTGTAGGCAGTGTTCTGACAACAGAGATGTTTCTTTTTCAGGTTTGGGCATCTGACCATTGTCAGGCCGCTCACAGGAGGGGGAGTTTACAGTTGGGTTTGTTGTGCTATTCTGTGGGGTCCACTACAGATATTGAAGTGGGGGCGTGGAGGGTGGTAGGGGAGGGGGTGGACTGCTCTAGGAGATGGCCAGTGATTTTTATCAAGCAGAGGAGTTTAAGCTCCTGACCTGGAATATCCGAGGTATGGGGACTCCCTCTAAGCTTTATTCTATCATTAATTACATAAAGCGTACAGTGGCACATTTAGTGATGTTGTAGGAGACCCACCTCACAGATAGGGGGACTGGTTGGCTCAGGAGTAGATGGCGGGGGCAATTATATGTGACTGCGTACTCCTCGTATGCGAGGGGGGCTCTTGTGTGCATTAGGCCGGGGAAGTCCATTTCAGGCCTCTCAGACGATAATTGACTCAGAAGGATGGTTTGTGCTGGTGAAGGGCAAATTGAAGGCCAGGGAGGTGACACTGGGGTGTGTGTATGCACCGAACCATGACCAGGTCTCTTTCCTGACACAGAATTCTAAACCTCAGTCGGGGGTGATAGCAGGTGATCTGATCCTGGGGAGGATTTTAATTGTGTCTGTGACTTGGAGTGGGACAGATATACTCCTCCATTGTGAGGTACATCTGTGGCCGTGATGGCTAAGGGCTTGCGGGTAAGGATTAAGGGGTGGGAGTTGCTCAATGATTGGTGATTTCATAACACACAACTGAGAGAGTACTCCTACTACTCCTCCTTGTAGGCAGAATATTTAGGGAGATCCATCTCGGACCACTGCCCCCTAATATTATGATTTGCGCCCACCCCGGAGAGGTCCCCCATACCTCTGTGGCATTTGGACCCCAGTCTACTGGAGGATTACTGTTTTAGACAGCAGCTCTCTGGGGTGATAACCACTTATTTTGAGAAGAACCAAGGGACTGCTAGTTTTAATGTGATAGAATGGTACGTCGTGAAGGTGAAAATTAGGCGGCAATGCATGGGACATATGGTGGGTGCTAGGAAGGAGATTGCCTGGGAGCTGGAATCCTTGGAGGCCCAGATTCGGTCTTTGGGTGGGGTAATTGGAGGAGGAGTGGACACTCAGAGATGCTTGGCAGAGGTCAAGAGTGTTTATAGTGCCACATGGGAGAGACAGGGGATGTTAGATTATAGGAAGTATCAAGAGCGGCAACATGTAGAAGAAGGCAGGGCAGGTAAACTATTGGCATGGTTGATTAAACCAGAAGGTAGAGGAATGCCAATTGCTAGTATTAGGTGTCCATCCGGGTGGGTGTTGTACTTCCCAAGGGGTATTAATGATACATTCAAGGACTACTATGCACAGTTATATGGGAAACCGGTGGACATACAGAGCGACAGGATAGTGGCATATTTTGAAGGGCTGCGGTTACGTCATATAGATCAAGCCACACAGGAGACATTGGCACAGCCTGTAAACATACGGGAAATTAGAGCAGCCATTAACAAGATGGTGCGGGGGAAGACCCTGGGACCAGACGGCCTCCCGGCTGAATTCAACTCTACCTTTATTGATTTAGTGGCACCTAAAGTGCAACAAATGTATGCAGCAGCGTGGGATGAAGAGCAGCTTTCTGCATCGGCCAGGGAGGCGCTGATGATTCCCTTGCCTAAGACCAAGAAGGCGTTGGCTGATACAATAGAATTTACGCCGTTGTCGGTGTTAAACCTCGACTTTAAAATACTAAGTAAAGTGCTAGCGGCCAGGCTCCTGCCTCAAATGAAGGGATTGGTCGACGAAGACCAAAATGGGTTTATCCCTTCACCATCAACATCCTTTAATCTGAAGAGACTATATCATGTGCTGTTCCACTAAGATCTTGGGAGGTATCCAGCCGCTGGGGTTGTGGCTGTAGACCTGGAAAAGGCTTTTAACTCTTTACGCTGGGACTTTCTGCAGGCGATGATGGGAAAGATGGGACTGGGGGATAATTGATTGAAGTGGGTCCGCCTGTTGTATGAAAGACCTAGAGTTAGAGTATGCATGGGCAGCACAGTAACGGCCCATTAACCCATTTATAGAGGAACCCGGCATGGGTGCCCCCTATCACCGTTGCTTTTTTCCCGAGCCATTGAGCCACTGGCTGAACGATTCAGGCAGGTGAGTGGGAGACTTGGGGTGGCACTTGAGGGGGTGGAACATGTAGTCTCGCTCTATGTGGATGATATGTTGGTTTACCTCTGAAACGGAGCCCGCGGAGTACAGGAGGTATTAAGAATATTGGAGGAGTTTGCAATTCAATCAGAAAAAAACATGTGTATTCCCCTAAATCCTGAGCTGGACAGGCCGCTGAGCCTCCCGGGGGACCCAGAGTGGACCCCGGACACTTTTAAATACCTGGTAATACGAGTGTACCATTGACAGAAAGATCCATCCTTGGACCCTACAATTCCAGCAAATTTTAGACCAATTTCCCTCCTGCCATATCTGATCAAAATTTTAGAAAAGGCAGTTATCAAAACTCTATCATACTACCTTGAGGTTAATTACCTGCTGGATAGGGACCAATTTGGTTTTCGCCCAGGACACGGCACTGAGACTGCTTTGGTAACCGTAATGGATAATCTACGAATGCGTGCTGACAATGGGAATTCCTCTGTCCTAGTGCTATTGGACATGTCAGCCGTATTCGATACGGTGAGCCATACAGTACTAGTGGAGAGATTGAAAAGTATAGGGGTTAAAGGACGGGCCTTACAGTGGTTACAATCTTATCTGTCGGGAAGACAACAGGCTGTGTCTATGCCACCGTTCACCTCTGGCAAGTCCCTAGTACACCATGGGGTGCTGCAGGGCTCGGCGATCAGCCCTGTTCTTTTCAATATCTATTTACGCCCTCTTTTCCCCATTATTAAATCTTATGGAATTGACCTGGTCAACTATGCAGATGATACCCAACTGGTGTTTTCCCTGGAGGGGAAACAAGCGATATCTATGGATACCTTCCAGGAGTGTATGCGGCAGACTGCTGGTTGGCTCAGGAAAAATTCCTTACAATTTAATGGGGGGAAAACAGAGGTGGTGTACTGTCCTGCTACCAGAATATCCTGACATCTACCGGTGGAGTTCAAGCTCACCCCTGAGGACGAACACTTGACTCCTGTTAAAATGGTGCGCAATTTGGGGGTCATGGTGGATGATAACCTCCAAATGGAATCGCAGGCCAATAAAAGTGCTAGTGTCTGTTTCTCCCTGCTACGCATGTTACGGAAGGTTCTTCCGCTACTACCAAAAGACACTCGATCTCTTGTCGTGTGGAGTATAATTTTGAGTAGACTGGACTACTGCAATTCCCTGTATTTGGGAGCACCGCAATATATTCTGCAGGGTTTGCAGAGAGTCCAGTCTATGGCAGCCAAGCTGGTGCTAAATAGACAGCATAGGTCCTCTACGACATTGACCTTGAGAGACCTGCACTGGCTGCCTATTAAGGAGAGAATTTGTTTTAAATCTCTCTGTATCGTACACAGAGCAGTACATGACCTGGGTCCAGTCCCCCTGCAGGGGGACAGCAAGGGGTATAATCCCAGGAGGCAGCTTCGCTCTTTGAGCGCAAATCTGATTACAGCCACCAGATTTAAGAGATCCAGGATGGGGGTAGAGCCTTTGGTGTGGTCGCTGTGCGCCTATGGAACGAGCTGCCTCAGAACCTTAGACAGGCTAGCTCTCTGACTTGCTTCAGGAAGAGTCTGAAAACTTGCCTATTTCCAAGGGGTGAATGCTCGATCCCCTCACTGACAATTGGTTCTATTGCTACAGTGGCTACTTTCAATCGAAGCGCCAGGATACTCGTAGGGTGGCAGTTTTGCGCTATATAAGTTTTTAATTCAATTCAATTCATACATGTCTGTAGATCTAACATTGTGTAACATTCCATATCCAATATGTTAAAACACCAATAAACTTGTACAACATTTTGTGCAGGTCCAATATGTTTTAAAACATTTTATATATTTTTAAATATGTTTTAAAAAACTGAATCATTTCCCGGGGCAAGGGGCACAGCTGCCTCAAATTTTTGGGGAAGCGTGGCTCACTATTCAAAGAAATGATGCACCCAACTAGTACAAAGTGAAAAATGAAAGATTTAGGGGCCGATTCACAGAACTAACTTAAGACAAAATCCTAAACTTACTACTTTTGGTATTCACAGAAGTTAGGATTTTGTCTTAAGTTTGTCTTAAGACAGACTTAAGACAGACTTAAGACTGACTTAAGACAGACTTAAGACAAACTTAAGACAAACTTAAGACAGACTTAAGACAGACTTAAGACAAACTTAATACAAAATCCTAACTTCTGTGAATACCAAAAGTAGTAAGTTTAGGATTTTGTCTTAAGTTAGTTCTGTGAATCGGGCCCTTAGTTTAGACATTGCCATGGTAACAGGTAGTAAAGGACAGTAATTTTCTTCATATTTAAAATGTAGTATCTTAATATTCTATTGATGTTGATATTTATTTTTTATATGTTTGAATAATAGACAAATGCGCTCATCATTTTTTATTTTTGTCTTCATACCTTTTCAGCACAAAAAGGTATCAAACGTCCATCAGAGCGGGACATGGTGTGAAAAGCAAGATCATCCACTGCAAAACAAGCACTATAACTCTTGACCACCAGTGAGGAGGAGGGATATATACCAGGAGGAAGAGTGCATCTGCCCTGAGATGCATTTTCCTATCACCAAAACACTCCGGGTAGAAGCTGTTGAGCTCATTGTGGGGCTGGGGAGTCGGACATCATCAGGCTTAAGGATATTGAAAATGGGTCTTTTCCAGGCCTAGAAAAAATACTTTTTGTGGTGTTACATCTGCAGACCCACCATAATCTGAGCCTGAATTAATTGCCAAGAGCAGGCCCACCATCATCGAGGTCTGCACCCACCCCTTCATTACTTTGTGAGGCCTCCATACCAGCAGGGGTTCAGCCTTCAGCTGCAACCCCTGCTCACTCTCTCCTTGTAGAAAATTGGGTGACTGGTTGAGTGGGCTGAAATCCTACTGAAGCAGCAACCACAATTGCTGTCATCGAGAAGTTACAAGCAACCCAAAATAAACCTGTGCTTAGCCCTCTGACAGCTTTGTACAAAAGCAGTCAGGCTTAACTTCGAAACAATGTGTTGGAAATGGCCCTTTCTGCAGGGTCACCCCCAATGTGTTTGCCTTCCTGCTCCTCCCTTTTTACTGATTTTTTTTTTGCTGGCCTTAACTCTGGGCACTTCACCACTACTAACCAGTGATGAAGTGCATGTGCTCTCTGCTTAAAACATTGTGACACTGGCTCATTCAAAATTGCCATATTTAATTAACTTATAATTCCCTAGTAAAGTCCACTATGTCTGCTCAGGACCTGTAAATTAAATTCTACTAGTTGGAATGCTGCACTGATTGTGCCACCCACTTAAATAGCTCTTTAAGCATACCTCAGACCTGTCATTACAGGGCCTGTATGTGCAGTTTTAAACTGCCATGTCGATCTCACAAGTAAACCCTCTTGAAAGGCCCAAACATTCTTTTTTACTACATATAGTAACCCGTAGGTAGACCCTGACAGCCTAAGCGCAGGGTGCACTGTATTCAAAAAGTAGGACATGTACTTTTAAGTTATAAATGTCATGGTAGTGAAAAACTTTTAAATTTGTTATTTACTACTGCATGGCCAATCTATTTCATAGGATGACATTGGGATGATCTTATTACATTTTCTAAGTGAAATTTCCAATAGGGAAGAGATTGGACCCCACAAGTTTGGTGTTTCTGGAATCAGAATCTAAAATCACAACCATCATCACCAAGTCACTCCAGTGGGGACCCAGCCATATGGAAATCCGTCTTGACCCTGTTCCTCATGGCAACAATCAAACCCAAACTGCCAAGCCATGTCCTCCCTGGGCTGAAAACAAGCATCCTGGTATCAGTTTTGGCGCATCATCCCTTATCAGCAAGGCTAGCTTGAATCCAGAGGCACAGCATACACGGGGCCCATGTCTGGGCATACCCTTGACACTTAGGGTGTCAGAAGTAAAAAGAGCAGATGATGGATGGGATGCTGAACAAATCAGACATTCACCCCCAATCACAGATCTGGGCTTAATCCATTGTTTTTGTACTCACAATGCCACCCCGGTTTCGACCCAGCCATATACAAATCAGTCTTGACCCTGATCCTCATGGGAAAAGTCCCACCCCAACTGCCAAGCCATGTCCTTCCTGGACTAGAAACCAGCATCCTAGCAGTGGCTTCAGGGTGCATCACCCCTCATCAGCCAGGTTAGCTTGAATCCAGTGGCACAGTGAGCACGGGACCCACATCTTGGCATACCCTTCCCACTTAAAACAACAAAAGCAAAAAGAACAGATGATGGACTGAATGCTGAACAAATCAAACATTCACCCCCAGATCTGGATTTAATCCATAATATTTTTACTCACAATGCCACCCCAGTTTGAACCCAGCAATATGCAAATCAGCCTTGGCCCTGCTCCTCATGGGAACTGTCCATCCCGAACTGCCAGGTCAGCATAGAACATGTTCCTAATTGAACTGGATAGTCTGTCACTATGCTCTCCTAGACAAAGGTGGTAGTCACAGTTACCAAACAAAATACCTTGGGAAACACCGGACCCTCTTGGCCACACACAAGTTACGCCCAGTTTTCTCGGTCCAAGTTTTTCCTAAAGTCTGAATTACACCATGTCACACTCAGGGGTTCTAGAAACAGACTACAGGAGGGTACCCTTAAGCCCGGTTGAGACTAGGTGATTAGGATATATAACAAACAACAATGTCTGAACAGGCACTATTTAAAGACAATTATAGACAAAATGCACATACATTGCAATGTATGTGCATTTTGTCTATGATTGTCTTTAAATAGTGCCTGTTGAGAAATTGTTGTTTGTTATATACACCCAGGGGTCCTTTTCAAATAAAAAACTATAAGACTAAGGTGACAACTACACCCATTCAGGATGGCTGTATCAATTAAAAAGTGTCCTGGGAGCCATAAAGGGCTATACAATGAATATTCACCTTTCCTAACTTCCAGACTATCTAATAAAAGTGACTTCCACGGTATATGCCTCCGAGGCCGCCTTATGATTGATACAATTGGGGCATATAAAATAGGTAAGATGCTAGGCCCTGTCAGTGGCAGGGTGATCAGGTTATCTTTTCACGCTTCTCCCTAGTTTGCCATGTGCCAAATGCTTTCCAAGACAATGTTTCAAGTTTGGATGTAGTCTCTTACCCTCTGTGATGGCTGCTTTAAGACGGACCTCCACCCCATGGATTCAGCTGGCCTTGCAATCAATTGCGGTGTCTGCCCACCTTTCTCATTGTGCAGCCTAAATCCATCCAGGAAGAGTCACCTTACTTCAGCTGCAGTCGGTAACGAGACTCAATTCAGTCCTTGCTGGCTCACCATAATGTCGCTGGAGTTCAATTTATCTTAAAAAACAGAAGACAAGAGGCGTTTGGCTAATCAGGAACAGTTTGTTTAATTAAATAATGAGGCCAGGAGAACAGTTACAGGCTCAAGGTCTGAGAACTGTCTTAATTTACATTGGGTTCGCGTACATTTCACATGCAATTCTACAACAAGCAATAAATGTTTCTATCATACCATAATTGGTGAGAAGTGTTGGTTGCTGCCTTAGAGTCATAAATTAATGATCTGGTGGGTCTCGACCTTGCATGGACATGGTGTAGCCAGTGGTGTATGTGTCCAGACATCCAGCATGGCGACTTGTGCTTGGCCTTGATTGGCCATGTGTTCATAACTCATGTGGCATCTAACTTTATGGTGTTTTTAGAAGCGCGTCTTCACCCTTGGGCCATGTGTGCTTTATTGGGGACAATCCCCCTTGACCATTGCAATGACACTGCATTTATTTTCTTTTTTGCATTTTTATAGAGTGCAAACTTGACCTAAGGTATCAGAGTGCTTTACATGAGCACCAGTTGCATTACAAGTGGACACATTCATTTTTTTTTTTTTTGGCATGGGGCGATTAAGTGATTTGCCCAGAGTCACGGCATGCTTGGCCTCCCCCCAGACTCGAACCTGGTTCCCCAGCTTCAAAGTTGGCCACCCTAGCCATTAAGCCACATCCTCTTCATCTCTATCTAGCTGCAGGATTGATCAAGAGTTTCCTGCCCGCTTGTTTGCCGGCTGGCTATGCACCCTCCCACCTGTAACCCATCAATCAGTTATTCCTGGCCTAGGTCGCAGGGCTCGCCTGACTACATACTTGCTTTTCAAGGTTGATGTGGAGTTTGGGATGGGTGCTTATATCAATAAGGACATTAGTTCATTGTTATCCATAAACACATCCATATCCATAGTAACAAGGATATCTTTTGAAGAACGTTGTTTTTAACAATAAGGCTAAAATGTTTATGCATACATTGTTGTGTAAAGTATATGAATGCCTTTACTATTAACAGCATGTAGAAATCTAATTGAATGTGTAATTAAAGTGTACGTTTATTAATACATTGAGCATTACCCGTTTGCATTTTGACATTGTAGTTTTGTGCTATTGTACTATTGGATAATTTAAGTATGTTTTTTGCTTTTTGCTTCCCTGTTGTGATTCTGTTGGTCAGTTTGAGTATCTGTTTTGCTTCTGTTGATTTATTTATGTGCAAAAAGTTAATGATGTTGCTAATGTGAAGTTTATTAAAATCCTTTGACCTTGATTTACTGCTGTCGCTCATCCGACATGCATTACTTATCTAATCTTGTCATATCATAATAGCTCAAAAGTCACTACAAAATTACGGTGTTTGTCTTGAGCATAGTTGAACCATTAGAGCTGGTAAATTAATGCACAACTGTTAATATTGTTTATTTTGTCTTTCTATACCCCTTCTGATACTGTGATGAAGACTATAGCCCATTTGTCTCACTGCACTGATTTTTTATGTTTCTGATCATTGCATACATCTTATTGTTTCATGAATCTTATCTTTAAAGTGTGGCTGCATAGGTTGTTTCCAATGTGTATGTCTATGTCTAAGTGCACGTTTACATGACTGTTTCCCTCTTTGGTGTCTGCCCCATTGGTTGCTAATTCAGTTCAGTTTTCTGCTCCAGGACTGTACTTCAGAGAAACAGTCATAACCTGGTGTCCTTCTTAGAGTGGAGTCCTTGGGGACTAATGCCCCGATTAAGAGTGGACTGGACAACTCCACAACTTATGCAAACCCTTGTTTGAACATGGATTGGAATTTGACATTGTCGGTATTTGCTGCACATGGTAATTACTGAGTGATATCAGTCGGGGCCCTTGCAGGTAAGAGCATTGGATTTTGATAGACGACCAAGAGGGAAAGTGAAATCAATAATTAATTTTCCCATTACCTGCACGGGCCATTGTTGAGTGATATAAAGTACGCCTCCTGCAAGAAACTAGATGGCATACTGGTGGGGAATGCCAGAAAAAATACAGGACAAGCAGGTTGGTTTCAGAAAGTGCCAAAATCTGGATTTTATGACCCATTTTGAAGGACTACGTTCATAACAGGCAATAATACCTCTCTCAATAAGTACCCTGAAGCCTGTGGTATTGGATTTTATATGGTGTGATTCTACTAATGATTTTACATGTTTATATGAGTATGCAGTAGTACTATTTAAATGTCATTGGTGTAATGGTTTTTATTTTTAAAAGACTGATCACTTAAATAAATAAAAATCATATGGTGGGATAATTTTCTCCAAAATCTTTGGGGCACTCGTAATCAGAGCTTTAGTGTAAAGCAATGACTTGTTTCACTGATTGATGCAGGTTCAGTTTGCTTGTTTATGCCTTCTGTGAAAAAGCAAACTGGATCTTGTGAATATTTTTCAGATTTTCTTTACAAATTATTCTTTTTTTCTCTTGAGCTAATTCCTTTTGTGTATTTTTGATTAAATATAGACTATTGTTTTATTGCTTTAACTAATAATGTGTGCACATCAAATACTGACAAGAATGTCATGCTTCATAGAAAGTGTTTTCATCCAATATTGCACAAGATGGATTACCTTGTACACAAATGTACAGGATAAAGAGGATTAATAATATTAGACATGTAGCGGAACCTACACTGAATTAAACAAAAACATGGTGTTGTGTTATGCAGGAAATGAAGGGAAAACTGAAGCACAGAATATCTCCAGGATAGAAAACAGTGCATCTTATTCCTAATGAAATATTGATTTTTCATTGTTCTTGTAATATATCATCCAGTCAGAGAAACAGCATATTTAGGAAACTTTGACACATATGACATTTTCAAAGGATTCTTTCTTTTAGAAAATCACACTCTGCTTTTAATTGAGCACTAATGTGCTGATTTAGGTCTCTTGGTGCACAGAAAATCAACTTTTTTTAATGTTGTGTTTGGTGTTTCTACACATTTGTAATTCCTATCTTTATTCATGTTCATTCTACGCACCATTTGTAGCATATGTAGCGTTTTGAACCCAAGAGACTTCGCTCCCATATTCACTATTGGCAGTCCAGTGCTGATCTCCCACCTCACAACAGCAACTCCGGACTCTGCTGAACTCACATGAGCCTTAGAAACCCACATAAGCCCGTATCGCCGCCATTTTGATGCCTCCGTGTACCTGCAGCTCTCGGTAGTGCTCCATACGGTGAGGGTGTTTGGAGTGATATGCCAGCTTGCCAGTAAACATTCTACCCCTCCCGTATTCCAAGGATGCTGCTCTCCCGCCGACCTCCTATCACAAACCCGTCTGTTAACGCTCCGGTAATCGCTCAGGGACCGCCGCCATTTTACCTCTCTGCGTTCCGCATGACTGGGGTGGTATACTCCGTCTTACTCAGCCCCATACTCGAGATACGATCCACTCACTCTTGTTGTGTGTCGTTGGGGTCCCTTCCGTATTCCCAGGAGGTCGCAGTGTCACCAACGCAAGCCGCCGGGGTCGGCAGGGTCCTACGACTGCAGGCACCGCTCGCAATCACCGCTAGTGATCAGGTTCCAGGGCTCCTGACCAGAACTCGTCTTCAGGGTCACCTAGATGTCTCAGAGTCAGCCCAGACGTAGGTACGATCCTCCGATCCCCATATTTATTCTGTACATCGGGCACAACGATGCTAGTGACTCCCAAATCGTTCTGTGTTCACTGTCCACGGTAGGAGTGCTGCGCTAAGCCGCCATCTTCTCCGGCGTCCAAACCACGCCCCCTATTCATGTTCATTCTAATGTCATAGTTCATTGTGGTATTTCTATCTCCTACTAATCGTTTCTGTAGAATTCAATTACGAATTTGAAAAGTGTGCCATAGTTTTTGATAGATGTCACAACTGTAGTTTTGTGGTATACTTAAGTCTTGTATATTTACTGTTTGTTTTATAAAATATAGTTGTGAATTTAGAGGACTTTATTAATATCATTAGCTATGGTTTTGAAAGGAGTGCAGGTTTGTGTTTGTAAAAAACAGAAATGTGAATTCAGGATGTTGTGGGAGTATTTTTGCTAGTTCTCTGTTTCTCTGAGTTTGACTTGTTGTTGAACTGTTTGTGTCAAGTGAATCTGATGTTAGTTTTTTGTGTGGTTTCTTTTTTTATAGTTACCTCAGTGTGATTATTACTGCTGTGTTCTAGTTTGCATAGTGATTCATGTATTGTGGCATTGTGAGTCAATATTATTTTGTTTGTGTGGCTTTTGAATTATACACTGCATGCACACATATGCTGCGTGTGATTAAATACTGCTAGTGAGAGCTGGTTCAAAATGATAAATTACCTTACAATTAGTTTTTATTCTCAATGAAGCTAGGCTTGGGTGTTGATTCAATAGCATATTTTAAATCGTTTAACAACAATTGCCACAGATCTACTCATATGATGCTAATGCTATATGATTTGGCAATTCAGAATAGTGTCCTAAGATGTACCTATCTACATTCCAGATGGAGAAAACCGTCACAAAGTTCACAAGGTTGTAAAGATGAGGTTAAGGGAAGGAGATCAGAGCACATTTACTTTGTTAGTGTAAATATATTTTATATATGCTTAGACTAAGTAAATAGTATTGTTTATGAGTAAGTCATGCTGGGCATTCTTGTTAGCATCTTCTACAAAACTGAAGCCTGTAACAACATACCAACAGCACTTCTCTTTTTGTCAAATGTCTTAGCAATCAATCCCACTAATAATTTGGAAGACATTGTAGTGGAGGGGGAACTAGAGGTACACACATTGCTGTGTTAGCATAAGCGTCTTAGACATTAAAACGCCATCTTGCCACTTTTGCTGCTTTTGCACACGACACTGTAGATAGATGTTATTATATGAAAACTGCTTGCTTGCTTTTTCTTCACATGAGAATGGTCTGTTGTTCACATCCCTAGACGTGCACCGCGACCTTGGTCTGAACATTGTGTGCAGAAACAGTCAGGGCCAACAAACAATGTATGTTTTTGAATTCAGGTTGATCGGCCCACGCTCTAGCCATAACACGCACACAGCTGCAAATATCTGAAACTCGAGCGCCTTTAATATTTCAGTTTGCATGCATGAGATACACATTCTGGAGAAGACCTTTTCTAGACACAGAGCAAAGCTGATCCTGTGATGTGATTCACCTAAGCTGTTATTTACGGTATGGGGTCCCCCATTCAAACCTAGAAACCTTCTATTAGTATAATAATACTAGCTTACTAGCGAAGGGAGGGAGGTTGTATTCCACTATCATTTGCAATATGATTTCTCCCTTCATTTTTTATGTGAAGGGAGGGAGGTTGTATTCCACTATCATTTGCAATATGATTTCTCCCTTCATTTTTTATGTATTTTTAATCATTTGTCTGCTTATGTTAGCCAAAGTACTGCATCTTAGGACACGTAGTTTATAGAATAAACATTTTAAACTTTACTGTGTCTCTGAATACTCTTGTTGTGGACTGATATGAGAATAATAACGAACAGGTATTTTTAATTCCCACCATTCCTGAAAGTACTCTAAGTCGCTTGGTCTGGGTTGTCTAATCTTTGGTAGCTTTGCGATGATACGGAGAATGAATGAGACACTGATGCTAGTCGGATAGGGGTTCTGGGTACTGAGGTGAGTTTTTGGTACACCGCAATTCACTGAGGTCCTGGTTTCCTGCGCATAGTTCTGTGCATGAGCAGAATCCCTGCAACATGGCACACCTAACGTTTTGGTCTTATGATTTGAGACGCCTTAGTAGTGCTTATATAAGTCCACGACACCATGACTCTTGTTTCTGGATAGTGGGAGTGACGGTTTTAACCTACCTAATAGTTAGTCTATTAGTTCAAACAAGCTTGTCAATTAAAAAGGTTTTTATTTTTTGAACCCCTTTTTGTGCTACTGTTATAATAGATTGTTTTTCTTCTCTGTGTCCTTATGGCTGCGGCCGCTATTGCGGCGCATAGCCGCGCAACTCTCCGGTGACATTTGACGCAGTTCGGGGTGCCGGACGATGGGATGGCTGTTATTTTTGTGGTGAGTGTCGAGGCATCATATCCCTATGAGTTGTTTTACTCTTGGGTTACTATGCCGGCGGTGAATGCGGACGATAGTACGTTTCACTCCTATACTCCCACGCAGGTCCCGGCGGATTATACGCCATATAGGACACAGGAGATTCCTATTTCGGCTTGGCTGCATCGTGTTTGCTTTAATGGTGCCCTCCCCCACACGGTTACACCGGTTCGTTTGGGCCCTTTGTCCATTCCAGGGGCCACTTGGGCGGTACTGGCCGGTTTTACACCTCATCCTCGTTATTTAACTGTTACGGTGGATGAGTTACGTGTACTCCATACTGCCCTGATTATGGTACATCGGGCTTTAGTGTAATACGTTTCACGCAATGTGCAGGTAGGGGCACCTGTTGTTGCGGGGCAGCCAGCTGGCCCGGCCGGGATTGTTATTAGTCCTGTCATGGTTAATTCGGTAATGGGCAAGTGCCCCCAAAATAAGGACGATCTGCCTTATTGGCTTGCTGAGAAATTTGACCAGCTGGAAGCAGTATTTCCACACACTACTCCTGTGGAGAAACACAGGATACTCACCAATAGTTTGCAGAAAGACTTATTCCCAGAAGTGGCCGATTGTGAGAACTGGGGTAAAGTTTTTGCAGCGGTCTACTCGAAGTGCTTCGGCACCTCATCTATGCCTGTGCTTCCTTCCGTGATCAAACTTGTTCAAGATCAACACGGTCCGGAGGCGGCGGTCGAGTTGGGAATGAGGCTTGTCGGTGTGTTCGACATGGTTGCCACTCTCATCCTTGGTAACCTCAAGGGAGATGAGGTTCACTTTCAAGTGGCGAATGGTCTAGCCCTCGTGAACGACGACGATAAACCCCGAGAGTTGCCTAAAATTATTGCGGAGGCGTATAGAACCATAGGCCGCAGTAGTTTAGGGGTTAAGCCTTCTGTTCAAAACGCAGATGTGCAACAGCAAACTAAGGTGGGTTCGTCTTTCACAGAAGATCGTCCAGCTTTTCCTGAACAATGTTGGAGATCTAAGAAACAAGGAAAGCAGCAGCAGAAACAGGGGTCTCGTCCCGCGTCACCTGTACAGGCGACTAGTGAACACACATATGATTTGCACCATCATACTAGAATTAGGGCGCCTGATAGATTTCAGGTTACTGAACAACGTTCTCCTCGTTCTTCACAGGAAACATCGGTCTCGCAGTCCGGTGGCGGAGAACGTGGCAAAGGTCGGGGTGCCCAACAAGGACGTGAGCAACCCCGTCAGCCTGATGGTAAAGGCAAGCAGGAAGAGTTTGCACGTCAACGTCCCCCGTTTCAGAAGAAGAAAGTTGCTGCACTAACAGCGAGGTATGCCACAGATAGCGAGAACGCAGCTTCGGAACCTGACATGGGCGCTAACGCTGCTCGACAGCGCAGCGGAGGTTACAAGCACTGCGTCCATATCTGAAGGCGACAGCAACTGATACACTCATTACTATAGAAACTGCGGATTCTAGAGTGGCTCCCCCTGATAGACTATATGACATAGTCCTTTTAATAGAAGGTGACATACAACGTAACATAAAAAGGATTTTTGGGGAAAATCTAACCTCTACATATGACATTCTGTTAGCGGAGGCAGACATTGCCCCAAGCTTTCATTTTGGCCACTCCTAGAGGGGAGGAGGTAATTCTCCCGTCCTTCGTGCACACAATGCCAAAGGATCACGCTCAAAAGTTTGCAGAAGAGTGGGCTAAGGTGCTTGCTCTGGCTTTGTACAGTACTCAGGTTGGGTGGGATAAATTGTCGCCAAGCCATGAGATTCCTTTACGGTCTATGCCCCAACCGCAACCCCAATATCCCATGCGCCGCGAAGCTAGAGCTCACGTCGCAGAAATCCTTGAACAATTGGAATATCAAGGTGTAATTGAGACATGTGTGTCACCCATGAATAATCCTTTATTCACTGTAAATAAACCTGATGGGTCGTACTGCCTAGTTTTGGATTATCGGCATTTGAACTCTCATTGTCAGACTTGTGCTGTACAGAATACCCACAGTTCTGCCCTAGTTGATAGTCTAGTGAGGAAAAGGTTTAAGACCACACTTGACATATCTAATGGCTTTTTCAGCCATAATCTGTCCTCTATTAATAGTCAATGGACAGCCTTTACTTCTGGCAGCAAACAAAACAGTTTAAGAGATTAGCCATGGGCTATAAAAACAGCCCAGGCGTCTTTGCCGCACATGTAGTCTCTCTGTTAGAGAGCATTGACCCTGATGCGTACTCGTATGTTGATGATATCTATCTCCCAGACGATTAATTATGGCCGCATCTGTGTCACGTTGACCGCATCATTGTCATGTTTGCGGACTTCGGTTACAAATTCAACTTTGCGAAGTCTCACATTGCAGAGTATACAGTGTTGTTTTTGGGCTATGAACTCAACAATGAAGGTCGAGGATTAGCCCCTTACTTCCTGGAGAAGTGCGCATGTTTGCGTGCTCTGACAACGCTGAAAAAACTACAATCTCTTCTGGGTTTTCTAAATTTCGGGTGTACTTACATTCCCGATTATGCCCAGCGTATCAAGCCGCTATATGCCTTGGTACAACTTAATTTTTCCAAATCGAGCTGGCTGCCAGAACATTTAGCTATCTTGCAATCTTTGCAGGCTGACCTTCTTGCTTTGAAATACTTACTGACACGTGATAACCACACTAACCTGGTAATAAGAATTGTGCCTGGCGCAATGGGTTTCACATACTTAACGTTCAATGAGGCCAACACAGTCCCCATTGCTTACAAGTCACACCTGTTCACTTCGGCTGAAATGCGCTTTTCCACGGTCGAAATTTTTTTGACTGTGGTGCAGATGGCGATTCTTAAAGAGAGAGCGCTGTCACAGGGGAAACGCATGTTGGTTGTCACACCGTATCCTGCTCTAGAGGCAGTGACGAAAGCCAGTGTACCTAATTCTAAAGCTTTGCATCCATGTTGGTTACAATGGGCTACTTCCTTGACATCACCGGATGTCACCTACATATTTGGTGCCTCATTGCAGACTCAGGAGTACTTGCAGAATTAATTTGTTCATCCAGCTCCTCTGTCTTTGCGCCCACTTGAAGATTACCATTGTATTATTTACACAGACGGTTCGGCACAACTGGCGACGGAATCAAAGCATGCTTATTCAGCCACCTGCGCAATTGTAGCTGGTACTTTCGTGAATGGTGAATTCAAGTCTGATGTCGTGCATACGCAGTCACTGGGTGATTGTACCACACAGTTGGCGGAGCTACGTGCTCTTGTGCTTGCTCTAGAGTTTGCTGATCCACGAGTTACAACTCTTATAGTGAGTGACTCGTTTTACTGTGTTCAGTCTTTTAACGTCAATTTATTCTTTTGGTCTCAGAATGAATATCGCGATTCCAAAGGTAGCACAATCAAGCATAAAATGTTTTGGGTTCGAGTGGCAGAACTTAAACAGAATCTGCCTCTAGTGAATGTAATTCACACTCTTGGGCACCACCTTAGCTGACGAAGCAGCGAAAACAGCAGTGGTGACATATCTAGTAGCAGCAGTTACAAGATCCAAAAGTAAGATCGATGATGACATCTTGGCAGCTATTGCTGCAACAGAGAAGGGAAGTAATTAACCTAGAGGTTTCCCTTCTCGGTACTCTTATCATTTAAGTCCTGATAAAGTTCCCTATGTGAGAATAAACGACGTTGGTGACAGATTGATTCCCAACGTGGACTGCAGACTTTCCTTGATAACAGCGGCTCACGAAGGTATGGCCTCTGCCCATGCTGGCGTTTCAGCGACTGTTACCCTCTCACAACAATGTTACTGGTGGCGCGGATTGTATAAACAGACTTGTGCTTATGTTCTTGATTGTGACATTTGCCAGCAGATTAAACCTTCGACTGCTGCGCGCCCACCACAAACGCAATTATACATATCTAATAAACCACTTGGGTGTGTTTATTTAGATCACTGCGGTCCTTTCTCCTCAGATACTGCGTATAAGTACATCTTAGTTTTCAGTGGATTCGTGCACACGTTGTCTTTGGGTATGGCCGCAAAGGAGTGCTGATGCTCGAACTGTCATCAGGGATTTGCGTGTCTTTGTGGGAATTTTCGCATGTGGAACCCTTCATTCAGACCAGGGTCCTGCGTTCGCCTCTAAGGCGTACAAAGAAGCCATGAGATCTTTTGGGGTCCAAGTCAAATTTTCGTCTCCATACAGGCCTGAGGGCAATAGTATTGTGGAGCGAATGAACCGTGACTTAAAGCAATCCCTGACAGCTAGAGTTTTAGGCACTGGCAGGAACTGGTTAGCCCATCTGTATAACGTACAACGTGCACTTAATAATCTCCCTAGAAGGTCTCTGGGTGGGCGGACCCCATACAAAATGCTCTTTGGCATAAAAATGTTTGTCCCGGACCTTGATGGTCTAGACATGGCGGCGTCAGCCGCACCCTTTGATGTAGATGATCATTGTGCTGTATTACAGAATCTACAAGAGACAAGAGACAGTCTTGCAAAGGAACATTTGCCCTCCACAACTGATGCTGCGCTTCAGATTCTGATAGTCGGCTGGCTACCTCGAGTTGGTGACCTGGTCCGTGAGAAGGTGGAGAACAAGAAGGAGTTAGGCCCCTATTATCGTGCACCAGTACCAGTGCTTGGCATGCAGGGTACAAGAACAGTCATTTTACCTCCACCTCCTGGTCACAAGGATAACAGGTACATCTCAATTGACAATGTCAAACTACAGCAAGTGGCTGATTCTTCTTAGTATGACTCCAGCGGTCCCTTGTCCAGCGATGCTGAGAAATTCTGTTTTGGCTCCGGCATCTACAACCAGGCCTGACATTGCCATCGAGATGCATTCAGTTATTAATCCTTTGTTGCCTCCACCGGCTGGTGGTCGATCTGAATATACAGAGTATGCTTATCCCACAGATGTGTCGTTGCCTGGTTTACAATCTACTGCAGTTGACCAGTCACTTTTTTAATTTGACACTAACTCTGTGACTTCCATTCCCCCATCGAAAGTTTCTATTTTTGCTACTTGGTTTAGAAGACATTTTTTAATAGCCCCTTGGACTTACATTTGACTGTTGCTCATAAGTATTTTTTTGTTTATTTGGATTTGTGGTGCTATTTTTTCGTCTTGTAAATGGACACTATCTCACCGAAAGATCTGCAATTAGACTAATTAATGGAACTTTGGCTCCCCACTCCTCATCACACATCATGAAAAGGGACCGGACTTTTGTGAATATTACTGCCTGGCCTGTGTTGGATGGGATTGTGTGGGATGCTGTTAAATTTCAAATTCATGGTCCCAGAGAGGTGATTAATGTCCCCAATGTTCTTCGTGTTTCTATGGGAGATGTTGTGAAACAGAACATCCGCCCTGATGATTGGGACGTTCAAGCCATAGAGGCACTCTTTTCTGATTTGAAATATTATGCTGCTTTTGATGCTGAAGATCTGTATTTAGACACTGCTAATTATGGGGAGATATTTTGCTACCAACACTATGGCAATCATTTCCTACATAAAGCAAATACATTTAGAAATTTTGTGAATTATACGCAATCGGAACATTGTCCGTCACCGGTTGAAGGCAGCTCCAGAACCTTAGTGAACAAATTTACATATTTTACTGATTTCAGGGTTTCTGCACCTGAAGCCTTTTATTTTAAGGTGGCGGTGGAGGCAGCTTCCAAAGTTAGACTGACCCACACTAAATTATTGTATTCCAAGTCCTTTATGGATGAATTGGCTATTGGGGGATATGAGCTGTGGAAAGATACTATTGATCTTAAATCTGTTTGGGGTGCTAAGGCATGGCAGGTGCGAGGGACTGAAACTCTGCATCGTGCTTGCCTTATCCCAAACCACATGTTATTTTTAAATTCTACCATTTTCCAAACCACCTGCTTTGGATTGGCTACTTCTAAAAAGATGAATTCCCCCTCTATTCCTGATCTGGGTGCTTATCCAATATGGGATAATCACACAGATCTGTCCCTTGATGCGTTGCAGTCATACATTACTAATACATCCTTCAATATTTCCGATTTAGATCACGAAGGATGGTTGATATGGCAAAAGAGCTCAGATTCCTGTCAACATCGTTTCCTGGGTCTATACCCTGAATATACTCAGGTTAGAGTGGACCCCGCTTTGAATCTTGCCATTCGGTTACAACCTATTCTGTAGGAAAGTTATGTCAGAACTGGCTGCAACATTCCTCCTTGACATCTATTAAACTTAATTTATCAAAATTAGATGACAAAATAGATTTGAATGATTTTGTTAAGGGTCCTGTGGGTGGCAGATCCAAAAGGTGGGTGTATGCTATTTATAACGAAGTTTGGAAATTATCGCAAATTGAAGCTGCTTCCAGGTTGAGAGCTATTGATCAAGCAAATTTGGAAAGAGTGCTAGCTGTCATCGATAATAGCATTAACACCCTTCCTTCCAGAATTTACACATTAGATAATACCGTTTCATCTGTTGTGGATATTGTACAGGATGACATGCCTGTTTTATATCATGGTCAAAATCAATTGCGTTCTATAATGCAGTTTGCATGGACTTTGCAAACATTGAAAGCTGGGAAGGTTCCCTGGGACTACATGAATACGTCATCTTTATTCCTGCCGTTTAATCTGACTACAAAACAACAGTTCATGTCCATGAAAGATGCAACATACTCATTACTGCATATTGAAAAGTTGGAACCTTTGCCTTTCTCTGTGGCCGAATTGAACTCCGCTGTGTGGCTTATCCACGGGTTAATCAACTTGCCGTTTCCTTTGTTTAAGTTCAGTTCCTTTATGAAACATTATGCCCTAGGCAGATATGAACCATTGGGTACCACCTTCCTGCATGAAGTTTGGTCACTCCCATTTACATACAGATGCATGAGAGACGGTAAGGAGGTTTATTTGAAAGGTGAGGAATGCACTTCCACACCTGATCACTCAGTAGTCTGTAGGCACATCCAATTGCATGCTGCATGCAATGTTCAGGCACCAAATTTGGCTTGCGTTCTAAAAGGGATTCCTGTGCCAGCTATCACGCCCACTTTTACATTGTTAGCTAACGGTAGTTATTTGCTTTTGAATAATGAGGCTTGCTGTGGGATGCTGGTGGGAATTCCCTACATTGTGACTGTCTCACAACGAGTAGTCTGCTGTAAAAATGTCCTTTTCCCACCCCCGCATGGGAGACTGGATGTATCCATATGGCCTTCCATCCCAACCTTGAAAGCAGAGTTCAACAAGATGAGAAGAATAAGGGCTGTATTGTCTCAAAAAGAAGTCGTTCTGACTTCCTCCCGTGAAACATTTGTCCTTCACGTGGCTAACACCCGCACCAAGGTGCATGCGCTTTTAAATAATGATCTCCCCCTTCATTTCGGTGCTCTGATTCAGACTATATTCAATCCTCGTCAACAACTGGCTTGGCGCATTTTTTCAAAGTTGTGGGCTCCGGCCTCGTGACCTCCTTCCAAACTATTTTTGGTGTGATACAAGCATTTTTTCATTCTATTTTTTCCAGTGTCTTCAGCGGGCTCCCGTTGATTCTCGCCCTCACGGCTGGTGTGCTCCTGTTGGTCTGCTTGCTGCGCAATGGCTGCACAATACGTGTCACACGACAACCTACCCCGGCTGCTCCAATTTCGTAACGGGATGCTTGAATATTATGGAACATTGCCACTGGCCACTTTAGGTGTGACCCATGGATTGTCCTTCCGATTTTCCTACTTTACTTGCATGCAACCTGTTTTTCATTGCCTAGATTGTCCTTTCGTATGGGCTCAGAATTTGTGCCTGTCGAACTCGGTGTCTCCTGCCCCGGATTATGATTGACTGATGAGTCCCTTAGTGGCTCATGAGTTGGACTGTTCTGGTATCGGGATTATGGCCTGTGGCGCAGCACATGGAGTCCTTGGGAATTGGGATATCTATACAGCAGCGTATAAATTCTTGGCGGGAAGTTATCTGGAAGAACACACAAGTTGATTGTACTAGAGGCTCCAGTTATCGAAGAACATGTATGTTTCTTTACTTTGCTAGACTGGATGGCGGAATCTTTTACATTATAATGATTTCCTTTTGGAGGCTGTTGCTACTTATTGTGCTTACACGTTGATGGATTGACTCTGTCTCTGGCTATGTGGGACTTTCCAAAAGTTTTGAAGTTTTTTTTTTTTCTCTCTCAATTTTTTCTTTCTTCCCTGTTAACTAAATGATTGGGCTCTGTTGAGCCTTTGCGTGCTGTTAGGTATTTTTTCTTTTTCGAGCGGGTTTTTTGAACTTTCACTACCAATCATATGGATCACCAATACATGCACTAGGTTCTGTCTCTGTCGAACTTGAACTCTGCGTTCCCAATTTGTATCCCTATTTGTTCATGGTTCGATCAAGGGAGGGTGCCACTTTTGCTGCTTTTGCACACAACACTGTAATGTAAATGTAAAAAAAAAATGTAAATCGATACTTGTATAGCGCACTACTCACCCGCAAGGGTCTCAAGGCGCTTGTACGAATACCGCTGTGGAACCCATCCTGGCTTTCCCTGTGAGGCGTCCACTCCTGGGCACCCCAAAGGTGGAGGCCAGGCATCCTTGGCCTTGTGGCGGCCATTGTGGAGATTAAGCAAGCTATTGCCCAGAGTTGCAGAGTGGGACTCCATGATTGGAATGGCACCGAGGCAAGAATTATTAGGTCCATGGAATTTTTGAGCCCAAGACCCACCGAGGCGGGGAATTGAACCCTGGTCCCAGGCTAGACATCTGCATCAGGGTCTGCCGCTCTAATCATTGAGCCACACTTCTCCACCTGTAGATAGAAGTTAGTATATGAAAACTGCTTGCTTTCTTTTTTTCACATGAGAACGGTCTGTTGTTAACATCCCTAGACGTGCACCGCGACCTTGGTCTGAACATTGTGTGCAGAAACAGTCAGGGCCAACAAACAATGTATGCTTTTGAATTCAGGTTGATCGGCCCACGCTCTAGCCATAACACGCACACAGCTGCAAATATCTGAAACTCAAGCGCCTTTAATATTGCAGTTTGCATGCATGAGATACACATTCTGGAGAAGACCTTTTCCAGACACAGAGCAAAGCTGATCCTGTGATGTGATTCACCTAAGCTGTTATTAACGGTATGGGGTCCCCCATTCAAACCTAGAGACCTTCTATTAGTAGAATAATACTAGCTTACTAGCAAAGGGAGGGTGGTTGTATTCCACTATCATTTGTAATATGATTTCTCCCTTCATTTTCTATGGTATTGTAATAATGATGATGGTTTAATTTTTGATCATTTGTCTGCTTATGTTAGCCAAAGTACTTCATCTTAGGACACGTAGTTTATAGAATAAACATTTTAAACTTTACTGTGTCTCTGAATACTCCTGTTGTGGACTGATATGAGAATAATAACGAACAGGTATTTCTAATTCCCACCATTCCTGAGATTACTCTAAGTCGCTTGTTCTGGGTTGTCTAATCATTGGTAGCTTCGAGATGATACGGAGAACGAATGAGACACTGATGCTAGTCGGATAGGGGTTCTGGGTACTGAGGTGAGTTTTTGGTACACCGCAATTCACTGAGATCCTGGTTTCCTGTGCATAGTTCTGTGCATGAGCAGAATCCCTGCAAGAACATTTTCTGCAATGAAAAAATTACATATATGTCCAAAGTTCTGATTATATGCAATGCAAACATGAGGGTTACTCATTGCTTCACAAGTTTGTCCGCACCCATGATTTACCTATTTTGCACAGAAGCAGTGTTCTGTGTTTCAGGAGCAAATTGCAATTTGAGCAGAGGTTGGTACTTTATAAGTACTTTCACTACATAAACAGTAAATCTTTAGATTTTGGTGTATCTCTAATGCGGCATAAACAGATTTTTGTTGTCATCATACAAGGGTAATAGAAAATAACAATAGAGTTCACATATAAAGCTATTGTGTATCAATATGTGCTAAAATGTAATCTGTATATTATTTGAAAATAGAAATCAGATTGTTCATATGTGACAAGTAATTCTCTGGCATCCTTTCCCAAAGCAACCTGTTCACTTAGCGGTGCTCAACAGAAGCCTCTCATGCCAGTGTCAGAACCTAGAACGGAGTGCTGTGATACCCCATGGCTTCTTTAGAGATCTATTTAGGGACTGTCAGTCTGAGACATACTCTTTTTTAAATGACACTACTTCTGATATAGCTTTTTTGAATTATTTTAATGTTATCTGTCAAAGCATATCTTGTATGCTGAAAAGCAAATTAATTTCAAATGCCCTAAGTCCCTAAGGAGTTTGACTCCAATTGCTCTAGGTTACACTGTGCCCTTTTGGAGGCAGTCAAGGCTAGAGACCATAATTGGGTTGCAAAATGACCATAATTGAGTATGAAAATGCCGAACTCCTATAAGAGTACCTTGGAAGAGGGCATTGAAAGATGATGTTGGGAACAGTCCATTTTAGGAGGGCTGACAAGTCCTGGAAGAGACTGTTAATCTCACTAGAAAGGACCTCATTGGAACCTATCTACCATTCTGCCTGGTGTTTGGGTTGAGCACTTTAAGTCTATATAGGATATGCCCTCCTCATGTTTTACTGTTTGGACGAAAACTGAGGTTCTAGATTATAGTTATTTTACACTAGATAAGGTCCAAAATGCTATAAGTGTGCTCTCTGTTAGCAAGGTTTCTAGCCCTAATGGGTTCCCGTTGGATTTATTTAACTCCATTGTAGATTGACATGCGCAAGGTGACCGGCACCGCACGGTGCCTGCCACCTTGTCCACGCCAAGGCAGGAGGGTACAATAGTTACCCCCATGTGCACACCCCACCCCCTCAACACCAGCAACGGGCCCCCAAAGTCACTATCCGCATGCCTTTCCGCTAGACACTGCCACCATAGCAGGCCCCTTTTCCGCCCGGTCACCTGTGTGACCGGCGGAAAACCGGCGGATGGTCTTTCCGTCCACCGGGGTCCGTCCACCATACTAATATGCCGGGGGGAAATGGGTGGCGGGCGGGGAAGGATGTAAGGTGGATCGCCACCACCATGCGGGCAGTGGCGAGCCGCCCTACATCCTAATGGACCCCTAAGTGAGGGAGGTGAATACACAGAGCACTTTAAACAAAATCAGGTGCTCGTTAAGGCTGCATCGTGGCCTCATTTTTATTTAACCTTTTAGCATCTGTGAGATTTAGTGAGGGAGGTGAATGCACAGAGCACTTTAAACACAATCAGGTGCTCATTAAGGCTGCATCATGGCCTCTTTTATTTACACTTCACGTTACCAGCTTAGAAAAGTCGCTGATTGGATTTGGTAGGGACAAGCCCAAAATAGGTTCTCTACAGGCCCCAGTTCTGCTATACACAGATGACGTACTTCTTATCTCACATGCTGCACTGGGGCTAGAGGCTTTGCTTAAACAATTTTAAGTATTTATGGAAAGTCCTGACTTAAGCAATAACTTTTCTAAGTCCCATGTAATGGTTATAGGTCCGCGGTCCACAAAGACAAAGACTTACTGTATTAGTCGTGTTTCTGTTTTCTTTTATTTGCATATGCTATTTGAATCATCTTTGTCCTGGTCCCCTTTGATATCTGCTAGAGGGCATATGTTTAGCATTCTTTATGTGTCTAACTTTGCCTCTAGGTTGTGCAGCAAGCATTTCAAATCCTTGGTCGACATTTATAAAGCGAAGTGTGTTTTTATGACTGGTTATGGCAGCAAGCTTTGGGGTATACTAATGGTCTTCCTTGCTAGTTCTTGAGAACAGGTTTTTAAGGAAGCTCTTCTCCCACACAAGGAGGGTATCCTCTTTTATTATCCATGAGGAATTGGGGATTGACTTTCTAGAAGACATGGTGATGTTACATCCCTTACTCTTATGGGTCTTAGTGTGAGTACGCACAGTCAGACAGCTAAGCCAATTGTTAAAATACTGTTTAGTGCTTGACTGAGCTAGACATATTAATTAGATTAATTATGTTAAGGATTGCTTTATTAATATGGGTCATCCTGGACTTTTGTTTATCAACCAGAGTCTCCCTTTAAGAAAGATTACACTTGAACTAAAAAAGCCTTTACAACTTGGAGGGCTAGAGAGAGGATATCTTTATTCAAGGAAAAGCCATCTGTTAAATAATTTTTACCACTACAGACAACCCTTTCAATAGAACAATATATTTTATTTAATCTGTCTGATCACCATCGGTTTCTGCTAAATAGTTTTAGATTGAACTTAATACATCCATTACTAGCAGTTCCTTGGAGAAGTTCATATGGTACTACTTTTATCCCCTGATGCCATGACAACCTATCTGGCCCAGGAAACTTTGCACTTTACTATGTTTTGCACTTTCTATAAAAGACTAAGAAAGCTTCTTATTATTCCATTGCTTGTTGATAAACAGCTTGCACAAATTTGTCCTTCCCTGTTTTATCTAATGCTATTACTAGATGTATTGAATTGTCTTAACCTAGCTCACTTTTTATCTGGTGCAGTCCGCCTGAAGAAAACTTTATTTGCTGTATGATATGTATTCCCGCTGGCTGTTCCATCAAAGTTTTGTATCTGCATTTTATTCATGCTTTTGACTGGCTGTTTTTAATTGATTTTGTATTGTGTTCTTTTATGGTTTCATATGATTCTGAATAAAGATCAATGAATGAATGATTTGACTGAAAGTACAAGCATGAGGCAATGATCAAAGCTCAATACAGAGAGCATTTGTTTTTCAACAAATTAATTCTGTGGAGTGCATTTTGTATAGCTCAAAAGTACTTTCATGCACAAGTAATATTACTAGCAAAGCCAAACTTCATTGAATATTCTCTATGTTTATGTTCTCCACATAACAATGCCTACTTCCTATAGCCCTTGTTGCTAACTCTTGTCCTATATCCAATCTGTCAAGAATCCCCTCACCTTGCTTGATTTGTCTTCATTTGTGTGGTGCTACCATTAATCATGTCTCTTTGCATTCTCCTTTTGCCACCCAGTAACCATGTTGCAGCTTTATCTATCATCAATGCTTGTGTTGTACTATTTGATAGTGTTCATTGCTGTTGCCAATGCTTGTATATTGATGTCCTGTACAGCTCACTGTTCCAGTCTTGGTTTGTGCCCAAGTATACCTTATGCACACATTATGTACTATGGGCTGTGTGTTTCAAAGCAGCCCGATGTCAATTTCGCCGTACGCATCGTGAAAGTCTTCCGATGCGATCTGTTCCATACCCATGTAAATGAGGCACGTTCCATCACAAGGGCGTGACGACGTCTTGCTGCTAATCTATAAATCTATAAATCTATAAATAGCCACGCCCTTGTTTCAACGACGCTTGGCTTTCTTTCCGTTCCGATTTCGTCGTGTCTGCCAGAGCGGGGTTTTTCACCGGAGAATTGCAGAGATGACTCAGCGCTCTTCTAGCAAGTCTTGAGCCGGCTCAGAAGAGAGGACTGCTTTGGAGAGGACGTTCTTTGCGATATACTTAGCGTTTGACAGCTAAATGAAACTCTGTTTTCTTGATTCTTGGAAGTCCGTTTTTTATTGACTGTTATGTACCAGACTGATTAACCCTTGCCTTTCTTGAAATAATGTACCAGAACTGATGAACCCTTGCCTGTCAAAGAACAATTGGTGTTGAAATATTTAAGCACTTGTTTCTGATAAAGTTAACAGTCATACATGAGTGTAATGTGCAAATGAGTGTAACTTATTATCATACACACTATGTGATTCCAGTTTTTTATACATACCATGTGATTCTGGTTGAGGTCCCTGCATATTATATTTACAAACAGTAAAAGGTAGGGTTCAAGTGATTTAGTTGATTATACATAACAATGTTTTAATGTTGCTCTGAAACTAATATCTATTTATTACATTTAGCATAGTGTTTGATTAAGAAAGAGTCCTGAGACGCTTGCGCATTCAACTAAGAAGCGCCAGGCCTCGACCCCTTAAGAGTAGAAGGTACTCATATTTGTAGTAGTATTATAAACCTTGTGAGTAGGTTTGAGTGAACGGTGTTACATCTATGTTAAGATATCTTCCTCTCACGAGTTCTGAACAAACTGCGGCAGGTCCGGGTGAAGGAGCAGTGCAAGTCTTCAGTTTCTTGTTTCTTTCTCTGTCCAATTCCCCTACCCCTTTGGGACACCTGCCAAGACTTCTGTTTCATCAGCAGCGTTGAGAGGTGTTCCGGTTGGGTTGGAGATCTAGCATCGCCCCTGCAGACGTTCCTGGTTTTCAGGTGAGTGCTTGGTATACTCCAACTTAACACAATCAGCAATTATAGGGACATTTAAATATTGCACACATCAAGCGGCGCCTTCCACATGGTGCAGGGAAAGGTGGGGGGTCCATGGCGCCCCCAAATTGCAAAACCAAATTGCCCGGGGGAAATGGGGTCCTGCTACGGGCCCTCAAAGTCCATCCCCACCAGCCTTTCCATGGCGACGGAACCGCTATGGAAAGGCTGTTGGGGTTGGACCATCATAATATGACTGGCGGTGCCTGACAGGCACCGCCGCCATTCTGGGCAATGCGGCTGCTCAAAAAGGCGTTTGAAAAAGGACTGTCATCATAATCCGCCCTAATTAACTGAAAATTATTTTTCCTTCAGAAATACTTTATTGTCAAGTTGTTTCACAACTAATGTTGTTCCTTTAATGCAAAACTGAGAATTAAATGTCACAAAAATACATAGAGTTTTTTCCCAAATTCACAGCTGCATCAGTAGTACCCATCTTTAAACAAAACCTGTTCTCCATAACTTTTACAAAGTTCTTTTGCATGTACTAGTGCATAACAAATTGGTTACAAGAAAGTCCTTTAAAAATGGTTTAGAGTCAATTTTAAGTTGACCAAATGTACATTATTCCTGAACTACAAGTTGAAATATTACTCAATATATTTTTTCAGGTGCCACTTGGGCCTCATGACCCATGTGTGAGGCATCAATTTTAAACATTCAATAGATTTCTGTTTGATAAAACACCATCCATTGTAAAACATAAGGATGCCATAAGGGATGCTAAAGCACTACGCATAGCATAGAGTGAGTGTGCTTTACTATGACATTTTTTGGGGTGTTTCCTGAAAGTTTTATTGTACACACTGTAGGGCTGGTTTGCAGATTATTCTCCTCCTTTGCAGTGACAAATCTATTAGCAGCAACAGTGAGTTGTTTAACGTCAGCTCGCATTAAAGTAATACATTTGCATTGCATATTGGTTGGTGTTATCATGCTTTCTGTACCTGTTCTATCAGTAAGCCTTGGTACTGGGTAGCACTCAGTGCTTAATTTCAGCTGGTGGTTTCCGGTGCTCAGCACCGGCACTGAATCATGTATATCGGCTCTTTTAGCGCAAACTCGGCCCAAAGGTGCTGCAGCACGGACACCCTAATTTTTGGTAGGCACAGGAGTTCTGTTTCAGGCAGTACTTCAAGCTGCTTCCTGACTAGAGCCCCAGCACTTTTTTTCCACAAATTAACCACTGGTAGCACTTAGAAATGTCACCTAATTATCAGTTAAAATGGCCTCATTCTTTTGAGAATCATTATTTGGCCCATATTTAAGACTCACTTTATTTGTACATGCTTTACAATGTCCTCTCCACCTTCACTAGCGAAATATGTTTAATTTGACTTATACAGTTACAGTTTGAGCTTCATTGTGGTCATAATGCTGTTGTATTAATGAAAAAGTCATAACTTGCGGCACTGCTGTATATTACTTGTCAACCACTGGAGTCAGTGCATTAGGATTCAGCTTATTGATTCTAATTCACTATTTTCACCTTCAAGTACTTCTTCTGCCCCTGAATTTGTATTGATCCAAATGTAGACTGTATGGATTTTTTGTAAAACAATTAACACATTGGCATTTACAGTGAGACTGAAAAAGATGTCCGCTGTTAAAGCCTCTAATGTATGTTTTGAGAAACACAGACTGTTTGTACTTTGTGCTAGATGTACATGTGTACTCCTAAAAGTCCTTCAATTAATCCAGTGTGCATTGGTAAGATGCAACTTGTCTGAAGGCTTCCAGCTTTCAGATAAGGCACATCTTCTCTACCTAAGATTTTTACTTTGAGAGTTACCTTCTTGCTAATAGTTAAGCTATTTCAGTCTAAACTGCTACCGGCCCCTCCTTTCATTCTCTACTGTCTTTCCCAGGTGTCCAAACACTGCCCACCTCCTTGGTGAAATAGTTTCCCTTAATATGCATTTTCCTTCTTTCTGCCTTTTCTATATGCTTAGGCACTACTTGCATTCCCAATGTCTCAATTTTCGCCAGCTCTCGAGCCTCCTTTTAAATCATTCTGAATGATACCGCTTTGCTTTTTGTCAGCTCTCTATACTGAGACCATAACCTCCTTCTCCATTTCCGACACATTCTCTGCTTTATTTTAATCAGCACCTATGCGAGGACGTAACTGGCTACTTTTTAGACCTGTGGAAAATACAAGGGCCTGATTCACAAAGGTAAACTTACACTTTTGTGTAATTATATGTTTGGTTGCTATAATGTAGTTCCTACCAATCCGGAGGACCTGCACATTGTTTGGACAACATAAACTAAGGGCTTGGTGTCAAGACTGATTCCAGACACCCCCACAGGATGTGTTGGCCTATAGACCAGCTAGCTCACAGTGCCACTGTAAGCCCCCCTAACCAGGGAGCGAATGGTTACTGGCAACCACTGAATATGACAACCCTGATCCCTCAGGTATCATGGAAACAGCACAGAATCTTTTGCTCAGTAACTTTTGCTCACTTATTTTCAGAGGAATATACAGAGAATACACAGTGGGATGTTTTCAATAATATTTATTAAACCAACATTGTGCTGCAATGTTCAATGGACAGAACCAGATACACGTGAGTACAAGCACAAAAAGCGTAAATAGTAGCTATACTTCTACCATGGTGCTAAAATGGTGCAGAGACATGATATCGATGGAGAAATATAGAATTTCATGGATATTGAGTCTAGAATATTGTGAAAGAAGAATGTCATGGTAAGTAGCGATGTAAAATTTTTTGAAATTTGTGAAAGTATCAAATATCGAATTTGAAAATATCGATGTTAAAAATATAGTTGTTCATAAAATAGAATTTTTGGTAATTTTACTTTGAAGTGCAATGTTTATAAAAAAAACTGTTGATGTCAATTGTAGTCTTTTAATATTTTTATTTCTCTATTTTTATGAAAAAATATAATTTTTAAATTTGTGAAAGAACTTTTTTAGGAGCAGGATGTTGGGTTTATAGGAAATAAGGGTGGGGAGTCATTTAAAATATGGTTGTTTTTAGTAAACTTTTTTTTTTAATTTTATATTTATATTTTTTAGGAGCGGGATGTTGGGTTTATAGCCAATAAGGGGCCGATTCCGATGGCCGGTCGGACAGCTGTCCGTAGCCTTACCCTGCGACCGACACGTACCCGGAGCCGGTCCGTCCTGTATAGAAAGTACGATGCGCATAACTGCCAAAAACACGACCGACACGTAGGCTGTGAATCAAGACCCATTCTCCGCCCGAGCCGTAACTCCCAAAGAGGAACCGTGTCACCCGGAAGCAGTATCCATAGCAGTTTCCGGCATGACAAGTACAATGCGTACTTCCTACACGCAGGACGGGTCGTCACGTACGGCACGTCACAGCATCCGGAAAACAAGCATATCAGCTACGATTTGCGCCACAAATCAATACACGGCTACGAGACAGAGCAGCTTGCAGTGGGTACGAGACGGAGCAACAAGCAGCATGTACGACACAAACACATCATGAATCCCATCACGCAGGTCATACCAGTACTCTACATCTATGACCAGATCAGGGACCGACGCCAACGGCGCAGATGGTAAGTCAGACACCTACCACATAAAAAAACAACACACACACGCAAAATGGCACACACACACAGGGGATACATATACTGGCCACTAACAACAGCCCACAGTAGGGGTTGCATGGCCAGCACCACTAACACCCCCACCCATAGGGGGCCTGTTGCCCATCACCCCTGCCAGCCCCACTCACAGGGGACCTGTTGCCCATCACCCCTGTCACCCCCACTCACAGGGCTTATGTTTCCCATCACCCCTGCCACCCCCACTCACAGGGCTTATGTTGGCCATCACCCCTGCCACCCCCACTCACAGGGCTTATGTTGCCCATCACCCCTGCCACCCACACCCATAGGGGGCATGTTGCCCATCACCCCTGCCACACCCACTCACAGGGGACCTGTTACCCATCACCCCTGCCACCCACAGCCATAGGGGGCCTGTTGCCCATCACCCCTGCAACCCCCACTCACAGGGGACCTGTTGCCCATCACCCCTGCCATCCCCACTCACAGGGCTTATGTTTCCCATCACCCCTGCCACTCCCACAGCTTATGTTGCCCATCACCCCTGCCACCCCCACTCACAGGGGACCTGTTGCCCATCACCCCTGTCACCCCCACTCACAGGGCTTATGTTGCCCATCACCCCTGCCACCCACACCCATAGGGGGCCTGTTGCCCATCACCCCTGCCACCCCCACTCACAGGGCTTATGTTTCCCATCACCCCTGCCACCCCCACTCACAGGGCTTATGTTTCTCATCACCCATGCCACCCCCACTCACAGGGCTTATGTTGCCCATCACCCCTGCCACCCCCACTCACAGGGGACCTGTTGCCCATCACCCCTGCCACCCCCACTCACAGGGCGTATGTTGCCCATCAGCCCTGCCACCCCCACTCACAGGTCCTATGTTTCCCATCACCCCTGCCACCCCCACTCACAGGAGACCTGTTGCCCATCACCCCTGCCACCCCCACTCACAGGGCTTATGTTTGCCATCACCCCTGCCACCCCTACTCACATGGCTTATGTTGCCCATCACCCCTGCCACCCCCACTCACAGAGGACCTGTTGCCCATCACCCCTGCCACCCCCACTCACAGGGCTTATGTTTCCCATCACCCCTGCCACCCCCACTCACAGGGCGTATGTTTCCCATCACCCCTTCCACCCCCACTCACAGGATACCTATTGCCCATCACCCCTGCCACCCCCACTCACAGGGGACCTGTTGGCCATTACCCCTGCCACCCCCAGCCATAGGATGGGTGATAGGCAACACATCCAGCATACGCAAACATCAGGTATGCCTGCAAAATACATACCCCACGACATCATGACAACAGTGTGTAGTCTGTGACAAATGCCCACAACAGTGAATATGGCTACGAGCATACAATGTAAGTAATAGCACATGTGTGACCAACACATGAGTGTGACATACACAAGGCAAGCATCACCATAGCACTGTGGCAATCTAAAAAGAACACCCCCTCACTGTGTAGAACAGAAGTCAAGTGGGGGCTCACAAAATGCAGCAGATGTGGAGCATTGTGGTGATAGGGACCAAACCCCCCTCAACACAGTGACCAAAAGGTAAGTGTCATCATGGTCAAAGCTGAAAATAACAAACAGCATGTATGATCCCTGCTCCCAACACATCAAACACTTCTGGGGGAAAATAGTGGTTGTGTCCCATACACACAGAGATGTGTTGAGGCAAACAGTGCTGTGAAAACCTAACACTCTCGGTCATGTGCAGACAAGCACCACACATGGGGGCTGACAATGCACACAGCGTACAATGACACAACAGCAGAAGTAACCATCACCAAGCATGCACACATCTCAAAAATAGACACATCAACCAAAACAACATGTGTAGACTGTAGGTGTCAGCTCACTAACTCTCATTCCATGCAAGCAATGTCACCCAACAACCAGGATGAATGTGCACAATGATGTGAAATGACTCACAGGGACAGCATGCAAAATCACAAAAACAGCATCCAGACAAAGGCCCACAACAGCAATACCAATGCACTGGTGCAGATGCACAAACACAAACAGGCAAACTCACACTGCAAATCAGACACAACATGTGTGTGTGTGTGTCACAGTATCCACAGGCAACTACACAACACATGAGAGGGGCTGAACCACATTGACACAGATGTGGACACAGTGCCATACAAAGGTAAACCATCATTGGGACACCCTCAGTGGCCAATCAGGCATTGGGAGATGAGAGGGAGCACAACAGACACATGTGACACTAGCTGGAATGAACACCAACTAACACAGCAAGAGACTGACACACAATAGCACAATCTCCAGGGACAAGACATTGGTGTGACACAAGCATGCATGACACCTCCACTGTGATGACAAAGGCAGATGTCGTACAAACTGGGAAACCAAGACATGTGTCCTGTGCCACAAACGTACATCACACATACACAAACACAAATCACTCAGCATGGCCCCTCATCCATGGTCAAACGGGAGCTAAGGGCCCATCCATGCAAACATTCACATCAGTCCACCATCAACACCACACACCTGAACTGCAACAATGTGTATCTGTGAAGCCCACATAACAAACACAGGAATGTTGGCAGGAACTAAGGTGCACACACACATCACACAAGGACTGTTTACAACCCTGGGGAATGACAGACACCCTGCACAGTATGCGGTACATGGCCATTACCTCAAAGCTCATGTGACCTTCACAATCCCTGCCACTGTCCCAGGACTATGCAGATGCCAAGGAGGAACACAAGGCACCCATGCTGACACCTGCCAGCATCGCTGTTGTGGACCCGACAAGTGGGAGCAGTCACACACACATACAAATGTCTCATTCCCTGAAAACTACCACCTAGGGACAACTACATGATATTGCGAACAAACAAGTGCCTTGAGGAACCGTCACTGTGTCCCATCTGTGTCTGACAACATCATCAACACTCAGAACTGACAAATCACAATGATGATACACCAATTAACAGTAGTAAGTCATGCACCCACACATCTGGTAGCCCACTGGAAAAGTAGTGGGATTAACCCAGTACCACTCAGCAAGCATCAACAACACAAACATATCAAGGGAACTCTGTCTGTGTATGAACAGGGATGTGGACACACACACATTCACATACAACACACACCATGGGCCCAGGCCATGTCACTGGACAACACACTAACTTGAGGGGACACAACTCCTGTGGGAGCCCAGCTGTGCCAAACATATTCACCGCAAGTCCCACTCATGTCTGCAGAACACTTGGTCAGTCAGCCATCAGTTACCGCACAATGAAGGCTCTGGTCACAACGGCCTGGGTACGTGATTCTCACTTAAGTCATCTGCACATACTCAATACATATGTACAGCAAGTTGCACAGAGGACCCAGTTGCTCCTATACCAATGATGCCCACACCTGTAGGGCCAGTAGTGATGAGCACGAAGTATGTGGAAGTGACAATTTGGACAATGGGAAGCACATCACATGTGCAGGGGTGCAAGCCACAGATGTGACCATGGCAATAAATGCTCACAGAGAGATGTACACAAATGGTTGATCCAGACACACCCAGGTAGCTGCAAAGGATGACATGGATACCCACCAGAATAGGATACATATCTCATGGACCACGGGGAGTACCTCACATCAACACATCAGTATGCAACATTGTAAACCAAGCATTGCAGGTGCAAGGGTATCTAAAACAACCTCAACATGATGTACAGCTAAATCAAGTTTACAGGGACAAAGTAAAAATCTTTATTCAGCATATGAAAAGTGAAACGTCTGTTCCAACAAAAGGCCTATGGCCAGTCCATGTCCAAAGGGCAAGGAGTGAACTAAAGTCACAAATTCAGTATATGAAATTAGAAACGTCTGTTCAACCAAAAGGCCAATGGTCAGTCCATGTCAAATTGCCAAGGAGTGAACTAGAGTGACAACTGTCACACCTTGCTTGCCTGCACTGCTACAGACCGGGGTCATCCCCTCAGAGGGGCATACATGGGGGCAGGCCAGGCACCGCAGGGACAGGATCAGGGTACAGCAGAAGGAGGCAGTGAAGAGTTGGGGGATGCAGGCGAGACACTTGCAACTGCAGTGGAGATGACTGAAGTGGTGGGTGCTGTCACAACTGTGGGGCATAAGTCAGATGGGGTGGGTGCCGGCACAACTCCAGTGGGCAGGTCAGATGGAGTGGATTGGCTCACCACTGCAGTGCCCAAGTCAGACGGGGTGGGCATGGTCTCCAAAGCAGTGCCTACATCCATGGGAGCAGAATGGGGGACAGGTGAAGTCTGCAGGGCAGGGGGTGGTGACATGGTCCCCACATCAGTGGCAGCAACTGTCTGGCCAGGTGTGGAGGAGCAAGTGCTAGGGGGGATGGCCTTAGCATTTTTGGGATGGTGTATCTGTGTGTGTGGGAACCCGGGGCAGGGAGTGACGGGAGAACCTCTGGAGTGGTAGCCTAGGAGATGGAGGACTGAGACTTTGCCTTGGATCTGCGTGCTGGCGGGGGGGTCTTGCTCTTCTTGCGCCGGGGGACTTGCGGGTGGGCGTCTCAGTCTGAGTGGGCCTGGGGGAGGGTGTCCGGGTGTGAGGGGCACTCCCTTCTGTGTGTGCGGACTTCCTCTTCCCCTTGTAATCAGGATCTGCTGGGTCGGTGGGGAAGAGGCCAAGGTCACAGAGGAAGCGCTTCTGGGGGGATAGGGTTGCAGGTGAGGCAAGGGAAGGGGCTGGGAGGGAGAGGTCTCGGAGGACTGTGGAGTGGTTGTGGATGACTGTGTGTGTATCAGCAAACCAGCCCCTGTGAGTGTGGAATCAGTCCCCTGCGCTTGCTTGTGTGCACGTCTAGCCCTTGGTTTGGGGGTTTCTGTGCTTTGGACAGGTAGTGTGCTAGGAATTGTGGGTGCTGCAGGGGTAGGAGGGGTATGGGACAGTTGGAGGAGGGACACTGCTGCCGTCAGGGAGGAGGCCACGGACTGGTTGGTCCTCTGTAGGGCAGACATGCCCGAGGAAATGCCCTCCATGAATGACACCAGTTGTGTCAACAGACCTGTGTGTGCATGGAGGACCTTCAGCATCAACGTCTGCCCCACATACATCTGTCTAAGTAAGTCCACAGACTCCTCACTCAGGGCAGCAGGGGACACAGGGGCAGGGGGTGCGGTGCCTGGCACAAAGGAGACATGCTCACGAACACAGGAGCCCACAGGGACCTCTGGGATGGGAGCCGATGGGAGGGGGGTGGTGGTGGTGGTGGTGGCAGAGACAGCCTCACTAGCTGGGGTTTGGTGGCTGCTGACACCCGCCTCCACAGGGGAGTCATCCTCAGAGCTGCTGTGGCCTTCAGCTGGGGGGATGGTGCTGACGACTCCTCTGTGTGGCTGAAATCGCCCTCCATGCCACTGGGTCCATCTGACTCCTCTCCTTCTGTCCCTGTAAGGCTCTGTGGCTCCTCCTATTCCGTGGAGCTGTCCCCTCCTGTGGCCGTGGATGTATCTGGATAGGAATAGGAAGTAACAGAACAACATCAGTCCCCTGCACTGACTGCACACACCACAGTGAGTTCATCACATCACAGGGCAAGCCCTGGCATCATCAGCTGAACACAGCTCAAAGTGCCAACACTGTTTAGAATAAGACAATTGTCATTTCCAACATCAACCATGGCACACATATCCCTCCTTGACTTGCACACATATGTCTGTTGCATGTTGGATGCTAATACCCCAATGTGCCAACATGCACCACCCACACATTAGTTGTACATGCAAGTGAACATGTAGGAGTATGTCCCTAGACCCACAGCACATCTCTTGCGACTGACTCAGCACAGGTGTCCGGATGAAGGGATGGTCAAAGAGTCTTTTCACATGCTTGGGATGCATGCCAGCAACCCACATTATGATGTACTCATGTCCTGATGGGCAAGGCCACAATGGGGTGCATGGTGCACACTTGAACACAAAGCAGGCTCACTCATAGCAAGTTCAATGCCATGGCACTGGGATGCCCTGTAAGTTAGTCAACACTGTCTCCTGTCACAGGGGCAGGGCATCCAGAAAACAACAATATGCACTGACTCACAATCCTAGCTCAGGGGCAAATCTGACTCTGCAGATGACCGACGCACTTGCCCATCCCATGCAAACAACATATCCAGGACCCAGAAGACCCCACATCATGAAAATCAGACATATGAGTCTCAGCAAACACGAATCCATGTACATTAACACATCACAGTCTGCCATGCATATAACCCAGCTGCATGAGGGACAGAGTTGCATACACCATTGTGCGCTGTCAGATGCTCACACACCTATATGTCACACAGGTCTTGTCTCCCACAGTCACATTGCAGATGTCATGCTGACCCTCAGAATCATGGACACCCCAGTTGTACGTAGCAAATAGCTACTCCCTAATGACACAGAGGCACACACCTGAGGGCACATGTCACGAAGCACAACCTGCAATTTCACACACAGGAGTGGGATTACAGAGTGTTTCTGAATGCCCTTGAGGGGGCAGGACTGGGCAGGACTAAGTAAAACAGTGTTTTGCCCCGGACAGTAGTCAGTTGGCTAAGCAATTGTGGCATACTTGCCATACCTACTCCTGATGCCCAAAAATTGGAGTACCCTGCTGCATGGTTTTGTATTGAATACCCCAGAAACATGTTGCGAGTCAGACCAGCAATTGGTACACATCTCAAGGGCACACACAGTTCACATGTCAGATCTCAGGCATTGTGTAAACAATTGAGCCACCCATGACACACACAACAGAGTCACGGGAACTGATGCTGACTGGTACCTGATACATAGCTGACTGCAGGGACGCAGTGCCCCAGTGACACAATCCAAAGACTGTAGGGGCCACACCTGTGGAACAGATGAGGAGGGTGCATCACACAGATGAGGGACCTGATTTGGGGACTACAAGACCTACATAATGTGGAAGTGTGACCCGGACAAAAGACTGCTATTTACATGTCAGGCATAGTTCACAGATCAGGCATGGACTTACCCCCTTCCTGCTGCTTTCTGGCCTTCAGCTGCCTATCCAGGTCCGGGAAGACCACTGCCAGTATCTGGAGCATGTGGGGAGTCAGGGTCCGGTGTCCGCCCCTCCTGCGTGGAGGTGACAGCTTCAGCTGGACTCTAGCGATCCTCCGGGTCCAGCCCCGAAGTTCCTGCCACCTCTTCTGGCAGTTGCGGATACGGCGCTTGTAGACCCCCACAGAACAAACAGCCCGGGTGATGGTCAGCCAGATCTCCTGCTTCTGGTGGGCATCAACCTGTGAGGAGAACAAAGTGAAAAGTACATTAACACACATGCCCCAGATTTGTACAGCACACAATTAGATATACATGTCATCATCACAAAGGGAAAATAATTACACAGGTAGTGCAACCCTGGGGAATGAAAATTCACATGCATGTCTGACATGTTAACAATGCATGGAGAGTTTAAGCTGGCAAAAATGCACTTTAGCAGCAGTAAAAATATTCAGTACATGTCCCTACACACTTTGGTGGATGAAAGTAGTCAGTGATAATGCTTGCCACTGCTGCACACACTGCTAGTACTGCTAGTCAGACAAAATGCTTAATTAGGAAGGCAGTGGACAACACACTCACCTGCTCCCCTGGTGTCCCATAGAGCTTTCTGTACTCTGGAAGGAGCCCGTCCAGCAGGGCCTGGTTCTCCTCCTCAGTGAAGGCTGGGGCCCTCTCCAGTGTACGTGCCATAGCAGGAGCCAGAGGATGCATAGACAGCAGCAGTGGAAGCAGGGATGTGGTCCAGTAGCATGTAGTGCCGGCAAGTGAGCTCCCTGGGGTCCAGCCAGCCTTATATCTGTGCTGCAGAGGCAGACTCTGTGCCATGCGTCCAAAGTGATAGGTCCAACACGGTTGCATTCTATGAATCTGGCCAATCCATTTAAAAGTATGACTCGTACACGCCTTCCGCATCGTTCAAATCTTCACCTTCATGGAACACTTGAAATTGCAACATTGTTGTAGGCATCCCACTGAATTTCCAGTGCACAACTCGTACAAGTTTTGAATCCACATCCGTCTCCATGAAAGTCCTGAGCCAATGGGTGTGCCCGGCTCGTTCAACTGATTGTACAACGCGTATTTTGAATGCACACATGCACCCGTCTCCATACAATTCAATGGCCAAGGCGTACGCACGGCTCGGATATGACCCGTGCAATGCGTACGCATTGTCACCCGTATCGCACCTTATTGCATTCAATGACAAGGCGTACGCATGGCTCGGACATGACCCGTGCAATGCGTACGCATTGTCACCCGCGTCGGACCTCATTGCATTCAATGACAAGGCGTACGCACGGCTTGGATATGACCCATGCAATGTGTACGCATTGTCACCCGCGTCGGACCTCATTGCATTCAATGACAAGGCAAACGCACGGCTCGGACATGACCCGTGCAATGCGTACGCATTGTCACCCGCATCGGACCTCATTGTATTCAATGACAAGGCGTACGCACGGCTCGGACATGACCCGTGCAATGCGTACGCATTGTCACCCGCATCGGACCTCATTGCATTCAATGACAAGGCATACGCACGGCTCGGACATGACCCGTGCAATGCGTACACATTGTCACCCGCGTCGGACCGCTTTAGTGTGACTATTAGACGGATGCAACACACATATACTGGCCATGGACACCTGCACACACCTGCCACACTATAGCATTGGTCACACAGTGTCCCATGGTATGTGAGGCTGCATTTCCTAGGTGTTTGAGGGGGCCACAGCAGTTTTTTTGTCTGGCACTTTGTGCAGCCACTCCCAGGCTGTTATATTGTATATGGGGAGAGTCCTTTGTGTGTTGTGCACATTAGCACTGTGATGTGCAATTGGACAGTAATTGGCATGAGTGAAGGCCTCAGTGTCAGGTTGGATATGTTTGAGGCATGTCACATACACCCTGAGTCCTGGGGGTGATGGCATGTAGGTCACAGTGAGACCTGTAGCCCCAATACTGATGTGCACCCACAGTCTGTGTGTGCGTTGTGTCTCAGATGTGTCTGATCACGTTACCAATGGGTGAAAGTCTCCACATCCATGTGGTATATGCATCAACCTTGATGGGGTGTGTGTCTAAGAGACGTACATGTAGGGCCGGCATGGACAACAGTGGCCACTACCTGTGGGACTTACGCTTGCCTTGTGGTGTGTACGTGCTACGCCATATCCATTGCTGTTTTGATGCGGCAATACTGGGAGCCTGGGTTTCTGCATGGCAAAGATCTGTGATGCCTGGGAGACATGAGTCCTCATTAGTCACTGGGGTGGGTTTTTTGAACGTTGCAGCAGCACATAGGTTGGGTGACACAGCCAGATGATTAGCCCATTGCACTACATGAGACTCATGTGGACATGTGGAATTGAGATGTGAGGTGGTGGTCTTGTAGGTGACATATGTGTCCATGACCAACAACACACACCTCAGTACATTGTGTAATGTCATGAACTAGCATGTGAGAGTGATCGTGGTCATGGCCACATGGGGGGATGTACTGACAATCTTCCTTTGTGCATCTTTGTACTGCAAGGCACCAGCTGTGCATCGTCCATTCCCAGACCTTGCAACCATGCAGGAACGCGACGGTACCGCTTCACCAGGCCACTGATTGAGGAGTTGGCGGAGCAGTTGGCGCCACATCTGCTACCTGGCCGGACATACCCTACAGCACTGACCCCAGAGGTGAAGGTGATGGCAGCCCTGCACTTCTTTGCTACTGGTACCTTCCAGTATTCTGTGACTACTGCTGGTGGTATGTCTCAAACGATGTTTAGTCGGGTGCTATGCGATGTCTTGGAGGGGATGTTGCAATTCCTCGACCTGTATATCAAGTTCCCGAGCCAAGATGAACTCCCTGAAATTAAGGATGCCTTATATACACTGGGGAGGATGCCAAACGTCATTGGATCCATTGACGGGACACATGTTGCCCTGATACCACCACAGGCACATGAGCAGGCATACCGTAACAGGAAGCACTACCATTCGATCAATGTTCTGGTGGTCTGTCTTGCTGACATGTTGATCACACATGTGTGTGCACGGTTCCCTGGTTCGGCGCACAATGCCTACCTACATAATGAGGAGTAGCCATATTGCAATGCTGATGTCACAGATACCAGCTCAGCGTGCCTGGCTTGTCGGTGTGTATTGACTGTTTCTCATTGTGTGTGTTTGTCATTGTTGTATTCCACACTCCTACCAAACTCATCTACTTGTTCATTTTTGTGCGTGTAGGTGACTCCGGATACCCCAACATGCCGTGGTTGCTGACACCCCTCAGGAACCCTGTGACACCAGCCAAGCTGCGCTACAATGAGGCACATGGTCGGAGCAGGAGGGTGATTGAGCGGACATTCGGCCTCCTGAAAAGCCACTTTCGCTGCCTGGACAAGACCGGAGCGGCCCTCCCATATGAGCCTGCAAAGGTGTGCAAAATAATACTGGTCTGCTGCATGCTACACAACATGGCGGTGCGGAAGGAGGTGCCTCTCATCCTGGATGAGGATGACAACAACCAACGTACGGCACCTGTGGAGGATCCTTGCCTGGGCCAGGATGCCAGTGATGATGAAGATGATGGTGACGTCCGCTCCCAGCTCATCAACAACTTCTTCACCTGAAAGTGAGTTTCCAGGGTTGTTATGTGAATGTATGGAGGTAGCCAGGAATGTGTTGAGCCAGCTCTGTTGCTGTCTGAGTGTGTCTGTGTGCCACTTGACTGGATGCGTGCTGTGATGTGTCCATTCAGGTGGTGTGTACTCCACAATAGGGTAGTACTGCTAACTAGTGTTTGTGAAGGTGTTTTGCCACATGTTTTGTGCATGTGTATTGCATTTCTCTCCTGTTCATCTGTGCTTTTGACTGTATCTTGTCTGTCCTTCCCAGGGTCCTTTGCCTGTTGTGTGGTCAACACTGACCCCCAACACCCAGAGGCCAACACCAGTGTGGAAGTTGAGAATTCCCATCAACTGATGTACCACACGTCACTGGACTTCCATTCTCCAAAACATTGTGAGCGTGTGTCCACTGTTACGTAGAATTACAGTGCAACTATTGTGGAATAAACGTGTTGCTGGAGTGTAATGAACCAGTGCTACGCTTTGTTATGTGCGTTGTCTGTCTTCCCACATCTGATTGATATCTGCTTACCTCACCTGTGGACTTGTTACCACTGACTGTGCTTGGTGTTGTGTCTGTGCATGCCAATGTGTTTCAGGTCAACATCATTGTGTGTGATGAGTCACATGGCCATGGTGAGTATGTTTAGTGTTGCAATAGTGGTGTGTCTCCCTCACATGTGTCACATCCCCATGACTGACCTTACGTTGGTCACATTGTTGCAGTATTTGGCATGCACTGTGTTGTGTAGCAGATCGACTTCGCCCTGAACATGACAAGTTTGAATCACAACAGAGGCAAGTATGGTGTACTGGTGAGTTTATTTACAAACATGTGTGAGTTAGGTGCACAGGATACTGGGTGCTGTACAGTGGTTTGGGAATCCAAAGTTCACATTTGAGTTGGACGTGCTGGTAGATGAAATGTCCAGAGTAAAGTCCACAGTCATCTGATACATTGGCCCAACATGAACCCTCCATGTCATGTGGGCGAGTTGTGTGCGATTGGACAAGGTGAATGGGTTGCGCACAAAGAACATTGTCCAGAACAGGTTTAGAGGCCCTGGGGGATGTGCTGGGACATCTGCCTCTCACATGTCCTTCTTTGGACGACCCCTCTTCTTCCGGGGGGGGGGGTTCCTCATGTGCCGACCTCTGCGGTGCAGGGGACTCTCCGCCAGAGTCCTCCTCCCTCCCTGTGGCGCTGGCAGATGGTGTTGAGACAGATGTTGTGGACACACAGGGGGGTGGGGACAGGTTGTTGTTAATCTGGCAGAGGCATTGTAGTATGTCCCGATGCACCGCAGTAAGGGCATCCCACTTTGCCTCCATGCGGGCATGGTGGGCGACCTGCTCCTGTTTTATGTCCTTGAGAATCCCTACTACCTGGCCAAATCCTCCGGTGCTATCCTGGTACGCATCTATGATGCGTGCCAGTTGGGGGTCATCATGCAGTCCAGACCCCTCTGCAAGGTGTGTCCTGTGCCTCCCACCCCTCCCAGCACCCCTCTCCACATGGGCAGGACCAGCGGCGGTACGCACAGGTGACCCTTCGACCCCTTGGGTGGTATTGCTGGTGGTGTTGGCTGTAGCTTCCGGGGGGTCCTGTGTCCCTGTGCTGTGGGTATTGATTGTCCTTGGTCTGTCCGTGTTGGCGGGGGTGCCCTGTCGGTGTCCAGATGGTGGAGGCGTGGGTACAGGGGGGGCAGATGTTGCTGCTGCTGGTGCTGCATGATGGCTTACACCGGAGGGGCCTGGTTGGTAGTCGTCATCCGAAGAGGACAGTGAGAGAGTCAGACCAGAGAGCTCAGTGACCAACAGAGTCTGGGACTGGGTATCCTCGTCATTTGTCAGTGGGTGCCCAGCACGACCTGTGTTTGGAAGAGACACACAATGTGATTTATGTTTCTACATGCATCGTTGGTTCACAAACATGACATTTTCTACTTTTATAACAGATGCCTGCCTGTACACTGCTTTTTCCCAGCTTGTCACAGACAGAGTTTGATATTGTTGTTGACCATTTGCCAGCATGGCCTTGTGCTCCCCACAACAGAGTCCAGTGTAAGACATCTTGTCGGTCCCTTCCCACTCCCTGTGAGGCGAGTATGGTTCAGGTTGATCTTGCTGGGCCATGTGGGTGGGTGTAGGTTGTCTGTGACTGCGAGTCCCATCATACTCTTGGCTACACCCCCCTTCCCAGCATGCCCATGCTTCCTCCCTCTTGACTCTGCTTGACAGCAATGGCAAGATGGCTGACTGTGGAATCCTGGTGTTTGTTTGGCTAGCAGTCCCAGCATGGCCTTGTGCTCCCCACAACACAGCCCAGTGTCAGACATCTTGTCAGTCCCTTCCCACTCCCTGTGAGGCGAGTATGGTTCAGGTTGATCTTGCTGGGCCATGTGGGTGGGTGTAGGTTGTCTGTGACTGCGAGTCCCATCATACTCTTGGCTACACCCCCCTTCCCAGCATGCCCATGTTTCCTCCCTCTTGACTCTGCTTCCCTGTGAGGGGGTGTGACAGCAATGGCAAGATGGCTGACAGTGAAATCCTGGTGTTTGTTCGGCTACAAGTCCCAAGTGAGCCCCTGTGATTCACACAGCAGCAGCCAGTACGGGGGATCTTTTGCTGATGTTTCAATGAGGTGTGTGTCAAAGCATTGTACCCGGTGAGTTGTGTGGAGTTTGTGTTGGGGGGTGTCTCCCCATGCTGATTAGTATGGTCAGGGCTGTCAGTCCTCCTTCCCATCATGACACATGCTTCCATTGTAGGGCGTGCAAGTTGTCTTTCAGGATGTCAGTCAGTGGTGTCCTGCTTCTGATTTGCGCATATGCCCTAGCAGGGCCTTGTGCTCCCCACAGCAGGACCCAGTGTCAGCCATCTTGTCAGTCAATTTCCACTCCCTGTGATGTGGGCATGTTTCAGAGAGGTCTTGATGGGCCAATCAGGAGGGGGAGCATTATCTGTAACTACAGGCCTCATCATGCTTTTGGCTACACTCACTTCACCTGCATCCCCACTATTCCTTCCTGACAGTCAGCTGCACTGTGAGGTGGTGTGTTTGTCGTGGCAAACTGTCTTGCTGGATGTATTTGGCTTAATGCCAGTGGCTTGCTCTATTTGTTTGTAGGTTGGTGCATGTCATGACACAGTCCCCAGTCACTATGAGATGGCAGGTATTGTGTTTGTGTGACTGGCATACACATCTTGGGTTGATTATCAATTGGTTAGTGTGGGTTTGCTTGGGGTGCATGGTTTCACTGTCCCCTTGCCACACACTTTGGGTTTGTTGTTTGTGTACTCACCAGTCTCTAGGATGTCTGTTAGGCCATGGACGCTCTCTGGTAGTAGGATGTCCCGCACCTTCTCCTCCCAGGTCCTGAAGTAGACTGGTTTGGCAGGAGGGCCACCGCCGGTGCGCTGACTCAAGGCGTGATCTTTCTCAATGAGTTTCTTGACCCTCCTGCGCACGTCATACCACCTGTTCTGGATATCTTCCTTTATGCGCAACGTTGGTGCTTGTGCGTTCACCTTGTCCACAATCCTCGCCCACATCTTGGTTTTCTGTGAGATGGGGGTCCTTTGAACCAATGTACCAAACAAATGTGACTCTACTCTGATAATCTCGTCTACCAGCACTTCTAACAAACTATCTGTGAACTTTGGATTCTTCTTTGGAGGCTTGGTGATGGTTGGTGGTGGTGGTGAGGGATGTGTGTGTGAGGGTGCAAGTGATGTTGGTTTGGTGTTGGTTTTGCTGTGTGTATGTGTGTGTGCTTTTGTATGAGGTGCTGATGGTGTGTGAGTTGTGTGATGGGTGAGTTGTGAGTGTGTCTGTGGTTGCTGTGTACTGGTGTTTGCTGCTGGCTGTGTCTCCTGTTTGCAAGGGATGATGGTAGTGATTTTAGTCCTTTATATAGTTGTAGTTGTGGGTGTGTCTTTGTCCAATTAATTTGTGTTGGGTATTTATTGGCTTAGTCATTGCTTGTTTGGTCCTTTTTTTGTGTTTTTTCCTTTGTGTTTTGTAGGCATGTAGGAGACGTTCATGTGACGGAAACGGACGCTGCTGTTGTCGCGTGCGGGCTTCTCCGCCTCGTTCACGCTGCCTGTCTTCTGTGTTTGGTAGGCGTCGTTCGCGGCGGTCTCTATTGCTTGTGTGCCGGATTGTCTGTGCGTGTCGGTCGTGTGACTTGGTCTCCGTGCGAGTCGGTCTGGTTTTACATGCATTGCATCGTACTGCGCTAATCGTACATCACGGGTACGGGTACGGGTCAGTCGGGTTGATTCCGTGTTTATGTCAGTCGGTGAAAATCGCGTTGGTTTTCCGGCCGGATCACTATTTTCCCTCCGGCTCGGTCGTACGGCTTATAGTCTGTACGTGTCGGTTGTAATACACTCGCATTGCATCGTACTGCACGGGTCGTACGGCGCTGGTCCGTGTCGGTCGGTATTCGGTCCTGGTCCGTGTCCGTCGGTTCATTTTGCAGCCGGAATCGGAATCGGCCCCTAAGGGTAGGGAGTAATTTAAAATATATCTATTTGAAGTAACATATTTAGAATGACTTGCTATTCTTTCTTCCTTCATTTTTGTAATGTATTATTACATCATTTTTTTAAATATAATAATTGTAATTGCTTATTAAAATATATGGTATTTTGGTAATTATTTCTATTTTGTTGGTGCTGAGTTGTTGACATTTATCGAAAAACAATGTTTTCTTGAATTTATGAATGTGATTTTTTTTTGGACAGAGTTTTATAAGGCGCCAACTTGACCCGATTTGGGTATCAGAGCGCTTAACATAGCACCAGTTGCAATACAGGAGGACACATTCATTTTTTTGTTAGGCACTACAGGGAGATTAAGGGAGATTAAGTGATTTGCCCAGAATCACAGGCTGTTCAGCGCCATTGCCGAGACTCGAACTCAGTTCCCCAGATTCGAGGTCACCCACCCTAGCTGTTAGGCCAACTCATCTCCATTTTTAATATAACAAAAAACGATATTGAAAATTTTAGTTTATTTAAATTTATTATATGATTCATATATATATATATAAAATATGTTGTAGTTGTGTTTAAGAAATGTTTATAAAAAAATTGTTTTGTGTTATGTGTTTTAATATATTTTTTTATGTAGTTTAATTGTGTTTTTTTAAATAAACTAATTTTTTAATGTAATTAAATTGTTTTTATGAATAATTTAATAATTAAAACTATGTTTTAAATATTTTAAAATTGTAATTATAAAAATATGTGGAAAAAAGCTTTGTTTGACATTTTTCATGTTTGTTAATTGTAAAGTTTATGTGTATATTTGTGGTATTTATATTTTTGGTGAGTATTTAATGAACAATTTTGAAAAGCTTTTTTTGTAATTATTTATTATGTTATTCTTGGGTGTGAGTAGTTTTACTAAATTAAGCATTTTATTCATTATGTATATTTGGTTTATTTGATTACTTTAGTTTAGTATAATAATTGAGTTTGTTTAATGTATGTTTTAATGGTTTTTGCATAATGAAATTGATTACATATTTTTATTTTTGATTAGGGTGTGGTATTTGTAATTATTTATTTGAGTTTGGTTTTGGAAATATATTGTTTTTAAGATTTAATATCCTGTACTTTCACTGAATGTAGTTAGTTTGGAGTTGAAATAGTAATTTTTTATGTTTTATTATCCAGAACTTTCCCTGAATTTATTTAATTTGGAGTTAGAATAGTTATTTTTTATGTTTTATTATCCAGCACTTTCCCTGAATTTACTTAGTTTGGAGATGGAATAGTTTTTTGGATGGGTTATTGTAATATATTATTTTTTATTGATTTTTTTTAGATATTTGATTAGAACATGTTTTAGGGTTTGCAATTTGTAATAGTTTGGTAGTTTAATGTTTGTAACTGTGTAATATTGTTTGTAGGGTTTTATATTTTTTAGGGGTTATATTTATATATATATTTATATTTAATAATTTTTTGTTAGTTGCATACATTTATTACAATGTTATAGTGATTTAAAGGATTTTGATATATAAATTAAATATAAAACATAAGACTTATATAATGTTTTTTGAAGGTAAAAAAAATTATTTATGTTAGAAGATGACATTAATAATGTTTACGGCTCAGTTTTATTTTCCCAATATTGTAAATAATAAAAATCATTGTTTAAAATGTTTCATGTAAATTGTAAGAAATTATTAATTATAACACATTTTTACATATATGTTTTGTATACAGATTTATATTATTACAATTCTAATTTTAAATATGCATGTAAATTTTCAAACATTTTTGAAAAATGTTCATTTAAAAAACAAAACTATTTAAGTAGCAGAAATATAATCATAATTTTGAAAGTTTTATAAATTAATATACTGTTAAATATAATGTTTTAAAAAAGGTATTACATTGGAGTATATTAATTTTTACTTACATTTATTATTAGAGCTACTCGTTTTATGGTATTTAACCATATTTTTTTTTTTGGCCGTCTTATTGGTATTTAACCATATATATTTTGTGTTTGGAGAATAAATGGAGTCTTAAAATGGTGTATTTCCATGTTTATTTAGCTGGTAAAGGTGCACTCATACTTTGATGCCTGACTTGTTTTAGAAAATTAAGCAGTCAAATATAACAAAACACTACGCTCACAAGTAAATATAGAATTAGACCAATATATATTTTAACATATGCTTGTATCAGGGGAAATCTCTTCCTGTTCTTTACCACCCCATGCTGTTTATCTGCTCTGCTGTTGTGGAAATCTGGAATAAATTCTGTTAGCATAAACTGAAGCCATCTTTGTTGTGGCATCCATTTTGTTGGCTTTGTAATTCTCCCATCCTCTGCTGATCGTCTTTTTCCCTGCCTGTGCTGTCTATTTTACTTGACTTCCTGACTCAGCTAAAAGCAATATGCATGCTTAGAGTTTGTAGCTGCCGGAACACCTGGGGGTCTATTAGTATGCCGGGCAGATCGCCACCACCCACATGGCAGTGGCGATCCACCCAACATAATCCCCCGCCCGCCTCCCATTTCCCCCTGCCATATCATGATGGCGGGGGGTACCGCGGCAGACGGGAAGACCGTCCGCTGCTTTTCCAGTTGACCGGGTGGAAAAGGGTTGCATATGTTGGCGGTGTCTCCTAGACACGGTGCCTGCCACGTTGTGCATGCAAATGCGCGACATGCGTATATTGCATTGTAGCGGGTGCTGCTTCCAGCACTGCCCGCCACAATGCAATGTATGGCGGCCAGTCCCAGCACCGCAAGGGTTCGTCCACCCGCCATCCTAATAGGCCCCCTGGTCTCAGACTCATCTGTCATTCTCTTACTGCTGCCATAAGCACTTCTGCTCCCCCTCCTACTTTGCTGACTAAGTGATCTCCCATCTGCCCATGTTTGTCGGTAACTATTCCTGTGTAGGCCTGTACCTTCTGTTTGTATCTACATGCTTACCAGTGCAGAAAAAGCTATATATAAGGCCTGTGTTCTGTGACTTCAATGTACTACCTCAGGCAGCACTTGAGAGTGGTGTGTGGATGAAGTCCTACTCATGAGTGATTAATAAACTTGTTATTTGAATTCCAGCTTCAGTGCCAATCTCTATTTTGTTGGTCTAAGGACCCTTGGACAGAGAAGGGTGACGCCTGTATTGGTGTGCTCATTAAAAGGCACATTTCCACACTGTCAGCTAGGAATTTGCGGAAGAAAGCATAGCAAGTCATTCTGAGGAAGCACAATTTTCAGTATTTTTCCGCTTTTAAAATTAAATACAGACCAGAAACACATTGCTTTCTGTCTGTATTTATATGTAAGAATCAGTAAAATCTGAAAACTGGGAGCCTTATTCATAATACATATTAAATAATGTTATTTTTGTCATTAAATTGTTTAATTTATATTTTACAATGTTGTAGTTTTTTTACTTTTTGAGTTATTTAATCTATTAAATATTATTATTTATAAATAATATTTAATATATTAATTAATTTACATATATGTTGGAAAATAATATTTTTTTGTAAACCACATTTCAGTTTTTAAACATTGTCACATTGTTTGCATGTTAACAATATTTTGGTCATTTGGGAAGACAGAACCTTGTGGTTGGGAGCTGCGTTTAGTTGCTTAAGGTAAGTTTGTTTTATATTATTTTTAAGGTAATTTTAGGGTAGGAGAAGCTAGTAGGAGTGTAGTTAGAGTAAGTAGAGTGTTAAATGTAGCTTTGTTGTGTAGGATGGTGTAGTTTTGGTATTTCAATGTTTTATTTGTTTGTTGTCATTTTGAAGAGTAGTGTAGTGTCATAGAGTGTTAGTTATGTGGTTTTTAAGTGTGTTATGTGATATTGAACATTATAATTAATGTATGTGGGGTTGTATGTATTTTTGTGGGAGGGTGTTTGTTTTCTAATTTTGCAGGTTTCTGTTTCCATTTACCGTGGAGTTGAAGAGACTTTTTTTTACTAAAGGAAATTATATTTAGTTTTATTGAAACTATGTACTTTTTTAGATTTCCTTGTATTTTTCAGGTATATGGGAGCATTTTTTTTAAACAATTTTTCGGGTTTTGGAGGTTTTGTCATTGAGAGGATTGCGTCGTTGGATATTTTTTTCTACAGCTTTATTTTAACTTTTTTGTGGAAGAGCTGTCCTATTTTGATGGATTGATTTTTGGCTGGAGATCAAATGGATTTCTACATTTTTGAGGACAATCTCCTGCTCCAAAACTGTGAGTTATTTTTACTTATTATGGGTGGGAAATGTTTTTGGTTTCGATTTGTTTGATTGCTAATTTTTTATTTTTAATAATTATTTTGGGGTATATTTTCTGGTGTATATCATTATAGGTAAAATGACATAGTAATAATTATTAACGTAAAAAGGAGTAGTAATGTTTTTGTCTGCTTTGGGTATTTTTTTTATAGTGTTTATGGTGTTTGGATTTATTAGTATAGATTTGGCTATTGTATCTAGATATTCTAATCCTTTGGTGTTTGGGTAGAGTCTAGTTTTGTTTTGTAGGTATTCATACATTGTTTTTGTTTGTTCACTAAGTTTAGGACCTATTTTAGTTAGTGATTGTTGTAGCCTTAATTCTTGGTAACTTAAGGGTCGATTAGGATTGCAGTCGGAAAACCATTCTGACTGCTGAGGTAGCAGAAATCAACCGTCTGCTGGTACCGCGGCAAAACCGGCGGTCAGATCAGGATCAACCGCCAGAAAAGTCCGACCGCGGCAGACCGATACCACAAAAGACCACCGGTAGCGTGTGGAGCTGGTGAAAATCCGTCCATGGCAGTCGGCTTTTCTGTGGAAAGACCCAAAACTGCCGTACGGCCAGCGGATTAACTGCATGTCAAATTAGTATACGAGTGGGGTGACAGTGGAACAATCCGCTGTTTCCGACCGCCGCAATCGCCTGTTGACCAAGTGTGGCCATGAACCTGGCTCTGCCTCAAAAAACATTATACAAAAAGAGAGAGAGGGACCCAAACACCAAAGAAGAGGGGTACCAAATAAGACCGAAGTCACAAAAAATCCCCCTATGGGTGAATACACATATACAGATCCACAAACACACAAGGAACCTTATATCACCAACATGTTAACAATAAACACAGGATCCAAGAAATAAACTAATCAAATGGATTCTCAAGGAATAGTATACATTTGTTAAGTTCAATATACAGCAATTAAAAAAGACACATATAGCTTAAAATTCACAATATTTTTATAAATTCATCAAAAAACATTAATTAAGAAACGTATTCAGGTTTCAAAAGTACCATCCACTGGATTAGACATACATTTCTCAAAAATAAAAGGGACACAATAAACATTTGGGAGAACAAGCAGGACAATTCTTTCCTAGTCACAGGAATAGCCACTAAATCATACATAGATCAATTGTTGAATCATGAGAAAATTCTGTCTTTTATTTTCAGTAACAGTTGTCCACAATAGATTTATAGTGAGCTTCCCTTATCTGTGCATCGACGCGTTTTGGTGGGCACTATAATTCGACCAACACCTTCTTCAGGAAAAGACAATAACTCCCAATATACACATCAACTTCTTAATGGTATCCTTGACATTAACTCAATCCTCTTCAATTAGGATCAAAGGAGGTTGTTTCTCATTCCTCCCACAGATATCTCAAGTATCTTGGTAATCACACCATCTCAGGTACTGTACGTCTCCTAGTTCCACAATAAAATCAGGAAAAATCTAACTTTGCAGTTTTAGAAAATGACAAATAAAAATACAAATTCCAGGACAACCCACACAACACACCTGACAGGAAGACTCCATTTTGACCCACCCACATAGCCAAGTATAAAACCAGCCCCATCCCTGACCAGAATCCTTTGCAATACTCCACTACTGAAGGGCCCAACCCCATAGCACAAAGGAGAGGCAAATCACCACACATCTCACCAGCACAACATGATACACACACCACACACATCACCACCACAACCACCTTCACAACTGCACTTTCCACACATCTGCACACCATGTCACAGAAGAAAATGCAGAAATTCACTGACAATGAGTTGTCAGTGATGGTAGATGAGGTAATCAGAGTAGAACCACATTTGTTTGGAAGCCTGATCCAACAGACACCACAAGCCAGAAAAAATCAAATATGGGAAAGGATACTCAACAAAGTCAATGCAGTAGGGACCGTACCCTGCTCCAAGAAGGAGATCAGGAAACAATGGAATGACCTCAAGAGCAAGGTGAAAGAGAGGAACAACAAGAACATGAAAATAACTCAGATGACAGGTGGTGGCACTCCCATTCCACCACGAACATTCACCAAATGGGAGGAGAAGGTGCTTGCCACACTGCATCCAGAGTCTTACAGGAATACCCGGGGGAGTGGAGGCTGGTAAGTACCAACAAATGTCTACCATTACACTGCTATGTACTGTCTTGCACAACTACAAAGCTACTACTGCTAGGCAATAATGCATGCATGTGCACCACACTCTCCCCAAAACATGTCTCACAGAACCAGCATCCACTCCCTCTGATACACCCTGAAGGTAGCTAACAATATTACCATGGGGGCATGTACACAGGCAGCAAGCACTCCAACTCCCACCAGGCCCCCTTACCCTACAGCTTGCAGGATGGAGCACTCCCCCACCCACAACCATGTGGCAGTTATTGCATTGCTCTCTTCAAACTCACAGGTAGGTAGCCATCTTAACAGGGAGGGGTGTTTGTGGGTGGGAAGCCAGCACTACAACTCCCACCAGGCCCCCTGTCTCAAAGCCCAGCAGGATTGAGAACTCCCCCCACACCCCCAACCATGTGGCAGCCATTGCATTGCTCTGTTAAAACTTTCAGGTAGGTAGCCATCTTTTGCTCTCTTGTCACACCCCTGAGCAGGATGGAAAACTACCCCATCCAAGGCCCATGTGTAACCTATCCCCTTCCTCTGCTCCACTTCACAGGGAGGTAGCCATCCTAACAGGGAGGGGTGTTTGTGGGTGGTAAGACTGCACTCCAACTCCCACCAGACCCCCTTGTCACAAAGCCCAGCAGGATGGAGCACTCCCCCCACCCTGAAGTAAGTGACAGCCATTACATTCCCCTCATCAAACTAACAGGTAGGGATCCATCTTAACAGGGAGGTTGTGTTTGTGGGTGGGAAGACTGCACTACAACTCCCACCAGGCCCCCTGTCCCAAAGCTCAACTGGATGGAACACTCCCCCCCACCCAGAAGCAAATGGCAGCCATTACATTCCCCTCATCAAACTAACAGGTAGGTAGCCATCCTAACAGAGAGGTTGTGTTTATGGGGGGAAGACTGCACTACAACTCCCACCAGGCCCCTGTCCCGAAGCCCAGCAGGATGTAGCACTCACCCCCACACCACACCATGTGTCAGCCATTGTATTACTCATCCCCAACTCACAGGTAAGTAGCCATCTTAACTGGGAGGGGTGTTTCCTCACCTTCACCTAAAAGGTATGTATCTATCTTAACAGGGAGTGATGTATGTGGGTGGGAAGTCTGCACTACAATCTCACCAGGCCCCCTTGTCCCACAGCTGACCAGGATGGAGTACTCCACCCCACACCCACAATCATGCTGCAGCCTTTGCATTGCCCTCATCAAACTAACAGATAGGTAGCCACCTTAACAGGGAGGGGTATCTGCTCACATCACACTTACAGGTAGCTAGCCATCTTACCAGGGAGGGGTGTTTGTTCACCTCCACCTAACAGGTAGGTATCTATCTTAACTGGGAGGCTTGTTTGTGGGTGAAGAGCCTGCACTACAACTCCCACCAGGCCCCCTGTCCCAAAGCCAAGCAGGATGGAGCACTGCCCACACCTACAACCATGTATCACCCATTGCATTGCTCACCTCCACCTAACAGGTAGGTAGCCATCTTATGGTCTCTTGTCCCACCCCTGAGCAGGATGGAACACTCCCCCATCCAAGACCCATGTGGAGCCTATTCCCTTCCTCTGCTCCACTTCACAGGGACGCAGCCATCTTAACAGGGAGGGGTGTTTACTCACATCACACTTACAGGTAGGTATCCATCTCAACAGGGAGGGGGGTTGTTCACCTCCACCTAACAGGTAGGTATTCATCTTAACTGGGAGGGTTGTTTGTGGGTAGGAAGCCTGCACTACAACTCCCACTAGGCCCCCTGTCTCAAAGCTCAGCAGGATGGAGCACTCCCCAAACCCACAACCATGTGTCAGCCATTGCATTGCTCACCTCCACCTAACAGGTATGTAGCCATCTTATGCTCTCTTGTCCCACCCCTGAGAAGGATGGAACACTCCCCCATCCAAGAGCCATGTGGAGCCTATTCCCTTCCTCTGCTCCACTTCACAGGGAGGCAGCCATCTTAACAGGGAGGGGTGTTTGCTCACATCACACTTACAGGTAGGTAGCCATCTCAACAGGGAGAGGGTTTGTTCACCTCCACCTAACATGTAGGTATCCATCTTAACTGGAAGGGTTGTTTGTGGGTGGTGTGGAAATATGGATTTTCCTGGTCAGTTATGTCCCCTATCTTGGACCCCAACGGTTCTATGTGCATGTCACAAGTACATGTATGTTCCCTCCAGTTCCAGTTATGAAGACGCAAATACATGTGCGTCCACCGTCAACATGTCCTCTGTCAGATCCGCCATGAACAGGCCGGATATTCCATTCCTAAATATGAAAGGCCACCGACTTTTTATGGCTAAGTTACTCCATTTTTGCAGTTCAGGCAGAGTAGGCCCGATTCTGTCCTCAAGCCTTTCCCTGCTCTCTGCCTCTGACAGCTTCAGCTTGAGCTCGCATCTGTATCCATGAACTTTGTCCTACTCCCTGTGCGGCTAACGGTGCCTGCCTCGGCCAGTTTTGCCTGCCTGCCAAGAAACCGTATTTCACCTTCGAATTATCTACTTTGCTCCTCAGCCGATGCATTCCTGTCTAGTAGTTTAAGTAAACATTCTTCCAGCTACCGAGCAAAAAGGGCCCGGCCTCGCTGTCTTCATGCAAGTAATTCATAGCCCTGTTACCATGGAAAGTTTCTGCCCCTTGCATCTCATATAGACACTTAGACGCTTGTGCACGCACACACAGTCAGTATAGAATAGATTCTGTCCGAGAGCCCTTCCCTTGTGGATAACACAGTTCTTTAAACATAGGATATTAGATATGATTTGGGATTAGGTTGACATAACCCCAGACTTTTTGTCTCCACATGTAGAGCTAAATGTCAAGTCCCCTTCACCCTCTAGTTGCGCGTCAATCACACGTCATGCTGCTGCGCGCGCATCTCTGCCAAGTATTTCTGCTGACATTGCGAAATCATCTCCAGGTATCCACCCACACATGACAATTTACCCATTATCATCAAGTGGACGCCCACATGGACGCCCACCTTCACGCCTACTTACACGCCCACATGCTCTTATCTCATTCTCTCTTGCTCTCTTGCTTACGTACAATTGAGAAATGTATATATACTGTACTCTGTGAATAATGTTTTGAGAATATTGAGAATACTTTTCAGCCCCGTCCAGATCCTTTTTTGGTGATGGAGATATTCTCCCTTTGACTCGAGTTATTGGAATAAAGCCCTTTATGAATCTGATACCACAGACTCAGCCTCTTGCTTTATGCATGATCTTATTGATATCTGAAAAATTATGACAGCGTGATATTTTATTTACCACAGAATGGCGCCCGAATAGTTTAATCTCTTTCCCCACACGCCGGAGATGAAGGTCCAGTTTTGCCCCCTTCCATAGCCGTGATGGACTTCAAGCGCGCACGTCGCGGGTTTTTCCCGCCAACTCCCTCAGGCCAATGAAGGGGACAGACTGCGACCAGGCATCCATACGAGGCGGTGAGGAACGCAGATTGTCTACCCAGAGCCCACCTGCGAGAGAGCTGTGTCCGAGGTATACAGAGGCCCACCAGGTTTTCGAAGTCCCGATGTCCAGAGGGTCCGATGTCCGCAGTCGTCGAGTCCAGTCCATTCTCCGAGGCCTTCCGTTTCAAGGAGCTACCCGGTGAGTACCATCGCCGGGGAGGCGTGTTGACGCGCACATAGGTTGTGCCGGTCAAGACGGATTTGGGTACACAAATCCGGTCTGCACTATTTAGCAGTGTATATGTACTGTTTAGCAGTATATCAAGTATTCCGAGGTATCTAGTTATGGTCAAGAATTATGCTTGGTGATTTAGTCATGCAGACTGTCATCATTGTTGGTCATTTTTAAAGGTTAAAATGTTTAATGTTTAATGTTTAATGTGTTAAAATGTCCTGCATATTGTGGTATGAATGATTGTTCATTGTTGTGCTTTTTGTATTAAGTGTGTTCAAGATTAAGTATCAGATCAGTTGTCAATAGGCTGCTCTTTTCAAAATTAAGACAGATCACAACTAGAAAAGGGGTACTCGAAGAAGGTGTTCCTATTCCTCCTAGGGACACTCCAGGGCACTTTATGTATCACAAGCATGGCTTAGACGCCATATTATTCCTTGATCTATGGGTGGACTACACCAAAGAGTTACCAGAAAGTCAGAGATGGCCCGTAGCTGGGACCTGGGATGCCGAATGTATCATGAAAGTCGAAGAAGAGTTGTGGAAGAGGAAAGCTAGACAGTCACAGAAAGACGCTGTTGAATTATGGCGTAAAGAATAGCATAGACGCACAGAGTAAGCGCTCAGAAAAGAAGAGAAAAGTAGGGAGGATTCAGACAAAGCCCGAGAAAACGTGTTAGTTGAGGAAGGTATACGAGTAAAAGCAGAACAAGTAGACAGACAACGAAACACTCTTATGAAAGAGGAAATGTAGACCAGCTTGGAAGGATGCCATTGAGTTTTTGGCGCAAGGAGTGACATAGAAGGACAGAGTAAGTGTTTCACGAAGCAGAGAGAAGTGGACTGGAGTCTGGAAAAGCCAAGGATGAGATGTTACAGGAGGAATTTGAGCTGGTAAAATGAGCGCAGGCTGACAGAAAAAGAAATACTGACGTTGCTGGTATTTATCCCGTCCTTTCAGAGGACCTAGCAAGAGTGGCCCCAGTAAAAAGACCAGTTATAATACATATATTAATTACATAGTAGCCCAAAGGTTCTTGAGCCCCCCACCAAATGAACAGCGCATAGCTGGTGTTTACATGGTCCAACATTTGACTACGTTGTCAATAGGAAATTGAGAGGGGTGCAGCTAGAGAAGGAGCAACTCCTGTGATTTGATGACACCCCTAATGTACAAAGTGTTAACGAAAAATAATTAGTGACAAGTTTAGCTTGGAAAAAGAATTGTGGGTATTTCGAATTTGCAAATTTTTCATGAATACAGGTTTGTGTTCTTGATGGTCCAGTGAGCCAATGTGCTGGGTCAAGTCGGTAAGATTATGACCCCCTGAGTGCAAATTGTATGTAAAAATAATTTTTCAATTGAGCGAATTATTGCAGTTTTTATGGAATTGAGTAGTCTTTTTGTCTTTGACAGCTTCAGAGTGAGGAGAAGGTGGGGGCCGTGTAGAGCAGAATGTGATACAGAAATCGGAGACAGATTCTGACCTTGTAGCCAGTGTAGGTGGGGGCCGATGAGAGGAGCAGAACAGGGCACTGCTTAGAAGGCTTCTCTGACATCGCATCTGTGTAATGCCTGCAGCTGGAGAGCCTTGGGGCCAGGAGTAGGAAAAACAAAAAAAAGATGGCTGGCAGCCCAGGCTCAGGCCGCGCTGAGGGGCTATTTTTAACTTCTCTGATAAGACAGGGCAGCTGAGAAATGTAAGTCGAGAAAGATTCCCTTGTTCTATTCTGTGCAAAACAAGTGCCCCGAGGAAATGTCTATGGAGAAGATTTGTTTTATTTTTTAGCAATTGTTATATTGCTTCTGGTCAGAAAGTAAAATGTTGCTCTTGTTTGGAATTTTAAGGGCTATGTGCCTATATAAAAACGATTTTCAAATTCAGACATTTTTGAATTGTGGCCACAAGCTGCCACCAGTTGCATTGGATAAATGATCCAGTGGTTACGGGTCTGTGAGGAAAGATGTGAGATGCATCTTCGACTAGGACATGAGGGTACATTGTGTACAAAGAAGCATAGCTCATTTTTATAAAAAAAAAAAAAAAAAAAAAAAGAGACAGGTTCGTGTGTTCGTCATTTTTTGATTATTATTGCTGATCCTGTGTGTCAGACTTGACGCGGTCATCATTGGGATGACCCACTGCCAGATGGGGTTGTATAGGGCAGGTAAATAAGTTATTGATTATAAGCCTGACAAATTAAGCAGGCCAGAATGTTCGCATCTGAGCTGTAGGTACTGTAATTGCGCATCGCTGCTCATTTATATATGTTAGTATAATTATCTATGCTTTCTGTGCCCGGTATACTGATGGCTTGGCACAATTACTAAATTTCACAGACATGATATTACCATTATCATGCTGTCAAAATAGCAGACAACACGTTATCAGTGTATGTCTAATTGGTGTTGGAGATGAATGAAACAAAAGAAAAAGGCTATGCAAGACTAAAATATTTTTCACATAACTGCCTTTCTCTTATAGACAGGCAGCCTCGGTCATATGTTTCCAGATTGGACATTAAGGAACAATTATGATCTGTGCACTCGCATTTTAACTCTTGAAAGGCCTGTTTTAAATAAGGACTGCCACCACAGAGTGACAAATAAGGCTCGGTATTTAGGGTAATGAGAAAATATCTGACAGGATTTCCTTTTTAAAGTTTGCTTTAGTAAGCTCATTCTTGTGAGTGGTGGCCCCAAAAGTTGACTTGTTTTTAAATTAGGCTGTTTATTGTATAGGTGGAAATTATTGCAGAATTACTGATTTTTTTTTTAGCAGATGAATTATTTATTATCAACTTTAACAACTGTTCTTAAACTTGGTTTTCCGAATATTTAGGTAATTTAGCATTCCTATTAGGGCCTACTAGCATTAATATTGACTTCAGGTTGGTGTAGGTTCATGTAATAGGGACATTTGCATATGAGATGTCATTTGGCCAGCTTATGAGCTAACACAATGAGGTTTGTACATTAATTTGAAGGATTTCTCGCCGTTTCACATACGCTGTGTATCTCCTATAATTTTGCTTACGCCCAGTAGCTACACACAGGGATTAATAGTGTTGACAAGACACAGGGTTTGATAGTGTTTGACAGCAGTGAAATCTGTTTCAGATTTCCTCCTGTCAAAAAGGGGGGGAAGGAGGAGAATATTGGCTTTCTGCTGGCCCCTGAGGAGGTTCGCTTCCCGCTAGCCCCTTAAGAAATTAAGCCCCTTAGAAATTAGCCCCCTTAGAAATTAAGCCAAGGAAATAGGTATGGTGTTTTCCCCTTTTTTCTCATGTTTTATTGTGATCTTTCAGGGGAATTAGTCCAAGCCCCTAATACAGCTTCTACTAAAGTCCTCCCTTGGACACAAGAACACACTGTGGCATTTGAAGAATTAAAGAGAGCTTTATGTCAAGCACCAGTTTTAGCAAACCCTGATTACAACAAATCGTTTAAGTTTTTGTGACAGAGCGGGATGGAACAGCACTATCTGTCCTAACACAAGATCATGCAGGAAAACACGAGCCCTGTGCTTATTTTTCTAGTACATTAGACCCAGTAGCACAGGCTGTGCCTGCGTGCCAAAAATCAGTTGCAGCAACGGCCTTAGCCATAAGACAAAGTGACTCGATAGTGCTGGGCCACCCTCTGACAGTACAAGTACCACACGCAGTAGAGGTTCTCTTGAACCGGACACAAACACAACACCTGACTGTAGCTAGACTGACGGATTATGAGCTGACGTTATTTCAACCACACATAGAGATCAGACGATGCAACATACTGAATCCTGCTACCCTTTTGCCCTCCAGTACAGAAAGCGTTTCACCACACAACTGTGTTGAAGTAATACATACCGTGACTAAACCAAGACAAGACTTGACAGATGTTGCACTCCCAGACCCCGACCTAACACTATATGTTGACGGCTCATGCATGAGGACAGGGGCGGGAGAATTAGTGGCAGCATATGCAGTGACTGCTGATACTGTAATAATAGAGACTAAAAGAATAGACATCTTGTCAGCACAAGCAGCAGAGCTCATCGCCCTGACACAAGCGTGCATAAGAGCTAAGCACCTGAGAGTAAACATTTACACCGATTTTGTGGAGAGAAAGAGGTTTCTTGACCTCTCATGGGGCCAAGATACAGCATGGCCCCATATTCAAGCCCTACTGGAAGCAATACATTTACCAACAGCCATAGCTATCCTAAAATGTAAAGCACATACTAGAGCCACAGATACCATTTCCCAAGGCAATGATCTGGCAGACCGAACTGCTAAACAGACAGCTCAGACCCCACTAGACATGACAAAATCACAGATACTATCACTGTCCAAAGCCATGACAGTTAGGGATCCTTCCAGGGATGTACAAGACATTCAGACACATGCTACTCTAGACGAATTAAAGAAATGGTCGGAACAAGGAGGGGTACTGACTGATCAAGGTTGGATGACAAAGGGCAAATCCACATGGTTTCTTTCTGATTCAAGGGCACAAGTGATTATAAATACCGCACATAGTCCTGCACACTTAGGAGAGAAAGCAATGATAGATAGCTTACAGAATATATGGTTCAACAAGCACCTGCGTGCAGCAGCGAAACAAAAGGTCAGAACATGTATGATCTGTTGCCAATTCAATGCAGGTAAAGGCATTCCGATGGAACAAGGTGGAGTCCATCCACCTGACCACCCTTTTGAAGTGCTCCAAATGGATTATATCCAAATAAACAGATGTAGAGGTTACAAATATGTCCTGGTACTAATGAAGCAGGTGTCCCTTCTGTTAGGGTATACCTGGAAATTCCATTGTGTGCGACATCCTGAAGCAGCAGGCCTTGTAGAAAGACATAATCAGACATTAAAATTTTGCGCAGACAAAGGTATAGACTGGATGGTAGCCCTGCCGGTTGCCCTCTTTTACATGCGAATTGTAGCTCATTCTAGAACAGGCTTATCTCCCTATGAAGTGGTCTTTGGTAGACCACCAAAATATGTGGGCACTACAATGCCTAAAAGATTACTTATGTTGACAGTAACATGCTGACAGATTACCTGGCTTCCTTGATGTCTGCACTACTCTCTTGTTGTTCGCAGGTTGCTGCCGCCTTGCCTGACAACACCCAGGTCAAAGAATACTCCATCGCTCCTGGATGAAAGGCGCCAAAGTCAGTGCTCTGGACCACGGGGACGGCCGTTAAAGTCAAAGTGCACCTTCACCACTCTTTTACAAAGAAAAAAAAAACTTTGAACTTGGATTTTGAACAACATTTTCTAGAGGAGAATGCCCAGAAGTTTCCACAAAGCTAAACCTTGATTCAAAAAGTCAGAACCCGTTTGATCAATTAAGTCCACTAGGTGGTGAAGCGGTTGAACATGTATTCTGGCTCGCATAAGATCTTGGACAATAACATAAAGCAAAAATAAGAGAGCTAGATAAGAAGCAAATAGATGTATAGTGACTGTAATTTTTCAATATCTTAAGAGCATCACGATAATATGTATCAGCTTAATACTACATGCTATTTTTCCTCCTATTGCCTCACTCTTATACTCCTCCACTAATGATACCATAAAGCACACCATAAAGCACACATTTAGTGATCTGCCATCCTATGAGCTATCATATCGACTTGCCTTACGCAACAATACCTTTATTCAGATGCTGCACCATTCACATCAGACTAGCAATGCTACAGACTGCTGGGTCTGTGGCCGACTCCCCCCCCTATCAGAACTATAAGGGAGTTTTTGCCCCTTTTTCTCTATCCGTTCACACACAATGGCTCCTGTGGAGCATGGTTTAGTTTGATTAATTCCCTAGATTCGAATTCCGCAGTTTATCAAGACAACTGGGTATGGGGAAACCTGAACTTAGTTTTGCTTAAAGTCTGCTACCCTAACAAGGAGGGACTTCCCAAAAGAACAGGAACTGATCTAAGAAATGAAGTATATGGATTAGGTAATTTTACACTTAACCTCATGATCCTGAACATTGAATCTGAAGCTACACCAATCTTGCCCGCCATGTCCGTATTCCCAGTAAAAGAGGAATTATGTATAAGAAAGAATGGCTCCATACACATGGGCCATAGTAAATGCACCACTGTAATAAAATTCAGTGATCAAGGCAAGTCTACATTTAGAGCTTCTCGTCATTCCTACTTTATATGTGGCCAGACCGCATATATACGCCTACCTCTAGATTGGGATGGTACCTGTTACATAGCATTCCTCCTACCACCTGTTTTCCTAGCTCCTCCTGATTATCATAAAAATACTCATTTAGTACACAATAGACAGCAGAGAGATCTCCCAATTGTCGATTACACTGAAGCAGCATGGGAAAAATACACAGATTTCAATAAAGGTTTCTTTCCCTATATAGGTACAGTTACCAATAGTAAGCTGATACGTAGATTAACCAGAACCCTTGAAGCAGTAGTGAACGAAACTATTTCCGCCTTAGGCAATTTAACAGAAGAGCAGTCTGCTATGCGGATTGTTGTGCTTCAAAATAGTCTTGTCCTTGACGTTATCCTGGCCGATAGGGGCGGAGCTTGTAGGGTCATCGGATCAAGCTATTGCATTTTTCATACCAGAAAATTCGCCATCTGTATATAAAGCCATAACTCGCCTTCATAAGATTGTAAGCCAGATACACCAGAATCCAGGCACCTGGACTTGGTCCGGTTGGTTTTGGAGTGTATTATCTACCTTTGGATGGAGGGTCCTATCCTTCCTAGGTATTGGCCTTCTCATACTATTCAGTTGCTGTCTATGTCTACAATGTGGACCAGCGATCTGTGGTCTGTGTGCCACATCGTGTATTCCACCACCAAGATTTCATTCAAGATCACGGAAGAAGAAAGAAGAACAAATGATGCTATATGAACAGATCAATGGATTAATGAAGATCGATATCTCTTGAAGGGCAAGTAGGGGACAAGGAGGGAATGTGGAAATATGGATTTTCCTGGTCAGTTATGTCCCCTATCTTGGACCCCAACGGTTCTATGTGCATGTCACAAGTACATGTATGTTCCCTCCAGTTCCAGTTATGAAGACGCAAATACATGTGCGTCCACCGTCAACATGTCCTCTGTCAGATCCGCCATGAACAGGCCGGATATTCCATTCCTAAATATGAAAGGCCACCGACTTTTTATGGCTAAGTTACTCCATTTTTGCAGTTCAGGCAGAGTAGGCCCGATTCTGTCCTCAAGCCTTTCCCTGCTCTCTGCCTCTGACAGCTTCAGCTTGAGCTCGCATCTGTATCCATGAACTTTGTCCTACTCCCTGTGCGGCTAACGGTGCCTGCCTCGGCCAGTTTTGCCTGCCTGCCAAGAAACCGTATTTCACCTTCGAATTATCTACTTTGCTCCTCAGCCGATGCATTCCTGTCTAGTAGTTTAAGTAAACATTCTTCCAGCTACCGAGCAAAAAGGGCCCGGCCTCGCTGTCTTCATGCAAGTAATTCATAGCCCTGTTACCATGGAAAGTTTCTGCCCCTTGCATCTCATATAGACACTTAGACGCTTGTGCACGCACACACAGTCAGTATAGAATAGATTCTGTCCGAGAGCCCTTCCCTTGTGGATAACACAGTTCTTTAAACATAGGATATTAGATATGATTTGGGATTAGGTTGACATAACCCCAGACTTTTTGTCTCCACATGTAGAGCTAAATGTCAAGTCCCCTTCACCCTCTAGTTGCGCGTCAATCACACGTCATGCTGCTGCGCGCGCATCTCTGCCAAGTATTTCTGCTGACATTGCGAAATCATCTCCAGGTATCCACCCACACATGACAATTTACCCATTATCATCAAGTGGACGCCCACATGGACGCCCACCTTCACGCCTACTTACACGCCCACATGCTCTTATCTCATTCTCTCTTGCTCTCTTGCTTACGTACAATTGAGAAATGTATATATACTGTACTCTGTGAATAATGTTTTGAGAATATTGAGAATACTTTTCAGCCCCGTCCAGATCCTTTTTTGGTGATGGAGATATTCTCCCTTTGACTCGAGTTATTGGAATAAAGCCCTTTATGAATCTGATACCACAGACTCAGCCTCTTGCTTTATGCATGATCTAATTGATATCTGAAAAATTATGACAGCGTGATATTTTATTTACCACAGTGGGAAGCCTGCACTACAACTCCCACCAGGCCCCCTGTCCCAAAGCTCAGCAGGATAGAGCACTCCCCACACTCACAACCATATGGCAGCAATTCACCTCAACTGTGTCCCTGAACAGGTAGGTAGACAGTGTATGCACCCTGGCATTCCTCTAAAAATGCATGGATCCATATGAACCCACCAGCCCACACATGTCATTCAACTCGGCAAGCGTATGTAACTGTCACAGAAATTAAAGTTTGAACCACAAAGTCACGTGTTAGAGAAATTCAGGGCACAATCATCCACAGCACTGAATGCCATGTGTAAGTGCCATGGGGGCTGAGAATCAAGACCCATATGAACACAAAATTGTATGGTCAGTAGGTAAAATAAAGTAAAGCACATGACATGACAAAGGTATGAATAAGATTATAATGGCAAGTCCTTGATCAGATGTAAGGTCTTCCATGCAGAGTAAACAAAAAAGACGCCGCACACAAAGTTGTTGTGCTGCTAGTCGTTAGATGTCGACATGTCTTTGTAATCACACAATCTGTACGTGGAGCATGGTATCTATCAACAAGTCACACCAGGAACAAGTAATGTATGTACCTCCACATAATGTAATAATGTTCAGTACAGTGCAGCAAAACAAAGTGACATCAATGTAAATTGTGTGGTGTATCACATGTAAAATTCAAACATCTAACACATAGCCTGTGGGGTGCACTTCAATGACCATTTCACCTTTGTACAACAGGAGATCAACAATTGACTGCAGAAAAAGAGAACACTGACCTGCACTGCCAGTCTCCCCTCCCCAGGAACATGTACCCTTGGATGCAGACTCCCTCAGTTTCTCGGATGCAGACAATGAACCTGGCCCATCCGGACTGCCAGGGTGCACCACGTCCCAGTCCCCCACTGTTCCCACCACCCCCACCTCAGCAACAACAACCACGCTGGCCCCTGTTTCAATGACCTGTGCGGCCTCAACTACCGCCACCACCACCAGTGCTTCCTGCAACACTCTCTCTGCCTCAGCGGATACCACCACCCCCCAACAATTGGAGGAGGGCAGGGAGTGTCTGCGTGTGCGTCGAGTGGCAACAACACAGGTTCAGGACAGCAGGGCAGGTGGGAGGGCAACAGGGGGACAAAATCGACAGGACACTAGTGCCAAAACCCTGGCCAACATCGCCAGAGTCCTTGGGGCAAATGAACAAACCCAGGGACATGTGGGCCAGCTTCTGGAAGAGGTGTGCGAGCTCCACCTGCTGCTGAGGTCCATGGACACGTATATGGGCCAAATCGTGGACTTCCTGGGCTAGCTTGTGGGTGTTCTGAGGGACAGTCATGCTGCCCAAATGACAGCTCAACCTCCATCCAGTGGCCCGCAGGACATTACTCCCACCACCTCAGCTGCGGCCACAGAGAGGGGTGAGCTGGAGCAGGATGACTCCTCAGACACCACTGGAAAAAGTAAAAGGGGTCATCCGAGAAACCCTACAGGAGGATCATGTGGCAAAGTACCAGTCAAACACAAGTCAAGGAGCCAGCCATGATGGCACCTCTCTTCACCTTGACATTGACTTTGTTGACTATTCTTACCCACACAGCCATGTTGATGGCAGGTGTCTGTCGGACTGTGTCACCACATCAATGTGGTGACTACTCTGGTGACTACTCTATTGTCTTGTCTACCATCACTGACAACTCATTGATTCACTTTGCACCATTTGCTTAAACCCCACTTGTCTGTCACAAACAATCTTTGTAAATAAACACTCTTTACACACCTATATCTTTGTGTCAACTCCATGTTTATCACAGGATGTACAATGTTGACTCTGATTCAAATGTAACTGAAGCTAGGAGTGTGACGAGGCATTGAGAGATTAAAGAGACCTAGAAAGACGCGAGAGAACAACATTTACTTGTCAGTCGTTGGCATCACAGCCAGTACACAACACTAGCCATCAAGGCACACAACCCACCACACATTACAATGAGAAACAATTTCAACATAGACATCATGTGGCTAGTCATGACTACACTGTGCCACAAACATCAGCCATCAGCACAGAGCCAACAACAGGCAGCAGTCAGAAAGCTCCCCTAGGGCTTTGCACAACCATCAACGATAGGAGACAATGTCACTGTTGTACAATCTCACTCACAGTCAAGGAAAGTAGCAGTTGATGAGCTGCTGACGCTGGTCAACACGTTCCTCCTCTCCACTATCCTTATTGCTGGACATGTGTGGGTTTGCAGGTGGGGGCATCTGCTGCTCATCATCGTCCAGGGGCAGTGGGATCTCTTTGCGCAAGGCCAGTTTGTGGAGCATGCAGCATGTAACTACGATCTGGCACACCATCTGGGGAGAGTAGAGTAGTGCACCTCCGCTCTTATCCAGACACCGAAATCTAAACTTCAGAAGACCAAAGGTACGCTACACCAACACAACGTGTCTTCCCATGGGCTTTATTGTAGCTGACTTCACCCGGGGTCCTGGGATTCCTCAGTGGACTCAGCAACCAAGGCCGGTTGGGATATGCAGAGTCACCTAGGTGCGAGATACACAGAGCAGCAATTTTCTAATATAACTGTGGCAAAGGATAGCATGTCACACATACAGCATGCTACTTGACTCTGCGTACTCACCCACAATCCACACTCGCTCTGGATGCAGATTTGCCATCAGCTGTGGCACAATGCTGTTACGCAGTATGTAGGAGTCATGTGCGGATCCTGGAAATTTGGCACAGACCTGGGAGATTATCATATCCGCTTGGAATACCACATGCATTTTGATGGGATGGAAATGCTTCGTTTTCCTGTAGATGTGCTCAGATGCCAAGGGTGGAATTAGTCCAATATGTGTGCAGTCCTTGGCACCAACAACATTGGGGATGTGGGCAAGGTCATAAAATTCACCCTTCACAGCTGCCAATTCATGTCTCCTGGGAAAATGGATGTAACTGTCCTTGTAGGTCATCATAGCCGACAGGACATCATGTAGCACCATGCTGAACATTGGTTGAGGTATCCTACCAGCGCTGAACACCGTGTACTCTAACAAACCAGTTGCAAAGAAATGCAGGGCTGCCATCACCTTACACGTTGGTGTCAAAGCAGTTGGATATGTTCTGCAAGGCCTCAGATGGGGCTCCAACTGAGCACATAGGTCTTGGAGGGTAGGTCGGTCCAAACAGAATTTACTTACGATGTTCTCATTCTCCATGTCCGCAAGCAATGTGAATGGACAATGCACCTTTGGTCGCCTCCTAGGTAAGATGAAAGGGGACACATGTCAATTCAATCCCCCTATAAGATGTGTCAACCATCTTACTTTATGACTAACACAGTGCCAACAATGACTGGCCAGAAACAACTGCTTACAGCACAATTCACATGTAGCGGCACCTTGATTCAAAGTAGTTGTACACATGTCCAGTATGTACAAAGGGGCACATGCATCAAAGGTTTTTGCGATTGCAAACGGTGCGAATCGCAAAAATCGTCCGTTTGCGATCGCAAATTAGCCTTTGGAGATGCATGAAAGTGTTTCCTATGTGCAATTTAAGAATTTGCAATTATTTGTGAATTCTTAAATTGCGATTGAATTTAAGGAATCGCAATTTGCGATTCCTTAAATGGAATGCTAGAAGCACTTTCAAATAGCAATTTCGCTATTTGAGACCGCAAATTACAGACAAATCAAACTTGTCTATAATCTGCAAAAACTTTGAAAAATGCACTAAAAGTTTTAGGTTACACACACATATGCCCTTGGGGCATGTGTGTGTGCAACATGGGTGCACATCACAATTTCAGGGGTGCAACAGGGTGTCATTTTGACACCCTTGCACCCTTGAAATTGCATGAGCAATTTGCGAGTACCTACTGGTACTGGCATATTGTGCATGCAATCTCCCATTCATTCAATGAATAGGAAGGCATTCCTTAATTGTGACTCGCAATGTGCGAGTCGCAATTAAGGAATGTTTAGGAATCGCTATTTTTATAGCGATTCCTACATGCATAGGCTTTTGCGATTTCTTAATTGCGATTCCTTAATAATCGCAATTAAGGAATCGCAAAAGCCTTCCTTGATGCATGTGCCAGATAGTCAGTACCCCCAAAAACACACTATGTGAATGCCAAATGGTACATTCTAACATCCTGTGTCACTAGCCCTGAGAGAAGGCAACCAAGCACATGTGTGAAACAGCAACACTGCTGGCTTCTAAGTAGCTGCTGTACCTGCCACACCTTCTTGCATGATTCGGACAGGGCACCCATTACCAACACAATGAGCAGAGTGTGTGCATAAATATAAAATATGCCAAATCGTGGTAGCGAGTAGCGACCGCCTGGCCCCTGCTGTGTGTCACCGCCAATGCCCATTCCCCTACAGCCAATAGGAACCGCAATCGCGGTAGAGAAATACACATTTAAAATTGCGGTTAGCTTATACCGCTACCACGGGGCCGGTCATTGGCACCAATGTAAAGCTGCCAAATCCCGGTAGCGACCGCCTGGCCGCTGCGGTGTGTCACCGTCAATGCCCATGCCCCTACAGCCAATGGGAACCACAATCGCAGCAGAGAAATACACATATGAAAATCGGGTAGGCATGCACCTCTATCACGGGGCTGGTCATTGGATGCAATTGAAAGATACACAATTATGGTAGCGACCGCCTGGGCCCCACAGTGTGACACCGCCAATGCCCTTACAGCCAATGGGAACCACAATCGCGGTAGAGAAATTCATATTTGTAAATCGCAGTAGGCATGCTCGGCTACCGCGGGGCCGGTCATTGGATACAATTGAAATTTGCACGATTGCGGTAGTGACCGCCTGGGCCCCGCGGTGTGACACCTCCAATGCCCATGCCCTTACAGCCAATGGGAACTGCAATCGTGGTAGAGAAATACACATTTGAAAATTGTGGTGGCCATGCTCCACTACCGCAGGGCCAGTCATTGGTCACATTTGAAAAAAGCTGACCTGGAACACCAATTTCAGCAGCTGAGTACCACTAAAACAACCCCAGGGGGGCTATATATGTCTGGGAGAGAGCCATACATTTCCACTGCATCCAGACACTGCTGACTGACACTCTTCACCACCAACTGCTGCTGTTCCTTTCTCCCAGACTCAGTGATGGTGAGAACTTGGAACATCAGGGCTCGTCCCTTCACCACAGAGGAGCTGGAGGTCCTGGTGGATGAGGTGCTCTCACAGTATGGAAGGCTATATGGGTAAATGGGGTTTGTAGCCTAATTTACACAGATCCCTGTCTGCATTTCAGGATGGGAGTGTACTGAAGGAAGTGTGTTTGACTTTTATATTGCCGCCATGGATATGTAAGCATTATGCACAAGAGTGAAATGCCTGAGGGTGACACTCTTGGTGGAAATTCACCTATGACACAGCAGATTGTTTTACTTCTGAAACATCCTCTTTGCATTCTTTTCATTATGTGTACTGACTTGCATGTGTAGGCACTGTTTGCCCTTTCATATTGTACATGCATGTGACTGTTCATATTGTCGACGTTTAACCTCAGTGTGAGCTCCCCTGGCCTGCACAGTTACTGCCCAATTTGACAGGGACCCATCAATGAATGGACAGAGTGAGATTTATTTATTTATTTATTTATAAAGTTTTATATAGCGCGAACAAGATCCCAAAGGATATCAGAGCGCTTTACAATCGAACTAGAACTAGAAGGACAATAATGTAAAAACAACAACAAGTAGGGATAAAAACACGAATGATCATAAGTTACTTGAAAATTCCAAATGGAAGTTATGTTAAACAATTGTACAGGGTAGCAAGAAAGGGACACAGTATGTCATAAAAAGTGTAGTAGTAAATGTTGGAACAATGGAAGTAAGAACAATGTCAATGGGCCAGAGAGCCTAGCCCACTTACTGAAGGAATTTATTCATCAGGAATCTTTTGACTTCCCGTTTGAACACCGTTGTTACGGCGATTCTGCGTACTTCTGGTGGAAGAGACTTCCATATCTTTGGAGCAGCACCAGAGAAGGCTCTGTGACAAGTTCTCTTTTTGTTAAGGATAAGTGGTTTCAGGAGTAAAGTAGTGGCGCTTCTAGAGGCTCTTACACCGTAGGATAATTCAAGTTTTTGTGCCAGGTACCTGGGAGTATTGAAGTGGATGGCTTTGTGCGTCATAGTGGCAATTTTTAACTGGATTCGTGCTTCGTAGGGGAGCCAATTTAGAGTTTTTCGGACTGGCGATATGCGCTCATTGCATTTGGTGCCTGTAACCAGTCTAGCAGCAGCATTCAGTGATGCCCTTAGCGGAGCCAGGGTGTATTTGGGAAGGCCACAGAGGGTAGCACTACCGTAATCTAGCCTCGGTAGGACAAGCGCTTTGACCACCTGTTTGAAATCCTTAAGTGGAAGGAAAGGTTTGATATTTCTGAGTGTCCTCATCAAGTGGTTTGCTCTTTTACATGTATTGCTGATATGATTTTTCATATTCAGGTTCTTGTCCATGGTGACTCCTAGAGATTTGGCTGAGTCTACGATGAACCGAGTGCAGTTGAAAGAAGTGAGGTGGCTCAGCCAGAGGTCAAGATTGGGGATGTGATTCTGAGGGGAGATGAGCAGGAATTCTGTTTTTGAGCTGTTGAGCAGGAGATGGTTCTCAGTTAACCAGTTTTGAGTATACGTTAGGGTGGTGTTGAGTGAGATGATGTTTTCCGGGGATGAGATTTTCAAATAGAGTTGCGTGTCATCGGCATACATGTGGAAATGAATATCCATGGAGTTAAGTGAGTTAGCTAATGGTTCCAAGAAAATGTTGAAGAGGATAGGAGATAAGGCAGATCCTTGGGGGACCCCCATGAGAACTGGAGAGGGTTGGGAGAGAGAGTGATTTGCCTTGACTCTTTGCTATCTGTGCTGGAGGAAGGACGAGAACCACTGTAGCACCAGATCACCAAAACCCATCCTGTTTTGCAGAATGGATAAGAGGTTGTCATGATTAACCGTGTCAAAAGCGAAGGAAAGGTCAAGGAAGATCAGGAGGCAGGATTCGTTTTGATCGAGAATCTTTAAAATGTCATCCATAACATGAATGAGGGCCGATTTGGTGCTGTGCCCCATCCGAAAGCCGGATTGATGCAGGTCTAAGAGTTGGTAATTCTCAATGTGAGCACAGAGTTGGGATTGAACGCATTTTCAAGGAGTTTCGCTAGGGTGGGGATGTTGGAGATAGGTCGGAAATTATTGAGATCGGTCCGATCAGCATTAGGCTTTTTTAGTATAGGGGATACTTGAGCTGCTTTTAGGCAATCAGGGATTGTGCCTTGAGATAGAGACGCATTTACGATCCTTGTCCAGGTGGGGATGAGTGCATTCTTGATTTCCTTGAAAATGGACGGAGGTAACAGGTCACTGAAGTGGTTGGAAGGGTTGATATTCAGGAGAATCTTTTTGATGTCTTGTTCACTAAATGGGGTGAAGGTGTCCCAAGACGCATTGTTCTTAGCGTTCAGGGGGGTAGAGTTGAGCTTTTCAAAGTGGTCGGGTGGTGAGGCTGCCCTGGAGGAGAGAAGAACAGCCTTCTTAGCAGCGAGGTCAGAGGATATGAGTTTTGATTTCTCAATGAAGAAAGCAGCAAGTTCGTCACAAGAGGGTGGACTGCCTCCAGATTCAGGGAGGTTTGGACCGACAATTGATTGCTGTTTGACCAATTCGAAAAGTTTCTTGGGACGGTTTGCCGCTTGATCTAATTGGTGTCTGAAATAGTTAGACTTGGTGTTCCTGATTTGTTTGTAGTAAAGGCTCCTTGCATCTCTAAGGAGTTTAAGTTGGTCCGATGAGTGATCTGATCTCCAGGAGCGTTCAACTGCCCTAAGGTTGCAACGTTCCGTGTTTAGGTTATCATTATACCAAGGTTTGGATATTTTAGTTGAAGCATTTTTATGTTTGGTTGGAGCAATGTCATTCATGATGTTGGAGATGGTCCAATTGTAGGAGTCAGTGAGTAACTGCACCTCAGTCAGGTCAGCTTGTGAGGAGAGGGCAGATGTACAGTGGGCGGCTAGCTCAACAGAGTTTATTAGTCTGAGGTCCCTTTTCCATATCTTTGATTTCATTGGTTGAGCCTTCCACAACTGTACCTCTTTGTTGATATAAAAAAGGATGCAGTGGTGGTCTGACCAGTCACATGGGGTAATAGAATCCAAGGTGACGGTCTGCGCTTTCGAAATAATGAGGTCTAGAATTTTTCCTCTATTTTGAGTTGGTTGGTCACAGTGCTGGGTCAGATCATGATCATTTAGAAAGGCTTTAAGGCTTGAAACTGCTGGGTCTTTGGGGTTAGCCCAGTGAAGATTAAAGTCACCAAGGAAGATTTGGGACACAGCTGAGTCAACATTGCTAGAAATGATTTCAAATAATTGCTCAATGAAGGGGAGATTGTCTCCCGGGGGGTGGTAGAAGGTGTGAAGTTTGCAGACCGGCAGGTTCTTACTTGAGATGCTGAGACAGAAATATTCACAAGAGGAGGGCGCAGAGGACTCAACAAGAGAGATCGAAAGTGTGTTTCTATGAATACAGGCTAAGCCCCCGCCCAGTTTCAAAGCTCTGTCTAACCTAATGATATCATGAGTGGGAGGTACTGGGATGTCTAAAATAGGAGTGGAAGCGGGATTTAACCAAGTTTCAGTGAGGATGATAATGTCTAAGTCCATGTGTTGTATGAGGTCGAAGATATCAGTGGCGTGTTTACTGGCTGATCTGCAATTTAGAAGTACACATTTATTCGTAGTGTCTTTGTGGTGGGAGGAGACTGGGTGATATTCACATGAGTGAGGTTGATCTTATTGCTGCCTCTGGGATTGCTAGGAGGTACTCTATTTGGGTTAGAAAGGATGGATTGTATTTGTCTCGGCGGGCTCAAGTTGGGGTTGGAATAATTAGGGTAAGAGTTGAGCAGGTCCTGTAGATCTGTGGACGCAAGGTAGGTCTCATATCTTCTAGGGCGAGAGGTGTCGTTAGGTAGATGGATGGATTTCAAGATGGAGGAAGGTAAAGGTTTGACCATTGGATATCTATCGCTAGAGGGAGCATTGGACAAATTTGCAAAGGTGAGGAAAGATCTGAGCATGGGGAAAAGGTAATTTGACAGGGCTTTCAAGCCATGTAACTCAGACGTTAGAAGGTGCAACTGAAGAGAAAGCTCATCTAGGCGTGCAGCTAAGTCTGGGTGTTGAGCGAGAGGCGGAGGGTGAGAAAGGGAATCGATCAGTGAGGGGAGGTCTTGGTGTCTGGCTACGGGGTCCGAGGTGGTGAGGGGGAGATCCCGTGGAGGAAGATGGTCATTTGAATCTAGCTGAGATCCTAGTCCTTTTATTAGTGAGGTAGGTGCCTTAGTAAGGGGTAGTGATCGTTAGGCTGAGGGTTAGGTCCAGGACTCACCAGATTGATTGACGTTGTCCGATCATGATCGGTGGTGGGCATTTGCTTGGACTCCAGCCTCATGTGAGACAAAGGGAGAGGGCGGGGGGAAGATGACTCAGTCATTGGAGGCAATTCAAGTTGGACAGTATGGGTTCTCTCTAGTCGGGGAACAGATAGGCTCGGACTGGCTAGATGTGCGTCGGGTGTGACCGAGAAGTCTCTCCCTATCAGATTCAGGGGTCTTGATAGTTGGGGCGCAGCAACCTGGGATGGCACCCCTCTGTGGTGATCAGGCGGTGAGGAGTGATTTAGAAGGAGATGTGGAAATAGCCTTCCTGGCGTAGCGGGGAGTGGACTCAACGGGTCCTGAGAGATGGGAGGGTGATTCTGGGTGACATTAGGTTTTGAGGAAGCCGCGTTTTTGAGTAATGGGGAGATGTTGGTTATCCTAAATAGATTGACAGTGGACTCTTGGATTAGGATGAAACCATTGTTATAGAGGGTGATGGTGGTATTGGCGTTGAGTTGGGACGAGGGAGCTGTTGTTAGCTTGATACCGTGAGGTGTTTTCCTAGAACTTGTTATTCGGAGCATAGAATAGAAGACTTTTCGCCACCATGCTCTTTTCCTGGTGTAGAAAATAAGGTCATTAACTCTGGTACCGTTGATAGTGGAAAAGTAGACGTCAGAGATTAAGGTTTCGGGCCAGGCCCTGAGAAAGTGATGCTTGTATTTCTTGGCCGCATTTTTCGATAGGTTCGGTGGGTAGTTGATGATAGAAGCGTTGGATCCTGAGGGATCAGGACTCAGAGCCATTGTGAGAAGTGTGTCTATTGACCCATGGAAAAGAATTGTCGGTGGGGGGAGGATGGTGTTAAAGTGAAGAAAGTTGGAACCATAAAAGACAGCAGGACCACTCCAGGAAGCAACCCAACCGCAGGGGATGTCGAAAGAGTTTTTCTCTTATTATGCACTGCCAAGATGTATGGCTATAAGTTCACCTGCCCATTCCAAGATGGCTGCCAAACTAAGAAGGTGAAGGTTGAGCCCGCTCCTTTCTATTTCCATACTCAGCTGAACATAGGGACCGGGGAGGAGGGGCATCCAGCTTCCAGCCCAGAAACAAGATGGTAGCCAAGCACAGGAGCAGTCAAACCAAAATGGCAACAAATGCATCAGCAAGTGGTGGGGGCACACTAAAACAGTTGCTCCAGTGCAGTTTTCACACAGTGCCTACGAGCCAAAAGTGAAGTAAACCAATTAACAGGGTAGAAAAAACCCTGAACCATTTCTCTGAAAATATGGGAAGGCTGCTTCACCTCCAATCCTTCACAAAGTTCAAGAGAGACCTGGCCTCAGAAACAGACAGCGCCCAGCTAGCAGCGTGCAGACACTCCAGGTTTCCCCCCGTACATGTGGAGCGACATCCGCTATCCGACCCTGCTCTTCACCCAGCTCCCACAATGTGGAGGTGGTGAAGCAAAGCTGCAAGGCGGAAGGGAGAGACGCGGGGGATCGGGGGATAAAGGAATCTCCTACCTGTGAATGAAGACGCAGCACACGGACATGACGGGGCTCCCGCAGTGTGGAGGAAGCCAGGAAAGGCAGCACAGACTAGCGGCAAGACAGGGAGATATGCACCAATCAATCCCCGCCTGAAATGGATCGGCGCCGCCAGCGATCCGGGGGTTCATCGCAGCCTGAAACACAGCCGCGAGACCAACCAAGTGACCGGAAAGGCTCCACCATCAGGTCAGATCGATCCGCAACAGGGCAGCCACCCCATCGCGGTGGTGGCTCCGATATATCAGCGTCACTAAATGAGATACACGCAGCGGTTGGATGCATCGGGTCCAGGCATCCGATGCAGATCCGACCGGCGGGCTGAGAGCTACGATCTTCGGGACAATCACGGAGCACGCTGCAGCGGCGCGATGGAGACTTGCTCATCGGCTGGACAAATAGGTGTGAAACGGGTCGCTGCGATGGCGACCGGCAGCCGAATTGTTGGGTGTTCCGTAGAGGGGTGGATGGCGGGGAACATACAGGGATACACAGGGATATCCACCAAAAGGTGATCCCAAGCCCCGGAGCTCCTCAGTCGAGCTCCTCCACGTCGGCCATCTTGAATACACAGATATATGTATTGTCTGCCACCATATTCAACAATGAACTATCTTAGGCCTGTGGATAGCATAAGACAGACCTTGTGAGAATGTAAAATCATGTCCCTAAATGTGACCTCTATGACACAGTCAGTCATTCGCAGGCCAAGGACATTGAGGGGTGTGTAGTGTTGATCACAGTGAGTCTGCCGCGACACATCATTTTCAATGTAATGTATGTCTTGCTCCCTCACATGCTGCATCGCAGATGAGGGCCTTCTTCACAGTGCTTTCTGTGGTGGCATTCTGCATGTGTATGAAATGGCCAGGGGCTGTCTTCATCCTCATACCTGCATGCATTTATATACGATTTTCTGATGCTAATGTACAACGAGGCATGCTGAATGCCCTCTGCTAAACATATCTGAATAGCTGTGCTAAGTTTGTACATGCTCCTGTATTGAGACACAGTGGTACATAACCCAGTGTCACTGAAACATCCTCTTCTTGTCTCCCATGCCTGCAGCTTAAATTTCACCAGCATAAGGCCTTATGGAGGGCCATTGCATGCAAAGTGCGGGATCTGGGTGTCTCAAACCGATGGCACACACACTGTCACAAGAGGTGGGATGACATCTGCCAGCTGAACAAAAACGTGACAGCGATGATGCAAGAGCTGCTCCCTCAGACTGGAAGGTTGGCGCGCAGGGGCATGACACCACTAATGGCTCGCATCTTGGCAGTGACACAGCCAGAGCTGGATGGACGTTTGAGGGCACATCACCAGCAAGTAGGGGGTGAGTAATCGGAGAAGGGTGACTTGGGTGTGAGTGACTGCATGTATCCCAACCCTGTGCCAGTGTGGAGCTCTGTGATATTTCTAGTGTTATGCAATGGCTTTTTAAGTGGCCTCTGTGTTGAATGCAGCTGTCATGCATTTGAGCTACCTGTATTTTCTCATTTGTTTAATGTAATGGCCCTTGACATTGCATGCTGAAATGTTTCCTTATGGCATCGGCTGCGTTAGGGGAGTCATGGACATCACTGGGCAGTGAACAGCAGTGTGCCACATTTTAGTGTGCTTTCGTCGATGTGTGCAGTGCCTGACCTCGGAATTGTGAGAACTACACATCTGACAACAATATGCAACGGTCGTTGTGCTTCAAAACACAATATGGTGGACATCAGTAGCTCATGGCCATAGTACAAGGACATTCTGTGGTCAGTATCTGTGTTGTCCCCTTAAAGTGACTCCGTATGTGACGGTGACAACATGTTGAGATGTACATCTATCTCACCTACAGGCACATAGGTATGCTTACAGAAATCTATATGTCAGGTTACATGGAGGAACGGGCAAGCTTTTTGGCTGTGTGAACATCACATGGGTCATTAATGGCAAGTATGCATGTTACCATGCATCTTCTGAGTTTTGCATTAAGGTTGCACATGCAGACTGCCCAGGGTGGTGTGCAACAAGAGGGTATCATAATCTATTTTTGGGCTTTGCTTGCATATGATGTTTGTGAGTATGGCACTATACTGAACCTACGTCTCTGTCTATTGCAGCATCTACCAAGGGCACAGAAGGACACGGGACGGACACCAGTGGTGAGGCATCTTGCACGACTGCTACACATTATCTCACTGACACTGATGTGACCAGCGCCTCGGAGGGGGACAGGAGTGCCCTTAAAGAAACACGCCCAGAAACACCAACCTCAATGTCATCTGACACCAGCGGTGACTTCTCGATGTTGGCGGGCACCGAGAGTGGGAAATCTGCCTCTTCTTCCACCACACATCATCCAGTGCCCGCCCTCCTGGCTACTAGCCCTAGTGCTGCCTGTCCCCTCAGCAGTAAAAAGGGTAGAGTGTCTTTCCCCCCAAGCACTGCTGCCCCAGCCCCTGTCTCCCCTGCTGCCCTCAGTGTTGAGGTAGTGGACCTTTAGCGCCAGCTGTGGTTGGGTCAGACTACTCTCCTGAATGCCTTCCAGGATCATGACAAGAAGTTGGCACAGGTAGTTGCCTTCATGGAGGAGATTTATTCTGACGTGGGTGGGCTACACAGAATTGTCCAGTCTTTGTCCTCCACAGTGACGGCAGCCATTCAGCTGTCACAGACTCAGAGTCCAGCTCCAGTCCCTTCAGCCACCACCCTGCCAGTGGCAACATCTGACGAGAGTGACCACACACCATAGCCCTCAGGCTCAAAGTACTCAACATGCAGCACACAACAGCAGCACTCAAAGCGGGCCAGAGTGCAGACACCATCCCTGAAACAAAAAACAGGTACACAGGAGTGCAAAGGCAAAAGCCCTTCAGGTGACACTCAGGGGTATCAGGCCAAGAAGCAGGCCTCAGGCTCACATGCATCCAAATCAGCCCCATCCAAGGAACTCCCATCCCCAAACCTGCTCCCAAAGACAAACAAACAGTTGCTCTGCCTGCTGTGAAGCTGGTGCCTGCAAAAAGTCAGCAGTAACAGCTCGCTAAGGCAGATTCAGCCACAATGCCAACTCCCACCCACACCCCTGTGAAGCTGGAAAAGGAGGGCAATGTGGGGGCTCACCTGGTCAACAGGAGATAAAGGGGAAAAGGCAAGGCCAGGCCAAGCGTACCACTGGATCCAGCAAATCCCCACAGGGAGGGCCCCCACCTGCAGCTGATACACCTTTGGTGGAGACAGAGGCTGTTGTGCCCACTTCCCACTCCTACCAAGACAATTCATGGCTATCGAATTCCCAAGAAGTGGAGAGGCAGCCCTCCACAATCACCCTCACACACTGTGTCTCATGGCAGCATGTCTCTGCCTCCCCGTGCCACCATGCCACCCGGTCCAAGCAGCCCTGCGGCTCCCAAAGCCACTGATGCCTCTACCTCAGCTTGTCCTCCGTCTCCCAGGTCCAGTCCTCCAACGTTCCCTGACCATCATCCATCTCCCAGTTCAACTGACAGCCAAGTCTGAGCAAAGTCCCCCTCCCAAAGCCATCTCTCCCACAGCGGTGCCTGGACTGCCCATCTGTATCCCCAGAGCTGTGGTGATTCCCATGGCAGTGTACGGTGTTACCCATTCCCTGTGCAGGTTCTCATGCACACATGTGGGAAATAACCTTTACAATGCAGTCATTACATCACACTACATTTACAACGCAGTCATTACATCGCAACATCCTTTACAACGCATGTCACTACAACGCAAGCCATTACATTGCATGTCACTACAGTGCATGACACTACAACGCATGTCACTACAACGCAGGCATTACATTGCATGTCATTACAACGCATACCATTACAACACATAGTACCCCTACACTATCTAACACTTACCCTAATGTTGCGCCCCCTGGAGTTAGAACAGTAATTTTTACCCCTACACTATCCAACACTTACCCTACTGTTGCACCCCCTGTAGTTAGAATAGTAATTTTTACCTCTACACTAGCCAACATTTACCTTACATGCAATGTGATGGTATGCGTTGTAATGGTATGCATTGCAAAGGTATGATGCGATGTAATGGAATGCGTTGTAAGTGTAGTTTTAAAAAAATTGTTGTAGTGGCATGCGATGTAAATGTGTGCATTGTAAAGGACGTTGCGATGTAAAACCTGTGTTGTTAAGGCATGCGTTGTAAATGTATGCATTGTAGCATCATATATTCCACACATGTACATATTTTGCACTATGGACTGGTCAAAGGCCTTGCTGTTTGTCACTTTGGATGCCCATTCCCTGTGCAGGTTCTCATGCACACATGTACTTTTTTTTACTTTGTACTGGCCAATGGCCTTGCTGTTTGTCACTTTGGATGCCCATTCCCTGTGCAGGTTCTCATGTACTCATGTACATACTTTGAACTATGGACTGGCCAATGGTCTTGCTGTTTGTCACTTTGGATTCTCATTTCCTGTGCAGTTTCTCATGCACACTTGTACTTTTTTGACTTTGTACTGGCCAATGGCCTTGCTGTTTGTCACTTTGAATGCCCATTCCCTGTGCAGTTTCTCATGCACACATGTACTTTTTTGGAGTATGGACTGACCAATGGCTTTGCTATTTTCACTTTGGATGCCCATTCCCTGTGCAGTTTCTCATGCACACTTGTACATACTTTGCACTATGGACTGGCCAATGGCCTTGCTGTTTGTCACTTTGGATGCCTATATTGGTGATATGTAATAAAGACAGTTACTCCTGTTGTCTGCTTTGACTATGTCCTTGCTAAATAAAAGGTTTTATGTATGGGTATTGTTTCATGTGACACATGCTCTGTATGCCACTTTAACATTGCCAATTGCTTGTTTTACTTTTTCAGAGTTTGCCAGAGGTGACAGGCTCTTTAGTTCTTCTTGACTCGGAGGCTTGAGGGTGCAATAATGGTTGTTTGTAATGATCTACTGTTCTCCTAATCATTCTATGGCCAGGTTTGCTAAATTGTACACATGTCATGTTAGGATGCAATACCAAAACAGAGGTGTATTCAATCCACAGGATTACTTGCGGGGTTGCCAGGGTCTATCATATCTGTGTGATCTTTCTTAATGTGTGAACAGAAGTGTTGATGTGTGGTCATCTGGTGTAGGCCTGTCTTCCTAGTCACATTGGTACATTTGAATATGTGACTTTGAGTGGTCATACAACGTGAATGGGCTGTCATTGTCAGTAGTGTTGATGTGTGTGTGTGTGTCTGCAATGCCAACTGCACACATGTATGATCCAGGTAATGAGTGCATGTTTGTTCCAATTGTCTGCCATGTGCTTCAGATTTTGGGCACAAGTAGGAGTTGTAGGTTGGGCACTGTGCAGTGTGTTGGTGTGTCCTTGCACTCCTGGGGGACACTTACTAGTTGTTGCTACCAGTTGTGAGTATGCAGAGTGTGTGACTGCCAAGTCTGTGTTGTGTTTTGTTGATCAGTAATGTGTCGTGTTACTGTTTGTAATCACTGTGCAGACCTGTTCAGCAACACTGACATTATCTGTTTGTTTTGTCATGAATTGCTATCACTTCACCCATTTTTGGCTACAGTATAGTATGTGGTATGTGTGGAGTCCTGCCATCCCATATAGGTGCTTCTGATGCCTACACAGTGTGAGAGACTCTTCTATGTGTTTGTGTACTGTACACTCCTCACCTGTCCATTACTAAAGTACACCCCACTTCAATCTCATGTCTTCAACTCCATGGCTTGCCAGTGTGTGAGCCTCCCCTCCACATCATACTGTGACACTATGCTGTGTGAGGCTGAACTGTGTACGGGACCAAAGTGACACTCAGGACAGTTTCCCAATTAGTTTTGTGTTATTTTCTTCTACTGGTTTGCTGTCATGGTTGCTCATGTGCAGTGCATATGTTTGAGCAGCACAGTCCTCTAGTAATGTTGTTTGCACCTGGGTGTCCCTGAGTTTTCCATGGGTGATGGTTAAGCTGTATGTGTGTTTGCTGGGGTACTGCTATCCTTCCTGAGTGTGATGTTCTCTGTGTGCTGTGATGATTTGTGTTGTGGGAGTTCATGGTGTGGCACTCAGATGTGTGTGCTGCTGGTATGGTTGGTTTACACACACTGCTTGGTGTGCATGCAGTGCTGTCAGTGTATGTTACCTTGTACTTGCTTGGTGTGCATCCCCCTGATGTCCAGCTGAGTTTGCAATGTGATGTATTGGTATGTGCATCTTTTGTGTTTTTGTTGGGGATGTATGCAGTGTTTGGACTGTGTTGGCTCTTTCTACTGGCAGATGCTATGTGTGTGTGATGTTCTATTAGCATGACATTGTGTGTGAGTAGTTGTTGCTGTGTGATACATTCAGATGTGTGTTGCAGGTATAGTGTGCATTACTTGTGTGTCTGTCACTTGAAGCAAGGTGCATTATTGTTACTGGGCTTGTTTTGAGTGCACATTGGTGGTTTATCCACCTATTTTTGACTTGTCACTTGTCAGGATTGTGTATGTGCATGCTTGTGGTACATTATGGCACCTTGTTTACTTTATGAGAAATTTTTGCTGACCCGATTTAGGTTTAACATCTTTCATCATCTTTTAATTAGACCCAAGTCGGACATTTTTAAGAAACCTGCAGCTCCCTGTGGCTGCGACGGGAAGTCTCCACAGGATATGCTGCATTTTATATTTTTATGTACATTTTATGAATATCCCCGTAGGCGGTATCTTGTTACTCTTTTAAAGAAATTAAATTTTAAACAAATTAGACCCGCCCTTATGTACTTACAGCTGCTGCACTCTGATAGTGTCCTCCAGGTGCTAGAATTTTTAAAACTAACCATGAGACTAAGAAAATGTTTAGATGAGTAACTGTGAATCATCTGCAGCCCAATGTACTAATGCACTTTTTCTGTATGTGGGCACTACTTGCACTTATCTTGTACTGATTTTGTCTATGCACTCTTTTAAGAAACATATGTGTTGTATGTAACTTAGATTGACTTTGTAATTATTGTGATGTTTTTAATATGAATTGTTTAATGTTGTGTACTTTTATGGATTGCAATATATCCGAAATAAAGTCAATTTTGATTTGATTTGAGTGGTGTGGTGCCTCTGTCTGTGTTAGCTTATTGTCCCATTGATCTCAGTTAGTGCTCATGATTGATTTTTGGGATGCACTTCTTGTTTGTGTTGAGGTATGGTGTCTGTGTATTGGCCCTGAGTGACAATGTTGTGCACTCCTGTTCTGTCTAGGGTCACATTGCCTTTCCACTGTTTGGCTGCCCATATGTGGGCTTGTTGTACTTCTGTGCATGTTGTTTGTGAGCTTTGTGTTTGGCTTTTGTTTCTGTGACTGCATTAGTTCAGGCATCCCTGAGTGTGAGTGTGATGATTGTGGATGAACCACAGGGAATGTGATTGGTTGTCATTGAACTCACTGGACGCCATTTTGACGATTATGTGTGTTTCTCACAGGTGTTTAGTGTTGCAGGTGTGAGGTGGGTAGATGATGGGTATATGTGAAGGTCCTACTTGTATTTGACAGTCAAGGAGTGTGACAATGGGCCATGTGTGTTGTACTGATGACATACACATGCCAAGTAAGTTGAGACAGATGTGTGGCTGGTCACTGTATGACTTCAGACAATTCCTATCATTCCTGTGCCTATGCATGGCTTGCCTTGATGTGTCCCTGAGTTGTTGCACAGAGGTCACTGTGGTTTACTTTTACTCACTGTGCCACCCATGTCTGATTTGATGGCCTAAGGGTCATGTGATATGTTCCTTCTCTTGCATGTGATGTACTGATGCTATGTGGCTTGCTCCATGGTTTTCCAGCACTGTCCACTTCCCCATTTGGGTGGCCCATTTCTTGTCCTCCATTGCTGCTGTCCTATGGTATGAGTATTTGGCGGGGTGTTAGTGTTGGGTGTTTGTGTGTGACTTGACAGTTCAGTGGATGTTCATATGCAGTGTTAGTCTCCATTTTGGAATTATACTCAGTTTGCTTCACATGAGTTGGAGGTAAGTGTGAGGGGTAGGATTTTCCAGCCCCTGTGCTTTCGTGCAGGGTGTTCCTCTTCACCCTCACCTCCCAAGTCAGGTTCCCTTGTCCTTTGGTGTGTGAGGTATAAGGTCTGGCTACATCTCACACACCAAAGATTAATTGTGCAGGGGGGCACAGGAGGAGCACACAGCATGTTACCAAATGGGTGTGGGAAGCGTAGTGTGGTAAGGGTGGAGCCCTGTAAAACTTTGTGGACTGTCCATGCCTGATGCCAGCCCTGCATACTGCATTGTTTGCAGGTTTTCCCGCGTCTTCACCGCTGCGGTAACGTGACAGGGAGATTGAAGTGATTTCGCAGTTGATGGGTGACCTGGATGCAGAGGGCTGAGTTTCTGACAGGTAGGACATGTGTGGGTACACTGGGGGATGTGTTCCTGTCCCCGCAAGAGTGTCTGATGTGGACAGGAACCTTATGTCAGCACAGGAGTTGTGTGTTGTGGTTGTGTACGGAGTTGTGTTTTTACGTACCTGCGGCGTTGTCCACGAAGGAGCATTATTTGCTGGTAGTGGATGAGGTACAGCGGCGGAATGGCTTGAAGAGCTGGATCCATTGCTGTGAGGACTGAGTGGAGGGGACCGGGAGTCTGGTTTCGCGCTCCGTGTCGTACTTCCGCCGTCTCTGGGTGGGTGGATTCTCCGCTGCAGGGTGATGGGCTATTTGCGGTATCGGGATTTGTACAGCGGACGGGATGTCATTCTGCATGGCGGTAGGTCTCTATTGGCTCCCTCTGCCATGGTGGTGGGCGCAAATTTCTGGTGGTTCACGTCACACCGCAGCGGACAGAAAATGGGCTATGTTTGCCCATTCTAATATGGTGGACACGAGGACCGCTGCTGGAGTGCAGAAAATGACATTTTCCGCAATGGTCAGCACCGCAGATGTGCCTCCACCTGCCATCCTAATGAGCCCCTCTGTTCTTTTTTGATAGATTTGATTAGTTTGTGGAAAGTTGGTTGTAGTCTTCCTATTGTGGCTTGGAAAGCATTATGCCATCCTTATACTGCGTTATTTGTTTTAGTTTTTGGTGCTAGGGTGCTTTCATAAACATTCCACCAGGGATGTAGAATTTAGGTTGTCTTCGATGTACTGATCTATGTAGTCTTCCTCCCCATGTATCCTCAAAGTAACCAAGTAAGGGTGTTAGTTTGATTTCATTGGCTTGGTAAACGGAACATTCTATCAGTAAATTATATTGGTATGCTACTTCTGTTGTGGGTACATAGGCAAGGGCTATTAGCTTTTTTATTTGGTATGCAAAGTTTCATATTCTATGCTTAGAGTTGATTTTTGGAGATGATTCCATATACTTTGGTCAAAATGGCAATAACATCCTTGTATTGCAGAATGTGGATAGATTTTTTATAGTGCCTGGATCATTGCTTGCTCGAAATCTTTTTAGATTTTTTGAGGAAAGAAATGTTCTGGTTCTTGTTTAATTATTGTTAGTAGTTCTATAAAGGTCATACTTTGTTTGTTGGGCGCATATGAAAGAGATGTTGGTTTTTTGGTATTCGCCATGGATAGTGTAAAGTTGATAGAATGGTTTAGGACATACTTTAAATGTGGCATCCATCATCAATGTTTCACATTGTTTTAATTTATACATGTTGGTATTGGTGGCAAAGATGATAATTCTTTTTTCATGACTGTTGTTGTCATAAAGAATTATTTTTTCATCTTTGTGTGTGACTGTGTAGTCTGGTAGTATTTCGATATCAGAGAAAGTTTTGGTGGGGTGGTGTTTGAGTGCTTGATCTTTTTGTTCTGGCTATTAGGTGTTTTAGGTTTGGGATAGAATGTAACTGCTCAGTTACATGCTCTGGAACACGTGCTGGTGCTTTCTTCTTTGATGTTTTCTAGAGCGTCTCTAACTTTTATTTTTGTGACATTGGAGGTGGTTGTATTCTTTCAAATTAATTACTGTTGTTTCCCTGGTAGTTGCTTCCCATAGCAAGAATTGGAGTACTATTTAGTACATTTCCAATGTATTTTATTTTCAGTTAATTTTTCTTGAGTATAACTGTAGCCCAGGTAACATGTAGTATAGTAGTAATTTGCCTTTTTTGTGAGGAAATGAACTCATCCCCTTCTGTCATTTTCTTTCTGTGAATATATATATATATATGTTAATTGTTAGTTAGTGAAAAGTAAACATTTTGTATACATTTTGCATTTTTGATAGGCCTGGGCGGTAAATTCAGTTCCGCTTGTGGAATTTGCGGAATTTAGGTAATTTTGCATTCTGAGGAGAACGCGGCATTGCCAAAAATTCTGCAATCCGTGACTTTGCGGAATTTTTTGCTTGTTCGCGTTTTCAAAATGTGTGTTCGCTAGATATTTCTCACCGAGCACGCAAACAGCATTCGCGAACACGAAAAAAGCATTGCGAACGGGTGGAACAAGCGATTCCGCATGTTTGTGGAACTTTTGCGTGCTCGCGGAGATGTTTAACCGTTTTGCGAAGCTTTGCGTAGCACGACTACGCAAATTCAGCCAACACCTAATTTTTTATCATACTTACATATATGTTAAATTTTTTTTATTTTTTGATGCTTTCTCGAAGTTTGCTGGTGGTTTAATTTGTTTTCTGTTAGTTAAAAAAATGGTTAGTTTTATCAAAGTGTTACATTTTATTTGTTAGTTTTGTTTAAGCCTGGGCAAAGCACTACGCTACGCTCGCGTAGTTTGCGAAGTTCGCGCTACTTCACACTACGTGAACTGCACGTAGCACAGTGCGAACTCGCGTAGCGTAGTGTTGCGTAGTGCTGCGGTAATTTTTTGCTTGCTCGCGGTCCTCAACGTCAAGTTGGCGACCGCGAGCAAGCAAAATGACATCCCGGCGAGACTTTTTCCTTGTTCGCGATCAGCAACTTCAAGTTGGCGATCGCGAGCATGGAAAATAAACCTCCCGGCGAGATTCCCAACGCGAGGAGGTCAGGTTTCTCATTGCGAGTGGTCACGTATGCTCGCGACCGCTCGCGATGAGAAACTACCAGTTCGCGTTGAGAAAGCTGAAGCTCGAGTAAAAATCTACTCGAGCAGCAGAAAACTACAGCTCGCACTGTGCAAGATGCCATTTTCAATGATTGCACAGTGCCGGTTGCTTGTCCGCACTGTGCAATCATTGAAAACGACATCTGGCACAGTGCGAACAAGGTACTACGCAGTTCGCGAAGTGCTACGCGTAGCTCGCGTAGTGCGAACTTCACTTTGCGTAGCTTCGCGAAGTGCTACTTCGCGAACTACGCCCAGGCCTAGTTTTGTTTAGTTAGTGTCTATTTTTATTTCAGTATTTTTATGTTCTAAAAAATACTTACTATTTTTTGTTGATGTACTTTATTTCTTTGATATTGTTTTTGATTTGGAAATTCTGTAGCCTGTTAAAGGGAAATAAGATACAAGTTTTTATTAGTTATATTTTGTTTGTTAGGATTGTCTTTAGGTCTATTAATCTAAGTTTTACAAATAGTTAATGTTGATTTTGTTCTTTCTTTTTGTAGGAAATAGTGGATTGGAAATTTGTATGTACTGTGTGGTTTTGGTGAAGTTAAGTCTATAAAAAATGAACCGGAAAAAACAATGGTTTGCTTAGTATGTTTATATGGTTGATTATTTTTTAGTTGAGGTTATTTATTTATTTTACAGTTGTGTGCTTACCTTTAATGAGACTTTTCCATTGTAGTAGTATATGTAGATCTTTTTCGTTGTGTTGTCTATCTGGCAACGTTTCGTCCTTCTCCAATGTTTGTTAGTTTTGAGGTAATTTTACAGTTAATTAATTGGTTACTTTTATAGTGTTAGTTTAATTAGTTGTAGTTTTCTATTGGTTTTTGGGGTTATAGATAAACTTTATTGGTTGGAATAGCATCTGTGTGAATATTCTGGCAGTTATAATTTAGTTTATTTAAAGTTTTTAATATTTTTTTAAAAGCACTTTTTTATTTGTGTTCTAATAAAATTAGAATAGTTGTTTCAATATAAGTTATATTTTTATATATGTTGTATTTTCGTTTATTTATATTTGATAGTGGTAATTGTTAATTTGTTTTTTTGTGTTTGTTCATTTATTTTAATTAGATTTTTAATGTTATTAGTTAGTAGTTTGGTTTTTGTAGTTTTTTGATACATTTTTCAATGTATATTTGAATGTTTGAAATGTTTTTTTTTTAAAGGGGTAAAATGTGTTTTTTACAATGTTTAAATGCAATTTTATTTTGAGTTAAGATGTATTTTAGCGATGTTTGTGTTGTTGATAATATTTATGTCGATTTGTTTGTTGGATTATATGTTAATTCAAATTTTCCAATATTTTTGTGTATGATTATTTTGTTGTCGATATTTTTGTAGTCAATAATCTTTTGGACTACATTTTTTTCTCAATATTTGTCTAATTTCAATTGTGTGTATTGGAAGTCAATATTTTTGTCTAAGATATTAGTGATTCGATAATAATTGTGTAGGTCGATGTAATAGGGGCCGATATTGTGTCAGTGATCCGCTAAAACAATGTACATATGCAGGCATATAAAACAAGGCAGTAATTCGGCATACTCCTACTCTGCGGATTCCACTCTGCGTGTACCTAGAGTGTGTATAGGTGTAAAGCCAAGAATCCCCCAATGGACTTGATGTGAGAGAATGAAGGACCCCGTCTTGGTCACAAACTGGACACCCCTCACAAGATGTCAGACTGCTGCTTGGTGATTTCTCAGCTTGCAAGGTCCCTCAGTGTCAGCAGAAGTACCTCTTCTACTAATCTATTGTGAGGCTCATCTTTTATAACTGAAAGCAGCCTTGTGTTGTACGCATGGATTAATGATGTTATCGATATATAGATAGCCCTGTATTCCCGTGGATGAAGATAGTGATGACATTTGTACATATTGTGAAACGGGACCTTGTACATGATGTTCAGGGGTTGTGATAATGCTGTGTGAAGCTAGATATAAAACAAATTTATTTCAGAGAAACGAATCCAACATTGTTTTGCGGCAAATGTTTTCCAAAGGTCACAGCTGGAAATGTTATTTTTGAGGACAATGTAAGAAAATGAGCTGCTTCGCTACATGGGCTTAACTCGGGAATATAACACTCACTCCTCATACTAAGGGTCACTATCTAATCAAAATTTATATTGGAAACATTTATTAAAGGTCATAGTGCTACCTCCCTAACTGTGTAGGCAGGTGGTAACAGTACTTGTGTTCAGCAAGTGACTATGAAATTAACCGTCACTCGATGAGTGATGCCTGGTTCCATTCTGCAGCAACCTTGAACATTTAGCATCAAATAGCTCCAATTCGAGAGCAGCCTGAACACAGGATGAATCACAGCAGCTGGGGAACACTTCAGATAACAAGACAAGTTCGCCATTGAAGCATTGTATGCCCCATGGAGAAAAATGGCCTTAAAAATCAAGGAACCGCTTAAGACGTCTTCACAGTTGGAGCCACTAAGAAAACATCTGTGTCCCCATTTCTGCATCTAAACCTGAATGGTAATTCCAATACTCATGCACATATCTCTCCCCTAGCGCTTCATATCTGCATACCTGTTGGTATTGGAGATAATATTGGAATTGAAATGTTGTGACTATCAGTGGATGTTGTCTCAGCCATGTTGAAAGGTATTTGGTCTAATTTCGGAATGTGCAACATGTATACTTCACATCTCTATGTGCCATTGTCATCTGTCTTTCTATTAGATCGTATGCTGAGAGCATATTTGTACTGTTGATGTAACACCATGGCACATGGCCGGAATGTAAGGTTTGTACCATCCAGCTCTATAATGGTGACTGTCCATGTTGTAATATAGGCATGTCTTGTTGTATTATGGCAATTGTGGAAGACACTTGTTGCCCAGCGAACACATTCTGGTTGACAAAGTGGTCATACCATTGTCAACCACAGCCAAAGTCTTTTCTAAGTTGACCCAATCAATGTCACTCAATCTCTCAGCAGCTTCCTGCTGGGAAATCTTCCACAGCTTGTCGTATATTAAATACAAAAAGAGCTTGTGGGTTCTGAGAACCTAGTAAAACAACCCTGAGATCCATGTCATCAGAAAGAAGGGACAAGCGTTGTTTCACCTCAGAAAGTGTCGAGGTTTTTAGCAAATCTAGGCCTAACTTCCCAACACTATATGATGTCACCACCAGAGTGTTATCTCTGTATATATCGTTGATCAGGCTTATTGATTCTAAACCCTTCGGTGTTATCCAGGAATCTAGATTGACACCCGTACGTGTCCACAGGCCAAACAAACCAACCCTTCTAATTGGGGTCTGATGAATTGAAAGAACCATTATGCATCATTGTGTCTAGTATATCCTCACTAAAGTGTGTAGAGTGGTGTCAATTCTCAAAACGTGAGAATGCAGGAATACAAGGTGTGTTCAAATACTTTGTTTTTGCTATACCTAGACATGAAGTTTGTTGCACTGTCTTGTTCAGGAAAATCATTTGATGAGGTATGATGCATGCTCTAAATACGGCCTCCTTCCTCTAAACCTGCCATTCCTTTGTCCCCGGATAGACTTTGTGTCTATTGTGTCTTTCCAAAAGTCGAAAACCTATGCAGACAGTTGGGAAATTAATGAAGAGGAGGATATCAGCTTGGTGTTTGTTAGCATATTTTTCTTTGCAGGTGTAGGTGCAAGCCTGTAGTAATATGAGCCTGGGTCTGATGTTTCAAAACCTAAAAAATAAACAAACGTTTGTGCAAAGTTCTTAAAACTACCTTTTGGCGGTGTTGGGCAGTCCTCCCATTGTGTCTAATTATAAACACCACGTCGGATACTGGCTTTATGTAAAAAATGGTGACTATAATGCTGGTAACAGAACATGTCTCCAAAATTACTTGTACCATAATACAATTCATCTGAAAATGCAACTGATAGCTCTAAATCTGAAAGCAAGTAATGCACAGTTTCAATGTCGCAATCATCAGAGAAAGAACTAGAGGTGATGATGTCATTTAAATAATTTTTGAACAAATAAGGAATTTTCAAATGGTCAGTAGGACCATATACATCATACAAAACCCTGTCCCATACAATTCCTTCAGGAACTGGAACCGCTGTAATGTTCACCAGGGACACGTATCTTTGTTCACGGTGTGATGATGCATGTGGCTTAAGAAACAAGTTCACAAGTTGTACTGCAGAGCATTCTGGCAGAAAGCGTCCATTCAGAAGTAGGAAAAAAGACAGTTATTATACCAATCCAAAGTACCTGGAAAAGTAAGCCAATTGTAATTCAATGATAATTCCAGGGAACAACGAAGTAAGTCTGTTTCAGCCAAAGCTAGAAAGCATAAACTCAAAGCTTAAAAGGAAGAGGCAGTGTCAGCAGCTCAGGTTCACTTTGATCTGATGAGAAGTCGTCATTATGAATGAAGTAGCCAGATGCCGTCCCATCTATTCTTGGCAGCTCAGCAGGTTTTGTAGAACTGGTAGATTACTCAATCTGTGACATGTTGATATAGACGTTGTCAATTATTTTATTGAAATTTCTGTTCTTGTTGACTGTAGGGTTGTAGTTGTTTTTTACTGGAAGAAGTATTGTGTTATCATTGTACACAGCTTCTGTTTGGTAAGTGGAGTCTTCAGTTGTTACTAAAGCTTCCATCTGAACTACCTCTACAGTAGAGAGTTCGAGCATCAGCCGAATGCTGGGACCAAACCCACAGGAATCTAGAGCATGAATCTAATGCCACCAAGATGTACTTGTAAGCCTCAGTGTAAGGGGCCGCAGTGATCCAATTGGACACACACAAGAGGTTTGTCTGAGATTAATAAAGGTGTTTGTGGTGGACATGCTACAGGGGAGCCCTTCGTCTGCTGGCAGACGTAGCATTTAAGGACAAAGTCCTTGGTCTGTTTAGTAAGACCTGGCCACCAATAGCACTGCTTTAGTAATTAAACTGTAGCAGTGATCCCTGCATGAGCTGAACCTAAACCCTCATGTGCAGCTAGTATCAATCCCAATCTTCAGTCAGTGTTTGGTATTACTCTATCTCCCCACTCTTGGAATCTGACCCTATAGAATGAGTTGTGCATCTAACTTGTAGGAGTACTTGAGTGGAAAGCCTTTCTGCAGGGCTGAGCTGTTGCGTATGGCATTGACAGCTATCATAGTTGCTCCATCTATCCTTGTGCTAGAGTCAGTCATTGCAGCAATGGCAGCAGTGAGTACTGTTGCCTTGGTGGTTTCTTCCACCATCAAATCCATTTAACCTGAATCAATGCCAACAAGTTGATACCTCAATGTATGAATAACATGAGGTCATGTCAGGCCTTCTTTCAGCGTTGCCACTTGTTCCCAAAGCATCTTATGCTGTACTGTGCAACCTTTGCAATCCCTAAATCCATTCTGGTCCCAATAATGTAAATATCTCTCATAGGACTGGGACACAATAAAATGAATCACACACTAGAAGTGTGGGGAATTCAGGATTCTGTATTTTGCAGTGCCAGTATCATGGTGTTTAGTTCTGCTAGCTGTGCAGTACAGTCTCCTAGACTGTGTGTGTGTTTTTCCAAGAAGAAACTTTCCGTATTGCATGCTCCCTTTTATAATTGCTCATGCCGCTGAATGTTGCTGTTTCGTACCTTTGACCGGCTGGGCAGATCCATTGGTACAAATGAGACATTCATATTGATCTAGATGCATTATCTCATTCGGTAGAGGACATTCTGGTTCGTACTGCAGGAATGCTTGTGTCTGTAATGTAGAATCAAATCTGTAATCTACATTGGTTGCAGTGAGGGAATTAGCCCATTGAATCCATTGTGGGCATAGTGCTTTAGCATTCGGGATTCTTGCCTTTGTAACGGCCTCTAGGATCGGTACCAGGGTCACGACAATTATGCGTTTCCCCTGTGCTAGTGCTCTGTCTCTCACTATAGATGTCCGTACTGCTGTGAGTATTTCATCTGTTGGTGCAAAATGCATTTCAGAGTTTGTGTACAAATGTAATTTGCATGCAATAAGTACTATATCGCCTTCAATGAAAGTGATGTAGGTGTACCCGGAAGGTCCAGAGACTACATGGATCACCAAATAAGTTGTGTTGACCCGTGTGTGTAAATGTTTGGAAGCTATCCTGTCAGCTTGTTCAGAACGTAGTATATCAGTATGTTCTTATTTACAATGGTGCACTTAAAAATCAGGTCTAATTAAGCCGTAGAAAGGTTTTACTCTTTCTGCGTAATCCAAAATAGATGTCCTGCCAAAATGCAAAAATCCTAAAATGGATTGTAGTCTTATCAGAGTTGTTGGAGGTTGGAGCAGTGTACATTGTTCAAAAAATTGTGCCGCCAGGCTTTTACCTTCATTTGACAGTGTGCATCCTAAAAATGGAACATTGAGGTGGGCAATTTTTTATTTCTTGAAATTAAATTTGTATCCTAAGTGGGCAAACCCAAGAATTATGTGGTTCACCCTAGACAGGTGTTCCATTATTCAATCATCCATCAGATAGATGTCGTCTGCATAGAACAATGCCTCGTCATCAAAAATTCGAAGGAACTCTGTTACCCTGGCTGAAACCAACCCAGGGGGGTTCCTGTACCCCTGGGGTAATCGACAAAATTGGTGGTCAGAGCCTAGCGCCGAAAATGTTGTCAAATATCTGCTCCCAGGTGCTATGTTTTGGCAGAAAAATCAATTTGAGATGTCTAGTGTTGTTTTGTATTTCTTCCCCACAATGTTATTTATTAGTGCGACACTGTGCGCACTCTGTACTGCAAATGTGCATGTGGATGCATTTAAATATCTATATTCTAAGACTAGAAAATATGAATTATCAGGTTTAATTGCAGGAAACAAAGTATTATTCATAAGTACGGTACAATTCTCAATCACACCCTGATACTCAAGTTGATCTAAGATCTCCCTGTCTTGTATCTTTGCCTCATGTTTAATCGGGTATTGTCTCTGTGGCTGAACAATTGATTTTAATGGGATTTCATGATGAGGTGACTCATCACTCCACCCAACATAATTTTGGTAAAGTGCAGTAGCTAACGCTAACGCCCACTCCTGCGTGTATGAATTTTTAACTGATTCCGGTATGAGGTCAGAAAAAGCAGGTAAAATAACTTCTTCTCCCATTGGGCAATCCATTATGAACTCACGTGCCCAATCCTTTTTGGCCAAAAGAATTTTGTAACCATAAGCCAGGTTCTACCAAAAAGAGATCCTACACTTTCCTCGTTATGTCCCCCTCAATTTGGAGCATTATTTAGTAGAAACAATGTGGGACTCTTACCCTTGTACCAGGTGTTTCCATGGTGATATGTTCACTCAGCACTTCTACCCCAGAAAGTCCATCAGGTTTGGGTGAGCTATGGTGACTTTTGCCGTGTGCTGTCCAGTATCATCATTGCCCATTCCCCATTCAGAAGCAGAGTCCTAAGTAGCCTTGGCATTTCTAATTTTAATTCCGGCTAACTTCTTCTTTTTAAACTGAGGTTTTGAAGTCTTTTGCCTGTCTTTCTGTTTAATGATGTAGTCCGAAGTGGGATGTGTCTCCCTTTTCAGCTTGACTCGCTCTTCTGATCTGTAGTGGGACTGTCCGACTCTTCCTGAACACTTTTCGGATGTCTCCTGAAAGAAACGAGATGAACGTGTATCAGTATCCTAATACCTGTCAGGCTTTCTAATGTTGTCACAGTTTCACAAATTATATCTCTGGTCTGTGTGTTCCTGTTGAGGAGACCCACCCAGTGACTGCGTTTTTTTAATGTTTATTATCCCATTTCTTCTTTGAAGAATCAGGTGCCTGCTTAGAGTTATCCTTTCCAGAATTACTCTTAACTATTGGTTTTCCAGGTTTGTCTCCCAGATTATCTCTGCCTTAAGAGGCAAATGTATCTTTGATAATCTTAGGCAATTCACGTTCCTGCTGTTCTGGAGTGAATTCCCTCAGGCAATAGCGTTTAGCCACCACTGCTGCCTCCCCTTTCATGTTACTCAACATATTTGCTGATACTTGGGCAAAATTGCCTGTCAGTTTCATTCCTAGATCCATGGCAGGTTCTGCACCATACTCATTCTTCATCTGTTTCAGTACATCTGGTATGACTGCTATTGAAGTAGTACCCTGTGTTCTGGCCTATACGGCAAGCGAAAATTGTGCCCTAAGTGGCACAATCTTCTAACTGGGGAGCCATCCACATTGGGAAGCAAATTGTCAGTATTTTGTTTTTTTCCTGTAGATTCAACATAGGGAAAAATTGCTTCAAGCTGTGCAGTTTTTTGTGCTATCCAGACAGGATTTGCTCCCAGCTGGTGGGAACCTTTCTCATAATGGCATTTAGTGTTTGTGTGCTAATACCTGTGGTAGCCATGTATGGTTGTGTAACCTGTGCAGCCCCCGCAGGTTGTACTGTGAATGTTCTCATTACGTATTGTGTTAGATTTTGTAAATCTTTAATAAATCCCTGTAAAGTTTGCACATTCCTGCTGATGTTGAGGCAGCAGCATCTGGATGTGGTGTGTATGAAAATAAGACTGGCCAGGTCGCTCTTTTTTTCCTGAGTGGACCAAGTCTCACGTGTTCTGAAGTAAAAGGTAGGGAGCCTTTAAACCAATTAATATGCTCCTTGTATTTTAATGGGCTTCTAAGTCCACATATCGGAAATACTCATCAGGTGGGTCATCTACAATATATCCATGAAATAACTGTGTGTGTGCATCTGCAGGCGGGAATTTAACCCAATAATAGAATACCCTATGTTCTGAATGCTTTGTGTGTCTCAACCACGAAGGTAACATCTCCACCCGTCACCGGGAGGCCATGCTGTAAACATTTAAGGTAACTGCCTGTCTGCAATTTTCTGAAATATTTAGTCCAACTAACGGTGCCCAAATGTCCACATCTTGTTGATTAGTAATTATTAGAGCAGAAGTATTTAACCAAATTTTATAGAGATATTGTTTGCACAATGTGGGAATTTGTAATCCTCCAAGCTTGATTCACATACTAGACTTAATATTCTCAGCAAAAAATGTCACTGCAATTAAAGTATTTTACCCCTATGCTGGACTGATTATTATCTTATTAAGTTTTCTGTATCAAACCCCAGAGCGACCAACTTTGGTGCCACTAGGGAAAATAACCGCCAGGGCAGGGAATGTAATAAACTCCTGAAAATAGCAAAAGAAAACCCTGTGTTCAAAGATAAATGTCCTTTGAAATAAACAAATCGGTGGATGAAAATTATCTGGAAGTCTGAGAACAGATGAGAACCACCCTTGATCATATTGTTGCACTCAAACAATTAAAAAACACACATAGGGTATCAGCACGTGGTATAATGAGGAGTTACAAATTCTAAAAACAGGATGTAAAAAGGCAGAAAGAAAGTGGAGAAAGCCCTATGCAGATGAGGATAAAATAGCTCTGAAAACAGCACTGAACACTTATAAAATTGAGATCTCCAAAGCAAAAGCAGAGGACAATGCCAACAGTATTCTAAGGGCCCCAATTAGTGCTAGAAGTATATTTAAATTAATCAATGACCTTTCTAAACCTGACTGCCTAAAAAACAAGATCACCGCTACACAGGACCTATGTGATAGTTTGGCTATGTTCTTTGAGGAGAACATTTATAAAATCATTGATGGTTTGGAAACGGGCAACTCAGACCCATCGGAAGGACATGACCAGGTCAGATTGGCCAAAACCCCAACTCTGGCTCAGAAAGAGGAGAGGGTGGGCAAGGATAAGTTAGATACTCTGAAACAGTTTGAGACTCTAACAGAAGAGGACTTTAGTACACTAGCCTTAAGTTAAGTGTCTCCTCAGGATCCCCGCTAGATCCTTTAACGCACCGCGTATGGAAAGAATTAAAGGAGGAACTCTTTCCGCAACTCTGAAAGATCTGTTGTCAATCTTTGAGTAATGGGATAGTACCAGCATACTGGAAGCAGGCTATAGTGACACCACTTTTGAAGAAAGCTACGTTAGATCCTGTGTGCCCTAATAACTACAGATCTATCTCCCTCTTACCCTATCCTGTAAAAATTATAGAACGACTGGTTAGTAAAACACTCCCACAATTTCTAGAAACTAATCATAGGCTGGAAGATGCGCAATTTGGTTTCCGACCGGGTCATGGAACAGAAACCGCTCTATTAACAGTCATGGATGAACTCAGAATGCGAGCAGACAGAGGACATTCAGTCATACTGATACTATTGGATTTGTCTGCTGCATTTGATACGGTTAATCACAGAACCCTCTTGAAAAGGCTCATGGAAATTGGGTTAGGTGGCATGGCAATGAAGTGCATTCTGTCATACCTGTTGGATAGACAACAGGCAGTGGCCTTATCCCCCTTCCAATCTAAATGTAGAAATATTAAGCATGGTGTCTCTCAGGGATCGTCAATCATTAAATCATTCAAAGTCAACTTGGTGAACTATGCGAACGACACACAACTTATACTGTCACTGGAAGGAAATCAATTGATATCACTCGACAGTTTCCACGAGTGTATGCAAAAGACTGCAGGATGGCTTAAAAACAACTCCCTGCAGTTTAATGGTGATAAAACAGAGATCCTGTTCTGTTGGGTGAATAAAGTTCCTCTCGCTTTCCTGACCGATTTCTGGCCTACCCATACAGATACGCCATGGCTTCTGTCAGAGACAGTGTGCAATCTGGGGATAGTCTTTGATAATAAACTGAGTCTAGAAACCCAAGTGAATAAAACAGTCGGCATTTGTTTTTCCCTTATCAGAGCGCTACGAAAAATACTCTCAATGCTACCTGTCTCAGCCAGAGCACTAATAGTGAGAAGTGTCATCCTGAGTCGATTAGATTATTGTAATGCTTTGTTACTGGGTGCCCCAAATTGTTTAATTAAGTGACTTCAGAGAGTCCAGACAATAGCCGCAAAACTAACCTTAAAGAGACCACTTAGATCATCGGCTTCCTTGGCTTTAAAAGAGCTTCATTGGCTCTCAATGACACAGAGGATACAGGTTAAATCGCTCTGTATTGTGTTTAAGGCACTGCATGAACTTGGGCCAATACCGTTGCAGAGCAAATTCAAATGCTATGTCCCGATCAGAAATCTTTGCTCGTCATCAGCTAACTTGGTAAGCAAGCCCAGATTTAGAACAACAAGATTTGGAGGAAGAGCATTTAGCATTAAAGCAGCACGACTTTGGAATGAGCTCCCGTCTAATCTAAGACAGATAGAAGACCTATTGCAGTTATAGAAGAGGCTTAAAACATGAACTAAGGGCTTAGTGTCAAGACTGATTCCAGACACCCCCAGAGGATGTGTTGGCCTATAGACTAGCTAGCTCACAGTGCCACAGTAAGCCCCCCCCCCCTAACCTCCCAGGGAGCTAATATTTACTGGCAACCACTGAATATGACACCCTGAGGCCTCAGGGATCATGGGAACAATACAGACCCTTTCGCTCAGTCATTCATGCTCACTTATTCTTAGAGGAATATACAGAGAATACACTGTGGGATATTTTCAATAATATTTATTGAACCAACGTTATTCTTGCATAAAATACGTGTGCTGCAATGTTCAATGGACAGAAGCAGATAAAATTGATTACAAGCACCAAAAGCGTAAATTGTAGATATAGTTCTACCATGGTGCTAAAACAATGTATATATTACGGCAAATAAAAAAGGCAGTAATCCAGTGTACTCCTACTATGCAGACCCTGCTCTGAGTGTACCTAGAGTGCGTGTAGGTGTAAAGCTAAGAATGCCCCCCAAGGGACAATCCAACCCCATTACCTCATAGTAGACAATGAAGGACCCCGTCTTGGTTAAAAACTGGACATTCCACATGAGATATCAGACCGCTGCATGGTGAGTTCTCAACATGCAAGGACCTTCTTTACTTATCTATTGGGATGTTCATCTTTTATAATAGAAAACAGACTTGTGATGTATGCATAGACTAGTGATGGTATGGATATATAGATAGCCCTGTTGCCTCGTGGCAGAAGATAGTGATGACATTTGTACGTAGTGTGAAACGAGATTTTGTACATGATGTTCAGGGCATTGTGATAATGTTGTGCCAAGCTAGATTTAAAACAAGTTTAGTTGCAGAGAAACTAATCCAACATTGTTGTCTATGCAAATGTGTGCCAAAGGTCACAGCTGGAAATGTTATTTGTGAGGAAAAAGTAAGAACATGAGCTGATTCGCTACATGGGTCGAACTCAGAAATATAACATTGCTATTCATAAAGGCAATTACTAATAGTGTCTTTATGAGAGCATAGTCTCCACACATAGAAAGATAGAACTGTCCTAACCTTTTATGTGCTGACACTCCGTATCCATAAACATACCACTAGTAAAATACCTTTGTGAATAGCAAACAATCCTAAATTTACACAAATGTGTAAATTTATTTTTGTGATTCAGGTCCAAAGTATCTGTGCTTTTCTGTGGCATGGGATGCCCACCATCAGTCTTTCCTTCAGATTTACTACAGCCCATCCACCAACTCCACTAATTATTTCATATTGTTTTGAGGGGCTCCATATTTTGTTATGCTGTAGGATGCTGGTTGCCTTTTCTGTGATTACGTTGCTTAGGAATGTGTCTTTCCCAATTACACTTCAACCACCTCAGCTCTACTTCTACCTAGCACTTTTCTTACCCATTATTTTCCACGTTTTGTGTACATTTGTTTCTTAGAATTTCCATGTCTGAAACAGCCAAGGAACACCCCTTCTCCTTACTCTGCATTTCAACTTTTTTCTCATCGTGGCCTTCGCAGTGCTATCTGTGAATCCAGCCATACCATACCCCATAATTGCAGCTTTGTTTGGCATGCATCCTTTTCTAATGCTATATTCTCTATTGCCAATATTCTGCTGATGCCATTGGGACCATTTCCAAATAGTGCAAGGCCACTCACAGATGCATAAACTACATGATCACTTCAGAGGGTTGAAATGGTGTTGTTCTCTTACTCTTCTCTGCCTTCGAAGGTCCAGAGAGGTAATGCTACAGATGTCGCAGGCTGAGCTTTCTTCTGAAACCATTAGAATAGTAACTAATGGTCTTTACTTAAGCAATCAATTTATTTAATTTCTTTTTTCTACCTGGATCACTGTAGACAAGGAACAGAAATCAAACAGGTTTTTTACAAACTCCACCTTTTTGCCTCAGTCCGCGAACTTCAAGAGAACTCATCTGGCTGTTAAGAAGGCCAATTTTCTCATCATTACTTTTGAGGACACAAGTGAGTACTTTCCAGCATCCACACTTCCTACTTTTTTTTCCCACTGCTGTTTCAGTCGCCCGAGTATCATCTGGGGCAGCACCTGCAGATTCAATAAAAAACGATTTCTTTCACTTCCCACATTTGAGATAAGTTCTGCCCACCCTGATTTCCACCTTCAACCCTTTGTCTTCCTCAAACTAATGTCATGTACATTTCCTCCATAGATGGTGGACTCATGGACCCTAGAAACTGTACCTGTTTATCACATAAACCTTTTGCTAAACCTCTCCAATGCAAGCATCCACTTCCCAGTATCTTTTTCATTGATGAATTAACCTTGGTACATTAGCCAGCCTAAAGTAAAATGACATCATTCTACTTCCTCTTAACGCGGATTCTTCAGTGTTGTTCTCCATATCAGGAAGAATGAAAATGGGCTACGGTTAATTATAAATCTCTGCTCCTTCAATCACTGGGTGGTATACCGCCACTTCAAGAATGGAATGCACCTCTTGCAGGTCACTCTTCTACAAGGTAATGGATGATCAAATTGGTCATAGCACATGCCTATTTTTCAGTTCCAATCTGTACAGAACATCAGCCTTTTCTCAGATTGCTATGGCTATGTCAGATGTGGCAATGTCAATGTTTCCTCATTGGTATCTCATTTGCCTCTTGGTATTTCACAGAGTGGCTTATCTATGCTCAAGAGACATTTGTGTCATTGTTTATTTAGAAGAAATCCTTTTAATGCATCAGTGACTTCTTGCTCTCTCCTGTCACCTTAACTTGATGATCTCCCTTCTCCTCAACCTCATAGCGTGGTTCACTTTGAGAAATGTTCCTGTACTACTCCTAAGACCATGGGCTTCCTGGGCCTTACTGTAGAAACTTGTTCCTGTAGCCTGAAACTCCTTTAAAGGAAAATGTTCAAGATCAAGCATGAGCTTCATTTAGCCCTCTCTTCTCACTCCCTTTCACTCAGATCTCTAGGTCAGCTCATTGGCCCCTTGTTTGCTTCAGTCCGGCATGGTTTTCATGGACTTCTGCACTAACATCACTATCATGCTCTACATCAATGGAAGATTAACAACTTCAACCAGGGTCTCTCTTAATCAGACAACATCATCTTAAATGGCCTCAGATCTCACCATTGAGTCGAAACCAGACACCTAGGCTGGTGAGCCAATTCTAATGGTGTGACTACTAGGAGCTCCTGGTCTGCTATAGAACACCACTGCCATTATAGCTCTTCAGATCAGACTGCCAACTTTGAGTGTGTGAACACCATTGTGGAAAGCTTTTAGAGCTACATTCTGAGTATGGTGAATTACCATGTGGAGAAAATGAAATAGGGCACCTTACGGTTCAACCTCAGTTTGAAAATACTGTCCCACTCTAGATTAACAAGGTTGGAATGAGGGATTAGTTGCAGTATTAGAGTTTCTCACACCAACATATTTCACCAGGTATTGTCTATGTGAGGAAACATCTCGGAGGTGTGCACATTTCACACAACTTGCAATGTATATTTTAATGCAAAACCCCCTTTGCACTGAATTAGGCATTAACGAACATCAGAAAACAAGGTTCAAATTGGATAAATTCTGAATCTCCTTCACTGAAGTAAAACTGCATTATATGCATACTAGCAGAACCCCGGAGAGTTGTATCAAACTCTAAAATGCTTCTTTACTCACTTGACCCCATGCAGCAAAAGAGAACGCTGACCATACAGCATTTCTCCTAATCTATAAATGCACATCCATTTCCATTTCCATACAGCATTTCTCCTAATCGTCCCCCACTGACATTGAGAATCTGTTCTTAGACTGCCATGCTCCAACCAGACAAGCCTTCCCTGTATACACCTCTCTTATACTCACCATCACCATCACCAAATCCCAAAACACTACCCGAGTTAAAAAACAATAACTGAACCCTAGTTAACTCATCCACATTCTGGTCATCCATACTCCAACTTTGGCTGTCCTCTCCCTCTACAATTGCCTGCTTCATAACTGCAGATCAGCAGCAAAATATTCCCTCTAGACTGCTAAAACAATAATAATCCCTAAAATGCTCACCTAGTATTCTTCACAGAAAACTTGTTTAATGACTCCCATCTCCATATTTTTTACCATCTCTACCCCTCGTGATACTCAATGCTCCACCTCGATAGCAAGAGTAAATTTGTTGGAAGAGTGCAAACATTTGAAATGGAATTTCTTTCTTTGATTACATGTCCTTAGAACTGAAATTGCCTAACTCAAGGGACACTAAATTACATCCCATCTAGTACTCGCCAGGCAACAATCGCCTATGTATTGCACAACTAATGGAACTCATCTGTGAGATCTCCAGCAGGTCATGCCACAACTTCTTCTTCAACTCTGCTGGATAGTTGCTAATGATTCAGCAGTTGGCCAATTGCCTTTTTCTTACAGAACAGCTATCTCTTACAGCTCTGCGGTTTTTCTACCCCTCAAAAAGTGCTACCATAGGTCTTCTGATTGCCATGATAGGTGTCCTAGAAGCAGAACACCCAACCCCAGTATACTGGTCGGAAAATGTTCTTGTAACTTTTTCCCTACTCTTATCTGAAACAATGCCCACCGAGAAACCTCTATGACAATAAAAGGATATTACAGGTAGATAGATATGCTTGCATTTGGAACTCACATATCATGGGATCTGAGTACCGAACCTGCTAAAACAATGAAAATCTCATACCTGGCACACTGAAGAGATAAAAACAAATCCTCTCACAGATGGTACTTTGAAGACTTAAAAAAAAAGAGGACACTTCTCAGGGTTCGTAAGTAGATAGCAGGAAAATCTTGAACATCTGTCCATCAACAGTACAAGAAACTCATCTTCACAGCTAAAGCATCCTTCTTAAAATCCCAAATGAACCCTCCAGAAACTGTACAAGACAGCGAGCTATTCTGTGATCATGCAGCAAAATCAACCCTTTACCTCTACTTCCCTCAAGCTCTGAACAGAAAACTGCAACAATTAAATTCACAAGAAAGGGATGCAGCACGGTGCTGCAAGCCATCTTGCTGCAGTGAGCTGCATCATTAGAAAAATGCAGGGATGCATCGTATTTACAACAATACGACGCATCCCTGCGCTTTCCTCTGCACTGGCGCACAATTGGCTGCCTAGCGCCAATGCAGGCACCCATGTACTATGGTGCATGGGGGCTTGAGTTGCAGGATAGGATAGGAACTGGCACAGGATGGAAATGGCACCTCCAGGCTGCCCATTCAGATAGAAGTGACATGGACCAGTCCACAATGTATACTTGAGTGGAATGGTGAGATGCACTAGCCTTCGGTAAGACTAGCATGGGCTGTGGCTGGTGCCAGCTGCAGTGGAATCCTCCAAAATACCTTGGGGCTTTACACATATACTTTTATAAATTAAACACTGTAGCATAGGAGATGACGCTCTTCATACCAGAACCCCACATTGCTAGAACAAAAAGCTGCCTCGACCTACGGCTTGCCCCATGTGAAAGGACCCATTGCTTGAGTTGCGTCACTTTTATGACACACCCCAGCAATGCGTCACTTTTGCGCCAACAGATACGTCAGAAATACTGACGCATCTGTCGCTCCTTGCGGCACCTATGTCCTTGTAAATATGACGCATCATAGGTGCCGCAAGGAGGGCGCAATGAAAAGTGACGCATCGCTGTTTTCACGCAGTGATGCGGCACTTTTCAGAAATGAGGCCCTCTGTATTTACCTCCCACCCTTGTTACAACTGTTCACTTTCAACTAATGCAAAGCTCTCCATTCCCCTTCAAGCAAACACCATCCATTAAATATAGCAAATAAAGGAAGTGATAAACACTCCATTAGAGAATTCTCCTTCGGTGGGGAATTTTCACGGGGAAATTACTTCGTTCTGCGGAGGTGATCCTACTGGCCACTGGCCACCTCTCTTGGAGCCAGGCCCTTGATGTGTTGGTATTACTTGAATCTATAAATGTTTCTTGTTAAATAATATATCCACTTTCCCTATCTATAGCACCTTCCCTCTTTTAGTGACTCGTGCCCCTCTCATTATACAGTATCTTACTTGACAAAGACACCTGCAGTGTTATCAATGCACATTGCTATAACTTAGCTTCCTACCAACCTTGTTTCTCTAAATATCTAGGTACCAGATATCGAGAAGCTGAGTGAAATCCATATTTGTCAGGAGTAAAAAGAAAATGATTTTTTTCTCTGTGAATTTATAAATTCGCAATGTTCCAGCGAAAAAAATGTGACAGTGAGCTTGAAACACTGCAATTAAATCAAGCTATATTTGGAAACCTGAGCATCTGCTTGTAAATTGCCACCTGCAGTCTTTAACAACTTTATACTTACAAGACATTTGCATTGCCAATCGACAATCACTGCTCACAGCTCCTAATTTACAAAATGCAAGAGCCGGACAAGCAGGCTTGAAACTGAACATGCCATACTTTACATGTGTTTTTACTCCGCAGGCTCAGGCAACCCCAGTTAACACTGCTGTTGAATTGCATGCGTACATATGCCAAGATTTCCTTTTCATGACACAACAACATCAAATCTAGTCTGAACAGATCAGGCTCCGTGTCACAAACCCGAACTGAGCTATGAAATGTGAAGACTGGCCCATCAATAACCAGTCACCCGAAGGGCCAACCAACCAACAACCAAATTGAGTCCGAATCGAGCGCCTCTCCTACCACAAATTGCCTTCATCCACCTATATTTTCTAATCTGGCATATTAAATCGCTAATTCAATTAATATATAGTTTAACATTTATGTTCCTATGAAATTATTATTATAAGAAATGCATAGATCTTTAAATCAGGAAAGCTAAAGCATAATTGGTCAAACTTTTCTGCCAGAGAAATTAATAAAAAAGCTCACAGGCTTGTTGGTTACTTTCTTTACTCTTTGTCTGATGCCTTAAAGTCTGACTAGATGGCATACGCCATCAGAATATCCCGTCCGCTGTATTACGATTCCATTATGTCCTATGGCACTGGAAATACGGTGTGCAGGATATCGGTCACCTTTCTGATGGAGTATCCCGTCTGCCAAGATAGTAATCAGGCCCCGAGTCCTTTGTGGGTGTAGTTAGGATATTAGTAGTGTGAATGGCTGTCCCACCAAGCATATTGCGGCCTCTGACCGCCATACCACCTGCAGGGAATGGCGGCTCCCTGGCAGCGGCGGTCGTGGTGACGCCCTAAAAAGATATGTGATAGAGAGGTGTATACAGTAGCTTTATCTCGATACCACCACAATATAAAAATAATCCGGAAAATGTATATATTTAAATAAATCGACCATGCCAAGAATCCATCTGAAGTTTTATGTAAAAGTGCATAGTATTTTCATAATCCCTAGAGCATGCTTTCAAGATATTCAGGCATCACAAGCACTTTCTGATTCACTGGCTAATCCTTTTGTCGAGAAAGCTAATGATATTTACCAGAACTTCCCTAGCCCTCCTGAGGAGACCAATGGCATCTCACCCTTCCTGGCAGTGATTAAAGCCTAGGAAAGTTGAAGGCATTTTGACTTGAGGAAATTGAGAAAGCACATGCTTCAGCCAAATCGGGATCTCCCTTGGATATCTGTCCTCCCAAGATCTATGCTGATCTCTCCAGCCAGCTTGCTCCTGCTATTTGTTCCTTTTTCACTTTATCTGTCAACATCGCCAGATACCCGGAAGGCGACTAAGATTATGCAGATCCAAAAAGAGGCCAACCTGGTGCTTTCCAACCTCACTACCTAATGTCCAATCTCGCTGCTTTTTTTCTTAGGCAAGCCTCTGGCAGGGGCGTAACACAGGTCCCTGCAGTCCCCGCAGTGCGGGGGTGCCCCCAAGCTCCAGGGGCCCCCTCAGAACAGCACTTCAGCTGGAGAGGTCCTAATTAACCCTGGGCGTAGTGGGCGTAGTGGGGCTACGTGGAGCAGCGCGTAGTATGGCAAAATCTACGCACCCTCGCGCGCTCCGCGTAGCCCCTCTACGCACTGCCCGCTCCCGCCCGCTTTGCAGCGGTGTGCGCGTAGCGCTGCCTGCTACGCCTAGTTCGTAAACAGCGAAGCAGGCAGCGCTACGTGCACTCCGTGGGCGAAGCGGAGCATGACGCCCACCCTTAGTCCTAATAGAGTCCGGAGGGGGCCCCGCTACGTACCTTGCAGGGGGGCCCCCTCAATTATCGTTACGCCACTGGCCTCTGGAAGGACTCATAAACAAACAACTCTTCGAGTACCCAGAGGTTAATAAGATGCTGGACACATCCCAGTCTGGTTTTACACCTTCACACAGTATTGAGACAGCACTAGTAGTGGCCACTGATCACATCAGATGTTCTTTAGACAGGACCTTACCATCTATGCTAGTGTTGCTCGAGTATGTGCAGCGTTCAATACTGTGTCAAATCCCAGGTTACTTCGCAGGCTGCAGGAGATTGGAATCTATGGGACAGCACTAAACTGGCTTGGCGAATTTCTCTACAACAGAACCCAAACTATCACTTTGGGTTCTTTTAAGTTTTGCACCATGATACTTGACAAGGGGGTACACCAGGGCTCATGTTTAGCCCCTTTTTAACATATGTGTTGCACGGCTTGCAAGCATTGCAAAAGCCTTTGGCTTTGAAATAATATAAGTGGATGGCACACAGCATATAATCTCCTTTGACAATGATTTGTTCAAAGCAAAAGAAAATGTTTCAGCTGATATAACAGCAATTACTGCCTGAATGACAGAGAAATGTCACTAGCTGAATCCTGGAAACAGAGATTATGCCGTTTGGAAAGGAATAACAACAGCGGGCATCTGATTGGTGGCCAGCTAAACGTGGCACTGCTGCCTCTGCCAAACGGGTTAAGAACCTGGGAGTCCGTCTCGAAGAGCCTCTTACTATGAAAGAGGAGGTGTTGTCCATCTCAGGCTCCCATTTTCAAATCATGCACTTGTTCAGAGGAACCTTTCCATTCCTCCCACTTTCAACAAGGAAAACGACGGGTCAGGTTCTTGAGATTAGTAGATTAGACTACAGCAATGCACTATTGGCCTCTGCAAATGAGATGTAGCTATCAAAACTACAAGTTGTGTAAACCCCTGCAGCTCACCTCATTTGCAACCTTCCATCAGGAGCTGCATCTGCTCCCCTCCTGAGCGCCTTACATTGGCTACCGGTCTGGAAGAGAACCATCTTTAAAATATGCTGCTTTGCACATAAAGTCTTGACAGGAAAATACTCCTGTTACTTTGCTTCAAAGATGATCCACTATTTCCCTCCTAGACTCCTCAGATCTAGGGATAAATCTCCTCGTGTCAAAAAGGCCTGGTATTAGGTAGGTATTTTTCTTACCTGGCCCCTCTCTATTGGAACAGGCTGACCCATCATATGTGAACTGGTTCAGATTATTTCCTCTTCGGGAAAAGCACTTAAAAAAACATCTCTGTTCTAATTGAGTTGCCTCGATTGCATAGGGGCCAGACGTATGACAGATTTTTGCGGTCGCAAACGGGAAACCAGCCTGTTTGCGACCGCAAAATAGGTCTGTCCTATTTACAAACCCTATTTTGCCAGTCGGTAACCTATTACCAATTCACAAAATAGGGTTTGCGACTCGCTATTAGGAGGGGGCGTGCCAACGGCATCCCTTCCTAACAGCAACTCGAACTTCATTGTAAGATTATTTTGCAATTGCAGTTGCAGTCGCAAAACACTCACAGTTAGCCACCCATTTCAAATGGGTGGTACGCCACTCGCAAACGGGAAGGGGTCTTTGTGACTGGCATTAAAAATATTTGATAAGAGCATGCAGTGATCCCACAGACCACTACGTACTCTTATAAAATGAAACAGTAACATTTCATTTTTCTTTTCACAGACATGGTGGTCTGCTGACCCCAGCAGGCCACCATCCCTGGGAGTGCACGCCATTCCCATTGGGGTCGGTAATTGCATCTGGCTCATGAATATTAATGAGGCAGGCAATTTGCGACCCCATTAGGAATGCTGTAAATTCCTAATTGCGAGTTGCAAATTGTGAGTCGCAAAATGACTTAATTTGCGCATCGCAAATGGGACGGGTCGTACATCTGGCCATAGGTCTTGTGTTTGCGCCGAGATATCCCTCCCGGGGTGATTCATTTGAATGATAAATTAAAAGAACGTAACAACATGTAGTACCAATCATATGTTTTTGCGCAAATAATATTGAACTAATGAAAGGAGAATTTTTTGTTTGTTTTCGGGGCTTTGACGTGCAGTGCGTGATAAATCTACGCCTCTGTTGCGTAGGTATGGTTGAAGCTGATTATTTCATATCAGGCTGTAAACACAAATTCAATGGTTATGCTTTTTTGCATTACATTCAATAGATCCCTGATTTTCTCCCACAGACGATTTTTGTGAATGATCTTTCACACAGAACGTCAAGTAAAATGATTGCTCAAAATACAGTTTTACTTCATTTCAAAAGAATTTCAAACATGAGCAGACGTTCTTGAATCGGTCAGCAATAAGAGTGAATGTAACTGAAGGCACCCTTTGATCTGGAGCATCTGCTGGGGTCTGGAATCAGTGCGTGCGTGTGTGCGCGTGCATGCGGGCACCTGTGTTGTGTATAGTGTGTGTGGTGAGTGTGCACATATGCTTCATTTTTTTAATGGATCCTGGGGGGGTGTATATCATCTTAAATAGCAGATAGGGAGGTGGCCTGAGACCGCCTATATTCTGAAAGGGAGGGGAGGTGCTGACAGCGCAGCTTTCTGCTAGTGCCTAGAAGTGTAGGAAGGAAAGGGGCGTGTTTAGTGAGCTGCTGCTATACATGGTCTCTTGGGTGTAGCCGAAGCGATTCATTTTTATTATTTAGGCCAGGCACAGCACTTTTCATCATAAATAAATATAAAATTATAGTATATGTACAGCTCAAAATCCATATATAGATTTTTACAGCGGTGCCCAAGGTTCATTGTTTTCCTTACCCTACTGGAGCACCAGTGAAAAGGGAGCTACTTCCATGAGAAGCAACATATTAACAAGAGACAAAAGTGAGCAGGAACAGCCAATAAAGTCATCATCATTTAATAAAAAAACAAAACACCGATGCCACAGATAGGAATCAACACCTCTGAGTTTTATGGCACAAATGTCATGTGACCCGGCATAGCTGGGACACCTAAAAACTAGCAAGAAAGGTCAAAGTGATGAGCCAAAGGTATTGTCCATCTTTGGTAAATAGATCTTACTCTTGTCAGTAGTGCTGGAGTAGCAGCACTCTTGAGTGACATGGGGAAATCCCAGCAGTAAGTAATATGTTAGGCACAAGATGGAGACAGACCTAGAATAAAAGCAGATTACACCCACCAAAGGTGTTAATGGTAGTATAGGTGGGGTAAAATGGGTGCCCTTCGCCCTCACCAGTTCAGAGACCCCCCTTCTGCTCATAGTCTCTCTGTGACTCCCTGAAGCCCATGGGAAAGGAAGGCCATGAGGCAGTCTGGTTACAAGTGTTGCTGATGGGCGGGCACCTCCTGCACACATCATTTCAAGGACAACTCAAAGCAGAGAGTCATGCAGTAGCAGTAAGTTAAATATTTCTGGCTAAGGGTCTGAATAGGAGTTTCTTCTAATAATCCGACCCATACTTTAACCCCTGTTTACACATGGATTGGGATTACCAACTTGAAAGAATTTAAAGAACTCAACCCTTGTTAAATTTCGGCAGGCAAACCTCCCGAAATTTACCAGGGAAAGCACATTGGGCCTGATCTACAAGGGTAAATTTACACTTTTTTGTGAGTTTACAATTCTTTGCTGTTCACAAAGGGATTTACGAGTAGTATCTTTACGAGTGCGGAGTCTCTGCACATAAAAAGACTTATCTAAGATAGGTATTTTTATGTGAGGAGACTCCGCACTCGTAAAGATACTACTTGTAAATCCCTTTGTGAATAGCAAACAATTTAAACTTACACAAAAGTGTAAATTTACCTGTATGAATCAGGCCCACGGCATTTGCCGCATCATGCAGAATTTGGTGTATTAAAGTCCAAAATCCACACGTCATTCCCCATGAACTAGTAATAGATGTTATTTATTGCACCTGATAAATAACATATCCCATTATATCATTTTTCAGGGTGATAAATAACACTGTAGTTTGTAATAAAGCCCTTAGAAAAGAAATAAAGTAATAAATAAGCAACAGGGAGTACATGCTAAACCAGTTAAAAACAACATGCAAAAACAATTTAAAGCCCTGACAGTAAATATAAGCATTCAAACAACCCCAGTGCCACAGACTTTTATACCATCTAAATCTGCAAACAAACTCACTGGTTTTACCACTGTCGGGATGACCATATCCACAGTGTAGGTTTTTTTGTCATTGATAAGATCAATGCTCACATTGCAACCAGCAAACTCCTCAGGAAGCAATGTGTAAGCAAAGTAGCCAGGCAAAAACAGATGGGCTGTGCGATCCGTTTGATCTACCTGGTGGCCTTACTTGGGAAAACAACAAGGGGGACAATGAGGGCTTGATAAAGGTCCACCGTACTTGCCCTGGGTAGAAATAGAAGACAAAAGAGGTACGGTGTTCCTGGGTGGCAAGTTGGCCACCTGGTGAGTACTCAGAGTGGTGAGGAGGTGGGAAATACCTCCTTTCGGAACTAGGACCCTCACACACCCAGCAAGCTAGGTGTCATGCTTCATCATATGGGTCTGCTCCTCGTTGAGCCGGCGCTGCAATGCTCGACGGGCACCCATAAAGGGGCTCTTTATCGGAGATCTTTTGTTCCTTGCCGTATAGGTGCCGTGGGTGTGAGGGCCCTGGTAAGATGTTGATGTGGTGTGTGGGTTAAAACAGGTAAGGGAATCCTTTATAATTATTTTTATTCTGGAGAGGTCACAACCTGATTAAAAAGTAAAAAGAAGAAGGAGGGGCGACTATTTTGTTTTAATCTGACAAAAATTACGCTCTACCCCTTAGTGGTCAACATGTTTCTCGCCTATAAAATGTCTCTAATAGATCAGTTGGCAATTCCTCAGGACCTAGTGACTAAATGAAAACTATCTACAGTGTGTGGTGTGGTTCTACATACCACTTCTTCTCTCGGTAGGATGTTCCCCCGGAGAAAAGCAGCCAACCTAGAGTACAAACATAAAGGATCAAAAAACCAAATGGAGATATTGGTACATGGTCCTATTAATTCCAGTGGGTGTATTTCACCGTACAAAACCTCTTTGAATCTATACAAGTGATAAAAACAACGTGATTTCATGCATATCACATTCTAAGTGTGCCTTCATTTGTATTTAGAATATAAAAACCTCTGTGTAACCAGTTAGAGTAATTGAACATCATGGTGAGTATATATCAGCTCACCTCTTAAGGATTCAAGTGCGGCTTCATCAGACCGCAGCGGAGTATATGGACACTCAACGTAGTGTCACTGTTTAGTAAAAGGAAAAAACAAACAAGTATGTTGGGTGTGGACTTGCAGGCACAACGTTTAGTTGCTAAGGCCATGACTCTAGAGCATTAAAAGTGATAGTGGTCATGGTTCAGGTTAAAGTAAGCCCATAGTCGTGAAATTGGTATCATTGACAAGGTATCAGAGCAGTCCAGCTCACCTACCCGCTCCGCTGCATCAGGAAGGAAAAGACAGGTTGCCGGTTCCTGTCTTAAATACCCTCTCCTGATGCCGTTAAGCATGGTAAATCAGCCACACCTGGTGTGTGGTGTGATGGTGTCGGCATGACATCATCTACGGTGTAACCATGGAGGCCATCTTTGAATGTGGTGAAAGTCTATAGTTCTGGCTATTACCTTGCTGTGGATGCGCATCAAGGGCTTCAAATTTGGCATTGAGTGGCGCGGTTTTATCAACAATGTGAACAAGAATATATACAGTGCAAAAGCGCTCACGTCACTGCGCTAAATTCGTGCATAAGTTGCTGGGGACTGCCGATTAGGTGATTCCTTTGTCGGCCATCTTAGAGTGTAGTATTGTACTCTATTGTTAGTTATTAGATATATCGTCCTAACATAGCCTAATCTCCATATCTGACTAGCCTGATGTCAATATCATGTGGCAGAGATGTATTAAGAGGTGAGAGACTAGCGTGGAGTCCTAAGCTGATATACTCATTCGTTAAAGTTGTGGACAATGGTTGTATATATCAGATTAATTAATGGTGTTCCAGGTTATGGCATCATTCAGGCCGTCATTTGCTAAGTCAAAACAGAACACCCACCTTTGTTCAATCCTGAACAAGCCAGTCTGTGTTATTTGTTGGTGGGATTCTAGGATGACCCAGCGTAGACTCTCTGGGGGATGTCCGAGTTCAGAGAAGTGGGTGTATAGTTTGGTGGTAGTTTTATGGCAACGAATATTGCTCTTGTGCTCAGTGATTCTGACATTAACGAGCCTCATGGTCATGCCAACATACCTCTTGTCACAAGCGCAGGTCAGCATGTAGACACAACGTGGGGTGTTATAGTTAGTGTATTTGATTAGCGTCCATGTAAATGTGTCTGATAGAACCAATTGTTTGGTGTGTCTGGTCTGTGGGCAGATGGTACAAGAGCCGCAGGGATAGTGTCCTGTCACGGGTGGGAGATCCCACAGTTCCCTCTGGTTAGGGAAGTTGCCCTTCTTGGGTCTAGTGTGCACCAACATATCTTTCAAATTACAAGACTCTGAGAACAATGACAGTAAGGGAACACAATATGCGCAACTAACACATACAGTACCACCCAATTGAAAAATGTTAGATGCTCAACTTCCTGTAGTTCACTCTCATCAAAACCACAATCAATAAAAGAGTACAGTTAGGAAGGAACATCAAAAAATAGAGTCCAGGAAATCTTTCCTTCAGGTTTCAGTAACCTTTTATTTTTTTCTTATTTCAAATTTGCTGATTCTTCAACGAGTTGCTTCAATCAACAATACAAAATCGATTTGTAGATCACAGTTGCATTTTCTATAGATCAACAGCCTTTCTGCCTACGCGTTTCGTCTTTCCCTTAGGACTTCATCAGGGCTTGTATTTTAGAGAGAAGAATTCTCTTCTTTTTCTAAACATCGAATACTTTGTGTCATAAATTTGCGGCGCGCAACCAGATATCTTGAATTCCATCAATTCTTATTTCTCATAATTTCTTCAATACTCCTCTTTTCACTGTGTTCAAAAGATAATCACTTGAAAAGAATCAGTTATTATTTTTCTGAAATCCTTCAGTCCTCCTCCTTTCAAAAAGTTCAAAATCTTTCACTCTATCAATCTTATTTCACAGCGATCCTCTCTCCTGCCGCGGGCCCGATAAATCCCGCTTGAGATTTATCGGGCCCGCGGCGGGAGAGAGGACACAAGTATTCGATGTTTAGAAAAAGAAGAGAATTCTTCTCTTTAAAATACAAGCCCTGATGAAGTCCTAAGGGAAGGACGAAACGCGTAGGCAGAAAGGCTGTTGATCTATTGAAAATGCAACTGTGATCTACAAATCGATTTTGTATTGTCGATTGAAGCAACTCGTTGAAGAATCAGTAAATTTGAAATAAGAAAAAAATAAAAGGTCACTGAAACCTGAAGGAAAGATTTCATGGACTATATCTTTCAAATTGTTGGTACGTTTAAACGCAAACCTTGGTTTGGGTATTGACAGTGTACCCGTGTTCAGAATTGCCCAGTGTTTGTTCACTGCCTTCTTTATTAGATTGGATCTAGGTGTGTACGTGGTCACACAGGTCAAAATGTCAGTGGGTTCTTTCTCATGTACTTCTAGGAGGCTTTCACGATTAGTGTTTCTTGCTCGTTTCATGCAAGAGTGAACCTGTTTCTTAGGGTATTGTCTCTTCAGCAGATTGTCAGCCAGTATCTCTGCTTCAATTTTGCAGTCCTTTGTGGAACTACAATTTCTTCTAATTCTTAGAAATTGGCTGACGGGAAGGTTATTTCTTAGTGTAGCAGGATGATAGCTGCTGTACAGTAGCAAGCTGTTTCTGTCGGTAGGCTTTTTGTATAGGGATGTCGTTATTCTACCCTCTTGTAATCTGATGGTGAGATTTAGGAAGACAATGTTCGTGGCAGATATAGTGTGGGTGAATTTCAAGTGCTGTTTTTTTGTGTTAATCCACTAGCAAAATTCAGCACATCTCTGTATGTCCCCCTGCCAAAAGATGAGGATGTCATCTATGTACCTCTTCCACAGTCTCAGGTTAGCTCCGAAGGGGTTACTCGCATGTTGAATGGCCTCTTGTTCAAATGCCGCCATATACAAACATGCCACAGTGGGGCATGTTTGTACCTCTTTTGTCTTCTAGGCCATTACTCGGGACCATCCCTCTTCCCTGTTATGAGGAGATTTCATGACTTGCACCAATGGGGATGAGCAGAATTTACACCTGTCTTTCCTGACATACGTGAAAACAGCAGAGGCTCTCCTTCATCAATGCAGGGGAACTGAGATGGTACTGTGGTCAGAGCAGCCACTGTGACCAGCCAACTCACACTAAAATAATTTTCTTGAGCTGAGATTGGACAGGGAGAGGATTAGAGGAGTGCTATGTGAACTCCAGTGAACCAAAGAATGGACTAGAGTGAAATCGTAGGATCAAACCTTTATCCTGTTAGGGCTATGGACTCAATAATCACCGCCACACAAGGACATTTATTGGCAGGGGCCAATGATGGTTTCACAGGATACAATCTTGAGGTTGAACTGTATTGATGTCAGAGAATGAGAATCTACAGCCTCCTTTTCTCTGTTGATTGGCTACACTGACCACCCTCTTCATGGTTGGTAAGAGAGGGAGAATGCAGGGGGCTATGATAAAGTGGAGCATTTAAGTTTTTTATTGTTTTTTTGTTTTATGGATCAGATACATCATAAATATTATCACAATTTTGGAAAGCAACGCTGATGTTCTTGTGTCAGACTCAGTTTTGGGAGCCACATGTCAGACTGGGGCTAATGGTGCCAAACCGTGGTGGTGGAGTTTGTTTTCCACTCATGTCTGGGCCCCGTCCTTCTATGAATCTGCAAACTGGACCAGGAAGAACCTCTTCAACACTAGGCTCTCAGGAAAGCAAGGACCAGCAATCCAACACTTGTCAGGCAGTTATTATGGGGGCGAGAGACCAGAACTCAACAATCAATTGACAAAATATTAAAATGTCCAGCCCAGTGCTTAGCAATTATGGAAAAAGAGAGTACTGTAGTTTCCAGCAGATTGTTATGTTACCCAATCCAATAGGTACAATCTGGAGAACTACCAAAGCAGAATTCTAAAAGTGAGGCACTACACACCCTACTCCCTACTGTAATCATCTACAATCCTGCTGTGCCCAATATTCTGCTATCACCATCTCCTACCCCTTTGTAGGTTTAGGCAAGATTATACTACTCAGATGCAGATCGCTCTCAACATTCTCACTTTTTCAAGAAGAAACCATGTTCAACGTCACTTACTGTTTCTTTCCACAATAGCCTCAGGTGGGTACGTCAGGCTTGTCAGTGCTCCTCAGTTTCTTGTCCATTGTGCAGGTTAAGGAGCACAGTTAGCCTGTGTTAGTTTGCCATGATCCAGCCTGTGTAGCAGACTCTGGTTACACACCTACTCTCACTGCTTGGCTCTTCTTTTGCAAGGAATGCCATGACTGAATTTCAGGACAAGGTTTACAGGTACATCTTGAGAGGCAGCGTGTACAAGTTTTCAGGGCAGCTACAGTCCAGTGTTTGAAGTTGGCAGCTACACCCTCTTGGCTGAGTTTCCAACAATGACTACGGGGACATTTGCAGCCTCTGGGTCTATTAGGTGCAGCAGGTGTCAGGCAGCGTGTACAAGTTTTCAGGGCAGCTACAGTCCAGTGTTTGAAGTTGGCAGCTACACCCTCTTGGCTGAGTTTCCAACAATGACTACGGGGGCATTTGCAGCCTCTGGGTCTATTAGGTGCAGCAGGTGTCTGAACAAACTTCTCTCTGTCGTCTGTGGCGGTATTCAAGCAGCAGACTGGTAGAGACTTGGTACAGGCCACTCCTGCACTGCAAGAGAGACCAGGGGACACTATGTATAGCAGAGGTCAATCCCATATCACTCTGTTGGGTCATCAGCTTCCTCTGGGGTTCCTCACACTGTGAGCACACTGGGCTTCTCTTGCTAAACATTCTCTTCACAAGCAGGGCCAGGCACACTTCTTCCCGGTCTCAGCAGACACTCAGGCATCTAGGTTCTTTACGGACCCCCCCAACTCTTCCAGCAAAAACCACCAGCCCTGGTTGCACAGCAGCTGTTCAAGTATGCTGCTGAGCACTCTCTTCCTTCGTCAAGAAGAACTTGGAACTGCAACAAAGTGGGGTGATTTGAATGCCACTTTAATATACATTTTACAGACAGGGATGTGGACCCACTGTCTAATGCTTCAGAACCGTATTGTTTTCTTAGTCTGTTTTCCAGATACAACCTTTGTGAAAGGTGATGCTTCTCACAGAATGTAACACTGGGCCAACTTCAGTGCCATTATTCTGAAGCTGGCTGTCATCAGCCTCCTTCACTCAGTAATTACAGAATGACTAAAGGGTAGTTCGGCAAAAATTGCATTGGTGCACATATTTTTGATCAGTGGTGTATTATCATCATAATTGCAGATTACAGAGCTTAATGTAGCGCTCTTCAGCATTTTCTCTTCTTCCTTCAATTTGATCTCTGGATTATGAAATGTGGGCAGCTTCTAGATAATTATAAGGTTGCTGGTAATTCAGCTGCAGAACATATGATAGCTCACACTTGGCAACATCCCACCACCCTTCCTGGCTAACCGCACCCTATAAATTGGAATAATGTGGGCCAAACTTGTATAGTATGAAGAAACGTATTGCAAAAGTGCAGGATAAAATGTGCAAATCTGAGATTGGAGGCCTCTTTTGTACATTCGTTAGGAATATTGAGTGCCAACGAGAAAGGCTGAGCGTTATGCCCGAGGTATTCGGGAGATCTGCATTGTCAGCGAGTTCTGTCTCCTTCCAATTCTCCACTGATATTAATTAATATTAAAGCACTATTTTGACAGTCTATGCTGATTATGGGTTATTATACTTTGTGAAGTTTTGAAAGTTATGATGTTCCTGGTTGAGTGTATTGGGGCAGAATTTCAAGGCACTTGCGACACATTAGCGCCACCGCTGAGTCACTTCTGTGATGCAGCGGCCGTGTAAAGCATGCGCCATGCTGCGACTTATTTACAACGTGGCACATCTAGGTAGACGTGTCATACCGTAAAACCCTACGCCACATTGAACCTGCGTCAAGTATAATGTGGGCGTACCGTCGCAGTGTGCGCTCTTCATCGCAGAAAAGCCTCGCAAAAGTGCCTGAGTGAAATCTACATGATTTCACTCAGTCACTTTTCTGACGCAGCTGCATCAAAACCTTGCACCTGCTTGAAGCAGGCGTAAGGCCTGACGCAGCATGTTAGAGATAGGCCGAGTTGGAAAAGTGCTGGAGTTGCGTCGCGCCTGCGACACAACTCTAGCACTGCGCCAACCTTACGCCGGCAGATACGACATGCAACTGCCTATTGTGCGCCACGGCGCGCCGCATTGTAAATGTGGCACATCCGTGGTGGCGCATGGGTCGTTTTGCGTGTCGCAAGTTTTCTGGCGCATCCCTGCTGGTTTGCAGGGATTCGCCAGACCTTGTAAATCTGCCCCTATGTTTCTGCTTTGTCTTCATCCTGCTAACAACGACGCACCAATGTGTAGTTTTATTCCTCTTCAATAATTGATTTACTCTAGTGGATAAGAACCAGTTATTTATTGTATATTACACGTCTGCCACAGTTCTGCTTTATATGTCATTTTAGTGTAAACTAGTTTAATGATCCTCAGTGTATCAGTACCTGATAGATCAGTGCTTGACTCATCCCTGCTAAGTTCCCAACTAGTCACCTTGTGAGCAAACATTGATCTATGCAGTGAGTAACCTACTGTACTATTTAACACACCATTGTAGGAGATAGATGGTTTACAACCTGTAATGTAGGGTCCGTATTCCCACAAATACCTCTTGCTAACTATGATCTGAATTAGGGCTTAAGGTACTTATTAAGATTTTGTTTTCCATCTGTGTCATTAGTTTCTGATCGGATATGAAAGACACGGTTTTGATTTCCTTGACTAATCATCATTTATCAGCATGTTTGACTGATTTATCCTCTGCTCCAATCATGCCTGCTCATTAAATGCAAGTTTTCTTTTTAAAATTACAACTATTAGAGAATCCTGTTTGTTCCCAATAGCGCTTTACAGTTTTGAAAATTCGGGTAACTGCTCTTACGCTGCTAGTGCATCCATGGGCTTTTTTATTTAGCAAACGGATATCTTACCTTCATGCCCTCTATGCAGCATGATGCAAATTTGAGACACATGCAGAGACTACAATGGCTCGGGGCGCAATAAACTTGGGTGATTTTATGGAAAACTGAAGTGATCCAAAGATATCTGTTGAAAAGACAGCAGAATTGTGAGATGCCCTATAAAGTGGGCATGTGCATATGTATGTGTGTACATCTACTCCCGCTACAAGATTGCCAAGAATACCAACAGCACAAGCATGGAGGCAGAGGCACCATCATATTCGAAGACAGCATAAGCTGCACCACCTACACCCCAACCCAGGCACGGCCGGCACAGATAACAGCGGTGGGGTGGGGCAGGGCGGGGTGGGTGTGAAGTCAACAGACAACGTGATAGGTAAAATTAAATTAAAAAAATAAAATCACTTAGCTTGAGCTCGCCCTGTCAACTTACCCCCACCCAGTCCCCGCCCCACCCTACCGCTCTTACCTGTGCCATCTGCGCCTGCCCCCACCATCTACATGGATCATCATGCATTCAAGATAAGCATCAATATATGCATCACAGCCAGCCAACTTCTTAATGAGTGGAATCCTCATATACAGACCACCAGGACCCTGCAACAATTTTGCTAGCAATATCACAGACCTCTCACCATCAATGCCAGTACCTTCATCTTCCTCGGAGACCTTAACGTTCAACCTAACCTTTTCACTGACCCAAACTCTATGGCCAGTCGAGGAAACCTTGGAAAATTCGGACTAATCCAGCACATCACCAAACTCACCCACACCGCTGAACACCTATTGGACCTGATTTTCTTCTCAATCAGCAACATCACAGTGGACAAGCCAGAAAATAGACCTGAACAGACAACTTCCTCGTCAGTTTGAGCAGCCCGCACCACCAGAGACCTACCACCACGGGACCCTTCCACAGCTGGAAAAGCATCACTGAAATGAACAGGGCTTCTGCCATTTTGTCTCACTGGCCCAAGCTGACCAGCAACTTGTAGAAGCCATCAGGAGCCTCAGCAGCTAGATCTCTGCAGATGCCGTCACCATGGCTTCCCTCCAGCAGAGCCCAATGGCAAGTGCTGGACCACAAGCTAGCTGCTAAACAAAGGAACTCAGGCTGACCTAACGCCACTGCAAGCAACTGGGGAGTGAAGGAGATGCTATCATCAGCAGATAAGTAAAACCAAGCTTATAGCTCTTGCAGAGTGCATCTATGCTGGCACAAACAGAAGTGAGGAAATCTTCTCCATCATAAAAGGTTTCACCGTGCCTCCCGCTGCCGCAAGCAACTTGAGCCCTTCGTATGACCTTTGCAACTATCTCTCTGATTTGTTCTGTAGCAAAATCACCTCCATATAAGAAAATATTGCCCCCCAACCAGACCCCATCACTGTTGCATTTGAACTTCCCATCACAGGCGTGGAACAAACCCTGACTGACTGCAATCACCACTGTCAAGACTGCTGCTACCTTTAAGGCCATCCACCTGGGGCCCCCATATGGTTCTTGTCCCCAACATGTCTTCACAACAGACTTCCTATGGATCATCATAGTACTAACACCCAACCTCACTGACTCCAATGACTTAGCCACATTCCCGGGAACCACGTCACCGTCAAACCCGTGCACACAAAAAACATCCCCAGACACAACCATGCTCCCCAACTACAGACCATTCTCCCTCCTCCATACCCAGCCAAAGTCTTAGAGAAACTAATCAACTGACGCCTCACTGATCACCTCAGCAACCCCCAGCTCCTCGACTCAATGCAGTCTGGATTCAGGCTCAACCACAGTCAAAAAACAACACACATTGCAGCCACAGACAACATCCACATGATCCTTGACAGAGGAGATACTGCAGCCCTCATTCTCCTGAACCCTTCTGCAACATTTGGTGTGGTCTCACACCCCATCCTCATCAGTTGTCTGCATGAGATTGGCATTCAAAGTCTCACTCTCCACTAGATCTACTCCTTCTTAATGGATAGAACACAAGCTGTCAGCCTGGTGCCTTACTCTGGGGAAGTCCGCAGTCTCATCTGTCCCACCCTCTTCAACACATATATAATCCCTCTGGCTAATATCATCCGCACACTAAACATGAATAACCTCTCTAATGCTGACGACACATAACTCATACTCTCTCTCTTGGACAAGATCCCCAGCAAATGAAACAAGTTCACCGCTTGCATGACCGAAATCAGTAACTGGATGAAAGTCAGCTTTCTCTAGCTCAACACTGACAAAACAGAAGTAGTGATCTTCAGCAAGAACACCTCACCATGGCTCTTGGCAAGGATATCCTCGCAGGTGATAGTGCACAAATACAAACAACCAAATATACATATACTATATGACTTGCAAAGGATTACTGAGGCATAGAGATATCCATATGCCGTATGTTAAGCTGGGTTGTGAACAACGTACGTATGAACATAACAAAGATGGCAGCTGATTCTTACTCTTGTCTTGAATTAGTAAATCAATTGCCTGCATAGCATTTGAAAGGACCAAATTGCAGACCCCTTTTTAAAGCATTTGGGGCTGTATAGGTGCACCTTTCGGGATAAACTGATACATAATAATGAAGCTCTTTCAAAGTCACTTAAAAATTTAATTCAACATTTATAACAGTAAAACGTTGATTTTTGATTTTTCTACCTCAGTATTGGAAAATTCATTAAAAACTGTTTTTAAAATATGTTGAACTGCTAGTATGCAAAAAGTTTTAGTTTTAGATGCTTTTGGCAAAATACATGAAACTTACTGAACTTTGTATGCTTTTTAATATATTTTTCTTTGAAAATGTAATATTCAAATGACATTAACAGCAGGAAAAACATATTTATCTTTTTAGTATTTACTGTCTTAATTGAAGAGGAACATAGAAACGAGGTTGTGCCATTATGTAAAATTCTATATTTGATTATTCCTATGCAATACACAAAGGATTAGGTTATGTCATTCTTTAAAATTCTTTTTTTGCATATTCACATCTCATAAAAAGAGGCCCTATTCACAAATTGCATTAAGTAGTAAGTAAAGTAGCTCTCCAATACTACCACTTACTAAGAATGCAAGTCACAAACCTAGGAGTGGAGAGTTCAATCATTGCCTCTTCTAACTCAGTTTGGGGATCTCTGTCCCCTATTGTTTATTCTCTATTTATTGGGGGAGCCAGTACCAAGCCAAGTAGATGGAAACTCCTAGAAGGCATTAGAAGCTTTTGGGCAGGAAAATGCCAACTTCTAAAAGTGTCATTTTCAAAATGTTAATCAAATTTCTGACTACACCATTAAATAAGTTTTTAAATTACACATAATTCATGTTGTCAACTCTCTAGCCAGACTGAATTAACTATAACTTGGCCCTCTACCATTCACACTCTTTTTGTAAGTGATGTCATATGAGATGTCATGAGTCTTGTTATTAATTGTACGATTTAACATGCTATAAGTGATGTAATATGATAGGGTACAAGCAGTGCATAGGGGAGGGGTAGTGAGTTGGCAACAGTCTTTACAAAAGTGTGCAAACTATAGTCATTTTTGCACTGGGTGTAAATGATAACTTAAAGTTATAACTAGAACTTTTGAATTTTTAAGGTTAGTGTAGTTTGAGTTACTTTTGTGCAGAAATAATAAATTAAGTTTTCCTAACTATAACTAAGCTTAAACCTTTGTTTTTTTCTATTGAATTTGTATGTTTTTTAAATGTGTTTCTAACATAACACAAAGTCAATTAATCATTGTTTTCTTTTTATATGTATTCAGACAAAGCTAACTTTTCTGTTGCATTCCTATGTGACCGTTTAGAACATTTACAGTTCAAGATGATCATATAGTCACCGTGAAACACTGGTGGAAAACAAATCAATTGGATTGTGCTAAATCCCCGGAGCATGTTCAACTGTTAATATATGTTAGTAATTTCATATATGTGAAAGCATCGATGAAAACAATACTTAGAGGAGAATTTTGCAAATGTCATCACCCATATGAGGCCACATAATCACATTTCTCCTGAATTATCTATGTAAAACTCATAGTCACCATTTGTGCTTTAGTTAACTATCATGTAAATTTGTAGGCAGTCTGTGCTTAAAAGTGAGAGTGGTATCATTACATTCTTTCCAACCTGTGATATTCTTTAAGTAGGTTGTGTAGTGTCCGGATGTTGCAGTCTTTCCATGATGGAAAATTGTATCATTTGAAGTAGTGGGTTTATATTATAATATTCATATATTTGTACAGTGTGTTCTTCACTAATGTGTTCAAATTGTCTGGTTTGATTTGCTTTTCCAAATGACAAGTGCATAGATGAGATGTCGTTTGCAACATTAACATCTTAATAGTCTATGTTGTTTTTCTTAAGGTATTGTAATGCTTTCTGAACTTTTTCTATCCTGATTAATTTGTTCTGAATGTTTTGACTTTTGTAGGTACTCCTATAACTAAACCCACTAAAGGTTGTTTTATTTCATTTTCAATTGCAAGACTAGTTAGCTTTTCATTTCAGTGCTTGCACTAATTTACGTGGCTGAAATTTCCCCAATTTGGGTTGCGTTCTGACTATTGTTTGAAAAGGATGTACTATTTAAAATAAAATGTTTTAATATAAATTCAGTTGCTGTAGTTCTGAAGGGATTGTATATATTTCCAGTGTGCTATGAATTGCACGTGAAGGCATGAAGTTATGATCAAGTTTTGCTAGGCAGTAATTTCAAATTTCATAGTACTCACAAATATCATATCTTTCGTCTGCAAATAGAAACAATGCTAAATTTCTCCATTGAATTTTCGCCTAATTTTAATTTTTCCAAGGGGATAAATCATTTTTATTTGCTTCTTATAATGTGTTCTTCAGCAACAAATGCAAATCTGATTAGGGTTCAATTCGCTTTAATAAATTTTCACAATGGAAATCATAAATGCATACAAACAATTCTAAGATAAATATATTATTAGTAAAACAATGTTACATAATTAGGTTAAAACAGCAGCAAAAACAAGAGATTATATAGTCAAGTTCATTTTGCACACAGTGGAGGAAATCATCTCAACACAGCTGGTTTGATCAAAATTGCCAGGTTTTTCCCTAGGTAAATCACAGTCCACAAATAACTGAGTATTTTGCAACAATCTGTGAAGTGGATAATAGTTGCAGAAAAAGGGAAGTAAGATGACATTTTTTTTAAACTTTAAGTCATGTAAAATAGATGTGAAGAAGAAATAAAACTTTTGACTGTTAAAGCTGTACATTAATTCTTCTGCAAAAAACGAATGCATCACGGCATATATCCAAATAGCAGTACTTAATTATGAGCCAATGTATGAATACATCACTATTGGCCTATTGGCCTGTGATTATAAACTCCAATCCTGTATTCAGTTCTTGTATTGTACAAACAGAGACCATTATGAGGGAACCTAAAAGGCTAAAATGAGATGTGATGAGAGAGGTTTTCACTATAAAGAATATAAATGTATTCTTGCATGAGAGCCGAGGCATCGCAACATACTTGGAAATACAAACTGTTCGATGTAGGATATGAGAAAAAACTTGGTGCATTGAACTTCGGAATTGGTCTAAGAACTTTTTACTGATCTTACATGCATATTACAGTAAGATCTAAAGTGCAGTATGTCTTTTTAATTTCTTCTAAAATTGTGACTTGTCAAGCTGGATTGTTTATCCTATTTAATAGTTAGAACTTGACTTGAAGACAGAGTTATATAGATAAGAATGTTCATAAAGGTCAAATAAAATGTTATGATCTTGAAATTTGTCCATTGCATTCCTATGTGAGGGCCCGATTCACAGAACTAACTTAAGACAAAATCCTAAACTTACTACCATTTTGGATTTCACAGAAGGCACTTACTCATTTTGGTATTCACAGAAGTTAGGTGTCCTAACATTAGGACTCCTAAATGCCTTCTGTGAATACCGAAAGTCTTAAAGTTAGGATTTTTCTTAGTTTAGAAGTAGTAAAGTTAGGACTCATTACTTTAGGACTCCTAAATGCCTTCTGTGAATACCGAAAGTCTTAAAATTAGGATTTTTCTCAGTTTAGGAGTAGTAAAGTTAGGACTCCTAACTTTAGGACTCCTAAATGCCTTCTGTGAATTCCGAAAGTCTTAAAATTAGGATTTTTCTCAGTTTAGGAGTAGTAATTTAGGACTCTTAACTTCATGACTCCTAAATGCCTTCTGTTAATTCCAAAAGTCTTAAAATTAGGATTTTTCTCAGTTTAGCAGTAGTAAAGTTAGGACTCCTAACTTTAGGACTCCTAAATGCCTTCTGTGAATTCCAAAAGTCTTAAAATTAGGATTTTTCTCGGTTTAGCAGTAGTAAACTTAGGACTCCTAACTTTAGGACTCCTAAACTGAGAAAAATCCTAACTTTAAGACTTTCGGTATTCACAGAAGGCATTTAGGAGTCCTAAAGTTAGGACTCCTAACTTCTGTGAATACCGAAATGAGTAAGTGCCTTCTTTGAATACCAAAATGGTAGTAAATTTAGGATTTTGTCTTAAGTTAGTTCTGTGAATCGGGCCCTGAGTCATTAGAAAGGAGGTTATGGAGCTTGCTCAATTTTTCTAACTCCTTAGCTGTGAGGGTCAAACAACTCACAGCCTTGCATGATAGTTGAACCGGAATCCCTCCCAATAGCTTAATTACAACCATTCGACATGTTCCTATTTGTAGCAGTCTTAAAGATAAATATAGGAGCATCTTCGTGAGTGATAACGAGACCCAACAGATACACAACAAATGAAGCAATGTTTCCTTTGCTATATCTGCAAAGTCAACACTCCGGGTTTTGCCAAGACTGTTTCCATACAGGGGTTAAGTCCTTCGATGGAAAAATGCCCAGCCTGATTAGCATCATGAGGAAATATGAATTTTCATGATCAATTGTGTCCCCTATCTTAGACCCCAACGGCTCCATGTACATGCTACAAGTACATGTATGTTCCCTCCACTTCCAGCTATGAAGACGCAAATACATATGCGTCCAACGTTAACATGTCCTCTTTCAGATCCACCATGAATGGGTCGAATATTCCGTTCCTAATTATGCCTTGCCACCGTCTTTATATGGTGTACTTTTCACGTTTTTCAGCTCTGGCAAGTTAGGCCCTGAATTCTGCCATCGAGCTTTTCCTGCTTTTTGCCTCTGAATGCTCCAGCCTGGACCTGCATCTGTATCCATGACCTTTGTCTTACTTCCTGCGCGGCTAACGGTGCCTGGCCCGGCCTGTTGCCTGCCAAGACTGTATTCAGCCTTCAAGTTATCTGCTCCGCTCCTCGAGAAATGCATTCCTGTCTAGTAGTTTAGGTAAACATCCTTCCAGCTACAGAGCAAAGGGCCCGGCCTTACTGTCTCCGTGCAAGTAATTCATAGCTCCTGTTACCATGGTAGGCCCATGCCCCCTCGCATCTCATGTAGACACGTAGACACTTATACATGCACTAGAAGTCAGTATAGGATAGCCTCTGCCTGAGAGACCTTCCCTTCCAGATAATACAGTTCCTTAAACACAAGATATTAGATACGATTTGGGATTAGGTTGTTCTGACATCCCAGACTTCTGTCTCCTCATGTAGGGCTAAATGTCAAGTCTCCTTCACCCTCCAGTTACACGTCAATCACACGTCATGCTGCCGTGCGCGCACCTCTGCCATGTATTTCTGCTGACTTTGCAGGATTCTCTTATGGATCCACCCACCTGTGACATCCTCAGAATGACGTTTCTAGTACACGCCCTTATGCACGCCTATTGTAACGCCTTTTTTCATTACGTATGTGTATTCTTATCTCTCTTCTCAGCTGTTACGCCTCCTGCATATGTCTTTATTGTAATGCATTGACTATATATATGACAACCTGTCAATAAAGTATCGCTCGATCCCTTCCCGAACCTCCGTGGTGACGGAATCCGATTGCCTGGTTCGAACCAATTCCTTTGTAAGGAATAAATCCCCTTTTAAAACCTCAAATACCACGGATTCTGCCTCTTATTTTTACTGAGTTATTCTTATTGAATTTTACCGCATAAATTAAGTCTAGGTAATTAAAATTTATCACATAATTGGCGCCCGAACAGGGACACCTCCCCCACCCCACGCGCCGGAGGTGCATTGCAGACCCGGTCTCCTGCCACAGCCGGACGGACAACTACGCGTACCTGCAGGATTTCCTGTACCTCCCTCAGGCCAACGGAGGTGACTGAGGCTGCGATCAACACCCAGACGAGGCGGTGAGGAGTGCGGAGGATCCCGACCAGAGCCTAGCTGAGAGAGCAAGATCCGAGGTATACAGAGGCCCACCAGATTCCGAAGTTCCGAAGTAACTAAGTCACAAATCGAGTCCAGTCCAGTTTGGTCTAGTCCAGTCCAGACTTTCCGAGGCCTTCTGTTCCGTTCCGTGCTTCCCGGTGAGTACCGTTGCTGGGGACGCATCTAGACGTGCGCATTGGTTTGTGCCGGTCAAGACGGGTTTGGGTACACAGATCCGGTCTGCACTGTTTTAGCAGTGTATCTGTTATGCCCTGCATAGTATTTTAATATCTTGCAGTTTCCCAGTTCTCCTGCTGTTCAGCCACAGCGAGTGTTTGGAGTAGAATGTTGAGAATGCTGTGATGCATAGAACGTTGGGAGTCTGACTGGGTGACAGATGACAGTTACAGATGGGCTGAGCAGCAGGCAGGCTGCTCCTGGTGGGGTTAGATACTACCAAGGGGGTTTGATGTATCAAAGGTGTTTGCTGTGACATTGTACCAAGGACTGACCACTGGGCTACCCTATTTACCTTATCCAGTTACTTGTTCTATCTGTTTGATGTACCTGTGAACCATCTTGCTGTACAACTGGAATAAAGGTACTGAAGATCTTACATGGCTGACAGCGTCTACTTCATGTGAGAGTACAACATATTTTTGGCGACGAGCGAGAGTTGGAGACTTACTCACTGCCCTACATGCCCTTGGAGATGAACTAGGAACAAGAAGAAGAAATTTCTAACAGCGCAACAAAAGAAGTAACTCAAGATGACACAAGCAACAAAAGAAAGTGGCACAGCACTCTTCGCAACCCCACCAGTGTCCTGCACATCGGACAGCCCCAACAACAGAGTGCTGTACCGTCTGGTTGTGTGTACACCCACATGTACTGCACCTGCATGTAAAGTTTACGTCTTGAAAATGATTTTCTATTGGTCTACATGCTACATTGGCGCAGCTAACGTCAAGATTCACTTGGACAGCTGTTTAGCGCTAATTTGGAGGTGTCTGAAGTATGACCGTGAAGGCAACAGGTTTATACAACGTGCGCTGACTTTACATATGGTTTGGCACAACTTGGTCTCTATGCAGCAAATGGTCAGCTAGGGCTGTTGTCAACGTTGTAACTCCTCACGAAGGTGAGCATGGCACAGTGACTCTAAGTTAGGAGTTTGCACAAGGTTTTTAGTGGCGTCTGCACAGCCACAAAGAGATGCGTGTCTCTTTCTCTGGAGCTTTGGGACTCTCACAAGAATAGTTGCTTGGAGGTTCATGTCCCAGTTCTGCGGTCAACATTTTGTATTTGGGCATTTCAAATGGAGGTTGCTGCGTGTGGGGGCTATATTGATATTTATTGTGTTTCCAGCCATCCACTTTTCTTGGACGGAGGCATCGCTTTGGCTTGGGGCGGTGAGACATTTTAATTTATTATTTTATTCGTCGTGTGAGGCCCTACTTTGGACATTGTCAGTTAAACCATGGTACGGTTTAAACATGTTTGCGCGAGCCTCTTTCAGCGCGTAACTGCCATTTACCTGCTTCGTGACGACTCCTGCTCTGCGCGATCCTCTGTGACGCCTGCTCCAGCCTGAATGTTAGCTCGACATGTTTTGGTGCATGCTGAAGCCGGGAGCCACCCGGTGCGGCGTGAAAAAACGTGCCGCCATTTTGAGATAGGAACTTTTCCTCAGTTTGTGATCATCGATTGCCAACCACGCATATCTCCAACCACGTCGCTGTCTGTTGGATTATTTTCACTAAAATTTATTGAAGGAGTCATGCTGACTGGACCACCGTTGCGCGACGATGCTTTTCACTCTGGTGTAAACTTAGGGTGGTCTTCTGGATTCTAGGTCTTGTTTATTTACGTGCTGTTTCTAATTTGTCTTCAAGCATGCCATGTGTTGATTTTGTAGTTTTTTTAGGTAATTTGTTCCAGCAGTGTGCCTTCTTTTTCTGTGCAATGTGTTGGGGGCAATGTCAAAATTTTAACATGTCTTGTGTTTTGAACATGTCTTGTTCCTCAAAGTGTTTTCACAATGGATGTGTTTACAGTCAGTGCTTTCTATGCCTGGTTTGGTTAGTGAGAGTAAGTTTGAGGTGTTTTGTCCTCAGTGGTTCAATTACCACAGGTTTAGTGCCCTTACGCAAGGGATGCCCTATTAGAGTTGTTAATGGGCAGTGTTTACACGTTCCCTTATTTTAGGGATGGGTATGGGTTTGGTTCTAGTTCCTTCCCATTTAGAGTTATTGGAACCCCTGCTCTGGGGTGGGTATGTGGTCATGTTACACATTATGCGGTACACGCGGCCTGTTTATTGAGGCGAGTTGGTGAGTGAGTTTTCTACTCACAGTTCCCATTTTATAGGGATGGTTATGGTCTGGGTACGAGCCCCTTTCCATAGTGCGTAACACGCAGCCTTTACTAAGGTGAGTTATGGGTGTTGTTCCCATTAAAGGTTTACAGATTAGTTCCTTTTGGTAACCCGGACGCGGGTCATGTTTTCTTGGTTTCCACCAGTTAACATAACATTTTACCCTCTCTGGGTTGGTTTAGATTTATGGGTACGGTTCCCCTACACAGGGTGTATCTTTTAGTTATGTGGTCCCATATTCATTGTTATAGTCTGAGACCCTTTCATTAGGGTGGTTTTTAGGGTCATAATCCCGAGTTTTTGTACCTCACAAGAGGAGTGAAGGTTTGCTTTTAGTCATCTTCACAACGTAGGTTAGTTTCTTATGTTAGGAACTGTGCTTTTCATTTGTTCCCTTTCTTTAGGGATTGTACTATAGAGTTGGTATGTGTCGGATGGGTTCCATGCTTTTCAAGGCCATTCCTACTCAGGATGTGCATGCATGGGAGTTAGACTCAAATTCAGTGGCAAGGTGGTTACCTTTTGTCTAACGCGATGACACTTTCTCATCTTTGTTTTTGGGAGAGGATGGGTTGTTGTACTCAATTTTTACAATTGTTGTATTTTATCCGTTCTCTACTTTGAATGGTTCATTATCTCTCGTGATGTTCTTATTTGCACATCCCTGGTTTTGATTCATTCTTTTCTTGGGTAATTTTGATATGTTTGAGACTTGGCAATATGTGCTTTATGCGGGTTTGTTCCCCTTTTGCTATACGCTACCTATTGTCTCAATCTATTGTATTTATTTAATTACAAGTGTATTTTCTTTTGTGTATGGCTTGCTCATATTGCATGGTTGCATTTCCATAGTACAAATGTCACTTTTGTTTTTCATTTTAAAAGAAGGGGAATATGTTATGCCCTGCATAGTATTTTAATATCTTGCAGTTTCCCAGTTCTCCTGCTGTTCAGCCACAGCGAGTGTTTGGAGTAGAATGTTGAGAATGCTGTGATGCATAGAACGTTGGGAGTCTGACTGGGTGACAGATGACAGTTACAGATGGGCTGAGCAGCAGGCAGGCTGCTCCTGGTGGGGTTAGATACTACCAAGGGGGTTTGATGTATCAAAGGTGTTTGCTGTGACATTGTACCAAGGACTGACCACTGGGCTACCCTATTTACCTTATCCAGTTACTTGTTCTATCTGTTTGATGTACCTGTGAACCATCTTGCTGTACAACTGGAATAAAGGTACTGAAGATCTTACATGGCTGACAGCGTCTACTTCATGTGAGAGTACAACAGTATCTGTACTGTTTAGCAGTACATCTAGTATTATGCAGTTAGCTAGTTTTATTCTAATTATTATTGTTCGTTTTAAAATGTTTTAATATGTTTTAAATGTCGTGGTATGAGTGATTGTTCGATCTTCATTACTGTGTTTATTGTATTAATTGTGTTCAAGTCCGAGAAAGAATCAAGTAGCAAGGTTTAAGATGCCGTTATTCTCAAAATTAAGACAGAATAGAACTAGAAAAGGGATACTCGAGGAAGCCGTTCCCATTCCACCTAGGGACACTCCAGGGTACTTTATGTACCATAAACATGGCCTAGATGCCGTATTATATCTCGATTTGTGGGTGGACTACACCAAGGATTTAGCAAAGAATCAGAGATGGCCCGCCGCTGGGACATGGGATGCAGATTGCATCATGAGAGTAGAAGAAGCATTATGGAAAAAGAAAGCCAGACAGTCACAGAAAGATGCCATTGAATTATGGCGTAAAGAATCGCATAGACGCACAGAGAAAGCACTCAGAAAAGAAGAGAAAAGTAGGGAGGATTCAGACAAAGCCCGAGAAAACGTATTAATTGAGGAAGGTATCCGAGCAAAAGCAGAACAAGTAGACAGACAACGAAAGACTCTTATGAATGGTATGTATCCTCTTCTGGCCGAGGGTTTACCTAAGGCCACCCTGGAAGTACCGAAAGATCTGCCACCTCCATTGCTTCCGACTAAATTGCTCCCCAAGACCGCAAAGGACATTTTCCTTTCTTCCTATTTAGATGATGTAGCCCCCGAATATGTTAATGCTCCGCCGCCACGCACACCACCTGCTAATGATGCTCGACCCCGAGATAATCTGCCCCCACTTCTGCAGCAACATACTCCTCCGTCCGTTCAAAACCTTCCGCCCGTTCCTTCACTTATTCCTGCATCTATTCTTCCTACCTTACACCCAACGAATCCTTTTGGACCTAGCACCTCAGGAGGTGCGACAGGAAGTTTTCATACGCCGCCATCAGCGCGTCGATTGACTTATAGGGATTTAGCACACCAACGTACACCTCAAACAGCGAATTATGACATATTTAAAGAGCCTCTTACAGATTGTAGATATGATCCAGTACCCGGTAAAGACGACAGAATGATGCTATCATCAGTACGTCTACGACGAGTTGCGAATTATTTAATGATACTACCAGGAATGATTGATCATCTAGACAAAATATATCACTTTGTCCAAACAGGGCAAGGTCCTGAAAGTATTGGCGAGGCCATGGCATACCAGAAAGTGGACACGCAAAAACTGTTGTTACGCTTCTTCATAAACTGCCTGATAAGACACAGAGATAGGCCAGGTGTAGACCCGGAAGAAACGAAAGCACTTAACAAATGGGGTCAGAATATAGCGGACGGAAAACATGATAAACAGAATAGTATAGAAAGTATGTACCGAAGGATCCGAAAAACAGTAGAACAAATATGTGAAAGAGAACAACCTGAAAAAGAAACAGATGCAGATAAGACTGAGTCCTCGGGGGAGGAGGAACAACTAGAAATGACAACAGGACAATTACAATTACCAGCTAGAGAAATGATAGCTTATGTAGGTAAGGGAAGATCCTTTAATAATTCAATACGTCCGATACATCCAGAAAGTAAGAGAATTTTTCAAGCAGCCATGTCAAATCCAAAGACCCCTGAACACTTGTTTCAGGCTACTGATAGAATACTTCAAGAACGAATGGGGTACCATGTACTCGATTCTATGGATGAACAAGAATTAGCCAGGTCAGCAGTACAATGGGCTGACAGTTCTGATAAATATAGTGATGATGCGCTAGCACACACGTTTTTGAATCTTTCACCAGACGAACAGCGTTTAGCTGGTATATACATGATACAACACCTCCTTATATTGTATAAAGGTCAACATTCCGATCCTGGTCCCCTACCTGATATACTGATAGAACTACTCATGAATAAATGGAGAGGTCTAGGTACCGATCTAATTAAAGTACTTCTAGAATATCGGCACAGATATAGTGCCTTCTTGTGTTCAGAGCTTGATCCAGCTCCCTCCATGGAAAGAAAAATGTATTACATAGACAGACAGAATCCCTTGCGCGAAGTGCACCCAGTTAGAAATGATGATAATACTTTTAGACGCGTGTTTGTGTACACGCCTATAACTAAAATAGAACTATTGGAAATGAAAAAATTAGTGCCCAGCCATGACAGAGATCCAGCAGGTTTTCACCGTGAAATAAAAGACATGTTACTCATGGGTGATTATACCTATCCTGACATTATGAAAATATTGAAAGTATTATTGCCTGCCGGTATATACGAGAAACTCAAAGAAAAAGAATGGGAGGTGGGAGAACAAAAGATTGATTGGACAGCATTAGAAAACGAAGAAAATGCCCGAACTGCAGGCCTAGGGCTTGGGGACCAAACTAAAGCATTACCAGGATTATTAGTACAAGTATTGCCACGTTTATTAACTACGAAAAAGGAAGACTGGGGAGCAATCTCAGCTTGCAAACAGAAACCCGATGAAGACACTAGTGATTTTTATTCCCGATTTGAAAAATGTTTTGGTATTAATAGCGGCCTGAAAGCAAGTAGCGATTCATATCCACATCTTTTTGTAACAAAATTAGTCGAGAATTCCCTGCCCCAGGTTAAGAACAGAGTATTGAAAGTAGAGAGCTCTTGGCAAGCAAACACCCCGTCACAAATGTTACAAATGTTACAGTACCATCAGAATAGAATTAGAGAAGAACAAGAACACGAACAAAGACGTATGAAAGACACGAAAATGAAAATGCTCGTCGCCCAGTCAGTTCCAGCTGACAGTCATAAAAAGGGTGCGACACAGTCCAGTAATTCAGCGGTTCCTGTTAAAGGGACATGTAACTATTGTAAACAGCCAGGTCATTATATAAACGATTGTGTAGTTCTGAAACATAATATCTCTACGGGTAAAACCAAGGAGAGACCGCGTCCACCTAGACAGGATCAGATCCAACCACAAGTACCTCAGAATGTACAGCCTATGCCAGCTTCACAACAGACCGTAGCGGTACCACAACCACAGCCTAGTGTCGCAACACAAAACACGACACAACAGATGTACCAGTATGCACAAAATGACTATCCCGATTATCAGCGATACACATGAAACAGCCTAGAGAGGGAGGTTGGCTTACCCCTTATTGAGGTTCCTGTAGATCAAGAGGGTCCTTATGTACAAAGTCAAGTATTAGGGAAAGACAGAAAGTTCTTAATTGATACAGGGGCAAGCAGAACAACTATAAGTCACGACGAGGTTCCAGGGGCACCCCTCTCAGGCTCACAGAATGTTTCCCTTGGATTTTCAGGAAAACCTATTGTTAATGAAGTATCGCAACCTCTTCCTCTTGCAGTTGGTCCATTGACACGGACTACAGATTTATTGCTTACAAAATCATGCCCAGAAAACTTGTTAGGTATAAAGACATTGAAAGCTCTAGGAGCTGTAATATGTTGTTCCCCGGAAGGGGTACGACTATTTTTGCGTGACTTTAAAGGTCACTATGTATTTAGAGACATGGATCACCGGTTACAGAATGTCCCTGCACATTTATGGGCACAAGGCCCCACAGATGTAGGTTGTATGCATATTACACCATATCGAGTTACACTCAAAGCAGGAGTGGTATTACCACGAATTCGACAATACAAGTTACCTCCAGATGCTGTAGTGGCTTTGCTGCAAATCATTGACGAGCTCATTGCACAAGGAGTGGTTGTGGAAACCGACTCCAATGTATGTAATTCTCCTATTATTCCAATTCTTAAACGAACTGATCCAAAAGCACCCCCCGTTTATCGATTAATTATTGATCTGCGCGAATTGAATAAATGCATTGTACCACAGTATCCCGTGGTTCCAGATATCTCTTCATTATTAACAGCTATTGATTCAGAAGCAACGTTCTTTACTGTAATTGACCTCAAGAACGCTTTTTTTAGTGTCCCAATCGATCCGGAAAGCCAATATTTGTTCGGATTCTGTTTAAATGGACGAAGCTTCAAATTTGCACGCGCACCTCAAGGATTCACAGAAAGCCCCAGCATCTACAGCCAAGCACTGAAAAGACAACTTGACAGTATCCACATGCCTGTTAACACTACCCTGCTTCAGTATGTCGATGATCTGCTGATCACCGCCCGAAGCGAACCCGAATGTGAAAAAGCATCACTAACGGTTTTACATTTCCTGGCCGACAAGGGGCACAAGGTGTCCCCTTCGAAGCTGCAATTCTGTGTTCAGCAAGTTGTGTACCTTGGGCACTTGCTGTCCAAAGGGGGGAGACAGCTCACACCTGACCGCATCCAGTTAATTGTAAACATGCCACCACCCAAGACACAAAAGGAGGTGCGGGCCTTCATAGGTCTCACTTCATACTGTAGGCAATGGATTCCCCAATATGCATTTCTAGTAAAGCCACTCATTCAGTTGACAACCCAGGAGGCAGCGACTTCGACTGTCCTCCCTTGGACTCAGGCACATGCACAAGCTTTTGAAGACTTAAAGAAAGCCTTATGTCAAGCACCTGTTTTAGCGACACCATGTTACAGTAAGCCTTTTACACTTTTTGTTACAGAACGCGAAGGTACTGCCTTGTCAGTACTCACTCAGGAACAAGCAGGTTCACACAAGCCGTGTGCTTACTTTTCTAGCACATTAGATCCAGTAGCCCAGGCTCTGCCTACGTGCCTGAAATCAGTCGCAGCGACAGCTTTAGCGATCAGACAAAGCGATTCCATAGTATTAGGACATCAATTGACAGTGCAAGTTCCACACTCCGTGGAAGTTCTTTTAAACCGAACTCAGACTCAGCACTTGACTATAGCACGACTGACAGGTTATGAATTAACATTGTTCCAGCCACACATAGAAATCAGACGCTGCAGTACATTAAATCCTGCCACACTTTTGCCATTAAGTGGAACAGACCCATTGGCACATGATTGTATTGAAGTCATTACTATTACGACGAAACCCAGACAAGACTTGACAGACATTCCATTACCAGATCCAGACCTGACACTTTATGTGGATGGTTCATGCATGAGAACAAGTACAGGAGAGTTAGTGGCCGCTTACGCAGTCACGACAGACACCGAAATTATTGAAACGAATTGTATTGACACATTGTCAGCTCAAGCAGCAGAGCTCATCGCTCTGACACAAGCCTGTATTCAAGCCAAAATTAAAAGAGTCAACATATACACAGATTCACGTTATGCATTCGGAGTTGTACACGACTTCGGAGTCCTTTGGCGAGAGAGAGGTTATTTAACTTCTCATGGTGCCAACATTCAACACGGTCCCCTCATTCAAGCTCTGTTAGATGCAATACATCTGCCTACTTCAATATCCATCATGAAGTGCAAGGCCCATACAAAAATTACCGATATCATTTCCCAGGGTAACGACCTAGCAGACCGAACAGCTAAGCAAACAGCACAGAATCGGACTCATGCAACTGACTTGACAAAGACAATAGTTCCGACATTGACACACTGCATGACAGTTAGGGATCCCGCCCTTGATGTAATCGACATACAGACACATGCTACACCAGAGGAAATCAAGAAATGGACTGAACTAGGAGGGATCCAAACAGATCAGGAATGGATGACGAAGGGAAAATCTACATGGTTCCTCCCCGACTCCATGGTTCAAGTTATCATTAACACAATACATAGTCCAGCGCATCTAGGAGAGAAAGCTATGTTAGACAGTATTCAAAACATTTGGTTTAATAAACACTTACGAGCTGCAGCCAAACAGAAAGTGCGTACTTGCATGATTTGTTGTCAGTTCAACCCAGGTAAAGGCGTTCCTGTAGAGCAAGGTGGATTTCAACCTCCCGATCACCCTTTTGAAGTCCTCCAGATGGATTATATCCAGATGGAACGTTGTCGAGGATTCAAATATGTCCTCGTAGTCGTATGCGCACTTTCCCGTTGGACAGAAGCATATCCAGTCTCAGATTACACTGCCCCGACCACTGCCAAGCAGCTGGTTCGTGAATTCTTCCCACGGTATGGTTTGCCCCGTATCGTGTACTCAGATAATGGTCAACCATTCTCATCCGAGCTAATGAAACACATTTCACTCCTGTTAGGCTATCAATGGAAATTCCACTGTGTCCGGCATCCCGAGGCAGCAGGTCTCGTGGAGCGTCATAATCAGACTCTGAAAATACGACTTTCTAAAATCTGCAGAGAGAAAGGCGTCGACTGGATAGTAGCTTTACCAGTTGCACTCTTTTACATGAGAATGATAGCACATTCTCGAACAGGGCTATCCCCGTACGAGGTGGTCTTCGGTAGGCCACCAAATATGTGGGGGACGCCTATACCTCGTAAAATCACTGATGTTGATTGTAATATGCTGACAGATTACCTTGCTTCCTTGATGTCTGCACTACAATCTTGCCGTTCACAGGTAGCTGCAGCCTTTCCCGACAACACTGAGGTGAAGCCCCATGAAGTGGTTCCCGGAGATTTTGTTTTCATAAGAAATTTCGACAGGAGGAGCCCGCTGGAGCCTCGCTGGCAAACGCCGAAATTAGTACTCCTGACCACGAGGACAGCAGTGAAGATTGAGGGTCGCAAGGGTTGGCTACATTCGAGCCATATCAAGAAATTTCATGGACTGCCTTCTGATTTGAACTCTCAGCCCTACCCTCCTCCACAGACTGACTCAAAACTCCCCCTGGTCGAGAAAACTGCTGCCCAAGAATATAAACTGAAACTAAGGTCTAGCAAGTCAGACAATTTGATTGTTTAAGTCCTCTCCTAGGTGAATCGGTTAAATTAGTCTCTGACATGTATCCTCTAGACCGAAACAGAGAGAAAGATAGACAGAAACAGCTCAAGAAACGTGCATATTGTAAATTACTTCGTAGTCACTGTATTGACATTATTGATTATGTTTTTCCTAAATCTTCTGATTATTGCTGCAAGTATACTGTTGCACATATACTACCCTATTTTCAAGCGTGCACATTCTGCTTCCAATGTTACTGCCGAACACTCTTTTAGCGAATTACCTCCACATGAGTTGCCCTACAGACTTGCGCTGCGCAATAACACATTCATTAGTATGTTACATCACTTCCATCAGGCCAACAACGCTACAAATTGTTGGATATGTGGCCGACTCCCTCCCTACCAGAAATACAAGGGAGTTCTGCCCCTCTTTCCGTATCCATTCACACACAATGGTTCCTGTGGTGCATGGTTTAGTTTGATTAATTCCTTAGATTCAAATACCGTAGTTTACCAGAGCAACTGGGTATGGGGAAACCTGAACTTAGTTTTGCTTAAAGCCTGCTACCCTAACAAGGAGGGACTTCCCAAAAGGACAGGAACTGATCTAGAAAATGAAGTATATGGATTAGGTAATTTTACACTTAACCTCATGATTCTGAATGTTGAATCCGAAGCCGCACCAGTCTTGCCTGCTATGTCCGTATTACCAGCCAAAGGTGAATTATGTGTAAGAAAGAATGGTACAGTACACTTGGGTCATAGTAAATGTACTACTGTGATCGAATTCAGTGATCAAGGCAAGTCTACATTTAGAGCTTCCCGTCATTCCTACTTCATTTGTGGTCATACCGCATATATACGTTTACCTCTAGATTGGGATGGTACCTGTTACATTGCATTCCTTCTGCCACCTGTTTTCCTAGCCCCTCCTGATTATCATAGAAACACCCATCTAGTACGCAATAGACCCCAGAGAGATCTCCCGATTGTCGACTACACTGAAACGGCATGGGAACAATATACAGACTTCAATAAAGGTCTCTTCCCCTACATAGGTGTTGTCTCTAATAGTAAACTGATACGCAGATTAACCAGAACCCTTGAAGCAGTAGTGAATGAAACTACCTCTGCCCTAGGCAACTTAACAGAGGAGCAGTCTGCGATGCGGATTGTTGTTCTCCAAAATCGTCTTGTCCTTGACGTCATCCTGGCCGATAGGGGCGGAGCCTGTAGAGTCATCGGATCAAGTTGCTGTGTTTTCATTCCAGAAAACGCGCCATCAGTATATAAAGCCATAACACGTCTTCATAAGATTGCAAGTCAGATACACCAGAATCCAGGCACCTGGACGTGGTCCGGTTGGTTCTGGAGCATGTTGTCAGCCTGGGGATGGAAAGTCCTATCCTTCCTAGGTATTGCCCTTCTCATAGTATTCAGTTGCTGCCTGTGTCTACAATGTGGACCAGCGATTTGCGGCCTGTGTGCCACATCATGTATTCCACACTCAAGTTCTCATTCAAAATCCCGGAAGAAGAAAGAAGAACAAATGATGTTACATGAACAGATTGATGGATTCCTGAGGATCGATATCTCATGAAGGGTCCGTAGGGGACAAGGAGGGAATGAGGAAATATGAATTTTCATGATCAATTGTGTCCCCTATCTTAGACCCCAACGGCTCCATGTACATGCTACAAGTACATGTATGTTCCCTCCACTTCCAGCTATGAAGACGCAAATACATATGCGTCCAACGTTAACATGTCCTCTTTCAGATCCACCATGAATGGGTCGAATATTCCGTTCCTAAGTATGCCTTGCCACCGTCTTTATATGGTGTACTTTTCACGTTTTTCAGCTCTGGCAAGTTAGGCCCTGAATTCTGCCATCGAGCTTTTCCTGCTTTTTGCCTCTGAATGCTCCAGCCTGGACCTGCATCTGTATCCATGACCTTTGTCTTACTTCCTGCGCGGCTAACGGTGCCTGGCCCGGCCTGTTGCCTGCCAAGACTGTATTCAGCCTTCAAGTTATCTGCTCCGCTTCTCGAGAAATGCATTCCTGTCTAGTAGTTTAGGTAAACATCCTTCCAGCTACAGAGCAAAGGGCCCGGCCTTACTGTCTCCATGCAAGTAATTCATAGCTCCTGTTACCATGGTAGGCCCATGCCCCCTCGCATCTCATGTAGACACGTAGACACTTATACACGCACTAGAAGTCAGTATAGGATAGCCTCTGCCTGAGAGACCTTCCCTTCCAGATAATACAGTTCCTTAAACACAAGATATTAGATACGATTTGGGATTAGGTTGTTCTGACATCCCAGACTTCTGTCTCCTCATGTAGGGCTAAATGTCAAGTCTCCTTCACCCTCCAGTTACACGTCAATCACACGTCATGCTGCCGTGCGCGCACCTCTGCCATGTATTTCTGCTGACTTTGCAGGATTCTCTTATGGATCCACCCACCTGTGACATCCTCAGAATGACGTTTCTAGTACACTCCCTTATGCACGCCTATTGTAACGCCTTTTTTCATTACGTATGTGTATTCTTATCTCTCTTCTCAGCTGTTACGCCTCCTGCATATGTCTTTACTGTAATGCATTGACTATATATATGACAACCTGTCAATAAAGTATCGCTCGATCCCTTCCCGAACCTCCGTGGTGACGGAATCCGATTGCCTGGTTCGAACCAATTCCTTTGTAAGGAATAAATCCCCTTTTAAAACCTCAAATACCACGGATTCTGCCTCTTATTTTTACTGAGTTATTCTTATTGAATTTTACCGCATAAATTAAGTCTAGGTAATTAAAATTTACCACAATCAGGTTGTGCTTCTTAAACTAGGAAAAATGTACAGACAGGTATCGATGAGGGCCCCATATTGTGTATGAGGGCAAAACCACCCAATCATGCCATTTACTCACCAACGTGGCTTTGTCTGTGATGAATGAGTGATGTCTGGCTGCTTTATTAATTACTCATTAAAAAACAGAATATTCCATTAGAGTGAGCTAAAACTCCTCTAATTGCAGTTCTGCTTGTAGTGTGGAGATTACAGATTTACTGGCATGAGCCTGCTTTCTATTTCAAGCCAACACTAGTGGGCAAAAGTATTTTCATTTGCTGCCCTCATCTTCCAGTAGACTTTTATTAGGAAATCATGTCTGACCTGGTCCTGGTGCTGCAGACCAAACTCAAGCCTGATTTGAGCTTGTGAAACATGTCTTGGGATTGCAAACAAATGTTTGAACAGGCTTGCTTGTAAGGTGTTCAAAGTCGCTGATCTTTGCCTTTAATTAATTCAAAGCCTGCAAAAGGTGGATTGTGTGGCAGTTTCTTATCTTTTGTTGCAGGGTTTTGAATGCAGACGTCAATTTGTCCACTGTGACTTGTCTAGATAACAACTACTGTTTAAATTCAGGTGACAATCTCGATGTATTTATAAATTGTAACCAGCTCTAGGGCATTTCTATTTGCCCACTGTGAGAAGTTGGCCTGGCATATGCTTGTCAATAGTTATAGTGGCCACCTTGCACCAGTCCAATTCGACTCTTATGGTAGATAGGTTTAAGACAACCTTTTAAAGACAGCTATCCTAGTGGTAGCTGTGGAGAGCAGCCTTCAGGCTAAGTCTCAGAGGAATGTAAAGCAGCTTGTTTTACCTTATAATCTCTTGAATTACCAAATGAAAGGACACCACACAGGTATATATATCACATATATATGTATATATTACTAGACACACTCTACTAATCTCTTTATGAGATTAGAAACCAGGTACACAGTCCAATGTCAACGTTTCACAATAAATTAAGCACAAATATGGCTGGAGCGCGTACCAGACCATATACTAAGAAAGTGGTATAAGGATGTCGACTTGCAAAATGACAAGGCCTAGGGCCTGGGGAATCGCTGGGGCTTCACTACTGGAGTGTTAGCAGGTAAGTAACAGGCCCACGGGAGATGCGTGCAGTGTGTGAACTCAGCCGCGGGTTCCCTATTGGTTACAATGGCGCAAGTCGCGGTTTGATTTTTAAAGTTCTAGGGTACTTCGAGGAAGACTACAAGCAAGCCACTTACAAGGTAAGAACTTCGAGGGCCAACACACACTAGGGCACTGGATTGCACGAGTTACCTCACCCAGGCAAGCCGGGTGCATAGGTGTCTTTTGGTGTCGGGTCGCGTCGCTGTTTTCTATGGAGACCAAAGAAGACTTGCTGCTTGCGTCGACTGAAGAAGTGTCCGGTGGAATCCAAGCCTGGATTCAAGATGGAGAAGACCTGAAAATTGAAGGGACAGTGTTCAAAGTCACTTGCCAGTGACCGGTGGCCAGGAAGATGGATGACCACGGATTTCGGGTGATTTCAGGTCGTCGATGGTGTTTTGACTCTTCGCTCACGAGGTCCAGGAAGGTTTGATGATGACCAACGGCTGGATTCAGAGTGTGCCATGACGTCTGCGGTTGATGGCGGTGTCGTCAACCGATTGGAATTAACAAGCCTTGGCAACTGCAAGTCTTGTGTAGACTGAAGAAACTTGATGGTGCAGACCAGAAAGGTCTGAGGGACTCACCCAGCAAAGGTAAGTGAGGGCAGGCCTGGAGGAACTAGGGGAGCCCTTTGACTTGATAGAAAAGTCTTTGGGAGACCCACTAGCCAATGGGCAAGTGATAGCAAAGACGCCTCTTCAGGAAATGCTTCACAGGAGCCCACGGTCACTCGGGATGGGGTAGGCTGCTGATTTTTGGTGCAAGACATGCTGGAGGCTTGAGCCGCAAATGGTCCAATGCACAAGTTCGTAGAATGTTGTTTAGGGTTTGCACTCGACAACAGTGCATGGTCCCCGGGTATTGCTGTTCCTCGTCACTCGTGGGGTCCACTTGCCACAGCTCTGCTGGGGACTCACAATGGCCGTCAAAAAGTCAGGAAATCCCCTTCCAGGGCAGCAGGGACTTCAAACTCCGGCAGGAGAGGGAAAGTTTGCAACCATTGATTAAGGTTTTTGGTGCCTGCCAAGCAGGGGAGTCACTCCTGGACTCCAAGGGAGATTCTTCTGTCTTCCAAAGGTAGTGGAACATCGAAGGGACAGGATTCTTTTTTGTAGAGCATCGTCCAGGGTTATCTGATTAGCAAGGGCAAAGTTTGCTATCTTATAGTGAAGATAGGGAAGGACTAGCTCTATGATCACTCCTCTAGGAGGGTCAGGGGAGGGGGTGGTTACACCCACTTCCCTTTGTCCAGTTTCGCACCAGAGCAGGGGCAGGTAGCCCCTGAACCGGTTTGAGCTGGCATATGCACAGAGGAGCCTACTGCTCGCCCAGTGCAAGACTTCAAAGCACTCTAGGAGTGCACCCACCCAGCCCCAATACACTAAGGGCCATATGTAGATAATTCCTATTTACCGATTCCTAAATACCGAATTTTACCGATTCGGTATTTATGTAAATAGAATGTAGGTAAACATTCGGTAATTTTTACCGATTCGGTAATATTCGTTATTACCGATTCGGTATTTACCGAATCGGTAATAAGGAATACCTTCCCATTCATTCCAATGGGCCTGGAGGCCCATAGGTATGAATGGGAAGCCATTCACTATTACCGATTCGGTAAATACCGAATCGGTAATAGGGGGAGCATATTCAAGGGTGGCAGGGTGTCACATTGACACCCTGTTGCACCCCTGAATCGTGCATGTGTGCACATGTGGCGCACATACATGCCCTAAGGGCATGTATGTCAGCCACATGGCACTTTTAAAAAAGCACAAAATTGCTTTTGAAAAGGTATTCGGTATTTACTTGTAGTTGGTGGTAAATAACGAATCCTTAAACCAAAAATGCACTCACTTGAGTGCTCCCTACATTGGATTTAAGGATTCGGTAATTTACCGATTCGGTATTTTACAGATTTCTTAAAATACCGATTCGGTAAATTACCGAATCCTTAAAACCTGCCTCCTACATTAGAAAGGGCTAAATACCGGTCGGTAATGGGAAAATTACCGATTTTCGGCCGTTAGCGACCGGTATTTAGCTATCTACATATTGCCCTAAATCCTGTCTGGAAGGTGGTGACACCTCCCTGTCTCAGGATGCCTTTTGAGGAGTGCTTACACTACCTCACACAGGCTGCAGTAGCAGGCCTGTGGTGTCAGAGTGAGTCTGCTTCCCAGGGGTGGCATAATACATGCTGCAGCCCCTGGTAGGCCTGTGAAGTACCTATGCCCTAGGTACCTAAGGTACCATATACTAGGGGCTCATAAGGTACCACAGTATCCAATCACAAGTGCATCTAATATGCACACCAAGTCGTTTAGAGAGAACAGAGAGACTGGGGCCCTGATTAGCAGGGACCCGGCCAGACTATAGCCAGAAACCAGTGTATACATCAGAAAAAAAGTGGGGGCAACATAAGTGCAGATCCTACTCTCCTACACAACCCCCCCCCCCAAACGCAGGGACATTAAACTAACCTTGACCAGTTGAATCTTCATGTTCGAAGTGGAAATACCTTGAGAGTCCATCTGCATTGGCATGTTGGGTCCCAGGTATATGTTCCACTGTATATTGTATTGTATTGTATTGTATCGCGTATTTATATAGTGCAAAACTGTCACCCGAAGGGTATCCTGGCGCTTTAACATTCTACCAATAGCACGCGACAATACAGTAACCAAAAATGTAATCTAACCTAGGAAAGAGATGAGTTTTTAGTCCTTTCCTAAAAGAGGAAAGATCCCCTTTACTTCTCAGGCATAGGGGTAAAGAATTCCAGCATTTGGCTGCAGCAAAACTGAAGGACCGCCCACCCATCCGGGCCCTCAAAACCTTTGGAACCAACACTAGGTGTGCTGACATAGATCGAAGGGAGCGTGTGGGCACGTACCACTCAAACATATCCCGCAGCGGTACAGGCCCTTGCCCATGAAGCCCTTTAAACACCAAGCACAGTGCTTTAAAAACAATCCGCTGCGGAATAGGCAGCCAATGAAGGTCCGCCAGCGCCGTGATAGAAGAATCTGAGCGGCGCCAAGAAAGGGCCAGCTTAGCAGCCATATTCTGCACTCGTTGCAGTTTGCCCACCAGATTAGCGGGTGCTCCTAGCAAAATGCGTTGCAATAATCCAATCTACTCAATATGATGCCACGCACCACCTCTGGCCGAGCATGGACCGGTAGCAACGGAAGGATTTTCCATAGCATACGGAGCAACGCCATGCAAGTGGCCACGGTCTTATTTACAAAAACATCCAATTGGAGATTGGACCCGAACATCACCCCCAAGTTCCGAACGGAGGCTGCTGCCAGAGGAGCATCCTGGAAGGAGATAGGCCAAAAATCAAGTGGCAGTGGTCGAGAGACACGGTCCATCGAGCAATGCAATACCTCTATTTTGGAGCTGTTAAATTGCAAGGAATTTTGCCTCAACCAGTCTGCGGTTGCTGCCATGCACTGATGGAAAATCTCCAGGGGCACCGCATCCTTACCCTCGATGGAAAAAATAAGCTGCGTGTCATCAGCATAGTTAGTGACCGCAATGCCAAATGATTTAATCAAGTTCACCAGAGGCCGGAGATAAAGATTGAACAAAATAGGGCTGATGGCAGACCCCTGAGGGACACCCTGCCCGACCACCTTGATGTCAGACTGAAACGGTGGCAAGGCTACTACCTGACGTCTGTCTCCCAAATAGGAGACCAGCCAGTCATGGGCCAAACCCGTCACGCCAATTTCTTCAAGTCTTCTGACCAGGATGTCGTGGTTGACCGTGTCGAACGCGGCCGACATGTCGAGCAGTACTAAGAAGGCTGCCCGTCCAATGTCGACTCGCGAACGAAGATCATCCAAAACGGTCACCAAAGCGGACTCAGTACCATGAGCTGGTCTAAAGCCGAACTGAGACGCATCCAGACAAGCATTAGTCTCCATAAAACCTGACAGATGTTTAGTGACCAGTTTTTCCAGAATCTTTATAGGAAAATAAGCAGCGATATAGGTCTATAATTCGCTGGACAAGTGGGGTCCAAAGTTTCTTTCTTCAATAATGGGGAGACTACCGCGAGTTTCCAACTCTCCGGGACTCGCGCCATAGTGAGAGACTGGCAGCAGATAGCATGTACCGGGGGGAAAAGCTCCGCCTGAAACAGTTTCCAGTATTTGTGTGGCAGTGGGTCCCGGGGGGAGCCTGAGGATACACTATTGGCCAGAAGACAGAACTCCTCAAAGGACGGAGGAGGAAAACTGTCCAGCTGTGCCTGTCTACCCTCTGCCTCTACAGTTTCTATAACGGTCACCGGTACGGAAACGAGCACAGGTTGAGTAACAGGCATGATCGACAGAGCAAGCTTGCTCAAGATCAAAGAGATCTTATCTTCACTGTATAGTCCATCTCCTGTAGGGAAATGGACCACCTGAGCAATTTAGGAGTTTCACCTTTCATCTGTTTGAGCCATAGGAGGGGCTTGTGGTCAGTCTGAACTATGAAGTGAGTGCCAAACAAGTATGGCCTCAGCTTCTTCAGAGCCCACACCACAGCAAAGGCCTCCCTCTCTATAACTGACCAACGTTTCTCTCTAGGGGTCAGCCTTCTCCTTATGAAAGCTACTGGCTGGTCTTGACCTTCATCATTAAGTTGAGACAGTACAGCTCCCACACCCAGCTCTGAAGCATCTGTTTGAACAATTAACTTATTTTGGTAATCTGGACTCTGTAAGATGGGGGCAGTGCACATTGCCTGCTTGTAGTCATCAAATGCCTTTTGACAGCTAGCTGTCCACTGAACCTTTTTTAGCATTTTCTTAGAGGTCAGATCATTTAAGGGGGTCACTATAGATCCATATCCCTTAACAAACCTCCTATAGTACCCAGTCAGGCCTAAAAAGGCTCTAACCTGTGTCTGGGTGGTTGGAGCTACCCATTCCATTATGGTTTGGATTTTGCTCTGCAATGGTTGAACCTGGCCTCCACCAACAAGGTGGCCGAGGTACACAACCTGACTCTGCCCTATCTGGCACTTAGTGGCCTTGATAGTGAGGCCTGCTTTTTGCAGGGCCTCCAAAACATTTCTGAGGTGGACCAGGTGATCCTGCCAGGTGGAACTAAAGACAGCAATATCATTAAGATAAGCTGAGCAATACGTTTCCATACCAGTCAGAACTTTATTTACCAACCTCTGAAAAGTGGCGTGTGCATTTTTCAAACCAAAGGGCATTACCACAAAGTGATAGTGCCCACCAGGGGTTGAAAATGCTGTTTTGGCCTTGGCATCATCAGCTAACTTGATTTGCCAGTAGCCAGCTGTTAGGTCAAATGTACTAAGATACTTGGCTGAGGCCAAAGTGTCTATAAGTTCATCTGCCCTGGGAATTGGATAGGCATCAGTCCTGGTGACTGTATTGAGGCATCTGCAGTCAACACAAAACCTCATTTCTTTCTTACCACCCTGGGTATGAGGTTTTGGCACAAGGACTACTGGGCTAGCCCAAGGGCTATCTGAGGGCTCAATAACACCTAGTTCCACCATTTTCTGGATTTCAGTCCTGATACAATCCCTGACATGGTCAGGTTGCCTGTAGATTTTACTCTTTACAGGCAGACTGTCTCCAGTGTCCACCTCATGGGTGCACCAGGAAGTCTGACTTGGGGTCAGGCTAAACATATGTCTAAACTGTTGTAGCACTTGTCTACATTCAGTTTACTGATGCTCAGTGAGGCTGCTTGCCAAAGCAACACCATCATTGACCCATCATCAGGGTTCTGTGAGAGCAGGTCAGGGAGAGGGTCACCCTCCTCCTCCTGGTCCTCATCAGTTGCCATGAGCAAGCCCATGTCAGCCCTGTCCACATATGGCTTAAGTCTGTTGAAATGGAGCACCCTAAGGGGGCTCCTGGGAGTTCCAAGATCCACCAAGTAGGTGACTTCTCCCTTTTTCTCAACAATTGTATGGGGGCCACTCCATTTGTCCTGGAGAGCTGCTGGGGCCACAGGCTCCAACACCCACACTTTCTGGCCTGGCTGATAAACAGTCAGGTCAGCCTTTTGGTCATGCCAAGCTTTTTGTAATTCTTGGCTAGCCTCTAGGTTTTTAGTTGCCTTCTTCATGTACTCTGCCATCCGGGAGCGCAGACCAAGTACATAGTCCATCGCATCCTGTTTGGGAGGTTTGAGAGGTAACTCCCATCCCTCCTTCACCAGACATAAGGGTCCTCTTACAAGGTGCCCAAACAGAAGTTCAAAAGGGCTGTAGCCAACCCCCTTCTGTGGAACCTCCCTGTATGCAAACAGAAGGAGGGAAGTAAAAGGTCCCATTTTCGCCTAATCTTTTCTGGGAGGCCTTTAATCATTCCCTTTAGGGTTTTGTTGAATCTCTCAACTAACCCATTGCATTGTGGGTGATAGGGGGTAGTCAATTTGTAATTGACACCCCACTCCTTCCACATTGCTTTTAGATATCCTGACATAAAGTTTGTATCTCTGTCAGATATGACCTCCTTAGGGAACCTCACTCTGGAGAAAACTCCAATGAGGGCTCTTGCTACCACAGGGGCTGTGGTATTCCTGAGGGGTATATCTTCTGGATACCTGGTGGCATGATCCACTACCACCAGTATAAATCTGTTCCCAGATGCAGTTGTAGGGTCAAGGGGACCAACAATGTCAATCCCTACCCTTTCAAAGGGAACCCCCACCACAGGTAGTGGTATCAGGGGGGCCTTTGTTGTGCTACCTGACTTGCCACTGGCTTGGCAAGTGACACAGGAGCGACAAAACACCGTGGTGTCCTCAGACATGTGTGGCCAATGAAAATGAGGGACAAGCCTGTCCCAGGTCTTGTTTTCGCCCAAGTGTCCTGCCAATGGGATGTCATGTGCTAGGGTCAAGAGGAACCCCCTAAACTTCTGAGGTATTACCAACCTCCTGGTGGCTCCAGGGGTAGGATCTCTAGCCTCAGAAAATAGGAGCCCCCCATCCCAATAAACTTTATGGAACCCACTAGCACTCCCAGCAGCCTCAGCAGCAGCTTGCTGCCTGAGGGGTTCAAGAGAGGGGCAGCACTGTTGCTCCTTACTCAGATCTTCCCTGGAAGGTCCCCCTGCCCCCAAGAACACAACCTGATCAGGCTCAAGTCCCTCTGGGGCAGTTCCTTCTTCAGGATCTGCTTCTCCTCCCTCAGGAGGGGAATCTGAGATCTGAGACAGAGGGGAAGGCACAGCCTTAACACTACTGCTCCTCCTCTTGGGTAGCATCTGGTCCATAGTTTCAGGATCCAGAGCTGGTTCAGCTTTATGCATTTTGGCCTGTGACCTGGTCACAGTAAACACCTCTGCAGGTATGCCCAGCATCTCAGCATGAGTCCATAATTCTACTTCAGACCAGGCTGAAGTCTCCAGATCATTGCCCAACAAACATTCGACAGGGAGGTCTGCACTGACTACTACCTTTTTGAGGCCAGTTACCCCTCCCCAGGAAAAGTTCACAACTGCCAGACTATGGTTGGTCCTGACATTGCTTGCATTGGTCACCTGGTACATTTCACCCAGGATGATCTGTGCAGGGTCCACTAGATCCTCTGCCACCATGGTGACACTAGCACCTGTGTCCCTGAATGCCAAAGCCTGTTTGCATTTATGATAGGCTGCTGTTTGTACTTGCCCAGATTACTGGGGCTCACTAGGAAGGACATATTAAGGTCTCCCTCACAAACTAGCAATGTCTGTGTTGGTAGTCTGACTAGGCCAGAGTCCACATCAGAACCCAGGGTCAACCCTACTACACCCTTATTCTGGTTATTACCTCCACCAATGACTGCACTAGGGGGAACAGTTGCCTTAGGGGCTGGAGTGGTGGTGGTTTGGTCTTTGGACTTGGTACAATCAGAAGTCCAGTGCCCTTTCTGTTTACAGAATTTGCACCAGGGCTTCTTTTGGCCTTTTCCCTTTGTAGACTGTGAATCCCCACCAGTTGCAGATTGTTGGGGCCCTTGTGAAGACTTCTGGTCTTTTGACTTATCCCCACCTTTATCTGAGCCTTTAGGATCTTGCTTCTTGGTGTCACCCCCTTGGTTCTGGGTTTTTTGCCTCACCCTGGTTCTGACCCATTTGTCTGCCTTCTTTCACAATTCTTGGGGAGAGGTCAGATCAGAGTCCACCAGGTACTGATGCAACAACTGGTTTGGCAATTATTAAGGATCTGTTCTCTCATTATAAGATTATACAATCCCTTAAAATCAGTAACTCTACTACCAACCAGTCAAACTTCTAGAGCTTTGGTTGCACAATCAACAAAGTCAGTCAAAGCCTGAGTCTGTGCTTTCTGGGTATCTCTGAACTTCAACCTGTACTGTTCAGTGGTTAAGCCAAACCCATCTATTAATGCACTCTTCAGGGCTTCATAGTCATCAGCATACTCTTCTCTAACAGTGAGGAGCTTATCTCTACCTTTATCTGAAACGGAGAGCCACAAGATTGCTGCCCACTGTTTCTGGGGGACCTGTTGAACTTTACAGGCCCTCTCCATAGCAGTTATCCATTTGTGGATATCATCCCCACTCTGGTAGAGAGGAACAACCTTGGACAGGTTCCTATGGTCTGGAATGTAATCTCTGCCTCTAGGGACACTGTTGCTGCCATCAGGGGTATCTAACCCCTCTTTTCTATAAGCTCTCTGGAGCTCAAAGGCTTCTATATCTAAGGCCAATTGATTGGTTCTGAGGGCAAGCCTAGCTTCCACATACTGGAGCATCTTGTACCTTCCTTCAGAGGAGGTCTCTCTATGTAAGAATGAGTTCCTCTGATGGACAGATTCTCTGTTAGAGTGATATGAATGGTCAGATTCCCTTGAAGGGGACCTATGCCTTTCTTCCACTCTATCAGCCCTCTTAGGGAGGATTCCTCTGTCCTGTTCAGACCTTTCTGGGTCTGGCCCTTCAATCACAAACTCCAGGTAATCTTGATTTTCATCATCAGACCCAGAGACTATGGCTGACCCACCCCCTGATCCAGATCCACCAGCTTCTAGAGACACTTTGATGTAAATATATACTGACTAGAATGTTTTTATCAAAATAGTATAAACGTTAATTCGCTGATGTGTTGTTTTTTTTTTTTCCCCTTGTTTACGATCCCACAATAGGCTTCTTCTGTGTTGTCCCACACGCCTTACATCGTCGTTGCCCTGATGAAGGTGTAGCTTACACCGAAACGTGCGTTGGCTTCTGCCCTCTTGGGCTCATTGAAAGAATCTATCTACCCCTACAAACTGGGAATGCACGAGCCTACCTGAACTGTTATTTCTTTGAATTTCTACATTGCTGATGCGATTTTTAACTTTATTGGCAAAGTAACATGTATAATGTGTTTACATGTATTAGTTCTGTCCTATACATGAACGTGTTGTTTGAATGAGTGTATGTATGTCTGTCTTTTTGTGTGGGACTTTCGTTTATATCTAAAATAAACTGTTTGCTATATTGTTTATTCTTCAGGCAAAGACTATCATCTTTAATATTGTTGTTCAAATAAAATATGTTCCTTTTATTCTCCTTGTTCTTCTGATTTCTTTGAGTCTGCCTTGGCCCGGGGCTCTTCTCTATTAATGTGACCCAATCGTGGGCCTAACGAAATCAGTATAGTGTAGACAGTGGGGTCTGTTTTTCTTTGAAGGTTCCCACCAGCTTCTAGAGACAGTCTGAGATCATACTTCAATCTGCTACTAGTAGATTTATCAGGTGTTGTGTGGCGGGACTCTGTCCTTGCTTCAGGTGTCTTTCAACACACATGGCCTTCAAGTCAAAGTAGGTCATGTACTTGTACTGAGGCCGGGTGGACCCACTGGCTCCACGTTTTAAGGACATTCTAGTGTTGTGCAGTGTTGTACTACCTACACTAGTTTGTGGCCTACTGAACCTAACTTGAACTGTAGGAAGGGTGTGCTTATCCCTTCACAAACAGCTCTAAATTCAGTAGAACTTATTGATACTAAGCTTGACTTTATATGTACCTTGAGTACCTTAAGTGGTTTTCATTTAGTAATTCAAATTGAGATTTTCTGGTCAAACAATGGCAAGCTGGAATCCCACACGCTGCCCACCAATGCGAGAAGTTGGCCTGGCATATGCTGGTCACTAGTTATAGTGGCCACCTTGCACCAGTTCAATTCGACTCTTATGGTAGATAGGTTTAAGACAACCTTTTAAAGAAAGCTATCCTAGTGGTAGCTGTGGAGAGCAGCCTTCAGGCTAAGTCTCAGAGGAATGTAAAGCAGCTTGTTTTAACTTATAATCTCTTGAATTACCAAATGAAAGGACACCACACAGGTATATATATCAAATATATATGTATTTATTACTAGACACACTCTACTAATCTCTTTATGAGATTAGAAACCAGGTACACATTCAAATGTCAACGTTTCACAATAAATTAAGCACAAATATGGCTGGAGCCCTAGGGGCGTACCAGACCATATACTAAGAAAGTGGTATAAGGATGTCGACTTGCAAAATGACAAGGCCTAGGGCCTGGGGAATCGCTGGGGTTTCACTACTGCAATGTTAGCAGGTAAGTAACAGGCCCACGGTAGACGCGTGCAGTGTGTGAACACAACCGCGGGTTCCCTATTGATTACAATGGCGCAAGTCGCGGTTTGATTTTTAAAGTTCTAGGGTACTTCGAGGAAGACTACAAGCAAGCCACTTACAAGGTCAGTACTTCGAGGGCCAACACACACTAGGGCACCAGAGTGCACGAGTTACCTCACCCAGGGAAGCCGTGTGCATAGGTGTCTTTTGGTGTCGGGTCGCGTCGCGTCGCTGTTTTGTATGGAGACCAAAGAAGACTTGCTGCTTGCATCGACTGAAGAAGTGTCCGGTGGAATCCAAGCCTGGATTCAAGATATAGAAGACCTGAAAATTTAAGGGACAGTGTTCAAAGTCACTTGCCAGTGACCGGTGGCCAGGAAGATGGATGACCACGGATATCGGGTGATTTCAGATCATCAATGGTGTTTTGACTCTTTACTCACGAGGTCCAGGAGTGCTTGATGATGACCAACGGCTGGAATCGGAGTGTCCCACAATGTCTGCGGCTGATGGCGGTGTCGGCAACCAGATTGGAGCCTACAAGCCTTGGCAACTGCAAGTCTCGCGTAGACTGAAGAAAGTTGATGGTGCAGACCAGCAAGGTCTGAGGGACTCACCCAGCAAGGGTAAGTGAGGGCAGGCCTGGAGCAACCAGAGGAGCCCTTTGGGTTGATAGAAAAGTCTTCGGGGGACTCACCAGCCAATGGGCAATTGATCATGAAGATGCCTCTTCAGGAAATGCTTCACAGGAGCCCACGGTCACTTGGGATGGGGTAGGCTGCTGATTTTTGGTGCAATAACTGCTGGAGGCTTGGGCCACAAATGGTCCAATGCACAAGTTCGTAGAACATTGTTTAGGGTTTGCACTCGACATTAGTGCATGGTCCCCAGGTATTGCTGTTCTTCATCACTCGTGGGGTCCACTCGCCACAGCTCTGCTGGGGACTCTCAATGGCCATCAAAAAGTCAGGAAATCCACTTCCAGGGCAGCAGGAACTTCGAACTCCGGTGGGAGTGGGAAAGTTTGCAACCGTTGATTAAGGTTTTTGGTGCCTGCCAAGCAGGGGAGTCACTCCTTGACTCCAAGGGAGATTCTTCTGTCTTCCAAAGGTAGTGGAACATCGAAGGGCCAGGATTCTTTTTTGTAGAGCGTCATCCAGGGTTATCTGATTTGCAATGGCAAAGTTTGCTATCTTATATTGAAGATAGGTGAGGGACTAGCTCTATGACCACTCCTCTAGGAGGGTCAGGGGAGGGGGTGGTTACACCCACTTCCCTTTGTCCAGTTTCACACCAGAGCAGGGGCAGGTAGCCCCTGAACCGGTTTGAGCTGGCATATGCACAGAGGAGCCTACTGCTCCCCCAGTGCAGGACTTCAAAGCACTCTAGGAGTACACCCACCCAGACCCAATACACTAAATCCTGTCTGGAAGGTGGTGACACCTCCCTGTGATAGGATGCCTTTTGTGGGGCTTCCTCCACTGCGAGTTTCAGTCAGCAGCAGGAGGACAGCCCAGTGTCTGTGCTGGTGGCATCCATTTTGTGATGCTAGGGCTCTATAGGATTTCTATCGTTTTACATGTCGTCCCCTCTAGAAGGGTGGGATCATGCTCCCACATCATGGACTGATGTGGGGGTATGATTCCAAGTTGTTTGACACCTAACATGACATGTTTTGATGCAGTCATTCCAAAGTTAGCATTTTAATGCACTTAAGAGTATATGGTTTAACCGCATCCCCAAACAGCCATAGAGAATAGACTCTGGTAGCTGCAGAGGGGCCCTTCTCAGGCAGAGACACCCCCTCACATTGTAAACCACGCACCCTGCCCTCAGGATTGATAGGGCCTGCCATAGGGGTGGCTGATAGGTTTATATGTGTGTGTATGGTGAGATATAGGAACCTATATCTATGTGAGGAGTGCTTACACTACCTCACACAGGCTGCAGTAGCAGGCCTGTGGTGTCAGAGTGAGTCTGCTTCCCAGGGGTGGCATAATACATGCTGCAGCCCCTGGTAGGCCTGTGAAGTACCTATGCCCTAGGTACCTAAGGTACCATATACTAGGGGCTCATAAGGTACCACAGTATCCAATCACTAGTGCATCTAATATGCACACCAAGTTGTTTAGAGAGAACAGAGAGACTGGGGCCCTGATTAGCAGGGACCCAGTCAGACTATAGCCAGAAACCAGTGTATACATCAGAAAAAAAGTGGGGGCAACATAAGTGCAGATCCTCCTCTCCTACACCCACCAATTAAATCTGGGCTGTTTGTTGTTACGTGGGCTCCTAAACCATAGAACCTTCATTTTAATGTAATTGGTCAATCAACCACTGCAGCCCTATTGGGGGTTTGCTAAGAAGAAAAATATTGTCAGCATATTGCAAGCTTGTGATTTTTTCTCTACTCAGCCTAGGTGGATCTCCCTGCATGAAGGATAGTTGGTTGTCCAAATTGGCTGTAAAGATGTTAAAAAGGCAGGGTTCGAGAATGCATTCTTGTTTTAAACCAATATTAATGTAGCCGTTGTTGGTAATAATAACCATCTTATAGCTTTATTTGTACCCATGTGTTTGAGTAAGGATTAATGATTGCCTCCAACAGTTTCTTCAGCATTTCCCATTGTGCCATCTTTTTCCATAACTGTTGGTAAATTAGTTAAAGTAGTCATTCCTGTTCTGAAGTCTGTCTGGAGTTTGGAGACTATGTTTGTGTGAGTAACCCAGTCTTCTATTTCAAGCCACAAATTTGAGGTGTAAATCTTGGCTTCAACATCGATTAAAGCGATTAACCTAAAATGATTAGGGTTTGAACACTCCCCCGATTTATATACTGGCTGGAAGATGTTGCCTCGCCAACATTCCAGGGTAATTCTTGTTTCCAGAGTATAATTGAACAGGGGGATTAGATGTGATGGCCAAAAGCTGTAATTGTAATTTAGTAGCGCATATTTGGGAGGATTTGGACGTGCTGCCCCCTCAGACCTGAGCCTTTTAATGATTTGAACCACCTGCTTTTGATCAATTTGTAAGTGGTCCGCCTCAGACCACCGACATCCTAATCATCCCTTTAGTTGGTCATGGGCTTCTCCTTCTTGACTCCCCCTTGTTTTTTTGCCAGTTTGGAGGCTCCACATACTTTTTCTGACCTCATTGTGGACTGTTAGAACTGTTGCAAACAAATGTTGCAATAATGTAAATACTGCTTGATGAAATGCACTGATGGGCTCAGAAGCTCGTGGCAGGGGAGCTTTTGCAGGGGGTAATGCCACACCAGAGCCAAGCTGGGCGGCTTGCACACCTACCTCGACTCAACCCTGGACTACAGCCCCTTATGCTGCGTCATGCCCTCTGAACCAAACTCCGTGCTTCCAATTTCAGATTCCTCCAATGCTGCAGCAACACTGCCATGCCACCCCTGTTACTGGATCACTGCAGTTTTCTGCTGTTTTCTGCAGGGAAGGGGTACGAGCATGTTCCTAATTCTATTGAAGAAGAACGAGACCCAAATTTCATGGTCCCTGGCTTGCTTTAAGGCCTTGGTTTTCAGTGTTCCTACAAAGCTGCAGCAGAGCCTCCTCACCTTCCCCCATTGCTGGATTGCTGGTGATTTCTACAGGGGAAGGGCCACAAGAATGCTTCCTGGTTTCTTGTGGCATGTGAATGATCACTTCTAGGCTTCTAGACTCAAGGGGGCACAGGGCTGGGAGTGAATAGCAATGGTGGGCTGCAGCTGTGGTGGTGAGTGGAAAAGACTTAGACCTTATTCCTTAATTGATGTGGCTTACAACTCTTTAAACTACTCCCTGCTGCTTCCATAGCCAGTGCCTGTTCTGATGCTGGGACCGGGCTAGGCTTCAAAACGAACCTTTACAGGGGGGCCCTCACTGGGTCCTCACCAGTCCTCACCGCACTTTCCTCAAAGGCTGCCCAAGTTTCTTGGCTCCTGGCTGGCTCTGGACTCCCAGCTCCCTGCACCACACTCCTCGCAATCTCCTGCATCCTCAGCCATGCCCTCTCTGTGTGTGCCAAGTATGTCTCCAATCCTATTGGTTTACTAAGGCAGTAAAACAAATGGTTGAGGGTGGTGAGATCACAGAGGGAAGATGACACGACCAGTATCCAGAGGCAATCGGTAGGGGATAATCCAGACCACATATGGATATGATTATATAACCATACGATTCAGGAGAAAAAAGACACCTTTTGAAACTGCAAGATCAGCATGTAACTCAAGATAACATTTTCATCTTGAATAGGGTGACTGGGGAATAAAACAATCCGCTGATGTTACATGAGGTCACATGTTCACGCTATCAAGCAAACAACCTTCATAAAGCAGGGATTAACAGGCATCTGTCCTATCAGAACAGGGATATCAGAAACTGTTTTTTGAAATTCAAGAGTATCCATTTTGTAATTGGCCAAGTCCAATAATGGATTTTCTGATTCATTCTGAGATTCCAGGTAAGGACAACGTCTGAACAATTATTGTTCTCAGAGAGTGGATCAAAGTATTTAGATTTGATATAGTCTGTAGTATTGTTGACTTGTGCTGGATTGGCTTCAAGTAGAGCATAATTTAGTGCTTCTAATGACAGTGATGGTGTTTTGACAAAGTATAATGTCCACGCACATTTTCGTACTGTTGAATGATGTGTGGAGAGCATTTTGATATGGCGTAATGTGGTGTCACACATGTGATTTCGCAAACAACCTAAAGAATGTAGTTGGAGGTTACTAATGGTCCGAAATGGGCAGATGTCTATGTTTTGGAGAAGTTTGAGTTTTGTAAGTAGTGATGATATTTTATATGTCATTAGAAATGTCCTTAGCTTCATAAGTGATGTGTTTCATGGTTCTGCTTGTTTTTTCCCTATAAGTCTTCACCAGATATTGATTAGTGTTTGACTTTTGTTTTGTCTTCCCCTACCACATTTTCATGTAAGACCTCATACCACTGGCATTCATGTGTTACTGCAAGCAAACAATTATTCTGTTGATGACAACTCTTTTCATTACAGTATGATTGCCTTGTGGTTGAAAAACTAATGCATTGCATCACTGCAGTGGTCTTTTTGTGCTGTGGTGTAAAGTTGCGTGATCAATTTGCGCCCAGATTCTACTGTGAGTATATTTTCAAGGGCAGACCGTTGCGGGGGGCCTTCAGGAAGGTTCCAAAGTTACCCTTACAAGCTGCCCGCAGCTGATAATAGAACAGCATATCTAGCGCTGATGGGGGCATGGGTCCGCACATCTGCTGCAGTGTGAGAAAGTGGTCCCCAGGGTATAAGTCCGCCCCAATCAGTATGTGGTATACCTGAGCTTGTTCCTTCGCCTTATTTTCCATTAACGGTGGAACTAGTGGGTTATCTGCCAACGGCATTGAGAGAGCATAGGGTAGGTCTATTTTGGCGCCTTTGCAGAAGTCGCCCCAGGACCATCGCAGCGCTTCCACAGTGTCCACTTCATTGAGTGGGTCTAAACTGGTGTGGTGTCCATTTGTAGTGTTTTCACTGCGTTACTGTATGTGTTATGCACAAATACTTTACATATTGCCTCTGAGATAAGCCTGGCTGCTCGTGCCAAGCTAACAAATGGATGAGTGGGGGTTATCTTGGGTGTGTAACTGCCTTACCCTGACTAGAAGGAAGGTTTCCTACTTTGCATACTACTGTAAACTAGAGACCCCCATTTCTAACAACTGTCATACCCCATTTACTAGCCAGATCATTGTTTACCTTGAAACATTTTTGATTGTGTTTTGCCGACATAAAGGTTAATCCTTTCCCACTACTAGTCTGAGATGAACAAACCAAATCTCTGAGGAAATGAAATTCAAACAACCTCTGTATTTCTACTGGTCCAGTGTTCACTGCTTAGAGGAAACCAGACAAATATCTAGGGCTAATATGTGTCATTAAAAGTTGATTTTGTTGTTCATTTTTAAGGCCACTCAGACATTAGTTAAAGCAAACCTCTGAGACAAACTGGTGTCTGCCATATTTGTTTCAAAGCCCAAATTTTGAGTGTGCCATCTGTTATTTTCTATTTGTGAAGGTCAGCTATATAAGGAAGGAAGACAAGATATTATCTCTGGGTAGCAAATTTAATTTCCTTACTATTTTATTGGTCTCTTTTTCATTCTTGCCTTCAGTCTTTATGCTTTCCTTCACTGCTTGTGTGCCGTTAATCAATTTTATTTGTATTGCAGTACAGGAGAATTGACAGGGTTTGTAGCAAATCTACCTTTTCTGCAAGGTCACCCCATATTTATCACCCATTTCCCAATTGCTTCAGCCCTTATTAGCAATCTGGGAGTGGGCTGAAATAGTTGTCAGAACAAAGGGCACTTTTAGCACAACATATTTGGACTTTTTGATTTCAGGAATGGCTTAACCGATTCATTTCCAGAATCCTCCCAGACAGCCAGTCTCCAGTCACAGTAGGAGAGAAAATGAGTTCAGACATTCATCACACACCCAGAGCTGGGATATACATCCCTGGCTGAGAGAGTTAATGACCCTCGTTCAAAAAGTAAAGGCCTGTCCCTGAGCCCAGGAAAGGATAACAGTAGGTAACCCCTCATCAGTTAACATGGATTAGCAATCTGGGAATGGATCGAAGCAGTTGGCAGAACAAAGTGCAGCATTTTAACTGCCTTTTATGACTTGGTGATGTCAAAGAGGGCTTATTCTATTCAACCCCAGCGACCTCCCAAAAAGGCAATCTACAGTCACATTAAGGGAAAACTACATGGCCAAAAGGTTGAAGTCAGAACTGCCAGTGTTGGTCCAGGGTCCTGCCATGTTGGTCCAAATTAGCAAAGGTAAATTCACTTTATGGCAAAGTGGAAGTGCTGCAAAAGGAAGTAGTGGTGGCAAAGAAATAGTTAGGATTAGGTGGTAGCTTTTTTCCAGTCACCGGTTAGTGCACAAGATAAATCTAACACCTCAAGCACCACCTTCTAAGAATGTTTTTCGACCTGGGAATACTCCATCTAAAAAAAAAGACCCTGCCAGAAGAACAATCCTTACTTCTGAATCCTAATCGCTGACTCTTGCTGGAAGAAGAGGACTCACAGAAGGACCCAATGACACCGGAATCCTGCTGGCACCCTGGAGCGGAAACTGGTGTCCAATGGTCAAATATTTCTTCTCCTGTTTACCTGCTTCGATACAAAAAAATGTGGAAGGACTTATGATTCCAAGAGGGCTCAACTGACTAAAGAGGAAACTTGGATGGAGAGAGCCCTGGTGTCCAGTAGCCTGTCCAGAGGATCAAAGGTGATGCATGACTGTCAAGAAGAAGCTCTCCTAGCAGTAGGAGATTAAGCCTGAGAGTAAAACATTTTAATAGGGCAACTCACTTGGTGTATACAACCTCCATCTCAGCTGCCCTTAAATTGCTCACTGGTCCCACAGTTGTTTTACACCATAAGACTTTGTCCTATGTGTCTTTTAACTTAAAACTTCCCAAATGTAAATGTCTTCTTAATTGATTTTGGAATGTTGTTGAGTGCTTCATTTAAAAAAATGTTGGTACTGCTTTAACTTAGTACACCCTTCTATAGGGATTGCATGCTGCCTGTACACCTACCAACTCAACATACCCACTCTAGTTAGGTTGAAACACAGTCTGAGAGAACCTCTGCTACTCTTGCAGATTAGCAGAGGTTCTCTCAGACTGTGTTTCAACCTAACTAGAGTAAATGCACTGAGTTGGTAGGCGTCCCCTTTCCCATATCAATTACCCTATTTAAATAAATAACCATATTCTAGGGCTGCACGTGCTGCAGTTCTAGAAAAGGGATGCAGCTTGGCAATGGTTAAAGGCCTTTTGCAAACATCCGGCCCACCTCCTGGAGGCATTAATGGCCCTGGAGAACACCACCCGCCAGGGCTGGCTCCTGCTATCTCCTGAGTTTGCCACCCTCATAAGATAGCAGTTTACTTTCGCTTGGCAGGAGCTGAGCAAGAGCAAAGAGTAACATTGCTGTCAGCGGGCAGGAAAATTGCTCCTGCTCACTAGGAGCAGAGTTTTCATCTGTTACCCTGCCTGCTGTCAAGCAGGCAAGAAAACAGATGACAGATTTGCTCCCACATGCAGCGAGCAGCATTTCGTGCTGCTCCCTATGTGTGGGAGCAATGCCAGCTGGCAGGGACTGGGGGGGATTGAGGCTTCTGCCATGGTCCCTAATGTAGTACACTGGGTGCCCTGGGTGGGCTTCAGGCTACCAGGAGCAAGAGGCCAGGGACAAAATCAATTCTGGGAGGGGGGATCATATTTCACATATAAAAAAACACAGAAAGTCATCAGTTATACTTACCTGAGATAACTATAACTTACACCCCACAAAGGACTACTTATGACCTCATATATTACATCACTCATGACAGGCTCAGTGACATCACTGATAACATCTCAAATCACTTTATCCACACAGCCACTCACACCCCATTCAACCTCTCACTCAACCATGCACCTGCCCTTACACCTATTCATGCAGCCACTGACTCACCCGTACAGCCACTCACACAGCCACTCACCTTTAAAGCTACTTAGATACCCACTTATTTACCCATACAAGCACTTACATACCCATTCACTCAACTACACTATCAGTTACATATGCATCCACACATCCATGCAGCCACTCAGATGCCCACTTACTCACCCATACATCTACTCACACAGACAGTGACTGTGCAATACAGCCACTGATATACCCATTCACATACCCATACACGCACGCAAACAGCCATTCAGTCACCCATATACTCACTCAAACACCCAGTCACTGACCCATCAAGCCACTGATACAGCCACTCTGTCACTCATACAGCCACTCACACACCCACTCATCCACCCATCCAGTCACTCATACAGCCACTCACCCATGATGCTGCCGCTCACACACCCACTCACTCATCAGTGCAGCAACTCACTCAGATACTTAGACACCCAGTTATTCACCCATACAGCATCTCAACAGAGCAATGTACACAGCCATATAGCCACTCAGAGAGCCATTCACACACATATACAGACAGTCACACAGCTGCTCAGATGACATTATTTAGGATATGGTATCACTCATTAGTATTACAGGAAGAATAGCAATTTCACTTATGAAATGAAATGAAAAGGAGATTTATAAAGCGCGTAACATTCACCCGAAAGTGTCAAGGCGCTAGCTCATCAAACAGAATTAATTGGACGGTTCAAGGCCAAGTCAGAGGTTAAACAACCAAGTCTTCAATGCCTTCCTAAAGGCCAACAGGTGCATTTCTTGTTTTAACCTTAGAGAATGGGAGTTCCAGAGTCTAGTCATGCTGACCAAAAAACTTCTTCCACCCCAGGAACACTTTTTAAACCTGGGAAATATCAGGTTATGGGAGTGGGATGAGCGAAGATTGCGAGCAGGTATGTAAGGGAGTAGATTATGTTTAAAAAAGCCCGACACTATATCATGCGTGGCCTTAAAAGCAAAACAAAGAGCCTTAAACTCAATCTGCCTCCTCATTGGCAACCAGTGTAGTTCCCTAAGCACTGGTGAGACAGATTTGTGTTTTGGAATGTTCAGCAGAAGATGTGCAGCAGTGTTTTGCACAATCTGTAATATGGACAGGCACTTCTTCCGAAGGTTGATAAATAAGCCATTACAATAGTCGGCTCTAGATAAAACCAGAGCCGCAACCACTAGCTTCCGCAGCTCAACCGGAATTAATGAAAGAATCCTTCTCAGTAGTTTTAGTGTGAAAAAAGAGAGGGATGTGACCTGATTAACATGGCTTTCAAAAGAAAGCTTAGAGTCAAACATGACTCCCAAGTTTCTCACCTTTTTCGTAGGCGTTGGTAACAGGCCCAATTCTAACTGCTCTGACTCATGCAGTAGCTTAGCATATATCTTTAATACTTTCACTAACTGGATGTTGTCATGAGTGATGTCATTTGAAATATGATGTCACTGACCATGTCATGAGTGATGTAATATATGAGGTCATAAGCAGTGCTTTGCGGGGGTGAAAGTTATAGTTAGCTCAGGTAACGATAACTGCTGAATTTCACTGGTTTTGTACGAGTGACCCTGAACCTAACTAAAACATCATTGTAACCTTTGTTTTTTCAGTGAATTTCTACTTTAAAAAAAAAAAAAATTCCTAACCATAACATCCCTGTAACCTTTGGTATTTTTCAGTCAAATTTTAGGTTTTTTAAATTGTATTTCCTAACTGCAACCTATAACCTTTGAGAGTGAGTTTGTGAGTTCCTTCGTGGGGCTGTGAGTGGATGTGTGAGTACCTTTCTGGGTCTCTGAGTGGATCTCTGAGTGGTTCTGTGGGTCTGTGAGTGGGTGTGTAAGTGGCTCTGTAGGTGTGTAAGTCGTTGTATGAGTACCTGAGTGGGACTGTGATCTGATGTGTGAGTACCTGTATGGGTCTGTTAGTCAGTGGGTGAGTGTTTGTCTGGGTCTGTGAGTAGGTCAGTTAGTGGTGGTCTGGGTCAGTGAGTGGGTATGTGAGTACCTGAGTGAGTCTGTGAATGGGTGTATAAGTGTCTGAGTGGGTCTCTACATGGTGTGAGAGTATCTGAGTGGGTCTGTGAGTGGGTGCATGAGTGTCTGAGAGGGTCTGTGAGTAGGTATTTGAGTATCATGCCTGGGTGTGCCAACTCTGTGCTGTGCACCCCCTGGTTCTAACAGCTTTACCTGTGTTATACCTGGGTATACCAGATCTACACCATGTACAGTTTCAGTGTTCCAGCTCTGTCCTGTCACAACTTGGGTGTACCAGCTCTGCACCATCTACACTCTGGATGTAGCAGGTCTGCACAGTGTACAACCTGGGTATACCAGCTGAGAACCGTTTATATCCAGGTTGTACTAGCTTTGCTCAGTGTAAAACCAGGATGTGCAGTCAGCAGTTATAGTTAGCTGAGCTAACTATAACCCGCGCCCCTGCAATGTACTGCTTAAGACCTCACATATTACATCACTCATGACACTATCAGTAACATCTCTGATGACATCACTAATGATATCACTTATGACATCATCCATAGAATCCTTGATGCACCCACTCACATCTCCATATAAGCTTTCATACACTCCAACTTCCACACTACCATTCTAAAAACAATTCACATACTTATACCAGTACTTACACAGCTACTCACTGATTCATCGATCATACACACATCCACTCACTCACCCATACATGCACTCACACACCCACTCACTCACTAATGCAGCCACTGACATATTCACTCATATAACCATACAGCCACTCACACACTGAGTCAGTCAACCATAGTTACTCACACACCTACTCACTCACCCATACAATTACACACACACTCACTCACTTACTCATAAATACAGGTACTAACACATACTCAACTATACAGTCTCTGACACAAGCACACACTCACACATACAGCTGCTCTCACATTTACTCACTCACCCATAGTCACTCACATATCCCATCACTCACCTATACTGCTTTTCTCATACCCAGTTACTCACCCGTATACCACTGACACATGCACTCACTCACTGACACAGCCATATACATACATACTCACTCACTAATGCAGCCACTGACATATCCACTCATACACCCATTCAGCCACTCACATAGTTACTCACATGTCCTACTCACTCACCCATACAGTTACACACACACTCACTCACTTACTCATGCATACAGGTACTAACACATACTCACCTATACAGTCACTGACACAAGCACACACTCACCCATACAGCCGCTCTCACATTTACTCACTCACCCATACAGTCACTCACATATCCCATCACTCACTTATACTGCTTTTCTCATACCCAGTTACTCATCCGTATACCACTGACACATGAACTCACTCACTGACACAGCCATACACACACACACTCACTCATATAGACCTTCACACACACACTCACTAACCCATAGACCTCTGACTCATCTACTCACTCATCCATAGAGGCAGTCACACAACCCCTCACCCACCCACAGAGACACGCAGACACCCATAGAGTTATTCAGACAACCAATTACTCACCCATACAAAAACTCAAATACCAACTCATACACACATACAACCACTTAGACACCAACTGACAGAAAAGATGCAGGCATTCATACAACCAGACACTCACCCATACATTCATTGAGACGCCTAAACACTCACTTATACAGTTAGTCACAAACCCAGTCAATCATCGGATCAGGCACTCATACACACACTGATTCACCAATACACCTTGGTATATATATTTATCACTCATAATACACCTTGGTATATATATTTAACATTTTAAAAGCACTCACACTCACTGGATGAAGTCATCAGTGATGTCATTTGAGTTGTCATCAGTGATGCCACTGACCATGTCATAAGGGATGTAATATGTGAGGTCATAAGCAGGGCATTGTGGGGGCACGAGTTACAGTTATCTCAGCTAACTATAACTGCAGAATTGTATGAGTGAAATGTGTGCTGAACTATAACGCCCTTGTAACCTTTGTTTTTTTCAGTGAATTTCTATGTTTTTTTTCAATTCTATTTCCTAACTATAACATCCCTGTAACCTTTGGGTTTTTTTTTGAGTGAATATATATATAAATATACATTCACTGAAGAAAACCAGAGGTTACAGGGATGTTATATTTTGGAAATAGACAAAAAATACCTTAGAAATTCACTAAGAAAAACAAAGGCTACAGGGACGCTATAGTTAGGCTCAGATTTCACTCATAGAAAACCATAGGAATTCAGCAGTTATAATTATCTAAGCTAACTATATCTTATGCTCCGCAATTCACTGCTTATGACCTCACATATTACTTCACTCATAAGATGGTCAGTGACATGACTGATGATATCACTGATGACATGACATCCAGTGAGTGTGTTTCCTAAGAGGTAATGATTGCTAAACATATATACTAAGCTACTACAAATGTTAAATTAGTATACTAGGTGTACTAGTAATAAGGGATACTACTTCTATCATGTGAGAGGTTGTGTAACTATGTGCATCCATGTGTAAGTGGGTGTCTGAGTGGCTGTATGGGTGTGTAAGTGGCTGTGTGAGTAGCTGTATTGGTGACTGAGTGTGTGTTTAGTGGCTATATGAAAGAGGGAGATGCTCTGTGAGTGGCTATATGAGTAGGCGGGTGAGTGAGTGGGTATCTGAATAGTTGTATGAGTGAGTAACTGGGCGTGTAAGTGGCTGCATGGGTGAAAGTGGCTATTTGAGTGTCTGTATGGGTGAGTAAGCAGGTGTCTGAGTGAGTTTATTAGTGTGGGTATTTCAGTGCTTATATGAGTGTGTTAGTGAGTGTGTGAGTGCTTGTATGTGTGAGTGAGTGGCTATATTGAGAGGATGTATGTGTGAGTGACTGGGTGTGTGAATGGCTGTATAGGAGAATATGTGGATGAGTGAGTAGCTGAATGAGTGAGTGTGTGGCTGTGTGAGTGGGTGTATGGGTGAGTGACTGGTTATACGAGTAGTTATATGGTTGAGTGAGTGGTTGTGTAAGGGGCTTTCTAGATGAGTGAGTGGTTGTGTGAGTACTTGTATTGGTCTGTGAATGGTGTGTGAGTGGGTCTGTGGATGATGTCATCAGTGATGTCATTTGAAATGTAATCAATGATGTCATCATTGATGTTACTGAACATGTCATGAGTGATGTAATATGTGAGGTCATTAGCAGTGTTTCAGTGGGTCTGGGAGTGTTGGAGCAGGTCTGTGAGTGGGCGTATCAGTGTCTGAGTGGGTCTCTCAGTGGATTTGTGAGTGCCTGAGTATGTGAGTGGGTATCTAAGTATCTATGTGGGTGTGTCAGTAGCTGTGAGAGGGACTGGGCCATAAAGGAACTGCACCTGCCTTTTTATCCAACAAGAGTCCAGAGTTTCGCACAAAATATCTACCCAAGTGGAATACTATCTATTAGTTAATTACTAAGTGCCACCTCCTTTGGCAAATGTCCGGTACATATTCTACACCACACCTGCGTAATGGAGCATGAGGAAATGTCACCAGTGACCTTGTGTGCATTTTGGCAATATGATCGTTCCTGGTGTGTCCTTATTCAGAAATATGTGATAACATAAATCCTCCGATAGAAAAGACACAGAGACTATGAAGAGGTAAATTTCACCAAGAAAGGGTCCTTCATCCTAACTTTATGAAGTAAGTACATCTTTGTGTGGTGGAGGTGTCCTCATATTCCTCGGCATCAAGAACTTCTCACCAAAATCGATGGGAAATGCGCTGGGGGGCACTTGTTAAGCTGTGCATCATCCTGGCGAAAGGCAGGAAGACCTTTACAGACTGCTAAGGTGGGCAGAACCAAACAGGCAAGCTTCCAAGTGACTAGCACATTTGCATGCTCGTGATGATTTAAAAAGAAAACCATTTACTGTTATCACGATAGGATAACAAAGATCCCACTAAATACAGTCACATTCAGACTGTGATCCAATAGATAAATCATGCAGTCACCTCCACAAAGGATTTCAGATCATTTTTCAATATGGAATTGCAGAGAAAACACACTTGCTTTGCCTTCGCCAAACCCAGCAGTTAGCATAATTTGTCCTTTACAGAAGTGGAGCTTCAATGGAGGCACCTGCTATCTTTCTATTTGTAAGTGCATCATTCATAAGTAGATTACGTTTTTGTGAATAGGCTTTAGGGCCAGAATGGCCCTGCAAGAACTTAATGGGGTAGGGGGCCATGTGACCCCCCTCCCTGGGCCGATGTTGGCTCCGGGGACCCCATCCCCTTGGGCCCAATCACAATTCAATGGGGAAAGGGACAGGCAGCCTCCCTCCCCGGACCAATTTGGGCACCGCGGACCCCATCCCAAGGGCCTGGCCATTTCTCCTGGGTGTCTTGGAGCTCACCCAGGGCACCCAGTTTGCAAGAAGGGGACCGTGAGAGGAGCCTCATGGCCCCTGTGGTCAGAGCAGGCTACCTGCCTCCTGCGGGAGACGGCATTACTGTTGCACACAGGGAGCTGCTGGAAAGCCAGCTCCCTGGTGGAAGAGCAATAGTTTCATCTCTTTCTCTGACTGCATGTTTGTGGTCAGGGAAAGAGATGAAAACTCTGCTTCCAGCAAGTGGCAGAGGTTTGACATCTCCTGTTTTCTGGAAGCGGAGTGTTTTCTTTTGCTTGTAGGGAGCTGTCAAAGCTCCGGCCAAGCAAAAGCAAACAGCTATGTCCCAGGAGTGGGCACCCCAGGACATTATAGGAGCTGGCCCTGGAAGTGGCAGTTCCCAATGTATTTAATGATTCCTGGGGGCCATGTGGCCCCCTCCTTCTGTTTGCAAGGGCTGGCCCCAGGAAGTTGGTGGTCACCGGGAATGTATACTGCCTGGGAGGGGGCCACATAGCCCTCTTCCTCTTTTTAAATAACAATGACTCGAGGGAGGTGGTGGTCCCTGGCACCCAGAGGAGTCCATGTGGCCCCCCAGCATTGATAAAAACAAGAGCCTTGGGGAGGTGGTGGTCTCTGAGGCATAACTCAGTCCTAGGAGGTGGGCCCCATGTGCCTCCTCCCTATTAATCAAAATACACATGCCCGAGGACCTGGCTCACCCGGGGGCAATATTAAAAGCAAGCTCGGGAGACTGGGATTCTTTTTTTTTATTCACAGTGATATTCGCAAATATTTGTGATAATCGTTGTGAATTGAAAAATATATATTTTTGGCCTGGCGGGGTCCATCTGGGACTCCAGGGACAAAGCTTGGTGGTTAGGGTATTCCTACCCTGCCCCTTGTCTTTTTATTTGTGTTTCTTTGAGGACTCGGCTACTTCCTGGTTGAAGAATTGGCAGCCAATCAGAGTCCTGCAGATAGCTGCATGAGTTCCTCATTATTCATGAAGGCTTTGCGGTCGTAGATATTCAATTTTGGATTGCCTTTAATTTTTTCAAAAACTACTAAACGGATTTTCACCAAATAACTAAAAGCATGATATGCGAACCAAAAGCTACGTTTCTGCCAAATCTGTTGTAGTTCTGTCCAGCAGTTCTGGATGTAGTTGTGTTCAAAGCCCTTATGGGAATTAATATGGGACATACACTTTTTACAGATGTCTGACCCCAGAGGTCATATATAGGGGTCCCCGAAGGACCCCTACAACCCTAAAATCACCGTAAGATGGTTAAAGTTAAAACATAGGGCGAGATTTACTAAGCTTTTGCACCGTGTTTGTGTTACAAAAGTGATGCAAAACAAGGCCAAACCTTTTTTTTGTAATTTACTTTCCAGCGCTAAACTTGTTTAGCGCTGGAAATAATGTAAAAGTAATGCGAAGCAGTACCAAGGGTGGTGCACCACCCACGGTTTCTCACACTAAACCCAATTTACTAAAAACAGTAGATTGGGTTTAGCTTGAGAAAACTGTGCCGTTTGCAACTAGGCGCAAGGAAGGAGAAATGCTTTTATTTCTCCTTCCTTTTCTGACTTTGCGTGCATTCTGCACTGTGCAGCATGCATACAAAGTGGGAAAAGCTTTCCCTTATTTCTAGCATTGTATATTGTACAGGAAGGGTGCCCTAACTGTACAAAACCTATGCTAGACTCATACACACACCCTAGCGCTGCGGTGCTAAAGTGTTTGCATGGCGCACAGCAGCTGTAATCAGTACCGGCGCAAGGGAAAGGCAATAAGATAGCCATATCTGTTAAGATATGGTGCTCTCCTGCTCCCTCCCTGTCATGCACTACAGCACAGCCTCGTGGGAGGCTGCGCTGTGTTGCGTGACTTTTCCATAAATCTACCCCCTAGTTTCCCTAGGAAAAGCATTTTTTGACTTGCCTTTAACGGTGACATCGTCCGATGAATCTTCATGAAATTGTCCAAAAGAAAGTGTCAAAGTAGGGTCTGTGTGCCACGGAAAGTTTGGGGGTGATCCATGAAGTGAGGACTGAGAAATAGGGGTGCAACAGAAGGGTGTGTTTGTAATGTTAATTCCCATAGGAATGCATTGTCAAACGTACAGCCTGAACTGCTGGACAGAATGACACTAAATTAGGCAGAAAGGTAGATGTTGTTACTAGGGGTGGGCGGAATTTGCGAAAGTGACTTTCGCAAATTATCGCGAAAATGTTAAAAATCTCCGCAAACACGCGGAAATATCGCGAAGATGCTGAAGTTTTTTTCCCGCCCGTTCGCGGTATTTTCTGCGTGGTCGCGGCTCGCCAACTTACCCATGCGGTTGCTCGCAGGCTCGGCCATCTTGTTTTCACTCTTCTCGCGGTGCATGATCGAGAGAAGAAAGACGTGATCGCGCAACCAATGACATTACTCCGGGCGTGAACTGTCGCGAGTCAGTGCAAATGGCTACCAACAATCCAACATCTCGTGGAGAACGCGACCGGATCGGGAAAACTTGTCGGCGAACGCGGGGATTCAGGTAAGGTGATCGTGCGTGCGCGAGAATGTATTATTTTACAGCGCGAGCAAGAAACAAATTATTGCTAAGCTGCGGAATGCGGAAATTTTGATATTTTCGCGCTCTCCGCGGAACGTGAAAATGTCAAATTATCGCAATTTCCGCGAGCGGAACGGAAATTTAGCCCAGGCCTAGTTGTTACGCAGATTATGCCTTTTTGATATTTGGTGTAAATCTGTTCAGTAGTTTTTTTCTGAAATTTAAGTGGAAAATTAAAGTGACATCTCTGGTCACGAAGCCTTTGTGAAAAAAGACGAGCTCATGCAGGGAAATACACAACTCTGATGAGCTGCCAACACTTCAACCAGGAAGTGTTGGCAGCCATCTTGGGACTCAGCTTCACTGACTACCCAAAGGAAAAAGGGATAATAAAGAAAAGGGGCAGGGTATAAATTCCCTGATGCCCAAGTCATGGTGATGCGTTCCCCCTGGGACCCTGCCACGACATAAAAACATTTTTTTTTTAAATTAAAATGTTGCTGCACAATAGCAATGACTGCTAATTTATTCCATTTTTTTTAAAAGCAAGCACGGACTCCCGCGCATGCTTTACAGTAACCCCTGGGTGGGCTAGGACCCGGGGCATATGGTGAATATAGGAGAGGGGCTCACATAGCCCCCCTCATTGGGCTCAACAAAGCCCTGGAGACAGCCACCTCCCCGTGGCTAATTGCAATTCTATGTGGGGGCCTCGTGGACCCCCCTGCCCTGGGGTTCGCCACCTCCCTAGGGGGACACATTAAAAAATATGTATGTTAGGGGGGGCATAGGGCTTCCCCCTCTGTCCCGGGGCCACCACCTCCCCGGGGCGCATACTTAATCATAAAAAAAGCAGGTGAGGGCCTACAGCCCTGTGAGCCACCACCTACCCTGGCTAAAATACAATAATTAAGAGGTTCCTATGTAGCCTTCTGGGGAGCACCACCTCCCAGGGCAAATTTGAACAAAGGAGGGGGGTTGCGCGACCCCCCTCCAGGAGCCCTACATGGTCCTGGGGACCGCAACCCGCCAGGTCAGGATCTAGCAATGTCCCTGGGACCCCAATCCTGCTCTGCTCTCAGCAAGCAAGAGCACAAAATGCTCTTGCTTGCTAAAAGCGGAGCAGTATCTGTTTCCCTGCCTACTGTGAAGTGAGCAGGGAAACAGACATTGCTTTGGGACCCACCAAGCTGCATGTCAGCAGTTCCCTGAACCCCAAAGAAATGACGGCTCCCTCAGTAGGCGGGGAGCCGGCAGGGACCGCAGGGTCCTCCAGGCTCCCCCACTGGCCCCAACATTGGCAGTAGGTGCCCTAAAGTGGGACCAGGACACCCACACCACAGGCCAGGCCCTGTAGGTTGGGGTCTCTGGGGCCAAAATTGGCCCAGGAGGGGGGCAGCATGGCCCCATCTTTTTTTGTGCAAATATATATATTATTTTTAACCGGGCAGGCCTCGGTTGAGAGGGTAATCGGGTGAAAATGGCCAGGGAAGGGGGGCTGGATAGCCCCCTTCCTTTAAATAAAATAATAATGTAAAAACATAATAGCTGGGCCCTGGGGAATTGGGTCCTCGGTGCTGAAATTGGCCTGGGACCCTTTTTAAAAACAAAATCAAATAAAGGTTCAGGCCCCGGGGGTTGGTGTTACCGGGACCCATAATGGTCCAGGGAAGGGGGCCCTGCCCCCTTCCTAATAAATAGAAAAATAAAAACAAATAAAATACTAGCAACTGGCTGGAGGTCCCACCGTCCTTTCTCCACCACTCTGTAAACGGGTCTCCTAGCGCGATGCTGGGTGGGGATGAAGTCCCCTTGTCTGCTGAGGGTCCTTAATGGCCAACAAGGACTCCTATTACCTGCAGTAAGCCCCACACAGTGGGATTGCTGAGAGGGGGTTGGAGACCATGCCCCCTTTCTCCACCACTCTGCAAACGTACCTCTCGGCACACTGCTTTGGATGGAAGCAGGGTTATTGACCTGCCTTGCTAAAGCATTTTATTTCCTTGTACAGCACGTTGTGAGCTCTGGGAGGTGCCTGTCTCCTACTACGTGGGCACCATATTGGAAAAAGTTCCTTCCCAGTATTTGTATTCCTTTGATGTGTTCCTTATTGCACCCTTTTCAGTTTGTTTAAATTTACTATACCAGTACGGCTGTGGGAGCAGAAAAGCTTGTCCTCAGAGTCAGGGGTTGCTGGACTCTGGTTAGAATGCCTGTTTCATTGCCTAAATTTATTTGAATTTTGCACTATCAGTGCTAATAGGACATGGCTATCTGGCCTCGAATAGGGGCTTATTTAAAATGTAGAGCTAAAGTATGTCTGCACAGCAGGCACTCCACTGGCATGTCGCACGTGCACCCAAGGCAGGCCCGTCTGCGCCCATCTGCGCTCAGACCACGCTCAGCGCCAGCCCCACTGCATCTCCAACAATAGAGGCAATGCAGATTAGAAGGTATACCAGATGAAGGTACATGCCTTAAAAACCAGAAGTAAGAACTTAGCCTGTGTATGCTTATACTTTTACACATCACCAAATCATTCTCAAATTACCTGCCACAAGTGTAAGGCCAGCCTTCCCAAAATCGTGTTCACAGGAATTAAACTTAGTACACTCACCAATCCTGATAATAGCACTAAGCAAAGCAACAAACCATTGTGATGCACCCTTTTAAACACTAGGGGCCTCATGTAGGTAGCATACCAGTTACCACTTCTAAAATACCGAACGATACCGAATCGGTATTTTAGAAGTGGTAACTGGTATGTAGGTAATGAGTCGGTATTTTTTACCGAATCGTTACTAGTCGGTAATTACCGAATCGGTATTTACCGATTCGGTAATGAGGCATACCTTCCCATTGATGGGAAGGTATGCCTCATTACCGAATCGGTAAATACCGATTCGGTAATGGGGGGAACACATACAAGGGTGGCAGGGTGTCACATTGACACCCTGTTGCACCCCTGATTCGGCCATGTGTGCACATGTGGCACACATACATGCCCTAAGGGCATGTATGTATGCCACATTGCACACTGCTACGCGCGTAAAAATGCATTTACACATACATTCATCATTTACCACCAACTATAAGTTGGTGGTAAATACCGACTCTTAAACACACACACACACTCCCCCTACATCTCGATTTTGCTTTCGGAATTTACCGAATCGTTAAAATTACCGATTCGGAAAAGTTACCGATTCGGTAACATTACCGATTCGGTATTATTACCGAATCGGTAATTTTACCGATTCGGTAAATTCCGAAAGCAAAGTTTGTCCCCCTACATACCAATGGCCAAAATACCGGTCGGTAACGGTATAATTACCGAAAATCGGCCGTTACCGACCGGTATTTGGCTTCCTACATGAGGCCCTAGATCCCTAGTGAAACATAGCATAGTGTGCGGCAAACTAATAGAAAGTCATAATATAAATATTGCATTTGTTACAGAATCTTGGATGGATGTGACTCTGAGCCCCGATATGGTCAAGGCTACATCTACAGGGTTCATTTGCCACACCCTGAATAGGCCTCTTAGGAGAGGTGGGGGCCTAGAAGTTATTTATCTAACTCGCTGTTGGCTTCTTTCGCTACAGTCACTGCTACTACCTGTGATGCCCTGTCTTTTTGTGTCCAATACTCTAACCAGCACTCCTTCAAGGAAATATTACTCTACAGACCTCCAGGTCCAAAGAGCACTTTTGTGTCAAACCTAGGTACTCTATTAGAAGATGGTCTAGGTACAAATAATTTCACCATGCTTGGTGATTTTAACTTCCATCTAGAATCCACGTTAGACTCAGATGCAACTAGCCTTCTGGCACTGGGTTAGGTCAATTAGTGCAGGACCTTACCCACTATGCAGGCTATACGTTGGACGGCATCTTTTTAATTAATCCACATTTAGTTTATACAGATTCATTACCTCTAACATTGTCTGATCACTAAGTGATACTATTTGAATTAGCATTCCCATATCGGCATCAAGATCACTCTACCCCCAATAGTCCACCCACCACTCACACTTGGAACAAAATCAACGGGGACCTTTTAGAAGAACAGCTCTCTACCTCTGTGTCACCACTGCCTAAGGATTTAGAGGCAGCTATGGCGTGCTATACTTATTGGATTCATGCAGCATGCAGGATTTTAACCCATTAAAACACATCCAAACTAAAATGTTCCTATGCGACCACACATAAGCATTCAGAGGAACTTAGGGAGCAAAACTACTTTGCAAGTGGCAAAAATTGCAATTGGAGAAAGAACTATAGTAGCTCAGAAATTGAGAAATATAAACAAAGCCTATCCTTATATAAGGCATTGTTAATAAAAAGAAAAACAGACTTTTTTGCCAATAAGATAACTGCTGCAAAACACTCAACCAATAAACTTTTTAGGACAGTATCCAAACTAGCCTCTCCCTGCACTCCAAAGATTTCTAGTAGCCAAACTCTGTGCTATGAAATCGTATTGTTGTTTTTAAATAAAGTCTAACACATTTTTCACACCTTCAATTGCTCTTCGGTGGTGAAGAGAGGTCTCATCGATCTCTGATAACCATAACACACATATTATCTCTGGTCCATCAGCGCCCCTGACTCTCCTCACAGAATTCACCCTGCTCTCACAAAAACAAACATTAGAATTACTCCAATCTGTTGAATCAGGCTCTCCCCTTGATCCTTGTCAACCAATAGTTGAAGTACTTTTTTCACTGTTCAATGCTATGAGCAAATCAGCACTCTTTACAAATGATCCCAATAATTTTTGACCCATCTCATGGCTTCCTTTTCCATCAAATCTGGTAGAAAGGGCTTACTAGATTCATACAGAATAATCATTTATTAGATCCTACGCAATATGACTTCAGAGGAGGCCCTAGAGAGGCTTTAGATGCTAGGGGAAACACAGCTTTGAGAATGCTAGATCTATGCGCAGCCTTTGACACGATCCACCATGATCTGTTAATGGACCCACTGTAAGCGTGTGGTATTCAGGGCACGGCCTGGAAACTTATTTTCTCACGGGAAGTATGCACACGGTTTCCTTAGTCACTTTTATCTCCAAACCCTTCTCTCTTCCTTCCTAGTTTCTCAGGGGTCATTGCTAAGCCCTATACTATTTAATGTGTATGTGTCATCTTTGGCACAACTGATCATAACATTTCACCTAACATCTTATGCAGATGATACTGAAATAGTGGTGTCACTGCTGCCAAACCAGGAAACAAAGACAGAAAGGGAATTCCCTGATTGTGCAGTCAGTAAAAACTTGGATGAGCAAAAACTGTCTAAAGTTGAATTTGGGAAAAAAACGAAGTGATCGTTTTTGGAAATAACGCCAACTTTTGGTCACCTAGATGGTGGCCAGATGAATTAGATACTCTACCAACTCGAGTTAGGAAAGTGAAAAACTTATGAGTAGTAATTGATAGTAAACTCACCTTTGGGGATTAGGTGAATGCTGTCACTTAGGATGATTAAAAAGATATTACATCTCCTACCCAGGCAAGCCAAGAAATTGTAATAATCTCCCTCATTCTGTCAAAACTGGATTACTGCAACAGTTTACATTGATATGAACATGCATCAGCAACATATGAACAAATTGCAAAAATTGCAAAATGAGGCAGGTAGGAAGCTAACAGGCATACCTAAATTTAAGTCTGTACAAAATGCAATCAGAAAGCTCCACTGGCTGCCAATCAGGCAACGTGTTACATTTAAAGCCCTTTGTATTGCCTTCAAGGCTCTTCATGATTGCGGACCATGCCCTTTTAGGCAGTATGCTAGATGATATGCCCCTAATAGAACCCTCCGCCCCCTAGGAACAAACACAGTGGTAGTTTGTAAATTCAAATGAGTAAACTGGGGCGGGAGAAGCTTTGTTGACCAGGGCATGCAATGAATGTCCTTTCCACATACGATCCTCTCCAGACCTGCTGCCTTTTCAGGAAGGCACATAAAACTTGGCTCATTAACAACTAGATTAAATTCTGCCACTTCATTTTTGTCCTTTGTTTTGACTGATTTATATGAGCTAAGTGCCAGAACACCTTTGAGTAACCGCTGCGCTCTATAAATTAATATAGCATAGCATAATTAAATGGTGACGGTATGAGGTCCCCTTGCTTCTTGAGGGCCTCAGGACTAAAGTGGACTTCTTCTCCCAAGCAGCAGTGCACCAAGAGGCATGTTTGCAGAGTGGTGGAGAAAGGGGGCCCAACCTCTAACCACTTCTCAGCAATCCAGCTGTGTGGGTCTTACTGGAGGTAACAGGAGGGCTAGTTGGCCTCAAAGGACTCTCAATGGCCAAGGGGGACTTCAACCACCAACTAGTAGTGCTCCAGGAGGTGCGTTTGCAGAGTGGAAGAGAAAGGGGGGCATGGGCACCAAAAACCTCTCAGCAAACCTACTGTGTGGGACTTGCTGGTGGTAACAGGAGGGGTAGTTGGCCCCCAAGGACCCTCACTAGCCAAGGGGACTTCATCCCCCTACTAGGAATGTGCCAGGAGTCACGTTTGCAGAGTGGTGGAGAAAGCCGGCATGGTTTCCTACCAGATCTGAGCATTCCTGCTGAGTGGGGCTTACTGGAGGTAAAAGGAGTCCTTGTTGGCCATTAAAGACACTCAGCAGGTAGCTGGGAAAGTAGCCCCCAAGGACATCTTTGGGAGCCAACTACCCTTCCTGTTATCTCCAATAAGTCCCACACAGCAGGATTGTTAAGAGGTCTTCGGAGGTCAAGCCTCCTTTCTCCACCGCTCTGCAAACGCGGGTCATGGTGCACTACTGGTTGGGGGATGAAGTCCACTTTGCTCTTGAGGGACCTTGGGGCCAAGAAGCCCTCCTGATACCACATGTAAGTCCCACAGAGCAGGATTCCTGAGAGGTGGTTGAAGGCTCAGATCCCTTAATCCACCACTCTGCAAATGCAACTAAAAAACCATAGAAATTCCATGAAAAAAACAAAGGTTTCAGGGATGTTATAGTTAGGCTCAGGTTTCACTCATGCAAAACAAGTGAGAATCAGAAGTTATGGTTAGCTTAGCTAACTATAACTTGTGTCCCTGCAATGCACTGCTTATCACTTCACGTATTACATCACTCATGACATGATCAGTGACCTCCCTCATGACATCTCGAATGATAGCACTGATGACATCATCCAGTGACTAAGAGGGTCACTATGATGGCGGAAGGACAGCCATCACCAAGCGTATTACCCAACGCCAAATTAGGATGGCGGTGGGTACCGCAGCGGATGCAAAGTCCGTCCACTGCTTCACTGCCAAAGGCAATTGCACCGATTGACTGGCAGACGGTACAGGGACACTAAAATGGTGGCGGTGCCTAGCAGGCAAAGGCCGCCAAATTAGGATGTGGATATGGGAAGGTCTTTCCGACATGGAAAGTCTGGCGGGGATTGGGTTTGGCAGCCCGTTGCAGGCCCCCCTTATTTGGGGGGGTGTCGCTGCACTGGTGGGTACCGCATGGTGCCTCCCACATAGTGCAGGGAAATGCAGTGCTCGCACTTTTGACATTGCGTACGGTGCTGTAGCAAGCAGCACCGCTGGCAATGTTAAAAGCCCTGGATGCGCCCACCAGTATGGCAGGCGCATCCTAATCGCAGTGGTGGGACCTCCACATGTCTGGTGGGTGGTCGCAAACACATCTACAATGGAGGGCGGACCTAGTCCGGCCGCCATCCTAATGAGCCTCTAAGAGTGTTTTTAAAGGTTTATGAGTGTTAAATATATAGACCATGGTGTATTGGGGAATCAGTACCTGTATGGATGATTCAGTGGATGCATGACTGACTGTATAAGTGAGTGATTAGGTGTCTCAGTGAATGAATGTATGGGTGAGTGCCTGGTTGTGTAAATGTCTGTATCTGTCTGTAAGTTGGTGTCAAATACAAAATAACCTAATGTAATATATATATTTAATATATATATATTTTTATATATACATATTTATATATTCACTGAAAAAACCATAGGTTTCAGGCACGTTATAGTTAGGAATTAGCATTTAAAAAACATAAGAAATTCACTGAAAAAAACCATAGGTTTCAGGGGTGTTATAGTTAGCTGGACTTTTCACTAGTACAAAACCATTGAAATTCCCCCGTTATAGTTAGTTCAGCTAACTATAAATTGCGCGCCCGCAATGCACTGCTGATGACGTCACATATTACATCACTCATGACATGGTCAGTGACATCACTCATGACATCACTGATGACATCTCAAATGACATCACTGATGACATCACTGATGACATCATCCAGTGAATGTGCGTTTTTCTGAAAATTACATATGTTTTATATATGTATATCTCAAGGTCGATGGAAGAATAAATGGGTATATAAGTGTCTAAATGGATGATTTGTTTTTGAAAAAATTGATTGTATAACTGACTGATTAAGTGTATCTTAGTGAATACATGGCTTAGTGAGTAATGTTTAAATATGTAAATATCTGTATCAGTCTCTCACTTTGTGTATAAGTGGCTGCATGGGTTGGTGAGTAGCTACATGAGTGTCTATATAGGTTATTAGTTGGTTTTTTGAGTATCAGTATGAGTGTATGAGTGTCTGTATGGTTCGGTGGGGGGTATTACGTAGTGCATAGGTACATGAATGAGTGACTCACTGTTTGTATGTGTTGAAGACAGCATGTGTGCAGGACTGTATGGGTGGTTGAGTGTGTGCATGGGTGTGTTAGTGAGTGAATGACTGTCTCAATAGTGTCTTTATGAGTAACTACATATGTTTTAAACTAGTATATGTGACTATTGGTGTATATAAGTGAGTATATTTCAGAGTGAGAGATTGAAAGAGTTCCTGTATGAATAAGTATGTGTTTCTATAAGTGATTGTTCAAAAGACTAAGTATCTGTAAGTTTCTGTAGAAGTAAGTGTGGTGGTGTGTGTATAACTGTATATGCAAGTAAATGGATGTTTGTTTCTTTATTACAATGAGTGACTATGTGTGTGAGTAACTCTATGGATGAGTGATGTTGTGTAACAGGATGTATAGGTGTATGAGTACATATGATGAGTGAGTGCATGTATGAGTGACTGTATAGGACTGTTGGTGAATGAGTGGATGTGTATGTGGATCTTAGAATTACTGAATAGGTTGTTGTAACTGATATTGGTATGTCCATTGATTTGAAAATTTTAGTTTCTATTTTTGAATGTGTGTATCAAAGGTTATATTAGGGGGAGAGGAGGTCTGCCACTCTATCACAAGAACGATGTCATGAGTGATGTCATTTGAGATGTCATCAGTGATGTCATGAGTGATGTCACTGACCATGTCATGAGTGATGTAATATGTGACGTCATCAGCAATGCATTGCGGGCGCGCAAGTTATAGTTAGCTGAACTAACTATAACGGGGGAATTTCAATGGTTTTGTACGAGTGAAAAGTCCAGCTAACTATAACACCCCTGAAACCTATGGTTTTTTCAGTGAATTTCTAAGGTTTTTTAAATGCTAATTCCTAACTATAACGTGCCTGAAACCTATGGTTTTTTCAGTGAATTTCAAAGGTTTTTTAAATGCTAATTTCTAACTATGCCTACAGAGATAGGACATGTGAAGAAAGAAGAAAAAACGCACAGAAAGAAAAAAAAGAAATGCAGAAAGAAGCAACAGAAGTCCTCAAAGACGCAGAAAAGTGCAGGAAGAAGGATAACGTGCAGAGAGAACAAACAGAAGAGCAGAAAGAAGCCTTGTTGCAAAATCATCCTGTACCCTCAACTTTTTCAGACGGATACTGGTGGTAACTGAGTCTGACTAACCAGTCCTAGAGCCAGTGCTATGTTAAAAGACACTCAGAATACAGTGAAAACGCCTACATACACTAGGGAACACTATGCTTTGGGGTCCCCCTGTGATCAGCATGACCTCCTCTGTAAGCCCCTAGTATATAATAGGGCAGGGGATTAAAACTACCTCTTAAAACGCGCCACAGGGCGTGTTTGCACACGTCACCACAGGCCCCGTCCCCTCACTTCCCCACTGTGTAAACACGCCCTGTGGCCGTTTTAAGTTGGGAGAATAAGTCCCCTTGAATCCTGAGGGTCCCATTAGACCACTAGGTACCTCCAGTAAGCGCCACAAAGCTGCGTTGCAGAGAGATGTAAAAAGGGGCACGGCCTAGACAACCTCTCTGCAACGCAGCGCAGTGGCGCTTACTGGAAGCACCTGGTGGGCTAGTTGGCCCCCAGGGTCCCTCAGGATTGAAGGGGAATTATTTCCCCAAATTAAAACGCGCCACAGGGCTTGTTTGCACACGTTAACTCAGGCCCCGTCCCCTCCCTTCACCACTGTGTAAACACGCCCTGTGGCCGTTTTTAGTTGGGAGATTAAGTTCATTTGAATCCTGAGGGTCCCTAGGGTCCAACTAGACCACTAGGTACCTCCAGTAAGCGCCACAAAGCTGCGTTGCAGAGAGATGTAAAAAGGGGCACGGCCTAGACAACCTCTCTGCAACGCAGCGCAGTGGCGCTTACTGGAAGCACCTGGTGGGCTAGTTGGCCCCCAGGGTCCCTCAGGATTGAAGGGGAATTATTTCCCCAAATTAAAACGCGCCACAGGGCTTGTTTGCACACGTTAACTCAGGCCCCGTCCCCTCCCTTCACCACTGTGTAAACACGCCCTGTGGCCGTTTTTAGTTGGGAGATTAAGTTCATTTGAATCCTGAGGGTCCCTAGGGTCCAACTAGACCACTAGGTACCTCCAGTAAGCGCCACAGAGCTGCATTGCAGAGAGGTGTAAAAAGTGCCACGGCCTGGACCACCTGGACCACCTCTCTGCAACGCAGCTCAGTGGCGCTTACTGGAAGCACCTGGTGGGCTAGTTAGCCCCCAGGGGTCCTCAGGATTGAAGGGGAATTATTTCCCCAACTTAAAACGCGCCATAGGGCGTGTTTGCTTACGTCACCTCAGGCCCCGTCCCCACCCTTCCCCACTGTGTAAACACTACCCTGGCCGTTTTTTAAGTTGGGAGATTAAGTCCCCTTGAATCCTGAGGATCCCTAGGGGCAAAATAGCCCACTAGGTACATCCAGTAAGCGCCACTGCAGAGAGGTGTAAAAAGGGGCACGGCCTGCACCACATCTCTGCAAAGCAGAGCAGTGGCGCTTACTGTAAGCACCTGGTGGGCTAGTTGGCCCCCAGGGTCCCTCAGGATTGAAAGGGAATTATTTCCCCAATTTAAAACGCGCCACAGGGCGTGTTTGCACACATCACCTCAGGCCCCGTCCCCTCCCTTCACCACTGTGTAAACGCGCCCTGTGGCCGTTCTAAGATGAGAGATTAAGTCCCCTTGAATCCTAAGGGTCCCTAGGGTCAAACTAGCCCACTAGGTACCTCCAGTAAGCGCCACAGAGCTGCGTTGCATAGAGGTGTAAAAAGGGGCGTGGCCTCAGAACACCTGTCTGCAACGCAGCACCCTGGCACATACTGGAGATACCTGTTAAGCTAGTTGGCCCTCAGGGACCCTCAGTATTGAAGGGGAATTAATTCCCCAACTTACAACTGGCCAGGTGGCGCGTTTGCAGAGTGCTGCAAGGAGGGGGCGTGGCCTCCGGCGCAATGCCGGTCTTTTATTTATTTTATGTTTTTAAGAAGGAGGGCTGTGTGGCCCCCCCTTCTTTTTCTAATTTACTGGCCCTGGGAACCCCATCCCCCAGGGCCTGCACCCTAATTTTTTTTGTTAAAAAATTAATTTGGCCCTCCCAAGGCCTTAATCGGCCCCGGGGACCCCAACCCCCGGGTCATGGCCTTTTCTTTTTTTTATTCTTTAGGAGGGGGCTACGTTGCCCCCCTCCTCAGGCCACTTATGGCCATGGGGACCCCATCCCCCGGGGCCTGCCTTTGTTTTTTATTATTTTAAAAAAATATATATTTATAGAAACACCTAGGACATGCTGGACAAACCGTATGTACCTATCACCATGACGGTTTGCGTGATATTCATTAGGGAGTCGCGACAGTGGTACGCAGCACGGTATTAAGCAGACTTGACTACTGCAACTCCCTTTATCTGGGGGCTCCGCAGTATATCCTCCAAGGATTGCTGAGGATTCAGTCAGCCGCAGCCAAGCTAGTACTCGATAGGCGACGCTGCTCCTCGTCTGCCTGAGCACTTAGGGACTTACACTGGCTCCCTGTGGGGGAAAGGGTCGTTTTTAAGTCCTTGTGCCTAACTTTTAGAGCAGTACATGGACTGGGCCCAGCCCCTCTACAGGATAAGTTCGCTCGCTACCTACCAAGCAGGCAACTTCGCTCTTCTACAGCTGGTCTTCTGGTGATTCCGAGATTTAAGCGTACTAGGGTAGGCGGAAGAGCCTTCAGCACAGTAGCATCCGGCTTGTGGAACAAGCTCCCTGCGAACCTGCGACAGTGTAATTCCTTACTTGAATTTCGCAAGGGATTTAAGACCTGGTTATATCCTAAAGCTTAATCTAGGCAGGTTTTTTTCCTGACTCTCCCTTTGTCATCTTCTGATGCTGTCTATAAGTCAAAAGCGCCAGGATGCCCGTAGGGCGACAGATGCGCTATATAAGCTCCACATCAATCAATCAATCAATCAAAAGGCGACTATGCATAGAATGAATCCACATGGAATGTATTTACACCGCTAGTGAAGCTCTGACGTGTCTGACGCCCTACCATGCCTAATCCCGGCGCCCTCGCCGGTGGGTACTCTCCAAGTAGACACCCTTGTCGTTTATTTATACAAACATGGGTAGCTATTGACGGGCACATTTAATATACACGCACACCAAGCCATTCACAGGGGATTCAACAAAAATTCGACCAAACTATGCAAGAAACCCCCCTCACGGTTAATAAAACATACATCCACCGCCGGATGTGTAATACTTTTTATTTTCCTCTCTGGAAAGGAGACGAACCTCACTTGAGAGTCACAGCGTGCTCCTGGCTGAGGCCAATGCTGTGTTACACCCACCAGTGCCCGCCGAGTGCCTCGCACCTCTGTGTTGTATTCCACCAGCTAGTGCATATGCTATGACACTCTCTAGCCCATGTGCACTGTAACACCACCCTGTGAATATGTCATGCCACACTTGCCTTTGCACGGGTTATATTGCCCCATCTAACGTGCCTTCCTTGATGCCTATGTTATAACGCACAGCGCTATGCCATACATATTACAATCTGGGGTCCATATCTCTGTCACAGTGCATATGCAACGTTACACTCCCCAGCACATATTTTATATTACAACTTTAGAGACTAGTTAGGTTACATAACACTGCCCTGTGCATATTACACTCCAAGGCGCATATCGCATAGCACGTGCTAGTGCCTGTGCTATCTTGCGCTCTCCAATGAATCTGTCATTGCGCACAATGTATTGCATATTATATTTCACGCCACGGTGTCCACCTACCCTTCTCACGGACAGTACATTTTGCGATGGGGGATGGAGGGTCAGGGGGTGTTCCTGCCAAGTGAGCCCAGAGTCACAGTCACAAACGTCCTCTTCTTCCTGAATAAAAGTGAGATTATGCTGCATACTTGTTCATATTTTAAGTAGTTCGCACGGACACACATTTTAAAAACAATAAAGTTCCTAATACCCACCTTCTCTGAACAGTTAGCTTGCTGCCCCATCCACCTCCTCCCTATCCTCTGTTGTCTGAATCCATGGACTAGCCTCCTCCCTCCTGCCATGCATGGCCTGATGTGCTGCCACTGCCCTCCATTTAGCATGATGTACCAGTCCACTCCTCCTGCCCTCCATTGCCCAATTCTATGGCCCATCATTGACCTCATGCTTAGCCTCTGTGCTTAGCTTGCTGCCCCTATCCTCCTCCCCCTTACCCTCCGATGTCTTTGTGCATGCCCCTGCTCCATCCTTTTTGCCCACCATGTTCCATGGACCTGCCACTCCTATCTACTCTGAGTGTTCTGTTGAGCTGCCACTCCCCTCCCACCCGCCTAGCATTGTCAGATGACTGTAACCTGTCCCTGCCACCTCCACCCTGCCTGTCCACATGCCATGCCCCTATCCCCTTCCTCCTGTCCTCCATGTGAAGTACTGGGTATTTTAGACCCAGCGGTGCAGGGACACACACCCTATGACTTCTGGGTTCACCCTGTTCCAGACCTACAGAAACACAGAGTCTTCTGGGTGAAGTCAAAGATTCATTTATTGGCTGCAGACCAATTACAGGTATCCTAGAAGTACAACAGCGTGTATGTTCTCAGGAGACTGCTGAAAATCATAGGAATGGACTTCATCTTAAATACCCTTTTTCTTGCCTCAAGCATACATTCCTAGGTTTATGATATGGCCATTACAAGTATACATTACAAACGAAAAAGCAGAGTCATGATGACCATCCCACATTCCAGTTCGGCCAGCCCACAATGATTTACACAGTAAGTTTCAGATCCCACATTTGATGTCAATAGACCCCCCAATAAACATGAGCATCTCCTGTTTTGGGAAACAAGTCATAAAGCAGGAACAAGCAGGTGTGAAAGAGATTAGCCGGAGGATTGTGTAGAATGAAAGGGTTTTATGATGGGTCAAGCCCTGATGCTAATCACAGGTGGACGGAGGAAGTGGAGCTCGTGAGACCGGTTTGACCTGGGGCAGCAGAGCCAGTTGCCCAGGTCACAGAGAAGTCAGAGGAGAAGCCCATGTACTGTGAGGCCCGTATTTACTCCATTATAGCCTATGTGAGGGCAATGACAAGATGGCCACTGCTTCCAAAATGGAACCCGCGTAGTGAAGCAGAATAACGTGTACACAGTGCATTCATAGCTAGAACGATATATAAAGCACTCGTACATGCCGCATTTACCATTTGCGGTTTGCGAATACCAAGATAGACAGGGGTAGGGGTAGGGCCCTGTTCCCTACGCGGTAACAAAGATTAAAGTACGACAGACCCTCCTTTTGCCCTTACATAGGCAATCACTATACTCATCTTAATCCGAGTCTAGGTCAATGTTCACGAAGTCATGGAGATGTTGCTGTAGCATCATCCTATTACTTAGTTCATCCCTCGATACAGGTTTCCTTACACATAAGGTAGCACAGAGACCACATATCGCAGGAGCACACTGTATGCACAGACAGAACAGGAAAAGAATGGCTAAGATCATTCCAATGACCATCAGAACTTTCCAACCCCAGGCGGATATCAATTCCCAGAACCACCCCACCAGTGACCAGTCTCCTTTATCCACGTGTATGGATTCAGATATTTTATGGAGTTTGGAGATGGCTTGATACACTGTTGGAGCATTATCTGGTATGAAAATGCAGCAACTGGATTGGATGACCTTGCATACCCCACCGCGGTCTGCAAGAATAACGTCTAGAACCATGCGGTTCTGCAAAGTCATAAGGCGATCCGCTTGGAGCTCAGCTGTCAGATTACCAAGGGCACCAGCCGTTACATTGACAGTGGATTCAACCACACGAGTCAGCTGTCTCAGGTTCCTACTATTGACCATAGGTCCCCAAAACGGCAGGAAACCCAAGAAGAAGTCTCCCGCTTCCTGACCCGCAGTGTTCTCCTTACTAATCACGCCTCTCACAACTCTGGTCTTGTGATAGTCGGAGGCAGCAGTAAATGTTGGCGGTAGCAAGTTCGCAATATAACATGTGCCCGAGAAATCAGGGGGCAACCATGTATATGCTCGGTCATTACAGATGAAATATGTGCCCTTGGCAGCCAAAAACGCAGGGGGAAACTGTGACGGGAAAGTGTACGTTTCAGTACAGTCACTTCTTCCCAGTTGAGCTCTAGGATTCTGACCATTACCTTGTAAGCAGAACCGACCTATGTGGGGTACGACCCAGATTGGAGATGAGATTTTTCGCTGTCTTTCACCCAGACTAATACTATACCCCGTCGCGTTCCATCCTACATAAGGTCTCAACTCTTCTTTGGGAATGGATGAGTATGCATCAATATCCCTACTCATATCGGCAACTCCTTTCATCAAAGCCTTATTATTGGTGATAGGTCTGATGGAACGCGGTTGGCGAGGGGAGTACGTATCTAGAGCATAGAGAAACATGGTCTGGAATGCCCATGACGATCCATTGTAACTGTACGGCAGCACCAGGTAGGGAATACCCTTGTTAATGGTATGTGGCATTAACCCACACACCCAGCAATTGGTCGTGTTCATTACTAGTTGGTGCTGGTGCAAGAGCTGGATAAACGAGTTATTTACAAACTCTGATCGTCTGGTCTGTTCGTGCTCAGGCAAAGGGTGAAAGGAGTGAGAGGAGGCGGTAGAAAGAGGTATAGGCTGTTCAGTGGGTGTAATGGGCTTTTGAGCGGAGAAAAACACAAATCCTACGATGAACATCATTATGCTACACAGTGTAAAAAGGCACAAAAATACAAAACATTTACTTTTTACAATTCTACACATCCTTGCGTTAAAGTTCATTTCCTCAATCGGTCTCTCCATCTTAAAAAACTCCATCCTCTACTCGGGCCGCTCGCGGCGGATGAGTGTCTTCTGCTAAGGGGCACGCCTGTCAGTCCAGGGAAACGCCCTAGACCAACCCGAAACGTTGACCTAACGTCTTCGGCCTGTACCCCAAAGTCTTAGCACCGCGACCCTGCGGCAGAACCCGGATGGTGGTTCGAAAAACAAAAATCAAGAAAGTCCTTCAGATGGGAGAGCAAAAATGTCAAAAAGGAAATAGTAAGGAAATCTTTATTTGTCCATGGGCCTTGGTCTCAAATTATAACGGAGACGGCCAGGTGCTGTTTGGTCTTGGAACAAAAGTTCAGGCTCAGTGGTGTCCAGTCGATTTGATGGTGGCACAGCTTCTTGCAGAATATTGTCACTCTCTTGGTCTGAAACTGTGCCTCTTATGCGTGCGTCACTGAATGGTACAAAACGAGGTACAGTGTCTGCCTCAGAGTTGGCGATACCCTCCTTGACCCACTGGTCATATGGCAGAGGCAAGGGGACTACTTTGCAGTGGGTACCATGGATCCAGTGTTTCTTCCCTTTTACTCGTACCGCTGATCTTGTCGACAGGAGCACAAGGTGAGGGCCGATCCAGCGAGGCTCGTCGTTGCTCTTACGCTGGAAATTTCGGATCAGGACCCACGAGCCAGGGTTGATAGGGTGTCCAGGAGGTTCAGAAGCTTGGGGAAGAGTATCATGTACCTGTTGGTGCAAAACACGCAGTTTAACAGTCAAATCATACAGGTAATCGAGTAGTACTGGATGCTCAATCTCACTAAACTTCGTAGGCCTCGGTACACCCCATACGTTGGCCGGACGGCCAAAAACGACCTCGTAAGGGCTAAGTCCCACGCGTGAGTGTATGGTCATTCTGGTGGACAGGAGTGCTAAAGGCAGAGCGTCAGGCCATTTAAGACCGGTGCTCGCCTGAACTTTGGCCAGCTTGAGCTTTAAGGCTCCATTGTAGCGTTCTACTAGTCCAGCTGATTGGGGGTGATTTGCAGCATGGAATTTCTGCTTTATCCCTAGCCCTTCACATACATTCTTCATCACTTTACCCACAAACTCACTTCCATTATCACACCACACCATTCTTGGCATCCCAAACCTAGGGAAAAATTCCTTCACAAGGGCTTTGGCTGTGGATAGGGCAGTGTTATCTTTCAGAGGATAAGCTTCTATCCATTTTGAGAAAGCACAAACAACCACCAGTACATATTTCAGGTTGTTGCATCTTTCCATGTGAATAAAGTCCAGCTGCAAAACTTCCAATGGACATGATGGGGGTGCAAAGTGACCAGCTGGAGTTGGGGTTCCCCTACCAGGGTTGTACTTCAAGCATACCATGCAATTCTTGACCACATTCTCTGCACACTTGGGAATCCCAGCATTCTGCCATACTGGAGCCAACAACTTGCATATACCTTTCGTACTGATATGCGCCATTCCATGTGCCATAGTAACCACTGGAAGCACATATGCATCAGGCAACAACCATCGCCTATGTTCTGTCAGATCAATCCAACAACCATTCTCATCCAACTTACCCATACTTTCTCTCCACTTGCTTAACTCTTTCTCTGTGGCTTCAGCTTGAAGCGACTTCACACTCTCTATTGTGTTCTCACACATTCCCACATCATTAACCCCTCTTGCGGGGCCTGCAACATACATTCTAGTCTTCACATTCTGTGCTGTTTCTTTCGCGGTCTCATCAGCAAACGCATTCCCACGTCCAACATCATCTGTGACTTTCCTGTGCGCACTGCATTTCATGATCGCAACTTGCAACGGTAGGGTCAGTGACTCAAGGAGATCATTCACCAACTTGCCATTCTGAATTTTAGCTCCATGCGACGTCAGGAACCCACGCTCCTTCCACAGTCGCCCAAAATTATGAGCCACGCCAAAGGCTTACTGGCTATCTGTGTATATATTTACTCTCATTCCTTCAGACAACACGCATGCTCTCGTGAGGGCGATTAATTCTGCTGCTTGGGCCGAATTATGTGGCACTCGTGCAGTTTCCACAACCGTGTGTAAAGTCGTGATAGCATATGCAGCAGTCGTGTCACCATTAGGGAGTTTGAAACACGAACCATCCACCCATAAAGTGCCATCACATTCAGTCAGGGGAGTATCTTTTAGATCTACTCTCCCTTTCGTCTCTTCTTCTGTTCTGAACAGACAGTCATGTTGCTCAATCTCGTCTGAGTCTGCTGGGACTGGCAATAATGTAGCTGGATTCAGCGTATTGCATCTCTTTATGTGTATGTGATTTGCTAACAGTGTAAGCTCATAACCTGATAATCGCGCACTAGTCAAGTGTTGTGTCTTGGTCCTATTTAATAATGTGTCTACAGCGTGTGGAACCATAACAATCAATGTGTTGTCCATTACCAAACCAGCAGATTGTCGGATAGACATTGCTGCAGCAGCTGTCGCTCTCAGACAGCTTGGCAATGCCCTCGCTACAGGGTCTAAGGTTGATGAAAAATATGCGCATGGGCGCGGTCTGTCGCCAAAAGGCTGTGTTAACACTGACAACGCACATCCATCTTTCTCGTGAACATACAATGTAAAAGGCTTACTGTAGTCAGGAGTGCCCAACACAGGAGCTGAGCATAATGCATTGCGCAATTCCACAAAACTTTTCTGGCACTCTTCAGACCATGGGATAGGATTCGGTGTGTCTTTGCATGTTAAGGCTACTAAAGGTTTTGCCAGCAAGGAAAAACTTGGTATCCAATGCCTACAGTATGAAGTGATGCCCAAGAAAGCACGTACTTCTCTCTGTGTTCTTGGCACACTCAACTGTGCAATGGCTTGAATTCTTTCTGGGGTCAGTTTCCTTCCCTCCTTCGATAAGAGATGACCTAAGTAGGTCACTTCTTGTCGACAATATTGCAGCTTAGAGAGAGACACTTTATGATGGAAAGCAGATAAATGGCGCAACAATGACAATGTGGCTTCTTTACAAATCTTTTCAGTATCCGCGGCAATTAGTAAATCATCCACGTACTGAATCAGGATAGCGCCACTAGGTAAAACAAGTGCATCAAGCTGCGCTTTCAAAGCTTGACTGTATATTGATGGACTTTCACAGTAGCCCTGGGGAGCGCGTTTGAAGCGGAAGCTTCGGCCTCCCAGACTAAAGCCAAAAATATCTCTGCTCTCTTCTGCAATTGGGATACTAAAGAAAGCATTCTTTAAATCAATCACTGAAAACCATGCAGCAGAGGCTGGAATCATCGTTAACAAGACAGTTATATCAGGGACAACCGGAAACTGTGGCACAACAATCTTATTAACCTCTCTAAGATCGATCACAAATCTGTAAACAGGTGGCTGTGAAGGGTCCGTTCGTTTTAAGACAGGTAAAATCGGACTATTGCAAACGTTGCCTCTTGTCTCTTCAATTACACCCTTATTAATCAAGTCGCTGACAATGTCTAACAATGCTTTCTGCCCTTCATTAGAGATTTTGTACTGGGGAATACGCGGCAGTCTGACATTAGCCTTTAAAGTCACCACGTATGGCGGTATCTCCAAGAGGCCCACATCATTGGGACCAGTAGCCCAAAGGGCATCCGGAAGGGATGATAATTCAGGTGGCATTGTATTTTTAGACAAATACATTGGGGAAATCACTTTCCTACCTAATGTAAGTTGTACTCCTGAAGGAGAACAATACAGTGTTGCGTACAATCTTTTCAACAAATCTAATCCCAGCAAATTCTCACCACAACCTGTTGTTAGGATCAGGGGTGCTTTCAGCTCGCAAGGTCCAACAGAAAGTGACATGGGACTAGAAATCGGGTTCCTAACTGGGGCGCCAGAAAAACCTACTGAAACATTTATATCGCCAGACAAAGGTGCGCCAGGGAGTTTTGAATGCATGATTGAACTCTTTGCAGCACTAGTGTCTAGCAGAAAAGGCTCCGTTACATTTGCTGTAGTTACCTCAACATACGGTCCACTCTGATCCACTGGCACTGAAACAACTCCCTCTCTCTGTCTATGGCTGTCCTAGTAATCATTACTTTCTGCATCACCGTCCTCTGCATAATAATCATTATTATAATACTGGGCCGTATTACTAGTCGCGTTAGCTTGCTGATCAAAGCTATTGATGGTATTTTGAGGCGGAAGAGGACGCGCGTTCTGGGGAGCATTTCCACGCCTTCTGCCTCTAGGAGCTTGCTGACCACCCCTACCTCTTGCGCCATACGCATTACCGTTCCGCTGCATTAATTTAGGGCAACTATATTTATAATGACCTTCCTCTTTGCAGTATGAACATTGGTTGGGACCTACAGGGACACGTGGTTGATAATACCCGTTCATTTGCTGATTGTTCTGAAACTGTTGGGGTTGGTGGTAGACACCTTGGGGTTGCCTATAATTATTCTGACCTCCACGCGGCGGATAGGCCTGCTGTAAAAGGACCTTTGTCTTTAATTCCTTCGTTTTCTTTTCTGTTCTATCTTTCTCGTCTTTATCTCTATTTTCATAATACTGTGCAGTAGCCAGTATTTGCGCTGAAGAAGAAACAGCCCAAGAACTTTCTGAATCTTTTAACTTTTTACACAGGTCATGAAGTAAATTCTGCACAAACTTATCCACAAATAACCGTTGGCCCCCCTCAGTACTCATATCTTGCCCACTGTGATCAATAAATGTTTCTTCAAACCTAGTAAAGAAGTCTGACACTGTCTCATCTTTCTTCTGCTTACATGCAGATAGCTTGTCCCAATTTACGCGCATCGCGGGCATTATTGTCTTCATATACGTGATGATTCTACCAGGCAGTTCAGCTACTAAAGGTTCTGGTTTCGCGCCACCAGTTTGTCTAGCATCAGCAGCAATAATGTTAGCCCATGTATCCCCTAGTTCTGCATCGTGATCTACATTACGAATTGACCCCCATAGAGGCTGTGGAACAACATTACCAAACAACATGTCTATGTCGGCCAGATTCATAACGCATGACCCTGCCGTCTGTGACAACTCTTTATAATAACCTGCTGGGTTTTTACGGGGATCAGGTAAGGACTGCTTAAGTGCTAACACCTCTGAACGCTTCCATGGAACATGCACCCAAACACGCTGGAAATGCGCTGGCACAGCGGCGATACCGGCACCGGCATCAGCTGCAACTGCTTCCTTCCATACCGGGGGAACTTCTCTCATGGGGTATTGTCGCGCTTTTACCTTTTTCCCCACAAGGACATCTTGTTCAAACAATGACTGTTGACAATCATCATTCCTGAAGGACAATACAACCGCAACTGCTTTATCTACCTCGCGGTCCACAATTATACCAGTTCCAAAATCAAACCTCACTCTACACAATTCCTGCGGGCTCGGATTTTTACCACTATCCTCCAATTCTTCACAGAAAATTTCGCACATTTTCTCAAACACATATCTCTGTTTTGGGGCATCCCACTGATGGAAAACGTTGACCACTGATTCCACATCATACATTGAAGGGAAAACAATCCATATACGCGCCATGCTGTCTATTACCTTTTTCTCATCAGGGTTAGGCAATTGGCTACGCAATTGCTTACGCTGTAAACCAGGAGTCGCACCAGATGACTCAAAGAGAGGAGACATTAACGTAGTAACCACATTAGCTAAGTGCTGTCGCGCTGAAGGAGAAGTTGAGGCGGAAACAGGGGGATAAACAGAGGGGAGAAAAGAGGATGTAGAAACAGGTACTGGAGTGGTGCAAGGAAGAATGTCAGGGGAGGCAGCTGCTAAATTAGGCAAAGTCTCAGGAAGCGCGGGGGCAGTCGGGAACACAGCTGGCGGCCCTTGAGAGGGCTGCGCTATAGGGATAGGAGCCGGCTGCAAAGCAACTGGCGGTAGCGGCAAGGCTTGCAGTATATTGACTGGAGGGGGCATATTCACAAGCTGGGGAGGTGCCATGGCATTTTGAGCATACGGGGGTAGCGAACTCAACAAATGTGACATCAGGGGATCTTTCTCCTTTTCTTCTAACTCATTCTGCTTAGAATGTGGTAAAGCTGGGTAACATTTGTCAATCCCTAACTTGCGCTGCCTGTGCAATTGCTCACTCATCTGCTCCTCCTCATTGTCTTTAAATTGTACAGCTGCTTGCATTACTGTCATACCTCTCTCTCTTTTATTCTTTTTCGCTAACTTAATTTCCTTCTGTTTGGCTTCCTTTCGCCATAAGCGGAAAGAGTCAAACATCGCCGGCCGGGCTTTCTTTTTGAACAATTTAATTTCCAAATTATCTAAAATATCGGTATCGAAACTACCATTTTGGGGCCATTTTAAAACACCGTCTTTCCTAGTGTAGTGGATCCACACTTCGTTATATGCAATGGGGCCTACGCCATGTTTTACATAGAGCTCATAAGTTGGAGTTCCAACCGGAGGAACCGGACATGATTCCTCCAGCTGGAAATCTTTTCCACAACCCAAACAGAATAATCTACCAAATAGTCCAGAACCAGGCATCTTCGCTAACTAGTCTAGATCCAAACGTCAAAGGATTATCGATTACGATATTCTCGTGAATACACGAGTCCTCTGGCTTTGGCGTTTGCAAACTCCAAATTACCAATTCAAACAATCCCGAAGGATACCAAAACAAATGGGAGACGCTCCACTTATACTTAACTGAATATTGCTGATCGATGGCGTCACCAGAAGACTCTCTCAATTGTTTCGCTCTCTCAAACTCGTCAAGGGTCCAAAACAGGTCGATTAATCAGGGCAGCAGTCCTTCGTAGCCGTCGGGACGCGGAGAACCTCGCAGAAAAGACTTTCGGACCACGTCGACATGCAGGGGTCGATGAAGTGGCGGCCTTCCTCCGGAATTTCCACACGAAGCTCCTCACGAACCTCTGGCTTGGACTGGTACCGCTGAAATCGTCCCGAGTTGGGCGCCAAACTGAAGTACTGGGTATTTTAGACCCAGCGGTGCAGGGACACACACCCTATGACTTCTGGGTTCACCCTGTTCCAGACCTACAGAAACACAGAGTCTTCTGGGTGAAGTCAAAGATTCATTTATTGGCTGCAGACCAATTACAGGTATCCTAGAAGTACAACAGCGTGTATGTTCTCAGGAGACTGCTGAAAATCATAGGAATGGACTTCATCTTAAATACCCTTTTTTTTGCCTCAAGCATACATTCCTAGGTTTATGATATGGCCATTACAAGTATACATTACAAACGAAAAAGCAGAGTCATGATGGCCATCCCACATTCCAGTTCGGCCAGCCCACAATGATTTACACAGTAAGGTTCAGATCCCACATTTGATGTCAATAGACCCCCCAATAAACATGAGCATCTCCTGTTTTGGGAAACAAGTCATAAAGCAGGAACAAGCAGGTGTGAAAGAGATTAGCCGGAGGATTGTGTAGAATGAAAGGGTTTTATGATGGGTCAAGCCCTGATGCTAATCACAGGTGGACGGAGGAAGGGGAGCTCGTGAGACCGGTTTGACCTGGGGCAGCAGAGCCAGCTGCCCAGGTCACAGAGAAGTCAGAGGAGAAGCCCATGTACTGTGAGGCCCGTATTTACTCCATTATAGCCTATGTGAGGGCAATGACAAGATGGCCACTGCTTCCAAAATGGAACCCGCGTAGTGAAGCAGAATAACGTGTACACAGTGCATTCATAGCTAGAACGATATATAAAGCACTCGTACATGCCGCATTTACCATTTGCGGTTTGCGAATACCAAGATAGACAGGGGTAGGGCCCTGTTCCCTACTCGGTAACAAAGATTAAAGTACGACACATGGTCCATTTTACTGCCACACCCTTCTGCCCTCCCTGGTCTGTTGTGCTGCAACTGCTCCTCCTGCCTGCCCGTGCGGTCTGTTGTGAGGCCCCTTCCCCTGAACTCTCTTGTCTGTGCCCAGGTCCTGACCCTCCCTTTTATCCTCCATGGTCCTTTGTGCATGCCCCTGCACCCTCCTTCTTGCCCATCATGGCCATTGTGCTGCCACTAACCCTCCCGCTTGCCATGCAAGGTCTTCTGTGCTGCAATGGCCCCTCCCACCTTCCCTGTGTGGTCAGCTAGCTGCCCCTGACCCCCTCCCACCTTCCCTCCATGGTCTGTGTGTATGCCATCATAGTCTCATTGTTGCTCTCCATGGTGTGTCTTGTTTCTAGTGCCCATCCTGCCTGACCTCCATGGTCATCTTGCTGCTTCTGCCCTGCCCCCTTGCCCCCAGCCCTCTGTTTCCATGTGCAGACCCCTATTCCCTCCTTCCTGGCTTGTCTGTTCCATTGTAATGCCCCTGATCCGTCCCTCCTGCCCTTTATGGTCAGTTATGCTGCAGCTTTCTCTCCTGTCAGCTAGCTACCATTGCCTCTTTCCCTTCTGTTCTCTGTTGTCCATGGTCCTGTACCCTCCCTATTGCTTTCTATGGATTGTTGTGCTGCACTCCCATCCCGCATGCGCTGTGTGGTGTATTGTGCTGCTGCAAACCCTGATGCCTGCCCTGTAGGACCAGTTTGGTGCACCTCTCCATGTCCCTCCTGTCTTCTGTTATCCATGTCCCTACCCCAATTCCTCCTGCCTACCATGATCCCATGTGCCATACTTGCGAACATTTTGAACTTGGTAAGAGGGAGATTTTGAAAAAAACTGGGGTATTGATTTTCCCCTTTGAGTTACATTGAAAAAGAGGAGATTGTAGACAGGAGACAGATCAAATAAAGCCCATTTGAGCTTAAAAACATTGGACGTTTCCTGGCTGAAACGGGTCTGTTGGCATGTATGGTTGTACTACCACTGCCTCTTCCATCTGCCCACAATGGTCTATTATATTGCCACAGCCTCTCTTGCCAGTCCTGTATTGTTGGTTTGTTGCCCCTGCCCCCCTTTCCACTGCCCTCCATAGTCTGTTGTGCTGCCACTGCCCTTCCTGCCTGCCCAGTGTGGTCAAATTGTTGCCTCTGCACTCTCCTACCTGCCTTCAATTTTCAGAGTCTGTGCCCCTGGTCTCTGCCTCTCAACAGTATCCCAATGAACAACTAGATTGCTAACATTCTATATTTATCACAAAAGTGTGGAACGCCTGACGTCATCTTGATGTAATCGAAACTGTAACACCTAGAGTATTTCCTTAGGAAATTACATATATGAGAGGGTCTTATTTGCATCAAAATTATGGTTAGTGCTCTAAAAAACTAAAATGAGGACATATTTTCTGAGTTTTCAAATAGCGACAAAAAACTTTTAAATTATTTGTAATCTTTATGTTTTCTTATCCAGTTGACCACTTGATTAAATGTTGCACTTAGGGGAGAGGATGTGGTGTTACTTCCAGAGCTGCAGACTTTGCAACTGGGGAACCAGGTTGGAATTTCTGCTTCATCTCAACATTCTGTGATTCTGGTCAAATCACTTAATCTCCCCATGTCTACAACCAAAATGAATTTGATCTTGTGTGATGTAACCGATGCTCATGTAAAGCACTCCAATACCTGACAAGTCTGCACTATCTAAAACTGCAAATACACAAAAAATAAGTGTTTTGCACACTTCTGTAATTGGGCTACAGGTGGGCTACATCTGGGTGATATTTGTGCTGCATTTGGGCTCTTTTGTCTCTGGTGGCCATCTTGGGAGATTTATTTGTTATGAAGTTTCCTAATTTCCTCATTTACTGCCATCTCCTCAGTAGGAAATGCTTTCAGTTTTTTACTTTGATTCCATCAAGAAGGTATTCAGATATGTCACACATTTGCCATAAATTTTGAATGTTAGCACTATAGTTGCTCATTAGATCACTGTAGTAAAACTACTGCTCACCACGGAAGTCTGCTGCTGGTATTAAAAGTGCATGTTTCAGTCTGCATATCAGAATTTTTTAATGAAATAGAAGAGGATTTGAGAAGTCACTCAAAATGTGCCCTAATTTTTCTTTCTTCAGCACTAATCATAATTTCTATAGCAAAATGAACCCCCTCATTGTGTTCCTTTTTAAATTAAATGTTTTCAGTGTTACCAGTTTATTCCAATCAAGAAGGCTTCAGGTGTGCCATACTTTTGTCATAAGTAAGACAGTAAGCGCTCTAGTTGTTCTTAAGAACACTCTGGGACATTCTGTCATTGGGCTATACTTGGGCTACATCTGGGTGATATTTGGGCTACATTTGGGCTCTTTTGTCTCTGGTGGCCATCTTGGGAGATTTATTTGTTATGAAGTTTCCTAATTTCCTCATTTACTGCAGTCTCCTCAGTGGGAATACTTTCAGTTTTTTATTTTGGTTCCGTCAAGAAGGCATTCAGATGTGTCACACATTTGCCATCAATTCTGAATGTTAGCACTCTAGTTGCTCATTAGATCACTGTAGTAAAACTACTGCTCACCAGGGAAGTCTGCTGCTGGTATTCAAAGTGCATGTTTCAGTCTGCATGTCAGAATTTGTTTATGAAATAGAAGAGGATTTGAGAAGTCAAAATGTGCCCTAATTTTTCCTTCTTCAGAACTAATCATAATTTCTATGGCAAAATGAACCCCCTCATTTTGTTCCTTTGTAAATTAAATGTTTTAAGTGTTACCACTTTATTCCAATCAAGATGGCTTCAGGTGTGCCACACTTTTGTCATAAGTAACACTGTTAGCGCTCTAGTAGTTCGTTAGAACACTCTGGGACATTCTGTCATTGGGCTATACTTGGGCTACATCTGGGTGATATTTGGGCTACATTTGGGCTCTTTTGTCTCTGGTGGCCATCTTGGGAGATTTATTTGTTACGAAGTTTCCTAATTTCCTCATTTACTACAGTCTCCTCAGTAGGAAATACTTTCAGTTTTTTACTTTGGTTCCATCAAGAAGGCATTCAGATGTGTCACACATTTGCCATAAATTCTGAATGTTAGCACTCTAGTTGCTCATTAGATCAATGTAGTAAAGCTACTGCTCACCAGGGAAGTCTGCTTCTGGTATTCAAAGTGCATGTTTCAGTCTGCATGTCAGATTTTTTTTATGAAATAGAAGAGGATTTGAGAAGTCAAAATGTGCCCTAATTTTTCTTTCTGCAGCACTAATCATAATTTCTATGGAAAAATTAACCCCCTCATTTTGTTCCTTTGTAAATTAAATGTTTTAAGTGTTACCACTTTATTCCAATCAAGATGGCTTCAGGTGTGCCATACTTTTGACATAAGTAAGACTGTTAGCGCTCTAGTTATTCGTTAGAACACTCTGGGACATTCTGTCATTGGGCTATACTTGGGCTACATCTGGGTGATATTTGGGCTACATTTGGGCTCTTGTGTCTCTGGTGGCCATTTTGGGAGACTTATTTGTTATGATGTCTCCTAATTTCCTCATTTACTACAGTCTCCTCAGTAGGAAATACTTTCAGTTTTTTACTTTGATTCCATCAAGAAGGCATTCAGATGTGTCACACATTTGCCATAAATTCAGAATGTTAGCACTCTAGTTGCTTATTAGATCACTGTAGTAAAGCTACTGCTCACCAGGGAAGTCTGCTGCTGGTATTGAAAGTGCATGTTTCAGTCTGCATGTCGGAATTTTTTTATGAAATAGAAGAGGATTTGAGAAGTCGCTCAAAATGTGCCCTAATTTTTCTTTCTGCAGCACTAATCATACTTTCTATGGCAAAATGAACCCCCTCATTTTGTTCCTTTTTAAATTAAATGTTTTAAGAGTTACCACTTTATTCCAACCAAGATGGCTTCAGGTGTGCCATACGTTTGTCATAAGTAGAACTGTTAGCGCTCTAGTTGTTCTTTAGAACACTCTGGGAAGCTGCAGTAGAACACAAAGGAATCAACTGACAGTCTCTGCCCTTGTTGGATGTACCTGTTTTACTGAGAATGTCAGACTTCATTCTCACATGACTGAGAAAGATAATGTGAATTTACAGAAAAAATGCTCTCAATTTAGCTTATAGATCACCTTCCAAACCTCTGAGGGAAAAGCATGACAAAATAGTTTTCTCTCAAACATGATTCATGATATCACAGCAGAAGGCTTTTTCACATGGCAAAATCACCTTAGAACACACCACAATTCCTAAAATGAGTATGGTACCATCAACAAATGATTTATAATGTAACTAAAGTCTTAAAACCTTCTATTAACTGCAATGCTTTTTAATGAGGTGCTATCATGTATATTGGTCCCAAGATGGCTGCCAACACTTCTTGGATGAAGTGCTGACAGTCAATCAGATCTCACGATGAGATGTGTGGTTAGGCTCCGCCCAGATATATATGTGATTTTTCTTTTGATTTTCTCAGGAACTACTGAACGGATTTACACCATTTAAGCAAAAGGCACGAGTCTGAACTAAGGACTACCTCTTTGCCAAATTTGGTGTAATTCCGTTCAGCACTTCAGGCTGTAGCTGTGTCAACAGGTCCTATGGGAAAATGCATGGGGAAAACGCGTTTTGGGACCCCCCTTTTTTCTCGGCCCCCGCTTGACGAATCACCGTGAAATTTTCAGGATAGGAGCGGACCTTAGCTGGCCAAACGTTTGGAAACTTTCGCGAAGATTCATCAATCGACGCCAACGTTATTCCAAATAGAATGTTGCGGATTTCCTATGGAAAATGGGTCCTAACTATAACTACCCACTGGCGACTGCCAGTAGGTAATATATATATATATATATATATATATATATATATATATATATATATATATATATATATATATATATCCACAAAAACTCCTTCGTCGTCGGGGGCCCCCAACCCTGCAGGGCAGCTTCAGCTGCCAGGGACGAAGCATCCTGGTAATAAATACACCAAAGAAAGTTGCTGGGGCCAATTCACGGAATCACAGTATTTATTCTCCAAGTGAAGAGTGGCTGCAGATTGGAAAGTCTATCATTTCCTGACGTGTTTCAGCAGTTACGCCTTAGTCATAGGATCGAGGTATAAACAGTGTCCAGACACAGGTGCTTTAAATCTCCTGCATCACGTAATCAAAGAACAACCTTCAAATCCCAGGATGCATTGGTGAAGTACCTTAGTGTTGTGGTAAGTATGCTTGTATTGCTAATAGCGTTTTCACTACCACCATCAAACACATTTCATAATTTGCATGCATCCTGTTAATAAAGTGTCATGTGCATAGTAAAAATGTAAAAATTTCAAAGAGTTCTGGACAGATTTCGTTTTTCAGTCTGTAACCCACATAGAGCACAATGTCTCATAAAATAAGTGGAAACCGGAATTGCAAGGGAGAGGACATCTCTCCCTTCTCCCTTTCTCACCTCTGTGCTTTTTTGTAGCTGGCAAATCCATCTCTGTGCACGAAGACAAGAGGGTCATGCCCCCCAATTAATAACCACAAAAGCTCCTTCGTCGTCGGGGGCCCCCAGCCCTGCAGGGCAGCTTCAGCTGCCAGGGACGAAGCATCCTGGTAATAAATACACCAAAGAAAGTTGCTGAGGCCAATTCACGGAATCACAGAATTTATTCTCCAAGTGAAGAGTGGCTGCAGATTGGAAAGTCTATCATTTCCTGACGTGTTTCAGCAGTTACGCCTTAGTCATAGGATCGAGGTATATACAGTGTCCAGACACAGGTGCTTTAAATCTCCTGCATCACGTGATCAAAGAACAACCTTCAAGTCCCAGGATGCATTGGTGAAGTACCTTAGTGTTGTGGTAAGTATGCTTGTATTGCTAATAGCGTTTTCACTACCACCATCAAACACATTTCATAATTTGCATGCATCCTGTTAATAAAGTGTCACGTGCATAGTAAAAATGTAAAAATTTCAAAGAGTTCTGGACAGATTTCGTTTTTCAGTCTGTAAGCCACATAGAGCACAATGTCTCATAAAATAAGTGGAATATATATATATATATATATATATATATATATATATATATATATATTATCTACTGGCAGTCGCCAGTAGATAGTTATCTATAGTTACAACCTAGTTTCCATAGGAAATCTCAAAATTCTATTTTGAATAACTTTGGCGCCGGTTGACGAATCCTCGCGAAATTTTCAAAACTAATGGGGCGCTCCACTCAGCTCCTACACTGAAAGTCTCGGGGTGATTCGTCAAGCGGGGGCCGACAAAAAAGGGGGGTCCCAAAACGCGTTTATCCCATGTTATTTTCCATAGGACCTTTAGACACAGCTACAGCCCGAATGGCTGAACAAAATTACGTGAAATTTGGAAGAGAGGTAGCCATAAGGTGAAGGAAGTGGCTTTTGCAGGTCTGGTGTAAATCTGTTCAGTATTTCCTGAGAAAATAGCATTTAAAAGCATATCAATATCTATACGTGCCGTGCGCGAGCGCAATTCTGATTGGTTGTTAGATGTCGGTAAACATTCGAATCGGTCGAAACCAGGAAGTGTCGGCCGCCATTTTGTCTCTCGCAGTCTGAGGGGGTGAAAAAAAAGGTGGAGAACGTGAAAAGGGGGCAGAGTGGACAGTTCCTGACCCCCTAGCCTTGGTCAGGGGGTCACAGAAGGACCCCCAAGGCAGAAAAAAACAATCTTTTGTATTTTTTTTAAATCGCGAGGTGCGCACACCCTGCGCACACGGCACGAACTGCGAACCGTGGGTGCTCGGTGCGCGATTTAAAAAAAAAATATTAATTCACGGTGCGCGCATGGTGAAAAACCTGAAAAAAAAATAATAATAAATACATAACTTAGCATTTAAAAAACCGTACAAATTCACTGAAAGAACCATAGGTTTCACACATGTTATAGTTACGAATTAGCATTTAAAAAACCTTGCAAATTCACTTAAAAAACCATAGGTTTCACACATGTTATAGTTAGCTGGACATTTCACTCGTAAAAAACCAATGAAATTCCCCCGTTATAGTTACTGCAGGCAACTATAACTCACGCGACCGCAATCCTCTGCTGATGACGTCAGATATTACATCACTGATGGCCCATTAAGCGTAACGCGGGCGCGCGGTGCGCAAAGTGCACCGTGCGTGCACGGCACTAACTGCGTAAAGTGGGTGCGCGGTGCGCGCACGGCACGAACGGCGTAAAGTAACTTAGCATTTAAAAAACCGTTATAGTTAGGAATTAGCATTTAAAAAACCTTGCAAATTCACTTAAAAAACCATAGGTTTCACACATGTTATAGTTAGCTGGGCATTTGACTCATGAAAAACCAATGAAATTCCCCCGTTATAGTTAGTGCAGGCAACTATAACTCACGCGACCGTAATCCGCTGCTGATGACGTCAGATATTACATCACTGATGACATATGTGTCTTTCTGAAAAAAAAAAAAAATATATGTATATCTAAAAAAAAAGGAAGAAGACATGGGTATATAAATGTGTAAATACAGTGATGTAATATCTGACGTCATCAGCAGCGGATTACGGTCACGTGAGTTATAGTTGCCTGCACTAACTATAACGGGGGAATTTCATTGGTTTTTCATGAGGAAAATGCCCAGCTAACTATAACATGTGTGAAACCTATGGTTTTTTAAGTGAATTTGCAAGGTTTTATAAATGCTAATTCCTAACTATAACGTGTGTGAAACCTATGGTTTTTTCAGTGAATATATATATATATATATATATATATATATATATATATATATATATATATATATATATATATATATATATATATATATATATATCTTTCAATCGTGGCCCTGAAATTGAAAACGCACTCCATGAAGGTGGGATGACAATCCTTTTATTGCAACAACTCGGCATGTCACACCAAGTACAATCTGCCAACGCGTCTCGGGACAGCATGTCCCTTCTTCATAGGCTGTGTTCTGTGCAGTCTCAGTTAGCTAATCCTCATAATATGCCTTTAATCATTGATTGTTCCTCTCAGGTGAGTGCTTTCCAATTCAAGGCATTATGGGACTAGTAGCACAATCCTCCAGTGGATACTGAGGCCGTAGCAGTCTATTTCACTAACAATTTAAACCCTCCAGTGGGCCCCAGTGTGACATCCGAGTTACAATCAGCTCCCTTCACGCCGTTATTTCCACCCAGTATGTTTCCGGGCTCAGCGGAATCCCATTCATTTCGGGAGCGGTGCAGTCTTCCGCAGCCAGACCGCCGCGTGTTACATCTTTCAATCGTTGCCCTGAAATTGAAAACGCACTCCATGAAGGTGGGATAACAATCCTTTTATTACAACAACTCGGCATGTCACACCAAGTACAATCTGCCAACGCGTTTCGGGACAGCATGTCCCTTCTTCATAGGCTGTGTTCTGTGCAGTCTCAGTTAGCTAATCCTCATAATATGCCTTTAATCATTGATTGTTCCTCTCAGGTGAGTGCTTTCCAATTCAAGGCATTATGGGACTAGTAGTACAATCCTCCAGTGGATACTGAGGCCGTAGCAGTCTATTTCACAAACAATTTAAACCCTCCAGTGGGCCCCAGTGTGACATCCGAGTTACAATCAGCTCCCTTCACGCCGTTATTTCCACCCAGTATGCTTCCGGGCTCAGCGGAATCCCATTCATTTCGGGAGCGGTGCAGTCTTCCGCAGCCAGACCGCCGCGTGTTACATCTTTCAATCGTTGCCCTGAAATTGAAAACGCACTCCATGAAGGTGGGATAACAATCCTTTTATTGCAACAACTCGGCATGTCACACCAAGTACAATCTGCCAACACGTTTCGGGACAGCATGTCCCTTCTTCATAGGCTGTGTTCTGCACAGTCTCAGTTAGCTAATCCTCATAATATGCCTTTAATCATTGATTGTTCCTCTCAGGTGAGTGCTTTCCAATTCAAGGCATTATGGGACTAGTAGTACAATCCTCCAGTGGATACTGAGGCCGTAGCAGACTATTTCACAAACAATTTAAACCCTCCAGTGGGCCCCAGTGTGACATCCGAGTTACAATCAGCTCCCTTCACGCCGTTATTTCCACCCAGTATGCTTCCGGGCTCAGCGGAATCCCATTCATTTCGGGAGTGGTGCAGTCTTCCGCAGCCGGACCGCCGCGTGTTACATCTTTCAATCGTTGCCCTGAAATTGAAAACGCACTCCATGAAGGTGGGATAACTTGGTGTGACATGCCGAGTTGTTGCAATAAAAGGATTGTCATCCCACCTTCACGGAGTGCGTTTTCAATTTCAGGGCAACGATTGAAAGATATATATATATATATATTCACTTAAAAAACCATAGGTTTCACACATGTTATAGTTAGCTGGACATTTCACTCGTAAAAAACCAATGAAATTCCACGTTGTAGTTAGATCAGGTAACTATAACTTGCGCACCCACAATAAACTGCTGATGACGTCACATATTACATCACTTATGACATGGTCAGTGACATCACTCATGACATCAATGATGACATCTGAAATGACACATTGTGCATTGCGGTCGCGCAAGTTATAGTTACCTGATCTAACTATAACGTGGAATTTCATTGGTTTTTTACGAGTGAAATGTACAGCTAACTATAACATGTGTGAAACCTATGGTTTTTTAAGTGAATTTGCAAGGTTTTTTAAATGCTAATTCCTAACTATAACGTGTGTGAAACCTATGGTTTTTTCAGTGAATTTGTACGGTTTTTTAAATGCTAAGTTATGTATTTATTTTTAATTTTTGCGCGCACGGTGCGCTTCGCGCACCGAGCGCCCACGTTGCGCATTTCGTACCGTGCACGCCTCGCCATTTTTTACAAAATATCAATTGTTTTTTTCTCCCTTGGGGGTCCTTAGATTTATATATTAAATGTGATTGTTAATTTTTTTTATTTTTTAATTTTTTTTACCGTACGCGTACGGTAAGCTTACCGTACGCGCACTCCGCGATTTTTTTTTAAAATTATACAATTTATTTTTCATACTTTTTGGTCCTTCGTGCACCCCCTGACGAACGCTAGGGGGTCTGCAACTCTCTTCGTTGCCCCCTTTTCATGTTATCAACCTTTGTTTTTCAGTCCGAGAGACAGAAATTGGCGGCCGATACTTTCTGATTTCGACCGATTCGAATGTTTACAGTCATGTAACCACCAATCAGAATTGAGCTCGCGCACGGCACCGTACGCGTACGGTAAGCTTACCGTAAGCGCACGGAGCGCGCTTACAGATATATATATTGATTTAAATGCTATTTTTCTCAGGACCTACTGAACAGATTTACACCAGACCTGCAAAAGGCACATCCCTGACCTGAGGACTACCTCTCTGCCCAATTTCAAGTAATTCTGTTCAGCCGTTCGGGCTGTAGCTCGGGCTAAAGGTCCTATGGGAAAATGCATGGGGAAAACGCGTTTTGGGACCCCCCTTTTTTCTCAGCCCCTGCTTGACGAATCCCCCCGAGACTTTCAGGGTAGGAGCGGAGCGTAGCGCCCCATTAGTTTTGAAAAATTCGCGAGGATTCGTCAACCGGCGCCAAAGTTATTCCAAATAGAATGTTGCGGATTTCCTATGGAAACACGGTCCTAACTATAACTATCTACTGGCGACCGCCAGTAGATAATACATATACATATACATAAATATACATATATATATATATAGATATATATAGATATATATATATTCACTGAAAAAACCATAGGTTTCAGGGGTGTTATAGTTAGCTGGACTTTTCACTTGTACAAAACCATTGAAATTGCCCCGTTATAGTTAGTTCAGCTAACTATAACTCGCGCGCCCGCAATGCACTGCTGATGACGTCACATATTACATCACTCATGACATGGTCAGTGACATCACTCATGACATCACTGATGACATCTCAAATGACATCACTGATGACATCACTGATGACGTCATCCAGTGAATGTGTGTTATTCTGAAAATGAAATATGTTTTATATATGTATATCTCAAGGTCGATGGAAGAATAAATGGGTATATAAGTGTCTAAATGGATGATTTGTTTTTGAAAAATTGATTGTGTAACTGACTGATTAAGTGTATCATAGTGAATACATGGCTTAGTGAGTAATGTTTAAATATGTAAATATCTGTATCAGTCTCTCACTTTGTGTATAAGTGGCTGCATGGGTTGGTGAGTAGCTACATGGGTGTCTATATAGGTTATTAGTTGTTTTTTTGAGTATCAGTCTGAGTGTCTGCATGGTTCGGTGGGGGGTATTACGTAGTGCATAGGTGCATGAATGAGTGACTCACTGTTTGTATGTGTTGAACACAGTATGTGTGCAGGACTGTATGGGTGGATGAGTGTGTGTATGGGTGTGTTAGTGAGTGAATGACTGTCTCAATAGTGTCTTTATGAGTAACTACATATGTTTTAAACTAGTATATGTGACTATTGGTGTATATATGTGAGTATATGTGAGAGTGAGAGATTGAAAGAGTTCCTGTATGAATAAGTATGTGTTTCTATAAGTGATTGTTTAAAAGACTAAGTATGTGTAAGTTTCCGTAGAAGTAAGTGTGGTGGTGTGTGTATAACTGTATATGCAAGTAAATGTATGTTTGATTCTTTATTAGCATGAGTGACTATGTGTGTGAGTAACTCTATGGATGAGTGGCATTGTGTAACAGGATGTATAGGTGTATGAGTACATGTGATGAGTGAGTACATGTATGAGTGACTGTATTGGACTGTTGGTGAATGAGTGGATGTGTATGTGGATCTTAGAATTACTGAAGAGGTTGTTGTAACTGGTATTGGTATGTCCATTGTTTTGAAAATTTTAGTCTCTATTTTTGAATGTGTGTATCAAAGGTTATATTAGGGTGAGAGGAGGTCTGCCACTCTATCACAAGGACGATGTCATCAGTGATGTCATCAGTGATGTCATTTGAGATGTCATCAGTGATGTCATGAGTGATGTCACTGACCATGTCATGAGTGATGTAATATGTGACGTCATCAGCAGTGCATTGCGGGCGCGCGAGTTATAGTTAGCTGAACTAACTATAACGGGGCAATTTCAATGGTTTTGTACAAGTGAAAAGTCCAGCTAACTATAACACCCCTGAAACCTATGGTTTTTTCAGTGAATTTCTGAGGTTTTTTAAATGCTAATTCCTAACTATAACGTGCCTGAAACCTTGTCGTTTATTTATACAAACATGGGTAGCTATTGACGGGCACATTTAATACACATGCACACCAAGCCATTCAAAGGGGATTCGACAAAAATTCGACCAAAACTATGCAAGAAACCCCCCTCACAGTTAATAAAACACACATCCACTGCCGGATGTGTAATACTTTTTATTTTACTCTCTGGAAAGGGGACGAACATCACTTGCGAGTCACAGCGCGCTCCTGACAGAGCCCAATGCTGTGTTACACCCACCATTGCCTGCCGAGTGCCACACACCTCTGTATTGTATTCCACTAGCTAGTGCATATGCTATGACACTCTCTAGCCCATGTGCACTGTAACACCACCCCGTGAAAATGTCATGCCACACTTGTCTTCGCACGGGTTATATTGCCCCATCTAACGTGCCTTCCTCGATGCCTATGTTATAACGCACAGTGCTATGCCATACATATTACAATTTGGGATCCATATCTTTGTCACAGTGCATATGCAACGTTACACTCCCCAGCACATATTTTATATTACAACTTTAGAGACTAGTTAGGTTACACAACATTGCCCTGTGCATATTACACTCCAAGGCGCATATCGCATAGCACGCGCTAGTGCCTGTGCTATCTCGCGCTCTCCAATGAATCTGTCATTGCGCACAATGTATTGCATATTATATTTCACACCTGGTTCATCTTATATCACACTTTTTGGTGCATAGTTTATACCATACACTATATCTAGTTTTCATTTTCAATCGTGCTCTCAGGACTATGTTCTATATAACACTGTGTTCACCTACCCTTTTCACGGGCATTACATTTTGCGATAGGGGGTGGAGGGTCAGGGGGTGTTTTTGCCAAGTGAGCCCGGAGTCACAGTCACTAACGTCTTCTTCTTCCTGAATAAAAGTGAGATTATGCTGCATACTTGTTCATATTTTAAGTAGTTTGCACAGACAAAATGTTTTAAAAACAATAAAGTTTCTAATACCCGCCTTCTCCGAACAGTTAGCTTGCTGCCCCATCCCCCTCCTCCCTATCCTCTGTTGTGTGAATCCATGGACTAGCCTCCTCCCTCCTGCCATGCATGGTCTGATGTACTGCCACTGCCCTCAATTTAGTATGATGTACCAGTCCACTCCTCCTGCCCTCCATTGCCCAATTCTATGCCCCATCATTGACCTCCTGCTTAAACTCTGTGCTTAGCTTGCTGCCCCTATTCTCCTTCCCCCTGCCCTCCGATGTCTTTGTGCATGCCCCTGCTCCATCTATTTTGCCCACCATGTCCCATGGACCTGCCACTCCTATCTACTCTGAGTGTTCTGTTGAGCTGCCACTCCCCTCCCACCTGCCTAGCATTGTCAGATGACTGTAACCTGTCCCTGCCACCTCCACCCTGCCTGTCCACATGCCATGCCTCTATCCTCTTGCTCCTGTCCTACATGGTCCATTGTACTGCCACACCCTTCTGCCCTCCCTGGTCTGTTGTGCTGCAACTGCTCCTCCTGCCTGCCCCGTGTGGTCTGTTGTGAGGCCCCTTCCCCTGAACTTTCTTGTCTGTGCACAGGTCCTGACCCTCCCTTCTATCCTCCATCGTCCTTTGTGCATGCCCCTGCACCCTCCTTCTTGCCCATCATAGCCATTGTGCTGCCACTAACCCTCCCACGTGCCATGCATGGTCTTCTGTGCTGCCATGGCCCCTCCCACCTTCCCTGTGTGGTCAGTTAGCTGCCCCTGACCCCCTCCCACCTTCCCTCCATGGTCTGTGTGTATGCCATCACAGTCTCACTGTTGCTCTTCATGTTGTGTCTTGCTTCTAGTGCCCATCCTGCCTGACCTCCATGGCTATCTTGCTGCTCCTGCCCTGCCCCCTTGCCCCCAGCCCTCTGTTTACATGTGCAGACCCCTACTCCCTCCCTCCTGGCTTGTCTGTTCCATTGTAATGCCCCTGATCCGTCCCTCCTGCCCTTTATGGTCTGTTATGCTGCAGCCTTCTCTCCTGTCTGTCCATTATGGTCAGCTAGCTACCATTGCCTCTTGCCCCTCTGTTCTCTGTTGTCCATGTGCATGGTCCTGTCCCCTCCCTCTTGCTTTCTATGGATTGTTGTGCTGCACTCCCGTCCTGCATGCCCTGTGTGGTGTATTGTGCTGCTGCAAACCCTGATGCCTGCCCTGCAGGGTCAGTTTGGTGCACCTCTCCATGTCTCTCCTGTCCTCTGTTATCCAAGTCCATGTCCCTATCCCATTTCCTTCCATGATCCAATGTACCATACTTGCGAACATTTTGAACTTGGTAAGAGGGAGATTTTGAAAAAAAACTGGGGTATTGATTTTCCCCTTTGAGTTACATTGAAAAAGAGGATATTGTAGACAGGAGACAGATCAAATAAAGCCCATTTGAGCTTAAAAACATTGGACGTTTCCTGGCTGAATCAGGTCTGTTGGCATGTATGGTTGTACTACCATTGCCTCTTCCTTCTGCCCACAATGGTCTATTACATTGCCACAGCCTTGAAGGAGGGTAGATTTTGTATCACAGGGGGCCCCTGGCCCGTTCTGTCCACACCTGAAGTATGAGACCCTTGTCCTTGCCCTGCCAGCCGCATTTGTAGGCCGTATTAAATTGACCAGCGGGTCCTGTGTTGCTATATAATTATCCTGAGACATCCTTACCACTCAGCCAGCATAAAACCCCTGTGTAGGCCCTTCTGTTCAATATGTAGGCCTCTTTGTTAAATTGACCATAGCTCTGCAATTTTAGTGTATAGCAGTCTGAAGGCAGGTCTGCGAGGCCTTCTGCTCCAAACTAGTAGCCCCACCCTACCCGAGTGCTCCGTGCTCGGTATCAAAGTTCAACATCCCCCTGAAGCTGTCGACATACAGTAGGCTGCATCCTGGACTGGTACTTGCTTCCTGGGCAGGTTTCCCGCTTTTAAGGAAGTGGCAACCGCAGAGCGTCAAGTTAGGAGAACTGAGGAGATTTTATACATGAATATATTGAATTCCTGTACAATACCCATTATTTTCTGCTTGCTCTATGGAACTTACGATAAGCGATTGGCCTGAGAGACTGACCTTTTCACCCAGTCCATTGTCAGCATTAAGTGGGTAAATGACGAAATGTCTGGTAAAATCTGCAGACTAAGCTTTTGGGTAGCATACGTAGGTAGATGTAGCGTGCAAAGGAGCCCACAAAATGATATAAAAAGGGAGCACCCACAGATATCGACGGACAACCTCGCCGTCTGTATGTAGGTTAACAGGCTATGCAGGTTTTCCCCAAGAACTGGGAGCTCTTGTCTTCCTTTGCTTAAAATGTCTTGCTCTGCTTTGCTTGAAGTATCTTATTCTATTTTACCTATATGAAATGTCATGTTATGTTTAACCATTGTTCTCTTTACTTTTGCATTTAAAAGATGTTGTATTGTAATTGCAGGAATGCTTGCTCTAAGAGTAAATGTGAGTGTCCCTAGGTAACATTTTCCTTGGTGTAACTTGTTTCTCATGATGCATTTATAGATGTGTTTTCTCTCTCTCTCTGTCAGTCCAATAATTGAGATACAGAGAATATCATGACAGCTGTATGATTATCTGGATTCTGTATTTTGTACTTTATGTCTCTATTCTGCGGTTTCTTTGAAGTTGCATCTTCTCATTAAACTGCCATTGTATTCTGCCTCCAATTCCATGTCTGATATGTCTGTTTTCTTCATTTTTGGAGCAAGCGTTCCTAGGCACCCCGGCTCAAATTAAGGTGCCCCTTTTGTCCCTGACTCACTCTCCTGCTCAGTTCTGTGGTGGCTCCCGGGGCTCTGGGGACCGCCCCTAGCTTCCTTGACCCGTAATAGATCTTCCCTCCAACAGCCTCTCTTGCAAGTCCTGTATTGTTGGTTTGTTGCCCCTGCCCCCCTTTCCACTGCCCTCCATAGTCTGTTGTGCTTCCACGGCCCTTCCGGCCTGCTCAGTGTGGTTAAATTGTTGCCTTTGCACCCTCCTACCTGCCTTCAATTTTCAGAGTCCGTGCCCCTGGCCTCTGCCTCTCAACAGTATCCTAATGAACAACTAGATTGCTAACATTCTATATTTATTACAAAAGTGTGGAACGCCTGACATCATCTTGATGTAATCAAAACTGTAATACCTAGAGCATTCCTTTAGAAATTACATATATGAGAGGGTCTTATTGGCATCAAAATTATGGTTAGTGCTCTAAAAGACTAAAATAAGGACATATTTTCTGAGTTTTCAAATAGCGACAAAGCACTTTTAAATTATTTGTTATCTTTATGTTTTTTTATCTAGTTGACAACTTGATTAAATGTTGCACTTAGGGGAGAGGATGTGGTGTTACTTCCAGAACTGCAGACTTTGCAACTGGGGAACCAGGTTGAAGTTTCTGCTTCAGCTCGACATTCTGTGATTCTGGTCAAATCACTTAGTCTCCCCATGTCTACAACCAAAATGAATTTGTTCTTGTGTGATGTAACCAATGCTCATGTAAAGCACTCCAATACCTGACAAGTCTGCACTATATAACACTGCAAAAACACAAAATAATAAGTGTTTTGCACACTTCTGTCATTGGGCTATATTTGGGCTATATCTGGGTGATTTTGGGCTACATTTGGGCTCTTTTGTCTCCGGTGGCCATCTTGGGAGATTTATTTGTTATGAAGTTTCCTAATTTCCTCATGTACTGCAGTCTCCTCAGTCGGAAATGCTTTCAGTTTTTTACTTTGATTCCATCATGAAGGTATTCAGATATGTCACACATTTGCCATAAATTCTGAATGTTAGCACTCTAGTTGCTCATTAGATCACTGTAGTAAAACTACTGTTCACCATGGAAGTCTGCTCCTGGTATTAAAAGTGCATGTTTCAGTCTGCATGTCAGAATTTTTTAATGAAATAGAAGAGGATTTGAGAAGTCACTCAAAATGTGCCCTCATTTTCTTTCTTCAGCATTAATCATAATTTCTATGGCAAAATGAACCCCCTCATTGTGTTCCTTTTTAAATTAAATGTTTTAAGTGTTACCAGTTTATTCCAATCAAGATGGCTTCAGGTGTGCCATACTTTTGTCATAATGAAGACAGTAAGTGCTCTAGTTGTTTTTAAGAACATTCTTGGACATTCTGTCATTGGGCTATACTTGGGCTACATCTGGGTGATATTTGGGCTACATTTGGGCTCTTTTGTCTCTGGTGGCCATCTTGGGAGACTTATTTGTTATGAAGTTTCCTAATTTCCTCATTTACTGCAGTCTCCTCAGTAGGAAATACTTTCAGTTTTTTACTTTGATTCCATCAAGAAGGCATTCAAATGTGTCACACATTTGCCATAAAATCAGAATGTTAGCACTCTTTTTGCTCATTAGATCACTGTAGTAAAGCTACTGCTCACCAGGGAAAACTGCTGCTGGTATTGAAAGTGCATGTTTCAGTCTGCACGTCAGAATTTTTTAATGAAATAGAAGAGGATTTGAGAAGTCACTCAAAATGTGCCCTAATTTTTCTTTCTGCAGCACTAATCATACTTTTTATGGAAAAATGAACCCCCTCATTTTGTTCCTTTTTAAATTAAATGTTTTAAGAGTTACCACTTTAATCCAAGCAAGATGGCTTCAGGTGTGCCATACATTTATCATAGGTAGGACGGTTAGCGCTCTAGTAGTTCTTTGGAACACTCTGGAAAGCTGCAGTAGAACACAAAGGAATCAACTGACAGTCTCTGCCCTTGTTGGATGTACATGTTTTACTGAGAATGTCAGACTTCATTCTCACATGACTGAGAAAGATAATGTGAATTTACAGAAAATAAGCTCTCAGTTTAGCTTATAGATCACCTTCCAAACCTCTGTGGTAAAAGCATGAGAAAATATTTTTCTCTCAATCATGATATCCCAGCAGAAGGCTTTTTCACATGGTGAAATCACCTTAGAACATACCACAATTCCTAAAATGAGTATGGTACCATCAACAAATGATTTATAATGTAACTAAAGTCTTAAAACCTTCTATTAACTGCAATGCTTTTTAATGAGGTGCTATCATGTATATTGGTCCCAAGATGGCTGCCAACACTTCTTGGATGAAGTGCTGACAGCCAATCAGATCTCAGGATGAGATGTGTGGTTAGGCTCCGCCCACATATATATATTGATTTAAATGCTATTTTCTCAGGAACTACTGAACAGATTTACACCAGACCTACAAAAGGCACTTCCTTGACCTGAGGACTACCTCTCTGCCAAATTTCAAGTAACTCTGTTCAGCCGTTCGGGCTGTAGCTGTGTCTAAAGGCCCTATGGAAAAATGCATGGGAAAAACGCGTTTTGGGACCCCCTTTTTTTCTCAGCCCCCGCTTGACGAATCCCCCCGAGACTTTCAGGGTAGGAGCGGAGCGTAGCGCCCCACCTATTTTGAAACTTTCGCGAGGATTCATCGACCGGTGCCAAAGTTATTCCAAATAGAATGTTGCGGATTTCCTATGGAAACAGGGTCCTAACTATAACTATCTACTGGCGACCGCCAGTAGATAATATATAGAGAGAGAGAAGACAATCCTTCTCCAACAAAGAAGAAGGCACGTACTCGAGGATGTAGGTATTGGGCTTCTTTATTTTCTCGGGTCTCCCTCGACCCAGCTGCTAGAGAGATGCATTTCAGCTGCACAGGAGCCTTTATCTATCTGCAGGTATTTTTAGCCCTTCCTACTCTTTAGTCATGGATAGACATTGAAGAAAAATTATCCCATTGCGCAATGTAGTATTACAAACTTATCGCTGAGCTTAAACAATATCATACTAACAAATCACTACTCTGGATAGTGAAACATCAAATCACTGAAAGATATAAAAAACATAATGCAGCAGAATGCTAAACATATAACGGCAAAGTTCATAATCTGCCTACATTGCCATGAGTGATATGTTTTAAGCCTCTTAAAATGCACACATAAAAGGTATGTCACCAGCCTATGTAGGGGGCACAACATATTGGAAAGCCATAGTGTGCTAGTATGAATATCAAAATATGGTGTCAACCCTCAGGAAAAGCTGCGCCAATAAAATCAAACAAAATAAACATAAAATCAAATATATATTCCATTCAAACCCGCTCTCCTTCAATCCTCAAAAGCAGGCACCGGCAACATGGAATGTGGAAGAAGGGTTTATTGGGCAAAAACACTCGTAGGCCGATGCGTTGCGGTGGACACATCCACCTTGATCACATGATATATATCTTCAACCAGTGACGGTGTGGTTCCGAGAAAGGAGTATTTGGCGGCAACCCCCTTGGCAGCTTGGAAGGCTTGATATTGCCGGTCGGAACGCGGGCAAGGTAACGGTGGAATTAGTTCTGAAAAAGGCAACGAACGTATCAGTGATTGCACAGGTGGGGAGGAGTAAAAAGCAGTGAGCGGCAAGTGGATTTAGCTTGCGCCGCAGGATTGTAACAACATTACGGCTGTTTCCTTGAAAATGTCAGCGGAGGTGGTCCGGATAAGAGAGGCTGCTGCCGAAGAAGTATTTAATGATTTGCCTACCAAAACAACAGAACGGGAAGGTATGAAGAGCACAGGCACTAGCAAAGAAGTGGATGCAAGAAACCTGTTAAAGAGACTTGAAAAATGTATGAAGTCGGAAACCACCAAATGGTAGGAACACAAATCCCTTACAAAATATATTGAAGTGGGTCGCTTTCCAAGGGGTTTACGAATCCTTCTAGCGCCGAGCTTTGAGAGCCCAAACCCCAATATGTTGAGAGAATGGGAGGAGAGCAATTTGGCCGCATCAATGAATTTGGTGCATATTTTGGTGAAATATGCTGAGATAGATCGGCAAGCACTGTTAGAAGAGATTGCACAAATTAATGAATCCCTGGTGAAACTGGAACCGAGTGATTTTGTTGCTAAGACTAAGCAAGATATTCAAGATAGACTAGCAAAGCAAGAGGAGAAAGTTAAAAGTCGAAAAGCGCACACATTTTTGAGAGACAAATGCGACTATGAGGAAGGTCGCATTTTTACGTTTGCCCTCAAATATGAAAATGCAAAAAAAGCTACATTCGAGAAGGGCCCTCATGGTGCTAAATCTCCTCAAGCGACAGGGGGTATGATAACAGGAAGTGCGACACTGGACAGTGACTCCCTGACCAGCGAGATTTCATCAGATAGCGACAGTATTGCCAACATGGAAATTAGCGGGCAAAAAAAGAAAATCTTGAATTTAGGAGACAAAGTGGATTTTTTAGCGTTCGACTGGCGCCAAACCCTGAGGACGCAGAATCCAAACAACAAACCAGAGCAAGGAAAAACGTACGGAGAAGGGAGCGGCACAAGAAACGAAAAAGCGCCATTGAAAAAACCATATTGGCGCAAACGGTGAACAATAATAATAATACCATTATCAACCTCTCTACCTTTACATTATCGCAAGCGGAAGAACAACTACTTAGCTTGGGACTATCTTTTTGCCCGGTAAGCGATTTTAATTATTCTCAAACCAGGGTGGACGTCTTCTGTTTTATAAGAAAGTTAAAATTAAAGAAGTTTTTTGCAATCGAAGAGGGGCTGAAAGAGATGCAGACTATTAATGTGGATGTGATGTCAGTGGAAGTGGGCCCACCATTGAGTTAGACGCCTCAGATGCAACTATATTGCGAGGCATGCAACATATAAATAAGGAGGTCAATATGGGGATTGAACTAGAAGGAGAATTGTGCTCCACGCAGGAAGGGCTGCGTATTGAGAATATTACCCAAATGGGAGCCGGGATTAGTCCTTTTAAATCGAAATCTAAATTCATACCCATTATGCCTAAGGACGCAATAGACATTTATCATGAGGTTGTTGTCGAAGATATTAAAAAATTGTACCGCTGTACGAAACATAGAAAGCGATATAAGAGCAAGAAAGAAACGGATTATGACAAGTTGATTAAGAAGTTGGGCAACAAACATGAGATCATTGTGACTAAATCAGATCAAGGGGGCAATATGGTCATCTGGCCCCAGAAAGATTACATCTTAGAAGCCAATAGACATTTGCAAGATAAGGAATGCTATGAGAAGTCTACACATACTAAATTTAATGCGGCTAGACAGAATTTAAAAAAGGAACTTATGGCCTGGAAAAGGGGAGGGGTGATATCAGTGGAAGAATTTAAATTCATGAATATAGAACATCCAGTTCACTGGTAGGCCCATAATATCGTCCATCAACAGTGTAGGCAAAACCATTACACAATATGTGGATTTTTTCCTTCAAGACTTTGTCAAAAAAATTGCCTAGCTATGTAAAGGATACTGGTGACTTTTTAAGAAAGGTACAAGGTATTACATGGTCAGATAATTTACTTTTTATTACGTTGGACATTGAATCCTTGTACACCAGTAAAGAGCATTCCACAGGTCTAAGAGCTATTCAGTATTTTTTCGATTCTAGACCAATTGAGTTTTATCAACATAACAAGATTAAGTCTGATCTCATGGTGTCTGCACAATAATTATTTTTTATTCGGCAATGACATTTATTTACAGAAAAGAGGTGTTGCGATGGGGGCTTGCTTCTCCCCCAGCTATGCATGCTTGCGTGTAGGCTGGTGGGAGGAGCAGGTCCTCAAAGTTGTATATGCTACTATTTTTAAGGAACATGTTTTGTATTGGTTACGGTATATTGATGACGTTTTTATTGTGTGGCAAGGTAGCGAATCAAGTGCATCTGAATTTATCAAACAGATTAATATTAATACTGCAAATCTTAGATTTACTTCTAACATCAGTATGAACAGCATTGATTTTTTGGACGTTAAGGTTTATCAAAATGAAGGGAAATTGTGTACCACCTTATATAGAAAGGAAACTGCTGGCAATCTAACATTACATGCCAGCAGTGCTCATCCCAAACATATGATTGACAATATCGCTTATGGTGAATTCTTACGTCTTAAAAGGAAATGTAACAATAATGGGGATCTGAACAGATGCACAGAGGAGGCTTATCACAGATTCAGACAAAGGGGCTATAGTGAGAAGACCCTTAAGGCGGCCATAAATAAGACCAAGGAACGATCTATTAATTAGGAGGAGGGTCGGAGTAGGTTCTAGAAATGGACGTTAATAATACTGCATTTAAGCAGGATTGAACAATCATTATAGAAGATTAATAATGTTCACTTTACATTAAGTGGAGGATTTTAAATGAATATTAATTTTTTTAGAACAATGCATACAATAAAAAAATGATGGTAGACTATGCATTACAGTGACGATATTTTGCACATGGAATAATGAATTGATTATTATATTTTGATATATTTATATATTCATTTATTTATCTGTGTATTTATATTGTATTTATACTCTCCGGTATTTTAGATAAAAATGGAATCATCGAGTGAAACAATGTATTTAAATGGCCAAAAAAAGATACTATCTGGGACCTATCACCTACACATGGACTATGATATATATGAGGATCACAGTATTTATCTGATATGGACACAACTAGGCGTGGGCGGTATTTTTCTTGTTCGCGCTTTGAAAATGCATTCTCGCGGTCGCGACTTACCGGGTTTCTGTGTTCACCAATGAGTTTTCCTATCCGTTCGTGTGCGCCACAAGATGTTTGATTAGTGGTAGCCGGTCGCGCTATCCCGCAAGAGTTTGTGATCGCGCTCACGTCATTGCGATCGCGAACAGGAAATAAGCATCGCGAGCAAGATGGCCACGCCCATTAGCGACCGCATGGGCAAGTTGGAGATATATTTCCCCGCGAGCACGCGAAAAACAATCTATGCATCTTCGCAAAAGTTTTGCATGCTCGCGGAGATTTTGCGCAATTTCGCGATAATTCGCGAAAGTCAATTTCGCTAATTCCGCCCACCCTTAGACACAACAGTGATCAAGGAAAAATAGAAAATTGGGAAAATACAGAAATAATATAAACCGAAAGAGAAAAGATATAAGATGCAAAAGAAAGACGGTGTTATTACATTTTTGTATATACATATATTTTTCTTCTATATCTATTGATGGTGTTCTATCACATGGTGAAAGCATTGTATAAAAAATGGCGTTTCTTACTCTCTGGTTGTGTGAACAAGGGCAAGTGGTGCCCGAAACAAGTAATCAGGAAACAGCAATAAAAATATGATTGCCTGCAGTTTTTGGTGGTTCGTGAATCCTTTCTGGCGGAAGAAGCGCTGACCACGCTACGAGCAGAGGAAGGATCTTTGGTGATTTATATATATATATATATATATATATATATATATATATATATATATTTTTTTTTTTTTTTTTCATTAGATTATTTTGTATTTGAATCGTACATTAAGGGTAATTTTTAAAAGTTCTCTCATACTATTTAAAAATAATCTTTTACTATTTTTAACAAGAATGTTAATGGATGTTAAATATTCTGTGTATTTATTTTGTTTAGGAGTGTGATGCAGAGTGGAGAGTATTTAAATATTCAGTATTTAATTTTTTGGTGGTGATTTAGTTTTAAAATACCTGATTAGCGTTTTAAGGGCGGGGTTTGACACATTCTCCCAGAACACCCTCATCAACAGTCTCCAAAACAGAGACATACAGCAAGACACCTTCAAGTGGATTGCCTCCTTCCTTACAAGAAGCACAGAGAGCATCTGACTGCCTCCCTTCATCTCTACACTAAAAGACATCATATGTGGCATGCCACATGGATCATCCCGGAGCCCCACCCTATTCAACATCTACTTGACCCCCCTCGCAGACATCATCAGATCCCACAGACTCAGCATAATCTCCTACGCAGATTATACTCATCTGGTCCTCTCATTCACCAAGGACCCCTCCAATGCCTAAACCAACTTCTGCAACACCATGACCAATGTAGCCAAATAGATGAGAGAAAACTGCCTCCAACACAACTCCGACAAAACTGAAGTACTGAACATCAGGAAGTACACCCTGCATGAGACCACATGTGGTGGCCTGCAGAATTCAGACCCACGCCCACACAGACTGTCCATGCACACAACCTTGGCATCATCCACAACAGACAACTGAGCATGAAACAACAAGTCAACGCAGTGGCATCCTCCTACTTCCACACACTTCACATGCTCCGCAGAATCTTCAGATGGATTCCAACCAACACCAGAAAGATCATCACTCAGGTCCTGTTCACCAGCCGCCTCGACCATGGCAATGCCCTTTAAGCAGGCATTGCCTGCCCAGCTCCTCAGAAGACTGACAGTGACAGTGTTGTTTTTGTTTGTTTGTCACCAGAGAATATATTTTTATAATTGATTTAAAAAAGAGTGTACTTTTTAACGTGTCAAATTGTAAGTGCCTTTAATTCTCTGCAAGATAATGCCTCACTTTAATATGCATGTTATAGAACATGGAAAAACATGCGTGGTAAGTGTAATTTACATAGTTTCAATTATAAATGTATGTTATGTATTGAACGTACTACTGTGGTAAAAAAAAATATATTGTAAACTACCACATGGTAAAAGTTTGCCAGGTTACGCCTGATATCCATGTGCACCTAGACCTCCCACGTATGCTCACAATATTAAATAAACATTTTTGATATCTTCAATCAGGAGTGCTCTGTTTTTTTACAGTTACAATTGTTCAGTGATGTGAATGGAACTTGTCCCTTGCAATCAGAAACATTATATTTTCAGTTTAAACCAGTCTGAAAATGTGTGACTCTCTAAAGGTTATCAGCACATTAAACGTAAGCAATGTTCATAACCGACCTTTCCGTGGATTCTAACATAATAATGAATCTAGAAACATTTTTAAACGTCAGTTTGCTTATCTGGTACTATATTTTGAGCACTTGATCTGTTCACATGCACGTCCCAGGAATTATTGTTTCTTTCTCAGGGCACTTGAAGGAGTCCTCCCCTCACCGCAGCTCGCATTCTGTTCATTTGAGGGTGGAGTTCACTGGAGATCATGGCATATGTGGTCAGGCTGCACGTGGAGTTGCAGTATGGGGGGCTACCTGACGGACGTGCCAACTTTTCATCATAATGTTGGGGTTGCCTGAAGAAGGTAGTACTTCCTCTCAGAGGATAAAGCATTCTTAGAAATCCATCCTGAGGATTACCTACATGCCTGTTGTGAGTTCAGACCTATTCACCATAGCTGCTCACAATCTTTCCTCTTCCTATCAGGTGGTTCCTGTTTCAAGCTGATCTCGGCAGCAGTTGTTGTACCATATTGCTTTTTTCACTCCAGAAATATCAGCAAGTCCAGCAAGATGCCTTTCTTCTTCCTCTACTCTGTCTTTTTTTTCATCCATTTTCTTCATACTTCAAGCAATCTGCTTCAAGCGCCATCTCTGCTTCCCAACTTTGAAGAGTCCAGTTCTGAAACACTCGCCCACGGATTGACACCATATAAGACACCAGGTCCCCATGGAGCATCCTTCTGTTTCCCATTTTCCCTGGCAGGACAAGCAGTGTGGCTTCTAGAATAGATCTCCCTACTTCATGAACATTAAATGTCAGTCCCTAGAACCACATCTGTGCTGGAATTCACAATGTGTTTCATCAATTTGTGAAAGGTACGTTCCCCTTTTTTAAAAAAAATAAAACCCCACCATGTTAGGAATGTTCCCACTTCTTTCCACCAGCTCAGAGTGTAAAATCGCCTTTGAGCTTTCTCGAGATTTTGATACTGATTTCTGACGGTATCCTGGGTTTAAACCCCTGTTTGATTAATTGATTATAGCAATGTTTTTCAAGAATAATAAACAATTGCACCCATCCAACTAAGAATCTCATCCTATTGCCTAAGCCCCTGCCTAGACCTATCATACTTAGGGCCTAATTTAAATAATGGTGGGTAGCCTGTTTTTCCATCATTGAGACAGGGTAAATTACTCAGCCGCTTAGACAGAGGTGGCGTCTGCCAAATTGAGAAGTGACCATAAAGCAGGTACTTTTTGAAATTTGGTGCAAGGCTACCTTGCACCAAACACTTTTCTTTTTTATTTTCAAAACGAAAATCCCGATGTGGGATTTTCTTTTCAAAATTGAAAATGAAAATACTCCCACTGTAAGGGGAGAATTCAGCAGTTTTCACGGCCCCTTACCGCCAGAGTTATCCTGGCGGTGACTGGCAGTGAAAACTGACCTCTAAATCATCTAAATCAGGTGAAGGGAATTAGAGGTCTGCCTCCGAGGGCCCTTAGTCCGTCGGCCATCCGAGGGGTTTAATCGAGGCAGAGCCCTAATTGTCTCCTTCGTGACTAAACCCATGGTCCGCCCTTGGGATGACCTTTATCTTGGCGGTGTTCATACTCCACAGCTTTTGCGATGGAGCATGCATAGCACCAAGATACAAACCAGGCTCTTCGTCACAGAATTGCAGGTCCTATCGGGGATCCCCTTCTTCTACAAGTCCGCATATATTTTAAACTAAGCAGTATAGGGTTCTCTATCCTCGGCACCTACTTTGGTTCCTAGTGTTGCTGTTTTTCCATCAGATTCATCTCTAAATAGCTTTTGGGGAAGCACTGAAGACACATCTGCGTTGTTTTATAAATAACTGGCTCTGAAAAGAGACGAGCCAAGAAGGCACATGAGCTTGCATTGTGTGTATTATAATCCCAAGTAAACATAATAGCAAATCCATACAAACAAAAGTGCATATTTTTTGTCACAAACACCAAAGCAGGTGTTTGTGCAGTGAAACTGGCTCATCAGTTTACAGAAGTATGCAAAGTCCAAGTAGTCTTCTGCTGTCAATTTTCAAAGTTTTCCTTCTTTTCTTCCTTCATTTGCTTGCAAAACTGCCTTTTTGCTTGAAAATAATTAGAGAGCGCTAAAATCATAGCACTGAGCGCAGTGAATCAATTTCAGTTTGGATGCATGGTTTCCGGGGTGGCCCTGCGGGGGCACGTGACGCGCTCTGGCTTGGGACCCTGGCACTTTGTGGGGACCAGTTTGATTAAATGTCTAAAGATTACACCCAGATCCAATAACTCCGTATGAGCAGGCAATCGGAACTGCAGTTTAATGAAAAGGAGAGGTATTTTTACCTCAAGGTTTCTCGATCTCTCGCCAGGTGCGGGCTGGCTGTAAATCAACGAGCACCGAGCAAGAACAACGGCAGGAAGTGCACACTGAGGAATACTTCTTGGAACAAACAGGCAGAACGCGTCTTGCCTTTGCAGATGGCGAGAGAAAACCTACGATAAAAATAGCATTATTGACTATCAAAAATCAGCAGCCGAAGAGAGCTGAATAGGAGTACATTGCACAAGAGAGATTTGAACATGTTCAGATTTCGGATTTTCTCGCTTGGGTTTTCATTTTCCAAGCAACCATAAAAGAAGGAAAACATATGTTGAAAAATTGAGCCAATAGCTAAAGGGCCAACTGATGGCTTTTCTCTAACTCGTTTTCTAATTAGCAATAGACAACAAAAGACAAGTTTTGTTTCCAAATTGACCATTAATGTGTTGTTCTATGCAGCCATAAGGTACTCATATTTGAAGAAAAGTGAGGGAAGTATCCAAACCAAAACCCAGAACACAAACCAAATAGACCCCTGATGTTGAAAGCGCAATGTCTGTCCAGTGACGTATTATTGATGGTCACTTCAATACATTTGCCCCATGTGGGGATTTGTCTCAGGAGGTGCCACAATACTCTACGTAAAAGTAGAGGACACCTCTCAGGTACAATGTAGTGTCAATGATCTTAATAACATGACCCCTCCCCCTGGATCTCATCATAACTGGGCACCAATCTGAGGGCAAATGCAGCCACACGGCTACTGGTATGGGCACCATGTTCCCAAGAGAGCTGGACTGCTTGAATGCTGGGCTCTGCAATATCTTCCTTGCCGCGCCTGTCATGGGGGCATCTGCCCCACCTGCAGCAGCTAGCAGCAGTTCCTGGGGCGTATGGGTGAACGACCACAACATCCTGCTAAGGCAGGTCAAGAGCAACTTTAGGTAACACCCCAACACATAAAAGTGAAATGTCGACATGCAAACAATAGATTTGATGTGGCAGAGCCATCCTTTGATGCTTGATGGGGCCTAAGGGTTGATAGGTCTAGTGCCTTTCCTAGGGAATGAGGGCATGATACCAATGTAAGAGTGCTGGCTGTGAATGGCAGGGTTGGAGTTACTATTAGACAGTTACTATTCAAGACCATATAGCTAAAAACACACGAATATTAATCTGGGAGAAGAAAGCAGATGAGCAAGAGCAAACCGGCACTACAAGCATCCAGAGAGAGTACGCACGGCATTATTGTCTGCAGGTTGCTACAGCAATCGTAGGAAAACGAGGAGGGTTCATCTGCCCCTCCAAGTAAAGATTCTGACCCTAAAGCCAAAAACACACAGCCGGAAGCTTTCGTCTTTTCTTTTCTTTTCTTTTCTTTTCTTTTCTTTTCTTTTCTTTTCTTTTCTTTTCTTGGATGTCCCCAACTGTGTTAATGAGTCAGCATTAATGGTCAGAACTGTCTGAATATGGGCTTTAAGTTACTAAACAAGATTGTTTTTATAGCCTAAATGTTATGCAGAGAAGATAGAGCAGCTCCACTAAGTAGCCTGTCAGACACTCTTCCGGCTCAAATCAGGCAGCCAGGGGCTAGACATGTGCTAACTGCGAAGGCTCCTGGCTGCCCGAGCTAAACTTTGCCAGACTGAGGATTTCACAGCCCTGTGGCGTGACTGCCTCAGCGTGGCAAAAGTTCCTCAAGGCCCCCGTGACGAAGGGGAGCGTCACCAATTGGCTTGGACTGGGATACTTCAGTTTTAAGCCCTGAAGTGACCAGGGCTGAGTATCAATCCGTGACACTTTGTCACAGAGAGGGGTGTGGGCAACAGTTTCACTGGCCCCACTGTGACAAGATTGGGACCGAAGGTCAGCTAATGAGGGAAGGCAGCTGTCCCAATCGTCCTGGCACCTCTGAGGCTTCCTTGTCAGAGAGCTGCTGTTGAGGTAAGTTTATTGTGTTTCCTTTTGCTTGGTGCTTGCATGCGTATATGTATGAATATATGTGTATTTGTTAGTGAGTGTAGTGAATGGGTGTGTGTGCATGTGTCATGGAATGGGTTTGAGTGAGGTGTATGTGTGCCTCTCACACCCACTTCCCTGGTAAAATTACCGGCCGCCACTGTATCATGTGAATAAGGATGCTTTAAACACTAAAATCTGCATGTTATTTCCCATAATCTCATAATAGGTGTCATTTATCACACCTGAAAACTAACATGCTCCATGCTATTGTTATTTATTAGGGGAGATAAATAATGACTCAACTTGTCATATTGTTTTGAAGTGGGGAATGCTTTCTTATAGAAATTCAGTACAGTGTGCTCAGGACTCATCTCCATGGCGCTTACTACCCGTGGAGATGATTTATTCCTAAGTGAATTCCTATTGCGAATCACTAGCACTTTGAATGTGGTCCTGCAAGTATTGACAATTGGGGCCCAGAAATCAATTCCCAGTTACCAAGGCAATTGCGGCAGCACTCGGTAGTGGAACTGTAGTTCCCTGAGTCTTTAGATGAAGTTGAGGCACTTTAATGAACTCTGATTCTAGAGTACGTGTGACTATTGACTGTGACATAAATTGTATCTGATGTTTGGTCCTAAATATTGCTTCTTGTCCTGATGATGACTTAACAAATTGATAAGGTCAAAAGGACGTCTACGTTCCCTCTAGCGAATTAGGAGGACACATTTATTGCATCATTGATCATGCCATTGTGTTTGTTCCCTGTTTACACTGTGATTTGTATTATTATGTTTGTCATGTGTAACTTTATGAGCACCATTTTTATGTTTGTATTGGTTTTGGTATTTTTCCATGTTTTACAAAAAAAATATTTCAATAACAAAAGTTTTTAAGGATAACTTATTTTGGGTACTTTTTTATATTTATTTTCACAATTTTACATTTCCATTATTACTGGTCTTTTTTATTGTGGCATTGAATAACACTAATGTTATGATATATTTTTTGCATGATGGTTATATATACTTTCTTTAAACAAATTCCCTCCTTGAACCATTGTAGCTGTTATATATTATTTATTATATAAACAGCCTTAGTGCTATGTTCGGCGGAGGAGGACTTCTGCTGGGATTATCCTGGAACACCGTGCAAAGTACCCGGGTCTGGTGGCTTTTTGGACTAATGCATCCAATGTAGGGCCCTGTGTTGAAACTAGTGGTCACAGGTTCAAATCTTGGCAGGTCCACTCAGCCTTTCCTGTTTCTAAGGTCGATAAAATGTGTACCATTGTGTAAGAATAAACATCTGGTTTTCAGCACAAAGGTACCCTTGGGTGAACGTGCACTTTACAAATACACATAGTATGTTACAGTGACTGAGGTGCAGCCCTACTGTCTGTATCCTTTATCTTTCAAAGGACGATATCCTGGTCTACCCTGATTGGCTTCCTGGCACATTATACTCAGGTATGAGGGGTTAGGCTGTCCCAATGGATCTGGCAGCGGGTACTCTCACTATGCTCTCGATAGTATAAGTAGTATAAGTTAGGAGTGTAATCACATAGTAATGTTATCACGGTTGAAATATTGATCTTTTTCACCATTCTTGTAATGTTGGTTACAGTGCTTTGTTTCATTTGCCTAATAATTGCAACTCATTCTTTCTATACAAGATTAAGATTGCTTCAATACATGTTTAAAAAAGCCATATTAGTAGCTTTCCTGTGTTTACATTAGGCATGCAAAAGTAATAATGAATGGGTAGATTTGTTACCATGATTTCCTTGGGGATTACGAACGGTCAAGTTCAAGGTTGCTGATACCATCTGGTTCCCTGTTAAGGTGGGGTGTTCATATGGGGCACTGTGATCCAGCTAAAATTTAGGCCAAAATTTTCTGAGAATATGTGTGACCTGAGTCCTCATATCCTAAAGTTTATGTTGTACAGATAAACAGGCCTATTTAATTTGTAGGAACCATATAACATGGCCCCACCAACATTCTGGGTCTCCTGAATAGTTCTTGCGGATGCCCAAGGCCCCCATTTCACCTCATAATGGGACATCTTAGGTGTCAGGTATTAATCCTCCTCAGCTTAATACTGAACCTTCTTTTTTGTCTGAAGGTTGTTCAAGCTTAAACCTTTAAAAGACTTAACCCACTATAGTATTTTCCTTTCATTGAATTCCATTCATTAAATATGATGCTAGCAGATATTACTCCTGTTAATTGTAGACATGCTGATACAGCACTACTACTGGTACAACATAACATAACATTTGCATTTGTAACATGTACGTTCACCCAGAAGGGTATTTTGACACATAACAGATGTTTAGGTTACCCACCTCACTCAACCTCAGAAGGATGAAATGCTGAGTGGACCCACTGAGATTTGGACCTGTGATCATGAGGTGAAACACAGGCCGCTACAGTGACACATTGGTCCACTAAGCCACAAAACCCAGCTTCCTTTTGGGGGTGAAGATGTTACCTTCGTGGTTGAGGCCAAAAAAGCATACAAATGGAAGGTATTTTATTATTCGTTTCACTTTCCTGCAGTTATTGCCACGTCACTGGTAGTCTACACATACACTACAGCTGCAATAGCAGGTCAATATGGAGCTTACAAAGATTTGGAAATACCATTAACATATCATGAACATCTGAATTGGTTCCAAGGCACCCTCCCATATCCACTAAACAATGTAAGATTGGGTCTTCTCAGCAATGATGGGGCAACCTGGCCAGTCCTAGCTGGCTATACACCACACCCCAACTTAGCACCATTAAATGTTGCAGACCTCCGTGATCTCTACAAAGTTCTAGTCTCGATATATCGACATCTAATGCAGTGTTTAAATGCACAGTAGCAGCTACCCCGGCAAGGGATGTTCAAGCTGTGGAGCCACAGTTAGCTGTGCCTTCAATTAGTCCCGTAACTCTTACTGCCATTATGGGTAAATATCCCAACAAACAGGAAGAAATTCAATTTTTGATTGCACAAAAAACAAATCAGCTTGAAGCAATGTTCCCCCATAAGGGACGCCAAGACAAACATAGAATTCTCATAATGGACCTACCACTTGGCATGGTTCACCCAATACAGGATTGTGTCAACAGGGGGACAGTCTTTTCTACCTTACATACCGAAAACACATGGTACACCATCCATTGCTGTTTTGCCTGATTGAGGGTGACATACCATGTACTATTAAAGTAAAATTCTGAGAAAATGTAACCAACACTCATGACGTTCTCTTAGCTGAAATAAATTGGCCTCCTGAGTTTGTTACAAAAGTCCTATATTAGAAGATGTAATCATACCTTCCTTCTCTGTTCTTGTCCCTGAAGTTGTCAAACAAGCGTATGCTGCAGAATGGGCTCTTGCACAAACCCTGGCAATTTTACCGCAATCATGTAGGATAAGATAAGGATTTGCCTTATCGTGTTATACCCATAAGGTCCAGTCTGCAAGTGCAATCGCAATATCCAATTAAACATTAAGTAAAACATCCAGTTAGGGAAATCTTACCACAACTAGAATAGTAAGGCGTAATAGAGCCTTGTATTTCAGCAATGAACAATCAATTATTTCCAGACGCTAAACCAGATCATCATATCACTTATTCTTAGACTTCAGACATTTAAACAACCATACATGCGCCTTTGCAATCCAAAATGTACATAGCACAGCTCTAATGAGCAACATAGTTTACAAACAATACAAAACCACTTTGGATATTTCCATTGGCTTTTTCTCCCAAAATATAGCACCTGGAAGCAGAGACTTAATGATTTAGTGCTTTGGGAGTCCTGAGAAAATTCTGCCAACTTCCTTTGGGGTATAAGAACAGCTCAGATCTGTTTGCTGCCCGAGTAATGTTAGTTCAACAAGAAATTGACTCAGAAGCATTGCCCTACATTGATGACACATACCTCACGGATGACGACTTGAACACACAATGAGCTGGGGATTCATTAAATTTGGCTACAAATTCAATTAACAGAAAACAGTGTCCTTTTCTTGGGCTAAAAGTTATGAAAATGAGGGAAAAGCCTTGCACCACAGTTCTTGGAGAAATGCACACACTTGCAACCACCAAACACCATCAAAAAGTTGCAATCACTTTTAGGTGTTCTCTACTTTGGTAGAACATACATAACAGATTACGCATAACAGGTTAAACCATTTTGCGAATTAATTCATCCTGACTTTGACAGTACACATTGGACATCAGAACACACACAGGTTCTCAGAATACTGCAAACTGACATGTTAGCATCCAGACAGTTACACACTTGTGCCAACACAACTAACTTAGTGATCCGCATAGTTGCAGGATCAACTGGTTACGCATTTGTCACCTTTAATGAGAGTGATACTGTACCCATTGCTTATAAATTGTATTTATACTCCAATGCTGAAATGCATTTTGCAGAGACTGAAAAGATATGGACTGTAGTTCAGACAGCTGTTATAAATTACAAACCATTGGCTCAAGGGAAAGACTTAACTATGGTTACTCCAATTCTAGCCTTAGTGGCTGTCACCAAGGTAAGTATCCCTAATACAGAAGCTTCACATCCAAGATTGATACAATTGGCCACTTCCTTAATAGCTACAGATTTTAACTAGGTCTTTGACCCAACATTGCAAACACAAGAATTACTCCAGTACGAACAAGAATACCCAGTGCCCAGTGACATTTTGCCTCTTGAGCAGTATGATGTTATATTTTATACTGATGCTTCACCTCAGCCCGCAGTTGGCAGTAAACAACGATACTCAATCACTTGTGCAGCAGTAAGTGGTGTCATAAAGGAGGAAGAGCTCCATCCACAAATGTTTGTTACATAATCCTTAGGAGATTGTACAGCTCAGCTGGCTGAATTGAAAGCTTTAATTCTTGCACTAGATAATACTGATCCTGAATTCCCCACACTCATAGTGTGTAATTCCTATTACCATGTCCAGTATTTTAATGCAATCTTATATTGTTGACACTTAAATGCATTCAGAGATTCCAAATGAAAAACTATCAAGCATAAATTGCTTTGGGGAAAGTGGCAGATCTTAAGGATTGCATGCCTCAGACTCATATAATTTATGCATTGAGTCATCAGAGTGTTGAAATACACATTATAGAGATTTAATTGGCTGATAAAGACACCAAAGCAGCACTTCAGTCTGCTGATGTAGCAGCAGTCTCATTCACACACAAGGGTGGTTGATGATATCATGGTTGCTGTCACTGCTTCACACATTGGCACTCCATTAGCTAAAATATATCCAGTAAAATACTCCTATCTATTGAGTGCTCAAAATATACCTTTAGCTTGCATTAACGGTGTGGGTACTAAAGTGACACCTAACCAGGACCAAAGACTAGAGTGAATCTTTTCTGCTCTTGAAGGATTAGTGTCTGCACATGCTGGTATGGGGTCTACAGTTTCCTCATTACAGAAACCCTATTGACTGAACAAAATGCCCTTGGTTGTGACATTTGTCAGCAAATTACAAGTTCCACTACATCTCGCCCACTGCAGACACCTCTTTTAGTTTCAAACAAACCTCTACAATGTGTCTATTTGGATCATTGCGGACATCTGCACTCAGATGGTTCATTTACATTTATTTGATTGTCCCGTAATTCATGTTCTAGATTTCTCTTGGTGTGGCCACAACAATCGGCTGATGCTTCAACTGTTATCAAAGATTTTCAGGTCTTCATCAAGACATATGCATTAGCAGCATTTCACTTGGATCAGGAACTGGCATTTGCCTCTACGGCTTACCAGGATACAATTGGAACCCCAGGTGTTGCTGTGCAATATTTCTCCCTCAATCTACCTAAGGGAAATTCAATATTGGAAAGAAAAAACTGTGAGTTAAAGCAGTCCTTAACAGCCAGAGTATTATGTTCAGGTCGTAGTTGATTCCATCACTTGTATGGAGTCCAGAGAGCTTTAAATAATCTGCCTAGATAATCGTTGGGTTGCTTGACCCCCTAATAGGTCCTTTTCAGCATCCAGGTGTGCATTTCAGATCTTGTTAATTCTGCGTTTTGCTGTCTTACAGGAACTCCAAGACTTCCAGGATGAGCAATCAAAGAAAATTTACAAACGTTCTGCCACTGAGAAAGTGAAGGACTAACCAGCAACTTCTGGCTGGATTCCTAAATTTGGGGATCTAGTTTCGGGAGAAGATTACAGACTAGAAAGATTTTGGCCCATCATACCAAGCACCTGTGCCAATCCTTGCCATTCAAGGAACCAGATCTTGCTGATTGTAGAAACAAATGTTTTGTTTTAATAGATTTGATCAAGCTACACCATGTGACCAGTCCTATACAGTAGGTCATGAGGGTTCCTGGGTACTTACCTGCCTCTTCACACTACCAAACAAGAAATACCTCTGAAAGCATTAAATAATACAAATGTTGCTACTCCCCAGCTGGGGACTTCAGATGCTAAAATTTGTACTACTTCCTGTTGCTACTGCTAGCACAGGATGCACAGCAGATGTGAATCTCAATCTTCTACTGATACTACTAACAACAAAGTTGTTTATTACCAAACGCCTTTGTAGGTGTCCAGTTCTCATTTACCATGTGAGGTCCCTGTTTTTCAACAGACTGCTTCTGGTTACTTTGCGGATATTGATTAGTCTGCTTCAGATTCGTTGCATACTTTACAGTATACGTGCATTTTTGGGAGGCTGAAACAGACTTATCTGATTCCTCCATGGTCCTATAGATGGATCTCCATTCCACTGCTTTTCCTATTAATTTAGATTAGATTTGATACAGTTTTCTTTTCTCTTGTGAATAAGTATTACCTTCCAGAAACCTATGCTGTAAAACTGGTAGCTGAGGTACTGAAGCTTCATTCTTTTATGCACAAAGTGCGAAGAGACTTATCCCTTGTGAGCATTTCCGCATTTCCTGTCTCTGACGGGATTATTTAGTATAAAGTCCTTTTTGACATTTTTGGTCCTACAGAAACTTTACAGATTCCTTATTTGTTTAAGGTCACTATGGATGATATAATTTCTTCTGCTTCTATGTCTAGTAAATGGGACCAGGAGACTGTCAAAAGATTGCTTTCTTAACTAGAATCTGGGTTTTCCTTTGATTACAGATGTTTGAGTGGAGAAACTGAAGTATTCCTTATTGAAAATGAATGTGAAGCTTCATTCGGCCATTCATTAATTTGTCAAGAGGTGGGGTGTGTAATGCTATGTCTAATTTAGCATATTATCTGAAGGGCGTCGCTGTCTCCTTGATTTGGGCAGTGTTCTAATTACTTAAAAAAAATTACTTGAAGATGAAAATGATTTGATCCTTAATGACCAAGGTTGCTGTGGGATGAAGCTGGGAGTGCCATATGTGGTAACAGTTTCCAGGGTTTTGATAATGTGTTATTTCCACTCACACACATGATTAAGGCAGTTACCTTGTGGCCCTCAATTCCTATTTGTATCATTAACTTCGATATGTTAAGCAAACTGAAAACCTTGTTGCATTAACATCTGCTAGATAAACTTTTGATCTTCAAGTGGCAAGATGTTCCTCTGAAGTACAATCGCTACTGCTCATAAACTTACCACAGCATTTTGGTGAACTTGTCAAATGAATATTTAATGCTTTGAATACCACGGGATTGGTACACTTTTTTAAAGCCATTTAATCTGGCTTTGTTAGCACCTTCCAGACCGCATTTGGGGTGATATCATCCATTTGCACTCTTTGGTTTCCAGTGTATTTGGAGGCATACCTCCTGTGTTATTCCTGGTTGTAGTTATTCCAGTGCTATTTTTCTTGCTACGCAATGGATGTTCCACCTTGAGACCAAATGGGAATGGACTTGTCACATGTCCTGTTGTGTCGTGGGTGCATGATAGTACTTTGGAGTGTTTTTTACTTCAGGAATTAAATGTGAACTGGTATTTGTCCTTTAGACCCTTGTGGTTACACTGCACGCAGCATGTGTTCCCCTGACTGAGATGCCCTTTCCAGTGTGCACTGGAACTTTGTCTTGCAAAGCAATTGGTTCAATTTACGGATATGGATCTGCAGGTGCGTCCATTGAGGGCACTTCAGTGCTGTCCTGTGAGACTGCCATCACTACAGGATGCTGTTGGACCTGAGGGTAGTCTTCTCCCAACCTTTTGCCTGCCTACCTCCATTTTTCTGGCCTCATTTTTGCTGGTTTTAGGACTCTCCACTTTACTACTGTTAAATAGTGCTAATGTGCTTATGCTGTCTCCCCTAAGCATGGTAATATTGGCTCATCCCTAATTGGCATATTTAATTTACTTATAAGTCCGAAGCAAAGAGCACTATATGTGCCCATGGCCTGTAAATTAAATGCTACTAGTGGGCCTGCAGCTCTCATTGTGCCACCCATTTAAGTATCCCTCTAACGATGGCTCAGGTCTGCCATTGCAGAGCCTGTCTGTGTGGTTTGCACTGTCACTTCGACCTGACAAGATAAACCTCTTGTTAGGCCTAATTCTTTAAACATATAAAACACCCCTTAGTTAGGCCCAATACACCCCACAGCTCAGGGTGCAATGCATTTAAAAAGCAGGACATGTTATTTTAATTTGCACATGTCCTGGTAGTGAAAACTCCAAAATGTGTTTTTCACTACTGCAAGGCCTATCTCGCCCATATGATAATATTGGGATTACCTTATTTCATCTTATAAATGTAATTCCCAATTGTGAAGAGATAGACTTTTCAGGATTTATGTCTCTGACTTACACGTTGCAATCACAACTTATGGTGAAGTCAGATTTCAAATTTCAAATTGCAGTTCTGAAAATGCCACATTTAGAAATGTGGTATTATCTTACTTAATCCATTTTGTACCTGCTGCCTATCTCTGTTCAGTCTGGGTTGGGCGACAGCTGGGCTCTGTGTATTCCCTCTAGACAGCCACACACAAAGGGAGCTTAGGTGTGACATGGGCTATCCTGGGAGATAGGAGAGAAGAGCTGGGCACAGCCTAACAGTTACACCTGAATAGTCTGTGTCATGTCCACACACAAAGGTCTGCATATCCCCTCTGTAGTCTGGAACCAGGAAGGGAGGACCTCAGTGCACTTCAAACCCTTCTTTGAAGTTTCACCCACTTCAAAGGCACAACTGGGAATAGGTACTGGACCTCTGGCACCATGACACTTCTGGGCCTGTGAAGAGTCTGCCAGGAGGAAGAACTGCTGTGCTGCTGAATGGGCTGCCACTCTGCTGGACTGTTTCTTTCTGGACTCCTGCCTTGCTATGCTGCCCTGCTACCTGCTGTTCCCCTGCCGAAGTGAGAAGGATGGGACCTGCTTCACTTAAAAAGAGTGAATCCACTGCTTGCAGGGTGGCCTCCTGATTTGAAGTCTCAAGGACATAAAAGACTTCCATCTTACCTGCATCTGCACCCGGACCCTGCGATCTGCGAGTCTGCCCTGCCAAGTGGTGGTACCCCAGTCCTGGACCTTTGGAAGTGCGGTCTAAGGTGCTTTTCAAGTCAACCCATGCATCCTCATCGGAACGGGAGAATCTTCGCCATTGCGGGGATCACAACTGGCGCACCTTTTCATGGATCGGAACTGGAGAATCCTCATCATTGCATGGAGTATACTGGGCGCATTGCCTTCGGAACCAGTGCATCAACGTTGGAACCGATGCACCCTCTGGTGAAGGAGCAGTAGCATTGCAGCGTGTTCATGACTAGCGCAATGCACTCAACACCAATGCAGCACTTCGGTTGCACATCACATCTTCTTTGACAGTGACGCATTCCAGATCAAAATACTTTTGTTCAATGGGCCTAACTTGGTCACTGTATCCAGCCTATGCTCTATCTCGGTCGGCCTGAACTATTGACTTTGTTGCGGTCTGGCACGACCAGATGTCCCAAGTAATCGGTTATTGCTTCTAAGTGCTATTTTACAGTTTATTCTTTGAAAAATCAGATCTTGACTTCTACTTCTTGGATTTTTGTTGTTTTGGTCTTGTTTTATTTATAAAATTATTCTCTATTTTCTAACCTAGTGTGGAGTCTTTTTGGTGTTTTCACTGTGTTACTATTTGAAGTGTTGCACAAATACTTTACACGTTGCCTCTTAAGTTAAGCCTGACTGAACTGTGCCAAACTACCAGAAGGTGAGCATAGGATAATTTAGGGTGTATTGTAACTTACCCTGACTAGGATTGTGGTTTCTGCTTGGACAGGGTGCCTACCTCTGTGAACCAGAAACCTTGTTTCTAACACATGCTTACAATGAGTCCTCATCACCTGTCTGCATGAATGCTTCTGCTTCTGGAATACTGGGATCTGGTTCTTCTACTGCGTTTACACTACCAGCTGTCTCACCATCAGCATGTGCTGACTGTGCTGGATGTGACCATGTTTGTTCCTAGGAAGTTGCTCTACAGGCCACTGTGAATCTATTGTGTGCAAATGCAGGTTTCTTCCTGGCCGGCACTGACTCTCTGAACATGGGAAACATTTCAGAAGCCTCCTAGATTTCTAATTCAGCATCTTGTTTTTGAAACAAATTATTTTTTATTCAATTGTATTAGTTGTGTGCTTGTAATTGGCATTTTTATGGGTTTCATCTGCTTTTGTCATTAAAGTATATTTTATAATCATTTAATTAGCATTTTTGGCTGGCTTTTAAGTCATTACCTTCGAACTGAGTCTCCTTTCAGCCAAGGAGAGGGAGTTGTAATATACATAAGGGCCCACAATGGGTCTCCATTTTAGTTTCATGTTTTAATAGGGTAACCTAAACCCTTAACATTCCCAGACGTAACTCTGAATGGCAAAACTGTCAAAAACATGAACAAAGTGTATGTCTACAAGATATAAACATGAAAATTAAGTAAAATATACAAATAAACTATAAGCTTGAAAGTAGCAATGGTGCTTGAACATGAAATACCTTGAAAAAACAAGAGACAAGACCCGTTTGGCAAAACAGGAACAAATTGTTTAATGAAGCAGAGAGGCCAGGAGAGCAATTACAGATGCAGGGTCTGAGGACTGTCTAAATTTACACTCGGTCTGCGTCCTCTTTTTATACAGTTCATCGCAAACAATATGTATTTCTGGAGGTCCATGTATGGAAAGAAATTTAAGTTGCTGCCTTTGGAGTCAATAATTAATTGTCAAATAGAAAGTACAGGAGGGTCTCGACCTTGCGTGTCTGACATGGGGAGCACATGATCTCTGCGCGTGCTGTGTCCTGATTGGCTATATGTTCCTAACTCATGTGGCAGCTGACTTTATGATGTTCCTAACTCATGTGACATCTGATTTTAAGATGTCTTGGGAGCGGGCATACCCCTCTAGCCTTTATGCTTTATTGGGGCCTATCTCTCCGGACCATTGTTGCTGCACCCATCCGTGGGATTGATGTAGGGTTTCCTATTCCTGCGTTTATCTGCCAGTTATGTGCCACACCATCTGTGACCTATCAATCAGTGACCTCAGGCTCGGTCTCAGAGCATGCCTGACTACGTATTTGTGAGTCGGGTTGATGTAGAGTTCACAACAGGTGAATTTGTTAATTTAGGTGCAATATCTTTCTCATAAATCAGCAAATATAAAATTGAGATTGGGGAAAAAGGAATTGGAAAGTCAAAAGGGGATATGAAAGAGAGATAAGGAGTAGAAAGAGATAAAACAGAGGAAATGGGACAGTAAAAAAGGTAGAAAAGAGACAGTCTATGTCACAGGAATGACTACTGAAAAATATACCTAGAAATACAAAAAACAAAGAGGGGATGGGAACACCATAAGTAACAACGACAACATCTTCGCTCCACAAGACAAGCAGGGTATCTAGGAGTAGGAGATCATACAAATTGGGAATCACGGAAGACAAAAAACAGAGGAACATAAAACCTGCATGAAGAAAAATATGATGACATGAAAAAGCAAAAGAGGTTCATCGCATTGTAAAACATGTAATGAGGCAATAACAACAATTTATAATCACAAGAGGAGACATGTAATGAATGAGCAACTAAATACCTCTAGAAGTTTCCATCTCTTCTCCTCTGAATTGTTGAAGAAATATCCTAAGAACAGCGTGTCAGTAAAAGTAGTGGTCTTGACTTCATAAGTCATTTTGAGTAACCAGAGATGAATGGGTCTAAATCTGGGATTCATGGCTCTCAGAGATGGTCACATATCTAGGAATTATTTTCCACTAGCTACCCTAGCCTTTGCCACATCTTGAGAAAAATAAAGTTTGCGATCTGACCATATTATTTGCTTTTTAATTTTAACTCCATTCATTATTTTCAGGAGATCAGTATATTCCATGAATAACAGAATAACCCCTCTAGGTTTTTCTGAGACCTTCAGACCAAGTCTGTGAGCTCTTTGAATGTTTAGATTAGTAGATGAAGGCATGTCAAGGAGCTTTTGAAGAAATGTATAAAAGTACCCAATCAGATCTGAATCTTCAACATTTTCAAGAAGACAAGAAATGAGAAGATTGATCCTTCACATTAGATTTTTTAGGTATTCTGTATTATTTTTAAGTGCAGAAATCTCTGATTCTAGTTGTTCAATGTTCACACCCGTGCTATGTTAGTTGGCAATCCTCTGTTCCAGTGTTGAAATCTGTGTGTCCAAACAAGACCATATATTACCTCGATGTTGTAAAGTTGTATTAGTTTCTTCCATGAATGGTTGTCATGCACTAATTTAATCAAGTATTAATTCCATAGTGATAGGTTTTGACTTATACGGGGATGGTGGATCTTTCTTAGGTCTTTTTTTCAATCACAGTATTGGTTTGCCAAGTGTAGTAGGTTTCAAAGTTATTGCAGGGATGTTATCCAATTTTTTGAGCAATAGTGTCCTCCATATCTGATGAAACTGAATCAGACTCCAATGATGGAAAAACAACTGAATTCCTACTCAATTTTAGTGTCCTCGTTTTTCCCATAGAAAATAAGCAATTGCTGTCGAAAATGTTGAAGTGAATCAGGATGAAAAAAGAGAAATATTTGCTGTTATGGCGGATATCTTCGAAACAGTGACTGAAATTGCTACTACAGTCAATAACAATGGTGAACAATTCTGTTGTAATAAAAAAGAGTGTAAAATAACATTGTCAGGCAAAAAAATCTGTAGTTCTTAAACAGCAGGGCTATACATGGGGGCATGAAAAACCATTGCGCCACCATAGATGCACCGTATTTACTGGCGCAAGGATTGACAGACGCATCTGTTGGAGTCATGTCGCAAGCAACGCAACTCCAGCAATGCGTGTTGCAGCCTATTCGCAATACACTGCGTCAGTCCTTACGTCTGCTTCAAGCAGGCGTAAGGTTTTGAAGCAGTGGCGACCTAAAAGTCACGCAGTGAAATCTTGTAGATTTCACTGCATCACTTTCACGAGGCTTTCCTGTGTGGTAACACCTATCCTACATACATTATACCTGACGCAGGTAGAATGTCATGTAGGGCTTTACAACGTGACGCAACAGCAGCGTAAAAGTGGCGCAAGGGGCTTATAAATGCGCCCCAAGGTATAGTTTAAGAGACATGAAGGAGTGTTTTATTCACTCATGTGGAATGGGGCAGCTGAGAGAGACGTGCCCTGCACTCCTGAAAAAAATGGCTGCCGTTACTCTGCTTCCTAATAACACAAGTTCCCCGGGAACAGGCCTGTATATTCCAACAAGGTAATAGAATAATAAACGCCTATGATGACTCACCAACACTCTTGGTGAATCTTGCTGTGCAGCAGCATTGTTTGCAGGTATATTGGGGTCACCAGTAGTCCGCAATCTATCACTCTCATTCCAGAGCTTAAAGCTGTGTTGCCATCTTCTGCAGCACCTAACATCATACTATTTATAAAATGTGGGGCATGTCTTCAGATGATACATTTTGTTGAGCTGAATATATTCACTGCTAAATACTGTGAAGGTGTTTTTAATTCCGCACAAGCATGTTGTGTGTCAAGGCCGGTGATCTTCTGAATCGCTCGGGAGCAGAATGTCGCTGTTCCCAATGCCCCTTCCCAGCTTTCCGGGCCACACGCTTTTAGTACGAATCGGCCCAAGAAACCTAAGGGGGGGAAAGGGGATGGGACAGAGAAGAGACAGTCACTACGTCTTTTTCTTTCTTGAGTGTTGTCGCTCTTTCTATCTTCCTTGCGGTGACAGTAGTGTGTATACTGTAAAAGAAGTAATCACATTAGTAAGTACCCTGTTCTTACACTCTACTCTGTCTATGTCCAGAGTGATCTTTCCTCTCTAATACCCACCCTGTCTTTAGTAACCAATGCTCCTCTTCTGTTGTGGGGGGGTGGTGTTGTCTTGATGTGATGTTACTGTAATGACAAAGTCCTTTCTTTTAGAGTTGTCTTACTCTCTCTACTTATCTCATTGTTACCTTATTTCTTTCCCCTCCTACAGGTTCTCTTACCCAAGATACAACTGAAGGTGCCTCAACTGGATTCTGGATTGGTGAGTACTTCTTCTTAGACTTCCTGAGTAACTACTATCATATTTTTCCTTTTCTTTTTTGTGTCTGCTTAGTCATACTCCCGTAATTCTTCCTAATTAAGGAGATTCTGTAGTGTACCCCAAACTAGCTACACTCGGTAATGCTCTCCTCACAAGGACTTTGGTTCTGTGTACTGTTCTGTCTTGACGCTCTACTCTGAGGTAAGCTGTCTGTGCTATCTGAGAACTCTCCGCTGTGATACTATAAGCTGGGCTCACTTCTCTGACTGAAAAAACTGGAAATTCTCCTGTGTCGCTATTTAATAGTTATTATCGCTGAACATTCTCCTCAGGAAATATCGCTCTTGTTGTTTGTTACGTATTGTTGCCCTGACCAACGATTCAAAGGGGAGGGAAGGAGAGCTTGCAAGTCTTTTGGAAATAACTCTTCAAAAATATTCCGCGCTGAGCAATGGAACAGTCTTACTGAATTCCTGGAACCTGGAACTCGACTTCTCTACAACTTGACGAATACTTCTCCTCACTAGCGCGCGGCACACAACAGGTGACTTTCTCTCCTCATAACTCCGGTGAAGTGCGCCTCTCCACCGGGCTGACACCTGGATCCTACTGATTACTATGGAACGCTAGAGCGCTAACCTGCTGCTCAAGCGTTCCAACTGCAGCGGCCATCTTAGATTCTGGTCTTACTTTATTTTGCTTAAGGTTCGTTGTCGAGTTTGATCTGCTGGTCCTGACATTGTGTTTTGCCTATCATTGCGCTAACCTCTTAAACTAACTCCCTCTGTCCATTAGAACGCTCTACACCAGGACTATTTAAACCTGTCTTAGCTTCAGCTTCTCAAGCCTCTCTGCCACTGTCACTGCATTCCAAACGATAACCTCAATCATGCATAACACAGTATTCCAAACTACATCCCATGCACCAATGTATTGCTCCAGGGAGTGTAGCACATCAACAACCTAATGCCTTCTGCACCACTTTCTAAGGGACAGCCTGTTTTTCCTCCTGCCTTCCAATGTTGCTCCATAGGGGTTTAATAATGACTCAAAAACACAGAATGGTACCATAGACCTTTTTCTACTTAGATACCATGCTGGGCTCAGCAAGCCCCAAGAGTTATTTTCCATCCAAATTATAACCCAAGTCAGCCTGTGTCCATACTTTGAGCTAAATTTAACTATCGCTCTCTTGCCACCAGCCTGACACTAAAGCAGGTACCAATTATGGTATGCAATAAAAGTATAGATAAGGGAAGTCATTCACCAGTGGCGGATCTCATGGAGAGCCACTGTCATAAGAGACCACTAGCCTTGACGCTTCTCAACTCCGCAGATGGTTGAAGCACTTTAGAGCACAGCCCTTGTAGCAAGGCTCTTTCCCTCTGGTGGACTTTCAGAAGGTCTGCATAGTGCAGGCCATAGCTAGAGAGCATGAGCTGTCACAGTATGATGGAAAAGATAATCAGATGGAGGAAGAGAGCACTTGTCTCCCAGAGACGTATACCCTCAATCCATCCACGGAATGACTACTCCCCGCAGCCAGTATATGATGTGCTGTTTTGCCGTTCTCTAGTACACGTTTACTGTCCTGCCTGTGCTCTCACCACCACAGTAATTGTGTCCCCACCGTAAGTATTTGATTTCGGCAAGCTCAGAGTTTTCTCAGAGGAAGTGTAAATCTTCTAGCAATACACATCATTCTGCTTTTCCCATCTTGGTCATATGACTAACAGTACACCTAATCCTGTCCTTGGGGCCCTTCAAATGTCCCGTAAAGGTGTAATTAATGGGCCCCTTAGCTTGTTAGTTGAGACTGGGTTTTCAGGCCTATGAACCATCAGCTAACACTGTGTTAATAAATTGGGCTGGCAAATGATGTGTAGAATACAGTCACCAACCGCTTAAAAGTGTGGAAAAGAGCGCAATTGCTAATTAAACAGAAACACACATCTACATATCATGGGGCATATGCACAACCGTATTTTGCAGTCGCAAACGGGAAATCGGCCCTATTTACCAACTCTAATTTGCGAGTTGGCAACCTATTACCGTCTCGCATAATAGGGTTTGCGACTCGCTATTTGGAAGGGGAGTGCCAAGGGCATCCCTTCCTAATAGTGACTCGCAGTTAAATGCAAAATTGATTTGCGGCCAAATTTGCGGGCGTAAAACATTCACAGTTTACCACCCACTTAAAATGGGTGGTAAGCCACTTGCAAACAGGAAGGGATCCCCAGGGGACCCATTCCCCTTTGTGACTGGCAGTTAAAATATTTTTTAAGAGCAGGCAGTGGTCAGTCAGTGGTCCCATGGACCACTGTCTACTCTTAAAAAATGAAACAGTAACGTTTCATTTTTCTTTTTTTAAATGCATCCCGTTTTCCTTTAAGGAAAACTGTCTGCATGTAAAAAAACTGCTTTATTTAAAATGCAGTCAAAGACATTGTAGACTGCTGACCCCAGCAGGCCACCATCTCTGGGAGTGCTAGCCATTCCTAATGGGGGCCGCAAATAGCACCTGCATTATGAATATTAATGAGGCAGGCAATTTGCGACCATATTAGGAATTGCAAACAGTGTCTGAGACACAGTTGTTCATTCCTATTTGCGAGTCACAAAACGATGTAATTTGCGACTCGCAAATTGGTAGGGTCGTACATATGGCCCTATATTCTAAAATAGAACATGAAAGATTGAAGCATATAGAGAATAGGAAATAGGACAGGATTGAAGGACAGGCAGCTCGCAAGAAGTCTGGCCAAGAAATTCAAGTAAAGGAGACTGTAGAAAAGGATGTGAAACGAACAATAGGAATATAGAATAAACAATACATTTCAGCTACTGTGAACTCAATTACAGGGAACCAATCAAACAATATTTGTAGAGTGCTGCACTGTCACCCCTGGGAGTAGCTGGCACTGGGGCATGAGGTGTCCGTCAAAAAGACAGGTCTTGAGGAAATGGCAGGAGGAGAGAAGAAACTAGAAGTAAAAGGCAAAACAGAGGGCAGTAAAATGAGCAGAAAATGCAAAACAGAGCAGAAGAGGGAAAACAGAGGACAGAAAAATAAGCATAAAAGGTAAAACAGAGGGCAGAAAAATGAGCAGACAAGGCAAAACACAGGGAAGAAGAATGCAAAACACAGGGCAGAAAAACAAGCAGAAAAGGCAAAACAGAGCAAGAAAAGAGAAGAGGAGGCACAAGCAGAGAGCAGCAGGTAGCTAGGCAGCAGAGGGTAGAAGACTACAGGCAAGCTGAACAGGATAGCTGTTGCAGGGGGAGCTGGCACGAGGACCTGCTCAATAGGGTCGCACTGCAGTCTCTATTAAGTATTAAGGAGGTCCTTGGGGGATGATGGTGCACTGGGTGGCAGGAGGAGGGAAATGACGGGTGAAGGGAAACGGCGGGATGAGAGCAGAAACAAACACCAAATGGCATAACATAGGGCAGAAAAATTTGCAGAAAAGGCAAAACAGAGGGCAGAAAAGTCACAATAGAGCAGAATGGCAAAACCGAGGGCAGAAAAATGATCAGAAAAGGCACAACAGAGAGCGTAAAATGAGCAGAAAAGCCAAAACAGCAGGCAGAAAAACTAGCAGAAAAAGGCAAAACAGAGGGCAGAGAAACGAGCAGAGGAGACACAAACAGAGGGCAGCAGGTAGACTGGCAGCAGAGGTTAGCGAACTACAGGAAAACTGGACAGAACTGATGCGGGGGAGCTGGCCTGAGGACCTGCTCCAGAAGCAGAAAAGAAATCATTAAGGGAGCTGCACACAAAGCTGAATTTCTAGGGAGAGAATTTATTACAGGACAACAAGATTTATAAAGCGTCTGGATATTGCAGCGATAAGAACCTGCAGTAGTACATCTATAGAAAATGGAGCTCTGATGGAACCTTACACTGGTGTGCTTAAGACGAAGGGTACAGGACATATTCTGGGCAATTAGAGAGCAAGGATAACAGTCCCTACAAGGGAAATAAGATTAATTCAGTGGCATAAAAGGAAGCATAAAACAGAAGAGGGGAGAACTGGTAGCTGCAATAGCTAACAGGACACACCCCTGTACAAAGGTACTGGTTCTAGCCTGCTTGGCTATGGGAATCATATAATTTATTCCAAATAGTTATCATAATGCCCACCCTACGTTATAAGTCTTGCATACCACAATATCTCCACACGAACCCCTTTAACATTCAGTTCTCATAACCTCTGCATCATATGACCAGAACTGCCTAAAACCTAACAATAAGGCATGCCAATGTGATCCTTGCAGGACTCTTATCAACTATGAATTACCCCAATGAGAAAATCCCCCAAAGGATAATGGTGAAAAGGGTCTGGTTAACAGAACAACCAGACAAGAATCAACATTTTCTAACTTTGATTTTCCACTAATGCAAAGAATGCCAAGAAACGGTTTCAATACAGAAAATTAAAATTTTCCCCAAAAACTCTTAGTGCGGAAGAATATGGCAATTAAAAAAACAGCATCATTGTAACTGACGTTCTATTTCTCATCCACAATGATTTAGAGATCTGACAAGAGGCATTCAATCTCATCTAACCTGTAACCATCTTCAGGAATATAGAAATACAAGGGTGGCCAGGAAATGGGGGAGTAAACTCAAGATCTCAAGAAACGTGCCTTTCCACAGGTATCTTTCACTCAGCATCTTTTTCAGTAACACTAATATGATCCAAGACAATGCCTGAATTCTGAGATAGTCAAGAGAATTTCCACATGCTGGCCATGGTCAAATAGATTTTATGATGATGATAGAAATATCATACCCCCATGTGACCCCAAGAGTTTACCAGGTAGTCTGACATACAGCAACACTACAGACAAAAACATCATTGTGATTCTACCCAACCTTCAAGACAATACTTGAGTAAAATGTCAGCCCAGATTACTCTCAGCAGGTATTGTTAGAACTAAGCTTCAGAATGGATCTATAGTCATCTATATTTATTGAACAATCATTGCTCAATCCATTCCCCGCCCAAAACTTAAACGTGATTCCAAGCCAATCTTAAAATCAGGTCTTATCTTAGCAACACTCAGAGTCTGTTTTAGAGTTTTGCCGGTGAAGTACAGTCCACCAACTTTGTGGACTTCCACATGCCAAATTTAGAGATGTCCGCAAACCCAGAGGTCATCTCTACAAATTGAAGGGAACTGCAGTCATAGCAGTTCCCTTCAAAGTGCTGAAAGTTGGCTGGCCGTCCATCACACGTTTAACTTTTTTGTGTTTTCCAAAGTGGGGGTTAATTTTTGGAAAACAAACAAACTAATGACCCTTACACACTGAGTTTCCTTCCAGGGTGTGGGATTTCAAAACAGAATCTTTCATCTCCCTCATCAACAGTTTTTCCATGGTGGTGAAGGACTGGAAAAAAGGCATTACACCATCCACCTGAAATATGGCAGACAGTCTAATGGCTATCCCCCTACTCCATCAAGCAATCAGAGGAAGTATTACATTGATGGAGCCAACACAGGCTCAGTTGACATAATACTTAAGGTTCGTGTGTCTCTAAATAAGGCAGGCAGATTGAGGGTTTGGTAAGCGGTGTAGTGGACAAGCAGGATACTCTGTCACATGGGCAGTGAGTGCCCTGCCCCAGAAACTTTAAATAAGGCCTTTAGGCTCTGATTACAAATAGGTTATACAATTCTGACCTGCGTTCATCCTAATGGAGGTCCATTAGCTCCCCTTTCTGTCTCGCACCATCTTCAAACTTGCTGCATCATTTACAAAGCCATCCTGACCTAGCACTCCTGTTTCTCATGAAGACAGTTTGACCAACTCTGGTGGTTCTCTGCAAATCCACAGTCAGGACAGCTCCAGAATGCAGACTATGAAGTGCAAACAGAAAAACCACATAGTGGACCTCTTCTATCTATGCACCCAGTATCAGGAACATTATCCCCTTATCCATCAGGACCATCCCAGCGCTGCTCCAATTTAGAAAGCGATGAAGGAGCACCTCTTTAGAAAAATATTACTTCACAAGGCATTAACCATCCACAAATCAGCTACATTTCCTATCACTCATTGACTTTATGCTTGTCTTTGACCTGTACATTGCTCCGCTGCCTTTTAGCTACATTCACACTATAGAACATATGTACATACATACTTTATTACATACAGACATTTATATACGTGTGTGTCATTCTTCATTAAACCCAAAACATACTGGGGTAAAGTGACATTCCGAAATGGACCATCATTATGTACCTTCTATAAATCAGCTGCTTTTTTTTGGTTGATTTGACAACAGTCCTTCAAGAGACTAAAACTCAACTGAAAAACCTTAGGAATGCAATACTAACACATCAGAATACCCTCAGTTGCAAGCTCAAAGAAGCCACCTCCAGTTTAGGAAACCTTTAGAACCCTAGCAGCTGATTATGATGATGGGTCGATTTACGTCCACCCGCCACCCTATCGGGAAATGGGACTACCCAACAGGGTGTCGGCAGACCCGACATAAGCATTACAATGCCATCGCCACCACAGCAGTCACAATGCCTATAGTTTGTATTGCGGCAGGTGCTGCTGGCTGCAGCACACGCTGCAAGATAAAAAGGGGTCACAGCACATATCACTGTACTACGTAGCAGGTACCATGTGGTGACTGCCACATGGTGCTGGAATATTTATAGTGCCCCCAGTGCTTACAGCTTAGGGCCAGGGATTAAGGGGGGCCACTATGGGCCCTCAAAGTCCGTATCCGCCGGCCTTTTCATGGCAGGTTAAGCACCATTAAAAGGCCGGTGAAAAGGGACATTGTAATCCCTATGGCAATACCTGGCAGGCACCGCCACCACGGTAGGTTCTACAATACCCTCTGCCACATTAGCGGGCTCAAGGAGCCCATCGGATGTGTGGAGGTCAGTCTTTCCGACACCACCCCTCTGCCCGCCACCCTAATGTGGCAAGTGGTGAAAATTGTGACAGCATGTCGGTGGTGGTCTCACCACCTTCGTAATCAGCCCCCTAATTGTTCTGTGTAGTTATCAACTAGAACCATCAACAGTGGGAGAGTAACAAATAAATGCAGGATCTACGACCTCCGTTTCTTCTGGGTGCAATGTTAAATCTATCAGCTCTATATAACTAACATTAGGAGGTGAGAATTGTTCTTCTTTGGTATTTGAATAATTAGCAAGAGATGAGTGTGACTTAAAATAGCAGTTTGCAACAGGATGAAAAGGAAAAAAGAAATAATTCCTGATTATAATTTAGAATAATCTGAAATTCATCATGATAATATGACACAAACTGGATTTTTATAAATGCACAATGCAAATTACAACCTGAAAAAAGACCTGTCCAATATAATACATGGGGGTCTGCAATCCCTCTATAAATGCCCATTTTTTTCTATTACAGTCAAGTTGTGACATATTTCAATACATGTAATAGAAAAATGACATAACTTCTCAAATCAAATCAAAGTAAGCTTTATTCAAGTAAAAATGATTAAATCATGAAACCACAGTACCTTAAAAAATATGCATCATATCTTATGTGTGCATTAACAAACCATTTAAAATAACATTCTTCTTGGTTAAAAAGCTGCAACATCATTTTGTATGCATCCAATAGCACGCAAAAGTTTATAAGTATAATCCTATCACAGTAAAAAAGATGGAAACGTTACATAGTTTTTCTGCTTCTAACCACCCCTTTCATATACTTGGTTAGACAATCAATAAAAATTCCATCATCTAGGAGTTGCAATTTAAAAAAAGGCTGGCGCTTTTGTCTCAAACCTAACTCTGGGTAGATATATCATCGCATGGGCAAGGACCTAAAGAACGTGACCAGTCATTCATGTTTGGGAATGTAGTCAATCTGAAAATATTGCCTAGACGGAAGCGGGTCAATAAAATCCTGTCATAACTACCCTTCACATTACTCAGTGACCCTGGACACCTATACATTCCCAATTAGCTCCAAGGTATCAGGGAAAAAGCAAAAGAAAAGTAACAACACATCTAAACCTGATAATGGGGGAAAAGGGCCGTCAGCTCTGATCACTTGCAAAAACAGTCATAAGGAGGATTACGATAAAATCTTCCTTACATTAGAAGCCCTTCAAAAAACATTTGTTGAACCCTTAGAGAAACTACTGACCAGGGTAACAGCCATTGAAGATCTCTCGAGGAATTGTCCTGGTGTAATTGCCAATAATTTCCCGAAGAATACCCCGAACCCTACAGTAGGATTAGTAAAGGTCGTGCCATCTGCCCAGACTGATACGGCCCGAAGCCCCGTAAAAACATCTGTAGGCAACAAGAGTGACCATAGCTTCAAACCTAGAGGAGTAATTCCCCGTATTGAGACTAGATTAAATCTGCCTATGACTCCTTCCCGTTTAATACGCCCGGATAAGGAAGGTAATAGATTGAGCCTGCTGCTTGAGGCCACCCCTATGCTATTGTCCTTGCAAATGTACCACATATACCATCGCAGGTCAATGAAACATGGGAAGCACTGAGAAACAAGGCTCTCTGATGGCTCGGTACTAAAACCGGGCAAACATAGGCTCTGTTTGGAGAATTCAAGATGGCCAGAAGAGTGGGATGGGTGGGGAGAAGGGATAAAACCTTTCCCGGTGATTGCATAATTCTGACATTTAGAACGCCAAAACTGATATGTGAGATCCTCTCTAGACTTGGTAATGACTATGTTACAACCATGGGCATTAATGTACTGCCTCTTGGTTACTTTTATCCCCCCAAGAATCAAATGCAGTCTTATTCCCAGCGGAGAGTTTCCAACGGTGCGCTACTACAACCATTGAGAATACCAACGCAGAAAAGATTTGACATACTTTATCACTAGAGGACATAGACTGACTCACTATTACGGATAGCCGTGTAGATTTAAATGTGACCAAGGCAAAGTATGCCCCTGCGCTAGAATTGACCCTTTGCAACCAGACGGAATTTTGTCAGACAGGTAAAAGTTACATATGATATAAACACCACCTCTACTCGCCTTAACCTTAGGCCACAAATAGATGATTTGACCAACACAAACGCTGACAGTGATAGTATTGTGCCTAGTGATAATGGGAAGGGAATAAATATGACAAACAACTGCGTTTCCCCCCAAATTCCCTGACACGTGTTGTTCATCATCCTAGCGTAACTTTTGCCAAACCCAGTAATGTGGCTTGAAATCGAGGAGAGAGCAGGATATGCTCAAGTAAAATCTTATTCTGGAACGTGGCGGGCTTAATTACTAAGCTTCCCAATCCTGCCTGGATAGATCATGTAGATGCTTATGACATGCTGTGCTTCCAGGAAACCTGGGTGGACAGTGCACAACACATCCATGGGTATTAAACATTTCACAACCCGGCAGTACCTTCTAGCCATGGGAGGAAGAAGGGAGGATTATACATTTATATTTTTTACACGGTTAATGTTAAAAAATTAGATTTTACGGCCTCAAGCACCTATTACCAGGTTTTAAAACTGCATATTGACAATGCACACTGTACCGTCCTCTTGAATTTTTATAACAACTTCTCTATGGAACAGGCAGAGGCAGTTTTGAGGCACCTAAAGAAGAAATTAAACAACATGCAAAAGGAGATTAATAAGGATATCTGTGTAATCTGGGCAGGGGATTTCAACATTGCATTATGCTCTCATGCTGAGGGAGGTAATTGCGGTCTAACAGCTGATGATGGAAATGACATCTCCCATTTTTCTCACTATCTTCTTGGGGACCAACCAAATAACATTAAGGGGCAGATTTATGAGCCCCTTGCGCCACTTTTGCGTCACTTTTAACATGGGAAAAGTGACGCAAAAGTGGCGCAAGGGGCTCATAAATCCGCCCCTAAGTATTCTGAGGACATGGGCTTTGCTAATGAACTATGTTTACCCCCATACCATTTAGTAGCCCTTTTAACAGACAAGGGATGAGTTCTACCATCGACTACGTGTTAGAATCCAAAAGATATGCAAGTAGAATACATAGCTTTACAACCCACGCCGCTGCCTACAGCGATTGTTTCCCCAATAGTGTCATTATAGACTTGCCCGCAAAAGTGTTAAATAGAAAAAACCAGGCCAAACATCCTGTACGAGATACTGCTGTGAAAAGACTCAATGGACAGACAAATAAAAGGTCAGGAGTGGATCCTTTAGCACTAACCAAGACACTTTTTTGACATAACTTCTCAATTGTAATAACGTATTACTGTTGAATTGAAAAATCAAGGTGCCTCCTCCCAGGTCTAGCAGCCAATGTGAATGGCAGGTCTCAAATCATAATTACAGGAAAAGTTTAAACAAGAAAACGAGGATTGGTGTTTTATTCTTCTGTTCGGGTCTTCTCAACTGAACAGTGACAACCTGAAAGGATATATTTATGACAACCTGTTTAGGTTATTGCATGGTATAGGTCATTAAAGGAACAACAGAATCTCTCTGCAGCATTCTACACATTCTGAGCGCCATGTTTTTTAAAAATCTATTTGCTACGAATTACTTACTGCTTTTTGGTGTGTTAATTTTCACACTGTTGATTCGAGCTATATTCTTCAAGTCTGCAAGCACACTATCTCTTTCATATCAAAGAGCAAGACGCCAAAGATTTATACAATTTGTGGGAAGGGTGATGGCGTGACCCTCTGCTATAAGGAATACAATATCTTTTGCCATACATTACAAAAATATTTCATTTTGCCTTGAGTTCCTTTATTTTATAAAGAAACACTGACTTTGATGTTGTTCTTCCAAATGATCACGGCACTCCTCGGTGAAAATCTATACAGCATAGAGTACTTTATACCATGTGTAACAAATTCTACCTTTAGTTTGGTCCTTTACATTTTGTGTATGTGAGTATAGTAAAAAGGAGGTTGAGATTGAGTATCTAAAGTAGTCACTATTAAGAAATTGAGATGTTTCCCTATCTTGTGTTTGTTGGCTAGAAATAGATGTTTATGGACAAGCCCATTGTGCCACCGGTACGTCACTTTTTTGGGATGGACCGGCGATGCAGTGTTCCTCCTTCATATTTACAAGGCCACGTAAAGCCACTCTGCATGGCTTTTCATGGCATTGTAAATATGGCCCCCTTTCATGCATTACTCTGCATGAAAGGGGCTTGTCATGGGTGTTGCGAGGAACCTGACGCATTCCCAGACTTACGAGGTTTTGTCAACCTAGGAATGGGCCAGATTCCTGCACTTTTCCGGGTAAGGCATAATGGAGGTGATGGAGCAGGGAGTGCAAAATTTTGTATACCTCCTCAATTTTTGCATGAAAATACTAATTATATAATCTATTAATTATAATATTATTAAATGAGTGTTGCATGTATACTAATCAACATTATTAATACTTAAACTACACATGGGATTTGCTTTTGCATGGCTAAATATCTTTTGTAACTAAAATCTGTACGCATATTAACAATAGTATATGTGGTAATAGAATACTGCATGATATATGTTGCTTTGTGATGTTGCACCCTCGAGGAGGATTGAAAAAAAGGTGAATATAATTGCTTTAAATGTCGCTATATGCTAGAGAAGTACAAGCACATAGAGGGATTAGCAAGGGGTTAACATTAGAATCACCATTTCTATGAATTAATTATTCTTTTGTGTGTGTTTCGCTTAAGTTGGCATCTGGGCCTAAATCCAATATGGCCGCTGTCACCACACGCAGAAGTGGCCACTGTCTCATGAGGAGCGGAGTGAGCTGCGCATGTGCGGGAAATCTCCTAAACCTCGTAGAGACCTTTGCACATCATGTCCCCGGTCAAGGATACGAAACGGGACATTCGCCAAGACACGGGATTAATCAACCTTACAGTAAACCGGAACAAGCCGATACTTCGCCGACCAATGACCTCACCCCTCGAACTGTACTGAAAATCTGGGAATATAAGTCATACGATCTCAACCAGCCAATCACGACTGTTCTAAAGTTTAAAATTGTATCTTTTTTGACTTGTTTTATTATAAAAAAGGATAGTAGAATAGGGAGGGTTCAGATGATCTCTTTTTCTTTTCATTCATCATTTTTCCACGTTCGTTCGTTGTGATGTCTTTTCTGAAGATCCAGATGCTGCCCGACCGCTTGATGACTGCAAACTTTTTCTAAATCCACGGGCTATGATAGATGCTTGCACGATATCTGGTCCTTTGACAAATTGGGACTGTAACGTGCTGAGCAGAGGACTTTGAGCTTTGGCCTGCTTCTTCGGACAATTTACGACAAAATTTGGGTATGAAGAGCCAATGAATTAGAGGACTTCAGATAGCCAGATTAGGTAAATATGATCTTCTGCGATTTATTTGAATTGATCTAAAAACTCTAAACTTTGACGAGACAAAAGCAAATATTAAGCACTATGAAAATTTAGATAAACAAATATTGATTAACAAGAAATATGAGTTTGTGGTTTCATTAAGGGAAATAGGGATTCTGTGTCTTAAAATGTGTTTTAGCTGGTTCTAATCACCATCAACCAATCCAACTAAATTGGTCCATTGACTAGGTGGGTGGAGTGCCTTGATGTTTGGGACTAGGGATCTATAGGCGAAAGATGTTAATGTATATTTTGTAGAATAACTTTTCTCTCCCTATAGGTTATAAGGCATTTCCCCTCACATGTCCAGCGCTTGAATACTCATCCCTCCTGTGTGCCGACTCGTGAGAGAGACATATGAGTGTTGGTGTTGTGGGCCCCACCAATGAATGTGTGTGTGAATGAGCTAGTGTGACATCGGGTCTGCGACGCAGGGAGGATATCAGTAAATGTTATTCCCCATTTTCCCAGTCACGCGCTGGATCAGAGGCCCAACAAGGAGAAATGCCTTTATTTCTTCTAATTTCTCCTAGAAAGTGAAAACATATCGCATGACTATATTTTTGCAGGATGTTGTCCCTTCCTGCACAAAAACAATCACCCCTACAATGCAGACAGGCACCTGTGTTGGCGAATGGCAGCCCATTGTGTGCCAGCGCAGGGGAAAAGGACAGCAATGCACCGTATCTTCCTGCCCTTTTCTTTTGATGCACGGCAGCGCAGCAGGAAGGCTTGCTGGACAGTCAAACATCAAAATATTGTAAATGAGGGCCAGAGTCATTAAATATAGGATGAAATTACCGATCTTTTATAAGTGAACCAATATAAAATATACACACATTGTCTTTATCTTTTGATTTCGAAAAATATAGGGGATGATAATATTTTCCAATGGGTTGAATTAAGTCGGTTGCCTGTGAGCTAATTAAATAAATGAATGAATGTATCCTGAACAAGACTAACAATGAGAGTGGTCTGGCCAAAACATACCTTGGAAACAAATATACTGTTACTACCTAATTACCATTGTTAAAGCATTGGTGATAATAATTATGTTTGCTCCCCACTAGGATAAGGGCTTAAAATACTGTCTGTACTGAATATCCATCTCTTTAATAGACATTGTTTAATTTACATGGAGAAATAAATTGCACGTTTTGGTATAAAAGCAATATAATATTTAACGAAACTGATGGTCTTTTATAAAATAAGGACTGAATTAGTAGAATAAACATGTTCATTTCACTTTTTGATTAGTTTCAGGTCAAGGGTGGTTGAGACGGGGGGCGCTAGAGGGCGCACAAGCAGAATGGCCGCACTGACGTGAGGCTCCTGCTGCCTGGAAATATAATCCTGCATTTATCCTTTTAAAACCGCCGATCCTCCGGCCAAAACCACGCCGGGATGTTGCTGACACTGTCCTGTTGCCTCGGTGGAAGTTTGATGCCTGTGTGACCTGCTGCGGAGGAGTAAGAGGCGCTGTGACACGAGGCGGGCGCTGGGCTGTGGAGGAGTGGAGAGAGCTGTCGGCCGCGTTGCCAAGCCAGCGCGGGGCGCACCACGAGGTGGATAGGCCCGAGTGGACGCCTGCACTTACGGCGCCCTGTACTGTCGGCAGAGCTGCTGCGGGGCGCAAAGAGAGCGATCTACGGCTGCGGGACACTGCTCGGTGCTTGTCCCCCCCCGCTCCTCGTCACTGGCAGCGAGTCTACCGGGCCGCTGCTCGGAGCTGCACTGGACTCGCGGAGGGCGAGGCGTGATCTGGAGGGTGCCTGCCGGCCATTTCGGGGAGCGAGGTGTGGGATTGCTGGAGAGACGTGGGGACATCTGGAGGCCTGGTGAGTCGTGCCCCCCCGCCCCCTCCCCCTCTGTGCACAGGGGAGCGGGTTAGCTGAGGTGCCATACAAGAGACGTGGAAGCGAGCGGTGCGGGAGGACTCGTCGGAGGGGATGCCCCTGGGGGACCCAGTGCACTGTGCTGCCGTGACGTGTCTGGATTGCCTGCGACCCGCCATATGTGCGCAGCGTTGGTGGCTGGTGCAGTGGAGGCCCCGCTTGGACGGAGGAGGCTTGATCTTGCAGGGCGGGCGCTGATGTGATGGTGCACCCACCCGATTGCGACGCTACGAAGGCTTGTGATAAGGTGCCTTAGGGGCGCGCGCTGGTCCTCTGCCTCCACTGCCTCACGATTGTAGGAGGGTTGGCGCTCCAGAGGCTGAAGGCATTACCGTGTCGCGAGGGCACGGGCGGTGCTGGCCTCGTTTCCTTTGCTGGTGTGGGCTGCTGTGTGCTACCGGTCCCGCGGTCGCTTGTCAGGTGGAGTCTAGGGGATGCAAAGAGACCTATGCAGCTATCCCGGACCGTCGGAGGCTAGCGTTCCTCTGGTGGCGACGGTGGTGGATACCCCCCTCCCTCCCTGTGACCCTGGCACTCCGGTCCAAATTTGAGGCTTCTTGTGCACTGCTGGCTACTGCTGCAGATGCGCTGTGCTACACCTGGCGCCTTTGACCTCATCTGCGCCCGCGTGGCACTCAGGAATTGCCCTTTTCGCCCGCTGCTACAGGCCCGCACACGAGACCTAAGATGGGTAAGCAGGACAGTCGACAGCCCAAACTCACGTTTGAGGCCCCAGCGGCCAAGAAAAACGCACGGAGTGCACAGGACACTGGAAGCTCAACTGACTCGCATGTGGATGGTGCGAGCTCCGGACCCCCAGCAGCAGACTTGCGACAGCTGATGCAGGAAATGAGACAGGGCTTTACTACCGTAGTTGATAAAGTGGACCGGCTGTCGTCCAGAGTGGACGCTTTCGCGCAGAAAATGGATATGCACGAAGAACGTATCACGGAGGCGGAACGGCGGATATCTGATCAGGAAGACACCTCTGTTTCACACACTACGCAACTCTCGAGGATGGATAATGTTTTAAGGGTTATTGCCGCAAAGAATGAGGAGTTGGAAGCCCGTAGCCGGCGTAACAACATCCGCGTGGTAGGTGTGCCTGAGTCCACCAATACAGGGCGCATGGAAGACTATGTAGAGAAGATACTCCTTGCCTCCGTAGGGGCTGAGGCATTTTCTAAGCAGTTTATCGTGGAGAGGGCACATCGCTCCCTTGGGCCGCGGCCCAAGCCTGGAGCCCCGCCGAGGCCAATCATTGCTCGGCTCTTAAACTACCGGGACCGTGATGCTGCGCTGCGTGCCGCGCGCACGAATAAGACACTTGCCTGTGATGGGGTCAGCTTTACTATCTACCCAGACTTTACGCCTATTGTACAGGAGCAAAGGCGTAAATTTCTAGAAGTTAAAAAGAAATTGCGGGCCCTGCAAATTGATTACGTCTTGTTATACCCGGCTAAGCTGAGAGTTACCCACCAAGCGAAACAGCATTTTTTTACAAATCCGCAACAAGTGGAAGATTTTCTGAAGACTCTTAAGCCTACGCGAACTGAGAGACAAGGGGGTGATGTGGAAGACCACGAGGATGATCACTAGGTGTGGAGTCACAGCTTTTTGTTGGTTGCCCGCCGCACTAGTAGTCTGCGGCAATATTGGCATCAAGCGGACCCACCCGCTGGACACACTGCTGAGACGGCGCTTCAGTGCACGAAGACGCCGTGACCGGACATAGACGGTGGTTGGTAATGTACTCCAGGCACCACCCCCCCCTCCTTTTTTGGGTTGTTCCCTCACTTTGGGAGGGGGCCGGATTTAGGGAGTGGGCACGGGTGCCCTCTGGCTGAATCTCATGGGGTGTGCCCCACCGAACATGATGACTATGTTGCTCTTGTTGAGCTGTTTGAGGGGTTTCTTGGGAGGAGGAGGGAGAGGGAATTCTGGCAAGTTGGGGATACTTCAGTGGGTTGGGGGTGGGTTAGGGGTTTGTAGTGTGACTCAGGTCCCCTCTGATACATTCCTTGTCTTCGGGACAGCTGCGCCAAGACGGGCAGTTAAGCAATGGCCTGCATACGCAATTTGGTTCTTGACTGTTAGTGGGTGGTGGGGGTGCTCTGAGCTGGTAGGATCTCTTGTTATGGCATGGGTCCTTAAACGACGTGTACTAAGCTTGGAAATCATTATTGGATGGTCACCCTGGACCCCTGTTAGTGAATTATATGTGATCGCTTTGTACTCATTACAAGTTGGACGGACTATAGCAGGGGCGGTAGGTAACACCTTGCAGTTATTTTGGCAGTGGGGTGGGGGGTTGGGGATGTTTAACAATGTTGTTACGATGTTTGGTGCGCTTTTCCATATAGGGATGCTACATACTGTTTTGGCATGTGTTTATGAAGAAGTATTGTGGGAGGGGCTCCTCCTGCCGCATGGGGTGCGCGTACACATTCACATACGGCCTAGCAAGGCTACTTACAGTGATGTAGGACACGAGGTGCGCTGTTGCAGTGCGACGCAGGTGACACAACACTCAAGCACGCATCCACTTCTGAGCGACTTGCGGACTCCTCTGCTGGTGCAAACTGACTCCTTGCGCTACCCACATGGCTACGACAGGTTCTGATGTAAATGTACTGACCTGGAGCGTCAGAGGCTTAGGGGACCCCAGGAAAAAGAGACAGATCCTTTCTTATTTGGATCGCCATGACATCCACATAGCTTTTCTTCAGGAGACACATTTTAGTCCCCAAGCTACACACACTTTTGCCTCCAGATGGGCAACCTGCGCGTTGTTTTCCTCCTACTCCACATACTCTAGGGGTACGGCAATACTGGTGAAAAAGGGAACGCCCTTTGTTGTGGCGGGAACGAAATGTGATGCTCAGAGGAGATATTGCTTGATGTGGGGTAGGCTGGGGCGTATGGCCGTTACTCTGGTCTGCTGCTACGGCCCCAACATAGATGATCCGCAGTTTTTTGCAGACCTCAATGCGACTATTATAGGCGTGGGCCCGCAGCACCTCATCCTGGGTGGGGATTGTAACACCTCACTCGACCCAGCGAAGGACAGATCTCACCCGGCCCCGCATCATTATACCAAAGCGCGTGCGATGTTGTCAGACATACTAGCTGAGCATAACATGATTGACACATGGAGATGCCTCCATGCTGATCAGCGGGAAGGCACACACTTCACGGCGCAGGCGAGATCATGGGCCCGGCTTGACTATATCTTAATATCTCCTCTCCTTTATACGGCACTGACTGGAGCGCGCCATCTTCCACGAACATTCTCGGATCATTCGCCAGTTCGTGTTACGCTGCGAGCTGCAGACCTTGGCCCCCCCGTGACTGCATGGCGCCTGCAACCACGGATGCTACTAGATCCTGTGTTTCAGGAGGAACTGCGGGAAGACTGTCTAGATTTTTTTAAGCGCAACAAGGATACTGTACAGGATGTAGAAACGATATGGGATGCATTTAAAGTGACGCTGAGGGGCATATGCATCGCTAAAGGGTCCGGGGTACTGAAAAGTATACTGTCACGCCTGCGAATACTGGAAAGGGATCTTAGGGCATTGGAGACGTCTTTGGTTGACGGTCCTGATGATATAACGCTAGCACATATTCGCGACAAACTGACGGAATATACAAGCGAGGCCACCAGGGAGACGAACTTTAGAGGTAAACACTGGGTTGCCCGACGCTATGGCGAGGGAGAGCGGCCTGGGATAGCCCTGGCAGCGACGATTAGCTTGACGCGGCCTCCTACCACCATAGTGGAGATTGAAGATGTGGAGGGGGTAGTCTACAGAGACACCACGCACATCCTTAATGCGTTCGTGGAACACTATTGTCAATTGTATACATCCACTAGGGTGGGGGATTTGCAATTGCAGGACTACCTCGGGGATGTGTCCCTCGGGTGGCTTAGTGATGCTCAAAGGGAGTATGAGCACCCCTTTTGAATTAGATGAGGTACGTGAAGCTATTATGCACATGCGGTCGGGCAAGGCTACGGGCCTGGACGGGATACCCATAGAATTCTATAAAACTTACATTGAGTTTATGGCACCGGTCTTACGGGAGGTCTACGAGGACGCCCTCGAGATGGGCCGGTTACCCCCGTCTATGCGCATGTCCCTAATTACGTCACTACTCAAACCCGGGAAAGCTGCAGATAAATGTGACTCCTACCGGCCCCTCTCATTGCTCAACTGCGATGTGAAAATACTTGCGAAATTGATTGCTACTCGTATTAACTTGCTCCTCCCTAACCTGATCTTGACTGATCAGGCAGGGTTTGTGCCCGGCAGGGCAACGTCCCATAACCTGCGCACTTTCTTTTCGATCCTAAACTCGGTACACGAAGACCTGCCAATGGCTGCTGTCTTCCTGGACGCCTCGAAGGCTTTTGATTCGTTAGAATGGGACTATGTCTTTAAGGTGCTGGAACGCATGGGGTTTCCACTCATTTTCATCTCGTGGATCAGACTATTGTATACGTCTCCTGGGGCTAATGTGCTAATCAATGGCGTCCTTTCTGAAGCGTTTCCCATTTCCAGGGGCACTCGACAAGGTTGCCCCTTGTCGCCTCTGCTGTTCGCTATAGCCATGGAGCCGCTTGCTGCAAAATTGAGGCAACATCATAAAGATAAGGCGTTACGATGTTTTCATAGGCAGATATTAATCTCCATGTACGCAGACGATATTACTCTGTATATACGAGACCCCAGCGATAATCTTAATCCGATTCTTAGAGAATTCATCCGCTTTGGTAGGCTCTCCGGAATACAGATTAATTGGAACAAGTCGCGTATTTTCCCTCTCACGGCACCTACCAAACGATTTGTGCTGGACTACCCTCTCGCTTGGAGCGAAGGCGACTTTACGTATTTAGGTATACACATAGAAAAGGACAAGGATGAGTTATTGCGGGCCAACTATGGAACGACGATGACACGTGTGTCCGCCTGCATTACTAGATGGATCACGCTCGCCCTTTCCATGGCGGGAAGGGCCTCCCTGATTAAAATGGTAATATTACCTCAATTGCTGTATTTGTTTTTGAATATCCCCTTTCACCCAGGTGGGTTTTTCTTCCAGCACCTCCGCTCAGAGCTCATTAGACTAGTTTGGGGTGGGAAGTCGCCCCGGCTACGGTGGGAGGTTCTCACTAGGCCGCACAGTCAGGGCGGGTTTGGCGTCCCTGATTTTGAACTTTATTTTCAAGCAGCGCAAGCACACTACGCCTATTTCTGGATACGGCAACCAAGATATATGCCTCAGCTTGCTGCTGAGCACTGGCTTGCACACCCGATCCCCATAGAAGGCGCCTTGTATATCCCAGTATGGGGGACAGATACTACGCCCTCGACCGTGATGAGTACGGTGACTGCATGGAACCAACTCACAACCAAATTAGAGAGTACCGTGTTATATGCGCCGCTCTTACCCCTTGTTTACCATCCCAGTCTGCCTCTGCTACAGGAGGTGGGGTTTCGGAAATTGGTTCGCACTCTAAACGTCAGGACGTGGGGAGATCTGTATCATAATGGTATGTTCCGCTCTATGGAGCATCTATTTGGAGGCATCCAACCTTCGCCCCTTGAGGTTTTTCTGTACCTTAGGCTCCGGCACGGGATCAAGACCCTAACACCTGACTTTCCGAAGGAGCCTCCGGCTGTTGTACCCTTACAACGTATCCTCTTGGACGAGGCCCCTGCAAAGCTAGTCTCCAAAATCTACGGGTCGGTTCACACACTTGTGATCGCCCCGCCGTTGGCGGCTCCTGCGAACTGGGACCAGGAACTACCGGTCCCATTGACGGACACACAATGGGAGTTCTGCCTCCAGCAGACGGAGCGTGTATCTTCTAGTAGTAAATTTAGGATAATGCACTACAAATACATCCACAGATTATATTACACTCCTGCACGGCTGTATAGATACCGACTCCGGGACGATGATAGGTGTGATAGATGTCACGCCCCTATGGCGGACTTTCTTCACCTGGCGTGGGCGTGTGAGGCGGTGAATCCCTATTGGTGGCAGATCTTTACGGCACTCTCTACAATGATTAATTCGGAGATAGAACCCTCCCCTATCCTTGCCCTCTTGGGTTACGTGGAACCCATACAAGCTTCACACCGCAAATTCATTGCGCTTGCCTTCTTGCTTGCCAAACGACGAGTTGCATGTAAATGGGGTAGGGGTAGGGCCCCCAAATTTAAGGACTGGCTGCGAGATCTTACTTATTGTCAGGAACAAATACATACATACTCTGAACTTCTACCACCTACATCGCGACCTGTAGATATATGGGCTCCATTACACTGCTACTTGTTACGAGGGGAAGCGACTGTTGAGGACAAGACATCCACATAACCTCACGCTGAGAAACCACTTAAGCCGTAGTAACCATCAGTTAGGGGAGGGTACCCCCCCCTCCTTGGGATGTGGTGCTTTAGGCGCTTCACAATGTGGGACTTCATCCCCTGTGCTACCTGTGGTGCTGGGTGCAGGGAACCGCTGTGGGGTGCCTGATTATCAGGAGCCCTATAGCTGCGATGAGACAGATGTAATTGCCTGATACGTGGGTTAGGACCGCATTGTTTATGCCTGTTGTGTTTATTTCCTGCCTACATTGTATTGCTTGTGAATGAGATGTGTACCAATTGCTGTACCTATGCAAAGCACTGCATGTTCGCACAAAAACTTCTAAAATAAAGGTTTAAAAAAAAAAAGAAAAAAAAAGGGGTGGTTGAGACAAAGAGCCTTATTTGGGGTTTGACAGTGCAGCAGGCACTTTCTAAATTGGTAGGGGGTTGTGGGAGATTGTGAGAGTGAGATTTTGTGAGAGTTTGATTCCTCATAGTAAAACATAAATGGCCACAACACACAGGAACTTAGACAGGGAAACGGGGTGAGGGTAGTCGGTGCTTTAAATGGAAAAACTGAAGTGCAGGTACTCTGATATAGAGTACTTCCTTGTTTCTGAGAAGTGCCGGTACTCTCCAATCAAAAGTATTGCATTTTCTCTTGAGAAGTGCTGGCACTCTCCCTCTCAAAATAAAAAAGTGCCACATGGTATAAAGTACCCCATGCCGTGATCATTTAGAATAACAACATCAAAGTCAGAGTTTCTTTATAAGATTAAGGAACTCAAGTCAAAATGAAATATTCTTGTAATGTGCGGCGAAAAATATTTTATTCCTTATAGCAGAGAGTCACACCATCACACTTCCCATAAATTGTTTAAATCTTTGGCGTCTTGCTGATTCATATGAAAGAGATAGTGTGATTGCAGACTTGAAGTATATAAGTAGAATCAGCAGTGTGAAAATTAACACACCAAAAAGCAGTGCTATCTCAGAGGTCTGCAGCTTTGGAATGTTACTTGACGGGTCATCAGTAGCAGAACCAGAGGACTCTCTCCCGACTCAAAATAGAACGGTGGAACAACCAGATTGATGGTTTGGGAGAATCTTACGATTAGAGCTTTGTCAAACCCTAAACAAGGCCTTGAAATGGTTTATTGTGTATCTGTTTTATTTAATGCCCTTTTGGGATCAATTTGACATTCATATGCATTCTCAAACTGCGTATAACTAAATAATTCGCAGGAACAAATACTTAGAGAACAAAAGGTAGAACGACTTATCAGGGAGAAAATTGTTTAAAAGCAAACTTGTCAATAGACATGCTTCACACCAGAGTTAGGAGCTCCAGAATCCTGCTGCTTCAATACAGTCATCCAAAAGAAAATAGGATGGAAGCAAACATGATGAGAGTTTGCTCTTAGAGCCCCACAGGTAATACAAATCTTCATCTTTACTCTCCAAGTCTGATTTTTCTAGCTATTCTTTTGTTAAACACACTTCATCCACCTCACCTTTAGTGTAGCTGAACAAGAGTAAAGCCTGCATAAATGGACAAATGAGCACAAAAAGAAAGCAATAATCAATTGGCAAAGAACTTGAACGAAATTCGGAATATTTTATAGGAATAAGCTAACAAATCTTCTACAAGGTAATGGAGCAATCGGATTCAACAGGTAGTTTGAGAGCTTTTGATTGAGGGTGGGCGTAGTGGGGCTACGTGAAGCAGCACGTAGTGTGCCCAAATCTATGCACACTACGCGCTTCGCGTAGCCCCACTATGTGCCACCCACCTCCCGCCCGCCCTCCTTTTAAATAATATCAGCAATGTAAAATAAATTAAAGTAAAGCGACTTACCGTAAGCGCGGCGTCTCCGGGGCTCCCTCTTCTTCGTTTCTAATTTCTTCTGACAAATGCGCATGCGCGGACGCCCGCGCATGCGCATTTCTCGCAAGAAATGCGCATGCGCGGGTGTCCGCGCATGCGCATTTGCCAGAAGAAATTAGAAACGAGAAAGAGGGAGCCCCGGAGATGCCGCGCTTACGCTAAGTCGCTTTACTTTAATTTATTTTTCATTGTTGATATTATTAAAAGGAGGGCAGGCGGGAGGTGGGTGGCGGGTGGCAAGCAGCTACGCTTCGCCCTCTGCGTGTGCGTAGCGCTGCCCTGCTTCGCCTACTTCGGAAAGTGCGAAGCAGGCAGCGCTACGTACACTACGTGGGCGAAGCGTAGTGCTACGCCCGGGGTTACTTTTGATGTTGTAGAGCCATTCCGCAGCATTGAATGCAGGTGCTTCAGGAGTGCTAGACCATAGGTAAATGTTCTGAATGGACGAATTTGTCCACTTTCATGTTTTAGGTGAGTAGGCAGATTTTAACTACTTAGTTAAACAAAACAGTTATTTTGGGTCCTAAATCTAATTAATCTTGATAATATCCACTTTTGCCAGAACAGCAGCAAGAGATTTGATAAAGACCTTAGATACAATTTTCCAACTTCATGAAATTCAATCTGATTTGTGGATGAGTGAATTGCAGGCCCTGCACTATCAATCAAACTGCCATTTAAAAAACACTGGAACTAGAAGACTAATGGAGGACCTAGAGGAAGATATGTGTGGAAGACATGAACTGTAAATTCAAGAAATAATGGTGCCTATCACTACTATGATGCAATTCCTGGTGTAATGGTTGTAATTTGTGGCATATTGTGAACGTCTATACCATGACACTGCCCTTTCTAGATAGAAAACCGGGCACATGGGAGAAGATATTGGCCTATTCTGGGCATTTCTGGAATGATGGTGCCCACTCTCACTTTATTGTTGTCCATGGCATCATTTTGGTAAAATTGTGGGTGTCCACGGCATGATGGTGCCTACCTCTTCTGTAATGCAGGATCTGGCATAATCACAGAATGAATTTTTTGACATATAGTGGTCATCCATGTTATGTTGATGTCATGATGTTGATAAAAAAGAAGGCCCTAGCATAATGGTGGTGGTTCTTGGGGTGTTGTGGGCATTCACAAGGTATTGCCACGAGCATCCAAAGTAGCACTTCTAAAAACAATACTTCTCAATTATAATTTCCAAAAAACCTTACCTTGAAAGAGGAAGGAGTCCTCCAGTGTTTGTTCCCAAAATATATTGAAGTAAAAGCTGTGTGAAATGGGTTATTTGATGCAGGGGTAAGGAAATTTGTTTGGGTTTGTGGTTACGAGCATTTGAGTTTGAGGTATGTGGATAAGGGTTTGAGGTACAGGGTGAAAAGTTGGGGTGTAGAGGTTAGGGGTTTAAGGATAAGGAATTGAGGGGCATATTTACAAAAAAAGTGACGGAGCGCGGCGGTAGCCTTGTTGGCTTAACGATGCGCTCTGTCACCTCTGAAACGCAGGGCTACACCATATTTACAAGAATACGGTGCAGCCCTGCGTTTCTCCCTGTGCTGGCCATATATTTAGCAGCCTAGCCCCACCAACACAGGCACTCTTGTACCATAGTGCAAGGATGCCTGTGTTGAAGAGAATGATTGTTCATGTGAAGGAAGGTGTCCCTTACTGCACATAAACAATCTGAAATCGCATTTAGTAACTTCTATGTGTGCTGCATTGTGCACCACACATAGAAGTTGTAACTTGTCATTTTTTAATGTGTCCCTTCCTGCACATAAACAATCAATGGTGTTTTGCTGTTTCTATGTGTGCTGCGCAGCACACATAGAAACGTCAAAAACGTAGAGAAATAAAGCATTTCTCCTCGTTTCGCCAGGGTAATACCAGGTTTTCCCTGGTCTTAATTTTGGCGTCGCTTCATATTTACGCCACCCTGGTAAATATGGGGCAGCATCAAAATCAATGGGTGTTGCCGTGGAACGCCCACCACAACACCCATTGCCTGCCACTTTCACACTAAGTAAAGCGTGAAAGGGTACCTTATTTACAAGGCAGTGTTAAGCCACGTTAAGTGGCATAACGCTGCCTTGTAAATAAGGTGAAGCCCATATTGCCACAGGAACGTCACTTAAAGTGACACCACAGGAACGTCACTTAAAGTGACATTCCTGTGGCGATAGGGGCTTGTAAATATAGCCATGAGTTAGGTCTTAGGATTTAAGAGTCTAAAGATGTTAAGCATGGAGCTCTAGGGTTAAGGGTATATGTTATAGTATTAATGGAGTGGGTTAAGGTTTAAGGTATAGGGTTAAAGTGAAATGATTTGAGTGTTTGGAATATAATGTTAAAGGTTTAGGCTACGGGATAACTGGTACGGATATTGGTATGGGGCATATGGGTCAAGGGCATGTAATGAGGATTCATGAATAAGGACATAGGATTAAGGATTATGGTTCAGGGTTAATAGGCTGAGCAAAAAAAGATGATAGTTTATGAGATGTAGGGTAACTTTTTAAGAGTGTGGGGTGCATGGTTAAGAAAATAGAGGTTAAGGCTTTTTAGTTAATGTTAAAGAGTGTGGACTATAGTGCTAAGAGTCTGAGGTGCTAGGGTTAGGAGGTAGGAGTTGTGTTATGAGTATAGGAGTTAAAGTTGTAGGATAGAAAGGTAATAGTTATTTTTTTTAAGTTTGAGTTTATTGAAGAAAAGAGAAGGGGAGGAAAAAGGGAAGGGGTACAGGATGTAATCATCATGATAAGCATATGCAAAGATTAAGCAATTCAATAGAAATTCTCATTAAAAACAAGAAAAAATAACAAGCATGCGGACTACATGAACAGAAACTATTATATGAATGAAAATACTATATAATATATTATAGTGAAACGTAACAAAGAGGCAATAGAGTAACAAGACTGTCATGGTGGCTTACGCACCTCAACTGTGTCAGGGTCTGGGGAGGTATGGGTTGGAGCAAAAGAGGAGAGATAGGATATCAGAGGGAGCCAAAGCATGTCACGCTTGACTGCTAGGGAGATGGGAGAGACATGATTAGTGTCTAAGCGATGATGGAAGCACACTGCGTTCCACCATGAGTTGTAGGAGACATTTGCAGCCTGCTTCCAGTTAGAAGTAATGGTATGGAGAGCTACAGCAATTAGGAGGTCAAGTAATAGATAATGGGAAGGAGATTGCGAGAGGGACGGTGAAAGGGAGCCTAGAAAAATGTGTACAGGAGAAAAGGGGATGTGAAAATGAAACATCTTTTGTAGGTGTGTCCAAACTAAGCGCCAGAATTTGGAAATGGAAGGGCATTCAAACAACATGTGTTTGAGATCCGCAATGGGACAGGAACATGACCAACAAATAGGGGACGAGTCCGATGAAAAACGGGATAGAACATGTGGAGTACATAAAGTTCTGTTATAAATATAGTAAAAGGTTTGGGTAGTGTTAGCAGCTCTAGAGGTCTTATGCAGCTTAGCCCATATTTTGTCCCAAAAAGGTATTGGCCAGTCTTGAGAAAGATCCAATTCCCATGCAATCTCGATTTTAGATTTTGATCTGACGATGGAGTAACGAAAGGAGTTATAAATAGCAGAGGATGAGGGAGATGCCTCCAGAAGTAAAGAGGTGGCTTTGCACTCTAAAGGAATGTCGGTAGATAATGCTAGAGAGCGAAGACATGAGATCAAGACTGGGAGAAGAGTATTATACTACGATCGAGCAGAAGAGGGCAGTGAGAAAGAGGATTGAAGTTCTTGGAAAGAAAAGGGAGTATCTTGGGAAATTACTTGAGAGATCCAACACAATCCTCGAGAATACCATGTCTTTCAAAATATGGTGCGATTACGAATCTTGATGAGAGAGTTGTGCCATATCGGTTGTTCGTGAATGGAAAGGAGGGAGGGATAAGATGATGATAGATAAGGGAAAAGAAGAGTACGAGAGTAAGAAATAACAGGTGTACGAAAGCGGATTAAAGAAGACGAGAAGAATAAAAACTCGCGAAAGGTAAAGGGAGATAGAAAGAAAGCTTCCATACTTAGCCAGAGGGGAGGGTAAAGCGGGAGATCAGAAGAAAACCAGCGAGATGATTGTTTCAGTGAAAAAGCTCGATGATACTGTCTGAAATCCGGAAAACGCACACCAGATTGAGCCTTATCCTTGCGCAACGAAGTTAAAGCTATCCGAGGTCGCTTGCCATTCCATAAGAATTTTAATAACAAAGTGTCAATCCGCCTGAAAAGAGAAACTGGAATGTGTACTGGGAGCATGGAAATGGTATAGAGAAGAAGGGGGGAAAGCATCATTTTTATAGAATTGAGCCTACCCCACCAGGCTAGAAAGAGCGGGTGCCAGCGTTGAATAGCCGTATCCATTTTCTTGAAAACATAATCAAAATTGAATTTAAGCGTATCTGACAGGAGAGGAGCGAACCAAACACCCAGATATTTGATCTTAGACGGCTGCCATGAGAAACCAGTTTGAGAAAAAAGATGCTTTTGACAAGTAGGATTTAAAGGTAAAATCTCGCACTTATCAGCATTTAGACGCTAACCAGAGACCGAGGAAAAGGAAGATACCTGATTGAGAAAAGAGGGGATAGAGGAAGCAGGATCAGAGCAATAAAAAAGAATATCGTCAGCATTGACCGAGAGTTTGACCTGCGCGAGCCAAATTTAAAACCAGAAATACTATTGTCCAAATGAATTTTAGTAAGGAAGGGTTCCAGGGCTAGAACAAAAAGAAGGGGAGAAAGAGGACAGCCTTGTCGGACTCCTCTGCGCAAAGAGAAATAGTCCGAGGTCATCCCGTTAACAAAAATGGAAGCCTGAGGATGAGAGTAAAGTAAAGAAATAATGGAGATGAATTTGGTAGAAAAACCGACCCAACGGAGGGCTTGAAACATAAAGTCCCACCCGATCCTGTCAAAGGCCTTCTCTGCGTCTAAAGAAATAGCCGCGAAGGGAAGCGGCAGAGAGGAAGCTTTATTAAGTATATTGAGAAAAACACGGGAGTTGTCAGATGAGAGACGACCCTTGACAAAACCTGATTGTTCAGGGCCAATGAGGTCGGGTAGAAGTGGATCCATGCGTAATGCTAGAATTTTTGCCAGAATTTTGTAATCCGTATTAACCAGGGAAATTGGTCTGTAGTTTTTGCATAATGAATGATCTTTATCTTCTTTGGGAATTAAACAGATTAAAGCCTGTTGGAAGGAGCCACTGGAAGAGCCCGCAGCAAGGAAAGATTGGAATAATAGTAATAGTTTGGGGAGAAGTAAAGAGGAAAAATGGCTGTAGAATTCAATAGTGAAACCATCAGGGCCTGGAGATTTACCGTGGCGTAATTTAGAGACAGCATGGGAAATCTCAGAAAGTGAAATGTCCTGGTCCAGGGCAGCGAAATCAACGTGAGAAGCCGGGGGGGAGGGAAGCGAGAGGAAATATGAGACAAGATCCGCGGTCTCCGGAATGTGCTCAGGAGTATAAAGATTGTCATAGAATTTAACAAACTCAGAGAGAATGTCTTTATCTTTAAAGCATGAGTTCCCAGTGGAAGTCTTGATGGATTCAATCTTTGTACGCTCCTTCCTTATCTTCAAGTAGTTAGCCAAAAGCTTCCCCATTTTGTTCTTACCCCCATAGTACCTGGAATTACATTTCAGCAAAAGATTAGAGGCAGCGTCAGTTGTAAACCTATTGAAAGAGATTTTCGCATCAACAAGTTTTTTAAGGGAGACCTCAGATCCGGAAGCATGGTAGTCAAGCTCTAATGTCTTAATATTGGCTAGAATGCATTTGGACTTGGTTTCTCGAAGTTTCTTTCGGCGGGCTACAAAATTGATAATAAAACCCCTAGAGGCTGCCTTAAAAGAATCCCAAACAGTGACAAAAGCGGAGTCCGGGGTGTGGTTAAAAAGGAAAAATTCAGTGGCAAAGGCAGTGAATTCAGAACAAAAAGTAGGTTCCAAAAGTAAGGCATTGTTAAAACGCCATCTGCCAGAATGAGGGGAAAATGGAAGTAAGTCAAGGTCCACGTAAATCGGAGCATGATCTGAAATTAGGATAGAGCCAATGTCAGAGCGTATAGCGTGCTGGGAAAGGGATTTACTAAGGAAGAGGTGATCAATACGGGATTGTGAATGATGTGAAGGGGAATAAAAACTGTATTCCCTAAGGTCAGGGTTACACAATCGCCAAATATCCACCAAGGCATTATTTTGAAAAGTGTTAACAATGAGAATGCATCTTAGAGGGGACAAATTTAACATTGGAATGGCGGTCAAGGAAGGGATCAACAACTTGATTACAATCCCCCCTGAGAAGTATGTACTCTCCAGAAAGGGAGGATAATTTGGTTGAAATAGAGGGCCAAAATGATCTATCAATTCCAGTTGGGGCATACACATTAAAAAGAGTGATAGGAATATTATCTATAAGCAGTGTAACAAAAACTCACCTACCATCAACATCACATTCATGAGTAATTGATGAAACATTTAACTTTTTATGCAGTAATATCACAACACCGTTTTTCCTAGAGACTGTGGGCGAGCAAAAAACATGACCCACCCAACAACGTTTGAGCTTTAGAGCCTCCGTGTCAGAAAGATGGGTCTCCTGGAGGAGAGCAACATCCGACCCAAGTCTCGCAAAATGCGATAAAACCCTTTGCCTCTTAATGGGGTTATTTAAACCTTTAAGATTCCAAGATGTAATACGGAATGGAACAACGAAAAGAAGCATCTAATAACAACATGCTTGCCATTACAGAAAAATAATTAAACAGAACTGAGAAAATTGTAATGAATTGAATAAGGAGAGAGGGCAAGAGGAGAAAAAGCAAAGAGGAAGAAAAGGAAAAGAAAAAACAGAAGGAACCATTGTGAATATAGTATTGAGTCCAAAGAAAGGAAGGGACAAAAAAGGGAAATGGGAGGAAAAAGAAAGTGAAAAGAGAGAAAAGAGCAAGAGGTAAAAGAACGAGTATAGAAAAAAGGACAGAAACAAAAACCATCAAGAAGACAGTACACGTTCGAAACCAACGACTGAGAAACATACTTACGAACGAAAAACTCAAGAACGAGGATGGGGTGGTAGCGCCAGAAGACAACGATGGCGACATCCAGAGCAGACAACAAAGTTCAAATTCTACGGATCCAAATAAAACGCAGCGTAGGAACAATAACGCGGGACATCCAGGGAAGAGGAAGGGAGGAGATATCTGTAGAAACAAGATATATATACAAGTGAAAGGAAAGAAGTGTCACTGGAAGCAGAAAAAAGAGGCAAAATACAGCTGAACTACATAGGAGATCCAAACAGAGTGAAAAACGACTATCGGAAGGTGAGACAATAGAGAATTAACAACATCAGAGAAAATGGAGAGACCACAGAATCATGAACAACAGAATTTCAGGAACAATGAGCATGTCTGTCAACCAGGTCCTGATACATCCAAAACATCTGGGCGATGCCGTTGAAGAAATGCCTGTAAGGCTGCAGGATCGTCATATGTGATCGTTCTGTCCTTGTATGTGACCTTGAAGAGACAGGGATGTAGTAATCCATATCTGGCATTCAGGGCCCGTAGTTGAGGTCTCAAGTCCAAGAACTTCTTCTGTCGATCCGCAGTGGCCTTGGAGACATCTTGTGAAAGATAGAGGCGATGTCCTTCCCATATAATTTGCTTTTTGAGCTTGGCAGCTGACAGGACCTGAAGGAGGTCAGTAAATTGTAGGAACAACATAATAACACCTCTGGGCTTGTTGGTGACCTTCGGGCCAAGGCGATGAGCTCTTTGGATATTAACGGAAGACAAAGCCGGGGCATCCAAGATCTTGGCAAGAAAGGATTGGAAGAAGACGGTGGGATTTGTCCCCTCTGTAAGTTCTGGAAGGCCATACAGGCGAAGGTTGTTTCTACGATTCTATTTTCTAAATCCTCTGTCTGACTCTTAAGAAGAAGAATCTCCACCTCCATTGTCGGAATATGAGAGCAAGAGGATTGTAAAGAGTCTGTGGAAGTTTCCAAAATCTGAACGCGTGACTCCAGAGACGACCTTTTTTCCTGCATAGCTTGCATATTCTTTGTGGTAGCTTCCATAAAGGGTTTGAACGCCCGAAGTTCTTCCAAAATGAGATCCATGGAAGCGAGTGAGGAATTACTCTCTGGAGAAGGTGGATCTTTCTTCAGCCGTTTAGAGGAAGCGAGAGAGGTCGGCACCTTTCCTTTGACGCGTGCTTTCGGAATAGCTCCTCGTAATAGATCTGATTTTGGTGCCGTGGCGTCCAGCATATCCTGAGGTGGAGAATCTGAGTCCGAATCCGCAGGGAGCTGAGAAGAAGTAGCCAACTTGAAATTCCGGAGTTCCCCCATGAAAGGTCTGAAAATTAGTGAACAAAACAAATGGTCAAGTCTCCTCAAAAGGGTGTTTATATCTTGTAGAGTCGATGCCGCACCAATCTCAAGAGTGGCAAGCAAAAATTCTACTGGGACACAATAATGCAAACAACGGAGCTTCCCGCAGATTAATAACACATCAAGCAGCCTGTGGGTGCGAATCCAGCCCGGCAACTCCAGGAGATCACTCCGACGTCGTCATATTCCGTTAGCGTAGAACATGCTGCCCCAGGATCTTCAGAAGTGCACGTCAAGTGCCACAGGTACGTATGTCATCCCTTGAAAAATAAGAGAAAGTCATATAAAGAACCTTCTCCTCTCATTTCCAGAAAAACCACTGCAAACCGGCTCCCAAGGGAATAGCCATACGATAACTGAGAAGAAGGTAAAATGCCACAGATAAGTCCCACCGCAAATGGCCAAAGTCAATTAAAGAATGAGCAGGTAATGACGTTCAAAGCAATATTGTAGAGAAAAGAACCTGCAGCATCATAGGGCACAGGCAGCCAATGTGGAGAGGAGAGAAGCTGCAAATAGCAGACATAATCCGCAGCAAGCCAAAAGAATATTTACCAAAAAAAACATCACTCAGAAGGTCCAGCGAAGAGAGGGGCCCAATATCTTCAGTAATGCTTAAAAAGCATTACAAACAGGCACACTGCACTGAAGAGCAACAATAAATCCGAGACGAAACGGGACTGCAGATGCGCGTGTGAGAGACAGCAACATGAGGAGATAACGGGCGTCAGACGCGTTGACAAGATGGCGGCCACACCTGAGGAAACAGCGCAACCGTCAAATACCTTAAGACGAGCGCTCGTATCAGAAGATGAAAGGGACCACCAGGAAGCCGGGAAGTTCCGACAGCGAAATCCGAGCTGTTCACCTCTGAGGGATTACGAAGCTGTCATTATTTAGGTTGACAAGGCGCCGGGTTCGCGGAGCTCACGGACAGACCGCCATCCTCCGCGGGCGCTAAACCACGCCCCCGAAAGGTAATAGTTATGATGTGTGAAGGGGGCACTAAAGAGCCTGTGCTGTACCAGGCCCTTTTTTACAGGGTCACCCCTAAACTTTTTGTCTTCCTAGTTCTACTTTTTGCAGAATTTGTTTTGTTGACTTTAGGAGTCGGAATGAAGAGCAATTCCTAATTCACAAATGTTTTTTGAGTGTACACCTGACATGGTTCCACATTTGTGAATTTCCAAAATAATCCATGCTATCAGCTTGCATACCTCTGGGAGTAGATTTACTCAGAATTTGATCCATGGGATGTAAAGCTTCTATGACTCTGTAAACCTCAACAGCTGAGCAGTTTTATTCGTGTACTATAATTTGGAGACATCAAATGCCCTGACGTTTTTATATTCATCTTTTGTATTACAAATGATTTCACAGAACACATTAATTGCAAACTGTTGCTGATGTGATGTTTACAAACTAATACTATAATCATTATTTTATAAACATCAATTAAATATTAGCTTAACAATTTGTGCAATCATACTCTGAGGTTCCGTGTGAGACGGGACGGCACTTTTTGAGTGGTGACGAATATGGACGAGTTTGGTATCTGCGAACCGCAAATGACGAGTATAGTGGGTGTACGAAGTTTCGCAATACAGCCACGTATGGTTCGCCTCATTTTTGGGTTCGTTCATCCGAACCCTCGGGTTCCATTTTAGATACAGCGTCCATTTTGTTTCTTGCCCTCAGGTAGCCAGCGAACGGGTTTTTTGTCCGCTCCGTGACCCTGGGACTCTCAAGCTTGCACGAAGGACACGTGTTTCTTTGAGGTGACTTTTACGATGAGGGGAATGACACGAGTGAGGCAGATGGCCCCGCTCAAGGCCCATCTTGCCGCTCCGGTCTATTGTTACAGTCACGCATACATTAGACACGAGGTCTTTGATCCCTCTATCGAGTTTCCTTTATTGCCCCTAACACTCTTTCCTAACCTGTTGTGCATCCTTGTCTTTTCCTTACATCTGTTTTTCGTCCTTCCTTAATGCGTTTATGGTTGGGAGGAAATGTGTTTATTGCGGAGGGAATATGTTTTTACAGTTGGGAACCGGCAGGACTGTTGTAATTATGTTCCGGCCTCCTGAAACATGAATGCGACCCTTTTGAAGTTTATTGTGGGAACTGAGTTGTAACCTTTGTTCGCCATACTGTGCTATGGCAAAAACGTGTATAAAAGGAGCGACCCACTTCTACGAATTTGAAGCAGTCTCCGAGAACCTACACGTTGTGTACTTCTTGTGACTTCTGTATCCCTGCAGTAATAAACGCTGATCTCTGACGTCGCTGGAAGTGTCCCGTGTCTCTGTGTTTGGTACGCCAGAACAGGTAACCCACGAAGGTTTCAGGTGTTGTTCCCTGGCACCGCTGGGTCTTAAGAATAACCCAGTCCTTCAGTTGGCGCCCAACGTGGGGTGACATCAACGGTACCGGTCCAAGCCCGACGATCGTGAGGAACTTCGTGTGAAATCTCCGAGGGAAGGTGCACCCCGCTTCATCGATCCAGTTGTCGAAATAAGTGGCCCGACGTCTTTTCCCGCGAAGATCCCCGCCTCCTGACGGCTGCGACGGACCGATGCCCTGACTGTCGACCTGTTTTGGCGCCTGGCGTAGTCCTTGTACGGCGAGACGATCAACGGGCTTTCCTGGTGACGCCATTGCTCTCTCAGTTAAGTATTTGTGGGTCGCTCCCAGTGTTGTTTGTTGTTTGCATGGTTCCATAGCATTCGTGGTTCTTAGTTGTTGGGTTTTATTTGACGATTGCAATTGCCAAAAACCGAGGGTCTTGCATTTTTGCGAGGACATCGTAATTCGATAGCCCTTGAAGTTTGTATACTTGGCTAGTGTGCACGATGCCTGGCCGTAGTACTTTGTTTGGGTTTCTTAAATGTTGCAGCATGGATTCCCGGCTGGAGGATTCATGTCCGATACCTCCGGCTGGAACTCCGCTTTACGAGCTCTATAGTCGCCATGGCGTGGGTCCTATCGTATATAATGAATATTGGGTTCGTTATACTAAAAAGGATGGCGTCCTTAGTTGGCCACCTCATGGTAGTTTCGAGACTGCCATTTTAGATAACTTGGAAGCTAAATTATTTAAAAAGAAAGCTAGGCCGGCCATGTTTGATTCCTTCCGGTTATGGCGGAAAGAGGCCAAACAGAAAGAAATCAAACAGAATAAGAAAAATAAACGAGAAGGTGTCATTACGGTGATGCGCAATGCGGAACAATATCAGTTAGACAAAGATGAGAAAGAGCAGGAAGTTAGTGCTCGGCTTCACCATATGGCAGTGGACAAATGTTATCCGGCGCTACCTTCTACGATCGATAAGACAGGAGAAGAATCGGTGGAAGATTCGCTTTTGTCTTATCTGATGAAATCGCCACCTCCCTATGCTCCTGGTGTTATGGGTCCCGTTCATCCACCTCTTCCTCAACCCGCTGTTTTGGCGGCTGCTGGTCAGCCTGCCGTTCCTCCCGTACTCCCGAATCCCCTTGGGCCACAGATCGTACATCCTCTTGTTCCGGCTTCTCTCCCTATTGCGCCTCTCCAAGTCCCTCCTCAGCCTGTTGTTCCCGCTACTCCTGCTGCTGCGTCTACTTCTACTGTTTCCACCCCTATGGCTGCTATGCCTGCATCTTCTTCCTCTTCTCCTTCTGTTCGTAGTCGTCTCTTGACTGCTGTTGCTTCTCTTTATTCTCCGCTTTTTGGGCCGATACTTGGCTCGACTCTTTCAGATGTTGCCCAAAGACGCAGCCAGCTTCCTGATGGTAGGGAACGTGAATCGTTGGTGAAAACGGCACGTAGATGGATTCGTAACCCTGTTAAATACACCCCACGTGTAGTGTTCGAAACGTTTTCTCAGTTTAATGTGCCCACGCAGCGATTCGTGTTCGAAGAATTGTGTAAGTCATTGAAAGAGGAGTGGGACGATGATGTAGCTGATGATATACCACCTGAGGTTTCCGAGCTACAGCTTCGGTTTGCCACGGGTACAATTGTAGGTGACAAAGTTCGAGAGGCTTTGGAACGCTTGTTATCCTTTCGATGTACGATGCAACCACGTGCGCTGTTTAAGGACGCGACAGCGGAATGGATGGCACAACCTGGTCAATATCCTATGCGGGAAGTTCCCCCGGTATGGATGCCAGGTGATCAGGCTGCTATCCCTCCTGTCCCAGGCCATTTCCAGAGAGTGTGGATACACCTCCCTTGGAAACGATCGGAAGTGTTGCAAGTAAAGCAATCCTTACCTGACCCCCGTAAGAATCCTGCGGGTTATTATAAGGAGTTGTCCCAATTGGTGGATGCTACTGTTATGAACCTAGCTGATATTGATATGTTGTTCGGCAATGTGGTGCCTCAGCCGATTTGGGCGAAAATTCGTCACGAGAATCACGTAGCCGAGTTAGGCGGTGACTGGGCTGCCCTTACAGCGGCAGATGCCCGGCAGGTTGGTGGGGCTAAACCTGAACAGATTATTGTGGCTTTGCCCCAGAGGATAATTACCCTCATGAAGACGCTTATGCCAGCGATGCGCGTCAATTGGGACAAATTATCAGCATGCAGGCAAAAGAGGGATGAAAGTGTTTCTGATTTCTTTACGAGATTTGAGGAAGCATTCATTGATCATAGTGGTCAGGACATGGGTTCCGAGGGTGGTCAGCGGCTGTTCGTTGATAAGTTCGTATCAAATTTGTTGCCCGACCTCGGCAACAAGTTGAAGAATTCTGAGAGTGCGTGGGCTGTTTCTACCACTGCCCAAATATTGGCTACGGCCCAATATTACGAGAATAGAGAAAAAGAGGAAAATGAGCGTGCAGAAAAGAAAACTAAGGATCTCAACTTAAGGTCTTGTTGAAGCAAGCCTACCCACCGCGTTCGAATTTCAGTGATACACAGCAGCCAAACAGATCGCAATCACAGTTCTCTAGATCACAGTCGCGCAATGCTTCGCCTGCGCCTCGTTTTGTGCTGGGATATAATCAGTGCGCGTATTGTCGTGGGGAAGGCCATCTGAAGTTCGACTGTCCGGTTCTCCGTGATAGGACTAATGGTGTGTCGGCTCGAGGAGGACGTAGTGGTCCTCAACAGGTTTCTCGTGGTAGAGGTCGCGGAGTTACCCAGACACAGGCCGAACGCTTTGCGACGTCTTCGGATTCACAAAATTGTTTCGATCGGCGCGAACCATCGTCCGGCCGGTCTGCACAGTATCATGTGGATGATTGTTATGTTGAATGTGATGGTGATGCGGATGGTATCTACTAGGACTGCCATAGACAAAGGAAGGGAGAAGTATCAGTTCCGGTTGATCAGAGAGGGCCTTATGTTGCAGTAGCCACTTTGGGCGTTGTTGAGCCTTTTCTGTTGGACACTGGTGCAGCAAAAAGTTCCATCATGCATTCCAAACTCCCTGGCGCGCCTTTGTCTGGCTTAACGAATGTTTCCGTTGGATTTTCTGGCGCCCCCGTTAGCAATCCAGTTTCTAGCCCTTTGCCCCTTACGATTGGGTCACATGAGCTGAAAGCTCCTTTGATTTTGACTACTGGTTGTGGTGAGAATCTTTTGGGTTTAGATTTGTTGAAAAGGTTACATGCGACTTTGTACTGTTCTCCTACGGGTGTGGAGCTTACGTTGGGTAAGAGTGTGGTTTCCCCTATGTATTTATCGATCGATAAGTTCCCATCGGAATTGAGATCTCTCCCAGACTCCTTGTGGGCGACAGGTCCCAATGATGTGGGCCTGTTGGATATACCACCTTATGTTGTCAACTAGAAGTTGGTGCGCGTTTGCCACGTATACCTCAGTATCGTATTTCCCTTGATGGTGAAAGGGCACTGTTAGCGATCATTTACGATCTGATCGGCAAAGATGTTATTGAGTTATTGAGGAGACACGAGGTAATGTGTGCAATAGTCCCGTGTTGCCTATTCTGAAACGAACGGATCCCTCCAAGCCTCCCGTGTATCGTCTAGTTATCGACTTACGGGAGGTAAATAAAGTCGTTGTCCCGCAGTTTCCTGTGGTGCCAGACATTACAGCTTTACTGACTCTGATTCCAGCAACTGCATCATGGTTCTCGGTGATCGATCTGAAGAATGCGTTCTTTAGCATTCCGATTGCTGAGGGAAGCAGAGACTTGTTTGGTTTCTCATTAGGTGGTCGCAGCTTCAGATTCAAACGCGCTCCACAGGGCTACTGTGAGAGTCCATCAATCTACAGCCAAGCTCTTAAAAGTCAGCTTGATGCATTTGTGTTACCGGCTGGTGCAGCCTTGATTCAGTACGTTGATGATCTGTTAATTACTGCTGACACTGAACAGCTCTGTAAAGCGGCTACAGTGTCTTTGTTACAGCATCTTTGCGACTTGCATCATAAAGTGTCACCTTCTAAACTACAATATTGTTGTCAAGAAGTTACCTACCTCGGTCACTTATTGTCAAAGGCGGGAAGAAGGTTGACCCCTGAACGAATTGCAGCAATTGCTCGAATGCCTGTGCCAGCAACTCAGAGAGATGTGCGTGCCTTTTTAGGTATCACATCATACTGCAGACAGTGGATCCCGAACTTTTCACTGTTAGCGAAGCCATTGGTAGCCCTCACGTGCAAGGACGTTTCAACTCCTTTGCCTTGGACGGAGGAATGTCAGAAAAGTTTTTCTGAACTACGTGATGCGCTGTGTTCGGCTCCTGTGTTAGGTACTCCTGATTACAGCAAGCCTTTCACATTATACGTCCATGAGAGGGACGGTTGTGCGTTGAGTGTTCTAACGCAACAATTTGGTGATAAGCAGCGTCCGTGTGCATATTTCTCCTCGACCTTAGATCCGGTGGCTAGAGCGTTGCAAAGTTGCTTGAGGGCGACAGCGGCAGCTGCGGCGTCTATTCGGCAGTCCGCAGGTTTGGTCATGGACAATATGCTCATAGTAATGGTTCCGCATGCAGTAGATACGCTCTTGAATCGGACAAAGACTCAACATTTGACGAGTGCAAGGTTGTCTGGGTACGAGCTGACCCTTTTGGCAAGTCATATACAGATCAAGCGTTGTAATGTACTGAATCCGGCGACATTGTTGCCGATTAATATGGAATCAGATGATGTGCTGCCCCATGATTGTTATTTACGGACTGAGGAAGAAACAAAAGGTCGTGTGGACCTGAAAAACACTCCCTTGTTAGATCCCGATGGTACTTTGTATGTGGATGGCTCTTGCTTCAAATTGCCGAATGGCGATGTGACGACTGCGTATGCTGTGGTGACGTTGAGCACGATTGTGGAAACTGCGAGATTGAACCAGAATTCCGCGCAAGCGGCAGAATTAGTTGCATTGACAAGAGCGTGTGTTCTGTCGAAAGGGAAGCGTGTGAATGTGTTTACCGATAGTCAGTATGCATTTGGTGTTGCGCACAATTTTGGAAGATTGTGGAGAGAAAGAGGATTTATGACATCGCATGGTACGAAGATCCAACACGGGCATCTCGTGAATGATCTTTTGGATGCACTTACGTTGCCTAAACAAGTGGCGATCGTCAAATGTAGTGCACATCGGAAAGTGACGGATGATGTTGGTCGTGGTAATGCATTTGCGGATGAGATTGCTAAGGAAACGGCTAAGAATCTTGCGACTCGAATGTATGTTACGAGTTCAGTAAGGTGGCCGACGGAGACTGGTATGTGTGAAAATACTGTTGAAAGTGTGAAAGAAATTCAGAACGAAGCTACTGAAGCTGAAAAGACCAAGTGGAAAGAAGGTACAGGGAAATTGGATATGCATGGATGTTGGGTTGACCTGACGGAATGTCAGAGGTGGATGTTACCAGACGCGTATGTATTAGCTGTTGTGACGATGGCTCATGGGTTGTCACATATTAGTGCGAAAGGAATATGTAAGTTCTTGTCTCCTGTATGGAGGAATGATGGTATTGCTAAGTGTGCCGAAAGAGTGGTTAAGAATTGTATGGTGTGTTTGATGCACAATCCCGGAAAAGGCACCCCCACTCCACCTGGTCATTTCGCTCCTCCTGCTTGTCCCTTTGAGGTTATCCAGCTAGACTTTATCCATATGGAGAGATGCAATAACCTGAAGTATGTTTTGGTTGTGGTTTGCGCGTTCTCCAGATGGATCGAGGCCTATCCTCTTAAGGATAATACTGCCCTGTCCACAGCAAAAATCCTGTTGAAGGAATACTTTCCCAGGTATGGAATGCCGCGGATTGTGTGGTCGGATAATGGAAGTGAGTTTGTGGGGAGTGTAATGCAGAGTGTGTGTAAGGGCCTTGGAATTCGTCAGAAATTCCACAGTGCCAACCATCCTCAGGCAGCGGGTTTGGTCGAAGGGTACAATGGTACCCTGAAGCTGAAACTCGCTAAG